>NC_064562.1:80280524-82780524 GCF_937001465.1 Orcinus orca | reverse complement strand
TGTGTTTCCCATTCTCCATCCTGGCTTCACCATCTGGTGAGCTCATTGACAGCAGGTAACTTTTTATTTTTTAATGTAGTTTTGTTTCCTGAGCTGCCAGCCCAAAGCTTACAAATGAAAGGAACTCAGTGATTTATGAATGAATGAGCGTTGGAATTAGGAGACAATATAATTAGTTCATATCCTTGCTCTATTTATCTTGTGGGAGTAATCGTTTGGTAGAATACTGTGACTCTATTGCAGGTTGAGTGTCTTGTGCAATGCTTTGTGTTAGAAACGGCAGCATGTTGTAACATGTCTTGGGATCAGGAACTGTCTGATGTGGTATATTCTCTTCTGTTATTTAAATCGTGTGTACAAACTCATTTGACAAACGCTGAACCCCTGCTTTGTATCAGGCATTGGGCATAGCACAGGAACATATAGTAATAATACTACAATAATGCTAACTATTACATACCTCCTCTACTCTGCACCTGAGTAAGCTGGTGAGATCAACTACCTTCTAAATACGAGTAAATGGAAGTTCGTATTTAAAATGTCCTTTCTAAGAGAAAAAGCTAATAAGTGGAGAACTAGATCTGAACCATGGTCTGCCCTATTACTCAGTTCATTGCTCCAGTCAGTTCTGTGTAGTGACTCGCAGGTACCAACTGTTGAACAACGTTTGCCTTTAAGGTGCGGAACGTGCATTTTTTTTGATTTAATTCTCTTAACACTCTGCAAGGCTTTATCCCATTTCCCTGGATAGGAAATGGGATCAGAGAGGTTAAATAACCTGTGCAGGATCACACAGGACTGTGGCAGGTAGCAGAGCTGAGGTACTCAGGTCTGCTTGACTCCCAAGCCCCTTCTCTGTCCACTTAGCACAGGGCATGATCTAGCCAGAGGGCAAATGGCTGTAAGTGGGGAATTGAAGTTCACTGTGGTAAGTGCAGGGATAAAACAGCAAGGGCAAGGAGCTGCTGGTTCAATGAGGAAGGAATGGAGAGAGCTGTTCAGACTGTGGATTCCATATGTTCTGCTCATGTCAATATTATGCTAAGTCACTCACTTGCTCACTCATTCATCAAATATTTTGAGCCCTTCGATTTGCTATGGATACTAGTGATGACTGATACAAACATGAGAAAGACAAAGTCTTTAAAAAAAACTCAGTCAAAACCAAACCAGGGAATTCCCTGGCAGTCCAGCGGTTAGGATTCCGCACTTCCACTACAGGGGCCCAGGTTCGATCCCTGGTCGGGGAACTAAGATCCCCCAAACTGTGCAGTGAGGCCAAACAATAAACAAACAAAAGAACCCCAACCCAAACCAAACCCAAACAAAAATACTTAGTCTTGTAAGGAAAAGGGGATAGAAAGATGAGACAGAAGAAGAAATAGCTACGACAGAAATCAATGCTACAACAGAGCTAGTCCCCAGGTACCGTTAACCAGGCATGGAAGGTAAACCAGGAGCTTCCTCTCAGTTACAACGAGTCCATTCCATCTGGACTGCTTACCAGGCCTCCTGGGCCCTCCAGGATCTGTCCTGCCAACCTCTCTGACCACCTGTCCTCTGCCACGTGTACCTACTTCTGGTTCAAGTTTGCCAGGCTCCTTCCTGCCGTTGGGCCTTTGCCCTTGCTGTTCCCACAGCCCGACCTGCTCTTTCCCTGGTGTTCTGCATCCGGAACTTAGCTCCAGTGTTTCGTCCTCAGAGAGGCCTCCCTGAGCGCCCTCGTCATTCACACTTTGTCACATCATCCAGTCCTTCTCCTCTTCCTCCCGGCACGAATCATGATCCAAAAGTCACTATAGTTTAGTAGTTAAGAGCATGGGCTCTGAAACCAGGTCTCAGTTCCGGCATTTTACTAAAGTAACCTTGGCCATGTTATTTAACCTCTCTGGGTCTCAGTTTTCTCATCTGAAAATGGGGATGATGACAAAGGCCCTCCAAATCTCCTAGAGTACTATAGTGGGGTTAACTGAGTTTACGTATGTAAAGCAGTAACAGTGCCTGGCATTTAGGGGGGGATGTAATAAAGCCATAGTGAGTGAATCGCCTCATTTTCATTCATCAACCCAATACATATTGAGTTTGAATACAGACAGACAATAGAATGCAGGGCTGGGAATGCAACAGTGGACAGGCCAGGCATATCCTCTGTCCACAAGAGCTTACTGCCTGTCTGCACCATTTCCCTTGTTGACACAGATCTGCATTTTACTTGTAAACTTTTACCTAGAGGTCATCTGAACCTTTCCCCTTCATTCCAGTTTCTAGTTCCCACTTCCTGCCTCGGGATTCGTAGTACCCAGAAGGTACCCCCTGCTAGCGCCTTATTATGGCTTGAGGTCACACATAAATCTATGCATTTTTACACCCACACAATTTGTTGCTTGTAGTTGCATTCATTCCTTTGGAGTTAGAATCAGAGGTTTGGCTAACGAGGAATTGGTGAAAGGTCACCAAGGAGATGAGAAAAGCAGAAAAAGAGCTGAGAGGTCTACCTCTTAGCTTCTTCTTTCTGGGGACAGACTTTCCCCAAGTCTGCCTAATTTCTTCTCACCTAGATTTCACTTTGTCTTGGAAGCCTTCCCTGACTTTCTAAGACAATGGGCTCTTGAGTAGACCTTGTGCTCATCCCTATAGTAAGACTTCATTCCACTGCAGGGTAACTTGTCTACTCTGCTCTCTCTCCCACTTGTCTGGCTCACCGTATGGCCTGGGCCATCTTTTTGGTCTTATTCTCCATTGTATCCTCAAACCAGCAATACCTTCTTATTGTTAGCAAGTAGTACCCTTTATGCACGTATTGAACTTAAGTAGAGGGTAAGAACCAGTAAAGTGGGTAAATTAGGAGGCAGTGATTTAAATTGTGTTACAAAAGGACTATTTACTTTTAAAAGAAGTTTTTTCAGGGTTCCATTGAGTAGGGAGTCAGGGTTATTGCTATAGAAACAACCCCCAAGTTTCAGTGGCTTATTGCCCACCAAAAAACTTTCTCAGTGATGTGACAGTTCAATTCAAGTGTTCAGTTAGCAACCTTCTAAATCCTGTGGTCCACCATCCCTTATGCCCTTGGGGTCCTCTGCATTTGGCTAGTAGACGTGGGGAGAGAGGAAGAAGACAATCATTGAGGACAATCACATGACTTCCCATCCCTAACAGGGACTGGTTTACACAGCTGCACTGACCGCTAGGGAAGCTGGGGAAAGCAGTCTAGTGGGTGCCCAGGAGGAGAGGGAAGTGTGTTTTGTGAGCACACAGCAGTCTCTACCCTGGGAGCACACCAGAGCCAGCTGGCCCTGTGTAAAGTGAAGTGCTTGATCACCTGCAGTGGGTCCCAGAATAAGGAAATTGCACTGATGTCTACTGTTCTGGCTTTGCAGAAGAACTCATGTGATCAAAATCTAAATCATTGCCTCGAACTCATTGAACAAGTCGCCAAAGTGCAGGGACAACTCTTTGGGATCTTCGCTACAGCAGCCCAAGAAGGTGAGAATGGCCCATGCATCCCCGTCTTTGCTTTCTTTTCTTTGTCCCTTCTCTGTGCTCTCTGACTGGGTTGCTGTGGTTGGATTTCTCTCGCTGACCTGATTTGTGGATTCTTCTAGGAGGACGTTATGATGGTGTGGAAACAATCAAATCGCGCCTTTTGCCTTGGCTGGAGGCCTCCTTTACTGCCGCTTCCCTAGGAAAACCTGTCGACAGCAAGGTCCCCTCTCTACAGGTAGGGATGCTAAAGGATCCTCCTAGGTGTTCAGCACCTGATCAGGCTCTGGGGACTCAAACATATGTAAGACATGGTTTTTACCTAGTGAGGGGCTCAACTCTAGTTAGTGAATTGAGACATGGGTCGAAAAGGTGAGTTTCTATATACAGTAATACGTGGCATAATGGATTAAGCTTTCTCCTAAGACAGATCGGCATTAAAATCTCAGCCTTGCCTACTTACTGGTGGTATGGCTTCAGGCAACTCAATAAGCCCCTGCTTCCTCAGCTGTGAAAAGGTCCTGGTGATGGTCTGCATCTGGGACATTGCTGGGCCCACATTAGGCACTAAATAGTAACTTTTAAACAACAAGTTAGCCACCCAGACAGGGTACCACCGGGCGGAGTCAGAAGAGAAAGAGATCATTAGATGGGGGAAAGCTCAGTATTCTGAAAGAGTAAAACAAAACTACTTGGAAACTTCCAAGATAAGAAGAAAACTCAATTCTGGTAGATCGATCATGAGTGTCATCATTTGTGGTCGATATTGGTGGTTTCCATGCGACAGTGGCAGTGTTTTAACAGTTGAGGACCAGACTGGAAAGACAACGCATACTTTGCTTAAGGCGCTGGTATCACTATGTCTGGAGAGGCAAAACATTTGTAACCTTGATTTCAAATGTTTATATGGATTTACATAAAATCCTTTCAAAAACTGAACCACTTAGAGCAGGCCGTTCTAAGCAAGAGGGCCTTATGAGGTAGTGGCCAAAGCACTCCTGCTTAGAGATCACTGGACAGAATCCTAGTCTATCTTCTATGGTCCTGTGTAGGTTGTCCAACCTGTTAGGTCTCAGTTTCCTCATCTGTTATATGGAAACAATGCTTTTGCTGACCTAACAGGGTCACTGTGAGAGTTAAACATGATAAACCTGCGAAACAACTTATATGTAGTAAGGGCTCTGGAGACATCAGCTGTTATTAAACAAATTTTTATGTGGGGATTTTCATATGCCTCTTAGATTTTTACCCCCTGTGGATGTTATTTTGGGTATAAAGGTGTAGGATGATATTTCACTGTCTTTTTTAAAAATCTGAGGTATCATTTACCGGTAGTGAAAACCATAGGTTGGTGAATTTTGACAAATGGATATATTCTTGTAAGTCACACCACTATCGAGATATAGAACATTTCCATCACTTCAGAGCATTCCCTTTTGCCACTTCCCAGTCCCCTCCTTCCACCCTCAGGGCAACCACTCTTCTGATTTTTATCACTCTCCATTAATTTTGCCTGCATGGGAAATTGATGAAGATGGAACTATACATTACGTCCCTTTTGTACTTGACTTCTTTTTTCCAGCGTAGTGTTTTTGCAATCTGCCCATGCGGTTTCATGTATTCAGACTCTGTTTTGATTTGTGTACCATTCCAGGACACGTTTGATAAGGACGGACGTAAAGAGTTTGGCGCTCGGGATCGGGACATACAACAATTAGATGCTGATTTGAATGCAACTCGTAATCAACTCAACCAGGTTCAAGACGAGTAAGAGGAATGCATGTTATTTTCTTCCAAAAAGAATTGCCTGTTCTTAATTTTTAAGTTTGAAAGGAGAATACTGGCTCATGTAAAATGTAGACATTTGCAAATAAGTCATATGATGTGTGTATATGTGTGTGTGTGTGTGTGTGTGTGTGTGTGTGTGTGTGTATGAGTTGGGAGGCAGTGTCTTTGAATTTGGGGACAGGATTCCTATATTACATTATGATCCCTAAGACCCTGGTCCCCTTGGCTTCATTCCTGAGGCTCCTCCTTTTCCATAGGCCCACTATCAGTCCATATGTATGAAAGAGAAAGATTGTTGCATGAAAATCTAACTTTGGGGAGGAAAATAAGAAAAGAGGCAGAAGAGGAAGGGTTAAAGAGAGTGAAAGATCAGGTAAAGAGAAAAATTAAGAGAAAGAGAGAAAAAGTAAGATGAGGCAGCCTGCATCTATCTGTCAGTTAGAGGTTATACACGCCTAACTGAGAACCATTCAAGATTTTGGAATAACTTTTAGATATAAAAATGTATTTTTAAAAAGTTAAGCAATGTCTGGCAGTAACAGATCTCAGATGTATGCTGTGTGCAAAGCCAGGGTAGCAAGTTCAAGGAATCACTGCAAAGAAAATTGCAAACTTTGGGTTGTACTTGAGGGAGATAGACAGATGTGATGCAGCTGCTTTTAACATATCTAATAAAAATCCATCAGTAAGGTGTTTCTCCTACCACAGCATTGCTCCATGGCTGACATGTAGAGGATGGCAAGGGATTCTTTTGTCACTAGTTAAGGCTTGTGATGGAATGGGGTATGGCATTCTGCCTTGTTCTCTGATTAGATTTCCTTCTAAGGAAAACATCTCTATTGATTGATTTAATTTTGTCCGATTATAAAAGTAATACACATTTCCTTTGTCAGAATGCATATAACAAATAAAAGTATAAAGATGAAAATCAACTGTTAGTTCATGCCTGTTAACATTTTGGCATATTTTACTCCAGACATTTTTCCTTTCTCACACACACACACGGTAACAGGGTTACCTCTACACACTCCCATTCATTTTTCCAACTGGAACCACTGTCAGTGTGTAGTTTTACAGCTGCAGCAGTCAAAATTTACAAATGAACTGTGCAAAATGCCTAATTCCTCTGAATTCGTATGACTTATTTCAACTAACGTCAACTGATTTGGAGAAGGGTAAGAAGGAACCTTAAATCTGCCACTTCTTTTCTGGTTTATCGTAGTTCGTTTTGTGTAAATATGCAGTTAATCCCAAGCTCTGTTCGGGGCTGTGTTTGCCCTTTCAAGGGTTCTCATTGTCCTCCTCCTTCCTTAGACAGGCGTCTAGGGGTGAAGGGCTGTTTCCGTGCTCTCCTGGTGATGGAGGAGAGGGGCTTTTTGTCTTGTACTGCCCTCTGAGTTCTTGCTGCCTTGGTTCTACCTGGGCACTGGAGTCTTGTGCTGATGGGCGCTGAGTTGTGGCTCATCTGGTTAAGTTTCCTCACGCATTCGCTGGCCCCTGCTGCTGCCTCCATTTGCCTCTGGTTGTGAGGCAAAGCTTCGCGACTTTGCTGATTCTTGTCTTCGGTCAGAATCCGTAGGAGCCAGGAATTCCTACCTGCCTCTCTTGTCACTATGGCTGTGTAGTTACCCATCAGGGGCATCATGGACCAAAAATGATGACTAAACGCTTTTTTTTTTTTTTTTTTTTTTTTTTGCGGTACGCGGGCCTCTCACTGTTGTGACCTCTCCCGTTGTGGAGCACAGCCTCCGGACGCACAGGCTCAGTGGCCATGGCTCACGGGCCCAGCCGCTCCGCAGCACGTGGGATTTTCCCGGACCGGGGCACGAACCCATGTCCCCTGCATCGGCAGGCAGACTCTCAACCACTGAGCCACCAGGGAAGCCCTGCACGCTTTTTTAAAAAAAGCTTTTTATTTGGAAATAATTTCAAATACAGAAAATTTGCAAGAATAGTACTAAGAACACCCATATACCCTTTCACATGCCCCTTGTCCTGTTTGCTTTATCATTTTTTAATTAATTAATTAATTAATTTATTTTTGGCTGTGTTGGGTCTTTGTTGCTGCATGCAGGCTTTCTCTAGTTGCAGCAAGCGGGGGCTACTCTTCATTGCAGTGTGCGTGCTTTCCATTGTGGTGGCTTCTCTTGTTGAGGAGCACGGGGTCTAGGCAATGCAGGCTTCAGTAGTGGCGCACGGGCTCAGTAGTTGTGGCACACAGGCTTAGTTGCTCCGCGGCACGTACGATCTTCCCGGACCAGGGCTCGAACCTGTTTCCCCTGCACTGGCAGGCGGATTCTTAACCACTGCGCCATCACGGAAGTCCCTGCTTTATCATTTGTATGTATACTTTCCCTATCTGTATACACACTGCCCTCCGCCATTTGAAAGTTGCACATAGGAAGGTGCTTTTCCCTTTTGCTCTTCCCTCTTTTTGTTTTTTAACCCACGTGTGGTTCATGTTCCATTTTTTAAGGCATCAGAAATGATGGAGGCTGTTCCCCACATTCTATGGTAGCCAGCTCTCTCCTCCACTACTCTGCCTACCTGTCTCTAAATCCAGGGTGCTACCTAATGTGGAATGAGGGGCCCACCCCAGGAGGTTCCCATGTCTAACCCCGTGGAGACCAGTTTAGCTGTGACTCAGTTGCAAAGGTGCAAATTCCAATAGAGTGCTGAATGGGGACAGGTCTGCTCAGGTTTGACGAGCCCTAGACAAGGGAAGACTGCTGGATTTTATGTTGGGACTCTGGTTAGAAATCTCACCTGTCCTCATTTCCTATATCCAATCTATTAGAACATCCAGTGGAATCTGCCTCCTAAACGTCTCCCACACATGCTCCTTTCTATTCTACTACCACTGCCCTCATTCAAGTCGCTGTTACCTTTTGCCTCAGCCAGTTGCCTTCCAGCTGGCTTCCCTGGGTCCATTCTTGCTGTACTACAACTCATTTTCCACACAGCAAATATAGATATACTTTTATTGTAGCAAGTCACCCCCTGGCTTAAAAGCTGTTAGTTGCTTCTTTTAGTACTTAGAAAAAAATTCTAAATTCCTTCTCAGGGCTCTCCCAGCCCTGCGTGATCTGACCCTACCTCTTGCTCCACCCTCATCTCATGCCAAGTTCCCCTCACCTAGTCTTCTGTCTACTTCCTCACCTCGAGGCCTTTGCCTGTGCTTTTTCAGAGAAATGGAAGTCGTCTGCTGGCTCTTGGCATGGCTGGCTTTTTCTTGTCCTTTAGGTCTCAGCTTAAATGTGACTTTCTCAGAGTCTGCGACCACTATACATTGAATGGTCTTTCCTCTCCCTCTCCTCTAATTCTCTTTCACAATCATCTAAGAATAGCACTTATTGCAAGTTGGAACTTTGAAAAATTTGTGTGAATATTTATGATCCAGTAGACTGGAAGCTCCAAAGGGTTACTGTCCTGTATCGCTATTCTGACACTTGTATCTCCAGCATCTAGCATCGTAAATTCTCTATAACTTGCTCAATGAATGAATAAATCCATAACAAAAAATAAATATGTTAGCCTGCTTAAAACAATGCTTGTCACATGAAGGTATCTCCTTTCTTCTCTCTGTATATCATCCAAGGGGGCCAAGTTCGCATATATATTTGCTTGTATATATATGTGCTCACACATGTATGCCATGTCTCGAGAGAAAAAAACCTGATTACTGTTCACACTCTTGTTTCTTTCTTGGTCTATTTTCTTCTTTTAATTTTCCACAGTTTTCTCTTGATAAAAATGTTCATTTTCCCATATATACTTTAAAAAATCTATAACATATTCACATTGAAATTAAATCACAGCAATTTCCTTACAATAGCCAGCATCCCTATCGTGAAGTTATTGCTCCTCTGGTTTTATTTTAGACTTCAGACATTTCATTCATGCATTCATTCATTCAGTTTTTCCGTTTTTTAAAAAAATCTATATGACAGGTACTGTTTTAGGAGCTGGGGATAAAGAGATGAATAAAATGAAATCTTTGCCTTCAAGTAGTTCACAGTGTGTTTGTAATGAGATTACAGATGTGAACAAGTGTTGGAGGAGCTCAGGAGAAGGGAAGACAAACTTTTCTTGAGAGTCAGGTGTGGCCTTTGGAGAGGCACTCATTGGATGAGTGGGCGTTTGTTAGAGGAGAAGGGGATGAGATGGAATTTGGGGAAACGCACACCACCTCCTGCATTGCCTCATCGGATCTGTGCAGAATTGATAGGGATCCTGCTGTCCCATTATTTCTCAGTCTGCTTCACTGTATAGGGGAGGCCAGTGTTTGACCTTCCATGCTTCCATCCGAGTGTAGGGAGGAAGACCGGTGTGAGTTTGGATAACAGTTGCAATCTCTTAGCTACAGAACTACTGTGATGAAAGATACTTGGTGCTCCAGGGATGCAAGGTCAGAGAAGTCCCAAAACCTTTGCCAATCCGCAATCTCTCACTGTACTAGGACAACCTCATTGAGAACCATTGGTCTTCATCCAGTGGCATCCGTCACATTCTCATTTCCTAAAGAAATAGTACGATTTATTATGATTTGTCTACAACGAGGAGAGTCCTTGAAACTAACAAGGACTAAGCTAGTTGAAAACTCAGGAAAACTGTGCTCAATTAGTGGTGGAAGTCAGAGGCAGGAAGACACGAAGTACTTGGTAGTCGAGTGTAATTGTGGAGGACTTTTTTATAGGCGGGCAAATAATTTTTCTATATTTAGCAAATCTGGGAAAATTAAGTCAAATGCAACTCTACAGTGCAAAGTAATAAGAATAGGTATTAGTATATTACAGAAAAATGGAGATTTTATAGAGAGGCAACCTGGGGATTCGGTGTAATTAGAGCAGATGAATTAGGAGGGTGAGAAGGAGAAACTGAGCAAGTTTGTCTTTTACATTCTGATAACAGTAATTATTACCTAGCCTTTTAGAGGTAGTAGCTCTGTAATTTCTTTGTGTTTGACATCGAGGAAAGATGCTAGCATGTTTTTGCATACTAGTGTGCCATGATATTTGTAATATCATCTAATTGAATGCAGATGTCTTATAATTCGATGTTGTTTATATTGAATTTATATCATACGGCAAAAGTTCCCAAGAGAACCTATGCCTTGATTTAGAAAGTCTGCCAATTTTGGAAAATCTGTCTTTAGTTACTGATTTCTCTTACAGTATGGCTGAAACTGAAAAGACTCTTAAAGAAACCAAGAACAGATCGGCCATATCCCTTCCGACTGCAGAGGGGGAAATAAATCAGCTAAGAAAGCAGTAAGAAAAAAAAAAATGACAGGATTATTGCAGGCTGCTGATTAACCTTTGAATTTAGCTTTTTTTGGTGCTCCATTACAATACGAAAGAATCTGTCCATAAAGAGGAAAGGCAGCAATGTTTTTATTAATGTTTTATATATTTTTCTTACTACAAAACAGTACTTATCCACTATAGAAAATCTTCAAAGTACAACATGGTAGAAAGGAACCTTAACCCTCATAATTCCAGAGCCAGTTACTGTCACCATTTTCTATTTCTGTCAATTAGTACATTAAAAATAAAGTTAAGACAACAAAATGTAAGTATACAATTGTGGACCCCGTTTTTTCATTTAACATTATTTTTTTCTATTACTAAGAAAAAATAAAGCAGAGCTTAGTCTTAAATAGGTACATCATATTTCCTCATTTGGGTATTTCCCTAACATGGAATATTTACTTTGATGCCAATTTTCAACATTGGAAATAATTTTTTGTGGCCAATCTTAGTTTAAATTTCAGATTATCCTCTAAAGATAAATTTCTGGAAGGGGAAAATAAACACTGATCCTTTAAGGGTATACTTTTTTCAATCTTAACTTTGATTTTTCTTTCCCCAAAAAAGAGCGAATGGGAGTTGCAGTAAAAAAAAAAAAAAAAAAAAAAATATATATATATATATATATATATGTGTATATATATATATATATATACATATATATACACACATACGAACATACATACCTTTCTATTGCCTTCATACATGTTCCAATTGTTCTGATTTCTTCAGGAACATCCATAGATTTTAGCTTGGAGCACTAATCTCATCTCCTAGTTGATATAGCTTCTCAAATTCTTTGATCATATTACTCAGCAATTCCCTATCGCACCAGTTCTGTTCTTTACTGTTTCTAGGGCAGCTTTGAATTCTGCTATTGCATTTTTAGCTTTTCTACATCCTTCTTAATCTTACGCCTTCCCTTTTCTTCTTACACCATTGTTATTTTCATCACAGCATGTTCTCTTCTTATGGCTTTTGCTCCCTTGTATGATGGCCATACTTCTTTTTATTAATGAGGATGCCAGTTTTATTTCTAAAGCTTTACTCCTTTCCATAGTAGTACATTATTTTCATAGGTCCACACTTCTGCTTAGTGTTGTGGATGTTACTCAATTTCCACTGCAGTTTCCCCCCACATTCCATCTATTCAGAGAATAGAAGAGCTAATGAGAATAGATTATCTCTTTGACCAGCTTCTGGACTAGGTTTTGGAGATCACAGGCTTCCAGAGTTTTGTGCAGTGAAGCCGTCCAACGTAGAATAGTATGTCTCTGCTTTGCCTCTGCAAAGACTTCATGACTCTGCCCACTCTGCTTTGGCTGGAGGATTTGCATGCCTATCTTTTCTTCAGGAGCCTTTTTCCATGCAAGCTACAGACATGAAGTGGCACCCTGACCCTGGCAATTCTGCTCTTTGTTCATTTGTGTTTGATCCTATGTATTTCCATCCGAGTTTCCCAGGGCAATAACTGCACACTAAATAAAGCAGCCTCCTTAAGTAGGCCAATTGCCGTTTATTACCTTTCCTCCATCCCTCCCTTTCTCTCTTTTCTTTCAAACCTTTTTTTCTGTTCAGGCTTACATCTCTTCAAGCCCAGGAGGAATCTCGCCACAGACACTCAGAGCATAGGAGCTCAGCGAAGCGGGGCTCCGAGCGTAGGAGAGAGGAGCTGCGGGGCTCGGAGCCCCAGGGCTCGGAGCAGATGGGCGCGGACAGGTGGAGCGTAGACCAGCGGAAGGCAGAAGAGATATGCGATTATGAGAAACAGCTCCGAACGCTGAAGGACGAGATAGCTGTTCTGTCTGCTGAAAAATCTGTACTCCAAGGAAGGTCTGACAAATTCTCACAGATCTTTTCATTTAAGCTCCTTTTGTTGAGTTAGTGATAAAAGCCTGGCTTGGAAAAGGAAAAAAGAAAAAGAAAAAAGAAAAATAAAATGATATCCTGAGCGCGAACCCCAATAATATGGAAAACTTTGAACCGTAGAGGGATTGTTTTCTCTAACTTCACCCTTCCATAGAGAAAATACCTCGTGGATTGACAATACTTGGGCACTAATTAATTTCGGACTGACATTGAAGCTTAAGGAATGAAACTAAGACGTGCCAAAGGAAGGTTATTTGTCTTGTTACCAGATTTGAGCGCCTATAATGCAAAAGGTGGTACCCATGTTGAAAGACTGTTCCATGATAGGGGGAGGGTCCTGTTCTCTGAGTTCTAGGAGTTCTCTCGCCAGGATGACCAACTGTCATTTCACAGGGTATTGCCTTTTTTACATCTCACTTTGTTTGATGGAATGAGTAGGTAAGGGAATGTGAAATTCCCTTCTACTGATGGAGAGAATATTAAGACAGGTCATTCAGACAGTGTTAAGTGAGGACAAAGTAGAGTGTTCCTCTCTTTGGAGTTTCTGCATTTTCCTTGTTCTTTCTAACACTTCCCCTCTTCCCCCCACCCCCAGCCCCACAGTGTGCCCAGATTCAGGCTATCAAAGCCACCCCTAACCCTGTTCTCCATTCCCCTAAATGTCACCTTAGGCTTTAATTTTGGGGAGTCACTCCATCAGTGTTGTGCGAGTGCCAGCTTGTACTAGCTCTGGGAACTGATTCTGTGCATTTCTACCTAACTCTGGTTTCAGTGACGTCACATTGATAGTTTGAAATTGGCTATGGTGAGAGTATTTGTTGCATCATGGAAACTGGCGAACACTATAAATGAGGGCTTTTTTTCCCTTTCCACCTTCGGAGAGTCTGCTTTGTACTGCCTTTTGCCCCACAGTTCCTTCTACAAAACTTCTCTTTTTGGTGGCCCATTCCCTTTGGACTAGCTAGTCTGATCATTTACTTTGTACTTGGTAGCAATATACGTTTCACTGATGGAATGCTTTTCGATTCACCAAGTACTTCCACATGTATTAGCTCACTTGATAACCTCCCCACCATCCCGAAATAGGGCACAAATTATGTAGGTGAAAATGGAGGACCTGCGGAGGAGAAAATGACTGCAAATGGTTCCATTGCTATGGAAAGGGAACACAGAATTTCTTTCTCATTGTTCAATCAGTGTTCATCTCATTTTATACCAGAAAGCTCAGTGATGTGTTAGTGGCCCAAGGTTGGGGTAAGAAATACTGAAAATCTGACTTTTTATTTAACTCTCGCTCTTGCTAGCTGTGTTACTCTAGGATAGCCTTCTTAGCATTTCTGAGCCTCAACTTCTTCATCTGTAAAAGGGCCAACAATCAATGCTAACCTTACCTGGCTGCTTGAAGGATAAATTGATGTGCTGAGTGAGTGAAAGTGTGTTATAAATTCTAATGCACCAGGCAAATGTAGAGTATTGTTTTTTGTTTGTGGTCCTATTTGAGGACTTATGGTGACACAGTGCCTCTCACAGGGAGCTGCTCTCCCTGTTCCCATGGCTTCTGGTTTATGGGGAGAGAAGCAGCCGAGTCTAGGAACAAGAGAGTGAAGGGAATCAGAGCGCTTCCCTGCCTGATTCCTGTTCACCAACAGGTCCGCCAGAATCCGGTCTCCGAGCCCTGACCCTCGCAGCCGCGGCCGCAGCCGCAGTCACAGCCGCAGCCGCAGTCACAGCCGCAGCCGCAGACGGTCCACCAGCCCCTCCACCGCGGTCGCGAAGGTCAGGAGCCCGTCTCCGAGTCGCGCCAAACTGTCCAGCGTGGCGCGCAAGGCCGCCCTGCTGTCCCGGTTCAGCGACGTCTATTCCCAGACCCGCCTGGATGCGCAGTGCCTGCTGCGGCGCTGCATCCACAACGCCGAGACGGTGCAGCGGATCATCTACATCGCGGCAGTGGTACGTGAGCCTCGCGCGCGCGCCGCTGCACTTCCGCGGTCCAAGGGCGCTGCGGCCAGGCAGTGCTTGGGTAAACTGAACAAGACGGCTTAAAAAAGACTTGGTAGGGCCTGAGGTCACTGAAGGAGGGTGGGTTTCCATCTGTCTCCTCCCTCCCTCCCTGCCTGCCTTCCATTACAGATATTTGCGATGAATTATTTTTCACACTCAATAATTATTCATATATGTTAATATCTATTTTGACCAGACATTTGTTGAAGCATCCATAAATGTAGGACTATCTCAGATGGGTATATACGAAGTTGATTCGCGCTGGATCTTCTATTGTAATATGGGTATATGTACGCACAATGGATATATTATTGCTAAGGGCTATCATTTGATTGGTTACCTTCTCTTCTTAGAAAAATCAAAAGGCTGTGATTGTGTTCACTCTTCTGTTTATTTAACTAAGAGTAGTTACTAGAACTGCTAACTACTTGAGTATGGCAAGATTAAAAAGTGCTCATATATAATCTCAAAATCCAAAGCAAATGCATTTATTCTGTGGGTACCATACGGAGATACTAAGAGTCTGTAATGAGAACAGCTAAATATTAACAAACAAAACAAAATATTGGTGTGAGAGCGGAATTATCAGAATCTACCGGACTTTATCCTATATTTATTCATTTATATCGGGAGTCAGCAAACTGTGACCCCTGGGCCATATCTGGCCCTGATCTGTAATTCTAAGAGAAATACCACCGAAGAGCTAACATATACGAATGGTTTTACATTTTAAAGCGTTGTAAAAAAAAAAAAATGACAGAGACAATTATGTGACCGGCAAAGCCTAAAATATTTACTATCTGGCTTTTTACAGAAAAAAGAATTTATATCATTAAGAATTATTTAATTTATATATAATTTATATAAGAATCATGTACTGAGTTGGTTAAAGTTCTGTAATTGTAGAGGCTATATCTTTCATGCATAACTGAGTTTTCCCCGTGCCTGCTATATTACAAGCATTTAATAAATATTTGTTGAATTAATATATGCCAGGAAACATGTCAGACGCTTGATATGTGTCTATGTATGACGTGACCACTAGATTGATAATTTTCTCTTATTTCTTGACCAGTAGTATGATATTGCTGTGGGATCAAAGCATCAACTAGCATATTTCAAGTATTTATGTAACCACAGGTGATTTTATTTCCTTGAATGCCTGCATCGTCCTGCTCCTTGCAATCAGGATTACCAGAACAGTGGTCAACTGTCTTGAAATTAGTGAATATGGGTAGTCTTATATGTATTTATGTACTTTCCAAGATTTAGATATGTATTTTCTCCCAGATTAAAAGTAGTTTTGACCGCTGGATTTAGTTACCAGAAGTCCAATATGATGTTGAATTTTTGTTGGGCATTCTTTCTTCATTCCTTGCTTTGGACCTCTTTACCTCCCTCCTCCCACCAGATAAATTTGCTGTACTTTTATGTGCAGGAGGCGTTCCATGTAGCTAAAACGGCATTCAGACACTTTAAGATCCGTGTGAGGAAATCGCTGACATCGTCTTATGCAGGGCCAAATGACTTTGAGGATGCTGTCTTGGATTATATCGTTTGTCATCTTGATCTATATGATTCCCAAAGCAGTGTTAATGTAAGTGTTGGGTCTTTTATTGGGACTGGTTTGCTGCTGCTGCTGTTTATAATGAATACTAATAACTCAGAAATCCATCCAGCTTAGTGTCGCATCTATGTAATGGAAGAGCGGGAATGAGTATCCAATATATTTTGTAGAACCAGTCATTATTGGCTCTTTCTTTCTTAGACATATTATGAGGAAAATATTTTGAGCTTTCTAGTTTTATTCTTCAGACAGGCTCTTAAGATTGGAAGATAGAATACCATAGTGCTTAGGAGCAATGATTTTGGGAAAGATAGCTATGGATTTGCATCCTGGTTCTGCCACTTACTAGCTGTGTGACCTTGCACATTTATTTAACCTCTCTGTGCTTTAGTTTTCTAATCTTAAAATGGGAGCAACAATGGTCATGACCCCATAGAGTTTTTGAGAGGATTAAATGAAAGGAAGCAGGTAATTTGCTTAGCACAAGAGTTGGCACAGAGTAAACTCTCAATAAGAGCAAGCTATTATAATTATTATTATAGTTTATGAACAAGTCAGAGTCCTGTGTTGGCGATTATCTAACTTGCTCAGAATAGAAAAATAAGGAAATAATAAATAAAAGCTACTAAGGGTTTTTGCTTTAGTTTTTTGTTTATGGAGACTTTCTTGGCCTTTAGTATGTCATTTGTTCTCTGTCATCTTTCTTCCTTCTCTGTTTCAGCACATGCACTTCTCTTCTAGTTTACCTTGTTTTCACTCACATGCTCTTTCCCCCTCCCAGCAGTCATAACGTCCTTAGGATTTTCAGTGTGTATTTCACAGGTTGGTAACAAGGTGATGCCATCTTTTTGTTTTTCAGGATGTGATCCGAGCCATGAATGTCAATCCCAAGATTTCATTCCCTCCTGAAGTTGATTTTCGCCTCCTCAGTAACTTCATCCAGGAGTTATGTTGCATTGCGTTTGCAATGCAGACTTTAGACCCACCCCTCGACATTGCAGTTGGGGCCGATGGAGAAGTTTTTAATGATTGCAAGTAAGAGACATAGGAGCAGAAGCTAAGGGATTCTTTATAAATAAATTATCTTGTCTGTATTCTCTGGGAACAATTTAGGGAAAAGAGCTCTGGGTGGGGAAATCAACAGACATTACCTGATTTTCAGGCCCAGCCATATACTTCTCTGTACTACAGGGCAGGGCCCTCTTCTGGGGTCATTTTCCTTCTACGTCAAATGTGCTTCAGAGGTGATGTTATGATTTCCATTGAACATATTGGTCCTGGGGAGAACTAATGAGTACCTGGAGTCTGTTTGGAACTCTTTAAAATAAAAGTGCTAGGGAGGAGGTATGGGGATATATGTATAGCTGATTCACTTTGTTATAAAGCAGAAACTAACACACCATTATAAAGCAGTTGTACTCCAACAAAGATGTTAAAAAAAAGTGCTATAGAAATACAGACATATATTGCTTTTTATTGTTTAAAATTTTTTTCATTGAGGTATAACTGACATATAAGATTGTATTAGTTTCACGTCTACAACAATAATGATTCTACATTTGTATATATTGTGAAATGATTATCACCATCAGTCACCATATATAGTTACAAAACTTTTTTTTCTTCCAATGAGAACTTTTAAGATCTATTCTCTAAGCAACTTTCAAATTTGCAATACAGTATTATTAACTATATTGTTAACAGTTATACGTCTGCATAACATTTCTTTTGTAACCGGAAGTTTGTACCTTTTGACTTCCCTAACCCGTTTTGCCCCCATGTCCAGCAATCACTAATCTGTTTTCTGTATCTGTGAGCTTGGTTTTTGTTTGTTTGTTTGCTCTGGAGTCCACATATAAGTGAGATTGTATGGCATTTGTCTTTCTCTGTCTGACTTATTTCATAATGCCCTCGAGGTCCATCCATGTTGTCTCACTTGACAAGATTTCATTCTCTTTTCTTTAAATAGCAAAATAGTATCCCATTGTATAGATACCACAGCTTTTTAAACCATTAATCCATCAATGAACAGTTAGATGTCCATCTTGGCTATTGTAAATAAAGCCGCAATGAACATGGGGGTGTATATATCTTTTCAAATTAGTGTTTAGTTTTCTTTGGATAAATACCTAGAAGTGGAACTGCTGGATCATATGGTAATTCTGTTTTTAATTGCTTTTTAAAATAAATCTATTTATTTATTTATTTTTGGCTGCTTTGGGTCTTCGCTGCTGCGTGCGGGCGGGCTTTCTCTAGTTGCAGTGAGCGGGGGCTAATGTTCGTTGCGGTGCACGGGCTTCTCATTACGGTGGCTTCTCTTGTTGCAGAGCATGGGCTCTAGGCACGCGGGCTTCAGTAGTTGCGGCACGCGGGCTCAGTAGCTGTGGCTCGCGGGCTTAGTAATTGTGGCTCACGGACTCTAGAGCGCAGGCTCAGCAGTTGTGGCGCACGGGCTTAGTTGCTCCGCGGCATGTGGGATCTTCCCGGACCAGGGCTCGAACCCGTGTTCGCTGCACCGGCAGGCGGATTCTTAACCACTGTGCCATCAGGGAAGTCCCCAGCATGAGAAATCTATAGGTTGCCTGTGGGACTTAGATGGTCTCTGTCTCTAGCATTTCCCTGAATTACAATTCTTGTAATCCTGAGAAGGAACAAGACTAGTCTGACATGACTTTTTTTTTTGTCAGTTTAAAAAAATTGAAGTATAATTGATTTACAGTATTGTGTTGGGGTGGCTCCATTGTGCAGTGATAGCACGTTGCACTTCTACAATGCTGTGTTAATTTCTGCTCTACAGCAACGTGATTCAGTTACACATATGCATATCTCTATATACATTCTTTTTAAAATATTCTTTTTCATTATGGTTTATCATAGGATATTGTGTATAGTTCTCTGTGCTCTACAGTGGGACCTTGTTGTTTATCCATCTAAATATACTAGTTTGGGGCTTCCCTGGTGGCACAGTGGTTGAGAGTCCGCCTGCCGATGCAGGGGACACGGGTTCGTGCCCCGGTCCGGGAGGATCCCACATGCCGTGGAGCGGCTGGGCCCCTGAGCCATGGCCACTGAGCCTGCGCGTCCGGAGCCTGTGCTCCGCAACGGGAGAGGCCACAACAGTAAGAGGCCCACATACTGCAAAAAATAAATAAATAAATAAAATAAAATAAAAAATAAATAAATATACTAGTTTGCATCCGCTAACCCCAACCTTCCAGTCCATCCCTCCCACAACCCTTCCCCCACGGCAACCACCAGTCTGTTCTCTATGACATGACTTGTTTTTAGTGAGCCCATGTCGGGTCCTTGTTATCAGTGGTTCCTATTCTAGGAGCCCACAACTATCTCTTTAATAATAGAATCAGGATCCATATTTATCTAAGTGTGAGCAGAATAAAAGATGAGAATTTACACTGATGTCCGCTTCCCTCCCAGTTAGGTTACATAACTGCTTATCTTCTCTTTCTTGTTCTTTTGCGTGTTTAAAATAGGTACCGTCGAAGCTATGACTCTGATTTCACGGCTCCCTTGGTCTTCTATCACGTGTGGCCTGCTCTCATGGAGAATGACTGTGTCATTATGAAGGGAGAAGCTGTCACCAGGAGAGGGGCTTTTGTATGGTGCCCTTGCATAATGACAATTCAGCCCAAGTGTTTGATTCACAAGTTCGAGAACATTTATAAACCCAGAGATTCTATAAAAGAAGTTCATAAAGGGTTATTTGATAAGATTTCGTACAAAGGAGAGGAAAGGGACTGGCTGGGAAAGAACAGATTCTTTTCTTTGATTCTTCTTCATCATTTCCTGGCAGTCATTTCTTTGTTTATTGCTTTATTTACAAGATAGAACTGGTCCTATTTGCCTCCTCTGTCTTAGAAATATGATGCTATTATAAGGGCAAAGCCCCTTGAGTTCAACTTTTAGAGGCCCTCTACAGTTCTAAGCATTTAAAAGTGATCGATTAACTATCAGAAAACAATTGGCCCAATTTTTACTGATAGTTCTGTATTTTGGGATATGATGAATGTGTCCTGTTTTTCTCTCCTTGGTACGATGTGTAGGGAGGGGAGGGATGGAGAAAAAGAGGGCGGAGGAGGTGGGGAGAGAAGAGCCAATCAGTTTTGGAGGGTTGCTTCCTATATACATTGGCTGTAGAATGTTTTGAACATGTTACATAATTGGACAGCCTTCCGAATGGAGTCTTAGGTATGCAAGTGTGTAAGTGTGTGTGTTAAGGTGGGGAGAGGATGTGGGAACTTGTTGCTACGGGTGCTTGGATAGTCTATATTGTGTTCCCATTATGGAGTTTTACCCTGCCCTTCCTAGAAGTTAAGTGAATTCAGGAGAGGAGCTCCCAGGTCCAGAGCAAAGCCACCATCTGGGTGGTCTCAGTTCCTGTTCTCTTTGACCTGGAGGCTAGGGGAAGTGCTTCATGGCAGCTTTTCACACATGAAGTGGAGAAGCAGAGTAGTGTATTTAAAAGAACTTAAGCTTAAACATCCCACTGTAGCATAAAGTATCTCAATGAAAATATTCTGTGCTGTAAGAGTCGAGCCCATAGAAACTGGGTTGCGTTGACTTGGCAACGTGTAGAGCACGTGCTCTACAATGAATGAACTCATAAAATGTGCTTCTTGCCCTTACAACAATTACCCTCTGTTAAGGAACTCTTGTAAACTGTCTGCAGTGCAATTTGGAGGGGAGGGAGAGGAAATAGCCACTATTCCTATGTTCTCCATCAAATAGCAAATTGCCTTTTAACTTCCTTCTTCTCTCCCCTCCAGTATGTCACCAATATTCACCCAAGCTTAGACTCCTAAAACAAAGAAAATGCTCTAAAAGCGAGAACCCGGGAAAGGGTTGAATGATGGGAATTGATGAGAAGACTTTGACTAGTAAAATCTCATTATAGGAAATAAAATTTTCTTTTTGTTCATTAACTTAGTTGGACAGTAGGTGGGCCACAGTAGTGATTCACTCACACACTTATTCATTATTTCATTTTATTCAATAGTTATTTATGACCCAAGCTCTGTGTTTAGGTGCTGGGGATTCAGCAACGAACAAAACAAACACAAATTCCTGACCAGATGGAGCTTACATTCTCCAACACTTGCAAACTTGAATGTAATTTCTAACAGTTTACTCATCAAAACAAAGTTCCCCTAGCATCATGAATTTGAATATCCCAAAGTTCATTGTAATGGGATTTTATTTGAGAAGTACCCTAGAGCTACTGTCAAATATTGGGCAGCTATAGCAAATGAGTGTACTTATACTGGCGACCAGTAACGGCAAGTGTAATCATATCAGGAAAACCTCTTGTTCGTTCTATGGGATATGAGTATTGTTTTAAGCCACCTGGGCTTTCACAAACTATTGACTATTTTTCTCTTTCTCTTTTTCTAGTGGAATTCAGTGCGATCTCTAAGTCAATGTCGAAGCAGGAGTTTAAGTCCCATCTGCCCTCGTAGCCGTGTTAGTTTAAGCACGGTATGTATCTGTCTAATCATTTTTACACAAAATCATCTTATGGTTGACGGGTTTTTTTGTCCACAGTCACCTATAAAAGAGGCGATGATAAGTTTGTAGGTAGAAAGAGAACCTACTACAATCACCCCAGATGGATTTTTATACTACCTTGGCTAAGGAATTTATCAGTCTAGAAAGAAGGAAGTAGAAGTAGTTTTTTTCCATTAGTTGAAAGAATAATAGATTTTAGTTATTTCGTGTTTTATTTTTATGTTTAAATGAAAATGGGCTATTAGCTATAAGTCTCCTGAGCAGAGAATAGGACATCTTAGTCAACTGATCTCTGCGCACATCAGTCTCTGGTATCTCTAGAACTTCTTGTATGAGTTTGGAGAAATTGCTCAACTGGTCTGGATTTTAATACTGTATAAAGGGCATTGCAGGTCTTAATTTTCCTCCAAACTTCAAAGTAGGAAGAATTAAGATTAGTCTCTGTGTATTCATTCTTAGGATTACTAACACATATATCAAAGAAAAAAATAACAGCAAAAACATCTCTGAAAACTGTGGTTATAATATCCCTAAAAACTAACATTATTATGATTCACCACTGTTCATTCATTCAACACATAATATTTAGTCAATGCCTTTTGAATAGAGATCTAGACCAAGACATGTTAAGATACCAGATAGGCTAACAATTTGCTGCTCCTCCAAATAAAAATTCTTTAAATATTTGTTCAAACTTGTTTTAGGGAGAGTGGTAGAGAAGGCAACTTCTCTGAAATTATCTCTAGCGATGCAACTCTAGCCCTAAACTTCTAAACCCCTCTCAACAAAACATTATGTTTGATAACACTCTTTTTTTTTTAAATAAATTTATTTATTTTTGACTGCATTGTGTCTTCGTTGCTGCATGTGAGCTTTCTCTAGTTGTGACAAGCAGGGGCTACTCTTCGTTGCGGTGCACAGGCTTCTCATTGCGGTGGCTTCCCTTGTTGTGGAGCACGGGCTCTAGGCGTGCAGGCTCAGTAGTTGTAGCACACGGGCTTAGTTGCTCTGTAGCATGTGGGATCTTCCTGGACCAGGGCTCGAACCCGTGTCCCCTGCATTGGCAGGCGGATTCTTAACCACTGTGCCACCAGGGAAGCCCTGATAACATTCTTATCAAATATTTTTTCCGTTATCAGATGGATGCTAGTGTGTATGTGTGTGTGGGCGATACAGAAATGACTAAAACATGGTTTCCTCCCTGAATGTGTTTCAATATAGGAAGATCAGTATGATTTCAACAAAGTAACTGAATGTTACAGCTGTCGGAGGAGGTAGAGATTCCCTCTGGCTTTAGTTCACGGTGGAGTTGTTATGTGATCTGGCAGAATTTTTGTGGGCTGGGAAACTGGGGACGACTATCCCCATGAAAGAAATGGCCTGAGAATGGAAAGCCATGTGTCAGACACAGTTCTTTAGCTCTTGCTGATTTTAATATAACTTAATTATCCTTATTGCCAAATAGGTATTCACAGTAGGAAAAAGCGAAAGGAGAGTGCATTTAATGGGCTGATAAATGAAAAAGACATATTATGAGTTTTATACTGGAAGAATCACAATGCTCATTCTAAGAGGAAGTGTTCTGTCAGAAGAAAGAGCCATATTAGACACCTGTGGCACTCACAGCCCTGGCAAGTTTTAACTCTGGACCATCACTGGAAAGCTTAGCAATGGGCAATGTCCCTCTGGAATAAGTACCTGTATATGTCTGAACCCATCCTCTCTTTTTCCTACTTAGTGCCCAGGGAGAGCAAACTTAAGCTTTTGATAGACTAAAGTAGATGCTCAAAGGTGAAACTGCTGCCCAAATCCTGTCCCTTTCCAGCATCATCTCTTTACGACGAGCCCGGTACAAACATTTTTTTTTTTTTTCCGGTACGCGGGCCTCTCACTGTTGTGGCCTCTCCCGTTGCGGAGCACAGGCTCCGGACGCGCAGGCTCAGCGGCCATGGCGCACGGGCCCAGCCGCTCCGCGGCACGCGGGATCCTCCCGGACCGGGGCACGAACCCGTGTCCCCTGCATCGGCAGGCAGACTCTCAACCACTGCGCCACCAGGGAAGCCCCCGGTACAAACATTTTTGGTTAATCTGGTTGACTTGTTGGAGACCTCATATCCAGAACAGCTTCCATCTTTGTTAATGTCTATTTATCTGAAGTGCTTGAAAGCTCACAGCAAGAATGATAATTGTGGTCAGTTATTTCCGAGCCATCGCAGGCTTGTAGGTATGGGGGTAGGTTTTCCTCAGTGAAAGCAAAGGTGAGATTTGAAAAATGGCTGTTTTCTGGCTTCCCAGTGACCCTCCTTAATAGGACAGCATTTTGGACACATGACATAATTCATATAAAGGATGTGCCAGAGAGTATTGGATCATTTTAGCTTTAATAAATAATAATAATAAGTATTTTCTGAAAGCATAGACTTCAGTATGGCCAGTGAGCATCCAGTCTCAAAGTGTTTAGAAACCACTAAAAACAACCACAGCAACAAAAACCAATAAACAACTAGGCCACGGAGCTCAGCTTTTAGTTAATAATATAATTTAAGCTAAGTTGAGTGTCCATTTACTTCAGGAAGTATAAAAGGAATCACAGCGCTCAGCCTTAGGGGGAAACCATCATAGTTCTAAGCTGCTTCAGATAAACTCTTTAGCTGGTCTTAGGAAAAAAACATCAAAAGGATTCTTTCTTTGAGCTCCATCTACTGTGTCATTCGCACTACACTTTTATATTTTCCAGATATCTCGAAGCCGGAGTCCTTCTCCAATAAGGTGTGGATTGCCAAGTAAGTCGGATGGTCTAGATGGAACAAAGTTTCTGCTTTTTATTGTTGCTTTTAGAGCTCAGCATCGTGCAGCAAAGTGAATGTTTTGCTCCTTGGAGAACATTTCTCACCTCCACTTCACACCTTTTATTTCTGGGCCTTCTTGCGGATGGTACCACAGCAGGTGCTATGGGTGACACCGGAAGAGGCTCTCATGGAGAGATTTGATTGATGTAAACTTAGATTAACCATCCACCTTTCTTTTAGGTCTTCCCAAAAGAAAGTCTAAGAAATGGACCATAATAATGAACCGTTTACTTTTCTCCCTAGGGTTTTAAAACCACCAGCCATGTTCCTCTGACCAGGACGTCTGCAACGGCCAACTTACCCAGTGCCTCCACCTGCCTGCTGTCTGCCTCAGACCTCACTAAAATAATGTGAAAAGGCAATTCTGTGTATCACTTCACACAGAGAGTTAAATGTTTTGGCTTAGAGCATTTGTACAGATATATAGCATTTTATTTTATTTTATAGATACAGATTCCATTAATTTGATAAAAAACAATTGCCTAGGGCTTCCCTGGTGGCACAGTGGTTGAGAGTCCTCCTGCTGATGCGGGGGACACGGGTTCGTGCCCCGGTCCGGGAGGATCCCACATGCCGCGGAGCGGCTGGGCCCGTGAACCATGGCCGCTGGGCCTATGTGTCCGGAGCCTGTGCTCCGCAGTGGGAGAGGCCACAACAGTGAAAGGCCCACGTACAGCAAAAAACAAAAAAACAAAAAAAAAAACACAATTGCCTAGGTATTTAGGATCATATTCATTTGAAGCAAAGTCCATTACACAGGTTCAGGATTCTCATCCTGAAATACGAGGCTCTTTTATAGCAACTACAAGAACTAAAGTGGAAAATCTTTACCGTGCTGAGTCCAAAAGACAAGAGGAGTCATTTCAGTTTATAAACTGATCGTAAATATTATAATTGCTGGTTTAGCTTTAACTGGAAAACAATCTGGGGTGTTTTAATTTTCTTTGGGGGTTTGGAAGACAGCCCTAGTCTCAGGTTGGGGAACTTATAGCATAGCAGTGACTTCAGGCTAAAGGTAGGTGATGATGATTTAGGAGAATATAGTTCATTGGCCTGCTTCTCTTTTCTTACTGTGAAGTGCCCAGTGTGGCTGAGTTGAGCACTGTTTGTTGAAGCTACTTACTTGAGAGAATTCTCTTGCTTCATAAATGCTGAGCTGTGATTTGGATAGAAGCCAGTTTGGAGATAAATGTTAATTACCTTGTGTTTATCTCCCGGGAATATTTCGGGCAGTTTTTTTTTTTTTTTTTTTTTTTTGCGGTACGCGGGCCTCTCACTGTTGTGGCCTCTCCCGCTGCGGAGCACAGGCTTCGGACGCGCAGGCCCAGCGGCCAAGGCTCACGGGCCCAGCCGCTCCGCGGCATGTGGGATCTTCCCGGACCGGGGCACGAACCCGTGTCCCCTGCATCGGCAGGCGGACTCTCAACCACTGCGCCACCAGGGAAGCCCCGGGCAGTTTTAATGTACGTGTGAAATATAAAAGCTTCCTGGGACACACCCTTTACATATTCCACCTGGTTGTTTACAAACTCAGACCGCGTAAGAACTCCATCTGACTAAAAACACTTAAACTCAAGGCTAAAAGCTAAGGGTACCATGTATGGATTTTAAATTGAATGTCTACCCCTTGATTTCTTCACTGTGAAGTACTGTTGAAAAAGTTCACATTCAAGATTATAATGGAATGTTGCTTTCTCAAGATGAATACTGTTCTTTCTGTTTTTGGTTTTTTTAAAAATTCTTTTCACTTTAATGCTGGTTTTAAACACAAGCTTTGCAAATGACAGCTTTTGCTGTGTGCCTTTTAGAGAGAAGCGCTGAACTGGTCACAGCTCAGTTTGTGTAATCTCAGCACCAGGACCAGCACCTGGGGCTTTTTAGGTGAAAACAAACCAAAAACCCCCCAAAAAAACAAAAAAAATCTTCTCTAAAGCATCTTGCCTCTTGTGCTGGGACACAGGGACGGGGAGAGACCTCCCCAGTCTCCACCCTTTGGGTCTAATGGTCACCAACTCATTCTGGAGCGTGAACTTAATTGTTCTCCCTCTGCGTTTATGTAGTCATCACTTTGAGGCAGGGCCGCGTGCTGGAAGGAGAACCCAGTGCCCAGGTAACTCCAGTTCTGACTTGGTCAAGAGCTTGCTTGGTGACCTTAAGCAAGTTACTGCGTCTCTCTGAGCCTCAGTTTCACTGCATAGCGAGGGTGGATGGGATCAGTGGTTCTCTCAACCCTCCCAGACTCACGCCCTCTTTCATAACAAATGTTTTATTTTGGCTATTCTGAAATGATGTTCAAAGTTAATATGATTTATAGGCATATATGCTTTTAAGCAACGAATATAGTACTTGAACTGTAATATAAATCGGAAAAAAGGAAAGCAGTTTTTAATAAAATAGAATGTATTTCAACAAAAAAGCTTGGGTATGACTATCCTGGAAGATAAAGTCATCAGACGCTTACGCCTTTATGTAGAATTACTAGCTACAAGTGCAGATCAATGTGCGTTGTACTGGCAATATCATAAACACTAATGTCATGGGTTTTCTGAAATGGTGAAAAACTCTTGGTAAAGTTTTGAACAAAAACTTACAGCTGTGCCTTAATTTACATAGTAAATGCATTCCTGGAGAAGCTGGTGTATATTAAAACCATAGAATGTGTTATATGTTAAAAGATCTTTTCTAAAATCTCACTAAATAATGAGAATGCCTACATATCAGAATTTTTTAGGAGTGAAATATGGGAATGCATCTGATTGGGAAAAAGGTCACATGTACTCAATTTATTTGCTTTGTACCCTGTCTGGCCACTTGCCATTTCTCGTCTCTGATTTGATCCGTAATTGCACAGGCCATGGCAGTTAGTCTAGACTAATTCTTGGAAAGGATCCACAAAACCAAGGGAGGCTGACCTCTACTCATTTCATCAGGGTGTGCACCTTAACCTTGGTGACTTTGACAAGTGATAAACTCTTTCTTTGTAACCTGGATACATGTTCGTTTTTGTATTATCAGTTTAACATCTAATCATGAAATTAAGAAAAAAAGTGCTTCTGTACTTGTAGGTTCTTTGCAATGAACTGCTTTCCTTGCAGATTCCCTTCACCCATCTCCATTTTCTGAGGTCTGAACCAGGGCCACAAATTCCCTCAATAAATATCAATGGTGCCTCTGCTCTGGGGTTGACTCCATGATGCTGTGATTCCGTGCTGCAGCTTAATTATCAGATTCAGGTTATTTTATTCACAATTCATTGTCTTCATATTCAAGACACTCTCTGAGGAGTTCTATGCTGTTTTTATGTACATTATTTCAGTTTCTCCCCACGAGAAATCCAGGTTGTCTTCAGTGTAAAATAGGTTAGAAACCTGTTCCTCCAATACACCATGTGGTCTTCTTCCAAGCCTTTTTATTTCAGAATAACATTCTCTCCTGTTTTCTTTTGTTCCTCCACGGCCTATAGCATCAGTTCTTTTGTTTATTGGTTTGTTCGTTCATTCATTCATTCATACAGTCACAAGTTCAATGAGCACCTCCCGTGTGCTAGACATTCATTCATTCATTCATACATTCACAAGTTCATTGAGCACCTCCCGTGTGCTAAATACAGTATGTACTGCTAGGGATGTAGTGATGGACACGGTTCGGGCTCTCCTGGAGCTTAATGTCATGTCCAGTTGCATTCCTTTGTGTTTTTCCTGTCGTAGAGAGCATATATGATGGAAGAAAGAAAAAAAAAATACAGCCAGTAGAGCAAATTTAAAAGAGAGAGTGCCACATATCAATTGAAGAATTCATTTGGGGGGCAAATACCTATATTTAAGAAAGTTATGCAAGACAATGGGAGAAATATGGTGAACTTCACAAAAGAATGTAACTCAGTTATGTCATCCACAGGTGAATTACTCAGTCTTTTTACAAGTATCTACTGAAACTATAATCCTAAGATCATCATCAACCATAAAATGAGTGCGGGGGGAGGGGCCCAGAGATCCAGCTAATACTTCCAATTACCGCAGCTGTGTCCTCCACCTGCCATATTCCTAAGAAATGGCAAGTTGCAGAGCATTATAATTCACTTTTAGGTGCCTGCAAATCCCTCACAAGGCAGATTGCTGCCAATAGTGTTCTATAAAGTTTGGGTTGAATGGAAGACTTCTTAGTAGTATGACTTTGAATAATATCATACCTATAGTTAAGGGTAATGTGTTATGGAGATTTTAAGAAGCTAGTATTCCAGACTGCATTAGGTCATTGAAATGTGAGCCCAGGAACCATACGGGTAAGTGACATTCCGCATATGCCATTTAAATACCAAAACGGTGAAGGCTGTTGGCCTTAATACATTGAGTGAATAGGGGCATCGAAAATGAAGCAGGAACTAATTTTCTTTCAAATGCAGTGTGATGCGATAATTTCACGCTTAAAAAATTGACCCCCATGGGCTTCCCTGGTGGTGCAGTGGTTGAGAGTCCGCCTGCCGATGCAGGGGACACGGGTTCGTGCCCCGGTCCGGGAGGATCCCACATGCCGCGGAGCGGCTGGGCCCGTGAGCCATGGCCACTGAGCCTGCGTGTCCAGAGCCTGTGCTCCTCAACGGGAGAGGCCACAACAGTAAGAGGCCCGCGTACCGCAAAAAAATACAAAAATAAAAAATAAAAATTGCCCCCTGGGTGCCAGCATGAACATCATACTTTCCATAGTATTACTGGCAATTAGTGTATCAAAACCAGGCAGCCAACAAACACATGGAAGGATGCTCAACATCACTAATCATTAGAGAAATGAAAATCAAAACTACAATTAGATATCACCTCACACCAGCCAGAATGGCCATCATCAAAAAATCTACAAACAATAAATGCTGGAGAGGACGTGGAGAAAAGGGAACACTCTTGCACTGTTGGTGGGAATGTAAATTGATACAGCCACTATGGAAAACGGTATGGAGGTTCCTTAAAAAACTAAAAATAGAACTACCATATGACTCAGAAATCCCACTATTGGGCATATACCCTGAGAAAACCATAATTCAAAAAGAGTCATGTACCACAATGTTCATTGCAGCACTATTTACAATAGCCGGGACATGGAAGCAACCTAAGTGTCCATCGACAGGTGAATGGATAAAGAAGATGTGGCACATATATACAATGGAATACTACTCAGCCATAAAAAGAAATGAAATTGAGTTATTCGTAGTGAGGTGGATGGACCTAGAGACTGTCATACAGAGTGAAGTAAGTCAGAAAGAGAAAAACAAATACCATATGCTAACACATATATATGGAATCTAAAAAAAAAAAAACGGTTCTGAAGAACTTAGGGGCAGGACAGGAATAAAGACGCAGACGTAGAGAATGGACTTAAGGTTACGGGGAGGGGGAAGGGTAAGCTGGGACGAAGTGAGAAAGTGGCATGGACATATATACACTACCAAATGTAAAATAGATAGCTAGTGGGAAGCAGCCACATAGCACAGGGAGATCAGCTCGGTGCTTTGTGTCCATCTAGAAGGGTGGGATAGGGAGGGTGGGCGGGAGACGCAAGAGGGAGGGGATATGGGGATATGTGTATACGTATATCGGATTCACTTTGTTACAAAGCAGAAACTAACACACCATTGTAAAGCAATTATACTCCAATAAAGATGTAAAAAACCCAAAAAACAAACAAAAAAACCGGGCAGGTAACTCTATTTGTTATTGGGTGAGCAACAAAAAATATGATAAATGGGCATGTTATAGCTTTATATAAATATAGTTTAAGCCATAATTTTAGGATACAACCAAAATAATGTCTTGAAATGTGATGTGAAATATATTTTGGAAAAGGTAGTAATCGGATAATTGTCAGAAGCTCTTGAATGCCGTTTGATGAATTGGACCCTTTCACAATTAATTTCTGATGTTGGGATGCTGGGCAGATGTGGCATTATACACCCCTCCTACTTGCTTCTATCTTAGACCAGGGAACAAAGTTCAGAGCTGTGTCTTCAGAATAACAGACTTTAGGATTGGCCTGGCTCTGTGGGTCACAAAGTTGAAATGAGAATGGAAACAGTTATTCGTTCATTCATCATTGATTCATTTAGGAAGCATTTGTCTATGCTTTTTTTTTTTTAAATTTATTTAATTTTGGCTGCATTGGGTCTCCGTTGCTGCATGCGGGCTTTCTCTAGTTGTAGTGAGCGGGGGCTACTCTTCTTTGCTGTGCGTGGGCTTCTCATTGCGGTGGCTTCTCTGGTTGTAGAGCATGGGCTCTAAGTATGTGGGCTTCAGTAGTTGTGCTTAGTTGCTCCATGGCACGTGGGATCTTCCCAGACTAGGGACTGAACCCATGTCCCCAGCATTGGCAAGTGGATTCTTAACCACTGCGCCACCAGGGAAGTCCCTTGATGTGTGTTAAATGATGTTCCAGTCATGGTGTTAGGAGGTTTTGGAGTCTTTTCAAGAAGTCATATGGATGGAGAGGGAGATGAAGGACTATTAGGGCCTTTAGCATGTGATTAGGGTTGGCAGGATATATAATGGAATTTTACCCTTTGAATGGGATGGTCAAGGGCATGAAAACCAAGTTACACCTATTACACTCTTGTGTTTGGCACCAGTAGAGTTTTACTAGGCAGGAATCTGTGTTTCCAGAAGGCGGCTTCATCTTAGAAATGGTTGCTTTAGACTGGATATTTGTGTCCCCGCAAAATCCATATGTTGAAATCTAAACCCCAATGTGATGGTGTTTGGAGATGGGGGCTTTGGGAGGTGATTAGGTCATGAGGGTGGAGCCTTCATGAATGTGATTAGTGCCTTTATAAAAGAGACCCCCTCGAGCTCCCTCAGCCCTTCTACCATGTAAGGACACAGCAAGAAGATGACCGTCTATGAACCCAAAAGCAGGTTCTCACCAGACATTGAAGCTGCTGACACCTTGATTTTCGACAACCCAGCCTCCAGAACTGTGAGAAATAAATGTTGAGTAAGCTCCCACTCTATGCTATTTTTGTTATGGCAGCCCGAACAGACTAAGATAATGGTTATCTTTATCTAAGACCCGTTTGTATCCATTCTATCCTGTTGTTTATGACAACTCTCTGCTGCATATCACTGGCCTGGATGTGATGTCACTGATTTCTGACCTTTCTTGGTTTGATTTGAAATTGCCTAACAAAATAAAAAGCGTTGGGGGTGGAGGGAGGAAAAATAAAAGAAAAATTTTCAGGTTTTCTTTCACTGGAAAAATAAATTTCTTCTGATGTTAAGAAGAGTGATGGCATCATTTAATACATACGCTTCATATTGATAATTTGACAGAAAGCTTAAGATGTTTCTCAGAATAGCCTTTGCAGAATACAAGTAACTAGTACTTAATCCAACATTTTTTATGTGCCAGATGTTGTGCTAAGCATTATTAAACCCATTTTACAGATGGAGAAGCTAAGGTTAAGTTATTAAGTAACCTGACCCAGGTCACGAAGCACGTAAATATTGGAGCAAAAGTTCAACCCAGGTTTTCTGATGTTGAGCCCCACCCTCTTCTCCCTGATTCTACAGAATGTTAATAAGATGTGAACTGAAAAAATGTGTCCTGTGGCCAACTAAGTTTGGAAAATAATGTGTTAAATGTGATTCGAACAAATCTCTATAGGACTTCAGAGCCTTTAATCTACTGTTTGTGGGGAACTTCAAAGAGAATGTCATGTGCAGACTCTCCAAATTTATTTTGCCATGGAAACCTTTTTTTTCATGGAATTCTTGAAGAAGTACGGTTCTAGAAGACCTGTTTCAGGAAATTCTTCCTCAGACCTATTGGTTTTCTAGAATTACAGATGCTGCTCCCACTGGGAGTTAGATTTTATGAACTTTTACAAGTGAACGAAGAATTCTGACTCTGGTAAACAGACTTTTCACTCAATAAATTCATTATGGAATAAAAGGCTCAAAATGGAAATCTCTTATTTATCCCTATTCTTTATATTTCTGCTTATCTTTCCCTTTTGCCTTATTTGCTTCACCCTTCTATCAAGTGTATCATAAAATAAAATTCCCTTGAACCCAGTATTTATGTCAGTGTTGCTTTTCCAGCATTCATGTTTCTCCTCAGTCCCTCACATGTTATGCCTTTGCATCTTTACTTCTATTTTCTCTTTCTTGTTCTCTTCTGCTGTATCAGGGTTTTGTTTTCCTAGTTAGTCTCTCTAATGTAAATCTATTTACACTTCTTAAAAACAGGTGCCTAACCTTTAACGTAATCATGAATCAGTGAAAGAGACAAATGGATATTATTCAAAATTAGAACCCACTGAATAGCATTCCCTATAAAAATGAATTTGTATCCTGATTCATATAATGCATGCATTTTATGAAATTTTAAAATAACTATTTTCTAAATTTTTGCATATTTGGGTTATTAAAAATGACAATCCTTAACTTATGTGTAACTTCCAATAAGTCTGAGTTGTGATTATACTTACATCTTAAGTCACTTCAATAAAAATGTTGATTAATATTTCCCCAATTTGTTTGATGATGAAAATCACTTGGCATACTTATCAAAGATAGATTCTTGGACTCTACTCCAAGCATACTGAATCAGAATCTCCAGGGGCATCTGTATTTTTAACATTGGCAGACAAGTTTGAAAAGCACTGCCCTCGATCTGGATTTAATGACTCACCAGCAGAATATTGCAGAAGTAATTTATTGCATGTATTATGCTGTCCTTAAATTTCTAAATGGAAAATAATATATTAATTTAAAAGTCTCTGAGAATATTATTTGCCCTACTCCAGTAATAGGTAAGTTACTGAAAATTTAATATATGTATTCTTGATCTGTGTACATACATATAAAAAGATTGCTATATAATTAGATTTTCAATAAAAGAAAGAGGAGGACAAAAAAGAATAGAAATTTTATTTTTCTTCCCTAGAGGTTAAAAAACGTCCTTTCTTGTGTTTCGTATTTGGATAGCCTCTTTGTTGAGCTGTCAGAATGTGTATTTCATAAGTCATTCCCTTCTACCTGTTAGAAACACAGTTTCTAAACTGTGTTAGAAACACAGAATAACGAGTCCCCATTGGCCACAGTTTGCCTACTCATGGTTGTCTGCCAAATGGAGCTTGTCACCTGGATGATTCAGACTTTGGAACAGTTTTATGATTATTCACATGAATCTCTAGAGAAAATCTAAAATAGAGTGAAACTGACATCCAAATATTAGACCTCACAGGTGGCCCACCTCAACTGGAATTTTCCCAAATATTAAATAGAGGAGAGACATTTGGCTTTTTCTGTTTACTCACCAAATGTTCCAAAGAGAAGATTGGAAATGAACCTGTTTCAGTTTCTATTCGTAAATCTAAAGCACTTTTTCTGTTTTCAGAGCGCAATATAATCTCTCATCACTAGTGTCTTAGTGTTGAAAATTAGGTTCTCAAAAGCTCCAAGAAAGAAATATTGAAACAGAGGGGCTAAATGTAACTTCAAATTGAATATGCCAGTATTTGAAATACATGGTGCTTTCGTGGAAATAATGATAGATTTTTAAATTTTTTCTTAATGTTTTCCTTGTTTGGTTCAGCTTTTCTTCATTGAATAGCTAGAAGTGGCCTTGTAAAACAAAACAACACTGATTATTGGAAATAAAAGTTGCAAAATTTGGGGGTGGGGGGCAGGGTAATCCCTTTGTCCTTAACCAATTTGATCCACAATTAAAGGAAATTTTGGGACATAAATCAATTCCAATCTTGAGGTCTCTTTAGTTCACGTAGGCCTGGGACATGTATGAACAGCCACCAGATGGCAATGTTGCTTAAGAAATAGGCTACTCTCCCTCAGTACTAAGACTCAAACCGGGAAATAGCGATTCCTTAGGTAAAATCTATAACAATGACCAGTTTTACTGCTCTCCATAAATTTAGAGAATAAGTTAAATTGATGGAGGATGGCCATGCATAAAATACAAAAAGTGTGATAGAAAATGTGAAGTGTTAAATGGCTATCATTATACCTAATAAATTATTTATGTATTTGATCCCCAAGGCCTGGGAAGAAATTCCTCTGCTAAAACAAAGCTTTCTGTGTGTTAATTTTTAAATTTCCTTATGCAACCTACCACCACCATCTTGTTAACTTGGAGTTCTTAATGAGGCATGATTCAGTTTGTTAATAAATATTTTGAATATAGTCCTTTGCTTTTAAACATGGAATAGGAGAAACTGAAGGTTTAATCATCCTTGAAGGTTTCCAAACTTTTTCAGATTGTTAGCTTTTCCCATGGTCCAAACTCCCCAGGTCTGTCCTGAGCAGGGAGGTCAGTTTTCAGAGACCCTTAGGGTTATTCCAAGCAAATATTTCAGTTTTCACCTGGAAGATGGAATAATATTGCTGAGAAACTCTCTTAAGAAATTACAGGGACTCACAAGAATAATATGGGAGCATTTGAAAAAGGTCACAAATGAAAGGAAGAAAATTCTATAGCATTAATTAAAACTATTTACTTAAAAAATAAATTTTGAAGAAGCAGAAATGTTTCCTGTAAAAAATGTAGATTTCCAGGATGGGGGGTGGGAGGAGATAAATTAGGAGTTTGGGATTAACATATACATACTACTACATATAAAATAAACCAGGACCTACTGTATAGCACAGGGAAATATACTCAATATCTTGTAATAATTTATAGTGGAAAAGAATCCGAAAAAGAATATATATGCATAACTGAATCACCTTGCTGTATACTTGAAACTAACACAACACTGTAAATTAACTATACTTCAATTAAAAAATGTAGATTTGCATTTTGGCTTCTCTAGACGTGCTTTGGTATTTTTTTTCTATTTTATTTTTTAACATAATTTTTTCTGAGAGCATTGATCTTAAAATTTATGTCTTTAAGGTCAGTGAATTTATCAGTTAAATATTCCTTCTGCCAATGACCACACACCTAAGTTTAAGTGAAAATTCTAGTCTCCAAACAAAATTTTACAAAGGATTTTATACATCCCCCTCCTTCACTGAGGCTTTAATCCAGGTCTTTAGGCTCTGTATCACCTGGGTCAGACTTTTGGGTGAGGGGATCAAATCCCCAATTTTTCCACTATCCTCAGAGATATAACAGTTTCAGGATATTGTCACTGATGGCTGGGAAAGGAAACTCTTCCTTGGTGTGCGTTTATTATCAATAACAAGGATGCTGTTAATTGATGCTACAAGCCATCAGGAAGCCAAGAGCTTATTTGTATTTAGTTTTAACAACAGAGCATCCATCTACTTAGTATTTACTTTTAATAAATAGACATTGTGCATGGTCCCAAGAGGACAGAAGTCACTGTGGGTAAGGTACCTATCTCTCTTAAACCAGAATAGTGTAATAGTGACTTTGCCCCAGAGTCAATCCAGGAAATGGAAAGGAAAAGTTCTGAGTGTTAAAGATATAAGGAAAAGGGGTTAGGATTAAAGAAGAAGTTGAAGGGGGTCTGTTTCCAAGGACATCTCTTTGTTACTAGTTTTGCTTCTGGAGCTGTGTCTATCAAGAAGTCGAGGAGAGGTGAAAACAGGATGTCCGCGTTCAGTGGTGCAGATTTTGCTTTTCCCAACCCCAGGGAGCTCCTCTCACTTGGATCACTGCTATTCAAAGTGCCAATCAACAAGGAGCTGGGACCTGATTGTAAATCAATGAACTGCTTCCTTTGTTGAGAAAGTTTTGCTATGGGAAAAAAAAAAAAAAAAAAGCTGCACTAAACAGCATGCTTAGGGATAGAGTTGATTTAAATTCTGATGCAAGCTCCTTATTTAATGGTGGACCTAAAATCAATAGCTTGTGGGCTGATAGCAGTCCTGAGCAGCACCAATTAGACTCTGATGAGAGCAGTGTTCCCTAGAATTGTGCATTGCCCAACAGTGAACCTTATCCAGCAAACTTGCATAAGAGAAAGTGGCTCTAGTATTGGTTTAGTAGCATCTTCAAAGTTCCTGGAAGGCCTCATATAGAAGAGATTATCAGAACCATTTTTGCTGTTCCCCTGCTGAGGGGAAATAAACCATATTCTTCAAACGGGGCTTCTCCCTTTCTTCTGAGATCCTTTAGGAAGAGAAGTATGCACAGGATCTGGACTTGGGTGAGGCAAGTCGTTGCACTGGGTACCAAAAACTCAGTAATAAAATAACATTTTAATGCAATATTAAAAAACAGTCAAAGTTAATGAAAAAAATCCATGACGAACAAAGTACTTGCACTTTAAATAAAGATAGGGATGATATTGATAATACATTCTTTTGAATTCTGAATGCATGCTTTGAATTGTCTGCAAATTAATTCAATATGGCTAGTATCTCTGGGCTTTGATGAGAGAATCTCATTGTGATCTGTATCTGTTCAAGAAATCAGTTTGGAAACAAAACAAGACCAAAAGTAACAGGTCTCTTGGAACACATGAAACTGCATTTATCAGCAACTTTTCTCTGTAGCCACAAAAATAAAAAATGCTAGATCTAAGAAATAATGAGGGTTTGCCCAATTTCAGTTTCTGATCACATGAACTTTGTTACACAGGTCTGATCAATACACTTCCTTTTAATCCTAGGCGTATTTCAGACCAATATAGACATTGGGATGGAAGTACCAGTCTGATGTGTGGACATCCATACTGGTGGACCTAAAAGGCATTTCTAATCAAGCGTACAGTGAATAAAAATTTAAAGACATTTAACAACATAGAAACTGTTATTTGAGCAAAATATAATCTCTGACATTCACACTGAAAGAGAACATCTTGTGTCAGGAAGAGAGACATTTCCTTGGAAAAGTCAAAGATGAGGGGGAGTTGTTAATTACTGGATGTAATCCCATTGTCTGTTCTTTGATGGGGTTTTCTGAAATACTTATCTTGTTTGGCTTTAGTCTCTGTGGACTGGAGAGTTGCCTTAAGAAGAGTTAGCCCTCCGTCAATTACAGGATGGTGCAGAGTACACTAGCACTTGAGTGATCTCTGCTTTGAAGAACAATAAGAACTTCATAAAGAAACTTTGGAAAGTCATTCCCTTTGGAGATAATACCCATGTCCCACTAAGCCTCCTCTCTTGGAACACCCCTTTTCCCAGAGCCATAAATAAATTTAAATGAACTTGTTAATTTCTAAGTATTCTTAATTATGACAATAGAGTCATTGAAAACAAAAGAAAGCTTATTCTTTCCTTCTTCTTATGAACCTGCAGATCTATGTTTGCTTATAACCCCGAGGGACAAGAAGAATGCTCTGTTTTGATTTTTTTTTTTTTTTTTTTTTTGCGGTACGCGGGCCTCTCCCTTTGCGGAGCACAGGCTCCGGACGCGCAGGCTCAGCGGCCATGGCTCACGGGCCCAGCCACTCCGCGGCATGTGGGATCTTCCCGGACCAGGGCATGAACCCGTGTCCCCTGCATTGGCAGGCGGACCCTCAACCACTGCGCCACCAGGGAAACCCGGTTTTGATTTTTATATTTGGAAGTAGAGGACCAGGACCAATCCTGGGCTGCTGCTAGTCAGACTGACCATGGACTAGGGTATCAGCAGAGCAAGGTCACCTCCCAAGTAAAATAACTTAGTGTCTGTTACTTTCAAAAAGTATTATAAGTAGCTTTAGGGAAAAAAAATCAGAATTTTGTTGGACTTCCTCAAGCTTTTAGACTGTGAAAAAAATTGAATTGTAAATGGGTGGAGGGGATGCGTCATAATTTCTTCAACGTTTAAGGTCTTTGAAGACAAAATAACATGTACGGGGCAAAACATGAAGCCCATCTGTCCACTGAGGCTTTTCGAGAAGATGGTCAGCTTGCACGTTTCCCACAGCTACTGTGCTCGCCTCTCTTCAGAATTTCCCACACGGGAGGGGACTGGTTTTGTTACTAGAAACTCTGACCGGAAAAGAAGTTCTCGATGTCTGGACAATTCCCTTTCCTCTTGCTCTTTACTGCCCATGTGATGGTCCTGGCTGCCAGCAGAAGCCCTGTCCACAGGACCCCTGGCAGGGAACTCACTTCAGTACTAGCCTCAACTCCACAGTATTTGTCTGAGGAGGGAATTCTAGCCACAGAGACAGCTTTGCACACAGTGTCTCTGAGCCTTGCGGGAGCCACACCAACCAATGTGGACACTGAATGGGGACTAGTGTGGCACTGTTTGCATAAATAGAATACTTCTCCAGGTTTTACTGAGAGAAGAGAGCTGGGTTATCCACTCCATGACTTTTCCTCGGGCTCAGCTTTGAGCGCAGCAGACTGCCGATGCCCTGTGCAAAACGCAGGGCCAGAGTGACCGAGGGAGGTTGGGAGGTGACGTGAGGACAATACTTTTTCACTGGGCTGCTTCCTCTGCTGGTATATGACCAACAGACAGGCGTTCCAGAGCCAGCCAAAGGAGAGATTCTGTCAACTGCTCACAAACACATGGACACACACTCTGTACTGCATGCAAACGTGTGCTGATAAAGGCTGGAGTCTTGGCTGGGGGCAATTTTACTCTGAATATGTAAAGTCTGCCTGCTGGGACCCTGCCTCAGAGAGGAAGTGTCCAGAGAAAGTCTACTCCAGGCCATGACTCTTTGAAAAAAAATTCACTCATGTCTCATGAAGTAAAGTATTTGCTCTTACTGAGAGTAGCATGAGAATTGAGTTGATGCCAGTTTTTAGATAACTGTCAGTCCAGAAACTTCAGAAGTGGGTTGCAATGATTCCTGTGAGAGAAAAAAATCTTCCCAGGAGTTTGCCCTCTCAAAGTCAAATGAAGTGTCTGGGGGTGTTCTAGCTTTCTGAGGCCTGTCCTTGGTGGTTCTCTTCCTCCTGGGAGGATGGGAGAAGTGACACTGGGCCTCACACAGCTGCAAGTAGAGGTTTGCTCAGGGACCATGTTGTACACAGGCAGCTCTGTCCAGAGCTTGGGAGGTTTCTGACAGGTCTCAGGCCAACCCCACATCTCAGGGAGGTGGGAGACTTCACCCCAAGGATCCGAGTCTCCAGCCTGGAGACACTGGATGGATGAGAACTTCCACCATTGCCCCACAGGGTGTGTTAGAGGATTGGCCTCATCCACAGGTGGCTCCTCCTGCAATCATGTTGGGGTTGGACGATGGTCACTAGCTGGAGCTGTGCAGGGCCTGGTTCCTGTTGAGGAATGCCGGGCCTTGCAGGGAGATCTGTCAGGAACAAGAGAATACAGAAGGAAGACAAGAAGGGACTCCCTGATGGGGGCCCCTGCAGAGGTACCACCTTGAAGAAATGTGGCGTCAGTTTGGGTTCCTTATCTTCTCCCTCTCCTTCTTCACCCTAACTAAGAAGAATCCTTGGCTGCAACAAGACTTTCCTACCAGTAGGCGGGAGTTCCCTTTGGGCGCCAGGAGGAGGGAGAGAGTGATTTGGGTGGATGAAAGAGATGTATTTGAAGCCAGCACAGAGAGAGAGGGGTAGGGAGAGAAACTGGTAGGGTAAAAATCATGGATAAAAGGAGTGGCAGATTACTGGGTAGGTCTGGAGGTCTCAGCATGTGCAGCTCCCTCTGAGTTGACAGCCAAACTGTCCACTCCCTCTTGTTACCTCCCCTCACTCCATCCCCCAGAACTGCTGAGCCTTCCATAGCTCCATGACTCAATGGGAACCAATTCTTGACCCTCTGGGCAGCATTTCCAGGTTGTTTGGTCTGTGGAACTAGTGCCCAGGGCTTGGCATCAGTTCTTTGGCGGTGGGAATCCCTATGCTGCCTGTGGTTTCCTTTGTGAACTCGGGCAATTCACTTAACTTCCCAGAGACGCACTTTCTTGATGGATAAAATGGGATATTTTAAGAACTAAATTTGAAACAATGCAGAACAGGTACTAGATAAATGTGTTGAGAACCCAAACCTCCGTAGAACATTGAAGAAGCAGCTGGAGAAGTTAAGCTGTCTCTTGCTGACGACGCTCAGCATTCCGTCTCCGCACACTCCACTCCAGCCCCGTCCCTTTCTTCCCCAGTGCTGCGGCCCCTTTCTCTGATTCCCAGGCTCTCAGTTTTCTGGTTTTCGTTCCCAGGTAGGGTCACTTCTAGGAATCCTGGGATATTACTTGTGAGAAGCTGTCAGTGAAGGCAGGATACTGTTTGCCAAGGAAAACCCACTGTAGAGTATACAGGCGGCCAGGTCAAACATGGTTCTGCTCTGGGCTTTGGTGAAAAAACATTACCGCTGTTTCTTTAGAAAGAATTAATATTTTTGAGAATAGTTAAGGATTGTGCATAAGAGAGAGGACTGAATAGCACATTGTTTTGGCAGGAAAGGATGCAGACATCTTAAAAACCAGGAGCACCCTGCTGCAATACTATCGTACTGTTTTGAAATATTCTACACCATTAAGATAAAAAAGCAAACAATTTATGAAGCTGGGGAACTTCACCTCTAAAGCTTTTCTCCTGAGCATAAAGAACTCTGAACATTTAGGACAAGACCTGTGAATCGATTCCTTCTGTAATGAGACCTCTCCGCAAATGCTCTCCCCATGCATGTCTGTAGAAGTAACCAGTGTAATTTCTGGTCTGGTCTGGCCTGTAGCTTTGATGACAGGAAGAGAAGCTCCATTTCCTCTTTGCATGGCTAGTTCTTGCAGCGTTTCCCGGAAGCAGTGTTTTGTCTAGTCCTAACGGAATTCGAAAGCTAAAGGCATTATTCCTTCCACTCTGCAGATGCAAAAGCTTAGTAACTTGTGCATGGTCTCAGCTCCAACCCCTTCTTTTCCTATTAAAATACGTGACAACAAAGAGTCCCGACCCTCATCCTGTCAGAGTTGGACAAAGTTTGCCTCTATGTGTTATTGTAATACTGAGCTCACTAAATCCCTTGCCTGGCTCGACTCACTTTTAATAATTAAAAACTCAATTAACTCAAATATATAAACACAGGGACTGTGCAAGCTCATGTTTCATTCAGAGCCCAACCTCAATGCAGACAGTTTATGGGCTCTTACTTTCTTCAGTGTGAACCTGTAGGGGCTGATTGCTCAGTCTCTGTATCTCTGACTGCCGTATGCTTTCCTCACTGCTACTTTAATCAAGACCAGATTTTGCTTGATGTGAAATGAGATCTGAAGGCCCTGAGAAGTCATCCTCATGAAATTTGAGCAGCTGGAGCCCACAGAGTGAGAGAATCTGATTTAGAAACATCATTTCCATGCTAGATTTCCAGTCCATCTTAAAGGGAACACAGCTCACATCTCTGGACTCTGAAGAAGTTGCATGAGATCTGGGGGTTTCCTGTGAACCTGAACCTGACTATATAACTAGTTTAGGAAGTGAGAAATAAAGTTTTGGATGATCATACAGTTGGATCTGCAATCTGTTGGGTTCAATGGGTTTAAGTACGTTTTTCCAGTAAATTAGCAAAAGAGAACAATGAATATTGTTATAGGTCAAGTCCTTTGTATGAGTTTTCTCAGGAATTTATTTTAATTAAATCAGATCAACAGAGCTACAGTGAGGCCTTGTGAGAGTTGAGAAAGCTGCAAATAAATTGTCCTTGCCACACAATGAAATAAGAAGTGGGATCTGGAACTTTAACAGGGTTGTGGACGCTTAGGGGGAATAGAACACTGAGACCCAGGGCAGCTGGGTTCTTTCTCCCAGGCCTTGCTTGGCCTGGATGGGGGCATTCTCTGCCCAGGAACTTACTGTTTGGTTGAAGTGAGAAACCTCAGTGTGTCCTGAGAGCAGTGCCCATGATGTGTCCAGTGTCCCAGAGAAGCTGTTTGTCCAGTCTTTGGTGGCAAATCTGGAGCTTTTCATACTCATTCACTCAGTGGAAAGAGAACTGCCACTTCCTGGTTCATGACCTACATCCTTTATCTTTCATGGTTTGTGCAAGGGAGGTAATAATGTCTCCAGACCTACCTCAGGTGAGACTCGCATGAGACAGCAGTTATGGAAGGAGGCAGAACATTTGGACCCTTAGATTATTAAAGTGTTCAGCAGTTCTGGTGAAGTCACAAATGGCCTCTTCCTAGTCTGATATGCAAAGGAAGCTCCTGTATTTATATGGAAGCGATAAACTCTGAATCACCATGTGATCCCTGGAGGGCCTCACTCCAGACTTCTTCTACAAAAGAGAATACATTCTTGTGTGATCAATACACTAGTTTTTTTCAGGTATCAGTTTACTCACAGCTGAATATAATGCCTAACTGATAATTATATTTTCTGAAACATAGTATATGGAAATTTATCAATATTCATATCATTCTGATTGAAACGTATAGAGAAATAGTCTTTATTATTTAAATCTTTATTGGAGTATAATTGCTTTACAGTGGTGTGTTAGTTTCTGCTTTATAACAAAGTGAATCAGCTATACATATACATATACATATATCCCCATATCCCCTCCCTCTTGCGTCTCCCTCCTACCCTCCCTGACCCACGCCTCTAGGTGGTCGCAAAGCACCGAGCTGATCTCCCTGTGTTATGCAGCTGCTTCCCACTAGCTATCTGTTTTACATTTGGTAGTGTATATAAGTCCATACCACTCTCTCACTTCGTCCCAGCTTACCCTTCCCCCTCCCCGTGTCCTCAAGTCCATTCTCTATGTCTGCATCTTTATTCCTGTCCTGCTCCTAGGTTCTTCAGAACCATTTTTTTTTTTTTTAGATTCCATATATATGTGTTAGCATACGGTATTTGTTTTTCTCTTTCTGACTTACTTCACTCTGTATGACAGACTCTAGGTCCATCCACCTCACTACAAATAACTCAATTTCCTATCTTTTTATGGCTGAGTAATATTCCATTGTATATATGTGCCACATCTTCTTTATCCATTCATCTATCAATGGACACTTAGGTTGCTTCCATGTCCCGGCTATTGTAAATAGAGCTTCAATGAACATTGTGGTACATGACGTTTTTTGAATTATGGTTTTCTCAGGGTATATGCCCAGTAGTGGGATTGCTGGGTCATATGGTAGTTCTAGTTTTAGTTTTTTAAGGAACCTCCATACCATACTCTTCTCCATAGTGGCTGTATCAATTTACATTCCCACCAACAGTGCAAGAGTGTTCCCTTTTCTCCACGTCCTCTCCAGCATTTATTGTTTGTAGATTTTTTGATGATGGCCATTCTGACTGGTGTGAGGTGATATCTAATTGTAGTTTTGATTTGCCTTTCTCTAATGATTAGTGATGTTGAGCATCCTTTCATGTGTTTGTTGCCAATCTGTATATCTTCCTTGGAGAAATGTCTATTTAGGTCTTCTGCCCATTTTTGGTTTGGGTTGTTTGTTTTTTTGATATTGAGCTGCATGAGCTAATTGTAAATTTTGGAGATTAATCCTTTGTCAGTTGCTTCATTTGCAAATATTTTCTCCCATTCTGAGGGTTGTCTTTTCGTCTTGTTTATGTTTTCCTTTGCTGTGCAAAAGCTTTTAAGTTTCATTAGGTCCCATTTGTTTATTTTTGTTTTTATTTCTATTTCTCTGGGAGGTGGGTCAAAAAGGATCTTGCTGTGATTTATGTCATAGAGTGTTCTGCCTATGTTTTCCTCTAAGAGTTTTATAGTGTTTGGCCTTACATTTAGGTCTTTAATCTATTTGGAGTTTATTTCTGTGTATGGTGTTAGGGAGTGTTCTAATTTCACTCTTTTACATGTAGCTGTCCAGTTTTCCCAGCACCACTGTCTTTTCTCCATTGTATACTCTCGCCTCCTTTATCAAAAATAAGATGACCATAGGTGTGTGGGTTTATCTCTGGGCTTTCTATCCTTTTCCATTGATCTATATTTCTGTTTCTGTGCCAGTACCATACTGTATTGATTACTCTAGCTTTGTAGTGTAGTCTGAAGTCAGGGAGCCTGATTCCTCCAGCTCCCTTTTTCTTTCTCAAGATTGCTTTGGCTATTCGGGATCTTTTGTGTTTCCATACAAATTGTGAAATTTTTTGTCCTAGTTCTGTCATAAATGCCATTGGTAGTTTGATAGGGATTGTATTGAATCTGTAGATTGCTTTGAGTAGTATAGTCATTTTCACAACTTTGATTCTTCCAATCCAAGAACATGGTATATCTCTCCATCTGTTTGTACTATCTTTAATTTCCTTCATCAGTGTCTTATAGTTTTCTGCATACAGGTCTTTTGTCTCCTTAGGTATGTTTATTCCTAGGTATTTTATTCTTTTTGTTGCAGTGGTAAATGGGAGTGTTTCCTTAATTTCTCTTTCAGGTTTTTCATCATTAGTATATAGGAATGCAAGAGATTTCTGTGCATTAATTTTGTATCCTGCTACAATACCAGATTGATTGATTAGCTCTAGTAGTTTTCTGGTAGCATCTTTAGGATTCTCTAAGTATAGTATCATGCCATCTGCAAACAGTGATAGCTTTATTTCTTCTTTTCTGATTTGGATTTCTTTTTCTTCTCTGATTGCTGTGGCTAAAACCTCCAAAACTATGTTGAATAATAGTGGTTAGAGTGGGCAACCTTGTCTTGTTCATGATCTTAGTGAAAATGGTTTCAGTTTTTCACCATTGAGAACGATGTTGGCTGTGGGTTTGTCATATATGGCCTTTATTATGTTGAGGTAAGTTCCCTCTATGCCTACTTTCTGGAGGGTTTTTACCATAAATGGGTGTTGAATTTGTCCAAAGCTTTCTCTGCATCTACTGAGATGATCATATGGTTTTTCTCCTTCAATTTGTTAATATGGTGTATCACATTGATTGATTTGTGTATATTGAAGAATCCTTGCATTCCTGGGTTACACCCCACTTGATCATGGTGTATGATCCTTTAAATGTGCTGTTGGATTCTGTTTGCTAGTATTTTGCTGAGGATTTTTGCATTTATGTTTATCGGTGATATTGGCCTATAGAGTTCTTTTCTGTGACATCTTTGTCTGGTTTTGGTATCAGGGTGATGGTGGCTTCATAGAATGAGTTTGGGAGTGTTCCTCCCTCTGCTATATTTTGGATGAGTTAGAGAAGGATAGGTGTTAGCTCTTCTCTAAATGTTTGATAGAATTTTCCTGTGAAGCCATCTGGTCCTGGACTTTTGTTTGTTGGAAGATTTTTAATCACAGTCTCAATTTCAGTGCTTTTGATTGGTCTGTTTATATTTCTTCCTGGTTCAGTCTCAGAAGGTTGTGCTTTTCTAAGAATTTGTCCATTTCTTCCAGGTTGTCCATTTTATTGGCATATAGTTGCTTGTAGTAACCTCTCATGATCCTTTGTATTTCTGCAGTGTCAGTTGTTACTTTTCCTTTTTCATTTCTAATTCTATTGATTTGAGTCTTCTCCCTTTTTTTCTTGACCAGTCTGGCTAATAGTTTATCAATTTTGTTTATCTTCTCAAAGAACTAGTTTTTAGTTTTATTGATCTTTGCTCTTGTTTCCTTCATTTTTTTCATTTATTTCTGATCTGACCTTTATGATTTCTTTCCTTCTGCTAACTTTGGGGTTTTTTGTTCTTCTTTCTCTAATTGTTTTAGTGTAAGGTTAGGTTTTTTATTTGAGATGTTTCTTGTTTCTTGAGGTAGGATTTTATTGCTATAAACTTCCCTCTTAGAACTGCTTTTGCTGCATCCCATAGGTTTTGGGTCATCATGTTTTCATTGTCATTTTATTCTAGGTATTTTTTAATTTCCTCTTTGATTTCTTCAGTGATCTCTTGGTTATTTAGTAGTGTATTGTTTAGCCTCCATGTGTTTGTATTTTTTACAGATTTTTTCCTATAATTGATATCTAGTCTCATAGCGTTGTGGTCGGAAAAGATATTTGATACGATTTCAATTTTCTTAAATTTACCAAGGCTTGATTTGTGACCCAAGATATGATCTATCCTGGAGAATGTTCCATGAGCAGAAATAGTCTTTAGTATCAAGAGCTTGGGATAAAAATTTCCACTAGGTCAAGATGGCAAAATGTCCTGTACTCTGAAGACATACTTTTAAAAGTAAAAAGCTCAGTGCAATTTAAGGATTTCTGTTATTTATACTTCATCTAGAAACCTCAAACAGATTCCATCTTCTCTCATACAACTACTTATTCAAATCTTGGATTACAAACTTCTTTAATTGCAGAGATTGTTGGGAAAATACACTATCAAGGCCCATGCATTTATTCTGTCCGGACACTCTGCTCCCCAGCTAGAGTCAAATACCTGTGGTTTGCATTTGCCTGGGGCAGGGCAAATGGAACCAGCTGGGAGATTTCAGTGGGAAATTCTTGATTAAACACAATGGTTGTGTAACTCAGATATCATCTGAAGTCTCCTGAGCCCTTATGATCTAGACAGAAATAGCCTGAGCCCGCAAATAAAGACCTCAGCTAAAGTTCAGTGTCCGCCCAACATTCTGAAATTCATTGTCTCTCCTTCTGATTTCCTGTGTCCTCTGAAATCTTGTTTTACATTCTGAATCTTAGTGTTATTTCTATTTTCTTTGCCCCATTTTACTCCAAACTTAGAATCTTCCTCTTGATGTCTCTCCCCCAAACAATTGTGAATACATAGCTGTGGACTGTAGTAGAACTTTCACTAAAGGTCTATGAATTAGTATGAGGGAGTTCCATAACACCACACTGCACAGTAATCAGTGTGAAATTACATATTAAATAGTTTTATTCTTTTTTTTAAACTTTATTGGGGTATAATTGGTATACAAAAAATTGCATACATTTAATGTATATATCTCGATGAATTTGGACATATGCATACACCTGTGATATCATCACCACAAACAAGGTACTAAATATGTTTCACCTCCAAAAATTTCCTTTGTTCTTTTGCATTTTATTTTTTCTGGTAGGAATATTTCATGAGATCTATCCTATTAACATATTTTGAAAGTGCACAATACCATGTCGTTAGCTATAGATACTGTACTGTACAGCAGATATCTAGAACTTATTCATCTTGCATAACAGAAACTTTATACCTTTTGAGAAACAATTCTCAATTTCCCTCTTCCCTAGCCCCTGACAACTACCATTCTATTCTTGGTTTCTGTGAGTTTGACTACTTTTTTAAAAAAAATTTCTATTGGAGTATAGTTGATTTAAAAATTTAACTATTTTTAGATACCTCACATAGGTGGTATCATGCACATTTGTCCTATGATTGGCTTATCTCACTTAGCGTAATGTCCTCTAGTTTCATCCATGTTGTCACAAATGGTGGGATTTCCTTTGTTTTTTAAGGCTGAATAATATTCCATTATGTATGTGTGTGTGTGTATATATATATATATATATATATATATATATATATATATATATATATAACATTTTCTTTATCCATTCATCTGGCCATTTGGGCTGTCTCTATATCTTGGCTATTGTCAATCATGCTGCAGTGAACATGCGGGTATAGTTATCTCTTTGAGATCCTGATTTCAATTCTTTTGGATATATACCCAGAAGTGGGATTGCTGGGTCATATGGTAGTTCTATTTTTTAATTTTTGAGAACTCCCATATTGCTTTCTATAGTAACTGCACCATTCTGAGTTCCCACTAAAGTGTGCAAGGGTTTCAATTTCTCCATATCCTTGCCAGCACTTGGTCTTAGATGTTTTAAGACACCTATCACCACCAGCACCTCTCACTAGCTCTGCCACACCATATAATGCCTAGGCTTCATGCCACTTTGCTAGCTCTTCCTCTCTCTCAATTTCCTTTCTTTCTCCTTCACCAGCATATGGCCCAAGGTACCCATAGGGACTCCATGCTCCTCTAGCTCTGTTCCCTCCAGCCCCTATTCCCAATGTTCCTCCAGGCCCATTTTCTCAGGACCAGAATCCATCAAGGTGTTTGGCTGAGTGAAATTGTCATCCTTTAGGCAGACCATCCTCCTTACAAGGAAGAGAGCTCTCGCTTCTCAGTCTGCTGGCCCCTTGATTGATCTCGGACTTCTGGCCTCCGGAACTGTGAGGAATAAATGTTGTTTAAACCACCCAGTCCAAGCTGAGACAACTGCAGTGTGAGAACTCACGCCTAAAATTGCCACACCCTACAATATTTAAAAGAAAAGCTGAAATTTTCTGGTATTTAAAACAGCAGGTGAGCCAAATGAAACAAAACCGTAGGCTGAATGTGGCCTCTGGATCACCACTTTGCAACTTTTCCTGTAATAATTAAGAGTTTAGGCTCGAAAATCAGAAAGGATGGGGTTTCTGGGGCCCCAGCACTTATTAGCTGTGTGTCCTTGGGCCAATTAACTCATCTGTGAGTTCAGTTCTCTCCTCTGTAAACTAAGCATAATAATAGCACCCTCCGGGGTTAAATGAGATCATTTAGGAAAAGTAACACAGTGCAAGACAAATAGAAACCGTTCAAATGAGCCAATCTGAAAAGGTTACATACTGTATGATTCCAGCTACATGACATTCTGGAAAAGACAAAACTATGGAGACAGTAAAAAGGTCAGTGGTTGCCAGCGACTCAGTGGGGGAGGAAAGGAGGAATGAATAGGCGGACAGGGGATTTTCAGGGCAGTGAAATTACCCTGTATGATACCATAATGGGAAATACATGTCATCATACATTAGTCAAAACTTGTAGAAGGTGCAATACAGTGAACCCTAATGTAACTATGGACTTTAGTTAATAATAATGTATTAATATTAGCTCATCATTGTAACAAATGTGCCACACTAATGTCAGATGTTAATAATAAGGGAAACTGGGGGTGGGATGAGAAGGTATATGGAAAAAAACGTGAAAATGAATGATGGTTATTGATGATGTAGATGATTATGGTGATTATGCTTGTATCAGGTAGTTACTGCTGTATACCAAGCCACAACAAACCTCCATAGTTTAAGATAATAACTACATATTATTGCCCACAAGTCAGTGGGGCACCTGTGTGGTTCTGATGATTTGGGCCAGGGTTGGTTGATGTCAGCTGGTCTTGCTCATGCCTGTACACAGTCAGCTGCAGATGAATAAGCTCATCTTGGCTGGACTTTGTCACATGGGGCTATTGGACTCTGTACCATGTGTACCATAGGGACCAGCTGGGATTACAGTTGGTAAATCAAGTCAGCTGACCATGGACCAAGTGGTCTTTCGTTCTCTAGCAGGTTTGCCCTGGTTTGTTCACAAGGTCAAGGAGAGGGGGAGAGTGCAGGTCCTTGTACACTGTCACTTCTTCCACATTCTATTGGCCAAAGCAAGTTACAAGGCCAGGTCAGATCCAAGGACGGGGGAAACAGGCTGCATCTTGATGATGGCAGGGGCTGCAGCATCACATTGCAAAGGGCCTGGATGCAGGGAGGGGAATAACTGCAGCCCTTTTGTTTTCCAGACATCCACCAAACCGATGATAAAGAAGATTTTCTTCTTACCCATCCCAGTGAGGTCACCCCTCATCCACACTCCTAAGACCCCTTTTCCAGATTTGGTTAGCTACGTCTCTAGCACATTTTCTTTTATCTAGCTGGAGGTTTGGATTGGAAAGCTGAACTTGACCAGAGCCTAAGATTTTAATGCGGAGAGACCAAGGGAATACAAAAATCACTCAAGCCTGGTACCCAAGTCTGTGCTGGAAAAAACATGGACCTTAAAATATGGGAGATGTTCTGAAAGGGACCTATTAACCTATTCGAGGCCCTGTGAACATATGTCATAACACTCATGTTTGTGTTATCAAGAACAGTGATTTTTGTTGCTCAATCACATAGGAAAAAGAAAATTTGACTCCATTTACCACAATTTGTGAAGCCCTGAGTCACCCAAACATGACTCATAACCTTTGCTGGGGGCAATAAGAGTAACAGCTGCCCTGGGAATAAATGTGGCACACATATGGTGCTTAACTTGGCTGCAGAAATTCGGTGACATTTGAGGGGGAAGTGTTCTTACAACTTACGCACCGAAGGCCACGGGTGCTCATCATTTGCCCTTGAGCTGCTGTTTACTTCTGTGGACAAGCAGTGTGCAACTTACTGGAAAAGTACTTTAAAAAACCCCCAAACACTCACATTATGGGGAAATAGGGTTGAGAATGTTCCAGTTTCGTAGTTGAATTTATGGTCTTAGCCCTAAGAGAATATTTAGCATCATCTTCATGAACCCCGTACTTCAGATGCTTCAAGGGAAGAACCCTAAACACCATTAGCTGCTGAAGCCCAGTGTCGGGTCTACCACTGCCCTGGTAAGCACTCCTGAGGAGTGTTTAAGCAGAATGAGCTCTTTGTGTCATTGGAAGTGAGGTCTCAGAAGCCAGAAATGGACATCCCACTGCAAGTTGTTCTATTAACCCTCGGTAAGGTTATAACCAGTTCCTCAGAGAGGTGGAATACTGAGTGATGCTAGAACTCACCATCTTCTATACTTATTGTATATATGTGCAATAGTAGTATTCTACTAGTATCACTCTAGATGGAAATGTCTTAAAAGCAGGCACCATGTTGGGTTGCTTTTTTTTTCCTGACACTTGCACAACTCTTGGCACATAGTAGGTGTTCATTTTACATAAAAGAAAACCTTGCCGGGACTTCCCTGGTGGTGCAGTGGTTAAGAATTCGCCTGCCAATGCAGGGGACACGGGTTCGAGCCCTGGTCCAGGAAGATCCCACATGCCATGGAGCAACTAAGCCCGTGCACCATAGCTACTGAGCCTGAATTCTAGACCCCTCGAGCCACAACTACTGAAGCCCGCGTGTCACAACTACTGAAGACCGAGTGCCCTAGAGCCCGCATGCCACAACAAGAGAAGCCACCGCAGTGAGAAGCCCACGCACTGCAATGAAGAGTAGCCCCTGCTCATGGCAACTAGAGAAAGACCGTGCAGCAAAGAAGACCCAACACAGCCAAAAAAAATAAAACCTTGTCTAAGATTTCACTTTCGATTAAGTGATAAAGCCAGGATTTAAAGCCGGGTCTTAAGGCTATAGAGTTCATAGCCACCAGGCTAAACTCTTCTCATTGCCTTCACTGGGTGTATGTTGGCAATCTTTTTTATCACCTTCAATCATGTTCCCTCCAGTGAGGTATTTATGTTACATCTCCTTTTCTTTGTTAGAAAATACTTTTAAGTAAATCCCTTACCACATGGATGTTTTGGCCTTGAGTTGCCATGTCTCACAAAATGGGACTTCCTTTCTGCTTTCTTTGTTTTTATTCATAGTTGCTGACTGCCAGATTTTATTACCTTCCCTGCCTGAAAAATATTAGTGTCCAGAAGCTGGTTTCCCCATTGCTGACAGAAGGCAAACTAATTAGAAGTCTGCTGAAGCAAGTTTTATGGGGCAATATGCATTTTTAGTTCAGCCAAAGAACTGAGTTCATCTTAAATAAGAAGTAAAAAGTAAGAATATCTTCTGGATTAGCAAATATGTGAATTAGGAAGTTAACCTTAAACACCCCAGGTGCTTTGATGGTAACATGGGTGCTCCCAAAAGAATTAGAATGTGATCCTTTGGTCTGTGGATATACTTCCAGGTGGGATACTTCATGGGTCAAAGAAATGGGGGCATCCTATAAATTCTGCGAAATCAAACATCTACAGCATACTGGTTACCCAGATAAAATCTGAAACGAGGGAAATGGGAAATAGAGGCACAAAACAAGATTGGCGCTCTGTGATGGAAGCCACATGATTCTGAAATGATCTTTAACTGCTCTCACTACTTTTAACATAGCAGGCTCTGGAGTCAGGCTGTCTGGGATCTAATTCTGGCCTCTCAATTTACTCAGCAAGTGATTAATTTCATGAACCTCTGTGTTTCAGTTTCTGCATCTGTAAAATGAGGCCTACGATCACACGTGCCTTGTAGTGGTTTTCTTAAGGCTCAAATTAATTAATACCCATAAAGTTCTTAGCACAGCACCTAATGCTCAATAAATGTCCTCTTTTTTACTTCATAAGGCCCAGGATACTCTTTCACTAGAACTTTGATGATTGTTTACATGAACTGAGCATACCTGCTACATCATTTGGGGGGCCCAGCTCAAGATGAACATGTGAGGTCCCTTGTTCTAATTATTAAGAGTACTAAGATGGCGACAGCAGAGCATTAACTCAAGCATTGGGCCCTTCAGAGTGAGGGGCCCTGTGTTACTGGACAGATCACACACCCATGTAGCTGGCTCTGGAACCAAGTTATAGAAACTAGGTTTCAGAAAAAACCTATGTACAAAATAAACTTATACCATTTCCTACATGGGGAAAAGCCAATGACATTTGTTTTCTTAAAAGAAAAAGGGGGACTATATATGAAGTATAAACCCATTTAAGAAAATAAACTCAGAATTGTCCCTTTATAAAACTCAGTGTATTGGCCATCTCTGCTGAAATGTGCAATCTCCACTAGATTCACAGAGAAAATAAAAACATAAAAAAAAAAATCATCAGGAGATGATTCCTCCAGAATCCACTTTTTGATTTTCCACTGTAAGTGAAATAAGAGAAAGAAATACTCTTTCCTCCAAATACTCTTTAAGGCTTTAACGACCAACAAATTTAGTATTCACTCTTGGTTGTTGATTGCCAGGAAATAATCCTGGTTTAATTTTCTCTACATCACATATGTCTTTCCAATAAAACAGATGTTGAGCCAAAGAAATAAAGAACCAAACAAATTGCAAATAATAACCTTGATGAGTGATGAATGAAGAGAAAAATCAAACTTTTATTTATTTCTTGCCAAATCCTTTTAGTTTGGGGATATGGTGAAGGTCACAATTACTTGAAACTTATTACACAGATCAAGGCAATCATGAAGAAATTGAATCCCAGATAAAAAAATGTATCTATGCCACTGGACATTGGGTAAGATATAAATATAGATGTATACATTTAAATTATATTTGGAAAGCTCTTCACCCACTGTTGTCTAAAATTCTTTGAAGGCAACATCTGCTCACAATGAGGCAGCCATCCGTGGGCAAATGTTTTTCAGCTGAATTGTATAGATTTCATGGTACTATAAATGAGATTTAATAATTCCTTTATTTTTGTGTGTGTGACGCTTGCACTATCCTTTCTTTTTTCATTTAATAAGGTTAAGCACAGTTAACCACTCATTTTCATATGGATTCTGGAACTAAACAATTGTTTGAAAAAAATAACAATGATTTTATTTCCTTATTTGCCTGCAAGTAACTTTTGACATTGACTGTTTAATATCTGACCTACAAGAAAGTAAGACAGGGGCTGGCAAGAGGGGGAAAAACAGAAAAAGAGAACAGATAAACGTCTTGAATATTGGTCATTATCTATTAGGAATATACCAATAACTATGAAGTTGTTAGCACTTTTAATCCATTTTATGAAGGTATTACAAGACTAAAACTTCAGCAGGCTGTATCAGAAAACTGGAACTGAAATAAGCTTTGTGAAATTCAGTAAAAGGTCTAAGAAACTAGGCGGAAAAGTCCCAAAAAAGATTCTGCATCTTTGAAGTCTCGTTATTTTATGTACTTTTTCTCTTGGATGAGGAAGCTGTGAGGTCTTAGTTCCAGATTTCTGAATAAATATACCTTTTCAGAGTTTTCATTAGAAATTCTCCTTTTCCTCAGTCCCTAGGCAGAAGTTTTCTATTTTTTTAAAGATTCAGAAAGATTTTGATATAGATTATCAAGTTAATTTTTAAAAGCTCCTTGCTGTACTTATTCCATCTGCCTATTTCTTTTCCATGGTTTTCCACTTTTTGGAATCCTTCTAGAATATCTTTATATATATATGAGCAAATATATAATATATCGAATATATTGGTAATGAATACAGGTTCTTATCTCTAACATTTAAACACACACATGTAAATATAAACTTTTAATTTAAATTGCAGAGGACAAAAGTCAGGATCCCAAATCAATGGGCTTCTTTAAATAAACACTTGAATATAGTTCCCTAGTATTCTGGAGCCTCCAGACTTCCCCATTCAGTACTCATGGAAGGGAGTGTGAATGTCTACTCAAGATCAGAGCTCTAGAAGAATCTTCTGACCTTGTCTTTTGCCCTTATCAGAGCATCTTGGAGATCTTTCCATATATATTTTAATATATAGATGCCCCATAACATATTTATCCAGAACTTTATTAATGGTATGGATCGTTTTCAATTTTCTATTAAAAATAATGCTACAGTGAATAAATTCCACAGTCATCGTTTCACAGACTTTTAAAAAATGATTAGACGAGTTAAAAAAAAATCTTCATTGAGATATAACTAACTATGAACAAAGTTATTTAAAGTGTACAATTTGATGAGTTTTTTTTCTTTACCATGTTGCTTCGTGTTTTAAAATTTTTTAATTTTTTTAACATCTTTATTGGAGTATAATTGCTTTACAATGGTGTGTTAGTTTCTGCTTTACAACCAAGTGAATCAGCTATACATATACATATATCCCCATATCTCTTCCCTCTTTTGATGAGTTTTTGACATATGTAAATCCCCATGAGACTATCATTACAATCAAAATAATAAACATGTCTACAAATCCCCAAAGTGTCCTTGTGCTCCTTTATAATCCCTCCATCACAGCACTCTCCATGCCCCCAGGCAATCACTTATCTGCTTTCTGTCATAAATTCATTTAAATTTCTAGAGTTTTATATACATGGAATCATACAGCATCTTTCTCTCTCTCTCTTTTATTTGTATAGCTTATTTTACTCAGTATAATTATTTTGTGATTCATCCTTTGTGTGTATCAATAGTGCATTCCTTTTTATTGCTGAGTAGTATACCATTGTATGGATATACCACAATTTGTTTATCCATTCACTTATTAGACATTTGGATTGTTTCCAGTCTTGGGCTATTACAAATAATGCTATAAACATTTGTGTACAAGTTTTTGTTGTGAACATATGCTTTCATTTCTCTTGGGTAAATACTTAGGCGTGAGATGTCTGGGTCATATGGTAGCTGGATGGTTAAATTTTTAAGAAACTAACAAACTACTTTCCAAAATGTTATACCATCTTACATTCCTTGAGCAGTGTATGAGAGTTTCGGTTGCTCCATGTTCTTACCAACTCTTGGTAAGGTCAGTCTTTCTTATTCTAGTAGGTATGTAGTGGTGGTATCTCACTGTGGTTTTAATTCACATTTCACTAATGACAAATGATGCTGAGGATATGCTCTTCCTTCTTTTTATTGCATCCATATATCTTCTTTGATGAAGTTTCTTGGTTTTTTGGTTGACTTTTTATTTGATTGCTTATTTTTTTACTATTTAGTTTTGAAGATTCTTTACAAATTGTGGATGTAAACTCTTTATCAGATATATGATTTGCAAATATTTTCTCTTAATCTGTGAATTTTCTTTTTATTCTCATAACAGTGTCTTTCAAAGGAGAGACATTCCTAATTTTGATGCAGATCAAAAAAAAGTTATACATTTTTATTCATTTAAGGCTCTTGCTTTTGATGTTACCTAAGAAATTGTTGCCTAACTCATGGTTACAAATATTTTTTCCTATGTATTCTTCTAGAAATTTTAGTTTTAGGTTTTACACTTGGATCTATGATCCATTTTGAGTTAATTTCTGTATTTGGTGTGAGATTTGATATGAATTCAAGTTAGCTTTTTTTTGGCATATGGATATCGACTTGACGCCAAAATATCTGTTGAAAATACTATTCTTTCCAGACTGAATTTCCCTTGTGCCTTTGTAAAAAAAACCAGTTGACCATACATGTGTGGGTCTATTTCTGTACTCTATATTTTGTTACATTGATCTTTGTTTACTTGGACACCAATAATATACAGTTTTAATTACTGTAGCTTTTAAATAAGTCTTAAAGTAACGTAGTAGAAGTCTTCCAAGTTTATTTTTCTTTGTCAAAGCTGTTTCTATGTGAATTTGAGAATCAGTTTGTAAATTTTAACAACAATAACAAAAAAAAAACAGCTGGGAAATTTGATTGGAATGATCAAATTAGGGATCATTGTCCTTTGTTGCTTTGTGTCCAATGTCTTGAAATTTTTGCTTCAAAAATTTTGTCTGGGGGCTTCCCTGGTGGCGCAGTGGTTGAGAGTCCTCCTGCCGATGCAGGGGACGCGGGTTAGTGCCCCGATCTGGGAAGATCCCACATGCCGCGGAGCGGCTGGGCCCGTGAGCCATGGCCGCTGAGCCTGCGCGTCCTGAGCCTGTGCTCCGCAACGGGAGAGGCCACAGCAGTGAGAGGCCCGCGTACCGCAAAAAAACCAAAGAAAAAAAATTTTGTCTGGTTTTTAAGTTGTCCAGGCAGGAGGGTAAACCTGATTCCTGTTAATCCATGACGACTGGAAGTATCCCCCAGATAGAGTTTGAAAGACCAATGTTCATTGAGAACTACGATCTGGACATGGTGCTTGGTACTCTATGTGGTATGTCTTAGTGCATCCTTAAAAATAAAACAGAACAAAACAAAGATGTAAAAGCAAACAGGAAAAAAAAGAACTCTGAAACAGATACTATTAGAATTCCCTTTTTATAGATGAGGAAGTCCGGGCACAGAGAGATGAAGTACTTTCTTCAAGATCATAAGGCTGATGTATGGTGGGATTGGGATTTGCATCCAGATCTGTTTGATTGCCAGAATCATGCTTGTAACCAGTCTCCTCCCATACTTCCTACATCTAGCTCTTGCTGCTTAAATGAAACTGTGAAAAATGATTTGCCTCTTCCTGTGCCCACCTTCTGCAGATACTTATTCTTCTGGACTTTTCATTCTCCCTCTGAGCCCCACATGGAGAACTCTATAGGCTCCATAACTGTAGAGACTGATTTCAGATTTCCTTTTAGTATAGAATACCAGCTTATTTGGCATCTTGACTTTTTGTCCCTACAAACAATGAGGCAAATTTAGGTTGAGAACTTATAATATGTTTCCATCATAAACATATTAGCTTTGGCAAATGATTACAAACTTCTTTGAAATAGAAGGGGAGAAAAAAAATCTCTCTGAGAGCCATGAGGATGCCCCTGAAGTTGAATGGCAGGAAGACTGAGGCCTGAATTTCAAGTTAGCTTCCAAACTTTAGGTGAGAACACACCAAGTGAGGATTCTCTGCTTGTTCTGCAACCTGATAAATAATTTCTAGCTGAAAACGAAGGGCCTCTAATATTCTTCAGATTAATAAAGAGTGAGAAGAGAGAAAAAAAGGCTTCTGTATGGGAGATCGAGTGATGCATGTTTATAATGCTTCCAAGAATCCTCAATAAAGCCCCGTAGAATGAAAACACGTGCAAGCCAACACAATTGGCACAATGATAGAGACAAGATTATTAAATATGTTTTTGAGGGAAATATTGACACATAATCAAGGGGGTGATTCCAGGGCAACTTTGAGTCTGTTAGAATGCTGAAGTTCTCAACACATGGAACTAATAAGATTTTGCCCGAGTTTATCAGTTGAGGAGACTCATGAGTGTTAATCTACTGCTCATGTGTAAATCTTAAACTCTCAGTTTTAGGATTTGAACTCCTCCCTTTTCCCTTTTCTCTTTTTCATGCTTCTTGACTTTTACATAAATACAATCTGTTTATTGTTGAAAAGGTAGGAAGTACAAATAAGCGGAGGAAAAAAAATCACCTATAATCTTACCACTAATCAATGATCACAAGGAACATATGGGCGACTCTCCTGATGGTCTTTGCCTTCCTCTTATGTAAATAAAATGTATGTGCGTGTGTGCGTGTGTGTGTGTGTGTGTGTGTGTGTGTGTGTGGGGAGTGGGGTGTATTTAAGAGTGTGTGTGTTTTTATGTACAGTTCTAGAATAGTTTATAATGCCATAAGATAGGGATCCCTAATGTATTTGGGATCATGGCACAAGATGGGGAAGACCTTAGTTGAAATCTGGGTGAGAGAGGCATGGTACGCTCTTGTCAATTGTTTTTTCTTCTGGGTCTAAGTCTCTCCAACTTTTCACTTTTGAGACCTCCCAGAGATGGGATGTCTGAACCTGTGACTGGAGAGTGATCCTTTGCCTATAAGTCCCAAAGGTGACTCAGGCTTAAGGCCTTAGCTGGAAACAGCCAGAACAATATTTCCCAGACCCACAGCTGTGCAGGTTCCAATCCCCAGAGGCCTCTGACTGTGGCTGTGATTACAGAGAGCAGTTTACTCTCCCTGGATCATGCGAGCCCTGGAAAGGCTGCAGCTTTCATAAACTGAGAATCAGGATCCTGAATAGAAGCTGCTAGCAGACGAAGGGGCTTTATTTTATTGAGATGGTTCTGTGCCATTCAGCTAACTCACAGGCCACTGAAGGGTCTTTTCTGCATTTAGTGTACTTAGTTGCACGCCATCGAAATGAATTCTGACCGATTTAAGCAAAAGACAACATTGCTGAAAGACAATTGCTGGCAAGGTGAGAGAACGAGGCTTAGAGCATGGGCAGCAGGGGCATTAAGCAGGTAGAGAATTTTGGCAAACTGTGCCCCAAATGATCTGGTGAGGCCTTGCCTGTTTCTCTGCCTCTAGCACCAAAGGCCGAGCCTTTTCTTTGCTTTTTTTTTTTTAATGGTGATATCAAGAAAGCTTTATTGAATACCTAAATATTTTAAAAGAAAAAGTACTTTCTATAAATTCCCATTCTGTTAATGGGCATTTTGTCAGAAAAAGGTTATCATAAATATTGGCTTCTAAACACTTAATTCACCAATATACATTAAGGATGCAATTAGTAAGCCTGCTAGATTGTGGAACTTCTCTCGCTAGCACTAATTTATCATAGTGCTACTTAAAATAATTCTCTGAGGCCAAGCTTTCTCTTCACCATTGCAGGACTTGTGGTAAGGGTACAGATGGAGACCCAGTACCATATGTCTAAATATTGAAAAATTATAAATAAGGTATAAATCAATGAACAACGTATTAAATAAAATATGTTACATCCTCCTTTCTTTACAGTCTCACCTTGGACACACTCGACAGAGTTCGTTGTACATGTTGTGTGCTCAGAAAACAGTTATGAATTGATTTCTTTTTGTTCACCTTGAGTTTGATTCAGTTCAAATCTTACAACAAGTATGAGCTGTTATGCTTGGAGCTGCAAGGCATGTGTGATGAGACACTGTTGCCCTGCAGAATGTGCTACAATGAGTGAGATGCTCCTGAGGGAACAGAGGCAGCACTGCCTCCTTCTCCCATCTTCTCATCAGGGAAAACAACTCTGCTTACTTCTGGGCATGTGTTTTTTTTTCTCTCTTTTTTTTTGCGGTACACGGGCGTTTCACTGTTGTGGCCTCTCCCGTTACGGAGCACAGGCTCCGGACGCGCAGGCTCAGCGGCCATGGCTCACGGGCCCAGCCGCTCCGCGGCATGCGGAATCTTCCAGGACCGGGGCACGAACCCGTGTCTCCTGCATCGGCAGGCGGACTCTCAACCACTGCGCCACCAGGGAAGCTCTGGGCATGTGTTTTCATGGAAGTCTATAAGCCTTTCCGTTTTTCCTTTGACGGGCGGCCAGCACGCTCCTGGTGACTTGCCCACCGAGACTTTCCCTTTGATTTGTGAGTAAGAAGTGCTCCTGGTTTGACCCATTTTATTTCCCAGCTGGGACCTGCCTGGTGTTCACGTTCCCCTCTACTCCTGCACCTCCTCTTCCAGAGTCTCAGACCCTCACCTGGGCCCCAGGGGACTCCACACCTGCCCTCCTGGCAAGCGGTGATGCTGTAAAGGGACACCGAGTCTCCATGCTCCCTGACTGCCTTTGGCCCCATCTTCCCCATCTTTTGGTTTCGAGCCATATGCTAAAGTCAGGCCTTCCCCAAGGGTTCAGATTTTATGGGCCACATAAAGGAAAAGCAGGGGCTTCCCTTGCTGTGCAGTGGTTAAGAATCTGCCTGCCAATGCAGGGGACACGGGTTCGTGCCCTGGTCCGCAAAATTCCAATATGCTGCAGAGCAACTAAGCCCGTGCGCCGCAACTACTGAGCCTGCGCTCTGGAGCCTGTGAGCCACAACTACTGAACCCATGTGCCACAACTACTGAAGCCCGTGCGCCTAGAGCCCGTGCTCTGCAACAAGAGAAGCCACCGCAATGAGAAGTCTGCACACTGCAAGGAAGAGTAGCCCGCGCTCACCACAACTAAAGAAAGCCCGTGCGCAGCAACGAAGACCCAACGCAGCCAAAAATAAATTAATTAATTAATTAAAAAAAAAAGGAAAAGCAGCTTCATGTTAAAGGATGCTGGGCTAGTACTGGTATCCTAAAATCTGGAAGAGAAAAGCCCTAATTTATCACCTCAACATGCTGTCCCTAGATAATAACAAAGCCAGGGGACGTATGCCTCATTGATAAAGATAAAATGAATCTTCCTATAACTATATAGAGTTTACAGGTGCTTTTACATATGCCATCTTATTTATTTCTTCAAGAAATCTGTAAGTTAGGAGGAATAGGTAGTATTATTTCCCTTTTACACGTAGCGAAAGAGGAGCTCAAAGCTTGTCTGTGAGCACACATCTGACAGAGAGCTAGAACGCAAACTCATGTCTTCCGACTACAAATCTTACTATGCTACTCTGTTATCACACCACTCAATGTTACAAGGTTTTAGGTAAACCATATGTGCCACAATTTCCACGTAAATATAATAACCATGTATTATAAAGTACTCATTTGTATAATAAGCACATACACCATATTGGTCTTATCCCCACTCACCCTTGGTCAACTCCTCTCACACCACCACACACATTTGTAGTGTACCTGTCACTGTTGCCATTTTCCATCATCTTGTGCAATAGTTTGATTCATGCATTTTTCTTGCACTGGACTCTAAGCTCCATGAGGGGAGGGAGCATATCAGATTTTGCACATCTTGAATTCCCAGGAGAGTTCTTGACTCTCATTAGGTGCTCAATAAATATTTGCTGAATGAATGAATGAAAAATCAAAGTGAAACAGCTAGTGCTTGGATTGGGGCTCCACTCTCAACCAGAAATCAGTGGGGCCTGTGAGAGACTGAAGGCCAAAGGAAAATATTCATAAAAGTGTTTCTAGGTTGTTCTTGGACCCTGGGCTTAGCAGGGGAGAAAGCGGGCATCTTTCCAACTCATATGAATGGGAATGCGTGTGGCTCTGTACTCCTGGGAGGCCCTTCTGTGACTCCTTCTTTTCCTCCCTTGGCTGGAGGTTGAGGAAGGAGAGCTAGGGCAGGGTGTAGAAGAGCAATGTGGCCCCCGAGCAGGCGAGACCCGACAGTGTTACCTCTTCTGGGCCTCTGGAGCTGCCGGCACTCAGAGGGCGTGGCCTCTCTTCTGGATCCCTGACCCAAGTCCAGAGGTGACGTCCAGGCCAAAGTCAATTCAGCTGCTGCCTTGGGCATGGAGAGAGGTTTTTATTGCAACACCTGAGCCTTCGGGCGCATCTGCCATCTATTTCTTTTGGCATCGCCAGAAGAAAAGAAAACTCTTCCACTCCAGATACTGACAAACCCAATCGTTCTCCTTCAAGGGGAAAGGAGGAAAACTTTTATGCTTTGGAGAGACTTACCTTAAACGGATGGGGAAACACGTTACACATCTGTATCAAGTCTGTGTTTGCTATTCTTGCCGCTGTCTCCTCCGAATGGCTTTTCACAAACTGCAAATGAAATAAATATTATCTAAAAAGTGACCAAAACATTCATGTACCTAAATATAAAACTGGATCTAGATTATGAACAAATGTAAACTCAAGATCAGCCCACATCAAAGACTTATTCTTAATGAGCACGTATCCATCAACACTTATTCAGAATGAACCACACAATATGCTCTGCTCTGAGCAGTTAGTGTTTTTAAAGGTCTCTCAGAAGCTTGGCTAAAGTCATTCATGTTCTCTGGTTCCTGTCACAGGTGGGACAGAAGCAGAGTCACCTAATTTAATCTGCCAGGCGGAGAGCCAGATTTCTTTGGACTGCCGCCCTGAAGGGTCAGGTCTGCTTTTAAGAGTTTTCTCTTTGCTATTGGTTTTCAGTAATCTTATTATGATGTGTCTTGGTAAAGTTTTATTTCTTGTGCTTGACGCTCATTGAGCCTTGGATTGGTGGCTTTATAGTTTTCATTTTGGGCCGTGTCTCCATGGTTACTCATATTTTCTTCTGCAATATTTAATATACCATGAATCTCATCCAGTGTATTTTCCATCTCAGACATTTTAGTTTTCATCTCTAGAATTTTGATTTTCTAAAATTATCTTCCATGTCTCCACTTAACATATTCTGTCTTTCCTCAGGCTTTCAGACATATGGAACACAGTTATATAATTGTTTCAATGTATTTGTCTGCTCATTCACACATCTGTGTCAGTTCTGAGTCAATTTTGATTGATTGATTTCTTTTTCCTCACCATGGGTTATATTTTTCTACTTCTTTGCATATCTAGTCATTTTATTAGATGCCAGATAGTGTGGATTTTAATGCAGTTGGTGCTGGATATTTTTATATTCCTGTGACCATTCTTAAGCTTTGTTTTGAGACGCAGTTTAGTTAATTGGAAACAGTTTGATACTTTTGGTCTTGCTTATAAGATTTGTTAGGAGGGACGAGAGCATCGTTTATTCTACGGTTCATTATTTATCGCCGTTGAGGCAAGACCCTTCGGAGAACTCTACCTGGTGCTCCATGAATTATGAGATTTTTCAGTGTAGCTGGCAAGAGTGGGCACTCACTCCTGCCTCTGTGAGCTCTGGGAACTATTCCCTCAAATCCTTTTGGGTAGCCTCAGATGTTTCCTCAAACACATACACTGATCAGTACTCTGCTGATACTTGAGGGGACACTTCTACACATCTCTGGACTCCTTTGTGTACCTCTTTTTTCTCAGGTCCTCTGCCCTGTGAACTCCAGCTTTCTTGATCTCCCTGGTCTCTCACCTTTGCCTCCTTCACCCAGGGTATCTGTGGGCTCTACTCTGTTTCCCCCACCCTGCTGCAGCCTGGAAACTCTAGTAAGGGAATAATCTGGGGCAATTTTAGAACCTATCATGCTGGTTTCTTGTCTCCCAAGGATCACTGTTACCTCATGTCTAATGTCCTGGAAACTGCTGCACCATATATCTGTCCAGGGTTTTAGTTGTTTCATGTAAGAGGGTAAATCTAGTCCTTGTTATTCCGTATCAGCTGGAAGTGGAGGTCTGCCATCAGTAATTTTAAAAAAATTTATTTATTGAAGTATAGTTGATTTACAATGTTGTGTTAGTTTCTGCTATACAGCAAAGTGATTCAGATATACATATACTTTTTATATACTTTATGAACATGAAAAAGTATATATATTATAAATGATATATATAGATCTTTTCATATTCTTTTCCATTATGGTTTATTACAGGATATTGAATATAGTTCCCTGTGCTCTACAGTAGAACCTTGTTGTTTATCCATTCTATATATAATTCTTTGCATCTCCTAATCCCGAACTCCTAATTCTTCCCTCCTCCACCCCCTCCTTGACAACCACAAATCTGTTCTCTATATCTGTGAGTCTGTGTCCATTTCATGGACATTCATTTATGTCATATTTTAAATTCCACATATAAGAGACATCATATGGTATTTGTCTTTCTCTTTCTGACTTACTTCATTTAGTATGATAATCTCTAGGTCCATCCATGTTGCTGCAAATGGCATTATTTCATTCTTTTTTATGACTGAGTAATATTCCATTGTATATATGTACCACATCTTCTTTATCCATTCATCTGTTGATAGACAAATTTAGGTTGCTTCCATGTCTTGGCTTTTGTAAATAGTGCCATCACTAATTTTTAAGGGCTCTTTAAATATTAAAAGTAGTAACCCTTTTCTCCCCATCCCATATGCTGGAATTTTTCCTCTGGATTTTAATTTCCACTGCCTTTTAAAAATCATATACTAAATTCTTACAAACTCTTGAGATTTATATTTTGATCAATTTATCTGTTATTTAATTCTTCAGTAGGTATAATTTAATAATTGTACCTATTTAATATATAGAAGGCAAATGATATGATAGACATTGCTAACAGTCCTTCAAAAGCCATTTTTGGGACTTCCTTGGTGGTCCAGTGGTTAAGACTCCACACTTTCACTGCAGGGGGTGCGGTCTGATCCCAGGTTGGGAACTAAGATCCCACATGCCATGCCAAAAAAAGCCCAATAATAATAAAAGATAAAATATTAAAAAAACCCACTCTCACCTTCTTTCATACTAATAAAACCCTCAGGTTTTAGGTGAGTACCTGCTGCCAAGAATAATGACTACAGTTCCAAACCTCCCTGGAAGTTAAGTGTGGCTGTATGATTGATATCTGGCCAATGGATTTTAAGTAGAAGTGGTGTGTTCAATTTCTGGGGAGAGTTCTGAAGGAAAGGAACACGCCCTCACCCCTCTTCCTTTTTCCTCCTGCAGACAATCACCGCTGAAGTTTGAGCAGCCATCCTGGATCCGAGGGGAAGCCACGCACTGGGAATGACAGAGTAATAAGGTGAAAAGGGCCAAATCCCCAGATACAAGAAGGGTTAGGTCAACCCTATGCCTCTTACCTAGGGGTTCTGCCTACTTGAGAGAAAAATAGTCTAAGTTTGTTTTTGCCACTGTTATTTGGGATTTTCTATTAATCAGAATTCAACTTAAACCTGACAGATAAAAACTTTAGAATTATTTTGACAAAAACAAATCCCATTGAGATTTCAATGGAAATTACATTAAATGTATATATTAATTGAATGAGCATTGACTTCTTAACCATATTGTCTTCCTATCCAGGAACACGCTCTGTGCTTTCATGTATTCATGCCTTCTTTTATGTTATTATAAGCATTTAAAAAATCAAAAAACTATTTTCTTAGTTTTTCATGTTGTGCGTTTCAAGCATGTATTACTCTTTGAATTATAAAATGGAAATAAAACCAAATGAATTAAAGTATTATAGAACAATGCAGAAATGTAAACCCAGGGTGAGCCTAAATCAAGGAAAACTATCTCTTTTTAAGTATAAGTTTTTTTTTTGTTTGTTTGTTTTTGCGGTACGCGGGCCTCTCACTGTTGTGGCCTCTCCCGTTGCGGAGCACAGGCTCCGGATGCGCAGGCTCAGCGGCCATGGCTCACGGGCCCAGCCGCTCCGCGGCACGTGGGATCTTCCCAGACTGGGGCACTAACCCGCGTCCCCTGCATCGGCAGGCAGACTCTTAACCACTGAGCCACCAGGGAAGCCCTAAGTATAAGTTTTTTGTTTGTTTGAAATTTTCATGACATTTCCCCCTCTACATGATTTCCAGAAAGCAAGTTGATGGCTGTTGAACACTCCAGTGCTCCTCAAAGCAGCCCTTTTAAGCATAATTGTTTACCAGAAGTGCTTGGAAATTCATTTGCACTGTATACTTCTATTCTGGCGTCTTACTTAATAGGATCTCATCCTCCTTAACTAAAAGCGGTAGGTGACTTTTCTGACCAGTAAGGACAGAGGATGGAATGCATAAGGATTCACTAGCTATCAGGCTTCACAGCTAAGAACACACCTTGGTACTTCTAATCAGAGGAGCTGGGTTTGAGACTTGGAGTAAGTAAGTTCCTAAGAGTTGTAAGGCGATGAACAGGTCACTTACCACCCTGGAGCCCCACTTTCCTCATGTATATACATGTTTATAACTTGGGAATGATAAAAATGCTAGCTTAAACTTCTTTACAATTTTGCTGTAAAAGCAAGAGCATGGGTATGAAAATGTTTTATAAATAATAAAGTCTATATAAATGTTAAGAATGGGTTGGTCTTTTGTAACCATAAAATAGCGTATTTCTCATTATCTTCAGCCATGGTTTTTTATTTTTTCAAGTGCAAGGATCCTTCTTTAAGATAAAAAATTTATATGAACCCTCTTACAAATTGTGGTATTTTTACTAGCTCTTGGTTGAGGAAATAAATGGGATAGGTATTATCAATACTTTAGTAACAGTTGTGAATGAATATTTTTCAATCTCAACAGCACTGGAAGTAGTAGAAATTATATGAGTAATTCATATTACCTGTTCAGTCTATAGGTAATATTGTTGAAGATTCTTTTTGCAGCAAGAAACAGAAAACTTAAAACACATTGGCCTAAACATAAGGAAATACCTCGTTAATAGCTGTGCAGAAGTAAGACAGGATTCAGGCTCGGTGGATTCATGTGCCCAATGATGTCAGGAACAGGTTCTTTACAACTCTTCTCAATGCTGGCTTCTTCCTCAATTAAGTGGCAAAATGGCTGCAGCAGCTCCAGCACTCACCACAAGACGTGACATTGTCCCTGGAAAAAGAGAGACAATGTATTTTTAACAGTCTGTTTTAACAGAAAGAAACTTTCCCTAGAATCTTCCTTCCTTTCTGACGACCTCTAACCATAACTTAATTGCCATAAATTTCAGGTCCATTTCTGAAATCACTGTAAATGTAAATGAGATTATTTTATATCAGTCTCAGTCATCCTTAAAGCTATGGGTGCCACATTCTCCTGAGGCAATAGTGTTTTGGGGAGCAGTGGATATCTGGACAAAATTGGTATTTGCTTAGTGTAGCAGAGATGATTGATACCTGCCCTCATCTTGTTAGGCACCATTTTTGATGCACGCTGATAAGTTCCTAGGCAAGTGTCTGTTACTCTCTCTCTCTCTCTCTCTCTCTCTCTCTGTCTCTCGGAGGGATTTCTCTGGGATTTGCTCTATCTGAGGGATTTCACAAGAATGTGTTTGGCTTGCATGTGGGGCAGACTGAAAAGTGCTGAGGAATTGATTCTCCTGGAAGCAGCCCTCAGTCACCAATGGATGAGAATTTATGTTGTCCTTTGGAGGGAAAACTCTTAAGTGTGTTCCACCATCTCCTTTAGGTCCCCAAGGGTACCGAGTTCGTTGCTCACAGTGATAATCGGCTCATCAACACACTGTATTTACTTCCTTCCCTTCCCTTCCCTTCCTGTGTCACGTCCTCACACTCCTACCAGTGTTTCCTCATATCACCTCTCAAACAAACTCCTAGCCCACAAATCCCTGCCTCAGGGTCTGCTACTGCGGGAGCTCAACCTAAGTTGGTAGGAAGGAAGAAGGAAGAAAGATTCTGTGCAGGGAGCTAACAGTGTCCAGTACAGGCACATGGAGAGCCCAGAACCACTTGTAAAACCCCTTAGGATACATATTTATTGGTCTCCAACCATAGTCTCCCCGAAAGACCCCCAAAGTAAGACTGAGACTAAGTATTCCCAAGAATATGTACAAACCTGAAAACTTCTGACAAAATGCAAAATTATATACCTTCTGGAAACTTGATGGCTATAATTATTAGTAGATATAAAGTCTTCTGAATAAGCCTCTGAGACTTCATTAGCCAGAATGCTTCAGATTGAAACTTTTTGAATATAGATTTGCTTTCCAGTGTTTCTGTCTTTCCCTTCCTGAGAAAAGTGTGTTTATCTCTGGAGATTTGGGGTTATTTGAGATTTGGATTGTTTTCCTAAATCTGCTTCATAGAGATTTGGGGTATTGTTATTATGTGATACTTTTAAAAATAATTTTATTTCTTCAAATAAAATCTTTGGCTCATTGGTTTACAATATTCCTGGAGGTTTAAACTTTAAAATATAAAGTTCAAAAGGGATATAACCACTAGAGGGATAGGAAAAATTGAAAGCTTGATTTTCATCAACTAAGATTGGAAACCAGAGCTTTATCACTCATATTTGCACAGATGCCATGTGTCTGGAACCTTGGACATCTGGGATGTGGGCGTCTCAGCTTTTCTTCAGCTTCTTACTAGAAACTGAGGAGTTTTCTTGACAGCAGTAATAAATCAAACATCCACAAGAAGCAAAGAGGTAATTGAAGTGAAACACAAACTGTAAAATGTTCTCCCTAAAATTATTACAGCCTTTTCTCAGTGGTTTCTTTCCTTGGATCTGCTAGAGTCATGAGTTTTCAGGAGAATGCATGAATTGGAGATGTCAAAATTATTTGCTTTTGTGGAAATTTTAATTTGTTCACAGTGTACACAGATGGAAGCTAACTTACAGAGCACATCCCACAAACTCTAGGTAGCCAAATTTGTCTTAGGCTGTTACAAATTCATGGTATTTTTTGACTTTCTGAATTTACATTTTTGACCTGTTTTAGTGTAAATGTCCTTCAACAGGTATAATAAACATTCTAAAGGGATTTGCTATACTTCAAAGGACATAAATGTGTATTCTGAGAATTTCATTCTGACAAACTGATGTATTTGATGTATTGAAAGTTAGATATAGCTGTTGAACTGTGGACTTTTCTGTAGGAGGACCCTGAGATGACTATTTTCTGTGGCATCATATTCATAAACAATTTCTGTTCAGTTGGATGTTTCTAATGTATTTTAATCCTTTTTTTTTTTTTTTTTTTTTGGCTAAGGGTAAAAGATTGGCTTGGCTATATTGGGAATCAATAATTTAAAAACATTTTAGATTGATTAAGTAATATTTAAAAATAAAACTAATTAATAGATATTTTATGACTTTCCCCCAAATTTCAGAAGCAGCAACTCTTTCGTGAAGAGGAAAAATTGTTGCCAGTACTCACATAAGATTATTTAGGTTTTTTTTTTTTTTTTTTTTTGCGGTATGCGGGCCTCTCACTGCTGTGGCCTCTCCTGTTGCAGAGCACAGGCTCCGGACGCGCAGGCTCAGCGGCCATGGCTCACGGGCCCAGCCGCTCCGCGGCATGTGGGATCTTCCCAGACCGGGGCACGAACCCGCGTGCCCCTGCATCGGCAGGCGGACTCTCAACCACTGCGGCCCCAGGGAAGCCCAGATTATTTAGTTTTAATGCGATTCCTCTAGGAAGAACTATAAAAATGGTTGATCTTTCTTCCTTTTTACAGATTGAAATCATCAACTATTGCTTCTTCCTCATGGCTCTCAGGGCAGTCTAACCAGCTTCTTGAAGTCAGAATGCACTTGAGGAGGCTGAATATCTCCATAAAACGGTGGCTTAATCAATGAAAATGAAATATTTAAAAAATTAAACTGGCAGAATGATTCCCTTAGTTGTAGCACATTTAAGCACGATCAAATGAGACAACACATTAGAATGCAGTTTTGAAAAACTACAAATTCACTCCTGTTCACAATTCACACAAATTCATTATTGTTACTCTCATCGTACACCTCCATATTGAGTTAAACAAAACATTATTTCTCAAGCTTGAGGCGTAAACATCATTCCATATGTTAGCTTGAATGCAGGGTTTTGGAGCTTGTTTGATCTGTTTAGAGATTCCTTAATATTTTTGCATAATCCATTTCTATTGCCCATAAAATCTCCTTTGATTCCAGAGCAATATCTTCCCACGATATTTCCAGACTTGTTCTAGCTAAGGGGAACAAATCTGTTATTATTCACACACACCTACCCCATTTACAAAGATCGGAGGTAGAAAACTAGGGGAAACTACTGGTTGCCTACCTAGTATCTATTTCATCCCTTTCCCTCAAATATGATTCCAGTTTTGAATAGGCAAACCCCCCCTGCACCTTTCCCTGCACAGTTCAAAAAACTGACCCTGTCCCTCCCTCCAATGGTATAACCTGTGATATAGGTTGGTGATGGAAATCCTGGAACTTGGAAGCTTCTGTGAGGGTTTTCTGCTATCAAAAGGTGGAGATTTGGAGGCGGAGATCCTTTGTTTAGTAGAGCACACTAACTGGGGGTATTTGGAGATGCAAAGTTAGACCCAGAGAATAGTTTAGAGTGTGTGTGTGCGCGCATGCGTGCGATGTGGTAGGTAACGGCATTACGTCAGAAAATAAGCACTATTTAGGAGGGTTGAAGCTGGGAACTCGAGTTCATAGGAAAAGCGTCTCAGGAGGGTAGAGGAAGGCAAGACGTTGGTGACAAGCTGCAGTCTGGGGGACAGACCATGACCAGCAGGAAAAAATTCCCTATCCCAGGGAACAACCAAGGGATGTCTAATACAGTTTTATTTGTTGCCATTTACCTTACTGTGTTGTCAGTTACTGCTATGTCCCCAACTTTTAGTTAAAACAGGCGATGCACAGCAACCCTGGGTTCGTGATTCTCTGGGGGACAAAGTGCATTGGGTTGTGTTCAGCAAGGCATGAAATAGGACAGTGAGAGAGGGCGACCTCTGTAGAGCTGAATGTGATGGCCGGAAAGAAGGCTCAGCCTGGACAGGTCTACAGAATGAAAATCTCCCCCTGCCCCCCAAGCAATTCCTGGCAGGGGTTGGAGTCTTTCCCACAGCACGTGGGATGGAGGTTCCAGCCATTTCATTTGGATGTTAAAGGGTAACACCAGAAACTAGGGAATCTGGGGACACCAGGTTACAAACGGAATCATGCTCATTACGTACATTCAAACATATATTTGTGTCTTTGCTGGAGTCATTCTTTTTGTTTTAGTCCTTTGCCGTTTTCTTCCCCAGCAGATAAACTTTTGTGGAAAAGATCTTTAAATTGTTAATTTAGTACATTCACACAATAAGGTTGCTGCCATATGTTGCTTATCATAGGAAGTGCAAATGATCAGAGTCAAACAGAACATTTTGGTATTTAGCGTGTTCCACAGAGCTGTCTTCTTATAACCTTTTTTTCATTAACGATGGAGAGAAAAATACACTGACGTCAGCTGTGGATGTTGCCAAAGAAGACATTTGCTTTCTGTTAGCCTCAATCCTCCTCTCCGAGGCTTACCGCATCTCATGATGGGCTCCCAGGGCAGGATCTGCTTTATGTAGGGCTCCCAGAGATAAGGATGGGAGAAACTCCTGTTCAGAGCTCAGCTGTCCCATTGGAGCTCTTTTTCTTCCTCTTCTTGTGGAACATTTGGCAACTTCAGTCAGAGGCCGCTGAGCCCACCCAATCCTGAGATACATATTCCAGGCACGGCAGTGTGGCTAATGTGTGCAGCACCAGCAGGGCTTAGCTTACGACATCTACGTTTTGGGAGAAGCAGTTGGTGTGTTCATCTCCAGATGTGGCCCATCTGTGCTCTGGAAAGGAAGTAATGTCCTTCAGTGAATGCAAATGGTGGAGGGATATGCAGTTTACGCCCCTGGTCACTTTCAAGGAGTGGGAAATGGCCCAGTGAGACCTCTTGGGGTCATCTCAGGAGAGTGTCCCAAATGGCCAATCAAGGCTGGATCCTGGCAGTCCCTTTAGTGCAGACTTTGAGGAGAGGAGAATGGGATTTAGTCTGGGTAGGGAGAAATTGACGATCATAAGATGGTTACAGTGGTGCTGAGGGTCTGAGAGATCAATAGGTCCCTGGTACAGAAAGGAGGAGTAACTGTGCAGTAACCTCTGGGAAGGCAGAAGGACCCACTGCTAAGGAAGCCCTAGGTCATGGACATCACTCATGTATGTACATGTACGTGTACCACATGAGTGAAAGTGGGTGTGTGCTGGGCGACACCTATTCCTAAGTTCTTAGGACCTATTCCCTCTCTCCCATTCTTTTTCTGTATTGAGTTAAAATTCACATAACCTAAAATTAACCACTTAAAAGTGTACAACTCGGCGGCATTTAGTACATTCACAATGTTGTGCAACCCCCTCCTCTATCTAGTCCCCAAATATTTTATCACCCTGAAAGGAAACCCTGTGCCCCTTAAGCAGTCTCTCCCATATCATCCTTCTTCCAAGCCTCTGATGACCACGAATCTGCTTCCTGTCTCTATGGCTTTACCTGTTTTGGATATACCATATAAATGGAATCGTAAAATACATGACCTTTCGTGTCTAGCTTCTTTTTTTTTTTTGTGCGGTACACAGGCCTCTCACTGTTGTGGCCTCTCCCGTTGCGGCGCACAGGCTCCGGACGCGCAGGCTCAGCGGCCATGGCTCACGGGCCCAGCCGCTCCGCGGCACGCGGGATCCTCCCGGACCGGGGCACGAACCCGTGTCCCCTGCATCGGCAGGCGGACTCTCAACCACTGCGCCACCAGGGAGGCCCTAGCTTCTTTTTAGTATAGTATTTTTGAGGCTCATCCATGTTACAGCATGTATCAGTATTTCATTTTTTATGGCTGAATAATATTCCCTCATGTGGCCAGACCACATTTTGTTTATCCATTCATCAGTGGATGGACATTAGGGTAATTTGCACCTTTTAGCTATTTTTAACAGTGTTGCTATGAACATTTGTGTACCAGTTTTTATTTGAATTTCTCTCCCCATTTTATAGTGTGCCTTTCTCAGAGAGAACAAAAGTTACAAATGTTAAATGAAACATGATCACACATGAAATCAGTGATAGAAGATGTTATGGTTCTATTTATTTTATGACCACTGTTGTAGACCTCACAAAATATTCATTGCCACAAACTAAAGATAAGCGATAACTACGTGTGTTAGACAAGGGCTGGAAAAAAAGTAATAGAAATTCAGAAAAATTTTATCCTTTAACTGATACGGAAGTGTCTTTAAATTTCTGTTCATCTTTAAAAAATTGAAGTTGGGAATGTCAGGCAATGAATTATGGGTATGGCTGGTGTCAGACGATTTTACAGGTCATCAAATAATGTACTCACACCAAAAGAAAAGGCCTTGGCCCTACACATTGACAAATACCTTGTATATTTATATATTTATGTTTTTTTCTATTTTTATGATTATGTATTATATATTTAATATACAATATATATTGTATACAATTTAAATGGTACACTTATATATTTTTAAGTTGAAATAAAGTGTTTTAAGACTTAGAAAACAGATAAATCATGACCGCCATTAGATTGTACCTACCCCTCCTTCCTATCCAGTTACAGATTGGTTGATTTAAGATTTGATTCTCTAACTGGATTGCATGGAGGAGGGAAGAGAGGTAAAAATGGAAAGGTAAGTGTAGAGCCAGAGTGCATAGACTACTCTGGTGTGTCCAGGAGCCAGAAGACAGGAAGACAGGACACCCGGCTCCCTAGCTCCTCATCGCATAATCAGTAAAGTGTCGTCAGACACACTCAGAGACGGGGTCCTTCTCAGAGAGGTCTTGAGCCTCTGAGCCTTGAGGGCTGCTTTTATCAAGGAGGGAGCTGTCGCCAAAGGTCCTGTGCGGACCCAGTGACAATCAGTGCTGGCTGAGAGAGTGATGGTGGTGATAATAGCACAGACCACTGACCTGTTCCCCTCCCCTTCATCCTCCAACTGCCAGCCCACCAAACTTGCCATCCAAGTAATGCTTTGAGTACAAGGAGAGAGAGGAAATGCCTCTCTGGGGTGGATGACAGCACATTTCCCTTGTGGCAGGTAACTTTCGTATCTGAGAAAGGGTCATCAGCAGGGAAGACCGTAGTGGATTGTTAAGATCTGATTTTATTTTGCCTACAGCATCTGTGGGTGATACTGGAACTCCCCTTATTCAATGGCAGCAGAGCCCTGCTTTTTCCTTGGGAGCTAGGAAAATGATGACTTTCTAGTTCCCTTGTAAGTGGGAGTCTCAGCTCACAGCCAGCACTGACTGCCAGCTACCAATGTATGAAGAGTAAGTGACCATCCCTGACCAGATTGTTGCTCAAGAAATGGGATTCTCTGTGCCCTTTGACCTTTCCCAGCCAGTCCTATGTCTTACTCCAACAAATTTATTATAATAGTGACATCTGTAAGAAAAGATGAGATATCTGGAAAAATGGTAAGACATGTAATTCTAGACCAGAATTGAGGGAAAACTCTTGCTTCCCAGGCCAAACACGATGTGAGCCAAATAAAACTTTTAAATCCAGCCTTTTAGCTGAAAGTCCGTAATTTTTCCTTTCCCTAAATCTTTTTTTTTTCTTTTTGGACAAGGCTCATCTGGGAGTCACCAAAGTCAAAAGATAAACAGCAAGGAGTATTTATTAAACCATCTGAAATTCTCAAAACCTGAGAACACCTTTGAGCAATTACAATGGAGTTACGTGTAAAGGTAACTTTTTCAGATTGGTCAAAATTTTCACTGTCTTAGACAAATGAATGGCTGATATATTGTTTGATATTATAGAAACCTCCCAATTACTGGCTAGGGAAGGTTGTGCACAGCTTGTTAGAAGCCCAAAGGCTTAAGGGTTTGTTTGTTTGTTTTTTAATAAATTTATTTATTTATTTTTGGCTGTGTTGGGTCTTTGTTGCTGTGCGTGGGCTTTTCTCTAGTTGTGGCGAGCAGGGGCTACTCATCGTCGTGGTGTGCGGGCTTCTCATTGGTGGCTTCTCTTGTTGCGGAGCACCGGCTCTAGGTGTGCGGGTTTCAGTAGTTGCGGCACACGGGTTCAGTAGTTGTGGCTCGCAGGCTCAGTAGTTGTGGCGCACGGGCTTAGTTGCTCCGTGGCATGTGGGATCTTCCCAGACCGGGGCTCAAACCTGTGTCCCCTGCATTAGCAGGCAGATTCTTAAGATTCTTAACCACTGAGCCACCAGGAAGTCCAGGGTTTGCTTTCTGACTTGAGGACCGAAAAGGCACTGTACATAGGGGGTGTGTGTGTGTGTGTGTGTGTGTGTGTGTGTGTGTGTATTTATGTGTGTGTGTATGACATTTCCCTTGCTGAGGCTAACTCAAAGAAGGGTGCAGCAATCCTTTCACAAAATCCCAGCCTATGGACAGCCAGTTGCTCATGTGTGGATCACGGCACATGTGGATCATGGCAACAACACAGGACCTCTAGTCAAAAGACCTGGCTCAGCATCCTGGCTCTGCCAATTGCAGCTGAATGACCCTGGACAAGACACTTAAGCACCTTTACTCTCTCTGCCTCATCTGTAAGAAGGGTGTCTGTACTTGATGGTCTCCGGGGTTCCTGCTGGCTGTAAGAGCTATGACCATTTGTTTGAGCCAAGGCTTTGGCATAGCGACAGACAGCTGGCTTTACAGACCCCGTTTATCAACAGCATCTGCATAATTTACCACTTCCTTAAGTCCCAATTTCTCAGATGCTCGCTGTTCTGTGAAATCCACAGTGCTCTCCAGCTGAAAGGGCAGGCAGAGAAGGAGAGGGGCAGAAAGTCTGGTTAAAATATTGAAAGTGAGAACTGATGGTGTGAGACAACTCCGTATATTGATTTTAGACAGCTTCCTCTGTCCTTGGCCACAGAAGAACCTACTCCACTGCTTCCCTCTGGCCCACATTGACCCAGAGTGAAGCCATGAAAAGAACACTGCTTTTTCTGGCTTCATGCTGGCCGAGGCGGGTAAAAAGCAGCTCCTTTCCACAACATATTTCCTTGCACCTCCTGACAGTGTCTCCTTCAGCTACTGAAAAATGGAAGACCACAAACCAAAAGGCTGTTTCAGGAACCAGAGTTGAGAGAACCTGGAAAGGAACCCCAAAGGGAAGTCATTCTGGAGGGATGGCAATGGGTCCTTGAGCCAGAGTCAGCAAGGGAACCAGCAGCATCTGTGACAACACCAGGCACAAACGGAAACGATCGTTCGAGGTCTCTGGGGTCACAGACATGGGGCTCCCTAGCTGAGGGTTTGATCCTTCTCCAAGGAGAGCCTAGGAAGAGAGAGTGCTTGCTAAACGATGGCTGCCTTCCCAGGACAGCAATGCGACTTGGTCAGAGGGGAGAGATGTTGTTTTTCTTTTCTGAATACCTGCTGGGTTTGTCTGTGGTCCATTCAAGTCTGCGGAACCCTCTTGCCCTTCCTGTTTTGCCCCGGATTGCCTGTATCTTTCTTCCTGTATCCTTCTCTCAGTTTGGCTCTGGGATAGCACTTGACTTTTACAATTAGAGAACAGGAATTACTCCATTTTGCTCCCATCTCAGGGGACAAAACTCACTGAGATGCCTTTGTGACGTCAGAGACGCCACACAAGTCCAAATGCTCTGGTTTCTGGAGGTGGTTTGCCCTTTGCTTCTCAGCAGAAGCTTCTCTGGACAGGCTGTGAGAAGAGTGTCTTGAGGAGAATGTAGCTTTGTGAAATGTTTGCAGACATGGGCTTTTCGGTTTGGGGCTTTTCTTCCTGTGGGTTACTAGTGTACCTTGTAGCTTGTGGCTCTTTTATAGTTAATTTTTTTTACACTAATAAGAGTTAATAAATTTGTTAAATTAATACTTTCTGGTTCAGTATTTAGCACAGATACCTTCACAATACTGATAGTTGAAACAGAAAGGTCTAATTAAACTAATGCTTAATAAGTCGGTTTTTGTCCCAAACTGGGTATTTCTTTATATTTCTCTAATACTTATTTATGGAATCCTTCAAGCTTTTCCTAGGATATAAATATTTTTGGAGAAATTTTTCCACCTATGGTTTCAATCTTAGGTCAAATCCAAGCAATATTTTATTAAATTAATATTATTTGGGAGTTTTAATCTAGGTTTTCATGAATAAACTTTTGAGCTCTCAGGAAGCTTTGGTAGATCAGCACTTTTCAGAAGCAAAATAGGATATAAAAATGCAGCTTGTTTGAAAAAATTCTGCCTGATAAAACCACCACAAAGTCAGGAGACCAAAGACAAACTGTATTTACAATTCATATCACAGAGAGCTTATTTCTTTAGTATAAAGAGTTTTCCTACAAATAGGTATAAGGAAGACCAACCACCAGTGGAAAATTGGGCAAGCATGTTAACAGATGATTCACAGAAAACAAAATTTTATATAACTCTTAAAATATGAAAAGATCCAGTCGTTACTCATGACAAGAGAAATGTCCTTAAAACTAAAATGAGTTACATCTTTTACCAGATTGGTAAATATGAAATTTTTGATAACACAATGTTGTTAGTGTAGGGAAACAGAGAATTGTATAGTGGAAGTAAAACTTGATAAAATCTCTAACAAAATTATATTAACAATATCTATAAATAGCATACAAATCCTTTGACTCAACAATTTCCTTTTCTGGGAATTTAACCTAAGATATAACCACACACATGTGAAATAATGTGTACAAGTCTGTTCATTGCAGCATTATTTTAATAGTGAAAGAATGGCAACAGTGTAATTGTACAGGTCAAAAATTATTGTACTTTTTGCACATCTATAAAACCGAATATTATGCAACCATTAAAAAGAATGAGGCAGGCATATTTGTACTGAAATGAGGTTCCAAGATACATTGTGAGGTATAAAAAGCAAAGTAGAGAAGAATATGTAGAATAAACTATACAAAAATAAACAATATATGAAATACATATTGTATAATTACATAAAGCATACATGTCTACTTGACCTGTATTCTGTCAGATGGGTCTGTGTGTGTGTATGTGTGTGTATTTATACACGTATAGACTGTCTCTGAATGGATATACAAGAAATGGGTAATAGAGGAAAGAGAAAATGGGGGAAGGAGGATTGCTTTTCATTATATGTATTTTTGTATATCTTAAATTTTGTACGATAAGCAATTGTTCCCATTTAAAACTATCAATAAAATAATTTCTAAAAATAATTTTTAAAAGGATAAAATACTATTTTCTCTTTCAATATTCTGAAGTCCTTACATTTTTCTTGTGACCTCTAGAAGCAGGTGTCCCTGTCTCTTAAGCACAATTACTCAACAAACTAAAGAAGTCTTCATCTTATTATTCCTTCTTAAAATAAAAGGCTTTTCAAAGTTTATTTAGCCACAGCCCCTAGAGTATATCTAGAAAAATTCCTGAGCTCTTTCTTCGCATCTGTGCCTGATCTTTTGATTCCAAGTTCTCTTCTAGATGGCTAAGTTTCTTTTTTCTTCAGGCAAAATTCGAGACCTCCTTGCTTTCTCTCCTTATTTTCCAAATGGAATAATGATTCTGGACCAGATACTATACAAATTTCTTTACTGTTATTATTTTTTGATTAAAATTTTTTTTTTTTTTTTTTTTTTTTTTTTTTTTGCGGTACGGAGGGCTCTCACTGTCGCAGCCTCTCCCGTTGCAGAGCACAGGCTCCGGACGCGCAGGCTCAGCGGCCATGGCTCACGGGCCCAGCCGCTCCGCGACATGTGGGATCTTCCCGGACGAACCCGTGTCCCCTGCATCGGCAGACTCTCAACCACTGCGCCACCAGGGAAGCCCTACTGTCATTATTTTTAATCATCACAACAATCCTGTTACAGATCCATTTTACAGATGAAGAAATGAAATACAAAGAGTTGAAGTTACTTGCTCAAAATTGCACAGTTAACAAGGGGCTTTTCAATGCTCAGAGAGATTAAAAATGACAACAACAAAAACACGTATAGCTTGGGAATAATTAACTTCTTCTACTTCGAATGAGACATAGAATGTTTAATACAAGTTGTCAGCTTGGAGGTGTTTGAGAAAATTCTTCGAAATGGCTGCATTCTTGTATTTTTATTTCTCCTGACAGGGGAGCATATAAAATGGTTTGCTGATAACAATCTGGTGGAAAATTAATGTGACCTTGAAAACGTTGAGCAGCGTGTCCTGGGGAGGACCTGGAACTCTCCTCTGAGAATTGAATCAGTCAGGGTTCAATCAGAGAAGCATATATCTATATCTATATCTATATCTATATATCTTACTTGTGCATGAGATATATTTTTATGTCTAATCATGAGCTTGAAGTTCACAGGGCAGGTGGCTGGGAAGGGGAGATGGATGTCAAGCGGGAGAGAGCAAGGACAAGCTGGAACCCATGAAGACTGACTGGAATTCAAGTCAGTTCTCCTTGCTTCCAACCTTGATGATGTGGTATCTTGCAGGAGAAGTTAGCGCCCTGCACCAAGGAGCTAAACACACACCTAGCCCAGGAGAAGAAATGCTGAAGCAGGACCCAGGGGACCAGGGGACAGTCGCAGAGCTGGCTGCTGCCTGACAAGGAGGTGGGTCGGCAGACAGAATGATACACAAGAGCAAGCGCCCACCTTGCTAGCACAGGAGCCAATATGACTGCCTCTTCACTTTTGCTCTCCAAATCTCGCACCAAAATGTCTCTTATGGCCCACCCTACCTAGAAACGCGCAGAAAAGGGAATTCTGGGAAGTGTAGTTCAGCCAAGCCGACGCATTGCACAGCCATCATGAGTGTGTTGAAGGAAGGCAGACCACAATCTTTGGGGCTCAGGTCTCTCCTGACACGCAGCTTGAGAGGCAGCCTCCTCTCCCAGCTTCCTCTAGACCCCGGGCTCATTCTCGTCTTCTCTCCTTGCTTATAGCCAGAGAAGAAGGAAAGGGGAAGTTCGGAAGCATCCACGTTTCCACCTCTGTCTCTGTCCAGTCATCATTTATTGAAGGTAAGACACAAAGACGAGGTGGTATTTTCTTTTTTTTTTTAATTAACTCAGTTACTTGCCACATGTTTTTTAAAATTTATTTATTTATTTTTGGCAGTGTTGGGTCTTCGTTTCTGTGCAAGGGCTTTCTCCAGTTGCGGCGAGCGGGGGCCACTCTTCATCGCGGTGCGCGGGCCTCTCACTGTCATGGCCTCTCCCGTTGTGGAGCACAGGCTCCAGACGCGCAGGCTCAGTAGTTGTGGCTCACGGGCTTAGTAGCTCCGTGGCATGTGGGATCTTCCCAGAGCAGGGCTCGAACCCGTGTCCCCTGCATTGGCAGGCAGATTCTTAACCACTGCGCCACCAGGGAAGCCCAAGGTGGTATTTTCTTAATAAAATAAACAAGTGAATTTCTGGTTTCTTTCTGGAGGAATAGTTGAGTACGGGGAAGATGTTTTTCTCCTGTGATAACCTCTGTAAAGCTCTTAGTAGCTCTGCACTATGCCCCATGTACAAAAGACTGGCAGTGTCATCTGTATCACAGTGGTCTTCCTGTTAGTGGTTAAGCCCACACCTGCAATCCTGAGAATGTTCAATTCATTCTTTACTTCTGATTCAAGAGTTATCATCCTGTTCACAGCAGGAGGGGAACTGAGTCTGGTTTTGCTGGCCTGTCAGCCTCCCCTGTGTTCTGTCAGACCCTAGATTTTTTTTTTTTTTCTTTAATATGCGTTGTGACCATCCCTCCCAGTCAGCAGACAGCATCTCTTCTGGAATTTCTCTCTTTCTGCCTTTTCCCTCCCTCTACTACAGCATCTCTGTCTTTTTTATCCCATTGTTTCCTCCTCCACTGATATTTAGCCCCTGCTCAAAGTTCTCAGTCATTTCTTCTCTCTGGTTGGCAAGGTGGCTTCAGATTACGAGCTAGGGGACAGGAAAGGCAGAGTGCCTCAGAGTGGGCTGGGCTCTGAGTAGAGCATCGTGAAATTACTCAGACTCCTTGGATTAGAAGACTGAACTCCTGCTCCCCTAGCTCACGTACCTCTTTTTGCAAGTTGGGCTTCATTGCAACCACTCGCTTCTATTCCTTTAGCTTCCTCCTGACTCATTTGGGGATGTGGACACCAATCAAGAGTGCCTTGCTAACAGCTTAGCATCTCTTACTAGGCTCTGCCCCCAACCGGTCTCCTTCAACCTCTGGGATCCTAGTTTTCTGTGATTGTTAATGTTATGTGTCAACTTGATTGCACCAAGGGGTGCCTGGGTAGCTGGTTAAACGTTATTTCTGGGTGTATCTCTGAGGGTGTTTCTGTTAAGAGATTAGCGATTCAATTGGTGGGCTGAGTAAAGCAGACAGCCCTCCCCAATATGGCTTTATACAATCCATTGAGGGCCTGAATAGAGCAAAAGGGTGGAGGAAGGGAGGATTTGCTCCCTCTGCCTGACTGCTCGAGCTGGATATTGGTCTCATCCTGCCCTCAAAGATCCTGCCTCTCAAGCCTTTGGACTTGGACTGGAATCTACACCATCAATTGTTTAGCTCTCAGACTTTCAAACTATACTGCTGGCCTTCCTGGGTCTCTAGCTTGCAGATGGCAGATCATGGACTACTCAGCCTTCATAATCATGTGAACCTGTAACTTCTTTTTTTTTTTCTGCAGTACGCGGGCCTCTCACTGCTGTGGCCTCTCCCGTTGCGGAGCACAGGCTCCGGACGCGCAGGGTCAGCGGCCATGGCTCACGGGCCCAGCCGCTCCGCGGCATGTGGGATCTTCCCGGACCGGGGCACGAACCCGTGTCCCCTGCATCGGCAGGCGGACTCTCAACCACTGCGCCACCAGGGAAACCCTGAACCTGTAACTTCTAATCAATCAATCAACCAATCAATTGACAAATGATTATCTATCTATCTATGCATATCCTATCGATTCTGTTTCTCTGGAAAACCCTGACTAATATGGTTTCTGTTCCGTTGCCTAGTGGAGAGCCAGGCTTTCAGCCTAGTCTTTTTGGATGGCCCCTTCACTTGGTCTAGCTATTTCACTGTCCCTGAACTCGGATAATCCTCAACCCCATACTCTGGGCTCATAGATCAGTCCTGTCCTTCCTTGCGCTCAGGCCAATAAACTATAACCCCACGTGGGACCCAGCGTTCAGACTTCCCTTTCTGGGAAGAGCGTTCAGGCATCAGGCTGGGCTTGGAGCTTTTGAAGAGCTACTGCAGATTCAGCTTTGGGGCAGTGAGGAAGGTGGGTGCAGGGTGGGGGAAGGTTGTTTTTAAGATGCCCAGCAGGCTCTAACATAGGGGGCCTTGATGGAATCTTCCAACTTCAAGAGTCAATAATTATGCAGTGGAGCCAGGAAGGATGGCTGGGTGGCCCCAGTGGGCAGATACCTGGGATTATGAGAGAATAGGTACTGGGATGATGGCAGAAGGAGAAAAAGCACACTTCTTTCTAGGAAAGTAGATTAGGTTTTGTTCTGTCTCCTGGGATAAGATAATGGGAAGAGACTTTAGTTATGTAACTCAAACCCAGGAAGGACCTAGAATTCCAAGCAAGTCCTGATATGTACGGTCTTTCTATGTTTTCCTTGAGAGGTAGTTATGAACTCATCCTACCAGCGATGGAGAACTCACTTCATACTTGATCTTTGGGGAGCTCTAATTCTGAACAAATTCCTTAATATATTGTATCAAATCCATCTTCTCATTTATTGTTAATTTTCTTAGGTGTGGATAATGGTCGTGTGGTTATGTAGGAGAAAGCCCTTATTACTGGAGATGCATTTTAAAAATAAGGGTGAAGTATTATGATATCTGCAACTAACTTTAAAATGGTTCAGGAAAAATAGCATATATGCTGATATATAGTAAATAAAATAAATATGACAAAAAATTAATGGCTGAAGGGAATAGGTATAGAGGTGTTCATTTTACTATTCTCTCAACTTTTCTCTATATTTGAAATAATAAAGGACTAGGGGAAATGTCAGCCTTCCAGTAATTTCTACCACTAGTCCTTATTTTCTTCTCTGGATGAACGTGGAACTGATTTAACTCCCTTTTCTTGTGACAGCCTTTTAAATGTTGGAAGACATTGTACACAATGGAGGCGCCCTATATCTATTACTCTTATAATGAGGATTTGGGTCATCTAAGCATCCTGAGACCTCAAGTGCCCCCAGAGCTTCTCTGTTGAAATGTGGGCCAGTGGAACTTATGATGGAATGTGATGGGGAAAGGGCCACAAAGTCTGGGGCAACAGTTTATAGCAGTGGATAGAACTCATGAACTCCTTGGATACATGGCAATTCGTAGCTGTCATGGTTAATTGCATGGACTCTGAAGTCAGACTGCCTGGGGGTGTGGCTCCTAGATCCATCACTCATCAGCTTCGTGACCTTGAACAAATGACTACCCTGTCTGCCTATTTCTCTCATCTGAGAACTGGAGAATACAAGCAGAACCTTCTATTGGCTATTGATAATAATTGACATTCATATTGGTCATACTAATAGCCTCCTTTTATTGTATAAGATTAACAAATTGAAAAATGTTTAAGGACTTAAAATATTGGCTGGCACTAGCAGCTCTCGATAAATGTTAACTATTATTGTTATTTTTTATTATTATTTTGTTTTGAGTTTTATCTTTTTTTTGCCACTAAACTAAGCAATTCAACAAATGGTTATTGAACACCTGCTTCTTTATGTATCTGGTGATGGAGGTCCAGAGAGAAATGAGATTTTGTTATACCCTGCAGGAGGTTACAGGCAGTAAGCAGGACCTAAAGCCAGTGGCTTCCTGGCTGGAGGGGAGGGAGGCACTGGACCTACAGCAAGGACAAGTTCAGTCCTTTGTCTTATCACCTCTTTCTGAGGGTTTAAGACCTCCCGGATCCAGAACACTGCATTGGCCTTGGAAAAGAGTAAAGAGCTCCCTCAAACTAAAGATAATGGCACAAGAAGGTAATATTTTTGAATGTTTTCCCAGAAGACAAAGAAAATTAACTTCAGCCTGATCTACCTGATAAAACCCAAAGAATAAGTATGATTCATGTTTGCTTTTTCAAGTTCCCATATTTTACCAATTAGTTTTAAAGGTAAATTTACCAATTAGTTTTAAAGGTAAATAAAACCATGACTATTCAGGAGAAATAAAAAGCAAAATTAACATGAGTCAAGGCATATCCAACTAAGTCTGGTGCAGATAAGGGAATGTTTAAGAGAAAATATTTCATTTTGCAAAACATCATCCTTTTGACAAGTGTTCATGGCTTGTACGTGAAATAGCTTAAATCACTGATCACACCAGCAATAAAACAGGCCTGAACTTCAAGTCTTTTCATGTATTTTAAATGGTCCTTTTTTTGGGGGTCTCTCTAAGGGAACTAAATGAGTGAGATCAAATAATTTTAATAAAAAGAGGATTCAACAGTCCCTTGAGATACAATAGAATGCATATGACTGCTGGTATAATAGATTCCCATCTTCAGCAATGATAAAGCAAAAAGAAGTTGGAGAGGGTGCAGGCAGTGGGGAAAGGTGCTGCAGGACCCCAGGTTGGATCCTCCTGCCTTGGCTTTCTGCTAAGTGTGCTTAGTTGGTTGTTGTTTCCATTCTTTTGTGTCTTCACCAGTTGGTGAGTGCTTCCTTTGTGTAGTATACCTTTCCAACATTTAAAAGAAGGTCACAAGAAGTCCTGTTGAGTTCTTCAGAATTTTTTAAAAAAATAAAAATATTTGAACTGACCTCGTAGCAGTTGCATAAACACGCTGGGAATATGGGCACAAATTAACTTGCTTGCTGTGATTTTATTCTTTAAGGAAAATAGATGGTGTACATTTTTCAATCCTCTTTCTCCCAAGATGCTAACACCTTCTTACAGCTGAATTTCCTGAAAAGACATTTGTTCTAAACCAAAGGTCAGATGAGGTTCTTTAATTAGAAGTTCCAGAGAGTTCTTGTACACAGGTCAATTCTGTAGCCGTTTAACTGGTTTAGGAAGAGCTATTGACTGCTGACTATTTTTACAGTTTTTTTTCTTTGCCTGTTTCCTTTGAAAGTATCAGCTGGAACAACTTGTGAACACACTTTAGATTATGCGAGGTCAGCGTCTGTAGATCTTGCGTTTTATGTGCTTGAATGTTCAGGAAGAAGGACTCACAGTATGTTGCTATGACTCTCATTCTCATCAAATTAGAAGGAACATGTCCTTCACATAGAAATACAGTATTTCTTGGTCTTTTATAGTAAGCTGAAAAGCTTTATCTTATCCATAACTTCCTGTTTGTGCGCTGTGAATATTTTCAGCGCTTGGGTTGTGGAGTCAAGAAGCCACAAAAGTTTGAGGTAGGATAAGGTGGGGAGTCTATTCTGCACCCAAGAACTTTAAAGTTTCATATAAACGGGTGCGTGGAAAACGACCATTGTCCATTGTGAGCCATTGTGACAGTGACCATTACACAGATTTCATTTAGTAGTAAGACTGTTAGCTCACATCTGTTTGGCAACATCTAGAGGATCCTGTTCCTTGAAAGAATGAATGAAAATGTAGTTCAGGTGTTGTGGTTGTCATCCCGTTTTATTCATTCAGCTAAAAATTACTGGCCATTCTCGGAGTGCCATGCGCTTTCCGGGGACTGTTTTATTCCTTTATATTTTTGCGAGAGCTGCTGTTTCTCCTCTTTGCCTTTCTAACCTCTGCTGGTCCTGCAGGCCCCACCCCCTCAATGACCCTCCCCTGACTGTTCCCATGTGAGTTGCCTGGCCTTTCTAAGGCTTCTCTTGAGCTCCATGCAGCCCTCTAACATAGCCCTGTATCATATTTGCTGATTTCTTTGCAGCTGCACCCCCAGCTCCCAAGAGACTATGGGATCCATGGGGCGGGGCCGGTGTTGTATTCAGATTTGTGCCCCAGCGCTTGGCAGAGCGCCTGGCACATGGTAGAAGCCTAGTGAATGGTTGGTGAATGAACGCAAGCAAGCGTCCTGCGTTCCCTACCCTTGGGTAAACCTGAAGAAAGATGAACTAGATTGGAGATCTTACTGCATAATTAAATTACCCTGTCCAAATAATTTTTAAAGCTGAGAGGAAATTCAGAGATCGGCTACAGGAAATTGAGGACTAGAGAGGTGAAGAGAGTTGGCCAAGGTTATGCAGCTGTTTAGTGGCAAACTGGGACCGAAGCCCAATCTCCTGCTGGCCAGGCCTCGCCCAAATATGGGGAAGATTAGTTGTTATTTCCTCTTCAAAATTACCTTGGAATCCAGGCAAAATGACTTAGCAACCTAAAAATGCTAATGGGGAGACAGCAAATTAAAACTATTTACAGGAATGAATCTAACAGCAAGTATGCAAAACTCTCTGGAAAGAGGAGAAGTGGAGATGGACTCACAGCTGATTTCTTCTGACAGGGTCAAGGGCCTGTAAGCCGGTGTTTGCTGGCCAAACTCTTAACGAGGGTGGATGTCTGAACAGGCCCAACTTAGCATCTGTCTCTGACACAGATTTGGGTTGAAAGACATATATCAAGTTCAAAAAAACTAATCGATGCGTTTGTTATCCCTAAATGTATCAAACAGGGGATCTGAAATGTTTCTCATTTTTAGTGTTGAACAATGATGGATGTAAAGAACAAGTGATTTTTATTTTCCACCTTGTGATTTTAGAAACCAATTTAACCTGTTTCCAGAACAAGGCCCATAAAGAAAAAAATCTGATTTTGGGATGTGCGTTGAAGTCAGTGTTGACTAATGAGTGGTTAAGCGTTGGGAAGGCTTTGTGAATGTTTAGCGGAAACATGGCAAATTGGTACCAGTGACTCAGAATTTACCTGCACATGTGTTTTGTTTGGATGGTTCAGTGTTTTAACATTGAAAACATTGTCGACCTTTAAAAATAAGATTTCACGTGTAAAAAATTCTGGATTTCTACCTAATTTTAGAAAGTGAGAGAATCCGATAACCCTGGATGCACTTGTGTATTAGTTTTCTAATATACAAACTAAGTGTCTTAAAACAGATATCTATTCTCTCACAGTTCTGGAGGCCAGAAATCCAACATCAAGGTTTTGGCAGGGCCCCTCTCCCTCTGAAGTTTCTAAGGGAGAATGCTTCCTTTCTTCTTTCAGCTTCTGGTGGTTGCCAGCATTCCTTGGCTTATGGCTGCGTAACTGTAAACTCTGCTTCTGTCTTCACGTCACCATCTCCTCTTTGTGTCAAAATTCCCTCGTCCTCACTCTAGTAGGAACCTTGTCGTTGGATTTAGAGCCCACCCAGATAATCCAGGATGATCTCATCTCAAGATCTTTAATTATATCAGCAAAGACCTCGAGCCTGCCCACATCCTTCATCCAAACACTCTGTGATAGGCAGAAAAATGGCCCCCAAGGATGCCTACGCCCTAATCTCTAAAACCTGTGAATACGTTACCTTTACAAAAGGGGCTTTGCAAATGTGATTAAGGTTGAGGACTTTGTGAGACTATCCCATATTATCTGGGTGGGCCCCGTCTAATCACATGAGTCCTTAAAAGCAGAGAACCTTCCCAGGCCTGTGCTCAGAGAGATATGTGAGGACAAAAGAAGGGTCAAAGGGACAAAGCATTACTAGCTTTGAAGATAGAGGAAGGGAGGCCATGAGGTGAGGAGAGCAGGCAGCCTCTAGAAGCTTGGAAGGCAAGGAGATGGATGCTCCCTGGAGCCTCTGAAAGAAACACAGCGCTGCAGACACCTCGACTCTAGCTCAGTGAAAGTCACGTCAGACATCTGACCTCCAGAATGGAAAATAATAAACTGTAGTGTTTAAGCCACTAATTTGTGGTAATTTATTACCTCAGAGACAGAAAACAAATATGCTGATCAGGCAGATGGCTTGCTCCAGGTCTAATTGAAGGGTTTTGGCTACGACAGCCATTTGTCCTCGCCATTTCTTTTCCCTGTGCTTCCCCTAGAAACCTGCACGGTTCGCTTCCTTATTCACTCAGGTGTCTGTGCAAATGTCACCTAATCAGAGAATCCCCAAGAGACCCCTAACCTTAAAACAAAACAGAAACAAAGCTAAACAAATCCTACCATTCTTTTTACCCACCTTTATTTTTCATCATAGCACACATCTAATGTTGTACATTTAATTGTGTCTATTGTCTGTCTTCCCCTGCTAGAACTGGAGCTCTATAAGGGCAGGGTCTTGCTAGTTTGTTCCTAGCTGTATCCCCAGGGCCTCAAATGATGCCCAGCAAGCAGTGGGCCATCAATAAATATTTGAGTGAATGAGCGGATGAATAAATGCAGACTTCCCATGCTCCCTGAGGCCCTGTTCATGTACTTCCCTTTCATAAGATTTCCTGGAATTCTTCCCATCAATTCTCTTCTAAACTGAGTGGATGAGGGTGCCCCACCTAAGCTACCATCCATGCAGAGGGTATCCACTTGGAGTCCTGGGCCCCTCTGTTCTTCTGCTGTCTCTCTTTCCAGTCCTTGATATGAACTTTGGGGGAGGATGTGCCCATGATCTCTGCACTGCCCACTCCTGTTTCCTGGGTATTATCTCTGCCTCTGTTCATTCCCTGTTGGTGCTTTTGTTTTTAACCTTTAAAACACTGTCTGAACTGGAGTTTTCCCAAAAGCAGACCCAGAAGCAAGGACTGGAGCGCAGGTCCTCCATTTGGGAAGGTGATCCCAGGGAACAGAGCAAGGCAACAGGGAAAGTGAAGGAGGGAAGCGGTCAAAGCTGATACGCAGGGCAGCAATGAGGACTTACCACTGTCAGTGACTGAGTTCAACCTCCTGGGGGCCCCTGGAGAAACCACGTGGAATATGTCCTAGAATTGACCTCCATCAGAGGCAAGGAAGCTGCAGTATTTATCCATCAGCTTCTGTCCTTCATGAATTGAGAGTTATCTTTGGATGTGCAACATCCCTGGCATTTGCGGTTGCCCTGCAGGAGGGCTGCACAAATTCCCTCAGGGGGATGGAGAAAACCCTCAGGCAGATAAGCAAAGAGAGGCAAGTAGTTAAGAAGGCAGCTGACAACCTGCCTCAAATTGTCTAGGAGTGGAGGGGTGGAACGGCAACCGTTATCTCTTCCAGTCCACCAGGTTCTCATAGTTCTTACTGGATGGGGAAGGACTGAGACCCGTACCCCATGCCGCCCCGTGGTGAATTCACCCACTGCCGTACACTTTCCCGCCTCCACCATGAAGACACGACCTTAGCTTCTCGTGGCTTGGCTCCCTGCAACAGTAAAGCCGTTCCTTGTTTGCATCGCTCAGATCCATGCGTCCGCTCTGTTATGCTTCGAGGTGGTGGCCGGCCACAGTCTCTAAGAAGAGAAAAGGACTAAAACCGGGAGCGCTCACACAAGCTGCAGTTCCTGTGTTGCAGCTGGATCTGAGGCCATACTTGAAATCCATCACACACACACACACACACACACACACACACACACACACGCACACACGTCCTTCTATTCATTCGAGATTGCTGTCACTCTGAGCCATCATTTCATGCCTAGGCTACTTTCCTGATGGGATGGCCCATAACCTCCTCCCTGAGGTGTCGGAGCCCCGGTTACCTCGTCTTTGTCTGTGATTGCTGCAATTAGGTGCTCAGAGTTCTGACTGCGGGGGGAAGGGCCAAGACCCATACCCCACGCCGCCCCCTCCCCTGTGGGGAAGTCACCCACTGCCGTACACTTTCCCGCCTCCACTATGAAGACGCAACTTTAGTTTCTTGTGGCTTGGCCCCCTCCAACAGTAAAATGGCTCCTTTTTGGCCTGTGGGCTTACAATCATCAGGTTCACAAAATGACCAGGTGACAGCTGTAAACTTAGGTTTAAGTGGAATTCTTATTATACGTCTTGGTGGAAGCATCCTCTACTTCCTCTTGGGGCTCATGATCCTGCAGCACCTAAAATTGTGGCAGTGGAAGCACAACTCCCCGAAGCAGGGACCGGGAATGCAGGACGCTGCCGCCCCCTTGGTTCCTAGCATTTGTCTTCTGGCTGTTAGGGACATGGCACTGTGAGTGGCTGTTGATTCCACATATAGACTGCATTTGGGAAGACAGTGCCCCAGCTCTACAATGTGTTTTCCTCCAGCGAGAGCCTTAGCTGAGCCTCTGAGAGCCCATTTCAAAGCTCTACCAGAGCAATCAAGAGATTCTGCATGATGGTGCTATATGGTAAGAGCAATGAATTCCATGGTTATGTGCCCTTTATCAGACTTCTTTTACCATAAATCACTGCTCCTTCCAGAGTAGAAGGGGTCCCTTGTAATCAACTTGACATCAAATGTTTGGTCGGTCTCAAAAGGGCTCCTGATAGGTCGGTTACCCATCGGTGACAGTACCTCTAGCAGGTTTGGTGAAAAGGGACTCATGCGATCGGGCACATGCATAGCCCTCATTTCTGCCATGGTGGTTACTCTGGTGCTGGAGAAAGCCCTCATACAGAAAGGCAGAGAGAGGTGGTGCTGAGGTATGCAGCTGTCAGTGTGCTAAGCGCTAGTCCACCGGAGCTGAAGGTGAACTCGGGGGTGGGCCAAGGGGATATAGGGTCAGCCATCGGGAGGGGATGACACTTGCACCTTAGGATCCCTAGCTAAGGGCTGCCCTCCCTAGGAACACTTGCATGGTTAGGGCTCCCCCTTCTTCTTTTCATTGTTCCTTTCCTGGGAATCCCAATGTACACTTATATTTTAAAGTTAGTTTTCTCTCAAAGAAGTCTCTCTCTCTCTCTCTCTCTCTCTCTCTCTCTCTCTCTCTCTCTCTCTCTCTCTATATATATATATATATATATATAATACACATATGGAATCGGCCCTCCATATCTGCAGGTTCTACATCTACGGATTCAACCAACTGCCGATTGGAAGTATTAAAAAAAAAAAATTCTAGGGCTTCCCTGGTGGCGCAGTGGTTGAGAGTCTGCCTGCCGATGCAGGGGACACGGGTTCGTGCCCCGGTCTGGGAAGATCCCACATGCCGTGGAGCGGCTGGGCCCGTGAGCCATGGCCGCTGAGCCTGCGCGTCCGGAGCCTGTGCTCCGCAATGGGAGAGGCCACAACAGTGAGAGGACCGCGTACCGCAAAAAAAAAAAAAAAAAATTCTAGAAAGTTCCAAAAAGCAAATCTTGAATTTGCCACGCCCTGGCAATATTTTTCATAGCATTGACACTCTGTTTATAACTATTTACATTGTATTAGGTATTATGCCTACTGTAGAGAGGATTTAAAGTATACAAAGTATACGGGAGGTTGTATGTAGGTTATATGCAAATACTGCATCTTTTTTTTTTTTTTTTTTTTTGTGGTACGCGGGCCTCTCACTGTTGTGGCCTCTCCCGTTGTGGAGCACAGGCTCCATACGCGCAGGCTCAACAGCCATGGCTCACGGGCCCAGCCACTCCGCGGCATGTGGGATCTTCCCAGACCGGGGCACGAACCCGTGTCCCCTGCATCAGCAGGCGGACTCTCAACCACTGCGCCACCAGGGAAGCCCAATACTGCATCATTTTATATGAGACTTGAGCATCCTTGGATTTTGGTATTTGCGGGGATCCTGGAACAAATTCTTCATAGATATTGAGGGATAACTGGAGAGCAAAAGAGAGAGAGAAAGAGAGAGAGAGAGAGAGAGGGAGAATATAAAACATATTTTAAATATATATATATATACATGTATTTTATATATACATGTGTGGGTAGAAAATAAAAACACCATAATATTAAGAACGACCGTATCTGCATGGTCAACATATAGGTGACATTTTTTTCTTATTTTTGGATACTTTTATAATTTTTAACTGTAAAATATATCATTTCTGTAATCAAAAGTGAACAGTTACTTTAAAAATTTGGAAGAATCCACATTTGCATTTCAGGTATAAATTTTGGACCCTTTTGTCCTCAGCTTGCCCAGTATTTTCAGTTGCTTGGAAAAGGGGGATTTACTGCTATGAAACAGCTTTTCAAGTAGACATGAGAAATGAATGAAGACTTCAGTGCAGTCATGTCAGAAGACAGACACGAGGTCACATTATTTCTCACAGTCTGATACCACGTAGTTTCTTTTAGAGTAGATTTCAGAGTGAAGAGAGACCTACTGTAGTTGCAGGTATTTACTATGAATAAATCTGGGAGGTCCTGTGAGTTAGAAATATAATAATGCAAAAACTTTTGCAGGAAAAGACTTCCACTCCAAGTGAACTGGAAAGAAGGCTTAGTCTTTTTGTTTCACTTCATTTTTGAAATTGAATCTAAGCACACTTTTAGTCTTGAGTGAAAAAAAGTATTTATTATATTATACATTTGTATTATATTTATTATATTATAGGTAATAGTTAAATATATTTTAACTCTTGAGATAACTACCTATATTTTGTTTTAAATCCAAAATTTGATTATCTTGCACTTTTGAACTTCATTTTCTTGCTTGAGATGCCTTTACAAATGTAGAAAAAAATAGAGAGAGACAGTTCAAATTCATGAAAATCAGAATTAATAGTTATAACTCTTTTAGTGCATTAGGATTTAATATCACAAAAATTAATAATTCTCTGCTTAAAAGAATGCCTACTTTAACAAGCTGATAACATAATTTGTAATGATGTGTTTTGTGCATGTAAATGGATCATGTTATTTTGACTTTGAAAATGCTTAGAGACAGTGTTTAGCATCAATTTGAAAAATCTGCCTGTTTGCATTATTAATTTGCTTAGTGGAAAAAGAAAGCACCAAGTTTTCATAGAAACAGAGTGCAAGGGCTTCCCTGGTGGCGCAGTGGTTGAGAGTCCGCCTGCCGATGCAGGGGACACGGGTTCGTGCCCCGGTCCGGGAAGATCCCACATGCCGCGGAGCGGCTGGGCGCTTGAGCCATGGCCCCTGAGCCTGCGCGTCCGGAGCCTGTGCTCCGCAGCGGGAGAGGCCACAACAGTGAGAGGCCCACGTATTGCAAAAATAAAAATAAAAAAAAAAAAAAAAAAAAAAAAAAAAAGAAACAGAGTGCAAGAGTGGACTTGGGAACTTCCCTGGTGGCACAGTGGTTAAGAATCCACCTGCCATTGCAGGGACACGGGTTCGAGCCCTGGTCTGGGAAGATCCCACATGCCATGGAGCAACTAAACCCGTGTGCCACAACTACTGATCCTGCGCTCTAGAGCCCACGAGCCACAACTACTGAAGCCTGCGCGCTTAGGGCCCGAGCTCCGCAACAGGAGAAGCCGCCACAATGAGAAACCCGTGCACCGCAACAAAGAGTAGCCCCCGCTCACCGCAACTAGAGAAAGCCACGCGCAGCAACAAAGACCCAATGCAGCCAAAAATAATAAATAAATAAAATAAATAAAAAAATAAATAAATTTATATTAAAAAAAAAAGAATGGACTTGGGAGGTTAACAAACCCCTCTATTTTATAGCTGATATAGATACCTAGAGTTAAATAATCTGTCCAGGTTAACAGTTAATGTATAGCAGACTTGCTACTAGATCTCTCACTAGAGTGGAGTGCTAGTATCATTTCATTTCAGGCAAAGTGAAAGAAAAATAAACATTTGTGGGCATCTATTATGGGCTCTTACAAAGATTTTCCAAGAAATTTTCTGAAGTGAAAACCAATCGGCTTAGGAAGGTCACATACTTTGTCCAAGGTCACATGGCTGACTAAAATTGGAGCTGTGATCCCAAACCAGGACTATCTCAATCAATAACACTTGAGAAATTATTATTTGGGAGAAAGTACTTCCAGAATTGTGGAAAAATCCACTCCTCAATGAAAGCAACAAAAACATTGGTAAAAATTGTCACAATTAAAATTTTCAGTTCTCTGGAAATTAATCAAAAGTTTGCACAAATCTAAAGAGTGTTTATTCAAGAAAAATGGCTGCATCTTGATAAGGACAGCATACTTTGTGGCATTTTAACTATCCCTATCTCATTTTCCTCTCTCCAGTTTTATGGTAGCCTTGAATATGAACAGCCTTACAACCATGACAACAGCTATGTCAACAGCCTCATGGCCCCTAAAGAAGGCAGATGGATTTGGAGCTCCCCCAAGTCCCATCTCCAGAAATTTGTCATAAAATGACCTGTCTGGCAGCTCTCTGAAAACCTCCTTTGCAGAGCTTGTCTTTATTTAACTTGACTCAGACCTAGCTCAGTGCGAAATCCCTTTTCCCAGGATGTTTGTTGTAAATGATCAATGGCAATTGTTTAGCATCACAATGGCTGGAGGCAGTGATACCAGGTGGGGACTTCCAAAGGGAAAATTGGAATAGGGGACTTTGAAAAGCTCCAGCATATTACTGGGAGCCTGGAAGGACACACACATGTGCACTACCAGGAAAGAGAAGGCTCTAATTTCTAGCCTCTGTCTGACCTTGAGGCTCTGTATAAGCAAGTAGTAAAGGCTGAGGCAGAATTGTAAACTGCCACAGCGGTGAAGTCATGCCACAATATACACACAGAGCTCCTCAGAAAAGAGTGGGAAACTTACTGGTTAAAGGCATTTAAGGAAATCTCTATACAATCATTAGCTGACCACTAAGCTAATACGGTACTTCAATGGCTGCAAATAAAAAATAATATAGATTTTACAGAATTAGTAAGGAAATGACTAAGCAAACAAATAGTAACAACAAAAACGAACAGCAACAATAACATCCCTGGAGAGGAGGAAAACCTTATTTTTGGGATTGCCACATTATATTATTTAAAATATCCGGTTTCCAACTTGCAAAGAAACAGAAAAGTATGGTCCATACAAAGGAGAAAAAGAAGTCAATAGAAATGCGTCCGGAGGAAGTCCAACTGTTGGACTTACTAGACAAAGACTTTAAGTCAGCTATTGCAAATATTTCCAGAGAACTAAAGGAAACAACGTCTAAAGAATTAAAGGAAAATATGAATGCAAAGATCACATATCATATCACTCCATTTGTAGCAAATGTCAAAGATAGGCAGATACATAAAGACAGAAAGTAGATTTGTGTTTGCTAGGGCTTGAGGTAAGGGAGGAATGGGAAGTGACTGCTAATGGGTCTGGGATTCTTTTTAGGGTGATGAAAATGTACTTATAATTAGTGGTTATGGTGAATATACCAACTCTGTGAATGTACTAAAACCCACTTAATTGTATACTTAAAAAGGGTGACTTTCATCTGGGCATGGTTTTACATGCCAGGACCATGTAATTTGTCATCTAATTGTTGAACTGTTAAGTTGAACATATAAAATCATTAGAGCATATAAGTGCTATCAAGGAATCAAAGTACTCCAATGTATGTCTTTAAAAATGTATCAGTGTTTTTCTGAATTCTCCCCTATCTTGCTTTAAATCTAATCTCTTCACTTTCTAAACATATTTTCTTATATGTTTGAAATTTATGAGGATTCTGTTCTGTTTCCTATCTACAGAGCTAACATTTAGTTGGGTGTTTTCAGGCAGATTCTTCAGGCAAAGTGACCTTCTCTACACTGCCCCTTCCATGTCTTCACATTCCTATGGCCTTTTAGAAATCTACACCATCTCCCATCAATATCTGTACAAATGAGTTTATAAGCTGACATTTGGGCCTAGAGTAACCTTGAAGAGATGCCAGAGGTACTTGGTTGAATTAAAATCATAGCATTAGCAAGAAGTGATTTTCCTAAGGAATTCAGATGTGATAGACAAGGCTTCCAGACTTATAAGGGAGAATTTTTTTTTTTGCTCTAGGAAATGGCATGTGAAGATGAGCCAGCATGAGACTTGCATGATTAAGGGAACTTACAGAAAAGTTTAGGTTGAGAAAACCTACAGGGTTTTCTCCCCCGACTCCTCATCCTGGAAAATTTTATAGAAATTAAATGGGATCTAGTAAACATTAAACACTTTATAAGGAAAACAGATTTTTCAAGTAAATAGAAGATAATCTACAGTTTTATAAAAATGTATCATTTGAATTCTACTATTTGTTTTAGTCCAAAGAAAGTTTCAAAATGTCCCACTAGATTTGAATAGAATTATACTAGTAGAGTATGTAATACCAACTTTTTTGGACTGAATTTTTAAAAATATCTATTGGGGTTTTCAAAAAGGAATGTAATCTCCTATGATCGCACACATTAAGGGGATGAATAAACAATGGAAGGGATCCAACTGACTCAAGGATTCTAAAATGCTAAGAACCTGAGATAATGATCATCACCATAGGACACACATCTGGGAGAGAAAGAATAATGCTAGGGTCAAGTCCATCCATCCTGGGCCACAGTTGGACTCTCTAGCATGACCAAGCTTGAGATTGTACTCATGTGTAGCCAAACAACCGTGGAAATTCACATTCTCAGCATGGCTTTTTTACAAATTCATCGAGTTTAAAGAAAAAGCCTTTTTCCTCTACTTTGAGCTATCAGTGTTGTTGCCAAGTGTGGTGTGTCTTGTTTAACTTGGGGGATAATGGTTTACAGACCTCAAATAGCATCTCAAGAAAGTCTTCAACATCAAATGCACTTCTGTGGGGACTTTAAAATGTGACCTGAGGGAGAATATTCAACATTGTAAGCAGGTTTATGTGTCACTAACGGCAATATGTTAACACATTTCCTGTTACATGTTAATGATGGTGGTGATGTCTATGTAGAGCGTAGAGTTTACAAGGAATTTTTACAGACATAATTTTACTTAATTCACGCAAAAGCCTGTGAGATATTCAGGGCAGATATTTTTGTCTTCATTTCACACACGGGAAAACTGCAGTTCAGAGGAGTTGAACTCTCTGCTTGTCGTTACTAGAGCTGAGGTCTGGACCCAGGGCTCTTGACTCCAATTTCAGAACATTTTGCAAACCCATGTTCTCCGTCTGGACTGCACATCAGAATCTTCTGGATGATGTTAGGAATAATCTTCATGCCCTGGCTGAACCCCAGACCAAGGATATCAGAAGGACTTGTCATAAGACCCGGGCAACTGTATTTGTCACAGCTCTTCAGATAACACCAATGTTCAGCCAAGTTTGAGAACCTGATTCTACTATATCATGTTTCCTCCTTATGGGAAATGTGGCATTCAAAAACTGAGGCCCAGAGGCCAAGATGTGGTGCTTCAGAGATTTTAAGGTATTCATTGTCTCATTCAGCTATTATTTATTGAGAGTCTTCTATGTGCCTAGAGGCACTTTTCTAGAAGATACCACAAAGTTCCTGGTAGTCTGGTTATTTCACAGGCATGCTTATCACCTTGGTTAAGTGTGGAGAGCGGCTCTCATGGTGCTGAATCTTCCTCACTGTTGCCCCACTTCTTTTTTTTTTGCGGTATGCAGGCCTCTCACTGTTGTGGCCTCTCCCGTTGCGGAGCAGAGGCTCCGGACGCGCAGGCTCAGCGGCCATGGCTCACGGGCCCAGCCGCTCCGCGGCATGTGGGATCTTCCCAGACCGGGGCACGAACCCGTGTCCCCTGCATCGGCAGGCGGACTCTCAACCACTGCGCCACCAGGGAAGCCCTTGCCCCACTTCTTGATTTGGCCCTGATGCTGATCACTTTCTTCCTACATGAGGAGTTAGAGCACCACGATGGAGGTGGGATGTACGGACACTTCCACTGTGTAAAGACGCATGTGAAAAATTCCACTCAGGGCCCAGAGTAAAGAATTTTTAAAAATTAAAAAAATATTTTTATTGGAGTATAGTTGATTTACCATTTTGTGTTAGTTTCAGGTGTACAGCAAAGTGATTCACTTACACATATACATATATACACTCTTTTTCAGATTCTTTTCCCATATAGGTTATCACAGAATATTGAGTAAAGCAAGAACATCCTTTTCTGCTACCAGCTATGCTTCCTTTTGTTAGATAAGGAGAGCGTGTAATCCATCATGCTCTTCTTTTTGACTTGGCTGCTAGGAGGCTTGGGACTATGTACTGTATACAAGTCTGGTGGGTTTCCTTCACTGCATCTCTTTTGGCACATTTGCCCCCACATCAGGCAGAGTCTTGGCCCTCCTGACACTTTAACAAATCATTGTCAAGAGTTTAATGAAGGTCTGGGGAGGGTTAAGGGAAACCAGTGAGTTATGGTGGGACCTCCTGGGGCTGGCTGCAGCTGGAAGGAAGCCACTGCAGCCAGAGCCTGGAGGAGACATGAGAAGCAGTTGCTGGCACATGGAAGGAGTCTGCAGCTGTAGGAGATGGCTGCCTGACAGGAGCTGTAGCTGTTGGTGGAGGACCGCAACCACTGCCAACGCAGTAGGGAAGGAACGTGGAGCAAAATATCCCAACATCTTTCTCTTCTTGACCTTGAATCCCTTGCCAGGGACGGCCATTGGCCAAAACAGACAGGAACCAGGGGGCAAAGAAGCCCAACTGATAGACTCCATAGAGGTGAGTGTCCCAGGACACAGAGCAGGGTGAAGGGTGGATCTGGAAGGGCAAGCGAGGCAACCCAGCACCCCATCTCAACCAGGCAATGAGCCTTACACTTTACGTGCCTTTTATTGTTTGCTACTTCCTTTGTTATTTTGCGCTTTAAAATTAGGCTGAGTAAAAAAAAAAAAAAAAAAAAGTAAAAGTTTAGAAATGGCAGTAAAACCCTAAAATAACACTATTTACTGTGGTATGACCACAGTATATATGACCACCACCATCTTCCTACATGTCCATGTCCAAGTTTTAGGAACTCTTGAGGGAAATAAGCCAACACTGTCATCTTTGTGATTGAATCATCTCTCTGTGTCTCTCACAGTCATATACACCAGCCATATATCTTTGTATAAACTAGAGAGCTGATTTTTTTCTGACAGATCTATATATTGCTCTTTAGGGATATGACTGGAGTAAATTCTCCTGTCATGTTTTTTAAACTCAGCTACACTACTGCATGAGCTATTATTTTTGCTTTTTTTTTCAAGCGTGTTTTTTGTTTAAGATTTTGAAAACATAGAAACGGTAAAAAGAAAATAATGATTCCCCAACTCTGCACCTAGAGATGACCAGTATAAACATTTGAGCATATTTTCTTTATATCTCTATGTTTACTTATTTGTTTCTTTTACCACCACCAGCACGACAGCACTTATTAAAAGCTTGGCACTATTCTAAGCACTTTACCATATAAAGTAAAAACTCTTATGATCTTCATTTTACAGATGAGGAAACTGAGGCAGACAAAGGTTATATAATTTGCCCAAGGTCACAAGGGAAATAAGTGGTGAGACTGGGATTTGAACCAGAACACTGTGCTTAAGTACCCACACTCCAAGTCACAGAACAGAGTGATATGACATCAGTTAAAAACAGGAACAGTGGAGGGAAAAACAAAGGTAAGACCATAAAATGGAATCAGGAATTGACTAAGAATTCCAAACCATAAAAACCTTCCGGTTTTTATGCTTCTGGCATTCCACAAAGTTTGCTCTAAGTTTGTAAGCTTCTAATTCCAAAACGGGGAGCGTTGTCCATTACAAAAGCCTTGGTTGTTCATAAGATTAAAAACAGATCAAATTGTCAACAGAAATACTGCTATTGTTGATATTATGACCAGGCAGAAGTAATCTTATAAATACTTGGCTATTGTGTAATGTAATTAATGATGCTATTTATTCTTTCATTTATTGTTTCATTATTATTAAGCACCTACTCTGGTTCAGGCAGTTCTAGGTGTTAGGAATACAGAATTTAATAAGTTTCTGTGTTAGGGATCTTACATTCTAGTGAAAGAGACAGACAATAACCAAGTAAATAAGTTAAAAATATATCATTTCAAGTAGGGGGAGAGTGCCAGAGTGGAGAAGGGAAGGACTATTTCAGGAACATCCCAACTGGGACAAAAGATGAATTTTGTGGTCTGTGTTTCGTAGCATCCCTCAAAAAAGACCAAGTTGAATTCAGGAAAGGCAGTTAACGTGGGAGAGCAGCACAATCTATGGCGGTAGATTTTAGATTCTGAAGAAAAATAGATGGACTTCATATCCTGTAATTAATCATCTGTAAATATAGTTTTAAAATGTTTTTCATCCAAGGACTGGTAAGTATTGGTGAGTACAGTGAGGTCTACTACCAATGAACCCTGGAGTTAAACATGGAATGGTGGTTCTCAAACTTGTGCTTACATCAGATTCCCCAAGAAGGCTTCTTAAAACCTAGATTGTCAGCTCGCCCCAAGAGGTTTTGCTTTAGAGGGCTTGGGGTGGGGTCCAATAATTTGCATTCCTAATAAGTTCCCATGTGCTGCTGCTTCTGTTACTTCAGAGATCACTCTCTGAGAACCGCTGATATGGACCCATTGGTCTTAAGAGACAGTTTGGGTGGTGACCATGGTGGGGATTCCAGGAGTTGGGGTAAAATAATGAAGGTAGGGTTGAAATCCTCTTGGAAAAATGAAGTGGCCTAACCTTGCCCATCTTTTTAGAAGACCATCCCATTATTTATTTAGAAGTGAGCTGAAGAGGTGCTTGTTCCCAACGTTTTTTCCCTGGGGAAATTGTTTTCAAAGGGCTACAAAGCACAGACAAATGGGTACTTGAAGGTCCAAGTTCTATTCCATTAGTCTGGCCAAAACTGTTTTGGCCTGGAAAACTTTCAGGAAGATGCAAATGAAACATCTATGTTAAACATATATTTTATACTGGTAAAAATACATCACAGAGTCATAAAATTATATTTTATACCGATTAAAAAAACCCTTTAAAAATATGAGACCTTTCCAAATTAATCAAAGTCTCTTTGAAAACATCATTTTAATAGATACATACATAACATTCCATCATGTGATTATATGTACCGTTTACTGAACCGTTTCTCTTTTGAAGATTTCCACTGATTTTGCTCCTACAAATCTTGGTATAATGAATACCTGTGCACATAGATCTTTGCTTACATTTCTAATTACTCTAGATTACTCAAAGTGGAATTGCTGAGTCAAAATGAACGTTCCTATATGTGCTTGAAATATATTTCCACTTGTTTCTAACCAAGAGCTATTTAAATGTGAACAGTGTTTCAAGGACAGCGTGATTTTGACTTTTTCTTCTTTGCCATTTGAATGAGACTAAGCCTTTGTGTTCTCAAAATAATAAGCATGTGACTCATCTAGGAGGAAACAAAATTTCACATCAAAATGTCTGGAAAGAAAATTTATGAAAGTCTCTTTGAAGAGGCAGTAAATGGAAAACTGCCACACAGTACACAGCAAACATTCCTAAACCCCATCTTTAAACATCTCTCTCTCCCCAGAGTTGCATCTTTACAGCAGCTGCTCCCCCTGACAGTCTCTAGTCTTTGTCTTTCTCTCCAGCCTCAGCTGATCTCTCTCACCTTCCAGACTGAGGTCCATGCCTCTCTCGTGTTAATAAATGTAAGCTCTTCAGTTTTTTTAATGTCCAGCCATAGCCTTAAATAGTGAAATTAAGGCCCAGAAATGGATTGAGCAAAGAATTCTCTTTAAGAGGCTTTGGAGGGAAGCCCTGTGAACATTGCAGGAATGCATTGCAGGTTGGCTTTGGCCAAAAGTTGCCCCTTAACTTCGACATCGGTCCCCACTGTTGGAAGGCTGAATAGCCAAATGCCTCTTCAGTATCATTTTTGGCCTTCCTGAACTTGGCTGGTCTCAGTGAGTGCACGATTGGATAAGTTCCAATCACGTCTATCATATCTAATCATTGTAACAAAGTCTATAATGTGAACAAAGCAAATTTATTAACAATTGAATACTCACTTTTAAATGTAGGTAAGCCCTGTTGATGTAACCTGGATGAAAAATCTCTTTATGTGTTTTATATGTTGAAATTCTATTATTTCTTTGAAGTAGGTGTACACTTACTAATTTCAAAGAGTGTAATATTATATTACTAATTATTGTGAAGGTTGTTAATTTTACATACAAAAACAAAAAGAATGTTCGAACAGTTAAATAGTTAAATTGATTCATTGTATGAACGTTAAGAGAATGTATTAACTACACAGCTTTAGGAAGAAGTTTATATCCTTTTCTAGCCAACAAGTGCTTATAAAAATTAAAACAATAACACAAGGCTGAATAATCAAGCTCGATTTTATTCATAATTAGAATCTTTGTGGAATCGTTTGGTGTATTAGCATTCCTAACATTAAACAAAATAATCTTAAAGAAATTATTTAATTTTGAGTGATTTAACCCCCATTTGGGTTATTTCTTTGAAGGCAAAGACCATTTAAGAATTTGGGTGAATGAATTAAAAGCAGAATGCCAACTTTTTCATCTCAAAATTATGTAAGGAGGAAAATCTTCATAATCATGTACAGCAGCATCTATGAAAAATTACCATTGATCCAGATGTAAGAAAAAATATACACTATGAGGAACATGAGACAGTACTAGAGAAAAATGAAGTATCTAAAAACCCTCTCCCTCCTTTTCTGCTATCAGTTTAAAGTCAGTGGCCATTCAGTGCAGCAAACATGAAGGCAAGTAACCCCAGGAACAATCTAGCAACTGGCAAAGCTCAGAAACTATTCCTCTAAATCTTAATGGTAAATTTGTACAATTTAGCTAATAAAAGGTTAAATAATAAAGGTTTGATAATTATTATTATTTAGATTTATTGTGGTTATCTCAGAAGTATGTTCTCTGATTAGGATAATTTGGCTTTAGGTGAATTTTGCTTTTTTTTTTTTTCTTTCATCCAGACATTTGTAATTCAGTCAAACTGTGTATTTGCCACATCTGTAATTTACTTTAATATTTCTAATCCTGTCAAAGCTCATTAGCAGAAACTGCTGTTGACTGCAGCAGCAAGAGGTTGGGCCAAAAGTGCCTTATTAAAACACTCCCATCTGGATGTGCGTCTTTCAGCTTTCCTCAGTGAGGCCTTCAACTGGCAAAAGCAGAGATTTGCTATGATCAGGAAAGTTTTCTTGTCTCCAACGTTCTTCTCTTCCAAATCTTCAAGTACCTGACATATTGTTTCTAATTTGGAGTGGTATTTTCTTACTAGACGCCAAGAGGATTCAAGTCCCTATTTTCTGCTAAAAAATGCCTACTGATGTTCACTGTGGCAAGAAAGCTTAGAGGACATTGGATCCAAATCCTCACTTCGCAGATGAAGCAACAGGCTTGAGGAGGTGAAAGAACTTGTCCAAGGTCCGACAGCTAACTAGGGAAGAACTGTCATGGGATCCAGCCTCCCAAAATGCAACCCTGCACTCGGTCCAGAGAAGCAAGTTGTCACCTTTCAATCTATCTTTTTTCTCTTTCTTAGTGCCATGCTCCCGACCAGAGTTAAGAAACATCTTCCTATAGGAAACCCCTGTTTAGAGCAGTGTGCCGGTTTTTTGGGGTTTTTTTTTTTGTTTTTTTAATGATGTTGCTTTAAATAGACTACTTTCTCTAAATAAGTCATATTCCTTTGGAATAATCCTCCAAAAAAAAAGAAACATCTTCCTTTTTCTTCTCCAATCAGTCATATTTCAGCTTTCAAACACTGATGGGACAGAGCCTCTTTGATCTCTTTCTAAGTATTTCCTGAGTATTTCAACCTGCTGCCTCATGGGTTTAATGAGGATCACAGATGATCCATTGATGTTTCTGGCTCAATGAGCCATTCATTATTATAGTGATTATTACGAAATGCATTTTGGCAAGCTCTCCTTCCCCTTAATTTTGAAACCCATGTGTATTTGACAGGAAATCTAGTCCGTGTGTTTTTGACTCATTTGCACCCAGGTCATTAGAATGTGGTTGGTCAGAGCTAACTGGACGCTAAGTAGTGCTCTGGGCCTTTTCATAACACGTTGATGATCTTAGCTTCTGTTAGACGTCATCAGCCAGATTGTATGCAGCTAGCGTTCCAACTCCAGCTCTTCGAAGTTGACTCTGACATACTCCCAGGCACTTGTTCTTAATTAACTCCATATTGGTGATATTTTCTTTGGATGACTATGTGAGACTGAGACAAGCTTGAGCACACTATCCTCCTTCTAGAAACATGTAGAAATAGTAATATCAATAATAATACCAAACGTTTATTGAGTATTTACTAGGTACCAGGTACAGTTTTAGGCATGCTACCTGTATTCAGTTCTCACAATAACCCAGTGACATGGGTAGGATTATTATTTCCATTTTAAAGACTGGAAGAATAGAAGTCCCAGGTCACAGCTAATAGGCACCAAAGCCACAGATTGGATCCAGTCAGTCTAGCTCCAGAGCCAGAGCTTTTGAAAACTGTGTAGCCCTTGTGTGAAACTGACTCTGTGTCCATGAGAAACTGTATTTCCTTACACTGGATTTGAGATGCTTCAGTGAATAGGCCTGCCAACATTAGCTTTCTTAGATGGCTATCTCAATGACTCAGATATGTTAAAATTTGCAATCACTGTGGCTACTGTAAATGCCCATATGGATTCCTTTGGCCAAAAAAAGAACAACTGAAATTGGACCCATCTGCTTGGGTGGATATCTTGCTGTGCCACTTGATCCCAGAGGATATCTGAAGACTCTACACAATTCAAGGTGAGAAAGGCTGCTCTTGCCTGGAGACTTGACGATATGCTATTGTCAGGGCCACATGACCCAGGCAGAACCAGTACCGTGCACCTAGGAACTACTATGGGCACATTGAATTGAACGTTGAAAACCAGAGACGTCATTGGAAGAACACAGGATAAACAAGGTTGTACCTTTACAGGAAATTGGGGAGGAGGGCCAGCTTACCTCAAGCTAGGAAAAAGTCCTATCCTCATAGCTCTGCCCATACTCATTTGCACCTTAAATTGCTTGTGGAAATCTGGGACAGGGAGACAGTTACATTTGTCATGCATTAGCTCAGCCACATCTGTGTCCTTTCTCTGAACATCAGTCAAATCAAAACATGTTTGGGGAAGAGAGACCAGAGAAGCCACTATCTTTGAACCACAGAGGACCGGTTATGGGTTCTTGAGGCTGTGGTAGGATCCTGTTCCTGATTCTTTGGTTTACCCTTTGCTCACATTTTAGCTACACAACCATAGGCCCCAAAGACATAGTCAACCTCATAATTAAAAGTGATAAAGAAATATTTTATTTGGTCTCCTGATCAAAGGCTTAGGATCTATGTACCCTTCTTGGATAATCTCAGCAGGTCATCTGCCATCTCTATTCTTCCTCCAAAGTCTGAGCCTGTAGCCCACATCTCTTTGCTGTGTTTAGGAACTGCCCATCCATTTTCCCACTGCACACCTCTATTCGGAGGTCCCATAGGATCGCAAACTCAGTGTCTAAAATTGAACTTATCCACCCTTCTTTCCAGCTCCCACAACAGGCTCCTTCCCTTGTATTTCTCTCTCATAAATGACTCTAAGTTTCCTTTCCTTCCTCACCTCCTTTACATTCAATCTATCCAGTTTTGTCATCTACCTGTTTACACTGTGTTAAATCAGCACACCTGCTCTAACTGCCCTTCTCCTTCCATAACTGTCCACTGCAACCCCTTCCATCAGGCTGCAAATATCTCACTGGCATTGCCATCACCTCGCTCTGCCTCCAATCCATTCTCTACACTCTGTGCACGTATGATGGTCTCTTCACTGGCTCTCTATTGCCCTTGGGGATAAAATCTTAACTCTTACTGATCTGTCTTTTTCTCTAGACTGTGAGTTCTTTGAGAGAAGGGATGTAGTCCAATTCATCATTAAATATTCATTGAATCATATTGGTTGAGTGAATGAAAGTGCCTACACTGGTTCCATTCAATGGCAAAGCAAGTCTCCTTTTTCTTCTAAAGGTTGAGGGAGGGGGTCGAGGGGGAGGGCAGTCAGGGATGATGATCTCTTGACTCACGTGTTTCAAAGAGGAAAGAAGGAGAGTAACACTCAGCTTCCTATGTTCTGGTTATGTGCCACTAGATATTTTAAAGGGATAAGCTCACTGTATCCCAGCAGACACCCTGTGCATATTACTGTCTTCATTTTTGAGATGATAAACTAAGGTCCAGTAAAGAATATGCCCAAGCTCACAAGTTTTGTCATGAACCAAGCTTAGTAATTGACCAAGTCATCATTCAAACCTTAATCTGACTAACTCCAAAGCTGGGCCTTCTTATGCCCATCAACCATATAAAATTCATTCTAAAACTAAGTTCGATAATCTTTTACATGAACCACATCTGATCCAGGCATCCTGCCCACCCTCCCTCAAATGTCCTTTGCCAATACACTCACTCAGTCCTCTATTCCACCCATCACAGCCTCCCAACCACAGTCCAACAGGCTCCAGCAGAGCTCAGAGTTTGCCAGTCTGACTTGGAGATAAGGAGTATCTTATGGAACTTTCCTGATCCAATAATATCCCCTTGGTTTTCCTGGATCAGATAGGGAGTTTTAATGAAATTAAAACCTTATCTGTAATTGCTTAGTTAGAAGACATATTTTCCTCTTTCACAGGTTCTGATTCTTGGGAAGAATTTAGAGAAGCTAAGTAAAAATAAGCAGGGTGCAAAGAGGGAAGTGGATTTCCTCGCATCAGAGTTTGAAACTTTCAGAACTGTGGATTCAGGTGCTGAGACGAATGGGGCAACTTGAGCACTGTGAGATTGAACACAATTCCTTGAGGAGCACAAGTCTGTGAGTGAGGGAGAGAATAACGGTGGGGTCATATGTTCAGGGAAAACCAGTGTAAGATGGGAGCTATTGTCCAACGCAATGCACTTTAAAATTCGACCACGTTGCTAAGCACTTACTGTGTAACCAGCACTGAATGTACAAATAAATAAGACACAGTTCCTGCTGGTGAGCTCACGGTCCAGTTAAGGAGACAGCCATGAAAACAAATAAGTAACAATTTGTTATGATAATTATGCTGAGTACATGCAATGGCACAGGAGAGAAAGCAATGGGGTTGTTTTTGAAGTATAGTTGATTTATAGTATCATGTTAGTTTCAGGTATATACCGCACAACAATTCAGTTATACATACACATGTCTATACATTCCTTTTCAGATTCTTTTACCTTATAGGTTACTACAAACTATTAAGTATAGCTCCCTGTGTTATACAGTAGGCCCTTGTTGGTAATGAATTTGTTTTGAGAATCCTAGGGAATTTAGAGTTCAGGATTCGCAGAAGAGGTGACATCTAAGTGGAGCTGTGACGGACAAATAGGAGTTCATCAGACCGATAGGGAGATAAAAGTGCTTTAGGCAGAGGGAAAAACACATGCAAAGTCGTAGAAGCCAAAATGAACAAACAACAAACAAACAAAAGCCCTTGAGGTGTGTAGGGTCTGGCGAGGGCTGCCTAAAGACTATGTGAATGTGCATATAGGGTAAGTGTACATCTGTGAAGAATCAGCGTCGTCTTCCATCTTCTCATGACAGATGTGTAGGGTTAATTACCAGCAATGTTCTCCCTTTTGCATTCTTGGTATATTTCCTAAAGATTGAGTCAAGTCTAACTAACTGTGTATGTATGAATATATATCGAGGAAAGAATAACACAGGAGGGAGAGGGCCTTGTAAATGTCACAGCGCTGTTCATTTTTACATGATATATGAAATAATATAAATTCACTGCTCTCATAAATTTAGAGAGAAATCCAGTTTTAGGGCCTGTTTACAAGGGCTGTTGGACTTTGTGAACAAAGCATTCTCATATGCTCTGGGGGCTTTGTGATAATTGCATTATTAGGTTCTTATGGAATGGATTTGGTGGTCTAAGTCCTTGGTGGGTTGGGATATGCAAGAGAACTTTGAAACCACCTTGTGTCATTTGCCTGGGATGTCAGTCAGCACTGTCCGTGGTAGCCCCTGGAGAAAGTTGGCATTGTCCTGCTGCATATCTCATTTCTAACAAGCTAGTTCTCCTGCATGAGGCTTTCTACGAGCCCCAGGATAATATGGAGATGCCAGTGGATTGATTCTACTCAATTTTGCCGGCTTTTCCTGAGCTTAAAAGGATGCCAAGCTCAACATCGGCTACTGCTTTAGGAGGTGAGCTCTTTGTGTGATGAAAAATTCCCTGAGTTGGAGTTCAGAAGACTGAAATCGTTTCCCACTTTTGCACATACGAGCTAGTGAGTTGGACACAGAATTTTGCTTGTTAGTGTCCTGTTAGAACATATCTGTGTTTGTAGCAGAAATTGAGAACTGCCACCTATTCTCCCCTCTTTCCTTGGAATTACCACCTTGAAGACTGTACTCCCAGTTCCCTGCAGTCCAGAGCAGCCAGTGAGATATAAGCAAAAGTTGTCAGGTGGGGCTTTAAGAGTTGATAAAACCACCATTTCCCACATCTCTCCATTCTTCGTATTTCATGCTTGGAATCATAACCTGATGGTTGGCGCTCCAAGTAGCCATCTTGGATGATGAAGCAAGCTTGATGATGGAAACCATGCACTAAAGACAGAGGAGAAGAAAGCAAGCCTGCATCCCCGATGACATTGAAAGCCTGCATTCCAGCCATGGACTGCCTACTTCTGCACTTCATATTATACAAAAGAAAAGTTTAACTCCCTAAATCTTGTTGAAGGCTGTGTTATTTGGGTTTTCTATTATATGCAGTTGAAAACAATTCCTAATGGGAAACAGTTTAGTATTCTCTTCTACCACATATGTTTCCTTCAAACAGCAGGGAACACAGCTGCCAGCAATTCCAGAGAAAATAGACAATAATTGTTCAGAGCTTGGGTTCAGGAATCAGACTGCCTCAGGCAGCATCCTGGCTCTACTGCTTACAAGGTCATGACCTTGAGCAAATTCCTTAACTATCTTGTGCCTCAGTTTCCTCTTTTTATAATAAGGACAAAAACAGTACTTACCTTTATAGGGTGATTGTGAAGATCAAGCTAAAAGAGATAACCCATGTAGAGTGTTTTGAGTATGTCCAGCATCTAATAATCACTCAACACATATTAGTTATTACTATTGTTTCTTTAAGTGTTTGTTTTATTTTAGCTCTTTGAACCTAGAAGACACCAGCAGAGAACTCCCAGGGAAGGGCTGGGGTTGTTCCAGCTTGGGTGAAGATCCACGTGGCCAGCAAGATGGGACACCAGGATTGGCCTAGCCTGGGTCACCCACCTTGGTGGCAGTATTGGCGGGAGAGGGGGTCAATCGAGTATGGTATCAGAAAGGGGCAAGGAGCTGAGTGCTGGTAAACAAACACCAAAGCTTCCATACGCCCCTGATTTGCCTCTTGAGGATATTGAGAGAATACCTGTTTGCCAAAATCCTTGAAATTTTTTTGTGTCAGTGATATACGGAGTTGCTATCATCAGCGTTCTCATCAGTCTGCGAGGCCTTTTTTCTTTCCTGTCAGACTTACACCAAATTTAGATCTCACCTTTCTTTCAGTGCTGGGGCAGCTCCTGAAAGGCCCTGAAAAGCTAAAACCCTGGACGCCCCCCCTCCCCTCCCACCACTACACTGGTGATAAAAACAACATGGGATGCGGAGACAAGACAGCAACATCCATTACCGAGCTAGTCACTTGCAGGGGGAAAAAAGCATCTACTGCCAGCAAAGGGTCTATGGAAGATACACAAAACAATCCTGAAATCAAACGGATGCCTGATGTAAGGTATTATGCTGTAAAACTTCCCAGCTCTGTGTGTGTGTGTCTGTGTGTGTCTATTAATCATGTCTTCCTATTTTCTGTATTCTGATGATTTGACATCTTGGGGCCTTGCTGGCCCTGGAGGGATTGCCCTTCCAGGGTTAGCTAATTCCTAGAGATAGCACCCACTTTCCCAGGGGTGTGCCTTTCAAATGCAAACCAATCATAGCAAAGTCCACCCTCTCCCCCAACCACCTTCTCTACCGGATTCTCGCACTCTGGGCCACTATTTACCCTCCCTGATCACTCCAAGGCCAGATACCAGACAACCAGGGACAGCCCCTATGCCCCAGAACTCAGCTGAATTTATTCAAACTAGCCTAAGGCTGCTTACCCTTCTCACAAAAACCACAATAAAGGCTCTTGCCCACGTTTTCCCCTCACTCCTTCTGCCTCCTCACCAACCCTAGTGCTTCCCCGGGTGGCCCTGTGTGGTGTCTCATGCCTCCTGTTTCTAGGAATCTGTGAGGATAAGAAACTTCTTCCTTCATGACCGTCATTTTCATGTTGTCATGTCTTACCATACATGATTAAAATAAATTCTGGGTACCCTTTAAAAAATGTGTGTGTGCGTGTGTGTAAGCACACACTAGTCTGCAATGTTTAAGAGATAGGGACACAGACTGACTTTTTTTTTTTTTTTTTGCGGTACGCGGGCCTCTCACTGTTGTGGCCTCTCCCGTTGCGGAGCGCAGGCTCCGGACGCGCAGGCTCAGCGGCCATGGCTCACGGGCCCAGCCGCTCCGTGGCATGTGGGATCTTCCCGGACCGGGGCACGAACCCGTGTCCCCTGCATCGGCAGGCGGACTCTCAACCACTGCGCCACCAGAGAAGCCCCAGACTGACCTTTTTTATCTCTAATTTTCTCACAGACTTGCGTAACAGACACCAGGCTTTCCTGATGCTCATGGCCCTGTTTTCCAGGTGTTCATCAGCCCTTACTCCAGGGCCTGGACGTTACTTCTCCAAGAACTATCTCTCTAATAAATCACGACATTGGCCTCTCATTTTATTTTATCAGATTAACTCTCCTGGGAATATATTTTGTGTCCAAAGGAGATAATATTGAAAGTGTTCAGTAAGTCAATTTTGTTGTTATATCTTAACACCTGAAAAGTTTCTCAGAGTCTATGGCTCTTTCTGGTGATTTTAGCATCTTAGAAGAGAACTCTACCAGGCGTGTCTGAAAGTGCAAGCTGAAGGTTATGACCAGCGGTTAATTATGAGGAGGTTGGCAGAGGGATAGCACTTCTGCGGAAAAATGAAGCTAAGCTTTCATCAAATCCAAAAGACTCTGGCACTGGTTTTGTTTCAAGTACATGACTGAAGGAGAAATGTTTGAAATGAGACACTGTTTACCCTTTAAAGAAAAAAAATAATGATACAATTTATATAAGTGCTTATGTCTCCAAGCTCCTTTCTCAGTCCTCACAGACCCACCAGGTGTTTGACGCCACAAATGTCCCCATCACTGTTACCAGAAGTTCTGGGAGAATAGGATTGGCTCTAATAAGGCTCTCCTGAGATGAAATTGTCTCCCAGGTTTCTGGGAGGCCTGACTCCATGATCATATCACCCATATGGTTCTATGGTGAAATTTTCCACATGATGGTTGGAGGCAAAGGTCAAAGTTCAACATAGCTGAAGTGCTGAAAGAACAAGGGATCTGTCATTTCCTCCTGCCATAGCCACAGCTTAGAGCTCTAGATCTAACTAGATTCCCACTGAATCAGAAACATCTGGACTTTAACCAGCCTTCCAGGTGATTCTCATGCACATTGAAGTTTGAGAACCACTGCACTGAGCCATACTTTGTCTCCTTGTTTTTCTTTTCCCAAGCACAGGGTTTGAAGCTAGATGAGCTGGAACACCACTTTCTGATTAGGTGACCATGGTCAAGTGGATGTCTTTGAGTTTCTATGTATTTATTAGGACAGTGGGAATAATAATTATATTTCAGGGGTGTCGCTGGGATTAAGTGAGTTCACGTATGTAGGACACTTAGTACTGCACCTGGTAAAGAGAAAACATTCAATAAACACTTGCTATGACTCTTACTACTACTATTATCATTTTCTGTCTCTTTGCCACACCAATGACAAACACAGCCAGCAGAACGAGGAAGAGCAAGAATATTTTCCAGCTCTGCGAACTTGGGCAAGTTATGCAGACTCTGGGCCTCAGGTTCCTTCTCTACTAAAGAGATACCAGCACTTGCCTCACTGGATTGTTGCGAGGGTTTAATGAGTTAGTATAAGTAAAGCATCTTAGGACAGTACCTGGCGTGCAGTAAGTGCTCCATTAAACATTAGCAATGGTGAGGGTGGTACACGAACCCATTTGTCTACTTAGTTTTGCAGCTCTGACATGACTGTCAGGAAAGTGGCGGAAATAAGTGAGATTCTTGGGTAAACAGCATGCTCTGCGTGAGGACTTCCCTGCCCACCGAGCAGAGTGAGCCATTCCTTCCTCTTTGCCGAGGCATCCATCCTGTTACTTCTCACCCTGCCTTCTCTCCTCGTGTCTAGTGTTTACGTCCCTGGTGCAAATTGGTGTTCAATAAATGTCTGTTAATAAAAGCCTGTTTGATCTCCAATTGTAATGTATCCATGTCACCTATGGGAGAAGAGGTCTACCTTCCCATCCCTGGGGCCCATGAAGATGTTAGGTTACATGTTGTGGGGAAAGTGGGAGTTAGGCTTGCAGATGGAATTAATGGCTGCTAATCATCCGACTTTAAAATAGGGAGATTATGGTATTTCCATAGAATACAAAAATATAGGTAAGAGAATAGATCTTCAAAGTTCTCATTATAAGAACAAAATTGTAACAAGGTGAGATGATGGATGTTAACTAAACTTACTGTGATGATCATTTCACTATTTATATCTATCTCAAATCATTATGTTGTACAACTTAAACTAATACAATATTCTCAGTGAATTATGTCTTAATGAAATGTCAAATGTATCTCAGTGAAACTGGGAAAAATAAAATTTTAAAAATTGCCAAGAAAAAAAAATTAAGAATAAAATAGGGAAATGAACCTGGGTTATCTGGGTGGGCCTAAGGTAATCACAAGTGTAAATGTGGAAGAGGGAATCAGAACCAGAGAGATGCTCGGTGAGAAGGACTTGCCTTACTGTTGCTGGCTTTGAAGGTGGAGGAAGGGTCCATAAGCCAAGGAATGCATGTCTAGAAACTGGAAAAGGCAAGAACACCGATTTTCCCCTAGAGCCTCAGGAGGAATACAACCCTGCTGACACCTTGACTTTAGCCCAGTGAGACCCATTTTGGAATTCTGACCTCTGGGACTATAAGATATTAAATTCGTGTTGTTTTAAGCCACTAAGTTTGTGGTACGTTGTTAACAGCTGCAGTAGAAAACTACTCCATCATCCTTGGCTCTGTTATTACAACTAGTTTAGAACTGGCTCTTTTAAAAATTATGTAGCCTAACCACTTGTACTCCCCCTTCTTATTAGCAATAGCACCTCTAACCATGGTGCTGGGGCACTGAGAAGAATTTTCCACTGTAGAGTCATCATCTGAGAAAACCCATAGACATAAGTTTAAGTCTTCAACTCAAGGTCTAGGGCATGTCCAGCTTCTCAGGATATGGTACTGGAGTGCTCACCGGCGAGGCCAGGGCCCTTCTTGTGTATCCTTTGAACTCAGCCTCTGGTTGCTCACCAGGGAAGGTGTGAAAGAGCAGCAGACGGGCAGAGGGTTAATCCAGCAGGCCTCTGCGCCGGGGGCACCTCCTCCTCCAGCATCTGTCTGCATTCTGTTGGGCAGGACCCCTTCAAAGGGGATCCGGTCTCTCCTTTATGCCAGCTTGAGGGAGAGCCAAATGTGGCTCTGTCAGCATGTGGGAGATCAAAGGGCTACCAGCCCCAGCCCCAGCCGAGCTTCAGAGAACAGAGCCACATGGAATACCTTGCTCCCCCCAAAGGGTTCTGCGGACCATCTCCTGACACACACTCTTTCCCCCTGGCCCTGCAGAATTTGAGAGAGACCTTGACCACTCCCATAGTTTGAGGTTCATTAAAAAAAACCAGACATATCCAAACATGTTTATAAAAATCGTAGTATATTGTAAATGTTTACATTTAATATATTAGCACTTTTTTTTTTTTTTTTTTTTTTTTGCGGTACGCGGGCCTCTCACTGTTGTGGCCTCTCGCGTTGAGGAGCACAGGCTCCGGACGCGCGGGCTCAGCGGCCATGGCTCACAGGCCCAGCCGCTCCGCGGCATGTGGGATCTTTCCAGACCGGGGCACGAACCCGCATCCCCTGCATCGGCAGGCGGACTCTCAATTGACCACTGCGCCACCAGGGAAGCCCTATATTAGCACTTTTAACACATGAAAAAACAATGCAATGTAATGATGTTATTCATAAGAAATTCAGAATTTATTAAAATATTAATTCATAATATATTAGAGGCACCATAGACAGCTAGTGGGGTATACATGAAATGGATGTAACGAATAACGCCTTTGAATCTTCCCAAACTCTATGAATTCCATGCTTTGGAGATAAAGTTGAGTGTACATTTGTGGCCTCAGACGAGTAGGCCTACCGCCCCATACCCTCTCTGCATCTGCCTTGCCATCCACCTATCCTCACTGCCTGAAATGGTATCCAACATTCCTGTCTCCACTGGGAGTGACAGCAAGTAATTTAGCAAAGACCTTCTTTTTTGGCCGTGCCATGCGACATCTTAGTTCCCCGACCAGGGATCAAGCCTCCGCCCCCTGCACTGGAAGCGTGGAGTCTTAACCAGTGAACTACCAGGGAAGTCCAGCAACAACCTTTTATGATGAGCTATCAGGGGCTATGAGAAGCATACCACTCCCAGGAAAAAGGGATCTAGTCCTGAGATGGTTATACAACCCAGACGGATGCAGATTCCAAACATATATTCTCTCCAACTGGTCATTAATTTCAGGAAACAGCTTGGACTAGCAACCTAGGCTTGGAAAAACATAACTCTCAGGCAGAATGTATGAAGTTTTTAAGGGTAGTTTTCGATCCTGCAGGGAGGCTAAATGCCAGAGAACTCTCCTGTACCAGGGAAGAAGAACGTTCGTCCCGTCTTTTATGTCCCACTATTTTAGGAAAATCTAAGCTCAAGGAGGTGGGTGGCATCTCTTAGCTCTAATGATCCAAGTGAAGCCAAGAATCTATAACAGAGCTGTGGTCTCTAGTTAAGGCTAACGCAAATGCATAGAAGTCATCTGTGCTTCCCTAAATGGACTAACATGAAATTGAGAAGTCTCTCCTCTGTCCCCAACCATGTGCAGTTGTCTGTGGCTCAATATTTTTATTAACATGGGTCAACAAGTAGTAATAGCGGAAAATGATCTATCTCAGCATTGACTACACTCTCTGGTCTAAAATGTTTATGACTTTCTTTTCTACTTGCATAAACTGTAGAAAACCACTTTCACTATGCAGAATTATTTCTGCACAAGAGAACTGAACAGCTACTTTTTTATTGTTAATAGAGAGGAAGTTATGCATACATGAAACCCAGATTCCAAGTCTAATGAACCTATAGCAATGGTCTGAAATGAATTTCCTCCCTTCCTTCTTTCCTTCCTTCCTTCTTCCTCCCTTCCTCCCTCCCTTCCTCCCTCTCTTTCTTCCTCCCTTTCTTGCCTTCCTTTTTCCTTCATTAGTGGTAAGTCTCAGGTCATGCTTATAGTCTAAGCCTCCTTAAGTCATTCATGGTTACCAGATCATAAAGTGGGAAGTATGGACGTGTAGGCAGGAGTACTTTAGAATCAACAGGAGAGCTTTAAAAATACTGATTTCCACCTCCAGAGATTCGTACATAATCGTAAGAATTTGTCGAGGGAGTGGCTTGGGTACTAGGACTTATAAAAGCTCCGTAAGTGGTCCCAACATAAAGCCAAAATCGAGAACTACCGATTTAAGTGAAATCAATGCTAAATTAGTGAAACCATTGATTTGTTTCCCCGTTGGCAAAATTGAATAAATAAAATGATAGTGTTGGGGGGTTTGAATAGACATGGCCTAAAAGTGATGATATTTGACTATTCATGGATTAGTTTATTATAGCAGGAATTTTCAAATTCAGAATGAGGCAGAAAGGCAGAAGAAGGCTCTTTGGTTTGAAATAACACAGTTTCAGTCATATTTTTTTTTCATGTTCTGTCCTTCAATCTGCCAGTCTGTTTCAGACTTGCTAAAGTGATAGTGTAGGTGGAATTTCATTGTAGGCTGATGAGGTTTCTGGGCCATGAGATCTGGTTGTGCAGCACAAATTCAATAAGAACCCTCACACGACCACTGGCCGATTCTAGCCCACTGTAAAGAGTGTGAAGTCAATTCCTTGGAGTACTGCCAGCAAATATTTTTGGCACAGTTCCTGGATCATCAACGGGATTCTGTCCTTGACATCTGGAACACCCATCTGCGAGGCAAGCAAATAGTTTTGAAATGAAGTTAGGTCTCTTGACCAATTAAAGACGTGTGTTTGACAGCAACCCTGTGCAATTCATTAGCTGTCTGGCTAGTTTCCAGCAGGTATGAATTCCTAGTGATCCTGGGTTACTGATTGTTGGGTGATCAGTTTGGAAGCTGGAAGGTAATGTGGCGTGCGTTCCAGCTGGGGATGGTCTCATTAGGATGAGAGAGTAGGTGACCAACCACCTGTGAGCAATTACTGGCAGTGCCTCTGCATGAAGCAGAGCCCAGGCCTGATTCTCTACCCTTTGTTCCAATCTGAATGTGGCACGCCTCTCCCATTTTAGAGCTATACTGTTGTGCTATCAGTTATTACAGTACCATAGAGTTTTACCTGTAACAGGGAGGCTTCTGGACATTGCAAATGCAATGTGCTTTCCATTACAGCAGGGTTTCTCAACCTCAGTGCTATTGACATTTTGCAAGGCATATTTTTGTTTTCAGGCGTTGTCCTGTGTATTATAGGATGTTTAGCAGCACCCTGGCCTCTTCCCACCAGATGCCGGGAGCATTCCTCTGCTTGTGACAACAAAAGATGTTTCCAGATGTTGTCAAATGATCCCCAGGAGGTGGGGACTGGACAGTAAAATTGTCTCGATTGAGAACCAGTGAGAGGTTCCCCAGATTTCATAATATAAGAAAAATAAGATTTCCTACACAAAGGCAAAATGATGAGCATAAAACGGTTTCCTAAATGTCATTCAGTACAAATGAACCGTCCTTTAGCTGTCATACACAACAGGTTTGATTTTTTTAGTCATCTTTGTATGCTCGCTGGTGCGCAGCACAATGCTCTATTCACATAGTAGGTCCTCAATAATATTCATTTTTTAAAGCTGTAGTTGATTTGCAGTGTTTCACGCGTACGGCCAAGTAATTCAGTTATATATAAATATGTATGTATATATTATATATATATTAGATTCTTTTCCATCATAGGTTATTATAAGATACTGAATATAGTTCCCTGTGCTATACAGTAGGTCCCTGTTGTTTACCTATTTTATATATCGTAGTGTACATCTGTTAATCCCAAATTCCCAATTTATCCTCCCCCTTTTCCCTTTGGTAACCATAAGTTTGTTTTCTATGTCTGTGAATCTATTTCTGTTTTGTAAATAAGTTCATTTGTATCATTTTTTTAGATTCCACACATAAGTGATATCCTATGATATTTGTCTTTCTCTGTCTGACTTACTTCACTTAGTGTGATAATCTCTAGGTCCAACCATGTTGCTGCAAATGGCATTATTTCATTCTTTTTTTATAGAATAATGTTCATTGAATGAGTAAAATATCTAGTCTTTCCCCACTTCTGTCTGTGTGGTCTGGATGGGTCTCCTGGGAATTGACTTGTGGCCCGGCCCAGGTCAATCAGACTTTCTCATTTCTCTGGACATAATAGGTCCTGAAGCCAGTTTTATCAAAGTGAATCACAGGGCTCATTGGAATGTTGGGACAAACACACTCAGCTCAACTTTTTTTTTTTCTCGTGATGGTTTTGAACCTGGAAGGATGTAGTCCCCCAGAAATTCTGGAAGCCAACTTGATGTTATAAGTGAGAATCACTCAAGAGAGATGGAGCAGAGCAGAGGGATAAAAAGGAAGAAGTCAGATCCTGAAGCTATTATTTGTGACTAGATCCAGTGGTATTTCTAGCCACATCCACTTTTCAATTGCTTGAGCCAGTATGTTCCCTCTGGTTTATTTATTTCCATTTTTATTAGTTTTTGCTTAGGCCAGCTTGAGTTGGGCCTTCAGTCATTTGAGATCAGAAGAGTCCTCCTTTAGACACTGCTCTACTCAAGAGCTGGCCTGCTGTGTGTAACATGACCTGATAACACACAATGCAGATGCTGACTCAGGACTGCATAATCCTGGTATTGATGAGATCTTAGAAGTAATGGTCTGGCCATCACCTGATGCAAGGGTCTCTCTACCACATTCCTTGTCAGAAGAACACTGGGCTATTGCTTGAATATGTGGGGATGTTCAGAACTTGCCCATCTGCCCATTTCTTTGTTAAGTCAGCTCAAGCTGTTGGAGAATTCCTATTTATATTAAGTCAAACCTGCTTCTAAGAAGCTTCCATCCTAGAATCAAGGTCTGTAGCTAAATAGAAAAAAAAAAATGTTTTTTTCTTACAGGGAAGACAAATGCTGTGTCTTGTCTTTGTCAATTCTTCTCCATCTTGGCCATTCTCAAGTTCTCCCAGCCTCTTCTGAAAGGTCATGTTCCAAATCTCTGTAACTGTAAAGAGGAGAGACTTTGGAATGAAACACACCTGAGGCTGTAACTCATCTTCATAGCTTTTTAGCTGTGACTTTAGAAACTTTACCTATAGTTCTCTAGTGTTTGTGTTTTTGTCTGTCCCATGGGGACCACTAGCTCTCTTATGGGGTTGTGGTGAACATTCCATGGGATGATGCTTATTCAGTGTTTTTTAGCTCTTAATTCAGAGCTAAAAACCTGAATTTAGCTCTTAATTCAGAGCTAAAAACCTGACACATCTGTGTGCTGTGGTCCATAAATTATCATTATCTTTCTCATCTTGTTGCTATTCTTGGGACACAACTTTAGGATATTCACTTAAAATATGGTCTCCAAAATTCAACACAGTATGCCAGATGGAATCTGACCATCCTAATATTTTGACATCTCTGCTTGGTTTATTTAAGGCTTCTCATTTGCCTTAGTCATCCAAACTGGCATGGGTGGTCCTAACAGTCACATTGTCAGGGTCATAGAGAGTGCAGATGACTTGCAGTCACTTTTCTTGCCATGCTGTTGATTGAAATCCACATCATCAGAACTCTGATCTTTGCCCAGAGACCATCAACACTGAGGTCCAGCCTCTCAGCTCCTGGCTGCCCCAAATCAAGGTTGCATCTAAGTGCAGGTCAATAGGGCTGTTTTCCTTTCCATAGCATAGCTTGCTGGCCTGAGGAAAGAGGATGCTGATGTTTCCATTGGCAGATTGTAGCTCCTAAAGAATGAAGCAAACCCGATTGTATGATAGGGGGACATCCAGGAAAATAAGCATAGGACAGGGCTCTGTGGCCACATGGGGACTGTCAAGGCTCAAAACAAGCTCTTTCATGTCCAGCCAATGTTCGTAATACGTGAAAGAAGTTTTTTAAAGTCTGTTGATTGGTTGCACTTTGTCCTATGAGAAGAACTTTTCCTTACTTTTCCAAGATAGCACATATATCCCTTCCACAGTCAACAACAACAACAAAATTTAGTACCTATCATACGCTAGACATTGTCAGAATAGTAATAGTAGAAGAAGAAATAATAAGAGCTACCACTTCTTGGGCAATTACCACTGTGGTTCATATTATTCTCCCCATTTTACAGATCAGGCAATGAGGCTTAGAGAAGGTAAGTCACTTGCCCAAGGTCCTGTAGCTTAAGAAGCAGGATCAGGATTCCAATTTGGGTTGTCTGACCCCAGAATGCTGCAGTTAACCGCACACTCCCTCATCGCTCTGCCATGGTAGTCATGTGACGTGATGGTGGCATTAGCTAATGCCATGGTTGTAATCATTTTGCAATATACAAGTGTATCAAATTAACACGTTGTATACCTTAAATTTACACAATGTTAAGTCAATTATATCTCAGTAAAGCTGGGGGAAAAATGTTACCTGGACAAAGGACCCTCAACAGCGATTCCTCCTTCCAGACTCAGCCCAAGACTAAGGTCTGTCTCTTATGTCGTTGGTTCTGGGAATTCCTCGAAATTCTGTTTTCTAACCCAAACTCCCTAACTATACATTGCTCATTCCCCACTGAGGGCTTTCTCTTCGGGTTCCAGCCTTGCTCTCTGCCCATTCCCACTGGTTTCATTATTAACATCTTCCCTTGCTATTTGCTCCTGTCCCATGTAGGATAGGAACATCAGTTCCCTTTTATTCTGCCGGACCTTCTTTCCTTGCCTATACCTTAACTGCCGCCTACAAACACGCAGGGATAGTCCAAGGCCAGCTGCATCTCCTGCACCTCCAAGGCAGGAAGAGCCCGAATCTAGGGGTGAAGTCACCAAGCACATAATCACCAATCTCCACAGGCTTTGTGTCATGATGCAGCATTGTCAGGTTTTATTATTTTTACATCCTGAGAAGGGAAGCTACTAGGGTTAGAAAGGGAGAGAGATGCGTGTGAGTGTTACAGGAAAGAAAAGAGAGGGAGGGAAGGAAGACGGGAAGTAGAAAAAAAGGAGAAAAGGGGAAGAGAGAAGTTGAGACTGGTTTAAGTGACCTCAGGGGCATGTTGCAACAGTTTGGTGGTATTTGTGAATAATTAACAATTTGTTATGGTAGCAACAAGAGAACAGGTCTGCAGGTGCTGCTTGGTTATTTGCTGCAGAGGGAATATTGAAATATCAGTTACTATGAGAAGAAGAAAAACAGCATGTGAAGAGAAAGTCCCAGGTTGTGACAAAGCATGGGTTTTTCCAGCTCTCCAGCTTAAATTTCTCTGCAGGGGAAGTCCAGTCCCCCTGAAAACGTGTAATAATAATAAAGTGATTGGAAGATGTATTTGAATTTCCCGTCAATTAAAATATCCGTTAGTCCAAAGTACTAAGAGTTGAGGCTAAGGGAGCTATATTTTCTTGCTGAGCGCTTTTGGTGGTGGTGGTATTAAACTATATTGTATTCTTCTTCAATTGCAGTTGACCAAATCAAGGGTTTCTTGGGTACTGCAGTGTCCCTGACATGGTTGAGGCAGGATGGAGGATACAGAAGGAGAAGGTATGATTTATGCCAAGAGGGGCTCAGTATCCACAGGGGAAATTTGGAAGACAAGACCAGATTCCCTCCCCCTTAAACAATAGGGGAAAAGATCCCCAAAACACAATGTAGTATTTTTTTTTAACATCTTTATTGGAGTATAATTGCTTTACAATGGTGTGTTACTTTCTGCTTTATAACAAAGTGAATCAGTTATACATATACACATGTTCCCATATCTCTTCCCTCTTGTGCCTCCCTCCCTCCCACCCTCCCTATCCCACCCCTCTAAATGGTCACAAAGCACCGAGCTGATCTCCCTGTGCTATGCGGCTGCTTCCCACTAGCTATCTACCTTATGTTTGGTAGTGTATATATGTCCATGCCACTCTCTCACTTTGTCCCAGCTTACCCTTCCCCCTCCCCATATCCTCAAGTCCATCCTCTAGTAGCTCTGTGTCTTTATTCCCATCTTACCCCTAGGTACTTCATGACCTTTTTTTTTTTTCTTAGATTCCATATATATGTATTAGCATACGGTATTTGTTTTTCTCTTTCTGACTTACTTCACTCTGTACGACAGACTCTAGGTCCATCCACCTCACTACAAGTAACTCAATTTCATTTCTTTTTATGGCTGAGTAATATTCCATTGTATATATGTGCCACGTCTTCTTTATCCATTCATCTGTTGATGGACACTTAGGTTGCTTCCATGTCCTGGCTATTGTAAATAGAGCTGCAATGAACATTGTGGTACATGACTCTTTTTGAATTATGGTTTTCTCAGGGTATATGCCCAGTAGTGGGATTGCTGGGTCGTATGGTAGTTCTATTTTCAGTTTTTTAAGGAACCTCCATACTGTTCTCCATAGTGGCTGTATCAATTTACATTTCCACCAACAGTGCAAGAGGGTTCCCTTTTCTCTACACCCTCTCCAGCATTTATACAACATAGTATTAAATTAGATAGTACTCACTCCTTTTGTAGTTCCAAGCACAAACTTCATTCATTTCCTCAGGGATGTGTTCTCTGGCCTTTAAAAGTAGATCAAGCCACTTGTTTTCATAGTACCTCATAGATTTCCTTTATAGCACTGATCATAGTTTGTAATCATATATATTGCATTATAGATATATATTATAATTACATGTTTGTTTATGTGGTTTTCAAAAACTTCATTTCTCTCTGACTCACCAGACTATAAACTCCATAACAAGATTGGGTCTGTTCTGCTCAACCATTGAATTCCCCAGCGTCTGACACAAATGCCAGGTACTCAATAAACATTATGGAATGAAAGACAAATGAACATGTTAAGAGTTTAGAAAAAGGAAAGAGCACATGTACTGGGCTGTTGAGGAAGATTCTATGGCTAAAACTGAATTCGCCCAGACCTCCTTTATGAAGAATTATGAAAAAAATTACTTTCAGATCTTAATACTAAGAAAGACTGATTTCCACTGAAAAAGTGTTCTGTTCTTATGTTCATGAATTCTGTGAATTTCATACATTAAGATGTTTTTCTCTTTGCTTTGGCCTCTATGAAGCTTAGAACCAGTTTTGTTAACTATTTCTCACAACTGTACATTATATTTTAATGTACTAACTAACCTTGCCTTCAAATATTTTACTACGCTTAATTTTCTTACTAATTTTCTACATTTCTTTATATTTTAATAATATAAATTACACCCCTTTTAAAATGAGATTTGGTGTGAATTCATGCTTGAATGGTGATTATTGATGCCCAAATTAATGTATGGCAAGCTTTATACAGTATTGATGCTTTAAAGTGGGTTTTGGCATTTTTAACTAATCTTTTGTTAAAGATCCCCTCCAGGAATTATTTAATAGAGATACCTAGGGTGTGACTGTTGAAGTTAAGATTTCAGCTAGGAGCAGAACTTTATATAAGATACAAACCCTCTACAACCTTGCTCTGAATCCTGAGACAGTATCATAAGGAATATTTAAAATCTGCAAATTTAATTAATTTTGGCCAAGAGAATTTGACTTTGAGTGCCTCCTGCCCCCTTCCTGCTTTGATCTCATGCCACCAACTCATCTGCTGCCAATGGTTCTGTCATGTGTCACGTTTGATCCGGTTGGGGGAGGCATATTGATATTATGTTTTAGCTACAATGAAATAAAATTGTTGCTATATTCCCTCAGGGGATAATTTTAAAGGAATTAACGTCCAACTATTCTTTGTCACCTCCCTTTGGGTTCAATAATTGAAAACAATAATTTAAAAACTTATGTTCACCCCAACCAAATAACCACAACCTGCTCCTGCTATATGGCTCTATAATTGAGTTAGTTCGAAGAAATACAATAAAATACATTCTATAGTATTGTTTTTGTATTTTACTGTATGAAGCCATTCCATGTGGTGAATGAACCACATATATGTGAAGTCTTTATTTTCTTCAGTTTAATAGTTATGTTGCCAAGATTTTGGAACATATTATATTTTTGTTGATTTTTAGCACTTCATTGTAATCGTTTATGAAACCACCCCTAGTAATTATATTTTGGTTAAAAGATTCAGCAGATATTAATGTTTTCCTAAGGAAGATATTAATGATCATTTAAGCAATTACTTTGAAAATTAATTGTGTGGGTGGGCAAATTAGGACAAGGATGGGCAGATTACTAAAGATTGATGGCCACAGCCAAATTTAGTTTGTTTGAAGGTAAATAAGAATTCAGGTGGGCCTTCTGAGCGTGAAGTAACATACATCAGTGTGGTAATAATGGAAGCATTACTTGTAATCCTCAAAGTCATTAAGTTAAAAATATATATATATATTCAAGTGTAGTAGAGTCATAAGTGTATCCTAATGTTTCCATTTCTCATGGGGTCTGTGGGACATTCAGCAGGCCATTTGGGTTCTAGCGGCAGGAAGACCCCTTAGGCATCCTGGAAAATTATTGAAGAGATAGCACTGGAAATTTGGAATTCATACTCTGAAACAAAGAGAGATAATCCCTGCTCCAACCTTTGAGGAAGAGTCTTGGAGGTTTAAGGAATCCAAGAATGTGAGAGTTACACATAGGCTCTTTGTGAGGTTGGTTCCTGGTCTGTGGGGAAAAGGACTTAGTGGGGCCATAAAGCAGACTCTGGCCAAGTTCCCTAAGAACATATCTCAAGGTGGGAGGCTGGAAAAACTGAGATTATTAACATTTTTAGAGCCAGTGATAGATACATTCACTGGTTAGTGTGTTCATGAGCAGATCAGCCTATAATTGTAGCCTGATTCTTCACCAAAATATCACCCACCCCAGTGTTATTTCCTATGATTCTCCTCCTTAAATCTCGCAAACAAACCATCTTCTCACCATTCCCAGAACGTTTCTACAAAATGACACACATTAACTCAGAAATGAGGATAACTGAGGGTTTGGGAGAAGGTAGTGATAAAGGTTGACAATGGTGACAGCCAGTGTTGATTGGGAGGCAGGGTTGGTGTGGCAGTATGTCAGTAGGTGCCTGACAGTAAGTGCACGGACCCTGGAACCCGACTGCTGTGACTCTGAGTCGTGGCTCTGACATCTACTAACTTGATAACCTCAGGCAAGTTATTTGTCTCTCAGTTTCCTCATTTATAAAACCGGGGCAATAACAGCACCTACCTTGGAGGGTTGCTTTATTTGTAAAGCACTTAGAACAGGCACATAGGTTGCACTACATACTTTTATTTTAAATAATTTGAGCAGGTTATACATGCACTTTGGTTATAGAAAGAAATCATGAAAAGTCTAACAGAGTATTCTACCAGCTATATTGACAATGACTTGAAGACAGAAGAGACAAGAAGGCATGAGAACAAGTCAGCAGTGGGAATCCCCAAACATGACATATTAGGGCTTATATAAATTACAGTGGCAGCTTCAGAAAGGAAAAGATCTGCTGAGCTTCATGAAAAAACAGTAAGCAAAACATGATGATAGATTGGTTGGGGGGGATGAATTTGGAAATAAACTATCCTAAGCTTGTAATCTTGAGGGATTAGAAAGATGACGGTGCTGTTGACAACAATGGAGAAATTTGGAAAGAGATGCCTGTTTCTGCAGGAAAGACAGGAAGCTTAAGCCACATCAATGTAGAAGAAACAAATGGACCATGGGAGTTAAACTTACCATGGCCTGTTCATTTGACAGATGGGCTGCAGCTGAATCAATTGTGATGCTTCATTAGGAGGTCTGATGTGTCTGTGATGTCCCATGCCACGGTCTGGTGGTTTTGCCACCTATAAACACACCCTCCATTCTGCGCTTAGGTTGGGTTTGTTTTGGGGATCCTGCTTCATCACAGAGGCGTGTGCTGTGGTCATACGTACATCTTGGAAAACAGAAAGATGTACTGATATATATATATATATATATATATATATATATATATATATATATATATATATATATATATATACTTCAAAGCCCTAAGTCTTTTTTTTTTTAACATCTTTATTGGGGTATAATTGCTTTACAATGGTGTGTTAGTTTCTGCTTTATAACAAAGTGAATCAGTTATACATATACATATGTTCCCATATCTCTTCCCTCTTGTGCCTCCCTCCCTCCCACCCCTCCAGGTGGTCACAAAGCACCGAGCTGATATCCCTGTGCAAAGCCCTAAGTCTTAAGCAAGTATAATTTACTTAATTCCTGCCCAAAAGGATTGCAAGACTATATCCTACTATATATATATATATATATATATATATATATATATATATATATATATATCTATCTCCAAAGTTTAAGTCAATATGTGCTTGCATTAGAAAACAGAACTTGGCTGAAAGAAAGATGATGATGGTTTCATTTTTATTTGTATCTTCTTAACATCATGAGAGATACTTTCAGCCAACACTTACATAGTGATTGCCAGAGATTGTTCTAAGCTCTTTATACACGCTAAGTCATTTAATCATCACAATCACGCTAGGAGGTAGGTAGCATTACTGTCCTCATAATAAGGAAGAGGAAATTAAGGTGCAGTGGAGGCTGGTGCTCTTAGGTTGGTTTCAGCAGAATTCTGAGATGAGGGTTTATGTGCAAGCGATTTATCAAGGAAGGGCTCGCTCCCAGGGGTGACCAAAGGGGAATAGGGGAGCAGAGGGGGGAAGAGGAGAAAGCCAAACAAGGGTCCAATGGAGACAAAGTCCTGTGGAAGGAAGCATCATCGTAATCCTGCAGGGGAGCTCTGGGGTGGATGTTCCAGCTCAAAGTCACCCCAATCCAAGGCAGGGGAGTCGGGCTTTCATACTCCCATGCCAGAAAGTCAGTAGTTAAGGGCTGCCTGCCCTAGGCGGGATGTACCTCTGGTTCTCTGCACCTGTCAGCAAAGTGGCTTCAGTTGGTCTAAGGCGTCCTGCACAGAAGAACTGCAGATTCTGCCTGTTGGAGGCCAAAGTACAGCAAAGGTGGGAAACTGGGGCAGAGGTAGGAGTTGGGAGGCCCAAGAAGAATTGGGAGGGGAGGGGACCTGGAGGATGACCCTGTTAGCCTTACCAGTGTCTATCACATAGCTGAAGGGGATCCACCAGCAGACTGATTTTGGGGGGGGGGGCGGGGGCTGTTATTTTAATTCATCAATTTGATTCATCCTTGGCTATGTAGATAGATCTAAGATATGTAAATCTATGTCTGTGTAACACACATACACACCCCCCCCCACACACACAAGCACACACATATATACACACGAGAAATGCAAAGTTGATGCAGCCCAGATGTTACATGTCAGATATCATAAGCTGGTGACTCATGAGTTGAATGCAATCTACAGACATTCTTGGTTTGGCCCTGTCTGAGTCTTTGGGTTGAATTAATAGCCGGTATTTTAAAAGTTGGGAGATTTCAATGAAAACTCCTGATTCCTGACCTCTCCTGACATTCTTACCTCACATAATTGACTGGAGGAGGGTAGTAGATGCTGCTTCTTGAATCAGGGCACGTGCTGTCCAATTTGTCACGTTCTTTACCACCCCTGATTATAACTCCAACCCTCACCTCTCTTGCATGTCATCTCTGTGGCTCCTAAGGATGTTTAAACACGCGACTCCTGTTATAAGAAATTTCTTGACCATGACAACCTTTACTAGTTTCTTGAGATGAACTACTCCTATCAGGTTCTCATAACTTCTTTCCTGTTCCTACTTCGAGGTTTTGACTATTGTGCACCCTTTCAGAGGAAGTATAGTATTAGGTTAATTAAGTCAATGTAGTCAGCAAGCAGACCAGGTGGCTGTTTAATGACCTGGGTTGGCTTCTTCCTCATTGAAATTAACACAGCAATTGACAAACTATTCCTTTGCTCATCGTGCTAAAACTTCTATGGGCAGAAAACACAAACTCTTAAGAACACACCAAATTGGTAGGTAGTCAATTTCTAATTATTTCTTGCTCAGTTCAAGATGTCCTAATAAATCTCACAGCAGCTTCCAATATGTTTATTTTCTATGTCAAAGGAAACAGATATGAAAATGAAATCCTGAGCTGGATGGGAGTTGAAGTAAATTATAGTAATTTTCTGTTCAAACAAATAATTATATTGTTTCAACAAATAACCATCATTTTCCCTCATTAAAACCTTTGCTTTTAGGATTCCAATGAAAACATATATTAATGGGTCAAATCTTAAAACTGATGGCCTGGGAAAATCCTTAAGTTCTAAATACCACCCTACCCCTTCCCTTCTCATTTTAAATTTTAGGAGTGTTCTCTTGGACATTTTTTTGTAATCAACTCAGTGTAAAAAGATCAGATTCCATAATGAAGATGAAGTTAAAAGTTCTTCATAAAGATCTTTTAACTTTTTTTCAGAAAGTTTAATCCTGGTTATAGGTCAGATGAAGCACAAATGTCTGCTCTCTTTGATTGCTTTTTAAGCTATAATTAAAGAAGTTGAGATTATGCTTTTTAAAAGGAACCAGGGTATAGGTAATGACCCTTTCACCAGTAAAAACGCTCTTATAACATTTATTAAACAAATCATGATTCCCCTAGATGAATAAGGAAAGGTACATTTCCCCCCAAATATTTAAACCTGTTGATATAAATTCACTTTTTAGTGCATAGTTATTATTAAATTTTATTCAGAATAAGTTGACTTTATAGTACTTTAACTACGAGACCTCAAACATTTTTAAAAGCCTTTGGAAAGGTTGAAATTGGGTCAGAAGTCTGAATTGGGGCCACAGTTGTCCCCAAATAAATCCTTTTAGAAACCCAAATGAAAGCAAATGTTCTCTCCCATAAGCTATCTGTACTCCCCGCAGTTATTCTTTTTATAATTTTTTTACTATTTATCTGGCCTCCTGGGTTTTTTGTTTGTTTGTTGTCTTTGCTATTAAATGGACAAACTTAAAATTAGATGCTTGGGATCTGTCTACAGTGTAAAATATACTGGAGGAAAAAACTCTAACTTTGGGGGGTGATATATATATATATATTTTTTCTTTTTGTTTGGAAACGGAGAAAAAGGTTAGTTGTTTGTTACTTTCCAATGACCGTTTTTGCTAGGGAGTTGGATTTTTGTAATTTGTGGTTTTAGAGGCTAGGGTAGCACAAATTTAGAGAGACTACTCAATTAATTTCCCTGGGATTGAGATCAGATCATGCCTTTCTCCCCTCCCCTTCCCCCAAATAAGGAGAGGCCTTAGTTTTTTAAGGAACCTCCATACTGTTCTCTATAGTGGTTGTATCAATTTGCATTCCCACCAACAGTGCAAGAGTGTTCCCTTTTCTCCACACCCTCTCCAGCATTTATTGTTTCTAGATTTTTTTATGATGGCCATTCTGACCGGTGTGAGATTACCATATGACCCAGCAATCCCACTACTGGGCATAGACCCTGAGAAAACCATAATTCAAAAAGAGTCATGTACCAAAATGTTCATCGCAGCTCTATTTACAATAGCCAGGACATGGAAACAACCTAAGTGTCCATCGACAGATGAATGGATAAAGAAGATGTGGCACATTTATACAATGGAATATTACTCAGCCATAAAAAGAAATGAAATTGAGTTATTTGTAGTGAGGTGGATGGACCTACAGTCTGTCATATAGAGTGAAGTAAGTCAGAAAGAGAAAAACAAATACCGTATGCTAACACATATATATGGAATCTAAGAAAAAAAAAAAAAGGCCATGAAGAACCTAGGGGCAAGATGGGAGTAAAGATGCAGACCTACTTGAGAATGGACTTGAGGATATGGGGAGGGGGAAGGGTAAGCTGTGACGAAGTGAGAGAGTGGCATGGACATATATACACTACCAAACGTAAAATAGATAGCTAGTGGGAAGCAGCCGCATAGCACAGGGAGATCAGCTCGGTGCTTTGTGACCACCTAGAGGGGTGGGATAGGGAGGATGGGAGGGAGGGAGATGCAAGAGGGAAGAGATATGGGAACATATATATATGTATAACTGATTCACTTTGTTATAAGGCAGAAACTAACCCACCATTGTAAAGCAATTATACTCCAATAAAGATGTTAAAAAAAAAAAAAAAGGAGAGACCTTCTTATCTACCTTTGGAGGACACGTCTTTCAGTGTCCTCTGAAGCTGGGAAGGCAGTACTGTGAATGCAGAGAGATTTGCAGGAGAAAGAGCTCTGAGATGGAAGAAATCTTTTGTTTTTGTCCTGGTCTGTCCCTCACTAGGCATGTCATCTTGGGAAAATCGTTTCCCCATTTGTGAAATGAGATTGATAATCATTGCTCTGCTTTGCTTGCAGGGTTATTGCAGAAGGAACAAATGAAATGTTACATAAAAAAGCCTTCCACTGAAGGATTTCCATTGCTATGGTTTCTCTTGACCTATATGGATACATAAATATTTTACTTTTTAGTGTATATAACAATGGAGAGTGTTTCATTGCATAGAATGTCATTACGTTTTTGTGCAATAGATGTCAGTAGAGCTCTATGGTCAACTGGTAACACTGCTTGGTTAGGATGATCTGTTCTTGGAAATTTTTCAAAGCAAACTCATTGTGCTTTTGCTTTCTTGCATTTTTTTACCAAATGGCCATGAATTCATGTGTCCTTGCCCCATACCCACCCTCATATCCGTCTCACTAGAATTCTGCTTTCAGCACAATTTTCTGCCTTATTGGAGCTTTCCTCCTCTTCATTTTTCTGGAGGGATTTCTACAAAATTATTGTTTTTCAAGAGCTCCTTTAGCGGAAAATGTGAAAACCAAGAGAAAACCTGCTACATAGTAAATTCACAAAAACAATTTAGAATAGTTATTGCAGACAGATTTAGTGCTTTTAAAATTAAATGTCACCAAAAAATCCTGTTTGCATTTACTTTTTCCTCACTATCCTCCCCCCTATTTTAGGTTTCATTCTAATTGAGAAATAAAGCAGATATACCAGAGGGCGCTTTGCCTTACTCAGAAATGCTTAGCAGACAAACCCTCTGTTTTTCAAAAATGCTGACTCTCTCTATAGAAAAGAAAAATAAACCTTTTGAAAATGTAGTTATTCTTGCTTTCTTGAAATAGCTACAAAGCTCGAGTTAAAGCATATGGTTTTAGGGCCATTGCCCATTCTTTGGGGAGAATTATGCTCTTTCCAAAAGTACAGAACCAGTTGTGAAGCAGGGCCGTGTTTTAGCTGGCTTCTTCCGCCACAGAAGATTTCACTAATTTAATTACGTTTTTGATTTTCAATTTGAAAATCATTTACAAGTGTAAAAATTAAGGAAGTGCAGGAAGTGTTCAGGATTTTTTTTTTCATCTAAGAAGAAAGTGCACTCAGTGTTCAGTGTCTGAAATTTCCCAAGATCTCTATGTTACATTCAAATATAGGAATTTAAAAAGTTAAATTGCTTTGAAGTGAGACATGCCATTCATTTTCAAATATCACTTTAAAAAAATATTAATATCTACTTATATAAGGCAACCCAACAGTGTTGTATTCCATTCTGTACAATTGCTGTTAGTTGGGATGAGAATTATTCAACCATTTTTACTGGATGTCTAGTATTAAATAGGCACTACCTCATATATATGTGCTAAATGCTGAAGATAAATGGTGAGAAAACCCAGCCCTCTTGGAGCTTACAGTCTAGTGGAAAATACAAGTATTAATCAAATAACCATACAAACAAATGGAAAACTGCAAATCTGACACCCTCCCATGTATCCGTTCCACTTCCCTGCTTTATCTGTTTTTAAAATACTTATCATCCTGTGACATTTATATTTATTTGTTTGTTTATTATCTGTTTCCCATCCTAAAATGGCAGCTCCATAAGAGAGACATTGTCTGCCCTGTTCAGTGATATAGCTCTAGCACCTTGTACAGAACTTGACACATGGTAGGTGCTCAATAAATATTCCTTGGATGAATACATTAACAGAGTACTGTCAGAAGTATTCAGTGTTCAGAGATCCCTTATTAAAAGAAGTTGATCTCATCAGGGAGGTCAAGAAAGGCTTCCTTGCCAAGGTGATGCTTGAGCTAAAAAGAAAAGTAGGCATTGATTAGGCTGAGAAAGGATGGAAGATCATTCAAGGCAATATGTGCAAAGACCCTGTGGCAAGAGGGAGTGTGAAAAAGATAGGACAGAAAGAAGGCCTGAAGGACAGAGGAGGAGAGACCAAGTGAAACTGGATTGCAAGATGAAAGAGGAAGGGAAGGGGGAGGCCAGACCATGTAGGACCTTGTAGGTTGAATTAAGAAGTCAAGAAGTTATCCTTATTCTAAAAATAATGAAAAATCATTTGAGTATTCTAAGCAGGGAGGTGACTTAATCAGATTTGAAAAGATTACTCTAGATTGCTCACCTAGAGTGAATTTGGGAAACCCAGCTAAAAGGCAGTGGTCCAGATGAGCAATGTGGGTAGTTTGAGCTAAAGTACTAGTAGTGGGAATCGGAGTAGATACATGCAGAAGTAAATGCTTCCATGGAAATTTAAGAGGTAGAACCAATGAGATTTGGTGAAGAGTTGGGTAAAAGGCGAGAGAGAAGAAGGTGTCAGGGTTGAGCTGAAGTTTATGGCTTGAATGATGGAACGGTGGTGCCATTCAATGAAACAGGGATGCTTGAAAGAGCATCAGGTTTGAGAGAGAAGATGATGAGTTCAGTTCTAGTTATGTTGATTTCAAGGTTTCTTGGACGCCCTGGAGGACATATTAAGTTGGAGATAGTCCAGAGTTTGGAAAGTCTGGGCTGGAGCTATAAATATGTGAGTTTTCCAGAGAAGGTAATTAAAATCGTGGGCTAGAGAATAGACTGAGGAGAGGAGAGACTCGCAGTTTCATGTAAATATCTCTGGTTTTAGGTGAAGGATGGAAATGCAGACCAAGCCCTGATGCAAGCTGGCAGGCCTGGCCATCCATGCCCACAACGGAAGCATAGTGGATGACTTGGTAGAGAGTTCAATGGACCATAGACAGCAACCTTCTAGACCTTTCTAGATTCAAGCATAGCTGAAAATCAACTTCTTCTTCCTCCTTAACAAGGGACAGAAGAGAAAATCTGATGGTATTTTTACCTTGATAAAGTATTTTACCAAGCCTATACTTTAAAATATTCATTCTTTATGGTATGTCTATTCAAAAAATAAAATCACTGTTGTAATTTTTCATTGATCAGATATTAATTTTGCAATTAAAAGAATTTTTTAAAAATATATTATTTCTTAAGCATTTAGAGGTAGATGTGTTTGTGATTCTACACAGGCGGTTGACCAGACACTTGAAAATTAAAATTATGTTCATAACTCACACCAACTGAGGGGTTATTATGAGCCAAGTGCTGTTTTAAGGGCTTTATAAGGTTTACTTCCTTTACTCAACCCTAGGAGGTGGCTACTATCATCCCCATTAGATAGATGAGGGAACTAGCACAGCAGGGTCAGCAGATTGGTTCAGGGTCACACAGATGATAAGCGGTAGGGCCAGGATCTGAACCTGAGAAGTCTCCTTCAGAGGAAATACTCATAATAACTGTGGCAGACTCTATTAAAAATCCACTATGCACATTTTTAAATGTTTCGTATTTTGAGTTCGACTGAAAGCCTTTAGTAAGAATTTTATGAAATACTTGGTGATTTGCAGGTTCTGGTGAACATTAAAGAACCTGTTTAGGCCTGCTACCCTATTTCCCAACCAAATTCCCTTTGGTTGCCTGGGATGAAACAGCCCCATAAGGCCACTCTGGCCCCTGGGTTCGTTCTGGCTTGTAGAATAATATGTGATACCCTGATTGAATTTTAATATAATGCTTTGGGGCCTCTTAGTCATAGTACACAGATCTTCTCGACTCGAAACAGAGGTGTGTCCAGACATGAGGGCACAGGGAAAACATTTAACAAAATTCCCCATAAATATGAAGGAGGAAGATTTGGTGGTTTATGTCATCTGGCAAAACTTTGGAGTAGATGTCACAGCCATTTTTGAAATAATACCTCAAGTCCTAACAACCCCAAAAGGCAACTGCAACACCTATCACACTGCCACTTTCAAGTGTTCATCTGAATCCCCCCTCTGGGCACAAAGGAGACTTCAAGGGGAGACACAAGAGACCCAGTTCAGATCCCCCTCCTTCGTTCTTCCCCTGCTGCAGGCTCCCGACCGCACTCCCTCTCCTATTACAGCTCTAAATCCTGCAACGTTCGCTGGTCCCTCCAGCCACAGGATTTGGCAAGGAAACTGAAGTGGAAATTAATTTCAGTTTAGATCCAGAGCAAAGACTTCATTTCTGTTTTCCACTCACTCATCATCTGATGAATGGTAGGGGGAAAATGGGCTAGAAAAAGAGGATAAAAGAGTTTCTGTATAGTCACTAAATTTTGAGAGCAGCAAAGACTATCTATGGCTGAAAGAGTCTGAAATTCATGCCTTCCTAATTCTGTAATAGTAATGATAACTTTATTTTTTCATTTTATTTTTGTCAATTTTTATTGAAATATAGTTGATTTACAATGCTGTGTTAGTTTCAGGTGTACAGCAAAGTGATTCGGTTTACATATATATTATATATATATGTATATATCTCGTTTTTAGATTCGTTTCCATTATAGTTATTATAAGATATTGGGTATATTTCCCTGTGCAATAGAGTAGGAACTTGCTGGATATCTATTTTATATATAGTAGCGTGTATATGTTAATCCTAAACTCCTAATTTATCCCTCTCCACCTTCCCCCTTTGGTAACCATAAGGTTGTTTTCTGTGTCTGTGAATCTATTTCTGTTTTGTAAAATAAGTTCATTTGTATCATTTTTTTTTAATTCCACATATAAGCGATATCATATGATATTTGTCTTTGGCATACTTCACTTAGTATGATAATCTCTAGGTCCCTCCATGTTGCTGCAAAATAGTAATAATAACTTTAAAACGATAATAAATGTTCAAGAGCCTTCCCAATTCTGTAATAATGATAATAACTTTAAAATGATAATAAAGGTTAATATTGATTAAGTGCCAGGAACACCTCTGAGCATTTTTTGAGTATTACGTCTTTTAATGTGAGGACAACAGCCCTAGCAGGTAGATAATATTATCCCTTCTCCTTTTTTTTTTTTTTTTTGCGGTACGCGGGCCTCTCACTGTTGCGGACTCTCCCATTGCGGAGCACAGGCTCCGGACGCGCAGGCTCAGCAGCCGTGGCTCACGGGCCCAGCCGCTCCGCGGCATGTGGGATCTTCCCGGACCGGGGCACGAACCCGTGTCCCCTGCATCGGCAGGCGGACTCTCAACCACTGCGCCACCAGGGAAGCCCCCTTCTCCTTTTTTGATGCAGAAACCAAGGCACAGAGAGGTTAAATAATTTGTCCAAGCTCACACAGCTAATTATTATCAATCCGCAATTTGCACCCAGGTGGATTTGCCCAGCTCACACCCCAGAGCCTGCCCTCTTGACTACCACGAACATTCAGTTACCAAGGTGTGCCCGTCCTCGCGAAAGGCCTGGGCAGGAGGGGTTTGGTCAGGACTGACTCACTCAGTGGGCCTGAGAGCACAGTTGGGGTGCTTGCAGCATGGGAGAAGGAACCAACATTTCTCTGAAGAAATAAGGAGCAATCTGACTCCACTGCAGGTGACATAGAATGGGCGCATTCTGGCACGTTCTGGGAGCATGGGGCAGAGAACACAGGCATAGGAGCAACGGCTGCGGGGGGGGGGGCTCCTTACGAGGGCTATGAGATAAACCCTCCTCTCCCTGGCATGAGGCTGTTGCTTCATAATTCCTTTTCCCTGTGAAGTCTGTACTTTATAAATCAAAGGGGTCTCCCCAAGGGCTCTTTCACTATGGGAGCATCCAATCCTGGCCCTAAAAACTCCCAGGACAGTCACACCACATGGACACACGGCCTGCTCTGCTTGGTTCAATCCTGCTCTTTTGATCCTTGGTGTAACGTTTTTCCTGCAGCTAGACAAAGTTTGGCCAGGTGTCATGTTTTCCCTGCCTGCTCCCACAAATAAGGCAGATTTGAAAGATTTGTCATTAGTGGAATTTTGCCTTGTGGCTGGCACATGGTAACAGACATCTAATAAATCACTCTGTGTGTAAGCGAATGAATAATAGAACCGTCTGCAGCTCTTTGCGTATCTCCAATCTGGCCACAGGACACTTATTTTCAAGATGCTACTAGTCTTCGCTCGCAGGGCATGAGTAGGTCCAAAACCTCCTGATAATATCACCATGAACTTTAGCTTACCAGCGTTTCTTCCCCAGAGTACTGCCACAGAGGCAAACACTAACTTCCTGTGTTGGAGGTCAGACATTCTGAACCACCCTCACATTCACGTCGGGCACTTGAAAATTTATTCTGTTTCAGAGAAAAACAACCAGTCTGTGCACCATGGCCCTTGGTTAGCCTGTTTTCAAGTGGAATGTTAAGTTTCTCACCGGGCCGCACCCTGAGCACACCCACTTAGATTATAAACATTCAGAAAATTGCAGGCCTTCACCATCTAATTGGCAGTGCTTTTCTGAATAAAAATACGGCCACCCACATGCCACATTTGCTACAGCTGGCAATGAATCAAAAGGCAGGGACACTCCCAACAGTGACCACAGCTCTGCTCCACTGGGTAGAGAATTTTTCTAATGACCTTTTGTTTCCCCAAGCATCTCAGTAGCACTTGGGCTGATTGTATAGACCAGGTTATTAAACAGAATGGTAAGATGTACTGTGGTGTGTTTTTGAAGTGTTGCCAGCATCATCTGATGCCAAGAAGAGAAATGGCCAGTCTGGAATTGTGCACTCAGCAGGAATTCCCGGGCCCTCACTGAGCGCGCTTCCCGCACATAGACTACACTTTTCTCCTAGACTTTGTTCTCGAAGATCCTGCAGCTCAGATTCAGACATTTCCTTCCTAGCTGCTACCAGGTAAAAAAAGGTACCCGTGTATCGACTGACAAGCAGACATGGAGAGATGTTTATGACAACTTGCTAAATGAGAAAAGCAGGTTACAAACGTTATACGGTATTTGATTCCAATTTTGTAAAATAACAACATAAATACATACAGGGAAAAGCTGTTAACAGTGATTATCTCTGTGTAGTGATATTATTAGGTTTTTATTTGATCATTTTCATTCATTGATACTGTCTACATATATTTATTTCTTTATAACAAATAAAATAAATTAATAAGCAAAAGAGGGACTTCCTTGGTGGCACAGTGGTTAAGAATCCGCCTGCCAGTGCAGGGGCCACGGGTTCGAGCCCTGGTCCGGGAAGATCCCACATGTCGCGGAGCAACTAAGCCCGTGCACCACAACTGCTGAGCCTGCGCTCTAGAGCCCACGAGCCACAACTACTGAGCCCACGTGCCTGGAGCCCGTGCTCTGCAACAAGAGAAGCCGCTGCAATGAGAAGCCCGCGCACCGCGACGAAGAGTAGCCCCCACGAACCACAGCTAGAGAAAGCCCGCGCGCAGCAATGAAGACCCAATGCGGCCAAAAATAAAATAAATAAATTCATTAAAAAAAAACTAAGCAAAAGAAAAGAAAACGTACCATCTTTTATGGCCCGTTTCAAATCTGACTTTCTTTTAGAATCTTTCAAGACAGCGCTATCTGGAAGGAATCTTTCCCTTATCTAAACGTATATAGAAGATGCATAAACACGTGTAGGATACATAGAATTGCATGTGTGCTTCTATAACAACACTTACAACTCCTCTCCTTGAACTATAGTTTCGAAGAGTGTCGTCCTCTCTGGCTTCCCATGGTAGCTTTTAAGTACTTTGAGAGCAAGGGCTGGGTTTGAGTCTTTTTCTGTCTCCTATAGCAACTAACGCTCACGTCCAAGCAACTGCCAATGATAGGCAGACAGGACGTTCTTTTTGAGTGAGTAAGTATGCACATCTTTGGGCACATTCTATGTTGATGAAAGGTCCCACCAAAATTTACTCTTTCAAAATTAAAAATCCTGTCTTTTTCGAAAACTCTAATTCAAAAAGATACATGCACCCCAATGTTCATAGAAGCGCTATTCACAATAGCCAGGACATGGAAGCAACCTAAATGTCCATCGACAGAGGAATGCATAAGGAAGATGTGGCACATATATACATTGAATATTACTCAGCCATAAAAAGGAATGAAATAATGCCATTTGCAGGAACATGGATGGACCTAGAGATTATCATACTAAGTGAAGTAAGTCAGAAAGAGAAAGACAAATATCATATGATATCACTTATATGTGGAATCTAAAAAGTGATACAAATGAACTTATTTACAAAACAGAAACAGACTCACAGACATGGAAAATAAACTTCTGGTTACCAAAAGGGAAGGTGAGGGAGGAATAAATTAGGAGTTTGGGATTAACAGATACATACTACTATATGTAAAATCGATCACCAACAAGGACCTACTATATAGCACAGGGAACTATATTCAATATCTTATAATAACCTATAATGGAAAAGAATCTGAAAAATAATATGTATGTATAACTGAATCATTTTGCTGTACACCTGAAACTAACATGACATTGTAAACCGACTATACTTCAAGTTAAAAAAAAATTCTGTCTTCTTAATGAAGTGAATAACTAAAAAACTTCATATAGGTATTTTGCCATGGCTAATATATTCAAAAATAACAAAATCAATATCACCAAATAGAAGATGCAGTGAACTCCTGGGATAAACCATAATGGAAGAAAAATATTAAAAAAAGAGGGCTTCCCTAATGGAGCAGTGGTTGAGAATCTGCCTGCTAATGCAGGGGACACGGGTTTGAGCCCCGGTCTGGGAGGATCCCACATGCCGCGGAGCAACTAGGCCTGTGAGCCACAACTACTGAGCCTGCGCATCTGGAGCCTGTGCTCCGCAACAAGAGAGGCCGCGATAGTGAGAGGCCCGCGCACCGCGATGAAGAGTGGCCCCCGCTAGCCACAAAGCCCTCGCACAGAAACAAAGACCCAACACAGCAAAAAATAAATAAAATAAATGAATAAACTCCTACCCCCAACATCTTCTTAAAAAAAAAAAGAAAGAAAAAGAAGATGCAGTGAGGTTAGCTCTGGGACTCCAAAGAACAGTAACATTGAGAATTACGTGGATGCTTTGTTTCTTATGGCTGATGCCTGCATTTCTCAAACCATAGATGCTGCTTTTCATTTCCCAAAGCTCTTAATTTATCCTGAGATGCTAAGTCGAAATTCCAAAGGTTAGCCAGGAAAAGGTGAAGTGAAATTCAACTTGTGATTATTTCTAAAAGGAATTGTGACCTGTGACTTATTTAGTGTGTTGGCTTCAACCTAGTAGAATTCCTAGAAGATAATCACGGATTTATCTACAATGTGCAAAATAGGATGCAGAAGTAAATCAAGGCATTTACGTGCAGGCTTAGCAAGTGGGGAAGATCGGATAGGCCTTTGTTTTCCCCAACTGAGGAAAAGACCCCGGGCTCGGATTTGGGGACTCTCTACTCAATGTTCACAAGGATCCTCATTCAGCTCACATTCTGATCAGCTTCTCAGGGCCCGTGGAACCTGTTTCACGTATACGTTCACCACATCACTCCCAACTCAGCCCGCCTCTTTAATTTCCAGCTCCGGCCATGCCTTAAACATCTTTCCAAACTCAAAGGTTTTATCGGGATACCAGACATCAGGGTCTGATTCTTTTACAATTTGTATTTTTTCATACACTCAACAAACATGTGTGGAGCACCGACTGTGTGCCGGGCTAGTTGCCCCGGATAAAGTAGTGAGCAAGATAGGCAAGCATGCCTGCCTTTGGAGAGCTTCCGGTCCAGCAAGGGAAAGCAGACACTGTGCTCCAAATAAAAGCCAAATAGTTGTTTCATTCTGGTTGTCACAATCCTGTGTATGAAAAGCATAGTGAAGAATGACAGTGAATAATCAGCATTTCTTTATCAATCTGAGGAGTCGGGGCAGGCCTCTCTGAGGAAGCCAAGCCCTAAGGCTAAGTTCAGAGTCTCCTCCACAGAGAGGAGACACATGTAAAGGCACTGAGGCCAGGACTGTGGAGCGTCCTAGGAACTGAGAAAGGCTGCTGTGGTCACGTTAGGCCTTGCAGGTCACACAAGAAGATATTTATCCACAGAGCAATAGGGAGCCATGGAAGGTAATGGGGCAGGGAAGCAACACATCCAGATTGCAGCTCTTAAAGACCTCTCTGGCTGCTGTAAGGAGAATGCAGGAGAGGGACTAGAGGCAGCAGGGTCATCAGTAGGAGGCCATCGGGTCATCGAGGTAACAGGTGATGGGGCTGCAAGCAGCGTGCAGCATTGTGGAAGCGAGGATGGGGAGAGGTGAAGGATTCAGGATGTGTTTTAGAACATATAGGCAAACCCCAAAAAACAACAACAACAACAAAATAGAATCTGTGTCACCATCTGTAAGATGTACTAAAATTAATGCTGGACATAATAAAAGATTTCAGTCTGACCCTTCAATCCAATTCAGTTTACTTTCATAGGTTTATGAGACTAAAGACTTCACTGGACAATATAATTATATATATTCCACTAGTTGATTTGTTTTCTTAAAATTCTTCTCTACAATTTCTAAAGGGACACTATAGACCACCACTCCTGGAATTATCAAGTTTAAAATCAGTCAGGCTTGTTGAGCTCCAAGTATGTGCAAGGCCTTCTGTGATATTAAAAAATATGTGGGGCTTCCCTGGTGGCGCAGTGGTTGAGAGTCCGCCTGCCGATGCAGGGGACACGGGTTCGTGCCCCGGTCCGGGAAGATCCCACATGCTGCGGAGCGGCTGGGCCCGTGAGCCATGGCCGCTGAGCCTGCGCGTCCGGAGCCTGTGCTCTGCAACGGGAGAGGCCACAACAGTGAGAGGCCCGCGTACCGCAAAAAAAACACAAAACAAACAAAAAAGCATGTGGCCCTGTCTCCAATGGGCTTGTCGTCACTGGCAGAAAAATCTTTACCTATTGATTAATTTATATTTTGCCTTGTTCCAGGAAAAATTTAAGGAGGCTTCAAGGGATTCAAATATGTAGCAGGAAAACGTAAATTGAAAGAGGAATGAAAGGAGAAAGAAAAACAAGGGTGGTGCTCTAAAATGAGGCCAGGAGTGCAGCTAAATATGCATACAGCTTTGGCCTCACCCAAATGAGGGAATTCGATCAAACAGAATGAACTAGACAGCTGCAAATGACCATCCAACCCCTTTCTGTAGCTCTTCCTCTCTTTACTCTATTGTAATCTTGGGTCTTTTCCATTTCAAAGTCCAGATTGTGCTCCAAACTGGGTCAGTTTGTCAATATTTATGGAGTTTTGTTATTTGAAAGGCATCCTTAATTCAAAGGTGGACAGAATGAGTGCCAATGTCTTCATGCAAACTCACCATCACCACCAGAAAGACAACTCAAAGCTTATGACCCTCAGACAGGTCACTACTGGCTCCTGTGAAAATAAACGTAGGAACATTTGGGCGTAATATATAGTCTCTTGGTAACCAGGAAGGGATGGAAAAATGGAGTTGTTCCAAGTATAAGTAACAATTTGAATTTAGATCCAAGAAGAAGGAAACTATAGTAAGAGAAGCAGCAGCAGCAAAACACAGCAATGCTTATCACCTGGCTCCTGGCCATCTGCCTCACTGGACGTAAATCCTCTCCAAAGCCCGGCTTCCATCCACTTCTCCATGGCACTGATGTAGGCTCGGTTCATAGAAGATATTCAGCGCTTGGGGAACAAATACATGTTGAATAATAGAAAGAAAAGCGTGCCTTTTGCCTCCAATGGGTGTTTAAATAGTTACAACTCTTGAAGCTAAGCAGGTAACTCCTCTGGGCCTCAGTTTTCTCATCTGTCGAAGTAGAGTGTATGCAGCAAAGATCGCTAATTACCGCCCCACCTTCCTTCCATCTTTGCTACGGTTGTTTCTTCTATGAAGACTCTTCTTCTCACAGCAGCTCTCTAGGGATTTTGCAGGCTGGCTCATAGAGAATTCTGACTTACACTCTAAAGGAGACTCACTTAATCCTAGAGTTGAGAAGGCGATAGCCCTGGTGACATCTCACTGGTACTGAAGGTCAGCTGTGCGACAGCAGATTAACCATGATGTATGAGTAACTAAGAACTAGTTTGCAAGCCTTGCTTTAAATGACTTTCTAACTGGAAATACCTAGAGAAGAGCAGGTATGATCGATCTGTAGTGCCCAGAATGTATCAGGGACTTCATGAAAACACTTTGAGCAACGAGTGAAAAAACATTGCCAATATTTAGTACATGGATGCTTTGAAAGCTGTCCCTTGATATCTTCGTTTTTTAAAAATATCCTTTGAAAAATATTATGAGATGGAATGTAGCATTAACAAGTGATAGGAAAAATACATTGCTATTTTGAAAAAACATTGAAGGACTTTGTAAATAACATTGACGCATTCTGACGTTTATGAATAATAAGATTGTCCACTATTATAATAGAATATTTCTTTTGTCCGAGGAATGTAAATGTTTATTCTCCCAGGCCCACCAAACAAAAGGACTCACAAAGTATCTTTTAAACAACATATTGCCCTGGAGTTTATAAAATATAATCCAGTATTCAGAAATTAGAATTCAAATAGATATGCACCTATCACAAGGTCCAAAAATGAATGACTATTTCAAGGTATTGCCCTAAATAACATGGTAACATGATCTATGGAAAAACCATGTGACCATATGAGAGAACTTGGCCTTACATGCCTAGCTATTCAATGTCAAAAACACAACCACCAACAGCATTTTCAGAACCAACCCTCACCACAGATTATATGCTCTATATAAGTCCCAAATTTCTCCTGCCAAAGCAAGAGAATTTTTACGTTCTGTAGATGTTCTGAAGGGGAAGACCTCTCAAGCTTCCTACTTAAATAGATATTACTGAACACACACACACACACACACACACACACACACACACACACACACCCCTCAACATTAGGGATTGATTGAAACCAACTTAAAACAAATGAACTCCCTGTCCTAGGGGGGCCCAGCCAGCCATCGAGGAGCCAGATGAAGGACACTGGGCATCTGTTAAATAAAACCTGGGTCAGGGGCCTGCATACTTACCAGTGCCTTCAATGCTTATGCAAGATACTGTTGCTTTATAGCAAAATGATTCCATTCTTGGCAGGGTGCGGTTTTTAACACGCACAGGCGACGCTCCAGTCCTTTCCAGGCTTTCCTGCTCACCCTTATTTAGCTCTAGCTGGCGGCTCCCGCTCTGTGTCAACATTCTGCTTGCCGGCCAGAGATGAAGTCACCGTACTGGCTTTATGAGCTCTCACAGCTGCACGATGCCCCCCCTAGACTCTCACTGCAGCAAGAAAATGTGCCTGCAGAGCTTCCAGCCACACTAGTCAGTTCTGAAGGTGTCAGGGAGCAGCCCTCTTTTTTCTGAGGGGGCTACATCCCTCTGAAAGGTCAGCCTCCAAGCTTCCAGGCCAGTGGGGCGGGCCAATGCCACTCCAGAGCCTTTCCCAAGGCCCTGCCCTGTGTAGCTGTTGAGGCCAGGGTAGAGCTTTTCCCATCTGTGTTCTATTAGTTCCTCTAAGCTGGAGCCTCATGGGGCCAGGTTCCCAATGGATAAAATATTCAGATGAGTGTTCACATCGTTTTAGAGTTTTTGATTTCTCCTGGTCCATTTCATGTCCTCTGTTGGAAGGCAGTGAAGAAGCCTATTTTCCTCTGTCTTTGAAATTAGTCACTTTCTATAAAGCACTAAACAAAATGGTCCTCCTTTTAGCAAAAGAATGGGGAAAAGAATTCATTTAGCAAAACAATGGGATGAGAGCTGTAAGGTAGGATGCGGATAATGGAAGAGAATGACAAGTCATCTTCATAATACCATATAAAATATTAGAAAATATTCGACAGAGAGCTATTTCCTCAAGCAGCAATCAGTATCAGGCATCTACTAATATGGAGGTATGAGTATATAGCTACTAATATTTAGTTGATTATAATATACTAATGAAATTAAAATTAAAATATAGAAATGGAATTTTTAAATATACTAACAGAATATTGATTTTAAAAATGGGTACTTAGAGGGCTTCCCTGGTGGTGCAGTGGTTGGGAGTCCGCCTGCCGATGCAGGGGACACGGGTTCATGCCCCGGTCTGGGAAGATTCCACATGCCGTGGAGCGGCTGGGCCCATGAGCCATGGCCACTGAACCTGCGCGTCCGGAGCCTGTGCTCCACAATGGGAGAGGCCACAACAGTGAGAGGCCCGTGTACTGCAAAAAAAATAAATAAATAAAAATAAAAAAGATCACAGACAAGGATAGACTGAACAAACTTACTATAAAACAGAAGGACTGGTATCTGTGGCAGGTAGAAAGGAAAGGGTTTGGTTGGGGACATTCAGGCCCTGGGTGGGACTCTTAGTTGAGGAGGTCTCTGACACAGGCCTCACAGGCTAGCTGGATACCTCAAAGGTGACCATGTCTTGAGGTACAGCCCACGTTCCACCTGTGTTATCCCAAAGGCACCTGGAATCCTGCAGAAGCTCAGCCTCCTGTAAAGGGAACTGGAAGCAGATGCCATTATCTGTTTTCATCTGAACTAAAACCAGGAATCACCAAAGTCTTGACCAAAAGCAGACTGAGGATGCCCACGAATCTGCAAGATGCTCATCATCTAACACTGGGGATGGGGAGCTTTTCCTCTAGTTGACAGGAAGATCTGTTAGCAGCAAACATTCCCTTTACAAGAAAAATGCAACTACTTAGAGCAATTTATTTATGTTCAAGCTGAAGAAACAGACGAAGTAGTAAAGGCATCTTGCTTCGATAACACTACACTGGAATAATATAAATGATATTTCAAAAGCATTTAACTTCAGGCAATACTAAGGCACCCCCATGCCTCACTGCTGGGGAGGATAAATTGGGCAAGTCTTCTGGAGGACAAGGTGCCAATACACATCACAAATGTTAAACATATGTAACCCTCACTCTGGTAATTCCACCACTAGGAATGGATACTATAGAAATAATCAGATATACCCACAAAGATCAATGGGCAACACTGCTCCTTGTAGTGTTATTTTTAATGGAAAAAGAAAGGCAAAAAGTATCTAAATCTTTCAACAATGAGGGATTGCTTAAAAACTTGTACCTACACTTTAGAAAATTAGGCAGCTATATTTTATTTTATTTTATTTTATTTTTGCGGCACGTGGGCCTCTCACCGTTGTGGTCCCTCCCATTGCGGAGCGCAGGCTCAGTGGCCATGGCTCACGGGCCCAGCTGCTCTGCAGCATGTGGGATCATCCCGGACCGGGGCACAAACCCGTGTCCCCTGCATCGGCCGGAGGACTCTCAACCACTGCGCCACCAGGGAAGCCCAGGCAGCTATATTTTAAAGGAATCCAATGAAAATTCTTTTAAATTATTAAAAATATTTTTGTAGAAAAAGATGTTCAATGAAATAATATTCTTGATATGATGTCATTAAATAGATTTTAGGTTTTAGATAACAAAACAGTATATACCTTATGAGCTCACTTTTGGAGAAAAAGTCAAACTACATATTCATTTATTTATTGAGCACCTAAACAGTGAAGAGAAAGAATTCAACAACATACACATAGAGGGAGGCGCTTCAAGATGGTGGAGGAGTAAGATGTAGAGATCACCTTCCTCCCCACAAATACATCAGAAATACATCTACATGTGGAACAGCTCCTACAGAACACCTACTGAACGCTGGCAGAAGACCTCAGACCTCCCAAAAGGCAAGAAACTCCCCACATAGCTGGGTAGGGCAAAAGAAAAAAGAATAAACAGAGACAAAAGAATAGGGATGGGACCTGCACCAGTGGGAGGGAGCTGTGAAGGAGGAAAGGTTTCCACACACTGGGAAGCCCCTTCGCGGGCAGAGACTGCGGGGAGCGGAGGGGGGAAGCTTCGGAGTCATGGAGGAGAGCACAGCAACAGGGGTGCGGAGGGCACAGCGGAGAGATTCCCGCACAGAGGATCGGTGCCGACCGGCACTCACCAGCCCGAGAGGCTTGTCTGCTCCCCCACTGGGGCAGGCAGGGCTGGGAGGTGAGGCTCGGGCTTCGGTCTGAGCGCAGGGAGAGGACTGGGGTTGGTGGCGAGAACACAGCCTGAAGGGGGATAGTGCGCCACGGCTAGCCGGGAGGGAGTCCAGGGAAAAGTCTGGACCTGCCAAAGAGGCAAGAGACTTTTTCTTGCCTCTTTGTTTCCTGGGGCGCGAGAAGAGGGGATTAAAAGCGCCGCATGAAGGAGCTCCGGAGACGGGTGCAAGCCGTGGCTAAAAGCGTGGACCCCAGAGATGGGCATGAGACGCTAAGGCTGCTGCCGCCACCAAGAAGCCTGTGTGCGAGCACAGGTCACTATCCACACCCCCCTTCCGGGAGCCTGTGTAGCCCGCCACTGCCAGGGTCCCGTGATCCAGGGACAACTTCCAGGGGAGAACGCACGGTGCGCCTCAGGCTGGTGCAACGTCACGCCGGCCTCTGCCACCGCAGGCTCGCCCCGCACTCAGTGCCCCTCCCTCCCCCCGGCCTGAGTGAGCCGGAGCCCCCGAGTCAGCTGCTCCTTTAACCCCCTCCTGTCTGAGCGAAGAACAGATGCCCTCCGGAGACCTACACGCAGAGGCGGGGCCAAATCCAAAGCTGAACCCCGGGAGCTGTGAGAACAAAGAAGAGAAAGGGAAATCTCTCCCAGCAGCCTCAGGAGCAGCAGATTAAATCTCCACAATCAACTTGATGTACCCTGCACCTGTGGAATACCTGAATAGACAACGAATCATCCTGAATTGAGGACGTGGACTTTGGGAGCAGCAATATATATATATATATATATATATATATATATATATATATATATTTTTTTCCTTTTTCTCTTTTTGTGAGTGTGTATGTTTATGGTTATGTGTGTGAATTTCTCTGTATAGCTTTACTTTTACCATTTGTCCTAGGATTCTGTCGGGTTTTTTTTGTGTTTGTTTTTTTAGTATAGTTTTTAGCACTTGTTATCATTGGTGGATTTGTTTTTTAGTTTGGTTGCTCTCTTCTTTCTTTCTTTTTTTTTATTACTTAAAATTTTCTTTTAATAATTATTTTTCCTTTTTATTTTAATTATTTTATTTTATCTTCTTCTTTCTTTCTTTCTTTCTTTTTTTTCTCCCTTTTATTCTGAGCTGTGTGGATGACAGGCTCTTGGTGCTCCAGCCAGGCGTCAGGGCTGTGCCTCTGAGGTGGGAGGACCAAGTTCAGGACACTGGTCCACAAGAGACCTCCCAACTCCACGTAATATCAAACAGCAAAAATCTCCCAGAGATTACCATCTCAAAGCCAAGACCTAGCTCCACTCAATGACCAGCAAGCTACAGTGCTGGACACCCTATGCCAAAAAACTAGCAAGACAGGAACACAACCCCATCCATTAGCAGAGAGGCTGCCTAAAATCATAATAAGGCAACAGACACCCCAAAACACACCACCAGATGTGGACCTGCCCACCAGAAAGACAAGATCCAGCCTCATGCACCTGAACACAAGCACTAGTCCCCTCCACCAGGAAGCCTACACAACCCACTGAACCAACCTTAGCCACTGGGCACAGACACCAAAAACAACGGGAGCTACGAACATGCAGCCTGCAAAAAGGAGACCCCAAACACAGTAAGTTAAGCAAAATGAGAAGACAGAGAAACACACAGCAGATGAAGGAGCAAGATAAAAACCCAGCAGACCTAACAAATGAAGAGGAAATAGGCAGTCTACCAGAAAAAGAATTCAGAATAATGATAGTAAAGACGATCCAAAATCTTGGAAATAGTATGGAGAAAATACAAGAAACGTTTAACAAGGAACTAGAAGAGCTAAAGAGCAAACAAACAGTGATGAACAACACAATAAATGAAATTTGAAAATCTCTAGAAGGGATCAATAGCAGAATAACTGGGGCAGAAGAACGGATAAGTGACCTGGAAGATAAAATAGTGGAAATAACTACCACAGAGTGGAATAAAGAAAAAAGAATGAAAAGAATTGAGGACAGTCTCAGAGACCTCTGGGACAACATTAAATGCACCAACATTTGAATTATAGGGGTCCCATAAGAAGAAGAGAAAAAGAAAGGGACTGAGAAAATATTTGAACAGATTATAGTTGAAAACTTCCCTAATATGGGAAAGGAAATAGTTACTCAAGTCCAGGAAGCACAGAGAGTCCCATACAGGATAAATCCAAGGAGAAACACACCAAGACACATATTAATCAAACTATCAAAAATTAAATACAAAGAAAGCATATTAAAAGCAGCAAGGGAAAAAAACCAAATAACACACAAGGGAATCCCCATAAGGTTAACAGCCGATCTTTCAGCAGAAACTCTGCAAGCCAGAAGACACTGGCAGGACATATTTAAAGTGATGAAAGGGAAAAACCTACAACCAAGATTACTCTACCCAGCAAAGATCTCATTCAGATTTCACAGAGAAATTAAAACCTTTACAGAAAAGCAAAACCTAAGAGAAGTCAGCACCACCAAACCAGCTTTACAACAAATGCTAAAAGAACTTCTCTAGGCAAGAAACACAAGAGAAGGAAAAGACCTACAATAACAAAACCAAAACAGTTAAGAAAATGGTAATAGGAACATACATATCGATAATTACCTTAAATGTAAATGGATTAAATGCTCCAACCAAAAGACATAGACTGGCTGAATGGATACAAAAACAAGACCCATATATATGCTGTCTAGAAGAGACCCACTTCAGACCTAGGGACACATACAGACTGAAAGTGAGGGGATGGAAAAAGATATTCCATGCAAATGGAAATGAAAAGAAAGCTGGAGTAACAATTCTCATATCGGACAAAATAGACTTTAAAACAAAGACTATTAAAGAGACAAAGAAGGACACTACATAATGATCAAGGGATCAATCCAAGAAGAAGATATAAGAAGTGTAAATATTTATGCACCCAACATAGGAGCACCTCAATACATAAGGCAAATACTAACAGCCATAAAAGGGGAAATCGACAGTAACACAATCATAGTAGGGGACTTTAACACCCCACTTTCACCAATGGACAGATCATCCAAAATGAAAATAAATAAGGAAACACAAGCTTTAAATGATACATTAAACAAGATGGACTTAATTGACATTTATAGGCCATTCCATCCAAAAAACAACAGAACACACATTCTTCTCAAGTGCTCATGGAACATTCTCCAGGATAGATCATATCTTGGGTCACAAATCAAGCCTTGGTAAATTTAAGAAAATTGAAATCATATCAAGTATCTTTTCCGACCACAATGCTATGAGACTAGATATTAATTACAGGAAAAAATTGTAAAAAATACAAACATATAGAGGCTAAACAATACACTACTTAATAACCAAGAGATCACTGAAGAACTCAAAGAGGAAATCAAAAAATACCTAGAAACAAATGACAGTGAAAACATGATGACCCAAAACCTATGGGATGCAGCAAAAGCAGTTCTAAGAGGGAAGATTATAGCAATACAATCCTACCCTAAGAAACAAGAAACATCTCAAATAAACAACCTAACCTTACGTTTAAAGCAATTAGAGAAAAAAGAACGAAAAAACCCCAAAGTTAGCAGAAGGAAAGAAATCATAAAGATCAGATCAGAAATAAATGAAAAAGAAATGAAGGAAACGATAGCAAAGATCAACAAAACTAAAAGGTGGTTCTTTGAGAAGATAAACAAAATTGATAAACCATTAGCCAGACTCACCAAGAAAAAAGGGAGAAGACTCAAATCAATAGAATTAGAAATGAAAAAGGAGAGTAACTGCTGACACTGCAGAAATACAAAGAATTATGAGAGATTACTACAAGCAAGTATTTGCCAATAAAATGGACAACCTGGAAGAAATGGACAAAGTCTTAGAAATGCACAACCTTCCGAGACTGAAGCAGGAAGAAATAGAAAATATGAACAGACCAATCACAAGCACTGAAATTGAAACTGTGATTAAAAATCTTCCAACAAACAAAAGCCCAGGACCAGAGGGTTTCACAGGCGAATTCTATCAAAAATTTAGAGAAGAGCTAACACCTATCCTTCTCAAACTCTTCCAAATCATAGCAGAGGGAGGAACACTCCCAAACTCTTTCTACGAGGCCACCATCACCCTGATACCAAAACCAGACAAAGATGTCACAAAGAAAGAAAACTACAGGCCAATATCACTGATGAACATAGATGCAAAAATCTTCAACAAAATACTAGCAAACAGAATCCAGCAGCACATTAAGAGAATCATACACCATGATCAAGTGGGGTTTATCCCAGGAGTGCAAAGAATCTTCAATATACACAAATCAATCAATGTGATACATCATATTAACAAATTGAAGGAGTAAAACCATATGATCATCTCAATAGATGCAGAGAAAGCTTTGGACAAATTCAACACCCATTTATGGTAAAAACCCTCCAGAAAGTAGGCATAGAGGGAACTTTCCTTAACATAATAAAGGCCATATATGACAAACCCACAGCCAACATCATCCTCAATGGTGAAAAACTGAAACCATTTCTACTAAGATCAGGAACAAGACAAGGCTTCCCACTCTCACCACTATTATTCAACATAGTTTTGGAAGTTTTAGCCACAGTAATCAGAGAAGAAAAAGAAATAAAAGTAATCCAAATCGGAAAAGAAGAAGTAAAGCTGTCACTCTTTGTAGATGACATGATACTATACTTAGAGAACCCTAAAGATGCTACCAGAAAACTACTAGAGCTAATCAATCAATTTGGTAATATAGCAGGATACAAAAGTAATGCACAGAAATCTCTTGCATTCCTATACACTAATGATGAAAAATCTGAAAGAGAAATTAAGAAAACACTCCAATTTACCATTGCAACAAAAAGAATAAAATATCTAGAAATAAACCTACCTATGGAGACAAAAGACCTGTATGCAGAAAATTATAAGACACTGATGAAAAAAATTATAGATGATACAAATAGATGGAGAGATATACCATGTTCTTGGATTGGAAGAATCAACATTGTGAAAATGACTATACTACCCAAAGCAATCTACAGAGTCAATGCAATCCCTATCAAACTACCAATGGCATTTTTCACAGAACGAGAACAAAAGATTTCACAATTTGTATGGAAGCACAAAAGACCCTGAATAGCCAAAGCAATCTTGAGAACGAAAAACAGAGCTGGAGGAATCAGGCTCCCTGACACTGGTCAGAATGGCCATCATCAAAAAATCTACAAAATGCTGGAGAGGGTGTGGAGAAAAGGGAACACTTTTGCACTGTTGGTGGGAATGTAAAATGATACAGCCACTATGGAGAACAGTATGGAAGTTCCTTAAAAAACTAAAAGTTGAACTACCATATGACCCAGCAATCCCACTACTGGGCATATACCCAGAGAAAACCATAATTCAAAAAGAGTCATGTACCACAATGTTCATTTCAGCTCTATTTACAATAGCCAGGACATGGAAGCAACCTAAGTGTCCATCAACAGATGAATGGATAAAGAAGATGTGGCACATATATACAATGGAATATTACTCAGCCATAAAAAGAAACGAAACTGAGTTATTTGTAGTGAGGTGGATGGACCTAGAGTCTGTCATACAGAGTGAAGTAAGTCAGAAAGAGAAAAACAGATACCGTATGCTAACACATATATATGGAATCTAAAAAAATAAAAATAAAATGGTCATGAAGAACCTAGGGGCAAGATGGGAATAAAGACACAGACCTACTAGAGAATGGACTTCAGGATACGGGGAGGGGGAAGGGTAAGCGGGCACGAAGGGAGAGAGTGGCATGGACATATATACACTACCAAACGTAAAATAGATGGCTCGTGGGAAGCAGCCGCATAGCACAGGGAGATCAGCTCTGTGCTTTGTGACCACCTAAAGGGGTGGGATAGGGAAGGTGGGAGGGAGGGAGATGCAAGAGGGAAGAGATATGGGGACATAACTGATTTACTTTGTTGTAAAGCAGAAACTAACCCACCATTGTAAAGCAATTATAGTCCAATAAAGATGTTAAAAAAAAAAGACCAAAAAAAGGAGTTATACAGCAGAAACTAACACAATATTGTTAAGCAATTATACTCCAATAAAGATATTTTAAAAAAAGATACACACAGAAAGTTGAATATGATTATATTAAGTAGGAGGAAATGTTACAAATATTCATAGTAGTTATTTCTGTGGCATGGTATTGCTGGTGCCTAATTTTCTTCATTGTTCTTTTTGTATTTTCTGATATTTACAAAAATGAACAGGTATTATTTTAAAATCAGAAAACAAATGGAAAAAAAAAAAGTTATATGTGGTTTTCCATTGAACTTTTAAGAATACCGTATCCGAGAAAACACTAGTTTGGGCTTCCCAGAATTTCCAGATACTCTTTCCTTTGCTGGGGAGGCCAGTAGGGTCAATCGCACACTGAGGAGGGGAGGTGGGGCCAGGGTGGGGCAGAGCGAGGAGAGAAGCTGAAGAAAGTGGCCATGTGTAGTGACTCCTGATGGCTTCCGAGGAAGTAATGGGCCAGGGTGAACTGAGTCCAGCAGACCAGGGCTAGAAGTGGGGACTCGAAATCCTAAGAGCTTCATCCTCTCCCGTTTCTTGGGTCTCAGTTCCTTAATGTAATAAGGGCTAAGTCCTTCTTGCCCGGTAAGCTGAAGAGTTGCTCTGTGCTTTGGAATCTTTCAGTAAAGAGTGCTCCGGTGTAGACAGTTGAGCTTGGGCCTCTGGGAACCCTGGGAAAATGTACGTGGATAAATGAATAGGTGGATTAATGTGGAGTTATCCAAAGAATGTCAAGAGGACCAAAGCTAGAAGAAAAAAATGCTTACAATATTTTTAGATTCAGAAAAGTCATATTCTTCTTGGTAAGTGACAAAAATGCCATGAAGGCAAAGCTTAAGCAAAGTTTTGTGAAAGGGAAATTGCTAATACAAAGATAAGCCCTGCAGTTCTTTTTCTTTTAAAAACATATTTATCCCTCCACTTAACAAATATTCCTGAATACCTTCCTGGTGCCAGGCGCTGCACTGGAGCAGGGTTACCGGAGAGAATGAGGCGGAGGTGACTGTGGTTGGAGCTGTGAGCTGTCATGGAAAGTGGCAGTTTTTGTTTTCTTTTCATGGATTCACTCCTCATTAATTCACGAGACATTATGGACCCCTCACCATCTGCACCAGGCCCTGTGGTTGGCGCGAAGAACACACACACTGTCTTTTCTCTTCATGGTCAACCGGCCTGGGGGATGGGGAGAAGTGTGAGAAAATCAATATCTGTAATAAGAAGCCCAGTTTAGCTGGGAGGGGTCGGGGAAAGCTTCTGCAATGAGGTGATGCTTGTGCTGGGCTGTGGCGGAGCCTTTCACTCATTCATTCATTCACTCTTCTATTCCACAAATACAGATTTGGGCTGCACACGATGCCCAGGTGCTGAGAATAGAATGATAGTCTGGTGGGAGAGAGCAATAATAAATACACAAACAAATACATCAAATGATCATGGCTATGGCACAGGGAAGGATATAAATGGGATACTGTGATGGAGAACAGCAGCGGTGGCAGCCAGGGAGAACGACACTCTTGAATTTAGAATGTGTGGAAGGACAGTCAGCAAAGGGCTCTCTGAAGAGGCTTTATTTAAGCTGAGACCCAAAGGTTGAGAAGCACCTAGCCATGCAAAGAACTAGGGCATTCCCGACCAAGAGAACAGCAAGCTCAAAGGCCCTGAGGTGGTGACGAGAGACAGGAAGGAGGCCAGTGTGGATGGAGCATTGGTACTCGAGGGGAAGGGTGGACAGGTGAGCTGGGTCAGGCCGTGCTGGGCCTTGTGAGCCATGGTAAGTGTAGGCCATCGAGGGGCAGAAGAGTGACAGATCTGGTTTATGCTTTAGACCACACATAGGCTCCTCTCAGGAGAATGGATTGGGGGGAGATGCATGGGGTGGATGAGAGTAGGAGCAGAGAGATCTATGAAGTGGCTTCTGCAGTACTCTTGGTTAGACTATGGTGGCGTGGAGATGAGAGTTAATTAGTAAGGAGGATTGGGGAAAAGGCAGTGGGAAGTCTTCTGGGTAGAGGAAATAATTTGTGCAAGTAAGAAGAGTGAACAGACATTTTAGGAAATGACAAGTAGTTCTTTGTAGCTTGGAGATGGAGGTAGCAATGTGGGAAAGGGTCAAATCATAAATGGTATTCTATACCAGCATAAGGAGGTTAGATATTATTCTGAGGGCAGTAGGAGACCACTGGAGAATTTTCAGCAGGAAGGTTCCCTGAACAGAAATGAGCATTGGAAAGATGTATTGGAGGAGAGATTCAAGGCAAGTGGAGGGGGCCACTGATGGTAGACAAGACCAATGGTATTGAGACAAGCTAGGAAACCATTGCTCTTTAGAAAGAATGAGACAGGGAATCCTGGCTCTGCTACTTACTGCCTGTGACTTTAGGCAACTTACTTAACCTCTCTGAGCTTCAGTTTACTCAACTACACAAATGGGAATATTACTTGACAAACTTTTCATGAGGTTTACATTAAAGAGTAGTGGTAAAATTACCATTTTATCATTTCATGAGGATTACAGTAAATGGTAGGGGAGAAAGTGTGGCTTGTAGCAGACACTCAGTCTTAATCTCCTCTCCTTCACAATCTCTATCCTGATTATATGATTCCAAAGTGCATCCCCAAATAGTGTTGCAAAATAATTAGCTATCCATCTACAGTATGATAACATCACTCCTCCATACAATCTGAATAAAGCATAAAAAGGAAAGTAAAAAAAAAAAAGAAGGTAAATCAAAACTGGAAAAAAAGAATGGCATTTCCTGCTTCCTCATAAACTGGAAATAAAAAGTTGGCTAAATGTTTCTTTATCCATTAAATCAGCATTAAAAAACCAGATAAAGAAAATAAATGTCAGTTGTATCTGTTAGATGAAACTCTATAACCTCGTTGAGAGTATTAGAGAAAATCTAATGCCGGGACAGCAAAGAGAATTTTACTCAGTTAAGACTGTGCATTGCATGGGTGGCAAGGACAATTCTGAAATACATGATATAAATCCCTTATCTGAAACTCATGACCAGATGTATATCAAATTCAGAATTTTTCAGATTTGAGAGAGATAATGTGGTGAATGTGCTGTGTATTCCATAACACCCCTGGTGTGGGGTTATTACTATTTCTTCAGTGAAATATGAGAATATTCATACTAAGTGGGATAAATAGAAACCCATAAAGACCTTCAGCTTAGTATAGGTGAGGTTTTCCTACTAAATGAGTTTGTGTCCAAGTTGGAAATAACTTTTCTTGTTCAGACTTTGGGGATTTTTGAATTGCTTTTAAGAGGTTGGGGATCTAATGCCCTTCCCTGGATTTTGTGGACCCCTTAACCCAACCCCTTCCTTCACAGGGCTCACAGTGGCTGCAGGGGGCCTGGGTGGTAGGGGGTTCAGACCCAGCCCTGCCTTAACCCTGATGCCCTCGTCCTTCTGACCTCCAGGCCCTACTGCTGACCTCAGCCGCCGCACTGGAGCCTTCTTCATTCATGAGGTCCTGGAGTCGCCCCCTGAAATCAAACCTCTGACTCTGTCCCACCCCGTCTACCACTCATGTCTGAACTGCAGTCCTACATAGCTCAAGTGTCCTCCTCCGGGACCCCCGACGTCCGGGTATGTATTTTGGGACAGCTAAGTGATTTGGGGTCTGCACGGCAAATCTCTGGGTCGAGGTGAGAAGTAGCTTACATCATCAGTCTGCATTTTCTAATTCGGCTCCAGCGTTTCCAGACACTTTTATATGTAAGTTTTGGGGTGGTAATTCATTCAGACTACATTCAGATGTGCAGGGAAAAAACAGTAGTTTCTTTACTAACTGATGATTGATTTGACTTTCGTCACAAGCTTCCTACCTTGCTTGGTAGAAATGGGGGTTGGATAAATTTAGTCCAATCTGATCAACTCTTCCATGTTAGAGACAGTCTGTTTAGGTAACAGAGTCCCTTGTGGATCTATATACCCAGTTTTTCAGACTTTTTTCTCATCTACTTCTCATTCCTGAGGTAGCCATCAGAGTATGATGGACAGTCGGGTCCCTTGGTTACAGCAGCAATTTTCCAATAGCAGATACAGGGAACTGATTATAGTTAGAGAAAATCACACCCAGCCTTACGCTGAGTAACTAAGATTTATCAAGTGGGCAAAAGTCCTCTATCCTTGGGATTCCTCTCATCCTACCTGACATATTCCTCTGTCTTGAAGTAGAGAGACTGAGCTCTACAAGTCTTATCCCACCTGTTTCTCCCTGTTTCTCTCCATAGTTTTTTTGCACATGGATGTGGGCTTTTGACTTTCTCCCCTCTTCCAGTTATAAAATAAATAAGTCATGGAGATGTAATGTTGAGCATGGTAACTATGGTTGATAATACTGTATTGCATATTTAAAAGTTGCTAAGAGAGTAGATCTCAAAAGTCACAAGAAAAAAAATTTGTAACTACGTATTGTGACAGATGGTAACTAGACTTACTGTGATCATTTCACAGTATATACAAATATTGAATCACTATGTTATACACCTGAAGCTAATATAATGTTGTATGTCAATTGTATCTCAATAAAAAATCCTCTCTCCTTGAACAAATCTTGGCTTTTACATGCACTGTCTGCAAGATCCTATTTGAGTCACGAACGTGAAAAGGCAAAAGAAAATATTCATTAATAGTTTTTAAAATATCACCTCTCATGATACATACAAAAAAAAAGGGGGGGGAAGGATTTACATCAAGGTATTTATACTGTTTATAACTGTATGACAAAATTATGTGATTTTAAAATTTTTCTTATTTTTGTTATTTTTTGACTTTTTTATGATGAACATACACTGCTTAGTTAAATTTTTTTAAGTTCTTTTAAAAATATGCCTGTAGCACTATCAGTTAGGAAAAGGCAAATTATGGTCTCTGTTGGAACAAATTTAAACTTGTCAGAGCAGTTAAATTAATTAGGTCTTAAGTGACATTTAATAGCCAGGGTGGTAGGCCTGATACAACTTAGCAAAGACTTAGAAAATTAGGCATAATAGCGTACAGATTGTACTCCTGCAAAGCACGCTCAGTTCAGGGGAAACAGCGCGTCAAGCAGGGTTCCTCAAAATGCTTCTGCATCTTAGTTTGTTCTTTCTTTTGGAGAGGGGCACAGGTGAAATTTCAAAGATGAAACACACGCCCATTTTTGTTGGCATCCCTCCTTCGTGTATGATGACAAGGGAATTACTGCGGGCTGTGCTGGAATATCTCATGTATGTATCATTGTAAGTAAATCCTGGGGGCACTTTTTTCCCCGTAACAAAGAGGGACATAAAGCTCCCTTTTTACTGAAATATGAGAGTTAGATTTATAATGTCCAGGAAGGTGTGAAACTCTCGAAGTAGAGGGAAGCGAGGGGCTTTGTTGCCATCACGGTCATCCTGCCTGGCCAGTCTGGGACAGATCTGGGTGAGGGAGGAAATGAGGGGACGAAGGAGAGGGACCAAGCATGCCTTGTAGAGTCATCTGAAAGAAAGTGCAGCTGAATGTCCCAAGCAGGAAATTTAAACCTCAGCCTTCAGGAAAGGAAAAAAGTTCAGAGGAAATTCTAAACTATATTTTTCTTCAGGTAGGTCTGGTGGGAGCATCTTGCCCCTTGCGTGTGTGAAGCAATCCGAAATAGCCCCCAACTTCAGAGTGCAAAGTTACTCGCTAAGGGCTTTTCATTTTCCACTGTGGAAACCTCCACAGCCACGTCAGACACTGAGTCAAAATATAGCAGAGGGGGATGCCAGACACTTCTAGGGCAAAGGTTTCTTTCTGTAGCTCTACCGGGCCCCGACTATTACCTGTCTGCTGCCTTCCAGACTGGGTCTTAATCACTTCCAGCTGTGTTGGCTCCTACAGTCCCTCTGGCCCCTCACCGTCTGGCCTCCCTGCCCTCTGCCTTTTGTGTAGGAAAAATTAAGTATCACACTTAAATCCCCCCTTAGGACTTGGGGATCCTGAGCAGGAGCCTGGCCACAGTATCCGTCTCCAGCAACAGATGAGGGGGCTGGCTTGCCTCACATGGGGTCTCCTTTCTGCCCTGGGGCTGAGCCCTGTCCCTAAACAGTTACAGCTAAGCACACAAAGGGACGTAGGTACACAGGGCTCCAGTGCACACCCCCCTCCCCTCAAACGCCACCCTGGTACCCTGAATGCCCTCAATTCCTTCCTAGGGATTGGTTCTTTAGGGCTAAACTTAACCCTCTCCAGGTTGTCATCTTTTGAAATACACATTTTTCTGCCAGGGTGGCCGGTATCTCCATCAAACCAATGCCACACAAGCCTTGGTGAATTGGGGGGATTGAAAATCTGTGGCTGGAGTGAGACTGGAAAGTGCCTGGCATCGTGCCACGAATACCCTATCCCTTACACATGTAGACATCATAGTCAATAGTGGAACGGTTCTCCTGCCCAATAAACCAAGGCTAAGGCTTCAGCACCCTCAACACAGCACATCAGGTACACACTAAAGCCTGGAATGATTGACAGATTGTGTGAAGTCTCTGCCATCTTTGGGCTAAACCATAGGATGTATATTGGGCAGTAGGGAGCTACGAGTCTGGGTCAGTGGGCAGGGATTGCCTACATTAGTACATCTCAAACTTGACCTTACATCAGAATCACCAGGAGAGCTTGCTAAACACAGATTGTTATCCCCACCCCACCACCCAGAGTTTCTGATTCAGTAGGTCTGGATGAAGGTCCAGGGTCCAGCACGCTGCTCCTGGTCTGGGGACCACACTTTGAGAACTACCGGTCTGCATGATATCAAGGAACTTGAACTCTGTTTATCATGCAGCGTGGGATCCTTGAAGGACTTTAATCTGGGTGCAAGCGGGTCGTGAGGTCAGGTTTACACTTTCCAAAACTCAAACTGCCATAGCGTGGAGGGTTGCCTTGAAGGGAGTGCAGCTGGGGGCAGGAAGGCTAAACAGAGGCTGTTGGCATGATCCAGATAATCTTACAGAAGGAGATCCTGGCAGCGAGGTTGCACTGGGCAGCCTCCAGAAGCCTGAGAAAGATAGAAAGTTGAGAAAGATGGTTTAGGAGAAAGCACGAAAAGGAGATAGGGAGCCTCAAAGACATGGTGGCCATTCCCCAATTTTGCCAAGGGTGGGCCGGTTCCCAGAACAGGAGACTGTGACCCTGCAGAGGGGTCTGCAGAAGTGACACTCGCCAGGCAGACCTGCCAAATCCGTATGGCTGACTCTCTCCCTCCTCCCCTCCCTCTCTTTCCTGTGGGGAGATGTTACTGGGGGTAGGGGGGCTGCTTAGAGAACAGGTGGTGATGATTACCAGGAGACCAGCAGTTTCCCTGCCTCATCTTTCAAAGTGTCAAAAAAGGCTGACTTAGGAAATTATGGAGTGTAGGAAGCTTCCCCGATTTGTTCAGTTCAGTAATATTTGGCGGAGCCTGGTCATTCCGACTTAGTGGCTGATGTATAATTCTGAAAGGACACTGAAAAATATCTAAACTCTACTAGCAGTGCTTTCCTAAGGAGGGTCGGCCTAGAATTACCAGCATACACACAGTAAAAGAGAATTCGGAATTTTACTACACGTTCCAGATACGTAAGTGAAGCTACATCAGAATCTGAACAAATAGTAATAATAATAATAATAATAGCTGTGAAAGGTATCATGTCAGGCCCCTGCTCACCAATTATCCGTGGATTCATGTGGCTTTTGATCTACCTTGACTCATCTACAAGCCACAAAATAGGTCAGACTGGCCTGCTACACTGCTCTGAATCTTCTTTGTGCATTTTCACCTCAGGCTCTGCCCAGGCAGTTCTCCAGCTATAAGATTCCTGAAACGTCCCTCCTTGCCTTAAGGTCTCTCTTAAGTTTACTCGCATTCATAACTTTTCTTTGAGCACACCGACTCACGGCCATTCCTCTCCCGTCTGAAGTCCTATGACATTTACTGGCTGAGTGTACCCTTTGGGCCTTAGTAGTGGCCTTCTGGTATTAGTTCCCTTTTTAGGAGGAAAGTTCTAGCTCCCCAGTGGATACTTTGAAGCCTGGAGCAGCCAGGTCTCATTTGTCTGAAAGTGAAGCATTACACTCACATGAAACTTACATGGGTGACATGGGGAATGTGGTGAAGGTCCAGGGGATGGACCTTCCATCATAAATCTCAGGAAGATGAAGTCGGCGGTTGGGCCCCACCTGGAACCAGGGACATGAACGCTGCCAGCAAGCTCTCTCTTCTTCTCCATCTCTTGTTTCTGAAACTTGCTGCATTCTGTCAAACAGGTGTCCTCAACAGCACTGGGAACTTGGCCATCGACAACTCTCTGGCTCATTTTGACCATCAAGACACCAGGGAGGCGGTGGCCTCCTTCCTTGTTTTCAAGCTCAAAAAATTAGATTGACCTGGCTTAGGACATTCCTAGCCTTGGACTAATTAGTGAACTGTGGCTGTAGGGGAAGGGAATGTCTATTTCATGCTTGCTTCCTCCTTTCCAAAGAAGCCCAGTTTGGTTATATCATTCCCCTCCTCCAGGTGGCTAAGTGCTTCAGGGGCACCAGCCCCAGCTCCAGCCTTGAGGGTGGTCCTGAATGGTCAAAGCCAGGAGTCAGCAAACCTTTTCTGTAAAAAGCCAGAGTAAATATTTTAGGCTTTGCAGACCATGTCTCTGCTGCAGCTACCCAACTCTGCCATTGTAGTGTGAAAGAGGCCATGGACAACCTAAATGAATGAAAGTGTGACTCTCTTCAAATAAAATTTTGTGTATAGGCACTGCAGTTTGAATTTCATATACTTTTAACATGTCATGAAATATTATTCCTCTTTTGATTTTTTTTTAGCCATTTAAAAATATGAAAACCATTCTGACCCCTGGTCTAAGCTAATCATCCCCCTTGCCAATGGCAGGTTTAGACCAGAACACGTGATACCCTTGGGCCAGTTGGATGTGCAATGAAGTCTGCTGGGAATCTTCGGGAAAGGTTTCCTCACATGTAAAAAGACGCATGGCAGACACATCTCCTTTCTGTTCCTGGGCTGTGTCTAGCATGGATTTGACTGCTGGGAATCCCGGGGCCATCTTATGACCAGCTGGGGGGCTGGGCTGAGGACAAAGCCCTCATGCGGACACTGGCCAAGCTGAAAGATGGAAAGTGACTGGGTCTTTGATGAAGTCTTTGAGCCACTGAATTAACCACCCTGGAATGGCCCTACCTACAGCCTTCTTGTTCTGTGAGTTTATAAACATCTTTGTTGTTTCAGCAATGGAGTTAGATTGTAGCTATTAAATTGTAGCCGAAAGCAGCCTCATCTGTGAATACCACAGGACACCATGAATGGGAGCTCCCAGAGTCCCCCCTGATTGGAGTGAGGGGCGGGGAGCAGAACACCTAAAGACCAGTCTGGAATCTCATTTTACATTTCCTCTTACCTTGTTAGACTACACCCTCACTATTACCATTTGACTGAGCGCTTCTATTCCCTGAAATTCTATCTCTTCGACATTCTCACTGTCCTGCCACTGCGATATTGATGTTTTTAGTTCCTGCTACCGACTGAAATATTCCCAGAGATTGCTCCAAATGCACATCTGAAGCCCCGTCAGAGAGAGGCTCAGCATGACCTCAGGTCTCCCAGATCACTCACCAAAGCACAGCCCAGAGAACGCCCCCTTGTGACCCGTGGCTTCAAGCATCTTGCCCTCCGCCCTTCCTGATTCCAGCCTCCCCGGCATGATGCATTCACTTCTTGAGTTAAACTCCTCTTCCCGGGGTTCCAGCCACCTTCCACCACATCCTTCCGCTGGGGAGAAGGTGCGCTCAGGTGCTTGTATAAATACAAGGCAGCCATTGTTGCCCAGCGTCTGACCACAGAGATGGCACGGGCTCCCGGTCCCAGAAAACACCCTGATTTGACCTCGGACGCAGCAGCAGATCCGGTTAGGCGGGGGGTCTTCTCCATTTACATCTCAGGCAGCTATTCAGCCCACTGCCCGCGTTTTCCCACCAGCAGCTGCTTTTCTCTCTTTCTCCTCTGTGTTTATTTTCTTTGCCTGCACACCTTGTTTTTCTTTCAGGAGACCCCTACCCAGACCTGCCATCTGGTTCCCCTTGAAATAAAGTGTGGAGTGTGCAGAGGTAGCTGGGGAGTCGGGGGCGAGTCCGTTGGAGCTCAAGCCGCCGTCTGCAGAGAGGCGCTGAGCCCCAGCTGTGGAGAGGAGAGGGGGTCCCAGAAAAAGTCCAAGGCAGGCCACACACCTCATTAGTTCATTCTGATTACTCTCTTTTATCTGGTTGTTAGGAACGGTGAACAGTGATAGATGAGGCAGTCCTGAGATTTTTATCCCCTGAATTATATACAATTTGGCAAGATTAGATAAACCATGGAGAAAGTACACAGAAGTTGACATGTATATACAGGCTGACTTGTAAGATTATAGAAGATTGCCTGAAATCCCAATTCCACAGCCCTTCCTCGTTTTTCCTGCAAATTTGGAGGGGCTTACACTTTGTTAGTCTTCTTTGCCTTTTGGCTCCTTGCCCATTTGTGCTGTTTCTTCTTCCATCAACCTGGGCTGAGAACCAGGGCCACTGTCCACCTAGACACAGCATGGACCCTGCACACAGGCGCCCTGTCCAGAGACAGGATGGTCACTAAATCTAGCTCCAGCTCAGCTCTCCAAGGAAAGCCCAGAGGAAGGAGTGTTTTAGGTAACTCCTCCACCCAGAGAGTATACCGTTTTGTAATTTGTTTCACCTGAGGGGTATCTTTTCTAATTTGTACAAAGATATCACATAGACGGAGGGTCCTGTGCGGACCTCAGCCCTTCACTGCTTCCTAGAAGGGAACATCCACTCACACCAGACGTAAATGAGTTTCTAGTAAACCAAAGATTTGAAGGGTCCTGGGTAGGTGGTCACTTTGCACAATACACAATCTCTCACTCTTGTTCTGTCTCCTTTGTCCCCTTCTCCTTTCTCTGGGGGTTGTCATCCTTGCTGCTTGAATGTGCCCTTGGGAATCTCACCCTCCATTTTCAATGAGTTATCCAAGGAGTTCTTCCAAATGAATGCAAAGCTCTCCTTACAGTGGTGTCTCCTTTGTCCCCTTCTCCTTTCTCTGGGGGTTGTCATCCTTGCTGCTTGAATGTGCCCTTGGGAGTCTCACCCTCCATTTTCAATGAGTTATCCAAGGATTTCTTCCAAATGAATGCAAAGCTCTCCTTACAGTGGTGTCTGGTGAATAACATTTTCTCTAACTCAGTGTGTTGGCGGAATCCAAAAAGAAAGAGTTTATCTTTGCTAAACTAGAATACACTGCATGTACCACATTGCTAAACAGCATTGGTCGTAGAAGTAGAACTGGTGAGTTTAAGAGCGGGAAACAACGCAATTATTCTCCCCTCCTCTCTCCCCTGACTCAATATTCAAACTTGTTCTATGTAACTACTACGTTTTCCTCACAAGATGTGTGTTTATTTTCATTATAAGAACAGTTGCAAAGCAGAAACTAACACACCCCTGTAAAGCAATTATACTCCAATAAAGATGTTAAAAAAAAAAAAAAGAATAGCTGCACTTCTGTGATTAAACTCTAGTCCCATCTAATAGTGAAAACCACTTCCTTTGAAGTGGAAGCTCCCATCCCCCAACCCCTACAGGTGTGCTTGATGAGATTCCCCTGCCAATGCTCCGCCCGCCACCTCCGCCCCCAGCCCACCAGGTGGCCCTGGGTCCTCCAGGATTGAAGTGGAGGAGTAGGGGGCATCAAGGACAGGAGAGGTGTGTTTGACACCCGTGTAATCTTGTGTTGGTTCCCTGTGGCCCTGGCAGAAGGTTAAAACTGAGTTTCTTTGAGCCTGCTGGATGTTCAAAGCTTTTCCCTTTATTTTGAAGTGCATTTGTGGGCTCTTGGGGGTTCCCTTGCTGGACCCCACCGACTGTAACTTCAGCAGACAATCCTCCTCAGCTTTGCATCGGAAGGTACTTCTCCAGCCTCCTTTTTGTTGTGGTTTCTACCAACATTTACTGTGTCTTCTGCATTTACTCTATCTTCTGCATTTCCTGTAAAATAGTACATAGAGTTAAAGGTTTGATCAGAATTGGTTTCCATTTTCTGCAAGATTACTCTTGGAGATGTTGAGAACTTCCTATTGCGTCGCATAATGTCTGGCGGTCTTTCTTTTTTGTGAGGTTAAGATTGGTCAGTGGGCTCAGATGTTATCAGCCTGATCTGGGCATCTGCTTTGACCTAATGATTTTAGCAGTTATTAGTGATTATCACCTAGATCCATAATTTCATTAGAATATCACCCTTTTATACCCACTCATGAAAAAAAAGGAGTCCATTCTAATTCTAACATCCCAATGCATTAATTGGCCTAATTTCTCCTGTAAAGAAGGACTTTCCTTCAACAATTACTTGGTTTCCCTGGGATACAATCCATACAGGAAAGGCAGAATAAATGTTTGATTGTTTCCCTTTATTTACCAGTTTCTAGAATAATAAGTTGGTTCCCTAGCACCCTCCAGAGATTACCAATTAGAGGGTTTTTTTTTTGTCTCATTATAAACTAATAGATTCTAATATATTTGGTGTGTTTCAATCCACTGCAGTTATTATTTTTATTGCTGCTTAAATTGTCCCATCTTTTGTCTGTGGGAAGCTCTTCAGGTTGGCTCCTGGGTCAATGTGACATGACATTAATGTTCTTTAATACCTTCCTTCCTTTCTAGTAGAACAATTAATTTTGGCCCATTTAAAATATTTTCTCTCCCAGACCCAAACTACTTTTTCAAAGAGCCCCGGTTCTTTTCAGTGGGAAATAGTATTTAGAGAACACATCTGGGCACTACAGATACTTATTGTTATTGGGTGGGTCATTATTTCTATACCTTTTCATTGGTCAAGGCCAGGAACCTGTATTTAAGAAAATATTTATTTAAGATGGGAAGGGAACCAGAACAGTTTTTTAAAAGTAAAAGAATTGAATGGGAGGATCAGTGCATTTCATAGGTAAGAAGGGTAAGTATTCATTTATGAAAATTCTGTTTTATTTTATTTTATGTGCATGTATACCAAAGACAGATTATTCAATATCTAAAAATTATATAATTTAAATCATGGGTCACACTCCAAGAAGAGATTTGAAAGCGCTGGAAAAGATCAGTTGTTTGAGCTGCGATAAAGAACAGCCCCATATATTGGAAGATTACTCATCACCTTCAACCAAAAGATCAATCAGGTGTTGAGACTTGAAAATCAAGAATCCCTTGTCTAGGTTGCCCACTCTCACCACTATTACTCAACATAGTTTTGGAAGTTTTAGCCACAGCAATCAGAGAAGAATAAGAAATGAAAGAAATCCAAATCGGAAAAGAAGTAAAACTGTCACGGTTTGCAGATGACATGATATTATACATAGAGAATCCTAAAGATGTTACCAGAAAACTACTAGAGCTAATCAATCAATTTGGTAAAGTGGCAGGATACAAAATTAACGCACAGAAATCTCTTGCATTCCTATACACTAATGATGACAAATCTGAAAGAGAAATTAAGGAAACACTCCCATTTACCACTGCAACAAAACGAATCAAATACTTAGGAATAAACCTACCTAAGGGGACAAAAGACCTGTATGCAGAAAACTATAAGACACTGATGAAAGAAATTAAAGATGATACAAACAAATGGAGAGATATACTATATTCTTAGATTGGAAGAATCAACACTGTGAAAATGACTATACTACCCAAAGCAATCTACAGATTCAATGCAATCCCTATCAAACTACCAATGGCATTTTTCACAGAAATAGGACAAAAAATTTCACAGTTTGTATGGAAACACAAAAGACCCCGAATAGCCAAAGCAATCTTGAGAAAGAAAAATGGAGCTGGAGGAATCAGCCTCCTGGACTTCAGACTATACTAGAAAGCTACAGTAATCAAGACAGTATGGTATTGGCACAAAAACAGAAAGATAGGTCAATGGAACAGGATAGAAAGCCCAGAGATAAACCCATGCACCTATGGTCACCTTATTTTTGATAAAGGAGGCAAGAATATACAATGGAGAAAAGACAGCCTCTTCAATAACTGGTGCTAGGAAAACTTGACAGCTACATGTAAAAGGATTAAATTAGAACACTCCCTAACACCATACACAAAAATAAACTCAAAATGGATTAAAGACCTAAATGTAAGGCCAGACACTGTAAAACTCTTAGAGGAAAACATAGGCAGAACACTCTTTGACATAAATCACAGCAAGATCTTTTTTGACCCATCTCCTAGAGTAATGGAAATAAAAACAAAAATAAACAAATGGGACCTAATGAAACTTAAAATCTTTTGCACAGCAAAGGAAAACATAAAGAAGACAAAAAGACAACCCTCAGAATGGGAGAAAATATTTGCAAATGAAGCAACTGACAAAGGATTAATCTCCAAAATTTACAAGCAGCTCATGCAGCTCAATATCAAAAAAACAAACAACCCAATCGAAAAATGGGCAGAAGACCTAAATAGACATTTCTCCAAAGAAGATATACAGATTGCCAACAAACACATGAAAGGATGCACAACATCACTAATCATTAGAGAAATGCAAATCAAAACTACAATGAGGTATCACCTCACACCAGTCAGAATGGCCATCATCAAAAAATGTACAAACAGTAAATGCTGGAGAGGGTGTGAAGGAAAGGGAACCCTCTTGCACTACTGGTTGGAATGTAAATGGATACAGCCACTATGGAGAACAGTGTGGAGGCTCCTTAAAAAACTACAAATAGAACTACCATATGACCCAGCAATCCCACTACTGAGCATATACCCTGAGAAAACCATAATTCAAAAAGAGTCATGTACCACAATGTTCATTGCAGCACTATTTCCAATAGCCAGGACGTGGAAGCAACCTAAGTGTCCATCAACAGATGAATGGATAAAGAAGATGTGGCACATATATACAATGGAATATTACTGAGTCATAAAAAGAAATGAAATTGAGTTATTTGTAGTGAGGTGGATGTACATAGAGACTGTCGTACGGAGTGAAGTAAGTCAGAAAGAGAAAAACAAATACCGTATGCTAACACATATATATGGAATCTAAAAATAAAAAAAGAAAAAGGTTCTGAAGAACCTAGGGGCAGGACAGGAATAAAGACGCAGACGTAGAGAATGGACTTGAGGACACAGGGAGGGGGAAGTGGGGGAAGCGTAAGCTGGGATGAAGTGAGAGAGTGGCATGGAAATATATACACTACCAAATGTAAAATAGATAGCTAGTGGGAAGCAGCCGCATAGCACAGGGAGATCAGCTCCGTGCTTTGTGACCACCTAGAGGGGTGGGATAGGGAGGGTGGGAGCGAGGGAGATGCAGGAGGGAAGAGATATGGGAACATATGTATATGTATAACTGATTCACTTTGTTATAAAGCAGAAACTAACACACCATTGTAAAGCAATTATACTCCAATAAAGATGTTTAAAAAAAAAGAATCCCTTGTCTGTATTTTATGGGGTTTTTTATTACCACACATCATATTTGTAATGAGAAAATCAAAACAAATAGTAAGGGGAAAACTTTACAGGAACAAAAGAGTGAGTTTAGTGTCACACGGATGCCGTCTGAATGTTTTTTCTAGACTTTTAATGTGGTCATAAAGCTAATTTGTTCTAGTTCTTTCTTGGAACTTTAAGAACCAACATTTCAAATGTTTTAAAAGGTAAGAGTAATAATGGTCCCTAGCCTGGAGGGAAGAATATATGGGAGAGGTGACAGCCTACTCACTAGGTTGACAACCAGTGACTTTGCTGTCCTCGAGACTTTACTATACCCTCGCTTCCACATTTGAAAAATAGCTTGCCCATTAACCACTTTTAGCCTCATTGAAGTTGTTAAAAAGAGAATTATACAAAGTCCTTTGAAAACTATAGTGCCTTCTGCTACTACCCAGGAGACAGGAGATAGGAGTCTGGGGTCAGCTTTGAATATGAAGGTAATTCAATCAGGCTTAGTTTTCATATGCCATAAAGATGGACATCAAGCAGTGGAAACAGGGCCGTTTCCTCTTCGTTCTAATGTAGATTGCAGGTGCACGTATCAAAAGATAATGAAACTCTAAAAGCCCTAGGAGAGCCTAAAGCTACACTGGATTGACTGTATAACAGAATTCAAAACTGGAATAACGGACAGGAGAGCTGTAAAACTGACGGGACTCATTTTTAGATATGAAGTTTAAAGGAAACTGTTCTTGAAACTCAACGTTTGCGAGCCCTGCCGCTTTTATACATTTTAGAAGCAGTGTGTGAAAACTCACAGACATTTTCTTTCAATAAGTCACACCAGGAAATGTGCAATAAAACTCAAAACTGCACAAATGCCTGCCCAAAGGCCCCTTACTCTATACCCGTGCTTCGAGCCACCTGCACTTTAAACAGCCCTGGGGACACCACTCACCAGACAGAGGGGGGTGGGTGTTTTAGGAGAGTGATCTCTCTCTGTCTTCTCATTCTTTCATTCATACACATGTCACTTCACTCTTCCACGCCTGCGTGCTCACTCGCTGTCCCTCTCTCCCCTCTGTGCGGTCATGGGGAACTCAGCACCTCTTTGAATCCACTCACACAAAAGCATTAGTAAGAAAGGCAGCTTTTGCTAAACACTGAAAGAGAGACAGAGGAGAGGGTTTGCAACACCCATCCCACAGGAAGCCACTTTAAAAATTCCTTTAAGATGTTCACAGATATAAAGAACAGACTTGTGGTTTGCAAAGGGGAGGATGGGATTGTGAGTTTGGGATTAACGGTTGCAAACTATTGTATAGAGAATGGATAAAAAAACAAGGTCCTACTGTACAGCACAGGGATCTATATTCAATATCCTGTGATAAACCATAATGGAAAGGAATATGAAAAGTATAACTGAATCACTTTGTTGTACAGCAGAAATGAACATGACGTTGTAAATCAACTATACTTCAATAAAATAAATAAAAAAAAATGATGTTTATGTACTCCAAAGTCCTGTCTCAACCTCACCCTCCATCCTGAATGATTTTCTCCCCCCTCTTCTCCATTAAGTGCCCCCTGTCCTTTCTCCATACTCTCTCACTAAGATGATCCCAGGAAGTTCAAACTCTTCCAACTTCTATTTGACAGATCAACTCAGCTGCCTCTGTTCCTGCCTCTCACCTGAAACTCATTGCAAGGACCCAGCACAAGAAAGGATTCTCCAGTTAATAGAACCCCTACTCCTTAGAAAGCAGACTCCATAATTCATACATTCAACAAAGACTTACTGAGCGCCTGCCATTTGCCAAGGATTATTCTAGGAGGTGAGGATATAGCAGTCAGTGACCATCATTTTCTACGTGAGCAGGCTTTTTGGTGTCTCATCCCTACCCCATCCATCTCATCAAGACATTTCTTCCTAACACACATAGTATTCTCCAAGAGAATTCTGACGGATGAAGTCCACATCTCACTGTATTTATTAATGTTTCATATATTCTTTTATATTGTTAATACGTTTTTAATTAAAAGACAACCCCAAACTGAGATAATACTATTTCCTATCTAACATAGTAGAAGAGATTTTTTAAAGTAATACAAGCTGACTTTCAGTCCCAAAACGGACTGGGGTGAACACAAGCACTGGTCTGAACTAACCAGCCCTTTGGCAAGAAAAGAGAACTCTCATTCAGAGTTTTGGAAAGCAGCCTGGCAAAATGGATCCAGAGCCTGAAAACTTCCCATATTCTTTGACTCAGTAGTCCTGCTTTGGGGAAATCTCTCTTAAGAAGTAATGAAGGAATGCTAAGTCTGAGAGAGACTTATGCATCAACTTGTGAAGTTAAGAAATAGAAACACTCCAAATATTCATCAGTAGAAGAATGGCCAAGTAAACTCTGCAGTATTCCATCAAAGGAATATTGTGAAATCACAAGGTATGATGGTAATACATTAGTCTTCTCCGCTGCCATAATGAAATACTAGGTATTCTAACAATAAACTAGGTAACGTAAACAACACTAATCTATTTTCTCACAGCTCTGGAGACTGGAAGTTCAGATCAAGGTCCAGCAGGGTTGGTATCTGGTGAGAACTCTCTTTGTGGCTTCTGCTGATGAGACAAATTTGCAAGTGGAAGCAAAACTTGTTTCTTCCACAATGGGGGAGGAAAGTCAAGTGAATGTCTACGTATGCGCACGTCTATGTACAAGAACTATTTTTGCATTGCTATCAGTTATTTACAATTTGCAGAATTGTAAAATAGCTCAAAGACAATGGAGGGTTAGAACAGGATAATTTGGAAGGGTGTGATCTAAACAATGCATAGCTTTGAAGTGCAAATTTTTCCCTATCTTAGCAAGAAAAAAACCCAATATTTATTTATACTTATTATAAATAACTCCTCCTAAACCTATGCATATTAAAAACACTAGTAGAAAATCTTCCCTCATTAAAAGAAATATATATATACATACACACACACACACGTGTGTGTGTGTGTGTGTGTGTGTGTGTGTGTGTGTATGTGTATGTGTTCGGGGGGGTTATTTTACTTTTCTGTAATTAAAACATTTTTTTTCCTTAATGAGCCTGCATTATTTTCTTAAGAAAAATAATTTTGGAATCTTAGTGTATGAAAGAAATTCTGTCTCCAAACCTTACTTCTTCCATGAAACTTTCCTTGATTAATTTCAATCATTTCCCTTCCGTTTTCTGCTGACTCCACACTTTCATACTGATTTTCATCTGTTTATTTGTGGATATTCCCTGTGTGTGTTTCAGGACTGCCCTTCCTATTAGATTGAAAGCTCTTCAAGAGGAAGAATCGGTCTTCAGTTCCCTGTGTATTTTGTTGTCTACCTATAAAACTACTACCTGTTTGTTGAGCAAATACACTGATTAGATTTTACTAGGTCAGCATTTCTCAAATTGTGTGCCAAGAGATCCTCCACAAATGAAGAGTTTCCTAAACAAATAACTTTGGGAACACTGCACACTTTATATCCCTGTTGAGGATTCACAATGCGTATTAGCACACTAAAGGTTCTGAAAAGTCCTGCAGTAAATAAACCTGCTTAACTTACTTTAACTCAACACTTCTCAAACATATTTCATATGAACACTTTTTTTTTAAATGATACCTATTGACATTGGGTGTTTTCTGGGATACTTTGAGGGAAATAAATTATTAACTCCAAGAAGACAGGGATAGAGATTATATCTTATTCATCTTTGTACTTGACCTTTCATGATGTTGTCTGATACATAATAGTGTTGGACAAAAGTAAGTATTTTTGTGTGAGTGAAGAAGTGCCTGAAGGTGAGCTTCTATGAACCAGTGTGATGTGTGTTAAGCAGCTGTAGGGAAGGGAGGGATTGATCAGGTTTTAAAATACATTTAGGAGTTTGTTGGGGGTTTCTTTTGCGGTATGCGGGCCTCTCACTGTTGTGGCCTCTCCCGTTGCGGAGCACAGGCTCTGGATGCGCAGGCTCAGCGGCCATGGCTCACGGGCCCAGCCGCTCTGCGGCACGTGGGATCTCCCCAGACCAGGGCATGAACCCGTGTCCCCTGCATTGGCAGGCGGACTCTCAATCACTGCGCCACCAGGGAAACCCTAAGAGTTTTTTTTAACCTGAGTCCACATGAAGCTGGCCAATAGAAAAATGTATGAAAATATCCCAATCCCAGGATGAAGACTAACTCAGACCTGGAAGATTTGCTAAAGATATTGTAGCTTACGGGACAGGAACCATGTACGCACAGAATATCCAGACTGCAAGCAATATATAAGATCACCAAGTTCAATTCTTCTCAAATTTCTCCCTGACATACCCCTGTGGGCCAAGGATAGTGAACACGTACTCTGAGGGAGGTCTATGGGAGAAATCTAACTGGCCAAATACAAGCAGGAAGCTTTTTGGAGTTTTGTATTTTATCTTAAAATAAAACTGTCAGTTCTATGGATAAAGAAGATTGTGGTATATATATACAGTGGAATATTGCTCAGCCATAAGAATGAAATATGCCATTTGCAGCAACATGGATGGACCTAGAGATTATATACTAAGAGAAGTGAGTCAGAAAGAGAAAGACAAATATCATACGATATCACTTATATGTGGAATCTAAAAAATGATGGAAACAAACTTATATACAGAAGAGAAACAGACTCATAGACATAGAAAACAAACTTATGGTTTCCAAAGGGGAAAGGAGGGGGATAAAAAAAAAAAGTAAGTTCTACAATTGCTCCATAGTATACCTGAGTTTGTTTTAATAAAAAAATAATGCTTTACATTTTTTAGTTGAGTGGTATAATACTTCCATTCAAGATGCAAGGACTTATTCCTGCTCTCTCATTTAACATGGGAGAAAACTCACATCCAGAGAAAGAAAGTGACGTGTTCAAGACCATACAGCAAATCTCTGGCAAACCTGGGGTTGGAACCCAGGTCTCCTGAATGCCAATTCCATGCTCTTGCCCGACTAGATGCACTCTTCCACCTCACACTACACCCACAAAATGCCATTTGATCCAGTAATTCTACTTCTAAGAATCAAGCGTAAAGAAATAGAGCTTCAGGGAAAGACCCGAAGATGTTATTTATATTAGCATTAAATTAGAAACTACCTAAATCTTTAACAATGAGAAAATGGCTAAACAAAATACATGACAGGATATTTTGTAGCTATTAAAAATGATGCTTAGAAGAATTATATATAGTATTAAAATATATAGTATACTATATATTAGTATATAGTATTTTAAAAGGAAACAAAATCAAGCTTTCCTACTCTGTATAAAAATATTATATAGACATCTATTATTAATTTTTCTATCTCAAATGCAATACCTTAAAACATTGAGTTGTCATCTTTAGGCAGTAAGTAATGGATGATTCAATTCTTTTCTTCATACTTTCCTATGTTTTCCAAATTTTCTGCAATAACCATATTATTTTTATATTTAGAATTAAACAGAGCATGATTTTAAAATATATTTGTAATTCCCAAAAACAAAATTCATGGAAAGACAAACACAATGCTTGGCTATTTTAGCCGTGTGATGCCAAGTTCCCTTCCTGGTCCTGCTTTCTTTGATCTACCACCCACTGGGCCCCAGTTGCATCTGTTTTCTCCCAAAGGCTCCAAGCCTGGTGGTAAAGACCGGGCAGCTGATAAGACAGGGTGCTCTTCCCAAAGGTAGCGCATGCCTGAGTTTCCCAATGAACCTTGGAGGAAAATCCCTCACGTGGCTGGCTTTGTCCTGATACTTCCCTCTTTCACCATTCTTTCTTTCTTGTCTCTCCGGTTGGATTTTCACTCTAGAAAGAGCCAGCCTGTAGGTTGTGCACTGTCTGTGGGTGTCCTGGGAGGGTCTTGCCCATTAGTATTTGTCAGTGAGGTAGACTCATCATCCCAGGAGGCTGCAAACACATGTATGGTTTCATTTACAAACAAATGAAGCTGGACTCCTATTTCCAGAGGGGAGAAACAAAATATCCTGGAAGAAAAATGTCTTGAAATAAAACACAATAACACCGCAATACTCTAGCACAGTGGTTCTCAAATTTGAGCACATGCAGCATCACCTGGAGGGCTTCTGGAAATACAGATCGCTGGGCCCACCCTCCGAGTTTCTGATTCAGTAGATGGGGGAGAGGTCTGGGGAGCTGAGAATTTGCATTTCTACCCAGGTCCCAGATGATGCTGAAACTGCTGGTCTGGGGGCCACACTTTGAGATTTGCTGCTCTGGCAGAATCACAGACCTGGTTAAAACAAGGGAGAGGAGGGCATCTGTGACTTGGGACCCATGTATGGCTTTTAGCAGAGGAAGCTTTTGGATGTGTTTCTTTCCTTTCTTTACCCTAATTATTCTCTGTATTTCCATATTTCAATGACATTCATTTACTCATTCAACAATTTAAAGGGTACCCATAATACACTAGACACTAGAGATACAGCAATAAACAAGACGGACAAAATCTAACTTGTGGGAGCTTCTATCCCAATGGAAATGGTTTGCGTTAAACAGTTGTGATCTGTGTTTCCATTATCATTTGAGAATATTTTATTCTACTATAGGAGATGTGAAACTCATGAGATAACACAAGTATAGATAATGAGTAAGCAAGCACCTTGTGAGATGTAGTCAGAGTTTTATAAGGTAAGTTAAATATTAAGTTAATAAGCAAAACAAGCACATCAGCGTCGAACATAGAAAGGGACGGAAGGACCAAGAGAAACCTAATATTCATGAAACACTAAATAGACACCAGCCATACAAGGCCTTTAATATTCATGGTTTTAATGTGAGAAAACCATGGTGAGACCCACTCTGTTTCCATGTATCCTCTGCCCACAAAACACGAGTACACTCCAAAGGCGCTCATCAGGGTGATTGGCAGGCTACCGCTGTGGCCAAGGGGACTTGTTCCTGCATCTGTCCCATAAAGCAAGTGTGTATTTTGGCCCCAAGTACAGGCAGACCTCCAAGATATTGCAGATTCAGTTCCAGACAACTGCAATAAAGCGAATATCAGAATTAAGTGAGTCACATGAATTTTTTGGTGTCCCAGTGCATATAAGCTATGTTTTCACTATACTGTAGTCTATGAAGTGTACAAGAGCATTATGTCTAAAAATAGCAATGTGCCCTCCTTAATTTAAAAATACTTGTTTGCTAAAAAATGTTGACCATCAGTGGAGCCTTCAGTGAGTCATATTTTTTTTTGCTGGTGGAGGGTCTTGTCTCGATGTTGATGGCCGCTGACTGATCAGGGTCGTGGTCGCTGATGACCATTTCTTAAAATAAGACGACAATGAATTTTGCCACATTGATTGACTCTTCCTTTCACAAACGATTTCTCTGTGACATGTGATGCTCTTTGATAGCATGTTACCCACAGTAGAACTTCTTTCAAAATTGGAGTCAATCCTCCCAAACCCTGCCACTGCTTTATCAACCAAGCTTATGTCTAAATCCCTTGTCATTTCGACAGTCTTCACAACATCTTCACCAGGAGTAGATTCCATCTCAAGTAACCACTTTCTTTGCTCAGCCGTAAGAAGCAACTCCTTATCCATTAAAGTTTTATCATGAGATTTGCAGCAATTCAGTCACATCTTCAAGGCTCCGCTTCAAATTCTAGTTCTCTTGCTATTTCCACCACATCTGCAGTTACTTTCCCCACTGAAGTCTTGAACCCCTCAAAGTTATAAGGGTTGGAATCAACTTTATCCAAATTCTTATTAGTGTTCATATTTTGACCTCTTCTCATGAATCACAAATGTCCTTAATGGCATATAGAATGGTGAATCCTTTCCAGAAGGTTTTTTTTTTTTAATACAGCAGGTTCTTATTAGTTATTTATTTTATACGTATTAGTATATATATGTCAATCCCAATCTCCCAATTCATCCCACCACCACCACCCCCACGCCGCTTTCCCCCCTTGGTGTCCATATGTTTGTTCTCTACATCTGTGTCTCTATTTCTGCCCTGCAAACCGGTTCATCTCTGCCATTTTTCTAGATTCCACATATATGCGTTAATATACAATATTTGTTTTTCTCTTTCTGACTTACTTCACTCTGTATGACAGTCTTCAGGTCCATCCACGATGTCTCTACAAATGACCCAATTTTGTTCCTTTTTATGGCTGAGTAAAATTCTATTGTGTATATGTACCACATCTTTTTTTTTTTTTTTTTTTTTTTTTTGCGGTACGCGGGCCTCTCACTGTTGTGGCCTCTCCTGTTGCAGAGCACAGGCTCCGGACGCACAGGCTCAGCGGCCATGGCTCACGGGCCCAGCCGCTCCGCGGCACGTGGGATCTTCCCGGACCGGGGCACGAACCCGTGTCCCCTGCATTGGCAGGCGGACTCTCAACCACTGCGCCACCAGGGAAGCCCATAATCAATGTTTTTAAATCCACTACCACCCCCTTCCCCCACCAAAAGATGAGCCCCCTTCTAATTCACTAGGAAATCATAAGAATTCCCTTCGTATTTGAAATGTTCTATAGCACTGACATCCATGAGCTCCACTAAGCAGCTCTCTGGGTTGGGACAGGATAAGCTGGAACACCTTTAGCAAGGTTTTGTTTTGTTTTTTAAAATGCAGTCTTCAGGGATCTCCCCACTTCTTGAGCTGAGGAACTAAGCCGTTGAACTCAGCTGAAAGCAGCAGCTCGTAGGAGCAGCTGAAGGTTATTTCACAGTGAAGCCAACCTTGGCAGGCCTGGAAAACTCCATATGGGCTGCAGCTCTGGTCTCCAGGAAGCACCTAGCTCATCGTCCCCACTTGGTTTTCCTGGCATATAATCCCAGAATGTGTGCTTGAAAGGCAACTGTATAGAAAAAATGACTTGCTCTGTATTTTTTTCTTTTTCTGTTAACCTTTATGTGAATCATTCATGGAGATGCAATTTAATATTTATTCCATCTACGTATTCTCTATCCATTTAGGTTGTAAGGTAGCTAAGCATGTCCCGAGTCAAGAAGGACTCAAGGAGGAAAACATCACTGTTACCCTCAAGTGGCCAGCGCATGGGAAATGCGTCTACCTGTACTGTGGAGCCTCCACAACACTGAGTCCTCTTTCATTCCCCAGCTCTCCCACCTTGCTTCCCAGAAAATGACTCTCTCCCAGCCCCAAATCCAAAGCCCTTATGCACATAGAGACCAGCTCTGCCACTTTGTCAAACCCACAGAGACAGACGTGGACTCTCTCCTGCCTCAGCCCATGTGGAAAGCACACTGCTCAGACTCCAACCTGATCTCAATGGAAATGTAGATCCTGTGAATTACCTTAGAGTAAGAATCTGCTCTCACCTTTCATCACTTGATAGAAAAGCAGAGAAATTTCAGTCCTTCTTTACTACCGAAACTCAAGTGTTAGGTCCTCCATGCTGTGCAACAGAAATAGAATACAAGCCCCAAATGCTTGCTGTCCTTGGACAAATGTGGTTTACAATGCTCTAGAAGACACATTAAAAAAATTAAAAGGAAATAGGTAAAATTAACTGTAATAATACATTTAATCTAACCCAATATATCCCCAATATTACCAATTCACCCTGCAATCAATACAAACAATTATTGATGAAAAAGTATTCTTTGTTATACTAAGTCGTCAAAATCTGATGTGCCTTTTACACTTAGAGCACATCTCAGTTTGGACTAGCCACATGCCAAATTGCCACATGTGACCAGTTGCTACCATATTGGACAACGCATGGGTGTAGAAGTTCAAAACAAAATGGGTGGGGGAAGCAGAACCTCTGAGTGAGAAATTTCAGTGGAAATAGCATCCTCTTTTATATCTTTGGGAATTCCCTCCTCTGGAGAAGAATGTTTTCATCAAATCCTAACGCCCTTGGGATAAAGCTGGCCTGTATCTTTAGGAAAGAAGCTGGCTTCTTCATCGGCCCCCTCTTTTCCAGAACAGTGTTCCTCTCACTCTCCTGGGCACACAAATGCCCCAGGACCTTCTTAAAATGCAGATTCTGATTCAATAGATTTAGAGTTTTGCATTTCTAACAAGCTCACTGATGACCCCATTGCTGGTCCTTGGATCCCACTTTGAATAGCGAGGTTCTATAGGCTGATGCCCTCCAGCGTCCTGTGTGTGATTAAATGGAAGTGGTATATATTGAGGTTGGAGGAATGTGAACTTGGAGTCAGACCGCCAGGGCCTGGGGCTTTGGTTCACCACTTAGCTGTCTGGGTTGGGCAGGCTGCTTACCCCCTATAATCCTCAGTCTTCTCATCTATATAAACACAGGCAGTGACAGGGCTGCCATGTTGGGTGGTGCTGGTACACTAGGAAACAACCAAGGTCAAACATTTTAGCTTTTGGATGTGAAAGTACAAGCTTACCTTGAGAAAAGCAGGGACTTAGCTTTCCTTGATTTAACCCGAAATGGGTCCAATGTAAGCATCACCTCCTCAAAGAAACCTTCACTAACCTTCTAGTCTGATGAGGATATAAATGAATTCCCTGCTTCTTAAATGCTTATATCTCTCGCTTATATCACATAATACCGTAATTATGAACTTAGTTCTCAGTCTCTCCCACTGGAATTAAAGTAATTTGTAAGCAGCAAGAACAGCCTACAGTGTCCTTCCAGTGCCTTCTAATTGCTGGAGGACCAATTCTGGTTTAGCTGCATAAAATCCCTTGAGGAATTTGTTTAAAATATAGATTCATAGGCTCCATCTCGATAGTTGGGTTCAGTGGGTCTCGTTTGGATCCAGACATCTATATATTTTTAAAGCTCATCAGAGTTCTGCTGCCCAGCCAGGTTTGGGAACCACTGCCTTCTTCTACTTTGTATCCTCAGTACCTACCCAATGCCTGGCATAAAGGCAGCTCCCAATAAAATGTTTGCTGGATGAATCAGTCATCCTTTACATTGACATATGAGTCACAGCTTCCAAAGGGCCATTCCATATATTTTATATATAATCTTATCTTCAGGGGTAGATCATGTTTTGTAGACCTGATCCTTATTCAATTTGGAAGGCCTTCTTTAAGTAAAGAATACAAAATTAGATGTAAACATGAATATTTACTTAGAATGAGAAAAATCACAACAAATTCAAGTTTTGAAAAGCTGACAGTACATCACAAAAATCAGTGAATACTTTAATCAATTACCTGATATGTCTTTATATTACTTTTTCCCTAATGTTTTTTTGGCTGCATATTCTTTTATCACTTCTTCAAGTCACAAGTTTCATAATATTATAATATAATTTCTCAATAGAGAAATAGCAATATAATTTAGTCATTCCTCTAACATCGTTAATCAAAAAAATTTTTTATTATAGGTGACCTAGGATGCCTAAAACCTGTGGTTTCCCTAAACTGGAATGACTAGAAATAACTTTATTATATCTGAAAATGACTGAAAATCTAATAAGTATTCCATTAAACCTAAACTAAATGTATTCTTAACTTGGCTTCCCCTGAGCTGAGCTCTCAAAATACCTTTGGCCGCTCCATTTTCACCCAAGACAAGGGAAAATGTGATAAAGGGAAAGCCAGAGTGGAAAGGAGCAGCGGTTGTAACCAATTACTATTAAAATCTTCCTTTTGCAGTGAAAACATACAACCATGTGAACACACTGCTGGGGCTCATATGAGTGCCTTGGAAGGGGTCCTGATGCCCAAGCTCAGAGAGCTTTCCCAGTGAACCTATCTTTGCCCATTTGATACTCACTATCCCTATATTAGTTAGAGTCCCCTGGTTGTGAGCAACAGAAACAACTCTGGGTCAGGAAGAAGGCATTTATTGGTTGTGATGTTGGGTCCTTGCAGAACTGAAGGAAAAAGGTGCACAATAATTTCTCAGAAAGCAGCACTGGTATCCAGGAAATAGAGACAGATAGTCTCTTCATACTTTCCCTGTGAGGATAAATGAGATATGAATGTTTTTCAGCCTTTGCTTCCTTAGCTCAAAAATGTAATTCTAGGGACCAAATGGCTGATTGGACAAGCATGGCTCCCGGGCCTGCCCTCAGCCAGGAGAGAGCTGTACTGCTTGATGGACACTTCCACCAAGACTGGGTCCAACGGGAGAAGCCTAGTTACCCAACGCTGAATTGGGTGCTGCTATCAGAACAAAGGGGACTGGGGTTCGGTGGATGACCCCCACATCTCCTCTTCTGGGCTCCCATCAGGCTTCATGTAGCATTTATCACTTTATGTTATAAACAATTGAGTGTACGTGTGTGTTTCCAGCTGAGTTTGCATCATGCATCTTCCATTCTAGTACGTATGGAATACATGTTTATTAAATGAATGAATATTGTGATGAGGTAGTGGAAAGGTATTATTCCTCCAAAGTTACTTATGAAGCAGTGTGATCTAGAGAAGGTTTACTAACTTTCGCAGGGCCACATGATCAGAGAACGTTCAGAGATAGAACCAGATAACTGACCTGGAGACAGAGGGAATTTGCTGTATTCTCTTCCCATTGGGGTTTGAACCTGGGTCCACTAGTAAATGTCTAGAAGCTGAGGAGACTCTCATGAAGGAAAAGTCACAGGTTTTGGAAATTTCAGTGCCTGTCCACCCCGCCTGCCTCAACCACATCCCTAGAGGACCAGCCAGAGAGAGTACTGTTTCATATCATGCCATACTTTGTGGCAGGGCCATGGACCATGGAGCCAGCCCCTTGCAGGGAAGAGTTAAGCTCACACTCCCCTCTGCTATGAAAAAATTTGTCATTCAAAATGCCTGGGGGTTTCCCTGGTGGCGCAGTGGTTGAGAATCCGCCTGCCAAGCAGGGGACACGGGTTCGAGCCCTGGTCCGGGAAGATCCCACATGCCGTGGAGCAACTGGGTCCGTGAGCCACAACTACTGAGCCTGCGCGTCTGGAGCCTGTGCTCCGCAACAAGAGAGGCCACAACAGTGAGAGGCCCGCGTACCGCGATGAAGAGTGGCCCCCACTTGCCGCAACTAGAGAAAGCCCTCGCACAGAAACGAAGACCCAACACAGCCAAAAATAAATAAATAACTAAATATAAAGCCTGATCACATCTGAATGTGTGCCATCTGGCGGCATTTCTCCCCCCAGGTGGCTCTCAGCAAGGCGTCTTGTAGTCAGAGGTCTAAGTCATAACGACATTTGCTTTCTGCAACTAGAGGTTGCCTAAGCTCCTTGAAGCATAGAGCTGCTAGCAGGGAGATTCCTGGGCTGAAAAGATTGTCAGGAGTCCCCACAGCTGGGCCCAAGCTAATGCTTTTCCAAGTGCTATGTGGCAAAATCTGAGTTGTGACTATTGTTCAGTCAGCGGTTCTCAAACTACAGCCTGGGTTTGAATCACCAGGAGGGCTTGCTAAAATGCAGATTGTCGGGGGCTCACCAACTCTGCATGTCTGGAGTGAGGGTCTAGTTTTTGCATCTCTAACAAGCTCCCCGGGAGGTGCTTATGCTGCTGGTCTGAGGACCACACGTTGACAGGAACTGGTTTAGATACTTCAGGAGCTCCCCCTCTACCCCACCCCCTTTGAAACTGCTGCAAGGGATTTCACACCCTCTACCTGGCTCAGCTCTCCAGGAGAAGATTTCAGGGTGTGTATCACAGGATTAGCAGCTATCAAGTCACCCAACAACTGCTCTCTGGCTTTAAGGTGCAGGGTGTAAGCATATGTACACATCAGGCGTTCTCCATCTCAGAACTATTGGCATTTTGGATCCGGTAATTTGTGGTGAGGGGCTGTCCTGTGCACTGTTAGATCTGTAGAGGCACCCTGGCTTCTGCCCTCTGGGTACCAGTAGCATCTCTGCTCCCTCTCCCACAACCATGATTGTCAAAACTGTCTCCAGACATTGCCAATGCCACTTGGGTGGCAAAATCGCCTCTAGTTGAGAATCACTAGTATACATAAAATAACATGCTTTGGTGGGGTGGTGAAGGACATTAAAGATTTCTCCAGCTGGGTTCCATACAGCCCCCTGAAATAAACTGTAAACTCTAATAAATAAACTCCATGCAGCCCCCTGACATAAACCACAATGATGCCTTTCCTCTGCAACACACCTTTTAGGGCTGTTACACATATTCAAGTCCTTTGATCCTGACCCGTTTGGAAGAGCAGATATTACCACTGTCTCCGTTTTAAAGATGGGGAGACTTAGTCTCAGAGAGGTTTGGGATTCGCCCAAGTTTACACAGGGAATAACTCTCAGCAGAGGACCAGAACACACATCTTCTAATTCTTAGGTGAGTGATTTGTCCATCCCATGATACAACCTTTGTTCAGTCTACAAACATTCCATAAACAGTACCAGGTAATGGCATTTACATAATTTTTGGTGGTGGAGAGGCAGAAAGGACAGGAGAACATTTGTTTGTACAGACTGTGGGCTTGGGGGCTTCGAAAATCCCAGGTGGGGGCTAATGAAATCTATATATCCTGGGGACAAATTGATAGCTGTGGAGGCTTCTTGGAGTATGGGATCAGGTAAGCCTAAAGTTCCCTAGGAAATATGCCTGACCAAGCTGATGAGGTTCTTCTGATGACTGATCTGGGTCCTGTACCCATAAGCAGAGCAGGGACACCCTGCCTCAGTGTCCCCAAATTACCTCTACCCTTTCCTGTGTGTCAAACCGCCTTTTCAATGGATGCCATCATGGCCAAGTAACATCTATGAAACAAATTCTCTCTCTCGCTCTCTCTGTCACACTCTTAGTTTATTCTGGAGAGGATTTGATGCCAAATCCCCAATTAGAATACTGCTCCAGACAGAGAGCCCAGGAGGTACTAGAAATTGAGGATGCAATGTGTAGACACTACATTGCCACCTCCCACCATAGCTAACAATTTGCACTGCATTTTGCTGCTCTGGTTTGCTGGGATGAGCATTTAGGCAAAGACCAAGCCTTGGGAAAGTATTTTCACTATTATTTCAATTTAGCCTTCCTGCCTATCTAACTTCCATGTAACTTGCAAAGAAATTTAGATAAGAACAAATCCAGGAAATCTTAATTAAGATGAGCAAGATACAAGTATGGAAACCTAGCACAGTCTTTGTGTTTTTACGCTAATTTGAAAGTGTCACTGTTAAGGGGATCGTGTGTGTGTTTGTGTGTATCTATGTGTTTATGTATATATGTAATGTATGGTGTATGTGTGTGTATGTGTCAATGTGTGTGGTGAGGTAGTGTGTGTGTGTGTTTGTGTGTGTGAGTTTTGAGGGATTATTATGGGGGAGGAGTAAGACTTACCGGTTAGAACACTATAACTGAGACATAATTTGCCCACAGTTTTCAAAGCTGGGTGCCATTTACGTCTCCTGCTTCCTTGGCTCAAGAAAAGCTTTCAATATGAAGCTAAAATGGTTGAGGGTTGCTGAGTGAGCCAATAGGGCCATCCCAGAGAGAGTAATGGACTTCACCCCTAGTGAGATCAAAACAGACCTCTCAGCTGGAAAGGACCCCCATAAGCCCCAGAGGAACCCAATAATGGAAGAGCTTGGATTCCCCCCGACCAAGGTGAGATTGTCTCAATGTACCTGCATGCTATTGGAGGCTCTGGTGATGCCAGGCAGATGGAGTTGCAAAAATAATCACTCAGCCAGAACACTCACTGCCATGTGGCAATGAATTCACGTCACGCCTGCACTTGCCAGTGATTTACCCTCCAAACAAGATGAAGTGACTCTAATGGCTTCCACTCAGCTCCATATGGCCTCTCGGTATTCATTATTCCCTTCAGTGGGCTTTTCTTTGGTCATATATTTTTTTCTGTGAAATCTGGGAAGAGGAATAAAGGGAGAAAGGATGAACTCCTACATCCTTACTTACCTGAGTGTGGTAGAAAAAAGGAAAATTCTATGGAAAATATATAGAAAGAAAAGATGAAATGAAATTAATACTTTTTCAGACTTTGAATACATCTCATAATAATAACAAAATAAGAGCCTCGGGCTTCCCGGGTGGCGCAGTGGTTGAGAATCTGCCTGACAATGCAGGGTACATGGGTTTGAGCCCTGGTCTGGGAAGATCTCACATGCCGCGGAGCAACTGGGCCCATGAGCCACAACTACTGAGCCTGTGCATCTGGAGCCTGTGCTCCGCAACAGGAGAGGCCGTGACAGTGAGAGGCCCGCGCACCGCAATGAAGAGTGACTCCTGCTCACCGCAACCAGAGAAAGCTCTCGCACAGAAACGAAGACCCAACGCAGCCAAATAAATAAGTAAAATGAATTTATTAAAAAAAAAAAAAAAAGATAAGAGCCTCTTGAACTACTATTTTATAATTTTTTTTTGTTCTGGGTAGATTGTGTGTTTCTATTAATACATGTGAAAAACGTGTCAATATATATCGAGATCTGAAGTCATTAACAACATTAATTTCATTGGAAATGTTCTAATAATTGAGGTGAGAGGTTAAGGGCAAGTATGTTGAGTTACCAGTTTCATCCTTGCTAGCTGTGGTATGTGGCCCTAAACTAGGCATTCATTCATTCACTTATTCATTCATTCAATTGTTTATTCACCACACATTTATCAGGTTCCTACTATGTGCTGGGCACCATTCTGAGTACTGAGGATATAGTGGGAAATAAGAAAGACAAGGTCTCTCATGGAATTGACATTTCTGATGGGGTGTAGAGACAATTAAAATATACACAAATCAATAAATGAAAATACCAGCTATTGAATGATACTTACTAATAACTCTTCCTTGTCATTCAGACCACAGCTGAAATGTTACCTCCTTAGAGAAACTTTGGCTTTTCTTTTAACCCTTCCCTTTGTATTTGATCTAAATTAAAAGGAAGGACTGAAAGACAAGAAAGTGTCATCCATGGACATATGGGGGAATAGCATTTGAAATCGAGGGAATAGCAGATACAGTCACTTAGATGGAAGAGAGCTTGGAGTGTTAAAGAATGAGAGAGAAATTCAGCCTGGCTGGAGCCCAGTGAGGTGGGAAGAGGGTGCTACAGGAGTTGGTCAGCTGGAGAGATAGATAAAGGGCAGTTTTAAAGGTCTTGGTAAAGGATTAAAGACTTCATTCTGAAAGTGTTGGAAAGTATATACATTATGTACTGCTGTGTAACAAATTATGGATTGCTGCAATAGAATTGATGTTCCCTCAAAGCCAATTTAAAATTTTATTCTTTGTCATTAGAAGCAGCTGAGAATTTTCAAAACCTGCAAGTCCAGACTCCTTTTGTTTAAAAATCCTTCCTCAATTGTATCTCTTTCCTCTTGCATTTAAATATAAGCAGGAAGAAGAAAGCAGGAGGCTCCTTCAGCACTGCCTGGAAATTTCCTTCCCTAGTTCAGCTAGTTCACTGGGCACATATTTTTTTCCCACAATCCCACAGTTTAGGGTTGCTAAACTTTCTACCATTGCGTACCTCTTTCCTCCAGTTTCCAAGGCCATTTTCTTCCTTCCCTTTAAATTCTCTCTGGTAGCCTCCTCTAGGACCAGTGGGCTTCTGCTAAACCTTGGTCAAAACTCCTAGGTTTTCACTAGCACAATTTCCTAAAAGTTCTTTCACCCACTTCCTGATTACAAAGTTACTCCTTTTGTCAAACCCAAGTTCGTGTGCCTGACGCACAGTGAAGCCAAGCGAACTTTGAAATGTTGTCAGAGTTTGGAGCAGAGAAATGTTCATGCAAGGGCCATATAAGGAGAATGGGTGGCTCGTGCTCAAAAGACCTGAACTCCCCGATGGGTTGCAGGGAAGAAGTTTTTATAGACAAATTTTGGTGTGTAACACTTCTCTGATTGGTTGACAGTGAAGTAACAGGGTGGTGTTCCAGGAATCTCGATCACCAGTCTTCTGGTTCCAACCAGTCTGGGGTCCACATGCTTGTGCTCAGCCTCAACTTACCATCCTCCACCTGGGTGGGGTCCTTAGTTCCTGTAGAAGAACTCAGAGATTTGTATCAGGTTGTTGTGAACATGCCCAAAGAAGGAACGAGCCCAGGCCCCATCAAGGCACTATTGTTTCTTTCTGCATTCCCTCCCTCTCCTACATAGTGATTGTTTATGTGCCTTTTGGAACTCAGGGAAGGTCTAAGAGGCTGAAAGCCTTTTTCCTACAAACTAGAAATTGGGGACACAGCAAGGCCTTTATATTTGGGAGGTCCCCACAGGGTCCTGCTTGGTTTCAATCCCACATTTTGTTTTTGTTATGTTAGCACCTGACTTCCGTGTACCAAAATCTATAATGGTTATCAATTACCATGTAACAAATTTTCCCAAAATCTAGTGGTGTAAAGCAACAGATACTTTTTATTTCACATAGTTCCTGTGAGTCGGGAACCTAGGAGCAACTTGGTTGGGTGGTTTCACTCACAGTCTCTCATAGGTTATAATCAAGGTGTTGGCAAGGGTTACAGTCACTGAAGGCTTGATTGGAGTTGGAATATCCACTTCCAAGATGGTGCACTCAAATAACTGGCAAGTTGGTGTTGGTTGTTGACAAGAAACCTCAGCGCCTTGTCATGTAGTCCTTGCCAAGGGCTGCTTGAATGTCCTCATGACATGGCAGCTGGCTTCCCCCAAAGCAAGTGATATGAGAAAGAGCAAGATGAAAGCTATGGTGTCTTATGTCTTAGCACTGGAATTTTCAAAGCATCAGTTCCACAATATCCTAGTGGTTGCACAGGTCAGCCTTATTCAGTGTGAGAATGGAATCCACAAGGGCATAAATATAAGAAGGCAGATATCATTGAGGCCATCTGAAAGGGTGACTACCAAAAATGCCCTGAGGTTTTTAAGCAAGTGAGCGACATGATCTGATTTATATATTTAAATGTTAGTCTGCTGATGTGAAGAGAATGGATTTTGTAGGGGCAAGAGTAGAAGGCCAGAGATTAGACCAGAGCCCAGCAGAGTAGAGAGATGTTGGTGGCTTGGATTAGGTTGATAGCAGGGAGGGAATTTAAGTAAATGGATTCAGGATAGGTTTTGGAGTTGTATAATCAAGACTAGCTGAGGGATTGAAACCATTCAGGACTCTGCGGAGCCCTCCCCAATATAAAGGCCTTTCTGTGTCCCCCATCTCTTGTTTGTAGGAAAAATCTTTCAGCCTCCTAGACCTTCTCTGAGTTCCAAAGCGCAGATTCAAACAGTAATTAGGGGAGTGAGGGAATGCAGAAAGAAACAACAGTGCAGCATGGGGCCTGGGCCTGGTTCCTTCTCTGGGCCTGATACATATCTCTGAGTTCTTCTACAGGAACTAAGTCCCCCACCCAGGTGGAGGATGGTAACTTCAGGCTGAGTACACTGACGTGGACCCCAGACTGGTTGGAACCAGAAAGCTGAGGGTTGAGATTCCTGGAACACCACCCTGTTAACTTACCACCAACCAATCAGAGGAGGGTCACATACCCTGCATCCTGCCCCCAAAATTTTGCCTATAAAATGCTTTGCTCAGAGAGTTCGGGCTTTTTGAGCATTAACTGTCTTGGACTACTTGTATAGTGCCTTACAATAAATGCTGCACTTTCTTTCACCACCACCCGGTACCAGTAGATTGGCTGTACTGGGCATGGGTGAGTGGGCCGAAGTTTGGTTTGGTAACAAGATGTGGGAGGAAAGATTATAACTGAGGATGGCAGCTGAGTTTTTGGCTTGCCCAATTAGGTGAATGGTGATTCCAGTTACTGGGATGGAGAAAAGTGGAGAAGAAGCAGATTTGGAGAGAATCAAGGGTTCAATTTGAGATATGTATAGTTTGAGATGTCTACTGCAAATCTAAGGACAAAGCTGCCGACAAAAATCAGTTCAGGGGAAATGTTAGGGGCACAAAAAGGTTCAGGGGAGATGTGAAGAACTAAACAATATGGTACCAAGTGGGTATTCAATACGTCCAGAAGATACTGTAGTTAGGAAACTTCCTCACTGATCTTCCTCAAAATACAACTGTGCCTGGGATCTCAGATTCCTTTTTCCTTTTTTTAAAAACTGCTTACTATTAAGACATAATTTACTTACCATAAAATTCATTTGGGGGTTAAATTCCATTTGGTCATGTTGTATAATCCTTTTTAAAATACATTGCTAGATTCATTTTATTAGTATTTTGTTGAGGATTACTGCATCTATGTTCATAGGGGTGCTGGTCCATAATTTTCTTTTCTGTGATGTCTTTGTCTGGCATTGGTAACAGGATTATCCTGGCCTCATAGAATGAGCTGGGGACTATTTCCTTCTTTTCTATTTTTTTGGAAGAGTTTGTGAAGAACTGGCATTACTTCTTCTTTACATGGTTAGTAGAATTCAGTGGTAAGTCATCTGGGCCTGGGCTTTTCTTTGTGAAAAGTTTTTAAATTACTAAGTCAATCTGTTTACTTGTTCTAAGTCTATTTAAATTTTCTACTTCTTCTTGAGTCAGTTTTGGTATTTTGTGTTTTTTAGGAATTTCTCCATTTCATCCAGATAAACTGATTAATCATAGTATTTCCATATAATCATTTTTATTTCTGGAAGGTCAATTCTAATATCTTCTCTTTCATTCCTGATTTTAGTAATTTGAATCCTTACTCTTTGGTTCTTGTTAGTCTAGCTAAAGTTTTGTCAAGTTGGGTGATCCTTTAGAGGAACCAATATTTGCTTTTGTTAATTTTTCTCTATTGTTGTCATATTCTTATTTACAGCGAGAGGCTCAGATTCTCCACATTTGCACTCCAACTATACGACATCACATTGTGTAGAGCACTATAGAGTTAGCAATCAATCTTTTGTGGGATCCTTCTCCCAGCTTGTGTATAAGGTCAAATTCCAAAGAATTTATATAATCTTCTGCAGAGGTCCAAAAAGACCAAGAAAGTCAGTAGGGAGAAATGGATGCCCAGTTCCTATGCTGACGTTATTCCCTGCATCTTGAATGCTCCCAGTTTGTAACAGTGAAACATTTCCACTGGGAAATCCTTGTTAACTTCAAGGCATGTACTCATCATTCCAGATAATAGTTATAAAGTTTCCCCTAGTAAAAAATGAAGTTCCAGCCAACATTTAAGATGAGCTCAACAAGAGACAAGTAAACAAGTAAAAAAAGTTTTACTTGAGATTTGCAGGTGCATATTTTAACAATAGGAGTCAGTACAGAAATCTGTAGTGTTGGAGAATAACTAAAATTGTGATTATCCTTACCAAAACATTAACACAGTCACTGATCTTTGCACACCAGGTGTTTCTAATTACCTCACCCATTTACAGACTCTGTCTCTCCTCATAATTCTCTGTCCTCTTCCCAAGAACGATCTTTATGCCAATATGTTATAACCCTAATGCTTTGGGTTTGCCACTCTCTCCTACTAATCACTGAATTTCTCATCAAAACTCTATTGACAGGAGACTGTAACATTTATTGAGCGTTTACTGTATGCCTGTAGGGCAGTAGGCACAATAAAGGGAAATCTCAAAGAAATCAAACACTTCAACAATAAATTTAGTATGTGGGGGGGATTATTGTATGCTGGAGGATGAGTTGAACTTGTACCTTTCTCAAAATACAGAAAGAGAAAAAATGTGTAGCATTAGAAACATGATAGAACTGTCAAAAATACACTAAATATACTGTGATAAATCAGGACTGGTTTTATTTGTTTCTTCTACAGTGTAAAAGTACAAATTGCTCTTGGAGAGAGAAACAGAAAGCAAGGAAATTTAGTGGCACTTTGCTAGGACAACTGACAATGAGACTTCTATTGAGACCAGTAACTGATATAACATATGCTAGTGGTCCCAGGACCATACTTTGCGTTACTTGGACTCACTGTGGTCCTGCTCTATGCAAGGCATAGTCTCTGTCCTAGAGTAGCTGAAAATCTAATTGAAGAGTAAAAACACAAAACAAAACAAATGATAAAGAAAGAAATAGCAATATTTATTCACTGAACAAAATTTATCAGGTGCCTATGAGCCTGGCAATTTACCAGCAAAATAACGGGGTGTTAAAATTGGATTCTTCCGGGACTTCCCTGGTGACGCAGTGGTTAACAATCCACCTGCCAATGCAGGGGACACGGGTTCGAGCCCTGGTCCGGGAAGATCCCACATGCCGCGGAGCAACGAAGCCCGTGCACCTCAACTACCGAGCCTGTGCTCTAGACCCCGAGAGCCACAACTACCGAAGCCCGCGTGCCTAGAGCCTGTGCTCCGCAAAAAGCGAAGCCACTGCTATGAGAGAAGCCCGTGCACCGCAATGAGGTTTAGCCCCCGCTCGCCGCAAGTAGAGAAAGCCCGCAAGCAGCAACAAAGACCCAACACAGCCAAAAATAAACAAATTAGTTAATTAATTTTAAAAAAATTGGATTCTTCTTGTTACAGTTTACCTGAGGTGTCAAGATACAGAAGCCACATTCCCAAGTGAGATGTGAGACCATCAGGCAGGACTTGCAATAGGAAGTTGTGGAAAACTGGGATTTTCCCTTAACTGACCATCAATCTCCAGCTTTTGAAGCTGAGGAAAGAGTTGGAGGCATGAGAAAGCTTGTCGGAGACAGAATTGCTGGTGTGCGGTAAGGCCCACCCTCACTTCCGGGCAAGGGTGCTTCCTCCTAAACAAACGTCAAAAGGCAGGGGCTCTGCGAAAGTTAACATGGGTCCCTGCAGTTGGGGGACAAGCGGATTGTCTTCTAGCTAATACCTGGGGAACCTAAGGGGTGGGAGGGGAAGGGCTTTTTTGCTGGAGGGGTCTTTCTGCCACAGCTCTTCCTTTTTCGCTGAAGGGGATTTCTCTCTCCTGCCCACTTTTGTGGCACTTTTCAACCAAGGGCTTCAATGTGATTAATTGTTGAACTCTTTGATACCCTGGTGAGATAGTTGGGTATCATTATCCCTAATGTCCAGCTGGACAAACAAAGGAGGTTGGCTGTGTTGACCTAGATCACACAGGGGCAGGTTTGGGAAGAGAAATGGGCTGTATCCTCCTGCAGCCAGAGTGGGAGCTTCGGTCAGGCCTCCTACAGAAGATCCCCAGTTCCTAGGCCAGGACTTTGAACGTGCCTCCTTCAAGTGCAATGGTTCCTGGGACATTCTGTAATTGTCGGGGTGTGTGAGCTGAGAGCAGCTGTGTGATGAAATCTGAGGGAGGGACAATTTTTCTAAAATATCCTGTTTCTAATTTGCACCTGGTTGGCAGAGAGGAAGAAAATCTTGCTGCTTTAATTGGCAAGGGAAATGTACACCCAAGAGACTGGTGTTCCCTGGCTTTAAATTTTCAATTAAAAGATTTATGTAATGTTTGAATGAACACTTACACACCTTAGCTTGCAAGCTTTTGGCAGCAACAAACGGTGTCCCTAGAGCTCTCTAGAAACGCTGTCCTGTGCAATGGGATGCTTAATGACTACAAAACAATTCAATTAAACCAACACTGAGCTAGCATGGGAGTGGAGTGGGGGGGTAGGCGGACACAGAGATAAATGTAATACAGTCCCTTCCTCCAGAAGCTTACAACCTAAATGTGGATAAACATAGTGGAGTTCCACTTTAATTGGGGTTAGATTCTAAAATGAGTGAGTAAATAGAAAAATCTCACTTAATCAAATTAATCATAATTCTTACGTCCTTCAAATTTTAAGAACTGTAGGAGTCGTAATCTGAGGAACAAAAGAAAGATCGTGTCGTTTATCTGAATATTCAAACTCGCCTACCTGTAAGACAGCTAGCCAAGGCCCAGCTGTAAATGGGGCGTGGACTGTAATATCATACTGCGGATTGGCTTAGATTCTCTGCATAACAAACAACCCCAAGACTCAGTGGGTTACAATAGCAACAACTTATTCCCTTGGGGCTGATGGCCAGTTGAGTGTCAGCTCACTTGCCTGGACTGGGCTGGGACAGTTCAGCTTTGCTGCATAACTTCTTCATCCTTCCCCTGAGACTAGGGAGATAGCCTAGCCATGTTTTTTTCATGGCAGTGGCAGAGGCTCAAAATCACAAGACCAGAGAGTCATGGGAATAGAGAAGATAGTAACAGAAAGAGCCTTTAGTTAAAATAAAACTAAGGAAACTTACCTCTGGTGTGCAATTGCCTAAAAGGCAAGGAGCTCATCTCACTCAGCATCAGGTCCCTACCCTTGCCTCACCTTGCTCTTAGTAGGCGCTCAATTAATAGTTGTTGACTGATGAATGTTAATTACACTGGGCCCTCAAGGACCTTCATTCATGCTGGTCCCGAGAGCCAAGTGGAATCACACACTGGTGCCATCTGTCCATGCTGGGATAGGAACACAGGCCTGATTACCAGGAAGCTTAGATCCCAAAGGAACTTGTGACATGTTCTGAGAAATTTGAGCTTGTGAGCTCATCGAGGCCAGGCACGTCTCTTAATTACCATCTTTCCAGAGAGTAGCACAATGTCACAGGGGAGCTAGACCTTTACTTCTATACTTATCCATAACCCTGTGTGATCAGTGACATATTTTCATGAAGAACGGAACCCTCTGGAAGCAAGAGCATTCAGGTTAATACTACGTGGGAACATGGCTATAAAAGGGAGTTATTCAAGAAGATTTCAGAGAAAAGGTGAAGGCTTCCTAAGGCTTCCTTTTCTTTTCCTGCTGAAAGGCAAGTCCATTGTTTGTTTGTTTACTACAAAACACCTGCACCTTTGATCTCAAATTACATCTATGGATAGAAAATGAGCACTTTGACAATCTTCAACAAGGGAGCAGAGGGCTAGTCTGTGCTGTGTATAAAGTATCACATGTCTCCTGAGCTCTGTTCCTTCAAGCCTTCCTCTCAAAACAGCACAATCCAAACAGACATCAGACAGCATCTAATATCAGGACTGAGTGGAAGTAGAGGCAGTTTCACTGCACTTATTTCAGGCAGCTGGGAAACACAGTCTGGCTTTCAGAGAGCCTCGTTTCCTTGTCTATTAAATGGATTGTAAATAGCCATGTGCTTGACAATGTTGACAAGGCAGGAAGATTGCTTCCCAGGGAGAAACTTGACATTGACCTTCAGATCAGGATGGGACTTAAAGTTTGGGAATCGTTCCCCAAGTCACAATATTTTATAGAGAAACTAAGAGTTGAACAAAACCTTGAAGTCTGTAGAATTTTGATAGAATTTAAACAAGAAGAAAGAGAGGAGAATGCCTCTGGGAGGTGAAATAAAGAGACTCAGATGGATAGATGGTGAAAATGAGTAGGTAAAGAGAGGCAAGAACTTAACAAGTCACTAGTGGGAATTCATTAAAGGTTGTTAAGAAGGGGAAACTATAAGTTCTATGGAGACCCAGACTCTGTCTGTTTTGGTCATCATTTTTTTCCCAATATCTGGCACATTACAATGCATGAATGAAGATAGATAGATAGATAGATAGATAGATAGACAGATAGATGGATAGATAGATGAGATATATATCTATATACATACATACATAGATATACCTATATACACACATATACATATATATATGTATATAAGTATAGTTCAAATTTTTAAATTATATAAGTAGTACATGAATTGATTTTTATGAAAAAGTCAAACAATAAAGAAGTATATTAAAAAGTGGAAGCTCTTCTGCACTAACCCCCAATTCCACTCTCTCTCCCAGAATTAATTGTGGCTATGAATTTCATATATGACCTTTCAGATAGCTTTCTTTGCAATTATAAAAATATATTTCTTTATAGCAACACGTGTTTTTATAATGGGGTTATACTGTAATTATTGTACAGCAATATCCCTTTCTTATGTAATATGTCTTGAATCTTTTGATTGTAACATATATGTAAAGCCATCTGATTCTTTTTAGTTCCTGCATAGTATTCCATTATATGGAAGCACAGTAATTTAGAGTAACTTACTGAATATCTGCTATCGCCACAACATCACCACTAGCTCTTTCTGGAGACTACAGTTCCCAGAATCCTCTTGCCCAATGGTTCTCCTGTTGGGATTTGCTAATAAGAGACGCTCATGTCAGTTTGAAAGCCAACCTAGAAGGAGAGGCCGTTAAGCCTGGAGGTAGCTGCGCCAGAGGAGGAGCTTGTGCACTTCGTAGTGGCTTAAGGGGAATGAGCCTTTGAAAACCAGCCACTTCACTGCTACAGACAAAGGCAGTGGCCAGAACTTCCTGGGGGTTCTTGAGATTTGCAGAGGCTTCCCGGTGAGCTCCTGAGAGCCACCTGCCTCAGGGATGCAGGCTCGGATGATCAGGGCGGCTCCCCCAGCCTTTCCAACAATTCTGGAATCCTCGTATTCCTTGTATTAAAACCTTCTTTACCTGGAGGACAGGAGGTGTTTTTGTTTTCCTGACTGAAGTCTGACTTTAAAATATTACATTTTTTCCCTCTGTGTCTATATTTATTTACTTTTATATTATGGGCCCCATCTCAAGTCGTTAAACATTCCTTGGAAACCTACTGTAAATGAATATATCATAACTCATTATATGCATTAAAATGATTGATTTAAACCATTCCTCTATAGTTGAGCATTTAGGCTGTTTCCACATATAACATATATGTCGTGGTAAACATCTCAATATGTATATCTGACTCTCTATTTTGAGGCTATGGAGACTGGCAGGGTTTTAGTCTGAACACTGAAATTAGAAGAGACACTGAACTGTGAAGGGAAAGACAGAAGATGAGCTCACGTTTAGTAATATCGAGTGTAAGCTACTGAAAAAGACATCCAGGGCTTCCCTGATGGGGCAGTGGTTAAGAATCCACCTGCCAATGCAGGGGACACGGGTTCAAGCCCTGGTCCGGGAAGATCCCACATGCTGCGGAGCAACTAAGCCTGGGCACCGCAACTACTGAGCCTGTGCTCCAGAGCCCGCGAGCCACAACTACTGAGCCCGCGTGCCACAACTACTGAAGCCCATGCACCTAGAGCCCATGCTCCTCAACAAGAGAATGCACGGCAAAGAGAAGCCCGCGCACTGCAATGAAGAGTAGCCCCCGCTCGCCTCAACTAGAGAAAGCCCGCGTGCAGCAACAAAGACCCAATGCAGCCAAAATAAATAAATAAATGAATAAAATAAAATACATTCGTGAGAAAAATAATTCTTAAAAAAAAAAAAAACTCCAGGGACTTCCCTGGTGGTCCAGTGGTTAAGAATCCACCTTCTAATGCAGGGGAAATGGGTTCGATCCCTGGTCAGGGAACTAGGATCCCACATGCCGTGGGGCTGCTGAGCCCACATGCCACAACTAGAGAAGCCCGTGTGCCACAACAAAGATCCCCGTGTGCCACGACTAAGACCCGAAGCAGCCAAGTAAATAAATAAATGAATAAAAAGTTATTTTAAAAAAATCCAGGTGTGCTTACCTAGCTGCTGTTAGATGTAATGGACCAGGTCAGGAGCTAGATTAGGGTTGACAATCAGTGTCTAGAGAGTTGACTCCAGTGTCAATCAATACAATGTCTGCTGTAAAGATTATGGAAAAGTAAAAGCAGTAGAATTGATAAGGGACAAGACAGAGGGTGGAGGGTGCAGATCTAGGATAATATCTATTTACCAGCTTAAGTAAAATGTACTTACTTAAGTAACATAGTGCTTTTCAAGTACTACTGTGGTCTCTCATCTACCATTCCAATTCAGAGTGCTTAAATAAACTCCATCCCTTGACAACTGTGTCTCTTTAAATTAGTCAAGGGACTGACTAGATTGCATAGAATGTGAAATGTAACTCACTCTCCACCTGATTGATTCACATTACTGCATAAATCATGTTGAAAGCAGTAAATTTATTTGTAATCTATATTCATCCTTCATTCATTCATTAAATGACACTTTGCTCTTTTTAAGCAGAGCATACTATGCCAAAGCTTCCAAGGAGGTTGGCCATCCTTTAGATGTTTGAACCTCACTTAAAATATCCTATTAGAGCTATTTAGTCCTTTAGCCAACCATAAACATTGTGTGTGTACTCCAAAATTCCCTTTTTTATATTGAAGTATGGCTGATTTACAATATTATATTATTTTCAACTATACATCGTAGCAATTCAATATTTTTGTAGATTATGCTCCATAAAAAGTTATTATAAGATAATGGCTATAATTCCCTGTGCTATACAATACATCCTTCTTGCTTATCTATTTTATACACAGTAGTTTGTATCGCTTAATCCCATACCCCTAAGGTCCCCCCTCCCCCTTCCCTTTCCCCACTGGCAACCACTAGTTGGTTTTCTACATCTGTGAGCCTGTTTATGTTTTGCTATATACATTTGTTTGTATTATTTTATAGATTCTACATATAAGTGATGTCATACAGTATTTGTCTTTCTCTGCTTGACTTATTTCATTAAACATAATATTCTCTAGGTCCATCCATGTTGCTGAACATGGCAGGATTTTGTTCTTTTTTATGGCTAATATTCCATTGTATATATATACCACATCTTCTTCATCCATTCTTCTGTTAATGGACACTTGGGTTGCTTCCTTACTTTGACTCTTGTAAATAGTGCTGCTATAAATTTTGGGGTACATGTATCTTTTCGAATTAGAGTTTTTGTTTTTTCTGAATATGTGCCCAGGAGTGGAATTTCTGGATCATATGGTAGCTCTATTTTTAATTTTTTGAGGAACCTCCATACTGTTTTCTATAGTGGAAATTTACATTCTCACCAATGCAATTCTCCACATCCTTGCCAACATTTGTTATTTGTACACTTTTGGATGACCGCCATTCTGACAGGTGTGAGGTGATATCTCATTGTTTTGATTTGCATTTCCTTAATAATTAGCAACGTTGAGCATCTTTTCATGTGCCTGTTAGCCATCTGTACATCTTCTTTGGAAACTGTCTAGTCAGATCTTCTGCCCATTTTTGAATTGGGTTGTTTGTTTTTTTTAATATTGAGTTGTATGAGCTGTTTATATATTTTGGATATTAACCCCTAAACATTCTTAAATTCTCTAAAATTTAGAAAGAAATGCTTTTGAGGTTAATCCTACATTCTTGATGTTTTAGTTTGCTAGGGCTGCCGTGATAAAGTACCGCAACAGAAATTTATTGTCTCACAGTTTTGGAGGCTAGAAGTCCGAGTCTAGAAGTCCTCTAAGAGCTGAGAGAGAAGGATCTTTTCCAGGTTTCTCTCCTTGACTTGTGGATGAATGTCTTCTACTTGTGTCTCTTCACATTGTCTTCCCTCTATGCATGTTTGTCTCAGTGTCCAAATTTCCCCTTTTTATAAGGATACCAGTCATATTGGATTAAGGTTCACCTTAATGACCTCATTTTAATGTGATTACCTCTGTAAAGATGTTATCTTCAAATAAGGCCATATTGTGAAATACTAAGGGTTAGGACTTATTTTTCAGAGGACACACAATTCAATCAATAACACTGGACGACCTCAGATAATGTGTAAAGCACTGTCTGAGAAATCATTCTTTTAGTTGATTTCAGTTATTTTATTTAGAGGAAGTCAGACCATTAAAGGGCCTGAACTACATTATTTTGGCCACTTGTAGCTTGGCTTTTATAAACATCTCTCACCCATTATCAGGCACTTTGTTTATCAGATTTTTTTTCATAAAAATGCACATCCAGCTTAGCTAATGAAGGAGATAAGATGGGTAGGAAGGCCACCCTCTCACCACGCACCCCCCCCCCAACTTTAATAGATGAATTCTGGCTACACCAGAAATTAACTTCACTATATTGTTTACCTCTATTTCCCCCAAAGCCTCACCCAATTCAAAACAGAGTGGTTAGAACTTTGCTGGTTGTAAACTAGTTTTTTCAGTGAACTGTTAAATCTTACCACTTCCCAGAGAAAGCTGTACTTCAGAGTTGGGCATTTGGTTCAGACGTGTCACTCCAAAGTGATTGGTGGAGATGCCACCTCCTCCACAGACTGACCTTGTGGAACACATCCTTTGGAATATGGAAGCTAGGGGAACTATTGAATTGAAAGGTGGGATTCAACATGAAACTTGTGGAAATGTATTGACATCTGTGACTTCAACTGAGACAGCCGATGTACCCTGCCCAAGTTTACTGATACGTTTATTCAGCGACCACTTTGAAGGAGGTGATTTCTCTATGCCGAATCCAGGAGATGATAATGTTCCTCCATTAATTTATTCTGGTTCCAAATTTTATCTCAATGTCTAATGTCTTTCTTCCAAGAAATTTTCCTTTATTTAAAACTCTTTGCTGGTAAAGTTGCACCAAGAAGGAAGAGACCATGGAAAGTGGGAGTGACCACTCTCGCACATTAGCTACGGGAAGGAGGACCCCCAGTTCAGTACTAGCTCCCCAACTAGTACTCACGAGCTTTTCACAAACTCCTCAGAACCACCAAATGAAAATTAAAGTTTGTTTACACGTATGGCAAACCACTTTAATTCAATCAGTAGTAATTCAGAGACTGTTTTAATGGGTCAGGGAAATGAGGGAGGAAATTTTGGAAGGAAGACCTGAGAGGGACGGAGAAGTTTTAGACAGAGAGAGAGAACTCCCCACTGAGGTGTATTAGTTTCCCGAACCTTCCATAATGAATTACTACAAACATGGTGGATTATAACAACAGAAATTTGTTCTCTCATGACTCTAGAGAGCAGAAGTCTGAAATCAAGGTGTCAGCAGGGTTGGTTCCATCTGGAGGCTCTGAAGAAGAATCCACTCCATGCCTCTCTCCTAGCTTCTGGTGGCTGCTGGAAATCCTTGGTATTTCTTAGCTTAGAGCTGCATCATTTCAATCTCTGCTTCTGTCTTCACATCACTTCCTGCTGTCTTCTTCTCTTCTTATGAGAACACTTATTATTGGATTCAGAGCCTTCCCAGGTAATCCAGGGTGATCTCATCTCAAGGTTCTTAACTTAGTAACATCTTGCAAAGACCCTTTTCCAAAATAAAGTCACATTCACACGTTTTAGGTGGATATATCATTTAAGGGCTCACCATTGAACCTACCACATAGGGAGATAAGGAAGAAGAGGACAGCTGTGGGAATGGGATTCAGAAAAGAGCATGGGAGTGTGCCAGGGATCAAATTTGCCCTCTATAATTTTGCCTTGAAACCTGAGACAGCTGATGTACCCTTGCAAACTGCTGCCTGAGGTTACTGATACCTTTATTTAGTGACCAGAATTAGTAATGCAGCCTCATCTCAGGGCTGCTGCCTCACCTGGTTTTCTTATCATGAGGCTACATTACCATTACTGGCTCAAAGTGTATAAAATTTTATCAGGGCAAAGTGCAAACTTGTTACACTCTCTGGGTGAATCCAGGCATTGAAGGCAATCATCTATGCCCCATATTACAGAGCAGTGGGGCCCAAATCAACTTTCCCAAGGCTCCCAGGGAGGGGAAGAGGGGAAACCCTGCTATTTTGTAAATGCGCCTAGTGGGACTTTTTTTAGCATTTTTATTGGAGTATAATTGCTTTACAATGTTGTGTTAGTTCATGCTGTATAACAAAGTGAATCAGCTATACGTATACATATATCCCCATATCCCCTCCCTCTTGCGTCTCCCTCCCACCATCCCTATCCCATCCTTCTAGGTGGTCACAAAGCACTGAGCTGATCTCCCTGTGCTATGCGGCTGCTTCCCACTAGCAATTTATTTTACATTTGGTAGTGTATATATGTCAATGCCACTCTCATTTTGTCCCAGCTTACCCTTCCCCGTCCCCGTGTCCTTAAGTCCATTCTTTACGTCTGCGTCTTTATTCCTGTCCTGCCCCTAGATTCTTCAGAACTTTTTTTTTTTTTTACATTCCATATATATGTGCTAGCATAAGGTATTTGTTTTTCTCTTTCTGACTTACTTCACTCTGTATGACAGACTCTAGGTCCATCCACCTCACTACAAATAACTCAATTTCTTTTTTGTTTTATGGCTGAGTAATATTCCATTGTATATATGTGCCACATCTTCCTTATCCATTCATCTGTTGATGGACACTTAGGTAGTTTCCATGTCCTGGCTATTGTAAATAGTGCTGCAATGAACATTGTGGTACATGACTCTATTTGAATGATGGCTTTCTCAGGGTACATGCCCAGTAGTGGGATTGCTGGGTCATATGGTAGTTCTATTTTTTAGTTTTTTAAGGAATCTCCATACTGTTCTCCATAGTGGCTGTATCAATTTACATTCCCACCAACAGTGCAAGAGGGTTCCCTTTTCTCCACACCCTCTCCAGCATTTATTATTTGTAGATTTTTTGATGATGGCCATTCTGACTGATGTGAGGTGATACCTCATTGTGGTTTTGATTTGCATTTCTCTCTCTAATGATAAGTGATATTGAGCATTCTTTCATGTGTTTGTTGGCAATCTGTATATCTTCTTTGGAGAAAAATCTCTTTAGTTCTTCTGCACATTTTGAATTAGGTTGTTTGTTTTTTTGATATTGAGCTGCATGCACTGCTTGTATATTTTGGAGATTAATCCTTTGTCAGTTGCTTTGTTTGCAAATATTTTCTCTAATCCTGAGGGTTGTCTTTTCGTCTTTTTTATGGTTTCCTTTACTGTGTAAAAGCTTTTAAGTTTCATTAGGTCCTATTTGTTTATTTTTATTTCCATTTCTCTAGGAGGTGGGTCAAAAAAGGATCTTGCTGTGATTTATGTCATAGAGTGTTCTGCCTAAGTTTTCCTCTAAGAGTTTTACAGTGTCTGGCCTTACATTTAGGTCCTTAATCCATTTTGAGTTTATTTTTGTGTATGGTGTTACAGAGTGTTCTAATTTCATTCTTTTACATGTAGCTGTCCAGTTTTCCCAGAACCACTTATTGAAGAGGCTGTCTTTTCTCCATTGTATATTCTTGCTTCCTTTATGAAAGATATGGTGACCATATGTGTGTGGGTTTATCTCTGGGCTTTCTATCCTGTTCCATTGATCTATATTTCTGTTTTTGTGCCAGTATCATACTATCTTGATTACTGTAGCTTTGTAGTATAATCTGAAGTCAGGGAGCCTGATTCCTCCAGCTCCGTTTTTCTTTCTCAAGATTGCTTTGACTATTCGGGGTCTTTTCTGTTTCCATACAAATTGTGAAAATCTTTGTTCTTGTTCTGTGAAAAATGCCATTGGTAGTTTCATAGGGATTGCATTGAATCTGTAGATTGCTTTGGGTAGTATATTCACTTTCACAATGCTGATTCTTCCAATCCAAGAACATAGTATATCTCTCCATCTGTTGGTATCATCTTTAATTTCTTTCATCAGTGTCTTATACTTTTCTGCATACAGGTCCTTTGTCTCCATATGTAGGTTTACTACTAGGTATTTTATTCTTTTTGTTGCAGTGGTAAATGGGAGTGTTTCCTTAATTTCTCTTTCAGATTTGTCATCATTAATGTATAGGAATGTAAGAGATTTCTGTGCATTAATTTTGTATCCTGCTACTCTACCAAATTCATTGATTAACTCTAGTAGTTCTCTGGCAGCATCTTTAGGATTTTCTGTGTATAGTATCATGTCATCTTCAAACAGTGACAGTTTTACCTCTTTTCTGATTTGGATTCCTTTTATTTCTTTTTCTTCCCTGATTGCTGTGGCTAAAACTTCCAAAACTATGTTGAATAATAGTGGTGAGAGTGGGCAGCCTTGTCTTGTTCCTGATCTTAGTGTATATGGTTTCAGTTTTTCACCACTGAGAATGATGTTGGTTGTGGGTTTGTCATATATAGCCTTTATTTTGTTCAGGTAAGTTCCCTCTATGCCTACTTTCTGGATAGTTTTTATCATAAATCGGTGTTGAATTTTGTCAATATCTTTTTCTGCATCTATTGAGATGATCATATGGTTTTTATCCTTCAATTTGTTAATATGGTGTATCACATTGATTGATTTGCATATATTGAAGAACCCTTGCATTCCTGGGATAAACCCCACTTGATCATATTGTATGATCCTTTTAATGTGCTGCTGGATTCTGTTTGCTAGTATTTTATTGAGGAATTTAACGTCTATGTTCATCAGTGATATTGGCCTGTAGAGTTCTTCTTTGTGACATCTTTGTCTGGTTTCGGTCTCAGGGTGATGGTGGCCTCATAGAATGAGTTTGGGAGTGTTCCTCCCTCTGCTATATTTTGGAAGAGTTTGAGAAGGATAGGTGTTAGCTCTTCTCTAAATGTTTGATAGAATTTGCCTGTGAAGCCATCTGGTCCTGGACTTTTGTTTTTTGGAAGATTTTTAATCACAGTTTCAATTTCAGTGCTTGTGATTGGTCTGTTTATATTTTCTATTTCCTCCTGGTTCAGTCTTGGAAGGTTATGCTTTTCTAAGAATTTGTCCATTCCTTTCAGGTTGTCCATTTAATTGGCATAGAGTTGCTTGTAGCAATCTCTCATGATCCTTTGTATTTCTGCAGTGTCAATTGTTACTTTTCATTTCTAATTCTGTTGATCTGATTCTTCTCCTTTTTTTTCTTGATGAGTCCGGCTAATAGGTTATCAGTTTTGTTTATCTTCTCAAAGAAACAGCTTTTAGTTTTATTAATCTTTGCTATCATTTTCTTCATTTCTTTTTCATTTATTTCTGATTTGATATTTATGATTTCTTTCCTTCTGCTGACTTTGAGGGTTTTTTGTTCTTCTTTCTCTAATTGTTTTAGGTGTAAGGTTAGATTGTTTATTTTAGTTGTTTCTTGTTTCTTGAGGTAGGATTGTATTGCTATATACTTCCCTCTTAGAACTGCTTTTGCTGTATCCCATAGGTTTTGGGTCATCGTGTCTTCATTGTCATTTGTTTCTAGGTAATTTTTGATTTCCTCTTTGATTTCTTCAGTGATCTCTTGGTTATTAAGTAGTGTATTGTTTAGCCTCCATGTGTTTGTATTTTTTACAGATTTTTTCCTGTAATTGATATCTAGTCTCATAGCATTGTGGTCGGAAAAGATACTTGATACAATTTCAATTTCCTTAAATTTACCAAGGCTTGATTTGTGACCCAAGATATGATCTATTCTGGAGAATGTTCCATGAGCACTTGAGAAGAAATTGTATTCTGTTGTTTTTGGATGGAATGGCCTATAAATGTCAATTAAGTCCATCTTGTTTAATGTATCATTTAAAGCTTGTGTTTCCTTAATTATTTTCATTTTGGATGATCTGTCCATTGGTGAAAGTGGGGTGTTAAAGTCCCCTACTATGATTGTGTTATTGTTGATTTCCCCTTGTATGGCTGTTAGCATTTGCCCTATGTATTGAGGTGCTCCTATGTTGGGTGCATAAATATTTACAATTGTTATATCTTCTTCTTGGATTGATCCCTTGATCATTATGTAATGTCCTTATTTGTCTCTGTAATAGTCTTTGTTTTAAAGTCTATTTTGTCTGATATGAGAATTGCTACTCCAGCTTTCTTTTCATTTCCATTTGCATGCAATATCTCTTTCCATCCCCTCACTTTCAGTCTGTATGTGTCCCTAGGTCTGAAGTGGGTCTCTTGTAGACAACATATATATGGGTCTTGTTTTTGTATCCATTCAGCCAGTCTATGTCTTTTGGTTGGAGGCTTTAATCCATTTGCATTTAAGGTAATTATTGATATGTATGTTCCTATTACCATTTTCTTAATTTTTTTGTGTTTGTTATTGTAGTTCTTTTCCTTCTGTTGTGTTTCCTGCCTAGAGAAGTTCTTTTAGCATTTGTTGTAAAGCTGGTTTGATGGTGCTGAATTCTCTTAGGTTTTGCTTGTCTGTAAAGGTTTTTAATTTCTCCGTCGAATCTGAATGAGATCCTTGCTGTGTAGTGTAATCTTGGCAATAGGTTTTTCCTTTTCATCACTTTAAATATGTCCTGCCACTCCCTTCTGGCTTGCAGACTTTCTGCTGAAAGATCAGCTGTTAACCTTATGGGGATTCCCTTGTATGTTATTTGTGCCTTTTCCCATGCTTCTTTTAATATTTTTTCTTTGTATTTAATTTTTGATTGTTTGATTAGTATGTGTCTTGGCATGTTTCTCCTTGGATTTATCCTGTATGGGACTCTCTGCACTTCCTGGACTTGATTGACTATTTCCTTTTCCATATTAAGGAAGTTTTCAACTATAATCTCTTCAAATATTTTCTCAGTCCCTTTCTTTTTCTCTTCCTCTTCTGGGACCCCTATAATTCGAATGTTGGTGCATTTAATGTTGTCCCAGAAGTCTCTGAGACTGTCCTCAATTCTTTTCATTCTTTTTTCTTTATTGTGCTCTGTGATAGTTATTTCCACTATTTTATCTTCCAGATTACTTCTCCGTTCTTCTGCCTCAGTTACTGTGCTATTGTTTCCTTCCAGAGAATTTTTAATTTCATTTATTGTGTTGTCATCATCGTTTGTTTGCTCTTTAGCTGTTCAGATCCTTGTTAAACATTTTTTGTATTTTCTCCATTCTATTTCCAAGATTTTGGGTCATCTTTACTATCATTACTCTGAATTCTTTTTCAGGTAGACTGCCTATTTCCTCTTCATTTGTTTGGCCTGGTGGGTTTTTACCTTGCTCCTTCATCTGCTGCACATTTCTCTTTCTTCTCATTTTGCTTAACGTACTGTATTTGGGATCTTCTTTTCTCAGGCTGCAGGGTTGTAGTTCCTGTTGTTTTTGATGTCTGCCCCCAGTGGGTAAGGTTGGTTCAGTGGGTTGTGTAGGCTTCCTGGTAGAAGGGACTGGCGCCTGTGTTCTGGTGGATGAGGCTGGATCTTGTCTTTCTGGTAATCAGGACTGCATCCACTGGTGTGTTTGGGGTGTCTGTGAACTTAGTATGATTTTAGGCAGCCTCTCTGCTAATGGATGGGGTTGTGTTTCTGTCTTGCTAGCTGTTTGGCATGAGTGTCCAGCCCTGGAACTTGCTGGTCATTGGGTGGAGCTAGGTCTTATTGTTGAGACAGAGATCTCTGGGAGAGCTCTCGCTGATTGATATTACATGTGGCCAGGAGGTCTCTGGTGGTCCAATGTCCTGAACTCAGCTCTCCCACCTCAGAGGCTCAGGACTGACACCTGGCCAGAGCACCAACACTGTGTCAGCCACATGGCTTCTTGACCCCCAAGAAAGCTGCTCACTGGACACACCATTGCAGTGGGGATATGAGGGGCTGCCTGGGAACAGGAAACGATGCCACCGCTTGGCCTCAGGCACCTGAGGGACGACCTGGATGCTCCAGGGGCACTGTCCAGGGCAGGGTGAGAAGAGCTCCCGTATGCATGCCTTGTGTTTTGTAATTTAAAATAATGAGTAGCTTCTGTCTCCAATGGTTTTAAATATTAGTGAATATAGTGTATGTGTTTGTATCTGCACAGGCTTTATTTTGGTCTGAGGTTTTTCCCAGACTATATTATCGCATGAATCAAGAACATATATGTTTCATCTAGGGAAAATAACTTCTGCACTTCTATGTTGGGTTTTAATCCTGAAATGTCTGTACAAATTTTCCAGGATTACTTATTACATTAATATGGAGAACTAAAGCCAAAGCCTTCAATTTTAAGTAGTCTTTCTTCAATGGTGAATGGATTCTGCTTAAATAGGAAATGTTACACAGGGTTATAGAAAACCAGTAACTTTGAAAGAGAATTTATAATAAAAAAAAAACTATAAAATTTCCAAGCAACTAAAGAAAATAAAAACCAAATAAAAACAATAACCTATTAGAAATTTTTTGAGAGAAAAATAAGTTTTTCTTAGTAAATAGAATAAATATAAAACAAACTTTTTCCTTTTTCACGTTTGGAGAAGATTTCTACTTGTAAAATAACACAGTACCTCTTTAAAGGGCACTAGCACCAAATGGGTTTACAGGTGACAGATAAAATAATGTCCCAAGAATGTATAATTCTCATGTTACAAAAATTGTCCCAGAATATGAAAAAAAAAGAAAACACCTGAACTCAATTTTAATGCCAGCCTAACACTGATTCTAAAACCAGACACAGCTGGTACAAAGAAAGAAAATAGCAGGCTAATTTCACTTTTAAACACTGATGCAAAACCCTAAATAGAAGGTTGGCAAATCAAATCCTGTAGTGGGTTGAAATAATATCACATCATAACTAAGTAGGATTTAACCTAATAATGCAGAAATAGAGTTGAAAATGTTAAAGATCTTATAATGTTACTCATTGTACTAACAGATTAAAGGATAAAACCACATGAGCATCTCAATAGATGTGGAAAAGCATTTGCTAAACTTTAGCAGCCATTTCTCATTAAATAACCACAACACATAAACTAGGAGCATGAGAAACTACCAGAAAGTATCATGCTAAAACATGAAATAAACAAACCAATGATCTTCCTATAGAGCAACAGTAACTGGTTAGAAGGAAAATGATCTCAATCACAGCAGCAATAAAATGTGCAAGAGGTACAAGAAGAAAGCTATGAAACCTTACTGAGAAGATATTAAGGAAACCTTGGAGAAGTGGAGTGGTAGTCCATGTTTCTAGAAGGGAACACACAATATTATAAATATGTCAACTCTTCCCAAGTTAACTTACAAATTTAATGCATTTCAATTGAAAATATTAACAGGATTTTTCATGGAAATTAAAAATTTTTTCTAAATTTCATCTGAAAAACCTTAAGTAATAGACTTTTGGAAAACAGTGATGAGAGAGAACCTAGGCTGCCAGATATCAAAATATATTATAAAGTCATCAAACTCAAGACAAGAATTAAGACACAATACACACATAGATCAGTGGCCAGACAGAAAGTATGAAAAACAGATTCACATATATTTGAAAATATAACAAGCAATGAAGGTGACATATCTAATCAATGACCTCAAATTTGGACTCTTTAACAGACGGTGTAACAATTGGCAGTCCACTTAAAAAAAAAAGAAAAAGGAGGTCCTTAATTCACCCCATATATAAAAGTAAATTAATGATAGATTAGACAATCATGGGTTTGAGTGTGGTTACAGGCATCTCAAGAAATTATGGGGGAAGGATATGCCTCTAAGATCACTCGTGGTGGTTGGCAGGATTCAGTTTCTTGTGGGCTGTTGGACTGAGGTCCTCAATTCCTCACTGGGAATCTCACAAAATGGCAGCAGGTTTTCTCAAAGTGGGCAAATGAGAGAGAGCCAGAGAGTGCATCAAGACAGATGTCAGAGGTTTTTGTAACCTAATCTCTGAAGGGACATCCCATCACTTTTCCTGTGTTTTGTTTGTTAGAGGTAAGTCATTAGGTGCAGCCCACGCTCAAAAGTGATTACACATGGGTGTGAATTCACACCATTTCCTGGCTGTGAATAGCAAGAGGAAGAATCATGGGGTTCCATCTTACGGTGCACGTGGTCCACAGTAATAAGCAATGGTTACAAATGGGAAATTCACAGAAGAAAATGAAAGCCCAGCACACAGAAAATAAAATGGATATTCTCACACTGACCAGAGCAATTCAAATAGAAACAACAGCATTCCACTTTCCTCCCATTTTCCTGGCAAAACACAATTCTGGGCTCATGTTGGGTGAATTACTATCCCAGCTTCACCACTTAGTAACTGTGTGACTTTGGGCATTCACTTAACTTTTCTTGCATCTATTTCCTCATCTGTAAATAGGGGATAATAACAGTACCTACCACATAGCATTGTTCTGATGAATAATTAAATTGATATACACAGAGCATTTTGTTCCTGAGATATAGTAAATATTCAATACATGTTTTTTAAAAAACGTTGCTTTCAAGGTACAGAAAAATGACATACATCACTGGTAAGAATATGAATTGGTAAAGTATTTTGAGCTATATATTTGGAAGACTTTTTTACTAGTTAATTGTATATCCCGTTCCACCGAGCAATTTTTCTTGTCCCACAGTTACTTGAAAACACATGTTTAAGAATTTTTATTGTAATCTTGTTTATAATAGAGAAAAAACTGTCCATCAAAGTGTTCATTAATAGGGAAAGGGTAAATATACTCTAATATATTCATACTTTGTAATTTTTTGCAGCAGTAAAAAAAAAAAGATCTTTAAATGTAGCAACTAAACACCCAAAGTTACAAAATGACAGCAAACACTGAAACCTGTTTGTAATCAAGGTGCTTAAATAACAAAGCAATAGCTTTGAAATGCTACAAAACTTCTGCTCATATTTCACTGGACAAAGTAAGTCACATTACCAATTCTGATATCAAAGGGGCAGGAAAACTCAATCCTCTCACAGGGAGGGGCAGCAAATAATCAGGAATGATAATGCAATCTATCAAATTATTAATCAAATGTCAAAGCTGTGATGCATAAGGCCACATTTTTTGACATCTGTGATTTTGCTGTCCATGCCTGCAAAAGTGAAAAATGGTGGAGGGGATGTTAAATTCATCCACATCCTATGTTCTTGTTTTTTCTTCCCTTGTTTTAAGAGTCTGTGACAGGATTCTATATATTTTCTTTCTCAATCTTTCCTTCTCCTAAGGATGTATGGGATGTGGTTTGATGTTTCTTAGCTTCCAGGAATATAAAAAAAATTTGGCGGGTAGATCATATTATTGCTCTTAGCCCTTCACTCTTCCTTCCTATGGAAGAATTGCACTTCTCATCTGTTGCCATAGACTTTCCGTGACTCCTCTGAGAAGAGGAAGATACAGTCCCATCCCCTCAACGTAGGGCTTGGCCATGTAACTTGCTTTGGCCAATAGAATGCAAGCGGATATGAGTTATGCCACCATTTAAAGAGAAGTCCTTTGCCATGAGAATTTCATGTTGTAAATAAAGGCTCCTCCCTCAGCCTGTAACCCAAATAGAGCAGAGTCCAGCAGGGTCATAGTAGACAGAAGTAAACCTTTGTTTTTGCAAGCCACAGGGAACTGGGGGTCACCTGTTATCACAGCAAAGATGCTCAATGTGCCTTTGGTTTAACCACCTCTGGTATTCACACAGTTACCTCTAGAGCCCGAAGATGGGAGGTAAAAAATCTCTATTTACTGTTCCTCCCTCCAGTGACCAGCAGCAGTATTCTTCACTGGGAAACATTGTTCCATGAAGCGTGGAGTTTAGTTCTTTTTCCAAATGTCCATATTTGCCTCCTGTGAAAAGAGACTCCTAGGAGAGTAACACCAACTGTAGTGTTGCCTTCTTTTTCTCTGTGTCAGAAACTAATACTCATCTGTGATATCAGATTTGATTCTCTTTTGATGCTTTGAAATCTTTAAAAAAAGTTTTCCTGCTTCCTTCTTGGCTGTCTCCTTCCATGCTCTCCAGAAGCACTTAATCTTCTCTGATGAGCTGCAGCCACGGAGGGCAGGTGAACATAGTGAACAGCAGACAAGGCCCTGCCTCCAAGAGCTTACATTCCAGTGGAGAAGACACACAAGAAACAATAAACAAGTAAAAATGTACCATACTGCCAGGAAGAGGTAACTATGTAGAAAAATGAATAAAGGAGAAAGAGAATGGCAGGAAGTTTTACCTTAGATGGGGTGATCTGGAGCGATTGCCGGTATAACGGGCTTTGACACAGGGCCATCTGGGTCCACACGGGTAGACCACACCGCTACACTGCGTGCTGTCACTAGCTAGCGCTCTGCAGGACTGTCCGCTCCTACAGCACATTCCACCCCAGCCCCACCTGAGAATATCCCCCTAGATTCTACTCGCTGCTCTGAAAACCTGAATGGGGCTCCTTTCTTAACCGTGGGCCAAGGTATCCGCGACTGACCTCAGGTTTTGCTTATCATGTTATTTTAAAATATTTCTCTTTGTGCCTCAGATTTAGAATGGAACTCAAGAGGGCACTGGGGAGATGATAAATAAGTGAGAGGAAATATTTTTATGGATTGAAAAGACAGCAGCCGAAAGCAGCCTTGACTGTGGTCCTTCAAGACTTTGCTCCTTGGGGTTGGGGTTCATTGATAACAAGGAAGCAGCCTGATAAGAAATGAACAACTTTTATCTGTAATATTTTACTTTTTTTAAAAAAAAAGACTGGAAAGAAATATGACCACAAGAAATGACTAATTTTGCATAGTAGAAAGGTGGGTGTTTGTTATGTTCTCTCTGCATTTTAAAAATTTCTTAAAAGAAGAAAAAGAAAGAAAGGAAGGAAGGAAGGAAGGAAGAAAGAAAGAAAGAAAGAAAGAAAGAAAGAAAGAAAGAAAGAAAGAAAGAAAGAAAGAAAGAAAGAAAGAAAGATGGAAGGAAAGAAAGAAGAAAGAAAGAAAGAAAAAGAAAGAAAGAAAGAAAGAAAGATGGAAGGAAAGAAAGAAGAAAGAAAAAAGAAAGAAAGAAAGAAGAAAGAAAGAAAGAAAGAAAGAAAGAAAGAAAGAAAGAAAGAAAGAAAAAGAAAGAAAGAAAGAAAGAAAGAAAGAAAAAGTTTCTTAAGGAAAAAGAAGAAGATGAGATTTAGCATTCAAAACCTTTGGTCCTGCTATTGCATTACCCTCTGCTGGCCGTGTGTCCTTGAGCAAGTAACTGAAATTCCATAAGCCTCGTTTTCTGTGCCTGTAAAATGATGATAAGGTGTGCCGTTTAGGACGTGATGGATGTTAAGTGAGAAAATGGATGCAGAGTGTTCAGCATTGATCAGTCCTCAACATGTGGTGGCTGTATGGCTTTGTGATTTCCCAAAGTGTGTCTGTGGGACATTAATACCATAAGAGGTTCCCAAGTAAAGGATTCCAAGGTCAAAAAAGTTTGGGAAACTCTACATATTACATTCCCTTCTTGGGGACTCAGAGTGACATTAGGATATTAAGGCCACTGAGAATATCTGCTGTAAAGACATCTGTTTTGTTTCTTCATTTAAATCAGTGTTTTCCAGATGTTGAACATGAAACGCTGGCGGACGGTATCCTTGCCTGAAAAGAACAAGGGAGATACACGGGGAGTTCCTGAACTTTGTGAGAAAAGACTACGTTTCTGTTCCTTGAAGAGCTTGGTGCATAGGGTAGGGGTGCTAATGGTGAGGATGTTCTCTCCATGGGGATGTGGCAAACTGTAGAGAGGGGTGGTCACTCAGAGCTGAACCTGACGTGGAGGCCACCCAGAAAAGCATCGAACTCTACTGGTGGGTGCCTGTTAGCTGGTTGAAAAGCTAAACCTGGTATCTTTACAGTTGGGAAATGATGGGACTTTTTGAAGATCCCACAAAGCAAACAAAATATACATTTTAATGACTTTGTATTTCTAGCTACTGAAAACTACCCAACAGGCAAGAATCAGCTTCTACCAAAAGCACGTGATTTGTGCCTTGTTTTGCAGGGAAGAGACCGTTAATAACAGCCCTACCACTAATCCTATTGGCAGATGGTCACTCGGTGTGAAAAGGACAAATATAGATGGGTGTCATGCTTGGAGCTCATTTTTATGATACGCTGGAGCACTGAAAGAGTTTTATCATGAAAGGGATTCATCCTCCCTGCTCTGGGTTATGCATCTGAGGAGGAAAGATGGGCTGAAAGGAACCTGCATTATTACTGGCAGTGGGTCCTGGGACCGTTGGCCGAGTGTGACCTCAGAGGAGGCAGACGGATCTTCAAAATCGAAGACAGCATGTCTCCAAAGAGGATGAAGAGCCAAGGAGAAAAGCAACACGTTCAGCAGCCTAGGCAGGAGCAGAGGGACGCAGACGATAATGTCTCCTTTCCAGAGAGGAGGTTTCTTTCCCATGCATTCGTCTTTTCTAAACAGGGAAGGGCTGAGTGTTAGGAAGGGGTGGAAGGAAACCCTTACTAGGAGTGGAAACTCGGGTCAGGTAATTATCGTCTCCAAGGCTTGATTTCCTGATCTATAAAACTGAGATACTAGTAATTGTATCTCCCTTGTGTGGTTGTCATGCGGATTCTATGAGATTAAATCTGGAGTCTTAGCATGGTACCTGGCTTCTAGGAGGAGTTCTGTTAACGTTGGATGTAATTTAGATTGTGATAAAAGAGAATTTAACTGGCAGGTCCCATGTCATGTGCTGGCCACATTTACCCTGCTTTTCCCAAGAGGCACCTGTGTCCCAGCAGGCACTTGGCTGAAGCATGCTCCTTGTAATTGAATCTAAGGTCTGGTCATGCTGTGTAAAGATTAATTGATATGCAGAGACTCTGAAACAAGCTTTGGGAATCAAACATCTGGTTTGGAAGGCGGCCTTGTAGGCCAACCCCCTGTAGACCTGGGTAGGAGAGGAAAACAGGAAGTTTTATTCAGCTTAACTTTCTTGTTTTTTCAAGTTATGGTCTCCAGCTGTTTGCATCAACTTTGTTTTTCCTAAAGTAAAGAGAGAGAGAGAGAAAGGGAGAGCCACTATAAAGAACCATAAGTCACAATCTTTCCATGAAGTAGCCCTTTGTAGAAAATCAGAGTTATTCTTTTAACTTGCTAGCTCAACTTTTATTTTTCTCTACTCCTCCCAAAGCAAATATCATTTCCCTGGCTGCTTTTCAGGCCTAAATAAGTTGTGGAGAAGAAGGAGAGAAAGGAAGTCTACGGAGAAGGTAAGGAAGAGGCAGAAAGAAATAGGAAAAAAAAAAAAAAAAAAGCCTGGAGAAGAGGAAAGAAAGAGAAAGAGTTCATGCCCCTGAAATTAGAGATGGTTTCAGAACTGTAGCTTCCGCCACAGGAATGGATGGATGGATGTGAATGCGGTGGGGCATCACAGATGTGGGTAGTCGGCCTCAGAGCTGAAAAGAACAAGGGCAAAGAAGCCCTCAGAGCATAAGCGAAAGACTGTTGCTGTGTTTCTTGAAAATAAATGATGTTTAAGTTTTTTACCCCGAAGTTAACAAAACACAGGGCAAACATTTAATGTGGTATTTCCTAATGTGCCCTTTGTTTGTGGACCTTCATCTTCTAGAATAGGAGAGAAGCCAATGTTGCCTATTGTCCTAGACTACAGGGGCTCAAACCCCAGCGGGGCTACTTACTTGCAAGCTAGGTGACCTTGAGCAAGCCACTTAACCTTCTGGATCACAGCATCTTCGTTTGTAAAATGGGGATAATGGTGGTGATGATGACGATGAAAGTAAGAGTTTATCTACAGCTTAGGCTGCTGTGGGGATAAAGTGAGTTAATATATGTAAAGCACCTAGCCCCGAGATAAGTGCTCTATGAATGTTAACTATTATCGTCCTATCCCACTCTAATGCAGGTATTTAATCCTATGCCACAGAGTGGCATGCGTTGGCCCTTTATAGCATTTGCAGGCACTGTCCTGAACACTTCACACACCATTTCATCTCACACCAACCCTGGGAGGCAGGTGTACTATCATTATCTCCCAAGTGATAGGTGAGGAAACTGACACACAAAGAGATGGTCACTTGCTTAATTTCATACATATGATAAATGGCTTAGCTGTCCTTAAACCCAAGTAGTTTAGCTTAGAAAGGGGTCTCAGAGAAGGCATGGAAACTCCATGCCCCTTCCCACATCCTCGCTCCATGCATCTCTCCCATTTGGTCGTTCCTGAGTTGTATCCTTTATAATAAACAAGTAACTGTAAGTAAAGCATATTCCTGAGTTCTGTGAGCCATCCTAATAAATTATCAAACCAAAGGAAGGGGTCATGGGACACCCCCTCCTCAATTTATAGCCAGTCAGAACCTGGGACTTGCTCTTGGCATCTGAAATGGGAGGAGCCTTGTGGGACCAGGTTCTTGACCTATAGGTCTCTACTAGTTCCTGGAGGTTACTGCCATTATTGAATGGTAGCACACCCAGCTGGTGTCCAGGGAGTTGGAGAACTGGCTGATGTAAGAAAAACTCACACCTCTAGCATCAGAAGTGTTGAGAGTAGGAGAAACAGGTTTTTCTTTTATGTATATATAACATTATATTATAAACTTTTGGGGTCCATATTAAAATTTGCCTTTTAATGTCTTAAAACATAGTGAGTAACACCAGAGAAACAGATGTGTAACTGATGAAAATATGAAAAAGATTTGTACAGGTTAGGATGGCTCATTTAGTTTGGCCAATTTTCTTCAAGGAGGGCTACTCAGGGATGACACCAGAGTTTGCAACAGCGCATTCTTTTTTTTTTTTTAAATTATTTTGAATGTATTTAGAGTTTCTTTATTTTAATTTTTATTGGAGTATAGTTGATTTGCAATGCTGTGTTAGTTTCAGGTGTACAGCAAACTGAATCAGTTATACATACACATGTATCCACTCTTGGAACAGCTCATTCTTGAAAAGGTGGCATCCCAGGGTTTGAAAGAGCAGAGGTTTATTTTCCAGGGAGATGTTTACTTTTACTTTTCCTTCCCCATAAGACCTGACTCATTATTATTCTTTCATCCCTCCCTCCTTGTATATAACCTTTCAGTAAAGGATCAAACTCTGGCCTTGTTCCCCCCTGACACCAAGGAAGAAAAAAACAAGGGAAAAACTTGGACCCGAAGAGGTCCAGGGAGACCTTCTGTAACTAGGAAATGTGCTATTTGCATTTATTTATTTTATATATGGTTTTGAATTCTTCAAGATCCTCAAGGACTTTGGTTTGGCAGACTTTGGGGCACATCAAAAGAAGGTCTATGTGGTTGAGCATTTGGTTGGCTACCTCTCCTGGTCTCTGCTTTGCTATTCTTCCTGAGACCTGCTTTGGGCTGTAGACAAACATGAGTGGACATGTGGGAATTGGGCGTTACAATGGAGTCCAGGAATTAGGTGAAACTTAAAATGGACAAAAGTTTAAAAAGATGAGCTATTCATCTCGATGGCAAGTGTATACCTCATTCAAAAAGAAAGTATTTTACATGTAAAACTGTCTCATAGAAAGGAATATACAATACCTAAAGATCAAATTAAGTAAAGCACAACTGTGGCTTAAAATGTTTTAAAATAAATGGTCGGGGTGCGGGAGAGAGAGAGAGAAAGGGAAAGATGTTAAGAGTCTGTTGTATAAAAGACATTATGTTATATTTAGCATAAATCATGTAACCGGAGGATTTTTGGTGTCTCTGTAGGTTTTCCCTCCTCCCTAACTATTTTGAACACTGTCATTATATTAATCTTCCCAAAAGATTACTTCCATCTTTAAAGAGCCAGAAAATATTTGCTCCAACCATCTCATTTTGGATTTTAGAAACTGAAACCCAGAAAGGTGATTTGGCCAAGGCACACAACTGCTGCATGAGCTGAAGCCCAGATTATCTCATTTCCAAGTGCAACACTATACTTCCTGAAGACAGAGACATTGCAAGGCAGTGCAGGAGACCTGAAGAGATGTGCAGAGGAGCTAGGAGTCAAGAGACCCGAGTTATCACCCAGGCGCTGCCATTCCTTAGCCGCATTTGGAATAAAATCTAAAACCCTTAGCCTGGTGATTGGTTCCCATCAGAAACTGACCTCAACCTCCTTTCCCACCCACCTCCAAATAAATTCTCAATTCAAGCAATACGCATCTAGTTATTCTAGATCATTCCCCTTGTCCCCCTCCATGCTTTTGCTCATTCAGTTCTCCCAACTTTTTCTCTTCTCCATCCTTCAAAGCCCCCCATCCCTTGAGACCCAGTTCAAGGGCTCCATACCTATTATATCCCCACCCCCATGCACCCCTGGCCCACCAAAACACCAAAACCTCTATCTTTCACAGCAAGGGATGACCAGAGACTATTTCCATTTCTTACCTGATCTACATTAGAGTTATGGCCTTCAGAGATGCTCTAGAAAGTTTATTGCTGCTGAATGTTTGTAACTATGTCCATCATTCTCTGTCTACTAGAGGGACAAGAGGATGATCCAGGAAAGGACCGCAGGGCTCCTTCTGGGTTGTTTGCCAGTGGCCTCTCCAGGGCAGTGTTGGTTTTTACCCAAGCAGTGCCCAAACTAAACTTTCCATGGGACTGGGAGCTTCCTCTCCCCAGGAGGGGGGCATGCTGTACACACACACCCCATACAGCACGGGCCCCCATGGAATCCAAGTACTGAGCATCTTGCGTTCCGCAGCTTCTCCTAAACATCCAGCATCCAATTCAGACAGACAATATCCACTCCCACTCAAGCTGAAAAGCCTCCCCCTCGAGTTCAGCTCAAAAAAGGGGGAACCAGAAGAGGGCAGAGCACCTCTCCTGGAGCGCAGCCCTATGTGTTCAGCAAGCTGGCCTGACACTTCTCTGCAGAATGGAGAGAGATCCGGGAACCACGTGTGTCTTATCTTACTAATCCTTGACTTCCAATCTGATGAACCGTGTTCTGTGACTCCCATGGCACGGCACTGTAAGAAGCCTCTTCTCCCTCCTGGCCACAGCAACTCAATGCAAATGGTCCCCAGCAGACTTTGGAGTCTCCAGAGCTTCTGCTGTGAATGCTCTGAGTTAAGCTTCCAGTGAGTTCTCCAGACACAAATCACGGTAACGGACATTCTGTTATGCAACTTAGCATGCAACGCTCATAACTTTGGAAATTGTCATATCAATAGTAGCTACTTTGAACTGAACGTGTATTGTGTGCCTGCTCCCAAGATTTTTTCACTTAATCCTCATAACAATCCAGTGAGGTTGGTACTATTTTTTTATTATTATTCAAACAGAAAGTCACAAAAATTATAATCATACTCATCAGTTCACTCGGTCCCATGTAATTAATTTTTTTTAATCTTGATCTTTTGTTAGCACTTTTATGAATTCATCAGTTTTCCACTAGAGTTCTGAAAATGCTTATTCATTCAGTTCAGCAGTCTAGTCAGTTACCAGAGGTTGGTATTATTATTATCTTCATTGTATATTTGATAAAACTGAGACTTGGTATATTCAAGAAAAATATATAGGCTCAAGGCCCCTTAGTAAGTGGCAAAGACCAAACCCTGAACCTATTTGACTATATGCATATATATATATATAAAATATCATTAATATATATATCATCAGTATCATGAGTTTGTTGTATATCCTTATAGTTATATTTTGTAGTTTTACATAAATATATGTAGATCCATTAGCAATATAGTTTACCATGTGTATGTTTAAAGGTTACATAAATGTCATCAAAACAGATATATCTTTCCTAAAGCCTGTCATTCTCACTTTCTTCATCCTCACCAATTGTCTCCTCATGTCTTTTTACAGAGCAGCGTGGTGATGGGGATGAGTGGACAGAGGCTGTTCTTCGATGGCTGTGATCATAAAGCAGAGAAATCATGGTTGTACTGCAGGATGCCTTCACTCTGGAACGCTCTGCTGTCCGGGTCAGTAGGCCCTTTAACTGTATGCATGTGTGTATTAGTGACTGTGTATTAGTGGTGTTTGTGCCAAGGTGGTTTGAAAACCTCCAATTCAATAAGATACTACTGGTCAAAGTTGGACAAGCCTTATTGTCTATTCCAGGGTCATCTGGTGCTAAAATCCTGGTAGATTCAAATTTGTTTCCATAGATGATTGTGGGTCCATTTGTAGCCTTTATCCATAAGGTCGGTGCTGTATCTAGTAGCCAGATGCGAGTCTGGGTTCCAGTAAACAAACAAACACAACTTCCAGAACTATAAAATCTACTTTTTATTGATTCATAGGTTTGAGCTGCATTTCTTAGGTTGATTTTTTTTCCTTATTGCCTAGTCATCCTTCAATAATAATATTTTTCCCCAATAAATAACATGCTGCTGAAGTGTGTCCTTTACCTTCCAAAGTCTACAGAAGGCTGTGGGAAGGTTCTGGCTTTCTAGCCCTGGCTAGAGAGTGAGGCATCCCATTTTCCAGGGCGTATGTCAGCTTACTCACAAGCCAGCGTGTGGTTAGCCATGAACTGCCCTTAGATGATTTTGTTCATTTGACTTCAAAGCTCAGTTTTTAAAAATGTAATATCAACTTTTCCCCTATCATCCAGGGTTAATAACTTAACATTTAACTAAACACACAATGTGTATCCATTAGCAATATAGAGCTTACCTTGTTTATGGTTTAAAAATGACATAAAATGTTAAAGATTGCATAAAGGATTATATACAGTGTAATCTATACTGGGCTAGGTTTTAAAATCAGCACATAAGGGAAATCACATAGAGACATGTTCTCCCTGGATCCTCCTTAAGTAGCCCATAAAGTACAGCATGGAAATGTGACACTCAAGATTCTTAACAACAGGTTCAGCACAGTCACTGGTCAATAAACACCCTGGTTGTAAATACCTCGGGGGTGCAATCACACCCATACATGCAGGTGCATCTCTGCATGGCACAGGGCACCCCTGCACATCAGTGGTTCTCAGCTGGGAGGGAGCATGCCGCCCCCAGGGGACTTAGGCCATGTCTGGAGACATGTCATGACTGGGGCTGGGGATGCTACTGGCATCTAGTGGTTAGAAGCCATAGATACTGCTAAACATCCTACTATGCACAGGAGACCTCCCCCACTGCCCCCCACCTGCCCCACTCAACAAAGAATTACCAGCTACAAAATGTCAATAGTGCTGTGGTTGAGCCCCACTGGTGTATATGACTTTGTGTGCAGTGCTGTGTTTGCATAAAGGTACCATATTGACAGTCATGTATAATTGAAAACTATCACTTTAAGCACACAGGGAGCGACACAAGCAATAAGCCTAACCTCAGGGTTTCCAGCTCCACTCTCTGAGGCGTTTGCTCATGGAGTGAGTGACTGATGGGTGGAGCTATTTGCTCTCCTAGATTTTTCGGTGTGTGGTCATGCATGTGCTTCCTCTTACAGGTTCTTTCTTCAGCTCTGGAGTGAAAATTTCTTTAATGGTAAGGCCTTAATTATGGACATCTTTAAAGAATCCACAACTGTAAAATGGTTTATACTTGGAATATTTCCCTCAAAATTTTAATGATCAAAATAATATATCATAATTATGGAAAACTTGGATTATGTAGAAAAGTAGAGAAAAGAAAACAAAAAACTGCCCATAATGTCACCCATCACCCAGAGAATTGACAGTGAAAATCTTAATGCTGTTCCCTTTTGTATTCTTTTGGTTTTTTTCCAGCTTTATTGAGATATAACTGACGAATAACATTGTGTAAGCCTAAGTATACAAAGTAATAATTTGATATGACATATGTACTGTGAAACGATTACAACAAAGTTAGTTAACATATCTATGGTGGCACATTGTTACTTTTTTTGTGTGGTGAGAACTTTTAAGATCTACTCTCTTAGCATCTTTCAAGTATAGAATACAGTATTATCAACTAGTCACCATGTCTTGTACATTTTGTATTTAATGCATGTATATTTTCCTCTGCTTGAGATTCGACTATAGTTTTACTCTGTCCCTTAACTTTATGAACAGTTCATGGCTATATAATTAAATCATGTGGGTTGCAACGTATTTTACGTATCAATTTTCTTTTTGTGAAAAATTTAAATTCTTTACACCTTTTTCTGATGTAAGTTGTACTACAGGGAATACTTTTGTATATGACCCTTTTCCTATATTTTTTGATTTTCAATAAATTTCCAGAAATTTATTTATTGGAACAAAGATTATGTGCCTATTTAAACCTATCATTGTGAAAGTGCTTTTGTGAAAAGTTGTATCCACTTTATATTCCCAAAAGTAGTGCAAAAGTGCAGTCACCTCCACCTCCTCTCCTATGTTGAACCATTCATTCATTGTTGTCTCAAAGCTTTGCCATTGGAGAGGTGAAAACTGGTATGTTGTTGTCTTAATCTGCATTTTTCTGATCTCCAGTGAGGTCAACATTTTAAAATTAGTGTGTTAGCCATTTTTTCATGTTCTCTTGATGATTTCCCCCTGTCTTTTTAGGATTGGGTTCCATAGGCTCTTTATCTGATGTCAGTACTTCATGATTCTGAAAAACTATAAACATTTCTATAAATTTACAAGAAATTGACTCACTAATCCTTTAGAAATAAGCTTACTCACCTTTAAGTTTGACCTTGGGGAAGGAGGGCAGCTTCCTCTTTCTCTGCATGCGGTTTGGGAGTTCTCGAACTTGTCCTTGGAGATGAAACACCTGAAGATCGTGTGATCCTTATGGAACAACCTAAAACATTGACATATTCCTCTTAAAATAACAAAATAACTTTATGCTTAATCAGTTGCCGTCTTTCCTTAGAATCTAGTATTAAGCCTTAAGAAGAAATTTGGGTAAAATCTTTAACATTGAGACAGTGCATCCTATTAACTCACTTTATCCATTAACTGGGGAAAAACCTCTACTGTGCACTTGTTTTTAATGGGAAAACACTGATCTAAAACACAAGCATCCCACAAAAGCGTAATGTCAGATATAATGACACAGGCATCAAATCCTACACGTTGCACTAGAGTGGAAAGTCCCTGAAGGCAGGGATTTATGTCTGTTTTAATTACTACTGAATTTCAATGCTCAGAATAAGCCAGGTACATAATAGTTGCTCAGTAACTATTTACTGAACTCATAAATTCTGCCTCTGTCAGGAGACAGTGTGGTGTCTTGGAAAGAGCAGCGTCTTTTGGATTACACAGACCTTTATAGAACTATGTCAGACGCCTACCCGCAGCCTTCACCAACTCATAGTCATCAGAAATAACTGCTAAGTACCTAGGGTACCACACCTGCTTCCCTTCACTCTCTGAGCTAAGAAAGACAAGGGCTCTCCCAGGGATTTCTGGGAAAATCCTCTGAAGCAGCAGCTCTATCAGGGAAGAAGAAAATGATTGCATATAAAACTTGTGTATATTATTTTCTTTCCAACTTGAGTACAGTCCTTTGTAAATTTTCAGGCTATTTGTAATGGAGCAGATGTTTTGTTTTGCATTTTTATCATCGCAGACCAATACTTTTATAACATACAATACAAATGAATTACTAGCAAAATTAAACTTTAAAAAATCAAAATATATGGCCAGTTTTTAAATTATTAGATTCAACAGACATAAAGTTACAGTTCAATAAACGTAGTCAGAACAAACATAATATAGGGGAAAAGAAAAATCAAAACTGTGAATGCTGTTCATTGAAAGAGTAGGCATAGGTGATTAAAACAGAGTTGTAATTGCACTTGTAAATTTCTATTGTCAGCAAGAATAATAAAGAATTCATGAGCAAAATAACCCATATTAGTTATCTGTATGCACACTTAGAACAAACCCCATGTATATCAATTTTTAAAGTATTAATGTGACCAAATAAGCTTGTTTCTTGCTGGATAATTTATGTCATCTAGGTAGGATTGATGGCAAATGACCCTCACAGAGGATACTATATATCTAAATAGTTTATACATTTTGTTTTAACACTCATAGTAGAGAAACTAATCTCACAGAGGCATGTTGATAGAAATGGAAGAAGAGATATTAAAGCAGCTTCCACAAGCTTAAGATATTTATTTTTAGGGACTTCCCTGGAGGTCCAGTGGTTAAAACTTCGCCTTTCAATGCAGGGGGTACGGGTTCGATCCCTGGTAGGGGAGCTAAGATCCCACATGCCTTGCGGCCAAAAAACCAAAACATAAAACAGAAGCAATATTGTAACAAATTCAATAAAGATTTTACAAATGGTCCACATCAAAAAAATCTTTAAAAAAATATTTATTTTTAAATTTTATCCAAAATTAAGCAAGTAGGAGGATTTCCCTGGTGGTCCAGTGGTTAAGAATCCGCCTTCCAATGCAGGGGATGCGGGTTCAAGCCCTGGTGGAAGAACTAAGATCCCACATGCCGCGGGGCAACAAAACCCACGCGCTGCAACTACTGAGCCCATGTGCTTTGGAGCCTGCGCGCCACAACTAGAGAAGCCGGTGTGCTGCAACGAAGATACAAAAGAAAAAAAAAAAGCAAGTAGGGCTATAATTTCAAAACTTTCATCAGTAACCGGTCCCCACACACACACACACACACACACACACACACACCCTTGGCTCTGCTTAAGAGCCTCTCCCACACCTGAATCTGACAGAACAAGAGCTCAGAGCCATAAGTGAATTTCAATTATGGAAATGTACAAAGTTATATTTCTTTTACACTGAAGTTTGCGAAATGAGATTCACATCCATTAAATATTTCATATATCAAAAAGTGATTCAACGGTATCTTGAGAAACTTAAAAAAAATCTACCAAAGACAACTGTTTTGTTTGATGTAATCAGTGAACAAAAACCTTCTGAAATGTAACCTTTTCGAAGACAATCAGCTTTGGTAAAATGTCTTCTTTAAGTGAAACTCCTTCTTTGTATTTAATGTATGGAAGAAGCATATGTTTTAGAGAAAGGTATATTTTATAAGGCGTTAAGTTGGGCCCCCAGCCAAATGGAGCGGGGTGAGATGTAGAAAGTGTAGCAGCCGAAGTGACTCTGACCAGTTACTCTTTTTTTTTTTTCCTGCGGTACGCGGGCCTCTCACTGCTGTGGCCTCTCCCGTTGCGGAGCACAGGCTCCGGACGCGCAGGCCCAGCGGCCATGACTCACGGGCCCAGCTGCTCCGCGGCATGTGGGATCTTCCCGGATCGGAGCACGAACCCGTGTCCCCTGCATCAGCAGGCGGACTCTCAACCACTGCGCCACCAGGGAAGCCCGTGACCAGTTACTCTTGAGCACCTTCTTCTAGGTCCATTTAAAGCCCAAATGAAGCCCAAATGAAAAGCACTGGGAAAAAGCGGGAAAAAAATCCCTTTTTCCATCATCTCATTTGGTTACAACTGAACTCACTTAGCCAACAACAAAAAAGTAAATTGAATGAAGTTGTTCTTTCTAATAGCTGACATTGCTATTTTGATCTTTTCCCATACAACAACAGGGCAATCGTGCAATAATGGTTTTTATCCTGTTCACTGACATTTTCTTGAAGGAGTGCCAAGTTTAATAAAGTGAAGAAACATTTCTACCAATCTCCATAAAGCTTTGTCTGTAAGTAATAAAATATAGGAGAAAACACCTCTATATTTAGTCCAATGTTGCTGTGTTGCAATGTTGCAATGTTCCCCAAGGTGGTTGATTAACAAACACATGAAGTCAGCAATAAAATTCAATGATGTGTCCACCAACAAGACAAAATTTATGGCTGAATCTACTGTAAGAAATAATTAATGTAAGGCAAATAATGACACTGTGGGATTAGGAGGAGGGAAGAAAACCCACTTGGTATGGTTTTTAAAATACTCTTGGTGTACTTAAAGGAGTTTGCATGTTTAAGTGAATTACACTAGAGAACATTTACCCTAAGTGTCTGTTTTATTATCCACTAGGAACCTGTGCAGATACCTTGGCTAACCTCTTCCTTGTCTGCCAAGGTAAACATGCCAAAAAATGGACTGGGTTTGGCCAGGAATGAAGCCTGCTCTGCTCCATCAAGCATTTTTTTCTTTGTCGTGAGGCAGCACTCAACAGGTATTCCAAAGGCACACGTGCAAAATGGAATTCTCTCTGCCTGGTCGTGGTGCCTCTTCCTGCCTCAGGACACTTTCAGAGGGCTGCATCTTTCCTCAGTGGGACCTGGATGATTTATAACTCTGGAGAGAAGCTTACACTCCATCTAATCGGGTGGCCAACATTTGGCCTCAATTTTGAAATTTTTTTTTTTTTTCCTGCTGTCCTTATAAACCAAACAGGATAAAAACAAGTATAGTTAATTTGGATGTGTCTGGGCTGTAATTTTTATCCATTTGTACCTTGCAGCTTAAATTTTGAAACAATTGAACCAGAAGACTTTTGCTGTTGAAAAATTGCTCTCTTAAAGGGTGTGTGTGTGCGTGCATGTGTGTGTGTGTGTGTGCGTGTGTGTGTGTGATTCCAATAAAGAGACATAAGGAATCATTAAATTGTAAGTTTCTTGAGGGTATGATCTTGTTTTATTAAACTTTGTATATTTTATGTCCCTAATTTAGTAACTGGTACAGAGTAGGCACTCATAAAATGTTTAATTCCGTCACTTTAATTCATTCCTTTTAATCAACGAATATTTACTCTTTTCCTAACACTACCAATCAATTGATAAATGAATAAAGAAATAAATGAACAAATGAATGAATAAACCACCAGCTCCATGATATTACCATATCTCTCTAACATCACGTGCTCTTGATTTTCATGTCCTCAGAAAATATAACAATTTTTTAAAGCTTGTTACAGTCCATAGACCTTATACTTGGGAAATAAAAACGGCAGTAAATGTCACTAGTATCAAGGAAAAACATTTTTAATGTATAGTACATGTAGCTTCATGGTAATTAATGATTCAGTTGAGTACCTTCTGGCTTTTCACACACTGTGGGTATTCTAATATCAGTCCACATTAAGCCTTTACTGTGGATGAAGGAATATTCTAAATTTATGTATATTTTCTAATGTAATTCTCATGACAATCCTACAAGGTGGGTACTGTTACCTCCCCTTCAGAGTTGGGGAACTGAGATGCTAGTACGTGAGGGAACCCTGGCAGTCTGACTCTAGCACCTTAATCAGGCCATACTTCCTACCCTCTCTGTAGTGCCATTGACCGGTCCAACCACAGTAAAGAGTCTGGCCTGTTGCAAAGGGCTCTATCTGCTTAGAGCAAACTTTCTTCTTTACCCACAATCATCATAATCATAAACTTCAATAAGGAAACAGAAGGTTTGAGTTGTACTGACCAGCAAGCAAAAAGAGCTCCATGAACCGACATTAGCGTAAGGATTTCATTTGTGCAACGTGGTGTGTGCCCGTGTGTGTGTGTGTGTGTGTGTGTGTGTGCAAGCTCGCTCATGCACATAAAGGGATGCACAGAAAAATAGTTACCAAATATGAACGTTCATTATCTCAAGGTGATGGCATTTCAGGTGAATTGGACCCTTTCTCTTACATTTTCCTGTGTTGTTTGAATTTTTACTATGAGTAATATGTCATTTATAAAATCAGAAAAGAACATACTAAATTATTGTTGTTGTGGAATAAAGAGTGGGGCTCTGGAGTCAGCTTGGGTTTGAGTCACTGTGTTTCTGAGCTTGGGCAAGTTTCTTATCCTCCCTACCTTGGGCTTCCTTATCTGCAAATAGGGCTAATGGAAAGCACCTGCTGTGGGAGTGGAGGGAAGGATATGACAGAGCGGTGTATAGTGCGGAGTCCTAGTCACTCTCACAGGCCTGAGGAAGAATGTCAAAGGAAGATGCACCCTGCATTCAGGGAAACTCCTGCCGTTGGCTTCTGAAGAAACAAATGAAATTTGCATCCCTAAGACCTGCCACTGGGTCTCATTTCCGAGGAAGATCAGGCCACCACCACAGGTCAGGCAGTTAGATTTGTTTCAACTCCAGTTTGGATTGTCAAAACCCCTTTTCTGTTTTACATCAGGAGTTCAAAACAGCTCCAGGCAGCAGTGGTCCAAATGACTCCACTCTTGGCCATCCTTGCATGGGAATCGTGTGGGAACAACATTCCAGAATGTTTAATCCATTGGTCTCCTTTTGTCTGGCCAAAGAGGAGGCGTGTCACATAAAACAAGTATAGCAGTTCTTGTCTTTAATGCTGACAATGCAAGTTTGCTCTTTGAAAAGAGCAATGATTGGCAGTAAAATCCATCCGAGGACCTGATGATGGAGACAACTGGCAAGACTGGTTTCACTGCTGCTTGTGGGTGGAGGATACTCTTGGAGAAGATCGTGGCAGCTGAGAAAAGAAAAATGCAGGAGCCAAGGGCCTGAGCAATAATACCACACTCTGTCACCTTCCCTGTCTGTGGAAGAACTTTGCGATATTTGGAGGAATTCCCGGACGTCTATGGCCAGGTTCAGTGAAAACCTGCAACCCTTGGTTTCCAAAACAGCCAGGGCAGGGCACGTGATAGAGGCTCCTCTAATTGGGCTCACTCGGGTGAGACGTCTACTTTGGGGGATCAAGTCTATTGGTAAGGGTGGCACCGGGGGTGTCTGGCTTCCACAGGTGCCAGAGGTTTACAATGTCAAGTTCCTGGTGGGGCAGCAGCCCCAGTGGTTTCTCTAGTGTCTGGTGGAGCAGCAGTTGCAGTTTCCTCATCAGGCCACCCTGGGCTTGGTTTTGTCCATGGCTCCTGGAAGCTTTGCCTCAAGTCATCCAGTATCTTTTTACAAACTCCTTCTGCTTAGTTAGCAGCAAGCTTCCTTACATATAACTAAGAAGCCTGAAAGATACAAGTGCCGAATGCCAGGGAATTGTCTTCAGCCTTCCAGGAGCCTGAGAAGCGCTGCTGGGCAGAGTTACTGCTAAGGAGTCATACGCACTTGGAGACTTTGAGCACAAGTGCACTCTTCACCCGCCTGTTTATCACTGTCCAGAGCAACGATCTTCTGAAAGGGATGGTTTGCCACTTCACACACTCGGGGATTCTGATGCCCTCATTCTTTTTTTTTTTAAGCTTACATATATATTTTTTGTAATTTTTATTTTGTATTGGAGTAGAGTTGATTTACAGTGTTGTGTGAGTTTCAGGCAGAATGGCCGTCATCAAAAAGCCTACAAATGCTGGAAAGGGTGTGGAGAAAAGGGAACCTGATGCCCTCGTTGTTCTTCACATACGAGTTTCTGTTCCCATATCAGTGGTTCTCAAATTTTGTTACACATTACAATCACCTGGGGAGATTTAAAAAATCTCTTCTGCCCAGGTCAACTTCCATACACATTAAATGAGTCACTGGGCGGGGGGGGGGGGGGGTGCAGGCATCATTAATTTTTATGTAGCCAGGTCTCAGAGCCAGTTATCTAATCTAATCAGTGGTTCTTAAAGTGTCCTCCCCAGACCAGCAGCACCTGAGAGCTTGTTAGAGATTCGGATTCTCGAGCTCCATTCCAGACCTACTGAATCAGAAACTCTAGGGACTGATTGCCACCCCACAGCAGCCATCTGTGTTTTAATAAGCCCTCTTTGTGCCTCTGTTGTACACTCAAGGTGGAGACTAAATCGCTCTCGTCTGTCATGTAGGCATTTTTAGAGCTTACTCTTTCAGGTCACTGCTTAAGAAAACTTTCATTATTTCAATGAATACATCAGGATTCAAATTTCTTCACAGACAGAATTTTCCATGTCCCAGAGTCAGTACAGATTCCAAACCAAACTCCATCCCTGATAAGTTTTGAATGAATTCATTTTTTAAAAAAGCCTAAAATATCTATTTCATTGTGTCTATTCCATGAGACTTTGTTTACTTAATTTGGAAATGTTGACCTAAAGATAAAATAAGGGGAGCTGCTTAACATAAAGAACACAACCAGAGACTTGAGCTCTAGCAAACACACACACCTGTGCGCCCATGCACACAAATGCACACATGAACAGATTCTCACGTGCACGCACACAGTTCCATGAGGTGAATGTCGCCCGTCCCTAGCGGCACTCCTGGATCTAAGGGACAGGATGAAGTTGGTAGCTGACCAGGAGAGACCTGTGTGAGACACTGCATTGCCTGGCACAAAATCGTAGAGTCCTAGGTGAGGACTGTGACCTTTTATCCTGTGACCTTTTCTGTAATAGACGATTGGACTTGCTTTCAAAGCCAGCTTCTGTCACTTACCAGCCGTGACATGAGAATACTGATGTTCCTCCTCTAGTAACAAGTACCATCAATCAACGGTTTTATAGCTGTTCATTTTATTATTGCTCTTAGCATCATAACGGCAGTGGGCACCGGGGGTGCTTCCAGATACAATCGCCCACTTGAGACTTGCAAGCACAGAGAAGGATTTCCCCATCAAACTTATTTTTTGGTTCAATCCTGAAAAAGTAGGCTTCAAGAAAGCCTGAAAGAGAGGAGAGTTTGGATAAATTTTCAGTACAAGCCACCCTTCCCAACCTCTAAAATAAAATAGAGCACCTGGGTTACAGGAAATCATATAAGAAAGTGAGTAATCACCTGAAGAATGTTCTAAGGTGTCTATTCTCTATGTAATGTGCTCACATTTGCTATTTTGAAAACAGCATAGTGATCAGTAGCCAACACCCTTCCATGAAGGACCTATTAAGGGACTAGTGGGAAAAGAAGAGATGTTTATATCACATCTTGCCCAGTGAAGTCCTTAGAGTAGATTGCAGCAGCTTCAAAATGAAGAAAGGGAACGCCAGGGGTCTCAGAAGTGATAGTTGATCATCACAACCAACATTAATTAAACACTTCAATAATGCAAATTAAGCATTAATTGTCAGGTTCTGGGATGAGAGTTCCCACCCATTTTAGCCAGGTACCATCATGAGCCCCCATGTTACGGATGGAAACTGAGGCACAGAAAGTTTACCTAAACGCAGTTTCCCGATTGGCGAATGTCTGAATTTGAAACTATTTGCCACACTTGACCAGCCAAAGAGTGAGAGGTGACTTCCATCCCCGCCCGACCCCTTAATTAAAATCTCCAGGGTCCTGTTCATCTCTTCTCTACAGATACCGTCGCTTTTATTGCCTACCAATGCAGCAAGTATTGTCTTAGTTCGGAGTGGAAATAATGGTGGGTAAGACAGGCACAGAGCATCTTCAGGTGGGTGTACAGGAAATAATGGCAGTCGGATATGATCAGTGTCACCCTGGGGGCTTATTAGTGGGAGTTACAGCTGAGCTGAGAGCTAAAGGAGTTATCACTGGCCGAGGAGGGTGATCCCAGGCAGAGGGAATAGCCTGGATGAAGCCTGGAGGCTGGAAATCACAGCCCTTTAGCAAGACACAAGAGTTCAACATGGCTGGAATGCAGGTCAAAGGCCCTTATTAGTTTTTTTAAGAGCTTTTGGATAGGGAGGGTGGGAGGGAGGGAGACGCAAGAGGGAAGAGATATGGGAACATATGTATAACTGATTCACTTTGTTATAAAGCAGAAACTAACACACGATTGTAAAGCAATTATACTCCAATAAAGATGTTAAAAAAAAAAAAAAAGAGATTTGGCTTGAGCCTGACAACTAAGGAGTCATTGAAGGCCCTTAAATAGGGAAGGGTCTTGATCAAATTTGAGTTGTAGAAAAATTGTTCTGACTGCAGCATAGGAAATGTATTGGGTTTGCGTAGTTCCTGACCAGGGGCATGGGGAACATTAACAAGTAACAGTCGAGTGTTTCCTCGCCGTGTGCCCATCACCACTCTGGCATTGGGTGCTGTGGTTAACAAGACAGCAAGAGCCGGGCTCTCCTAGGACTCACATGTTAATGGGGGGAGGAAATCAAGCAAGTCTCCACATACCCAGAGGTGACGGTGAGAGGTGCGGGGTGTTTCCCCCATGCTTCTCAAACTATCTGTACTGAAGATGAGAAGTTTTTTCCAGTTCAGCCTAGACCAGTATGTGATTCTAACGGGCACGATGAGTGCACCCTTACACCACATGTGACCCACCACTTGAGCTTGTTCACACCCGAGTGTCCTCTACTCCATTCCAGGAGACCAGTTCATTGATTTTGCATGGCAGTGTTGCAGCGATGTCAAATTGCAACCAAAGTTTTTACACCTTTACTCTCATTTACTCACAGCTAGGGAGGGGTATGAGATAGAAGCAGATCTGGAGGAAGGTTCTATGTTGGAGATATTGATTACGGGGTACTTAGTGGAGTACAAGAGATGGCGGGACGAATGAGTAGGTGGGCTTGAACTTTAATCCCCGTACTCAGACGGGAAGAGCAATATGCATGGTCCTTTCCATTCGTTCCTTCAAGTCAACTTAAATCTGAATCTGATTCACTGTCCCAGAATTTTGGATCAACTAATTTAGATGGTAAAGCCAATTTCAACTGACTTCACAGTGAAAAAGAAACACTATTGCTAACCGAATTATGCTTGTGTACCTACTGAGTGAGAACGTAATAGGGAAGAGAAATGAGAGAAACAGACCCAGAGGCAGCAGGATCTCCAGTATACACAGCATAGTGAACTGGCCCCTGCTGGTAGGAAGCTGCTTTTTCCCAAAAGGCCTTGACTCTCCGGATGAGGTCAGTGGTCCGCATCTTGAACAGAAATCCTTGTTCGTCAGTGTCAGGAAGCAGAGGCAGGCCCTGGCTTTCTCCTTTCAGGTAGCCAGCCCCGCAGGCGCTATCTCCGTGGCCTTCCTTCTGCTCTTGCAGCCAAGTTCTGGGATCAGGGCTTGGCTGCAGGCTCTTGTGATGACCTTCAACCCTGGGCCAGCCCAGAGAAGATGTGAACAGAGGCACATAAGAGGCCTTCCTACCCCCGTCTTTTCTAAAAGTGATGACATCCAAGGGAAGAGGGTCCCACAGCTTTTCACTTGGTGGTGGTGTACTGGGAAGACTGACCAGGGCCTGTGTACCCCCTTCCTCGCACTTCCCGTGCCTCCTCCACTGCCCCTCACTGGAGGCCCTGTGACTGCGTCTCCTCAGCGCTATCCCTGGGAGGCAGGGAGGCCACTGACCTCACCTCACCGTGCCAAAAGCCTTGCCATCATCCCAAAGGCGGTGCTAGATGCAATTAGGGACTGATGGATTATGAATGAAAGAAAACTACTTTGTTTTCCATCCCTAGACTGAACTGCCAGCAGTGTGCTTTCAATCGACACTTTCACAAATCTCATTATTTTGTGGAAGCACCGTTACAGTATTTTGTATTTGTGTGTGTTTAAAATACGAATCAGCTAAATATAAACACGTTTTAAGTATCACAACTTCCATGTCTTCATTGTAAAAGGTAAGTAAACTGAGAATCTCAACTGGTGGAAATTGTCTGACCCTGTCTCCCCCTAAGATGCTTGCTTCTCCCTCACCCATCCACCCCCAGGAACCTGCCCTTTTATTTCCTTAGTTAAGAAAGAAAATGAAAGAAGAAAGAAAGAAAGAAGGAAAGAAAGAAAGAAAGAAAGAAAGAAAGAAAGAAAGAAAGAAAGAAAGAAAGAAAGAAAGAAAGAAAGAGAAAGAAAGAAGAAAGAAAGAAAGAAAGAAGAAAGAAAGAAAAAGAAAGAAAAAAATACAAGCAATAGTTTTCCCAGCAGGGGGCAGCAAGAGACAAAAAATATGATGGTCCATTGGGCTTCCCCAGCCCCCAACTTTGTCTGAAATCCTAGATTTAAATTGGGAAGAGGGTGGCGGTGGGGGAACAGGGATGCAATCCAAACCACAGAACCCAAATTCATAAAGTTAAGTGGATGCAGAACTTGCTGGAACAAGATTTACTGAGGACAATAGCAAGATTGCTTTTTTTAAAAAAATTTTTTAAAGCTTTATGGAAGAAGGCAGGCCAGTGGAATTTTTAAAAGAATCTGGCTCTCTGTGGTGACGTCCACAAACTTGGTAATATGATTGTTCTTTAGGAAATATCCCATATAAAAGGAAAACATGTTGTTCTCTTTGAATAAAATCCCCCAACCTACCTTCACACAACTATGAGCTGGAAACATGGGTCTCACAAGCCAGAAGTACCTGGGTAGCTGGGATATACAGCACCCAGCACGGGGCATCTTAAATAGGACTCACCTGATCTGGTGAGAAGTAATATGGGATGCTGGAAAGAGTGTGAGATCAGGTAGGCTTTGTGGTCCAGGACTGAACCTCTCACTGGCCCAAGAATCCTTGTGGTATGTAAAAATGTCAGCCCTGATATAAAAAAGCCTAAACCAGAAGAAGAGTGTAAGGAGAAACAGGAAACGAAATGATTGCAATGGGAGGGTTCTGCTTGGGAAATACTTATCCGGGCTCCCAGGCTGTAAATGTTGTAATTATAAGTCCTGGCAACAACAGCTGGGAGCGCTTGGGCTTGTGTCCCTTTCAGGGAACCTTACTAGTTTCTTAGGGCTGCCATAACAAAGTACCACAAACCGAGTGGCTTATAACAACAGAAATTTATCCTCTCGCGGTTCTGGAGGCCAGAAGTCCTAAATAAAGTGTCGGCAGGGCCACGTACCCTCTGAAGTCTCTAGGGAAGACCTGTTCCTCTCCTCTTCCTAGCCTCTGGTGGCCCCTGGCATTCCTAGAGACCCTTGGTTTGTGGCTGCAGTCCCTGCCTCCATCCTCACGTGGCCTTCTTTCCTGTGTGTCTGTGCCTGTGTGTCTGAATCTCCTTCCTTTTCCTCTTGTAAAGACACCAGCCATTGGCTTTAGGGCCCACTCTAGTTCAGTATGACCTCATTGTAATGTAAATCCTTACCTCTGCAAAGACCCTATTTTCCAAATAAGGTCACATTTTGAGGCTCTGGATACATATAACTTTAGGGAACATTATTCAGCCCAGCACAGACCCCAAAGAGCACTTATGTTATGGCGATAAAACTAGACAATGCTGCTCTCAAATCCTGGCTCTGCCTCTTCCTGTCCCTTCATCCCATGAACCTTGGCTTTCTTATCTGTCAGATGGTAGCAGTAATCCCCAGTGGGACTGTGGGATGGGTCAGAGGTTCCATGCTTGGTACAGGTGGTATAAGACAGTAGGGGAGGCTGGTGGAGCTGCGGTAGGGGCTCCTCTCTCCCATTCACAGGAAACCCCAGGGCACTTGCCCAGGCTCGTCCTCAACTGCTTTGCCCCAAACGCTCCTCTCAGGAGCTTCACTCACCAACTTACCAGCTAGAAATCTGGTACATTGATCTTTGTTGATGAGCTGTTGTTCGTCTCCTACTGGATGAGATACATTTAAAGGGATACTTCCTACTTAGATTCTGCTTTGGCTTCTTGGGTGATGACAGGTGCCTCAGAGACTGTTACAGACCAGTGGAGGAAAGGGGGTTGGGGGACATTTGAGCAGGGCCATGATTCCTCGGCCTCTGATGGCATCCAGTAGTGACACGTGACCTTGCTGCTGGTGGGGCCGGCCTGGCTATAGCAGGGTTTTGTTTTGGAAATTTGGCACAATCAACAGTCACCAGTCCTGTGGGAAGAAAACAGGCACATCCTGAGAATTGTGCTGCAGGCTTTTATAGGAATATTTCTAGTTTCCAGGGGCTCTTACCTTGGGGCTCGTTCGGGCACCGTGTTTGGTAGGGCCAGGAGCATGTTTTCTCATCCAGTGTCCACACTGGATGCCCTGAGATGGATAACTGCAAAGGTCCTTTGATATTTGATAGTGTTATTCACTCATTTACTCGTCTGAAGTCCTTCTGGTGTCTCTGTTGGGCCAATTTATTGATTCCAAAAGGGAATTTTTTTAAATGTGCAAATATGGTCACCTAGGATTTATTTATAATCAGGAAAAATAAGAAATAGCTACATAAGCATTTTGGCCAGGGAAGGTTAAAAAAATGTGCAGAATTTTTGATAATCTTTTCTTAAAAGCAACCTGTCAATGTGCATCGAGATATATATATTTTTAAGCATTTATACTCTTTTTAAAAATTTTTATGAGTATAGTTTATTTACAATGTTGTGTTAGTTTCAGGTGTACAGCAAAATATATCAGTGATACATGTATCCACTCTTTTTTTAGATTCTTTTCCCATATAGGCTATACAGAGTACTGGATATAGTTCCCTGTGCTATATGACTGGCTCGTATTAGTTATCTATTTTACATATAGTAGCGTGAATATGTCAGTCCCAGTCTTCCAATTTATCCCTTCCCCTTTCCCTCCCCCCACCCCAGTAGTCATAAGTTTGTTTTCTACGTCTGTGACTCCTGTTTTATAGATAAGTTCATTCGTACTCTTTTTTTAGATTCCACATATAAGCGATATCCTATGATATTTGTCTTTCTGTGTCTGACTTACTTCACTCAGTATGATAATCTCTAGGTCTATCCACGTTGCTGCAGATGACATTATTTTGTTCTTTTTTATGGCTGAGTAATATTCCATTGTATGTACGTACCACATCTTCTTTATCCATTCGTCTGTGGATGGGCATTTAGGTTGCTTCCATGTCCTGGCTATTGTAAACAGTACTGAAATGAACATTGGGGTGCATGTATATTTTTGAATTATGGTTTCTCTGGGTATATGCTGAGGAGTGGGATTGCTGGATCATACTGTAGCTCTATTTTTAATTTTTTAAGGAACCTCCACACTGTTCTCCATAGTGGCTGAACCCATCTACATTCCCACCAACAGTGTAGGAGGGTTCCCAAAAGGGGATTTTTTTCTTGGGCTCATATCAGTCTTTTTTGGTTTATTTAAGGAAAGGGTTTTTTTATATATGTATATGCCCAAGATTTTTATAAGCCTGAACCTTCTTGAGTGAATCAGTGACAGCTGACTGGAAATGTTTACCTTCCACAGCCAGATTGGCAGATTCCAACCAGACACAAATAAACATCTTAAGGAAGTGCCTCCATGTCTCACTGACTCAACAAAGCTGGGGAAACATCTAAGTCTCTAACAGAGCCTTCCAAGAATGGACCTTCTTTGAAATGTGCTTTGACCCAGAAGTGTTCAATCAGGTGGACTGAGTTTGTCAAGGGTGTCATGGAGTTTGTTCTTTTGTAAGGATTGGCATTAGACTATATAACCTCACATATCCATTATCCATTCATTTAACAAATATACAAGCATCAGGCGGTAGACAGCTCCTAAAATGTCTCCCAACCATCTCTGCCTCCTGGTACTATGCATTTATAGATTTCCTTACAGTTGAGTATGGCCTGGGTTTAGGGACTTGCTTCTGACTAAAAGAATGCAGCAAAAGTGATGGAATAGCACCTCAAGAATGGGTTACAGAAGACTGTGACTTTTGTTCTCATTCTCTGTCTGTGTGTCTGTCTCTCTTTCCCTGGCCTCTTCTCTCTTTTTCTGGCCTCTCCTCGCTTGCTTACCTCTGTCTGGTGAAGTAAGTGGCGGTACTGTGAGCCGCCCTGTGGAGAGGCTCACGAGGCAAGAAACTGAATCCCTTGAGCTGCGTGAGTGAGCCCAGAAGCGTGTTCTGCTGCAGTCTAGCCTCCAGTTAACTGCAGCCCAGAATGACATCTTCACTCCAGCTTTGAGACACCTTGATTCAGAGGACCCAGCTAAGCTATGCCCAGATTTCTGACCCACAGAAACTGTGAGACAATAAATATTGATGTTTTAAGCCCCCAAGTTTTGGGGTAAATTGGTACACAGAGACAGGTGACCAATACACACTTTTCTGGCACTGAATATAAATTGAAAAAATTGTATTGGTCTTTTAAGACATGCAAATAATTTTCATAGAAAGTGGTAACTGCCCTCACTGCATCTGTGTTCAAAATGCAGTGGTAACATAATAATAATGTGGTCTGGGCTTTTAGCCTAAATATATAAGATTCACGAAACTGACCAAAAAAAGTGATTTGGAAGAACTTTTAATTATGTGAGATATTTCTGACTGCTTGGAAATGGCTCACTAAGAACTTGAAAATATGCATAGATTTCAGAACAAAAGGTGTCTGGAAGTTGGATTAGAAATTATTTCAGATGATATCAGCCTCTATAAAATTCAACTTTATTAATGGAACCACTGTAAATAAAATTAGAAGAGGAGGTAATGAGGTCATCCCACCCATTTCTGTTACTTCCTTTTCCATCAGTAGTATGTTTTCTGCTCTAGAGTAATTGCAAAACATACACTATAAATAAAGTACACAAATAATATTTGTGCCAATAAGAATAGAAAGACTTTGAAGGAAACCTCTTGTTAAAATTTTGGGCCAGGATTCTCCGACTCCTATGAAGTCAAGATCCTGAACTTCAGGATCTGTTGAAATTTCCTGATTTTCTACTCTGCTTATACCTATGTTCCCAAATTTAATTCCAGAAAATTAGCTTTCTACCCAAATGGACTGGAGAGAGGCAGTTGAATCGAAGCATCTCGGGTTCAGTAGAAGGGTCCAAACTGGATGAAATGGAGTGGTGGAGAGAGAGTAAAGAAGAAATCCAAGGACTGTGGGCTGATAAACTCCAATGTTAGGAGGGCTAGAAGCAAAGGAGAAACTCAGAAAGAAAACTGAGAAGGTCCAGCTCGGCCCCATCCAACACAGGATTCACTGGGAGGGAAAAAATGTTCATATTGATTCATGAAGATTGTGTCCTTGGTTCTTTCTACCCTCCATCCATGCTCTCACCCTTAGTTATTTCGTTTATTCCCTTGACTACTATATATTCATTCCCATGAAAATGATTCCAAAATTTATGTCTTTATTTCTACATTCTGGACGTCTCTACCTGGATATCTATACTCAAGTGGCATCTCAATGCAGCATGTTCCAAATCAAACTCTCTCTTTTTAAAATTTTTATTGGGAGATAATGTTTTTTAAATTTTTATTGGAGTATAGTTGCTTTATAATATTGTGTTAGTTTCTACTGTACAGCAAAGTGAATCAGCTATACATATATCCCCTCTTTTTTGGATTTCCTTCCCATTTAGGTCACCACAGAGCATGGAATAGAGTTCCCTGTGCTATACAGTAGGTTCTCATTAGTTATCTATTTTATACATAGTATCAATAGTGTGTATATGTCAATCCCAATCTCCCAATTCATCTCACCACCATCCCCCCGCTTTCCCCCCTTGGTGTCTATACATTTGTTCTCTACATCTGTGTCTCTATTTCTGTCTCGCATACTGGTTCATATGTACCATTTTTCGAGATTCCACATATATGCGTTAATATACGATATTTGTTTTTCTTTTTCTGACTTACCTCACTCTGTATGACAGTCTCTAGGTCCATCCACGTCTCTACAAACCAATTTCGTTCCTTTTTATGGCTGAGTAATATTCCATTGTATATAGGTACCACATCTTCTTTATCCATTCATCTGTCAATGAGCATTTAGGTTGCTTCCATGAACTGGCTATTGTAAATACTGCTGCAATGAACACTGGGGTTCATGCGTCTTTTTGAATTATGGTTTTCTCTGGGTATATGCCCAGTAGTGGGAACGCTGTGTCATATGGTAATTCTATTTTTGATTTTTTAAAGAACCTCCGTACTGTTCTCCACAGTGGCTATATCAATTTACATTCCCACCAACAGTGCAAGAGGGTTCCCTTTTCTCCACACCCTCTCCAGCATTTGTTGTTTGTAGATTTTCTGATGATGGCCATTCTGACCGGTGTGAGGTGATACCTCATTGAAGTTTTGATTTGCATTTCTCTAATAATTAGCCATGTTGAGCAGCTTTTCATTGTCCTCTTGGCCATCTGTGTGTCTTCTTTGGAGAAGTGTCTATTTAGGTCTTTTGTCCATTTTTTGATTGGGTTTCTTTGTTTTTTTAATATTGAGCTACATGAGCTGTTTCTATATTTTGGAGATTAGTCCTTTGCCCATTGATTCATTTGCAAATATTTTCTCCCATTCTGAGGGTTGTCTTTTTGTCTTGTTTATAGTTTCCTTTGCTGTGCAAAAGCTTTTAAGTTTCATTAGGTCCTATTTGTTTATTTTTGTTTTTATTCTCATTACTCTATGAGGTGGGGCAAAAAAGACCTTGCTGTGATTTATGTCAAAGTGTTCTTCCTACGTTTTCCTCTAAGAGTTTTATAGTGTCTGCTCTTACATTTAGGTCTTTAATCCATTCGGAGTTTATGTTTGTGTATGGTGTTAGGGAGTGTTTTAATTTCATTCTTTTACATGTAGCTGTCCAGTTTTCCCAGCACCACTTATTGAAGAGACTGTCTTTTCTTCATTGTATATCCTTGCCTCCTGTGTCATAGATTAGTTGACCATAGGTGCATGGGTTTATCTCTGGGCCTTCTATCCTGTTCCATTGATCTATATTTCTGTTTTTGTGCCAGTACCATATTGTCTTGATTACTGTAACTTTGTAGTATAATCTGAAGTCAGGGAGTCTGATTCCTCCAGCTCCGTTTTTTTCCCTCAAGACTGCTTTGGCTATTCGGGGTCTTTTGTGTCTCCATACAAATTTTAAGATTTTTTGTTCTAGTTCTGTAAAAAATGCCATTGGTAATTTGATAGGGATTGCATTGAATCTGTAAATTGCTTTGGGTAGTATAGTCATTTTCACAATATTGATTCTGCCAACCCAAGAAGCTGGCATATCTCTCCATCTGTTTGTGTCATCTTTGATTTCTTTCATCAGTGTCTTATAGTTTTCTGAGTAGAGGTCTTTTACCTCCTTAGGTAGGTTTATTCCTAGGTATTTTATTCTTTTTGTTGCAATGGTAAATGGGAGTGTTTCCTTAATTTCTCTTTCTGATCTTTTGTTGTTAGTGTATAGGAATGCCAGAGATTTCTGTGCATTAATTTTGTATCCTGCCACTTTACCAAATTCATTGATTAGCTCTAGTAGTTTTCTGGTGACATCTTTAGGATTATCTATGTATAGTATCATGTCATCTGCAAACAGTGACAGTTTTACTTGGGGGATAATTGATTTACAATGCTGTGTTAGTTTTAGGTGTACAGCAAAGTGACTCTGTTATACAAATACATATATCCATTCTTTTTTAGAGTCTTTTCCCATATAGGCCATTACAGAATATTGAGTATAGTTCCGGGTGCTATACAGTATGTCCCTGTTAGTTATCTATTTTGTATATAGCAGCGTGTATGCATCAATCCTAATCTTCCAATTTTTCCTTCCCCCCTTACCCCCCCAGTAACCATAAGTTTATTTTCTACATCTGTAACTCTATTTCAGTTTTGTAGATAAGTTCATTTGTAGCCTTTTTTCTTAGATTCCACATATAAGTGATGTCATATGATTTTTGTCTTTCTCTGTCTGACTTACTTCACTCAGTATGAGACTCTCTATGTCCATCCATCAAATCAAACTCTTAAATCTCCCCACAGATGCCATCTTCTCCTGAAACACCTTCCAGGATCAACTTACCTAAAAATCCTCCTACCCTTCCCCTCAATCACTATTTCCTTAAATTGTTTTATTTTTAGTAATAGCACTTACCAACATTGAACATTACATTATGAATTTATTTCTTTGTTAATTCTCTCTCTCCCACACTAGACTATAAGCCGTATGAGGGCAGGGACTTAGCCTCTGATTCCCTGATGTATCCTTTGCTCCAAAAGTGGTCCCTGGCCATAGTAACTGCTCAATAAATATCTCCTGATTCAGGTTTTTTGAAACCTCTCATTACTGGATTTTAAAAACTAAATTTATTATTTTTAGATAATTTTAGATTTATGTGCAGTTCTAAGAAACAATACAGTAGGGATCCAATGTAGCTTTTACCCAGTTTCTCTCAGTGATAATGTCTTACAAAACTGTAGTGCAATATCACAACCACAATACTGACATTGATGCAGTCAAGATACAGAACATTTCCATCACCACAGGGATCCCTCACATTGCCCTTTTATAACCACATCCATTTCTTCTTGCCTCCACTCCCTCCTTAACCCCTGACAACCACTAATCTGTTCTCTAATTCTATAATTTTGTCACTTCAAGAATGTCGTATAAATGGAATCATATAACATGTAACCTTTGGAGATTTGATTTTTTTCACTTAGCATAATTCTCTGGAGATTGGTCCAGGTTTTTACATGTATCAACAACTTCTTGTTGCTAAGCAGTGGTCCACAGGATGCATGCATCACAGTTTGTTTAACTATTCAACCATTACAGGACATCTAGGTTGTTTCCAGTTTGGAGCTATTAAAAATGAAGATGCTATAAATATTCATGCACAGGTTTCCATGTAAACAGAAGTCTTCATTTCTCTAGGATAAATGCCCAAGAGTACAATTGCTGCGTTCAATGATAGTTGCATTTTAAAGAAACCATCAAACTGTTTTCTGGAGTGGCTGTACCATTCCTACTAGCAATGTATGAATGATCCAGTTTCTCCACATCCTTACCAGCATTTTGTGTTTTCACTATTTTTTAGTTTATTTTTTCTAACATGTGTGTAGTGATATCTCATTGTGGTTTAATTTGCATTTCCCTAAAGGCTAATGATGGTGAGCATCTTTACATGTTATTACTTCCCATTTGTATATCCACTTGGTGAAATGTCTGTTTAGGTCTTTTGTCTATTTTTTAACTGGATTACTTAGTTTTTTTACTGCAGACTTTTCAGACTTCTTAATATATTTGAATACTAGGTTTTTGTTGGGTATGTGCTTTGCAAATATTTTCTCTCAGTCTGTAGCTTGTCTTTTCCTCCTCTTAAGAAGGTCTTTCATAGAGCAAAAGTCTTTAATTTCTATCAAGTCCAGTTTATCAATTTTTGTGCTTTTGGTATTACATCTAAGAACTTCTCTCCTAGCTCTAGATCCTGAAGTTTTTCTTCTTTGCTTATTTTTTCTAAAAGTTTTACAGTTTTACATTTAAACTCATGACCTATTTTGAGTTAATTTTTGTGTAAGCTGTGAGACATAGGTCAAGGTTCACTTTCTTGCCTATGGATATCAAAATTTGTTGAGAAGGTTATCTTTCCTCCCTTGAATTACTTTCACACCTTTGTGAAAAGTCAGGCGTATTTTGGGAACTCTATTTCCGGGTTCTCTATTCTGTTACATTGGTCTGTGTGTTTATCCCTCCAACACAATCCAATACAACAAAATCCTGATAACTGTAGATATTTAATGTCTTGAAATCAAGTAAACTGATTCCTCTCACTTCATTCTTATTTCTCAAAAATGGTTTCAGCTATTGTAGCTCTTTTGCCTTTCTATATGAATTTTAGAATAATGTTGCTATATCTGCAAAAAATCTAGCTGGCATTTTGATAGGAATTGCATTAAATCTGTATATCAAATTGGGAATAATTGACATTTTGCTATCTTGAAATCCATGAACATGGTACATCTCTCCATTTATTTAGATCTTCTTTGATTTCTTTCATCAGCATTCTGTAGTTTTCAACGCACAAGTCCTGTACATGCTTTGTTAGATTTATACCTAAGTTTTTCTGCCCCCCGCTTCTGCAATTGTAAATGGTATTGTATTTTTAATTTCATTGTCCACATGTTCTATGTTTTATGAATTCTTTACTTGCTAATATTTTATTAAGGATTTTCTGTGTCTGTATATTTTTGAAAATATTGGTCTGTAGTTTTCTTTCTATATAATATATTCCCTTGGTTTTGGTATCAGGGTAATGTTAGTCATAAAGTGAATTGTGAAGTATTCTTTCCTCTTCTATTTAGTGGAATTGATTGTGAAGAATTGGTGTTAATTTTCCTTTAGACATTTGGTAGAATTCTTCACTGAAACCATGTGTGCATGGAGATTTCTTTGGGGGAATTTTAAAATTACAAATTTAAATTTTTTAATAGTTATGGAACTATTCCAATTATCTCTTTCATATTGAGTGAGCTATGGTAGTTTATGGGGTTTTTTTTGAGAAATTGGCCCATTTCATCTATGTTTACCAACTTAATGTCAACATGATGTCAAATTTGTTGTCAACAAATGTCAAATTTATGTGTGTAGAGATATTCAGAGAATTCTCTTTTTATCTTTTTGGTGTCTGCAGGATCTGTAGTGATATTCTCTATTTCATTCCTGTTGTTGGTGATTTGTGTCTTTCTCTCTCTTTTTCTTTTTGTCAGTCTTGCTAAAGATTTGTCAAGTTCATTAATCTTTTCTAAGACAACTTTTTCTTTCATTGATTTTCTCTGTTTTCTATTTCAATTTCAATAAGTTCAGCTCTTTATTTCTCCCTTTCTTTTACTTGCTTTGGGTTTATTTTGCTCTCTTGAAATGGTAGCTTATATTATTCATTTGAGACTTTTCTTCTTCTCTAGTGTATGCATTTAGTGCTATAAATTTTCCTCTCAGCAGTGCTTAAGTGTCTCCCACAAATCTTTTCCAGATTTATTGAGATATAACTGACAAATAAGAATTTGTACAACTTGATGTTTAGATATATATATGTAATAATCACCACAATCAAACTAATCAACATATCTATCACCTCACATAGTTACCATTTTCTTTTCCTTGTGGTGAGAACACTTAAGATCTACCTTCTTAGCAAATCATGCATACAATACAGTATTATTAACCATAATCATATTGCTGTACATTAGATCTCCAGAACTTAACTTGCATACCTGAAATTCCCATGAATTTTGATATGTTGTATTTTCATTTTTGTTCAATATATTTTTTAAGATCTCCCTTAAGATTTTCTCTTTGATCCCTGGATTATTTAAAAGCATGTTGCTTCCAAGTTTGGAGATTTCTGTTACCTTTTTAAATTGATTTCTAGTTTGACTCCTTTAATGTCTGAAAACACACTCTGAACACTGTATGATTTCAATTCTTTTCAATTTGTTGAAGTTTACTTTACGGCCCAGGATGTGTTCTGTTTTGTTATATATTCTATGGGTACTTGAAAAGAATGGGTATTCTGCTATTATTGGGTAGAGTGTTTTATAAATGTCCATTATATCTTGCTGGTTGATGGTGTTGTTGAGTTCTTCTGTATCTTTGCTAATTTTATTCTATTTCTTCTATCAATTGTAAGAGAGGACATTACATTGAAGTCATCAACTATGATTGTGGATTTGTCTGTTCCTCCTTTTAGTTCTATCGGTTTTGCTTCACATCTTTGGTACCTCTGTTGCATAAACATTTAGAATTACTTTTTTTTTTTTGGTGTATTGGCCCTTTTATCATTATATATGTTCCTCTCTGTCTCTGGTAATTTTCTTTGCTCTGAAGTCTACTTTATCTGGTATTAAAATAACCTCTTCTGCATTCCTTTGATTAATATTTGCATGATGTAACTTTTTCCATTCTTTTGCTTTCAACTGGCTCCTATATTGTTATTGACGCATATAGTTGAGTCCTGTTTTTAAATCCACTCTGCCAATCTCTGTCTTTTAATTGGTGCATTTGGACGATTTCCATTTAATGTAATGATTGATGTCAGTGCATAAATATGCCATTTTAATGTTTGTTTTATTTGTTATCACTGTTTTTCATTTCTCTGTTTTCTTTTTCCTTCCTTTCTGTGGATTACTTGAACAATTTTTAGAATTCCATTTCTGACTTATCTGCAGTATTTTTGAATGTATATTAATATAGACATTTTTAGTAGTTGTAAATATTACTTTATATAACTTAACACAATCTACTGGTGTTGCCATTTTAGCAGTTCAAATCAAGCGTAGAAAACTTACCTTTCTTAATGTCCCTTTACTCTTCCCCATTTATAATGTAATCATTGTAAATATTTTCTCTACATACACTTAGAACCAAAGCAGACAATGTTATCCTTTCTACTTCCACCATCAGATATACTTTAGAAAACTCAAGAGAAATAAATTCTATTGTATTTATCTGTACTTTTGCTGTGTTCTCTCTTCCTTCTTGATGATCCAAGGTTTCTTCCTTTATTGTTTTCTTTCTGCTTAGAGAACTTTAGTTAGCCATTCTTTTAGCGTAGGTATGCTAGTGACATATTCTCTTAGTTTCTTTATCCGAGAATGTTTTGATTCCTCTTTCATTCCTGAAAGATATATTTTCACTGGAAATAGGATTCTGGGTTGATAGTTCTTTTTTTTCAACATTTGGAAAATGTGCCACTGGCCTCCATGGTTTCTGATGAGAAATCCAATGCCATTCCATTTGTTTTCCCCCTTTAGATAAGGTTTTGCTTCCCTCTCATTACTTTCGAGATATTTTTCTGTCTTTATTTTTCAGAAGTTTGATTGTGATGTGTCTTGGTGTTAATTCCTTTCAGCCAATTATGTTTGGGATTCACTCAGCTTCTTGCATCTGTGAACTTATATCATTTGCCAAATTTGGGGACTTTTCAGCCATTATTACTTCAAGTACTTTTTCAGCTTAACCCTCTTTTCCCTCTCTTTTTGAGACTCTGTTAACATGAATGTTAGATTTTTTTTATAGTCTATCTTGCATATAAGTAACGTCATTCTGATAAATTGCAGGGATGGAGTATACCATTTTTCTTACAGTCACAGCCAGGCACTGCCTCCAGCATGTATTAAAAAAAAAAATTCCATGCCTATTGTAAATCCATTTCTCTCACAGTGTGTGACCTTCTGTTAGGACTCCCATATTTCTTTCTTTATTAAAGGCAGATTGGGACTTCACAGCATTTAATAGGCTCTTTATCTCTTAAAGAAAATTTTATGAAGGAGTTATAGAAAAGGCAAAATGAAGCTTGAAAAAATGGAAATAATATTTAGAGAAAAAGATCAAAGTAGTAAAAAAGATTAAATATAATGCTTTGTTAAAGGGCTGGCTTTGAACATAATACTTTCTCAGAAAGGCTTTAAGAGAAATAAAATGGTGCTCAAAATTCCTAATGCAGCCTCAGAACAGAATGATTTACCCTTGATTAACAGTTGGAAAGCCCTGTTATGAGCCAGTCTGAGCCTCCCTTATTGAAGACAGGTGCTTGCAGCTAAACAGTTTATCAGTGTTCATAAAAACAATCAAGGTCATCCCTTATGTAAGGTCTGGTCCCCTCGAGTGGGTTCATGCATTTGCTGTCTAGCCGAACTCAATCCTGCTGGATTGACAGGTGTTAAAACATCATCATTTGCTCCTGGAACAAATCTGAGAGTGTCCCCCTACCCCAAAAGTGACTTCAAAGCCCCCAGAACTTCCCCTGTTACCACTTTTCACACTTTACTGATACTCCTTCTTGAATGTCTGTCTCCTCAGATACACTCTGTGCTCTGTGACATCTGACAAAATCCCGTCTTTTTACTCAGCACATGGACCATATACTGGCACATGGGGGCACTGAGTAAATGTTTGTCTAATAAATGTCTAAGTGAACAAGATCTCTCTATAGGTATAGAAAAAGATCTACCCACTCCTAACTCTATACTTCATTCTGTAATTTATTCCAAGAAAGTTTTATGGTTGTCTACTATGTGCCAGGTGAGGTGTTAGACACTGAAAGTACAAGAAAATAAAATGTGATTTATATTCTGACCAGGAGTCCCATGGAAATATCCTGCCTGATAGACACTGAAAGTACAAGAAAATAAAATGTGATTTATATTCTGGCCAGGAGTCCCATGGAAATATCCTGCCTGATCTATGCTCTCACATGTTGGGTTGGGCTCCTACATGTGTCCCTAGATTAGGGTTTGGCAAATTATTGTTGGTGAACCAAATCGGGCCACTACCATTTTTGTAAGTAAAATTTTATTGAAATGTAACCATGGTGATTTATTTGTGTATTGCCTAAAAACGCTTTCACACTAGAATGACCTGTAAAAGCCTAAAATATTTACTGTCTAAACATTGACAGAAAAATGTTGCCAACCTCTGCCTTAAATCATAAATTGGGGAATGTTGGATATGCCCTCCCCTTACCTGGAAATTCCTGCGATGCCAAAAAGCAGGCAAAGACATGGCTCCAACCGTTAGCCAGCACATCCTTTGGTCAAGACTGTTAGGGAAAAATATTTAATTAATAAACAAAATATATACTGTTCCCTAAAAATCTGCAGATCACATATTACTGTTAACAACCTGATTTTACTGGACTGTCTTCTATCTGCATTAAGACTCCCAGGATGGACTCACAAGACTCGCTAGCAAAGGCGGTCTGTAATCAGAGTTCAGGGCAATTGTTTGGTTCCCATTATTTAGAGGTGGGGGACACGTGATATTTAAGCATGAGCAATATGCAGCTAACACCCCATTGGCCTTGAAGTCAGACCGTGCCTGACATGTTTGAGGAACTGCCAGGGGTTCAAAGTGGCTGGAGGGAAGTGAGTGAGGGGATGCAGTGGGGGATAAGACCAGAGAGCTGGGAGGGGATGAAGAGCTGGCCACTGAAAGGACTTGTACTCTAAGATGGGAGCCATCTGTAGGTTTTGAGCAGAGGAGTGATCTGATCTGATTTGTGTTTTAAGAAGACCACTCTGGTGAACACGTGGAGACTAGACTGGGGCGGGCAGGGGGGCGAGGGTGAAGCAGGGCCATTGGTGAGGAGACTGTTGGAATGATCCAGATGAGACGTGATAGTGGCTGGCTGAGCCCAGGAAGCAGTGGTGGAGGTGTAAGAGGTGGTTGGATTCTGCACTTTGAAGGTGGAGCCAATAGGATTTTCTGAGGGATGAAATGTAGGAAGAAGAGTCAAGGAAGGGTCCGAGGTTTTTGAACTGACCGACCGGAAGGATAGATTGCCGCTGACTGAGATGGGAAAGACAGGGAGAATTGGGTTTTGGGGGGTGAAATCAAGAGTTCATTTTAAACATGTGTGACACGTCTTATTTTTCCCAAACTTCATCCCCTTCCCTTGAATTACCCTTCTTTTTTTTTTTTTTTTTTTTTTTTTTTTTTTTTTTGCGGTACCTGGGCCTCTCACTGCTGTGGCCTCTCCCGCTGTGGAGCACAGGCTCTGGACGCGCAGGCTCAGTGGCCATGGCTCACGGGCCCAGCCGCTCTGCGACATGTGGGATCTTCCCGGACCGGGGCACGAACCCGTGTCTCCTGCATCGGCAGGCGGACTCCCAACCACTGCGCCACCAGGGAAGCCCTGAATTACCCTTCTTTAAAAACCAGGACCTCTACATTCTTTTTTTCAATAGTTGATTTACAATGTTTCAGGTGTAGAGCAAAGTGATTCATTTATACATGCATACATACATATGTATTATTTTTCAGATTCTTTTCCATGATGGATTATTACAAGATATTGAATATAGTGCCCTGTGCTTTATAGTAGGTCCTTGTTGTTTATCTATTTTATATATAGTGGTATCTGTTAATCCCAAATTCCCGATTTATCCCTCCCCCTGCCTTCCCCTTTGGTAACCAAATGTTTGTTTTCTATGTCTGTGAGTCTATTTCTGTTTTGTAAATAAGTTCATTTGCATCATTTTTTTGGATTTCACATGTAAGTGATCTCATATGATATTTGTCTTTCTCCTTCTGACTTGCTTCACTTAGTATGATAATCTCTAGGTCCATCCATGTTGCTGCAAATGGCATTATTTCATTCTTTTTTTATGGTTTAGTTGTATTCCATTGCGTGTGTGTGTGTATGTAGACCTCATCTTCTTTACCCATTCATCTGTTGATGGACATGCAAGCTGCTTCCACAGGCCCTCTACATTCTGGTTTCTAGACCTGTCCCACTCCCTTCCCTTCATTAACACCCCAACCAAGAGATGACAGTGTAGCACAGTGGTTAAGAGTGTGGACTACAGAGACAGAATTCTGCACTCACATCTGGGTCTGCCACTTCCTAGCTGTGTGACCTTGGAAAACTTGCTTAAGTTCTCTGAATTTCAGTTCCCCTATTCGTAAAATAGAAAAAAATAGTCATTGCTTTCCCCTCGTGGTTGTGAGGATTTCGAGGGAGATTATATGAGAAACTGGCAAGTGTACTGTCAGTGTTCTTTCCCTGGCTATATCCCAGTTTCCTGTATCCAAATTTTTTTCCAGTTTCTTGTGCCATATCTCAGGACTGGGGTGTGAGGATGAGGTTCTTAGGGGAGGGAGACAATGTGGGGCAGGTGAGAGGGGAGGAGCCAGCATCTAGCACAAGGATCTTTGTCTACTAGACTGGCCTGGGGCTTGGGTGCAGGTATGATTGGCCAAAGAGAGTTGCCCAGATAGGCGAGTCACATAAGGACTTAGCACCCTGCCATCTCTTGGAAATGAACCATAATGCTTCCCAGGAGTAAGAGGGGCAGATGGGGACGCCAGGACCTGACTTGAGGCACAGCTACGAGGAGAGGGCAGTGGGTTAGTAGCTAAGCAAGTAATGTCTGGTGTCCAAACACAAGGCAAGAAGTATTAAGATTTTACAATGGCCTGCAAAGGGCTTCCAGGAAGAAATGGTGGGATTTTAACAGAGGCTGGAACACAGTGATGGAGGGTAGGCATCATCTGGAAGGTTTTTCTATGGCTGGGGCTCCCCAGCAGAGCCCAGGCCCTTGTGGTGAGTAGGTGAAAATAACAGTTATTCCTCCAGACCCATGACCCAGGTGTCCCCACCTGAGTGCTGGGCTCTGAATCTCTGTCCCTCCTATGCCCACACACCCTAGTCCCTGGGACTGAACCACTGCCTTTTTTTCAGGAAACTCTTCCCCTACCCAGTTCCGCTGTTAGGGAAATAACAGCGTGTTATTCACCTCACCCTTTGATGAGCAGTTGAGTTCTCCAGCTTTGGAGTCAACACTGGTCACTGCCCTGCTATATAACAGAGCACTTCTCTCATGCTCTCAAGCCTCAGTTTCCTGATCTAGAAAATGGGTATACTAGTAACACCTCCGTCTCAGCATTAGTTGTGTGGATTCAATGAAACTTAGCACTGAACCTGTCACACTGCAAGCGTTCCTGGGATGGCAGCTATGATTATGATCATGAAGCTGACTTGCCCGCCCAGCCTACTTTTCACTGCTTGGTCATCAAGCTGGGTGATTACCTCCTGTGGTACAGAAAAAGATGAAAGGAGTCTAAATTCCTTTTGTAGTTTAAAAACTGGATAAGAATGCAATTCTTTAAAAGATTTTCATGTTTTTAGCAATTACATATGATGTTCTTATGGAAAGACCACTGAAAGATGGTCCTTGTTTGCATGTAAGAATTCCAGTGTGTTTATTAAGAACCACTCACTGGCTTTATAGTCACACCTAGATGTATGAGGTGCAAAATTCAGGAGGGGGAAGAAAGAAATCCCTCTATTACCATGATGAGCATTCACATATCTAGAGCAAAATAGTTTTGCTTCAGAAAATTCTAATCAAGGTAGCCTTGGTGTTAATTTTTCCTATTCGGGCAGCCCGTGAGGCTACCTCACAAATGCCGTTTAATTCTTTTTAAGGAGACGCTGCACCCACCAATTGTCCAGCCCCTCACCCTAAGGAGAAGTCTGCACAGCGTTTGTAGGAAAACATTTTCCTCTAGCTCCCATCTGGTTCTCTAAATTAGCAGAAGTGCTTCTGCAGAGCAAGATTGTATTATGCAGCAGAAGCTACAAAGATGTCAGAAATTCTATTCCTAAGAATTTATTCTAAGGAAATGTTAATAAGAAGGCAAAAACTATATGCAAGAAGATGCTTCCCGCAACATTAACTAAAGAGGAGTAAAAATATGAGAAATGAACTAATTGCACAATAATGTGGGAAAGTTTAATAAGTCATGAAATATTGTGAAGCCATTGAAATTTTTAAACATGAAGGCTTTGCAAACATAGAAAATGTTTTTGATGGAATGTTAAATGAAACGGCAGAATACAAAATAGACACTGCTTTGTGGTTGCAAGCGTATAAAATGCTTATATGTGGATGAGCATGGGTAGATAATGGGCAAAAAGGAATCATTACTTGAGGGTGCTGGAAATAGAATCTGTCCCTTCAGAATATTTGTCCATGCTGTTGCCATGACAACTTTTCAACAAAAATGTTTAAAATAATTAAGTAAACCAGAGGGACCAAAGATGTGGACTCCCTAAGGCTTTGTGAAATGATGCACTGCTTATGAGAGAAAATGCCTCCTCCGTTGCTTAGGCATACTTACAGATCACCTGCTGACATGCATCTTTTCACTGAGGCAGGAAGCTACTGTTGCTGGTAAATCTTCAGTATGTGCCTCATAGACATCAAAGGCCCCAAATCTATGTAGCCAGAGCTAGAAACACTTGCTGCCTCCACCAGGAATTTTAGTGATTGATTTCCTGTCCAGAGAAACTGGGTCTGGGTGAAAGAAAAAGTTTGACTTACATCCCTTTACCTATAGGAATGGTAGGGTCCATGCTTTGAATAATTAGTTCTTTAAGCCAGACTAGGCTTGTAAACATTCACTGTAGTCGTTCACTCATTCATTCATTCACTCACTCACTCACCAAGCCTTTTTGAAACATCTTTCATGTGCCCAGCATTTGCTCTGCATGAAGAATTAAAATGCATAAGAAATAATCTTATCAAGAACTCAAAATCTAATTGGGAAAGACAGACATATCCTCAATTTTACATGATGAGTTAAGGTCTTGCTTTCATCATCTGTGAAGTGGAGAGAGGATTTAGTGAGGTGACATGTGTAAGAAACACCCAGGAAATAGATAATACTTAGGAAATACTGGTTTGTTTCCTATTGACATTGATCATTGGGCTGCTGTGGTCATTCTAACACGGAGGAAAAGCAGAATTCCTAAGATTTTGCTGATTATAGGAAGGGAAGACTCCTCGGATGCAGGGACGCTTATCCTGGACCCAGGAGGATGGGTGGGATTTCTCCAGCGAGAAGAGAAGGGACAGGACCGTTCCAGACAGAAGGAACTGGGTACACAGGTACAGAGGGGGTAGAACCATGCTACATGCATGCCCCTCCATGAGTATTGCTCTCTCATGTTTGACTAGCTTGGGGTTCAAAATTAGGTGACAATACTTTCAACATTCTCCGGAAATAAACGAAGACCAACCAAATGAGATCAAGCAAAGAATATTTATTCGGAGCTTGCTATAGAAAAGGAGTCAGTCACCATCATTTATGTTTTGGCAGAAACTCAAAGGCAGAGGGGTAGGAAGACTTTATAGTGGGGAAAAGGGAAGGCTTTGGGCATGCCCTGATCAAAGGCTGTTGGCATGGGGAAGCTGGAGGTGGGCTAACGAAGCAGGCATCCTCTGTGATTTGTTAGGAGTACATATCCGGCTTTCTCTGATGGGTCCTAAGTTGCAAGCAGAGACAAAAATTAGGGAAGCAAGGCCTGGCCGTTTAGGGAAGATTGTTGCAGGAGTTACTGTTTGGCTTCCTGGTTTGTTCCTAGAGATAGCCATCTGACTTCCTACAAGTCTGACTTACAGCAGGCTGGCTTCCTGGGCTGGTAAGTCTCAATAATGCGTTGATTTCCTGAACAGGTTGCTGCAGATTGTGGGTCAGAGTTCTATTCTTATAAATGATCTGGCCGTTGTCCATTTGTATATTGTCTCTCAATTGAAATTAAATGTCCTGGGTCCCCCATCTCATTTAGAGTGAAAATGTTCTTCTTTCCTCCTAGGGTTCCCCTAAGGGCTCACTTGTGTCCAAAGGACCAATTCTGAAACCATGAAAGATGTCTCCACCCTGACTTCAGCCCCCAAGCATGCCCTGTTATCCCAGAACATGCTTCATTCTTCTGCATGCAGTTGTCACCAACCTCCCAGGAGTCTGAGGAGACATGGATCTTTCTCTCCCGCCAGTCCTCGTCCTGGGCTTGGAACTAGCCCACATTCAGTTCAAAGGCACATTCTAGCTTTTCCTGCCTCACTGCCGGAGCCAGAACTCAGCTCACTCTCAGGAAGCAGACACTGGATTATAATTGGCAGCAACTTTAACTATGATTTTGCAAAAGACAGATTTTTCCCACAGATGGGTATTTTTTATATTTCCCTCTACCAAAAAAAAAGTTAAATCACAACTTTTTCCCCACCAAACGCACTTCTGTGAAAAGCTCAAATAATAGAGCCCAGACCTGCTGTTTTTGAAGAATAGAGCCCAGACCTGTTGTTCTTCTAGTGAGATGACTCTGTACTGGGATAACACTTAGAGAATGAAGAGGAATGGGGAGTTAATATGCTGTTTAGACCATCTGAAAAATCAGATGTCTCCATCACTCTCTTGGCAAATGTTGAATTGCAATCAATTCTTGGATGAATTCTCTGACAGGTGCTCAAAGTGATGACATTCTGGGCTGTTGATTAAAAAGTGAGCCGTATGTTTTAGATGCCAGTTGTGCAGACAGCAAAGTCAATAGTTAGTTGAGAAAATGTAAGAGCCTGGCTGATATTTCCCCCAGATGGATGGCAGGGTTGTCGGCAAGTGAATGAAGTATTATTTTTTTAAGGGTTAGGTCATAAAGAATGAAGAGATCATTCTTGCCAGAAAAGATAACAAAGGAATTTAAAAATCATTTTTAATCTGCTTGGATCTCCATCAGTTTATTTTCGAAAGGTGAATTACCCTTCCATTTAAGAAAATAAATGTCCACCGAATGCCTGCTAGGCTAGCTTTTGACTTCCTGCAGGAAACAGAGATTTTAAAGGCAACCAGAATACAAAGGAGAGGGTGACTATTACATATTGGTTGTTCCTCATAACATGATTCTGAGCCAGAGCAGGATTGCTGGCTAATAGAATAAGGCACTTCGGTACAAAGAAGAGCTGTCCTCAGATCACACACAGACCTACTATGTGCAAAATACCATACTTAGCTCTACGGTAGATGATAAAAGAAAAGTGACATCTATCTAAAGCAGTGGTCCTCAACCAGACCATTCTGCCTCCCAGGGGACATTTGGCAATTGTCACACTGTGGGCGGTGCTACCTGCATCTAGTGGGTTGAGGCCAGGGATGTTGCTAAACATCCTACAGTGCACAGGACAGGCCCACAACAAAGAAGGATCTGGCCCCAAATGTGGTGGAGATACCCTGGTCTGGAGGAAGCTGTGTGCTCCATTCCCTGAAGAAGCTAAAATTGCTGGTAAGGGAGATGGCTCTGTGATATATTGCTTAGAACAGGGAGGCAGCCTGACACTCAAAATCTAGCGGGAGTGGCTTATGGGCTAGTGATGGCTCCCACCCTCCTCCTCTTCCCTGTCACCTCACCTTTCCAGCCTCCCCTTCCTGGGATGCCCCATGGAACAGCTATCACTTTCCCGGCAGCCCATGACTCTTGACCTCTGCCCCCACTCACTCTCCTCCTTGCTCTCTGGCAACTTCTTAACTATCCTTCAAGAACCCATTCAGGGACTTCCCTGGTGGCACAATAGTTAATAATCCACCTGCCAATGCAGGAGACATGGGTTCGAGCCCTGGTCCGGGAAGATCCCACGTGCCGCAACTGAGCCCGTGCGGCACAGCTACTGAACCTGCGCTCTAGAGCCTGCGAGCCACAGCTACTGAGCCCACAAGCCACAACTACTGAGCCCGAGAACCGCAACTACTGAGCCCATGAGCCACAGCTACTGAAGCCTGCATGCCTAGAGCCCGTGCTCCACAACAAGAGAAGACACCACAATGAGAAGCCCGGGCACCACAACGAAGATTGACCCCCTCTCGCCACAACTAGAGAAAGCCTGCATGCAGCAACGAAGACCCAACACAGCCAAAAATAAATAATATATATAAATAAAATAAATACATTTTTAAAAAGACCCTATTCAGACGCTACACACCTCCTTTGTGACACCTTCTCTTACCCCCACCTCGCAGTCCACTCTGTCCTTCTAGGCAGAGAAAATTCCCTGCCCCCCTCTGTCTCCCACTATAGCATTCATTACATCGTATTGTGATTGTTTTCTGCATTTTAGAGAAAAGTGAGCTCCTGAAACTTAGACATGGAGCCTTTCCCATCTCTGTATTCCTAAGACCAAACATCACGTCTGGCATTAGTAAGTGAGCAATAATTTTATGCCAAATTACTCCTTTAAAAAGATCCCCAAGTACTATGTCTTTCCCACAGTGATCCCAAATTTCAAAAATAGAGAGAAACAGCTTTTGTTGTGATTCAGGGAGAACCTGTGCTGTCTGGGTTTTATGGAAATCTCCTAGCACAATGCCTGACACAGATTTTATTAAATGAGCATTGTTTTCCTTTCCAAGCAGCCAGGGTGGCTAAATGAGTTGCATGGTAGAGATCTAGGGAACACGCCGGTGTGACGGTGTCACATCACACTGCTGTTATAAAGATTGTTGATTGTTGTCGAGAAAAGTGTAATTCTGCCCAGTTCTTACCATTGCCTCTCTCCTCCATCCTGGTCCCTTTCTTCACTGACAAAGAAGACCAGATGTACAACCAGATCCATCCACACAGAGGTGTAGCTGAGAAGGGGCTGCCTAGTTAAGAACTACGTGGTCCATCCTCCTTGATTCTAAGTGGATATAAGACTAGATCTCGCCAATAGAATGCGTGCATATGCCACATGTGTGCTGCTGGCCCAGTGCTTTTAAGAAGCAGGTATGCCTCTTCCACACTCCTATTCGTCTTCTGCCAGCCAGGTGCAGATACCAGTGCAGCCCCAAGGGGTGGCAAAACCATAGGATAGGTCGAGCCTGGGTCCTTGAATCACTGCATTAAGGAGAGCCATTGCCAGAAACCTTGGACTATTATACTAATGTGAAATAAACTTCTATTCTATGGTATATACTTTAGGATCAATTTGGTACAGCAGTTCAGCCTACCTTAATCAACACGCCATGTTTTTATAATTAAAACAAAGATAGCAGTGTCCAAGGTGACAAACTGAACATGATGTTTATCCCTTCTCCCTCCCATAATCACACTAAAATGACATGAGGAATGACAGCCAGGACAGGAGGGGCCCATCAGAGTCTGTGAGATCTCAGGACTTTCCGGGATATAGGAAGGAGGTGGAAGAACACCGACTGAGCGGCGTGGACAAGGCAGCCCCAAGTCCAGCAGGGTGCGCAAGGAGGGAGTTTTCCGTGTCTTCGGGATTCTGCCTACTAAAGTCCCGAGGACCCGCCAGCCGTGGAAAGATACAGTGGAGGGCAGGAGTGAGAAGGGAAAGTACAAAATAAAGGTATTATTTAAGAATCAGTCTATGGAGCAACACGCCCACCAGCGACCTCCCCTCCCCAGTACTGTGCTCAGAACAAGCAGCAGCCAGGCATCTAGCTCCCCCTCTGCCACAAAGAGAGACTTCTTTTCTAAAGAGACCACATAAGCTGCTTAGGAATAACCAGGGCAGCCAGTGTGAGTGTTGGTGTCCCAGATAAATTCTCTGCATTCCAATGTTTGGAGAGGCCCCGGAATAAGAGACAGCCCCCTTTTCACCCTGAAGTGAAATCTACTAGCTAACAAGCTCTGCTCCCATAGACAGAGCTCCGAGCCCTCCTGTTTATTGATTGATATCCAAGTATGAATTAGGAACTGAGGATCTCCAAAAATTTGAAAACAAACTGAAATGTCAGAGAAAGACTACGATAAGCAAACTCTTGAGGAAACAGAGCAATTCTGTGAACTGAAGAGATCCCCCTTGCCAAAATCTCCAATGATATTGTCAAAAAATATTAAGACAGTGTAGCATGTGTTTACTAGGGAGAAGAGACAAGCTTCCCATGCAGAGAAATTCCAGATAATTTATGTAAATAATTTCATGTTCTCCTCTCGGGAGAGGAAACATAACTCCCCAGGCCTTAAGTGTGGGCTGCACATAATGACTTCTTCCAAAGAGTAGAATATGGAAAGTGGGAGAGGGAGAGGGTAACTCCATGTGGAGAAATATGGCAAGCACTGCCTCAGGCAGGTGGCCAAGACCAACCTCGACCATCGTACATCATGCTGATAGAATGCACCCTTGATAGGATGTGGTGACAATGGCATTCTACCACTGAGGTCTTCCTCCCAATAATCCCTAACCCCAGTTTTATGATAAGGAAAACATCAAACAAATTTCAATGGTGGGACATCCTGCAAAATATCTGACCAACACTCCTCAACACTGTCAAGGCCATCAAAGACAAGGAAATTCTGAGAAACTGCCACAGCCAGGAGGGACCTAAAAAGACATGATAACAAGTGTAGCATGGGATCCTGGATGGGATCTAGGAAAAGAAAAAGAGCATTAGGTAAAATCTAAGGAAATCTAAACAAACTGTGAACTTCAGTTAATAATAATGTATCAATATTGGTTCATTAATTGTAAACCATGTATCATACTGGTGTCAGATGCTCATAATAGGGGAAACTGGGGGCAGGGTATATATGAGAACTCTCTGTACTATCTTTCCAACTTTTCTGTAAATCTAAAGCTGTTGTAAGAGATCAGTTCTATTTTTAAAATGTGGTGCCTGAATTCAAAGTGTCAATAGTCAAGTTTAAAGAGAAAACTGAAGAATTTTCTCAAACTGTAAAACAAACAAACAACAAGAAAATGGGACTTTGCAGTAGAAAGGTAAGAGATATAAATGATTAATTTGAGAGATTCAACTTACCACTACTGTGGATTCTAGAAAGAGAAAATGAGGAAAAAGGGAGGAGTGGAAATTATCAAAAGAGTACAAAAACAGTTATGAAATAAGACATGTCTTTAAAATAAAAGCATCTACCAAATGTCAACTAGGATAAATGGGAAAAAAAGACTATTAACTGTAATGTTCAGTTGTTGCATTGTTTGAAAATATGCAATTCTGCTACAGAAGAAAACAAATGGGTTGGATAAAACTCATAACATGTCTAAAGCATAGGTAAGTGGTGAGTAGAGAATGTGTGTTTTAGACATAGAAGGGATGGAAGAACTAAAAGATAACTAATATTCATGAGACATTAATATACATAAGGCACCCGGATACTAAATATTCATGATACATTAAATATACAATGGACACTAAGTGCTCATAATTCACTGAGTATACACAACTAGTATTCAGAGGCCTAATTCAACCACCCATTAGTGATGACCATTCTGGCTCCATGTGTCTTCTCCTCAAGAAACAACAATAAAACCCATGGCTACCAAGCTGGCTAATTGGCTAATTATAGCTATAGCCAGGCGTACTTGTCCTGCATTTCTCCAGCAGAACACGTCTCTGCCATTGGCCCAGGGTAGCTTCCATCTTCAGGCACCATTGCATAAACACATCCAACTCTGCTCCTAATAACCAACCATCAATGGGGAAGGCTGATGCAGCAGAGAAAGAGGGAGAGAGATGACACATGCACGTGTGCCCCAGGAAAATCAGGGTCATTCACAGTTACAAGTTCAGCCCGCACATTCTGCAAAACATTTGTTCCCGTGGAAGGAAAATGTTAAAAAAATTAATAAATAAAATAGGAAAAGTTAATCTTGTTCAGTCTGTTCATCACACATCAGAAGTTCTTTCCTCTCCTGAGTGTCCCCCTTTCCTATCTCTACCAGCTCCACTGCCACACACACACACATATTCTCTCTCTCTCTTATATACTCACACACATAATCACATACATACACACACACTCATACATACAAATTCTTACTCAATCTGTTCACCCCTCTGAGACTTTTCACATAGTCTCCCCTCTCCTGAATGGCTTCTTCATCCAACGCCACTATCACACAGACTCATACACACAATTGGTGCACATGTTTTACCCACCTGGCAAACTCCTAGTCATCTTTCAATCATTCTTAGGGTACCTGGTCCATGGTAAGATCTTGGAAAAATATTTATTGAGTGACTGTGTGAGGGTATGAGTTAGGTGTGTCTGTTTCCCCACTATCACTGATCTCCTTGAAGAAGAGACCATGTTTTTTTGCCATGAGTCCACAGCAGAGTGATTTAAGGCCTAATGGCAATAAATGAAAATAGATTTATGAAATTGAAAAGTAGTGAATATTAGACAATTATGTAACTCAAAGAGTTTTTTAATTCAACAAAAATTCCATCAATGTCAATGTTTTAATCCTCTATTAATTCATACATTTTGGCTAAGTCATTGTGTTTAAGTCAAACCCAATACTTTTGACTCAGAATAGTTTTTTTTCAAAATTACCTTTACCACTTTTACACTTTGAAAGAAATTAATTTTCTCCATAATTTAAGCAGGGTATATTTGTTGGTTTGATGGTACAAGCCCAAGCAAAAAGTAGAGTCTCTGGAAACCTGAGTTCTAGAGTTAGATTACCTGGGTTCAAATTCTTATCTTTGACACATAATAAGTAAGTATTTGGGGGCAGATTACTTGATCTCTTGAGTCTCTGGTTCCTCATCTTTTAAACGGGAGTAACAATAATAAGACCTAATATGATTATTAAGCAGATTAAATGAATTAGTGCTTATGTTAGTCTGCTTGGGCTGCCATACAAAATGCCACAGAATGGGTAGCTTAAACAACAGAAATTTATTTTCTCACAGTTCTGGAGACTGGAAGCCCAAGATCAAGGTGGCAACAGGGTCAGTGTCTGGTGAGAACTCTCCCCTTGGGTTGCTGATGGCTGCCTTCTTGCTGTGTACTCATGTGTCCTTTCCTCTCTGCATGTGCTTGGAGGGAGAGAGAGTGAGCTTGCTCAAGCTCTCTGGTGTCTCTTTCTATAAGGGCACTAATTCCATTGGATCGGGGCCCCACACTGTGGTCTCATTTAACCTTAATTACTTCCTTAGAGACCCACCTCCAAGTATAGGCACATGGAGCAAGGGATGGGGCCTGTGTTAGGACTTCAACGTATGAATTTCTGGAGAGACACAAACATTCAGTTCATAACAGTGTATGTATGTCAGCAGAATACCTGTTGTCCATGGGCAACAATGTTAACTGTTTTTGTCAGCCACTTTCTGTTTACGAGAAGAATCAAGCTGGACCTCTCAGATTCCATCCCACAAATATTTATTTTACGTCTCACCCTATTGCTGGCTTAAATTTGTTTGTTGCATAGTCTGGACAAAAAGATTGACTGTTAAAACAAGGGGGTGAGTGTAAACCAGGCAAAATGTTAACAGTGAGGGAAAGGAGCCAGGAGCCATGTTGAGGTAGCAGATCAGAGCAAAGTAGAGAATTCAAAAACAGATGCGAGAGGAAGGAAAAGAAAGAGAAGGCAGAGAAGGGGGTAGGCAGTGAGAGAGACAGACAAAGAGACAGGAGAACAGTCTATCTGGTGACCCAGCAGGACCTTACAAACACCTCTTAGTGTTTTTCCATCATTCCTGGGCTTGGTTCAGCACTGTAGCCTCAGAATCTTGATTTTGTCTTCTCATCAAGAATGGGTCACCTTTCAGAAAGCAATTCCTAATAATCAAGTCTATGAAAATAAAAAGAATTAATCATATAATCAGTATATTTATTTTTAATAATAGGTGTATCTCCCTGGAGTCATAAATGCCAGATGCTGCTCCCCAGGTACCTAGTATTGATGTACTTGAGAAATAAAATCAGTAATCAGAGGATTGCTCTTGGTAAGCCAAACATCGGATCAAAGAATGGTCTAGAAGCAGTTTCACATGGAAGGAACCCATTATAGAATGGTCTTCACTTGCTTCTGGCATATCCAGAATGTTCATACAGGGTTTTCCCCTTCTTTTTTCACTCACTGTCTCTCAGACAAAAGAACTAAAGCTTAGAAAACTAATCTCATAGGAAGTTTACTTCAGTGTCCTAGAGGCAGAACCAGATAGGCATTTAGAAAAGTCAGACTCCCATCTAGAGATTTTTAAGGGAATGGAGGGTTCAACATGTATCTGCCTACATACTACATATGAAGCACTCTGCTGGGTGCTTGCAATATCTTATGATATTTAATCCTCACAATAACCTTGTATTATCCTCTAATTTTCAGAGATGGAAATTAAGCTCAGAGATATTACGAATAATCTAGGCAAGATCACACATCTGGTTAGACTTTGAAAGCACGTGTAACTATGATACATAATTGTTGGAGATTTCTAAACTCAGAAAGATGCAAATATTAAGAGACCACTGCCATTGTGAGAACTCAGTGGTTAGAGAATGCATAGATGAACTAGAATTATCCATAGTCTAACAAATACTAGTAATCAGCAAATATTTAGTGTTAGCGTAGTTGCGAAATGTTTTATATTTGAACTCTCAGATGGAATAAAAACCTCAGTGATTTGTCAGAAGGCAGAGGACAGTTATGATTTAAAGCTTATTAACAGTGGAGGCTGTGTACCTATGCTGAGACGAGGAGAGCCCAGCTGAATCAAAATAGATGTCTTCTAATTAAAAGCAAATGCAAGTCTTTGACAAACATGATGAGGACAGATCACGTTCGATAAAAGGAAAGAGAATCTGAGATTGTGTGATGGCAAACATCTGGATTTGGGGGAATGGATGGCTGGTTGAACCGAATTATATGTGTTTGGACAGCTGGGTTATATCATATTTAGGGCAGGATCTTCTCACCACCCTTGCCCCAGCTTCCTAGCAAACAAAAATAAGTTTCTTCTCCAAAGCAGTCCCAGGTCACGTTTCCAATCTCCACTGGTGAAGATAGTTGGGACCAGAGGCTGTCACTTCATCAAGCGATTGACCTGCAGCCCAAGGCTACCAGGGTCATGCAAGGAGTTGAAAGCTTTCCAATCATAATCATAGCATTCATGAGACTTTGGAAATAAATATCTCCTGGTTTCTGAAAAGGCAAAGTCATGTCATCTTGCCGCTGTTCTGTTTCTCTTTGCTCTCTGCTTAGAAAAGGAAACAAGGTCATCAGAGCCAAAGGTATTTTTTTTATTTTCAACAATTCAAGGTCCTTGTTTAAAGTGACATTTTGGAATGCCCTTGCTTTCTCTTAGGCTTCACTGTTTGTTTAGTTTCCTGCAAGGTGAGATAATAAGAAAGAGATCAATGGGGTGATCTCCGTTCGCGTACAAGAATTTTCATTGTAGCAGTCTTCAATATAATGAAAAAACGCCAACAGCAAAAATAGCTAACAATAGGAGTAAGTTAAATACATCATGGAATATCCATAACTACATACCTTGGAGCTATTAGAAATCTGGAACGTTTAGAGAAACAATGGCATAGAAAAATGTTCTCGATAAAACATATTAACTGTTAAAAATCAGGTCATCCCCAGTTCTGTTTAAGAAACACAATTAGATATAATAATGAAAGGATCTATTCTCAAACTGTTAACAGTGGTTGTATCTATTGATGGGAATATGGGTGGTATCTATATATCATCCAAACTGAAACATTTTTGAAAGTAAAAAAGGGTACCAAAACTTATTAAAATTATGTAACCTTTGAAATAGTCATTTGTTAACAGACCAATGGTTTTGTCATATTGGTAAGTCTATAAAATAGGTCTAAAATTATCTTCAAAATATAAAAAATAGTTCTTAAAAACTAAAAATAATACCTATTTTTGTATATTAAAGCAACATAAGGAACTTCTTTATATTGATTATTCGATCATTAAAAATTACCATAAACAATGATTATTTTGGTACTTACATGCTTTGGTACATATTAGTGTAGTTTAATCTGTCTCTTTGTACATCTAATATCATATCACTGGTATTTTTAAAGAATGTACTTATTCCAATATGGCTTTAAATTTTCCAAAAATATTGTCTGAAATCTTTTTCAAAAATGCATCTTAAGTTTTCAGTACATTGCAAAATAGCCCCAGTTCACCGTCTATCCATGTATCCACACTCTTTGACAGGTAACTTTGCCATGCCCTCCCACTCTGACTCTAGGCACAGCCATATGACTTCCTTAGACCATTGGGATGATAACAAATGATACAAGCAGAGTCTCGAACAGCCCTTGTCATGAGAACATACACAGGCTACCTGCTAGGGAATAAGGGACAGGGCAGCAGAGCAGAGGTTGTACCAGCTGAGGCCAGCCTAGATCAATGAACAGCCAGCCAACAAGGATGCAAGGCCAGCCAGGATCAGCAGAGTCCCTGGCTGACCACCCCAGACATGTGAATAACAAGCTCTTATTGTCATATGCCACTGATATTTTGTGTGATTGTGAGTTACCGAGTATTGCTGTTGCAATAGATAAATGACATAATAATTAATGAATTAAAAAATATTGACACTTTTGGGGACTTCCTTGGTGACGCAGTGGTTAAGAATCCGTCTGCCAGTGCAGGGGACACGCATTAGAGCCCTGGTCCGGGAAGATCCCACATGCCTTGGAGCAACTGAGCCCGTGCACCACAACTACTGAAGCCTGTGTGCCTAGAGCCTGTGCTCTGCAACAAGAGAAGCCACGGCAGTGAGAAGCCCGTGCACCGCAATGAAGAGTAGTCCCCGCTCGCCGCAACTAGAGTGTTCTGCCTATGTTTTAAAAAATATATATTGACTCCTTCAATTAACTCTTCTCTGAGATAACATTTTAAATTAAGAATATTTTCTCTCTGTAGATGCTGACGTACTTGGTAGTTTTGGAGTCAATTGTGGTAAATGGAGGATATCCCTATCCTATTTTTTATATATTGAAATGTATAAGTATTCCAACTGAACTATTTTCTTTTTTCCTTTATTCAGATTACCATCCTCTAGAAAGAAAAACGGAAAGGAAGAAAGTTGGAAGAGAGATGGGAGAGCCATGAAAACAGGCAGAAGAATTTAGAAGTAACGAGGTAGTTAAGTCACAAGTGTCGTCTGTTCCACAGTTAGAAACTGGCAGAAGAAAAATGGGGTTTGTGTGTATGTGAAGGGTTAACTGGAATTAAGATGGACTGGAAGCATGGACCCCAGGTAGGATACTGTTACAGCAATAGAGACCCAAGGTGGTAAGGTCCTGGGCTATAAGTGGGGATGAGGGTAACGGTGAGGAAGGTGGTGAGATATTGACATGCATTAATGATGGTGATGAGGTAATGGATCAGGTGATGATGAAGAGGATGTTGATGATCACGTTGGTGATGGTGGTGCTGATGGGGCAGTTGGGTATCAGTGGAAGAAAAAGAGGAAGCAACGGCCACTGTGTTTCTTTAGAGAGAACCAATATATTCTGAGTAACACCCACTCCACTCTCCCGGACACGTTTAACTTCCATCAGTGGTCCTGAACAAATGGGCAAACGTGAGCCATAAACGTGCCACCCTCACAGTTCTGACATATTCATGAGTTATAGTCACGTTTGCTTCTTTAAATCACTTACTTTTTAAACTCAAGGAATGTCGTTTTTAAAGAAGACAAAGTGAGAGAGTGGCATGGACATATATACACTACCAAACGTAAAATAGATAGCTAGTGGGAAGCAGCCGCATAGCACAGGGAGATCAGCTCCGAGCTTTGTGACCGCCTGGAGGGGTGGGAGGGAGACGCAAGAGGGAAAAGATATGGGAACATATGTATATGTATAACTGATTCACTTTGTTATAAAGCAGAAACAGCACACCATTGTAAAGCAATTATACTCCAATAAAGATGTTTAAAAAAGTTTTATTTATTATTATTCATGGGAAATTTATTTTTTAAAAGATACCCAATTATTTTATTATTATTAAGTGAAAAACAGTCTATCTTTGGCATAAATTGGAAATGCTAGTAAAATTAAACACTGTGAAAACAAAACTTTATAGTTAAATCTTAGTGTGCCCAAGACTCTGAACCTGCTCTCTGCTCTTTCTTTGTTAAAAATGAAGGCTGAAAGCAATAGAGACGTGTTAAAGACACAATAGTGCTAAACTGTAGACTTTCCCCTTCATGAAATCAAAAGCACTAAAGAGAATTGAAAGGGAATGATTTTCTCAGTATGTGATAAAATGTCATGTCATGGAGGATCAGTATGTCACCTACAATCACCTAAAATCACATTCCACAGTTTGGGAACGCTGTTCTAAGAAAAGATCGTTTCTGCACATCTGGAACACTGCGGACTCCTGTATCTTAGGAATGATGGATGCGTGAGGGAAGGGAGGAAAGAGGGAGGGTGAGCAACAAACGGGCAGGGTCTAATCACGCGGCAAAGCCACTGAGAGATGGAGACAGGTGGTTGGTAAAAATACCTTTGTTTTTATTCTTACAAAAAGTGCCATTAGCAAGAAAGAAACCATAAATGATCATATAAGTACCTCATGGTGAAGAGGTCAAAGGAACTGAAAGAGAAAAATAACTTTGATACCACAAGCTTTGTAAAACGTCCACTTAAATAAACAAATTGTTGCAGGGAGGCTCCCAGAATGCCATCTGGGAAGTGATGGCAGAACTGAGGCCCCAGCATCTGCGGAAACATAAAAGTGTATATTTCTTTCCTATCTGAAAAAAAAAACCAGAATCTTGACATATGCCTTCCAATTTGTGTAGCTGATTTCTCACACTTTGAACAGTCTAATCATGTCTTCAACAGCAAGAAAATTTTTTTTCCTTTGGGAAGTTGATGTAAGGGATGAGACTGGCCTCTTCGTGTCTTCCCCAGCACTTCGCAGATGTTTACATGAATATTCTCATTTTTGGCAGCCCTAACAGCTAGGTAATGTTAGCCATACTCTCACGCGGATCTGAGCCTCATGAAGGCTAGTGAGCGGCAAAACTGAGATTCATCCCAAGTCCACGCCTTTGCCACCATCCTGACTGCTCCCAGGTAAAGTGAATGAACTTTGATGGTTGTGTGTGTGTCTTTTCTTCTTCGTGCTCATAGGGACTCCTTTGCTCAGCATGGCCATTATGCAATGAAGAGCAGTGCTCGGCAATTTGATGGTTATTCTTCACCCAGATATTAAGCTGCCTTAGATTCTGGTCAGCACACAGACATCTCAAATAAGTGGGTGGAAAGCAAATGCCCAATACTGTTTCCAAATAATACCCAGAAAACCCACGGAGTCATTTGATTCTTAAGACTAGGGTTTTCGCATTCAATATATACTTTTCTTTAAAAGTTGTTATTCAGGAATTGAGAAATGTCTTTGGGTTTGATAAATAGATATTAGCACCCTCGAGCAACATTTATCAAGAGCCCACCCAAGCATGTGAAAACTGCAGTATTGTTCAGCGTGCATGCAAATTAATTAGTGCCTGACATGTTAATAGCACGTATCTTAGGAACACCTCAAAAGAAGTTGCCAAATAAGTGTCTGAAGCTGACTCAGGGGAGTCCTGTGTTTATAATCAACACAGAGGTGCTGAGCTACTTCCTGTGTTCTGAGATATTTTTTGCTCTCCCCCGGGCACCATTTAAAATACCCAAAGAGCAAATAAAATGTTATTGAGTGAAGGACCTCCTGTTTACCCACACGCCTCTACTAGGAGACTATTCTTCCTGCCTCTGAAAGTACCATACAGCTTGATGGTGAGTCAGTGGCACGACAGACAGTCGGTGAGTCAGCGGTTAAGGGCGGTCCATATGCCCGGATCTGTTTTCACAGAGGATCCGGGTGACTATTATTCAGGAAGGCTATGTGGATGGGAATCAGGACACAGATTTCTATTTCCACTTTGGCTAACTTGCTGGGTCTTATGAGATGGGTTACATTTTACCTCTGTAAAAAGAAGAAATGGGTTAGAATCTCTCCAGTTCCAAAACCGAACAAACGTACAGTAAAAACAAAACCTCTGGAGCTCGAATGTTGATGTAAGTCTATAAAGTGCAGCGTTCCGTAGTGGGAACTACCATAGTGAAGCTGAAATGGTAAAGGGACTTTGTGATTTATCGGATCTACCAGAAGCCGGAGGGATGTCATGCTCAAGGCATTCTCTGCACAGGGTCATTGCCTGAACCACTGTAGGGCTCAAGGTAGTTGGAAGAAACAAGTCGCAGAATCCTCATGGGAACCTGATCCCTCCAGCTCCATCATAGACTCGCCGTGGCTGTCTTTCATGAGCTGATTTGTGTAGTTCGTTTACAGATGAACCTTGGGAACACAAATTCTTTTGTAATTAATGCTCCCTGCTATCCAAGCAGAATTTGGAGATAAGAAAACACGTGTTCTGGGATAAGCATATCCGAACCAACCAGCAGCGTCCACCTCCACTGTTAACTTGGACGCCAAGATTTAGTTCTACCTAGGTTTCAAGTAGATGAAGAAGGAAGGGTGTTTGTTAGAATTAGATTTGGCTAAAAGAGACAAAAAAAAAAAAAAAAAAAAACCCCAGAGAAACATCGGCTCAAACAAGTTGAGAATTGATTTCTCTTTCAGGTAAGTGCAGATTGTACATGTGCAGAAGAGATAATACAGCAGCCCTGAAACTGCTCTCCTTAGAAAGACCTGCTTGCAAGGTCAGCCTTTCGCTAGCATCTGGGAACTTGGCTCCCAGGGTGTCCAAGTGGACAATAAGCCGATCTTAAGGAACATTAGCCATCTCTGGCACAGAAGACAAGAAATAGCGGGTGATTCTTTTTTAAAATTGTGATCAAGGGTCTTATCCCACTAAGCCTATGCTTCAACTCTCTGTCCACTTCCTCATGAGAGTTTGGGATTTGGGTATGTGCTGGGCAGAGGGTGCCTAACAGAACCAGCTCCCAGTGGGCACGGAGTCTCTGCTGGGCTTTCCTGTGCAGAGACATCTCATGCACATTGCTGCATTTTCACTGCTAAGGGAAGAGTGGTTCTGTGTTACCCCTCACGGGAGGCAGAACGCACAAGGAAGCCTGCACATGGATTCTTCCAGACTCCACCTATCCGTTTTTCCCTTACAATTGGCTGTATACCCTCATGACATGACGGTAATGAATCTTAGCTGTGAGCACACCCATATGCTGAGTCCTGCGAGTCCTAACAAATCTCCAAGCATCGGGGTGGTCTTGGGGAGCGGAAACCGTTCGGGACTGCTGGGGCAGCTCCACGGTGATAGAGACCTGGGCTTCCACTCCCTCTCGTTTGCTGTCTTCAACGCGCATCTGGTCCTTGTGGTCCAGGATGGCCCTTCCTTACGTCTACATTCCAACCAGCAGGAAGGAGAAAAAGAACAAGAGAAGAACAACTCTCCCCACCATGATTTAATTACATTTCCTAACTGTTATACAAATCAATTACATCCCATAAGCCAGAGTTTAGTCAGATAGCCACACCCAGCTGCAAAGCCAGCTGGAAAATGTCATCTTTATTCTGGGCAGTCACGTGTCCAGCCAGCATCCCAGAGTTCTCTACTGAGGAATGAGGAGATGGATACTGGGGGAAAACTAACAGTTTCTGACACAGAAGGCAAGAAAATAGTGGGGGATTGTTATTTTTTTTTAATTGAGATCAAGTTATGAATTTTTATACCATTTATACCATTAAGCAAAATTAGACAGCTCAGTATTACATCAATTTTAGGCTGGATCTTCTAACAATGAAAATGAGGCAGGCTTCTTGCCTATTAAAAGATTTATTCTGGGATCAGTGACCAGCTGCTAAATCATTTATAAGCTATTAAATGATTTACATATGGATGGAGTTGAGAGTTCCTGGACGTTGAGTCCCTACCATTTTCCTCACTCTCTTTCTCACCTCATTTTCTGAATATTTCTAAAAAGAAAGTATTTTGACTGGAAATCTTCAGGTCAAATGGAAAAGTCAAGGCTACTATGCTTGGTTCTCTATACAGTTCATAAAATTGTACCAGGCCAACATATTATAACTCTTGTCCTTAGGGAATTTCAAATTTAATACATGACAGTATTGAATATTATGACATATTTTTATGCAAATCTATTACTATCTACCAGACACCGATGCATGCGTTATTAACCTGGGTATTCACAGATGGGCTTCGTGGAGTTCTATGTCCAGCCTTGAAATGTGCAAAACTATGTACAAATATGCATTTTTTTCTGTAGATTTCATCAGCTAATCAAAGAAGTCTAACTCCCAGTGATTACAAATCTTTCCATTCATAGTTTAATTCCTCACTGCCTAGAGATGATAGATGTTCTGTGACCCAGCATAGTAACTTCCCAGTGTCCTGGACACTAGTGGTGAGGGAGGAAGAATTCACCAGCCAGCCGGTCAAGACCAGAGGTGTGGTCCAGGGAAGAAACAGAGCCAAGCATCACGCCCTAGAGGGTCAGAACTCAAAGGCTAGGTCTTAATTATAGAGGAGCTCTACCAAGCAACACCATTTTTTTAGGACAAGTCACTGTTAAGCAACATGTCTGACTTCCATGTAGTATGGCCCACGGTCTCCCGGGCCAGCAGCTAGTGCCAATCCAACGACATCCGTTTTTCGTATAAATCCCAAGCTTCTTGACCACAAGCCCCTTGCAGCAGTCTCCTATCCTGAGCGTGACTTCTGCTTGTCCTGGTGAGGGCTGCAATAGATGATGAGGGCAATTAGAGCAACCTTCAGAAGCCCAGGTTTAAACAGGTAGTGGATCACATCTGCTGGGCTAGCCGTCAGCAGCCATGAGAAAACAAATAACATAGTCAGTGTGTTAGAACATGGATGATGAAATTGCTTGCTTTGCTTTTGGGGGGGGGGGCAGGGGTGTATGTTTTCTTCATATGATAGAAAATTGCAGGGCAATGCATTGGTGACCTGAGCCATTCTGCTCAGTGATGGGAAAGCAGACTTAGTCTCCTGAGATTAGCAGTTTGGGTGCAAGGATGAATAGCCTCCTGCCATCTCGTGTTAGGTATGTGCAGGACGGGGCTTGTCATCTGAAGGCTGCAGCAGGCTTCTAAAGCTACAGGGACATCCAGGATCACACTGTTTAGGGACTGGGCCTGACGATGCCAGAGGCAAACAGACCTTTGTCAAAGGGCCTTGAAGTCAGCAACCCATCACAACTCGTAATTTTTACGTATCAGGAGTGGGCCAGCTCTGACATCCTAGGAAACTGTGACTAGCGTTCTTGCATCACGGAAATTATATCAGTTAGGGAATAATTTAGGCTACAAAAAACTACAGTGGCTCAAGTCAACTAGAAATTTCTCTCACTCCCCGCCCAGAGGGAGGTGCTTTGTCCAAGCTCGCATTGTCCAGGGACTCGCACTCCTTCTAGCTTGTTGCTCTACCATATCAGGGAAGGCCTCCAGCACTGCCACCGTGTTCCAGGCTACAGAAGGGAAAAAGAAAAAATAGCGGACAGCAGGTGGTCTCCCTTCAAGGATGTGCTGCCCAGGTAACCCACAGTTACTCCTCGGTTCTACTGGGGAGAAGTAAATCCCAAGGTCACAGCTTGCCGCAGGGCGAGCTTAGAGACGTGAGCTGCAGCTGGGAGGCTGCGTGCTCTGCCGAAACGGGCAGGGGGAGGGGGCGGGTAGTCAATTCTATCACTAGAAGGAAAAAGGGGAGAATGGGTTCTGGGAACAATGCTCAGTCTCTGACACAGTGTGGATTCTCTTTCGTAGCGTTAGTCGGAAGCAGTAAAGGGCAGTAGAAAGAGCAGGGCTTCTGAGTGAAACAGACACCTCTCAATCCTGTGTCTCTCACTTCAGGTCTGTGTGATTGTAAACATATTATTCTATTTCAATGAACTTCCGTTTCCTTAACTATAAAGTAGGAATAAGAACCCCACCTAACTCACAGACCTATGAAAATTGAGTAATTATATGTCCACGACGCCTGATACATACAAAAAAATTGTGTGTGTATCTGTACACACACTTGTTTATATCTGTATCTCTATCTATATATATATCCATATCCATTTACATATATTTTTGCCAGGTTATGCAAGGAAGAAGATACAGAAAAGGCAAATGATCAAGGTTGCACTGACCTTGAAAACGGAAATGAAAGAACTTTCCCTTTTAAAAGTTCCATTTAGTCTGTGTCCTTAACTAGAGGCCATACTCATTTCTGAGAAGGAAAAGAGACAGGCTACATTCCTTGCGAGAATAAGGCAGCAGATTTACCGTCTAAGATATTGTCAGATAATGAATTGAAAGCACCTGAGTTGATGTTACACATGAAACTTTGGGTAGAGCTTCATGACAAATGTCAAGAGTGAATATGTCTTGCTTCTCTGCGGTATGCTTATCTTCTCAGGTTTTCGGAATCCTGCTCCTTGGAGGCCCAGCTTATAGGCTGACGCTCCCCCCTCAAAGCTTCTCCTCTTCTCTCAAAGGCAGAATGAATGCTTCTTCCACTCTAGTTCCAACACTGCACCTTCTGCCCCATCAAGTTCTTCTGCCTTTGTGACTGCTGGTGGTTTACACATCTGCATTCTCTAGAAGACTACAAGCCACTTAAGGGCAAAAATCACACTTCATGTCTTCTTTGTCATTGTCTCCCCCCTCCCTCTCTAGCTCCTAATACAAAACTTCGCACATATCACGTGCACAATAATCAACGGTAGCTACGTGAATAAATGAAGGGATTCCTCTTTGACCACTCCAGGTCTATGTTCCAGCAACTATATATTCTGAATTAAAAAATTAGGACTTGTTATCTGAGACAGGAACGTATCGGGATAAGGAAAAGATTGCTTTAAATCTTAACTGTCCTGGGGAAGATCTGAGATATTTGGCTGTGGTCAAAAAACATGCATCTTTCAGTGAGTTAATACAGCTTTAAGTTTTGTTTACCTTAAGTAAGTCATTTAACCTTTGTAGCTTCTCATTCCTCTTGGCCCAATGAGAGGAATAATACTTGACCGGCCTGCCACACAGGGTTTCATTGCGATGAAATCACGATGTGGGTGAAATCTCTAACTCACTGTAAGAGCTGAGGTCATAGTTACAGAAGTAGCTTCCCATTTTATGGAACATAAAAATTAAGCTCCCAACTTTGACTTTTCTGGTCCCACACCTCCATAATCCTTCATGGCACAAGCTGGTGTTTCTTCTTGTTTCGGAGCAGTGACCTCTCACCTTTCATAGCTAGGAAGTTTCAAGACTTAGAAGACACTTAATAAATAAGTCTGAGTTAATCCAGAGAGTCAAAAAATTCAATGATCTGATTCAGCCTCTTATATTACCCCATAGAGATCAGACCAGCTAGTTCCTTTTTCTATCAGTGATGGACTTTCCTCTCTCACCTTCTGCCCCAGAATGTATAGTAATCTACCATCTTGAAAGAAAATTCTGCAAAAATAAACTTTCACGGAAAAGATGTATGAAGGCCACCCTCGCTGTGAAGATGTTAGGTTTCCACAAAAGCAGAGCAGACTGTAAATTTGAACCTTAACAGGGGCAGCATCCACCTAAGATATGGTCTAGTTTCCTAAGGCTACAATCTATTAACATTAGAAAGAGGGTGTGATTAAGGACGTGGTTACATGATTTTAGAATTTTGCTGAAGAGGAGGAAGGAGAGAGTAGACTCCTTCAGGAAACAGGAAATGGCCTGGAAGATCAAGGGTTCTTGTCCCCGAAGTAAGATTTCATTATTCATACAGTCCTTTTTAAAAAATGAGAAGGGTCCAGGGGAAGCATAGTTAGATAAATGATAACCAAGTCCAGGAGGCCTCCTCTTGTGTCTGAGCCACAGAGAATACAAAAGAGTCATTCAGCAGAAGGGTGCAGGATTTCTGCTGGTGGACGAAGCAGGGATGGGGTGCTGCAAAGCTGTGAAAGCCTTGGAATGTGATGTATTTTTTTTTTAACTTTTTTTTAGAGCAAGGGTTCTCAGCCTCAGCACTAATTGATATTTCGGACCAGATAATTCCAAAATGTCATGGGAGGCCCTCCTTTGCATTGTAGCATGTTTAGCAGCCGCCCTGGCCTCTACCCAGTAGATGCCAGTAACATCCCCCAGTTATAACAACCAAAAATGCCTGCAGACGTTGCCAGTGTCCTCTCATTGCCGAAATAGCTCTCCTCTTCCCAGCTTGAGAATATTGTTCTAGAGCCTATGAGTATTGGGGGTCAGTTCTCAGAGAAAAGTTCAATGTGGTTCAAAAATGTAAGACTTCTCTTTTGTTTTACTAAGACATAAACAGAGTAGGCAAAGCTGGTGCAGAGGGCATAGACTTGGGAGGAGGGCAGGACTGTTCTAGAAGGAACCGTAGGGACAGCAGGTAAGGGATGGAATTCTTGGGAAGGGTGGTCTGGGGAGGTGGGCAGGGGAAGAGATCTACTGATAATACTGCAGGGAAATATCCCGGCAGGGAAGATTGCTTAGGTAAAGTCAGCTCAGATAGGAAGAATCTGGTCAGTACCACAGGCCTAGGCAAGCAAGATTCAAGAGTACGGAGGATGAGAGAACCAAAACCAGCAGCAGTAATGAGCAGTAGCCAGTGAAACAGATTCCAAGCCCAGGAACTGGCACCCAAACTGTGTATCCCACCTCTAAGTTTGATGCCCTTCTCACTGGCGGCACTTCATAATTGCATCTTCACTATGCGTTAATGATCTATGTGGTGGTGTCCTCTTGGGATGCTTTGGGCAACATGTATACAGAACCCAATTTAAATTGGCCTAAACAACAAGGACATTTATTATCTCAATAGGACATGTATTATCTACAATAAGACCAAAGGTCAAATGTCTTCAGGTTTGGATAATTCAATGGCTAAGCAATGTCATTGGCCATACAGGTTCTTCTCTCCTTTCCACTCTGACTTTCTCAGTGGGTTGGCTTGTCCTTAGCTAATTCCTTTCATGGCTCCAGAATGGCTGCCCAGCTCCCAACATCACAACATAGAAGAAACAGCAGAAAGAATCAGTTCCTATAGATCTCTGACAAAAGGAGAGAAATCATTTTAATTGGCCTCCCTGGGCCCAGAGGTAGAGCTCAGCTATCTTGAGCCTGTGGGTGGTCTGCAAATCCCCAAGCAAAACTGTGATCTGTCAACAAGGAAGAAATAGAGAACGATTGAATAGGCGTCCAAGGGAATCTACTATGCATGGACGATTTCGTTTGTTTTAAACTTCACTAAAATTCTGTGAGGGCGGTACTATTATTAACTTCATTTTACAGATAATGAATTAAAGTTAAATGTCTTGCCCAAGGCCTTTCAGCAAGCGAGTGGTGGGGTGATGTTTCAAATAGGGTCTGACTTCGGACACCATGCTCCTTAAGAGTCATTCTATGCTGTACGGATTGCCTCACACTCACACCCCACATCATTTGTACTGAAAACTGGGCTACTGCTAGCACCCTGTCCCATTAGTTTCCAGGAATAGATCACAATTTCAAGGTCCAATCTGAAGAACTCCTAAGTTTTTGTGAGTGTGTGTGTATGTGGGTGGGTGTGTGTGCAAACACAAAAGCCAATAGTAGAGTTTTTACTTTCTTTTGTTTTTCAGTCTTCCCTCTCTCCCTGCATCTCTCCTGACTTAGTCTTTCACTCTCTTTCTTTAAATAGCTGTCAATAAACAGATACTTTATGAGAATATTACTTCTCTTTGTTTAAAGCCCCACCCAGAAATCTGCGGTAATAGCTCCTGGGCTACCCAAGACACTGACACCATTTCTCCAAGTTTCAGAGAGTTTGGTCATGATGTGTTAAAAGGAGTTTAATTAAGCAAAAGAAAATTCAATAAACATATATTTTGCAACATACCATCATACTGTACTGATATTTATTTTCAACAGAGCTTCAATTTATCCATGTTGAAAGAAAGAAAAAAAGAAAGAAAGAGAAAGAAAGAAAGAAAGAAAGAAAGAAAGAAAGAAAGAAAGAAAGAAAGAAAGAAAGAAAGAAAGAAAGAAAGAAAAGGGGAGGGGAGGGGAAGGAAGGAAGGGAACAATTCACCAAAAGCCAATTCACTGAGTTATATGTTTCTCTTAAGTACTTACAGAGCATACAATCCCATTTCTGAATATAAGTGAATCTTTGAGAAAATTACTTAAGTCTCTAAGCTTCGTCTTTCTCCTGTGAACATAGGACAATGGTGCTAACCCTCTGGGCAACGGTCACGGTCAGTGATAACGGAGACGCTGTGTTTTGAGCACATAGCAGAGGCTGGTCCAGGTAGGAACTCAGGTCACGTTAGTTCTCTCCACACTCCTGCTTGCTAATAAGTTACCCAGCAGGAAGTTCCTTCTCTTGAGGTTCACCCTACCTCCTACCCCTGATTTACAGCAGTTCGGGGATACCCACTTTCAGCTGCCTATCCATAGGCTCCTTCTGTATGAAACCCTTCCCCCACCCACTCCCAGGTCTCCTCTTGAATAACTCGTATTCATCCACCGTGTTTCAGCTTAAACATCACTTCCCTGAGAAAGCCTCCTCTGATTGCCTCCTAGACCAAGTCAAGTCCTGTTGAATACTCTCTTGATGCCATGTATTTCTCCTCCACAGCACTCAATACATTTGTGATCAAAGTATTGCCATGATGAGCTATGTCATGTCTGTCTTTACCTCCAGACTGAAAATCATCCAAGGGAAGTTACTCTGTCTTGCTTGCAGTTGTATCAGCAGCATATAGAACACACTCATAGAAATATCAATTAAGTGAATAAATGAACTCCAAGTAGTACCCTGCCCTCTGCCCCCCATCCCCATCACCTCTTTAAGAAGTAAGCTTCAGGGCTTCCCTGGTGGCGCAGTGGTTGAGAGTCTGCCTGCCGATGCAGGGGACACGGGTTCGTGCCCCGGAATGGGAAGATCCCACATGCCGCGGAGCGGCTGGGCCCGTGAGCCAGGCACATGGCTGGAGCTGGGACAGAAAGGCCGAGAAAGGCCAGGCTGTGTGTGATGGGACGGGGTGGAGGGTGTGAGAGGGAGGGAGAGGGGAGCAGGTTGCAGGCTGTGGCTGGGACTTGATCTTCCTGTGCTGCCATGTTCAAGCTCAGATCTCAGAGGAGTCCAGGAATTCTGAATTCAAACCCAGGCTTCCAGGTCTTCATAAAGGTATATTTGTCAAAGTATATATATTTTTTGTTTAACAGTTTGTGAGGTTATTTATACCTTCTAGATGTTTAGACATAATGTATGCAAACCTCCATTTGTACCTTGCCATGGGCCCTGCAAATATTGGGTGCAGGCCTGTCTAGCAGGTTATGGAAACTTTCTGGGGCCCCTTCCTTTCTCCCCATTGATTCAAATATTCCTCTTTAGGTCCCATGCCTACCTAGACGGTGGTTGGCCACGGCCCCAAGACCTCCATTTAGTGAGAGTTACCTCGGAAATGGAGTCCCCTTTCTCGGGTCCCTTAGAGCCGGCTTGCTGAGGCCAACCTCTGTCCTCCCTGAACCAGATCATCAGAGGCTAAGATTGTCGCCACGGTGCTGGGACTAGATAGAAAGGTGGAGGAGGGGGGAGGCTACTTCAGGGAACACCTGGCGGCGGGAATCACTGCTCTGAACCCTCAGCTTCCAAAAGAGCTCCGGGTGGAGATTAGGGGCTTAACAGAGCTTCCCTGTCATGCCTGGATGTGGGCCAAAAAAGGCAAGACCTTATTTTTATAAATCAAGCACCAATCAGAGAGGAAAAATTCTGTGAGACCATCTTCAACAGTAAACGGAGGTGGTCACGGTTCACTACGGAATGGAAGCTTAGGGATGAAAATTAGATTTCTGTGAAATGCATTGAATGTTAAATCCACTGAGAAAATTCTTTGCACGCAGTCAGGTCAGACACTAGACTAGCAACACTGACACCCAGGATGATTTGCCTCTTAGCATTCTCAAAGCTTATTAAATATTTTCTCCTAAACACAGACTGGTCCTGATGCGTTTAGAATGCAGAGACGCCAAATCAACTAATTCCCTGTCGTGTGGCCACTTCTCTGTTACGTCTTGGTAGTGCAAGCACTAACAGCTCTACATTCTCTAGCACCTGGATTTTAGAAATTGCTAGAACTAGCCTGTAGCAGCTTGTTACTTACTTGGGAGTTAATTGGCTGGTTAGTAGATTATCCAGAATGCTGAGACAATAGCCAGGTCAGCTAATGACTTTCTGCCTTTGTAGGTAGAAAGCTCTCTTCTATTTCTTTGCCTTTGTCAGGATTTGGCCATATTTAAAGGGGTGTGGGGGTGTGGGGGAAGGGACCTCTACAGCCGTATCTGAGCTGGGCTTCACAGAAAATGCCTCTTTTGGGGGGATGACTGACTTTCAAAGCCCTCTCCCTGCTGATGAAAGTTCAGGGGTTTAGAGGTTTGTTTTTACCATCATCATGAGCTGTGTTATTGATTTGTCTTTATTTTTCTGAGGCTTAGCTGTTAAACACTGAAATTCATCCAAGTGTCCAAATTGTAACTTTATCTTTTTTTTCAAGTATCCAAGGACTTTATTTTCCTCTCCAGACAAGTGATTTTTCATTCTTTTGCTATTAAAAGATTTTCACAGTACCAGTTAAGGTTAGCGTTCTGAAGTACTTGAGGGGAAGTATACTGATGTCTGCAACTCCTTTGAAATGCATCAAAAAGCAAGATGGATTGATGGATGGATAGGGGATTGGCTAGATGGATAGAAATGTAATAAATCCCGTATAGTAAAATGTTAAATGTAGAATCTAAGTGGTAAATATGTGGGGGATTGTTGTAAAATTCTTTCATGTTTTCTATATTTTTTAAACTTTCATAAGAAAATGTTAAGTAAAGTAAAAAAGACTTTCACAAACTCCCTGATTATGAGTAGTCCAACCATTCCCTCAGTCAAAACATCTGAATTGTTATCAACCTCAGGCTCCATTGTGCAAATAACAAGGAAAAAAAAAAGTGCATATTTGTGTCTGGCTTAAGAGAATAAAGAAATAGTTTTTTTAAATAAAGAGACTTTAGAACAGTTTTATAAAGTCAAAGTATGTGGTGATTACACACACTTGAATAATATCCTTAAACTTGTAGTATCATATAATATCTTGAAAACAAGATTTACTGTAGCAGCAAGGTGTCATGTTCTATACATAGTTGCCTTGTATTACATAACCTGTATAAACTTCCAAGATGGTCGTTTCAATAATACACATCCAGAGAAATGATAGCCTACATTACTTCATTAATTTCCTCTTCCACTATCTAGACTGCTTTTAATCTTTTAAAGCTATGTATCAATTAAGATTTGTAATCTTTTATAATTTCCTTTATTCAAATTTGAACATTACATGTCCATGAATTGAAAGATAAAAATTTTATAGGCAATCAATCTAACCATCATGTATTTTTTATCTCATTAGATTAGTTTATCACCTCTCTCAACCTTAACTGTTCATAAAAATCTCAGTTCAACTAAGACATATAAAAGGAAATGATTTTCAATTCTCCACACACTTTCCAAGTAAAATATAGACATAGAAAAACTAAAGATACCATGCTCCCCAAAGTGAATCTCTATTTTGTTAAATGTATAATTACTCAATAATTTTCCCCCTTAAGATGGTCTTACACTAATTCAGCTGCCTATTTAAAAGTTCAATTAAAGAAAAAAATAGAATCTTAAAATATATAAAAGAATACATTTTCTTTGGCTCAAGATTATCAAAATACAATTGCTGTATTTCTAAAATAGCAAAGGCCATTTCCTCCTTCATTTTTTAAAAGTTTCTTTTACTTATTGAAAGATGTTAAATTCAGATTTGACAATTTTGTCTAGCAGAGAGAAAATTACACCTATTTAAATATCTAATTCAGTTAATTTAGCCAAGAAGCATTAGTCAAGTAGAACAATATGCTCCTGTTCACAGTAGCTACATCTTTCATTAAGTGAGCAGCTTTATAATACTGAGGAGTTTGAGAACTACTTCATATGAGGATGGAAGCAACTTAACACATATATACCTACACAATCACATGTGTATTCTGGGGCTGCCTCATGCATCATAGAAAGGGAGGTGTATGGCGCATGCAAGGTATGACACTAATAACATTTATATATTGTGCAGATACAACCATTCATTACATTAAAAAAAATTAAAATGAAATAGCAAGAAAAGAGATTTGTTGTATAATACTTGTTCCATTTTTATAGCATGAAAGCAGGTCAATCCACTGTTTCTTTTGCAGTAATTCTTACCAATGACTTAGAATTTAGATGAGGGCCATGAAAATGGCCTGCATTTGCATTTATCCTTCAACAGATTCTAACATATACTCTGCATGAAGTTCAGTTTCTCTGTATTTAACATTCACTATTCAATGCACATCTCTTGCTTTTTACATTGCCTCATGCTTTCCAAGGAATTTTCCCTGAAAAGAATAGGTGAAGGTAAAAGCACAAGGTGAGCTAACACAGGGACCACCTGGAACACAGCTGCTCTTCTGTACATGATTAGAATCATGTCTCCAAATGGAAGGAGCACTTAGAGAGAGAGGAATCTGTGGATGCTACGCTGCCCGGGATGAGACGAAGCTGGTTTCTGTTCTTCCAAGTAAAAGGCCAAGGATCGTTAACCTCGTGGGTTCAGGTGCTGTGCACAAGGCCACTCAGGATCAGGCGAGACTAAGGTCACCCCCAGTGACTTCTGTGAAGCCTCAAGACAGGACACCACATTTATCCTTAAATGAGCAGAATCTTCTAGCAACATTTAGTATCACTTTTCAGAGAAAGTGGATAAGGCTGGAGAAAGACTGGGCTGCAGCGGGAAGCTGTTGCTTATTTCTACACTGGCCAAAACGATGTTCCCGCTGGTGACAGCAATTCCATTTGTGAGAAATTATAAGCTGCTGTGGCAGAACAATTCGTGCAGCCATTCCTTTCCAGGACAGTGCATCCACTGTTGCAAAATGCATCCTCTTACAACAAAAGAGGTTGTCAGAGTTGAAAACATTCTAAAGTCATCTTATTTTGTATGTCTTCATCTGATAGTGGAAGCCAGTTGTCATGGTGGCCAGCAACTACACTGAGCTGCACGTGAGGTGGATGACTGAACACTTGACAACATCTCCCCAAACCATCCATTAGCCTAGAGGGAGCCCCACCTTCCTTTCTTCTGAGGCATCAATCAGAGCAAAGATGGTCTCAGGTTGCAGCAACTATGCATGGTCTGGAAGGTTCTCTCTATTTGCCATTTTCTTCATAATCCATCTATCTCGTGACCTCTTATTTCCCAAAAAAGAGCCAAAAACATGATCCGTATTAGCGCAGGATCAAGAACCGAAAGCTGACATTTTCATCTCAGGCCAACTATATTGAAAGATTACTAAGTAATAGATAAAAAATTCACAACATAGAAGAACTGCAAAGAGAGCAGCCGTGAGCATCAGCTGCAAAACTCTCTCCTTCTTTAATGGAAAAAAAATTCTGCCTTCTAAATCCTAAACTGATTGGAGCCTTTTCTTCTGCATAAGCTGGGTTCCAGTGTTGACCTGTTGAATCCAGGTCAGCATGATATGATATCACGTATCTGTGGAATCTAAAACAAAAAAAGAAGAAGATACAAAAAAACCCTTCTCTTTCTAATTGTTCATGGTACATAGAGAGAAATACAATTGGTTTTGTACATTGATGTGTATCTTGCAACCATGCTAAGCTCACTTAATAGTTCTAGGGGGGCTTCCCTGGTGGCACAGTGGTTGAGAATCTGCCTGCTAATGCAGCGGACACGGGTTCGAGCCCTGGTCTGGGAAGATCCCACATGTCGCGGAGCAACTAGGCCCGTGAGCCACAACTACTGAGCCTGCGCATCTGGAGCCTGTGCTCCGCAACAAGAGAGGCTGCAATAGTGAGAGGCCCGCACGCCACGATGAAGAGTGGCCCCCACTTGCCACAACTAGAGAAAGCCATCGCACAGAAACGAAGACCCAACAGAGCCAAAAATAAATTTAAAAATATAAATAAATAAATAAGAAGACCCCAAGATCACTATTAAAAAAAAAAATAGGGCTTCCCTGGTGGCGCAGTGGTTGAGAGTCCGCCTGCCGATGCAGGGGACGCGGGTTCATGCCCCGGTCCGGGAGGATCCCGCATGTCACGGAGCGGCTGGGCCCGTGAACCATGGCCGCTGAGCCTGCGTGTCCGGAGTCTGTGCTCCGCAACGGGAGAGGCCACAACAGTGAGAGGCCCGCATACCGCAAAAAAAAAAAAAAAAAAAAAAAGTTCTAGGAACTTTTTTAGAATCCTTGGCATTTTCTATGTAGAGAATCATGTCATCTGTGAATAAAGGCAATTTTATTTCTTGCTTTCCAGTCTATATGGCTTTACGTCTTTTTCTTGACTTATTGCACTGACCAGAATGATGCTGAATAGGAATTGTGAAAGTAGCCAGCCTTACCTTGTTCCCAATCTTAGAGGAGAAGCATCCAGTCTTTCATCCTTAAATATGATGCTAGCTATAGTTTTGTTTTGTTTTGTTTTTTTAATAAATTTATTTATTTTCTATTTATTTATTTTTGGCTGCGTTGGGTCTTCATTGCTGGGTGCAGGCTTTCTCTAGTTGTGGCTATAAGAACTGGCCCGAGGCAGGGGAACACAATCAGATTCACAAGTTGCATCAGACCGAAATTCTCCGGACCACCCAGTTCCAGAAACTGACCTGGGGACTTTGAACCCAGCCCAGCCTTCCCGCCTTTCGAGGGGCGGGACTAACGGTCCCCTTAGGATACCCGAAAAGACCACCAAATAAGGAATACCCTGCGCCCTCCCAGATTCACCACACCCCTTTCCCTTCTTCCCCTATAAAATCTTGCCCAACCCTCGCCCGGGTGCGACTTCTCTGGACCCTTTCTCTCGGACCAGTGAACCTCGCCCGGGAGCGCTCCCTAATAAAGCTCACTTGAAGCTTTCCTCTGTTTCGCGGTGCCGTTTGTTAAGATCCGACCTTACAGTGGCGAGCGGGGGCTACTCTTTGTTGCGGTGCGTGGGCTTATTGCAGTGGCTTCTCTTGTTGCGGAGCACGGGCTCTAGGCACACAGGCTTCAGTAGTTGTGGCACGCGGGCTCAGTAATTGTGGCTTGCAGGCTCTAGAGTGCAGGCTCAGTAGTTGTGACACATGGGTTTAGTTGCTAAACTAAATCTGTCTGAACTGCAGTTTCCTCATCTGTAAAATAAGAATCATTACACAAACTTCATAAGATTGTTGTGAGGATTAAATCAGACATTACGTGTGTAGCGCCTGCCAGTGCTAGGCACATAAGACATGGTAACTATGTTTATTGTCAGGAACAGTTTGCATTTTTCATGTTTCTTTAACCAATTCTAGTCAAAAGACATTCTCCTTTGCTTTGTGGTCTTGTTTCAGTGCTCATTATATCAATAATAATCAGACCTCATTCAAGATCATTGCAGGCTATGGATTAAATCAGTCAGAAGCATCTTGAAAATGAAGATTCATAAGGAATCTGTTTGCTTGTGTATTTTTTGAGGATGTGGTTATGGCAGATGGCAGTGACCCAACAACCAGCAAAAAACAACGTCTTCCAGAGAAATATTTACCAGAGGTTTGACCACCCAGAACGGAAGAATCAAAATAGCTGTGGAAGCACAAAGGAGGGCAGAGAGCACAGTGACATCTTCTACCTTTAGCAGAAATCTTTTAGCGCAGTAGTTTGTTTTAATATTGTAGCTTGGATTCATTTATTTCTTTGTTCCCTGAAATATCCTGATACCAATTATTTTCTATTCATCAATCCTCATTGTAAGTTTAAAAGATTGTCACTGCCTGCAATTTCTTTGTTGAAACTGAAGAAGCATTTTTAATAATTCAGCCTTCTTTGGGGCCCCTAATTATCTTTTTCCATTTGCTAATTAGTGGTCACACTGTTCTTTTTTTTTTTTTCCATCTCTTTTTGATTTTCTATTGCCTTTCTCATATCTGGCAAGTTATAACTTGCTTCAGCATTGGCTTCTTGAATTTTTTCTTCTTGCTACCTCTCTTGTTTATGAGCTTATAATGCTTGCTTGGGACTTTTTAATTGCACTCTATTTGAACACAAATGGCTTCTGAACTTTTTATTCTTCATATTTCTACAAGTTATAGAGTCAAATTTAACTAGAGAAGAATATCGCAAGTTCTCTAGAGCAGAACACAGAATAATACAGCATTTCATTAGTTTTCAGCACCCACGCTGGAAATTTCACGTGCTGTTAATTCTTTTCCATTCCATTGCTATTGCTACTGCATTCAAAATTTCTGCCATTATGTCAAAAGTGCCAAAATAAAGCAATGATTCCTTCCACAGGGAAACGTAGGGCTGGAAATTGAGCTGACTGCTAATAAAGGGAAAGTATCGGTTATACTGAATGTTGAAATTCCACATTAACCAATAACCAAGTGTCTATTGTCTACATGAGTGCCTACTGTATACCTAGCAATGTACGAAAATGAAAATGATGTCAAAAGCTCCTCCCTTCTCTATACCATCTCCTGCTTCCTTTCATTCTAGCTAATCAATTTTTATCCCAAATACTCTTTCTTGAAAAACATGAACCTTAAAAGCTTCCCAAATTTGACTTTCCAGCCCCCGAGAATGTGTATGTACAAAGAATCCTGAGAGTCCAAAGTGTGGGCCACCAGAACCCTGCTATGCAAATGTGGAAATGTCATTCAGGTTTGTGAGCGGAACTGGATTGTGAGGGAAGATATCGTGGAGCTCTTCTGTTTTGGCCGAACAGTCAGGAAATCTTCCATGAAACTGGTGTGTGTGATTCATTTCATTCTTTTAAAAATGGTATTATTGTGATGGTAAGGGGAGGAGTGAACATCTGAAAAGAGACCTGCATTAGCAAAACATTCTGAGCTGTGATCTGCGTTTATTGCTGCCTTTTGTTATTTCCAAGCTTGTTAAGCTTTTGTAGTCAGCTAAGAAAAAATATATCTTAAATTGATAACGTTGTGTTAAAAATAAATTCCTAACAAAGATAATAAAAATAGATGTCTCTGTAACTGGCTGTCAAAAGCTAAACTAAGAATTTGTTTTCTTCCCAACCTGCTGGAGTAATTGGTCTTGAAACAGCCCTCCTGTTGAAAACAGCTATAAAACTGAAAAAGGTATACAAAACACCGAATTTCTTTGACTACAGGAATGCAGAACTATGATCCCAGAGTAAAGGAAAGCAAAGGAGGTGAGCCCCACAACCGGCCTAGCACTTAGTGGACTGGGGTGCAGGAAGCAGAACGGTCATGGACACTGGCCATCTCAGAAAGCAGAGGGACACAGATTAGAATGCAGATACTGAGTAGACCGGCAATGATGGGGCCCATCTGGTCTGCAGAGCACTGCCCCATCCATTGTCATGACCTTCTTGAAGCAACCTGCAAGGAAAAGTGAAAATATTTGGTCTAAAGCCCTAAAGAGCAACACTGGCTCCAAAGTCCCCTGCCTGCCAGGTTAGCCAAGGCTTGTTGGGCCTTCACTAAAGTTTAACTTCTAGCTTTACCCAATACTCTTCCCTCTCCAAATAGAAGTGTCGATCACAGGAAAACATCTTCCATCCTCAAACTCCATCTTGGCTTTGCTTACAGAGATTCCAACCTGCTACACTGGTGAATTCTAACATTTAAGCAGGAAATAATAACAATCTTATACACACTCAGGAAACAGGAGAAAAGAACACTCCTGATCTATATTATATGGCCAGCAGATACCAAAATCTGAAAAGGGCATTAGAAGAAAACCAAAGATCAATATCCCTCATAAACATGTATGTAAAAATCAAATTTCATTGACTATGTTAACGACAGAGCTAAATCATATGACCATCTCAATAGATGCAGAAAGAGCTTTTTACAAATTTCAACATGACCTCATGATTAAAAATTCTAAACAAAATAGAAATAGAAAAGAATATCTTCATCTGATAAAGGGCAGCTATGAAAATTCTACATGTAACATGATATTGAAAGAATTAATTAATGAAATTAATGAAAGAATTAATTTTTCAGAAATTAGAAATTAGTGAAAGAATTAATTTTTTCCTCCTAAAAGATCAGGAATGAAGCAAAGCTGCCTAATCTTATACTCTATTCAGCATTAGACTGGAAGTTCTAACCAGTTCAATAAGGCAACAGAAGAAAGTAAAAGGCAAAAAGTCTGGAAAGAAAGAAGTATAACTGTCTTTATTCACAGACAACATGATTGTGTATGTATAAAATTCTAATAAATATATAGAAAATGTTCAAACAATTCAGTGAATTTAGTAATGTTGTAGGGTACAAGGTCAATACGCTAAAATCAAATATGTTTATTTATACCAGCAACAAAAACCTGGTAAATATATTTAAAGACAGAACCATTTATAATAACAAACAATGCTAAAATACTTAAGGATAAATGTAATGAAAAACACACATTATCTCTGATGAAGCCTGAGAAATTAAAGACTGAAATAATTGGAGAGTAATCTTACATTCATAAATTGGAAGACTTGATTTTATTAAGGTATCATTTCTCCCCAAACTGATCTATAGATTGAAAGCAATGTCAATCAGAATCCCAACAGGTTTTTTTGTAGTAATTAATAAGCTGATTCTAAAATCTATATAGAAATGGCAGGCATAGAATAGTCAGAGCAATCTTGCAAAGAAAATCAAAATTTGAAGGCTTACACTACTTGATTTCATGACCTAGTATAAAGCTATAGAAACCAGGAGAATATGTTGTTGGTGAAATGCTAGACATGTAGATCAATACAGACCAATCAGTATAGTCTAGAAATAGACATATGGCCAATTGATTTTGACTAAGTCATCAAGGAAATTCAGTGAGGAAATGATAACAGGTGGTGTTGGAACAACTAGATATCATAAGGGGGAAAAAGAATCTCAACTTTTAACTCATACCATACAGAAAAATTAACTTAAAATACATTATAGAACCATGCATAGAAGTTAAAACTCTAAAACTTCTGAAAGAAAACATGTAAGAAAATTTTCACAATCTTAGAAAAGGAAAAGATTTTATAAACAGGACACCAAAACCAAACAATAATAGAAAAAATTCATAAATTAAATTTGCATCAAAATTAAATTTTTCTCTTCTTTGAAAGACATTAAAAAATAAAAAAGCAAGCTACACACTGGGAGAAAATAATTGCAATACATATACTTAACAAAGAACTTATTTTAAAAACTCAGCATTTTTTTTCTTTTCCATTATGTTTTATTACAGGATGTTGAATAAAGTTCCCTATGCTATAGAGTAGGACCTTGTTGTTTATCTGTTTTATGCATGGTAGCTTTTATCTGCTAATCCCAAACTACTAATTTATCCCTCCTCTACCCCCTTTCCCCTTTGGTAACCATAAGTTTGTTTTCTAAGTCTGTGAGTCTATTTCTATTTTGTAAATAAGTACATTTGTACCATATTTTAGATTCCCCATATGAGTGATCGCATGTGGTATTTGTCTTTTTCTGCCTTACTTCACTTAGTATGATAATCTCTAGGTACACCCATGTTGCTGCAAATGGCATTATTTCATTCTTTTTAGGGTTGAGTTGTATTCCATTGTATATATGTACCACATATTCTTTATCCATTCCTCTGTCAATGGACATTTAGGTTGCCTCCATGTCTTGGCTATTGTGAATAGTGCTGCTATGAATATTGGGGTGCATGTATCTTTTAGAATTAGAGTTTTCTCCAAATATATGCCCAGGAGTGGGGTTGCTGGATAGTATGGTAACTCTATTTTTAGTTTTTTAAGAAACCTTCATACTGTTTTCTATAATGGCTGTACAAATTTACATTCCCATCAACACTGTGGGAGGGTTCCCTTTCCTCCACACTGTCTCCCACATTTGTTATTTGTAGACTTTTTAATGATGGCCATTCTGGCTAGTGTTAGGTGATACCTCGTGGCAGTTTTGATTTTCATCTCTCTTATAATTAGCAATGAAAAACAGTGAAATTTTTTAAAAGGGAAAAATATCTGAACAGGTACTTCACAAGGAGATAAAAAAAATAACAAGGAAGCAATGAAAAAATGCTCAATATCAATCGTTATGAAAATGCAAATCAAAACTATGAGATACCACTTTACATGCACTAGGATGCTATAATAAAAAAAACTGATAAGAACAAGTGTTGGTGAGAATATGGAGAAATTAAAAACCTCATGCACTAACGGTGGGAATGTAAAATGGCATAGCCACTATGGAAAACAATATAGTAGTTCCTCAAAATGTTAAAAACAGAGAAACTGAGCTCTGCTCACCAGAGCAACAGCAAGGTCTACCCTCCACCAGTCCTTCCCATCAGGAAACTTCACTTCCACAAGCCTCTTAGATAGCCTCATCCACCAGAGGGCAGACAGCAGAAGCAAGAAGAACTACAACACTGTAGCCTGTGGAACAAAAACCACATTCAAAGAAAGATAGACACGATGAAAGGCAGAGGGCTATGTAGCAGATGAAGGAACAAGATAAAACCCCAGAAAAGCAACTAAATGAAATGGAGATAGGCAATCTTCCAGAAAAAGAATTCAGAATAATGATAGTGAAGATGATCCAGGACCTTGGAAAAAGAATGGAGGCAAAGATTGAGAAGATGCAAAAAATGTTCAACAAAGATCTAGAAGAATTAAAGAACAAACAAACAGAGATTAACAATACAGTAACTGAAATGAAAAATACACTAGACGGAATCAATAGCAGAATAACTGAGGCAGAAGAACGGATAAGTGACCTGGAAGACAGAATGGTGGAATTCACTGCTGCGGAACAGAGTAAAAAAAAAAGAATGAAAAGAAATGCAGACAGCCTAAGAGACCTCTGGGACAACATTAAATGCAACAACATTCACATTATAGGGGTCCCGGAAGGAGAAGACAGAGAGAAAGGACCTGAGAAAATATTTGAAGAGATTATAGTCGAAAACTTCCTTAACGTGGAAAAGGAAATAGCCACCCAAGTCCAGGAAGCACAGAGAGTCCCATGCAGGATAAACCCAAGGAGAAACATGCCAAGACATATAGTAATCAAATTGGCAAAAATTAAAGACAATGAAAAATTATTGAAAGCAGCAAGGGAAAAATGACAAATAACATACAAGGGAACTCCCATAAGGTTTACCAGCTGATTTCTCAGCAGAAACACTACAAGCCAGAAGGGAGTGGCATGATATACTTAAAGTGATGAAAGGGAAGACCCTACAACCAAGATTATTCTACCCAACAAGGATCTCATTCAGATTCGATGGAGAAATCAAAAGCTTTACAGACAAGCAAAAGCTAAGAGAATTCAGCACCACCAAACCAGCTTTACAACAAATGCTAAAGGAACTTCTTTAAGTGGAAAACACAAGAGAAGAAAAGGACCTACAAAAACAAACTCAAAACAATTTAAAAAATGGTAACAGGAACATACATATCGATAATTACCTTAAATGTGAATGGATTAAATGCTCAAACCAAAAGACACAGGCTTGCTGAATGGATACAAAAACAAGATCCATATATATGCTGTCTACAAGAGACCCACTTCAGACCTAGGGACACATACAGACTGAAAGTGAAGGGATGGAAAAAGATATTCCATGCAAATGGAAATCAAAAGAAAGCTGGAGTAGCAATACTCATCAGATAAAATAGACTCTAAAATAAAGAATGGTACAGGAGATAAGGAAGGACACTACATAATGATCAAGGGATCAATCCACGAAGAATATATAACAATTATAAATATATGTGCACCCAACATAGGAACACCTCAATACATAAGGCAATTGCTAACAGCTATAAAAGAGGAAATTGACAGTAACACAATAATAGTGGGGGACTTTAACACCTCACTTACACCAATGGACAGATCAGCCAAACAGAAAATTAATAAGGAAACACAAGCTTTAATGACACAATAGACCAGATAGATTTAATTGATATTTATAGGACATTCCATCCAAAAACAGCAGATTACACTTTCTTCTCAAGTGAGCATGGAACATTCTCCAGGATATATCCCATCTTGGGTCACAAAACAAGCCTCAGTAAACATAAGAAAATTGAAATCATATCAAGCATCTTTTCTGGCCACAATGCTATGAGATTAGAAATCAATTACAGGGGAAAAAAAGTAAAAAACACCAACACATAGAGGCTAAACAATACATTACTAAATAACCAAGAGATCACTAAAGAAATCAAAGAGGAAATCAAAAAATACCTAGACAAATGACAATGAAAACACGACAATCCAAAACCTATGGGATGCAGCAAAAGCAGTTCTAAGAGGGATGTTTATAGCTATACAAGCCTACCTCAAGAAACAAGAAAAATCTCAAATAAAAACCTAACACTACATCTAAAGGAACTGGAGAAAGAAGAACAAACAAAACCTAAAGTTAGCAGAAGGAAAGAAATCATAAAGATCAGAGCAGAAATAAATGAAATAGAAACAAAGAAAACAATAGCAAAGATCAATAAAACTAAAAGCTGGTTCTTTGAGAAGATAAACAAAATTGATAAACCATTAGCTAGACTCATCAAGAAAAAGAGGGAGAGGACTCAAATCAATAAAATTAGAAATGAAAAAGGAGCAGTTACAACAGACACAGCAGAAATGCAAAGCATCCTAAGAGACTACTACAAGCAACTCTATGCCAATAAAGTGGACAACCTGGAAGAAACGGACAAATTCTTAGAAAGGTATAACCTTCCAAGACTGAACCAGGAAGAAATAGAAAATATGAACAGATCAATCACAAGTAATGAAATTAAAACTGTGATTAAAAATCGTCCAACAAACAAAAGTCCAGGACCAGATGCCTTCACAGGTGACTTCTATCAAACATTTAGAGAAGAGCTAACATCCATCCTTCTCAAACTCTTCCAAAAAATTGCAGAGAAAGGAAAACTCCCAAACTCATTCTATGAGGCCACCATCACCCTGATACCAAAAGCAGACAAAGATACTCCAAAAAAAGAAAATTACAGACCAATATCACTGATGAATACAGATGCAAAAATCCTCAACAAATACTAGCAAACAGAATCCAACAACACATTACAAGGGTCATACACCATGATCAGTGGGGTTTATCCCAGTGAAGCAAGGATTCTTCAATATATGCAAATCAATCAATGTGATATACCATATTGGGTAATTGAAGAAGAAAACCATATGATCATCTCAATAGAGGCAGAAAAAGCTTTTCACAAAATTCAAAACTCATTTATGATAAAAACTCTCAAGAAAGTGGGCATAGAGGGAACCTACCTCAACATAAAAAAGGCCATATATGACAAACCCGCAGGAAACATCATTCTCAATGGTGAAAAACTGAAACTATCTCCTCTAAGATCAGGAACAAGACAAGGTTGCCCACTCTTACCACTATTATTCAACATAGTTTTGGAAGTTTTAGCCACAGCAATCAGAGAAGAAAAAGACATGAAAGGAATCCAAATCGGAAAAGAAGAGGTAAAACTGTCACTGTTTGCAGATGACATAATACTATACACAGAGAATCCTAAGATGCTACCAGAAAACTACTAGAGCTAATCAATGAATTTGGTAGAGTAGCAGGATACAAAATTAATGCACAGAATTCTCTTGCATTCCTATACACTAATGATGAAAAATCTGAAAGAGAAATTAAGGAAACACTCCCATTTACCACTGCAACAAAAAGAATAAAATACCTACGAATAAACCTACCTAAGGAGACAAAAGATCTGTATGCAGAAAACTATAAGACACTAATGAAAGAAATTAAAGATGATACCAACAGATGGAGAGATATACCATGTTCTTGGATTGGAAGAATCAACATTGTGAAAATGGCTCTACTACCCAAAGCAATCTACAGATTCAATGCAATCCCTATCAAACTACCAATGGCATTTTTCACAGAACTACAACAAAAAATTTCACTATTTGTATGGAAACACAAAAGACCCTGAATAGCCAAAGCAATCTTGAGAAAGAAAAATGCAGCTGGAGGAATCAGGCTCCCTGACTTCAGACTATACTGCAAAGCTACAGTAATCAAGACAGTATGGTACTGGCAGAAAAACAGAAATATAGATTATTGGAACAGGATAGAAAGCCCAGAGATAAACCCATGAACCTATGGTCACCTTATCTTTGATAAAGGAGGCAAGAATATTCAATGGAGAAATGACAGCCTCTTCAATAGGGGGTGCTGGGAAAACTGGACAGCTACATGTAAAAGAATGAAACTAGAACACTCCCTAACACCATACACAAAAATAAACTCAAAATCGATTAAAGACCTAAATGTAAGGACAGACTATAAAACTCTTAGAGGAAAACATGGGCAGAACACTCTATGACATAAATCACAGCAAGATCCTTTTTGACCCACCTCCTAGAGAAATGGAAATAAAAACAAAAATAAACAAATGGGACCTAGTGAAACTTAAAAACTTTTGCACAGCAAAGGAAAACGTAAAGAAGACGAAAAGACAACCCTCAAAATGGGAGAAAATATTTGTAAATGAAGCAACTGGCAAAGGATTAATCTCCAAAGTATACAATCAGCCCATGCAGCTCAATATCAAAAAACAAACAACCCAATCCAAAAATGCAGAAGACCTAAATAGACATTTCTCCAAAGAAGATATACAGATTTCCAACAAACACATGAAAGGATGCTCAACATCACTAATCATTAGAGAAATGTAAATCAAAACTACAATGAGGTATCACCTCACACCAGTCAGAATGGCCATCATCAAAAAATCTACAAACAATAAGTGCTGGAGAGGGTGTGGAGAAAAGGGAACCCTCTTGCACTGTTGGTGGGAATGTAAACTGATACAGCCGCTATGGTGAACTGTATGGAATTTCCTTAAAAAACTAAAAATAGAACTACCATATGACCCAGCAATCCCACTACTGGGCATGTACCCTGAGAAAGTCATCATTCAAATAGAGTCATGTACCACAATATTCATTGCAGCACTATTTATAGTAGCCATGACATGGAAGCAACCTAAGTGTGTATCGACAAATGAATCGATAAAAAAGATGTAGCACATATATACAGTGGAATATTACTCAGCCATAAAAAGAAATGAAATTGAGTTATTTGTGTGAGGTGGATGGACTTAGAGTCTGTCATACAGACTGAAGTAAGTCAGAAAGAGAAAAACAAATACCGTATGCTAACACATATACATGGAATCTGAAAAAAAAAAGGTTCTGATGAACGTAGGGGCAGGGCAGGAATAAACACGCAGACGTAGTGAATGTACTTTAGGACATGGGGAGGGGGAAGGGAAAGCTGGGACGAAGTGAAAGAGTAGCATGGACATATATATACTCCCTAATGTAAAATAGTTAGCTAGTGGGAAGCAGCCGCATAGCACAGGGAGATCATCTCGGTGCCTTGTGACCACCTAGAGGGGTGGGATAGGGAGGGTGGGAGGGAAAGGCAAGAGGGAGGGGATATGGGGATATATGTATACGCATAGCTGATTCACTTTGTTATACAGCAGAAACTAACACAACAATGTAAAGCAATTATACTCCAATAAAAATGTTAAACAAAAAAATAATAAAATAAATCAATCAATAAATTCAAAAAAAAATGAATGAGCTTTTGATACATGCAAAAACACAGGTGAACCTCAAGGCGAAGAAAAGTGTACATACTCTATGATTCCATTTATATAAAATTCTAGAAAAATGCAAATGTAAACAGAATGACAGAAGATCAGTGGTTGCCTAGAAATGAGAGAGGCAAGACAGGGAGGGAGGGAGGAATTAAAAAGGAACACAAGGAAACTTTTGACAGTGATGGATATGTTCATTATCTTGGTCGGGGGTGATGGTGTCATTCATGTGTTTATATGTCAAAATTTATCAAATTGTACACTTAAACATGGGTAGTTTATTGTATTTCAATTATGCCTTAATAAAGCTGTTTAAAGAAATAACTATATTTTCCAAAACAAATTAGTGAGAAAAGTATCACTGCTTGACAGTTTTGCACATCTGTTTTATGTCACGCTTAATAAAAGACAGCTGGATTCTCATACATGCTTGCTGCATTCAGTATGTTGCATTACGTTGTTTCAGTTTACATATATAAAGAAAACCCATCTTCATACAAATATATGGTTGGAAAAGGGAGAGATTTTTCAGATAATTGTCCTTGATACCACATCAAAACTTGACAAGTGGTAGTTTCTTAAGTGTTAACGTCAGTGTGGATTAAACCAGATGAATGAATTTTCCATACTCTGTTATATTAAAATCTTTTGACCCATTTTATAGTTTGGATGGATCTTTTCCCATGCATGGTTGTACAACAGCAGGCGTTGGTCACTTAGAAAATATTGGTTCACTGAGTTATGCAGCTCTTTCAGATGTTGACAATTCATTTTATATATAATATCATTTTAATCAATATTATATATAAAATGAAATGTATCAACATCTGAAAGATCTCTGTGTGTGTGTGTGTGTATCTATTTCAATAACATACCACTGATCTTATCACAAAGTCTTCAAGTATTGGAAAGCTGTCAAATTCTAATTTTCACTTGAAAACTCAAATTTTGTAAATGGCAACAGATGCTGTTAGCTGTTTTTCTTGAAGTAACAGTCTCATTTATTTTCTAGAAAATGTCTACCGAACACTCAAATCTAAATAACCACAATTTCTATGTCAGTCATTCCTTTAAAAAATGGTTTCCCCTAAAGAAAGTGGTTAGTTCAGCCTGCAACTTGGACAATCTCACAGAGGCTTTTCCTTGGGACAATCATTATACCTTGGTATGCAGCAAACATACTTCTCATTTCCTAACACCAAATGTCAAAAAGTTATTTACTTAAGGGTTGAGATTTAATACAGTTAGTTTTTACATCAAGAACATTCTTAAGTGAAACTGGTAATTCTTTCTCCTACAAGCGTATGATGGTAAATTAGACATTGGGTGCAATGCTAATGGTACAGTTTCGTGCCACTGCATTAATTTTTGCTACATCATCAGCAGTTTTACTCAGCATTGTTTTGAACTTCTCAGTCCAAATAGTAACAAAGTGAAAAAAAAAGTCTCTAGGACCCTCTTGGGTCCAGAGACTACACTTTAAAAAATGCTGCCTTAGCCTGAAAACACAACTGTTTGTGCTTGACCCACATCATCCTTCCTAGAAATCAGTGCGCCCTTAACAAGACTAGCCAAGCTTGCAGAAGCCTGCCTCACTCATCGCTTAAGAATTTACTGAGTGCTTTCTCTGGGCCAGGTCCTATCCTAGGTGCTGAGAATAGCGAATGCAACCTAAGACTCACTCCCTTAGCTCTTACATTCTAAAAGCGAAAGACAACAAACAAAAAAGTAGCAAGAATAAGCAAAAAGTAAATATTTAGGATGCCTGATGGTGACAAGTGTTATGTAGAAAAAGTAAACACATTTAGGGAGTAGAGGGCAGCTTTTTTGAATAGGGTGTCAGGGAAAGCCTCACTGATAGGATATCTGCGTTAAATCCTAAAAGAAGTGAAAGAGCTAACTGTGCCGTAAATTATTACAAAATGGAAGCATACACATGGGCATGGCAGTAAAGAATCGGGGAGTTAATACTGTATAATTCTTTGAAGAAGAATGTCCAGTTTTGAAAACTGATGCAGCATTGCACAGCAAATATCTACAAGTTTAGGAATTAAAATTTTACCACCATCACCTTTGGTGGAAAAGAGCACTATTTTCACACGAAACTTCAGATGAACCACTCATTAATAAGGAAGATTTTTAAATTAATTTCCTTGTGTTAAAAATACAGCAATAAAGTACATAAACAGGCATTTTGAATTATAAACATATCATGAAGCCATGTTCAGTTTCTTGTACTATTTCTACAAGTTACAAGAACTGTCAGAGGAAACATTAAAATGTTATTGTATAAATTTATACTTAAAATTAAATTCAGGATTACACGAAGTAGACTTCTTTGAAGAGTTAAATCTTTTTAGAAAAATTGTTCTGTGAGAATCATCAACTCTAGATGTATGAAAATTTATATTTTGAAATAACTTATCAAAATGTATCCCAGTTTTGTTACAAACTATAAAATAATCTTACTAAATCCAGTAACAGTTGTGTCAGCAGTAAGATCATTTTCAAAATTAAAGATGATCAAAAATTATTTGCAGGAATTCCCTGGAGGTCCAGTGGTTAGGCACTTTCACTGCTGGGGCCCGGGTTCAATCCCTGGTCGGGGAACTAAGATCCTGCAAGCTGCATGGCGTCGCCAAAAAAAAAAAACCATATATATGTTTTCAATCTTGCATTTGCCAAGAGCAACTGATACCTCTTTCAATTATATCAAATGAACTAATAAATGAATTTTCAGAGATGTGAGCCAGAAAAATCTTATGATCAATCAAGACATCACGTTAATCAAGTATTATGTGTTACTTTACATAAAAATACAGCACTACATTTCTTTTTCAGTTTGCAAGTTTTTGTTACTCATGTATCACTCTTACCCCTATTAAATTTTATAAGTGAAAAAATGTTTTTCACGGGAAAAAATTTCTGTTTTAGTAACATGAACAGAACCTTTCCCCTAGTGTTTTAACAAAGAGCGCTTGTCTGACCAAAAAAACCTGACAAAGTTGTTGCTGGATCTCAGGGTACTCTAACCAGAGCATACTTCAGACTCTCCACATGGTCCACAAACCACAGGGCAGTGACTGTATCAGGGCCTTATATTCAGGCGCCCCTAAATTAATACTGAGTACTGCACAGTCACAGGGATATCTTGGCTTCTTTTACAGGCAATGCCAGGACACTCAGAAACTATTTTTCAAAGGATATTGATTTGAGTATGGAGACTAAATAAACAAACCAATTATCACACATGTTTTATTTAACTATGACCACACCCATCTTAGAGTATGGATATCTTTTTCATGCAGAAGTAGTTTGACTCACGACCAATACAAATGTCATTGACTGAGGTCAAAGTGTAATGAAGAAACTTATTCACCAGATCTATAGGTTCCAGCTGTAGTCTAAATGAGAGCCAGACACGTCTGGGCACATATGGTAAATTGGCTGGGGGCGTCTGCCAAGTACTGACGGGCAGGAGAATGGGAGGCCTCCCAGGAGAGCTCGTTCTGGGAAAAGAAGATGCTGGATAAAAACAGCTAAGTTTTGGGGATTTCCCTGGTGGCGCAGTGGTTGAGAGTCCGCCTGCCGACGCAGGGGACACGGGTTCGTGCCCCGGTCCGGGAAGATCCCACGTGCCGCGGAGCGGCTGGGCTCGTGAGCCATGGCCGCTGAGCCTGCGCGTCCGGAGCCTGTGCTCCGCAGCGGGAGAGGCCACAACAGTGAGAGGCCCGCGTACCGCAAAAAAAACAAAAACAAAAACAAAAAAAACAGCTAAGTTCAATAAAGCATCTGTAGTGACTGGAGAGGAGGTGTGGCTCTGTTTCAAGCATGGTGATTGTAACTCGGCTCCCTCTCTGGTCCAACCCCATAGCTGGGTCCTAGGGTTAAGAAGAGGACAGTAAAAACTGTAATAGCTATTTGGCTAAGCTATGTGATTGGAGCCTAAGCAGCACTAGTACAGGGCACCATTAACAGAGTGTGGCACGATGGAAGTACAGACAACCACATAGTGAGAGGTGGTGGAAGGGCATGGGTCTCCATCCACTTTCCCTTACCTTCAGTCGGTTCTCCAACCAGCAGCCAGAGGAAACTTTACAAAACAATCAACCAACCTCTGCCTAGAACCCTTCAGATTGCTATAAGGACACAGTTTATCTATGGTAAGATCTTGGGATGGAGACCAAGCTTAAGTCACAAACATGTACACTAGACTGCTATGCAGAGGACAAATGAGGGGAATTAATGGACTCCTAGATAAGACGGAGGAGAAGAGTGAAGAAATAGGTGCTGCATCCCAAATCATCAGTAGAGTGCCCAGTACCCATGGATGCTTGGTGATGAGGGCACAACCACGGCAGCATTGCCGGTAGCTGGTGTCCAGGATACAGAGGAGGCCAGAAGAACCTGAGTTCCCCTGACATTTGATGGAAATCCCTGGAAGATCTTTGGACATTCACATACCGTGGAATGGTGGTGTTCAAATAAATCTCATTTAGATCTCAAAGAATGGGGAGTTCCCGGCTGACATCTAAGATAACACTGAATGAATGGAACGAATGAGGGAAAGAGGGAATGAATGAATGACGGCATCAGGTTCTATGAAGCTAGACTGGAGAATTTTAGAATTTTATATACTTCAATTCTTATAGAATAGTCTAGAAGAGTGATGTCTGAGTATCAGATACTCCAAAGTCTCCCCATTTTACTAGAAATACATCTTGAGAGTACTTCTTGTACTTTAGCCCTAGATTTCTAGTTATTATGAGCCTGAAACATTGAGGTCAACCTTGTCTCCTCTCTTGCTCTCACAACCTGCCTCCAAGCTGTCTGTAGATCCTAATGAGTCTGCCTTCAGAACATATCTAGAGGGAGTTCCCTGGCAGTCCAGTGGTTAGGACACGGCACTTTCACTGCCGTGGGCCCAGGTTCGATCCCTGGTTGGAAGAACTAAGATCCATGCCGTGTGGCCAAAAAAACAAAAAACCAACATATCTGGAATCTAACCACTTCTCACCAGCCCACTGCTAACCCCCTAGTCCAAGCCACCACTATCTCTGCTGGGTTATTACTGGAGCCTCTTCACTGGTCTCCCTGCTTCCACACTTGCCTTTCTTGGAATCTTCTCAACTCTTTTGAAAGTTGTTAGGTCATGCCACTCCCGCTCAAAACCTTTACCAGTTGTTTCTATACCTTAGCTATTGTAAATAATGCTGCTATGAATACGGGAGTGTAGATATCTCTTTGAGATAATGATTTGTTTCCTTTGGATATATATCTAGATGTGGGATTGCTGAATCATATGATATTTCTATTTTTCATTTCTTGAGGGGGGCCCCCATACTGTTTTCCACAGTGGCTGTACCAGTTGACGTTGATGGATGTGTTAATTAACTCAGTGGGGGAAATCTTTTCACAGTGTATACGTATAGCAAATCATCACCCTGTACACTTTAAATATCTTATGATTTTGTCAATTATACCTCAATAAAGTCCTTTATGGCTTACAAAGCCCTAAGTAATGTGCCTACCCTCCCCCTGTCCATTCACCTTATCTCCTACTATGGTCCCACTGCTCTCTTCCCTTCAGCCACACTGGCTTCCTGGCTTTTCTTGCTGCAACTCAGGACATTACACTAGACATTCCTGCTGCCTGGAACATTCTTCCTCCAAAGAGATGCGTGGCCTGCTCCCTCGCCTTCCTCGATACTCTGCTCAATTGTCAATTTCTCCGTGAATGCTTCTCTGGCCACCCTTTACAACTGCAAAACTGCCCACCTCCTGGGACACTTCCTATTCTTCTTCCCTGCCTCATTTTTCTCTAAATAGACATCACTGTCTGACACAAGGTGTATTTCACTTAGTGGTTTTATTTATTGTCTGTCTCTGCCCAATAGAGTGAAAGCCTCATGGGAGCAGGGATTTTTGTCTAGTTTATCAGAAGTGTATCCCTAGCTCCACTAACAGTACCTGACCCTGTAGTAGGTGCTCAATAAATAAATGAATTAATGCATTGGTCATTCTAACTCTGATCTGAGGCCATTGTTCCTTGCACATCTCAATTTATGTATAACCCTCTTAACACCAGCCCTATCCTGGAAGCAGATAGTGACATGTGAAGTAAATTGTGCCTGGAAAAACACAGTCCCTCTCAGAAGCCCTAGAGGCATTGCTAGGGCAACAGAGAGTATGTTTTTAGCTAGTTTCCTCTCATCATTCATAAATCTAGAGCAGAGACTGGCAGAGAACAAGTTGACCCAGGCTGCGCAGCAGTTAGAAGGGGCCTTTGATAGGTCCCCCTGAGGAGTCCACCCTATCTGAAAACCAACTGGACTCTGGCAAAACCCCCAGAATTCTGGGAAGCTCTGCCTCAAAACAGGAAGCACAAATCCTCTTCTTCGGGGCCTGCTAACTGGCCTTTCCCCACAGAAAAGTCCGTCTCCATAAACAGCAACAACCTTTATGCCAAAACCAGACCAATGTCCCTGTATTGCTTGGGCTATTTATGTTCATTGCTTATCCTTCGGTTTTGAGATGAAAACCATGATATTTTAGACTGGCCTTGCCTCTGTCCATGAAACACTATAATTATAACTTGGCTTTTTGTAATGCTTTCTGTAGAAATGGTCTCTGTGGGGGGCATTCTGCAATGCGTAAGCTAACCTTGCCTGCCCAATCTGGGTGCTAACACTGGGGGAACCAACCCAATCCCCAGCAACTCTTCTTTACTCTGACTCACCAAAACAATAGGAAGATTAGGCAAGAAGCCTTGCTGCCTCGACAGATCTCACTACCTGTTACAAACTGAATTGTAACCCTTCAGATTCATCTGTTGAAGTCCCAATACCAATATTCCAAAATGTAACTGTATTTGGAGATAGGGTCTTTAAATAGGTGCTTAAGGTGGAGCACCTAATCCAATATGACTGGTGTCTTTGTAAGAAGAAGAAGGGGTGAGTGCACAGAGAGATAACCACATGGGGACGCAGGGAGAAAGAGGCCATCTGCAAGCCAAGGAGAGAGGCCTCACAGGGAACCAACCCTGCAGGCACCTTGATCTTGGACTTCCATCCTCTAGAACAGTGAGAAAATTAATTTCTGTTGTTAAAGCCACCCAGTCAATGTGATTTTATTATGGCAGCCCTAGCAAATGAATACATGAATTATTTCTCCTGTTCTATTTCTGTTCCTATCTGCTTTACCACACATCATGAAATGTTGAAAATTCTGAAGATGTGTGTGTCTTCCTATGCAAAAGCCCTTCTTAAGTACCTGCTGCAAAGTTCTTGTAAATGCCTTGATAAATAACAGCCCACAACCAATTCCTATGGCAATGATGAGATGGTCTTAAAAATAAACTTCCGGGCTTCCCTGGGGGCGCAGTGGTTGAGAGTCCGCCTGCTGATGCAGGGGACGCGGGTTCGTGCCCCCGTCCGGGAAGATCCCACATGACGCAGAGTGGCTGGGCCCGTGAGCCATGGCCACTGAGCCTGCGAGTCCGGAGCCTGTGCTCCGCAACGGGAGAGGCCACAGCAGTGAGAGGTCCGCGTACCGCAAAATAAATAAATAACTTCCATGGTGAGTAGGGAAAACCATGAAGTTGATTTGCAGGAGAAATCTGATCAGAATCTTGCTCTTAATTTGTTAGTGTACAAAGTTGGTTGAAAACCAAGAACGCTGATTCTTGTCATTTAAGCTCATTGAAATATATGAAGCAAAGCACAAATACATTACTTTACAGTGAGAGTTACTTCTTTCTAGTGGCTAAAATACTGCTAGTCCTTTATGAAGCATTCTCTTCCCACTCACAAATACTGGGGAAGACGTACTGGCAACTGGCGATCAGACTTGGGAGTATGGCATCAGATCAGAGGAGAGTGGTGGATGGACAGTGGTAGAGGTGTTTTTCCAGGGCGTGGTCCCTGTGCCAGCAAAGCGTTCCTCACCAAGCACCAGAAAACTGATGCTCTCCAGAGAAACACCTCTCTCACCTGGAGAGTGCCAGGTATACACTTCCCACTTTGCATGCTCCAAGTTGACCCTGCTCTTTCTGTTCGCCTACTCTTTATCCAAAAAGGAGACAATTCAGTTGATTAGACTTTCTTTTTCTAACGACAAATCAAGTTCGGGTTGGAGTTTTAGCTGTTCCCAAATTCTTGGAGCCCTCGTTTACACACAGTTTCTTGCTTTACTCGTGAAGACATCAATCATACCGATCGAATATGGATTTTATTAGATGAACACTGAGGACAGCCATTTTTCCAGGGTTTAGGGAGCGCATTACTAGGATCTCATGAATGGACAATAATACCTGGTTTTCAGTAGGGAAAAAAAAAATGTCCTAGGCACCATTGTCTATTGTATCCCCTTCAATAATTCCCAAGCTGAGGCTGCCCCTTGCTGCTCTTTAACTTCCACGCTCAGTCGTGTCTGTGCTCTGCTTCTGGGACAAGTTCCACTCATGGCACTCCGCATCCCTCTTAGCGCACAGGGCAATAGAAGTCACAGAAACTCCATGTGCTCTGGTCAGGATTTGCTTGGTTGCCAGAAATACCCAAACTAGCTCAAATAAAAATAGGACTTCTTACATAGCTACGCAGCCTTCGGGAACTTGAAGGTATTAGACCCAAAGCTCACCCGGGCAAAGCAGCCCCAGTTTGGCTCCAGTGTCCCAGAGGGAGGAGTGGAGAATGATGAGACAAGCAGGGGCTCTCCCAGGACTGCAGCTGATAGACCACAGCTTCTGTGAGAGCTTGTGTAAAACAAACTTCAAAGTTACTTGGCGGTCTAAGGAGAAAAGAAAATTGTTAAAATATGTATTTTATGTGACTATTTTTTAAATTATAAAAAGCACTCTGCTTTGTCTCCGGGTGAAGGAGTATGTTTGACTGCATAGACCCCTCCTCTGTTCATGTCTCCTGCTCTTTTTCAAATAGCTGTTGGCAGATGGATTCGTAAGAGTCTCTTGAGAGCTCATGCAAGGAGTCTCTCTCTCCAGGTCTACGTTGCTCTCCTCTGGTCTTTCATCTCCATCCTCTCTGTGCCTCTTGGCCATGCTTTTGCCTCACACACTGTCTCCACCAGCTTGCGTTCTCAACTGCACATTCTTCTTTAAGTTTAACTTGGCACATGGCTGTAGCATCCATTTATTTAGCCTCAATATTTATTCCATATGATCTTTCAGTGCACATTAGCAGTCTCTGTAAATCTCAGGTGAAGATTCTCCCAAGAGGGAGAATCTAATTGGTTGCAGGCCACCCAGCCGCTGAGTAGGTCTGGGTCAGGCATCCACCCATGATGTGATCAGCAGTGACTGAAGAAAGAAGGTGACCACTAGCTAGCTGTAGAGGATGAGGCACAAGAAGCCAGGAGGGAGTGTTGGACATGGCAGCAAGAGATCAATATGTCCTCTGCTCCTAAGTCTCCCAACGCCCCTGAAAAAAAAACAGCCCTGAAAGCCAGGGCTTCTGATGCCCAATCCAATGCCACATCCACTGGAATATTTATAGTGAGTGTACTAAAAGTAGAGTTTCTCCATCCAGAAATAGATCCACATATATGCTGTCATTTCATTTACAACAGAGGTGTCGCCATACTGCAGTGGGAAAGGATGGCCTTTCCAATGAACTGTACTGGAGCAATTGGATATCCATATTGGGGGCAGGGAGGGGGAGGATAAACCTTGACCACTTCCGCATATCACACTTAAAAGCTAATTTGAGACATGTCATAGATATAAATGTGAAAGGTACAATGATGAAGCTTCTAGAAGACACGTAGGAGAATATTTTCTTGACTTACGCTAGGCAAAGATTTCTTCAACAGTACACAAAAAAGCACAAAATGTGAAAGTTAAAAAAAATTTGTTTGATAATTTGGGTCTCAATAAATTAAGAACTTCTGTTTTTCACCATCAATATAGAAAATAGACAAGCCATAGAATGGGAGAAAATATTTGTAATACATAATATAATGAAGGACTCATATCAAGAATATATAAAGAACTCCTACAAATCAGTAAGAAAAAGACAACCAACCCAAAATAAAAATGGGTAAAAGAAAGGTACATCTCGGGCTTCCGTGGTGGCGCAGTGGTTGAGAGTCCGCCTGCCGATGCAGGGGACACGGGTTCGTGCCCCGGTCCGGGAAGATCCCACATGCCGTGGAGCGGCTGGGCCCGTGAGCCATGGCCACTGAGCCTGCGCATCCAGAGCCTGTGCTCCGCGGAGGGAGAGGCCACAGCAGTGAGAGGCCCGCGTACCACAAAAAAAAAAAAAAAAAAAAAGATACTCCTCAAAAAAAAAGTATTCAGTTGTCCTATAAGCTTATGAAAAGCTTGGTCAACATTATTATTCACCAAGGAAATGCAAATTAAAACCACAATGATCATAAAGAGAAAGACAAATATCATATGATATCATTTATTTGTGGAATCTAAAAACAATTATACAAATGAACTTATTTACAAAGCAGAAACAGACTCACAGACTTAGAAAACACATTTGTGGTTACCAAAGGGGAAAGGGAGGATAAATTAGGACTTTGGGGTTAGCAGATACAAACTACTATAAATAAAATAAATAAGCAACAAGGTCCTACTGTATAGCACAGGGAACTATATTCAGTATCTTGTAATAAACTATAATGGAAAAGAAAAAATAAAAACCACAATGAGTTACCACTATATACCCACCAGAATGGCTAAAATTAAAGACTGAGACACCAAGCACTGGTAAGGATATTGAACAACTGGAACTCTTACACATGGCTGATGGAATCTCAGTCATTTTAGACGACTGGCAATAACCACTGAAGTTAAACTTACACCTACCCTAGAAGACAGCAATGCCACTCCTGGGTATATAACGAAGACAAGGGAGTGCTTGTGGCAACTAAAAGATAAATGCCAGTGTGTTCCTAGCAGCTTTATTTATAATGACCCAGTATTGAAGACAACCCACATGTCCATCAACTAGAGAATAGATCCATTCTGATATAGTCACATAAGGAACGCTATACCCAATTTAAAAAAGAAAAATCTACTGATGCAGGCAACAACATGAATGAATCTCACAACCATGTGGAGCAGAAGAAGCTACACACAAAAGAGAAATAGTGTTTGATTCCATTGATATGAGGTCCATAAGGACGCAAAGCTGTGAATTGTGGTAAAAAATCATATTAGTGGTAAACTCCAGTAGAGGGCCAGGTATGGACAGGCAAGGGGTGAAGGAACTTTCTGAGGTGCTGTAGATTTTTATATCTTGATCTGAATGGTAGTTACATGAGTGTATACATGTAAGTAAAAAATACTGAGCTTTACACTTAGGATTGTACATTTTGTGCACTTTGATGTTAACTTAAAGTTTGTACCTCAATAAGAAAATACATAAATTCTAAGTAAAAGACTAAATGGTGGAAACAATGATTCTTCTTATTGTTTGTCTTTTCTAGACTGTGTTTGAAGTCATAATGAAATAAGGGGGTAGAAATTAATAGTATTGATACAGTAATGAATCATGAATAGTCTTTAAAATAATGGTGGCATTGACAATCACATGTACAAAAATCCATATATCCTCTCATAGGGAAATGGAAAATACTGTTCCTTTTTCAGTGTTCCGGGCTCTTAATTTTCTTCACAATATACTAGTTTTAACAATTAAACACACAGCACTCTCTACCCTTAAAACATTCTGGAAATCAGTTAGATCAGGAAAAGTGAAGCAGGGAAACAGTTTTTATCTTATCTAATCTGAAAAAGACAGACCAATGGATTTCTATAAAGAACAGAAAGGAATTGTTAATGCTATCGATATATAGTTAGGCTTGTGTGCAATGCGCCTCTGGAGGGCAAAGCAACCATAATACAAACACTTCCCACACTCGGCCTCCTGCTTGCTAGGAAAACAGGAAACAACGTTGACATTAGGAAGATAAATCTTGCACGGAACGCTGCTCCAGACAAAATGGCAATAGAAGCAGCCACCAGACTGAATGGGAGACGAGGGGTCTTGTATACATTGAGATGAAGTCTAAGAAGCGTGAGGCTATATCTGAAAGCAATGTACAGAAAAGCAGAAATAAACTGGAGCAGATGGAAACACTTGGGTCTGAATGACAGCTTGCCTTCATCCTTAGTGCCCTCGTGCTAACCTCCCAGAAAATTAGATTTGCATCTGAGGGAAAAGTCCGCATAAGTTTCCTTAGCCATAATTTATTTTTTAAATAGTATTAGATAAGAAAATAATAAGACTATAAAGAGGAAAAGAATAGAGTGGCAGGATGAAATAGAAAGAACTTTCCAAATATTTCCTGAAGGCCTGGTTCTACCATGAATGGGTTATATGGCCTTGTGTGAGTCCCCCAACTTTTCTGGACCTCAAGAGCCTTTGCTGCCCTAAAGTTTAGATCAAATCTGTAAAACGTCTCTAAAACAGAAACAATTCACAGTTTGTGAATTCAATACAAAAGGTATTTAACTTTGGATAAATCCACCAAGTTTCTGACTCAAGATACATATATATATATATATATATATATATACATATTTTTTTTTTTGGATGAAATTGCCTTTTCTCCTAGACAACTCAGCTGAAGATAGTACCACTAGCTGTACTTCATGATTCAACTAGGCCAGGAAGACATTTGACACAATCTGCTAGGCTGAGTAAGTTTTAAAAAAATCTTTTCATCATAACTCCTTCTTTGTTTTAGCTGGGGACCAGCAGGAAGACATAAGGTTAAATGTTTTGACCACAGTTGACCTTGAAGGTGGTGGCTGGTCTTAATGGCCAATGATCACAACCTTCAACAGAGCTCATCAATATGAAGGAGAAGGGCAGATTCAACCTCACACTCTCTTCTAACACTTCTATATCTGACACTCTGCTCTTATCTTTTAACCTTTTTCTGCTTCTGGAATTTGTATTTAAAATCCTCAACCACAGTCATAAAACAGCATTTAAAAAAATATGATTCCCCCCAGACATGATCCATGGACAGCCAGCATCACAAAACCACTGGGTGGGGAGGTGGGGGATGCGGTCCTCGTGAACATGCAGATTCCTGGGCCTAGGCCCAGAGTTTCTGAGTCAGAAACTGTGAATATGGGGCCTGGCACTGTGTGCTTTTGACAAATATCCTGAGTGATTCTAAAACACAATGAATTTGAGAACCATTTATACAGCTTCCCAGCCTGAACAAAACTGAGGCTTCACTGTTAAATTTTAACAGCAACTAAAAAAAAAGATGGGAGGTGGGAGGTTAGAAGTTTAAATCATCATAGCTTTGGTTCTATAATATGGGGTATCATTTTTTAAAGTGTTTTTTATGTGCTCAAGGCTCACCCGAGGATCTGGTTAAAATACAGATTCTGATTCAGTGGATCTAAGGTGGGTCGTCATGTTCTACAGTTCCCGCAAGCTCCTGGGTGATGCTGGTGCTGGTGATTCATGGACCACACTTTGAGCAGGAAGGGTGTAGAACTTTGAGATCCGCTCTGGAGCTGTGCATCCGTCTCATAACTAGGGGATCTGGTTTCTGGCATTCTGTTAACCAGTAAAGCCTCTTGTCAACATGTCTGCATCTGGAACGTTATGGTAGTTGACTTGGAAACAGCCCTTCCAGGTGTTGACAGTATTCTAAAAATAGTGATTCGCACTTGGGGGTTATCAGTTTTGGCTTCATGTCCCACTTTCACCACCTATTTCTTGTGTATGACGTTGGGCAGAAAACTTAATAACCTGTGCCTCAGTTTCTTCATCTGTAAAATGGGTACACTCCTGATGCCTAATCCTCTGAGTTGTTGGGAGAATCAGATGAGAAGAAAAGTAAAAACACTCTGAGCTACAAAGTGCAGCATGAGTATGGATGATGGAGAACTCCATCAGGCTCCAAAGTTCAACTTTCCAGTTGTGGGACTTTGAATGAATCCCTTAATCTCTCAGGGCTTTGGTTTCTTCAACTGTACAATAAACCTGTCTCAAGGAGTTGTTAGGAGAATTAAATCAGACACTGTGCAATGCAAGGCATGTAATATATTTGTTAAATGTTAGTTAAGATAATGTGCATTATTGTTTATTTCACTACTACAGGTATTTTAGTGCACTCTATTTTTTAAAGAAAATATGTAATACATTCATTAATCAGATTAATGAATCCTTGCTCCTAATGTGATAACCTTCCCTGGGTTTACCTAATGCCTAAACTCAATTAAAACATGAATCTCCTTATCATCTCACACCAGTCAGAATGGCCATCATCAAAAAATCTACAAACAATAAAGGCTGGAGAGGGTGTGGAGAAAAGGGAACCCTCTTGCACTGTTGGTGGGAATGTAAATTGATACAGCCACTATGGAGAACAGTATGGAGGTTCCTTAAAAAACTAAAAATAGAACTACCATATGACCCAGCAATCCCACTACTGGGCATATACCCTGAGAAAACCATAATTCAAAATGAGTCATGTACCACAATGTTCATTGCAGCTCTATTTACAATAGCCAGGACATGGAAGCAACCTAAGTGTCCATCAACAGATGAATGGATAAAGAAGATGTGGCACATATATACAATGGAATATTACTCAGCCATAAAAAGGAACAAAACTGAGTTATTCGTAGTGAGGCGGATGGACCTAGAGACTGTCATACAGAGTGAAGTAAGTCAGAAAGAGAAAAACAAATACCGTATGCTAACATATATATATATGGAATCTAAAAAAAAAAAAAAATGGTCAGAAGAACCTAGGGGCAAGATGGGAATAAAGATGCAGACCTACTAGAGGATGGACTTGAGGATATGGGGAGGGGGAAGGGTAAGCTGGGACAAAGTGAGAGAGTGGCATGGACATATATACACTACCAACTGTAAAATAGCTAGCTAGTAGGAAGCAGCCGCATAGCACAGGCAGATCAGCTCGGTGCTTTGTGACTACCTAGAGGGGTGGGATAGGGAGGGTGGGAGGGAGGGAGACGCAAGAGGGAAGAGATATGGGGACATATGTATATGTATAACTGATGCACTTTGTTATAAAGCAGAAACTGACACACCATTGTAAAGCAATTATACTCCAATAAAGATGTTAAAAAAAGACAAAAACAAAAAAATCATGAATCTCCTGAAAAGACCATTAAGAGGGATCAATGATGGGAATTTGGGCAGAGGCGGTATTAAATTAAAATGAGGCCTTATGGGTGGGACCCTAATCCAACACGACTGGTGTCCTCATAAGAAGAAGAAGAGATACCAGTGGTGCGTGCACAGAAGTACGGCCAGGTGAGAGCGCATAGAGAAGGCTGCCCTCTGCAAGCTAAGGAGAGAGGTCTCTGCAGATACCAATATTGTTGACACCTTGATCGTGGACTTCCAGCCTCGAGAACTGTGAGAAAATAAATTGTGCTCTTTAAGCCACCCAGTCTGTGGGATTTTGTTATAGTAGCCGTAGTCAACTAATACAGGAAGGAAACACTTGGGCAAGAGAAGCTTTTGTCATGCACAAACCACACCGCACAAATATGTTGCTATTTTTCAGCAGTGCCCCCGTTCCACATAATTTTTGCTGTGTTCAGTAAAAATATTTAATGCACAGCTAACATGTGTAATCTTCATACTTCCACATGAGTATGAATATGGAGGGAGAAATCTTCGCCTGTCCTCTGTATAAGTTTTGATTCATACTCTGGTCTCCCTTCCTGTAGCAGGTATGAGGCTCCCACAGAGAAGCCACGCATGGGGGTGCCTCTAATACCTGGCAGGCCTGGGGTGTAACGGTCCCTCACAGACGTCCACGTCCTAATTCCTATAAATATGGTAAAAGGGATCTTGCAGGTGTGATTAGTTAAGGATCTGGAACTAGGGAGATTATCCAGGTGGGCACAATGTCCTCCTAGGCGTCCTTAAAAGAAGGGAGCAGGCGGTGAGAGTGAGGTGTAGGAGATGTGATGATGGAGGCAAAAATTAGGAGTCGTGTGAAAAAGGGGCCGCAAGCCAAGGGATGCAGGTAACTTAAGCAAGTTGAGAACAGCCAAGCAAACGGATTCTTCCCTGAAGCCTCTGGAAAGAACACAACCGTGCCAACACCTTGATTTTAGACTTCTGAACCCCAGCCCTGTGAGATAATACATTTGTATTATTTTAAGCCACTAAGTCTGTGGTACTTTGTTACTGGCAGCAGCAGAAAAGTAACATAACAAGCTCCCACTCTGGTTTGCGGAGGTGACCGGATCCCAGGGAGCGGACCGTCTCTGCAGTGAGTGCGGTCCGGGGCTGAGAGACTCAGTGAGGGGCAGAGGAGGGAGGCCACCTGGAGGAGTGTTGATTCCACCCCTGCCTGCTAACAACTGTCCACAGCACAGCTGGGCAGTGTCAGCCCCCTGTTCCCTGTCCAAGCACCTCCCTGACCTGGGGCAAGTCTCAGCACCCCAGCCTTTTCTGCCCTGCTCATGGGCACCAAACTGTCTGTGCCAGGTACTGGAGCAAGGTCTCGGGGGCCCCAGATGTACAGGTACTACTCATTTGGTTGCCGGTTCATAGGGTTCCTGAGGAAGGTGGTCTGGGTAGCTGGGGGCAGCAGAAGGACATTGAGGGGCCCAGGTAGCAACTATGGAAAAATGTCGGTAGTTTTGCATTTTTGACAGCCTCCCTTATGCGACCACCTGATAATACAACCTGGCCGCGCTCCTCATGGGGCTTTGTGCCGGGTTCTCCCAGAGGTGGAGGCCCAACCATAGGAGCAGGACAGATGGAGTGTCCAGGCTGCTGATCCTTAAGCTGGCAGCACAAGCCTAAATTAGCTACCCTTGGGTTGGACTCCGTCTCTGTTCAACAAGCTGTGGCCCTGGAGGCGGTGTCACATGGCCCAGAACCTGGCTATTTCTGTGCAGGGACCCAGAAGCTTAGTGCAGTGCATAACCCTGACTATAGCCCTTTATGGGAGTGGATGGGGGTGGTGAGTTCCAAGGCCTCTCCTATCCCGTGTACATCTGCTGACCTCCTCCAACGCCCACCTACAATGGCTTTTCTTGTCAACTGCCCATTGTCTTGATCAAAGATCCCATGTTGTAGGTTGCCCCCTGCCCTACTTGGACAGAGGACTAGTCTTTTCTCTCTAGTTGAGAGTAAAAATGAGAGGAGGGAGAGCCAGTATAATTTGGCTTCTTCAATCAAAAGAGAACTCGAGGAGAAGGCAGTGTTTCATGGTGATGTGTAACAGCACACACGCCTCGTGCAAATGCAGTCGGTGGGGACTCTTTCCTTGGGAAGAGTTTCCCAGGAAGGAGGAGAGGCAGGGTGAGGTGGGAGGTGCTTGGAGAGTAACCTCAGGCATCACTGTCTTTTTTCCTTCAAGACTGCTGGTCCTCCAACTGTCCAGACTTCACATCCTGGGACAGTGCCAGCCATGGGACCACATGACTCAGTCAGCCTTTTTATTTAGTCCTTGAGCACAGATCTAAGATTCCTCCCTACACCCCCCACCCTGACTTATAGTCTCAATCTTCCATTTGCTTTAAATAGCTGTCAGGGATTGTGCAAAGACTCTTCTCAGCCTTACATTTTCCTCCTCTTGGTAGCATTCTCATTATTCCAGTGATGCGGACAACTACACTTCTCTGCAAAGTTCCAGAGTCTGACTCCTGCATGTCAGGGGTGACCCTCGCTCTACTGTTTAAACACCAGGCTCTGTTTTCTAGTAAAATCCAGGGTTCCGAGGGCATAAGTTCCTACCACGCTCCAAGCACTGCTATAGGAACCATAGGTTCCTAATATTCAAGACAAATGTATCTGTTAAGGGAATTCTAGAACGTGTAACAAACTCAAGCACGTGCAATGGCCCAAACGTGACGGATGTTGATTTCTCCTTCACATACAGTTCACAGTGGGCATTGCTCACAAGTGGATGCCTCATCTAAGCAGAAATCTGAGGATCCGGTCTTCTTCACCTCGTGGCTCTGACAGGTTTAGCACGAGGCTTTCCAGGTCTCTGTGGAGCGTGGAGGACGGCCTGTAGGGGCCTAGAGGACAGAGCAACTAATTCTATTGGGGGAGTGGTTTAACCACGTTAAATAAGAAAAACCAGAACCGTGTTGAATAATCATGATATTATTAGGTATCTTTTTTTGCTTCTTGAACTTGATGTCTAGGCTCCCAATGTTTTACTGTTAAGTGTCTGTGGAGATGTCCCCTTTCTCCCACATTCAGAGAGTATCTCTGTAACCTTAGGTTTGCTTTTGAAGCAGATCCGTTGAATGGGGACCAGAGATGACTGGTTATGGGAGACAGCATGTGAGGCAAACAGGCAGCAGACAGGAGGCTGTTTCCTTCTTCCCAGGTGCACTCAGGAGGACCAGGACCAAGGCCGTGGCAGGTACCGGGCCAGGGCTGGAGCCAGGACACATCTGTGGATCCCAGGGCTTGGAGAGGGGGTATGAGGGACTGTGGGTATCTTTATAGCTTCTACCTTGGGAGAGTTACCCCAAGTGTGCTTGGGAAGAAAGGAGGTGAGATGGATTAGAGGAGGAGGATAGCAGGCTCTGGTTGGGGACCGGCAGGACATCTAAGGTGACATAGTAAATAGCTAGTAGGAAATATAAATCCGGAACTCAGGTAAGGAATCAAGGCTGGGCAGAGAGCGACATCAATGTATGTATTGTGTGGGCAGGTAGCAGTGAAAGTCGTGGCAAGTAGAGAATGAAGTTGTTGTGTTTTTTTTGGGGGGGGGGGTCTGTTTGTTTTTTGGCTTGCGGGGTCTTAGTTCCCCGAACAGGGATTGAACCCCAGGCCCTGGAAGTGAAAGCACCCAGTCCTAACCGCTGGACCACCAGGGAATTCCCGGAAGCTGTTGTCTGGAGTGTGTTAGAGACACACACAGAAAGCAAAGGTGTCCCTTAAGGGTCGACCCCTTGAAGATCAACACATTCCAGCATCTGGGAGGAAGGGAAGACAGGAAATCAGGCAAGGCAACAAGATAGATAACCCGTCTCTAGGCCAGCGTGGGTGCAAAATGACCCTCCTCGGGCCAGAATTCATTCTGGACTCTGAGCTGCTCTGCTGTCCTGTGGTTCTTATTCTTCTCTGGAGGTTGTGTGGCTTTCCCTTGATTCCAAGGGGGCCTGGCCAAGAGCTTGAGATTATGTTTTCCTTATCTCCATATACATACTAGCAAAACCCGCCTTACTTGAAGTAACACAGGTTAAGTGTACTCCTTTGCGTTCTTTGCTACCAAGGAGTGGCGGGGGGGGGGGGGGGCGGTGTTTGTAGAGTGTGTCCTGTGTTGGAAAGATGAGGTGAGAAGTGAAAAGGCATAGAGGGCAGCAAAGCGGTGAAGAGATTGGGAGGACTAAGAGGTGATGGAGTAGGAGAGTCTGGCCAACGGAGTAACGGAAATGGACAAACTCATCATTCCGGCTTCTTGACACATTTGTCTGGCACCAGAGCCGTGGCTTCCTGTGTCCCTCAGATTCCCTTTCTCTTAAATATATCACATAGGCAGAGAAGAGGGTACATATCCCTTCTATTTACATTACTGATCCATCATTGTATTTACTCAGAAAGTCAGCTCATCTTCTTCTAAAGAGCTGCTTTGTAGACCATATTGGCCAGGACTCCTGTTCAAAGGGGGAAGAAGCCCAGTTTGGACCAACCTCTGGCTTCTCCTGGCCTGTCAGTCACCTTCCCATGGACCTGCTGTCTCCTTGGGGCTGGGACCATGAGGGGGTGGCTCCTGCATCCACATCCTTGCAGCTTCACCTGCCCAGACCACAGAGACCCTTAGAGTGAGCACTGTAACCAGAATGGAGCTGTCCTATTTGCAACACACGTGAGAGCCTTGAAAAAGGTTTGGGGCAGACCAGGCAAGCACGATAGGGGAGTTGCTGGGATCCACACGCACAGAGACCGTCTGCCACATGAGCTGTGGGCCTGGCTCTGGACGTGACCAGCATAGCCGCCACTGCCAGGGACACCCCACTGTAGACTTGCAGCTTCCCTCTATCCCAGTAGGAGGCAGCATTGCCTCTCCTTGTCTGCTCAGCCCGGGCCTCTCCACAGGCTGTGATTCCAGGGTTCCGTCTCAGCAGGAATGGAATTGGAAAAGAAGATTTTATCTTCAGAAAACTCTCTCACCCCTCAAATGTCAAGACTCTCCAAGAGTAATCTAGATTTCCCTCCTCCTTCTAAGGTCTCAAATTTTAAAATGGAATCATAAAACAGAAGGAGCCTTTGGAATTATATCACTTCCAACACTCTGGTTTAAAGATGAAGAAATAGAAAAAATAAAGAAATAGAAATACATGAAGAGAGGCAAAGAGATTCAAATATATATTTTAGTATTTGGTAGCAAATTTCTAAGTCATCTGAACCAAACATAAAGCAATCAAGGAGAGAGAAAAATAGCTAAATGAGGTATCGGTTCTCAGTTTCTAGAAGGTAGGAACTAAACTTTTAATAGAAAGACAACTTATAAAAAAGCACCCAAGTAACCTTGAAGAAGAAACACTTGTACAATAATTTGGACAAGCACTGTGCACTAGAAATATCATTTGAGCCACAAAGGTTAAGTCATAGACATAATTTTTTTTTTTTTTTTTTTGTGGTACGCGGGCCTCTCACTGTTGTGGCCTCTCCCCTTGCAGAGCACAGGCTCCGGACGCGCAGGCTCAGTGGCCATGGCTCACGGGCCCAGCCGCTCCGCGGCATGTGGGATCTTGCCGGACCGGGGCACGAACCCGTGTCCCCTGCATTGGCAGGCGGACTCTCAACCACTGCACCACCAGGGAAGCCCCATAGACATAATTTTAAAGTGGCTGCCAGAAAATTTTTGAAAGTAAAAAGAAACAGGTGAAATTAATTTTAATAATACTTTAATATTTAACCCACATATCAAATATATTATTTCACCATGTAATCAATAAAACATTATGAATGGGATCTTTCGCAGTTTTTTTCTGTACTGAGTCTTTGAAAGCTGGTGTGTATTTTACCCTCAGAGCACCTCTCAGTTTGGACCAGTCACATTTCAAATACTCAGTAGCCACGTGCTGGTGGTTCCTGTATTGGACTGTGCAGGATTGAACACCAGGTTCATTCCAGACCTTGCAAAGCCTTCAGGACACACTGTGCAGACACCTGTGCTCACCCAGAGCCCTTCTGAGAAATGTTTTATCTAAACGGAGTATAATGGACTGATAACCTTTGATCAAAAGGAGCTTCCTGTTTCAAAATAACCTACTTTTAACTCCACCTCTCCTCCTCAGATAAAGTCCAGAAGGACACATGATAATCTCATCCTTGTTATTCTTCAACAATGAGCTAGAGTGGACACGGTCAGGTCAACGTCCACGGGAGTTGGATGGAAGAGGCTGTCCTGCTCTCTCCCAGAGGGACGCCACACTCCATGCCACAGGAGGGATTCACACGCAATCAGCAAGCCTGCTGAGAACAAATGTGCTGAAAACACCAGGGGCAACTTTCACAGAGCCGCCCTTTCTTTATAGGGGGTGGTGGGAGAGGAAGCTGTCATCAGAGTGTGTTATGAGGACAAACAGAACACCTCGGGCAGATTGCTCCTTTTGATAAAAGCCAAATAAGCAAACTAGCTTTCAGGATTTCCAGCCACTTTCACATGCTCAGGAATGGATAGCGGTTCCAAACCCAGCGTCAAAATGGAGAAGAGTCAAGGCCAACCTGGATGCCAGCAAGGAGTGGGTTAAGAGGCCCTCGAGGACTTCGCTGGTGGCGCAGTGGTTGAGAGTCCGCCTGCCGATGCAGGGGACGCGGGTTCGTGCCCCGGTCTGGGAAGATCCCACATGCCGCGGAGCGGCTGGGCCCGTGAGCCATGGCCGCTGAGCCTGCGCGTCCGGAGCCTGTGCTCCGCAACAGGAGAGGCCACAACAGTGAGAGGCCCGCGACCCGCAAAAAAAAAAAAAAAAAAAAAGAGGACCCCGAGCCCCGCCTTCCCCAGTGGGGATGGGGGTGCACGTCAGTGTCTTTTGGGGGGAATGGGCGGTTTGCACTCTGCTCTCCTCAGCAGACTTGGAGGTTTGTTGTTACTGTTGCCTGGCCCGGTCACAGGGCCCACGTCTGCGCACCCCCTAACCATCTCCCCTAGAGGCGGCTGCATTTCTGTCATCCTTGCAGTGGCCTCTGAGACTGAGGGTTTCTCACCAACCAGTGAGCAGAGCTTCAGGCAATCTTGACCCGGGCTCATCCTCACTGCATTGAAGTAAAATAAGCATTTGTCCTAAAAGGAGGCAGAGTCTTCCCTTTATAGGGAGTGCGTGCGCCCTCCCCCAGAAGTCTGTGATGAGGGTATTTGTCATTCAGAGCCTCTCAGTCTTTTGTTCTAAAAATAATGACTGACAGCTACTGACCACTAACTACATTCCGCACTGGTTTCTTGTAGCAACTCATTTAATGCCCTTTCTAATAATACTAATTCCAACTCAATCTAAGTGCTTTACAAACCGCTAGGGCTGCTGTAACAATGTACCACAGACTGGGCAGACTAAACAGGGATTTGTTTTCTCATTGTTCTGAAGGCTAGAAGTCCAAGATCAAGGTGTTGGCAGGCCTGATTCCGCCTAAGGGTTTTTTTGTTTTGTTTTCTTTTTGTTGTTGTTTTGTTTTTGGATTTTTGAAAATCTTTTTAGATATTTTATTTACTCTGATAGCCAAAAATTTACTTTCTACCCACTATTTTTCATATTTTTAGCTCCTAAAAATGTAATATAAAAGATTACTTTATCTTCAAGTGTATTTTTTAACATCTTTATTGAAGTATAATTGCTTTACAATGGTGTGTTAGTTTCTGCTTTATAACGAAGTGCATCAGTTATATATATATGTATGTCCCCATATCTCTTCCCTCTTGCGTCTCCTTCCCTCCCACCCTCCCTATCCCACCCCTCTAGGTAGTCACAAAGCACCGAGCTGATCTCCCTGGGCTATGCGACTGCTTCCCACTAGCTGTCTATCTTACGTTTGGTAGTGTATATATGTCCATGCCACTCTCTCACTTTGTCCCAGCTTACCCTTCCCCCTCCCCATATACTCAAGTCTATTCTCTAGTAGGTCTGCATCTTTATTCCCATCTTGCCCCTAGGTTCTTCTGACCATTTTTTTTTTTAGATTCCATATATATGTGTTAGCATACGGTATTTGTTTTTCTCTTTCTGACTTACTTCACTCTGTATGGCAGTCTCTAGGTCCATCCACCTCACTACAAATAACTCAGTTTCGTTCCTTTTTATGGCTAATATTTCATTGTATATATGTGCCACATCTTCTTTATCCTTCATCTGTTGATGGACACTTAGGTTGCTTCCATGTCCTGGCTATTGTAAATAGAGCTGCAATGAACATTTTGGTACATGACTCTTTGAATTACGGTTTTCTCAGGGTATATGCCCAGTAGTGGGATTGCTGGATTTTGAGAGAGAGTCAGTTCCATGCCTGTCCCCCAGTTTCTGGATGTTTGCTGGCAATCTTTTGTGTTCCTTAGCTTGTAGAAGCATTGCCCCAATCTCTGCCTTCATCTCCACATGCCATTGTCCCTGTGTATATCTGGGTCCAAATTTCCCCTTTTTATAAGGACACCAGTCATCCTAGATTAGGGCCCACCCTAAGGACCTCATCTTAACTAATTACATCTACAATGACCCTATTTCCTAATAAGGTCAATTTCTGAGGTACTAGGGGTTAGGACTTCAAGATATCTTATTTAGGGGCACAATCCAACCTATAACTCATACATTAACTCATTTAGTCTTCTCAACGGCCCTCTGAGACATGTTCTTTGATAGTTTCTCCCCTGTTTGCAGAGGAGGGCACCTGAAGCACAGAGAGAGGAAATGACTTGCCAAGGTCACATGATATGTGTACAACCCTGAGATAGGTACTGTTCTTACTGTCTTGAACTTAACCCTTGAGGAAACAAAAGCCTGCAAGGGTCACAAATCCCACCCCAGGTTACAGCTAGTCATTGGTAGAGCTGGAACTTGAACCCACTGCTACTTGGCTCCAGTATCCAAGTTGTTGACCACTCAGCTATACAACTTCTCTAAAATAAAATAAGACTTCCCAGAACTCAGGAAAGGCTAGTTTACCATTTCACACTTTCCAAAGTCTGCATAATGTTTTGGTGTGGGTGGTTATATATCATATTCGTGCTTGGAAAGGAACCGTGATGATATTTTGTACCAGTGGAACCAGGTGAGTATCAAGAAAGGGTAAAGGGACCTTGGAGGTTTGCAAGTGCTTGAGCCCCTATCCCAGCACTTCCCTGAAACACCCCAGGCTCTGCCATGGAACAGGAAGATGATGGGCAGGGTCATTCTGGGCTGCTTTGGTTAAAATAAAAGTGGGATGGGGAGTAAAAGGATTCGGGCTGCTGAAAGAGTCCCATAGATCTCCCCTTATTCCTTCTTGATTCCTGGAAGAAAGCGGGTCTCATCTTACTCACTTATGAAGAAATGGGGGAGCCTGGCTCCTGACCAAGCAAACCAGTCTTTCTCTGAGTCATACTGTAATGATTTTTCTCTAAAAAAATAAGTGAAGAGACACAGAAACTAGGAGTTGAGAGCTGAGTCTCATTAATGTCACAGTTGGGGTCCACATGGCCCTCAGGACTGGCTGTTCAACTCCTCCTTGAATTCTGAGAGGAATCCATTGAATTCCCCTCGCCCAACACGGCTACTTGTAATTGTTAGTGAAGAGCGCTTGAGTTGTCTTTTCAGTACGCTTGGCTTGAGTCCTGTATACTCATAAAAGTCGTATCACTACCTTTTATTTCATTGATTCTAAAAGATCATCTCCCAATTTAAAGAAGTGTCCTTTATTTAGTTCTTACAAACAAGACACCATACTCTAAATAGTAGTGTCTAAAATAAATCAAATTTATTTACACCCTTAGTGTAAAAGCTCCCCAAGGTCATTGATTTCATCTGTTTTGTTTACTTCTGTATCCTGAGCACCTAGCAAAATGCCTATTACTTAGTAGTATTCAATAATAATAATAATGAACAAAGAGCTATGTATAAATATTTTCTCCCATTTTAAACATGTGGTAACTTGCCATATATACTGTTCTGCATGTTGCTTTTTTTTCTTGAAACTTATTCATATACACTAGATATTGTCAACAGAGGGGCAGAAGGCAGGATTCGTTTAATGAAAGAGTTCTAAGCAGAAAAAAGCAGCTCTCCATCTGTGCATTAGTGTACTAATCCCAGGAAGCAGCCATCATCCAGCATGAATTAAACCTGCTGGGCAGGGCATGCGTGGTATGTGACACAGCCCCTCTTTGTTCTGTTTTTAAGTGAGATGGCCCACACAATAGCCTACATACAGAACCAGTTAAATTTTTAAATGTCTATTTTGCCCTGTGGAATCCTTTTATCTTCTTACGAAGCTAAACATGAGTGACTTACACATTATAGGCACTCAAATGTGTAGGGGGTGAATTAAAAGTTAAGGTCTAGTAAAAAGTAGCTTATATTAATTTTTTTTAAGTTAAGTTGATTAAAACAACAATGAGATACCACTACGCACTTACTAGAGTGGCCAAAATCCTGAACACGGACAACACCAAGTGCTGATGAGGTTGAGGAGCAATAGGAACTCTCATTCATTGCTGGTGGGAATGCAGAACAGTACAGCCACTTTGGAAGACAGCTTGGCATTATAAAACTAAACATATTCTTACCATACAATCCGTCAATCATACTTTTGGTATTTACCCAAAGGAGATGAGAATTTATGTCCATACAAAAACCTGCACACAGATGTCTATAGCAACTTTATTCATAATTGTCAGAATTTGAAAGCCCCCAAGATGTCCTTCAGTAGGTGAATGGATAAATAAACTGTGTTACATCCAGATAAGGGAATATTATTCAGCACTAAAATGAAATGAGCTATCAAGCCATGGAAAGGCATAGAGGAAACTTAAATGCATATTTCTAAGTGAAAGAAGCCAATCTGAAAAGGCTACATACTATATGATTCCAACTATTTGACATTCTGGAAAAGGCAATGCTATGGAGACAATAAAAAGGTCAGTGGTTGCCAGGGGTTGTGGTGGAAGGGGTGAGTGGGGGGATGAATAGGCAGAGCACAGAGGGTTTTTAGGGCAGTGATAAAACCACTCTGTCTGATACTATCATGGTGAATACGTGGAATTATATATTTGTCAAAACCATAGACTGCACAGCTATGGACTTTGCATGGTAATGATGTGTCTGTGTGGGTTTATCAATTATAACACACATACCGCTCTGGTGGGGGATGCAGATAATGGGGGAGGCTCTGCATGTGTGGGGCAGGAGGTATGTGGGAAATCTCTGTACCTTCTGCTCACTTCTGCTGTGAACTTACAGCTGCTGCAAAAAATAAAACCTTTTTAAAAAAATCAACACATTTAAATTTGTTTTTAATGAGGTAGCCTTTGCAATAACATTGGGGTTCAGCACAACAGGCTACTTGTAAAATCATTTAGGTGATTGGTCCCCGGTGCCCACCTATCCATCAACTTCATGACCTAGGGCCACATTTTTCTCTCTGCAGAAGTGTACCACTTCTGTAAGAATCAGCTAATGCAAGAGCTCCGTTCCCAGATGGCAGGGTCAAAGTTTTCTTTTATGTCCAAGGACATCTTGGTTGCTTCCAAGTTTTGGCAATTACAGTATTGTAGGATAGAAAGTAGGATATAGGCAGAAGTCTTGGAATCTAGAAGTGGCAACAGTGCGAGATGAATGGGTCATCAGAGATCAAAGGGGACCCCTTTTTGGGGTTACTCTTATCATAGACTTGAGTTTCTTCAGAGCACTTACATCACCTCCTGAAATGTTCATGTCCATTAGTTTATTTATTCTCCATCTCCTCCCACTGGAATGTACACCCCATGAGAGCGGGACCTTCACCTTTCTTGTTCACAGCTGTATCTCCAGTGCCTAAAATAGGTCCTGGCCTGTGGTAGATGCTCAATGGTTATTTGTTGAATACATGAATAAATAAAACAAAATGAAGGTGACTTTCGGCTTCATACCATTCCTAGTGTTTAGGAGTCATTCATTTTGGAAATGCTTCTGGAAATTACCTAAGAAAGCTTTTTCCATACAGACACGAGTGTCATTGAGAAAGGAACAGTCACCTGGGGTTCAGTGGAAAACTCTCTCTTAAAATGTAAAGTTTGATTTCAAGGGCCTCCTGCCTCTGAGTGTAGGGGTAGCAGGTGAGGTGCTGTGCTGATGTCTTCAAAGATGTACAGGTGTGACATAGCTACATAATATTGCCTGAGAAAGAAAACTGGAAGTGGAGGAGGAAGGGGAAGAAACGGAGTTGTTGTCTCTAAGCTGAACCTGGTCACCTTTTTTGAGCAAAGAGCCCTGGGATGTGAAGAAAAGGAGATAACAGTCATACACCCAGGTAGGTTATTACAGACTGTTGAGGAGAGTTCCCTGTGCTATCAGCCATGTGGCTGACAGGGTCTTGGTGCTCCGGTCAGGTGTCAGGCCTGAGCCTCTGAGGTGGGAGAGGTGAGTTCAGGATATTGGTCCACCAGAGACCTCCTGGCTCCACATAATATCAATCGGTGAAATCTCTCCCAGAGATCTCTATCTCAATGCTAAGACCCAGCTCCACTCAACAACCAGCAAGCTACAGTGCTGGACACCCTATGCCAAAAAACTAACAAGACAACAACACAATACCACACATTAGCAGAGAGGCTGTCTAAAATCATAATAAGTTCACAGATACCCCAAAACACACACCGGACGTGGTCCTGCCAACCACAAAGGCAAGATCCAGCCCCACCCACCAGAACACAAGCACCAGTCCCCTCCACCAGGAAGCCTACACAACCCATTGAACCAACCTTACCCACTGGGGGCAGATACCAAAAACAATGGGAACTATGAACCTGCAGCCTGCGAAAAGGAGACTGCAAACACAGTAAGTTAAGCAAAATGAGAAGACAGAGAAGTACGCAACAGATGAAGGAGCAAGGTAAAAACGCACCAGACCAAACAAATAAAGAGGAAATAGGCAGTCTACCTGAAAAATAATTCAGAGTAATGATAGTAAAGATGATCTAAAATCTTGGAAATAGAATGGAGAAAATACAAGAAACATTTAACAAGAACCTAGAAGAACTAAAGAGGAAACAAGGATGAACAACACAATAAATGAAATTAAAAATTCTCTAGAAGGAATCAATAGCAGAATAACTGAAGCAGAAGAACAGATAAGTGACCTGGAAGATAAAATAGTGGAAATAACTACCACAGAGCACAATAAAGAAAAAAGAATGAAAAGAATTGAGGACAGTCTCAGAGACCTCTGGGACAATATTAAATGAACCAACATTTGAATAATAGGGGTACGAGAAGAATAAGAGAAAAAGAAAGGGACTGAGAGAATATTTGAAGAGACTGTAGTTGAAGACTTCCCTAATATGGGAAAGGAAATAGTTAATCAAGTCCAGGAAGCACAGAGAGTCCCATACAGGATATATCCAAGGAGAAATACGCCAAGACATATTAATCAAACTATCAAAAATTAAATACAAAGAAAAAATATTAAGAGCAGCAAGGGAAAAACAACAAATAGCATACAAGGGAATCCCCATAAGGTTAACAGCTGATCTTTCAACAGAAACTCTACAAGTCAGAAGGGACTGGCAGGACATATTTAAAGTGATAAAAGGGAAAAAACTACAACCAAGATTACTCTGCCCAGCAAGGATCTCATTCAGATTTGATGGAGAAATTAAAACCTTTACAGATAAGCAAAAGCTGAGAGAGTTCAGCACCACCAAACCAGCTTTACAACAAATGCTAAAGGAACTTCTCTAGGCAGGAAACACAACGGAAGGAAAAGACCTACAATAACAAACCCAAAACAATTAAGAAAATGGGAATAGGAACATACATATTGATAACTACCTTAAATGTAAATGGATTAAATGCTCCAACCAAAAGACATAGACTGGCTGAATGGATACAAAAACAAGACCCATATATATGCTGTCTACAAGAGACCCACTTCAGACCTAGGGACACATACAGACTGAAAGTGAGGGGTTGCTTAAAGATATTCCATGCAAATGGAAATCAAAAGAAAGCTGGAGTAGCAATTCTCACATCAGACAAAATAGGCTTTAAAATAAAGACTATTACAAGAGATAAAGAAGGACACTACATAATGATCAAGGGATCAATCCAAGAAGAGGATACAACAATTGTAAATATTTATGCACCCAACATAGGAGCACCTCAATACATAAGGCAAATGCTAACAGCCATAAAAGGGGAAATCGACAGTAATGCAGTCAGAGTAGGGGACTTTAACACCCCATTTTCACCAATGGACAGATCATCCAAAATGAAAATAAATAAGGAAACACAAGCTTTAAATGAAATATTAAATAAGATGGACTTAATTGATATTTATAGGACATTCCATCCAAAAACAACAGAATGCACTTTCTTCTCAAGTGCTCATGGAATATTCTCCAGAATAGATCATATCTTGGGTCACAAATCAAGGCTTGGTAAATTTGAGAAAATTGAAATTGTATCAAGTATCTTTTCCGACCACAATGCTATGAGACTAGACATCAACTCCAGGAAAAAAACTGTAAAAAATACAAATACATGGAGGATAAACAATACCTACTAAATAACCAAGACATCACTGAAGAAATCAAAGAGGAGATCAAAAATTATCTAGGAACAAATGACAATGAAAACACGATGACCCAAAACCTATGGGATGCAGCAAAAGCAGTTCTAAGAAAGAAGTTTATAGCAATTCAATCTCACCTCAAGAAACAAGAAAAATCTCAAATAACCAACCTAGCCCATTGACAGACGAATGGATAAAGAAGATGTAGTACATATATACAATGGAATATTACTCAACCATAAAAAGGGACAATATTGGGTCATTTGTAGAGGCATGGATGGACCTAGAGACTGTCATACAGAGTGAAGTAAGTCAGAAAGAGAAAAACAAATATTGTATATTAACACATATATGTGAAACCTAGAAAAATGGTACAGATGAACAAGTTTGCAGGGCAGAAATAGAGACACAGATGTAGAGAACAAATGTATGGATGCCAAGGGGGGAAACTGGTAGGGGGAGTGGTGGTTGTGGGATGAATTGGGAGATTGGGATTGACATATATACACTAATATGTATAAAATAGGTAACTAATAAGAACCTGCTGTATAATATAATCTAATTAATTAATTAATTAATTAAATTTAATAGAAAAAAACACAACCTAACCTTACACCTAAAGCAATTAGAGAAAGAAGAACAAAAATATACCCAAAGTTAGCAGAAGGAAAGAAATCATAAAGATCAGATCAGAAATAAATGAAAAAGAAATGAAGGAAACAGTAGCAAAGATTAATAAAACTAAAAGCTGGTTCTTTGACAAGCCAAACAAAATTGGTCAACCATTAGCTAGACTCATCAAGAAAAAAAGGGAGAAGACTCAAATCAATAGAATTAGAAATGAAAAAGGAGAAGTAACAACTGACACTGCAGAAATACAAAGGATCATGAGAGATTACAAGCAACTATATGCCAATAAAATGGACAACCTGGAAGAAATGGACAAATTCTTAGAAAAGCACGACCTTCTGAGACTGAACCAGGAAGAAATAGAAAATATAAACAGACCAATCTCAAGCCCTAAATTGAAACTGTGATTAAAAATCTTCCAACAAACAAAAGCCCAGGACCAGATGCCTTCACAGGCAAATTCTATCAAACATTTAGAGAAGAGTTAACACCTATCCTTCTCCAACTCTTCCAAACTAAAGCAGAGGGAGGAACACTCCCAAACTCATTCTACGAGGCTACCATCACCCTGATACCAAAACCAGACAAAAATGTCACACAAAAAGAAAATTACAGGCCAATATCACTGATGAACATAGATGCAAAAATCCTCAACAAAATATTAGCAAACAGAATCCAACAGCACATTAAAAGGATCATACACCATGATCGAGTGGGGTTTATCCCAGGAATGCAAGGATTCTTCAACATATGCAAATCAATCAGTGTGATACACCATATTAACAAATTGAAGGATAAAAACCGTATGATCATCTCAATAGATGCAGAAAAAGCTTTCAACAAAATTCAACACCCATTTATGATAAAAACCCTCCAGAAGGTAGGCATAGAGGAAACTTACCTCAACATAATAAAGGCCATATGTGACAAACTGACAGCCAACATTGTTCTCAATGGTGAAAAACTGAAAAAATTTCCACTAAGATCAGGAACAAGACAAGGTTGCCACCTCTCACCACTATAGAAATAAAAGGATTCCAAATTGGAAAAGAAGATGTAAAAGTGTCACTGTTTGCAGATGACATGACACTATTCATAGAGAATCTTAAAGATGCTCCCAGAAAACTACTAGGACTAATCAATGAATTTGGTAAAGTAGCAGGATACAAAATTAATGCACAGAATTCTCTTGCATTCCTATACATAACAATGAAAAATCTGAAAGAGAAATTAAGGAAACACTCCCATTTACCACTGGAACAAAAAGAAAAAAAATACCAAGGAATACACCTACCTAAGGAGACAAAAAACCTGTATGCAGAAAACTAGAAGAGACTGATGAAAGAAATTAAAGGTGATACAACAGATGGAGAGATATACCCTGTTCTTAGATTGGAAGAATCAACATTGTGAAAATGACTATAATACCCAAAGCAATCTACAGATTCAATGCAATCCCTATCAAACTACCACTGGCATTTTTCACAGAACTAGAACAAAAAATTTCACAGTTTGTATGGAAACACAAAGGACCCCGAAAAGACAAAGCAATCTTGAGAAAGAAAAACGGAGCTGGGGGAATCAGGTGCCGAGACTTCAGACTATACTACAAAGCTACAGTAATCAAGACAGCATGGTACTGGCCCAAAAATAGAAATATATATCAATGAAACAGGATAGAAAGCCCAAAGATAAACCCACACACATATGGTCACCTTATCTTTGATAAAGGAGGCAAGAATATACAATGGAGAAAACACAGCCTCTTCAATAAGTGGTACTGGGAAAACTGGACAGCTGCATGTAAAGAATGAAATTAGAACACTCACTAACACCATATACAAAAATAAACTCAGAAGGGATTAAAGACCTACATGTAAGGCCAGGCACTATAAAACTCTTAGAGGAAAACAGAGGAAGAACACTCTTTGACATAAATCATAGCAAGATCCTTTTTGACCCACTTCTTAGAGAAATGGAAATAAAAACAAAAATAAACAAATGGGACCTACTGAAACTTAAAAGCTATTGCACAACAAAGGAAACCATAAACGAGACGAAAATACAACCCTCAGAATAGGAGAAAATATTTGCAAACGAAGCAACTGACAAAGATTAATCTCCAAAATATACAAGCAGCTTATGCAGCTCAATATCAAAAAAACAAACAACCCAATCCAAAAATGGGCAGAAGGCCTAAACAGACATTTCTCCAAAGAAGATATACAGATTGCCAACAAACACATGAAAGGATGCTCAACATCACTAATCAGAGAAATGCGAATCAAAACTACAATGAGGTATCACCTCACACCAGTCAGAATGGCCATCATCAAAAAATCTACAAATAATAAATGCTGGAGAGGGTGTGGAGAAAAGGGAACCCTCTTGCACTGTTGGTGGGAATGTAAATTGATACAGCCACTATGGAGAACAGTATGGAGGTTCCTTTAAAAACTAAAAATAGAACTAGAATTTGACCCAGCAATCCCACTACTGGGCATATACCCTGAGAAAACCATAATTCAAAAAGAGTCATGTACCACAATGTTCATTGCAGCACTATTTCTAGTAACCAGGACATGGAAGCAAACTAAGTGTCCATCAACAAATGAATGGATAAAGAAGATGTGGCTGGAATATTATTCAGTCATAAAAAGAAATGGAATTGAGTTATTTGTGTGAGGTGAATGGACTTAGAGTCTGTCATACGGAGTGAAGTAAGTCACAAAGAGAAAAACAAATACCGTATGTTAACACATATATATGGAATCTAAAAAAACAAAAAAAAGGTTCTGAGGAACGTAGGGGCAGGGCAGGAATAAAGACACAGACGTAGTGAATGGACTTGAGGACATGGGGAGGGGGAAGGGTAAGCTGGGACGAAGTGAGAGAGTGGCATGGACATATATACACTACCAAATGTAAAATAGATAGCTAGTGGGAAGCAGCTGCATAGCACAGGGAGATCAGCTCGGTGCTTTGTGACCACCTAGAGGGGTAGGATAGGGAGGCTGGGAGGGAGACAGTAAGAGGGAGGAGATATGGGGATATATGTATATGTATAGCTGATTCACTTTGTTATAAAGCAGAAACTAACACACCATTGTAAAGCAATTATACTCCAATAAAGATGTTAAAAATAAAAACAAATAAATAAATAAAATATAAATTTACAACCCAGTTCGGTAGAGCTTGACTTCAGGTATCTCTGCATTGTTTAGGCTTTCACTCTCATGCTTCTCAAAGTCCTTCTGTCCATTACCCCATTTCAATGTCACACTCGTAGGCTCAGGATTTTGTTTTGGCAGCACTCCACATCTGGATTAGTTATCAACTACTGAGTAAAATAATACCTCAGAGTTTAGTTTGGCTTAAAACAATTGTGGAACAATGGAAAATATATAGAGTCATCTTTATCCACAGTTCCTGGCACACAGCTTCTAAGACCCTTGGAATTTCTACAAGGATGTGTCTATTTTTTTTTATTTTTTTTTATTTTTCTGCTTTCGGGATCTTAGTTCTCCGACCAGGTATTGAACCTGGGCGACCGCAGTGAGGGCACCAAGTCTGGACCGACAGGTAATTCCCCAAGAGTGTCTTTTATATGCTAATGAGATGACTGGTAGCCTGGGACCCCTAGGTAGCTTCAGGGTGGGGCTGGTGGCCAGAAAGACCAAGGCATGGTTAGAGGGTTGGAAATTTCAGCCCCACCCCCTCAATCATTTCCCAGCCCCTCCCTGGCCCTCAGAGGGGAGAGGGGCTGGAGGTTGAGTTCAAGCACTAACAACAAATGATTTGATCCAGCATTCTTATGTAATGTCACCTTTGTCAAAATCCTAAACAACGAGGTTCAGAAAGGTTCTGGCTTGGTGAACACATCAAGGTGCTGGGAGGGTGGTGGTGCTCCCAGTGAGGGCATGGAAGCTCCACCCGCTTTTTCCATATCTTGCCCTGTGCAGCTCTTCCATCTGGCTGCTCCTGAGTTGTATTCTTTGCAAAAAACTGGTAAAGAGACGTCAAGTGTTTCCTCAGTTCTGTGAGCTATTCTAGCAAATTTTATTATCTCACAGTTTCTGTGAATAAGGAATTTGGGAGCAGTTTCACTGGACGGTTCTAGGTTAGAGTCTTTCTGGGAGGTTGCAGTCAAGAAGTCTCGGAAGGCTACCGTCATCAGAAGGCTTGAGTGAGTGGGCCAGGAAGATTTACTTCCAAAGTAGCCCACTCACGTGACTGCCAAGTTGGTGCTGGCTGTGGCCAGGAGGACTTGGTTCCTCACCTCTGGGGCCTCTCCTGGGGGCTGCTCAGGACATGATGGCTTCCCCCACAGCAAATGCACCCCAAGAAACAAGATGAAAGATATCATGTGTGTTCTGTCTTAGCCTCCTAAGTCATACTCTGTCATTTCCACAAAGTCCTCTTGGTCACCCAGATTGGCCCCAAGGATTATAGAAGGAAACTACCACATAAGAACATAAATAACAGGACAGCCGTCTCGGAGACTGAAACACAGTGTTCAAATATATTTTTCAAATAAATTAATGAATGATTTAATCATCTCCAAGTCCTCTAAACTCAGTCCATTTGGATCTAGTGTTTAGCATGAGAGCTCAGGCTTCTGGCAGCATGAAACTTTTTATTGGCTTTTGTGTTTTCACCCTGGAGGAGCTCAAATGATCTGCTTTCATTGTGTCTCAAGTCTTAAAACGGGGGTTGTAAAATCACCATGAAATTAAATAATTTTAGAGCCACGAAGAATGTTCACTATTAAAATTCTCCCACGGGGCCAGCCCCAGGCAAAATTGTGAAGCGAGAGGAACTTGGCTTTTCTACCCCAATTCTACAAATCTCCACAAACCCTCCAGCCACAACCATTACCTAAGTAACACATGCAATATCCAGCTCCATGGACAGACATGTATTTTGCAGGGTTTGCTTGAGGAAGAACCAGTTAAAAATCATAATACTATATCACTGCACATTTTAGTAAATTCAATAAGACCAATTCTTCCCCTGGCTTTGAAACACATCGCTCAGTCAAAGTTGAGCATCTGATAAAATTATTGGCTTACAACTAGGAGTTGAGGCATATGGAAATCCTTAACACTAGGAAAGTTCATCGTGGGGAGATAATCAATGTCTAGATCTCCCTAAGGTGCAGCAGATTCCCGCACCCCATCTGAAGCTCACTTGAAGGACACATGCGTTGAGTGGAAAGATAGAGTTTACTTATCTGTTCATTTAACAAATCTTCTCTGAGCCACGTATTGTTCTAGGTGCCAGGGTACTCTCACTTCCAGTCTTTGCTCAAATCTCCTTTCAGTGAAGACTAGTCTGACCGTTATATTTTAAATTGCAATTTAAATTGCAGATTTCTTGTATCTTTTACTCTGCTCTATGCTTTCTTGTTTCATAACATGTGCTACCTGCTAACATACTATAATTTACTCTTTTTAAATTTTGTATTGGACTATGGTTGACTAACAATGTTGTGTTAGTTTCAGGTGTACAGCCAAGTGATTCAGTTATACATATCCATGTATCAATTCTTTTTCAAGTTCTTTTTCCATTGAGGTTATTACAGAATATTGAGCAGAGTTCCCTGTGCTATACAGTAGGTCATTGTTGGTTATCTGTTTTAAATACAGCAGTGTGTACATGTCAATCCCAAACTCCCAATCTATCCCTCCCCCTCCTCCTTCTCCCCTTATAATTTACATCTTTATAGCTTTTTTTTTTTTTTTTTTTTTTTTTTTGCAGTATGTGGGCCTCTCACTGTTGTGGCCTCTCCCATTGTGGAGCACAGGCTCCGGACGTGCAGGCTCAGCGGCCATGGCTCACGGGCCTAGCCGCTCCGTGGCACGTGGGATCCTCCCGGACAGGGGCACGAACCCGTGTCCCCTGCATCGGCAGGCAGACTCTCAACCACTGCACTACCAGGGAAGCCCCCTATTGCTTTTTATTTGTATCTTTCTCCCCCATCCTGACTCCATGCTGGAAGTTCAGCTCCAGAAAGCAGGAATCTTAATCCATTTTGTTCACTGATACAGGGCCTGGCTCATAATAGGTACTGAATAGTTGATGAGTGAACAGAACGAGGCCTGGGGGTACAAGAGTGAATAAAACAGACACAATTCTCTGCTTTCTGCAAACTTAACCGGCTGCCCCACTCTCTCCATCCATAAACAGAGTTGCGATTCACTGGGTTTAATCTAGCAATGATGGATTTAACACATGGTCCTGAACTTTCTGCTGTTTTCTGCAGATGCCCCAGGCAATCTGTGGCTTCTCCTTTCCAGAGAAGCCTAAGTGCCTTGGCTGCAAAACCTACATCCTCCAGGTCACTCCAGATTCTAATTTCACACTTGTTCTTAGGAAAATAGAGTTTGCCCTTCAAATGTAAAATGTTCCAGAGCTCCAGCCCTGTTTCCCGAACTCTCTGCGTGGCAGTACTTCTGGGCTTAAGGAAGAAAACCTGCTTGTTTTTACTCTCGAATCATTCAAAACAGGGTTACAAAGCTACACTCTTTTGTCAGTAAAGTTAAGATTATCACCCGTCCCTTTCCAAACTATGAAAAAGACAATGCCCGTTCCTCTCCAAAAAGCCACATTAAAGGCAAGAACATTCCAGTGACAGTTTAATAAAAAACAGACCATGCCAAAAGGAAGCATACAGAGAATGACAACTGGAATTAAACAAGGGGGCCAAGAGAGGCCAGATTAAGATTCTTAGTGAGCATGTCAACAACAGGCATGTTTTAAGGCGGGTTTTCATTAAAGTCCATGAAAATGGTAACTGGCTTAAGTAACATCCATGACCTTTCAACAGAGATAATTACATTAGTGTATGTGATACAGATTAGACATGAGGAAGTATTTTTCCAGGTAGAAAACAAAATGAGAACAAAAAGCATTATATGTGGAAACCAACTGGGCAGAAAAACAGAGGAAAAGAAGAGAGGATATGAGTAAAAGAGGAAAGATGCTGGAACCAGCAATGAAGGGCTGTCTCAGGAATTTAAAGGAGTGTTTTGGTGGGAGGGTGGGAGCAGAGAGGAACACACACACACACACACAAACCTTTGCGGCTTTTGTTTCTTTTGCTGAAGAAAGAAAGGCCAGTAGTATGCGGTCCTGCAAACCTGGGACAGAATTATAACAACCCCGATCCTCTAGAGCTCAGTCCAGTAAGGTAGCCACCAGCCACATGTGCTATTTAGAATTAACTAAAATTAATGGAAATGAAATAAAATTTAAAATTTAGTTTCTCAGTCACATTAGCCACATTTCAAGGGCTCAGTTGCCACATGTGACATAGCACAGTGCAGATAGTGATAGTCTCTATCACTCCAGAAAGTTCTCTAGGGCAGCACTGCTATAGAGCTTGGTAGTGAAAAAGCAAATACATGTCAATACCTACACCAGCTTGACCTATTATTCTCTTATCCCCCTAAAGAGAGGCAGACTCGTAATGTTGCAGTTGGCAAGGACCTTGGCAACCTAGGTCGAAATTCTTCTTACTGCTCCTAAACCTTTTTTTTTTTTAATAAATGAGGCCCTGGGCGGTTAGTTTAAGCCATTTATTGAACATATATTTATAAAGATGCCAGAGACACTATAGTGAATAAAACACAGTCCAAAACCTCTAGATGCTCACATCTAAGTCAGAAGAATGGACATGAAAGAAACTAATTGTATCAAGTTGGTAAATATTATAATAGAGGTGTGTATAAGGCGCTGTAACAGATGGATTTTCTAAAAACAGCCACGGCAGTATTTTCAGTTCCACATACCTTTCCAGAACCCTCTCTCCCCCATCAAGAGGCAGAATCAATTTCCCCACCCTCTCCAACCTAGGTGGGCTCATGACTGCTCTGCAGGATACAGTATGGCAGAAGTGATGCTATGTGACTTCCAAGACTGCTAGATCATATAAAGAATACAGCTTCTTCCTGGCTCTCTCTCTCTCTCTCTCTGTACACCTCTGGAGCCCTGAACCACTTTGTAAAAAGTCCAGCCACCTTGAAGTTGCAATATGGGGAAACAGCAGAGATATAGAAAAAGATGCCAAGGAAACCCCACTGTTCCACCACACAGATGTTTGGCCCTTTCCATCAACCACCAGCCAGGTGAGTGAACAAGTCATCAGATGATCCCAGCCCCACCATCAAGCCTTCCAACTGAGGCAAGGACAAGCCACCCTGCTGTGCCGTGTACAAATTCCACGGAATCCGGGAATATAATAAATGGTTATTTTCACCACTAAGTTTTGGAGTAGATTGTTACACAGATATACTAAGTGAAACAGCCACTCTGGGAGAATGGAATTCTTCACTCTATTTAGGGAAGTCAAATAAGATTGTCCAGAGCTGCTGATATTTGAGCTCAATCCTGAAGGAAGATGCACAAGGAATTCCCTGGATGAACAATAAAGGGATATTCTTCCAGACACAGAATCAATTGTGCAAAGTGCAGAAGCCAGAGAGCAAGTCTGCAAGCTGTTAACAGTCAGGTACAGCTGGAGTGTGGGAAGCTGTGCTCGAGGTAGGAGTTTCATTCATTCATTCTCTTATTCATTCATCCAATAAATACATATTGAGCCCATGGTGTCTGGTACCCAACTCATGTATCACTGAGGACTGCTTTTGACTACAAATCCCCCCTCCAAAAAAGTGGTTTCAACACTAAGGAACTATTGTTTACTTAATGAGAAAATCAGAGGTTGCCAAGGCAGGCAGCATCAGGTAATGCAATGCAGAGCCACGGAAAGACATGGAAAGGTTGCAGGCAGCACACTGATTTTTTTCAGAAACACAGTGGGAAACAAAGGAGAGGGAAAGAAGGGGAAGCAGAGTATAGTAATTTCCACATCACACCTTCACAAAAGTCACTCTTACACACTCACACACATGCACACACAAAATCATATAATTATTATTTAATTCAGTAAGAATAATAGGACACATTAGAAAACTCTGGTGTTGTATGGGAGATGGATTGGCTGCGACTAAGTCAGAAGCAGGAAGACTAGACTTGTCAAAAAAAATCCACCTTAAACAGACATTTCTCCAAAGAAGACATACAGATGGCCAAGAGGCACATGAAAAGATGTTCAACATCACTAATTATTAGAGAAATGCAAATCAAAACTACATTGAGGCATCACCTCACACTGGTCTGAATGGCCATCATTAAAAAGTCTATAAGTAACTGCTGGAGAGGGTGTGGAGAAAAGGGAACCCTCCTACACTGCTGGTAAGAATGTAAAGTGGTGCAGCCATTATGGAAAAGAGTATGAAGCTTCCTTAAAAAACTAAAAATAGAGTTACCATATGATCCAGTGATCCAAATCCTGAGCATATATTTGGAGAAAACCATAATTCTAAAAGATACATGCACCCCAATATTCATAGCAGCTCTATTTACAATAGCCAAGACCTGGAAGCAACCTAAATGTCCATCAACAGATGACTGGATAAAGAAGATGTGGTATAGATACACAATGGAATATTACTCAGCAATAGAAAACAATCAAATGATGCCATTTGCAGCAACATGGATGGACACAGAGATTATCGTACTAAGAGAAGTAAGTCAGACAGAGAAAGACAAATATCATATGATATCACTTACATATGAAATCTAACAAAAAAGATACAAAAAAATGATACAAATGAAATTATTTACAAGACAGAAATAGACTCATAGACATAGAAAACAAATTTTGGAGGGAAGAAAACTTCCCCCCAAAGGGGGAAGGGGGCAGGGACAAATTAGGAGTTTAGGATTGAAATATACACACTACTATATATGGAGTAGATAACCAACAAGGACCTACTGTATAGCAGAGGGAACTATACTCAGTATCTTGTAATAACCTATAGGGAAAAGAATCTGAAAAAGAATATACACATATATATATGTATATACATATGTATGTATAGCTGAATCACTTTCCTATACACCTGAAACTGACACAACATTGTAAATCAACTATATTTCAATAAAAATTTTTTTTAAAAACACAAAAAATCCACCTTAGTTTTTTTTTTTTTTTTTTTTTTTTGCGTTATGCGGGCCTCTCACTGCTGTGGCCTCTCCCGTTGCGGATCACAGGCTCCGGATACGCAGGCTCAACAGCCATGGCTCACGGGCCCAGCCGCTCCGCGGCACGTGGGATCTTCCCATTCCGGGGCACGAACCCGTGTCCCCTGCATCGGCAGGCGGACCCTCAACCACTGCGCCACGAGGGAAGCCCCCCACCTTAGTTTTAAAGCAAACTTGAAGCCAAGTTTGAAGAACCTACTTCATTATTATAAGATCTACAGAAGCATAAAAATTGCCTTCTCCAGAATTCCTTTCGATTTAAATATTTTCTATAACCAAAGCAATAGAGAAAGAGGCAGAAGTAAATTTCTTTAGATTCAAAGAACTTTCCAGTGCATTAAAAAGGAACAAAGGAACTTTGTAACACAAAGTGTCAGCTCCAGAGAGGATGCCCGCCCCCTCCTGTACCAACTGCTCACCTTCCCCCAGCACAGGAGGGCAAACTGCAACTCATTTTTCACTGTACTGCCAAAGCACATTTTCTCTCCACCAAGCTCAGTCCTGAGCTTGATGGATAGAAAGCGTTCAAATAAGAAATGGCTCTGAGATGTTCTAAAATAGTAATTAAGCTGCATACACAATTGCTCTAGCCAAAAGGGTCTCTAATCATTTTTCTGCGGATAAGAAACAATTACCCAAAGGCTTCTGAGTGTTGGTGTTCAAAGGGCATATTGAGAGTGTAATTACAGTGGAAGGCTAGACTAAACATAAAAGTAAACTGGCTCATTCTTCTAGGAAAATTTACCTTTTTCCTGAAAAATGAATCTGACTGCTAGGTCTTGCTTTTCTCCCAAATCAGTGTTCAACCAGGAGATTGGAAGTATCTACAGGGATGAAAAAGGAACATGTGTGAGTGCTGGGTGTATACGGATGGAAGGGAATGGGCACAGCTTTTTGCTGAGGGTGGAGAAGGGGGTGAAGGATCGTACGTAAGAAGTGAAATCTCCCTGCCAGCTGCTCTTGTCCCTGAGTTGCCCCAGCCAGGTGTAGCTCTGGGTGACTCCAGCACAACAATGGGGCTTACCTAAGACAGGCAAGTAAGCATCAATCCAGCTGCCCAGGGTTCTTGGTGTCCTGCAGAAGCCACTGGAGCCACACTCTGCCCCTCCTGCAGGCTCCCCAGTCATCCCCTGCATTCAAGCCATGCCCCTCGAAGGAAGGAGCCACTCAGCCCGGGCAGGGTGGTGACACATGTTAGAGAGTGACCTGTTTGGTTGGGGAATAAGGGGAATGGGAGACTGGGAAACTGCACCTCCTCCACCCCAAGGTCTAACCCTCCCGCCCTCTCTCACAGGTATGAATAGTGATGGTTCACGTGTCAGCTTGGCTAAGCCACCCTACTCAGACATTTGGTCAAACATTGTTCCAGATGTTTCTGTGAAGGTATTTTTAGATTAACGTTTAAGACAGCAGATTTTGAGTAAAGCAGATTACCCTCCATAATGTGGTGGGCCTAATCCAATCAGTTGAAGGCCTTAATAGAACAAAGAGTGACCTGCCCTGAAGAAGAGGGAATTCCTCCAACAGACCTCCTTTGGACTCAAGCTGGGTGTCCAGCCTGCCAGCCCACCCTACAGATTTTGAACTTGCCAGCCTTCACCGTTGACTATCGTGTGAACCAATTCCTTACAATTTTTCCTCTTTTTCTCTCTCTCTGTCATGCTGGGGGGAAGCAAGCTGCCATGTATGACCAGCCTGACGGAGAACCCCATTAGACTAGGAACTGCTATCCCCAGCCAATATCCAGTGAAGTTCTGAGACTTGTCAACAGGCATAGGACTTAGCTTGAAAATGAATATTCTGTAGCCTGTCAACGGCGACCTGAGTGAGCTTAGAAGCAGATCATCTTGTAGTCAAGCCTTCAGCAGCCCCAGCTTAAATGCAACCTCATCAGAGATCCTGAGCAAGAGGCTCTCAGCTGAGTGACACCCAAATTCCTGACCCATAGAAACTGAAATACTGGATATTTGTTGTTTTAAGCTGTTAAGTTTTGGGGTAATTTGTTACACAGCAATAGATAACTAATACACTGCTGAAGAAAGTACAACCACTTGGAGGGCAATTCGGCAACATCTAGTAGGGCAGACAAGCCTTCGAACCAGAAATTCTAATCCTGGGTATTGTGGTAAACATTTATTATGCTTTTTAGCCACCAAATACCCTTTGAAAACTGTCCTCCATTTGAAGGATTTCCCACCTTAAGCTCCATCTCCACGGGGCAGAACCTCATGCTGCCTCTTTCTCAGCCCCCCTTACTGCTAAAGTATAGGAATATGACCCAGGCTTCACCATTTAGACACACTCATGTGAACCGATGATTTAGAAGAGAATAGGGTGGAAATGATTCTGGCAAGGGGGAACCACATGACGCTGGCCTTTCAGAGGCAGTAGACATGGAGTTCCCAGTGATAAGAGCCATGCCTGGCATCATGGTGAGAACGGCAGTGCCCCTGCTAGAAGCCTCAGCAGCTCCTCTCCCCTGGGGCAATCTGACAGTGTTGGTGGATATTTTCCCTCACTATGAGCTTCCAAATCTGCTTCTCTGCCCTTTCTGGAGATTCTGTTTGAGTTAGAATCCTCTAATACATCCTTTTTAACATGTGCCTAAGCCAACTAGGGCAGAGTCTATTTTTTGCTACTAAGACCCCAAAGGAGTTCAAAGAACTGTTGGGTTGAAGGCCTTAGTTCCTCACTGGCTGGTCATCAGAGGCTTCTCTGAGTTTCTTAGCTGATTTAAGTTGCTATAACAAAATGTCGTAGACTAGGGAGCTTAAATAAGAAACATTGATTTCTCACGGTTCTGGAGGCTGGGAAGTTCAAGATCAAGGTGCCAGAAGATTCCGTGTCTGGTGAGAGGCTTCTTCTTGGTTTACAGAGGGTCTCCTTGTTGTATCCTCACATGGGAGGGAAAGGGGGTGGGGAGGAAATGGTGTCTTCCACCTCTTATAAGGACATTAATCTCATTAGGGCAGGTCTACCCTCATGCCTTTCAAGTTGGCACTGAACTATACGTTAAGTGCCTGTGATGTGAACACTGAGTATCCTACATGCAACTGGTGCTCCATCAATGCTTTATTGGTTGCTAGATTTGTGGATTCTTGTGTCTATAATGTCCAGGCCTGTATGCTCTCTGTCCTCTCGTCCCTACAGTGGGGCCAGCCCACTGAACATAACTAGAATCTTTTTTTTTTGGCTGCACCACAAGGCTTGTGGGATCTTAGTTCCCCCACCAGGGATTGAACTGGGGCCCTCGGCAGTGAAAGTGCGGAGTCCTAACCACTGGACCACCAGGGAATTACCCATAACTAGATTCTTAATTAAAGCAGTCCCTATCAACCCTCTACTGGATAAGGTAAAATTTCACCACCTAAAAATTTCACCTGATGCCACTGGACACTGCAGAGAAGGTGCAAGTCAGCTCTGGACCTCTCACAGCTCCTCTCCAGTTGCCCATGCTGCCAGCCCTACCACCCCTTCCCGAGGTTCAGGGACAAGGAAAGTTTTGTGGGAGTAGGTGGTGCCAGCTGTTAGACAGTAGTAAAACTGGGTGTCAGGGAGAGTGAAAGGGCACATCGAACCCTCTGTGAATTTCTTTTTTAATTTGCACTAGAGTTACTAAAGCTGTATGATCAGAATTTTTAAAGGATGCCCAATCAACATGATCTTATTTATCTCCTATTCCAGGTAAAAGGGGAAGCATAGTTTTATTTATTTTTTTAGTATATTGGCCAATAAATTTGCATGGGCTCTTAGAAGAACTCTCCTAGCACTCCCCCTTTTCCCCTCTACTACCTTGGCCTAACTATATTCCTGTCCTTTGGATCTTAGCTTAGAAGTAATCCCCTCCAGCATGTTAATTTTACTGCCACACATCATACTGCATGTACTTGCCTATATACCTGAGAGCAATATCCATGACTTACTCATGATTAAATGCCTAGGTCCTGGCAGAATGCTGAGCACATGCTAGAAAGCTGTTGAGTTTAATGAATCTTGCCCAATCCTTTACCATGCCCCAACATCATTTTATCACGTTTGCTTTACTAGGTGGGAACAAGGCACTCCCCACCCCACAAGACAGCTTGCTCCAGATTTAGAAAGTTCTAGGTATCAGAAAAATAAGTGTTCCTTAAAATGGATTTACAGCTGCCTTCCTGTAATTGTTTCCACCCACTGGCTCCAGGGCTGCCTTCCTAAGCTACGCAGAATAAGCCCAGTACCTATTCCATCAATCAATCCTTGAGCGTTTGGAGCCACACCCTCCCTTCCCAGACTGGGCGAAGCTCCTTCTCTTTATTCTTTAGATCAAGCATCTGGATACTTATCAACACGTGTGAAGTATGTGTTTTCCTAGTGAATACTGTTTATAGGAAACCAAATAGACTTCAGACCCAAAAGAGGTAAGACATTCCTTAAGGCCAGCAGTTGAATGTTACTTTTCTTTATATCTACTTCCCAGGGCTCAATAGATGTTCAAATTTAGCTATTTTGGCTATTCTTTTTCTTTTATTGTATAAATGTGAAAAGACAAGCATGGCTCCACAAAGTCTTCCCCTACATTGTCCCTCCTCATGCCCACCCCCAGCCCTGCTGGAAAGAATTCATTGATCCTTCAGGTACTTTCACAGCCCTTTGTACAAACCTATGTGAGAGTCCTGATCACAATGTATTATCATGAAGTTTCCTGTGGGTGTCTATTTCCACACTACACCATGAACCCCTTGAGGAGGGCAGGGTCTTATTTGTTATTGTATCCCATTACCTAGCACAGTGCCTGGTACATCATAGATAGTCAATATATGTTGCAAGTAAGTGTCATAGAGTATCTAAGCTAAAAATAACTTATTTGTATACAGGATGCCTTGTCTTATCCATTTTGAATAAAGGGATAAAGTTCTGCTTTGCTGGGCCATTTGGGGGCAAGAAAAATGACTGTACCTATATTGTAGGTATAATGTTCAGATATTTGGGGGCTCTCAAAAGGGAGTCTTTGCAGGTTTTCAGAAGAAAAGGTATATATTTTTTATGCTTCTGTGTAGTAAATTTGCAGAGCACAGGCTACGCCCTGAGCTGAGTTTAATGGCATGACGCTTCATTGAGGGCACTCTGATGTTCCAAAACATGATGCCTGGAGAGTGCAGAAAATGTCCTCGCCCCTTTAAGGAAACCTCTGTGGGAAACAGCAATCCAAGACAAGACTCCCCCCCAGGGAGTCAACCCTTACAATGAAATTTCTTTCTTTCTTTTTTAAAAACGAATCTCTATAGTCACTTTAATCTTCTTTAGCGACCTAATGGATTGGTGGGTTAGAAGTCAATAGCAATGAAAAGCTTTTCCCAAGAGGCATCCTCACAGCTGCTATGAAATCGGAAATGTGTGTGTAGCATGGAAGTGACAGGTCAGGGGGACTTCAGTTCAAAAAGAACCAGAGGGTACTAGAATTTCACTGAGATGCCCCCAAGGACAGACACTCAAATTTACAAAAGTGAAGTCCAGACAAATTCCATGGCAACCATCGTTAGGAGATGTGGGGTTAGTAAGGGAGAAGAGAGCTGGAAACAACAGATGAGCTTTTATCTTATGGCTATTGCAAAGCATGTAACTGTCCATTTCCCTTTTGCAGTTGGCTGTTGAGTGAGCCAAACCTGTGGTCCACTCTTAGGAAGTGTGAGTTTACCTTCTGTGTACAACCTCTTTGTTGAACTATCTTACGTGTCTACCTTATCTTTATCAGTCCTCATAAATTTGTTTGGGAACAAAGAAATAGTGGAAACTCTCTGTACACAGGGCTTGTTGCCTGGTGGGCTTCTCTGGTGGGACAGCAGGCTAGAGATCACTAATTCTTTGCATGCTCGGGCTAGATGCCACTAATTCTTTTCTCTCGGGCTGACTGGTTTTACCAGAGAGGCATCTTCTGATTTCCTGCCTAGGAGTAGAGAGGGACTTAAAACCTCTTTCCCTGTCTGCATGTGCTTTCAGAACCCAGTGGGAAGGGGAACTAGGGAAGAGGGTAGTCACTGTTCAGTTGATGTCCTCTTGTGAATTCCCCCTTTGGTTGTCCTTTTACTAGATATTAGTGATGGGGGGAAGGGTGGTGGACTGAGGTAAGCATGTGTTTTCAACCTACCATGATTAATTGCAAGTCCTTCCAGGGATGCCAGGGCACGGTGGGGCCCTGTAAGTGATTGCATGATCAGGAACATCAAGTATGACCTGTATCAAGTATCAAGTATGATCTGAAGAACACTCAGCTGAACTTTCTCTTTGGAAACAGAGCTGCTCTTCTTCAGGTTACCTACCATTCCTTGGACCATACTAACCTAGTATATTCCTGGGGGACGTAAAAGATCCATCAGTGAAAGTTCCAGAAAAGGGCCAGACACTGTCTGCTGTGTAGGTTCTAAGCCATCCCCAATTGATCTGGGGTGGCCTCAGCCTGCAATGACTTGAAGCAGGATTGTGGTTCCTCGGCTGGTGATTGAAATCAGGCCGCAGCAGTGAGAGGGCTGAACCCTAGCCACTAGTCCAGTGGCCAGTGACAAGGCCCCTGGCCTGTTGTCTTTGTAGAAGTGAATTCCCACAAAGAGACAGAAAGTAGTAAAACAAGTGTTTATTAGGAGAAAAAAGGGTACGTGTGAATAGACTCACACGGGTGGGCTCAGAGAGAGAGTTGTGCCCTTGTGGTAGTTTGAATCACTTATGTGGGGCATTTCTTCCCGGTTTCCTTTGGCCAATCATCTTGCTTTGCCTGGTTCTGAGTCCGTATTTGGTTTGTCTCAGGGTCCTCCCCTGTGTGCGTGCACATCTCTTAGCCAAGATGGGTTCCAGCAAAGAGGCCTATGGGTAGGTTGACATCACTCACTTTTTGACCTCCAAGGAGCCTTTCTGTGCATGCATAGCCGGGAAGGTCTCATTGACCTTGAGAATGAGAAATATGTGGTTTCTCTTTTATCTGGACAGGGCCCAGCCTCTCCTATTATCGTCCTGCCATTATCTTCATCTTGGAGTATCTGTCCACAGGGGACAAACTCCAGCTGCTCAGCCTGGAGCCCATCTATCTCCTGCCTCACAATCATTAGGAACCCCATGGTCTTTGGAGCCATTATTGAGAGAGGTTTGTGTACACACCAGGACTGTCCTGGTCCACTTCCTCAAAAGGGGTGCTCCCGATTAGATTCCAGACTAAGGTCCTGCTAGGGGTGCCTACTCTCCTTCTCTGTGATTATCAACTCTAGAGAGTCCTAGTGTCCTCAGGTGACCCCCAAGCAAACTCAAATCCAGGAAGCTCTGGGAAGCTGGGAGAATGTGGGGAGGCTTCCCACGTTGTACGAGGCACATTTCTATATACCAGGGATACAACAGGGAAGAACATAGGAAAAAATCCTGCCTTGGTGGAGCTGACATTCTCAGGGGCATGAAAGAGAGCTTAAATTTAAAGGGAGCAAGACCAATTTTAGGAAAAACCTACCCACTCATTCTAATTTGGTAAGAAAAATAAATACAAGTGGTGCATGTAGGCTTCTAAATCTTAGGAAACACAGGTCTTTATAAACTCAAAGAGTGAAGGTGGTGGCCACAGGAGAGCAGAATGGCAGGTTAGCAGGTCAGCAGTGAGTCAGCAATGTTCCCTGAGCCCCTGTGAGGTCTGGACTGGATGTTCGTCTCCATCCATTGCTGAGCTGGTGATCTAACATTTTAATTTTTCACATCTGCACTTTCCCTATTGGATACAGAAACACAGGTAAAGTGTTGTACACAATGCTCAAAGGATAAATGCTGATATTACAGCCACTGTAATGAACTGTCCTGCTTCTACCCCTTATTCAAGTCTTACTGTGTACACATACGTTTCCAGACACACTCCTCTCATCTGAAACTTTGTTCCCTTAAAGCACTTGGTTTATGCTCTAGATAAAATTTCTCATTTAACCCCATAAAAAAAATTTGGAAAATTGCAGTCTCCTTTGACTCTTTAGGGTGTTGACTTCTTTTGTTATCTTAATGCAGAGATCACGTTTAGGCAGGTCTGGTAAAGGACATTTGTTGATTTGGGGTCATCCAGTATCCATTCACCCTACTTCCACTAATAGGCCGTGCTCTCATTTTCTCTGGGGAATCCACACTCCCTTATTCTTATACCATGTAGATCAGATGTACACCACCCCTCATCTCCCCGTGACACCATCACCCCCGCTAAAGCACAAGGGGTGAATCATGTGAACTCAGCTAAGCCGCTCATTCAAACTCCCCACACACAGTGATTGAGCTAAGGTACCAACACACATTCTAATCAGAACTATGGAAATGCAATGAGACCTTCTGTGGAAATGCTACAATAGAAACCAGTGTTCTTTCCTGATGAACCTGAACCTCAGACATTGGAAGACCTAGGGCCACAGACATCTTGAACCAGGAGGACACTGAGAATAGAGCTAAAATTGAGGAAATAGAGCTGAAAGAGTGAGAGAAAATAGGGGAGACAAAGGATATAAAAGGAAAGAGGAAAGAGAGATTGGATCCTGTTGACGTTATATGAGCCCTGGATCGACCTGTGCTGGAGCCGGGAGAGAGCGCCCTGGACTTTTCAGTTATGTGAAGCAATCACCTCCCATTTCCACTTAAACCAATTTGCATTACACTGATTGTCATTTGCCAAGAAAGAAGCTTACTTGATAAGCTGGTGCGGCTACCAGCAGAATGAGGAGGAAAGGATGCCTCACGGATGTGACTCGAAGGACACCAGGTCCGGGACCAGCTGACCTGATGGGAGAGAAGTGCACACATCAGACCGTCCTGGTCATCCTACAGGACCTGGGACTGCTGAGAGCTTGGAAAGAGGATACACTGTTTGTGTCAAGTAACACTGAGCCTATATGGCTATAAATTTGGAGAGGACATGTGATTTGAGAGATTGCAATTAGGATAATAACAAAGTGCTTCATAGGTAGATTTCCTAAGTCTCTCAGATTCCAGAAAGGAAATGATTCTCATAGGGTTCTAACACATGGATTTATCAAAAGATCACTGGGTCAAAGGAAAGAACCCAGTTCCCACATTCTAAACCCCAGAAACTCTTTTTAATGTGAGGTACAAAGTAAACCACTGTCTTAGCTCAGGCTGCTATAACATTAAACAGGTGGCTTAAACAACAGACAGTTATTTCTCTCAGTCTGGAGGCTGAGAAGTCTGAGATCAGGGTGCCAGCATGGTGAGATTCTGGTGAGAACCCTCTTCCTGGCTTGCAGACAGCTGCCTTCTTGCTGTGTCCCCTCATGGCAGGGAGAGAGGAAGCTCCAGTGTCTCTTTCTTTTCTTATAAGGGCACTAATCCCAACATGAGGGCTGCACCCTCATGACCTCATCAAAACCTAATTACCTTCCAAAGGCTCCACCTCCTAATACCATCACATTGGAGGTTAGGGCTTCAACATATGAACTAGGGGGAGAGGGGAGACAGGGAACACAAATGTTCAGTCCATAACAATCACCAAGATGTTGCAGATATTCAGAAGATTCCTGGCTGGTGCAGCTATTTAAATTTCATACTATTACAAACTCCTTCTGGTTTTTCAGAGGCTGCTGTGGCAATTTTGATAGCTGAGATTCCAGACCCTCAGTTTCAACCTAGCACCCCAAACCAACGTGCCCCATTCTCATGGCGTCAGCAGGTTTTCTCCACGTTTTCCTTCCTTCCTTCAGTTCCAAGTTTGGCCCTGTTTTCTAAATTGGTATGCTGCCCTTGGCTGCGGATCATAGTGACCTGCTAAAGGGGCTTAGCCAAGAAAATAAGCCTCGTTCATATGAAAGACCCCTGCTGGAAAAGCTTAACCTAAACCACATTCCACAAATCACACCACCCCCAGAGAACCCTCCATTCTAAGAAGATGATTGCACTTTTTGTCTATTAAGTAGAGCTCAAACTCCTGTACATTCTGTCAGGGATTCTCCATGGGATAATGAGATTTGGGAATAGGATGAACACCAGAGTATGTATCCCCAAAGTTTCAAAGAATTACTATTCTTTAAATCCTGTTTTTCATTTTGTTAGAAAATGAAGTTAAAGGGACAGCAAATTACTCACTGGCTTGTTTGTTAATTAAAACAATATGGAGCAAAAATTCCATCTTTGGTCAGCTTGAACAAAGCATTCTCTACCCAGTGATGTATCCTTAAATTCCAGAGTGTGATTTCCATCTGGTCCAAGCCAAAAAGTAAAATAAAAAAGAAGAAAACTAGGCAGAGATTCTCATCTCCTCTATTAGAGTACACTCACTATTGCAACAAACAACCCCAATCTTAGTGACTTAACATTAGTCAATTTTCTTTCTTGCTTATGCAAAGCTCAGTTGTCTGTAAGGCGGACAGTGTAGTGGGGCTACAGACAGTCTTCCAGCTGAGCCTTGGGGTTGTCGCTACACCCTCTGCTCCTGGCCAGCAGATGATGGCAGGAGGGAGAAAAGGAGGAACACGCAGGAGGATTCAGGGGCAGGAGTCCCTACTAACTGCAAGGGAGGCTGAGAAATGAAGTCCCACTCTGTCCCCAGGGAGAGGAGGGCATGGGCCCTCTAGCTGGACTCTGTCACCTCTGCTCTGCCCAACACTCTAAGTCAGCATACAGGCTTCTCTTCTGTCTTCTATGTAGTTCTTATCAAAACCACAATATTTGCCTCATACTTTGCAGTGTATAAAGCCCTTGCCTGTGTACTATTTTACTAATCCTCCCAGTCATTTTAAGAGATGGTGATTAACATCAATGATCGATTCCCCACGTTAATGATGAGCAAATTGAGGCAAGAGTGAATGAGCAACAGAGCTGGGTCTGGAACCCAGGGCTTGTGGCTCCAACTGCTCTGCTTCCCCAGGGGGACAGGGTAGCGAGCTGGCCAAGGGACCTGGCTCTGGCACCAGACTACCGGGCTGCAATCTGAGCACTGCCACTGGTTGACCACAGGATCCATGGCACTTGTCCACTCTCCAGCACCAGTTTACAACGTGGGGCAATTGGAAAACAGCCCTCATAGGGCCACTGATGAAATTCCAGCTGGTGATGTCCAAGGGGCCTGCAAAGCACCTGGCTTCTAACAAACCTCCTCAATGATTGCTAACAGCAGCCAGGGGAAGGAGACTAAGGAAACATCCAGACTCTCGTAGGGCCCCTGCTTAGAGCTCCACGGCTTGCTATTGAATAACATTTTCATAAATTTCATTTCCATGCAGAGAAAAAGCCTTCTGACTGCATTTTCACTTTTCATCACCACAGAGGGGTGCCCTCTGGTCTCTTGGTGAGGGACCCGCGGAGTTGGTATTCTCTCTCCAGGCTTCCGTCATGACAGCCCTTCATTCATTGCCAGGATGCGCTCAACCCAGAGAGGGAGACTCCAAGACTGGAAACAACTTCTGAGGGTCCCATGACGAGGACCCATGCCCAGGGACCCAGCCCAAGGTGGCCTTCAAACTGGGGACTCACAAACACTTGGACTATTTCATTTCAACACCATGGGTAATTACTAATGATACCAAGACCCCGCCAAGTTTCCGTAGACTCCGTAATTTACAAAGACATTCTCCACTTGACTGCCCCACACTTCCCCCATGAGGGAGACATGAAAGATGTTATTACTGGCCATTCCTAAGACTAAGGAAACTGAACCTCACTTTAATAACCTTTCCAAGGTTGTATGGTTATTAAATAGCAGGGTCAGTACTAGAACCTTGCTAGAATAGAAAGCGCGACTGTCTTTTTTTGTATGGAGTCCTCAGATGCAGACTCTGGACAAGAATTTGAAGGCAAGTAGTTCATTTTAGAGACCATCCCGGGAAGTGAAGAAAGGAAAGAAGAAAGGGAAGGAGCCAGGGTGTTCCCTGTAGGCAACTGTGCAGCTCATCCTGCTGGGGAGCTCTGGAAGATGGCATAGAACATGCCACCCCAGGGATGCTTGTCCTGTAACCCCCATCTGTCATTGGTCAGGGGTCTCAGGGACATTAACTCCCGGGCCCGTTCAGCCTACCTCATACCCAGGCTGAGAGCAAGCCTCTGTGTGGAGAACCCTGGGGCCTGCAGTAGGATACTTCTGACATGAGCCCGGACGGGGGGTATGAAGGGGAAATGGGTGGGGCACCCACAGCATCTGCCGGGTTCAGTGTGGGACAAGACGCCTCCTGCCAGTGTCCCCTCCTTAGCCCCCAACCTATTCCCACTGACAATCCCTACAGGGGGTCCATAATGGAGACTGGATTTTCCCAAGGGCTGCACATGTTTCCTGAGAGAGACGGGATTGGAAATAGTTGATGATAGAGATGTAGATTGAATCCAGCTCTGTCATTTCCTTGGGTAAATCACCTTAATCTCTTACAGCCCATTTCTCCACCTGTAAAATAGTGATAATATATATTGCAGTGGATTTGGGGAAGGATTAAAAATAGAAAACCTAAAGCGTAAGCCCCCATGACAGCAGGGACCATGCGTGTTGTAATCATCAATGTATTCCCAGCATTGAACACAGTGCTTGGGAATGAATGAAGGAAGGAAGGAATGAGTGGAAGGAAAGGTAGAAGTAAGGAAAGTAGGGGTGGAGACAGAGAAAAGAAAGAGAGACAGAAAGAAAGAAAAAGAAGGAAGGAAGGAAGGATGGAAGGAAGGAAGAAAGGGATGATGTCAAGTACCTGGCCCACTGAAGGCTCTCAAAAAGTGTTGGTTCTCGGGCTTCCCTGGTGGCGCAGTGATTGAGAGTCCGCCTGCCGATGCAGGGGACACGGGTTCGTGCCCCAGTCCGGGAGGATCCCACATGCCGCAGAGCGGCTGGGCCCGTGAGCCATGGCTGCTGAGCCTGCACGTCCGGAATCTGTGCTCCAAAGCGGGAGAGGCCACAACAGTGAGAGGCCCGCGTACCGCAAAAAAAAAAAAAAAAAAAAGTGTTGGTTCTCATTCTGCCTTCTGGTTCTTGGCCTGGTGGTATACTACATTGTAATAGCTGAACCAGGAGAAAATGAAACCTTTAAACTCTGATAAATATTGTTTCATTTCTCAGGCGAGCCACAGAGTATAAAGTTTAAAAAGTGTTTCCCTAAAAAAGAGGCTCAATGTCTCTCTAGCTGTGGTCTGTCAAGCATTGGGTGGACTTGCCCTCTCTCCTCCCCTTGCCTCCGTCCTGTGGTTCCTTCTCCCACCTGGACTGGTGGTTTTTCGGCCCAGGACTGCCGGGTGCAAAGGACAAGGGTTGGGCAAAAGCTCCAATTTTCTTCCTGCTTTCTGCACCTTTCCTTTTATGTCCTGCCTGCCATGCACCACCTCTGCTCACCTCCCTCCTCTCCCATCTCCCACCTTACCCCAGCAGTGGGCCCTGGCAATGTACCCCAGCACTGTTCCTCAGCAGAGTACCCCAGCTGTACTGCGAAAACTTGCCTCACGTGAGAAAACTCGCCTCACGTGGAATCTCCTACTCATCTCGGGTCCCAGTGAATGTTGCTGTGAACACTCATATATCCCCCAAAGCCAGAAACATGCTCTGCATTGACAGTCGTAATGACAATGCTGAGACGCCCCAGGCTGATTCACTCCTCCCACAAGCCTTTACTGAGCCACTGTCACGTAGCCGGCAGTGCGCCCGGCTGTGGGGAGACAGTGGCAAATAAGGTAGAACCTGTCTCTCCTCTCACAGAACTTGAAGCCTAGTAGGAGAGGCAGATAGTACACAAGTAATCACCAAACAAATACATCTTTACAGTCATACGCAAGGTGAAAGACACAGTAGGGAGATGACGCCTCTCCCGGGCAGGTTTGCTGCGGAAGTGGCGTTTGGTATGCAGAGGCTAACTAAGGTATGAGCAGGAGATGGGGACTGCCTGGCAAAACCCTAGAGCAGGAAGAAACCCACTATGTGCCGAGACCTGAGAGGCCCCTATGACTAAGGTGCCGTAAGTGAGGAGCACGGGGGCGCCGGTGAAGCCTGAGAATTTCAATGACCTGTCCTGAGGTCACACGACCAGGACATTTGGGGACTGGACTGGATCCTGAGCTGGACGATGCAGAGCATTATAGGTTTAAGTCATTCATTCCATGGACACGTATTGAGCACCTACTGTGTGCCATGCACTGTTTTAGGCATTGAAATAGAGAAGAAAATAAAGTCTCTTCTCTCAAGGAGTTTGGTCTTTGTCCAGAGCCCTGGAAGCCCCAAGGAAGGATTTTTAGGCAGGAGGTAAAAAAATCAGACCTGTATGAGAGACTGGGCTGCTGGCAGTGCAGTGAAGGGTGCAGAGGCCATCTGGAAGGCAGCCCGGTGGTCAGGGTGAGAGCCAACAGCAGCTTGGCCCAGAGAGTGACAGAGGACATAGAAAGAAGTGGACACATTCCAGAGACATTTAGAAGGAAACAGTTATAGCACTTGGTGATTCATTGGTTGTCAGGGTGACGGTGATAGAGACATCACAGGTAACTTCCAGGTCCCCGAAGATACGCAGTGCCTTCTGAGTCACCTAAGAATGAATAGTTTGTGGCAAGGTAGTGTAAATATTTGGATTCCTAAAACCATGAACACTGGTATGGGACACCGTAGTTAACCAGAACTCACACTTTTCTCACCTATGTTTAGCTTAGGATAAATGAAAGGTGCGTGTGAGGAGGGGGTGTTATTTGTATTGGCAGAAGTATCGTTGCTGATTAAAAAAAAAACGTTCAGAATGTCCTTAATCATCCTGAGGGTTATATTAGTTTCCTAGGGCTGCCGTAACAAATGACAACAAACATGGCAGCTGGAAACAACAGAAGCGTATTTGCTCACAGTTACAGAAGCCAGAAGTCTGAAATCAAGGTGTTGGCAGGGTTGGTTCTTTCTGGAGGCTCTGAGAGGGAATCCACCCCATGTGCCCCCCTCCGAGTTTCCGGTCACTAGCAGCAATCCTTGGCCTTCCCTGACTTGCAGACGCAAAACTCTATTCTCGACCTCAGTCTTCACTGGCTTTCCCCCCCATAAGGTCTCTTATAAGGACCAGTCATTGGATTTAGGACCCACCCTACATCCAGGATGATTTAATCTCAAGCTCCCTAACTTCTGTACATCTGCTAAAACCCTATTTCCGAATAAGTTCCCATTCATAGAGTTAGGACTTGGACATGCCTTTTGGGGAGATACCCTTCAACTCATTACAAGGAAATAACCACAAATATTAGGAAATATGATTGCAGGAAACAGACTCAGAGAGAGACATTTATGGGTTTCAAGGATGTGCATAGAAATGCACCAGTTTTCTCTTTGTTGCTAAACATTAATTACCATAGTCTTTTTTCTTCTTCTTCCCGAAGTGCCTTAGAGGAGAGACGAGATTTCCATAGTTCTAGCTCACAGTTTATATATAAACAGAGGAAACAAAGGATTTGTTTCATTGTACATGGCCCTGGAGATTTATACAAATTATTTCAAGCCAAGACTAATTGTTTAGTTTTCAGGTTGGTAATTTATGTGCCTAAGAGTAAGAAAATAACCAGAGATTAAAGAACAGCTGTGGATGAATTAATTTTATCCCCAATCACGTGGCTGAGAGCTGGAAATGCGCCAGGAGGAAAAGCAAATAAATGAATTGAAAATCCTAGTCATTTACGTCAGACTTAAGCTGATCAATTCCAATCTATTCCCCATTGCAAAGAATAATAATAACAACAGCTTACAATATTGAACATTTACTTTGTGCTTGCCAACTACTGTTCAAAGCACTCTACACATATTATCTTATGTGATCCTCACAGCGCTATGACAATTATCACCCCCATTTTGCAGAAGAGAATATTGAGGCAATAAGAAACTTGCTCAAGGCCACAAAGCCACTAAGAAGTAGAGAGGCCAGGATTTGGACTCAGGGAGACATCAGAGCACCTACTTTAAATCAGTATGCAATTTTTTTTTTTTTACGGTACACACGCCTCTCACTGCTGTGGCCTCTCCCGTTGCGGAGCACAGGCTCCGGACGCGCAGGCTTAGCGGCCGTGGCTCACGGGCCCAGCCGCTCCGCGACATGTGGGATCTTCCCGGACCGGGGCATGAACCCATGTCCCCTCCATCGGCAGGCAGACTCTCAACCACTGCGCCACCAGGGAAGCCCCAGTATGCAATTTTTAAAGTCTTCTTTATTTCAAAAATATATAATAACCACTATTTTTTTTTCTGCTTAAGGCAAAAATGTTGGATAAATTCCTGCCAGTCTCTACCAAGATCCCAAACTTCTAATCATCCTTCATCTTCCTACCTTCCAAAATGATCATTTGACTGTATTTAATGTCTTTCTACAGAAAATGTTAAGTGTAAAACTGTTTTTTAGGGCAGGCGGTCTCTGTTTGCATATCTAGCCAGGATATAAAGGACTTCAGACATTGGGGCAAGGTCACATAAAGGACACCCTCCAAGATTAAAACCAAGAAAACTCAGATTGTGGATTTTGTTTAAAAAAAAACAAAAAAAAGGATGAGAAGAAACCTGCTGATTAAAAGAGACTTAAAAGATATAACAATTTTTTAAATGATCAAGTCTAAACAAACCGTAGTGTCCATAGATACACACCGGGTAATAAAACTATTTTTAAAAACACAAGAAAGTGATAGCAGTTAGGTCAGCAGAGTGTTTACCTCTGGGGAAAGACAGGGTGGTGATTAGGATGGGGTATGTGGAGGGGCTTCTGGGTGTCTCCCTAAGTTCTATCTCTTGTCGTGGGTGATGGTTACAGGGAGTTCAATACGCTCTCCATGTCCCATTAAACCATTCATTGGCCTTATGTGGTGTTCTGTGTCTGTGTTTTATTTTACCTTAAACAGGTTTTATAATTTAAGAATAATTTAAGCATATTATTTACAAATACAGAGGTAATCAGGAGAAACGGCTAAAACAGGAGAGGGTAGTTCCTTCTAGGGGGCGTATGGCTTAGGGGTGATGAACTCCTATATTTCATTGTAAATCTTTTGATGCTGAGTCTTTCTGATTAAAAAAAATTAATTAATCTTAAAAATAATATAAACTAGGTATAGTAAAAGCTTACCTGCAGGGCTGTCAAAAAGGATTTAATGATGAATACGGAGCACCCAGCCCAGTGCCTAGCTCTTAGGAGGCACTCAGTAAATGATGGGGATTCTATTCCTTCTCCCATGCCAAACGGAGGGATGGAGAAATGTGTCCATGGATCCCCAGCACTGCCTGCCACATGGTATGCACTCAATATATATCTATTTATTGAATGAATAAGTGAATATAGGGGTCTCTTTATATAATTCAACGTATTTTCAACATAAGCTTCCTAGCAAATCCTTGCTAGTTCTGGCTGTGAGCCAGCTCGGAAACACCACATCATATTAAGGCATTTCTAATTAGCGTGAGGGAGGTATTGAAGCAGGGTTTGGTTAAAATATTTCAGAGGAATATAGCCTCTCTGTCCCCAGAAATAGTTGAATAAAAAAAATATTAAACTCTAAATCGCAAAAGTAACATGTATACTAAAAAAAAAATTTTTTTTTTGGCCACACCCTGTGGCTGGCGGGAACTTAGTTCCCCAACCTGGGATTGAACCCACACCCTCAGCAGTAAAAGTGCAGAGTCCTAACCACTGGACTGCAAGGGAATTCCCAATATATTAAAAATTTTTAAGCTGCCTTTTGCCCCTCCCCACCACACCCCTAAATGTGGGCTGGACTTAGTGACTTGTTTCCAAAGAATGGAACAAAAGAGGAAAAATAATAACATTACAGTGGCCAAGTCTGAGAGACCACCTTAACCCAGAGACCAAGATTAACATCTACAGTGATAAGTCCTGTTGATGGCTAGCAATGAGAAGGTGGATGCCTCCTCTCTGTGGAATTCTTTCCCCGAATTCACAACCTCAATCTAATCATGAGAAAGTCAAAATTGAAGGACATTCTATAAAATATCTGACAAAACTGTCAAGATCATGAAAAAACATGGTAATTAATTTGATCGTTGTAATCATTTCACGGTGTGTATATATATATATACATATATATATATATATGTATATTAAATCATCACACTGTACACCTTTAGAAAAAATAAAAGTTTGCTGAATGAAAACAAAATCATGAAAAACAAGGAAAGAATGCAAAACTGCCCCACACTAGACTGTGGCACATGACAACTAAATGTGATGTCTGTCATATCCTGGATTCGATATTGGGACAGAAAGAGAACAGTAGTGTAAAGACTGGTAAAATCTGAAGAAAGTCCAGAATTTAGTTAATAATAACTTACAATCTTGGTTTCTTACTTCTGACAAATGTACCAAGGTGATGTAAGATGTGAACATTAGGGGAAAGGGGTGAGGGCTGATACAGGAACTCACTGTAATATCTTTGCAACTTTTCTGCAAATCTAAATTATTCTAAAATTAAAAGCTTATTTTTTTTTAACCCTGAAATCCTGTTTTTACTAAGTCTTAAGTGCATGTGAAGGTGCATAAGTTTATACAGCCTAAGATCCATTCACTGACATTATTACTTTTTTTTTTTTTTTGCGGTATGCAGGCCTCTCACTGTTGTGGCCTCTCCCGTTGCGGAGCACAGGCTCCGGACGCGCAGGCTCAGCGGCCATGGCTCACGGGCCCAGCCACTCCCCGGCATGTGGGATCCTCCCGGACCAGGGCACGAACCCGTGTCCCCTGCATCGGCAGGCGGACTCTCAACCACTGCGCCGCCAGGGAAGCCCTGACATTATTACTTTTAAATTTATTTATTTTATCTTTGGCTGCGTTGGGTCTTCGTTGCGGTGCGCGGGCTTCTCATTGTGGTGACTTCTCTTGTTTCGGAGCGCAGGCTCTAGGTGCGCGGGCTCAGTAGTTGTGGCGCACGGGCTTAGTTGGTCCGCGGCATGTGGGATCTTCCCGGACCAGGACTCATCCGCTGCATTGGCAGGCGGATTCTTAACTACTGCGCCACCAGGGAAGCCCTAAAAGTTTATTTTTTTAAGTGTTGCCTTTAAGATTTTCTTATTACAAAAAGCTTTCAGAAACAAAAACAAACCCTAAACGTACCGCATAGGAGAAGGGTTATACTTCGGAGTGCGCTGAGGGCATTATGGACCATTCTGCCTTTTGAGTAATGCAGCATGAAAGCAATGAAGCAAAGAAAACAAAAGACAGGTAGACTTAGGGAGGGAAAAATATTTTGAACACAAATCATCTTGCAGTGACTTCCATTTCAAGGGAATGGCAATTCCTCACACTCTTCCTTGGGTAAACTCCTGGAATGTGCAGACTGGACAACTGTGAGAATGGAGGGGGGAAGAGCTTTCCACGGAGAGGGATTGATCGGCTCGGGGAACTGGAGGAAGCCCAGTAGAGGTGATGTGGCGAGGCTAATTCAATGACATGCCTCTGGAGGGAGATTAACCCAGCAGAACCACACGCTGATGACTTTCCATGGTCCCTCTGACCCCTGTTGTGATGCTCGGAGAAGGAACCTATCCAAAGTGAATCACCCACATTTATTTACTCATGAGGAAACCTCAGACGAGCCCAAGCGGAGGAGTGTTGTATAAATGACAGGTCTGCACTCTTCAAAAGAGTCTAATGTTACAAAAGACAAAGTCTGAGATTAAAAAAGGCTAAAGACATAACGACTAAATGTCTGCTGGGGACTGGATCCCTGAAGAAAAACTAATTTTATAAAGGGTCTTTTGGGGACAATTTGTGAAATTTAAATATGGACTGTATATTAAATAATAGTATTGAACCAATGTCAAATTTCTGAATTCGATCATTGTACTGTAGTTCCTATGTTAAGAGGATGCCCTTGTTCTTAGAGGATACAGGCTGAAATATTTAGAAGTGAAGGGCCATGATGTCTCCAGTGTACCCTCAAGTGGATCAGCAAAAATAATATACAAATAATAATAGTAATAATAATAAGACATATATTGAAAGTGATAAAGCAGATATGGCAAAATATTGCAATCGGTAAATCCAGGGAAAAGGTAGACAGGTGCTTATTACTCTATTCTTGCAACTTTTCTGTAGGTTTGCAATTTTTCAAAATAAAAAGGGAAAGGAAATCCCTCAGGCTATTGTACCGTGAGTGGATTGGAGGGAGCAATAAAGAAGGTTGGTCCAGGTAAGACAGAACGGTGGTCTGGACTAAGCATTTGTCAATGGACATGTAGAGATGCATGTATGGTTGACGTACATCTGGGATGTGAAGGAATGAAAGGAAGGAGGTATTATGTTCACACTTGACATGTGACAAGTCTACACCTCAGTTGCTTTCTGACTGGAGTATCAGCAAAATATTACCTTTCAACATGTTACAATAATCATTAAAATCACCATAAGCATAAATGTAATAAGTGTTATTGTGAATGTTATTATTACAAACTACATACTAATAATTTGTTTCCATTGAGATAATAAATGCTCATGGATGAACTGTAACCACAGGCTGAAGTCTATGATCCAGCTGGTGTTGGAAGGAGACCCGGGAAATTATGGCGAAAGCTTCCTGCCGGTTCTGATGTAGTCAGGTCACAGAGCCACCGCTCTAGAAACCCAGATCCATTCTAGTCTGGGTTTGGATTCCAGTCTCTCATCCTGTTGCCTCTTAGTGTTTCAGAGGAAGCCCACCCTCAAGCTAAGTGGATTTATTAATTACTGTTGCAGGGATTGTCCAACAGACAGACAAGATTATTCAAGAGAACTTGAAGTCAAAGCAGGGGAAGATATCACCACTCTCATTAAGGACTTTGAAAGAGTAGCTTCTTTTTTTTTTTTTTTTTTTTGCGGTACGTGGGCCTCTCACTGTTGTGGCCTCTCCCGTTCCGGAGCACAGGCTCCGGACGCGCAGGCCCAGCGGCCATGGCTCACGGGCCCAGCCTTTCCGCGGCACGTGGGATCTTCCCAGACCGGGGCACGAATCCGCGTCCCCTGCACCAGCAGGCGGACTCTCAACCACTGCGCCACCAGGGAAGCCCAAGAATAGCTTCTTAAATTCTCTCTCCAAGTCCTGCTCCTCAAGTTTCTGATTTCTAAATTTTATCTCAAGGATAGCGGAATAAGAATACATGTTGTGGCATTTACAATTTAAATCATGTGACTTTGGCAACAGTTACAAAACAACCCCAAATTAAGGAAAAACACTGCAGCAAGACAAGTTTCACAACTGGACCCGCTGGAAATTCCAAGCCCTGGTGAAAGTAAAACAACGGAAAAACACATGCTATCAACTTTCAAGCCTCTCTCGGCTCTCGGACACTTGCAAGAATTCCAGACACCAGATGAGGATAGACATCAAGTCCATTACAATGTAATGATGGCTCCTTAGATGACAGCTCTAGGTTCTGCATACATTCAATCAATGTGAATCTAAGAAATCTCTTTTGGCGTTCATAAAACCAACTAGTTCTGAAGTTCAGTGTTCATTCTTGTCCGAGATTTAGAGACCCTGTACTTTCCCCAAGTGCTTCCCTGGACTAATTCAACCTGTGCACATAGATACAGCTAACTCTTCCGAGCCTACCGGTGTAAATCCTTCCTGCCTTAAGAGGAAAAGTTTTAAGTTTAAATGAAAAATGCTGTTTGCCCAAAGATATATGTACAAAGACACTTACTTCAGGGTTGCTTATAACAGCAAAAAAGAACCTAAATGTTCTTTAAATAAGTTATGGTATATCCATATTATGGAATTATATGCAGTAATTTTGTTTTCTTTTTAATGAAGTAGCTCTGGTACAGAAAGATCTTTAAGACTATTAGGCTGCAGGGGAAAGCGAGTTGCAGAATAACATTTTTAATTTTTTTTAACATCTTTATTGGAGTATAATTGCTTTACAATGTTGTGTTAGTTTCTGCTGTATAACAAAGTGAATCAGCTATACATATACATATATCCCCACATCCCCTCCCTCTTGTGTCTCCCTCCCTCCCATCCTCCCTATCCCACCCCTCTTGATGGACACAAAGCACCGAGCTGATCTCCCTGTGCTATGTGGCTGCTTCCCACTAGCTATCTATTTTACATTTGGTAGTGTATATATGTCCATGCCACTCTCTCACTTCGTCCCAGCTTACCCTTCCCCCTCCCCATGTCCTCAAGTCCATTCTCTACATCTGTATCTTTATTCCTGTCCTGTCCCTAGGTTCTTCAGAACCATCTTTTTTTTTTTTAGATTCCATATATATGTGTTAGCATACGGTATTTGTTTTTCTCTTTCTGACTTACTTCACTCTGTAGGACAGTCAAAATGGATTAAAGACCTAAATGGAAGGCGAGACACTATCAAACTCTTAGAGGAAAACATAGGCAGAACACTCTTTGACATAAATCACAGCAAGATCCTTTTTGACCCACCTCCTAGAGAAATGGAAATAAAAACAAAAATAAACAAATGAGACCTAATGAAACTTAAAAGCTTTTGCACAGCAAAGGAAACTATAAACAAGATGAAAAGACAACCCTCAGAATGGGAGAAAATATTTGCAAACGAAGCAACTGACAAAGGATTGATCTCCAAAATATACAAGCAGCTCAATATTAAAAAAACAAACAACCCAATCCAAAAATTGGCAGAAGACCTAAATAGACATTTCTCCAAAGAAGATATACAGAATAACATTTTAAAATATTTACGTTTAAAAAATCAAAACTAAATACATATGTACACGTTAATATTATCTCTGTGCATATATATGTATGTTAATGCAAGAAAAGGTCTGGAAGGGCCTTCTACAAACTTTCATTAGCACTTACCTTTGGAGAAGGAAATGGAGTTGGCAGAAAGCAAGGAGAAACTTTCATTTTTACTCTATTTAACTGGGTCTTGTTGAATTTTTAATTATAATCATGATTTGTACATCACTTCTGTAATTTTCCAAAAATTTGTATGTAAGTCAAATGTACAGAAAATAAATAGCAAAAAAGCTTTGTGAAGATTATTCTATTTCTATTGTGTTCTCCTAACTGCAGACAATGAGCATTTACTACTTTTATTTTTAAAATAATACAAAGTGTTTTTAAAAAGAAAAGATAATCATATTCTGTAACTGGAGCTGGGGAAAACCAGGCTGTTTCTGAATAAAAGAGCCCAGTAAGGGATCCCTAAATGGTTCAGGAAAGGGTTGCCAAACTTGCTTCAAATTTGCCACAAAGTTGCTACAAGTGTGGAGCAGTTGGTTTGCTGGGCCGACCTTCTGTGGACCTACAGGGATAGAGAAGCCTTCACCCCGGGGCCCTGTTCCCTGTCCCTTTGGGCCCAGGAGGGAACAGTACCTGGGAGTCTGGGCCACTGTAAGCAGACTGCCCCTCACTGAGCCCCATGGTGTGTGCCCATCAAAGGCCTGTAGCCGGCAAGCACCACTATCCTTCTGCAAGGACAGAAAGAGCACCTGAGGGGACAACGCTGACTTCATTAGATGCCAGCAGCAGGAACTGCTCCTGGGGGCCAAACTGCTCCCAGAGTGACTTATAGAAGTTTGCACAAAACACAAGAGTGACAACTTGATGATCTCAGCTCTCTCTGCTCTTTTTTATTGGCTGGCCCAAACAGCATCCCCCTATGCCTGAGACTCTGACCTGCCCAAAAGGAAGATACCAAACATTAACTTTAGAACCAGGCCATGGCAGAGACCCAGTATGAGCTGATGTCTCTCAGAGAGGCGACCATACCTCCAAAGAATCCAAGAATTAAGCTAGACGGTTTTAGCATCATCTTCTTTCCTTAAATTAATCCAGGCAACCTCACTTATTGCTATTTTAAATATGTGCTTAAGTGGAAGATTTAATGGGTACTGTTTTGTTCAGCTAGGCCTATTAGTGAATTAACAATGACAAAATAATACCTAACACTTACAGTCCAGCATTGACATGTATTGCACGCATTGAACACGTGGGCAGGTGTTGTGTTATGTGCCTGACATACTTCATCTCATTTAATCCTTACAACAGCATTAGACCTGGGTGTTATTATTATCATCCCCATTTGACTGATGAGGAAACTGAGACTGACCAAGAATACACAGCTGGTAAGTGGCAGAGCCTATATCCGAATTTGTGTACATTTGATTTCAAAGCCTGTGCTCTTAACTGCTGTGTTATTTGGGGGAAAGATCTGTTCTTCAGATGAACAAAAGTCCTAAACTACCTCATCATTTGTACCTGAAATTCAAACCAGGTAGCTTGAGAGGTCCCAAAACAAAATGCTCCCAAAAGACTCTCAGCCTGAGTTTTCTCATCTCTAGATGGGAACGGTAATACTAGACTCTATCTCACAGGGTTGTGAGAACCCAAGGAGGAAACTCACACAAAGGGCTTAGCTTAGTATCTGGCACATAGCAATTGTTCAATAAATAAGTGATCAAAATAACTAACACTTCAAAAGCGTGCCAGTAAATATATCAGCTGGATTAGTTTACCAATACAGCCAGCAAACACCTCAGAGAAAGCAGGGTCCAAGCCATGCGATACTGAAAGGGGAAGTCTTAATGGAAGGACTGAAGAAGTCATGAGAATTAAGTCCATGTACTAGGCAATGCTCCTTGGAACTGGAACCCACCCCCTTGGTGCTGGGCAGGGGAGCAGAGAGGAGGGAAGGGAGATGGGAACACAGGGACCCAGGCAGAACAAGCTGGTTACTGAACCTTCCTCTCCATCCTCCCACCAACAGGGCTATCTTAGTGAAATTGAGGTACAATGAGCTCAATGCTATTTGAAAGTTGCTAAGACAGTTCTCACCACAAAACAAAACGAAACATTGTAACTATGTGAGGTGATGGATGTGTTAACTAACCTTACCAGTGGTATTTATTTGTAGTACATACATATGTCAAATCTTTATGTTGTATACCTTAAAGATACATAATATTATATGTTAATTATATCTCAGTAATGCTGAAAAAATAAATTAGTTCAATGCCCTCTCTAAAAGGGGGGAAAGCCATGAAAGGGCAGCATTAAAAGCTGAAAGATGTTTGGGTAAGGGAATAAAAGGAAGCCTTACCTTTTTAGCATCAGATTGGAGGTTTTCAAACTGTGTTCCATGGAACCCTGCTTTGCGGGTTCCACAAATGTTTTCATTAGGATTTCACTTTTTAAAAATAACTAGGTTAAATAATGAACAGACATGCTTAAGAGTGTTATAAATCAAATTTAAACTCATTAGAGACCCCCAACTGAGATAACTTGGGAGGTTAACTTATTTTTATGAAGACCTCAAAAGTAAATGTTCTGGGGAGGAAGCTTCGGAGCCGCGGAGGAGAGCACAGCAACAGGGGTGCAGAGGGCAAAGCGGAGAGATTCCCGCACAGAGGATCAGAGCTGACCAGCACTCACCAGCCCGAGAGGCTCGTCTGCCCACCCGCCGGGGTGGGCGGGGCTGGGAGCTGAGGCTCGGGCTTCGGTCAGAGCGCAGGGAGAAGACTGGGTTTGGCGGCGTGAACACAGCCTGAGGGGACTAGTGAGCCACAGCTAGTGGGAAGGAGTCCGGGAAAAAGTCTGGACCTGCCTAAGAGGCAAGAGACCATTGTTTCAGGGTGCACAAGGAGAGGGGATTCAGAGCACCGCCTAAACGAGCTCCAGAGACAGGTGTGAGCTGTGGCTATCAGCGTGGACACCAGAGACCGACATGAATTGCTAAGGCTGCTGAAGCCACAAAGAAGCCTGTGTGTGAGCACAGGGCACTATCCACACACCCCTTCCGCGGAGCCTGTGCAGCCCGTCACTGCCAGGGTCCTGGGATCCAGGGACAACTCGCCCGGGAGAACGCACGGTGCGCCTCAGGCTGGTGCAACGTGACGCCGGCCTCTGCCGCCGCAAACTCCACCCGCACTCCGTGCCCCTCCCTCCCCCCACCCCCCCCCCCCCGCCCCAGCCTGAGTGAGCCGGAGCCCCCGAATCAGCTGCTCCTTTAACCCCGTCCTGTCTGATCGAAGAACAGACGCCCTCAGGCGACCTACACGCACAGGCGGGGCCAAATCCAAAACTGAGCCCCTGGGAGCTGTGAGAACAAAGAAGAAAAAGGGAAATCTCTCCCAGCAGCCTCAGAAGCAGCAGATTAAAGCTCCACAATCAACTTAATCTACCCTGCATCTGTGGAATACATGAATAGACAACGAATCATCCCAAATTGAGGAGGTGGCCTTTGAGAGCAAGATTTATTATTTTTTCCCCTTTTCCTCTTTTTGTGAGTGTGTATGTGTATGCTTCTGTGTGAGATTTTGTCTGTATAGCTTTGCTTTCATCATTTGTCCTAGGGTTCTATCCATCCGTTGTTTTTTTTTTCTTTAAAAAAAATTGTTTTCTTAATAATTATTTTTTATTTTAATTTCTTTCTTTCTTTCTTTCTTTCTTTCTTTCTTTCTTTCTTTCTTTCTTTCTTTCTTTCTTTCTTTCTTTCTTCTTTTTCTCCCTTTTATTCTGAGCCATGTGGATGAAAGGCTCTTGGTGCTCCAGCCAGGAGTCAGTGCTGTGCCTCTGAGGTGGGAGAGCCAACTTCAGGACACTGGTCCACAAGAGACCTCCCAGTTCCACATAATATCAAAGGGCAAAAATCTCTCAGAGATCTCCATCTCAATACCAGCACCCAGCTTCACTCAACGACCAGCAAGCTACAGTGCTGGACACCCTATGCCAAACAACTAGCAAGACAGGAACACAACCCCACCCATTAGCAGAGAGGCTGCCTAAAATCATAATAAGTCCACCGAAACCCCAAAACACACCACCAAACGTGGACCTGCCCACCAGATAAATAAGATCCAGCCTGATCCACCAGAACACAGGCACTAGTGCCCTCCACCAGGAAGCCTACACAACCCACTGAACCAACTTTAGCCACTGGGGACAGACACCAAAAACAACGGGAACTACGAACCTGCAGCCTGCAAAAAGGAGACCCCAAACACAGTAAGATAAGCAAAATGAGAAGACAGAGAAACACACAGCAGATGAAGGAGCAAGATAAAAACCCACCAGACCTAACAAATGAAGAGGAAATAGGCAGTCTACTTGAAAAAGAATTCAGAATAATGATAGTAAAGATGACCCAAAATCTTGGAAATAGAATAGAGAAAATGCAAGAAACATTTAACAAGGACCTAGAAGGACTAAAGATGAAACAAGCAACGATGAACAACACAATAAATGAAATTAAAAATACTCTAGATGGGATCAATAGCAGAATAACTGAGGCAGAAGAATGGATAAGTGACCTGGAAGATAAAATAGTGGAAATAACTACTGCAGAGCAGAATAAAGAAAAAAGAATGAAAAGAATTGAGGACAGTCTCAGAGACCTCTGGGACAACATTAAACGCACCAACATTCGAATTATAGGGGTTCCAGAAGAAAAAGAGAAAAAGAAAGGGACTGAGAAAATATTTGAAGAGATTATAGTTGAAAACTTCCCTAATATGGGAAAGGAAATAGTTACTCAAGTCCAGGAAGCACAGAGAGTCCCATACAGGATAAATCCAAGGAGAAACACGCCAAGACACATATTAATCAAACTGTCAAAAATTAAATACAAAGAAAACATATGAAGAGCAGCAAGGGAAAAACAACAAATAACACACAAGGGAATACCCATAAGGTTAACAGCTGATCTTTCAGCAGAAACTCTGCAAGCCAGAAGGGACTGGCAGGACATATTTAAAGTGATTAAGGAGAGAAACCTACAACCAAGATTACTCTGCCCAGCAAGGATCTCATTCAGATTTGATGGAGAAATTAAAACCTTTACAGATAAGCAAAAGCTGAGAGAGTTCAGCACCACCAAACCAGCTTTACAACAAATGCTAAAGGAACTTCTCTAGGCAAGAAACACAAGAGAAGGAAAAGACCTACAATAACAAACCCAAAACAATTAAGAAAATGGGAATAGGAACATACATATCGATAATAACCTTAAATGTAAATGGATTAAACGCTCCCACCAAAAGACACAGACTGGCTGAATGGATACAAAAACAAGACCCATATATATACTGTCTACAAGAGACCCACTTCAGACCTAGGGACACATACAGACTGAAAGTGAGGGAATGGAAAAAGATATTCCACGCAAATGGAAACCAAAAGAAAGCTGGAGTAGCAATTCTCATATCAGATAAAATAGACTTTAAAATAAAGACGATTACAAGAGACAAAGAAGGACACTACATAATGATCAAGGGATCAATCCAAGAAGAAGATATAACAATTGTAAATATTTATGCACCCAATATAGGAGCACCTCAATACATAAGGCAAATACTAACAGCCATACAAGGGGAAATCAACAGTAACACATTCATAGTAGGGGACTTTAACACCCCACTTTCACCAATGGACAGATCATCCAAAATGAAAATAAATAAGGAAACACAAGCTTTAAATGATACATTAAACAAGATGGACTTAATTGATATTTATAGGATATTCCATCCAAAAACAACAGAATACACATTTTTCTCAAGTGCTCATGGAATATTCTCCAGGATAGATCATATCTTGGGTCACAAATCAAGCCTTGGTAAATTTAAGAAAATTAAAATTTTATCAAGTATCTTTTCCGACCACAATGCTATGAGACTAGATATCAGTTACAGGAAAAGATCTGTAAAAAATACAACCACATGGAGGCTAAACAATACACTACTTAATAACGAAGTGATCACTGAAGAAATCAAAGAGGAAATAAAAAAAATACCTAGAAACAAATGACAGTGGAGACACGACGACCCAAAACCTATGGGATGCAGCAAAAGCAGTTCTAAGAGGGAAGTTTATAGCAATACAATCCTACCTCAAGAAACAGGAAACATCTCGAATAAACAACCTAAACTTGCACCTAAAGCAATTAGAGAAAGAAGAACAAAAAAACCCCAAAGTTAGCAGAAGGAAAGAAATCATAAAGATCAGATCAGAAATAAATGAAAAAGAAATGAAGGAAATGATAGCAAAGATCAATAAAACTAAAAGCTGGTTCTTTGAGAAGATAAACAAAATTGATAAACCATTAGCCAGACTCATCAAGAAAAAAAGGGAGAAGACTCAAATCAATTGAATTAGAAATGAAAAAGGAGAAGTAACAACTGACACTGCAGAAATACAAAAGATCATGAGAGATTACTACAAGCAACTCTATGCCAATAAAATGGACAACCTGGAAGAAATGGACAAATTCTTAGAAATGCACAACCTGCCAAGACTGATTCAGGAAGAAATAGAAAATATGAACAGACCAATCACAAGCACTGAAATTGAAACTGTGATTAAAAATCTTCCAACAAACAAAAGCCCAGGACCAGATGGATTCACAGGCGAATTCTATCAAACATTTAGAGAAGTGCTAACACCTATCCTTCTCAAACTCTTCCAAAATATAGCAGAGGGAGGAACACTCCCAAACTCATTCTACGAGACCACCATCACCCTGATACCAAAACCAGACAAGGATGTCACAAAAAAAGAAAACTACAGGCCAATATCACTGATGAACATAGATGCAGAAATCCTCAACAAAATACTGGCAAACAGAATCCAACAGCACATTAAAAGGATCATACACCATGATCAAGTGGGGTTTATTCCAGGATTGCAAGGATTCTTCAATATATGCAAATCAATCAGTGTGATACACCATATTAACAAATTGAAGGAGAAAAACCACATGATCATCTCAGTAGATGCAGAGAAAGCTTTTGACAAAATTCAACACCCATTTATAATAAAAACCCTGCAGAAAGTAGGCATAGAGGGAACTTTCCTCAACATAATAAAGGCCATATATGACAAACCCACAGCCAACATAGTCCTCAATGGTGAAAAACTGAAACCATTTCCACTAAGATCAGGAACAAGACAAGGTTGCCCACTCTCACCACTATTATTCAACATAGTTTTGGAGGTTTTAGCCACAGCAATCAGAGAAGAAAGGGAAATAAAAGGAATCCAAATCGGAAAAGAAGAAGTAAAGCTGTAACTGTTTGCAGATGACATGATACTATACATAGAGAATCCTAAAGATGCCACCAGAAAACTACTAGAACTAATCAGTGAATTTGGTAAAGTAGCAGGATACAAAATTAATGCACAGAAATCTCTGGCATTCCTATACACTAAGGATGAAAAATCTGAAAGTGAAATCAAGAAAACACTCCCATTTACCATTGCAACAAAAAGAATAAAATATTTAGGAATAAACCTACCTAAGGAGACAAAAGACCTATATGCAGAAAATTATAAGACACTGATGAAAGAAATTAAAGATGATACAAATAGATGGAGAGATATACCATGTTCTTGGATTGGAAGAATCGACATTGTGAAAATGACTCTACTACCCAAAGCAATCTACAGATTCAATGCAATCCCTATCAAACTACCAATGGCATTTTTCACAGAAATAGGACAAAAACTTTCACAATTTGTATGGAAACACAAAAGACCCCAAATAGCCAAAGCAATCTTGAGAAAGAAAAACGGAGCTGGAGGAATCAGGCTCCCTGACTTCAGACTATACTACAAAGCTACAGTCATCAAGAGAGTATAGTACTGGCACAAAAACAGAAAGATAGATCAATGGAACAGGATAGAAAGCCCAGAGATAAACCCATGCACATATGGTCACCTTATCTTTGATAAAGGAGGCAGGAACGTACAGTGGAGAAAGGACAGCCTCTTCAATAAGTGGTGCTGGGAAAACTGGACATCTACATGTAAAAGTATGAGATTAGATCACTCCCTAACACCATACACAAAAATAAACTCAAAATGGATTAAAGACCTAAATGTAAGGCCAGACACTATAAAACTCCTAGAGGAAAACATAGGCAGAACACTCTATGACATAAATCACAGCAAGATCCTTTTTGACCCACCTCCTACAGAAATGGAAATAAAAACAAAAATAAACAAATGGGACCTAATGAAACTTCAAATCTTTTGCACAGCAAGGAAACCATAAACAAGACCAAAAGACAACCCTCAGAATGGGAGAAAATATTTGCAAATGAAGCCACTGACAAAGGATTAATCTCCAAAATTTATAAGCAGCTCATGCAGCTCAATAACAAAAAAAAAACAAATAACACACTCCAAAAATGGGCAGAAGACCTAAATAGACATTTCTCCAAAGAAGATATACAGATTGCCAACAAACACATGAAAGAATGCTCAACATCATTAATCATTAGAGAAATGCAAATCAAAACTACAATGAGATATCATCTCACACTGGTCAGAATGGCCATCATCAAAAATCTAGAAACAATAAATGCTGGAGAGGGTGTGGAGAAAAGGGAACCCTCTTGCACTGCTGGTGGGAATGTGAATTGGTTCAGCCACTATGGAGAACAGTATGGAGGTTCCTTAAAAAACTACAAATAGAACTACCATATGACCCAGCAATCCCACTACTGGGCATATACCCTGAGAAAACCAAAATTCAAAAAGAGTCATGTACCAAAATGTTCATTGCAGCTCTATTTACAATAGCCCGGAGATGGAAACAACCTAAGTGCCCGTCATCGGATGAATGGATAAAGAAGATATGGCACATATATACAATGGAATATTACTCAGCCATAAAAAGAAACGAAATTGAGCTATTTGTAATGAGGTGGATAGACCTAGAGTCTGTCATACAGAGTGAAGTAAGTCAGAAAGAAAAAGACAAATACCGTATGCTAACACATATATATGGAATTTAAGAAAAAAATGTCATGAAGAACCTAGGGGTAAAGCAGGAATAAAGACGCAGACCTCTTAGAGAACAGACTTGAGGTTATGGGGAGGGGGAAGGGTGAGCTGTGACAGGGCGAGAGAGAGTCATGGGCATATACACACTAACAAACGCAGTGAGGTAGATAGCTAGTGGGAAGCAGCCGCATGGCACAGGGATATTGGCTCGGTGCTTTGTGACAGCCTGGAGGGGTGGGATGGGGAGGGTGGGAGGGAGGGAGACGCAACAGGGAAGACATATGGGAACATATGTTTATGTATGACTGATTCACTTTGTTATAAAGCAGAAACTAACACACCATTGTAAAGCAATTATACCCCAATAAAGATGTTAAAAAAAAAAAAAAAAAACTACAAATAGAACTACCATATGACCCAGCAATCCCACTACTGGGCATATACCCAGAGAAAACTGTAATTCAAAAAGTGTCATGTACCAAAATGTTCATTGCAGCTCTATTTACAATAGCCAGGAGATGGAAACAACATAAGTGTCCATGATCGGATGAATGGATAAAGAAGATGTGGCACATATATACAATGGAATATTACTCAGCCATAAAAGAAATGAAATTGAGTTATTTGTAGTGAGGTGGATGGACCTAGAGTCTGTCATACAGAGTGAAGTAAGTCAGAAAGAGAAAGACAAATACCGTATGCTAACACATATATATGGAATATAAGAAAAAAAATGTCACGAAGAACCTAGGGGTAAGACGGGAAGAAAGACACAGACCTACTAGAGAATGGACTTGAGGATACGGGGAGGGGGAAGGGTAAGCTGTGACAAAGCGAGAGAGAGGCATGGACATACATACACTACCAAACGTAAGGTAGATAGCTAGTGGGAAGCAGCCGCATGGCACAGGGAGATCAGCTCCGTGCTTTATGACCACCTAGAAGGGTGGGATAGGGAGGGTGGGAGGGAGGGAGACGCAAGCGTGAAGAGATATGGGAACATATGTATATGTATAACTGATTCACTTTGTTATAAAGCAGAAACTAACACACCATTGTAAAGCAATTACACTCCAATAAAGATTTAAAAATTAATAAAAATAAAGATGTAAAAAAAATAATAAATAAATAAATAAAATAAAAATGTTCTCCTACTACCTTTCTTTATTGAAAAGAATCTTGGATAATGCAAGACAACTGTTTAAAAAACAACAGAAACAAAACAAAAGCAGTACTTTCAATCATGTATTTGTGTGAAGTTGGATTTTCTTAATCCTCTGTGAGCAAAAACAAAATTCAGATACAAACTGGTTGCCGAGACCAATAGCAGACTGCCAATTCCAAATTTTCATGTTCTTCAAGTAGCTGCTTTGTTCTGATTAACTTTATAAAATTAACTTATAAAATAACTGCACAGTAATAAAATACCATAGAAAATACTACATACATATGTAGTAAAGTTCTACCTAAGATTTTATTTTTCACAAAGATGGTGGTACTAAATGGAAAGTTTGGAAACTTCAGCCCTTGATCATTTGGACAATGGGACGGGGAGGGTGAGGTTCCATGCATAAGACCCTCTGGTTCCTGCTCTACCCCTGAATGTTAAGACCACCTCTTTCTCTTTCCTGTCCAAGCCCTGTGGCTCTGCAGGAACCAGGAAGAGACGGAGATTCAGAAAGCTGAAATGGAGCCTGCAACCCTTTTCTGCTGCACGGGTCCACTACACAGAAGTGACCCTGCTTCAATGCCCAGCAACTTCCACCAGCCCCTCCTTCCTTACTCTAGGTAATACTGACTTAGAAAACAATGCAAGCCAGTCTTGCTAAGATCTCAGGCCTTCCAGGTCTGGAAAGTTTGCACTCTTATCCAGGAACTTCCTTCCCTCTCTGGCATTCTTCAGTTTAATCCATTGATTAGTGAAAACTGCTAATGACACGCCATAAGGAAAAATACCAACAGGAAAAGGTAGAGACAAACAGGAATGTTGAGCCTGGCCATCTCTTTGGGAAAATTCCAGAAGCAAGGGGTAGACGGAAAGGTGAAAACCTACAAGAGAAAGCATGTGGGAGAGCTGTGGGCCTTTTCACTTTTGTATAAATATACGTAAGAAAATATACGTAAGACCATATTCTATATTCTACAGTAAAGTGCCATTATCTTTGTTATAATTTTCCAAGTAAATGTGGTCACGTTCAAACACTGCAGCTTCAGCTCCACTATATTTCATATTATTTAGCCACTATACACAGTAAGCCTATTTCAACCATAACATCTCTATATCACACACACATAAAACGTTTCTGCACTCTGCATTTATGCCAAAACATTTCAAGTTAGAGGAATGACACATTATTTCAAGTCAGAGCAATGACTAAGTAGATAATTCCTTAGAGGTGGTTGTTAATCTGAATTGAACTACACCTCGCATAGTTATCCTCTACAGGTTTACAGATTCTGAAAAGTTGGAAGCTTGTGAGTTTGGTGACTTTCCAGTACAATATGAGAATTCTATCTGTCTGAAACAGGAATAGCCATAGTTAACCGGTGAAGCTGAATCATGGGTTCATGGAGGTTCAGAAATGTATTCTATTCTGTATCCTACTTTTGTACATGTTTAAAATTTCCCATAATGAAGTTTTTAAAAATAAAATGTATCTGCCTTCCTTGAGATCTATTTTAAAATAGATTCTATCAGCCAGCTTCATCTAACTCTTCCTGTGACAGAAGTCACACACTAACCAGCCTCGCCTACGAAGACTAACACATTCTTTCTGTTCCCTTTGGCCCTGCTTTGCAATTTTTCTTTATTGAATGTTCTCACACTTCTAACATTCACTTATTCACACTCTTCAGACGTCACTAGAGACTTTCTGTCCAATACTTCACTTCCCTATATACCCAAACAGAGAAGAGAAAAATCCTGAGCCTGATGTAATTCAAATTCTATTACATATCCTAAAGTTCAGGGTCAGCAGATATGATTACAAATAAAGGTCAATACAAAAACAATGTAAGACTGCTCCAAAATGCAAACGAATTTTCCAGAAATTCTAAAACCACTGAGTCCCTGTGAGGCCTCACAATCTTTATCACAAAAATCAGTAGCTTATAAAGAATTTTAGCCAAAATGTGCACAGAAAATAAAACAGTATATTTGCCCTTGGGTTGGGCTGTAGGGAGTAAAACGATGCCTTGTCACCTTAGCTGGCTTGCTGTGGGTAGCTCTCCTGACACCTCCCCAAATAAGACAGAAGCTCTTAGATCTTTGATTTAAACCCTTACATCGATTTCTCAAAGTTGCCATTTTTCTTTCCTTCCTTATCCTTTCTTCCCTTCCGGCTTTGTGACATTAACAAGCTAAGTAGGACGAGAAATCAATTGTCCTTTACCCTCCTGACTTAGTTCCTCCACGCCAGCCCCTGCCTGATCTCATGCTCTTGTTTTCACTCAATGCCCTTCTCTGGCCATGAAGCTTCAGAGGTGAACAGGACACTCTCTGTCTTCAAAGAGGTCACTTTCTTCTCTCCTTTGACCCTGGGTTCCTGTGTTCCAGTGCCCCATCTTGCTGAAAGGTGAGGGCCTGTTTAACTTAAGACTTGGCATGGAGTCAAGGTAATTGTTGTCAGGTTTTGGGTTTGTTTGTTTCTAACAAAAACCCATGGACAAATAATGTACATAAAATAAAAGCGAGACGTGTCTAGCAGTTCTTTTGAGAAAAATCAGGAGGTATTTTTGGCCATTCCCACTAGAGAGCACTAGACCCAGCACAAGTCCTCAATCACCTCTTCTGCCACCTGACTTCACCCCTCGCTGCCCCTTATGCCACCCAAGCTGTATGATTCTAAAAACCTCTTCCACATACACAAGGTCCGTACAGAACTGGGACCTTGCCTGTTGTAGAAAGTTGGAATTCCTGAAATAGATTTTATATGCTTCCTACCGATGGAGCTCAGGTCCCATCTTATTGGTTTCAGACCCTGCCTCAAATAGGGGTTCTGACACTGCAGTGAATTCAAGGGCTCTAGAGACAGACACAGCTGAGCCTGAGGGATTCTTTTTTTTTTTTACATCTTTATTGGAGTATAATTGCTTTACAATGGTGCATTGGTTTCTGCTTTATAACAAAGTGAATCAGTTATACATATGTTCCCGTATCTCTTCCCGAGCCTGAGGGATTCTAAGGGTAGGTGTGGAGGTGCCAGGAATAGATAAACAAAGAACAAAGCTTGTCAGGCTTACCATATCCTGCTCATAATCACATTATATACCTCTCGTGCTTTCTAGCAGTTTCTACACATCACAACCCTGTTCTCTCTAACTTTATTTTACAGGTTAGGAAAAACCGAGGTCCAGATTCATCTAAAGTTACTTGGCATCCAGCCCACCACCAGCATCCCCTCTGGGCAGGAGTCACTGAAGATCAATTAGGTCTCAGGACACTGATGACAACCTTGAATGTGTGGCCCTTTCTCCTTTGCAACCATGAGATCAGCAGACACAGGCCGACCACAGGAAGCGTCTGATCTCTCAGTCCAGCACAGTCCTCTGTCCGTGCTCTCCAGCCAGACCTCCAGGAATAAAACTGTGTTTAACAAAATTGTGTTTAAAGCTCAGAGAGCGCTTCCCTGGTGGCGCAGTGGTTGAGAGTCCGCCTGCCGACGCAGGGGACACGGGTTCGTGCTCCGGTCCGGGAGGATCCCACATGCCGTGGAGCGGCTGGGCCTGCGGGCCATGGCCGCTGAGCCTGCGCGTCCAGAGCCTGTGCTCCGCAACGGGAGAGGCCACAACAGTGAGAGGCCCGTGTACCGCAAAAAATAAATAAATGAATAAATAAAATAAAGCTCAGAGAGACCACACACTGTGGGGAAGCGTGGGGGCATTTCAGTAAGAGGCTGCTAGAACTTACAGGATTGGGGCTTTGGTTTGGTGGTTTGGGGGAGGGTTCAAGGAACAGAGTTTCACTCTGGACTGGGTGCTGTCAGGAAGGGGGGCTAATCCTTTGATCATGTATCTTAATAAATCTCATCTAGGACAGATGGGAGCAGTGCTAAAGCCGTCACTGGTACAGCAGCAGCGGTGACTGGGATTTGGCAGGAGAGGGGTGTTTGGTATTTTGCAATCTGCAGTGATCTTGTTTTTGTCCATGCTTAGGTGAAATTACAAAGCGGTCTTGTTTATTGTTTCACTTCATCATGGTCATACCATGACCTTGTCTCAGGTTGGTGTCCTGTGAGGTTGTTTACGTCCTACTAGGAAACACCATGGTCCAGCTGGAGTTGCTGGGCCAGCTCCAGAAAACATCCCAGGTGTAGCTATCGCTGGCTATTTCCTGGCTATCGGGGGCTGCTTTCCCCCCGCCACCCCTCAGCTCTCTTTAGTCTTGTCTTTTATGCCTGGAAGATGTCGTGGGGATTAGGTTAAATGAAATAGTACAGCACAATACCCCACAACTTCCTGTTTAAGTAACTAGCTCTCGTATGCTCTCTGTTGTTTTGGCAATTGTGGCTGTACCTCCCTGAGGACCTGAGAAGGGCCCTTCTGACAAATACCTCTCATTATCATCCCAAACCCAACATTATGACCAACGTCTGACTTAGGTGACAAACCTCTAACATCATCCAACCAGGAAGCCACAGTCAGGACTCGAACTCAGACCTTCTGCTTCCTGACCCTTTGCTTTCCGCACACGCTGTGACGATGGCACCAGCTAGTGACAGCCCACGCCAGAACCTGGACTTGCAATTCCAAGTCCAGTAGGGCTTTTTCACAAGACTATTGACTTGAGTCTGAAATTCTCCTATTAGAGATCAAGGTCAGAGCAACGACAGAAAGGGCACAAGTGCCCCCCTGCAATCCCTCCCGACTCTGCAGGGCAAAGGCACAGATTGGGACAGACATTGCAGTGAGACCTGAGGCCAGGAGCTATGCTGTGTCACATTAGAAGGGTCTCAACCTTATTCCCCTCCTCTTACCCCCTGAGATTCACACCCCACCTCCTCATTCTTCTACATTCTCTACCAGTTCCCATCTGAGGGCAGATTCTGCAGTGAGTTTGTTCTTCATGTTCTTTGCAGACTCTTCAAATGACACAAAGATCAGAACAATCAATGAATGTCCAGGAGGAGGGTCCCTCTCCATTCTGCAGCCTTCACCCCTACTTCTGCTGGAGGCTCATAAGTCAAAGTTGGAAAAGACAACATATTTAGGCTAATTTATACTTATTTCTGGTTCTCTGGGCTTTGGGGTAACAAAGATGGAAAAATATGCAGAAACAACTTCTTTTCAGGGTTTTCCAACTATTCTATGGGGTTGGGGGGCGGCAAGAGAATGAGTTTCTCCTTTACACAGCTTTTATAACCCACTGAAAAATATTTTTCTACCCCTCAGCTTGGGAAACAGGCAATTCTCAACCCAAGACGGGCTCTACAGTGAAGAGACCTAGCTTTCTGCAGAAGACTCACTCTCCAATTTTCCTTGTGTTTATTTTCAGTTATCTCAGCACAGAATGTTCTCTCAGGCAAGGTCAATTAAGAGACACTCTCTGAAATACAAATACAGTTGAGTTGGATCATAGAAAGAGGACTTGGTTAAATATATAGAAACAGTGGTTTCAACTATTAAATTATTTTGCTTCCTGTCAAGTCAAATCTGCATCTCAGTTTTCTTCTCCAAGATCCCTAACTACCAGGACGAGGTAAGAACAAAATAGGATTTCCACCAACAACACAAATGCCCAACCTTCCCGTGCAGAGTTTCTGTGGAATTCCATACCACCTTGATACAACCTGTATGCTCACTCGAGGGAGAAAAAAGTGAAAGACACATCCATATAACTTACAACATGAGTATGATACCCCCAAGGTTGTTAATAAATACTTTATTATGAATCATCACGTGGGAAATGAGTAGAAAATTAGGAATCCTTTTTACAAAATCTAATGTTTCTGACTCTGGTGTCTTAGAACCAAAATGAAGCTATTTTTCATTCATTTGTAAGCTCCTAATGTGTTTTATTCAACGTACTATTAAAACATAAGGGAACCCAAAAAGGGAACATAGGTTGATAAGCCAATAAAATCATTAGTCACAGAGCTTAAAAACTCATGCTGGATTGATTTTGGTTAAGTTCGGAGAGGCTCTAATTATTTGGTAATCATGGAAAGAGATCGTTTAGATAATTTATTCATAAAATCCTCTGTTAAGACTTTCAATATTCTGGCTCTTTTAACATGAGAATTAAGAGGCAAAATGCTCAAGTCCATCACTGTACCCTAATGGATTTAAGCATTGTTTTAAAAAATTGTGTCGTCCCTAGTAGAAGAAGCTAAAAGGCAGGCTAAGGCAACATGGAGAGCAGGCAAGGAGGAAAGTGGGACACAAGAAGGGGACCCAAGGTCAAGAAGGAACCGGGCTGCTTTACCCACAGCACCAGCTGGAGCAGTGTCCATCTGTTCAGGAAGACCCAGGCTGAATACCAAAATGAGCCAGATTGTGATGAATTTCACCGCCCACGTTATCTCCACAATTTAAATTTCTTTCCCGCAAACCTTTTTTCTCTGAGGGAGGAAACTAGAAGAGGGATCCTATCTGCTTCACCTTTTTATCCCCCAACTCCTGTCCCCTTGCCTAGCATATAACAGGTGCTAAATAATGGCTTAATTAAAAATCTCTCCACCTGGGGCATCTCTAGGACAAGTCTAAGAGGTCTGAGTACCATCTCCACGGTCAAACTTCCCTCGGGGATGGGGGGTGGGGAATGACTTAGCAAGCTTTTTTTATCTTCGTGGGGATACAAGGCATGGAAATGGAAGGCTTCGTTCTCTGTTCAAGGGGTTTTAAGTCGCAATGAACAGAGGGAGGGAAATTTGGAGAAATGGGCAACTCTTCTCACTCCCCAGAAACTGTGTCATGCTGGCGGTGACGGGCCTATCCTATAAGCCCTATAGGACAGATGGAAAACAGGAGGCCGAGAAAAGAAAACCCCTTTTTCCTGACGTCTTCCATTCCCATGGCCGTCATGGTGGATGCAGGCTCTTCCCCAGCAAGCCTGTCCCAGCTCAGCCAGGTTCAACTGAGCTGCCCTGGGAGAAGGTGGATGGAAACCGGGAGACTTCAAGGCACATTGCCTTGCTCTTGGTCTGTGGGGTTTTATTCCCATCACTGGGCCCAGGAAAATGCATTCAAATGACAATCTCCTGTCCACACACGGACCCCTTGAAGTGACTGGTTGGGGGGGAAGAAGAGCCTTACGCATTTTAACAGCAAGCTTGAGTCTCAGCCCTGGGAGGGCCACGCTCTGAGACCCTAGAACATGGGCCTGCACTGGCCCGCTTCTGGCAGGCCAATGGAGGGAGCGGTGCGCACCCCGCTGGGGTCACTGCAGCTCAGACCCCGTCCAGAAGCCTGGGGCTGCTGGCAGTACACCAGGGCCCGGACCGCACTCCTACCCTTTCCTAGAAACCAAATGCTGATGGGATCAAAGAGCTGGAAGCCACTTTCTTATTTTGGGAATGGATCTTTTATTTCGTAACTGGTAAAGGGTATTTTCTATGCAAAATCGCTGCTAAGCAATTCACTGTGATGCCTAATATACCTACCCTAATTCTTTTTTTCACTGATAGTCTCAGTTTGCTCTTCCCCAGACAAAGGTTTCTGGATTAATTGTGCTGATCTTTCTCAATCAGAAAAGAGGTGAGATATCTCCAGAACACTAACTTTATGAACGTGGACAGTACGTTATTATTACACGTCCATTATTACAATGACCAGAATATTCTCTACAATGCTTCAAAATTGGGTTTGTAATGATTACCTGGACAGGAGGCTTACCAATGACTCACATTTTATGAAAAGGATTTTAAGTCCATGTGTATAATGCTACCGAGATAGAATTCTCTAGGAAGAGAATTCCTCTTTTATTTATTTATTTTTTGCCAACAATTTTAGAGGCAGGGTGTTAAACTGATTGAAGTTTCACAAGATTGACATTATTGCTTAAAGTGCTTGAATTGGTTACATTAAAAAAAAAAGGTACAGATTATTTTAAATAAAAACTAAAAAAAAAATTTTAGCAACAAAGTCAAATAAATGAATGCCACACAAATACAGTAACTCTTTTGGTTATACAGAAATGGAAGCCAAAATAAATTAATGCAATACCGAAAAACAAATTTAATTAGGCAGAAACATAGGAAATCGTTTTCCCTGACCCATGCCACTTACATGAGTTAATCACACTAGTGCTGATAAATGCCTTGACCATATAATAGCAAACGAGGGCAAAACATTTAGTGCACAATATTTTAATACACATGAATATACAAAGTTGATCAAAATGCAATGTTTAAAGATAAAATCCATCTGTAATAAAGCTACACTCCAATATCTAAAATAAGCCCTAAGCCCCAGTTAGAACATAGTTTCATTGTTAGGCATGCCCATGAAAATTAAGGGTATCCATGAAAATAAATGCACAGGGACCATTTCCGTCATTTTTTTCCCCATTTCATCTGAAATCCAAAATATACCAGGCTATGAAACCAATATGACTGGTTTCCTAGTCAAAGCACCACCCTCTTGGGCTGCTCCTTGGCTCTCTTCAAACCAGCCCACTTCATGTTGCCTCGGAATGGAAAACGCATCAGAATAACAGGACTGGGCGTCGGCATTCTACCAACATTGACTTTCAAACAAATGAAGGTTTTATCACACTGTAACATAATCTAGATGTTAAACAAGAAGTAACCAATAAAGCAAATATTCCTTCTCTTTTTAAGGTGGAAAACACTGCAACTTATTTTAAAACACCCAGCAGTTAAAAGGAATACAGCAGGCCTGCTCACTCCTGCCAGAAAACGACACACAAAAACCCTGGCCACTTGAGGGAATATTGCTGAGCCTTTGTGCTATTGTTGACCTCAGAATGGTCTCACACATCCCACACCATCTCTGCTTCACACAATGAATGAGGGATGAAAAATAAAGAAGTGTTTATGTGCTCTAGTCTTCACATAAAGTGAAATGACTGAGGGGGAAATGTAGCTGCCTCGTGTTTCTTTCGTTTATTAAAGAGGAAGGGGGAAGAAGTTCCCAGATAGCTCTAAAGTTTAAAAAACTGATGGAGTGTTGGCGGATAAGTGTGTTTTGGTCTTTTTTTCAATCTTCTTTTCCTGCAACACACAACCATTTTAGTGTCTCTGTGTTAGCTTCGATACTTATTTTTTTAGTCCAAGAATTTATCCGTGAATACTGAATTTTAACTGACCTTTTCTACTAAAAGGCATTATTTCAGTTAAGTCACTGGGAAAAACTTTTTACACATCAAAAAAAAAAAAAAACTGAATCCATGACTTAGCATTCAGATATTATTTCCTTAGACTTCCAACTGAAAAATTTTTTTCTAATAAATTAGCTTCAAGAGTCATTTCAAAGATAATTTTCATAGTTTTTCTCATGTATCAGTTCCAAATATATTAGGGATCAATCAGGGTTTTTTTAAACTTTGCAACCTGCAGTCAAATATATGGTTTATGTATAGTACAAACAGCCCCCTCTAACAGTCACCTTCAACTGGAAAGTGTCTCTCCTTAAAAGAGAATAAAAACACACCTTCCAGGTACGCCATTACTGCATAAGTTTTGTGGAGGAAAAAAAGACAAACTATTTATAAATATGAATTCACCTCTAAACAAGGCAAGGTATATTTTCATCACTTTTATAAAACAATAACGTGAAGATCACCCTGCTTTTGTCTTCTCCAGTGAAAAGTAAAACATTTCACTTCAAGCATGAACAGATGAAGTGTTGGCATGCTTATGTAAGTTGTGAGCGACAAACAGTTCAAGATACTTCAAAGATAAGAAATCCAGTTTTCATCTAGATAAAGTGCTATGCTCTTAATTGTCGCAAAATGGCCAGTAACATTTTCAATTTCAATTTTAGTTCACATTATGCCACAAGTTTGCATGTTCCTTCGCTGATTTATTAGGTAACAAAATAACAGGTTCACAGTATATTATAGCGCATGGAAGTCAACTGTCTTCCCAAAGGAAGCCAAGATCTACAACTCATAACATTTGTAGGAAACCAAAAACCAGCTCAACAGCAAAACACTGTATCGACCCTTTTAATAAAAGGTGCCAATACTCAAAAGATTTAATAAATACATATGTAACAAAAAGTAACTACGGTGAGATGAGGTTCTTCCAAAAAACTCCGTTTGTCAAGCATCCTGGGAGTCTGAGCCAAAGAAACGCCACCATTTTGTTCATCCCTCCACCCGCCCACTGACACTTCCTTTGACCCACTTGCATCCCCAGCTAACTCCAGTATCTCCTGTACGGAAGGTTCCATGTTAGCCCTGGAACTTGCCAGGGCCTCAGTACACAGACTGAAATGCTAAAACGTGAACAGCTGTACAATGTGGCTGATGGGAGGAAAGGTGCAGAGCCTTCGTTCTTCCTGGGAAAGGACGGTGTTGGTGCTGCCTAGCTAAGGAGAGCTGGGCGCAAGGCAGTCCCTGTGGTGTCTCAGCTCTGCCACCACTGACTGCGAAACACCAGCAGGATCGGAAAGATACCTTGGGAAGCTTAGCAGCGCCGGATAAAGGAGATACAACTCACAGGACAGAAGAAAAGCATCACTAAAAACAAAGAGCATAGAGCTATTTTCCTGAAACTTGGTTTTGGTAGAAAGATAAGAAAAGCAACTTTCCACTGTGCACAAAAGCTACCTCCTCTTGGCTTTGCCTGCCCTGAGCCCCACACCTCCTCAGCCTCTGGAATTCTCATGGCTGGGTGAGCTCAGCCCCGGGCAGCCGCTAGCAACCGCGAACGGCTTCTGTTCACCCTGTTCCACCCGGAGGATGAATTCAGTTTCGAGGTTACTCACTTTTAAACATTTTCACTGGCAAAACTTAAAGCTATAGTTGCAGCTCTAAAAGGTGAGTACCTACCCCATTCTTCTGTCCTTCTGTCAGAAAAGAGGCAGAGAAGCTAAAAACGGGAAGCGGTGTTTCCAGGGACAAGTTAAAGGAATGCATTGAAAGGAGACCCCGGAAGCCATTTAGGAAGATGAGCAAAGACCCCAAAAAGACTGTCGACGTTCATAGGAAATGTCATTCTAATTCAGCCAGACACAGCCAGTGGCATGGCATGTACCTGATCCTAAAATTAGCAAATGTTATTCATCTAAAACTTACTACAATCTGATTGCAGTTAACTCTACCTCAGACTAACATAAAACCACGAGTAGTGCTGCATGTAGAAAAACGAAGGGGGAGAGTCACACAGCCAGACCCCTGAACTCGGAGCCACGCCGCTGGTGGGCCGCTGGGAAAGAGGGACGTCTGCAGAGAAACCAGGTAAGAGTGCTTTGAACATTTCCCCACTCGAATTAGTCCCACAGTCCTTTAAGTTATTCTCTTGACTGATAGAATAAAATATAACCAGATTCTGAATTTTTTGATATATCTGATGTCAGGCCATAGAATTCTTCAATAGCTTGGGCATCTATTTTCTGCAAGCAAAAGAGAAAACAATACAACGGTTTAACATGATTCCTGGGAGAAGGAAAGAAACACTAATGGAATGCACAAGAAAATGTAAGAAACACTATCGTAAAATTGGGAACTTTCAATAGCAAATGGATAGCTCCACAGACCCGACAGAGGGACATGATTACATACATTGCATATCGTTGGGGAAGAAAGCCACCCTTTAATCTATCAGCAACCATAGGTGGGTGCTCTTGGAAGAAGCCAGGACTTGCATCTTTCAAATGGTAAACTGGGGGAGCTCTTGGGAATAACCTTAATTCTTTCAGGCCATCAGAGTTTCTTCCCTTTAGTGCTACCTTAAGTGGGCTAAAAGAGACCACGTCTTTGAGTGTGGGATTCTCTCCAGCTAGTATTCCTTTACAACAAAATGAATATGTGGAATACTTTGGTATCATATAGATTTCCAGGTTTAACAGATTGAAAAAATATTTATTTTAAAATAATAATCAATACAAGAAAAATTTGGTATAATAGAAGAATTTTAATAGAACTTTGAAGTTTATTATTTGGTCCCAGAGAGGGCTTTAGTCACTGTAGGAAACAGGACTTACACATGGGCGGCAAAGAGATCCCATGTCTACGGCTAATCAGTTAACAAGAACGCAGTATTGATGAGTCCACGATCACACCCCTTCTCCCCTTCCAGAGAAAATGGGGAGCAGCAGAATTTAGTTTTGAGAGAAATGTAAGTTGTTTTCAAGTCAGATTATGGGAAAACAGGCCTACTTTAGAAAATGTCCACACACACACATCCCCAAACACCGTCTCTGCCCCACTTCTCTCTGATAAAATCATCTGCATACCAACCTCTACAATGTCATCATCAAACAGAAGCCAGAAGCCATGACTTTTCACAATAGTAATATAATGCCCACGATTAGGACCACTGGAAAAAACAAAGAAAGTCACCAAGTTAACATTAATTTCTCCATAAAACTCTATGTAGATCTCTACATGCAGTGATTTACTAGGGGTAAAAACCCTCTATCTTCAGGACAGAGAACTTGGTACATATGTCTATTTCCACATTCCTTTGGCCATAACTCACGGAGGGACACCCAGGGGCCGGAGCTGTGCTGGGCATAAGAGAAAGATGAGAAAAACCTCATCTTAGTCTTCTAAGGACTCGCAATCTGCTGGGGGAAACAGACATTCAAATTCAACGAATATTAACACATAATTTTGGTACACCCAGTATGTGCCAGACCCATCCTGGCTGTCGGGCTAAAAAGCAGAAAACGAAACAAAGCCCCCACTCGCTTGAGATGAGGGTTGGAGAGGTAATAAACAAACTAAAATACAAATATATTACAATTGGTGGCAAGTGCCGTGAAGAATACAGCAGAGCAATGGGTTGGTGAGCGATAGAGGGAAGGCGGTATTGGATATAACGTGGTGAAAGAAGGCCTCTCTGATGACAGGACAGTTGAACAGAAGGAATTTCCCTGACGGAAGTGGAAGGGGCGTGTGTGTGTGTGTGTGTGTGTGTGTGTGTGTGTGTAGCCAAAGGTCTGGGGGAGGCGTGTGTGTGTGTGTGTGTGTGTGTGTGTGTGTGTGTGTGTAGCCAAAGGTCTGGGGGAGGCGTGTGTGTGTGTGTGTGTGTGTGTGTGTGTGTGTGTGTGTGTGTGTGTAGCCAAAGGTCTGGGGGAGGCGTAGGGGTGGGAATAGTTCTTGGCGTGTTCCCCCAACAGCAAGGCAGCCAGAGTCCAGTGAGCCCGGGGTGAAGGAGGGACGGGAATGGGATATCGCGGCGAAGATTCTGGACTCTGCTGTGAGTGAGCCAGGAAGACACCGGGAAATTTTAAGGAATGACGTGATCTGGTTCAAGTTTTAGAAAGATGTGACACTAAAATGTATAATAACAAGCACGAAAACAAAAAGATACATTACACAAAGCAGAAAGAACCACCAAACAGCAGCTACTATGTAGTTGGGTGTGCACAACTGAGGGAATTTTTAACTCTAAATCTAGAGTTTTGTTTTGTTTTTTCGACGCACCATCAAAATTGGAAAGCTGAATTTGCCTTAGCTTGCTTTCTTTAAATACAGCATGCCCCAAAGGGTCTGTTCGCACCTTTGTCAGGCCACTCTCTCCCCTCCCCCCGAGCTCCAGCCCACAGGCCTCCTCTGTTTCATACACATCACCGTTCCCATCTCGGTGCTGTGCCCGCTGGAGCTTGCCTGAAACTGCCGTCACCTATGTTTGCCTTCTCGGCTCTTTTTATTCCTTAGGCCTCAGCTCAAATGTCATCTCGGTAGATAAATCTTTGCCGACCACCTTCCCTAAAGAGGTGTCTCCGTTGCTCTCTGTCATTGCCCCGATCGTTCCTCATAGCACTAAGCAAAATCATAAAGTGATTTTGCAGTGTGGTTTTGGTGGTAGCAGCCTGGTGCGTTTACTTATTAACTATGTATCTTTCCCACTAGATGCCCAGCTTCGTGAGGGTAGGGCCCCTGTGTGTCCCGTTCACTGCTATAACTTCAGATCTTGCTACGGAACCCAGGAAACAAGGGTTTAAAAATGCTTGCAGGAGAAATCAACGAAGGAGGCTGTGCACCGGGGGCAACTGTGGGCCGGGGGTCCTGGCACAAGAAGGGCTGAGCTCCCTAACCTCAGAGCTTTCCAGAGCCCACGGCCAGAAGCCACCTGCTCCGTGTATGGGAACAATTCCACCTCTAGCGGGGAGGAATTTAAAGAATCCTCATTAGTAGCATGCGTGACTCGGCACCAGCTCAGCCTTGCTGCCAGGGCTGCTCTGACCTTGTGCCCCAGTTACAGACACTGACTATTCTAGAACCCAGCCTCCTACTTGTCCCCCAGTTCTCGTAAGTGGGTCTCTGCCTTGTCCTCACCAGCGTTCCCAGGGACCAGAGTCAGCACCCACAGAGATCCATACTGAAAACCCCTGCGTACCCCACACACCTCCACCTCCTGTCCACACTGCCCACCTCGGCCACCAGAGACCCTCCAGGTACCAGGCTCTGCCTGCCCCCAAGACCTCCTCCCGACCCAGTGTTCATGGCTAGTTTCCAGATCGCTGAATCCCTCTGTTCTTTACAAGAATGAACCACTAGAAGTATTCTTCAGGGGAAACAGAAAGATGGCTTACAACTGACCGACAAATACAACTTTCTGAGAATGTAAGGCAATGACCCGTGACTTAAAGTTACAACTGACCGACAAATACAACTTTCTGAGAACGTAAGGCAATAACCCGTGACTTAAAGTTACTCTGCATGGGACAAAACATGAGGTGCTTCAGATGTGAAGCCACAGTTTCTGATACCATCCACTCAGTACAGGGCAAGAAATCAATCCATCCATCCCTCCACAGGGAACCACGCATCCTCTTGGTAATGGTCTGTTCACCACAACCCAATCCAGGAGAATGGAGAGGAAAAGACACCTGCTCTGTGACAGGCCCTAATCTGAAACCTATAAGGGTGACGGCGTGCCGATCCCAGGGAGGGGACACAAACCCGTCCCAGCGAGCAAAGGATAGCAAAGAGGTGAATTTCCCGCAGACTTTTCCAGGCTTTACACCAAATTACAGAATACAAAATACTTCCTCAAAAGACTTCCAGCAAAGACACTTTGCTTCTCTACATCGAGGGGCCCTCTCTCTTACTCCCTTTTTTTCTGATTATGTACTTATTATAGAATATTGGGGAAAGACTAAAAACTGAATAAAGAATATTTGTTAAGAGTACATTTCAATCATTCAAAATGCCAAAAAATTTTTAAATTCCATCTACTGCTTCCAGTCTTTATTCACACATCTTAAACCACTTCTGAGATCATACTATACGTGTAACCTGGTTTCTTAATTAAAATCATAGCATAAACATTTCTTTCTCCATGTGATTCCAAACTCCATAAGCGTCATTTATATCCAATGGAGACTTAGTATTTCCCTTATGAGAGAACGTTTATTTTTATTATAACGCAACTGTTTTATTTTTTACTTTTTTAATTTATTTTTTATTAACTTATTTTATGTATGTACGTTTAGATTCATTTTGAGGTGACAGATAAACCAGAGCTTGGAGGAGACTCCCCAAAGCACCATTACCGCTGAGTCTCACCAGCCGGGAAGGGTGCGGCGGGGTCCACCTGGCCCGGGGACAGCCCTCCCGCTTCTCCCACGCCGCGCTCCCCACCTGCCCTCACCTGCCGCAGTGGACCACCACCGCGACCAGGTCGTACATGCGGTCCAGGTTCACCGCGTCGCTGGAGGTGTTGAAGAGCCGCAGTTCCAGGGGGAAGACCACCCGGTAAGACAGCTTGGTGTACCTGTGGAGCTGCTCCATGTACTTGAATCGCTTGAGGTGCAGGGCCAAAATCATGGGCAGCTTTTTGACTCTCATCCTAAGAAACCATGACGTAGAAAATCAGTGGTAGCCAACCCCCATGAGAGGAAGAGAATACAACGCCACCTGCACAAATGGAGAGCAGGAGGGGTCCAACAAAATTCAAACCAGCAAACGGCCAAACCACTCGCAAGAATGAAAGGATGCTCGCTTATGCAGAGCTGACTTCTACAGGCTCGGCTAGCTGGAGCCTAGCCCGCAGAGAAAAGCAAAACGGGGGCAGGGGAGGTGTCTCTGTTTGGTCAAAGGAGACATCCCAGAACTTTCGTACCAATGAAAATATGTGCAATTGCTCTGCCTCACTGCCCTCTGCCTCCCAGGGAGAACAGTATTTGGACAAACCCCCTCACCCTGAGATAATGGAGACGAGGGGGGAGAGTTTCTGAGAGAAGGAGGTTGGGGAGAGGACAAGCGGAAAGGTGCAGTCTGGACGCACAGGTTCTGAGGGCCGACCAGCAGGGATGCCTCAGATACTGCCCACTGCGGGTCATCAGGTAACCAGGCATGCTGGGCCCACTCTCCCTCCCTACCCCTGTGCTTCTGGGCAAGTGACTTCCCTTCTCTGGCTCTCAGGTTCCTCGCTTGTGAACGCAAGGGTTGGCTTAGGGCTACGTTTACCCAAACAGGCTCATGAGAGCCCTGGAGATGTTAACGGATGTGGGGTTTCTGGGGCCAAGTCTGCACAATGCTCCCTTCTATTCTGAAGTTCCTCCTCGCACATTAGCATACTGAGGGATTTGAGAAATCCTGCAGAAAAGGATTTTCTTTTGTGTTTGATGCAGCATTTCGCCAACTTACATAAACGTGGAAAGCTTTTTTCACTAGATGACCATTAATATTCCTCGGTAGGAAGTCACAAAGACCACAGTTTTACATGGATAACTCTGCTAGAATAGAGGATTTTCTGGTTGCCTTCCAGGACCCCCTCTATGAAGGTCCTGAATCAGTGTAAATGCTCTTCAACTTGTGCACATTTTCAATGCATATTATTTGTAAAGGACAAATTTTAAGAGAATATCACTCAGAAATCTATGGAGTAAAAACCCTGTTCATAAAAATAAGCAAAATACCAACATCAGCAGAAACATAAGATTTATAGTGAACCCTGTATTATTCAGGAACATGACATTTTAATGTATAAACCTCCAGGGCTAAACAGAAAACACCTTCATGCCCCATAGGAAGACCTAGATTACATGGGTGGGAGCAGAGGTGAGTTCCTCGACCACTAGCAAGTGATAACTCCTGCCTGCCACCGCAGTGACTAACCTGTCTTAAGTTTTGATGCACCAAGAAAAGATGTGCATGTCTGAGGATGGAGGGCTGGGAGACTGGGCAGAGAAACTATTTCGACCTCAGCCTAGACCCCTGAGGGTTTTAGGCGGCAGGAATGGGCGTCTGTGAGTTACCCCGAATATACCACAACCATGGGCAGGGTAAACTTAACTCACAGTAAGGCTTCACAGGATAATTAAAATGTCAAGTTTCTTGGCTTCTGGGTGACAGAATACAGGGAAGGACTGGCTATTTCACACTGTCCAAGAGCTGGAACTGGCTGGTGCTGGTAAAATGATGGGCAACTCTGGGTCCTGTATCAACTCAGAATATGATAACTTTCTTATCACCTATCCACAAACTTATGATATTGATTTCCTCATGATTCCTTATTAAATGATTTTTTTCTTTTTTTTTCTTTGCCTGTCTTCTTTTTTTTCTTTTTTCTTTTTTTTGCCTGTCTTCTAAATAAGAAGTTCCAATATTTAGGCAACACTAACAATATTATCGGGTGACCACTATGTGTTACGTACTATGCTAAATCCGTTTTATAATTTGTCTTTAATCCCAAGAGGAGAGTGCTTATACTGGCTCACCACTTGTTTACCCAGCACAACTATCTGGCACGTTGAATGAATGAATGAACAAACAGACGAAAGGGCAACTTCCCCAGGTAGGCATTCTTATCCTATTTTACCAGTGAGGAAGGTAACTGACTTCTCCAAAGCTACTTGGCTACAAGCCCATGGAACTGGGATTCAAAAATCAGATCTGTCGGGCTCCACTGTCTGGTTCCTTCTGACGACACAAAGCCACCCCCTGAGCTAAACCCTTTACGTACCTTTTCTGGGCTTCCTGTTTGCTACAACACGTTTCACAATAATACTTCTGTTCACTACACAGTGTTTCTGTGTTGCTGAAGTCTCTGCAGAGAAAAATATTTTCAACTTAAAAGAAGTCCAAAATGCACTCAGTTTACCATGTTTTAAACCCCCTATTACCTGTAGGGTAATTTTTAAGTGAATGTGGGCAAAGAAGTAATGAGAAAAGATCCTTCTTAGAAGCAGGTGCTATGATGCATTAGAGCATGTCCACTGGGCTGGGTTATGATTTCACCACGAGAGATTTTCAAGTATAGCTTTATTTAATGGGACATAGATAGATCTAAATTAGGATTTCCAACTGATTCAGAAGAAAAACTCAGGGTTTAACAGAGAGTACCTGTAAATTGGAAATAAAATTACAATGGAGGGCTTCCCTGGTGGCACAGTGGTTGGGAGTCTGCCTGCTGATGCAGGGGACACGGGTTTGGGCCCCGGTCCGGGAGGATCCCACATGCCGTGGAGCGGCTGGGCCCGTGAGCCATGGCCGCTGGGCCTGTGCGTCTGGAGCCTATGCTCCGCAACGGGAGAGGCCACAACAGAGGCCTGCGTACTGCAAAAAAAAAAAAAAAATACAAAATAAAATTTAAAAAATTACAATGGAAAAATACTAACTCTAGTAAAAGCCAACCATTTCAGTGAAAGTCGAGTCCAAAAATGTCAGTCATACAAAATGCAAGGTGTCCTTATTACGTGGTTAATGAAAAATGGTCTGTCTCAGGTGGTCTGTATTTTCAAAGAGCACAAAAGTAAAGATAATAAAATTTAAAGCATGTTCAGTGGCCCTTATATTGAACTAAGAAAGTCCCAGACGATCAGGAGATGTCTACCAAGCCCTTACTCCCCACCTCCCCACACGCCGGAAGATAACGTCAGCCTGCCTCCTGAGAACAAATGCCACTGGGATGTTATATCTGTATTCACCTTATCATGAGGTTTTACTGTACTACCTATGGTTTTCATTTTTTAAATGTCATGGCTTTTCATTCTTCTCTGGTCACTGAGATCCTACTTAACATTCCTGTGGTACTGCTTCAAAGGCTGAGTAACATTCAGAATATCATAATACCCCAGAGTCTTGAAAAAGTCTATGACATTTCCTTATTCATAGGGAGTGTCCTAGCGCCAGAATGATCAGATTTATCAAATAGAAAATGGTATTTACATGGTGTCAATGACTCAACCACTTAAACAGAGCTTATCAAGAGAACACACAGGTTGTTCATTCACTAAATTCCCCAGTGGCTACTGACAGTACCTTGGGCTAGGGGCTGGGGATCCGCAGAGAATGCCTGCCCTCACACAGCTCACAGTCTACCAGAGACACGTGCAAGAAGCCACTTGCAACACTTAGTGTTCACTGCAGGCTAAACATAAATCATTTCACACGATTGACTCCCCTGCCTAAAATCCTCCAATAGTTTCTCGGAGCAATCAGGAATAAAATCCAAATTTCTTACCATGGCCAACAGACCGCCTGTCCTCAGAGTCCTGACTGCTCTTCTGACCCACCTCCCGCCCCACCCCATCTCCTTCACTCTGCTCCAGCCCCGCCGGCTGGCCTTCTGTGTAGCTCCAGAGTGCCACGCTCTCCCTGCCTCGGGGCATTTGCTGCTGCAATTTCCCCTGCACTGACAGCTTCTTTCCAGATGCTTCCATGGCTGGCCCTGCTCACTGCTCAGAGCTCAGCTTAAAAGTCACCTCTGGAGCGGACTTCCCCAGCCACTCTCTCCAAACCCATCCAGCCCCTACTCTACTGCTGTCTTGTTTTCTTCTGAGCACCTATCACTATCTGAAGCATCCTCCTGTTTGTTGGATCAGCCGCCTCCCCTCTGTGTGAGCAGTGACCCTGTCTGTCTCACTCACTGCTAGAACCCCAGCACTGAGAACAGGCCCAACCCATAACGGCCCTCAATAACGTGTGTTGGCTGAACAAAGGAACAAAGAGAGAACCGTGTGTATAAAGTCCAGGGGAAAGCACAGAGGACAGAGAAATGAACTGGGATTATTCAGGACGTTTCCCCGAGGGGTGATATCTGAGTCAGGTTCGCAAAAAGGGAAAGTGAGCCAGGGGAATAAGAGTCCAGGGTCCCAGACAGAGTGAAGGCTGAGGCCCAAAGGCATGAATGCAAGGTACAGAGCACGCTTCTTAGAAGCTGTGTGGACCCTGTGGCTCTCTAACTGGTCTCTGCAGGGGCGACAGCATCAGACAGTGCTTTTCGGATCACTTCTGGCAGCGCTCTGGGGCAAGGACTGGAGGGGGTCGAAAAGCAAGGAAACAATTCAGAAGGCAATTACACTCAACCCCCAGATTTCAAGCGCTTGGTGCCTAATACAGACTCAAACTTAGCTGAATGCATACTAGCCAGCTCTTCACGGAGTAACTGATGTGAAATCTCTTCTTGGCCCACACACGTTTATTGGGGTGGAACGGAACAACCAAGGAGAAGGGGGGGATGAGCCCGGGTGACGGTGGAGATTCACATTTTTGGAATGTCTACCACAGACAAATCTCTTTATCCAACTAAAGAATCAGAATAACTAAGGCAAGCACAACAACAAATAAGGAATTAAACACTTTCGACTCTCTCTTATTCCCCGCCCCCTGCCAAAAAAACCAGCAGTTTTTGTAGACCCACTACGTAGAAATATAGCAGAAGTTGGTACCTAATGTGCAGACCTGATTCACAAATAACCACCATCCTGCCCAGCCCTAGCTGGCTGGAAGCTCAATGACACAGGAGAGACAGGGTGATGCTTTTGGAGCATCTGTGAGTCGAGAATTGGAAAATGCGGCTAAGTTAGGAAGACAGAGTGGCCCTGGCAAGAAACTGAGGCAGAGCAGATCTGTCAGGTGATGCTATACAGTTGTGGGAACAAAAGCAGGCGACGAAGGTTGAGGAAACTTTTCAATGAGAAAATCAAAGAGAAGAGGAGAGAGTAGAGAGGTCTTTTTGACACGGGATAAATTACAACAAAGCACAGAGGAGAGGTTACTGGGAAAGCACAAAACTCTCTGTAGTTCTTTAGAAAGAATCAAAGTGGAAATGAAACACTTTTTAAAAATCCACTTTGGGAACAAATCTAATATGAAACACATACCTTTAAATGGAAACTATGAAACCTAATGGAAATGTATACAAGAAAACTTGAAAAAAATGGAGAAAAACTATGTTCCTGGGTAAGATGGCTCTAGGTTGTAAAGATAGCTACCATGTCCATGTTTAATGTCTATGTTTGATACATTTTTAATTAAAATCTTAACTTTTCACTCCACACAATAGCTAAAAAATTGAATTTAAAAGAATTCTCAAGCTAGGCTTCCCAATAATCTTCATGTCATGACCCACATAAAATAATGGTGCTACGTAGAAATGAGCTGGGGTACCCGATGCGGCTGCTCCTCTGGCAGCTCCAGGCTCTGCCCAGCCTCCCAGAAGCTGAGGGGATCTACACGCACCTGTAACCCATCTTCTGGGGCGCACCAGCTGGGAAGCTTTGTTCTAGAATCTGCAGCAGTGGTTCACCCAGCTGCTCATCAGAATCACCTGGGGAGCTTTAAAAACAATCTCAATCGCCCCTCACCCTCCCCCAAGCCTAATTACAACAGAATCTCTCCAGGTAGAACCAGGCACTGTTGTTCTTAAAGCTCCCTAGGTGGTTCCAGTATGCTGCGTGGGCTGAGAGCCACCGTCCCCAGTGCTTTGCAAATACTAACATGCACTCATGCACCGGGAAATCTTGTCAAGACGCAGGCTCTGAGTCACGCACTCATTCTTGGAGGAGGCCTGAGATGCTGCCGTACTAATGAGATCCCAGGTGATGTCAACGGCACTAGTCCACAGACCCCTGTTTGAGTAGCACAGATCTAGAGCGGGGGTTCTCAAACTCTGGTGGTATCAAAACCACCCACAAAAATTAATTAAAAATAGATGCCCAGGCTCACAAAAGTCGAATATGGCCTGGGCCTCAATTTTTACCAACTTCCCCAGGTGATTCTGATATGCACCAAAGTTTGAGAACTACTGACTAGAGTATTAAAGAAGGTCAAAAAAAGAAATCCAAAAGAAAGACATGTCAGATATTAGCAAGCACCATATATAAATAACAACCAAAACCAAGACATAAGTGAGGGAAACAGAGAAACTAATAGATGAGCATATGGCAATGGATGTGTGATGGGGATGCGTGTAAACTTAGCACACAGAGGAAGTTTCCAAAATGAACAGAAAAGACATTTCTTTAAAAATAGAGTAATTTAAAAAATAGAGCTTTGGGAGAACTAAAAGGCTGACCTCCCTGGCCCTGGGGGAATGGGAATTTTTAATGACAGGAAGAGCAGAGTGGTTTCAGAACATGGAGCCCTTTGAGGAGAACGGTACGTTTCTGTGCAGGAACCACAGGGAGGGACTAAGTCCCTGAAGCAAAAGACAAAAAATACCGAAAAGGACATGGGGGGGATAATTAAGATAAAATTCACGTATTTTAAGTTTTTGCCTGAGGCCATCCCTGAACTTTTTAAAAGAAAAAAAAAAAACTTTCTCAGTATCCTCCTATGATATAGATGGCTCGCTCTGCCTAAGACACGGTGCTGAGATGTGAAATATTAGAATCATAGCTCAGCTACAATATGGCTTTAGTGCCTCCTCTAGACCTGTATCCTGAATTAACCACCATTTATATCATCATTTCTCTGGGACAAAAGTTCACTGAAAACACACTGTAATTGATCATCTAAAGCCCTTCAGGAAGGAGGTGGCAGAGATCTTACATTTAAATCCTACAATGTTAGCTTGATTTTTAACTTTTCTCAAAATCGAAACAAATGATAAGTACCACATCAGAAGAGATAAGGCAGGCATGATGTTAAAGAAGAAAACTCCTAATTCTAGTTTGAGAAAGAAACCCTAAAGAATGCAAAGCAAATTAAACTATGAGAGGGGCCAAAAAGGATCACGATCATTCCTCCTCTGTTTCTATTTCTCAAATAGAAAAGGCTAATGCATCAGCTGGCATCATTTATTCCCTGGAACTTTCTCCTGCACTTGGATCTTTTGGGAAAGGCTGGAAAGCTGCCACCCCCATCACAGAACTCTCAGCGGTGAATGGCGACACCTGGCAGGGCCTCTCTTTATGTTGGGGAGGTGAGACCTTAGGCATATATGAGGGCAGGTCTAGGTAAGTCAGTCAAGGTCTATTTTAAGGATGAGGTAAGATGGGGTGGGGCAGGCCCTTCAGGAATATCAGCCTGGACAGTCTGATGAGAATCTGATGTTGTTCAGAAGGTACTCTGAGGCTATTCCGTACCCACCCATCCTGCTTTAACGCCTCCACATGCCTCTAGCCTGCCTTCATCAGGTATGCATCGCCAATATATACACTTCTCCAAGGAAAAGAAAAGGGCGGGGGGAAACATAATTCTGGGTTACGTTTGTTTATAACAAGGTTCCCCAAAGTTTGGAATTATAACTAACTAGAGTTAGCCCTTTACCTGGTTGGTCTCAAAGCTATAGTCACTGCCATCTGCCCTTCTGAACAGCCCAGAATTTCTTAGAGGGGAGGGGAACAGTCAGCCTCCCAAACTAACTCCCCTTCTCAAAGAAGCACAAATGGGCAAGTAATACCTTTTCTCCCTCCCCCTCACCTACGACCGGCGCTGGCACAACCTTACCTTTTTCGACTCCCTGTGAACACAAAACCAGGAGGAAATCAAAACCGGCTGCTTTTCACAGGAATATTAGGAGCCCGTGCCATAACCTTAACCATTCAGAAGAAAGAAAGGCCATCCAGGCCCACAAAACGCTTTGCAAACAAAGAGGTAACAAATGTACCCTAGACACCTGGACCCAAGGCATCTGGAGACAAGGGATGAAATGTCAGACCAACAGGAGGTGCTGCAGTAACTCTAAGGGGTGAGGGTAGGCTCAGAATCCTGGGAACTGGAGAGTAATCAGCCCCCAGCTCACACGATACATGACCCTCAGATGGACCAGGACGCTCTTCCAGGTTGGAGTTGGTGCCTTTGCCCTGAAAAATGACTTTCTAACAGCCAAATGGCCACAGCAAGTCTCTTTAATCTAGTCTAAAGAGTTCTAAGTAACCTGAACTCCTGATAGAACAATTCTGTTACACAATTCCCACTGATAAAGATCAACAGTGGCTTGAAAGAGAAAGACAAATACCATGTGGTATCACTTATATGTGGAATCTAAAATGTGACACAAATGAACTGATCTAGGAAACAGACTCACAGACATAGAGAACAGACTTGTGGTTGCCAAGAGGGAGGGGAGGAGGGGAGGGATGGACTGCGGGTTTGGGATTAGCAGATGCAAACTATTATAGAGAGACTGGATAAACAACGAGGTCTTACTGTATAGCACAGGGAACTATATTCAATATCCTGTGATAAACCATAATGGAAGAGAATGTATATATATATATATATATATATATATATATATGTATAACTGAATCACCTTGCTGTACAGCGGAAATTAACACAACATTGTAAATCAACTATACTTGAATAAATTTTAAAAAATAAACAAAAAAATAAAAATCAATAGTGCCTTGTAGTGACACAATAAAACATCTCTGAGCTGAGGTATCATAAGCAATGGGAAGGCCCACCCGACCACCTGGTCTACACTGGTACCCCCAATACCAGGCACTCTCTAGACGTGTTTAATGTCCTTCAAAGCACTGATCCCTGTCCATGGATTCCCACTAGACTGTAAGCACCATGAGATGCATACCTGCTGCTCACCCTTGACCTCCAGTGTCCAGAACAGAGCTGGGCTAATTATAAGCGCTCATGACCACTTGTCGAAAGGAGGAGAAGACAGTGAGGACAGGAGAAGGGAATTGTGCCTCTACATCAACTTGGAGCACATTTTCAACACATGAGTCAATGCACAATAGCTACACTAATGTGTTGCTCTTATACTCTGGGCTCCTTGCCTTTCCTCAACCCTAATTAAGAGGAAGTTTTTTTCCATAAGTGAGCTCCATACAATGCTGAAAGATGGAGGAAAAGGTAATGCCCTCATTGGTTCTCAGCTCGAAAGTGCATAATTTTTTTTTTGGCCGCGCCGCACAGCTTGCGGGATTCTTAGTTCCCCGACGAGGCATTGAACCCCGGCCGCAGCAGTGAAAGCTCCAAATCCTAACCACTGGACCGCCAGGGAATTCCCACAATGTTTTAAATAACAGAATAGATGAGCTTAGAAAAAGAAAGTAATGGTAGGCATCTGTAGCACTTTTTAACTTAATTGTGTGACTCTGTGATTGTGTGCGTCTCTGTGTGTGAGACGGAGAGAGGCCGATGAGAGCCCAAAGCACACATCTGTATTAAAGATCAAAACCTTATTTTTAAACGTAATGACTAATGACTTCCACTTGATCCTCTCTCTCCTCAGCAGGACTCTTCTCCAGACCACATACACTTATTTTTAAATCTCTCTTAGGAAAGAAGAAATAGAAAATAATAGGATTATGTTCGTTTAACAGAAAGGAAGATTATGTCCTGAAGAAACACAAGAGTTTTCCCCCCATGTACTTACTAGCCTGATCAAAAGCTCAGACCACTGTCAGAATTCATGAGGTTACCTTAGACAGTGGGTAATAGATGTATTCTGCTCCACATCAACAGAAAGGTCAAGAAAATCTTCATCTTTGCTACTAACCTGGAGCAAAAAAAGAAAAAAAGCATTAGGCACAAAATACATAATAGACAAGTAGATAAAACTTTGAACACCTACAGGTAACCAAAAACCATAACTGCAGTCAGTCAGGTATGGCTTTGTATACTCTCTAGCTACCAGTTACCTTGAAAACAATCCAGAACAAGAGAAAATCCTAAATTCTCCATTTAACCTCATCTGTGTCCAGCTTTGATTCAGGCTTTTCATAGTTAAAACTCAACCAGATTTCTCTTCCTGTCCTTTCATTGCCCCCACTGTTTCAAAGCAGGAAATATCACACAGGTATCCATATAGCTCAGCCTGCCAGAATGATAACAATGGAAATGGAAAAAGGACAAGAGCCTTAAAAAGCCTACTGCTCAGGGCTTCCCTGGTGGCGCAGTGGTTGAGAGTCTGCCTGCCGATGTACGGGACACGGGTTCGTGCCCTGGTCCGGGAGGATCCCACATGCCGCGGAGCGGCTGGGCCCGTGAGCCATGGCCGCTGAGCCTGCGCGTCCGGAGCCTGTGCTCCGCAACAGGAGAGGCCGCAACAGTGAGAGGTCCGCATACCACAAAAAAAAACCAAAAACAAAACCTAATGCTCAGATGATCACCCTCCATTCAGCTGTCTGCACTTCTTGCCAGTCCCCAGAAATCACTCCCTTCCTCCTGTGCCTAGTCATTGAAACTGTGTGGGGGGGCCCGGGGGCTGAATGTGCTATGGGCTGGAGGGTCTCTCTCTCTCTCTCTCACACACACACACACACAGAGCTGTCCTCTGGCCCAGGAAGTGTTGTCCTTTGTAGAACACGCCCATGCTGCCTGTGGTACCAGCCAGACCTGGAGCTGGCCGGGAGCCTGGGCTCACACGGGCCCAGCAGACTGGACTGCTCTCAGCCACACCCATCCCCAGCCCTGGCTGTTTCTTGGCCTGCACAGCTGACACCACACCAATTCTGGGTCTGTACTTATCAAAGCTCACCGACTGGTGCCTGCCTTCCAGCAGCTCACCAGCTTGCCTGGCATTTCACTGTCTTGGAGTGGGAGGGACAAACTAGCCCAGCAGGAACTTTGAGATGCCCAGTCAATTGGCAGCAAAACAAAAATCATACTCCTGTAAGTGAGACAACTATCCTATGACCCAACACTCCAATAGTCAGAGATGTGGACACAACCCTTTATACTTTCATTTGTGTACCCAAGAATGGGTATTGGCAGACTGCCCAACTCCATATCCTGTCTCTGCCACTTACAAAGCGGATGACACTAGGCAAGGTACTTAGCCTCTCTGTACCTCAGCTTCCTCATCTGTAAAGTGGGAGCAGTAAGAGTATCTATTTCATAAGGTTGTTGTAAGGATGAAATAAGATAATACATGTAAAGTGCTTTAAGAAGTAAGTAAGCATTCATCAACAAATCAAGGATGGAAAAAACATTTAAAATGGCCTAAAATGGTCAAAAAGTTGGGAACGGGTTACTACACTGTGAGTATCGTATTAAATGAAACATTAAATGAAACATGAGACTGCTCTCCTGCACTTCCACCGTCACCATGAGAAGGGTAACCCAGGCTAGCCCACTGCTTCCCAGAAAAAGATGAGAGACCCACAGAGCAGAGCTGTTCTCACTATAAGGTGCCCCAGCCAGGCCCAGAGAGGAGCCCCATCCCCACCGGCCTCAGACACATCGTGAGACAGCCGAAATGCAGACGTACGGGCTCAGCCCAGGCCGGCTGGATCAGCGACCCCCCGCCGACCCATGGCTGCATGAACTACAGTAAAAGAATCAGAGTGGATTTAAGTCTCAGAGTTTTAGGGAAGTTTGTAACAAAGCAACAAATATAACCAACACAACTACAACTAACGTGACAGGCATTCCTCCTTTTACTGAACTTGGCACATAATGTGTTTCTTTCAATCTGGAGTTTTGTGGCAACCCCGTGTCAAGCAAGTCTACTGGCAGCAACATTTGCTCACTTCGTGTTTCTGTGTCACATTTTGGTAATTTTCACAATATTTAAAACCTTCTTCATTATTATTATGCTTTACGGTGCTGTGTAATCAGTGATCTTTGGTGTTACTACTATGACTCACTGAAGGTTTCAATGATGGTTATCATTTTTTAGCATTAAGTATTTTTCAATTAAGGTATGTACATTTTTTAGACATAATACTATTGCACACTTAATAGACTACAAGATAGTGTAAAAATAACTTTTATATGTATTGGGAAACCAAAACATGTGTGTGACTCGCTTCACTGTGATATTCACTTTATTGCAGTGATCTGGAACCAAACCCACAATATCTCCAAGGTATGTCTCTAGGTATATTTTATTTTTATTCATTTATTGTCTATTTCCCCCTTACTAAAGTGAAAGTTCAAAAGTTCTGTAATGACTAAGATCCTGCCCTTCCAACACTCCTCCAGAAAAGTATAAACTCAAATAACTATAAACTAACAGCAACTACCTGAAGGCAATGGAGGCAGATGGGGAGTCCACACATGGAGGAAAAGAGCTACAAATAATGAGTTCATGGTTTCACAGCCTTTAGTGGGATCCATGGGGGAAAATGCAGTCTTTCTGGTCTAGGAGCCAGAAAAACCAATCTGGGAAACCATGTCCACTGAGAAGAAGGGAAGGAATCTGAGAAAGTGTCCCCAACTCTGTCTACCTACATCTCTGGCTGACCCCTGAGCCACACACATGCACAGAGTACACTCACAGCAACCTGGCTGGTTACAAAAGGGATGACCCAAGAGTCAAACTGCTGCCTAGGAAACAGTTTGTAGTGAGTCCAACCAAGATAACTACCTGCTAAAACTAACTGAAGAAAAACAGCAGAACCCAGAGTCTCTCAAACTGAACATTCTCAATGTCCCAGATATGACCCAAACTTACAATATGTGAAGAACCAGGAAAATGGAAGATATTCTTAAAATAAAAGGAGGCAACTGAGACCAATCCTGGGATGACCCAGATGTTGGAAGTAACAAACAATGATTTTAAATAAGCTTTTATAAATATCTTCGATAAAGTGAAATATATTCACAGTGAAGGAAAAAATAAGACATCTCGGCAGAGAAATAGAAACAAACAAAAAAAGAGTCAAATGGAAATTCCAGAACTAAAAAATTAATACACTGGATGGACTTAACAGAGAACTGGAGATGACAGAGGAGACATCAGGGGACTTGAAGACAGAACAATTATCCAAGGAGAAGAAATTATCCAAGGAGAAGAATAAAGGAAAAAAAAGAAAGATTGAAATAAAAATTAACAGATACTCAATAAACCTGTTAGATATCATACACATAATTGGAGTCCCAGACAGGGAGGAGAGAGAATAGGGCAGAAAAACGATTTGAAAAATAATGGCTGAATATTCCCTAAATTTGGTGAAAGACATACATTTATAAATTGAAGATACTCAACAAACACCAAGCAGGATAAATACAAAGAAGGCCAGCCAAGGTCAAACTGTTGAAAGCCAAAGGTAAAAAAGCAAATCTTAAAAACATCTAGAGAAAAATGACACATTACAGCGAGCTCCCTGGTGCCCTAGTGTTTGGAATTCCAGGCTTTCACTGCCGTGGCCTGGGTTCAATCCCTGGTCGGGGAACTGAGATCCCACAAGCTGCGTGGCATGGCTAATAAATAAATAAACATTTTTTTTTTTAAATGACACATTACAAGAGAATGATTCTGTTGGAAGCTGGCCTCTCATCAAAAATTACAGAGGCCAGAAGACACCGAACATCTTTAGTATGCTAAAAGAAAAAGCTATCAAAACAGAATTCCTGCATCCCATAAATATATCCTTCAAGAATGAAGATAAAAGTGAACAGAATTCATTATTAACAGACTTGCACTACAAGAAAGGTTACAGGAAATTCTTTAAACCAAAGGGAAAAGCTAGCAGATGGAAATCCAGATCCTCAAGAAAAAGTGAAGAGCATCAAAAATGGGAATTATGACACTGTCCTGTGGGGGTTATAACATACATAAACGTAATACATGTAGCAACTATAGCGTAAAGGACAAGGTAGGTCAGGGGTGGAAGGAATATGCACCTACACAGTTATAAGTTAACTATGTCTTATGCGAAATGGAACATTATTAATTGGATGGGGACCGTGAAGAGTGAAGAATACACTGTACTCTCCAGAGCAACTGATAAAAAACAACGTACAAAGATATACTAAGAGGAAAATTAAAATGGAATTGTTCAATGTAATATACACACACACAAATAATCCAAAAAGGGAAAAACGTTTAAAAAGCAGAGAAGGAGGAAGAGAGAAACAAAAAGCTCCGGGGGAATAAATAGAAAACAAATAATAAAATGGGAGCCTCAAACCCAACCATATCAATAATTATAATAAACACTAAAGTAATAAACTTTTCAAGTAAAAGTCAGAAGTTGAGTTGAATTTTTTTAAAAAGCAAGACCAGCTACATACTGCCCACAAGAGCTATACTTTAAATATAAAGAAACAGGTAAGCTGAAAAAAAATGAATGGAAAAAAATATACTATGTAAAGAGTTAATATACATATATAGTGGGCTATTTAATATAAGAAAATAGATTTTAGACAAAATTATGATAAATAAAAATGGTATTTCCTAATACTTGGGTCAATTTACTAGAAAAACATAATCAAAAATATGGAAGTCCCTCATAACAGAGCCTCAAAAATATATGAAGCTGGAGCAGTATTCACCAACAAAATGGAATGAACCACATGCTACAACACACATGAATCTCAAAAGTGTTATGTAAGTGAAAGAAACCAAACACAAAAGACCAGATCTTGTATGATTCCATATACATGAAATGTCCAAAAAAGGCAAATATCTAAAGACAGAAAGTAGCTTAGCGGTGGCCTAAGGCTTGCAACAGAGATTAACTGCCCAATACAAAGGATCTTATTGGTGTGATGGAAATGTTTTAAAACTGGATTATGGGCACAAAAGCAGAAATACAAATCAATGGAACAGGCTAGAAAGGCCAGAGATAAACCCACGCATATATGGTCACCTTATCTTTGATAAAGGAGGCAAGAATATACAATAGAGAAAAGACAGCCTCTTCAATAAGTGGTGCTGGGAAAACTCGACAGCTACATGTAAAAGAATGAAATTAGAACACTTCCTAACACCATACACAAAAATAAACTCAAAATGGATTAAAGACCTAAATGTAAGGCCAGACACTATAAAACTCTTAGAGGAAAACATAGGAAGAACACTCTTTGACATAAATCACAGCAAGATCCTTTCTGACCCACCTCCTAGAGAAATGGAAATAAAAACAAAAATAAACAAATGGGACCTAATGAAACTTAAAAGCTTTTGCACAGCAAATGAAACCATACACAAGAAGAAAAGACAACCCTCAGAATGGGAGAAAATATTTGCAAACAAAGAAACTGACAAAGGATTAATCTCCAAAATATACAAGCAGCTCATGCAGCTCAATATCAAAAAAAACCAAACAACTCAATTGAAAAATGGGCAGAAGACCTAAACAGACATTTCTCCAGTGAAGATATACAGACTGCCAACAAACACATGAAAGGATGCTCAACATCACTAATCATTAAAGAAATGCAAATCAAAACTACAATGAGGTATCACCTCACACCAGTCAGAATGGCCATCATCAAAAAATCTACAAATAATAAATGCTGGAGAGGGTGTGAAGGAAAGGGTACCCTCTTGCACTGTTAGTGGGAATGTAAATTGATACAACCACTATGGAGAACAGTATGGAGGTTCCTTAAAAAACTAAAAATAGAACTACCATATGACCCAGCAATCCCACTACTGGGTATATACCCTGAGAAAACCATAATTCAAAAGGAGTCATGTACCACAGTGTTCATTGCAGCTCTATTTACAATAGCCAGGACATGGAAGCAACCTAAGTGTCCATCGACAGATGAATGGATAAAGAAGATGTGGCACATATATACAATGGAATATTACTCAGCCATAAAATGAAACGAAATTGAGTTATTTATAGTGAGGTGGATGGACCTAGAGTCTGTCATACAGACTGAAGGAAGAGTGAAGGAAGTCAGAAAGAGAAACAAATACCGTATGCTAACACATATATATGGAATCTAAAAAAAAAAAAAATGGTTCTGAAGAACCTAGGAGCAGGACAGGAATAAAGACGCAGACATAGAGAATGGACTTGAGGACACGGGGAGGGGGAAGGGTAAGCTGGGATGAAGTGAGAGAGTAGCATTAACGTATATACATTACGAAATGTAAAATAGATAGCTAGTGGGAAGCAGACGCATAGCACAGGGAGATCAGCTTGGTTCTTTGTTACCATCTAGACGGGTGGGGCAGGGAGGGTGGGAGGGAGGTGCAAGAGGGAGGGGATATGGGGATATATGTACACATATAGCCGATTCACTTTGTTATACAGCAGAAACTAACACAACATTGTAAAGCAATTATACTCCAATAAAGATGTTAAAAAAAAAAAAGCAGTAAATGGCTGTAAGAATCCCACCCCCCAAAACACCTGGATTTTGGTCATAGTTACACAACTTAGCAAATCACCACCCCCGCCAAAAAAATCACTGAATGGATGAATTTCATGGTAATTAAATTGCACCTCAACAAAGTTGTTTTTAAAAAGTAAAAAAAAATCATGAAGCAAAAACTGACAGAATTAGAGGGAGAAATAAGACAAATCCCACAATTATAGTTAGAAATTTTAACACTACTTCCTCAGCAAATAATATAAAACTATGGGGGAAAAAAAATCAAGAAAAACACAGACAATCTGAATAACTCTACCAACCATCATGACCTACTGGTAACTATAGAATACTATACCCAACAACTACAAAATATAAATTATTTTCAACTCGGTGGTTCTTAACAAAGGAAACTGCCTTTCAGGGGATATTTGGCAATGTCTAGAGACGTTTTTGTTGTCACATTTTGGGGGATGTTACTGGAATCTAGTAGGTAGAAGCCAGAGATGTTGCTAAACATGCACAGGGCAGCGCCCCACAAAAAAGAATGATCTGATCTGAAAGGTTAATAGTTCTAAGGTTGAGAGACCCTGTTTTCAAGTACATTTACCAAAATAGACCGTGTGTTAGGATACAGAACATGTCATGATGAATTGTAAAAGACTGAAATCATACAGAATATATTCCCTAACCAAAACAGAATGAAATTGGAAAATATTAAGATACCTAGGAAAACACTAAATATTTGAAAATCAAACAACACACTTCTAAGTAATACATGGGTCAAAGAAAAAAAGTCACAAGAGAAATTAGAAAATAATTTGAACTAATGACAAAGAAAATGTATCAAAATTTGAGAGATGCAGCTAAAACAGTGCTAAAAGGAAAATGTATAGCTTTAAATGTGTATATTAGTAAATAAAAGAGCAGGGACTATCTTTTCTGTTTGTTTTAACTGCTATATCTCTAGTACATAAAAGAATTTCCAGTATTTAATAGGTACACAATAAATATTTACTAAATAAATGAATATATAACTGAACAAAAGACTGAACAAATGAAAAGATATCTAAATGCCAATAATGGCATCTGGGTGGAAGAATTATGAATGATTTTCTTTTTATACATTCCTGTGCCTGTTTTTTAAAAAATAATTCACAGGTATTATATTTTTTAATTAGTAAAACTTTTTTTAAACCTAAATGGCCTTTCTCTGAGAGATAATAAAACGATTATAGCCAACTGAAGTCATACATAATTTAGATAGTTCTACTAAAGGTCCTGTACTTGAAGGGGGATGAAAACAAAGAAACACTGTCTCCCTTTAGATGCAAATCTTTCCCTGTACTTGTTTCAGGGAGAGGGAAGAAAGGTACAAATCTAATTAAAGAACTGGAGAAAGTTACTGTAACTTTCTCAATTCCCAGTGCAAACTGCTTCCAGAATTAAGAGAAAGCACTGCTCAGGTGGATGGCCCCACCGGTGACATCAAAACATGGCACTAAACCCTTCCATTTGGACTTTTCTCTCTCCCCCTGTCTCAGACTGACATAGTCAAAAGCAATGAGTGATCAAGCAATTTTTTTTTTTTTTCCTTTTATCTCTTCCCAGAAAGCTGCCAGAAAATAAAACCATTTTCTTCCCACACACAAGGATCTCATTCTGGTCTAAGTGAAAACACAGCTTGTCTCCAAGGAAACATATGTATCACTAAGACTGATACTCTCGGCAGGTACAGGCTACATCTTATTCTCCTTTCTTCTCCCCCGATTTTGGGCATGGAGTTCCCCCAAAACTAGTTTTAAAAGGATGGAAGAGACCCTACTTGCTCTTGTTTTTAATTCATTACAAACCAATTAATAGAACAAATTAATATACAGGGCTTTGCTAAGTTCCTGAGTAATTAAAAAAAAAAAAAAATCATGAGCTTTGCTAAGTTCCTGAGTAATTAAAATCCTATTCAAATGTGCTTCTAAATCCCCAGCCGCCTTTGCTGGGCTTAGCAGAAAAGGTGACCAGGTGGCAGCTCCACGCTGCTCAGCCAGGGACTGAAAACGTGCTGGCTCAGAGTCGGTGCCAAATTGTTGGGCTCAGGAAGAGTGGCAACCACAGCCCACCTGAGTCCTGGGGACTCAGAACCACCCCTCAGCGAGTGACTCCACCTGACCACAGCGCCCATCCCCACTCCTCTTCTGTGAAGGGCTCAGAAGCTCTACTGAGTCAATTTTAACCTCTGCAAACAAAACAAGAAGGGGCATACAATTGGAACTTCACAAAGCAGCTCTTTAGACAACCTTTTGGCTTCTCAGTCTTAAAGCCACTGAGAAGCACTGAGAACCACAGATCTGCAAAGCAAAAACTCAGTTGAAAGAGAAAGTGGGGGCGGGGGGCGGGAATTAACAACAACAACAAAATTAAGCTCCAACCAAGGGAACACTGAGGCTAGACTGGAAAATCCCCAGGCCTCCGTTCTGGAGTGCCTTGGTTACGGTTATCTGGGACAGTCAGCACTGAATGACCCCCTTAAAACTGTCTCTCCAAGTCTACTGCAGAATGAAACCGTTTGTCTCCATAAACCCCTCAGTTGACATCTGCACTGCAATCACAGGCAACGTTTACAAAGGGTGAGACCCAGAAAAAGAAAAAAATTGTCGTCTGAAAGCATGAAGACTGGCACAAAGGGTTTTGCACAATTGGAGGAACTACCAGCTGAGGCCGCCCCTACAGCGAGGCTCCCCCAGGGGCTAATTTGCTGCTCCAGATCTAGTGCAGTTCAATCCCACTGTGAGTGTTCACTAATGGTCTTGGCAATTCTGCCGGAAGCGCTCTGTAAAGGCTGCTTGCCCTGGGCAGAGGACGTTACTTAAACGGGGCCCCATATTTCTCATCCTGTGAAGGAAAACTTTTAACTTAGGTCTTCTTTTACACTAAGTTCTCAACATTCTACAGTAACAACTAAAAAGCCCGCAGACTATGCATTTTCTTAGAAAGTAAAGGGCTTTCTAACAATTAGAGCTTTCTAAAAATGGAAGGCATCGCCTGGGAAGATTGAGTTCCCTATCTCTGGACAGGATCCAGCAGATGCTGGTGACCAACTGGCTAGGACGTCACAGAAGGGACTCGGGCACTGGGAGAGGAAGGATTAGGTGACTCGTAGGATCCCGTCCAGTTAAAGGATCTAAGAAAATGGAGGTGATTATCCAAGTAACTCCAGAGCGGGGAAGGTGGAAAGCACTCCTGCCTCAAATGTAATCATTTCAGGGGATAATAAATGTACGTTTTTCAGAGTGCACCATCCTCCACAAAGACACACCCACACACTCTCATTCTCTTCCACAAACGAAGTATAAATGGTTGGAATCCCGCTAAACAAACTCTATGGTGTGATCCCAAAGTTTTGGAGGAATCTTTGGGCACAGGCTTCCGATCCGTGGTAACCCTCCACGAGAAAACAGGCTCTGTGACAGCTTCTGCAATACAATTATCTGCGGGTGCAATATTTGCATCTGTTGGGATCAACTGACCTGTTCTCAGACAAAAAAAGAAACTACAAATGTGACTGAGCCTTTCTGAAAATCCACATAGAGAATCACAGGATGGATGTAGTAACTGTTAATTTCAAAGATAACCAAAAGAATTAGACCAGCTGTACAGTCTAGGGCAGGTTTCCCGGCTAAATGTAGAGATGTGATGCCCCATTGTTCTGGTTCCTGTATCTAAGCTCACAGAATACTCTGTACTCCTTCACGGAACTTTGCAATTGTCACCACAAAATGAATTATCCACTTTGTTATTAATGTCTGTCTTCCATGCTCAAAGTTTCAGAAAGGCCAGGCTCTCACTGCATCCTCAGTGTCTATACCTTTAGTTAGCAGATGTGGGAAGAAAAAAAAAAGTATTTATTGAATAAAAGAATACTTGTCTATACAACAGCCACTATACTACCAAAGTGAAGAGACATCTGAGAACAGTGGGTATAGACAAGAATGTGGAGAATAAGAATGCTCATGCACTGGGTGTATAAAATGGTACAACCACTTGGGGGAATTTGATATTTTCTAATGAGTTTAATGGTAAGCCCATCTTATGACCTAACAAATCTACTTCTGTGTATATATCCTAGAGGAACTAGATTTATGTACACTAGATTGTATATGTATTAGAATGTTCACAGCAGCATTGTTCATAGTTGCCTCAAGTTGGATACAACCAAATACCCACCAACAGTAAAATGGATTCACGAATTGTGGTATATTCAGGCAATGGAATACTATATGACAATGAAAACGAATGAACTTAAGCCTCATGCAACAGCACAAATAAATCTCACATGGGATAGTGAGAAAAAAATGAAAAAAAAAAACCAGGACACTAAAGAATACACACTGCATGATCCCATTCATCTAAAGAGCAAAAAAAATCCAAACGGCTATTTATTTTAGGGATGCACAGGTAAGTTTCGAGTTCTAGCAAACATTCAAAGAACAGATAAATCAAAACGTACACATACTCTCTCAAAGAAGATAAAGAAACTGGAGGCCACTACTCTACTTTGGGCAGGAGAGTAACATGGAAAAGGGCAAGAGAAAAGCAAGAAAACCCAGTAGGAAGTTACTGCTGTAGCTTAGTTGAGACGGCCAGTCACGAGCTGATGGGTTCCTCTACCCTTCTAGGTTCTTCTGGCTGCTCTAAAAAAGTAAACGGGCATGAGACATTAACAGGAGAAAGTGGTGATGGGTGGCCTGAGCCAGGGTGGGAGCAGGAGGGATGAAGAGGATTAAAGAGACACAAGAAGACAGGACCTGGTGACAGAATAGATACAAGAGGTAAGGTGAGCATGGTACCAAGGGATACTCCCTTATTAAAAGAAGGGAAGAAAGCAAAAAGACTGCAAGTCTGCAGATTATACTACGTACAATATAGCCCTAATTTTGATGTTTAAAAAGGACATGAATTTACTCTAAAAATAAATTTAGTATCAAAAAGAATAAAAAAACTGCAATGGATTAAAACACATAAAATGTTAAAACTCAGGAGTTCATCACAAAACTATAATGCAAAAGAAGGAAAAGAAGATGAAGGGTTCCAAAGGTTCTAGCATTGCTGGGAAAGTGGAAAAAAAAAAACAAACCAAGTTAAGGATGTGTATTGTAGTCTCTAGAGTAACCTCTAAAAGAATTTAAAACCAACAACAACAAAAAAAAAAAAAAATAGGAAGGAAGACAGACGTTTCATTGATACAAAGGCAAGAGGAAAAAAAAAAAAAGAATATAAAATAGGTGGGTTGAATAGAAACAAAGAATAGGATGGTAGAAACGTACTGCCATTTCACAATACAAGTTAAACACCACAGGATGTTTCCAGAATGTGGGAAATTCTTTCAAACAACCTGATTTCTTCAACAACTAAACTACAAGGGAAAAAAAGGAGGGGTGGTAACTCATAGATTAAGACACATACTGACCAAATGCAATGTGTGGACCACGTTTGGATACTGATTTGAATTAACCAGCTGCTTTAAAGAAAAAGTGACATAATCAGAGAAACGAACACTGAGTGAACAATGATTTAAAGGAATTCTTTTTAGGTGTGATAATGGCATTGTACCAATGTTTTTTTAAAAAAGATTTCTTACCTTTTGGAGATATATAACAAAGTAATGAAGAAATTACAAATGGAATGATGTTACCTGGGACTTGCTTAAAAATAGACCAGTTCTGTGAAGTGGGAGGGGGCGTGAAAGGAAAGATGACTGAGATGGGCCAGCGTGTTAACAATCATTGATCCTCAGTCATACACATATGGGATGTATTATACTATTCTATTTCTGTATGCATTTGAATTTTACTGGAACAGAAGGAGAAAGGGAAGGAGGAGAGATCTCTAGATAGATAAGTATGTGTAGAAAATGTTTTGGCAGGATATATTTCAAAATGGTTATCTCCGGGCTAACGTGATCACAATTTTTAGAAAGTGTTACAAATTTATCATCTCTGGGTGGGGAGATTACTGGTAACTTTTAGTCTCTTTTTGCTTAGCTATGTTTTCTAATTGTTTCTACAAGGAACAAACCAGAATGCTTCAAATGCTCCAAATGCTTCAAAAATTGTTTAGAAGGATAGAAGACTGCCAAAAAACAAAGAGCCTCCCACTTAAATCCACATTTCTTAACCATTTCTGGGTGCCAGTCCCTTGGCAGAATCTGATGCAACTACTGTCTCTCTCCCCAGAAAGATGCACAATCCTACAGAATTTTTCATATGACGTTATTAAGAAACTCTGAGACCTCAGATGAACCCATACTTTCTATGTTATTAGTAGTCATCATAAATAGTAATAGTTGGGTTTTACTGCACAGTTGGTATGTGCCAAGCATGGTTCTAAGTGCTTTCCAAAAGCTAACTCATTTAATCCTCCTAGCAACCCTACGAGACAGGCACTCTCATCATCCCCAATTTACAGATGAGGTGAGGTCAGAGAGGGTGAATAATTTGCACAAGGTCCCACAGCTGCTGACTGGCAGAGCCAGCATACAAACTGAGCAGCCTGGCCCTAAAGCCTTTAAAAAGCTTTTTTTTTTTTTTTTTTTTTTAGTTAAAGCTGGGCTTTTAACTACCACATTAAGAGGCCACTCAGAGAGTTAAATCAAATACAGAAAGCCAAGGCAACATCCTGAATCACGCCCTGGAAAATGTCTTCAAATTCAACTAACACTAAGTGCCTACCTACCATGTGCCAGACTCACCCAGACACATAAGCTAACCCAGCCCTGGCAACAGTGCTGTCAGGGACTTGTCCCATACACCCAGCTAACTGCTAGAAAATCAGAAGCCAAGCCTGGGGGCTTCCCTGGTGGCGCAGTGGTTAAGAATCCGCCTGCCGATGCAGGGGACACGGGTTCGAGCCCTGGTCCAGGAAGATGCCACATGCCATGGAGCAACTAAGCCCGTGCGCCACAACTACTGGGCCTGTGCACTGCAACTACTGAGCCCACATGCCACAACTACTGAAGCCCGTGCGCTCTAGGGCCTGTGTGTTGCAACTACTGAGCCCACGCCTAGTGCTGCTCCGCAACAGAGAAGCCACCACAATGAGAAGCCCACGCAACACAAGGAAGGGTAGTCCCCGCTCGCCGCAACTGGAGAAAGCCCGCGCACAGCAACGAAGACCCAAAGCAGCCAAAAAAAAAAAAAAAAGTCAAGCCTGTCTTCTGATTTCAAGTTCACCATACACAGCTGATTCCCTTTATGTTGGGGAGGTGGTCTGTTCTAAGTCACACATGACCTCCCCGTGGCCAAACTCATTTCAAGATAACCGGTGGAGGTCCAGTTCAATACTTCCAATTGGTAGACCCTAAAATTAGTCCATGAGGCACAGCAATCTAGTTCTTGAGATTTTCCCTCATCACTCTACTTCAGCCAGCTGAGACGTCTTAGATGGAGACATGCTTCCAAAAGTTTGCATCTGAGGCTCATACACATAAACAGAACGGTATGCACATACTGAAGACAACTGCTAGGTGCTACGATACCACACTACACTCACGCACAACACAGTTAGTACAACTATACACAAGCAAATTACATGAAAGCCCTCCTGATGCTTACAGTTTCACAGTTCAAGCATCGAGTTTCATTGGTGAGCGTTCCCTGAAAAATCTCATGGACCCAGGTGAGTTCTGGTTTATTATTCTCCGCAGGTTCGTTCATGTTGCCATTTTTTAATTTTCCATTTTGTTTCTCCTGTTTCTTCTCTTCCTGCAGGATGTCCGCAATAGTGTTTAGCAAATAATTTAAAAATTCGTGAGCATCCTGCTGCATGTAGTTATCAAAGAGATCTGGAAAGGAGAGGGTCGGTATTTCAATCTCTGGCTATTGAAAAGCAAAGAAAATGCTAATTTTACAAACCACACTTCCATTTTTATATGGAAAGAGTGGACACGTATGGAATACGTTCACCTCTATTTTGCAACTTCAATGGATAAGTTTTTAAAAAATTTTTGTTCACTTCCACTTTTTACCACCCACCAAGAACTAAATTTCCCATATCTTCCTGAAGTCATCATATATATAAAAAGCTACCAACATTTTTATTTGTTCTACAAAAAAAAAAAGAAAAAGAAAAAGAACAGGAATTACTTGATAAACTCCCTGATAAAGTATCAGTATTTAATATGATGTGACCACCAATGATCAATTATTCACTTCGTAATTTATGCAGAGCAACAGGGTCTCTTCCCAAAGATCATATTAAACCCTGGACCAACCTGGAAGCAGCTTAAATGAAACACATAAGGGAGATGAGGGATATATATGAGAATGTATCTATCTGATAGTGTTCTGAAACCAAATACAAATGATTCCAGCAGCCTGTTCCCTGCCATAAGGACAAACAATCAAGAGATGAATGCAGCTGTGAAACTTCATTATTAATCATGTGCACAAGGAGACTTGGGAGGGCTCTGTTTCCTTCTCAGATTATTTCTATTCTGGTGTGTATAAACTACAACAACTTCAAAAGACGGCAATCAAATTAAATGAGACTTTATAAAACAAACATCTGATTAACTGTGCAAGTCTGTTGCAGTAAGGCTGAAATCTAGGCTAAACACAAGTTGTCATATCAAATATTTCTATAGTCATAAAAATTACCCATGCAGAACTTCTGGAAAAACCTCATGTCTACCACCGCTTCTCACACACACACAAAAAAGAATATAGAAAAAAAAGAAGAAAATCAGGTGACAGCAGGACATTTTTTATCACAGAAAAATATCAGCTTGATATCCTTCAACTTAGGCAAACAAAAATCAAAGGTATTATTTTTAAAACAGCAGAGCCTCTGATTAGACAATCTGCATTTAGTTTAATCACTTATGACAAGTTTATAAGATAGTACTATTTTATTCAATTATTGCATCAACCTATGTATTCCAATCAGTGTCCTGCCTTGGGCAATTTCTCCTCTTACAATGATCCTACCCAGAAAAAACTCCTTCCAATGTGGAGCAAAAAGAAAAGGTCACTCCAAAATGGAATGATAAATTTGAATTTTTAAGTATATCCTTAATTCAGTTTTGTTTTATATACTGGGTGGAAAAGGAGAAATATCTTTTCAAATGATAGTTGAGTAGTTGGCCATACTATTTTCCCATTTAAAAAAAAAAAAGGTTTCGTTTTGAGGATATACAGAACTGTCAATTCTCCTTATTTCAGAGCCTGAAACCCATTCGTCTCCACGCTACTCACCATTTTCTTTTCTCAGCCTCGAAATGAACTTCTTTGGTGGGATCACGCCAACCTTCTTCTTCTGCGTGGCGATGCTGTGGAAAAGGTCTGCCAGGCATGTCAACAAGTTTTCCTTCTTTTTTTGCTGGGCCTTGTATGCCAGCACATTCTCCCGGAAGGGCCGGCAGAAGTACAAGGCCTGAAGCACGGAGTTACAGTAGCATGTGTTTCCGAACTGCCAAAGGACAACAGGGATGGTTCAAATCAGGGTCCGGGGCTGCACCACCTCCGAACCAGGTGGGGAGAGGGAGAGGGCCACCCTCCATGTGAACCAGCCCAGATTCCGCGTATCACAGCCCTGCTCACGGTGGTAGAAGCCCAGTATGGCACTCTGAACATCACCAGGGAAATGAATGCTAGTATATGCAAGCCTGGTAGCTCTCTAGCCCATTAAAAGTCTCTAAGATGATAAGAAGCACTCGGCCTTGATTTTAAAAAATCTAGTGAAACTTTCTGGTGCTTAAAAAAGAGAGAGACACTGAAGAAGAAAAAAATCGACATGATGTGGAGACGCAGAAAAGCAGCTGGCTACACAAAAGATGTCACAAGGCAACACATCAAAACTCCTATGACAGGGAAAATAAAAATCTCAATCAGAAAGAAATCCAGGAACTAGGAACCACTTGCTCAGCTAAAACAGTCTTCACCGAATGGGGACTTGTTTTAGTTTCTCTCTTTCAAGATTCCAGCACGCCTGCCATTGGCTTCAGACCACATTTCCTCACTTTCTCCAAAGCAAACTTATTTCCGCCAAAGTAGCAACTGTCTCAATACAACAGTACCACCCAGTTCCTGGTCTCCTGCAATCTGATTAGGGCCCACAGAGTAATAGTATGACCTCTCAAAAGCCACGGATACTCAAGATTATGATTAACGAGGGAAAAAGTAAGTCATCATCTCCCTGGTTTTCAACTGACTATATAATAACCAACTCTGCGGGTGAACACATAGCTGAGACATTCACTTTAGAATTTTTCATGCACGTTAAAATGAAAAGGAAAACAAACTAAGGAAATCAGAAGATTAATAACAGATTACGAACTGCTGTGTAAGATTAAAATAGAACATGAGCATTTCAAGATTGGTTGTTGGCTTGTGTGTTGTCTGCCCAAGAGCAAGGCAGATGCACCACCATCCTTAACGTGACATTTCTACGTATGTTAAGATAGAACACTTCCTATTTTTATATATTTTAATCTACTTTGACACAATTATGCAATGAGACAAACCTCTTTTTAAAGAGAAGCTGTAACTTTCATGAATTACCATTCGAAATAAACATAAATGAAACTATTAATAAGTTTAGGTCTCACAATGCTTCCACAGACTAGGAGATGGCCTTAGTTCTTTTTTCCTCCATAGTCTGCACTTGTCTTTTCCCTGCACAAGGTAGAATTCCAGCAACTTCAATAACTATCCTCACAGAGCTTAAGCAAGAGGCCTTTGCACTATGCCTAAAAAAACTGCATTAAAATTAGGAGTCAGTATTTCATCAACACAATGTCCTATATTCCAGTACTGTAGCCTCCTCCTACCATTCTTTTCTCTGTTACTCGGTACCTCACCTTCAGCCAGACACCCTTTAGTAACACTTGGCCCTGGGCCAGTGGACAACGTCTGGGAAAGAAAAGGAACTAACATTGACCGAGTGCCCACAAATGTGCCTCAGTCTCATGTCAGTACCTTCAACAGGAGCTCTCATGGATCCTTCATTATAGGCCAAGAGGTAGAAACCATTATGGTCTCCATTTTACAGAGGGGGAAATGGAGACACAGAGAGGCCAAGTGACTTGCCCAAGATCGCACAGCTAGTGAACGGCATAGGCAGAATTCAGACTTAGGTCTGTACTACCGCAAAGCCAATGTCCACTCCATTATCCCACAGGCGGCGTTCACTCAGAGAATGGTCCCAGCGGAAATTACCACCTATCACACCTGAACTGACAGACCACACTCAGAGCAGTTGTTCCAGAAAACCAGGTGCTTATGAGTTAACACCGGATGTCACTTAAATCCTCCACCCCAGAGAGAAAGGATCAGGTGGGGAAGAAAGCTCACGGGGGTGGTGGGCAATACGGCCTTACTACTTGGTCATAATCAACTTGTCTAGGACACAGGCCCTGGCAAGTATGGCCATCTACAAGGGGACCATTGCTGAGCACAAGCAAAACGAGGCCAAGGGATTTTGAGGTAAACTGGCCCCAGTTTTCCCCTGACTCCCCACCCATGCTTCAAATACCAAGTTGTGCTGTTAAATCGCTACTGGTGATGAGCTGGAAACGCTTTCGATGCTCTGGTTGAACTGATGCATACTGAAACAAAGCTACCAAGGAGCCCACCCAGATGGTGAAGGGAGAACATACAAAAGCAGATACTGCTACAAAGGCTAATAATATCACTGTGAAAGTTATGGGTGCAGCAGAAATCTTTTAAAGCACAGGGGAAAAAAATGAGAATCTGACCCGATAATGCACTAATTAAACACTTTCTTCTGGGGCAGCTCATACTTTCAAAAACTGGACTAAATTTCCCCCACCCCAATATTTGCCACTTATGGTAACCAAGGAGTATGAACGATTATTTAAAGCTTGATAATAACGAAAATGGGAATGGAGTTGCTTCAAGAACTCTAAAACATTTGATTAAGATAGTACATTTAAAAATACTTACATTGACCAATCCGAAGTAGTGTTCATTGATTGGAAACTGCTCTGGACCAATGTCTTTTTCCAGAGCAGAGGCATTGGTGCCCTAAAAGAGAAAAATAACAAAAGTTCTGTTGTGTGTAGAATAGACAAGAAAGCAAAATGATACTTGAGAGAGTCCACTATCGAGACCAGCATCTCCTCGGGTGGCCTGGAGTTTGGTGACGGTCACGCTGAAAGAACAGGTGTCAGAAGTAAACCGTCGAAGAGGTAATGACATCAGCCTACTCCTCTCCTCATCCAACTTCATCATCCCCTCAAACCTGTTCTACCTGGCTTCAATTCTCCTCTATTAGGAAAGGAGGTTTGGGACAGGCAAATCAGCAAATCATCAGTCAGAACTTCCGAATGAAACATTCTAGGCTCAGGCAGCTGCAGTAGCTTTTATACTACTGGTGTATAGAATCGTACCACCACTTTCAAAGTCAACAGTATCATCCTGATAAAGATTTATCTACCGTGCACCCACTATGTGCCAGGTACTATTCTAGGCGCTGACAACAGAACAGGGGACAAAGACAGGCTGAAAGAAAAAGCAAGGACACTGGACAGTACATCAGAAGGTGACAAGTGCAGTGAAGAAAAACAAGGCAGGAAATGAGGGTGGGGACTCCAGGGAGCAGGGGGTGAAGGGGAGGCACGGAGGGGGAAGGAGTGGAGGGTAGATCATTGCCGCTTAAATAGGGTGGTCGGGGGGGGCTTACTGAGAAAGTGAAATGCCCAAGGAATATTGTAAATAATGGAGAAATACAATTCAAAACCTAACAGTTCCCAAATGCATCAAATTGGTGAGCCATGTGCACTCAAGTTCAACACTCCAACACGATGATAATAAGTTCCTGGGTACTCCCACTATATATGCCAGGAGCTGCACTGTTTATTCTCACAACATCCCATAAGGTAAGTACTTACTATCATAATCCCCATTTAACAGACAGGAACTTAAGGCTGCCCAAAGACCACAGGCAGTAAGTGGCAGAGCGAGGACTTGAACCCAGGAGTCAGACTCGGGAGCCCACGGTCTTAACCAAAGGCTATGCAGAGCAATCCTATGACAAAACCATTTACTGAGCCCCGCTAAGGGCCAAGGGGTCATTGGCAAAAGCACACTGATTATCACTGCGCCCCACCCCCCCGCAAGGCCTGGAGGGGTCTGCTGGGATTAGGAAGAGCGACCAAAGTTCAGTCCAATCAGGTGAGTAGTTAGGGGGTGGGTAGGACCACAGGCCCCACGTATACCCGTGGCTCTAACATCATCCTACAGCTTCTCACGTCCTCAGGCTATCACGGAAGACTCACAGCTCACAGAATCTCAGAGATTTGGGAGACAGGTATTTTAAAAAGAGACTGTTATGTTTTGTAAAAACTAAATCTGCTGCTGCTACTTATTCTGGGCTCATATAACTAGAATCTCCCATCCCAGAAAGAAATGGCCAAAAGGTGGGCTGAGAACCAGTTAACGCGGTCACGTGTCAACAAGCAAACATGAAATGCAGAATAACTCAATTCTAAGCAAACACAACCTCAGCAGAAATAGTACATTCCATCCCCTTATCATAATATCCTTTGTTTCCACTTGTTTTCTAGGTCCCTGATACTGCTCCACCAATCTAAACTCCTTTACCCGTCGGAGACCTTGAGTTAAGCGGTCATCTTTGTGCACAACAGTTTCACTATCTTTTCATGGGGGCGGGCGGGGGAGGCAGGGTTTCATTGCCTTCACAATAATGTGACTCCATATACAGGCTGAATTTTTAAAATAATACTTATATGAAAGCAGGATTTTATGGTATAGACAAAACTCACTAAAAGTTTTCAATAAAGCTACATCTCAATCATCAATCGATGTAAATAATGTGTATTAAATATACCCACAGCCATTTTTGAAACAACATTAGAATATATGGCTTAGAGCCCAGGAGGCATGTCAGATATAAAAGTAGAGCACATGGAGACAGATCTCATTAAATCTAGAGATTCAATCCCTGACTTCTGTTATTCGGGAATTCTTGGATGGAGTGCTTTTTTCTACCTTAATCTTTTCCCACTGGAGAGGGAGCTGGTGGGGGGTGGCTGGCTGTGACTCAGGCTAAGTACGGTGACCCAGGGGCCGTGCTTAAGAGGAATAATACCTGGGTGGGAAGAATAATATAATAATAATTATTATAATAATATGATAATACCATGGAGGTAGCAGGCCAGGAGCACCCACAGCACAGCTCGGGGGAGAAGAAAGTGAGCTAGCCGTGTCGTCAGCGAAACCTGGCCCTCCCTCCGGTCAGGTCTGCTCACCCCCTCTCACAGCCCCCGCACACACACGGTCTGGAAGGGTCAGGAGGGGAGGTCAACCGCGCTCTCATCCCCAGCATCGCTTCCAGACCCCTGCACTGTCACCCATCTCGTCAAAACATCCACCCTGGGCAGCCCGTGCCTCCCAGCACCGTACAAACCCCTTCCCTTCTCCTCGTCTCACCTGACCCCTCCACGCCCCGACGACCTACCTTTACACCCTGTCTCCTGCCATCGTGCTGGGTGGCTTCAGGATCCACGTGGCGGTGCCTTCCCATACCCTGCTCTCTCAGCAACTCATGCCCTCTTTTCTAGCTGTCTTTTATTTCACTCCACTCCAGCTACCCACTCCCAAAGACGCACCCCGGACCTGGTCACCACCCCAAAACCCAGCCAGGCTGGACTCTGTCTGTCGGCTCATCCCATCACAGCCACTCGTACACCCGCCAGGACCCGTCACTCCTCTCCTTTCTCATTCAGCTTAGAGTCCATGGATCATGATGTCAGTGGCTCTTATAAACACCCCTGACCTTATGCTTTGCTCACACCACCTGGCAAAAAAACCCACCCAATGGGAACCAAATTATTCACCTTCTCTGAACATACGCCCAGACAGATGTGCAGCGCTAGGGGGGAGAAGTTGCACCTCAGGCTGATTGCATTCGCTTGAACTCACCAAATTCAAGCGGCCCACGGCCCACGTCCCCACCTTCCAAGACCCTTTCTCTGAGGCACTCATTCTCCACTCCACAGCGACCTTTTCCAAATTTCCCCAAGCGCCTCAAAACTATATACCTCTCTGCCCCTCTCACTGGCTTCCCACTCAACAGGAAAATGAAGAAAAAGAAAAACATTAAACCAGCAGAGAGGAACTCTCTTAATTTCACACTCTCAAACCTTCAAACCTATGCGCCTACCTCTCCCAATGATGGAGACCTCGCTCTCGTGCAGGTCAATTGCTCCCGCACTATTAGATCCTGCCCGGCGGAATTTAACATGCCTCCTTGTCTCTCATGTTAAAAATACACATACACGTCTTCTTCCCACCTCTCCCAGTCCCCACCCCCTTTCTCACCTCCCCTTCATAGCTAAACTTCTTTAAACAATTGTCTATTCTGACACATTTACAAATGAATCAGATGATTTCTAAGATTTATTTCAAATGATCCAGTGGGGAGAAGTGGGAGGTGGGTGTGCGGGGCTTATTATACTATTCCATTTATACTTTTACATATATGTTTACAGGCAGAGTAATGGTCTCCCAAAGATGCCCAGGTCTTCATCCCCAGAACTTGTGATGACGTCACCCTACATGGCAAAGGTAAATTTAGATTGTAGAAGGGCTTAATTTGCCAATCAGGACTTAATTTGACCTTAAAATAGGGCGAGTGCCCTGGATTATCCAGTTGGGCCCAACGTAATCACAAGCATCTTTAGAAGCGGGAGACAGATCAGAACAACAGACCGGACCGCTATGATGTGTGAAGGACTCCACTTGCCTTTGCTGACTCTGTAGGCAGAGGAAGGGGCCAGGAGCCAAGGAACCAGGCAGTCTCTAGAAGCTTAAAAGGCAAGAAAAAAAAAACAGTTTCCGCTAGAGCCTCCGGGAAGAACACAGCCGCACACTGCCTTCATTTTAGCCCGGGTGGGGCTAGCTCAGACTTGTGACCTCCAGGCTATAAGGTAATATACTTGTGCTGTCTAAGCTGCTAAGTTCATGGTAACTTGTTACAGCAGCAATAGACTAATACAATATGTCTGAAGTTTTCCATAATACTCGCTAAGACCTGTCTCTATTTCCTCACCTCCCCATCTCTCCTGAAAATATTCCCTTCTGGATTCTACCCCTGATGAGCTCCACACATGGTCAACTCAGGAAGACACACTTAGCTGTTGGCTTTCTCCAGGTGCCGTCTAAGGCCCTCTTCCCTCCCTCCATGCCTCTTTCTGTAGGGTCCAGGCAACAACCAGGCTTCAATCAGCAGCTACGTGCCAACCGTTTCCAACGCTTCCCCTTCATCCCAGAAAGCTCACTTCTGAGCCCATTCAGGCGGGGTGAAGACACAGTTCCACTTGCTTGTCTCACAGGCCCTCAAAATCACTCTACCCCGAAACTAGAGCTTTCACTTCTCCCTCCCCTCAAATCCAGTCTCTTCCTGGTGTTTCCCCACTTGTCCATGACGATGCCACCTTCCACCTGGCTCCTGCTAGAAACCTGAGGGCCACGCCTAACGTCCTTCTCCACACTCGACGGCCATCCACCACAGCACACTACTGACCGATTCACTCTCCTTAAATCTCTCAAATCCCTTTGCTTCTCTTGAACCTCCTGCCACCAGTGGGACCAGGCCACCAGCATCTCTCATCTGAATTACAACAGCCTCCTAAATGGCCGCCGACACCCACCTTGCTCACCTCTAACCCCACCATCAACATGGCAGCAAAACTGCTCTTTCTAAATACAAATCTGCTTTAAAATGCTCCAGTGACTTCTACTGCTGTCTCCAATGTCACCTGCCACCCATTCTCTCATACACTTGGCCTGCTAGGATGGCCTTTGCTCTGGTCCTCAAGTACCTCAAGTTCCCTCCCATCCATCACCTGAATGCTCTTCCCCTGCTTCTTCACCTGGCTGTACCCTATCATCCTTCTCAGGGAGTTCTTTACCGGCCACCCCTAGATTCAGGTAGTCTCTGTAATGGACAGAATAATGGCCCCTCAAAGATGTCCCCACCCTAATCCCTGGAACCTGTGAATATGTTAACTTATGTGGCAAAAGGGACTCTGCAGGTATGACTGATTTAACAATCTTGAGATGGGGGGGGTGCAGTTATCCTGGATGACCTCAATGGGCCCAGTGTCATCAAGGGTCCTCATGAGAAAGAGGCAGGAGTATCAGAGTCAGCGAGGAGATGTGACGACAGAAGCACAGTTCACAGAGAGACTGGAAGATGCTACACTGCCGGCCTTGACGATGGAAGGGGTCCAGAGCCAAGGACTGCAGGCAGGCCCTAGAAAGTGGAAAAGGCTCTCCTAGAGCCTCCAGAAGCTGTGCAGCCCTGCGACACCTTGATTTTAGGAGTTCTGACCTCCACAGCTCGAAGGGAATAAATTCCTGTCATTTTAAGCTGCTAAGTCTGTGGTCCTATTTTACAGCAGCAACAGGAAACTAACACACCCCTCCCCCAACAACCTCCACTCTCCACTCATAGCATACTGTCTCCCTTACAGTGTTTACTCCAATTCTTATTTATGTAATTATTAATATGTTTCCTATCCCCTCAACTACATGTCTCACAGGAGCAATGACTTATTTCTGACCTGCTTAATACGGCACTCTCAGTGGCTAGCACAGATTAGGCGCAGGCCTGCTGGGTGGGTGGGTAGATGGATGGATGGACGAATGAGTGGATGGTTGGTTGGATGGATGGATGCATGCGTGCATAGATGGGGATGGTTAGGGCTGTGCAAGTTGCTTCCACGCCCATGATCATTTGGACACAGATGTGTGAGCTCTCCCGATCTACTGTTCAGTGAGGCCTACATGGTGCCCTCTTCCATTTCCCCATTCTCCCTTCCCTTTTATAAATATACACCCTAGGAATTCCTTCCCATGGATACAGAACGTCACGGATACTGACATTTGGAACCAACCTCTTGCTTCACATGCTAGCATTTTCCATTGGTAACGTGAATTTTTGTGCATCTTTAACAGATTTTGGAGTTCCCTACGTTCCATGTAAATCTCTGTATGATAAAAGGACACACACATGATGGGGAACGTTTCATGAGAGATGGTGGAGCTTAAAGATCAACTAGACAGTATAAATCGAAATTTTAAATGAGCACATCCTTCAATCCTGCAATTCTTCTTTAAGCAATTTGTTCCACATCTATACTCACACGGGTAGAAAAGATACAGAGACTATAGCAAGGACCAAAATAATCCAGGCCTGGCTTAAACAAGACGGAAGTTTACTTCAAGAGGAAGCAGCACAGGCCTGACGCGGCAGCTCTGCAGGGCCGGGGACTCGGGCTCCTTTTATCTTGTTGTTCTGTCATCCTCAAGAATGTATCTTGGGAACCAACATGGTCACTCCGGCCCCTATCATCAAACAACCTCCGCCAGGGGGAAGCAGACAAGACGGGGAGAGACTGCGCCTTCTCTTCCAAGAATGTTCCTGGAAGTCGCATACATCACTCTTGCTCATGATCCCAATGGCCAGAATCTCACCCAGCCACACGGCCACACCTAGCTGCCAGGGGAGCCTGGCAAATGGGCTCTATTACCAGCCAAAATTAGAGATGGAAAAAGGATACTGAAGGAACGAGCAGCAGGCAACATCTCGGATGGTCCCCCCCGGCAAGGCTTGCAAGAGGAAAACGTTAGAAATAACTGGTCAAATAATTACAGTAATAAACAGGATGGAATACCATGTAGCTACTTAAAAAAGTAAAGCTACTCTATAGGTATGGCTATGAAAATTTGTCCAAGATACAGCGATAAGTATCAATAAAAACGTGTGAGAGAGTAAGTGTGTGTACAGGACAATTACTGGAAATGTCCTCCTTTCAAGCAGCAGACGCTGAGCCCTTTTCGTGTCCAGCGCGACTCTACTTCTGAGGGACCCAAAGGGGCAGAGCGGCTCGGGCCTGCCTTCAACACCTACATTCTAATGGAAATTCCAGAACGAATACTTGAGAAATTATTAACACTTGTCACCAGCGTCCAGGAAGCGGGGCTGGCAGATGACAGGCCACCGGGGGCTTTTTGTTTTCTCAACTGTGCAAAGTTTTTACCATCAGCGTGTATTATTTTTGTCATAAAAAATGTCAAAGAAAGTCAGCAAACTAATACCCTGCAGACCAGCTGTCGAAGGCCCACGGCACACAGCTCAGAGCTTTATGAGGCCATTTTCCCAGCCGGTGTGAATTTGCTTTCCCCTCTCTTGGCCTTAGTTTCCTGGCTGAGAGGTGGGATACTCGGCCTGCCTGTGGCTCAGGGGGCAGAGAGAATCAAACAAGACATGCAACATTATCAGCACTATGTAAACTGCAAGGTGTGCTGCAAACCCAAGAGCCTGCAGTCCTACCGCGGGCACCAAGCACTGTGACACATAAGGCAAACGGGAGGCACTGAGAATAACTGACCAGATGCTGAACAAAAAACTAATCCAGAGCAGTAAATCACAGGGTCTGGAGGTATAAGAAACACAGTTCTCATTCTCGTCAGTAAAAAATCTGGTAACCTTTGAAAACAATGCACCACACTTTATTAAAAATAGAATCTGGGCTGGGACAAGTTCCAACAAGAAGACTGTAATGCTAGCTCTTCACAGCACTTCTGAAAGCAACTGTGTGACTGCCAAGGGGTGCTACAAAAACACAAAACCAACAATAACAACAACTTGTGAAGGATGAGTCATAAATGTATAAGATGGGTATAGAAAGGCATTTCTTTTAAAGCAATTTTAAAAGCAGTTTATAGGAAAACATGTTAGAATGCCTTCCTTCTGGGGAGGGGGGAAGAAGACAGATTCTTGCCCAGGAGGATATAATCAGAATGATGGCAATGAGAGTATCACCTCACACCGGTCAGGATGGCCATCATCAAAAAATCTACAAACAATAAATGCTGGAGAGGGTGTGGAGAAAAGGGAACCCTCTTGCACTGTTGGTGGGAATGTAAATTGATACAGCCACTAGGGAGAACAGTATGGAGGTTCCTTAAAAAACTAAAAGTAGAACTACCATACGACCCAGCCATCCCACTACTGGGCATATATCCTAAGAAAACCATAATTCAAAAAGAGTCATGTACCACAATGTTCATTGCAGCACTATTTACAACAGCCAGGACATGGAAGCAACCTAACTGTCCACTGACAGATGAATGGATAAAGAAGATGTGGCACATACCTACAATGGAATATTACTCAGCCATAAAAAGAAACGAAAGTGAGTTATTTGTAGTGAGGTGGATGGACCTAGAGTCTGTCATACAGAGTGAAGGAATTCAGAAAGAGAAAAACAAATACCGTATGCTAACACATATATATGGAATCTAAAAAAAAAAAAAAAGGTTCTGATGAACCTAGGGGTAGGACAGGAATAAAGACGCAGATGTAGAGAATGGACCTGAGGACACGGGGAGGGGGAAGGGTAGGCTGGGACGAAGTGAGAGAGTAGCAATGACATATATACACTATCAAATGTAAAATAGATAGCTAGTGGGAAGCAGCTGCATCGCACAGGGAGATCAGCTCCCTGCTTTGTGACCACCTAGAGGGGTGGGATAGGGAGGGTGGGAGGGAGACGCAAGAGGGAGGAGATATGGGGATATATGCCTACATATAGCTGATTCACTTTGTTATACAGCAGAAACTAACACAACATTGTAAAGCAATTATACTCCAATAAAGATGTTAAAAAAAAAAGAAAACCAATGAGAACACTGTATAATATGCAGGAGCCTAAACCAAAAACAGAGACCAGGAAGGGGTCTTGGAGATCAGCTCCATTCTACAGATGAAAAAAACCAAGGCCCAGAAACATAAACCTCCTCCCCCAGTTCTGCATCCTAAGGCAGGCAGGATCTCTTTCAAGTCTGTACAAAGTGGAGAAAGGCCCGAAATAACATGTAAGGATTTCTAAGTACACAGAGAAACAGTCACTGATTATAAACCATGAATTAAAATATACGACAGGAGAGGTGAATATTGTTGCTAAAACTACAGTTTTAAGTCTATATTCAAAAACGGCTATTTCACTTATCAAGTACGTTTTCAAAGTACAAAAGTACATAGAGGACTAATTCTCAGAAGCTCTAGTATTCCCAGACTTCTGATGACAAAAGGTCATTCCTAGAGCCTTAAGGAGAAAGTGAAGCAAAAATGAAGTGATGCAGCTCAAGATTTCAGGATGAGTCAGAAGCACTTGCCAGAATTCAAGGATGGTTAAGGAGGAATTACAGTCACTGGCTTCCACATAATGAGTAATAACAACAGACATCACAAAAATAACACTTACTGTGTCCAGTCACTGCTCTGAGGACTTGATGTATATTTTACTCATTTTAATCCTCACAATAATGCTGTGAGGTGGATGTCCTTATTGTCTCCATTTTAAAGATAGGAAAACTAAAAAAAAAAAAAAAGATGTAAAAAAAAAAAAGGGCTTCCCTGGTGGCACAGTGGTTGAGAGTCCACCTGCCGATGCAGGGGACACGGGTTCATGCCCCGGTCCGGGAAGATCCCACGTGCCGCGGAGCGGCTGGGCCCGTGAGCCATGGCCGCTGAGCCTGCGCATCCGGAGCCTGTGCTCCGCAACGGGAGAGGCCACAACAGTGAGAGGCCCGCGTACCGCAAAAAAAAAAAAAAAAAAAAAGGAAAAAGATGTAAAGATAGGAAAACTGAGGCACAGAGAGGGTAAGTAACTTTATCCAAGTTCACACAGCTAATAAGTACTGGAACTAGGTTTGAACTCACACCATCTGACTCCAGAGTGTATGCTCCCAAGCACTACACAATATTGACTCTCAAGGTGGCAGGGTCCCCTCAGAGTCCCAGAATTGCAGGAGTGAAAAACCGAGGAAATAGAAGGGGTCACAGAGTTACACAGGTAAACCCCTGCCTCTGAGGCACCATTCAAAATATTCTAGAATGAGGAGCACAGGTGTCCTTCTCTGTAAAATCACCACAGAACACTGCAACCTGTTTAAGAGAATATAAAATTGAGGTTGAAAATCAGGAGAAACTTGAGATGTAGTCAAGAGGAAATAGGTTTTTTTTTCAAAATGGTTTCGGGCTGTGGATTTTTATCTAGCCAAATAGGAAAAGAAAATAATATTGTTTAAAATAGGAGTAAGTGAAAACAAGATCAAAAAGCAGAAATGAGTTCTAAGAAGTAAACCATTTTACACCTAATACTAGAAAAATGTGCACTCTCACATCCCTAACTTCTGAATTTTTGGATACTGACAATAGAAGAAAAAAGAAAAGAACAGAAAGAGAAAGGACCCACCAGAAGTATGCAGAACAAAATGTGTTAATATATTAATACAGCTCATCTCTCAGTGTTGGGATTATTTGGGAGGGGTGAGTTGGGAGAAGTAGTATGAATTATGTATCAGGGAAAAAACCGCCATTATTTTCTTATCCAAAGAAACTGGCAAAGCATCTGTTGTGCCTCTACAGAGACAGAAATGCAGATTGCGATTCTGAGCCTCTTGGCTCAGAACTAGTGTGGCCAGTTCTCTGGCCCCTCAGAGCTGTCCCCTCTTTCCCCCCATCTCCTACTCAGCATTTGCCTTCAATGTCACTTCTCCACAGCTACCTTCCCTGACCCTTCCCTCTCTCAGAATCTTGTGTGTCTCTTCATACAACTAATCACAATTTGTAATAACTTACTTATTTGTGACTATTTAACACCTGTCTTCCCACTGGACCACAGGTTGGCAAATGATAGTCCATGGGCCAAATGTGGCCCACCAACTGTTTTTGTAAATAAAGTTTTATTGGAACACAGCTGCGATCACTCATTTACTTATGGTAGCTACTTTCACAGTACGACAGCAGAGTTGTATAGCTGCGACAGAGATATCATGGCCCACAAAGCCTAAAATATTTACCATTGAGCCCTTTACCAACAAGCTTGTCAACCCCTACACTAGACCATAAACTCTATGAGGACAGGGTTGTGACTGACTGGTCTCCTAGGACCATGCAGAACATCTGGCATACAAAAGCACTTACTAAATTTGCTGACTAAATAAACTCGGTAAACAGGGTAAGCAGTATGTGCCACTCGTTGTTCAGAGAACCTCACGTCTCTGTATTCATCGACTCCACTGTCCGCCAACCGAGGCAGTCCCACTTACTGTCCCCATGCCACTCATGCAAGAACAGAGGGAACCTGCTCGGGCTCACTCAGCCAGTAAAGGCAGCGCCAGGACTCAACCCCAGGCCATTCAGGTCCAGAGCCTGAGCTCCTGACCACAAGTCAGAGAAGATGGTCTTCTCATTCATCCTTTTAGTAATTCCTTAGCTGCAGACGTAGAGACTGGGCAGAGGGCCGCAGCTTCTGAGAGTGTCCTCTTTGGCTGCTGGCCATCACACATCACCTAACCACGGGCGGGCAATACCCAGAGGGGCTGTGGATGCCGCCCGTCCTGCTCAGAGACCACACACATCACCTGGTCCCATCCAGCAACACTGATGCTCTCCCTCCAGAGAAGTCACACACTCAAACTCACTATCCCCATTTCATAAGTGAGGGAAATGAAGTTGATGGAGGTCAAGTAACTGGCCAAGGTCAAGTGTTAGTATGAGGCAGAGGTCAGCTGTGAACCCACAATCTTAATACCATCACGACTCCAACTCCTGGCTCAACAATGCTCCTCTGCCCCGCTCCAGGCTTCCACAGGAAGGCAGTTAAAGGGCATTTTCATTCTGCGCCAGGATAGCACGTCATTTCCATGCCTTATACGATACTGGGGAGAGAGAAACAACTCTGGAAAAAACCTCAACGTGACTTCACTGAATGATGTAACGCAGAAGCAAAAATGTCTGCAGCTGAAGAAAGATGACCCTGGGATACATAATGATCCGAAGTCATCATAGGAAGGACAGTAAACAGCAGCTAGAGCCTCTGGCTTGTAAAACAACTCTCTTTGTGGCTCGACACAGCATAACAAAGTCCTCAGGCAGAGATGACATTTCAACTCAAAAGGAGAGGGGCTTCCCTGGTGGCGCAGTGGTTTAGAGTCCGCCTGTCGATGCAGGGGACACGGGTTCGTGCCCCGGTCCGGGAAGATCCCACATGCCATGGTGCGGCTGGGCCCGTGAGCCATGGCCGCTGAGCCTGCGTGTCCGGGAGCCTATGCTCCCCAACGGGAGAGGCCACAACAGTGAGAGGCCCGCGTACCACAAAAAAAAAAAAAGGAGAACAAAGAGCTGGGTCTGTCTTCTAGCAGAAGGTGGAGGAGGAAGTATTTACCCCAGTCCCTGACTTCAGTGACCTGGAACCAAGAACCTCACTCCCAACCCAGTGTTCTGCACAGGCACCAAGCTGCCTCCTCGACGATGAGGTCTCTTAAGCTCCTACTTTACCCAAAGGTACCCTTCTCATCGTTTCCCTGAAAGGCAGCATTGGTGTCACAGGATCCTGGCAAAGCCCCAGGTCAAAGAGGCCAAGTCCTCAAATTTAACTAACAGGGTGATTTCAAGTACTTCCCTCATCCCCCTCTGTAGTTCGAGCTCAAGGTCTTCATCAGTGAAAAACCAGGACAGCAGTATCCCCACCTCACAGTGTGGAATCCCTGCCCTTGCACTGGTACTGCACTACCAGAGATATTTTAGTCTAATGTACTGAAACCACCCTGTAATGTATTGATTATGAAACAAAATATAAAATACTGTGCTCTCTTCTCCCCTCCCCAGACAGGATGGCAAGCGGAGAAAAGAGAGGTAGCAGGAGGTCTTCACAGCGGTACTGCTCAAAGCATTATTGCTCTGCCCGGGAGCAAAGTTCAGAAACTGAAAACATGTACAATGAATGGACCGGGTGAGTTTGCACCTGTAGAGTTTGGTAATAAAACAACTGGACCCGGTGTTTTAAGCAACTTTGAGGTTTCTATTCCATTTTGCAATTAATGTTCTATTGTATTTTACAAAAGTATTAGTCTGTGACAGATTGAAAATAAAAATAAAACTGGTCCTTCCCTACAGACTTTGAAAATAATTGCCAACAGCAAAACAGTTAAATGAAATTGAGCTTGTTTTCTGAAATGTGTGAAGAGCTGCTCAAGCTCACTTCTAATATGATAAATGCAAACTAAAAATATACCGAGACACCATTTTCTCCCCCACTGGCAAAGATAAAAAAGCTTTTGGAGAGCACCCGACTTTGGCAAGGCTGTGGGCTACGAGAGTCACACATATTGAGAGTGGAGGGCAATCTGGCAGTTACAAATGCATCGAAGTTACAAATGCAGATCCATTTCTAGGAAGTCAGCTGACAAGATACACCCCAAAGTATGCAAAATGATGTAGGGACAAAGTTGTTCCCTGCAGCCTTGTTTGTAAAAAACCGAAGACTGGAACACTACCTTCAAGCCCATCAGTTGGGGGCTAGTTAAGTGAATTCAATATGTTCAGGCAACTGAATACTCTGCGGCCATAAAAAAAGAATGAGGATGCTCTGTACTTACTAGCACAGACCCAACCCCAAGACACAAAAAGCAAAGGGCAGATCAAGACTGTTCAGTATATGCTACAAGCACTGTTCGTGTTTTTAAAAACTAGGAGAGAAATATAAACATTCTTGCTTGGGTATGCATAAGATACCTCTGAAGAGAAGCAGAAGAAACAGCAAATACTGCTGGATGCCAGAGACAAGAATTGGATGGTGGGTATAATTGCAACATACATCCTTTTGTACAATCTAAAATTTCTACCATGTAACTCATATTCACCTTTTCAAAAACTTTCTTTTAAAATTCTTTTAAAAAAGGAAGAAACTGAGCTTAGTCGCCTCACGTGTTTTTGTTAGGAATGCCTAAGTGTACACCAGATAACACAAGAGGGTATGTTTATGCGTATCAGATGACTGAAAATCGTTTACCACATGATGTGCCCTCATTACCAGGAAAGGAAAAACACAGTATCCTGACTGATGATTACAGAAGCTTTGCCACACACCCTCAGTGCGCCTTCCAACAACATCTCAGTCGGAAATCACAGCTTCTTCCTCCTTTTGTCCGCTCCACGCACTTCCCCTCCCCGGGCTTGTCTCAGATTGGAAGCCACAGTGAGCTTACAGCATGCTGGCTCACCTTCTCAGCACTGCTCACCAGGAGGAATGGCTCTCATACAGACCCAGAAACCTAAACTCACCTGCCCAAAGCCACAAAAGTGACAAAGGGGCAGGATCGAGATTGGAACCCGGGACCTCGGATCCCGAGATCGGGGCTCTTTCCACTACAGCCTTTGGACTCCTTTGCTAGTGGGAAGGAGGGGGCTCTAGAAGAAAACTGCAATAAAATGGCCAGGCACCGGGCTAAGCGCTAGACACAAATGATTCCACTTACGCCCCACAATGCCCCAGGGAGGGAAGTTCTCTCATCACCCACGTGCCATGGATGAGAAGCAGAGTCTCTGAGAGGGTGGATGATGGCCAGCTCTCACATCCAACCAACCGGATCCCATCCACACGCTGACCTGCCTCGGGGGGAAGCTCACCAGCCTGCCATCCGCAAACCAGTTTACACAGGGCTCCTCCAAGAGCCAGTTAGGCGAACCACCATAAAGAACCTCTTATCTGAGCCGATGTTTCCTGAACTACAGACCATGAATGCCCAAGGGAGGGGAGATAATCTTAGGTGGCACGAATATGAACATTTTTAACTTTAGCAACTACGCTTTTGATATGTATTTAAAAAGCACATAACCAGCTCATCAAACCCGTTACTTCACAGATGTCATAGCACAGAATGAGGCCAAATTAAAAGAAGCTGAACAGACTTAAGGACAACTACTAAATAAACAAGTTCAGGTGGTTCTGAGATATAATGAAAACCGTGGAGGACAACAAACTGACACTTGAGAATCACTGGTCTAACGAAGTGGATGCAGTCCATGGCTTTTCTCTAGAGGAAGAGAAGCTTGGGAACACCCCAGCACACAACACACACGAGTTCTAAACGTCACTTTACTTGTATTTATTTTATTTTCATCCGCCCTCCACTCTCCACACCGGCCGGCCTCTCTCAGATGGACGAGGCAGGACCCCAGTTACCAAAGCATCCTGAAAACTTGTATCTCAATGACAGTGTCCTGTGGTGGCTTAACCTTGGGTTGACCACAGGCCTAGTTTGCCCTGAATAGCTCTGATTACACCTATAGATCAATGAGTATCAAATAATTAGTTTGAGTGTGCCCCCTCTCACTTTAAGTGTCTGACCTGGGGAAGAAATTGGAGAGCTGACTGGGAGAGATGTGACCTCATTCTAGCCCTTCACACTCAAGAAACAGTGAGAAGGGACACCCACTTCCTCAGCACCCGCAGTCAGAACCGCACCATCTGATGAATTTTGCCTCTGCTCTTGCCCAACCTCCTTCCCCAATCCTATTTTTCCCAAAATGCCCACTAAATGTAGATGGCAGGTCAAGATGAAAGGATCCCATTGGCTCCTGCAATACCAACAGCTCTGTGCTTTGAACAAACTGAAGGAAAATGTTCATTCGCTAAAAGAGAATTATGAAAAAGTAATATGCGTGAGGGCATCACAGCTCACAAAACTCTTCCGCAGGCAAGATATCCTTTGATTCTCAAAAAAAAAGCAGTGAGGAGGGTATTTCATCATGCCATTTTGTGTTGTAAAGAGATGGGGAAACAGGCCCTGAGATTTACCAAGCAGGATTTTAAACCACAAACTGCTCCACTTTGGAGCTGTATAGAAAAAAGAAATTGTTTTCCTTTTCTCCCTAGGGTCCTAAGTGTGCTCCCCAAACCAGGAGCATCTGGTCATGAGAGAGGATGCTAGAAAGGCAAAATCTCAGCCCCACTCCTAACCTACTGAATCAGAATCTGCATTTTAACGAGGTCCCCAGGTAACTCCTGCAGACAAGACAATTTGAGGAGGGATTTCCCTGGCGGTCCAATAGTTATGACTCCATACTTCCACTGCAGCGGGCACGGGTTTGATCCCTGGCCAGGGAACTAAGATCCCGCACGCTGCACGGCATGACAGGGGGAAAAAAAAAAAAAAAAAAAAAGACAAGACAATTTGAGGAGCGCTGCTTTACTGCAAGGCAATCCTTCCATTCTCCCATGCTGCATCTCTTCATTCATTTATCCAATAATTATTTACTGTGAATCTACCACACTGTGCTGAATGCTGGGAAATCCCCAGTGAATAAGATAAACGTAGCTCCTGCCCTCGTGGGGTTGCCAGTCTAACACAGTGGTTTTTTTCAACCTTGGGTGCTGATCAGAATCAAGGGTGGCACTTAAGGAAAAAATGCAGGCGCCTAAAACCCACTCCAGACCTACCTACACCTCCGTACAGTCAGAAACTGAGGCTGGAGCCCTAGATGCGGCTTCTCAGACAAGCTCCAATTCATGCAACCACTGTGGAGAACAGTTTGACCATACCTAGGGAAGCTGCGGGCGAGCATATCCTAAGAGCAGCATTTCCACTTCCAGGACTATATCCTGGAGAAACGGAGGCATGTGTGCAAAGAAGACAGGAACAAGAACATTCACTGCAGCACTGTTTCCAGACAGAATATTCTGGAAACTATCCAACTGTCCCTAAATAAGGGAATGAATAGGTAAACCATTGTGAAGTCAAAAAATACTGTTAAAGAGCCCTTCGAATGAATAAATAGAAAACAAATAGATGTATATGTGTCAACATATTCTCGAATATAACTGTTGAGTGAAAAAAGTCACAAAGGCTATACAGTTGTACACACACAGATATACTGCTTACGGATTCAAAACAGAAGGATAAAGACATGCATGGTAAACACGCACCATCTTCAGGAAAATGGTCAGTTCTAGGAGGAGGGGATAGGAAAGAGATGGGGTGGTTAGTGGTTTTTTTAAGGTAGCATATCTAAAAAATGATCTTAACCAAATATGATTAAAGTATAAGTCCGTTAAATCTGAAGGGGTGGCGTTTGGGTATATAACATATATTAAATTACATTCTTTTTTTCCATACTTTTTTGGGTGCTAATGTTTTGTGATTTAACTTCTTTAAAATTACTTTCAAAAGCTTCACAGGGGATGTGATATATAGCCAGGGTTGGGAATCCCTGTTATAGGAACATAAAGCAATAAAACTCTACTATTTAATATCAGGAAAGACATCTACAGAATGGCAACGATCTATAGCTCTTGAAGTTAAATTACTACCTTAAATAATTTTATATAGATTTAAAAAAACCTTTCACATGGCAGATAATTTCTATAGGCTATATATATTTTTTAGGAGGCCAAGGTTATTACCCAAGGAAAGCAACATTCTCAAACTGTGATCCTTAGCTCACCTGCAACAGAAGGAAGCGGGAGTGAGTAGAGGAGGGAATATTTATTAAAATGCAGATTCCAGGTTTCCTGCCGCCTTAGACCTACTTAATCAAAATCTCTGAGGGCAGAAGCCCAGAGGCTGAATTTTTAATAAAAGAATGCACCTGTGGGCACAATTCTTTCGTACACCGAAGAACCACTCAAGTATATTCTTTAAGTTAATGTTACTCATATTTTTAAAACCATACGTGTCTGCGTTCAAGAAGGTGACATTCATCATACTCTGAAAATTAAAATAAAGCACAGGGAATGTTTTCTAAATACTTGAGATCATAATTCCACAAGTACATTCAAGCAGATCCTGATAAAAACTGGTTTCCTGCACAGTGTATCTAACCTGAAGGACAAAGAAATGTATTTCAGGAAGAACATTAACTTCACGTTGCCTTTCTAAAAGAACTTCAAAAAGCAACTGGGTGAACAAAGCTCCACAGGTCCAGCCCTGCTGCTATTCTCACCGGAAGAGGCCCCAGACATGATTTTCACCAAAGTCAAATTCGATTAAACAAGGCATGAACGATGTAACTTGAACTGAGGCCTGGCTAGCACAGTAAAAGATCCCAAATTTCCTCTCAACACTCAAGACTATCTTCTCCATTCTAGTCTATAATCCTTTTGCTACATTTTCCCCACCTTGTTATCATGTCCTCAGCCTCTATCTTCCATTCCATCCTTATCTTGCTTGACTTTTTCTTTGGTCTCCCTGATGCTCCCCTTCATTTTCCTTCCCTACGTGCAGACAAAACCAACACCGCAATCCTGACTTTCAAGCCCTAGAAAACTGCTCTCGAGCCCCTGGATTCGAGCCCCTGGATTTAAAACAACCCAGGGCTTCCCTGGGGGTGCAGTGGTTAAGAATCCACCTGCCAATGCAGGGGTTTGAGCCCTGGGCCGGGAAGATCCCACAGGCTATGGAGCATCTAAGCCCGTGTGCCACAACTACTGAGCCCGAGCACCACAGCTACTGAAGCCTGCACACCTAGAGCCCGTGCTCCGCAACAAGGGAAGCTGCCGCAATGAGAAGCCCGTGCACCACAACGAAAAGTAGCCCCCTCTCACCGCAACTAGAGAAAGCCCGCGCACAGCAACAAGGACCCAACACAGCCAAAAATAAATAAATAAAAATTAAAAAAAAAAAATAATAAAACAACCCAGCACAGGGACTTCTCTCGAGGTCCAGTGGTTAGGACTCGGCGTTCCCACCGCCAGGAGCCCAGGTTCAATCCCTGGTCAGGGAACTAAGATCCCACAAGCCGTGTGGTGCGGCTGAAAAAGAAAAAAGAGAAAACAAAAAAACAGCACAAAGGGTGGTGGTGGTGGGGATAAATTAGGAGTTTGGGGTTAACATATACACACTACTGTATATAAAATAGATCACCAAGAAGGACCTACTGTGTAGCACAGGGAACTCTACTCAATATCTTGTAACAACCTATAATGGAAAAGAATCTAAAAAACTATATATATATATATATATGTGTGTATAACTGAATCATTTTGCTGTACACCTGAAATTGACACAACATTGTAAATCAACTATACCTCAATAAAAAGTTTTTTTTTTTTAATAAAATTAAAAAATAAAAACAACCTAGCAGGGACGAAGGGAGAGAGTGGCATGGACATATATAACACTACCAAATGTAAAACAGATAGCTAGTGGGAAGCAGCCGCATAGCACAGGGAGATCAGCTGGGTGCTTTGTGATCACCTAGAGGGGTGGGATAGGGAGGGTGGGAGGGAGACGCAAGAGGGAGGAGATATGGGGATATATGCCTACGTACAGCTGATTCACTTTGTTATACAACAGAAACTAACACACCACTGTAAAGCAATTATACTTCAATAAAGGTGTTAAAAAAAATTAATAGTAAAAGAAAGAAAAAAACAACCCAGCAGGGCTTCCCTGGTGGCGCAGTGGTTGAGAGTCTGCCTGCCAAAGCAGGGGACACGGGTTCGAGCCCTGGTCCAGGAAGATCCCACATGCCGCGGACCAACTAGGCCCGTGAGCCACAACTACTGAGCCTGCGCGTCCGGAGCCTGTGCTCCGCAACAAGAGAGGCTGCGACAGTGAGAGGCCCGCGCACCGCGATGAAGAGTGGCTCCCGCTCGCCGCAACTAGAGAAAGCCCTCGCACAGAAACGAAGACGCAACACAGCAAAAATAAATTAATTAATTAATAAACTCCAACCCCCAACATCTTCTTAAAAAAAAAAAAAACCCAGCAAAATAAACACATGAAAAGATGTTCAGCCTCACTAGGAAACAAGAAATTGCAAATTTTAAACCACAAAGATATCATTTCACACCCATCAGACTGGCAAAACATTAAGTCTAACAATACTGAGTGTCTGCAAGCATGTGGAGCAACTGAAACTCCCAAACCTGCTGGCTGGAATGCAAATTGGAGAGAAATAAGGCAATATATTAGAGTCAAAGATGCCCATTTCCTTTGACCAGCCATTTCCCTTCTAGGTATGCACCACAGAGAAACTCTAAACAGATGCACAGGGAGACAGGTTCAAAACTGTCATGGCGCACACACACAATTCTAATCCAACAATAAAATGAATTAATATATTGTAGCACATTCATGTGATGGAATATTATACAGCAGCTAAAATAACCTAGAATTACATGTATTTGCATGGATAAACCTCAAAATCATTATTTAAACAAAAGCAAACAAATTGTTCAGCATTACAAACATGAGGAAGCAAAACGCAAATCTGGTTTATGAAGACCTACATATCTAGTAAAGGTATAAAAACATGTGATAAACACCAAATTCAGAAGAGTGGTCATTGTCTGCTGGGAAGGGCATGAGATGGGGAAAGGTTCACTTGTATTTATAATATTTTATTTCTTCACAGGATGGAAGATACTGGGTGTTCACTCGTATCAGTCTCCATATTTTTCTGTAGGCCTGAAATTTATCACCACCTAGAAAAAGGGTCCCAAGTCTGAGCTACTTGAGAGCAGTTGGGGGTTCTGAGAGTGGAATCAGAACTTGATGGGGACTTCCCTGGTGGCCCGGTGGCTGACACTCCGCACTCCCAATGCAGGGGGCCCGGCTTCAATCCCTGATCAGGGAGCTCGATCCCGCGTGCCGCCACCAACACCAGGCGCAACCAAATAAATACTTTTCTTTTTTTTAAAAAGAATTTGATGGGCAGGAGGAAGGTTGAACCTACAAATGGAAAGCTCAGAGAACCAACAGGGTTCCCCTCTCACTCTTCAAACTACCCATGGCAAATAATCATTCTCAGAATTGTGGTAAAATTCCATGTAGAGGACTTACGACATCCCCAAAATTCGAAGCCACAATCCCAGAACAGAAATATTCCAAAAAGCCTTTAGTGCCGGGGTTGGTTGCTGACACAGAATTTATCTGCCTCAAGAAACGTTTTTGCCGGTTCATTTTGGGGTGGCCTATTCTCGTAAAAGATCAGCAAGGCCTTTCAAACCCTTAGACTAGCATTTGGTTCCACCACAAGTGAAGGTTTATTGTAAGAAGTTACATTAAAATACTTAGGCCAGAAAAGTTAACTAGACTAAAAGACACCATTTTTTTACATCTCTCCCAATCGATTTGCTTTGGGCTGGCTCTGTGGGTAGGCCAGAGATAAAACCACCAAGAGATACCTTTCTGATGATACCACAGAATTAAATACCATCATAAAACCTCAACTCATTCAAACTAACTAAACAGACTGGGGCAGGGGGGAGAGGGAGGGGGAAGACGTGAACTAGACAATCTTCTCTTAATTGCTCAAGAGAATCAAAACTGAAAATTACTTTCAGTTACAACCCAAACACACCAAAATTCCACATTAATGAAAAATAAATAAATAGGTTTTATTGTTTGGGTGAACTGGAACACACATAGTTGATATCCAGAAAATGGTATCACATTAATTCTAACTAAATATTGTCATTCAGCTTTGTTTTCCCTTACGATTCCAAGAAAAACAAAGAAGAATCTGTAGACCTAATTGTCAGGTCCTAACCCAACACAAACTCCTCCATATTAGATCTGAGAGGCCAGAAGAACAGAGTTTTTCTTTAAACATTAACCCATGCCACCTCAGGCTGCAATTTCTAAATCTGACAAGTATCAGTGGAGACGCTCACACATGACCTTAACCTCTCCGAGCTGACATATTAAACTCAACTTACGATTTCCAATTATCTTTGACAACGGGAAGGAGTAACAGTAACAGAGGAAGAAGCAAGTTATCTCTTCCAAATTTTGAGATTTACATATTTTTAAATAACTTTAAAATTTTTTTTCAACTATTCTCAAAACACTTGCCTCAAATAAGTAACTGACTTACCAACATAAAGTGATCTCTATAAAAATCCTCTAGCGTTGTTACAAATGTTTACTAATTTTACTTCCCCTTCATATCAAGGTGACTTCATCTATGTACAAGAATTCAAATCTGGCACTCACAGTGGTGTCCAATAATATCCTGGGGTTGTTCAATGAATGCTGAAATGGTAATATCTGGTAAATTCAATACAGTTTTAAACAAAGTCGTTAGCCACTCAAGTCAAGACTCCAGAAACTACTACTCACTAAGAAGTTTCTGACAACCAAAAAAATATATATCAGTTTTACAAGCTGAGGAAAAAAACTAAGGTCCCAAGAAATATAACAATTTGTCCAGAGGCACCATTAGACTCAGGCTTAGCTGGAGAGACACTCAATGGCACAGATTCCAGTTCTAAGTTACGCTGACCATAATCATGTCCTCATACCAAATAAAAAAAATAGTCAAACTTGAGTCAAATGCAAGTTATATTACAGAAACATCCTGCTGTGTTCATCAGTCCACTGAATCGCTTCTGAGATTTTGTTCAACCTTTAACCCTGTGGATACCACACTGCATTGAAATTGTTTCATCTTTACCAATGTTTTACCCACAAGATAAGAAACCACTGAGCTCCTTGGGGACAGGGACTCACCTCATTCAATTAAGTACCTGCACATAATATGTGCCAACAGTAACATAAAGGTCCTCAACAGATGGCCATTTTCAGGAACAAAATGTAATCTATTTGACACACAGCATTTCTTCCGTGGCACAACTTACAGCGCTATTAACAAGTGAAATTAAGATTTGATGATTTAGGCCAATTTGCATCAGTACCAGTCACATTTCTAGAGGGCACACTTGGTTTCTCCTAACAAATGCTTCCTCTTTAGAAAAGTCCTCAGGCTCTTCAAACAGAAAATCTACCCCCAAAAAACCTTCCATTTGTAGGGCCATAAAAATATGTAGGAAGTTAAATCCATTGGTCTGGACAAAAGTCACAAGATTATCAACAAGGAACATTTCCTTATGCTTGGTAGCGGCTAGTACATTTTAAAAATTACAACACACCAGCCAAACAAGCTTTACTATCTCTGAACCAGACATGCTGTGTGGCTAAGCTGACAAGCCCTAAGCAAGTTGATCAAGAATCACTATGGCAGGAATTCACACGAAGTGAAATTAAAACAAACGGGAACTCCCATTAAACTGCCAATGGAATGTAAAACTTCAGTGGGGTAGGGGACAAGTGGGGGGATGTGAATATTTTCCACAACCCCTGTATCTAAAACTGGCACAAGAAGTGTGGGGAAAAGAGAAGGTGTTTATTTTTCAATCACACAAAGGATTTGCTACAAGGTTTTTCCTGCTCTGCTGGGTCCTTTCTTGTCCGCTGGATGAAACAAATCCACTTCTCAATGCTAGGTCGGTTTGTACAAGGCTTACCTAGAAGGATGATATCTTTTAACACTCTTTCTGGACACACATCAGCCTGTTTAAAATAAGCCAAATGACCTGCTTAAAAAAAAAAAAACCCCGCCACTCGTTCTAACTACGACTCAGACCAGCTGGGACCAAATGGAGTTGGGAGTGGGAAGGATCAGTAAGAGCCCCAGAGAGAAATGAAACAGTGAGGAGAGACCCATAGAAAACCTACCTGGAAACAATGCATCATCAAGTGAAGAATCTAAAGAGAAGTCCAATGAAAAACGTATGTTTGATCAAGTGAAAAGACAGCAGTCTCTTCATCACGGAGCCTCCTCTGTCGGAAGCAAGACTGGGAGGGGCCACGATGACCTGAGCAGCCTTTTATAAGGGGCGGAGTTAAGGATTCCCGTCCCAGCCTCCCTATACTGCAGTCAGCTTGGTTTGCATAAATGAACATGTGGGTTATCTTAGTGGCTGCTTCCATCAGGTACAAGAAGACATCAAACCCATTGTCCTTTAAACCACTGAAGATGACATAATAACGAGAAAGATGATGTTGATGACAATTAACACTCAATGAGTACTTGCTACATACTAGGCTCAGTAACTCACTTAATACAACAGTCCCATGAGGTAGGAACCATTATCATCCCCTTCTTATAGATAAGGAAAGTAGCAGAGAGAGCAACTTGTTCAAGGACGAAAAGCTAGTATGTTAGAAGCAGGTCACTGAACCCAGGAAGTCTGACTTTAGAGCCCAAGCTCTTCATATCACTTACTCCAGGCACAGTGTCCATATAGAAACTAGAAACGTAAGACTCCCTAGTTATGAATTATTGGTTCCTCACCTCACCTGGGTGATGACCCTAAATTTGGGGCCTTTTTAGGGACTCCATATGAGATGCCAACTTTCCAGACACAGTGCTAGCCTGCTCCTCTCATGTCCTCCCTGCAGCTTGCCTCCCTGGCCAAGTTTCACTGGAAACAGGTTGTGACATTCTACTCAGGTGTGCCACCAAGAAGCCCCAACTGCACTGAGGGCCAAAAAAAAAAAAAAGCAGGGGACTGACTTCATCTTGGGACGTGCTAGCTCTCAAGTTTCCAGCCTGCTTCAATACAGAGAGGTGTCGCCACACACAAGCAGGACAGGAACACAACCAAGAGCTTCACTGCCCTGTAAGCCCGAGGCCACCCCAGCAGGCACGAAAGAGAGTATTGGAGATGCTCTGGTTTCAGAGCTCCCCTCAGGAGCTGGTCTTAGCAGACAGAGAGATGGAGAGGAAAGGCATCATCTTTTCACTGCACCAAGCGACATTAATGCCACTCGACAGGAAGGAGCAGAAGACCTGTCTCTGTGTGGAGAAGGAAGGAAGAGAGGAAATGTAAACGTGCCAGGAGCCACTCACCACATCTGGTCCTGCACCAGTACCTTTGCAGCTATCACTCTGGGAAGGCCCAGCAACTGCTCTGCCGACCACAGCGGTAGCCGTGTCCAACGGTGCTGAAAACTGAAGCCAGCACCAGTGGGTCTTGGTTCCACCCCTGAGCTAACACATGGCTCCCTAATGCTCCTTTCCCATGTGTTAATCTTGCAACAGAATGTGGGACAGAAGATTTATAAAGCTGGGTGATGGGGGAAGGGCAGCCAGATCACCTTACTCCCAGGCTTCTCAATCAAGCCTCCTCAGATTCCCTTTAGTGGCCTGTATTATTAGCTTCAAGGGAGGTTCCCCCAAACTGGCATTAAAAGAGCATGTGTTCCACTCAGCTCGGGGGAGGGGAGACTTGATGCGGGGCGGGGGAACCCTGGAGAGCTAAGGCAAAGCACACACTCTCTCATCCTGCACAGGAAGGCAATGCCTTACTCCAGGGGCGAGCTGTGCTCTCCAAGGCTCTGACAAGTAGAGGTACCAGCAGGATGCACCCTGGGGACCCAAGGGCTGGAGGTTGTTCCTGCAGAAAATGAAAACGAAGGGAAAGCAATGGGAGAAACCCAAGTTAAAGTGATCACCACGTCATGGACCCAGTCCAAATTGGAGCCCAGCAAGGTCCCCTTGCGGTGTCCACGCCCACCAGTCCGCGCTTAGGTCTACAGTGGATCAGGCAGGATAATCCTGGAGACCAATTCCACGCCCCCAGCCGGCCCCACCCTTAGGGCCTCTAATTGTTACTGCCTTATAACCTTGTCCCCCTTTCACAGATGGGAAAACTGAGGCATCCAAAGCAAATGCCATGCTTTCCTAAACCAGGTAGAAGTTCACTTCCCTAACCACAATTTTGCACTTTTTTACAGCTCTATCACATTTCAGATTTCACCAGATACACCTACTGCCTCTGCAAAGTGAATCTTAAATACAGTTTAAGGAGTGAACTAAAAAATGAGATGAGGGCGGTCAGGGAGTCCGGCAGCGCTTATCTGTGGCAAGGACAGGATGGGTGCCCCCCCCCCCCACCAGCTTCTCCTCCAACCCGGTCCCCCGGGACGTCCGGGTTCTGCCTCCCCCGCAAGACGCTTCCACCGCAACCCGAGGGCGGAGGCGCAGCGGCTCGGCCCGGGGACCGGCAAGCGGGGTCCCCGGTCCCGGGGCCGAGAAGGGGGCGGGGGGCTCGGGGCCGCAACCGGCCCGCCCTGCCCCGTGGCCGGGAACTTCTGGCGGCGCCGCGCCGCCCCCGCCGCCCCCACCCCCACCGGCCGCCGGGCGGGCGTGCGACTCGGGTTTCCCTTTCTTCGCCTCGCCGCGCCTGGGGCGCGACCCCCGAGGCGGCGGCGGCGGCGGCGGCGGCGGCCACTCACCATATTACAGATGGAGGCGATGTTTCGGACAGTCATTAGTCTAAAGGTTACAGCGATCCCGCACCGCCATCTTTATAAGGTGAAAACAGAACCGGCCATGGTGAAGCGCTCGCGGGGAGGCCGGGCGCAGCGGCGGCGGCGGCGGCGGCGGCGGGAAGGCGGCCTGGGGTCCGGCTTTCAGTTTGGCTGGGAGAGGGAGGCCGGGAGGGAGGAGAGGAGGAGGGGAGGGCGGGGAAGGCGGCAGGCGGGAGGGAGAGCGGAGGGGCGGGGAGTGGCGGAGCGAGGGAGCCTGGGCCGCGGCCGGCGGCGCCGGGAGGAGGGGCGGTCCGAGCGCCGCGTGCAGCCCGCGCCCCGAGCGCTCCCGCCGCGCGCCCGGCCTCGACCCAACCCCGACCCGGCCCCGGCCCGGGTCCCCGCGGCTCCTCCTCCCTCCTCCGCCCGCCCGCGCCCCCGGCCACCCCGGCTCGGCCTTTTTTCTTTTTCTCTTCTGATGTCCTGCTTCACTCTGAACGGGTTGGAATGCGCGGCCAGGCCTTCGCTCGCGCGGCTGCCGCAGGTCCCCCGCGCGGACCCCGACGCGTCGGCGGCCTCCTCCGGCCCGCGGCACCGCCCGGGAAGCAGGGACCACGCCCGCGTGGGGTGTCGGCCGGCGGAAGGGGCTGCCCTCGGGCCGGGGAAGCGGGGCACGTCGCCGGGGACAGGGGGCCGCTTTCGATCATTTGTTCTTCTTTCTTGCCGCGCGGCCCCCAGCAGCCCCGGGTTTTTATGTTTGGGCGAGTGGAGGAGGCAAGGGGTAGGGGTGACTACATCCAACTTTTCGTTTCTCTCCGGGGCTCCAGCCAAATGGCACCCGCGGGGACCCAAGAAATAAATGGGGTCAGAACACGGGAGTGTCCAGAGCCCTGGACAGTGCGGGCCGGCTGCCTGATCGAGGGCGCCGGGAGGGGACAGGAATCTGGGTCTGAGGGGAAGCCAGCCACGGCGCGCTCGGCCAGTTTGTGACATTAGCAGGTACAAAGGGAAAGTCTCGGTTCTGGACAAGGACTAGGGACGGTCCAAGGAGCGATTTGAATCTGGAAAGAACGAAAACCAAACTTTTCCGCGTCTTCTAGAAATACCTACCTCTCATGCGGGCACCCAACCTCTTTAGGTTTTGAGAAGGGTCATTGTATCGGCTTATACACATTTCCTGCATAAAAGGTCGTGGGTTTTGACTCAAAGCGCGAATCCACACCATTTAGCAGATATGTTCCTGTGAAGTGGAGGAGCCCATTTCCGAAGGTGTGAAACAATTCTCATACAAGGTTGCAATTCAGTGCTTTCAACAGAGAAGTTGTACAAGCGCAACGCATGATAATTCTTAAACCAATATATTTAATGACAAATCGAATTAGAGGAGAAGTTAATATAATTGAAGATAGCTTTTATCTAACCAAGAGGAACATACTGGGAAAATAGCACGCTTCCTGTCCTCCATTATCTGTTTAGTGTTAGGCATTGTAAGATTTGAGAACCATCGATTGCTAACATCCCTAGGACCTGGGATGGAAATAAGACAAACAACAGCGACTAAAGTTTCCTTGGGGTCATCTTGGCTCTGTATACTTAATGGATTTAAGGAATAAATTCCTGCTTATGTTGAGTCATTCTGCCTACATCTTATTTCCAAACAGATCCTGAGGATGATGATAGCTCGCTTTAATTTTTTGCCATTGTCATTCATGATGCTCTTTACATTCGTAATCTTCAGGCACCAACATAATCATCAGGTAATAGATGCTATTATAATCGCCTTTTGTAGATCAGTAAAATAAGGCTTAGGGTATCAAGTATCCTACCTCAATCATGTTCACCAAATGTTACAACTGAAGTTAGTGTGCTAATCTGGCCAAGCACCTTAAAGAGAGGAGAAGGCAGCAAAACACCCAACTTACGGCCAGTTGGGTAACTGACACCTGGAAAGGTTTAAATACTTGAGGAAAGTCATAAAACAAGTTCAGGAGCAACCTCAAGGCTAAAACTCAGGCCTTGGGACTCAATTTCACAGACATTCCACTATGAAGGCATTAATCCAAAACCTTAAATGATATGGAAATTTTATACCATAATAGAGTTCAGTATTTCTGCCAACATTGGCATAATGGATGGCAAAGTCCACAGGATTGAAAATGCCATTGACATAATGAAAACTGAACATCACTCGATTACTGAATGCTACGTTAGCAAGGCATCCTTTGCATGCCTTTTAACAGCCTAAAGCCTAAAACTGAAGTGTTCAATATAGACAAACATCCAGATTGAAACTCAGGCAGTGAATTACAAACACAGCAAATCAATTTAACACAGCAGATCTTGTCAGACTCATGAATAATTAAATACATTTTTACACCACTACAAGGTTGGTATTCACAGATCTAAATTGGAAAAGGCATCAGTTGAAGAAGAATAATTGTAACCTCAGCCTTGTTCAGGGAGGAAACATTACTTGGAGGTGGTAAGAGGTAAAATGATGAAAATGTTGACAAGCTAATGAGAGAACTTTGAGGAAAAGTGTTCCACACATAGGGGCCAGCTGGTATAAAAGTATAGAGTTAAAACTGGGAAAAGTGGGCAAATGGAGAGACGGAACATAGGCTAGCACTAAACAGATGAAGGCACATGATCCAGGCCTGACCAATGAGAGCACCTCGTGGCCCAGCCACAATGACTGGTTCAGCTAGGAGGATGTAATATAAACTGAGCCAATGAGAGTTGGCCCTGGGTCTTTGGGGAAAGAAGTGCTCCCCTTCCTGAGTTTGCTGAGCTGATATGATAAAATCTAGAGCTGCCATCTTTCCACTTGCTGAGAATGAAGAAATATAAAGCTGAGAAATGTAAAAGAGATCCTAACGACATCATTTATCCTGTGGCTGCCAGATCTGTATCCTGGACTCTTCAGCAACTCAAGGTGGTAAAGTCCTTGTTTTCTCTGGTAGTTCAAATTGAGTGTCTGCTGCTCACAACTGAAACAATTCTAATACACCATTGTCTCCCTATGTCCAAAATTCATCAGGTTCATTCTGAATTCATGGTGTTTCCTTTTCCTCTCTTCTCTACCCATTCCATAGATTTTTCCAGGTCTTCCTCCTCTAGATCTGCCTCCTCCTTGATGCCATCCAAGATTGCTTCCCACCACCACCAACGAACTATATCCAGGTGTTTCCATGCTCACCCTTCTGTCATTACCAGTTTTGTGTCAGTGCCCCCTCCTGCTTCCCCTCTTTGCTTAGTTAACACCACTCAGCCTTCAGATGACTTGAGACAAGATGGGATGCCTTTGTCGTATGTTCTTACAGCACCATCAGTCTTCCCTTCACGGACCTTATATTTGTGAATATGCTTATGCCATCTAGCACACAGCATGGAGGCAGTAGATTGGGTGGTTAAAAAACGAATCCTGGATCCAGACTCTCTGGAATAGGTGTATGATCTTGGGCAAGTGTCTTAACTTCTCTATGTGGAAATTTCTGTCTCCATAAGAAGAGGCCCCTTCATAGGGTGTTACTATATAGAGTACAAAAAATATGCCTGACATGCACTAACCACTACATAAGTGACACTGCTATCATTATTGTGCATGCGATTGATTGATTAATGTGTGCTTCCCAACCCTCGTTAGATGTGAAGTGAGAGAGAGGTCTGTTTTTGCTCACCATTTTACACCTAAGAAGGACACGGGGCCTTGTCCGTAAGAGCAGCCAAGAAATCAGATATTAAATATTTGGACAGTTGCCTCTCTCCAAGTGGCCTGGAAGCTCCTGGACGGAAGGAACCTTGTCTTGTGCATTAAAAAAAATCTCATCCGGTCTCAGGCACTGTGCCTGGCACATTCGTTCCTTTCCTTTTTTTCCTCATTGCCAAATAGGTTATTGCAGCTCATGTGAGATGCAAGTGCTAGTAAACATTTGGCTGTCTCAGGGGAAAACATTTTCCTGACTGTACTTTAAAACCAAACTGGTTTCTGAGGATTATATTTCAACTCTGTGAGGAACTTTATGACAGCCTTTTCCCTTTTTCATCATGTATCAAACAAATCCTGAAGACATGCTTTGGGCCAGATGCTTGCTGTGTGAGGCGCCGGTGGTCCGAGGATAAGAGAAGGCAGTCACAGCACTCGTACTGCTCGATTTCTCATGTGAAACTGTTTATGAATGTCTTCACTACTTTTTGCACGTACTTAGTGTAAAATAAGGATAAGCTAACTTTGGAGTGAGTCCCTACAACGGGGAAACTGCATCTAAAATCATGCGTGTATTTATGCGTGGTTAAGATTCCCTAAGTCTTTGAAACAATTGGCTTATTTTGAAGTGCCGACTGAAATGCCATTGAAGGACTCTTAAGCTAGGTTGGAACATGATTCGATTTCTATTTGTTAATACATTTTGATTAACTGAAAGAAGAGATGACTGTAGCTGGCTACTGTGTGGGGAAAGACGGTTGAAGGAGAGCAAAAGGGCTCTAGGGGAGGTCAGTTAGAAATCTGTGGAAAGGGAGTCCCAGAGCTGCTGGGAGCCTGGGTTTAGGTAAGGAATAGCAATGGAAAGGGGAGAAGCAGATAGATGAAAGACATTTTTTTGGAGGTAGTTTTTTCGGTGATTTACTGGGATGAGGGACAAGGATAAGTCAAAGATGAGACCCAAGTTTCTGACTAGAATGAAAAGGAATGTCATTTTTTATAATAGGGAATGCTGGAGGAGAAGGTGCAGGTGTAGGTGGTTGAGAAGTGAACTTGGTTTCAGAGGTGTTGAGTTGGAGATAACCATGAAACACCTGAAAAGTTATATCAGGTACCACTGGGGCTCAGAAGAGATGTCTGGACTGGAGATAAACCTAAAGGTAATTAATATATAGAAGATAACAGAGGACATGTGGTTATGGATGAAATTGCCTAGGAAGAGTTTTGCCAAGGAGGTTTTCTTTTTTTATGGATTTATTTATTTATTTTTGGCTGCATTGGGTCTTCTTAGAACACAGGCTCAGTAGTTGTGGCGTGCAGGCTTACTTGCTCCGCGGCAAGTGGGATCTTCCCAGACCAGGGCTCAAACCCGTGTCCCCTGCGTTGGCAGGCGGATTCTCAGCCACTGCACCACCAGGGAAGTCCTGCCAAGGAGTTTTGTGGTTTTTTTTTGCGGTACGCGGGCCTCTTACTGTTGTGACCTCTCCCGTTAAGGAGCACAGGCTCCGGACACGCAGGCTCAGCGGCCATGGCTCACGGGCCTAGCCGCTCCGCGGCATGTGGGATCTTCCCGGACCGGGGCACGAACCCGCGTCCCCTGCATCGGCAGGCGGACTCCCAACCACTGCGCCACCAGGGAAGCCCTGCCAAGGAGCTTTGACTGAGAATAGATAAAGGGATAGTCAGAAAGAGCTCCCCCATGCAAGATCAGACGGAGGAAGAGCAGCCAAAGAAAACTAACACAGTGCTGCTAACGTGGTAGAAGAAAAGCAAACAAACATGCAACATCGCAAACTCCAGAGTATTTTAAGATGGGAGGAGGTAGTCGAAAGTATCAAAAACAGCTAAGAGATCAAAGAAGATGATTAATAATAGTAACAATGTTCAATTCTTGACCAAAACTTTAACGTGCATTTAATCCTTCTGACAGCCCTATGAGGAAGGCATATATATATAATCCTCATTTTAGAGAAAACTGAAGCTCAGAGAGTTTAAGTAACTTGCCCAGATTCATTTAAGCATTATTTCACCAGAACCTATTACTCAAAAGTTCTTTGAATTCTATCAAAGGCACTTTGCATGGAACAGTTAGGATACTGGATATTAGATAATCCATATTGGAATGGATTCATAAATAAGAGGGAGGTGAGAAAACAGACTAAAGGTGTTCGGCTTTCAAGGGGAGAAGAGATAGGGAACTAGACAACTGAAGAGCTCAAAATTACCTTCATGGAATGGGTCTCTGCCTTGTTTGCAAGTGCCTCCTTTAAATCAAATATTTACATCACTCTCCATGCTTCCAGGCCTGCAGCCTCACCCTCCGATGATTATTCTTCCTTCTATTTCAAGTCCACTCACTCCTCAAAACTCCGTTCAAAGCTCACTTCCAGAGGAAGACTTCCCAGTTTCACCTTTCTTGGTAGGTTTTTATCAGAGGTCACTTCTGACGTTTCTTTAAGATTTTTTTTTTTTTTTTTTTTTTGATGTGGACCATTTTTAAAGTCCTTATTGAATTTGTTACAACTTTGCTCCTGTTCCATGCCTTGGCTTCCTGGCTGCAAGGCATGTGGGATTCCGGCTCTCCGGCCAGGGAGCAAACCCACACCCCGCCAGCCCCCCCGGATTGGAAGGCAAAGTCTCACTCACTGGACTGCCAGGGAAGTCCCTTGACGTTTCTTTAGAAACCTGAAATGCCTGGCACAATGCTAGGTGCACACAGGAGTCTCTCAGATAATTGACAGGTAATTAATTCTTTACCTACAACACTTGGCTCACTTAATCAGAACCATTTTACTCACCACCCTGCTTTCCTGGTGGTTTTCTCTTTCCTCCAAGTTCTGATCTGAATTATATAGAATTTACAGCCCTCACGGGTATGAGGAGGGCAGGGTTTAGAAGGTAAGTGTGTGGCAAGGAAGTTGAAGCAAATGAGCTTCCCTCATTTAGAAATAAGACTTCTAGAGAGATTTGGTCATAAAATAAGGAGAGATCTCAGCACCTTAAGGGAGGCAAGGGAATCAATGGAAGGGTTTGGTCATCTTATTTATCCCTTTTACCATAATTATTAGTACATTTGTCATCAAAATGTGAGGAGCTAGTGAATCTACAAGTAAGGCTTGGTGGAGTGCCCTTATTAGAAGGGTACGGGTCACGTCAAGGGCCCAAGAGCTTTGGAAAGGAGGAAGTACATCCCAGATTGAGGAAATTAACATGAGATGGCCTCCATCTTCTTAGTAGACAGGAATAGACGCTCCATCGCTCCTTAGAGGTTTTGACTGCATTGTTTACTGCCATACCCCTTAGAATAGTAAGGCACATCGAAGGCACTCAATAAATATTTGTTGAATGGGCGATTGAAAGGATAAGATTAGAAGAAGACTCTCTAGGGTAAGAGAATAGTTGTTCTAATAGCCTAATCAGATTTCGAACAGGCTTTCTTTGGGGGCATTTACATTCCTTCCATGTCCATAAACACTATTTACAATAAAGGAAAGATGTATGCCTTCTCACCAGATTATACCCTAGTATGCTCCCAGCCCATATGTGATCACTTCCATAGTTTTAACAGCCTCCCGACCACCACTGCCACCTGGTGGAAGGGCAGGGATTCACAAGTGGCACCTGGAATGAGACTTCCCTCAGGCAGCAACACCTGTAATTCTCCTTTTGTGATCATGCCCTTCTAGAAAGCTGGCAACCATGTGGTTCATCGAAAACAAGATAAGACTGTCCTGAACTCTCTCACTGTACAACTTTGTCCCCAGTGAAGGTTTAGGGTTCTACTCTTGCATTTCTTCTCAGAAAATAGGGTCAGACAGCCAAATGAAGGGTGACATTGATAAGGCCACATGAGCAGATCCTCCTACTGGTGGCTGTGGTGCTATGTACCTTGAAAAGCACTATACACATGCCAGTCATCACTCGCTGTTACCAGTGACCAAAAAGAGATAGGCTCTGAGGAGCTGACGGCTCTGAATGCTATACATACTCATTTGATAAGCCTTTCAAGCTCTGCATGAACTAGGTAAATAGATTCAAAAGTTTCAAGAGTACTAATTGATTCAAATTATTACAAGTGATATATGCTGTTTTTGATGGAATTCTGGTTCAACTGGAACCTTTGAAACAATGATACTGTAGATGTTTCCATTTGCAGCACACTATACTCATTGCTGTTTAGACTTTCTTTTTGAATAAAAAGGACAATTCAAGATAGCTTACTTATCTTCTTTTGGGGGTGGGTAATTATGAGCCATTTAGTTGAAGTCACTGTTATAAAAGAATGTTTCAGCAACAGCTATTATTGATTTCTATAGGTTATTACTAAAAGAGCTGTTGATATCATGTCTAAGCACAAAGCATGAAACCTTCCTATGTTTTTAATATTTTAACTTAAACATTCAGAAAATTTAATTTTTAATTAAAACATAAATACATGCATAAATCTTAAGTGAATTGTCACAAAACAGGCACACCTGTGCACCACCACCCAGGTAAAGAAATAGAACATAACCAGCACCCTGAAGTCCTCGCCCACACTCCTCTCAACCACTATGCTCTCTCCCCCAAAGGTAACCCCTACACTGACTTCTAAATCCATAGCTTAGTTTTGCCTGAGCTTTCTGTTTGTGTTGCTATAAATAAAATCATGCAGTGTGTAACTCTTTTTTGCCTGGCTTCTTTTGCTCAGTATTATGAGATTCAGCCATGTTGCTCAGAAAAGCTGCAGTTTGTTAGTTTTTGTTGCTGTATAGTGTTGTGTTGTATGAAGATGTCACAGTTTATATACAAATTCAACACCATCAGGTATTTGGTTTGTTTCCAGCTTGAGGCTATTACCAAAAATGCTTCTATGGGGCTTCCCTGGTGGCACAGTGGTTGGGAGTCTGCCTGCCGATGCAGGGGACGCGGGTTCGTGCCCCGGTCCGGGAAGATCCCATGTGCTGCGGAACGGCTGGGCCCGTGGGCCGTGGCCGCTGGGCCTGCGCGTCCGGAGCCTGTGCTCCGCAATGGGAGAGGCCACGGCAGTGAGAGGCCCGCATACCGCAAAAAACAAAACCAAAAATGCTTCTATGAACGTTCTTATATGTGTCCTTTGGTGAACATGGGCACACATTTCTTTTGGATATACATTTAGGTGTAAGTTGCTGGGCCATAGGGTAGGCATGTGTTCAAATGGGGTGATAATGCCAAACCGGTTTTTAAAGTGGTCATACTAATACTTGCACTAGCAGAGTGTCAGAGTTCCTGTTGCTTCACATCCTACCTATACTTAATATTATCAGACTTTTTTTTTTTCCATGGTCTAAATCAGCATTGTTTTAGGTCTGTGAAGATTGAGAAGTATAAAATACAGGGACTGCCTCGACCAATTATTGCATTTGCATAATTTTTAAGTGAATGCTCTTCCCTCTTTCAACCTGAAAAACTCCTCCTTTTCCTTCAAAATGTATCTCATCTGTCTCTGAAGGCTTCCTAGATCCCTTCCTGCAGTTAACCACTTCCACCTTTGAACCTCTTTTTTTTTTTAATTAATTATTTTATTTATTTATTTTTGGCTGCATTGGGTCTTCGTTGCGGTGCGCAGGCTTCTCATTGTCGTGGCTTCTCTGTTGCGGAGCACAGGCTCTAGGTGCGTGAGCTTCAGTAGTTGTGGCACATGGGCTCAGCAGTTGTGGCTCACGGGCTCTAGAGCGCAGGCTCAGTAGTTGTGGCGCACGGGCTTTAGTTGCTCTGCGGCATGTCATGTGGGATCTTCCCAGACCAGGACTCGAACCCGTGTCTCCTGCATTGGCAGGCAGATTCTTAACCAGGACTCGAACCCGTGTCTCCTGCATTGGCAGGAGGATTCTTAACCACTGCACCACCAGGGAAGTCCCTGAACCTCCTTTTCATAGCATTTATTATGTATGATGAATTTTTTAAAATCCCATTCTTATTAAGCCATTTCTTGGTGTAAGGGACTTCCTCATAGGCAGCCCCTTGCATATGGACATACTCCCTCCGTCCTACATATACAAAATGTGGCAAAATATTACCAATATTAAACTGCCCCTGATCTTTTAGCTATAAAAAATTTTCCTCTTTTTCTTGATCTTTCATAATATTCTCGATCAGCGCCTCTCAAGCTTTAATGTGCATATGAATCACTGAAGGATTATCTTGTCAAAATGTAAATTATGATTAAGGCAGATTCTGCATTACTAGAGCCCAGTAATGCCAATGCTGCTGGTCTTCCAAGTCTGCTGAGGAGACAGAGGTGAAGTCCCCGTTAGTGGGGGACTACGCCGGGGGGAGGGCCCCGCGGCTGCATCTCGCGGCCCCTCGGAGCTCGCGGCGGAGGAGGAGGCGGTGGCCGGGCCCAGGCCCCAAGGCCGCCGCGCCAACCCGCGCGGGCACCGGCAGTGACCCCCTAGCCGAGATGGGTATCCCGGGAGCGAGGCCGGAGACCTATCAGACTTTTAAACTTTAGCCATTTTGGTGAGTGTGTGTGTGTGTGTATTTCATTGTGGTATTAAAATACTGTATTTTAATAAACAACGATTGTGTTTCCTTTTATAGCAGAACAGAGGGAACCATATATAACTTAATAATGCTCATCAAAATATTTTTGGTACTGATTCCACATCATCCTATTTCCTTTTAAGCCCATCTCAATGAGCAGTCCATGTCCCAACTAGTATAAAAATAATAACATAGATATGTGACAGGTCCATCCATTTTTTTTCTAGCAAACAGAAGGATTCATCTAATATCTCCTCGAAATGAAACAAGATAGAAAAATGAACAGTCAACGACTATAAGCAGTAACAGAAAACAACCAGCTTAAAAAAAATGAAGTTGTAGAACAATTGAATATTACAGTTAGATTCATCTAATTCAACCAACTTGGAACCAGGAGAGGTTAAATGATCAAGACCCATATCGTTTGCAGACAGAGGTAGAACTAGAATTCTAGTCCATACACCCCTGGTCTTTTATAGGATACCCAAAATTTTATTCAATGTGCTTTCTTAAGTCTAAAATTTCTCTTTAAACTCAACTTAATTTCCCAGAGTCCAGATTAATTTTGTAAGTGCACTTAGTTAACCATGAAAGAACACTCTGTCCACATGTTGTAATTATATAGCCATGCTTTCTCTCTCTGACTAATTAGAAGACAACTCAACACTGAAATCCAATCTCAACAGAACATGCTATCTGGCTATCACTCTTCAGAAAGGCAAAGCAGTCTGCCTAAATTCTCACTACTTTCTTTGCCAGCAAGTCAAGGCTTAGAGTTTTATAAAGCAATCCATGTAAATACTCTGCTCTGTCTTCCTCTGAGGACTCAAGGGGGTCAGGGGGCTAGCTCTATAATGTGATGGCTTTCTTGTAGGAAGATGTCACCATTGACCCACAATCAATAGACCATGGACTTTGAATTATGGTTCTGCAATGATCTATATACATTGATCCAGAGCTTCTAGATGACAGATGGCACACAATTACAAATGTCTAGCCTCTGGCTACTGACCAAAATATAGCTAATTTATCCCTATAAAGTTCATGGTTTGAGGGCTTCCCTGGTGGCACAGTGGTTAAGAATCCGCCTGCCAGTGCAGGGGACATGGGTTGGAGCCCTGGTCTGGGAAGATCCCACATGCAGCGGAGCAACTAAGCCCGGGTGCCACAACTACTGAGCCTGCGCTCTATAGCACATAAGCCACAACTACCGAGCCCGTGTGCTGCAACTACTGAAGCCTGCGCACCCAGAACCCGTGCTCAGCAACAAGAGAAGCCACCACAACGAGAAGCCCATGCACCACAACGAAGAGTAGCCCCCGCTCACTGCAACTAGAGAAAGCCCGCACGCAGCAACAAAGACCCAACACAGACAAAATTAAAATAAATAAATTTATTTTTAAACAAAGAAGGAAAAGAAGACATTCTTGTCTTCTTTAAAAAAAAAAGTTCATGGTTTGAGTCTCTGCTAACAGCATCAGCAAACCATCTATAGACTCTAACTTTTACCATCTTGGTCTGGGAAATACAAGCTCTCCTCTATTTCACTGCGGTATTAATTTAAGGTATTGTATTTCCTTAAATCAAAAGCCCCAAAACAATGACGCACAGACATATTTAGTTTAACCATTGCAGTGTTTAAAATCTATTTGAATTAATGCCAACATTTGAGATCTAGAGAATTCACATAAAAATTCAGATTATCTGCCTTTCTTGAAATATCAAAAGCTCTAGCCATTCAGGGACCTTGTTCCTGGTAACAGCCAGGAGAAGCTGATGGGTGGCTTCCTTCGGTGGGGACATATTTCCCTAATCCACCAGTCTCCTGTCCAGGCCTCTTCACTCCTTTATGCTGCCTTCCTGGCCCCCATAGGCATTTGAATTTATGACTCCTGCCCTTATCAAATGGTATCAAGGCCAGGTTTCTGCCTGGAGCTCCATGCCAGGGCTTTGGCAGCAACTTGAAGAATCTCGAAACAGGCTGTGCGTGTAATTCCGGTCCCCTGCAGGGCCCTGCTGGATTGCCCAATGCTGTCCTTTGCCATGCTCTTTCCATGGGCTGGATATTGGCATAATACAGAGCTTCACTGACAGACAATGGGGATGCGTTCATTCAGGGAGATCTGGGACTTCTGTTATGCCCCAGGAGCCTGATTCCCATTTTCTCTTCCCAAGTACATGGGTAGAAACATGCTGAGAGACGTAGTTTAGCTTTCTCTAATCTGTAGAAAATTCAATTGGCAAGGTCTGCAAGCTTGGCTCTTCTTCTAAGCATCTGTATTCCCCATCCCCCAACCCCCATGAGTCAGTGCATTCAACAATGCTATTTAAAATTCAATAAATAAAGGCAAATGAAATTACAAAAATGGATCATCACTTATATAAAAAACCAACTAAACAAATCTGTTGCTCAAAATGTCAAGCATTCGGGGACTTTAATAAAATATTGAAAGTATGTTCCCTAGAGGAGATAAGCAATTCAAAAATAGGACATATGAGAACAGTACTAAGTGATCCTTCAAATACAAATGGCACCCCATGTCCTAATGGATACAGAACCATGTTACCTGATGTGATGACACATATCATGCAGTGGGAGTCTCTGGAGCCCAGTGGACAGCAGCTGTGCAGGATCTGAGGCTACAGATGTGAACAACAGTGGTCCATGGGAATCCACAGGAGAGATTAGTTCAATGTCATGTGGAGCCACGCTGTACAGGATTTACTGTTGTGAAAGTTTCCCAGAGTTCTAGTAACAATGGGTAGTCAGAACCTAGATTGTCTCAACCAGGGTAGAGCACTGTATGGGGTCCAGGACTGCATAGTACTACTCTTGTCTGTTGGGCCCTTCTTGAAGGAGTTAATGTATCCATCCTCTGTTTTCTTGAATTATCAGTGGTCATTGATCTTGTGACCTTATTTATTTTATTTATTTATTTTTTGCGGTACGCGGGCCCCTCACTGTTGTGGCCTCTCCCGTTGCGGAGCACAGGCTCCGGACGCGCAGGCTCAGCGACCATGGCTCACGGGTCCAGCCGCTCCGCGGCATGTGGGATCTTCCCGGACCGGGGCACAAACCCGTGTCCCCTGCATCGGCAGGTGGACTCTCAACCACTGCGCCACCAGGGAAGCCCTTGTGACCTTACTTTAAAGTAACTGCTCAGGTGTGTACCCACTTGGTGTTTTGTCCCCAAGCTCTGATGAGGTAATCCCATAAGGCTATCCATTCCATAGCTATTTTAGAAATCCCTAGAGAAGTTTGTTAGAAATGCAGATTCTAGGGCTCTACTCCCAGAGACTCTGACCAAGTAGGTCTTGATGGGGACCAGGAATTTACATATTAACCAATGCCCCAGGGGATTCTGATATATACGGTCTGTGGCCATACTTTGAGAAACGCTGTCTCAGAAGGCTGATGCCAACGCTTCATGGTTCCATCTCCAACATCAATTTTAAAAACATACTTTTGATGAATATAAAAATCCTGAATTCATGATAATATGAAACCCTCCTGTAATTATCGAGGTTGTACAACTCTGAAATTGGGGGGGGTGGCCTAGGCAAAAAAAAAGAGTTTACCCTGCCTTTCCCATATGACCCGTTTTTTGGGGGTAATCAAATAGTGTTTGAGAGAAAGACGAGTGATGTTTTAAAATTTGTAATTTATTTTACAGCTATGAAACAAGAGTTTAAGGAATGAGCATAAGTGGAAGCTAAAGCCATTCAGTGAAAGGGTAATGGCTAACTTGGTAGTGGAGGACACCACCTCAACCCACTAATAAAACCTAGAAAAATGGGACAAGTGTGCCATTACGGGCCTTGCAACGTGATGCATCAGAAGTATGGAAGGTTTTCTCGACCCAAAATTCAACTTGAATCTCCAGTTTATAGAAAACAAACAAGTTAAAAAAAGAAAAAGAAAGAAGTTAAATGAAGATAAAGAAACACACTAAATGCCAGTAAGGGGAAACAGACAAATCCAGAATGTGGGTCATTTTACAGGAGAAATTACCCAAATTCTACAACAAATCAGTGATCAGGTGAAGGAGGAGGATCGTTATCAAATAAAAGAGACTTAAAGACACAGCCAAATGCTATGTGTGGATCTTGTTTGGATTCTGATTGGAAAAAAACAACTGTAAAGAAAGAGTTTTGAGACAATCGGGAAAATCTGAACATAGACCTGGTATTAGAGGATAATAAAAAAAAATTATGAGGTGTAATAATGGCAAATAGTTATGTTTTAAAATGTTTTTATCAATCTAGAAATGCATACTAAAATTTTTACTGGTGAAATGACAATGTCTGGAATTTCCTTGAAAATGACTGAGTAAAAATAAAGGTGGGTGGGCAGATGAAATGAGATTGGCAAAATATTGCTAATTGCTGAAGACTGGTGCTGCGTATGTGAAGCTTCTCCTTATTTGGGGGTATGCTTGAAATTTTTCATAATAAGAAGTTTTTTAAAATATACTTTTGCTGTAGGCACTCATCCATTACAAGTCAGGGTAATGAGTCAAGAAGTTGAGGTTATTATTACTCAGGAATTAAGCACTCCCTTCTACTGGCAACTCCCCTATAAATGTCCAGAACTAAGTTTTCATATCCTGAAATCCATTTTTTTCTCTCACAGCCCAAAAAAGCACTGGTGGTTTTTTTCCCACATTATGGAACTCCATTTGCTATTGCTACTTTGGCTGCTCAAGAACCATTAAAAGACCTTTAAATCATCACTCATCTATTAAGTGAAAGAAAATCCTTGAGACTTCCCTGGCAGTCCAGTGGTTAAGACTTCACCTTCCAATGCAAGGGATGAGGGTTCGATCCCTGGTCTGGGAGCTAAGATCCCACATGCCATGCAGCCAAAAATCCAAAGCATAAAAACAGAAGCAATATTGTGACAACTTCAATGAAGACTTTAAAAATGGTCAACATCAAAAGAAATTTAAAAAAAAAAAAAGAAAGGAAGGGAGGGAGGGAGGAAGGAAGGAATAAAACCCTTGTCATTAAATTAAGGGAAAACCACTCTTCATACTCAGGAGTTTGGGGTGTTTAAAATGCACTATTTAGATAGTGAAAAAGTGTTGAAGCAAACATGGTTGTACTTTGTTGTAGCCTATGTCTAGAGGAAAAGAGGAGTCCTCTTAGAATATTTACAACCTACTTTGTTCTTGGTTACCTAACAGAAAATGGCTTCAGATTAAGAATTAAAATTTCCTGAATCAAGAAGTATTCTAATTAATCAATCTGAGCACATTTGTAAATGCTGAGGTCAATACTGTAAAGATTGGTGCAGTAATTTAATTCTTAGAGGCTATTTGGCTTTCATTGCCTTTAAAACTAAATTTGGCTACTTCACTCACTCCAGGGTGGCTAATTAACAACCACAACACAATTCTCCTGGCCATAATTCCTGCAAACGTCTAACTCCAACCCAGAAGACATCAGCCAGGGTATTAACTTAGGCCCTTTTTATTATAGTAAGCCTATAGTAATATTTCCAACTTTGTTTTTTAAAAGTCTTAGTCAATAATCTACCAGTTGCGAGCTTCCCTGGTGGCGCAGTGGTTGAGAGTCCGCCTGCCGATGCAGGGGACGCGGGTTCGTGCCCAGGTCCGGGAGGATCCCACATGCCGCGGAGCGGCTGGGCCTGTGAGCCATGGCCGCTGAGCCTGCGCGTCCGGAGCCTGTGGTCCGCAACGGGAGAGGCCACAGCAGTGAGAGGCCCGCATACCGCAAAAAAAATTAATAATAATAATAATAATCTACCAGTTGCTATTATGGCTTTTCTGTGAAATGTCAAGTGCTATTAAAATCAAGGTTTAGGGATACCTAGCAGAATTTCTCAAAGTGTATTCTGGGAATACCTGCATCAGAATCAACTGGTGGGTTAAAAATGCAAATTCCTGGGTCCCCTCTCCAATCAGACTACACCAGACTCTCCGCTGATAAGCCTGGAATTCTGCACCTTTAGCAAGTGTGGCAGGTAGTTCTTTCACACACTAAAGTCTGACAACCAAGTTTTCAACAATGTGAGGTTTCTCTCAAGTCTTTGAGAGAAGGATAAAGACACAAGTTGAACAGCAGCAGGAAAAAGCAATCAGCCAGCATGTGGAACACACCACAGCACAACTGACCTGTCCACCAGCTGATAAACACGTAAACAAAATTTAGTATGTCCAATCAATGGAATATTATTCTGCCATAAAAGGAATGAAGTCCAGCACTGCATAGCACTACTCTTGTTTGTTTAGCTTTGAAAACATTATGCTAAGTAAAAGAAGCCAGAAACAAAAGACCACATCTTGTATTATACAATCCCATTTATGTGAAATGTCCAGAATAGGCAAATCCAACGAGACAGGAAGTAAATTAGTGGTTGCCAGAGGATGTGGGGAGGAGAGAGGTAGTGAGTGGCTGCTAGTGGGTGAGAGTTTCTTTTTGGAGCGATGAAAATGTTCTGAAATTAGATAATGGTGATGATTGTACAACTCTCTGAATACTAAAAAATACTGAATTGCACACTTTAAAAGGGTGAATTTTATGGTATCTGAATTATATCTCCAAAACTGTTATTTAAAAAGTTAAAGGTGTTGGAATAAAAAAAAAAAAAGAAAAGAAAAAAAGGAGGACATTTTTTTCTTCACCAGAAGAGGCTTAAGCTTTGAAGACATAACTAAATACAATAAGTAAACCTTGTTTGAATCTTGATTCAAACAAACTGTAAAACAGACATTTTTAGACAATGGGGGAAGTCGAATATGAATTTGGAATTATTGTGTACTTTCTTAACAATCATGCTGGCATTGTTGTCAGGTACGATTATGTCTTTTGAGATTAATACTGAAATATTGAGGGGTGAAATAACATGATATCTGGGGGTCTTCTTTAAAATATTTCAAGAAAAAAGGTAGATAGATGAAACAAGTATGCAAAATAAATGCTGGTTTTGGTTGATAGCTGTTGACTGGAAGATAAATACACAGGGACTTGCTGAATTTTATCATTGGGCATATTTGGGAATTTTCATGATAAAAATTTAAGAATGAAGGAACTCAGGGCTTCTTGATTATTTTAATGTGTTGTGATTCCAAAAATTTCAGTTGTACCTGCAGTGTTAGGGTGAGATTGAAGGGCAAATATTAGAGGCAGGTTCTTACTTTTTAGCTTTTCAACAGGAAAAGGTCAGAGGGAGAATTGAGAATAATTCCGTAAACTCAGAGAAATTAATGGACAGACTAGAAAGGCACTGAGCTCAAAGTTCCTTGGTCATTTTTAGAAAAGAGAAAAGCGGGACTTCCCTGGTGTCGCAGTGGTTAAGAATCCACCTGCCAATTCAAGGGACACGGGTTCGAGCCCTGGTCGGGGAAGATCCCACATGCCGCGGAGCAGCTAAGCCCACGCGCCACAACTACTGAGCCCGTGTGACACAACTACTGGAGCCCATGCACCTAGAGCCCGTGCTCCGCAACAAGAGAAGCCACCGCAATGAGAAGCCCCTGCACCGCAATGAAGAGTAGCCCCCGCTTGCCGCAACTAGAGAAAGCCCACACGCAGCAACGAAGACCCAATGCAGCCAATAAATAAATGAATAAAAAAAATTTTTAAAGGCCACTTTAAGTTCTAAGAGGATAAAATTCTTGTTAACCGAATATTCAGTTGATATTTACTCTAAGCAATGCATTAACTTCACATCAAAACAAATTTGTACTTTGATGTGCTGTGCTGGACTTAGGATTTTATTGAGAACTTCCTAATTTTATAATCTTGTTAAAGATTTAGTTGTCTTAAAAATCTAATACTGTACACACACACACACACACACACACAAGTTAATGCTGAATCTTTGACCAGGGAATTAACCCAAATTGCCATATCTTTCTTATGGGAGCATACTACTTGTTTTCGATCACTGATTTCAGTATTTTTATAGAGTGTGGCCTATCTGCTTCATAATCAGATGCAATTTCCTTCTCAAATGTCACCTGGCCTGACTGATAACCATCTTGCCACATGATAATTAGGACTTGGGGAAAAATTGTTTTAAGTGAGTTTAAGTGTGTGAAATCACCTTGACTAGGAAATCCTCTGCCTGGGTGTCAGAAATCTCGGACATGTGAATTACAAACATTTTTTTAGGTTATTGATATTGAGGAAGTTGGTTGCAGTGCCCTCTTTATGAAGATCCGTGGAGGAAATTTCCTTCCGGAATCTTTGTGCTTCTCTTGAGTGTCTCATTTGTTTCCATTTTCTGATTTTCGCATTGACTGCTAAGCAGCTCAGAGCAAAATTTTTGGCCTTCTTTCAGCAAGTGTACAGCGCTTCATGGGTTATAGTCTGTGTACTAGCCCCAGACTTTTATCTTATTTTTCCTGCAATCCAATTTCCTCACTGTTTTTAAAATATCATTGTAATATAGTCTTATAAACTACATTCATATTCTTTTTGGACTAAAATGGGATATAAACAATGAGTAAATGAATGAACAACAATAAATTATTAAAAATTGCAAATATCAAAACAAATACAAAAATATTACAAGTCATTTTCATGTTGCTGGTTAAATCCATCTCACTTTTCACATGTACCACTTCTTTCTTTATACATGGATGTCAGCCTCTCTTCTGACATTTATCAACTATGAACGAGCTGGGCTTTACCACAAAAATGGGACTAAGAGAGCTTCAGGTTTATTATTAGGACTTTTCTACATTGGAAAAAAGAAAGTGGATTAAAAAAGGTCTGAGGAAGGGGACTTCCCAGGAAGTCCAGTGGTTAAGACTCCACGCTTCCATTGTAGGGGGCGCGGGTTCAATCCCTGGTCAGGGAACTAGGATCTCATATGCCACACAGCACAACCAGAAAAAATTTTTTTAAAAAAAGGTCTGAGGAAGATACTAGGAGTAATGTGTTTCTGTGCAAGGCAGTAAAAAAGAAGAGGAACATCTATCTTCCTACAGCCAGGGTCATGTTGTTTATTCTCAGCTTGGCAATCCAGAGCCTGCTCCCTGCTACAGAGTCTCTGTTTGGAAGACTCTGAGAGAAGAAGGATGAAGGGACAGTGAACGGGTGTTCCCTCTGCCACCTTAACCCATTTTACTATGATCTTATGAATATCTGCAAGGTAGTGACTGGCTGCTAGGATTTACTGATAAATTTTATTACATTTCTTTTCGTCAAATCATCTTAATCACATCTTTAAACCACAGCTTGGGGGCTTCCCTGGTGGCGCAGTGGTTGAGAATCTGCCTGCCAATGCAGGGGACACGGGTTCAAGCCCTGGTCTGGGAGGATCCCACATGCCGCGGAGCAACAAAGCCCGTGAGCCACAACTACTGAGCCTGCGCGTCTGGAGCCTGTGCTCTGCAACAAGAGAGGCCGCGACAGTGAGAGGCCCGCGCACCGCGATGAAGAGTGGCCCCAGCTCGCCGCAACTAGAGAAAGCCCTTGCACAGAAATGAAGACCCAACACAGCCAAAAATAAATAAATTAATAAACCACAGCTTGCATCAGGTCCTATCATCCTCCATTTTAAAATGCTTGAACATCTACACACTACTATATATAAAATAGATAACTAATAAGGACCTACTGTATAGCACAGGGAACTCTACGCAATACTCTGTAATGACCTATACAGGAAAAGAATCTAAAAAAGAGTGGATATATGTATATGTATAACTAATTCACTTTGCTGTACAACAGAAACTAACACAACATTGTAAACTAACTATACTCCAATAAAAAATTAATAAAAAATAAATAAAATAAAATGCTTGAACGGCTTTCCATTGTTCTCAGCATAAAACACAAACTCCCCCAGGGCCTCCTGCATGGTCTAGCCCCAATCTCTTATCAGGCCACTCTGCTCCTACATCCGTAAGTTCCATTTACACTCTGGGTTCCTTAACAGGTCAAGCGCTTTCCAGTCTACCTCCCGGCTCTACCATAAGCTGTTCTTTGTGCCTGTAGACCCCCAACTCCACTGGAGATGCCTACCTTGATCAGCCAATCAAACGCAGGCCACTTGTTTCCCTTCGCTCCCGACTCCACCCACCTGAGGAGAGCAATGTAGTATAGCATTTTGAGGGGCTCTGCCTTCAAACTGTTAGGGTTCAAATCCAAAATCCACCACTTGTTAGCTTCTCTGTTACTTTGGAAAGTTACTCGACATGTCTCGGCTTCCCCACCTATAATGTGGGGATGATTAAAAATATTTTGAGGATTAAATTTGTTAACAGAAGGTAAACTCTTAGAACAGGAATAGAAGTTCTCACTTTAGCACATACTCCAATTTAAACCCACTTAATCGTCTGCCAAGTTTGAGTCCGTCACCTCGGGAAGGATTATAGTGCCTCCCTCCCTCCCTCCCACCTCACCCCCAACATAGCCCCCCCGCGCCACTCCCACCCCTCCAACATACTTATTGAACGCTGCGAATGAATGAACAGAGAGCATGAAGAAAGGAGGCTGGTCCTCCCAGGTTTAGGAGGGACCATGGGGTGAGAGTGTTCAAGAAGCTTACAGTTTAGCAGGACAGGTTCTAAACACATACTGAACTTGTGTAGTCGTAAGAAGGGGAATCTCTTGGGTCCTGCCTCAGCCCTGGGGTAACTGCTAGAGCCTCCTAAGGAGAGTCCAGAGGAAGGCACGTTGGCCTCAGAGAACCAGATCCACGAGCGCCAAAGCCTGGGGAGGTGTCAAGACTCCTGGAGCTTCCGAGAAGCTTGCTCCGCGTAGGCTTAGCTCATGCTGCCGCCACGGAAAGACCAGAAAGACCCCTGCCGGCAAGGGACCGCGGGCACCAATGGCCGGACCCGCACCACCCGCCTCCGGAGACTTCCCGGGGATTGGCTGCCCGCCCCGCCCCTACCCCCTCCTTCTCCTCCTCCCGCCCCGCCCCTATCCCCTCCTTCTCCTCCTCCCGCCCCGCCCCTACCCTCTCCTTCTCCTCTTCCCGCCCCGCCCCGCCCCGACTGCAATGTCTCGGCGCCGCACGCCCGCATCGCCCTCAGTCTTGCTGAATTGAGCGGTGAGTGTGGGTCAGCGCAGTGAAGGGGCGGGGGGATGGCACTCGGCCGGTCCCCGGGCCCGGGTGGGGCTGGGCTTGCCCCGTGTCCCCTCGAGCTTTGCCCGCCCGGAGCTCCACTGTTCCCGGCGGCCAGAACGCAGGGGTAGAGCAGCCCTCGGCGGCCTGGGGGGGGCGGGCGACCGTGCCCGTCTCGGGGCCGCGCTAGGCACACGCGCCGCGCCGAGCCGCCCCGAGGCTTCCCGGCGGCCAGGCCCGGGCGCGGTAACAAGTTTGCGCTTTGCTTCCCCAGGGCGCAGCCGCGGCTACTTTTCAGCGGTTTCGGGCCAGGCCCAGCGGCGGCGGCAACAGCGGGTCTCGGACCGACCGTGAGCCTGGGGAGTTTGTCTCCAACGACTGTGGGTGCAGCGGTCTGAGTTCTAAACGCAGGTATGTCCCCGTCCTTGAGTGAGGTGAAATGACCCGGGCCCGAGCACGTGGCCAATGGCGACCGGAGGGTTCCCAAGCACGTGTTTGGTGCAAAGGCCCGAATCCGGCCCTCCTTTAACAAAGGAAACGGACGTTCACAAGCAGAACAGCTGCTTCTAGTGGGTTTTCAGACTCGGTTAAAGAAACTGCTGAGGTCCACGGACACTGACGAGAGGAACGCAGGAAATCGTAGAGAACCCTGTGAAAAACCCAAATCGCCCTTTCTTGTGCCCTTTTAAGGTTGACGCAGTGCCTTAAGAGGCTAACACAGAAGGGTAAAGAAAGTCTCCATAAAACCCAGAGAAGAGATTGTAGAACTCCTCTTTGGATCCTGTCTGGAGTCACAGCTGAACCAGAAGGTTTTCATTGTTTTAGCACCTTAGTGATATTTGTACAGTTAATAGCAAAGTGATAAACTTATCCTTAGGTTTGACGGTACCTTCAGGCCTGCTTTTTAGACTCCTCTGGGGATACCATGCAGTATAGAGTATTTGGATCTTGTGGTCATCTCTGAAGGTGGAAAAAAATCTAGATGATGGAACAGGTGTACAAAAGGCTTTTTCTGGATATCCTTTGAGACAAACTGAAAAGAATACCTCAAAGGTTTTTTTGTTTGTTTGTTTTTCTCTATTCAGAAAGGTAATTTTAAAACTTTTCTTTTTATAGGTTGAAGACTACAAGTACAAGCCAGTGAAGCTGGAATGCCCTGACACTGGTATTTTAGCTGACTTAAACCAACTATCACTCTGCAGTTGACAACACACAAGTGCCTCCAATGAGGTCAACTATTCTCACATAACTTGTAGCAACCATGTATCTGCACTGGCTTGGGAGTTTAAGGCAGTGGGGTAGTGCTGGTGGTTTAACTCTCACAACTCTGTGAAGTGGATACTGTAAAATTACAGATGAAGCAGTAGTTCAGGTAGTGAATTGAGATTCCATCACATATGCCTAGCCCTGAACAGGGAGCCTCATATGTACCTTTTTGGCTATGTAAACTATGAAAAGTCACTTATCTCTTGAGATTTAGTGTCTGGTTAAACGGTAGAAGTATTCAGATGGGGATTAGGTCAGTTTGGGGGCGGGGAGTGTTAAGGACCAGAGACTTACTGTTGAGAACATAAGCTCTTTATAGTATGTAATTACATTGAACCTAAAAGAAGTCAAAATTTGATACAAAAGGAGCATCCATCAGCATGTTAAATGCTTCTGATGAATGTAGCATAATGAGCTGTAAAAAGGAATTTAAAGGACGCAATGATGCTAGATAGTTAGAATTTGAAAGTATTGGAGGTGACGGGAAAGTTTTCATATGGGAAGAAATGTGTCAGTGTAGCAAGATTAACAGCCCAGTGTGTGCTAGGAGTTACTCCTGTTGATCAGCTCTGAATGTTTACAAATACCTCATTTTCCAGAAGTCTTAAAGGTATTCACCTTGGGTTCATTTTTAATGCTTATTTCAAAATATTGTTTTAGCCTCTTTTTAAACGTCATTTCTTTTTATATTCCATATTATTCTGTAAAATCTAGCTTCCTAATATAGGAAATTTATTGAACAAATGTTAGTGTAATTGCTAGAGGGAAAACAAGATAAGGGAAATAGGAAGGGCGTGTATATGCACTGAGTGGAGGACATGATAATTTCAGATGGAGCTGGTCGGAGAATGACTAACTACAGAAGACCTGAAAGAGCTGCGGGAGATAATGTGGTTATATACAGTTGATCCTTGAGCAACATGGATTTGAACTTTATGGGTCCACTCATACACAGATAATTTTCATTTGTAAGTACTACAGCACTACATAGTCCATGGAGGGCCATCTATAAATTATGCAGATTAACCCCTGCATTGTGCAAAGGTCAACTGCATATATTTGGGTGAAGAGCATTTCAGGCAGAGGAAAAGTAAGTGCAAAGGCCCTGGGGAGGGATGTGTTTAAAGGTTTGGGGGGAAAGCAAGGTGAAGATGCAGAGAAGTGACCTTACGGGAGGATCTGACAGCAGTTTGTGTGCAGGGCTAAGGTGTATATTTTAGACCATTCTAAGATGGCAGCTTGCTTTCTGGCCTCTCAGGCCTCTGAATGCTGTAACTTAACCTAGAATGCACCCATACACTTTCCCACGTTTCTATAAGCACTGTCTTCCCTCCCAAGTGCTCTTGTTATGGATTTCTGTAGCACCCTGTAATGGCCTTATCGTACTTGGAAGCACATTTTGTAGTTGCCTGTGAGCTTGCCTAATTGCCCCTGCCCATAAAGTCCCTCTTGGTTCCCACTATATTCCTGGGGTCTAACCAAGTGCCTGGCATACTATAGGTTCTCAGATATTTAACTTGAGCCCTAAACCCATGATGACTATAGTACAAGGAGCAGTATCATTTATAATTAAGTTTAGTACTATCGTTAATTGTGTTGGAATGAATTATAAATTTCACTCAAGTGGGTGGCTTACTTAGAAGTGGCATAATAAGAGCCTAGATTCAGATCCCCACCCTGTATGATCTTAGACCAGCTACTTCTTAACTTCAATTTCTTTATCTGTAAGTTGATAATAATGACAGTTACTAAAAATACCCTGGTGAGTAGTAAGCACTTAGTAGTGCTATAGGGCCATTTTGACAATACCGTATGATCACTGTAATATTGAATCAAAATGAAAATGCTGATATTTGATATTTATATGGTACTAAAATGCTGGCTTTAATGTTCATAAAAAACGATACAGCACCTCCTAGGGCCAGGTACTATTCTAGGTGAACACATCCATGAACATAGCAGATCAGTGGATGTGATTGCGACTGGTCCATTGACGGAGGCCTCCAGTGTAAAGGCTTGTGATGCTTCCTTAATTGAGTGCTGTGACTAGTTAGCAGTGTGGTGGTGGAGAGGGTATTCGGTAGGCTAAAAGCCTAGATGAAGTGACTTCAAATGCTAACTACAAAAGTCTGAAGGCTCTAGCAAAGATCCCAAGGATGACCACTGGTTTCACAAATGGCTCCACTCCACTGAGTCCTGGTGTTGGTTCTTTGCCCCTTGAGGAGTTACTTGGGCTGGGTAGACAGGTGGAGACCCTGGGTCTGCCACAGATCCTCCCCCTCCCACTAACCAACTTCAGCCAGTTACAGTCTTGTTCATACTTTGATTTTCCAGATAATTTTTTTTTTTTTTTTAGTAACAAGGCTTTTGGCTAAAAAGCTTGAAGTCCACTAGACTAAACAATAGCAGGTGAAAGATGTGAGCAGTTTTATAGCCAGGGGGTAAAACTTTGGAGGAAAGACAAAACACCTCTTTAGTTGCTTTGGAGTCCAGAGTTTAGAACTATAGAAACACTAGATCTGCGCTGCCCAGTAGGACAGCTCTTAGTCACACGTGGCTATTTAAGGCAAAACTAAAATTAAAAAATCAGGCCCCCAGTTGCATTAGCCCCGTTTCAAGCCCCTAGCCCACCTGTGGCTAGGGGCTACGGTACTGGACAGCAGATACAGGACATTTCCATTGCTACAGAAAGTTTATTGGCAGTACTGTTCTAGAGGTTATATGGTGAAGACAGAAGGAAAACCTAGAGAGATGGTGTAGTAGGCCCCAAAGAGATCAGATTCTCGAACCTGTAAATGTTACCGTATTGGAAAGAGGGTCGCTGCAGATATGATTAAGGGTCTTGAGATGGGGAAACTATCCTGGATCATCTCTGTGGGCAGGCAGGAGATTCCATGAACAGAGGAGGCCATGTGAAGCAGCAGATTTAATGTTGGCCTTGAGATTGGAGTGATGCAGCTTCTAGCTGAGGGATGCTGGCAGCCACCAGAAGCTGGAAGGTGTGAGGAACATGTTGATTCCCGGTCCCCCAGAGCCTCCTGGGGGAGCATACACTTGATTTGATCCAGTGGAGTTGATTTCTTACTTCTGGCCCACAGAATTGTGAGAGAATACATGTCTGTTGTCTCAGTAAGCCACCAAGTTTGCGGTAATCTGTTACAGCAGCCTCAGGTATCCAATACTGATGGAAAGCTTAAGATCACAAATACAGCCAGAGCTGGAACCTCACCACACCACACCACACCACCTCCTATGCTGTGTTTTCACTAGTACCTTACTGGTGGGTAGGTGAGGGTAGATCTTAACTGTTAGTCAATTTAGAAATTTTCAGAGGTATGGCAATTGTTAAAATTTACTTAGATTTGCATCACAAGAGTTATCAGCATGTGGCTAAAATATGGAGGATTAGCAAATACTTCATAATAAAATACAGATTATCAAAACAAGTATAAGAAATCAATGTATGATTTATTGGAGTGTCATTTATGTATACTTTTAATAAATTTCATTACACAGTACAAAACACCATCCAAAGTTCAAGTTGTAAAAATCTGGTAACGAAACTAAAACAATAGGAAAAAATTATGTTGGTTATATAATTTTTGCCTTGTAGGCCATACAGCTTTGGCTAGCAGCGTCCCAGAGGTAACACAGACTTGTCTCATGTTTCCACAAAATGTAAAACTGAATTTCTGGGAGGTTTAACAAAAACAGTATTAACTAATAGGGTCACTACCACAGGGCTATGACTTGTCATCCATACACTGGAATTTTGATGTACTGAATATCTAGGTTACAACAGTACTGATACTGAATAATGGCAGCTTCATGCTAGAGACTGGTAAGGAAACTAGGGCAAAGACCCAAGTTTCTGAATAAGAAATTCACACTTGTTGAACTCAGTGTTCTTATGGGACCATCACACTCAGTCAAATAAAACATGGAAAACCTGAAGGTCAAAACTCAGTCCTTGTTGAAAAGATTGTGTGTTGTTTACATGTTGCTATTCACAGTATTGCCTTTTGAAACTCTTCTCAACCTATGGAATCTCATTCTGATGAAAGAAGTTAGGATCAAACTGAGCCCTATTTGTCTACCTTTCATACCAAGTTGCAGACCTGAACAGTTTATATCTGAAAATTTATTTAAAATTGGAATTTACATAACGAATAGGAGGTTTCATTAACTTTTGACCAAAATCAGGTCCTGACTGGGGGCTTGGGGGAGGGGGGGTAGAAGAGGAAAGTGTCATAAACTGCCCACCATTCCTTGCAGTCTCTTCTGATTCTTTTCTTGCTAACAGACTTGAATACCTGTTTCCAACGTCTCCCACAACAGAAAAGTTTCATTATTACAAGTCTGAATATTTCTGCCTAAAAGTGGCCACGATTTTTTGAGATGTTTCCACATATTACATTGATCTCTAGCTCCCTGTTTAAGGTTTAACTCCCAGCCTGCAGGTAACCCGATATTCAAATGAACTCGACTTGAAATTAGAAATGCTCCCATGTTGAGTTCCTCATTCTGAGCTAATGATTTGCTAGGTTCCTCCTAATAAACTTCTAGCTCCATGCTATCTACTTGCACACTCAACTCTACAGGTTTCACTCTGCTTAAATCACTGTTAAGTGGCTTAAACCTACAGAGCCAATGAAAAATGTCTGAAGAAGCTCAGCTCATTTTAGCTTCTCCAAAACCAATGAAACAAAATTGTAGGCCTGCCCTGAATATGCACCCAAGTGGCAGGTTCCTGTGCAAGCTCTATTTTGGTTTGGCCTCTACAGGATCACTGACCACAACAGCAGGAGAGATCATCTTGCTAGAAAATTTCTTCAGGTGCAAGTTTTCTTTCAGAATGAGTTGGTCTAAGTTTTTACCCGTTTTTTTCTTAGTTGGTTATTTGAGCAAAACAAATTACGACCCTCTCAGTTTGCATATGTCCCGTGGTGACTGGCCAGCCACTTCTTGCATCATCGTGGGTATCATCTCTGCCTTCTTTGAACCTTTTATGCCAAAGACTCTTGCTCTTGACATTACTTCACCATAAACTACATTTAACATTTCAAGTGTCTCACTTGCAGATTTACTTAACTTTACACAAAGTTTAATGTGCATTCTTTGCTCTAAATTATGGTCACTCATTTTTATGGTTGAAAAAAAAACCTGTCATATCTACTCACAAAGATAGCTGGCAACCTTGAAAGCACTGTTGTGGCCAGCTGAAACGTGTTATAATAATATCCATGCAGCAACCACTCATCTGATGTCAAAAGCCACACATGAAAACTTAGTCAAAATGAAAACAGAAGAGTGCAAATAATCTTTGAAATACATTAACGATGTGCAGGGAGCATTTACCCCTACCCTCCCCCCGCAAAGAACCTAAGATAAAAATACATCCTAATGACATTATGGAAGCTGCCACCTGGCTTGGCTGTATATTTAGAATGAGCTAGTTCAAAATCTTTTTTCTAATTGATAGGCCAAATGCAAGATACCAAAATAGTTTACTCCCAAATACATAACAAGGGAATGGATGCTGTTGTCTCCAGTCTGCTTTCAATTTTGGTTATATACCAAGAAGCAGAGTTGCGGGATCATATGGTAACTACTTTTTTGACAAGCAAACTGTTCCATGGCAGCTACACCATTTTACATCCACCAGCAACGCACAAGCGTGCCAGTTTCTCCAGCTTCTCTTGTTATTTTCTACCAAGTTTCACAGTGGTACATGAAAATTCAGGTATCTACAGGTCTAAGTATTTTCGCAATCCTCGTCTGCCTTTCCCCCCGCCCTTCTTGGCAGTGCTTTTTCTTCAGTGAAAATACAGACTCAGGCTCAAGACTTTTAGTTAATATTAAGTATAAACTACTTTAAAATAACTTTTTGTTGTTTGCCATGCGCAAGAATTCAATACATATTGACACGCTCCTTTACTGGAGGAATCTGCATTACCTTTTTAGGAGGTGAATAGGGCTGCTTTTAAGTGTCTGCATTAGAAACGAACTTCAAAATGTAGATGTGACCTTATCCTCCCTTAACTATCGGTACAGCAGCCGAATAAGCACGAGCTAGAAACAGGCTGGGACAAGAACCGACCATTTAAGCAAGGCAATTCATTCCTCTAAGCATTGTATCTCACCGTACTGCGTGCACTCAAAAGTGCGTTAACCATAGAACCACAAACTCGCCCACTATTTTTAATTCAAATGTCCCTTCCAAGGTTGCAAACCGTTCAACACAGACGGAGCGAGCGTCAGTACCCGGCAAGGCCCAATCAGGTCGCGCTTTACTACCTTGGGTTCCTCCTGCTAAGCGGCAGAAGAGCCGCGCGGACCGCGAATCTCCGCCCGGCGGAGGATAAGGCATGGGAACGCGAGGAAAAGCCCGAGCTCGGGTGGCTAAGAGAGCCCACGGCCCGGGCCCCGCCTCACCTCCGCCTCGGGCACCGCAGGTCCGGGGTTCGAGACAGGCAGCTACCTGCCTGCGGCTAGTCAAACTCCCTGGCCGCGCCCACTGTCCCTGGACGCCACTCGGCCCAGGTTGGGAGCGGACGGACGCTACCAGGGGGTCCGAGGTACCGGAAGTGGGCAAACCCCTCGGCAGCGAAACCAAGTGCCCAAGGACCGGAGGAAGACCCGCACCCTCGCGAGAGTTCTGACAAGCCCCCACAGGCCGCGAGAGCCCTGGGGTACGCGGTCTGCCAATCACCAGATGGAGGCGGTCCTGGGCGCACCCAATTGGCTAAACACGGGAAAGCTCGCGTCCCGTTGGCATCTTTTCCGGCCCCAACTTCACCTCCTCAGCTTGAATCCCCGCCCCATTTAGCGGCCCCGTATCTCAGCTGAGGAGGTGGGGAGCAGGAGGGGAAATGCCTACGCTTCCCCCCAGTTCCTAGTGCAGGAGCTCGGGCTACCTGAGTAGAATCCCAGCTCTTCACCCTAGAAATGGCATTTTAGGACCATTTCACGCCCAGATTCTGACATGACCTGTCTCGTTCCTAAGCTCAGCATTCTACCCTGTGTCCCCAAACTGACCCAGTCCTGGGCAGAGAGCTGATTTTACCTGTGCTTGGGAGAAAACAGGCTTCCATGGACTTTGCCAAATTAAAATATTTCTCTAAAAGCTTTCTCATCTCCATACCTACGTCTTGCTCTGCATAGTATGCAGTGAGAATTAAATTTAAATTGCTTTTTTTTTAACAATCGCTAATCCTCCTGTGCCTTAACTCATTAAATCATCAAAATAATCATCAGTGAAGTAGGTACTGTTAATATTTTTCAAGTGAAGAAACCAGAAGCACAGGGGAATTTAGTGACCTGCCCAAGTTCTGTGTTTGCTCTCCAAATAGGAACTATACTCTGTCCTCTTCACCCCTATCTCCCTTACTTTATTTCGGGACTTCATAATTGTTGGATTACTTCTACAAACAGCCCCTTAACTCCTCTCCTTGCCATCCTCTACAAAGCCAAGGATTAATCTTCCTAATGCAAATCTGATCATGTCTCTCAAATCCTTCTGAAGTCTCTGAAATGTCAAATCCGTCTGTGGCTCCTTATTGCCACTCTCTGGCAGACAGTGCTATTTATTGAAGTATTCACACCTACAGATAAGTACACAAGCCATGTTGGGTATATACCCAGAAATGGAATTGTTGGATCATAGTTGTGCCAGGTCCAAATTTAGTAGATATTTTAAAGCAGTTTTCCAAAGTGTTGGCACCGATTTACACTCCGATCAGCAACATCTGAGAGTTCCTGTCGTTCCACAGTCTCATTAACTCTGGGTATTTCCCATCTTTTTTCATTTTGGCCATTTTGGTGGCTGATAATTATGTCTCCTGTGATTTTAATTTTCATCTCCCTGATTAATGAATTTGAGCACCTAGTCATATGTTTACTGGGTATTTAGAAATACCTTTATGAAATTTCTGTTCAATTCTTTGCCCATTTTTCTGAGTTGTTTTTTATTTGAGTTTTCCTAACATTTGATTATAAAAATTTTCAAATATTTAGCAAAGTTTAAGGAATTTTAAAGTAAACACAAGTAAACCTACCACACAGATTCTACCATTAATATTCTATAGAACCTGCTTTATTACATTTCTATCCTTCTCTTTATCCATCTTCATGTTGTTGCATTTCAAAGTTAATTGCAGATAGCAATACATGTCCTCTAAATACTTCAGCATATATGTAATTAATTAGAATTCAGTATTTAAGGTTTTGATGTAAAACTTACATCAAATTAGTGTAATGTAAAACTTACATTAAATGCACAAATCTTCAGTGTAGATTTGCTGAGTTTTGAGCAAAGGAGTTTTTCAATGCCACCTCCTAAGTCATTCTCCATTTCCACTTTCCTGGGGGCAATGACAGTTCTGATTTATTTTTTTCCCTGCTGTAGATTAGCTTTACCCTGTTTCAGAATTTCATATAACTAGAATCATACAGTATGTGCTCTTTTGTGACTTCTTTCACTCAGCATACTGTACTCCTCCATGTTGTTGCATGTGTCAGTAATTCATTTCTTTTTACTGCTGAGTAGTATTCCGCTGGATAAGTATACCAGTTTATCCATTATAAGAGGACTTTTTCTATATGCATCCTTTATCAAGTGTATGTGTTGCAAATATCTCCTCCAATTCTGAGTTCCTTTTCATTCTTTTAAGGATGTCCTTTGAGGGGAAAAGTTCTTAGTCATATTTTTTTAAATTTTATTTATTTTTGGCTGCGTCGGGTCTTCGTTGCTGCACGCAGGCTTTTCTCTAGTTGCTGCGAGCGGGGGCTACTCTTCGTTGCAGTGCGCAGGCTTCTCATTGCAGTGGCTTCTCTTGTTGTGGAACATGGGCTCTAGGCGCATGGGCTTCAGTAGTTGTGGCACGTGGGCTCCGTAGTTGTGGCTCGTGGCTCTAGAGCACAGGCTCAGTAGTTGTGGCGCACAGGCTTAGTTGCTCCGTGGCATGTGGGATCTTCCCAGACCAGGGCTCGAACCCGTGTCCCCTGAATTGGCAGGTGGTTTCTTAACCTCTGTGCCACCAGGGAAGCCCCCCAAAAGTTGTTAGTTTTAACACTCCAATGTATCAACTTTTGATGGTGACTGGTTTTATTTAAGAAATCTCTGCCTACTCCAGGTTATGAATATTCCTTCTCTGTTTTCCTCCAAAAGCTTTAGTTTGCCCATTTAGAATTGTAATCCATTTTGAACTGATTGTTGTGAGTGATGGGATATAAAACTGGGTCCACACATCTTTTTTTCTATGTGGCTATCCAATGAATCCAGCGTGGTTATTTAAAAGATCACTTCCCTCCATTTGCAGTTATCATAAGTCAGGTGACCACGTATGTGTAGACCTATTTCCCACTCTATTCTGTTTGATAGGTTGGTATTGTCTATTTTTGCACCAATACCACATGGTCTTCATTACTACAGCTTTATAATTATTCTTGATAGTGTACCAGTGAACTGAATTTTTAATTTAATTTAAATTTAAATAGCTATGTGGCTAGTGGCTACCATATTGGACAGAGCAGATATAGAACATCCTCATAGGAAGTTCTGTTGACAGCACTGCTTTAGAAGACATCTAGAGGCCAATACCAGATAGTTCATTTTATAGCCACAGGCCATCTTGAGTTATGGCTGGGCTGCTCTTCAAAAATATCTGTGTAATATCTTTTTGAAAGAAATTCAAAATGCATCTTCCCAAAGATAGGTAAGGTGTCCAGCTCTTTTGATCTTGCACTTTTAGCAATGAAAATATTATTTCAAGTGTGGGAGAGTTTAATGCTTTGGGAGACATTTCCTGTGATCAGACACCATAAAATTTGTAGCCCCAAATCACATGGAAAGATTCTTACTCTAGTACCATTACCTGTAGTTTATTATCTGCTGTCATCCAAGGTCACACTTAATAATTCTCTTTCAGAGGGCTTTCCTGGGCTGTCACTAGCTGTGTTTGAGGGTTTGTCCTCAGACCTGCAATCAGAGGTCTGAGTCAGATCTGGCTCGTGTGTGTCAGGGATTCCTCAAGCCATATTGTCCTGTTTATTCCATCAGTGACACTAGAGTCTTTTGACTTGTAAATGGTACATGTGTACTTATTATGTCCTTCGGGTGTTTCTTTTTACATTAAATGTATTTATTTCTCCCCACATTTGATACCTTTCTTTTCCAACGTCTTGTGTTTTATAGTTACTGTGATGGCTTTTTAAATTATTGTTTCCAGATCTGAGGATAGCACAGGGCTATAGTCATGATCTAAGTTTCCACTGGGGCAACAAATATTTATTGAGCGCTTACTCTACAAGATGCCCTGTGCTGGGCCCTGGAGATAGACTCTGACAACCAATAATACTGGGTTGGCCAAAAAGTTCGTTTGGGTTTTTCCATAAGATGTAACAAGAAAACCCGAATGAACTTTTGGCCCAACCCAATAGTTACCGTTGAGCATCTGCTCTAGCCCAAGCACTTGCATTTGTTATTTTTAATGATCATAATGACACTGTAAGGTAAATACTGTTACCACACTTTTCAGATGATAAAACTAAGGTTCTGGGGCTAATAAGTGCTGGAGCTGAGATTGAAGCTATGAATCCCACCACCACCACCTCTACGAGAGCTATCAGACTTCAAAGGCGCTTTGTTTCCTCTTGAGGAACATATTGTCTAATAGAGGAGGCAAGCCCACAATAACCACAACCCCCAGCAGAACAGATACTACAAAAGGGAGAGGGGGTGAAAGCACAGAAGAAATGAAAGGTGGCAATGAATCTTGCTGGCAGGTCTGTAGGATGTCATAGTTGAAACTAACCTGTGGGAAATGAGCCAGATGTCCCTAGCAACTTGGTCTTGTAAATGCCTCCTGAAATCCTTTCTCCTCCATGAAGTCCTTCTGGAATGATCTGAGGAGAAGCAACAAGCTTCCCTCTCCCTCTCCTCAGTCCTCAGCGAGGCTTTTCTCTGACCCCCACTTCTGAAGAGGCGGCATTGCTAACAAGTGGCCAGTGTCCTCTTTAGGAGAACAACTCTCCAATGACCACCTCAGAACCAGAATCTGTTTGTGCTAGGCTGCTTTGAGACACCCTCCAGAGCAAATATTCAAATTAATGTGCAAAAGGACCTGCAAGGATGGGCCCTTTAAGAAGACCCTGAATGTAAATGTGATGGCTGGATCTCTAGCTGCTATCTTTGACCATACCCTCGATGTTATGGGTTGGATTGTGTCTCCCCTAAATTCACATGTCCAAGTCCTAACCCCCTCAGAACGTGACCTTATTTGGAATGTGATGTTATAGGGTCATTGCAGATGTAATTAGGTAAGAAGGTCATACTAAAGTAGAGGGAGCCCCTAATCCAATATGACTGGTGTCCTTATGAAAAGGGGAAATGTGGGCAAAGAGACACACACCCAGAGAACACTATATGAATATGAAGAGGAAGGAAGAGATACTCCACAAGCCAAGGAATGCCCAAGGTTGCCAGAAAACCACCAGAAACTAGGGGAGAAGCCTGGACCACATGCATTCTTCCAGCCCCCAGAAAGAACCAACCCTGTCGGCTCCTTCATCCCAGACTTCCAGCCCCCGGAACTGGGAGACAATACTTTTCTGTTCTTTAAGCCACCCAGTTTGTGGTACTTTGTTACAGCAGCTCTAGGAAACTAATACACTAAAGACCGCAGAGAAATGAGGTATAAGGAATCTGAGCCCCTGAGAACTGTTATGGACCACAACTTCCGCATCAGCCTTGGTCCTGGTAAACATCTGCCTTGTTCAAGGCCCTGTGATACTGTGATTTATAATAAGAAACATACATCAGGTCTTTGTCCCTGTTTCTGGCACAGAGCTCCTAAAACCCTTGGGATTTCTTAAGTGTGAGATCAATAAAAAGTGTCTTTTGTTATGTTAATGAAGTGACTTTTGGAAAGCACCTAAAGATGGGGGCTGGTTGCCTGAGGACCCAACCCTGTGGTTAGAGGGTTGGAGCTTTTAGTCCCTCCCCCGCCCCGACACACACACGGGGGAAGGAAAGTGGGCCGGCGGTGGACTCAATCACTAAAGGCCACTGATTTAATCAATCATGCCTAAGTAATGAAGCCTCCATAAAAACCCAAAAGGACGGGGTTCAGAGAGCTCTGGGTTGGTGAGTGCGTGGAGATTCTGGGAGAATGCCTCAACGAGGGCATGGAGACTCCACCCCCTTCTTAATATGTTGCCCTCTGCATCTCTTCCATCTGGCTGTTCCTGAGTTATATCCTTTTATAATAAACTGGTAATCTAGTAAGTAAAATGTTTCTCTGAGGTCTGTGAGCCACTTTAATCAGTCGAACCCCAGGCTAGGATCGTGAGAACATTTGATTTAAGCCAGCTGGTCAAAAGCACAGGTAACAACCTAGACTCACAGTTGGCACTGGATGGGGGGTGGGGGCAGTCTTGAGGGACTGAGTCCTTCAGCTGTGGGATCTGATGCTCCCTCCAGGCAGACAGTGTCAGAATAGAGCTGAACTGCAGGACAGCTAGCTGGTATCCAAGCATTACTTGGATGTGTGTGGGAAATCCCCCCACATCTTAATTGGTGATCAGAACCTTAGGCACTATTACTGGACCTCTGTTATTTGCATTAAAACCAATCCTGATACTAAGGGTAAAGATCAAACTCCTTAGGATGACATACTAGGCCCAGTAAGACGTGTCCCCTGCCTTCTTTTCCGCCTTCCCCCTTAGAGCCCACATACTCAGTCACATGGCACTACTTAGCTCCCAAAGCCCTCTCTTAAGCTCTTTCCTCTGTGCATGCTTCTCCCTCTGCCGGTAACATCTTTCTTACACTCTGCCTGTGTTCTTTCTCACCCTTCTTGGCCTGGCAACTTCTTAACTTAGGTTTTTGCATTCTCCAGAATCCTTCCCTGACCTCCCTGGGACTGGCTTCTGATCCCAGGCTCCCAGTGCTTCCTGCTATCGCAATGTTTATTAATTATGTTGTAGATGATGAACTACTTTTAGAGTTCAGTGCCTGACCCATCATAAATACTCATTACATCTTTGCTCAACGATGAAGCATCGCCAGGGATTTTCCTTGGCCCACCTATGGGAAGGTGTGTTCTGAATTCCTAAAAAATTTAAAAAAAGATGTACATAGATTTTGTTCGTTTGTTTGTTTTTTGAAGAGCAGCCCAACAATTAACTTAAGATGGCCTGTAGGACTTCCCTGGTAGTGCAGTAGTTGAGAATCCACCTGCCAATGCAGGGGACATGGGTTCGAGCCCTGGTCCAGGAAGATCCCACATGCTGCGGAGCAACTCAACCCTGACCTGCACTCTAGAGCCCACGAGCCACAACTACTGAGCCCGTGGGCCACAACTACTGAAGCCCACATGCCTAGAGCCCGTGCTCCACAACAAGAGAAGCCACTGCAATGAGAAGCCCGCACACTGCAACGAACAGTAGCCCTCGCTCACCATAACTAGAGAAAGCCCGCGCACAGCAACGAAGACCCAACACAGCCTAAATAAATAAATAAATTTATTGGAAAAAAAAAAAAGATGGCCTGTAGCTATGAAATGAAGCATCTAGAATTGGCTGCTAGATGTCTTCTAAAGCAATGCTGTATACAGAACTTCCTGTGAGGATGAAATGTTTTATGTTTCATGTGTCATGTTTCATATATACAATATGGTGGCCACTACCCACACGGATATTTAAATTTAACTAAATTAAAAATTCAGTCCTCAGTATGGTAGGTTGAACAATGGCCTCCAAATAGACCCAAATCCTAGTTTCCAGCACCTATTAGTTGTACCTTATATAACAAAATGGACTTTGCAGATGCCATTACACTAAAGATCTTGAGATGGAGAAATTATCCTGGATTATTCACGTGGACCCTAAATGTAATTACAGGTGTCCTTATAAGAAGGGAAGAGAGAGAGATTTGACTGCAGAACAGAAGAAAAAGACAATGTGACGGCTGAAGCAAGATGCTATGCCGCTGGCTTTGAAGATGGAGGGGGGGCCTTGAGCCAACCTATGCACGGAATGGAGCTCTAGAAGCTGGGAGAGGGACAGAAACAGTGATCCCTACAGCCTTCCAGAGGAGCGTGGCCCTGCAGACACCTTGATGATGGCCCAGTGAAACTGACTTCCAACTCTGACCTCCAGAAAAGTAAGATAATAAACGTGTGCTTTAAGCCAACGAGTTTGTGAAATTTGTTACAGCAGCCACAGGAAATTACTCTACTCAGTAGCACTAGCCTCATTTCAAGAGCACACTTCTAGACAGTGCAGTTCTAGAATCCTCTGCCTGGTGAGGAAGCATATCTCCTGGACAATACATCTTTCAGAATTTAGAAACTCTGAATATGCTCCTGGCACCCACGATGAATTTATGATACCATTACTTTGCATAGGAAAACCAAGCTAAGAAAGCTCACCTGTCTTCTGCTCAGGCAGATTATCAGACTCGTAAATCAAGGCCTTTCTTTGACATCATGATCCATCTCTTTCAAACAGTCAAGACCGTTTATAAATGGCCTCATTTTTGTTGTGAAACTTGATACCAAAGAGACTTACTTCAATTCACCTTTCTCTTTGGAACACCAGAAACATCGTCAAGTCCAGTACAAATTATATTCTCTTGCTAAATGCCTCACATAATAGTGCTCTCGATGTCTTTTTGTTTGCTGTGTACACGTGCAGTCCAGGCAGGAGTACATCAAAGGTGTGAGGGTGAAAGAGACTCTTCTGATGTTTGCTTCGGAAGGATCCTCACACAATAGTCTTCACGGCATTGCATTGCAGATTACAGTTTTACTGCCTCTACCTGTCTGCACACGTGCGGAGGTTTTATAACAGTTAACAATTGTTAGGAAAGTAAAAGAGCTACCTTCTTCAAAAATGGTGTGGAGAGAAAACCACCACCAAACAAACTCTATTAAGGTCGTTACTAAATCACTCTGTATCACATTCCTTACCATCAACACTCTAAAACCAGCTGGAAAAGGTGGCCCATAGCCCACCACCGGCAACTTTAAAAAAATTTTTTCATTGTACTGAAATATACATAACATAAAATTTACCATTTTAGGGTTTCCCTGGTGGCGCAGTGGTTAGGAATCCACCTGCCAATGCAGGGGACACGGGTTGGAGCCCTGGTCCGGAAACATCCCACATGCCGCGGAGCAACTAAGCCCGTGCACTACAACTACTGAGCCTGCGCTCTAGAGCCCGCGAGCCTCAACTACTGAGCCCGTGTGCCATAACTACTGAAGCCCACGCGCCTAGAGCCCGTGCTCTGCAACAAGAGAAGCCACCTCAATGAGAAGCCTGCGCACACAACGAAGAGTAGCACCCGCTCACTGCATCTAAAGAAAGCCCACGTGCAGCAACAAAGACCCAAGGCAGCCAAAAATAAATAAATAAATTTGTATAAAACAACACAAAACAAAAAACACACACAATAAGAAAAAATTTACCATTTTAACCATTTTTAAGTGTACAATTCAGTGGCATTAAGAACATTCACAACGTTGTGCAATCCTCACCACTATCCATTTCCAGAAATTTTTCATCATCCCCAAACTGAAACTCTATACCCCTTAAACAATAACTCCCCACGCACCCTTCTCCCAGCCCCTGGTAACCTCTATTCCACTCTCTGTCTCTATGAATTTGACTCTTCTAGGAACTTTATACAAGTGGAATCATGCAAGATCTGGCTTATTTAACTCGGCATGATGTTTTCAGGGTCCATGCATGTTGCAGCATCTATCAGAATTTCATTCATTTTTAAGGCTGAATAATACTCCATTACATGTATATACCACATTTTGTTTATCCATTCACATCCATCTGTGGGTATTGGATCGTTTCCATCTTTGGGCTCTTGTGACGAACACTGCTATGAACATTGGTATACAACAGCGGCATATTTTACTACTAGGCTATGCAAACCTATTTAACCAGAACTTGTGCAGGGTGAGAAACAGGTTTAAAGTCTTCCCTAATTAGTGGTTATAAAATTTGGCCATACATTAGAATCATCTGGGGTGTTTTAAAAACTTTCCAGTGCCCATGCTGCAGCCCAGACCAATTACATCAGATTACCTGGGAGTGGGACACAAGGCATCAGTATTTTTTGTAAATCTTACTAGTTGATCCCAATGTGTAGCCCAGTTTGAGAACTAGTGCCCTAAACAGTGAGCTAGTAAACACTGTTTCATCTAAAGTATTCTTCCTTTCCCTACAATATCTAAATCACACTTAGATTTCCCATACTTTCAAATCCAATTTAGCTGAATTAAATTCATCTTTATATTTTTAGGGTCTTTTAAGGTCTTCTAGCCAGAGCACTTACACTTATAATTTAAGTTTGGCAGGGCGGTGGGCGGGGGGAAATCTCAGATGTACGTACCATTAGTACAGAAATGTGTGCTCCTATCAGACAAAATGAATACGTTCACGAATACAAAAATTAACTTTTATGCAATTAGATCTAATAATAAAACTAGACACATTTTCTTTCATTTCAGGCATAAAAATTAGCTCCCACTTACACAATTATTTAATATTGCTTTGGAAATCCCATGCTAATGTAATTACACATGAAAAGAGAAAAGCACCATTATTTGCTGGTGATGCAATTGATAATCCTAGAAAATCCAAAGGAATTAGGTTTAAAAAAAAAATCCTGGAGGTATAAAAATAGGTTAATGGTGAGAAAAAAAAAGCAAGTCAATAGGATCCTTGTATAACCAGTCATAACCAGCTGAAAAATAAGAGATCCAATTGAAAACAGTCACAAAAATATATAATACTTAAAACAACAAAAGATAAAGTATATATTTGTTTAGTCATCAACTATACTGGGTAGTGCTACAGAGAACAGCCTCTGGAGCAGGCTGCTTGGTGCCCACCCTGGCTTCCACCCTTAGTAGTTGTGGAAATTGGCAAGTTATTTAACCTGAGTCTTAGTCTAACCATCTGTAAAATGGAGATAACAGTATCTACCTCATAGAGTTGAACAGGTTACACGATTTGAAAATGTAAAGTGCTTAAACAGTCCCTGCTACATAGTAAGTACCATTTCTGTGCTAGCTTTTAACTTTATTACTGGCAGTCTTTTGAAAAAGGAATTGGACAGCAGGAGAACTATAGCATATTCTTGAACAGAGTGAGTTTACAAGCATAAAGGATGGAGGGAGACAGAAAATAATGAATCACTGGGTGCATAAGAAATGAAATCTGAAACTTGAGACTAAGTATTTATATGTCTGTTTACCCTATTTAATTTATAATTGCATAAATGTGTAAATTATAGCATTTAGATTTTAATGTAATTCTAATTAGAGAGAATACTAAATATAAAATTATTTAAATGGAAAAATAAATGGATTCAAATATAATATATATTATACATAATATATGGGAAAGAAAAGGGCTATTACCAGCTTTTATAGCCTATTATGCAGCAATTACAGACTAGTAATGGTATAGTAGAACTCTACTTCAATTTAGAAGAATTCAGAAACAGGCACAACCCCAAGAAGTTTAAAGAAGAAAAAACCAGAAAACCTGGCTGTGTAAGAGTTTTCAAAATCAAAGGGATAAAGGAAACCCATGAATACATTTTGATAACTGGATAGAAATTTGAAGAATAAGAATTTAAATGTAAAAGCTTAAATTAATGGAGAATTATTAGAGAATGATTTTTTGAAACACATCAGTGGAAGAAAAGTCAATTTCTCCTTTGAAGAACTCAACAGAAAAAAGACATCTGAATTTTAAATATCTGTAAAATGGAAAACAAAAGCACAATAACAGAATAGGAAGTTTAAAATCAAGTATGACACACAGTTAATAAATCACTTCTCCCAGTCTTCACTTCTGCGATCCTGGCTCAGAGTCTCTCTTACCTTGACCTCTGAAATAGCCTTGCCGCTAACTTGTCTCTCTGGTTCCACCCTTGCCTTCCTAAAAATCCATTCTCTGCATGACAAGCTGAGTGATCCTTTTTAAAGATCTTAAGAAGACCTGGTCAACTCTCACGCTTAACACTCTCCCTTGCTCTTCTGTGGCTCTTAACATTTAAATCCCTCGTCAGGCTCCCATGGCGGCACGTGATCACTCACCTCCCCCCAGTCTCTGCTCTTGAATGGCCCCACCTGAGTCTTGTACCAGTTGTTTCCTCTGCCTAGATCACTCTCTCCAGCCCATCTTCACGAGGCTGGGTCCTTCTTGTCCTTTAGGTCCAGCTTAAATATGTCTTCCTCCGAGAAACTGTATGAGTCCCCAGTTTAAGGTAAAAATAAAAAACTAACATTTGGGAAGTGTTTTTCTGTATGTCAGGCACTTTCTGACACTTTGCATGCAAAATTCAAGCACTCTCATGAGAACCCAATGAGACAGACTCTATTATTATCATTCCCATTTTACAGTAAGGAAACTGAATCCCAGCAAAGGTATGTAAATCCCAATATACTGCAAGAAAGTAGCTTATCAGAGTAGTAGTGCCAGCTACTCACAATCATATCACTACAGCACTTTCCAAAGTGTAATTTTGTGTGGGCTCGACTCGCTGTCACTAACACTAAATGTGCTGGTTTTCATCAAACATCTGGAGAAACTTCTGTACCTTTCTGTAAATTCTCTTTTAATTTCTCAGAAATGTCTAAAAGGGGAAGAAAAATGTCCATGAAGACTATAAAACTTCATGCTTTTAGCCAGTGAGAAGGTAATAAACCCTGCCTACAGAAGGTGTGTTTTCATGCAAACTATAAAAACAAACACACACATTACATTCTGTCTCCTCTTGACAGAATGTAAACCTATGTCTGCCTTGTTCACTGGGGTATGTTCAGTTCCTAGAACAATGGCAGGCACATGGGAAATACTCAACTAATGTTTCCTGACTGTTGAACAAATGGATGAGTACATAAGGGAATAATTAAGAAATCAACTTGATAAGAAAAAAAAAAAAAGACCAGGAGAACCAAAGGGTCACTTTTATTCTTCTTTTTTTTCCCCAACATCTTTATTGGAGTATAATTGCTTTACAATGTGTTAGTTTCTGCTTTATAACAAAGTAAGTCAGTTATACATATACATATGTCCCCACATCTCCTCCCTCTTGTGTCTCCCTCCCTCCCACCCTCCCTAACCCACACCTCTAGGTGGTCACAAAGCACCGGAGCTGATCTCGCTGTGCTATGCAGCTGCTTCCCACTAGCTATCTGTTTTACAATTGGTAGTGTATATATGTCCATGCCACTCTCTCACTTCGTCCCAGCTTACCCTTCCCCCTCCCCATGTCAAGTCCATTCTCTACATCTGTGTCTTTATTCCTGTCCTGCCCCTAGATTCTTTTTTTTTAGATTCCATATATATGTGTTAGCATACGGTATTTGTTTTTCTGACTTACTTCACTCTGTATGACAGACTCTAGGTGCATCTACCTCACTACCAATAACTCAATTTCGTTTCTTTTTATGGCTGAGTAATATTCCATTGTATATATGTGCCACATCTTCTTTATCCGTTCATCTGTTGATAGACACTTAGGTTGCTTCCATGTCCTGGCTATTGTAAATAGAGCTGCAATGAACATTGTGGTACATGACTCTTTTTCAATTATGGTTTTCTCAGGGTATATGCCCAGTAGTGGGATTGCTGGGTCGTATGGTAGTTCTATTTTTAGTTTTCTAAGGAACCTCCATACTGCTCTCCATAGTGGCTGTATCCATTTACATTCCCACCAACAGTGCAAGAGGGTTCCCTTTTCTCCACACCCTCTCCAGCATTTATTGTTTGTAGATTTTTTGATGGCCATTCTGACTGGTGTGAGGTGATACCTCATTGTAGTTTTGTTTTTTTTTAATTTTTATTTATTTTTAGTTGCATTGGGTCTTCGTTGCTGTGCACAGGCTTTCTCCAGTTGCAGCGAGTGGGGGCTACTCTTTGTTGTGCTGCGCGAGCTTCTCTCTGCGGTGGTTTCTCTTGCTGTGAAGCACGGGCTCTAGGTGCGCGGGCTTCAGTAGTTGTGGCTCTCCGGCTCTAGGGTTCAGGCTCAGTAGTTGTGGTGCACGGGCTTAGTTGCTCCGCAGCATGTGGGACCTTCCCGGACCAGGGCTCGAACCCATGTCCCCTGCCTCGGCAGGCGGATTCTTAACCACTATGCCACCAGGGAAGTCCTCATTGTAGTTTTGATTTGCATTTCTCTAATGATTAGTGATGTTGAGCATCCTTCCATCTGTTTGTTGGCAATCTGTATATCTTCTTTCCCACCAGCCATTTTTAAACCATCTGCTAGCTGCAACCTTATCTCAAGGTTGTTCCCCCGTGTAACCATGCAACCATTTCAGAACCCAATCAATCCTTATTTAACAAGCACCCTTACTTCCTGCCAGCTCCCACTATAATTCTTGATAAACAAGTTATGTAACAACTGTAACCTTGCCGTTTTTGCCTTGATAAGTCTCCCCTATTTGGTAGTCTGGTGGAACACAATTCAAGTGCTTCTTGAAGCTGTCTCCCATCTTAATTCTATTTGTAGATTAAGGTGTTCAAATCATTTATCATTGTAACAAATATCATTCAAAGGATTACTGTTAATTCTAACAGAATTGATTACAATGGCCCCTGCTTTCTGGCATCTTTCACTGAGTCTTGGTAAATGTTGATAAATAATTCAATGAAATGTTAAAACATCTGAGGATTTTCAGTTGGCTAATAAACTCTTTTGCCAACTAATGTATCTTGTGCTCCATCTGTTACAAAATGATGGAAAGAGAGTATCCCTCCTACAAAATAACTTAAGACCCAAGTATCAAAAATGTGTCCATTAATAATTTTGAAACTATTTTCTGTAACTTTTCATGCCCTACAAACTTTACATAAGGAAGCAGAAAAGGTGCATATCCTTTAATGCAGTATTGTGTGGCTAAACACACCTCAAAATCACTCATGCCAGTTGACAGAATAAGACCTTATCCTTCCAAGAGACATTTTCTAACATTCCAATTACTACACTCTCATTTCACAACTTTTCCTCCTAACTTTGTTAGAACTCAATGGTGTGAAACAAGGGCTGAATAAGTAGATTTGCATATATGCATTAAGGTTTCTAATGTACCCGAATACTTGAAAAGGGAAACAAAGTAAGCCATGATCAGAACTCCAAAATGGCATATAATCAACTTTATTCATAAGTTTTTGGAAATTTACATCTGACAACAACCAGTGCCAAAGTTCAAACCTGCTACTCATATTGGCTGTAAGTGAGCTCTATCTTACGTTTAGTTAAGCAATGCCCAAGGTCAGCTTTACATGCATTACTTAATCCTCACCACAAGCCTCTTCATCGTGATTCAACAAATATGCCTGTCCTCGTGAAGCTTACATTCTACCAGGGAACAGACAATAGGTATACAAATAAGTTTATAATCTAGTGTGTCTCAAACCTCTTTAAAAGTGACCCTTGAGCACTGAATTCCAAGGGTCAGTAGCTATCAATCTTCTCCTGAAAGGAAATTCGTTAACAATAAACTTTGTATCAGTTTTTGTCAAAAAGGCCACGGAGAAAGCAGTGGTGGCCTACCTACCCTTTACTGTTTTTCCCCATTTTACAGAAGAAAATTGAGATTGTGTCAAGAATCTAGATTTCTTTTCCGATCACTTCCCCCAATTGCTTAGAACACTCCTGCCACTCTAATTCAGCATCCCATGACCCTCATCTATCCAGGTACCACAAAATACCCAATACTGAAAGCAGAACGCTCATCTTTTAATGGTTTCTCTAGTTTCAGTGCAAGAGTTTAACTATTGTTTGCTTACACACACAGGAAAGGAACAATAGAGGACTTCTGCTCAGGAGCCCCCCCTCTTACTATGCCCTGTACCACTGGAACAGTTTTCGTATTTTATCTTCTTTTGATACCAATATCACTATGAACAATAAACCCACCTCTAAGGATGTACCCAGAATACTGTTCATTTTTCGGCACAGCTTGAAATAACTTCTGAAATAATTTTCTCTATGTGAAGTTGTCAATTTGCTATAATGTTCATTAGTTCGTTTATATTCAACTTTCAGTTGTCTTTTTGCAAAGCTAAGTATATGTACGTATACATACAGGCATACCTCGTTTTATTGCTTCACTTTATTGCACTTTGCAGATACTGCATATTTTACAAATTGACGGTTTGTGGCAACCCTGTGTGGAGCAAGTCTGTTGGTTCTATTTTTCCAACAGCATTTGCTCACTTTGCATCTGTGTCACATTTTGGCAACTCTCGCAATATTTCAAACGTTTTCATTATTATTATATTTCTTATGGTGATCTGTGAAGTCACTATTGCAAAAAAGATTGACTTGATGAAGGCTCAGGTGATGGTTAGCATTTTCTAGCAAGAAACTATTTTTAATAAAGGGATGTGCATTGTTGTTTAGATATGTTGCTACTGCATACTTAATAAACTACAGTATAGTGGAAACATAACTTTTATTTACACAGGGAGACCAAAATATTTGTGTGACTCCCTTTATTGCAGTGGTCTGGAACCAAACCCGCAATATCTCTGAGGAATGACTGTGTATTTTTTCTTCTTTCCTCTGCTCTGTGAAAGGTTGCACACTCGATACCAGTTCTGCATCTTGCTCTTATTTTCAGTAATGGTATAGTCTTTTTTTTTTTGGCTGCGCTGCACGGCACGTGGGATCTTAGTTCCCCAATCAGGGATTGTACCCATGCCCCCTGTATTGGGAGTGCGGAGTCTTAACCACTGGACCACCAGGAAGTCCCAGTAATGGCATAATCTTTAGCAAGTTATCTACCCTTCCAATTTATTCATCTGTAAAACGGGAAGAACACTGTGTGAGAATTAAACGGAATAATGTAAGGACAGGAGCAACGGAGTGACACGTGCAATACGATAAATGCTACCTCCACTTGGTCCCTATAGCCCCCCTCGCTGCTGCTGCCCATAATCATAAGACAGCTACAACTAATACCAGACAAACGACCCTTTAGACCGTAGATTAAATGCTCACGGGAAATCAGGAGAGTACAGCAGATCATCCCAGATTAAATGGTCTACAGCTTTCTCCCTAAGGGAAATAAAAAGAAAGTTTTCAGTCAGTTATTAAACACAGTTTGAGTCAAATTTTAAAAGGATTTCCACAGAGCCTGTGTACATGTACACTGGATTCTCTCACCTTCCAACAAAATCAAGGTTTCCAAATTCCCTTATGTATTTGAACACATTCTCTGGTGTATCCAGAAAAGTCTAAAAAGTGTTACTGGGATGAAAACTTTCTTTACCAACTTAGGGTGAAGTACCTGGGGGCCTGTGAATTAACAGACAGATTAATAGGAGCCAAGATTATTATACATGTAGGCAAGAGCATGCTGTAGGGAGTAAGGATTTATATACCAGCTTAATAGGATGGGGGTGGGGTGGGGAAAGGTATTAAGGCCTCAGTGGGAAAGTATGGAAGGTTCTCCCAGGATGTATTTACGCAGTTCCTTGGCAGGTCCTGATGCAAGAGAGGGCTTACAGCAGCTGAATACTTAGAAAGACCTGCTTTACTTATCAAAGGGAAGTTCAGAGAAAGTTTTTTGGTTTTTTAGTGTTTTTTTTTTTTTTTCCCCAGCAGCTGCTGTTTGTTCAGATGGTCTCAAGTTTCAATAGTCATTATGCCATTTTGGTGAGGTTAGTCCCTTCATTTCCCTGTTATAACCTATCATGAAGTTTCACAGGCAAGGAGCTGGGGAGATTGCTGTGGGGACACATGGATTAGATGTCGGGAGGTAAGAGATCTGCGAACAAAAACACAGATAACAAGGATGAATAAGCATAAAAGGGCAAATCCCAACACATAGTCCCATCTTTCACTGAACCAGTCTCTTATTCTCGAGGTCAGTCCAATTAATCAACGCTGCTTCACTCATTTTACGTACGATGTCAACCCGTTCTTTTATATGGTTCAAACTATCCTGTACTTCTTTTGATTTATTTACATACAAGCAGCACTGTCTGCCAATGATGGCACAGTGTTCCCTGTTGGGCAGCCTGTGTAGCCAGGAGACGGCGATTTCAGAGCACAGAGGTGAAACAGCTAACCCCTGACGGACGTGCTTTCAAGGTCTGCGGGGTGCCAGTGAATCCTTGTTCCATGACTTTGGAAACAGAATTGCTCAGAATTGCTTCTTCTAGATCAGAAGTTTTCAAGCTTGGAAAAAGGGTCCTTACTGAATCAGTATTGCGATACATGAGTGGCTTGCCTACAACGTCTGGTTGGATGCGTCTACGTGGTGCTACTTCATGCCTGAAGGAGCCCAGGTTTATAATCCGGCTAGCATTTAAAGTGGGATAACTAGTGAGGGAAGGTGCCAGGGAGCCGAGTCCACAACGCCCTGACCATTTAGGTGGGAACCCTTTATATACCTTATTGCCACACAAAATAAACAGACCAGAGGTGTTCACAAACAAGGTCAGAGTGGAACCTGTGACCCACCAGGATGGAGTTCGGTGTCCATGGTGGCCTTTGTCATTAGTTATGTTGGCATCTGTATATCTCCATTTCCCATGTGCCTCTGTCAGGCTGTAAGAGCAAAACAGGCTATGAAATATCGGGTAAGAGGAGACCTTCAGTCTGGTTCTAGCAGCTACCGAGAAAGGTCATTCCAGAATTTTGGTCGACCCATTTGTGGCCTGGGGTATCAGGCAGACCAACCAGGGGAACAGCTGAGCTGTTCCAGGTCCTACTGGTGTGGCCTGCAGGCCAGGAATACTGGCCAGTGACTACGCAAACATTTGTATCATTATAATAATCAGTCTGGAACTCATTTATAACGTCTTTGGAGGATTTGAAGGTGTCATCTGTGGAATCAAACCAGTGTTTGATTACAGTATTGTTTTGGTATGTTACCTAGGAAGGGTCCAGTGCCGTTTTTATTGTCAATGCAAAGAGAAAATTTTCCCTCCAATACCCTCACCTGAGTGAAGGACAGACCTCAAGCCTCCATGGGGGTTCCCCAATGCCAAGTCACTCTGCCGCAGGAGGAAGCAGAGTGCCTTCCACACATCCGCTGTCCAGAATGGGTCCACCAGGTGCTTGCACTGGCAGGGACACAACCTAGTTCAGGTTCTGGTGCGTTATTTAGACGCTGACATAACCAGCAATTAGACTGATTAGTTAAGATGGCCAGGGTCTGAAAGACTGGTGTGAGTGGGTGTTGTGGCCATGCTAAAACTGTTGAAAAAGCAGTAAGAATTCGCTGAAGCAAGACATAGTCCGAAAGGGAGCCCGCAGTGGGGGAACAGAGGGAGGATAGGTTTAGACAAGCAACCTCCAGTCAGTCCTTCTGTAACTGAAAGAGGAAGGGTTTTGTTTAAATTTCTATGTCAGAAAATTCTGCAGGTCAGGCAGAGGTTGCAAGGGAAGATAAACGGAGACAAAATTCTTGATCAGAGATCTTGGGTAAAGCCGTCTACTCTGCGGTGTCGTCTGCTTCTGGAGCCTGAGTAAGCTCTTGAAATCCTCAATTTGAGGTCACGCATAGGGATGGCCTTCTAATTGTCCTGGCGGGGGGGTGATGACATGGATCTAGCTTGGTATCGCATGTGAATCCAGGAGGACTTTTATTCTGATGACAGGGTAGATGGTTAGCGGTACTTCCTAAGGCCTCTCCCAGCAAGGTGACAATGTACGTTTTCTTCTAAAAATGTTGATGTATACTCATCTCCTGGAAGAAAGGGATGGCAAGGCCTGTCAGTGAGGACCATGCTTTTTTTCACCTGTTGATGAGACGCACCAAGTATAAACGTTCTTGTATATAACTAGTTAGAGTGCTGAATTGTTCACTCAAGTCCCCATGTTGCTTGCCCAATCCAGGAATGGAAGGTTTAGAGATGCCAGCTGGCACTGGGGTGACTAAAAACTATTTCAAAAGGGATCCATTTGGAGTATCCTGGATCTGTATAAGGGCCAGGGATAATGCTTCTAGCCATATAAGTCTAGTTTCTAGATAGATTTTTTCCCCTCTCTGGCATTCTTTTTTATGTCTACATTTTAAGGTCTTCCTTCCCCTGAGGAAAAGGGATGGTAGGGAGTATGAAATGTTAACGAATATCCTCTCAGAGTCTTTGTGAGTAAGTGATTTGTTTCTGCTGTAAAGTGAGTTCCTTGGACAAACTAATGGTTACCAGTGGAGGCGGCAGGGAGGCAATATAGGGGTGGAGGACTGGAGGGTACAAACTATTGGGTTTGTAGGCTACAAGGATATACTGCACAACACGGGGAATACAGCCAATATTTTGCAACAACTGTAAATGGACTGTAACCTTTAAAAATTGTATGCAAAAATTAAAAAAAAAAGTTCCTTCGTCAGATTCAGTTCATAAAGAAATGCCAAAACAAGGAATAAGCCAAGGTACTAGTTTGTTACAACTGTTGTGGCATCAGTATGTCTAGCTGGCTAGCACAGACCATCCACTAAACATGCAGACAATAACTAAACAGTGAAAAGAGCCTAGGGCTGGAGGTAAGTCTAAAAGTCCACCTGGAGTGCCAGAAAGGACAGTGTGGGTCTTGGAAGACTCCCTGAGCTACAGTGGTTCCCTCCAGAAACTTGGTAAGATTTATAGGTGGTACACTGGGAAATAATAAGTACCAGTACCTGCAGAGGTCAAGAATCTGTGGAACTGCCAAAGTGTGCTAACAGCCTGACAGACTCTAAAGGCTTATCTAGTCGGTATAAATGTTTGTAGCTTTCCCTTTTGCCAATGTATCAGCCCTAGGAAGAGCTATGAGTTTTGTAGCTTGGGCTGATTTTCTAGTGGGCAGCATGCGGCAAACGTTTGCTCTGGGATAGTCAGCTTCCCTGAAAATTTTGTTTACAAGAGCCATCACATAGAAGAGCATGTCTGGCTTGCTAAAGGACATGTCCAAGAGGTCTTCTTGTGGTTTAGAAATCATCTCGATGGTTGTAAGGTAACCATGTGGAATGGCTCTTTATCATGAGGGGTTTAAGAGTATTAGGTACAAGGTGAGGTACAAGATGATGGACGGGTAATTAACAGGCTTGTTCATAGGTGGTCTGTCATTGAGTAGAGAGGTGTTGTGTTTTACGGACTTGTAAGAACTGATACAGCATGGGAACAAAAAGGTGAAAAGGGGAAACTTGTGTAAGGCTACTGGCTTGTGAATCAGGGTGGCAGCCAAGTTAATGTACTTAGGCACAGGGGCATGTCTGATCCCATAGGGTCCAACTGACATGAGAAATATTCTATGGGGTGTATGTGAAAGGGAAAAGGTGGTCCTGGAATACCTGCATCTATCCCACTCTTCTCATGGCAATATAGGTGGAAAGGTTTGTCAAAACTGAGTAATCTGAGGGCTAGGAGATGGACAATGTGAATTTCAATGCTTCAGTAAAGGATTCTGTAGTGTATCTGGGAGGAAGGCATATAAGGGTTTGGCAGGGGCAGCGAAGTTGGTAATCCACTGGTGGCAAGAGCCAGCTACCCACAAAGATTTGCATAATCGTTCATCTTTGGGAGAGGGATGGACAAAATTGAGTCAAAGCATTTGGGGTGAGTTTTTGCATACCCTGAGATATTTCATGACAGGAGGAGGTAACTCTTGTTTCCACCCGGTGAAGTGTGACTCTGGAGGCTTTATGACCTTTGTCAGCTGGTGCATTTAGATGTTCTCAATTTATAGTCTTTATATCATTCTAGTGGGTTGTCCCTGCCTTCAATGACAAATACCAACACTTGTACTATCAATGCTAAGGTTAAGTTTGAATCCATCGCTTCTGCTCGGAGCTGTGTAAAAATATCACAAAGGTGCTCACAATGAAAGGAAATTTTCTTCTGGTTCAGCTGTGACTCCAGACAGGATCCAAAGAGGAGTTCTACAATCTCTTCTCTGGGTTTTATGGAGACTTTCTTTACCCTTCTGTATTAGCCTCTTAAGGCACTGCGTCAACCTTAAAAGGGCACAAGAAAGGGTGATTTGGGTTTTTCACAGGGTTCTCTACAATTTCCTGCATTCCTCTCTCGTCAACGTCCGTGGACCTCAGCAGTTTCTTTAACCGAGTCTGAAAACCCACTAGAAGCAGCTGTTCTGCTTGTGAACGTCCGTTTCCTTTGTTAAAGGAGAGGCGGAAACACGTGCTTGGGAATCCTCCAGTAGTCACTGACCACGTGCTCGAGCCCGCGTCATTTCATTTCACTCAAAGACAGGCACATACCTGCGCTTAGAACTCAGGCCGCTGCACCCGCAGTCGTTGGAGACAAACTCCCCAGGCTCACGGTCGGTCCGAGACCCGCTGTTGCCGCCGCTGGCTGGGCCTCGCCCGAACCCGCTGCAAAGTAGCCGTGGCTGCGCCCTGGGGAAGCAAAGCCTAAACTTGTTACCACGCGCGGGCCAGCAGGCCGGGAAGCCTCCGGGAGGCTGGGCGCAGTGTGTGTGCTTCGCGCGGCCCCGGGACGGGCACTGCCGTCCCCTCCCTCCCACCCCTCCCCGGACCGCCGAGGGCTGCTCTACTCCTGCGTTCTGGCCGCCGGGAGCAGCGGAGCTCCGGGTGGGCAAAGCTCGAGGGGACGCGAGGCGAGCCCAGCCCCACCCGGGCCCGCGGACCGGCCGGGAACCCTCCCCGCCGCAAGAGGCCAAGAGACCGCACACTAGGGTAACACTCACCACCCAACTCCATGGGACAAAGAGACCCACGACCCGCGGAGACCCAGCAGGTGGGGCGGGACCTGGAGGAGGGCTGCGGGGCGGGCAGCCAACCCCCGGGACGGTTGGGGAGGGGGCAGGACGGGAGGAGGGCCGTGGGGTAGGCAACCAATCCCAGGGAAGTTTCTGGCCGAGAGGGGCGGGGCCCCCGGCCTTTCGACTTTGGCTGCGGCGGGAGAGCTAGCTGACTGTGAGCCGAGCGTGCTTTTTGGAGCCTCAGGAAGTCCGCGCGCGGAAACCGGATTTATCTGGCGCTTCCCCAGGCCTTAGCCCTCGTGCATCTGGTTCTCCCAGGCCAACGTTCCTTCCACAAGAACTCTCCTAGCGAGGCCTTCTCCTGTATCCTCTCCTCAGGTTAGCGCCTGGTCCAGGGCTCCCGGTCGCACAACCCCCTAGAATGCTGAGCTGCTCGTTCCTATGCCACAGTTTAATTTATTTTGAGTGCCTACTACGTGCCATGCACCCTTCTAGTCTTTAAAAAGGCGAAACAAAGGCCTTTGACATTCTAGTGGAGAACAAAAACAGAATCAAGATGTAAAAATAAAATGTCGTAGGGTAGTAAGTGATAAGGAGAAAAACCTAAGTATTTTATTACAACTTGGAAAACTAAAGATAGAGACAGTAGTCTTTGCTGTGAACAAATGCCCCTTATGGCACTAAGAAACAAAGAAGCAAAACTTATCATGACTAGCGTTACTGTGCTGCTTTGGAAAATATATTTCACTGTAGAAATAACTAAATATGATGGAAGGCTCTTTACCAGAGATCCCGAGTAGGGTCCTATTTGGATCCATATTGCAGAGGGGACCAAGATGGACAAGGACAATGGCCCTGGGCTGCAGGACACATGGTCCACAGTCCTGGTGGCAGTCACTAGTGAGAGGCTGCTTGGGAAGGAGGCTAACTGTCATGGGGATGGGATAGTGGTCTTCAAACTCTTCAGATTCCCAGGTTTCCTCTCCCAGCCCTGAATAGGCCTGCAGCCTGCTTTATCCTTCCCAGTGTTCTCTCAGCTGGGGGGAACCCTTCCCCCAGAGCAGCACCAATCCCACTGCTCTGGTCTGGGCTCCAGTCCTATTGGCTTCCTCAGCCCTCCCAGGCTATTTATTTTTTATCTCCTGCCTCTTCAAATTTCTCTCTCTTTTGCTCTTCAGTCTGGCTCAAGAAATGGGTGTAACCACTATTCACACTGCCCTTTGCTTATGCTGATTCACTGCCCCATTTATAACTCTGTTTATTTCATTGATGTCTCTTTTCCTCCCTCTCCCTTCTAAATTACCTTTTATTTTCCCCAAGCTATTTTTACCTTCCAAAACATGAGTGTTTTCACAGTACAGCTGAGTAAAGCCAGGGGTGAGGGGAACAGTGATTGTGAAATAAAGTGGAAAGAGAGAAATGCAGTCCTTGGAAGGAATTGCCTCCTGTTGGGCTGTGTTTATTCATTTATAGAACTCATGTGTATTGAGAACTACCATATGCCAAGCCCTGTGGTAGACCTAGAGGTACACAGATAGTAAGAAAAAGAAAAACAAACAGAACAAATCATGGACCTTGCCCATGTGGAACTTTTAGTCTAGTGGGTAAAACATATTAATACAAGAATCACATTTTTAAAATGTGAAATTACCACTTAAGAGCTAAGATGGAGGTCAGAGACTCAGCTGTGAGGTTGAGGAAGGGGTGATTAAGCAGAAAATTGAAGATGAGTTTATGAGGCAAAGCAGAGGAGCCTGGGGTTTAGTTCCACGTAGAGGGAAGAGCATGTGCAGAGTGTGGGCTCCAGGAAGGAGCTCAGTGCATTGATGGGAATGTACGAAGGCTGCTGTGATTTCTGCACAAAAAGCCAAGGGATGGGGATGGAGAGAGATGCAGGATAGGCATGATATAAACTGGGCTTGGGGGTAGGGGACTGGGGTGTGGAGGGCGGGGTTATCTGGAGATGCTGGTGGCTGCCAGAACTTGTAGACCACAAAATTGCCCATATATTAATGCTCATTAACAATGTGTTGTATACATGCAGATCAGTAAAAGTTGATGTTTGCAAGGCTGGCATGTGTTCAGGCCAGCATGTTGAAGACAATAAGAGCTAACCTTTATTGCCCACTCACTACATGCTCTGAACTCCTTAAACTGCTCTACACAGATTAGCTTATTTACTCCTTTCAGCCACCTACTGGGTACACGATTTCTCATTTTGTACCAGAGGACCCACATATTGCTAATATTTTTTGAGAGCTGTTCTCCTGCCACTCTAATAGTTTAGGTGGCTGGTAAACATATTAGGAATTGTGAGCACATCCAAACAGTGGGTCAGGTTCCTCCCCAACACGTGTACACAAACATAACCTTAGGGAAGGAAACTGAAATCATAGCTGCAATGGCCAAATGGTGGACACAGGATGGCAGCATGGAATTCTCAATTTCTGTAACTTTGAAGGTGCTTTTCCCTAAGAGTGATTGTGGAATTTCAATTAGAACTCTTGAGAAAATCTAGAATTATGTTGATAGCCATATTAGAAGTTGCACGTTGACCAGCTGAACCTGAACAATGGTACTTGCTGTCCTATAGTATTTGATTATACTGGATTTTAAATATTGCTTTTTCTTTAAAAAAAAAAGTGCTCTTTAAAATAATTACATGTTATTCATGAGAAATGGAGTATTGCCTGCCATGTCAGTAAATAAAGGATGTCACAGTCATCAGCGATTGCAGCCGCAGCCGAAGGTAACCTGGTGAGCCCCAAGGGAACTCAAGAAGGAAAAGAATACCTGCCATCTAGCAGCCATCAGACTGCAGCCACTCCCTATGGTGAGTCCTGAGGAAACACCGATGTGAAAACACTGGATACTGGCCCGGAGAGCTGAGGTGCATATCAAAGGAATGATTTCAGTGAGCCCAGATTCTTGCATCTTCCTATGCATAGAAAAGCGCTAAATTCCTTAACTTGAGACATCTGGTTTTCTTTAATTTACAATAATCTTTTGACATTCAGACTACCTGCCCTTTGTTGCAAAACTCCTATATGTCCTGGCCCTTACCTCGCCTCCTTGGAGCAGTTCTCTCAGGGTTACTTGAGATGCTGCTACCTCCCGGGCTTGAAGTCCTAAAAATTTCCACCAAATAATACATAACTCTCAACTTTTAGGTTGTGAATATATATTTTTAGTCAACATCCATTATGCTTAGCATCCAATGTACTCTATGAAAGTAGTATATAAATTATATTTGGCCAGTTAAACTAATTAGCATAAGGTATCCAATTGAAAGTACAGCAAAAAATGGACTATTTAATTCTATTAAAGAAAATGGAGTGAAGAGCCAGACCTGCTTCTTCAGTAGCACAATTTAATGAGACTGCTTCAGATGAGTCCTGTTCTACATCAGAAAAGGAACACAAATCCCTCCAGCTTCTATTTCTGGCTCTACCACACACAGGCTTTGCTATTATACCCAGAGCAAGATGGAACCTGCTTTTTTTCCATCTGCAAAATGTAGGCAATGCTTTTAGCCTTTTTCACAGGAGGGGCAGGATTAATGAGAGCCACAAATGACCTTGACCTGTTTTGTAACTGCAGATACCTTTTTATTGCTATATTTTCATGAAAAATGAAAATCTGCTGGATTTTTTTTTCTGACGAGTTAATATTAGGCTAAAACTTTAAAGTCTGGAATATGTACTTTATCAGCTGCTCTTTAAAATTCCAGTATCCAAATTTAAACAAAAGGAGAATAAGATAAATCTTTCAAGTGATAATCAAAACAGTAGGAAGTGAAAGGGTTGCCTTATAAATTGAGGTCGATTTGTTTTTTCAAAACTGTTATTTTCAGTAAGATTAGTAAGACTGAAATACATTATTAAAGCCATGTTGAATGAGGCTAGCTTGCTGGAAAAAACATGCCAGAAATAAGTTGGCGTGTCAGGATATGGTCCACGTGTTTACATGTCAAGCCAGTTGAGAAGTTTGTGATAATGTGCTTTAGAATGATTGTTGATCACTCTGAGATCTTTCCATCAATCCCAATATGATGCCGCAGGCCTGGGATTGATGGTACATGAAGGAAGAAAAATTCTTAAACGTGGTGCTTTTGCAGAGCTCTGACTAGTCAGAAAGTATCTTGTCCATCCTAGGCAATGGTTACTGGTCTACATCACTGTAGGAGAACGCAGTCCTTATTTCAGCAATTAGGTCAGATACACATTATGATTTACTTGTTTCTGAAAGACAGAATCTAGGTCAGAATCATAAGGAACGAAATCAACTATTTCAAAATACATAGCTGGTTAGTGGGAAGTGCCTAATTCCCTATGCCTATAGGTTCCAGGTGGAGGTATTTCTAGTAGAATAACATGCTTGTCTGTCTCTGCTCCCTTCCTTCCTCTTCCCCAGGGAAGGAAGGGCTTCTCTCCTGGATGAGTTTGAAGGAGGAGCAGAGCAGGAAGGGGCAGCCTCTCCCTACCTCCAGGGCTCTGAGACCAGCTGAGCTGCAGCTGCTGATGTGAATTCTGTTTACTGCAACTGAGTCCATGTAACATATTTGCTTTGTGCTTCTGGCCATGCTATTATTAATGTTTGTTATGTGGACTCTGAGATGAATTTTACACAATGAAGAAAATGAATCCATATTCATAAAATTCTCCCATATCAAGTCTTATCTTATTTCAGAAACTCAGAGGAGAAATCACCCGTTTTATAGATGCCAGAACCCAGACGAAATGTAAAATAATGGATATTCTGTCTTTTGCTTGTGTTCACAGTCTTCCGTATTCTTCATGGCAGTGGCTGTAGAAGTATAGAGGGAATGGGAAAAGTGCAACATTTTTACATATACTTTTCCTACTTTAATTTTAACTAAGACTGTGGGCTGTACGAGGCCATCTCCTTAGATCTAACATAGTAGCTAACACACACTTGAAGCTCAACACATATTTGTTGACTGAATGAATTATTAAATTCAGGGCATTTTAACTGAAAATGTTTAAAAACCATTTTAAGTTATTTCATAATGCCCTTAATCAAATTCAATAATAGACTACTTACAGGTAATCTGATCCAGCCTGAGGGTCTTACCAAGCTCCTTTTTGGGCAGACCCATCATGAAGGTCATGAGTGTACACAACTGAGGAAGCTTTTAAGCATTTATCACACAAAGGAGGGAACTACCACATTAGCATAGACCTCACATAAATATATAATACAGAAATACAGAATCCCAGCCAAACACTTCTGGATGGGAAGAGTTAAAAAGGATAGCATCTATCATCGACACTGATTACAAGGAAAATGGTATCAGCCCTCTGGGGCCTGAAGCTCTAGCGTGTGCCCAGTAACGGCTGTCATTCATCATCTACCTCAACTTAGCCTGTGCCTCATGAGCCCCTTTCTACTTACTAAGTGTACTTCCTCTGCCTCCCTCTGACCTTTCTGCATCACATCCTCCAACTGCCTGTCCTTGCTCCAGATGACATATACCGCTAGGGGTTCTCTTTCTCCTTCCCCAGACTCCTGGGGACTCTCATTTCAGCCTCATGGGTGAAGGGTGGTCTCACTTCCATTTATGCACTTAATTGGGCAACAGGCACTAACTGAGCACCAGCTGTGTTGAGCACTGGGCTACGTGCCTGGGATACAAAGATGATCCAAACATAGTCCTGGTTCTCCAAGAGTTCATGGATGATGGTCAGACAGTAAGTGATGTGGTCGAGGTAGCACCGGGCACTGTGGAGACAGAAATGAGACACAAAACCAGCCCCAGAAGAGTTCCAGGAGCAGGGCCTCCTTCCTCAGGTTGCCATGTCCCAGAAGAGATGGAGGTGGAGGTAGGCTTGAGAATTTTTTTTAACTTTTAAATTTCTATTTTTTTTTACAGTAGGTCCTTGTTTAAAAATAGCAGTGTGGGGCTTCCCTGGTGGCGCAGTGGTTGAGAGTCCCCCTGCCGATGCAGGGGATACGGGTTCGTGCCCCGGTCCAGGAAGATCCCACATGCCGTGGAACGGCTGGGCCCGTGAGCCATGGCCACTGAGCTTGCGCGTCCGGAGCCTGTGCTCCGCAACGGGAGAGGCCACAACAGTGAGAGGCTCACGTACCGCAAAAAAAAAAAAAAAAAAATAGCAGTGTGTACATGTCAGTTCCATGCTCCCTAACTATCCCTCCCCCCCACTATTCCCTCCCCACCCCGGTAACCATAAGTAACCATAAGTTGGTTCTCTAAGTCTGCTTCTATTTTGTAAATAAGTTCACTTGTATAATTTTTTTTTTAGATTCCACATATTAGCAATATCATATGATCTTTGTCTTTCTCTGATTTGCTTCATTTAGTATGGTAATCTCCAGATCCATCTATGTTGCTGCAAATGGCATTATTTCATTCTTTTTAATGGCTGAGTAGTATTCCATTGTATATATGTACCACATCTTCTTTATCCATTCCTCTGTCAATGGACATTTAGGTTGCTTCCATGCGTTGGCTATTGTAAACAGTGCTGCAATGAACATTGGGGTGCATGTATCCTTTTGAACCATGGTTTTCTCTGGATATATGCCCAGGAGTGGTATTGCTGGGTCATATGGTAGCTCTATTTTTAGTTCTTTAAGGAACCTCCATACTGTTCTCCATAGTGGCTGTATCAATTTACATTCCTACCAATAGTGTAGGAGGGTTCCCTTTTCTCCACACCCTCTTCAGCATTTATTGTTTGTAGATATTTTGATGATGGCCATTCTGACTTGAGACTTGAGAATTTTGAACAAGTTCCAGATCCAGAACAAAAGGCTTTGTGAAGCTGAGTTTGTGCTCAGGCGAAGAGGAGTAGTTAGATGTGGGCTCAGCAGAGGAAGGAAAGTTCTGCAGATGTTACAGAAAATGTCAGTTTAGATTTGGGGGCTTAGAAACAGCACTCATCCCTCTTTTTGATGGGGCCTTATTGGCACTTTTTTAAAATTGGGGTTAGAGAATCAGGGCTAAGGCATAAAAAGGGTCCATTTACTAAAATTCTTATAATCAGGAAAAATTATGTGTGTGCTGTAGGTATTTTACTGCCATTTTAGAGGAGGTTTATGGTTTCTTAACAAGCTTCATTCATTATAACGTGCATACTTGTATAGACAAGTTGAGGAGAAAGCTTAATTGACATTAATCCCAAAGGTGTTGATGGGAAGGGCTTTTTTTATTTGTTTGGTTGTCTTTGAAGTGAAGATCAGAGGTGATTCTTTGTCACCCACAAAACTTTGATGTTTTCCTGCCCTAATGCTCACAGTCAGGATGTAAACACAAATATACACTGGCAACATCCACAATCACTTTATGACTAGGTGAGAAATTTGTTAAGGAAAATATTTGTTACTGCTCAATGTGGCTTTGAAATGTTCCTGGGCCCCCGGAGGGAAAGCTAGTTCTAGAACAGAAGTATTAACATCCATTAACAAACAAAGTCTACGTAAAAAGCCAGTTTAACCCACTGCAAATGAATGTATCAAAATGGCAAAGAAAAAATAAAAAGGTTGGTGGGGGGATGGGGGGGACACTTGCTTTAGTACAGTCGGAGTGGGAGTGTATAAGGATGTGAGTCTGACTGAGTTTTGGAGCCGGACAGGCTCAGCTTTGAATCCTGGCTCTGTTATTTGCTAGCTGTGTGCCTTCAAGCAAATTACATCTTCTCAGCTTCCTCATAAATAAGATGGAGATAATAATATTGCTGTTAGGATTCACTGCAATTACATAGTTAAGGTGCCTAATATATAAGTACATGCTCAAAATGGTAGATATGTTGATCTTGAGCAAAACAGTCAGTTCACAAAATTTTAACTGATGTCTTAAAGGATATGGTATGAATTTTAAGTGTACTAAATGCCCCCAAATGCCCTACCTTGCCAGCTCTTCATGGTATGATATTGGCTTATGTGTTTCATTGTTGCCATGGATGCTGAAGATGCCAGAGAGGATTCATCAAAGGATACGGATGAAACCTGGTAGAGAACCTGAGGACCAATTTATTCACACACATAACTACAATTATTCCATATGTTGTATTAACACAAGCATCGATGAGTTCTGGTTATATCTGGCTGTCTCTTACAAATATTATCCTCTGCTTAATTTATAACCTGATATACCTAGGTGGAAGTAGTACTTTTGTTAGGTAGTTAGACATTAGCAGCAAGGAGGTGACAGTGGTGAGAAAACCAAGACGAAATCAAGTCACACACGCAGTCATCTGGGGACTCTCCCTTGACACCACCCAGACAGGTAAAACTATGGTCGTGTGGTGGGCAGTTTATCCTGATAATAGAGGGGCACAGTAACACAAGGGGAGGTCCCCCGGCTGCGCATGCCCAGACCAGACAGGCGTATAACCTATAGTAAACCCAAACTCATTATACCATAATTATAAAAAAATCTACATGTGGTTTTGCCGCCCCACCCCCACCCCGTGGGCGTTTCTTAGCGATTCAAGGGTGAGAGCATGCGCAGCAGTAAACTTGTTACATAGCTCGGGACTGTCAATCAAATAATGATCCCCTGTCACTCACCCCCGCCTCCCTGCAAAATGCTCCTTAAAAGCACCATTAAGCGTGTATAGGAATGCTGTTTTCCATTCGCAGAAACAGCCCGCTCTCTCTCCCTCTTAGAGTGTACCTCTGGGTCGATAAAATTTGCTTTGGCCTTGCTTCACTTCGCTGAAACAGCCCGCTCTCAGAAACAGCCTACTCACTCCCTCTCTCTCCCTCTCTCTCTCTCTCTCTCCCCCCCTTCCCCTCCTCCCCCTCCCCCTCCCCCTCCCCCTCCTCCCGCCTTCTCTCTCCCCCTCCCAGAGTGTACCTATGCTTAAATAAACTTTGCTTTGTGCTTAAGCTTAACGGGGTAGTTTGCAATTCTCTGCTTACTATCGTGAACCGCGATTGCTGGTCCGGGCCTTCCGTTGACCTCCTCGGTTCAAGCTATTTTGTTATAACGTACGTCCACCCCGTGACACTGCTCTTACCGTGAGTCGAATCCGCAACGGTACGTTTGGGCCACGGCCTAGTAGCTCCGCCGGCTTCCTGATCAGAGGTATGTTTGCGACGCCTACTTTGCGGCTTCCCCGCGCCTGCTTTGCAGCTTCCCGCAGCCTGCTTTACGGCTTTCCCCGCGTTCACGTTCGCTAAAGGTAGGATTACGCCCGCCGGCTGAGTAGCACCTTCCCGGGGTTTCGTCCATTTGCATGACAGTTGCCCCGCCTGTCTTACATGCCTCTGCTCCTTGCCTCATTCACCTGAGAAGGGACTACTCTGTCGCTGCTAACGTGAAATGGCCCTAATGCTGTTTTATTTTCCTACAACTCTCCTTCCCGGCCTCTCGCTTGCGTCCTTCACCACTGCCGGCAGCAACGGTGGACGAATTGCCACCTTCTGACTCTGTTAAGTGTTTACACCTCTCCTGTCAAACCGACCTCCCTGATGAGCTTCCTTGAATCACGGCTATAGAGAAGGCTTCACACCTCTCTCTGGATCAGCTTACTAGACCTCCTAATCATTTTTTCTGTCACTGACTGGAACGGAGATCAACAGTGGGACTCAGGGAGGTCTTTTTCCCACTTTCATTTCGGGGCCCTTTTTTCCTCTTCTGAGACTCGAAGGAGCTTTCTTCTGTGGATAGGTCAGGCTGATGGCCGCCCCAAACACCCAATCTGTTATATTTGTGAGGACTTCCAGCAGTTCCATACACCACTTTTTGGCCAGACTGCTCTAATTTGGGATCCCCTCATTCTTTTCCTTGTTGTCTCAAACATCTGTTTTACATGGTCCCTAAGGAAAACCAACTCTTCCTCCCCTCAGCCACCCAGAACAGTTTCCATCACTTACCAGACCTTGCCGATCGCCAGCCTGTCAGGAATCTCCAGGGACTTGCCTTTACGGTCCTGATCACCTGCACAGGAGCCTTGGCCCACTGGCAGTGGGAAAGAAGGAATAGCCACGCTATTATGAGAGCCAGAGAGTACAAACAAACGGCTCGTTAAGGAGAGGGAATCTCTCTTGGTGACACAGCCTCAATGCGGTGAGTTCCCTCTACCTAAAAACCAGTTGCTCATCCAGGTGAAAGAATCTCTGTAGGTGACAGAACCATTGGCACACGGTCTGTTCCTCTCCCTGAATGTTGCGTGTCCTCACTGCCAGTAACGGCAAGGAAAATGGAGTGAGATTCCCTATGTTCAAGCCTATTTCGCTCTTAGAGATAAGGAAGAACTCTGCAAGACTTGTAAAATTGACTCTGCTGTGCTAGTCCTGATGAGACAGCCCCCATCCTCTCCTCGAGAGGATCCATCTGAGCGGGGCCATGCTAAAAGGGAACCTGAACCAGATAAGAGCCATAGGGAGAAAATCTTTAAACCTGGGGATAGCACTAAACCCACCCCATTCTCCATCTGTATCCCCCTTTGCCACCGATAGCCCCCTTAACGCCTTACCTGGGAGATCTGACTCCCACAAGGCCTCCCCCTAGAATTTGCCCTTTGGTGGAGACAACGGGTGAATTTGGACCCCAACTCATTCAGAAGACTTTTACTCTTCTAGAGTTAAAGCACATCAGACAGAAACTAGGTAAATTTTCTGATGATCCTGACCACTACGTTGACAACTTCGGCTTTTGACTTAGCCTGGAAGCATGTCATGATAATCTCAGAGCGAACTCTATCAGATACTGAGAAAGTAAAGGTCCTAAAGGAGGCCTGCAACTTTGTGGACAGCCTCCATTTATCCAGCTCAAAATATTCTGTGGGGGATACCACCATTCCCCATAAGGACCCTTACTGGGATTACAATAATCCCAATGGACAATGGGAAAAGGAACATCTTATAATCTGTATAAAAGCTGGACTCAAAACAAGAAGAAGGAAACCCATTAATTCCTCAAAGTTTTCTGCCATCAGCCAGGAACCCAATGAAAACCCTACAGCCTTCCTGGAAAGGCTCAAGGAGGCAATAATTAAATATAGCAACCTAGACCTGGACTCCCTTGAAGGAAAAACCATTTTAAAGGATAGGTTCCTTACCCAGTCTGCACCAGACATCAGGAGGAAGCTCCGAAAGCTTACGCAGGAGCTCAGTGTTAATCTAGATGAATTTCTAGCTACAGCCACCACTACCTTTTATAACTGGGACCAGGAGAAGGAGGTCAAGGCTTGGGAGACGGAAAAGAGAAAAAAAATAGGCAGGCCCAATTATTGGCAGCCCTGCAGGGGCAAACCTCATCCGGAGAAGCCCGGACCCGTCCCAACGGAAGCCAAGACCGGTGCCGAGTCTGCAAAAAGCCTGGCCACTGGGCGAGGGAATGCCCCAACAAGGACACGCCTCCTAAGATACCCTGTCCAAAATGCCAAAGAAGTGGCCATTGGGGAGCCAACAGCCCTTGGGCTGAAAGGCCGAGGGGCCAGGGGCAGCCCCTTGGTTGGCCCTAGATTGACAGGGGCCTTCCACTCCAGATGGACCCCCTGTTTAATGTCAGTATTACTGGACTGGAGCCAAGGGCAAACGTGGATGTGGCAGGTAGGACCATATCTTTCTTATTGGATACGGGGGCTGCCTACTCTGTCCTAGTTTCCTTCTCTGGACCCTTCTCCTCCGACTCCTGTCAGGTTACAGGCGTCTCGGGTAAACTTACTACTAGGCCTTTCACTCTCCCTTTGTATTGTTACTGGGAAGGATATACATTCTCTCCTTCCTGGTCACACCTGAATGCCCCCACCCACTGTTAGGTAGGGGCATCATGAACAAGCTGGGAACCAGACTGCTACTTGGGGGAACCACTGCAGTAACACCCCTCCAGTTCTTAGTCTTAGAGACACAGCCCCCTCTGAGGACTGGCACACCAGCCTTAGCTGAGTTGCCAGTAGGCCCCCAGGTCTGGGCCGATGGAATGCCAGGGGGAGCTATAACCGCCTCCCCAGTGCTTATCACCTTAAAGGAGCCAAACTCTTTCCCCAGTCAGAAACAATATCCAATTCGCCCAGAAGCCCCAAGGGGACTGCAGCATCTCATATCCAAATTTTTACAACATGGGCTACTTATTCCTTACAGTTCTCCCTGCAACACCCCTATCTTCACTGTGTTAGACTTAAAGGATGCCTTCTTTTCCATACCTCTGGACCCGCGGTCCTACTACCTCTTTGCCTTTGAGTGACGTGGGGAAGGGAATAGAGAACAACAACTCACCTGGACAGCCCTACCCCAAGGGTTCCGAGACAGCCCTCACCTTTTTGGCCAGGCCCTGGCCTAGGACCTCCAAGATCTACGCCTGGAAGAAGGGACTGTCATCCAGTATGTGGATGACCTTCTTATTTGCTCCCCAGACCACGAGAGAGCCTTAACTCATGCTACCCAGACCCTTAACTTTTTGGCCAAATGAGGCTATAAAGTCTCTAAGTCCAAGGTCCAATTGGCACAGCAGGAAGTCAAATATCTGGGAGTAATCCCCTCCCCAGGGCAACGCAGGATCTCCCCTGAGAGAATACAAGGGATTTTGGATCTGCCAGAGCCAGCTACCCAAAAACAGCTCCGAGCCTTTTTAGGCCTCACAGGTATTGCAGATTATGGATTCCTAATTATGGACTAAAAGCACAACCTCTTTATGAGGCCCTGAAAGGAAAATCTGACTCTGAACTTCTGCTCTGGGGCCCTAACCAAACCCGAGCTTTCCAGCAGCTAAAGACATTACTGTCTCAGGCCCCAGCCTTGGAAATCCCAAGAACTGATAGACCTTTTCAACTACTTGTGGCAGGAAAACAAGGGATGGCTTTAGGAGTCTTAACTCGGGAACTTCTCCCTGTCCGGAGACCTGTAGGATATCTGTCAAAGAGACTGGACCCGGTGGTCACTGGATGGCCCAGCTGTCTTAGGGTAGTTGCTGCTTTGGCCTTATTGGAGGAAGAAGCCTCCAAGCTTATGTTGGGGCAACCCCCGACAGTATATACCTCCCATCAGGTTACCTCTCTCTTGGAAAGGAAAGGCCATTTCTGGCTCACAGATAGCAGGATCCTCAAACGTCAGGCATTACTGTTGCAGAATCCAGACCTACGTGTCATGGTCTATTTCTCTTTAAATCCAGCTACACTGTTCCTCTTCCCTGAGGAAGGTCTACCAGTTCATCAATGTGAAGATATAATATTTCATTCCTTGTTGCCCCAACCCGATCTAACCGATACTCCACTACAAAACCCTGAGGAAGTTTGGTTCACTGATGGAAGTAGTTTTGTTTCCGAAGGATGTAGAAGGGCAGGGTATGCAGTGGTCTCCTTGACACAGGTTACCGAGGCCCAGACTCTTCAGAACCTGGAGGGATGGGGACACATCTTGGGCTGGTTAAATGACTCCTTTTGTAACTATAACCTCAACTTTAATCAGACTAGCCTGGGGTGGGATTCCTGGTCAGAAGAAGATGACTACAAAGTATACGAAGGTAATTTCACTTTGTATTGGCGAAACTCAAGGAAAAATGCAACGATGCATTTGTTACATTTGTTATCTTCTACATCTGTAACTCTATTTCTGTTTTGTAGATAAGTTCATTTGTAGCCTTTTTTAATATTCCACATATAAGCAATATCATATGATATTTGTCTTTCTCTGTCTGACTTACTTTGCTCAGTATGACAACCTCTAGGTCCATCTGTGTTCCTGCAAATGTCATTATTTTGTTCTTTTTTCCTTTTTTTTTTGCGGTACACGGGCCTCTCACTGTTGTGGCCTCTCCCGTTGCGGCGCACAGGCTCAGCGGCCATGGCTCACGGGCCCAGCCACTCCGCGGCATGTGGGATCTTCCCGGACCGAGGCACGAACCCACGTCCGTTGCATTGGCAGACCGATTCTCAACCACTGCGCCACCAGGGAAGCCCGTGATGATCATCTTTAATCTATTTCCTAGAGCTAATCATGGTTCAAGAATCTTGGAAGGCTACAGCAGCAGCCATTGAGCAACAGTGCAGGAAACACAACAACCTTAGGGTATTTCGAGAAGAGAGGCATTTAATATAGGGAGTTAGTTAACCATTAACATTTTGGTGTATTTCCATTAACATTTTGGTGTATCTCCTTAAGGTCTTCTGTGTTTGTAACAATAGTGAAATAATGCAGTACATAATTTTATGTCTTGTTTTATTATTCGCTTAACATTATATCATGAGCAAATTTCCTGTGTAAAACTTAAAAATATTACTTTTAGTAGTTGCTTGATGTTCCGTTCTATAGATCTATTAAATTAATTTTTCCTAAACATTTAGATTGTTCGTTTTTCCCTTCTCTTTTTTTTTTTTGCTTTTAATACTAAAATAACATCTTTAAACCAAAAATTGTACCCAAATCTCCTTAGGATTTCCCCTTAGATCGCTAGAAGTGTAATTTCTGGGTCAATGGATATGAAAGTTTTATGTCTTTTGCCAAATAGCTTTCCAGAATAGAAAAGATTCCATTCTAGAACATCTGGAAAATTTAAAAATCGTTTAGCTCAGTGTTTGCTGTCATGCATATCAATCACAATGCCATATTTGGCTGAATAACGGTGTCTTCTTACAGGTCAATGTTTGGACACAAGCTTTTTAAATTATAGGTTTTGAGAGGGTGACTTTGAGTGAACCATGCTGAAAACAATGGACTTTTTTCTTACTCTTCTTATTCATATCATTTCAAACCCTCCACCCCATTTCCATGCCTCCACCTATGCCAGTAACCCATCCTTCCATGTTTTTCCTCAAGCTCACGTAATCAGATACACATTTATGCAGACACATGCATGTGCACGTGTGCACACACAATCTTGTAATTTTACAGAAATGCTATCTCATTATATTCACTGCCACATAAAAGAAAGAAAAAAGAAAGCAGTGCCTCTGGTGGTGAGTTCAGCAGGATTTTCTGGGAATCATTACTGGAGGTCCAGCTTAGAGCCAACTGTCTTAGTTCTTTCAATAATAACTTCTGGTATTAAGTTTCTAATTAAAGCAGCTAGAGTGGTGCCTCTTTTCTTCACATGAATCCTGGCCTTATTCAAATACTCTCCTGCCAAATCCCATGATTAATATATGTCACTGCTCTTTAAAATTCTTGCCAGTGTGATGGTATTAGTGATATCTTGGTATTGCTTAATTTTGGATATGAGTCTAAGCATTTTTTTTCTTTCTTTATCTTTGCCATTTGTGTGAATTGCCTATTCATATCCTTTGCCATTTTTCTTTTGGGTTGTTTAACTTTTTCTTATCCATCTTGAAGAGCTCTTAATAATATATTAAATTCTAAGTCTTTGTCTTTATCAACAGTAATTTCCACCCTCAATGTATTGCTTTTTAAATTGACTTTGTTTCCTAGATATAGTCAGGTCATTTGATGTACAGTAGTACATTCCTAACCCTTTCTAAATACTTCCTGATCAAAGGGGCTGGAAAGAGAAAAACACATTTCACAGACTCCCTTGCAGCTAGGAATGTGATGTGAATTACGTTGCACCAATGAGACGTACTCATGCAAGGTCTGGAAGATAGAAGTGGTATTTTTGCTGGAAAGCAAGTTGGAGAGACATGAATATTTGTGGCCTTACTTAGCATTCTGTTGTCTGATCACCAGCTTCCTGATCATGAGAGTTGAGGAGGCAGTAGTGGTAGCAGCAACAAATTTCTCACATCTGGATTGTAACTCTGTTAATGTGCCCTTGAAATCAGTCATACAGTGGCAGCCACCTTACGCTCACTGGTTCTCCTGGCCCTCTCAATACTTTTGTAAACAACTAATTCCCTATATTAAATGCCTCTCTTCTTGAAATACCCTAAGGTTGTTGTGTTTCCTGCACTGTTTCCTGACTGATACACTTTAAGATATCTTTTACCTTGAGAAGTTTAAAATTTTTATATAGTCAATATGTCTACTACTTTTATTTTATGAAAGTTTATGAGATTCCTGACTTGGTTAAGAAACATCCATGACCCTAGATTACATGGAATCTCCTGGATTATCATTTAAGATTTTTATGATTTAATTTTTATAATTAAGTTTTTCTTTCTTATTCTATAAGATAAGGGTTGAGATTTACTTTTTAAGGTGGTGTTATAGACTGAACTGTGTCCACCTCAAAGGCATATATTGAAGCTCTAAGCCCCACATGTGACTGCATTTAGAAATAGGGCCTTTAAGGAGGTAGTTAAGATTAAATCAGGTCACAATGTGGGTCCTAATCCAATATAACTGGTGTCCTTATAAGAAGAGGAAAAAATACCAGAGATTTGTGTATACAGAGAAAAGGCCATGTGAGGACACAGGAAGATGGCCATCTTCAAGCCAAGGAGAGACCTTAAGAGAAATCAAAGCTGCCGCCACCTGGGTCTTGGACTTCCAGCCCCCAGAACTGTGAAAAGATAAACTTCTGTTGTTTAAGCTGCTTGGTATTTTGTTATGGAAGCCTTAGCAAACTAGTATAGGTGGATAGACAATTGTATCAACATTACTTAATCAGCTTTCCCTCATTGAACTGAAATACCATTGTATCATATATAACTTTATATATATATAAAGGGGTCAATTTATGGATTCTCTAGTCTGTTCTCTTCTGTTTATTACTATGTCTATACAACACTGATTAGATTATACTGGTTTTATGGTATGTTTTGATGTTTGATAAGGCAACTCCCCGCTCTGTTCTTCTTTCTTCCCCCACCCCCATGGGTTACTCCTTGAAAAATATCATGATACATGTATACAGTTGGAAAAACCAAATAGTACCATAAAGCTTGTAACTGAAAAAGGAGTCTCTCTTTGGCCCTTAGTGGTATGCTTGTGAATGTTTAGCAACTGACTGACTGGAAAAAGAAAAAAAAGCTTTGATGTATAGTGTTGTCTGTTCCAGTGATATAAATACTCCCACCATGACTGATTTCGAGGTCCCACTGTGATACCACTGAATAGGGAATTGGGAAGAGATGTGCCCAGCTGGCTTCTCAAGCCAGAATTCAGTCAGCTCTAGCACACCACAGCCCACTCCTGAATTCCTCTTCTGAAACTCTTTCTGGCTTACATCCATACCTTTAAACAGTGTGCTTCCATTACTATTTCCAGGGTATACATCTTAGGCGTTATCTATTGATATCCTATGAGGGATGATGGGATACCATCAAATACTTTTCTATCCCCATGCTCACACGTCCTCTCCCAGTAAAGTTCTATCACAATTTTTGTTTAAATGAATAGTCAGTGTTTATTTTATTATAATTACCTATTTATATGCCTAATTACATGCTGAGTTGCAATGTGATTATCATGACTACATCCTACTTGGTGAGGCAAGTAACTTACCATGATAAAATTTCCCTTATTATACATTTTTTATTTTTTTATTTTTTATTTCTTATTTATTTATTATTATTTTTTTTTGCGGTACACAGGCCTCTCACTGTTGTGGCCTCTCCCGTTGCGGAGCACAGGCTCTGGACACGCAGGCTCAGCAGCCATGGCTCACGGGCCCAGCCGCTCCACGGCATGTGGGATCTTCCCAGGCCGGAGCACGAACCCGTGTCCCCTGCCTCGGCAGGTGGACTCTCAACCACTGCGCCACCAGGGAAGCCCTATACATTTTTTAAAGCTCCTTTTTCCTGATGGCTAAGTTCCTCAAGTCCCTAACCTGCTTCTCCCAAACTTTCCAAGAATAAAACCTGTGGTAAAGCTGGGAGCTTGATAGGCTGTCATTCAGTGAGAATGAGGACTCACCTGCTTGCTGCTGCTGCCACTTGAGGTTATGAGGAGAACCATTTGTTTCTATCATTATTCTGGGTAGAAAAAATTAAAAAATTATTTCATGTGAAAAGTGACAGCACCTCCAACGCGCGGCTGTGGGATGTAAATTTGTATTGCTAGTGCAGTCAGGGGGAACCCCAAACTCAGAACTGACGTTATGCGGCTCGCAGTTTGCAAAGGACTCCAGGCGTGTGGCCAAGCCTCTGTAGAGGAAAGCACCTCCCACTGGGCTCAGGGTTTCCCCCAGATCAAGTGCAATAAAATAGAGGCTCACAATAAAACATTACCCAGCACAAAAACTGACTCCTCAGAACGAGAGGCAGCAAAAATGCTAAAAAAAAAATTGACTTCCCAGAATTTAAGATATTGGCATTATTAGCTACAGAACATACATGATGCATGAACATTTAAATATAAAAGATGAAGTGAAAATTGAGAAAGGAAGAGAAAATTTTAAAAATTAAAGTCTGTTTGAGGAAGAATCAAATAGAACTTCCAGAAATTAAAAACTATATATATATATATATATATATGTATACATATAACCATTGAAATTACGCCCATCCTCTTTGAAGACTTCCTTCTCCTTCTTTATCTAATGAAATTGGTATCTTCCCCAAGGCACTGCCCTACAGCCTTCTCCAGAGCTGGCTGTTGTTTCTCCCATACCTCTCCCATGTGTCTGAGTATCACTGCCACTCTTTCTCCCTCTTCCCCAGATTTTACCACCCTGCTACCGTTTGCAGTTGGTATCTTCTACTGATTCATAGGTTTCCCCCCTTCATTTAAAAACTATTTTAGCTCCTGCTTCCTTGATACTCTCTCCAACACTACTCCTATCTTAATTCATGGCATGTCAGTATCCGTGCAGGCAATACTTCCAGTATCCTCACCTCTTACTGTTTATTTCTTTCGGTTGCTGAGTTGCATTTCATTGTATGTATATAGCATCATTTGTTTATCCACTTACCTGCCAGTGGATCTTTGGTTTTTTTCCAGTTTTTCACCCATTGTAAATAAAGCTGCTATGGACATTCACGTTGGTCTTCACAGTCAGATACAGTGACAAACAGACTCAGAGGTCGTCCACAGATTCCAGCAGGCCCTTGCTCTCCTTTGCTCTGCTTACGGCTTTTTTTTTTTTTTTTTAATTGAAGTATAGTTAATTTACAATGTCATGTTAGTTTAGAGTGTACAGCAAAGTGATTCACATATATACCTAAATCTACCTATCTATCTATCCATTCTTTCTTTTTCAGATACTTTTCCATTATAGGTTATTACAAGATATTGAATATGGTTCCCTGTGCTATATAGTAGGTCCTTGTTTTTTACCTGTTTTACATATAGCAGTGTGTATCTGTTTAATCCCAAACTCCTTATTTATCCCCACTATCCTCTTTGGTAACCATAAGTTTGTTTTCTGTGTCTGTGAATCTATTAGTGTTTTGTAAGTAAGTTCATTTGTATGCCTCTAGCTCTTTCAGAGCTAGTCCTGCTAGCTGGCAGTAGCCCCCAGACCCACCGCAAATGCTTGGTGGTGGACTCACAGCAGGGATAGCTACATAAAGACAGCAGCTTCCCACAGACCTGTCCACAAGCTCCTTCTTTATGATCCCATTGCAATAGCCGGCCATGTTTAGCTTCTCAAGAATTACAGACTTGTCTACTTACACCAGGGCACAGAGCAACTGCTTGTGCCTTTTTCTCTAATCCACTAACTCCACCTTTTAGACTCTCTCCCCAATCATTAAGATCTAAATCCTATAATAAATCCCCTATTCCATAACACCTACAGTGGCTTTGCTTCCCTGACCAATATATGCCCCCAAAGCTGAAATAAACCTTATTTCTTTGGTGTTCATTTCCTTTTCCTTCTTCTTCTTCTTTTTTAAAATGAGAATGTTTTTAGCAGCTTGATTTGTGATAGCCTCAAACTGAAAATAGCTCAAGCATCCATCAGTAGTAGGAAGGGCAAATAATGTATATTTTATTCATAGAACGAGATGCTACTTAGCAACAAAAAGAATTACTAATATCCTCAGCAACATGGATAAATCTAGCAGACAAATGCCGAGTGAAAGAAGTCAAACAACAAAGAGAACATACTGTATGATTCTACCTATATGAGGTTCAAAATAGAGAAAAGTGATTTATGGTGACAGAAGTTGGGACAGAATGTTCTTGGAATACCCTTTGAAAAGGGCTATGGACTGGGAAGGGACATGAAGATTTTTTCTAGTGAATGAAATGTTCTATATTGTGGTCTGGGTGATGTTCACAAGGATATATACATATGTTAAAATTTTAGCAAGTTGGTCAATGTTGATTAGTGTACTTTGTCTTTGTATATGTGTGGAGAGAGGGAGAGACAGAAAGGGTAGTCTCCTAGTCTCTTGTCTGGACTCAAGCTCATTTTTTAAAAAAAATTTTAGGGGACTTCCCTGGTGGCGCAATGGTTAAGAATCCATCTGCCAATGCAGGGAACAATCAGGAACCAGGGTTCAATCCCTGGTCCGGGAAGATCCCACATGCTGTGGAACAACTAAGCCCATGTGCCACAACTACTGAGCCTGCACGCCACAACTGCTGAAGCCCGTGCACTCTAGGGCCTGTGCTCCGCAACAAGAGAAGCCACCGCAGTGAGAAGCCCGCACACCGCAACGAGGAGCAGCCCCAGGTCGCTGCAATTAGAGAAAAGCCCGCGCACAGCAACGAAGACCCAGCACAGCCAAAAAAAAAAAAAAAAAAAAGGCAAATTTTTAATTTGAAATGATTGTAGATCCACAGGAAGTTGCACAGATAGTACAGAGAGGTCTCTTGTACCGTTTACTAGTTTCCCTCATTGGTTACATCCTATGGTGTTCATTTCTTCAGAATCATTTCCATCATCATCATTTGGCTGCCCACTACCAGTGGATTTGGAACAGCAGTGTCATTTCCTGACAAAGAAGTCCAGAAAAGCTTGTTTCATCATTTATCAATAATGGTTAACATTTTTTAAAATACAGATTTTAATTCCCTAATTTAGTTAATAACAAATAAGTTAAAAAACAACCTTGATTAAAAATTAAAATGTATAAAAATAATGAATTATAAAAGTAAATGCTTACATTTTATCGGATTTTTATACACATTACCCTTGACAACCTAGCCTCAAAATGTCACATATTGTCATATGGTTCTACTGCGCATGCCTAATACTCGGCTCCCTCACATGTGGTGGAAATCTGACAGCTCCTGACAGGTCTAGACCATGCTCACTGAGATACGTCCACAAGTCACACACCTAGAGGTAGCCGCAACGTCAAATTGCTATAAAGTTTCTTAGCGCTTACTCAATTTCTCCACTGGTAACAAAGAATATGCAGACAGAGCTGGTCAGTAGACTGATCTAGAACATTGTTAGTTCTGGTGCCAGAGGGAAGAAAAAGGCTCCTGATGGGTTGTGCGAAGTCAATTAAATGCATGGCTGAAGTGACAGGCAAAGCTGTGGTCACTGTTCTAGCTCCAAGCTCCCTCTGTTTTTGGAACTTTCTTTCTTTTGAGGATGGCCATTTTAAAGTGCTCTTTTTATGTTTATCCACCGTATCTATGTCTTTGTATTTTGGAGTGGGGTCTGCATTAGCTCGGTAGTCAGATTGCCTGGGCTCTAATCCTAGCTCTACTAGATCGTGGCTGCATGACCCAGGGCAAGTTACTGCATCCCTCTGGGTCTCTGTTTCCTCACCTTTAAAATGGGAGAGAAAAATAAGAAAGTTATGGTAGAGATTAAATGTGTAAAGCACTTGGTACAGGGTATGGGACATAAGTATCAATGAATACATTTTTGTTATTAATGTTATTAGAAGTACTACCCTTAGATATGTTATGTCAAGCCCTTGGAAAATTATTATCCAAGTGTTAACTTGTTAAAATCTAATTTGAAGGAAAAAGCTGAGAATGTCTCTTCTGTACTAGATTGGGTTTTGCCTTTTCCAGGAGCCAATGAATACTGTTGGTTTAATGAGGGGTGGTGGGCGGAGCTGTGGGAAACTAAGAACTAAGGACTTTTGGGAATAAGATTACATAGGTTTAATATTCCCAGCTATCTTCAGAATATCAATGTTTGTTTGATAATTTTGGATACACTCATCTTTATTGACTTTGTTAATTCTTTTGTAACGCATGATTTAGTAAAATATTAATTTAGACACAAACAAAATAATAAGGTGTAAGAAGGGATGACTGACCTCTGTAATCAGATTGGGCTAACATGAAAATGGAAAGATTTTTGCTGTTGTATCTATCAAGGTAAAATATGTGAACATCAAAGCTAAGAGATGCCTTTTGTTGTGGTGTGGTAAGCTTGGTTCCACTCTCCGAGAAATAATAACTATCATTTACCCAATAGCTTCCAAAGTCAAAGACAATCCTTCCTTTAATAGGGTTTTCCCATGCAGTCGCTGGATGTGTTCCTGATAATATCAGAGCTCTGATCTACATACTGTGTTTCTTTTCTGTGTTTTAAGAAGTTGGCACTCATATTCCCTTTGGTTTCCTTGTTGTATCTGTAGCAGTTAATTCTCTTTACTCTAAAATGATAAAAAAAAAACTGCCCCCAAGTACTTAGTGTGTTTTTCTGGTGATATAATAAATCAATGAAGTATCTATGACTTGTACCAAGGTTTTCATTTGGTCACTATTCATTTTGCTTGGGTACTTTTCATTTTCCAATGTGGTAGACCTATTTAAATACATTCATTATTTTTTAGTCTCTAGCACAGCATAAAACTCTAGCTATTTAATGGGAAGTGGGTCAAAAGAGTTATTCTTTTAAATTATCTATCTAGCTATCTATCTATCTATATCTATCTATGTATCTATCTATCTACTAAGGAAAGAATTTGCAATAAAGGTTTAGGGAAATCCTCATGGTGATTTTTGAACTGGAAATTGTAGAAAATGTGTCCAGTTTCCTCATTACTTTTAATTGCCCGTAACTACCAAATGCCTCCTGAAATCTTCCCTCTCTCATCTTCAGGGAGGCTTCGCAGAGTAATTAGGGGCAGACAGAGCCGCCCTATCATATTCCAAGTTCCTACAAAAGCATTGGTCTCTTTGGAGCTGCCTTCTTTTTCCATGGATATTGTGTCTAATACTATTATAGGTTTAAAATACATCTTCATGTCCTGAAGAGTGATTCTCCCAACTATCTCAGAGTTATCTTGGCTCTTCTCAAACATTTATTGTTCCATATAAATATTATTATCAGTTTTTCAAATTCCCCAGAAAATCTAACAGGAAATTGGATTGGGATTGCAGTGAATGTATAGCTTAATGTGGGAGAATTGAAATATTTGGAACAATTTTATAATTGATGATTTGGCAAAAGTTGCCCATAAAAACCATTTGAACATGCTGTCTTTTGGGGAGAGGAAGAAATTTTAAAATTTTCTGTAATATTTATTGGTTCTGGTGGATTTTTTTTTTTTTTTTTTTTTTTTTTTTTTTTTTTTTTGCCATCCAGCATCTGAAATACCTTCCTTTTGGGGAACTCCCTATTGTTTGAATCTTGGCTAAAGGCAGGACCTGTATTCCATTGTAAGAGTTGAAACAATCAGATATACACTTTCCTCTGCCCTCTAGCATCTAGGACCTGGGAATGTGTTTTTGGCTCAGCTCGTGGGACCATCGTGCCCAGGATTTTAAGTGTGGAGCCAATGAACAGAGAATCAAGGACATTCTAGAGAGGTTTTTTTTTTGTTATTTTTGTTTGTTTGTTTGTTTGCACGTGGCAATGGCATGAGAAATAGCATCGAATGTTTAGGAACAACAGTGCCTAGTAGTATCATGGTGTCCTTTCCAATTATGGCATGATTTACCTTTGGATCCTTTTTTAAAAAAATTCATTGCTGCATTCAGTGAAATAATATCTCATTTTGGCTATTTGTAGGTATGTTCATAAGAGATATTGGCTGGTAACTTTCCTTGCACTATCCTTTTTTCATTTTTTATTTTAACAAAGCTAAATTATTTTCTGTTGTTTGAACATAGGAACCATGACTAACAAAGTATTCTCTTCAGATCTTCTTTTTCACACTGAATAAATTTTAGTATTCATATTTTTCTAGAAAATTATTCCACTCTGGGAGGAGACGAGGGTGTCCAGGTGGAGGACTGTCCTTATGACTGTATGATTCAAGAGTGGTGGTCACACACAGGATTAATACAGCGGGAGTGTCCCCACGCTCTGTGTTCCCTTCTCCTACCCTGGTCTAGCTTTGTTGCCTCAACTTCTCCCCTGCCCCACGTTGAGGAGAGTCGTGTCTTGATTTGTTGATTTCTGGGTCTTTGGGATTCTACATGGAGAGAGTGCGTATGGGTGACAGGGCAGGAGAGGAGGGAGGAAAGACAAAAGAGAATGAAGCTTCCAAGAAAGAGGAGAGCATCAAGATTCTGAAGCAGTGTCAGCATGTGAGCAAACAAAATCCCTTAATGACAAGGAAGTGTTGCTGTGGGATATGACTCAGACTCTGTTACTGATCTTTGAAAATACAATCAATGACTAGAGTTACTTTTTAACTATTTCTGGTCTTCAGACTTTTTCCTTCGAATGTGCTTAATGTTTAATTTAGCAATATGAGCCCCACCTTACATCCAGGTTACAATTGGATAACCACCCCCTTTATTTGTTCGCGTCATTGACTCTTATCTCTGACTAGTTGATTCTTCTCACCCAGCAGGGAGCTGCCCAGTATTAGGGGGTAGGGAAGCACCTTTAAGGAGCCGAGAGTAGACTGGCTCCTCCTTACTTGGCTGGAACTTTTAATTTTTATTTGGATGAACTTGCCAGTGAGGCTCAAGAATTCTAACTACTGTAGTTGACTATTGTTGAGTAATTCTTGAAATGTATTTTATCAGTGTCATGGGAATTTTCAGAATTTATATTTCATTGTTTTTTTATTTATGTATATGTAGCATTAATTCCTAATTTTCCCCAGTATCCTTTTCCCTTTTTGCCTTAATAATAAAATTCCCAATGTTTTAGCTCTCCAGAATAAGGACCACATTGCCCAGCCTCTGTTGCAGCTAGGTGTGGCAAAGGAATCTGAGTGGAAGTTAATATTGTCCTAGGAAATGTCTTTAAAAGGAGAGCACACCCTTCTACAGGCCTTCCTGTCTTTCTGCAGGTTGAAGTGTGGCACAGTGATTGCAGCCAAACAGCCGACTTGGACCATGAAGCACAGAGCCTCCCATTTAGGACGGTGGATAAATGGGATAGACATCTGGATCCTTGATGATTGTGGAGCCGCCTTATCAGGCTGGCCTGCCGTACTATGGGCTGCATACATGTGTCAAAAGAGAAATACATTTCTGTCTTTTAAGCTACTGTTATTTGGGTCTTTCATCACACACAGCCAAAGCTAATCTGAAATGATACATGTACCAGATATGTAACCATATATTGTTTGATGTGTCAAAAAATTACTCTCTAATTTTGTTTTTAATGCACATTCTTTAATCACTGGGAACCCAAAAAAACATGGCATCATAGTTACAGACTAGATAGCTACTTAAGAGTATAAGCTGCAAAGGAGCCAAGGTTATTATCATTAACACTGATGGTGGTCTAACCAGCAGGAGAGTCCATTCTTCTTCTTTTTTTTTTTTTTGATTTATTTTTATTTTTTATACTTGGTTGCGTTGGGTCTTCGTTGCTGCGCGCGGGCTTTCTCTAGTTGCGATGAGCAGGGGCTACTCTTTGTTGCAGTGCGCGGGCTACTCATTGCGGTGGCTTTTCTTGTTGCAGAGCACGGGCTCTAGGCATTTCAGTAGTTGTGGCACGCGGGCTCTAGTAGTTGTGGCTCGCGGACTGTAGAGCACAGGCTCAGTAGTTGTGGCACACGGGCTTAGTTGCTCCACGGCATGTGGGGTCTTCCTGGACCAGGGCTTGAACCCATGTCCCCTGCATTGGCAGGTGGATTCTTAACTACTGCGCCACCAGGGAAGCCCCAGAGGGTCCATTCTTCTAACAGAAACTTAATTTTGTTCAGATACCTACTCACTCCTGTTCAACACAACCTGGGATAAGCAAACTTCACCCCCACTCTAGGGAAGGTCTGGAGAACTAAGTGTTATGCCACATCTCTGCTCAGAATCTCTGCTCAGAATTTGGATCATCCAAAGTGGGTTCTATCTCTGGCCTTCCAGTGAAGGGAGCCAATCAACTTCCCTGTTATTGAGGGAAGATAAAATTGGGTTTTCTATGACTTGCAGTTAAAAGCATTTTTGTTGCTGTTGTTTTTCGATTGTAAATTTTTTTAACCTTTTTTTAAAATTAATTTTTTTTGGAGTATAGTTGCTGTACAATGTTGTGTTAGTTTCTATTGTACAGCAAAGTGAATCAGCTATATGTATACATATATCCCCTTTTCTGGGGATTTCCTTCCATTTAGGTCATCACAAAGCATGGAGTAGAGTTCTCTGAGCTATACAGTAGGTTCTCATTAGTTATCTATTTTATACATAGTATCAACATATGTACATATGTTGTATCAACATATCAACATATACATATGTCAATCCCAATCTCCCAATTCATCCCACCCACCACTTTCCCCCCTTGGTGTCCATACGTTTGTTCTCTACATCTGTGTCTCTATTTCTTCCCTGCAAACCGGTTCATCTGTACCGTTACTCAGATTCCACATATCTGCGTTAATATACAATATTTTTCTCTTTCTGACTTACTTCACGCTATATGACAGCCTCTAGTCCATTCATTTGTCTCTACAAATGACCCAATTTTGTTCCTTTTTATGGCTGAGTAATATTCCATTGTATATATGTACTACATCTTCTTTATCCATTCATCTGTCAATGGACATTTAGGTTGCTTCCATGTCCTGGCTATTGTAAATAGTGCTGCAATGAACATTGGGGTGCATGTGTCTTTTTGAATTATGGTTTTCTCTGCTTATATGCCCAATAGAGGGATTCATGGGTCATATGGTAGTTCTATTTTTAGTTTTTTAAGGAACCTCCGTACTGTTCTCCACAGTGACTGTGTCAGTTTACGTTCCCACCAACAGTGCAAGAGGGTTCCCTTTTCTCCACACCCTCTCCAGTATTTATTGTTTGTAGATTTTTTGATGACGGCCATTCTTACCGGTGTGAGGTGATACCTCATTGTAGTTTTGATTTGCATTTCTCTAATAATTAGTGATGTTGAGCAGCTTTTCATGTGCTTCTTGGCCATCTGTTTGTCTTCCTTGGAGAAATGTCTATTTAGGTCTTCTGCCCATTTTTGGTTTGGGTTGTTTGTTTTTTTGATATTGAGCTGCATGAGCTGTTTGTATATCTTGGAGATTAATCCTTTGTCAGTTGCTTCATTTGCAAATATTTTCTCCCATTCTGAGGGTTGTCTTTTCATCTAGTTTATGGTTTCCTTTGCTGTGCAAAAAGCATTTTAAAGTAATATGGCCACACGGTGGAAATAAACCCTCAGCTGGAGGAGAGTACTTGGTTCTATTCCAAGCCTTGCCACCAATTAGCTGTGTGACCATAAGCAAGTCACTTCACCTCTCTGAAACTCAACTTCCTCATCTGAAAAGGTGAGGCTTTTGGACTAGTTCAGTGGTCCTCAATCATGGGTGGCTCTGCTCCCATGAGATATTTGGGGAAATGTGGGGCATTTTTCATTATCACAATAAATGTGGAGACACTGCTGACATTGAGTGGGCAGGGAACAGGGATGCCAAATATCTACAATGCTTGGGATGATCCAATACAATGAAAATTTGTCTCACCCAAAATGCCTCTTGAGATACTGTGCTAGATACTCCTCTTATCTCTTACTTCTCTTCTGACTCTGGGTCATTTATTCCTTTCTCTTGATTTCTGCTTTCCTATTCTTTGCCATCCGCTGGTCTCCCTTTGACTGCCTAGACAGAGACTTTCTATCCGTGTTTCTCAGTTTTGGTCCCAAGGACAACTTGCATCAGAATCACCTTGGGGAACTGCTAAAAATTCAGTTTCATGGGCCCAACCTATGCCCCACTGAATCAGCATCAAGATCCCCAGGTGACTCGTATGCAGTCTATAACTTGCTTTACATGTTTCTCCATCTCACCAGGCCACAAAATGGCAACAATATAGAAGTTTTCTTAAAAAACTTGAAAATCTTTAAAGTCACTTATAAGGTTTAAAAAAATAAGGTTATCACCCATCTTGGTATTTGAGTTCTTTGCATAAGTTATTTCACTCACCCTCACAGAAACCTAGTAAAAGAAGTCTCCTATTCCCATTTTACAGGTTAAGGAAAGGGCTTCCTTACCATTACAAGTTAGCAAATGCAAGCGCTGGGACCTGAGCCCAGATATGCTTGACCCCAAAGCCTGAATCGCTCCATTATGCTATATAGTCTCATGGTGTTCTCTGTCTTTGTGACACTGGCTACCAAATAGACACACCAGACAAATGCCTGGCTGCTACTTGCAACGATGCTCTGTTCACACCAGTGATGTACATCTACAATACATGTGACAGATGTGTGATTTGATTTATTGTTAACAAAGAAAGATCCAGGTCATAAAATAGTAAGTGTATGTAGTATGATCCAATTTGCTAGCTATATTCCAAATGTTAACAGTAGGAGGCATTGCAGAATATATTTTTAAAATGTGATTATATTACACGGTGTGGCATAGATGGCTGGCTAACCCTTCCTTAGCTCAGAGTTATTACTTGGACACAGCTGCCCAATGAAGGATTACATATCCCAGCCTCCTTTGCATCCAGATCAGGACATATGGCTAATTCTCACCAATGGGATGTGAACAGAAATGCTGTGTCACTTCTGGGTTGGGTTTTAAGTAATGGGCTGTGCCTTTGTTTTTTGCTCCCCTCTTCCATCTGTCAGCCAGGTGCAGAGGACTCCAAGGAAACTGGGGCTATTTGACTTGGGAGGTGCCCAGATCCCTGAATGACTGTGTGTAGGAAGAACACCTACTGTCACATGAGCAAGAAACAAGCTTCTGTTGTGCTGTCTTGTGGAAATTTGGGGGTTGTTATAGCACCCTACCTAATACAAGTTATACAGACTGATCAATAATTATAATCTTTATTTTCTTCTTTTTATAAATGTGTGATTTAAAAAAATAACAATAACATTTACGGGCCTCAATGCTCTAGTTATAGCAATGAGCATCCTCACTGGTTTTTAACTCTCAAGACTCCCATCATCTAAAATATATTGGAGAGATCCGTAGAAGAAGGAGTAAAAAGCTGGCAGGGTGACCAGCTGCCTCTTTCCTTTTACATAGAATCAGACCATATATAGAAAGTCATTTAAACATCCTTGAGTTAAACATCCAAAGGGACAAAGAGGTGTCAAGGATTCTGAATCAACTACCAAAAATTTGTTTTTCGTTGCACTGAGTGGCACTTTATACACAATAAGTATGTATAAACACGGGACAACAGTTTGCAAAGTGCTCTTAAGTCATAAAGAAGAATGGATAAAAGATTTGCCTATCCTTTATCATTAGACCTTGTATAAATAAAGGAAGCTGGGCTTCCCTGGTGGCGCAGTGGTTGAGAGTCCGCCTGCCGATGCAGGGGACACGGGTTCGTGCCCCGGTCCGGGAAGATCCCACATGCCGCGGAGTGGCTGGGCCCGTGAGCCATGGCCGCTGAGCCTGCGCGTCCGGAGCCTGTGCTCCGCAACGGGAGAGGCCACAGCAGTGAGAGGCCCACGTACCGCAAAAAAAATAAATAAATAAAGGAAGCTGAGTTTAATACCTAACTGACTGCAAAGAATCACAGGTTTTTGAAAAGTTGGGCAGCGCCTTGGATTTAATTTCCAGTCAGTTATGCTGCAGCGTCTTATCCAACAACTCACATGAATTGCAGTAACATAATCCAAAGGCAATTACAAACAAAGCTGGCTTAACCATGAGGTTTGACAAGAACCATGAAGCGTACACACTGGAAGCATTTTAATAGGTTTAAGATTTCATGAAACATTAAAAAGAAGATGAAGGAAAGGTTTGGAATTGCTTGAGGTAACAGAAGACATCAAACTAGTTTAACTGTTTAGAATGAGAATTAACGCACGAAATGAAAATTTTGTGAGAGGGTTTAGCTCTAAATATAAGAGAATATTTATTTTCATGGACAGTATCAAGGTAAAATGGCAATGACATTTGGTTTCTCGTAGTTCCGTGATTACTGTGTTCTCTCCCTTAGTATCTGTATGGGGATGGAAACAGACCTTTGTGGACAGAGACTTGATTTTAAATGGATCCTTCACACTGCCTGGCTATGTCTACATGAAACCAGAATATCTAGATCAGGAGTATAAAGCTTTAAAAATGCCAATGATGCCAAGGTTTCTGATGTTTCCAAAGAGCCAAGTGTTTGTACAGATGTTTCCAAATATGTAGATGCTGATGTCGACAGTTTAGTTGACAAAATTCAGATAAGTGCTGGGACTTTTTATTTTTAGCACAGCTATTTTTAGCACAAGGTTCTATCAATGTTTAGTAATGGATGATAGGGTAACTGCTTCAAATTCTTGACCCCAGGAAAAGCCCAGGTATTCAGGGAGGCATTTGGAAACGTGCCCATCCCTCCAGGCTTCTTTGGGTACCCCTACCCCTGTCCCTTGAAACCTAATAAGCCCTCTAAACATTCCTGAGTTATTCCAGAGAGGTGAAGGCATGTCAAAGCTGTGGGGAACCTGACAAAGTGATCTGATGGGCAGCCAAGTGCTGAACATGCAGTAGACACTCAATAAGTACATGAGAAAATGTGGCAATCAGAAGAGAAGGTTCACAGCCTCCTTTTACCACATCTGCCCACTGACGGCATCTGAAGCCACATCTTAATATAGGGGAATTTCCTACGCTCCCGTCTAAAGCCAGTTCTTCCACTTCGCACTAGAGCCCATTCACTCTTGCCTACTCAAGATTCTTAACCTTTTCTCATCAGGCTTTTTGTCCTGCCCACTCCATCAAGTCTGCTGTCATCTGGCGAGGCTGCAGAATCCATATGAAGCCATCAGTTCTCTGTCCTCCTCCTAACTTGACCTCTTTGTAGCCTTTGACCCATTGGATCGCTCCTTCCCTGAGCCTTTCTCTTCACTTGGATTCCAGGACTTCAGACGCTCTAGTTTTCTCTCTACCTCGATGCTGGCTCTTCTCACTCTCCTTTGCTGTTTCTTCCTCTTTCTCCAATCTTTTGAAGGTGGGTTATCATCAGAGTTCAGTCACTGACCTTTTCCTCTTTTCTAGGCAAGTGCGTTTTCCTGGCGATTTTACTTCATCTTGTAGTTTAAAAATTATACCTATGACTCCGGAAGTTACATCTTCACCCTAGCCCTGTCTCCCAAGCTCCGAATGTTCATCTTTCTAACTGCCTTCTCCGTGTCTCCACTTGGATGTCTGACTGATTCCTCAAACTTAGCACTTTCCAAACCCCACGCCTGATCTCTATCTCAATGAAAGGCAACTCCTTTCTTCCAGGTGCTCAGGTCAAAAGCCATGGAATAAATCCCTGACTCTTATTCTTCTCACACCCCACAACCAATTCACACCCGTGGGAAATCCTGCTGGTGTTACCTCCACAACAGGTCCAGAACCTGCCCACGTTGGGCCACCTTCACTACTTCCACATAATCGGAGTCACTATACTCTCTCACTGTGGAGGCCCCTTAACAGACTCCCTGTTTCTACCCTTGACCGATACAGTCTATTCCAACACAGCAGCCAGTGATTCTTACAACACGGAAGCCAGCTCCTGCTGCTACCCTGCTCAGAAGCCCACAGTAGCTCCCCACTCCATGCAGGGGAAGAGGCCCCATAAGGCTCCATGTGATCTGCCCCTCACCTCTCTTCTCTCACCTCCCCCCTCGCGCCTCTGTCCCCACCAACACTGCCCCTTGCCAGCCTCCGAGCCTCCAGCACACTCCTGCTCTGAGCCTTTCTCCCGTTATCTGCTTGTCTGCTCTCTCACCCCCTTCACGTCTTTGCTCAACTGTCACTTTCTCACTGGCGCCTCTTCTGATTACCCTTCTTAAAATTCCAACCTGAGCCCCCAAATTCCTGAAAATCCTTCCGCTGCCCTGCCTTGTCTTTTTCCATAGCACGCTCATTATCTTCTAAAGTACCGTACACTTATTTCTCTTTCAGCTCTATTATTTATTGTCTATCTCCTCCTCCCTGCCACTAGGATGTGAGCTCCCACTCAGGCCACGATCTTGATCTGTTTTGCTCACCGATGTACCCCGAGTGCCGAGAACAGAGCCTGCCACATGGTGGGCACTCACTAAGGATTTGTTAAGTGAATTGAATCGATGAGTGGCCCAAGCACTTTCTCTCATTTAATCCTCAAAATAGCCACATGACATAAATGTATGTGTTTCCCCCATTTTTCAGATGAGAAGTCTGAGGCACAGAAAATTTCTATCATTTGTCCAAGATCGCATGATGGGAGGGAGGCAGAGCCCAGGTTCGAGCCCAGTCTGCACGTTTGGCTTCCCCACTATCCTTATCCATTCCTGGAGTGAGTGTTAATTGGTGCAGCTCTTCTGGAGGGTAATTCTGCCTATGGATAAACAGCTTTACAAATGTGCATACCCTTTATTTTAGAGAACTGATCGCGGAGATGCACAAAGACCTATCAAAACCATTGTTTGTAATGGCAAAGAAGCAAACAAAAAACCAGGAAAGAAGCCAAGTGATGCATAGCAGGGAACTGATTTTTTTTAAAAATCATGGTACATTCACACAACGGAAAACTACGTAGTCAGCACTAATGATGGGATAGAAGAACGAATAATGAAACGGAAAAACCTTCCCAGCATATGTTAAATATAAACAACAAAGACGACAAAGCAGGATACAAAATTGTATACACATCATCATTCCCCAATTTTGAAAAATTACATTATTTATGCACGCACACAGAAAAATGACTAGAAGGAATATACCAAAATGTTAATAATAGTTCTTCCTAATGGTCCGATTATGGGTGATTTTTATTTTCTCTGTAAATTTCTGCGTACCTTTTTATAATAAGAAAACGTCATTTTTAAAAGGAATCTCTGCCTCAACATTAAAATATGCCTTTCTATTTATATGCTACATTAATAAATGTTATGAAAAAAATTCAGCATACCTGAATAGGTGAAATGAAATACTAGATCCCTGTGAAGTACCCAAGGGTTCTAAGAAGTTACATTGTTACAACTGTATTTCATATAGCCAAGACTAAAATAGTTCCATTGTACTGCAATATTCTTATCTAGGTAAACTGTACTCAACCATTTCATTTAAGCCCACTAGATTTTCCAAGTTTTAATAAGGTTTAGTTTTTCTTTTCCTTTCTTTTGGAGATATCCCCCAAATAGGCGTTATATTCTTTTTCTCTTTGGAGCTAGAATCTCTTAATTGGAGAGAAGTATCTCATTCCACAGCACAAAAGTACCGCAAGTTGTTTCAAGAAATTGCAAACAGAACATTTAGACTGTGTCATCACATTAAGAAATCGCTGTATTAAGGCACATTCCTAAGCAATTACTTACATATAACTTTTCTCTTTTAACTCCATTCCTGGAGAATAATCTTTAAAGCCCATCTTGGAAAATGTCACTTGTGGGTTTTTTTGTTTTTTTCTGCTCACAAGCCATTTTAAAAGCTTTCAGAAACCGATATAGTGTGAAAGATACTGTGGGGTTTCTTAACATCGAAAATGAGGACAATGCCAGAATGATTAGTTAACTTACTAAACAAAGAAGGAGAAGGACACATTTAGGTTTGCTTGCTGAACAACTGGAAAGATTCAGACAGGTTAATGTTTCTACATTAATGGTCATGCAATTGGAAGTGACTTTTAAAATAGATAATTCCTGAAGCCCAGATAGAATCTTAACATTGTTGTGGGTTTAAAGATAAAATGTTTCAAAGGACTGGGATGAATTTATTAAAAGAGAGGCTGCGAAGAGAGTGGAGGGGCTGACAGGAGGGGCCACACTGGAGAAGGACACAGAGGCACACACACATGTGTACGCACGCACACACCCGACTGTGCACACGGGCCCCCAGCAAACTGGCCTCACTTCTGAGACCTGAATATGAGCTAAACGCCTGCTCAAAAGAGTGTGTTCAGCACACGTCAACGTAGCCCAAGAGAAGGGGACAGCTACTGAAGAGAGAACAGAAGCACCATCAACCTTGAAACGGAAGACAGGGGCTTCGGCCTGAATGCCACGGCTGGAATAGAGGCTATAAATGAATGGAGAGGTGACTGCCAGCATATCACGCAGCTATAAACAGGGATAAGAGAAGAAAACTAATTCGCTTGGGAGAACCTAGTGGGCCAGTGGTTTTCAGCAAACGCCCGGGCAGGGCTGGAGCCTAATAGCCGCCCACCTCCCCCAGCTCTGTTTTCACTCACACGCGCTCAGCACAGTCTTACCTTTTCGGGTGCCATCAGGGCCACTGCCCTTCTCACCTCAGGCCCCCTTCCGACCCTCCAGCAGAGGTAGAAACGCCTTCCTAGGAGACCCCTCTCCCCGGGGAGGAGTAGGGAACATCGGGCCAGGCCATCAGGCTTCCTAATCCGGCAAGGGGAGGAAAGGCCCACCTGCGTCCTCTCGGAACAGCCCACGCTGTGGGGCACACAGCCTGTCCACCAGGTACTATCACACCTGTTTTTACTCTCGAGGAAACGAGGCCTATCCTAGCTCATTCAGCTGACAAGCAGCAGCGTCAGGACTTAAAATCAGTCCGGGGCTTCCCTGGTGGCGCAGTGGTTAAGAATCTGCCTGCCAATGCAGGGGACACGGGTTTGAGCCCTGGTCCAGGAAGATACCACATGCCGCAGAGCAACTACACCCATGCGCCAAAACTACTGAGCCTGCGCTCTAGAGCCCACGAGACACAACTACTGGGGCCCGTGTGCCTAGAGCCCGTACTCCACAACAAGAGAAGCCACCGCAATGAGAAGCCCATGCACCCCAGCAAAGAGCAGCCCCCGCTCGCTGCAACTAGAGAAAGCCCACGCGCAGCAACGGAGACACAACACAGCCAAAATAAATAAATAAATAAATTTATTTAAAAAAAAAAATCAGTTTTGCTTTCCTCTAAAACTCAGGTGCTTTTAATCACCCCATGATGCCACATCAGAGTTCTAGTCCTAATGGCAAATCCTTAACAAATGGTGGCAAGAATTTCTGACAGAAGCTGGTTTTAGAAATTCTGGTTGTGCTTTTTCTTTCCCCCCTTCTGTCCATTCATCCTCTCCCTCCTTCTAGTCTTCTCTCTCCCGTTATCTTTTCTTTTTTCTAACCTGAAGGGGCAGCTTTAGCCCACAACTCTTAATATCCAGCCTTCCATCTCTGATATGGACAGCTGAAGTTTTCTGCCTCCTATATAAGGTGCGGCCTCAGAGCCCTTCCCCTCCCCGTACACCCTCTATCAGCCTGGCTGGCCAACCCCATGTTTGTAGAAGTTCTGTGCCAGGCCCACATTTCTGTGCACCTATTACCTGCTTTCAGAGTATCCGGAATACTGTGCCTCTCAGGAAGCAAGGCACATCACCCAGGCTGCCTGCACTATTCCTGCTGTGCCCTTTCTGGATCTTTCTTGCTTGCAACGGGTTAAAATTCCAGGCTTCTCATTTTTCCTTCCCCTGCTGAGAAACAAAAAGAGAAAGAATGTTCAGATGGGTGGATGCAGGACATGGACCCTTCCATGTAGGACTCCCCCAGAAAATAATTGAAAATTGAACACATGCTTTAATTTTTTTCCATTTCAAGCCTTGTGTTTTCCAACAGAAGAAAATGTTCTCCATGGAAACAACTACTGGGATAAAATATGGGAGTGAAGGTCAGAACAAGCTTGTGGTGAAGAAACGTGAATAGCAGAAAGAACAATCTGGTTCACACCTGGGGCCCAGGCTCTTCAGATGGGCGGGAAGCAGGGAGCGGGGTGCGGGGCCTGGCCGGGCAGGGAGGCCCAGAGGGGGCCGGCTGGGCCCAGGTGTGGGCCTGCCTCTGTTCTCTGGATGCTTATGTGAGGCTGCCTTTTGCTCCAAAATCTTCTGGAACCTAAGAAGAAACATGATAAAATAAATGGGCTGACCCAGGAAAGGCTCAGCCTTTCCTGGGGGCTGAGTCTTTCCTGGGGGCTGAGTTTCAGGAAAGCCCACCCAGCTGTCCTTACCAATGGTCCCTGGAGCTCTGTTTATAAATAAATTAGGAAAATAGGACTAATGGATCAGAAGGGTGAAGTGTAAAGCCGTAATATCTGTGTACACGTGTGTGAGTATGAAGCCTACTATTTCAGATACGTCAAGTGTGTTTGGATCAGGGACCTCAGACGTGGCTCATGCATTGCCTCCTCCGGGAAGCCTTCCCTGACTGCCCCCAGCACAGTCTCCAGGATGGATTAGGACTTCCTCCCCTGTAGGCAGCAACCACTCAGCATACCCAGCAGCGCCTTTACCTGGTGTACTTCTCCAGCTGTAAACTTCCTGAGGACCAGCGCTGGTTTTGGTTTTTGGTTTTTTGTCTTCACGGTACAACACCTAGTCCAGGACCTGGCACACACTAGGCCTTCAAGACCTGTGTGCTTGGAAGTGAGGCATCTTAAGACTTTAGGTAGCTGGATGCAGGGTAATTAGTGGTTTATATTCAATTGCTCTGGAGCCAGACTTCTTGGAACAAATAACGCTCTTAGCCTGTAGGAACTGTGGACTCTTAGACCTTAATTGCCTCATCTTTAACATGGGGGCATGACTGACACCTGCTTCTTTGGACTATTGAGTGTTGAATGAGGTAATTATTTCAAGAGCTTAGCCCAGAGTCTGCCACTTAGCTTAGTAGGCAGTCCATAAATAACAGCTAATCTTCCTGTATTGTTAGGTGGAGGGGAACTTTCAGAACAAGAACCAATGAACTCTAGTTCTGTCCCTACTTTGCCTCTAAACCAGGTTTTAGAGACCGCCTCATCCTAAATCCTGTTTCTGTGTGGCGTGGTCCAGCTTTCCTGGAAACGACATTCTAGTCAATTACCAGCAATCTGAGCTCCGTGACCAAGGCTCGTGACTGCTCAGTGCTCAGGGAGCCAGTCAGTTTAACTTTGGCATTTCCAAGGAAGCTGACGATATCAGCCTAATTCTGTCCACTTAAGGACAGTGGACGTTATCGCACTTCTGTGCACTTAAGGACTTCTTGCTGGCTGCTGGGTTACAGGATGAACATCAGACAGATGGAGTGTTGTTTGCTTCCTTGGTGCTTCCAAATCTCTAAATACGTCACAGATGGGGAATTTCTCAAAATTAACATCCTCCATTACTCACCCCTACCCCCTGCTAAGCCCATTAATTATTACCTCACCAGCTCGCATAACAATTTTATGCGATGGGCAGGCTAGCCTCCCTTTTGTGGATGAGAAATCAAAGGCCCAGAGAAGTTAAGGGAATTCTCAAGGTCACCTTGAGAACAGTTGGGGGGGGAGGGGCACTGTAGAACTCAGGACTCTGGACAAAGAAACCAGTGTCTTATTTTATAACATGTTTTGGCAATGTTAGAAATATTCCCTTCCTTAAAACCTTTCAGTACTATAGCGGAGACTGCTATATCCATTTTCCCCTCTTTCTTAGTAATAACGCATCCAATTTTTAACCAGGCACACGGGCAACGGGAGAAAGACTATTTCCCAGCTTCCCTCGCCGATAGATGTGGCTACATGATTAAGTTCTGGCAATGAGAGTAAGTGGAAATGATGTGTATCCCAAAAGGGAGAAAACATATCGTCCCTCCTCCTTTCTGCTGACTGCCATGTAGATATGATAGCTGGCACTCAAGCAGCCATTTTGAACCATGAGGTAGGGGTAAACTCTGTCCTGAGGATGGCAGATGAAAGGTTGAAGGTGCTAGTCCCTGATACCGTGGACAGTCATCCTAGCCTCTGAGGGATCATGCAAACCTTAGTTCATGTGGGGAAGTGATATATTTCTGCCTTGTTTAATAGATTGCTATTTGGGGTTTCTGTCACTTGCAGCTGAACCTAACCTAAACAAAACAAGTGGTTTCTACTGCACTAAGAAAAAAAATCTTAGATACTCAATGAGGGCTGCCATGCCCTGCATGACCCAGTCCTGGCTTACTTTTTCAGTTTCGTCTTGCATCCCTCTCTCATCCGTACATTTTAACCCCACTCTCCTTTTTTCTCATGCGCTGTTTCTTCTGGGTGGAATGCTATTCACCTGGATAACTCCTGCTCATCATTGGGGTCTCAGTCTATGTGCCCCATATTCAGAGAGGCATTCTTTGACCAAGCTTCTTTTATGCTCTTCCTTTCTGGCACCTGGCTTTCCAATGTGGAAATATATATTTTATTGCATGGTTAATTGTTTAATGTCTGCCTTAACTACTAGATATTAGCTCTAAGGACTAAGGGACCCAAGGCTGTATACCCTGGCTGTACACAATGCCCACCTGTGGCAGATCGTAGTTTTCAACGATGCTGGTAACAATATTTCCCATCCCACATACACTTCTGCAGTGTGATTTTCCACTCTCCCATCAAGGAGTAGAAGCTATTTCTCCACCTCCTTCAATCTGGGTAGGCCCTGTGACAGCTTTCACTCATAGGCTATGGCAGAAGTGACACTGTACCTGTTCTAGGTGTGGCCTTAACTGGGCTGGCAGCTTCCACCTTTGGAAGCCAGTTGCCATGTAAGAAGAGCAAGTACCCTGAGACCACCATGCTGTGCGAAGCTCACGCCAAGTGGAGACGGCCTGGAGGGTGAAATACCACGTGAGGGGAGAGGGAAAGTCCATGGGGCACCTGCTGTGCGAGGGAGCCGCCCTGGTCATCCAGCCCAGATGAGCCTTTGGATAAGTCTAGCCCCAGCCACGACCTGATGGCAGCCACGCGAGACCCAAAGCAAGGATCCCTGAGCTGAGCCCAGCCAAAGGACACATTTATAAGAAGTAATGATAAATAGTTGTGTAAAGCCATTTTCTTTCGGGGTGGTTTGTTAGGCAGCGATAGATAATGTGAACCCGGGCGCAGAGTAGGCGACTGGTAAATATTTGTCAAATGAATGACGGATGGATTTGTTCTGTTCATTCTTTGATTGCTGGAAGCTAAAGGTCCACAGTAATGCTGAGACAGATCTAGAACCGGTGTGTCTTCTAGGGTGGAGCTCTGGCTCTGGGCCACACCCTTCCTGGAGGCCCGTGATTTGATCCTTGCGAGACTAATGCAAGAGGATGATTTCTCCGCAGGAGTGGGTCCAAGAGTTGAGGACACACGTGGGAGAAAACACTGGGGGTGTCAGCTGGTTGTCACCGGCCTCCTTGCCTCCTGCGGCACATGCCATCTTTAAACCGCCCTAAACACACCTAAAATATCTGAACAAGGAGTGAGATGGGCTGGAAGTGAGGAAGTTCATGAGATACCAAGAGGTGGTGGTGAGGCTCAGCGTGAACGATGGCCACGGCTGTCTCTGGGCAGTGGGGTTATAGGCTGTTTCAAATACTTCTTCCTTTTGCTCATCTGCATTTCCCAAATACCCTTCAAAACAGCTCTTACTGTTTTACTAAAAATAAGAAATATATTTGTATTTAAAGACTTCATTTGTGCTCTGAACTTTGCAGAAGGTGAAAACAACCAAACCAAACTGAGATAAGACAAAAGAGCTACACAAAACTCAGGCCCCCAAACTTCATTCTCAGCAGCCAATTGTCTTCTAGTCTTAAAGGCCATTATTTCAGGAAATAAAGAAATAAACATACCCCAACATAGCTTATAAAGGACAAACAAGAGTGAGCGTCAGAGCGGGGTGCAAAGGGGGAGGCGGCAGCCTGGAAACCAGGTACAGAGCATGCCCCCGTCGTTATTCTTCCGTGGAAGATTCGGTTTGCTCAGCTTGGGCCATCAGTGCCCCATCTAGCAGCATCCTGGAGTCATCAAGCTCCCTGATTTATAATTATCCAGCTTTACGTTGGTCTTTGGAAACTAGTTTCGTCATGATGCTCCTTGGTGTGATTAATTATACCTTATTAAGAGACTAACATATATTCTCTAGAAATGTAACCTTTTCTAATTTGGGGGGAGTAATTTTCAGCACAGCCAGCTCAGGAAGCACGTTAATACTGAATCACCAATGGAGAATCACTGCTCCTAAAGTGGGCAGCTAAATCTGATGAGTAAGAAAACCCAAAAGCAACAACAACAAAAAACTTGACAAATTAGCTTGGGAAGGGAATCACTGTCTTTTCAATAGGATCTCCCAGGATTCTCCAAAGGGCAAGTTCAAGACTGTTTAACCACATTTTATTCAAAAGACATGTATTGACTCTTGCTTGTTATGCCTGGAGCTAGTTGGGCGACTGGCTCCCGGTAACACGTGGCATTCATTTATTCATTCATTCACTCATTCTGTAAGAAGTTAGTCAGCACCTATTCTGTGTCAAGCATTGCTCTACGTCTAGATTCTCGTGTTACATCAATGAACAAGACAGACATAAATCCCTGCCCTGGTGAGCTTACATTCCAGTGGGAGGGGAGAAGAACTATAAACCTTATACATAAGCAAATGATCGAGTACATTAGAAGGTGGCAAGTACTGTAGAAAATAAGGAAATGGTAACAGGATAAGGGGTATCAGGAGGACCTGGTGTGTGTGTGTGTGTGTGTGTGTGTGTGTGCGCACGAGACTTTATAGTTTTGCAGTTATTAAATAGGGTGGTGTAGTGGGTTGAATAATGTCTGAAAGAAATGTCTGAATCCTAACCCCTGGAACGTGTGAAAGTGACCAACCATATTTGGGAAAAGGGTCTTTGCAGATGTAATTCAACTAAGGGTCTTGCATTAGAGTTCTCTAGAGAAACAGAACCAACAGGATAGAAATAGAAATAGAAATAGGTATATAGATGGAGATGGAGATAGGAGTGGTAGATAAGAAGAGATTTATTATAGGAATTAGCTTACACAGTTATGGAGGCTAAGATGTTCCATGATCGGCCGTCTGCAAGCTGGGGAGCCAGGAAAGCCAATGGTATAATTCAGTCTGAGTCTGAAGGCCTGAGAATCAAGGGGCTGATGTCTTAAGACCGATCCGAGTCTGAAAGCCCAAGAACCAGGAGCGCTGATGTCCGAGGGCAGGAGACGATGGATGTCTTAGCTCAAGGAGAGAGAAAGCAAATTTGCCCTTCCTCCACCTTTTTGTTCTATTCGGGTCCTTGACAGCGTGGTGGGTGGTGGCACGCTCCTGCTGGGGAGGGTCCTCTGCTTTACTCACTCTACTGATTCAAATGCTAATCTCGTCCAAAAAAGAGGTGTGGCTGGATTTGAATCCGGACATTCTGGCTCTGAGGCTAAGGCTATGAAGTCCTACATTCTCATCAGTGGTGGACAGAGATTCCTCAACAAACCTGAAAGCTCCTATTTGCAAAGAATTACAGTGTCACAGTTGCTGCATATATACATACACACATGGCATAGAGCTGCCAAAGGTGAAACAGTGTTGAGTTTTGAATTTTAGTGCATTTGCATGTGTGTGTGTTTTAACTTCCCTAACCCTGAGCAGATGTGTTGCAATACGGAGCAGATTGTTTCCAAGATGGTTATGACAATATCTGGCAAGCCCTTTGCCTCTCCTCCAAGGACAAGAATATGAAAAGAATGTATATACATAAAATACATATATATACATATGTATGTATAACTGAATTACTTTGCTGTACAGCAGAAACTAACACAACACTGTAAATCAACTATACTTCATTAAAAAAAAATAAGAGGGACCATCACTAAAAGTTATACAGACATCAAAAGAATAATAAGGAACTGTTATAAAAAATCTTATATCCATAAATTCAAAATCTTCAATGAAAGGGACAAATTCCTTGAAAGATACAATCGACCAAAGTTCATTTAAGAAGAAATATAAAACTGGAATAGCTCTATATCTATTAAATGATGTGAATTCGTAATTTAAAACATTTCTACAGGGCTTCCCTGGTGGCGCAGTGGTTGAGAGTCCGCCTGCCGATGCAGGGGACGCGGGTTCGTGCCCCCGTCTGGGAAGATCCCACATGCCGCGGAGCGGCTGGGCCCGTGAGCCATGGCCGCTGAGCCTGCGCGTCCGGAGCCTGTGCTCCGCAATGGGAGAGGCCACAGCGGTGAGAGGCCCGCGTACCGCAAAAAAAAAAAAACACATTTCTACGAGGGAAAATAAAGAGATAGAGTCTATTTCCCTTCCCTTGGATCTTGCTCCAGCTAATTAGAAAATGGTGGAAATGACATTCGGGAACTTCCAAGGCATTCCTTAAGCTGCTTTTAGTTTCCGCTTTCACCTAGGAAGAGCAGCCACCATGGAGAGAACTCGAGGCTATTCTGCTAAAGAGAGAGGACGCCTGGAGAGAGAGGCCCTGGAGGACCAGACAGAATGAATCCAGAGAGGCCACAGGGAGAAGCACGGAGCATTCCAGACAGACGGGTGAAGCCATCTCGGATCTTCCAGCCCAGCTGACCTGTCAGCTGAATGCAGCTGGTGGAGTGAAGGAGCCCATGCCACATGAAGTAGAGTCTTCACACAGAGCCCTGCCCAAATTCCTTACCCACAGGAACATGAACAATAATAAATGGTTGTTGTTTTAAACCATTACGTTTTGGGTACAGCAACACATAACTGATAAACTCTATCCGAATCCCCTCTTTCTATTCCTGAGGAATGGAAGAAGTCAAGATTGAGCCTTTTACCCTGACTCACAAACCTGTGAAAGACCTGGAAGGCCTGGGCTGACCCGCTCTGTCTCCACTTATCTTCATGTACCCAATAAAGGAGATCTAACTTCGTTAAAAGCTACTGCTCTGACACCAACATATTATCAGTGGATTTCTCTGGAAGATGTGGTTATAGGTAATTGCCTGCATTTTTCAATTTTTCTAGAATTAGCAAAAATTGCTTCAATAATGAGGGCAGATATGCCATAGCTCTCTTCCATAATTACGGCAGCCACTCCCAATCCTTTTCTTCTTTCCTGTAGGGCCTTAAAGAGACAGGTACTCACTTTCCTAGTCTCCCTTGCAGCTTGAGGTGACCAGGCAACCAAGTATTATCCAATAAGATACAAAGGCAAGACTGCTGAAGGGCTTTTGAGCAACAGTTTTCCTTTCTGGAAAAATAGAAAAGAAAAAAAAAGCTACACAGGAGAACTTTCTCTTGCTCTCCTCCCTCTGCTTCCTGGCTTCGGATGTGGTTATTTAAGATTGGGATGTTTGGAGCTCCAGTACCCATCTTGTAACCATGAGGCAATAAGTCTATAGATTAAAAAAATGTCTGCTTAAGAAATAAAAGAACAGAAGGATGGAAAGCACCTGGCTTCTCCATATCTTGGTATCACCAATAGTTGCTAAACAACCCTGAGATTTTCTACCTGTTCACTCCTTGTTAACTGACAAATGTATTGATACTTACGGCTTAAACCACTGTAAGATTTTTTTTATTACTTGCAGCTGAAAGCATTCCTAGCTGATACAATAATCCTGTGGGTAGTTAACATTCCATTACCAGTACTAATTTTTTTCCATGTAGCTAAATCCAATTTCTCGCACTTGTAAATGAATCCTTTTCCTCTTATTTTGTCTCAGCGGAGACAAGGACTTGCTGGTAATCCATCTTTGCATTGTTAAACCTGTTAGATATGTAATGGCTCTTGTCAAGGGTTAAACTTTAGTTACAATCCAGTTTATGGGACCTATTTGTCTATCTTCAGCTGTGGTGTAAAACTCCTGGTGGCTTTGGTAGAAGTGGGTAGGTGGCATGTGTCCTGTTGCCTTTCATCTTGGCTTCCCCAAGCAGGATGGCATCATGCCCTCACTGGCCACTACACCCCCGTACAAGTAGGCACACTCAGGAAGACACGCAGAAGGTCTGCACAATTCTCCAGAAGCAAAGGTAAGGGAAAACCCAGGTTAATCTCAGCCACAGTGACCTAAACCATTTAGAAAACCTAAAATAGTTTTCTACCTTTATTTTAACTTTAAGTTATGGCAATTTGCAACATATACAAAAATAGAAAAGTATTACACACCCTCACGTACCTAGCATTCAGCTTCAAAGATTATTAAATCATGACCTTTCTTTTTTATACTATACACCTCCCCACTTAACTATTTCCCATATTCTTCTTTTTTTTTAAATTAAAATTTTAGCCATGCCTCGAGGCTTATGGGATCTTAGTTCCCCGACCAGGGACTGAACCCGGGCTCCTGGAGGTGAGTGCCGAGTCCTAACTGCTGGACCGCCAGGGAATTCCCTTCCCGTATTCTTTTGAAGCAAATCCCACACATATCATTTCATCTATATACATGTCAGTACGCATCTCTAAAAGCTAATGAGTCTTTAAAAAATATAACCACAATATCATTAGTACACTTAAAGATAGTTCCTTAATACCATCAAATATTCTGTCAGTGTTCAAATTTCCACCGATAATCTTTTTAAGATTGATTATATTATATATCATGGTTTTTAGTTGACACAGAAGTAGCACATACTCATTGAAGACCTTTGGGAAATCATGAAAAAGCACATAGAAAACAATTTAGACTCACGTTCCCAGAGCTAACGCCAGTCTCTATGGTGCCATGTATGATTAGAAAAAGATGGCCCTTCCCTGCAGGGCCAGCCCTGTGCCAGGGTGTCAGCCACTGCTGTTCTCCCAAGGAGATGCTATTGCACGGCGCACAAACTGGCCATTGTGTGTTCGTGGCCCTGAGTATTTCATCGATGTCTACATTTTGGAGTATAGCTTTCCAGATTTTCAATGGATATATACCTACTTTTGCATAATTGTTTTCATACTGTACATTCTGTTTTGTAAGCAGCTTTTTTCACTTAATAGAAGACCACAAACATTTTCTCATGTCATTAAATTTGCTTCCAAAGCGTGAGGTTCTGTGGCTGCCTAGGGGTATACTGTGTGGCTGTACCGTAATTGGTTTAAGCAGTGGCCAGTTGTTTAGACCTATTGCCTTTGCAGTGCAGTGCCTGCCTTTGGTAGATAAAACACAGGCAAGAACATTATGTCCTTCTCAGGAGGAACATTAAAACACACAGGGGAGTCTCTGCACACACACTGAATGATCATGACGTTTTAAATTGGTTCCACCCATTGGTTTGGGAAGAAAGCAAAGGTATGGTTCCATTTAGTTCAACTCATGCCTATGGGGAAGGGAGCATTGTCCCTTGATGTGTTTAGATTCCTAGCAATTCCACAGTAAACAAGAAGCTTTGGTGAAGAGCAGTGAGGCAAGAAAATAGAACACGTCTATGAGAACAGTTACTCCCAAAGTTACGCGACCAGGAGATTTGGGGTTTGGGCGACTGACCTCAGCCAATGTGTGAGGCTGACAGAAAGCAGTGGGCTCAGGGGTTCTCATGGACCAGTATTGTGGGTGTTAGTGCACGAACACAGCCACCCCTGGATGCAAACCACCAACTGACTGTAAGAAACACCACAGACTCGGGAGCTGGCCCATGGATTCTTGGGAAATTGCCAGCGCTTGAGAATTAAGAAAAACATTAAGGTTAATTGCAAAGCATCCATTTGCCCAAACCCCCAGCTCACAGTCAGGCCAAGCCTGAGCCACAGTACTTTTTTTTTTTTTTTTTTTTTCCGGTACGCGGGCCTCTCACTGTTGTGGCCTCTCCCGTTGCGGAGCACAGGCTCCGGACTCGCAGGCTCAGCGGCTACGGCTCACGGGCCCAGCCGCTCCGCGGCACGTGGGATCTTCGCGGACCGGGGCACGAACCCGCGTCCCCTGCATCGGCAGGCGGACTCTCAACCACTGCGCCACCAGGGAAGCCCGAGCCACAGTACTTTTATGCCAGCTCTTATCTTCTGTACTAAGTCCACTAAATGAAAGGCCTCAGTTTAATGAAGTCATTGGGACAGGGTGAGCTCAGAGAGTAGATGTAAACCAGGAATTCCTAACCCCAGAGGCCACTCCCATGGGTCACAGAATTTGATAAGTGCCTTGAAATCCCTCAGAGGGGAAGTCCACTTACATGCAAATGATCAGAATTATGTTGGGCAGCCTAAAGAAGGATTAGAAGGAAAAGTCCTCCAATATTACATCAATTCGTAAATTAAAGTTCAGAAGTTGATAAGGAACCCAGGGCGTCTCTGGAGGGCACTCCTCCGGATAGGAGGAGGTACAGAGTGCCAGGCCCTACTCAAAGGCGACTTGCACACTAAACATGGTCTGGTAGGTCATCAGGAGTCCAGACCCATAATGAGCCATCTCTCATCACTTCCAAGGAGCTGCGATTTCACCCAGAATTTCACTCACCTCTCGCATCAGAAACGCTATTGGATGATGTATTAGTTTCCCAGGGCTGCTGTAACAAAATACCATAAGCTGGATGACTTAAAACAACAGAAGTGTATTCTCTCACAGTTCTGGAGGTTAGAAGTTTGAAATCCAGGTGTTGGCAGGGCCATGTTCCCTCCAAGCCCCTACAGGAGGACAATTCCTTGCCTCTTCCCGTTTTAGTGGCTTCTTCCGGCTGTTCCTTGGGTTGTGGCTGTGTAATTCTAATGCCTGCCTCATCTTCAAGTGGCTGACTTTCCTCTTTGTGTGGCCCTCTATCTACATTTCCTTCCTCTTATAGGAAACCATCATATTGGATCAGGGTCCCCGTAATGACCACATCTCCACTTGATTCCATCTGCCGAGATTCTATTACCCAATAAGGTCACACTCACAGGCACCGGAGGTTAGGACCTCAACATTTCTTTCGGGGGATACAATTCAACCCATAACAGATAGAAAGTCAAAGATCTGGGGTTATAGAGGCAGCTTCATCGCCAATTGCTGTGTGATCTCGAGCAAGTCACTTACCATCTCTGGGCCCCAGATGCCACAGGTATCCTTGCTGCCTGCAGATTCAATGCAGTATGAATAAAAGCCTAATTTATTGCAGATTGGTAAAAGAGAAAGGACTCACTGTGGAAAGGGTCTGCCAGGGTGGGAGCAGTATCACAGCTCTGAGAGGCAATGCCAAGTCAGGGTGGAGAGGGCTGTGGAATGCACTTCCTAGCATGGCAGATCTGGTACCTCGAGTGGGGAATCAAGGGCACAGGATCCCTCCAGCAGCCAGGCCCTCAGGTAAAGAATCATCAGCAGAATTGCCATGCTCCTCCCTCAGGTACCCGGGGCTGCTAACTGCCAGGACAGCATCCATGATCATCAGTCCTAGAGCCCAGTGAGCACAGTCCATGACTCTGGGCTTCCAAAGCTCATCATGAAGCCAGCACTAACAGGTGAGACCCACTCAGCTCCGACAACTCAGTGTAATCAATCCAATTACATATGTCTCCCCCTTAGCCCAGCTTAAATATTTAGACAGCCACAGCGAATATGCGTTCCAAATGCAGAGGCTGGGAGTAGGTGAAAGGGTTTTAGCTCTGGGTGAGATTGAGGGAACTTGACATGTTATTGAATCGAGGGCCGCAGAAGGTGAAGCCGGGCAGTTACACATCCCAGGAATGCGGACGTAGCGCTCAGTGTGTATCTGAGGCCGACAGGGTTTAACAGACTCCATCTGGGAACAATCACCCGCCAGCGGCGGGCCGATCCGCCGGGAGGGCTGCCCTGGCTGCACGCCCCCTCCCCCTACCAGGCCCTCTTCCTTCCCTCCCTGTGCAGCCGTGGGCTGTGGACTCCGAGTGGGATGGGGAGGTGGGGAGGACGCGAATGTCCCCGTTACTCTGCGGGACCGGCTGCACGCGGGAGTCCTGGAGAAGGCAGGGCTGGGGGCCGGCTCACCGAATGCCTGCAATTCCAGGAGCAGCGGGCTGAGGAAAGAATCCATTCTCCCCCCGTCTGGGAGACCTGGGTGGAATGCCACGGGGGGAAGGCCGTCTGGGATGCCAATGGCTCACCCGGCCGGCTGCAGCGGGCGGCACTGAGGCCGGTGAGGGTAGGGGAGATGTGTTCACGTCCCGTCCCGTTTCGTACCTCTGGCTTTCTTTGTGCGAATGGGGGAGGGGGCTTTCATCTGTGAAGTTCAAAGCGCCGTGCACGAATTTCCTCTGCTAATCCTCACTCTGATCTGAATTTTGTTGTGTAACCAAACTGATTACAGGAATCTGGCGAATCGGGCGAGGCTGGGCCCCTCGGACAGGCTTCCTCAGGCTTTGCCCCAACGAGGCCCGCCAGCCCTGGGGCAGGGCAGTGGAATGGGGAGGCTGATTTATGGCCTGGAGACGCTCGGAGGAGGAAGGAGGCTCCGGGAGCAGGTCCCATAGCCCGGCATAGCCCTGTTTTATACATGATGCTGAGGGTAGCCAGCGTGCGAAGACAGATATATGACTTCAAAATCTTCCTTCTGTGCCCCCGAATGACAGCTCTGACTACCTCCTGGTTAGCGCCACAGGCCCTTCAAACACAAGCTCCCCAGCACTAAAGTCAGTATCTCCTCGCACCCTACTTTCTCCGGCCGGTCCTGCCCTTACACCCGGGGTCCTGGGACCTCTGCCCCAGGGCACTTGGAGGCCCCCCTCTCCTGCTGACTTTTGGCTGTGCCCCTTCCCACTGGGACGTGCTGACCCCCGAACCACCTTATGTTCCCAGGCCCTAGAATTCCCCGCCCAAACAGCGTCACGCTTCTCCCAGAGTCTGCGAAGACCTCTGGGCCGGGTCAGTCCCCCAGAGGATGCTTTCCGCTTCAGGAGAAGCTGTTCGTGTGACCGGTGGTGTGCAGGGGCTGCGCGGGCCGGAGGGTCCACATGCCTGACTCCTCATGATGCGGGGGAAGGGGCAGGCTTCAGCCACGGGCCCTGGCCTGTTCCGCTGTGTTATCCAGCCCTGGGATACACCACCAGTCAGTTTCTGAAGCCGGGAACCCTGAGTCAGAAACCCGCCTCAGGTTTGGATCCCTCCTCCTGTTCCAAACAGACGATCCTCACCAACCAGTCACCACGTTCTCTGGACGCCACCTCCAGGATGCCTCTCGTATGCCTCCCTTCTCGCCATCCAACCTGCCTCTGCCTCTCCTGCTCTCCTGGATGGAGGAACAGGCTCGTTGCCGGTTTCCCTGCCCCCACACTTGCCCCTCTCCAATTCCTCCTCTGCACTGTGGCCACAAGGATCTTTCATCCTTTGATCTTGTGACTTCTTTGTTATTCACAGTCTGAATAACCCCTGCTTGAACTTCAGCTCTCAACTTGGAGGTCACCCCTGTGGAAGCCTTCCTGACACTCCTGGATAGGGTCAAAGACCTGCCGAGGAACTGCCAGGGAGCCTCACACACTTGGCCCCCAGCACCTCTCCATCATGTATTACCAGTGCCTGTGAATTTCCTATACTGTGAGCACCGCGAGGGCACTGACATTGCACGTGTTGGTTCCCAGGTCCACAATACCTAGTGCAATGTCTTGGGCAGGTTAGATGTTAAACAAATATGTGTTGAGTGAATAAAGGATCCAGACTGATGGTGTCTTTGCTAAGACTAGGTCCTAGGTCTCTTGTCAGAGCCAGGTAACTTCTCAGACCAAGAGTTGAGGGGAGTTTAAACATGGCTGTTAAGCTAAAGCATCCTTAGACATGTTCTGACATGGAACAAACTCTATTTATTAGAATTCCTCTGTAGGAGAGTATAGTATAACAAAGATGGGAGAAATCTTAACATTCTCTGGGGGAATATTTGAGCAACAAGTAAATATGGTGCTTTATGAAGTGTTTTTTTTTGCTAGGTGGGTGTGCAAGTTTGGGGCCAGAGCAGAATTGCTCAGGACAGAAAACTGGAGGCTGTGCTGCTGCTAACAGTCCTCATTCTCCCCTTTCCCTCAAACCACTCTCAGTGTCTCCGTAGGTAACACAGCGTCCTCTGCAGTCAGGAACAGCTGTGTGGCTGAGCTCTGGCTATTGAGATGTAAGCAGAGCTGTTGTATGGGACTTCTGGGAAGGCTCTGTGAAAGGTAGAGCGTGTGAATGCTCTTTTTGCCCTTCCTTGGTTCCTCCTTCCTGTTGCCTGGCATGTGGATGTAATGGCTGGAGCTCCTAGCAGCCATGTTGGATCATGGAGCAACCTTGAAGGATAAAAGCAATGAACTAGGATGGTGGAGCAGAGAGCTAAAGAGTTTGTGGAGCTACTACAGAAGCCCTCTAGACTTCTTTTATGTAAGAGAGGAATAAACCTCTTCTTGAAGGTACCGCTAAGATGAGCAATTAAGCGCTATTTCTTTTTTTTTTTTTTTGCGGTACGCGGGCCTCTCACTGCCGTGGCCTCTCCCGTTGCGGAGCACAGGCTCCGGACGCGCAGGCTCAGCGGCCATGGCTCACGGGCCCAGCCTCTCCGCCGCATGTGGGATCTTCCCGGACCGGGGCACGAACCCGTGTCTCCTGCGTCGGCAGGCGGACTCTCAACCACTGCGCCACCAGGGAAGCCCTAAGCGCTATTTCTAATTGAGTCAGGAGCCACATGGTTAGCTTGCCTGGGGTGCTATATGCCTCAGTTGGGTGTGCTCCTGATTCCCAGCCCAAGGCTCTCTTACTTTTTCTTCCTTTACTTCCCTCTTCCCGTGCTGGCACAGCCTCAGGAACCCAACGATTCCTACGGGCTGCCTATAAGCAATTCCCTTCCAACTTGGCAAGGTGCACCCGGGCTCAGGTAGTGCACTTGCGTGCAGCAGGAGATGGAGTGCCAAAACTATTACTAGTAGGGGAAATGCAAACATAAGCAAGACTCTACAAATGTTGTAAACAGAGACTCTTTCTCAGAAGTTTGGGGCTTCTCGTCACTACGGAACCTGTTTCCTGGAATAAACAGATGACATGTGATTGTTTTCTTGAAATTGTAGACAAAGAACACCACCAGGATAGGCTGTTCAGAGCACTCTGTACAGCTCTTGCAGGGACTCAGGGTGTAAAGGAGAAGTGGGGGGACTGGAGAAGATACCCGTGTTCCAGTGGGAAAGGGAAACAGAGTAAGGGGAGCGAGGGCAGCCTTGCCACCTCCCAGCCCCTTCACCTCCTGTGCGGATACCCCCCCTTCTGACAGTGCCATCACACTTCCTGTAAGGGCCTCAGCGGTCACCGGGCCTCTCAAATGTGCGGCTGTGGAGTTTTCCCCACTCTCAGAGCCTGGAAGGGAGGGCTGTTCACGGACTACTGTGAGAGCACCTCCGAGGACAGGAGCCTGAGGGCTTTGAGAAGTGGGGCGACTTGCCCAAGATCACAAAGCTAATTGGCAGGGTCAATTCAACAACAACAATAATAACAGCAACCAAGAGCTATATTATTGCTAACACAACATGAAATAAAATATACCTTAATTTGTGACAGACGTTCTTCTGTGTACTTTACCCATTTGAACTCCTTTAACCCTCAGAATGACCTCATGGGGCACTCAGATACCCATTTCACAGATGAGAAGACTGAGGCACAAGTAGGTAAAACTTGCTCCCGAAGCCAGCCTGCTGGTTCCTGGCAGAACCAGGATGGAGGGCCTCTCACTCCAGTGTTCCTTCTACAACAGCACAGGTGCTTTAAAAAAGGCCTCCAAACTAGAGTAATTTCTGAAAAGGCAAACTCTTTTAGTGTCTTCCTGTGATGGCATGCCTCTATCTGCATGGGACTGGGAGAGAGAGAGAATTCAGTGACAGGCTGGACTCACAAGTGGTGCTGGGGGACAGGGCCCAGAAGCAGAGAAAGCTTTGCTTCCTCCCTCCCTGCTCTGCTCTCATCCTCTTCCGTGGCACAGAGCGCCTGGATGGGCAGCTTGGCAGGTAACATTCCCACGGGGTGGTGTGAGCAGGTGACCTTTGCATATCTCCACTTGGGGACCGGTGACCCTTTGAACAACAGGTGCACTGATAAAAGCTGGGGCCTTATTTTTACAGACAGGATCCTGTTTGAAATGCCCGAGAGGGCTGTGTGTGAAGCTTGACTGATAGCAGGTCTGTGGGGACTCATTCACACAACCTATTATCACCCCCTACTTTCTCTCTCTTGAAAATGTAGGTTTTTGATGTGATTGTTTAAATCTGAGTATCTCTGTATTTATGATTCTGAAACACCAAGGGTGGGGGGGCTTCTGGAGATCAGTGACATTCCCTGCAACAGGTGAGTGCTCGGGGAATGTAAAAGTGGATCTGGCCCAGGCCATTAGGGAGACACCCCTACGTCCAGTGGGGAGGCCCATGCTCAGCGTGCTTTGTTTGACAAATATTACTGAACCCCTTCTCTTTTGCATCTCGACCCACTCCCTGTATGATCTCATAGCTTGAGTGACATCTTTTCACCCATGACTCCCAAAATTATATCCAAGTCACTCAACACTTCCACTTGGATGTCCAGTGTCCAGTGGACGTTACACACCAACATGTCCAAACGGAGCTCCCATTGGACATGAAAATGAAAATGCCTCACCCACAGCTTCCGCATGTCAGTTAATGGCAACCATCTTTCAAGATTTCAAGCCAAAATCCTTGGAGCCAACCTTGACTTTCTCTCTCTCAAACCTGATATTCAGATTCTCAGAAAATCCCACTGGTTCGAATTTCAAAATATTTCCAGGACCTGACCACTCTCACCACCCTCCCTGCTACTGCCCTGGTCCAAGCCGCTCTCTTCTCTCACTTGGATTATTGCAGTGGCCTCTGGTTGGCCTCCCAGCTTCCACTCTTGGTCTCTTCGTCTACTCTCAACATGGCCGCCAGAACAAACCTGTTAAAACGAAAGTGAGATCATGTCAGGCCTCTGCTCAGAACCTTCCAGGGGTTTCTTAACTCCTAGAAGGAAGGCATAGTCTTGCTGCATGCCCAGGTGCCCTGTGGTTTGCCCCCTCCCTCCCCATTCCATCACAGACCTCCTCGCCTGCCCCCCACCCAGCGCTGCTCTGCTCCAGCCTCCTTCCTCTGCCTGTAGCGCCAGGACCACATCAGAGCCCCGGCACTGACGCTGCCTCCTGGAACCGCCCCCGACGCCCTCCCCACCTTGTCCACCCCCAGCTCCCTCACCTCCTTCAGGTACTTTCTCAGCAAGCTCTCCCTGACCAGCCTCTCTAGGATTTTACCTTCCACTTGCACTTTATTCCCCCTTCCCCCGCTAAGGTAGACACTGTTGTCCCCGCACCCAGATTGTTTCCTGGGCCAGTGCACTCACCCCAAGCTGCTGTGAGTGTGGCCGCCAATGGCTCCAAGATGCCCTGCTTCTCTGGGGAATTGTCCTCTACCGACAGGCTCTGCCTTGGCTGAAAAGTTACAGCCCCTTCCTCACCCAACACAGGGCAGCCCACAGCCAGGAAATGCCCTCACAGAAAACAGTATTGTTTGCTATTACTGAAACCAAAGAACATATACTGCCCAGAAACCAAGCCCAGGAAGGTAACTAGGTCGCTGACGAGTCAATAGCACAGAAACTTCAAGATCTGAGCCCCACCTGACTGATTCCGCATCTCCAGTCCCTTAGTCACTCCTGGCTGGCAGCAATGCAGCCTTGCTGGAACACAGCCCTAAGACACCCCTGTGAAGTGTGCCAGAATTAACCTCTAGAATGAGTTAGGCAATGGCCCTCAGCTGGCTTTGGCAGGGCTCCAGCTCAGGAAAAAAGGCGCTTTCCCCCTTGCCCGTGGCCGTTCCTATCTGCCACGCGTTCCGATCCCTCACCCCAATGAGGAAGTACAGCTGCACCTGGGTGCCTTCTACCGAGTACCTTTCTTCATCCACCTAGTTTTCAGATCCCATCTGGAGGCAGATGAATAGACTTCCCTTGTTTACCTTACCATTTGACTGAGACCTGAGTGGGCAGACTGTGGGAGGCCAGTAGTCCCAAGAGGAGCTGACAGATGCCTTTGGACAAACAAGCAAGTAAGCTGGGTTACTGGCAGATCATCCAAGATAGGGAGGAATAGCGCACTGGGATCAGAAGCCAGCTTTCATAGGCTGGAGAAATTAGATGAGAAGGTGGAATGAGCTTGTGGGCGACAGCATTAGCAGTTCAAGACTCCTGGCTTGACCACCAAGGTCAGGATTTGTGCAAGTCCTGGGATGCATAGAGGCCTGAGGACTCATTTATTCCTTCAACATACATTTGTTGAGCACCTACTATATACCAGGTGCTGTTTTATCTACTGAGGATGCAGCAGGGGACAAAGCAGACAGAGTGACTTCCCTCCTGGATGGACATCTTAGTGAGAGAGAGATGGACAAAGTTAAATATATGTTATGTTAAGTGAGCACTAAGAAGAAGAAAAAAACAACAGGAAGGTCTTAGGTTGGGTTCCCTAGAAGCAGAGCCTGAGACAGGGATTTGGTGAAGGTGGGTTTTTTTGTTTTGTTTGTTCATTTATTTTGAGCGAGAGTTCTTAGATGAAAGGGAGTGAAGGAAGTAGATAATGAATGGAAAAAAGTCAAGAAGAATGTGGGCTTAGGTCTGATCCACGAGAGACTCTGGAGTATTCATATAACTCTTACACAATTGTCCCCACCTGGAAGCATGAAAGCCAGCACCTTGGGTCCCCTTATCTTTCAGTCATTGGCTGTGGGCTGCCCTGGGTTGGGTGAAGAAGGGGCTGTAACTTTTCAGCCAAGGCAGAGCCTGTCGGTAGAGGACAATTCCCCAGAGAAGCAGGGCATCTCGGAGCCATTGGCGGCCACACTTACAGCAGCTTGGGGTGAGTGCACTGGCCCAGGAAACAATCTGGGTGCGGCGACAACAGTGTCTACCTTGGTGGGGGAAGGGGGAATAAAGTGCAAGCGGAAGGTAAAATCCTAGAGAGGCTGGTCAGGGAGAGCTTGCTGAGAAAGTACCTGAAGGAGGTGAGGGAGCTGGGGGTGGACAAGGTGGGGAGGGCGTCAGGGGCGGTTCCAGGAGGCAGCGTCAGTGCCGGGGCTCTGATGTGGTCCCGGCGCTACAGGCAGAGGAAGGAGGCTGGAGCAGAGCAGCGCTGGGTGGGGGGCAGGCGAGGAGGTCTGTGATGGAATGGGGAGGGAGGGGGCAAACCACAGGGCACCTGGGCATCCAGCAAGACTATGCCTTCCTTCTGGGAGTTAAGAAACCACTGCAGCCTGGTTCTCCATCAGTTCTGTGTAAACCTAGTTTCCTTCAACACATTTACTTTTGCTTCAGTTAAGCACAAACTCTGGAGTGAGAAAACTGGATTCAAATCCCAGTTCCACCACTAGCTAGTTCCACAATCTTGGGCAAGTTGCTTAAGCTCTCTGTACCTCTATTTCCTCCTCTGTAAGAATGTGTACAACCGGACATACTAGTACCTACCTTATAGGATTACTGGGAGGATTTAATAAGTTAATATACAGCAACACTCAGAATTGGTCAGCCTTATTTAATATGGGGGTGGGGGGACCCTAAAGGGTGTGAATACCAGAAGGGGAGGCTCATGGGACCATCTGGGAGACCAGTTGCCATGTTCCTCGCAAGGAAACCAGTGTGTGGTTAGGAAGGGGGATTAGATGCTGCAAACCCCAAACAGAACACCACACACACACACACACACACACACACACACACACACACACACACACACACACACCCCAGATTTCTACTGGTTTCCTACCGGTAAAATGGGGAAATACTTGTATCTACCTTGCAGGGTTGTCCTGAGAATTACTGTGGAACTGGTTGCTTGGCACACTGAAAGCAATAAACAGATGTTAGTTGTTGTAGTTGTTTGTTATAGTTATCAATTTGCTAGTCCCTTTCTGCCCTGATTGAATCCACCCTGTCAAGTTTTAGCTGTGCTTTTGCCCTAATTGGCATCTGCTACCTTCACTTCTCATTTTCTGGCCCCTCGGCCCTCAGCACGCACTGCAACCATGGCAACTGTCCTGCTGCCCTCCTGTCACCTGGTCCACGTCAGCTCCTCCTTCCTGAGAATGTGTGAGCGACTCAGGCTATCTTTCCTTTTCTCTCTTTGAATCCTTCTCTCTACCCAATTTCTCATCTTCCCCTTAATCGTTTCTCCCTGTGAGTAACTGGTGTAAGTTATCCCCTGGAATTTCTATCTGTGCTAGTTGTTAATAGGTCTTAGAAAAGAGGAACCCTAAAATCCTTCCGTGGCACTCTCAGTAGATGCAGAAGCGGGGCTTACTCGTGTAAAATGTAATGAACGTTACTATACTCTCTAAGATAAATGCGTTATTTTGTGATTTACAAAATAATTTCATATTCACCAAGGGGCAAAATTCTGTCCTGGTAACACAGTAAGAGCTGTTTAAATTCTAAAATCCCACTGAAGTTGCCTGACGTTGAGCTCTTGGAAGGTCGACCCTAGGGGCTGGGTGATCTCCTAGACTTTATGGAGTGTGTGGTGAGTTTAAGTGCTACTGTTTTTAGATTTTAAATCCTGCAGGCTCTACTCTGAGAATCCATTGCTTGCACGATGGGCAGTACACAACCATTCATTCATTCAATTATTCTTAACAAATGCACTAAAGAATCAGCTAGGAATCACTTACCATGCTGGGTGCCGTGTTACAGCAGTGAATAAGGCCGACTCCGTCCCTGCGTTCATGGAGCTCAGGGTTTGCAGTGCTGGTGGTGTGGAGGAGGTGAAAAAGATATTAAACTAATAATTACGCAAATATTTAATTCTGTCGTTTCACTCTGGTGGTTGCAGAGGGCAGAGCACAGGAGGTGAGGAGACTGGTTCACAGAATATCTGACCCCCTTCCTCTGCCCCAACTTGTGCTGCCTTGTTCCACTCTCCCTGCCAGACCCCTGAAGACCGTACGCCAGGAGAAGGTCGGAGGCGAGGGCACAGGGAGAAACTCTAAGATACTTTTATACCCTTTCCCTCCCCGCCTGGGTGGTAGCTGCTCTATGATTCTAACTCCCACCAGGCAGGCCTGCTTTGGTTTTCGCTCCTGTCTGGGGGCTCCCACCTCGGCTCTGGTTCTCCCATCTCCCTTCACCCCACACCTCCCCAGCCTTCAGGTGGTAGCTGCTTCCTATTGTTGCCAATTCAGGACTGTCTCACCCCTGTAACAAATTCCTCGGCACGCACTCCCTGTTTGAAATCCACAGTGGCTTTTCTTTGCCTAGCTGGACTCAGACTGATGGAACGACTGTATTTTCAGCCCCGTCTCTCGCACTTGCTGTAGTCCCTGCTGCTGATGCGGGGCTGGGCTGTGACTTTTCATGAACAAGCAGGCAGCCCTGGGCTGCGGGCAGGGATGGCCCACAGCGCTGTGCAGAAAGCACTCGGGTGGCACAGGGACTGGAATCGTGATATTGATATTAATTTCCTCCCTTTAGAGGAGGTAAGGAACCTGTTCTAGAACCTCACGTTTCCTGATTCCCAGCCCCTTTCCTTTAGGAACCCACCTGTCACCTCCAGGGTCCCACCATTACCCAAGGCCCTGCGGTCCTTACACACTCACCCCCCGATTCACCTGACTTCATTTCCATCCAAGCGAGGATTATTTGTCTGAGCCCACAACCCATAATTCCCACCCGGAAGTGCTGTGGTTTCCATGGTGTCCTGGGGTGAGGGGGTTGGACAGTTATTTAAGCAGAACAGAGGCCCCAAGTCCAGGGGATCAGCCTGCAGCGTGATCAGACAGCAAGCTGGGACTGCCGATGGAAGGGCAGGAAGAGGTGACGTGCCCGTCAGTGATTCTCTCGTCTCCGAACCCCAGACCCTCCCAGGCAAGTGCCCAGTGCCCCGAGCGGCAGCAGGTTAAAATCAACTAACAAAGTAAGTCCCCTACATATGAACGAGTTCCGATCCGAGAGTGTGTGCGTGAATCCAATTTGTTCCTAAGTCCAGCAAAGTTAGCCTGGGTACCCAACTAACACAATCAGCTATACAGTACTGTACTGCAATAGGTTTATAATACTTTTCACACAAATAACAGTACTCTGTACAGTACTGTAAAGTACACAAAAGCACAACCACTTGTAGAGGATGCACGCAGGTGACCAGGTACACCAGACACGTGAACTAATTTATGTGATTGGACATGTGGACACACGTTCGCATCTTTGAAAGTTCACAACTTGAAGGTTCGTAGGTAGGGGACCTACTGTACAGTCTCTTGGTCCCGAACTGGCTGCTAGAGCCCAAGGGAGGATGAAGACCAGCCAGCGTTTTCCACTGGGGACAAAGGTTTCTCTCATCCAGCCCTGTGTGCAGAAAGCCTGACCGCCTCAGACACGGCAGCCAGAAAAATCCACACTCCTCATAATCCTACAGTTTCTCGCTAATCAGATGTCTAGACAAGAGCAGTCTCTGCCCCCTTTCCGGTTTGCAAATCTGCCTTGACAAGTCGTATCCTCTTGACAATACCATTAAAATGCTCTTTTATTTGCTCTGCGGGCCTTCGGCGACTTGGTTGCTGGAAATGCTATTAGTTTCTGGATCAGCTCACTTCTCTGGAAATCATGCTCTGATATTCCTCTGCTTAAGTTTCATTCTCTTGAGAGGAGGTCTGTTAACAAGGCAATTAGTACTCTTTGAGCATAAGTATAGAGTACTGTGGGGTTCACAGCCAGACGGCCTGTGAATCAACTTGATTCAGGGTTACGGTGACTCTGGAGAGGGTGCCATTCTCACTGCAGCCCTGACGGGTTCAGAGAACACAATGTGCTTCTTTAATGCGGTAAGGAAAACGGGGGAGAGGGGTTTCAATTTCCATCCATCCACTGGAGACCAGGAGAGGCTCTCAGTTAATTTCTCCCCCTTGGTATGCTCACATAATGAAGGCTGAAAGCAAGATCTATTTATGTATTTTAAAATTAGCAATAGGATAGTAGGGATCAAGGCCTGCTAGAGAATCAACCCCAGCTTCTCAAATAAGAAGCTGGGGCGGGAGACTTCCCTGGTGGTGCAGTGATTAAGAATCTGCCTGCCAATGCAGGGGACATGGGTTCGAGCCCTGGTCTGGGAAGATCCCACATACCGCGAAGCAGCTAAGCCTGTGTGCCACAACTACTGAAGCCCGCGTGCCACAACTACTGAAGCCCATGCGCCTAGAGCCCATACTCTGCAACAAGAGAAGCCACCACAGTGAGAAGGCTGTGCACCACAATGAAGAGTAGCCCCCGCTTGCTGCAACTAGAGAAAGCCCGTGAGCAGAAACCCGACATCCAAAAAAAAAAAATATATATATATATATATATATATATATATATCTCCTCATGCCAAAGAGAGACATTAAAAACAAAAAAAAAGAAGCTGGGGGACCTAGGCACTGGGCTCACAGTCCTCCCCACCACCACCTCCCTCCAAACCCCACCCAACCCACCCCTTATTCTTTGAGAACTGGACCCAGGGGTGGTGTCACCCTCAAGGTCTGAGACGGCTGCAACAACTTCACTTGACATAAAAAAAAAACCCCAGCATCTTTATTATTTTTGAACACAGTACGTGCATAGCATATTTGGAGCCTCTCTATTTGCAATCAAATGCCTGCTCTGTCACGTACTAGAGGTATACACTCTCTGTGCCTCAGTTTTCTCATCTGTAAAATGGTCATAATAAGAGTTCCTACCTCTTAGGGTATGGTGAGGATTAAATGTGTTTAAACATGTGAAGTGCTACAACAGTACGTGGTGTGTAATATGTGTCAAATCCATGTTAGCAATGGTAACCATACTTTTTAAAAAGTTTTAAAATTCAAACACTATAAATGGGTAGAGTGAAAAGTAAATGTTCTTTTCAACTTGATCTGAAGCCTCCTAGTTTTCCTCTCCAGAAACAATCACTGTTACCAGTTTACTAGTTATCCGTCAAGAGCTATTCAAAGCGTATTCATGCACAGATATAGTTATTTATATAGGTATATACACAATGGAGAGAGAGAAAGTTATAGCTACAGATAACTCCCAATTAAAAGAAAAAAGTAGATATTATATACTGGTTTGCATTTTAAAAAAAGAGTACAAGAAAAAGGTTTGTTGCAAATCAGAAAACAATCAAAAGATTGTTCCTTATTAATCCCTACAGATCCAGCTCATTCTCAACAGCTGCCTGGGCCCCTCTGTCTGGATGTGTAGGGACACCTTTAACCAGCCTTATGGCATTTAGGTTGTTTCACCTCCTCTGCCTGGATTGCTTTGGCTCCTACCCTGATGCTCCTTCCGTTCCCTCGTGTTAGTTAAGTGGGAGGACTCTTCATGAGTCTTTTCGTGAGGAAGTTGAAGCAGACCCTTGCTTCTCCTGAAATAATTAGGCCTCAAGCTGACTCCAGAGGGGAACCAGGCAGCTTCTGGAAGCAACTCCATCTCCAGGTTGCCAGCCCTAAAGTCCACGAGGAAGAAATTCACAGACATTGAAAACAAACGTATGGTTACCAAAGGGGAATGGAGGTGGGAGGGATAAATTAGGAGTCTGGGGTTAACATATGCACATTACTATGTATAAAATAGGCAAACAATAAGGACCTACTGTATAGCACAGGGAACTATATTCAATATCTTGCAATAACCTATGGAAAAGAAGCTGAAAAAGAATATATATATATATATATATATATATATATATACACACACATATACAACTGAATCACTGTGCTGTACACCTGAAACTAACATGACATTGTAAATCAACTATACTTCAATTAAAAAAAATTCAGAACACTTGGGTCTGGTCAGCCTTCCAAAAGTTTGCTGAGTTTTAAAATGGATTTGAATGATTTTCAAGAAACCATCCCAAGAAGATAGATGTTGGATGTATAAATAATTGCAGATCATAGACAGGTGAAAGTCTGCACATGTATTTGTACATCAAGCTCGTTTTTCTGGTCTTTGGGAACCCGAAAAACAAGCCATTATACTTGCACAGCCATTTATCTCACTTTCTGAATTAGGTTTGTTTTTTTTTTTTAGTTGCTCTAAGAGAACATTTAATTTTAACATCACAATAGTGAGAGCTCTGGAAAATAATCCCCCTCCCACCCTGACAGGCTTTGCTGTGCAGTAACTTCAGGTACAAATAACAATTGGTACGTTAGAGTATTGTCCAAAGATTAGATAATATGACCGGAAGGGAAAAATATGTCTCCATTTCTCTCTAGGATGGGGAACATTCCGAAAGCTACGCCTTGACGTAAGATTTTGAACATTGGTAAATTTGTTTGAAATAACCAAAAGGTCACCAGGGAGGCAGCTCGGATAATCAAAGGTCAAGGTTTTCAGCCAGATGGGCCTGCATTCGAACCCCCACAGGCTGTTCCACCACTTATTAGCCGTGTCACCTTGGTGACTTGACCTCCATAAACCTCAGAGACCTGAGCTTTGACGCGGGAATCAGGTAAACCCTGAGATGAGTGAAAGGAATGAGAGGGGAAATGAGGCCCACCGTGGATGCGCCTGGCAGGTAGGAAGCGCTCAATAACTATGCATCACTTAAAGGGCCTGGCATCACTCTATTGCTAAGCCCTTGGAAGCACAGAGATGATAGAAGAGAGACCAACCGGCAGCCTTCCTCATCTCTCTTTCCTTTTAAATTTGGTCTCTGTTGGATTTGAGCGACGGGGCCAGGGCCCCCCACCTCACACAGGGCCAGTGTCTGTGGGCTCGGTGACAGCTGGGAGGCCCGTTAGGCTGACCTGGGGCCCCAGAAAGTTCTCATATGGTTTTCACATCACCAGGCTTGTTTTGACTTTCCTGAGCTTTCTCACCACAATCCCTCTGTGACTCTGGGAGAGAGGGAGGGAGGCCATCTCCAGTGAGAGCTGCACACAGACGCGCAGCCGATGGCACAAGGAAGGAAAACACCTCCCAGGCCTGCGCCGAACACCCCAGAATGGTCCCCTGCAGCGACTCTCCCCTGGCTCTCCTTCCCAGGCTCCCAGCCTCTAGCCTGCGTTGGCCTCCCAAGGACTCAACTGTGTCTGCTTTTTCTTCCCAGAGGAGGACGGGTGGGGGAATTTGACAGGCGAACAAAAGCCATGAGCAGCGTCTGGTCTGGCCGAGGAGGTCCTTGGGCTCTGCTGGGCTGACGTGGGCTGGACCCTCCGGCAGCTGCTCTGTGACAATTGCTCCTTGGGTCAGTTCCAATTCTGGCAACTGGTCATCCAGAAATAAAGATGGCTCAAGGAAATGAGACCCTTCCTAGGTGCTGGGTAATGGAGTGGGTTCTGGATATAGTGTGTGAGTACTGTGTGAAGCCTCATCGATAATAACGATAATAATGATAATTCAAGCAATATGTGTTGAGCTCCATATTTATTGAGCTCCAACTATATACCCGGCACTGGACTAGAGCTGAACAAAACAAGTAACGGTGAAACTTTATTGTGTCGGCATGGGTGCAAAGCACTTTTCATGCGTTATCTTAACTGGTCTGCTCCTTAGCCTCAGGTAGTGGAGACTGTAATTAGTCCCATTCTTCAGCTGAACAAACTGAGGCTCAGAAAAATAAAGCAACTTGGCCAAAATACCATCACTAGCATGGAGGCCACAGGTAGGATGGTGGGCAAAAAGTGAACCCAGGACCCTGACAGTTGAGGAGTGACCATTACCATGTACCGTGGACCACCCGAAATGTCCACCCTAGGACTTCCGTTATGTGCAGTGCATCTAACTTTAATGCCTCCAAGATTCCTTCCCATTCTGGAATCCTGACTATGAACACAATGTCCAGCTTGGCTCTCAGCCCTTCACCTGCTAACCTTTGGAGCCATGCAGAGCTTTACCCATTCCTCTACTTTCCCCTCCACCTCAGACTGGGGGCCTTCCCCTGGCTAAGGGAGGAGAGGGCTTCCCAGCCCTGGCTTCCCTCCCCCTCGGCCCAGGGGAGCATGTCTCCACCTGCTCTTGCAACCTCTTCTAATTCCTGAGTCCCCGCCTTGTTCTGAGACGAAGCTGCCATTTCTACCATGACGCCCTCCTGCCCGCCAGGGTCCTCCTTACCCATCTTGCTGCCTGTCTGGTGCTGGGGGGCCCCCTGAACTGGGCTCCTGCTGGGCGTTTGCTAATAGGGATACAGGGAGGGAAGGAGAGAGTCTGTGAAGCTCTGGAGAAAAGCTTCCAATTACTGGCTCTAAGGGGTCAGTTTGGTGGGAAATGGAAGGCTAGTACTTTTTTTTTTAAGATTTCTCTTACTTTTTCAGTTCTTTTTTTTTTTTTTAATGTATTATTTATTTTGGCTGCCTTGGGTCTTAGTTGCGGCACGCGGGATCTTTTGTTGCAGTGTGCGGGCTTCTCTCTAGCGCACAGGCTCAGTTGCTCCGCGGCATGTGGGATCTTAGATCCCCGACCAGGGATCAAACCCATGTCCCCCACATTGACAGGCAGATTCTTAACCGCTGGACCACGAGGGAAGTCCCTGGAAGGCTAGCATTTTGAGGTTTCAGGCCTTAGGTCTGGGTATCTAACTTCAAGGGAGGAGGAAGCATAATCTCTTCTGCCTGCATTTCCACTCTGGACACCGCATCTTTATCATCAACAGTTGACCAACAACTGCACCTCCTCCTTCAGCTCAGTTTCAAGCATCCCCCTGACCACCACCTCCCACTTTTCCAGCTCCCTTTCCCCACGGCTTGTCTCACACCATTCTCTGGCCTTGGGGGGCAGAGACTCCCTTAAGTCTACAGGCAGTGTACCCCCTACCACACGTCCCTTCCTCAGTTGCCTCTATCCCCCATTTGGTGCCCGTGGTCCACGTCTATAGTCACTTCCTTGCAAGAACCCTCAACCCCTTTCCCTCTCTCTTTTTGTTGTAGTTCCCTGGCAAAACATGAACCCTACTTAAATGTTAGTCCACATCAGTGTGCAGGCCGATGAACAAGGCTAGAAGAGAACACCTCCCATGCTGGCCGGTCTCACTTTACCTCTTTGACCACGAACCTCAGGTCAGTCCTGAGTCTGCTCACTGATCCTCGTATGTGTCCCGACCTCTCCTTCCACGTCCTCACTCACAGTTGATGGCCTTGCTTTCTGTTTCACTGCTAGAATGGGAACAGAGTGATGGGAAGAGACTCCCACGTGCCCCCCTCCCCCTGCCCCCGCCCCACCTGCTTCGCTCCCATATCCTGACTTCCGCCAGTTAGGAGAGAGGCCAGTGCCAGCTGCATCAAAGCCAAAGATTTTCCTGAAACTCAAGAAACCTCCACTTCCTTTCATTTCACTGGCCAGAACTGTGTTGCATCCTCCTTGCTGCAAAGGAGACTGAGAAAGTAGAGGTTGCCCTTTTCTGCTTCTGTAGCAAAAGGAGCGAGGGCCAGGGGGTTGCGACTGGCTGTTGCAGTGTCTGCCACAAATACAGTCTCATTCTCTGAGACTCATTCACGGCAGTGAAGCGGTTTCCTGTATTATCTGATGTTCTCCCAGAGGCTCCCTCCCTTCTCAAAGTGGGGGGCCGCTCATGGACACTGTCGTCCTAGGTGGAGGAGGGTCCTCAGCCAGGCTAAGAGGAAGGGGATAGCTCTTCCAGGCCTTTTGACTTCCTATTTCCCCCTCAACCTTAATCAACACCCTAACTACTACCTTATTCAATCGATGGGATGCAATCCCTACAACCTAAACTTGAGCATGGGGGTTCTGTTTTGTTTATGCTTCTTTCTTATGGATTGGTAGCCACTCCTTCATATTCCCTCAACCACTTATTTATGCTGGGAATTGAGCTTGCTTTATTAAAAAAAGACAGAGATACAATGAAACTCTAAACCGATTAAAACAATGAAGGCTTAGCAATGAAGTTGTGGAATAGTTACACCAGGGTGTTCAGGATGAGGAAAATGCATCCAGTTAAGTGCAAATCTCACATCTGAGCTTCTTAGGAGACAAAATAGCGTGTGGTAGCCACGAAAGAGTGAAAGGGTGTCAGGGGTGGGGAGAGAGGGGATTGGATGAAGACGGTCAAAAGGTACAAACTTCCAGTTATAAGATAAATAAATACTGGGGATGTCGTGTACCACATGTTAAATATGATTTAACTGCTCTATATGAAAGGTGTTAAGAGAGTAAACCTTAAGAGTTCCCATCACAAGGAAAAATATTTAAAAATTTCCTTAAAGGCTTCCCTGGTGGCACAGTGGTTGGGAGTCTGCCTGCCGATGCAGGGGACACGGTTCGTGTCCTGGTCCGGGAAGATCCCACATGCCGCGGAGCGCCAGGGCCCTTGTGCCACAACTACTGAGCCTGCACTCTAGAGCCCGTGAGCCACAACTACTGAGCCTGTATGCCACAACTACTGGGGCCCGTGTGCCTGGAGCCCATGCTCTGCAACAGGAGAGGCCGCCGCAGTGAGAATCCCATGCACAGCAGCAAAGAGTGGCCCCCGCTCGCTGCAACTAGAGAAAGCCTGCACGCAGCAGTGAAGACCCAACACAGCCAAAAATAAATAAAATTAAAAAAAAAAAAGAGGTTATTTGAATAGTAAACAGTAAATAAGGTCATGAGAGAGAGGCACGGTTTTGGTAACCTTCAGTGACCATGGTTCTGTGCAACCAGTTATTATCCAGGAAGGCCACACTGTGGACGACCACAGAAGTCCCACTGCTGTGAAGTGAGGCGAGCATTGTATGACTGAGTGTTGGCCAACTTTTCATCCAGCCCACTGTGGACTCTTTGGTGGCGCCTAAGAGTTGATTTTGACAGAATGCACTTTCTTGATGGGCAAAAACTTCAGTGGTTATGGTGGCAGCCGTGGCAGAGAAGGTGAATGATGTGGGAATAAGGAAGGTGGCAGAAGCTACAATGCCCTTAGGCAATTACAATTAACCTTCAAATTTTGTTTCAGGAAAGAACCAAAATGTTGGAGGCGGAAACCCTGGCTCTTATGGTGGTAGAGGTCACCCTTCTGGCAAACCACAAGCCCCAGGTGGCTCTGGTGGCTCCAGGCTGTGGCAGGTGCTGGGGTGGGGACAGATATCGCCGCTGGGAGATAAGCCTTGGCAGGGGTGGCAAGAGGGAAAAGTGACAGGGCAGCTGCACTTCAGTCAGGGCTGACAGCCATGCTACGTGCACCGTGTGGCACCCCGGGTCCCTGCTGATGGGCAGTTCTTATTGCTCAGGTTTTGTGCCATAAGACTGATGAATATTTCCAGCGTCATGCCTCAATAAGGCAGACTTGTGAATTCAGCCAAGCAGTACTTAGCCCTCTAAGCCATATCTGACAGTATGTACCTTTAGGCCAAGGCCTCTGAAACAACCCCAAGTTCTCCTCCTGTGGGGCCTTATCTTCACTTGGACTCAATGTCTTATAGGGTCCCCAGAGATAGCTGCAGAATCAGGGAACCTCAGAGTCCTGAGGACACCTCAGAAATGTTCTAAACAACCTTATTTTACAGAAGGGAAAACTGAAGTACAGACAGAATTATTCTTTGGGTTCAAATAAAAACTGGCTGGACCAGTTTATTATTAATTAATTAATTTTAGATCTTTAAATTTTACTCAGTTGAATTTTGTTCTTTTTTTTTCCCCCACACCTTTATTGGAGTATAAATGCTTTACAATGTTTTCTTAGTTTCTGCTGTATAACAAAGTGAATCAGCTATACGTGTACATATATCCCCATATCCTCTCCCTGTTGCGTCTCCCTCCCACCCTCCCTATCCCACCCCTCTAGGTGGTCACAAAGCACCGAGCTGATCTCCCTGTGCTGTGCGGCTGCTTCCCACTAGCTATCTATTTTACGTTTGGTAGTGTATATATGTCAATGCTACCCTCTCACTTCGTCCCAGCTTCCCCTTCCCTGTCCCCCATGCCCTCAAGTCCGTTCTCTACGTCTGCGTCTTTAGTCCTGCCCTGCCACTAGGTTCATCAGTACCAGTTTTTAAAATTCCATATATATGCGTTAGCATACGGTATTTGTTTTTCTCTTTCTGACTTACCTCACTCTGTATGACAGATTCTAGGTCCATCCCCCTTACTACAAATAATTCAATTTCATTCCTTCTTATGGCTGAGTAATATTCCATTGTATATATTGCCACATCTTCTTTATCTATTCATCTGTTGATGGACACTTAGGTTGCTTCCATGTCCTGGCTATTGTAAATAGAGCTGCAGTGAATATTGTGGTACCTGACTCTTCTTGAATTATGGTTTTCTCAGGGTATATGCCCAGTAGTGGGATTGTTGGGTCATATGGTAGTTCTATTTTTAGTTTTTTAAGGACCCTCCATACTGTTCTCCATAGTGGCTGTATCAATCTACATTCTCACCAACAGTGCAAGGGGGTTCCCTTTTCTCCACACCCTCTCCAGCATTTATTGTTTGTAGATTTTTTGATGATGACCACAATGACCTCACTGTGGTCTTGATTTGCATTTCTCTAATGATTAATGATGTTGAGCATCTTTTCATGCATTTGTTGGTCGTCTGTATGTCTTCTTTGGAGAAATGTCTATTCAGGTCTTCTGCTCAGTTTTGGATTGGTTTGTTTGTTTTTGTGATATTGAGTTGCATGAGCTGCTTGTATATTTTGGAGATTAATCCTTTGTCAGTTGCTTCGTTTGCAAATATTTCCTCCCATTATGAGGGTTGTCTTTTCTTCTTGTGTATGGTTTCATTTGCTGTGCAAAAGCTTTTAAGTTTCATTGTGTCCCATTTGTTTATTTCAGTTTTTATTTCCATTTCTGTAGGAGGTGGGTCAGAAAGGATCTTGCTATGATTTATGTCATAGAGTGTTCTGCCTATGTTTTCCTCTAAGAGTTTGATAGTGTCTGGCCTTACATTTAGGTCTTTAATCCATTTTGAGTTTATTTTTGTGTATGGTGTTAGGGAGTGTTCTAATTTCATTCTTTTACTTGTAGCTGTCCAGTTTTCCCAGCACCACATCTTGAAGAGGCTGTTTTTTGCCTCCTTTATCAAAGATAAGGTGACCATATGTGCGTGGGTTTATCTCTGGTCTTTCTATCTCATTCCATTAATCTATATTTCTGTTTTTGTGCCAGTACCAGACTGTCTTGACTACTGTAGCTTTGTAGTATAGTCTGAAGTCAGGGAGCCTGATTCCTCTGGCTCTGTTTTTCTTTCTCAAGATTGCTTTGGCTATTCGGGGTCCTTTGTGTTTCCATACAAATTGTAAAATTTCTTGTTCTAGTTCTGTGAAACATGCCATTGGTAATTTGATAGGGATTGCATTGAACCTGTAGATTGCTTTGGGTAGTATAGGCATTTTCACAATATTGATACTTCCAATCCAGGAGCATGGTATATCTCTCCATCTGTTTGATTTCTTGCATCAGTGTTTTATAGTTTTCTGAGTACAGGTCTTTTGCCTCCTTAGGTAGGTTTATTCCTAGGTATTTTATTCTTTTTGTTGCAATAGTAAATGAGATTGTTTCCTTAATTTCTCTTTCTGATCTTTTGTTGTTAGTGTATAGGAATGAAAGAGATTTCTGTGCATTAAATTTGTATCCTGCAACCTTACCAATTTCATTGATTAGTTCTAGTGTTTTCTGGTGGCATCTTTAGGATTTTCTATGTAGAGTGTCATGTCATTGGCAAACAGTGACAGTTTTACTTCTTCTTTTCCAATTTGTATTCCTTTTATTTCTTTTTCTTCTCTGATTGCTGTGGCTAGGACTTCCAATACTACATTGAATAATAGTGGCAAGAGTGGACATCCTTGTCTTGCTGCTGATCTTAGAGGAAATGCTTTCAGTTTTTCACCATTGAGAATGATGTATGCTGTGGGTCTGTCATATATGGCTTTTATTATGTTGAGGTAGGTTCCCTCTATGCCTACTTTCTGGTGAGTTTTTATCATAAATGGGTGTTGAATTTTGTCAAAAGCTTTCTCTGCATCTATTGAGATGATCATATGGTTTTTACTCTTTAATTTGTTACTATCGTGTATCACATTGATTGTTTTGCATATACTGAAGCATCTTTGCATCCCTGGGATAAATCCCACTTGCTCATGGTGTCTGATCCTTTTAATGTGCTGTTGGATTCTGTTTGCTAGTATTTTGTTGAGGAGTTTTGCATCTATGCTTATCAGTGATATTTGTCTATAATTTTCTTTTTTTGTGATATCTTTGTCTGGTTTTGGTATCAGGGTGATGGTGGCCTCATAGAATGAGGTTGAGTGTTCCTCCCTCCACGGTTTTTCGGAAGAATTTGAGAAAGATAGATGTTAACTCTTCTATAAATGTTTGATAGAATTTCCCTGTGAAGCCATCTGGTACTGGACTTTTGTTTGTTGGAAGATTTTTAATTACAGTTTCAATTTCATTACCTGTGATTGGTCTGTTTATATTTTCTAATTCTTCCTGGTTCAATCTTGGAAGGTTGTACTTTTCCAAGAATTTGTCCATTTCTTCCAGGTTGTCCATTTTATTGGCATATAGTTGCTTGTAGTAGTCTCTTATGATCTTTTGTATTTCTGCGGTGTCAGTTTTAATCTCTCCTTTTTCATTTCTAATTTTATTGATTTGAGTCTTCTCCCTTTTTTTCTTGATGAGTCTGGCTAAAGGTTTATCAATTTTGTTTAACTTCTCAAAGAATGAGCTTTTAGTTTTATTGAACTCTGCTACTGTTTTGTTTGTTTCTATTTCATTTATTTCTGCTCTGATCTTTATGATTTCTTTCCTTCTACTAATTTTGGGTTTTCTTTGTTCTCCTTTTTCTAGTTGCTCTAGGTGTAAGTTTAGATTGTTTATTTGAGATTATTCTTGTTTCTTGAGGTGAGCTTGAATTAATATGAACTTCCCTCTCAGAACTGCCTTTGCTGCGTCCCATAGGTTTTGGATCGTCATGTTTTTGTTGTCACTTGTTTCTAGGTATTTTTTGATTTCCTCTTTGATTTCTTCAATGATCTCTTGGTTATTTAGCAGTGCACTGTTTAGCTTCCATATATTTGTGTTTTTTACTGTTTTTTTCCCTGTAACTGAATTCTAATCTCATAGCGGTGTGGTTGGAAAAGATGCTTGATACGATTTCAATTTTCTTAAATTTTCTAAGGTTTGATTTGTGACCCAAAATGTGATCTATTGTGGAGAATGTTCCGTGTGCACTTGAGAAGAAAGTGTATTCTTCCGCTTTCGGGTGGAATGTCCTAAAAATATCAATTAAGTCTATCTGGTCTATTGTGTCATTTAAAGCTTTTGTTTCCTTATTTATTTTCTGTCTGGGTGATCTGTCTATTGGTGTAAGTGGGGTGTTAAAGTCCCCCACTATTATTGTGTTACTGTTGATTTCTCCTTTTATGGCTGTTAGAATTTGCCTCATGTATTGAGCTGCTCCTATTTTGGGTGCAAAAATATTTATAATTGTTATGTTTTCTTCTTGAATTGATCCCTTGATCATTGTGTAGTGTCCTTCCTTATCTGTTGTAGCAGTCTTTATTTTAAAGTCTATTTTAACTGATATGAGAATTGCTACTCCAGCTTTCTTGTGATTTCCATTTGCATGGAATATCTTTTTCCATCCCCTCACTTTCAGTCTGTATGTGTCCCTAGGTCTGAAGTGGGTTTCTTGTAGACAGCACAGATAAGGGTCTTGTTTTTGTATCCATTCGGCCAGTCTGTGTCTTTTGGTTGGAGCATTTAATCCATTTACATTCAAGGTGATTATCAATATGTATGTTCCTATTACCATTTTCTTAATTGATTTGGGTTTGTTTTTGTAGGTCTTTTTCTTCTCTTGTGTTTCGTGCTTAGAGAAGTTCCTTTAGCATTCGTTGTAGAGCTGGTTTGGTGTTGCTGAATTCTCGTAGCTTTTGCTTGTCTGTAAAGCTTTTGATTTCTCCATCAAATCTAAATGGGATCCTTGCTGGGTATAGTAGTCTTGGTTGTAGGTTTTTCTTTTTCATCACTTTAAATATGTCCTGCCACTCCCTTCTGGCTTGCAGAGTTTCTGCTGAAAGATCAGCTGTTAACCTAAAATAATAATAACCATAAAATAATGTATGTACTGTCTGATACATACCTCTTATCATTACTAATAATAATCCATCAAGTACTTTAGCATAATTTCAAGTATTCACATCCTCACTGGTCTTTGAGGTAGGGAGTATATAGTAATTCCTTCGATTAACCTAAGATCACATGGGAAGCAGGTGGTAGAGGTGGAACTTAGACCTGGAGACACAAACATCTCTACCCTCTGCCCACCCCATGATGCTTAGATTGTCCAGTGCATGTGGGCTGGTCATTGGACATGAAAGCCCTTTGAGAAATGTCATCTAAATTCCATTTTTCTGTCTTCCAGAGAGACACACAAAATGCAAGCAAGAGAAGTAGAAAGCTCCCAAGGACTCTAGGGCAGTGTACCCTGACCCAGGCAGGCCCTGTTCTACTTTAATGTCATGAGCAGGACCCATATGAGCCAAATAAGACCCCAGAAGAGACTGTTCATTTACACATGGTGCGGGGCGGGGAGCATGAGTTGGAGTTCTGCTCTTTGACCTGCCTGGCATTCATTTCCTAACTGTAAGCAACCTGTTTTCACTCCTGGTCCCAGGGATCCAGTGGGGCTGATCTCACCCACTCTGCTCCAGGGCTGGGCACATAATCTACACCTGGCCGATCAGGATTTTCTATCCTCTTGGCCAAGATGATTGCCTTTGGGCTGGGAATGTAACCCAAGCCAGGCCAATGAGACTCAATCCTGGAACTTTTACTGGAGATACTGGGAAAGAGGTTTTTCCTTTGAGCTGAGAGTTGCGAGCTATGTGGCTGAGGTAAGCCTGGAGCTTCCAAGGACAACGACCTGGCCAGAGCCTGCCTGAGAACAAAGACGGGCAAGAGAGGAGAGGCTGGCCTGGGACCTGTGGACCTACGGATGCTATTGGAGCCTACGAGCCCAGCCATACCTGAACCCACCAAGTCTACCTGTGGATTTTCCAGTTACACAAGCCCAGAAATTCCATTGTGATCCTTAAGCCAGTTTGAATTGAGTTTCTGTCATTTTTATCTGCAGGAAGTATCCCGAATGCTTTGAAAAGAGAGATTCTTTTCCTATCTTCCCTAGATAAGATGACGACCACTCCACCAGCCTTGTTCTTCTGCTCCTTAGCTGAGACCAGTTCTGCTCTCTCAGCTAAAGGCATCATGGATTATTCTTCAGCATCACAGGCTGACACTGTGATGACCCCATCTCCAACAATGACCTCAGGACTGAGGGATTTCAGTTGGAATGGGAGACAGCTGTGAGCAGAGGCTTTCTATGGAAAAGACTCAGCCTTTCTATTGCTTTGCTGAGTCAGGCTTTCTATGGAAATCTCTCTTCATCGTTTTAAGCAATTAGACATCAGCTGTGACATTAAGCCAGCTTCCCACTATATAAGCCATCAACATGACAGTAGTATCCACTTCCCCAAAGCCAGGGTTTCATTCATTTATTCCCTGCACTCACCAGATACCAGGCTTGTGACTGTTAGCTGATGTTCAGTAAATCACACAGCTGATGAGAAGGAAAAGTTGAAGTTTTGCAGAAACTAGGGCAGAGCAGTCCATAAATTTTTACTGACTTCACTTTTCTCACTCAAGTAAGTGTTTAATGAGGTAGAGAGAAAGGTATCATTACAGGTTTGGAATTATTCTCCGCCACTGGCCTTCCAGAGGGAGTAAAGCTATTTATTCCACAGCACAGGCTGGAGAATCAAACCATTTCGGGTGTCTGGTCTGTCTCCAGAGGGGCTGAATCTGTTTGTACTCATGCTGACCTTTCATCGTGGAAGGAAGGCAACCCCTTGGGGGCTTTGTAGAGGCTAGTTTGTAAATCTAGCATCTGTCTATAAATGTGCTTTAATTTTCACCTCTCCCTCTTTGGCACCTCTCCACCTGCAGCCTTCTTCAGGTCTATTCTATTGGGAGGACAGGAATGAGTGGGCACAAATAAGAACTGACCCAGTCCCTGGAGTCTGGCAGGATCTGGTTGGCTGGTTCCTATTCTTGGACTTGACCCTGAACCTAATACTTCTGCACCTACAGCAGTGCCTGACACATAATGGCCACGCAATCCAGGCTAAGTTGAGGCACAGCTCCAAAGGCCCCATTCAGATTTATTCTACATGGTGCTCCAGCGGTGCCATTTATACAGGAAACAATGTGAATGGGGCTCCCTGGAATTGGGCAACTCAACGACTGCACGCAATATATTGGGTGGGCCAAAACGTTTGTTTGTTGCCTGAACGTACTTTTTGGCCAACCCAATATTTTGCTGCTGAATAGACGTATGAATGGATGAATGCACTCCTGGTTGGTCACGCTTTGGCTTCTCTCCTTGAACACCCAAGGTTCTCCTTTCCACTACCTTGCCTTTACATTCTATTCACAAATCTTGACTGGATGGCATCAGCCTCTGGATGAATCCTGTTCCCATGCCAGTCCGCTTTCCATTTAAGCAATCTGATCGCTTACTTTAGCTTCCGGACATGTTCTGCTCCAGCAGCCAATTATTTAGGGTTCCGGGCCCTCACCATCCTCCAGCAGATTTGTGGTTCCCTTTACCCCCTCTCCCCTATCTCTCTTTCACTCCTGCTTGATCCTGCATGTGGACTTTTGCTCCTAGAATGTCAAGGCACCAGGGTCAGTGGTTTTAGCTTCTTTGTTTCTTGTAGAAAAACACATGTCAGAAATGGACAATCATTCAAGTCGGTCATTAAATTGTGGTCCATTTCTGACATTAACTATGGTCGCAGTGTTTCTTCTCTTATTTCCTTTGGTTCCTCAAACCCTACTGTGAGAGCACCTCATGCCTATTGGAACCTTGAGGTTCCCCACTAGGTTTGGGCACTAGCAAGTTCAAATACAAGTCTAAACGCCCTGGCTTCCAGCTTCCAAATCCTTCCATCATCTGGCAGCATCTTACTCATCCAATCCAAGTTCCCACTCAATCCTGGCACAATTCCTTCTGTCAGTGCAGCCTTTTCCACCCCTCTCCAAGATGCCACGTTCATTCCTCCTTCAAATGCACTGTCTCATCCAAATCTCACTCATCCCTCAAAGTCCAGCTCAACTTCCAGCTCTTTTAAGAAGTCTCCTGTGGCCACGCCAGCCCTATTGATCTTCCTCTTTCTCCTTAAGTACAACTGACACACTGTATGTATCACAATATATCATCCATTCTTTCCTCTGTAAATCTTGCCTTCCTAACTAGCCTGTACATTCCCTGGGAGCAGGGATCATGCCAGATGATTTCATTGACCTTCACATGGCCTCACACACATGATAATGTAAGCAAATAAATTTGACTAATCCTACTTCATGGTTAAATACCTAATCTTTCTGGTGTATCTTCTTTTATTTTTTATAAATTTATTTATCTTTTATTTTTGGCTGTGTTGGGTCTTTGTTGCTGCACACAGGCTTTCTCTAGTTGAGGCGAGCAGGGGCTACTCTTCGTTGCAGTGCGCAGGCTTCTCATTGCAGTGGCTTCTCTTGTTGCAGAGCACGGGCTCTAGGTGCACAGGCTTCAGTAGTTGTGGCGTGTGGGCTCAGTAGTTGTGGCTTGTGGGCTCTAGAGTGCAGGCTCAGTAGTTGTGGCTCACGGGCTTAGTTGCTCCATGGCATGTGGGATCTTCCTGGACCAGGGCTTGAACCCGTGTCCCCTGCACTGGCAGGCGGATTCTTAACCAGTGTGCCAACATGGAAGTCCCCTACTTTTTAAACCATTTTAAAAGCACTGGCTTTTTCAACTTTTCAGCATCACGTTGATGAGGACAAGTGAACATATGTTTGCCAGGGCTGCAGAACAAACTAGAATACTCTCCTCTAAACCCCTGCTGGAGCCTGTTACCTACACATAATGGTCACATGGGAAGAACACACGAAGCAACCAAGGTTCTGCGGATGATTTAATGCTCAAGTGGGGCTGTGGCATTTGTCAACAGCCACCAGTGTTCAGCAAATGTGCTTCTGGTCACTGAGCACCGGGACTATTGTAAAGCATTATCTCTGCTCTGAATGGGGCTGATGTTATGTAATAGAAGGACAGAAGGTGGAAAAAGCAAAACACCAAGAAATAGATGAATGCCACTTTTCCTTTTTTAAAGCACCTTTCAGAGTACCTGGCTTATCGTTGGAGTTAAATTGAATTTCACTCCACCGACCCAGTTCTAAGTACACAGTCCCTCGGTACCTGGGAGGCCCCTCAGTTGCCCAAATCTGCCGATGCTCAAGTCTCTTATATAAAATATTGTATACAGTCTGGCTTCCTCTTCTGTGGGTTTTGCATCCCTGGGTATGGAGGGCTGACTGTGGTTTCTTTTTCAGGTCTTGAGACTTCTGGGCAAAATGCAGAGGTGGTTGAACTGAATGCTTAAGTTAAGTTCAAGAAGCGATAGTCTTTCCTCTTCCCACCCTGGGAATAAGCTGCAAGTCTTCATTTTGTTCTCGCTTTTCCGATTAGCCAGTCCTCAACTTTCTATTCTCTGACCCTAAATTGACATGCTAACATCCTGATCAAATCCCAGCCCTGTAGCTGTGGTCGGGTGCTCTTACCCTGGTGGGTTAGATGAGAAGCAATTTTCTAAAATATAAATGAGAAGTCATTTTTAACAACTGTAGCTCCTACCACACACCACACACACACACACACACACACAGAGCTTGGGGCTCCAGTCTTTCCCCAACCTGCTGCTTTCTTCATCCTTGCATTTCATACATTCCTTTCCAAACATAAAGCCCCTCCACCTGCAAGTTGCATAGAAGATGAAAAAGCAAGAGGAAGGCTGAGGATAGAGGCACTTGGCCCTGGAGAGGCGGGACGGTAGAGCATCCTGAGAGGCAGGCGGCAGGCTGTGGGTGGTAGGGCTCTGGAGCCGGGCTGTCTGGGTTCGAACATTGCCTTTCCCACTTCCCACCTGTATCATCTTGAACAAACCACTGAGCTTTTCTGGGTCTGTCTGTAAATAGCGGGACAACAGTATTAGCTGTGTCTTGTGTGTTTGTGGTGACAATTAACTGAGTCAATACATATGGAGCTCTTGGAATAGTGCCTGGGACATGGTATGTGCCTAATCGGTAGTACCATTGTCAGGGAAGGCACGTGAGTCCCCTCGGTACCAGGATAAGACCCACACGAGACAGCGAACAACAGGAAACAGTCCGACCTGTTCCTGCACAAAATCTGCTCTATTCATTCATTTTACTATTTACTGAGACCTAGTATGTGCAAGGCACAGAGAATACAGTCCCTGCCCTCGTGAGCTTACGGGCCAGCCTGTCTGTACCTGCACAGACTGGACGCTGGCTGTGCAGCATGGTGGCCAGCCCCCAGGAAGGTCCAGGAGTCCCTCCCCGTCACTCTCCCTCCTTGTCGACATCCTTCCCACGTAGATTCCAGAATCAGCCACCCATCCAAATCCCCGATAAACTCACCCCCTTGGTTCCCTGAGACGCCACACCCCTTCCTCTGCTTCTGCTTCCCTGAGCCACACCCTCCCTATTCCCATCTCATTTTAGCTGGTCCTCTGGTTCCCGAAGCATTTTCAGTGGATGTGACCTGCCTGTTCTGCTCTCCTTGCGCCGTCCTCACCATCGTCCTGTCGTTTCCTCGTCTTATCCCCCAGTTTGGGCCGTTGGCCTCAATTCTGCTTCCCAAGACACCAGCCGGCCAGCCACAGCACCCTCTCCATCTTCTGCCCCTGGCAGTGGCCTCCGACTGCAAAGCCATCCTCTTCGTTCGTCTCCTGGAATCAGTGAAAAGACTGAGCCAGTGCGTGGTGCAGCCCGGGAGCCTGCCTCACGTCCAGAGCCCTTCTCCATCTGTGTTCTCACGCCCACACTCCCTGTGCCCCCTCCGGTCCTGACTCCCCTGCCATGCCCGTCCACAGTTCTAGCTTCCCCAGGCTCTCTCCACTGCCTCTTTTCTCAGTGCTTAGAAAATGCACAGATTCTTTCATGTGTTGACTTTCTCACGACACCTAGAAGTGCCACATTTATTTACCCTTCTAGGTTCTGGAGACGAAGCAACGAAGAACACAGCATCTCTACTCCTGTGGAGTTTACACTGCAGTGTACAGAGCTGGACCATAAACAAGCAAATAGTGTAGCGTGAAGGGTGAAGGATACGGCGAGTTGAAGCACAGCCCAGTGGCCCTGGGCCTGGGGCTGAACTGGGAAGGAGGGACGGAGGGACAGGGGGACAGGTCGTGCCATAGAAGGGCCTCCTGTGGGTCAGGCTATTTCATAATGATGAGGGAGAAGCTGCGAAGGGCTCCCTTAAGATGCCGCTTGGCCAATTGGAGGAATTTCTTGAGCCGGCTGCTGTCCAGCACAACTGTCTGGAAATTGTTCTCCACAATGTTCTTGGGCTGGGTGTGTGCTGTTACCTCAGGGAGCCTGCCACATTCTGCCCTAGAATCACAGCGGGTCTGGTTGATAAGCAGTGCACTAGCTCATCCAGAAGACATGGTTCCATCTGTTGCCTGCAGATAGGAAGAGAGGAATGCCTTGGCTCCTGGCTCTATCGGCTGTTATGGCAAATAAACACAAGAAAGGCTTCAGCCTGGCTCTTTTCACCCTATCTCCTCATCCAGGTCCAGGTAAGGAGGGATTTGGGAGAGGATTTGACTGAGCTGTTAATAGACGACTTCCCTACAATTGATCACGGGACAATCCAGGCTGGAAAAAGAACTCCACTTCATTTTCATAACGAAGATATAAAAGGATTAAACGTTTACAATTTACCAGGTACTTTCATGTGCCTAATCTCAATGGACATTCAACATATGTATGACACAAAATCTGTTATAATTTATTTACCATTGAGCTAAATATATTTTTTTGTTAGAATGGGGGTACACATTCTTTGCAAAAAAGTTAAGTTGTTGTTGTTTGCTTTTAGAGCCAGTTAAGAATTGTCTCAAAATACACGGGAGTTTTCCTATCTTGAAAAACAGTTAAGATCCTGGAGCAGCTAACTTTACATTCCAAATGAATTAATAATGGACCTCACAGAACATTCCCAGCAGAGATGCCCCAGCATACCAAACTTCATGTTCCTCAGGCTTGGAATGTGTAATTCTTCTACAAGCTACTTTCTGCTATGTGCAGCTCTATTTTGGGACTAGGTTGCTTCTTTATATAGAAACCAGTACTCCTGTCAAATCAAGTGAGTACGTGAGTCATTTGTGCATTTCCTAAAAACGATCGCATCCAATTTTTCTCATCTGCTATCCATTTTCTTTTTCAATCAGAAGGGAGGTGCATTAACAATGCGGATGTCTTGGTGAAAATCCTAAACTCTCACAGAATGCCGTTAGAATGAAAATGCTTTTAGCAGTGACTGAATTTCATGCTTGTTAAAGAAATGATCACATCACCATTTCCACGTTCACAAACCAAGTAACTCACATATCTCTGCTACCTTGGGGCCCCATTTCTATAGTTCACACTATGACCCATGATATTTTAGATACTCCTGAATGCCCTGAGCCAGGGAGGCTGATGAGAGCTTAGAAAGGATTTCATGGTTCCTGTGATTTTTGAGAGCCGGACAAAGCAACGAGAATCAGTGGCTTTGGCCCCAAACAAGGTTTCATTCCACCATCCAGGTGATTCGGGCAATGGAGGGAAGTGAAGCTTGTTCTCTCATAACATAGATGGATAGGTATGAAGTTTTGATTTCCTTTTAGCTTCGAACATTATGCTAAGGAGTTGAGGCTGTGAGGAGAGGCTTTGTCTTCTCTGCAAAGACAAATAAGGAGGCCTGAAGTGTCCTTAGGTGATCTTTCAAGCACCCCAAGGGAAAGTCGGAGGGCAAATATTAGATGTGTCCAATCTACAGAGGAATTTGGAACCAAAGATTCTGCTAAACAATTGGCTCAGTTGTCTGAATCTTTCTGAACCATTTCTGTTTGTGCGTATCACCTGATCCCAGTAGCCCGTCAAGTGTCCCAAGAGCAATCATTTCTGGGGGACCGATACTTATTCCCCTTGGCTCCTTAGTCTTCTGTACAAGTGATGGGCTGGAGAGAGAAGCGGCAGGATCCTTGTATGCTTGAAGGGTTCTTTCCACTGGAGAAAAGAAGAAGAAATGATCTCAGAGAAAGTCAGCACTGTCTAGCTCCAATATTTTAAGACCTTTCATTTAATGACGAGAACTCCTAACCATGGCTTTATCAATAATGCAGTCCCGTCAGTTCCTAATGCTCAACGTTTTAAAAGCCTTTGGGAAAACGAGCCCTGTGAGTTTCCCTACTCTCCGTGAAAACACAGTGAAAATTCACTAGCTGTTCCAAGTAATGTTTAAAACTTGAATATATTCTGAGTTCTTGCCACCAGATTACTTATCAAATAGGTCTTCTGTGTTGCCAGAAAAACGACTTCGGCTATTAAGACTTAAATCATTGAGAGGAGAAGAAAATCTCAGATTTTGCCCTGAATGAAAAGGAGAATTATTTCCACTTTTTCTTTTACCTTCAGTTTATATATTACATTGAAATAGAGAAAGAGGGTGGAGGAAACCTTCCAGAATAAGAAAGATAAAACCTGATAGAGTAGCAAGGGAATATAACTGTAGAACACTAGTCCTTCTTTCTCCCTGAGTGTGCAAAGGGAGGGGGGAGTGTGGGCCATTTGCTACCATAGAAACCGACCAAGGTATGCGGAGGGGAGGGAAGGCCCATTCGAGGAACTTAAAGATCTTACTTTTTTCAAAGTTAAAGTGTTCTGGTCAGTTGGTGATCTTTCTAATGGCAAGCGGTGTGTGTGTGTGTGTGTGTGTGTGTGTGTGTGTGTGTGTGTGTGTGTGTGTGTTGTGTTCTTTTTATTTGAGTTCCAATCTGCCTTCCCTCCTTTGCCTTTTGAACTTAGTGATTCTACCTTTCATCCCAGCCTCTACTAAAAAGAAGGTTGACAATATAAAAAAATCATCACATCCCCACTGTGTACCAGGCATAGCTCTCTGTAGCGGAATCCATAGAACTGCAAGACATCCGACACATGGTGCACAGAGCCATTGGGTGAAGACCTTCCATTACGCTTACTTCTATCTCTTTCTATTTCCACGCTTACAGAGCTCTTAGAAAATGAGTAGCTCAAAATGAATTCTCTCCCCTCTTTCATCCAGATGCTGCTTCTGAGCCATGGTTCTTTTTCATTTTTAAAATTGAATGATAAAAACTCTATCACAAGTCATCCTTAGTGAAGATGCAGGCGACGCATCTCCGGTGTTTCCTGTTCCTTTACATGTCCATGCATAGGCAAGCACCTTTCCTTTTCCCTTATCAGTCCTTTAGTCCTTTCCAAACTACTATGGAAGGCAAAGGAGCAATGGATCAGGTGTTTGGAAAGCTGGTGAGGATGCCAATGTCTGCCTTTCAGGAAGGGGGCTCTAGGAGAAAAGATAACAGCTCAGTATAAATGTGCTGCTGTGGATGGTGAGTACTTCCCATCACTGGAAGAATTCTAGATTAGGTTGGACAATCTCTTAGCAGGGATACTGCAGGAGAAAGTTGGACTAGATGCCCTTTCATATGTATATATATATATATTTTTTAATAGATTATTTTTCGAGCAGTTTTAGATTCACAGCAACATTGAGCAGAAGGTACAGACTTCCCATATGTAGCCCGTGCCCCGTCCCCCAGACACAGAGCCTCCCCCAGTTATCAACATCCCTCACCAGAGTGGTACATTTGTTTCAACTGATGAACTTACAGTGACACATCACCACCACCCAAAGCCCATAGTTTACATTAGGGTTCGTTCTTGGTGTTGTACATTCTATGGGTTTGGACAACTGTATAAAGACATGTAACCACCACTGTAGTATCATACAGAGTAGTTTCACTGCCCTAAAAAGCCTCTGCATTTCACCTGTTCATCCCTCCATCCCTGGTCCCCATGGCAACCACTGATCTTTTTGCTCTCTTCTTAGTTTTGCCTTTTGGAGGATGTCATAAAGTTGGGATCATACAGTATGTAGCCTTTTCAGATTGGCTTCTTTGACTCAGTCATATGCATGTAAGCTTCCTCCATGGCTTTTTGTGGCTTGATAGCTCATTTCTGTCTAGTGCTGAATATTCCATTGTCTGGATGGACTAATATCCTTTCAGTTGTGTGCGTATTTCTATAGATTGCAGGGTATGGCCGAGCTCAGATTTCTGAATGAGGGATGTTGCTGATGCTTGTGCAGAGACCACAATTGCACACAAACAGGGTGTGTGAAGCCGTGTTCAGTGCAGGTGACAGAGATCCAACTCAAACTAGCCTAATCTCGAAAGCAACTGTGTTGACCCCTGTAACTGGGAATTTCAAGGAGTGAGTCTGGGTTTTGAGGTATGGCTGAATGCAGAGCTAGAAAAGATGCCATCAGGGTCCTGCCTCTCTGCCTGTCAACTTTGCTTTCTTGTGGGTTGGCTTCATTCTGAGGCAGACTTCCCCACATGGTGGCAGGATGGTTACCTGGAGCTCCAGGCTCACTTTCTACCAGCTGATTAACATCAGTGCAAATGAAGCACCCCTTCCCCCAGCAAAACTCTCAGGCAGGGGCTTCCCTGGTGGCGCAGTGGTTGAGAATCCGCCTGACGATGCAGGGGACACCGGTTCGTGCCCCGGTCCGGGAAGATCCCTCATGCCGTGGAGCGGCTGGGCCCGTGAGCCATGGCCGCTGAGCCTGCGCGCTCTGCAACGGGAGAGGCCACGACAGTGAGAGGCCCGCGTAGCGCAAAAAACAAACAAACAAAACAAACAAAACTCTCAGGGAGATATTTCACTGGCCCAGCCCTGAACGAATCCCTGAGGCTTATTGGTATCTACTCCTGCAGTTAGGGATTGGTATCACCCCATTGCCATCATCAGAGCAACATGAGAATGGGGCAGGGGAGTTTTCCAAAGGAAAATTGAGGTGCTCTCACTAAAGAATGGAAAACGATCTGAGCAAGTGACATCAGTAAATAATCCCTGTGCCAGGCTGTAGGAAAACAGTTCAAAAAAGCAGAGAGGGGTGTCAATACAGAGTACATAAAAGCAACGAAAACAGTGGCCTTGAACAGTGGTCTCAAAGCCGTCAGTTGAAAAAGAATCTCATTATACTCTTTTATAATTGAGAATTAAATGTAAGGTAGGGCCCAAACTCTCCTTTGTTGGCCCCCTATGTTCTTTGGGATGCTGAGAAAAGTGTGGAGGAAATGGTGGGTTCACACCCACCTTCCTTTCCATTTCTAGTGTGTTAGGTTAAACAGAGGTGGGTGCCGAGAGAGGCAGAACAGTTTAACCACTATAGCATGGCATCATAGGAGACTATCTCATTGTGAACATCCGGATATTTTCTGTGTTACTCATCCTTTTCATATTTGGCTCTGTTTTTTTATAGGATATATGACCCTGAAGGAGTTTTAAAGCAAGACTTTGTTTCCTCATTTATAAAATGGAAGGGTGGTGAATTACAGATGGCCACAAATTCTTTGACATTACTCTCCTCTAAAGGTGGGATCTATGCCCCTTGCCCTTTAATCTGGGTGGGCTCTGGGACTGACCATCAGAATATAGCTGAAGTGATGCTGTGCCAGTTTCCATGCACTGGCCTTAAGAGATTGACAGCTTCCGCTTCCTTTCTTAGAATACTCCTTCTAAGGGAAGCCACCTGCCATGCTGGGAGGGGGCCTGAGCTAACCAAAGTGGGAGGCAGGCAGGGAGAGATGCTGGCCAGTCCCAGCTGTTCCAGCCATTCCAACTGAAATGCAGACATGTCACTGAAGAAGGCATCTTGGACATCTAAAGCAGCAACAGAAAACTGCAACAGGAGGTAATGATGACACCTACCTCTTAGGAAGAGGTAAAAGGTAAAAGGAGATTTTTGTTTGCTGAATCCCTAGCCCACAGCCTGAAATAAAACAAGCCTTCAATGTATATCAGTTCTCCTGCCCCTTCCCCTTCCTTTTTATTAATTCTATGAATTTCTTAGAAGGGGTAGCTCTCGTGTCGTCCACTGAGGCAGAGTGGCATGGAGGTGGGCTATTTGCTAGATGTTTGGAATTTGAAGAGATTTTCTCCATCTTTCTCTTCTTTCTTTCTTTTCTGTGTTCTTTAAAGCACAGCCAGATCTCTTAGACCTAAAATAAGAATACCAAATTCAGCCTTCGTGTTTCAGACAGAAGAATCACAGGCTTGGTACAGGCTCATGGTACTGAAAACCAAGCCCCAGAAGCTAAAATGATTCAAAGCAAAATTCCCCTTGACAACTTTCGTCATGTCTCTGTGTGTGGTGTGTGTGTGTAAAAAGCAGTTAAACAAAAACTTTAGACGACATAATTATTTTACCACATAAGCATGACAGAATTACAGGCTTTTTTTTCCTTGGGGGGGGGGCGTTGAAAAGTACATGGTTACCTGTAATTATAGTCTTGCTAAGTTTGATTTTATGGCAAAAAACATAGTGCATTTTTGCAATTTTTATGAAGAGCAAAATTCAAGTTTGATTTAAACCATGCAGAAAAACATAGTGCATTTTGGATATACTCTTTTCCTTTCTGACTCAAATGGCTGAATTTCTTTCATTCCTGTGACCTCCCCAGAAGTCAACCTTTTCTCGTGTTTATTAAGGTTGTGCACCTTGCTAATTATGTTGCCCATCCTAGAAGACTTGCTGCTGAGCCATTTGAGATTACTCTCCTATTTCGTCTTTGAATTCCTGCAAACATCTAAACCGTGATAGGCCCGAGGGTTCATCTCAACGTCTGAACTGGGTCTGCATCATAAATTCTGTCACATACCTGGTCAATTAAGTCAAGGTTGCAAGGAGGAGTCAAACTAGATGCCTGGCATGTGTAGATAAGGGAATTGGTTTACTTTACTTTTACGTTTCAACCTTTAACGTGGGTGTGGACCCAGTGCCACAGTGTTTGCTGTCATTTGTCTTTAGGATAAAAGCCTCTGGAACATTTGGGGGCCCACCAGGTTAGGAGGGTGGGAAGGAGAGGGGGCGAGATGGAGGGAATGGGGAGGTGGTCAGCCTGAGTGTTTGGTGACATTTTACAGCAGTTCCAGCAACATAATGTTGCTTGGATGGGGAATTCAGCCTACCACTGAAGATGCCTTTCTGTGGTGAGAATGTAAGGGGTGGAGCTTGGGATTTTATGAGCGCAAATTGGCATCAAGTCACTTAAGTAAACTTGCCATTCCTCATAACCAGAGACTAAGTGCAGACCCTTTCTGATATCTGCCTCCCAATCTAGTCAGTATCCAGAGACAGCTGGGATAACTGTTGCTTTCCTTTTCACAGCTCTTGGAGGAGGTGTGAGTGCGTGTGAGGCGCTAGAAAGCTTGTTCTATAATTACTTCTAGATTTGCCTCTGGGTAGGCTGTACATGCACTCGACCGTATGTGTGTTCACGTGAGCTTGTCGGAGGGTGAGTGATCCGCCACCCTGCCAACAAGAGCTAGAGCAAACTGGGTGACTTTATTTTTCCCCAAAGTTAAAGTCACATTTCAGGGGAGCGGGTACGGGGGTCTTTGTTACTGATTGCCACTGTAGCCAAATCTATGATCCAGGATGCCACTCCGGATGCACCCAAGTCAGTACAATCACGACCCAAATTAAGGAGACAGGCACGAAGCCGGGCAGCCAGACGGGCGACCCCGAGCGCTCACACCCTCGAGGCCCCGGCCTCCCGGGCGCAGGTTCCCTGAGGGTGGGCGGAGCTGGCCGATCAGTCAGTTGGCTGCGGGGAGTGGGCGGGCGGGCTGGGCATCCGGGCGGGTGCAGATGCCTGGGAATGCTAATGGGGGTCCGAGGCCGCGCTCTTCGGGGACGGCAGGCAGACAGGCCAAGAGGCATCCCCCACAGCCGCCCCCAGACCGAGCCCCGCTTCCCGGGACCGAGGCGCCCCCAACCCCGCAGCCACAGCACGTGCCCCATCCCGGCGCAGCGGAACCCCGGCCCGTGCCCGGCGCCGCCCTCCTGGGCGGCCGCCATTGGCTGCGCCGTCGGCTCCGGCCCACCCGTTGCCTCCTGTTGCCGGCTACCCCATTTTCTCCGAGCCTCACGGGGCCCCGCACTGGCTCTGGGCGACCCCAGGGGCGTGGCGCGCGCAGAGCGGCGCCGGGGGCGGGGCCTCGCGCAGGGCGCCCAGGGATTGGCCGCGGGAAACAAGGGGTGGGGCCGGCCCCGGAGAAAACAGCGCGCGCGCAGCCCTGCTGCAGTCCCAGCCTGGAACCCGAGCCAGCCGGAGTCTCCCGCCGCGCCCGCTCCGGGGCTTTTTTTCTTTTTCTTTCTTTCTTTTTTTTTTAATACCGCGGAGCCCCCTGCCCGGTCCACCAGCCCGCTCCTGCGTAGCGCGAGCCTCTTCCTGTCTCGCAGGTCCCGTCCCGCGCGCTGAAGCCCCTGCCGAAGCGGCGATGCGCCTCATTCAGAACATGTGCACTATCGCCGAGTACCCCGCCCCGGGCAGCGTAGCCGCCGCCGATTGCTGCCTGGGGGCGGCGGGCCGCCGCCTGGTCAAGATCGCTGTGGTGGGCGCCAGTGGCGTGGGCAAGACAGGTGAGTCTTAGCGCTCCGGCGAGAACCCGCTTACCTCTGGGGCTGGAGTTGGGCGGCCCCCACTGAGAGTTGCGGTTAAACGAGGCGTGGGGGAGAGGTGGGAGCTGCAGCCGGATCGCCCACCCTCTCCTACTGATCCGCTGCCCCTCGGGAGGGACCTCAGCCATCTTCGTTTCCACTCTCCTCCTTCATCAGATGAGGGAAACAAACTGCTGAGGGCCAGACGACCCTCTACACCACCGACACAACGGGGATTCGAATTCTGGGGTTCTGAGCCTCTGGCAGTCCCTGGCACAGAAAGGGGAGTTAGTGAACGTAACCTCTCCTGGAGTTCTTTAAGGTTAGGAAAGACATTTGTCTGCGGGAAGGCTTAGGTGTGGCTCAGCCGGGCTCCGAGGATGGTGGTGGACCAAATGACCCATCCAGCTGGACAGAGCCATAATTCACGACGCCTTCCAGCCCCCTCCCCGTCGCTGCAGGGTAGGAATTTCACGTGGTGGTCGGCTGGCTTTCTCTGAGAGTTGCTTTTTAGGTTGGGGGAGGGGTGGAGACCAACCTAACTTCTTGTGCCAAGGTTAACTCTCTTTCCCTTCTCTTTTCTGACCTGCAGCTCTGGTGGTCCGGTTCCTCACCAAACGATTCATCGGTGACTATGAAAGAAATGCAGGTGAGGAAATGTATTTGAGGAAAATGCTGTCAGCTTGCACCAGTACTGCTGTTCCCTTTTTTTTTTTTTCAGTGTCTACCAGGCAGGTTCCTTCAGAGTGACAGTCTGAGCACTGGGATCCTGCCACTTGCAACTTCCCTTGCCCCCGTCCCGTGCTCCCCTGCTTCCCATAACTGCCATCTGGCCTCATTCCATTCCAAGCCCATTCATCATTTTATCAAGTGCCTGAAAGTATTCCCCTTGGTATGTTTTAACTATAGGGACCCCAGTTGGAAGCACCCTTTGTACTCAAGAGCCTCTCCCTTCAAAACACTCCTGCAAAAGTCATAAAAAAAAAAAAAAAAAGATGGCCAGCTCCTCCCCCTACCCCTCGCCCTCTCTGCTGGCTGCCTTTCAGAGGTGACCTTTTAAAGCAAAGGCCAAAGGAGAGCAGTTGTAAACCTAAAGTTCTCTTTTCTTAACAAAGAAAAATAACTAAATGGTAAAATTTTAGGAGGAGAGTTCCTGAATAAATGATAGAACACTTTTTCAATCCCTGTGATTAAGAATGTCCACTGGGGAGGCTTAAGGACTTTCTACCTATGCTCTGTTAGCAAATTGTTTAATTCCTTAGACCATATGAAGTACCTACAGGGGATTATTTGGAACGCACTATATAAACCATCCCAAGATAAGGCATGGCAGCCTTGTGCTTTGATGTAGAGTCAGCTATGTTATGTTACACTTGTATTCCAACTGATTATGTTGGTTGTGAATTTACTAACAATATTTGCCCACCAAACCATTATATCTAATAGCTAGAATACAAATTTATGCCAAAGAGCGATAAGTACTAAAATAAAACAAATTCCACACATGCTGAACAAGAAAAATTTTTTTCACGGAAATTCTCTAAACATGGAACCTTCGTTTAAAATTCGATAGCTAAGGTTCCAAAAATGTACAAGCTTTGTCCTAGTTTTAATAAACCTGCTAAAACGGGGTTAAAATTGCAGTTGTTTAAAAAAAAAAATCTGGGGAGGGAGGGAGACGCAACAGGGAAGACATATGGGAACATATGTTTATGTATGACTGATTCACTTTGTTATAAAGCAGAAACTAACACACCATTGTAAAGCAATTATACCCCAATAAAGATGTTAAAAAAAAAAAAAATCTGAACTAAGCCCATTAAACAGAATAAACTACAGCATATTTTTGTGCATTGGTTCAGGTTATAATTTCTAAGTTAAAAAAATATCCCACAATGTTTTAAAAGTTGTACAAGAAGGAAGGACATAATCTTTTTTTTTTTTGAAATTTTGCCTTTATAGGTAATCTCTATACCAGACAAGTCCAAATAGAAGGTGAAACCCTGGCTATTCAGGTTCAAGACACTCCAGGTATTCAGGTGAGTATCTGAGATATGTGACTAGATCAAAGGGGAGTCTGCTTGGCCGTGGAATTGTTCGATTGTTTCCAAAGTACCTCTTGCTGAAGGAGGAGAGAGACTTGGGGAGTCACTAGGCTTTTATATGTTGTTTGACACTTCAGTTGTATCTGGCTGTTGGTCAGTCTTAGCCTGGCTTAATTTGGGAGACTTGGCTAAGGGGCAGAAATCTTCTCGTAGGAGGATTCTACCCAGCAGGAAAGACCAAACCAAACACACTTGGATTTGGCAAAATGCCCTTGCTATGGTTAAAAAGGTCAGTTTTTACATTTGTGTTTTTGGCATTAGAAATCAAACATCTAGGTATAGTCTCCAAACACTTGGAATCATTTTTATATGGTGGAAAGTTACGCTATAGACAAAGAGCCATGCGCGCGTATTTTTTTTTTTCCCTCTTGAACTGGGCAGTTATCCAGGTTTAAATGCTTCCAGCTCCTATCTTTACTTCCCCAGACTTACTGTCTAGCCAGTTAATTTCCCATTTTATGCAACTACAAAGTCTCTCTGCATGGAGTTCTCTGCAGGTCAATTTTCCACTCGAGTGTGGTGAGCTGCTCTGTTATTTATTCCAGCTCCATGCAGCTGGATCAACATATTGTCGAGAAAGCTGAAGCGTGGGGGGGATAGAACTTGTTTACGGCCTGCAACCTGGTGTTCCCGCTAAGGGCTTTTTGAATTCTCTCTCCAGCTGAGCCAGGGCTCTCTCCGGCCCTCACCCTTCACCTTGCCGTCATCCCTCTCTTTCAGGTCCACGAGAACGGCCTGAGCTGCACCGAGCAGCTGAATAGATGCATCCGCTGGGCAGACGCTGTGGTGATCGTCTTCTCCATCACCGACTACAAGAGCTACGAACTCACTGGCCCGCTCCACCAGCACGTGCAGCAGCTGCACCCGGGCACTCGGCTGCCTGTGGTCGTCGTGGCCAACAAGGCCGACCTGCTGCACATCAGGCAGGTGGACCCTCAGCTTGGACTGCAGCTGGCCAGCATGCTGGGCTGCTCCTTCTACGAGGTGTCTGTCAGCGAGAACGACAACGACGTCTACAGCGCTTTCCACGTGCTGTGCAAGGAAGTGAGTCACAAACAGCAGCCCAGTGGCACGCCAGAGAAGCGACGGACCTCCCTCATCCCCAGGCCCAAGTCCCCCAACATGCAGGACCTGAAGAGGAGGTTCAAGCAAGCGCTCTCTGCCAAAGTCAGGACTGTCACCTCTGTCTGACGCCGAGCTGCTCGAGGGGGTTTGGTCTTCCCGGGAAGAGGCCCGAGGTTCTGCAGGAATGTTGGATGCTGGCCGTTATTCATGGTTCCAGGAAGGGCTGGAGCAGAGGGGCCAGGAGGGCCCATGGAACTGCTGCAGACGAGGAAGCGTTGTCCTGAGCAGGGGGAAAGAACTGATGCAGCTTGAACGAGCCCACTGCCACCCTCCGAATACGTGAAACATCCTCCATGTCTTTTCCTCCGGAGTGGGGACGGGGCACGATCACTGGGGATTTTGTTAACTACCTTGTAAATGACAGTCAGTTGTAATTTCAGCCAATATATTGATGTGATTTACGTTGGGAATGAAAGAATGGATTAAGCATTCACAGGCTTTCCTCTTTTTTTTTTTCTTCTTTCTTTCTTCTCCTTTTTTTTTTTTTTTTCCCTCCTCCCAAGAGGAAGAATTGCTTTTCTTACGCGAGTATATGTGTCTCTGGAATACGCTTCCTTATAGAATGCCCTTCTAACCTGAAGGATACCCAGATTTCTTTTTCTTTTAAAGAACAAGGAGAAAATACTACCCCACCCCACTAAAAAGGGTGGAGTTTATGGGCCGAATGTTATATATACAGACGTGTGTAAGCTTATGGGCCTGCATCCTCCTGCCATGGGGTGAGTATGCTGAGTTGGGTACGTGTTGAGTGGTTGAGAACACAAACTCTTCAGCCCCAGACTTTGAGTAATTGTGAGACTGTATAATTTTTTTTTTTTAATCGTTGCATCAGGTACAGAAAAACAAAGTGTGTCCATTTATTTTGGTCTGATTTGTGTAAACACAGCAATGACGCTGGGTTGTTTCTAGACCTGGCCGAGTTGTGGCTTAACTATGGAAACACTATCTTAAAGCGAGTGAACAGATGCAGGGGTGACCGCCAAATCTCCTACACAGATGCACTTTAAAAAGCCACTCATGCTTTTGGCTTAAACTGTAATTAATTTATTTTATGTACAATAAAGCTCATTTTAAAAGAGGAGACGTCTGACTTGGTCTTAATTGAAACGTTCACCTTCTGTCCTTCAGACAAAGTATTACTCGGCACCTTGTACTTCTTGGGCACGTCGAGTCGGGCAAGATACCTTCCTGGGGTGAGCACTTAAGTCTCACAACAAGCCACTGAAGCGCATGCTCTTCTTATCCCCATTTTACAGATGAGGAAACAGGCTTGAAAACAAGTTAAATAACTTGTCAAAGGCCCCGGCCTGCGAGAGTTGTAAATTGTAATTTGCTGCTTTCTAGTCAAGAGTATAGCACATCTCCTATTCATTTCTTTCCTGATCCTCCAGGTAAACCTAAGACAAATGTCTGGTCCTATATTTTATGTTGATCAGATCGCTTGGCTAAGCCGTGAAGATCACGCTTCTACACAAGACCACTGTTTCTCCATAAGTGCTCTATTCGGCAAACCTTCCTTGGGTACGCTGCTTTCAGAAAGTGCACTCTGTTCTCATTTTGCAGAAGCTCGTAGCAGTTGATCCGGGGCTGTTCAGGAACCCCTCCCATGTAGCACCTGCCCCAGGTGATGTGCTAAAACTGCCAGGCCTCTCATCGGCTTCCATCCGAGCCTGGGAGACCTTTCATACAAGCTAAGTGAGTCACCACCTTTATGGGCAAATAGGCACACCTTATATTTGTGTAGTGCTTTCACACACCTGATCTCATTTAACCCTCAGGATAAACCAGTGGGGAGGGCGGGGGAGGTAATACGACCATTTTACAGATGAGAAAAACGCTCTGAGTTTCGAGTGATGTCCTCGAGTTCACACAAAGGGCATGAATCAATGTCTTCTGACTATATTCAATTTTCTTAGTCCTTTATAATATTTCATATATGGGCCACTGCCACATATAGGGGGCCTTGGGACCAAGAGAAGCAGCCATAATGAATAGTTGAGGGCCTACTACGGAATGGTACCAGATTTTCAAATCTGTTTTCCCACAGGGTAAGTGTCCTGCCTGCTCTTGACGGGGCTTCTGGTGATGTCCCAAACCTTCCTTACATGGAGAGCAATTTTCTACACTTCAAGCCTAACCGAACCTCTGAGAAGGTGTTGGGGTGAGGCGGGGTGAGGGAGGGAACAGCGCTCACATGAGATTCTAAAAACGTCTCATTTCAAAGGCAGTGAGACAAGGATCTCTGACTAGATTCTGTTCACGTTTGTTTTCATTCATTCTATGTGGCTATATTAGTAATGTCCGGTGAGTGAGAGGTTCATCTTTATATACTTACCAATGGTCTTCTACCCATGTTCTGGAATTAAAGAAGATGAATTGTCCCGGGGGCTTTATCTTGCAAAGGTGCTGAGCGGCGCCAGACGTCCTCTGTCTATGAGAGGCGCCCTGCTTCCTCCTCTCCTTTCCACCTGCTCCAAGAGCCTGCAGACCTCACGGCAGGCCTCTCCTCCTTTGTGAGCTGCCCTTCCTGACCTCCTGGCACTTCCCCGTTGCCCCTCACGTCCCCACAGCACTGGACTCGGTCTCTTACGTTTCATTTTAGAAATTCACGTTGAAAGGGTCTCAGGGCTCCAGTCTACCCTGGGGATAAAGTGGTTTGTTGGAGGCCGTTCTGGGAGAGAGAGATTGACTCCCAGCTGGAAACCACCCAAGTCCCAGTTCTGTCCACTGTCTCAGGCTGACTTGACTATTTATAGTTCTAGAATACACCATGTTTTCTTCTCATGAATTTAGCTTCATATTTCTTTACCTTTGTTCATCCCTTTCGTCATACTCTGAATTCCTCTTTGGTTTTAATTTCTGTTCTATAATCATACGGCACTGAGAACCCTCCCTCCCCTGGGTAGGGGAAGGGAGGGTTGTGTGAGTGTGTGCAGGGGAATGGAGAAAGGAATCAGAGTTTACTGAGCATTTACAGTGTGCCCAGATTATAATCCACCTCCTTGAATCTTCTGAAGAATCCTGCAAGGAAGGTAATAATTCCACCGCCAGTTTAAAGATGAGGAAACTGAGGCTCAGAGAGATGAAAGCTGTGGTCACACAGGCGGTAACATTCACTGTTTCTGAAAACCTCTGTGCCAGGCACTGTAGGGGTACTTGAAATAACTTCCATTCTCCACACCAACCCCACAGTCCATTTTCAGTCCCTGCTACAGATGCGGAGAAGGGAGGCTCAGAAGGATGAGCTCCTAAGTGGCGGATTCGGATCCAGGACTCCGCCACGTCTGCCTGATGCCACGGCCTAGACGCCAGGCAGCCGGCCCTCCGCTGCCCAGCCCCGGCTCCTCTAAGCAAAGCCCCCAGCGCACGGAGCTCTCCCCTCCTCTGCTTGCAGACGCTGGCCCTCCCTGCCCGGCCCGTGGTCCCTGTCGGGCTTCCCTCCACCTCCCTGCTGCTACCCTGGGCTCGTGGCCCCGCCTGGCTGCCGCGGCCACATCTGCTCTTGCTATCAGCCTGCTGCACACTGGCCTGCAGTCCCAGCTCAGTAATAAAGACGTCCAGGCTGGGGCGGGGGCCAGCACAGCCCACAGCCCGTCCGCCTCAGCACCGGATCCTTGTCCGTCGAGATGTCTGGCTTTCGAGCTTCCTCCCTGCCGCAAATCAAAACCATCCGAACACTCTGCGGCGGGCCTGGCGCTGCGCCGGGGACCACGAGGGCTCCCTGTCAGCGCCGGGCCACCGGGCTGCCCTGAGCCCCAGGTTCGAGAGCTGCGGGCCTGGTGAAAAGCGGGATTCCGACATTCATGTTACACCCTGCAGGGGAGAAAGCAGATGTGCTTTCTGGACAAACGCACAAGCCTCTGGGCAGATCCCTCAGGGGCGAGCAGTTGGGTAACTCCAGGGCTGCACCAGCGGGGGACGGGCTGCCTGGCCAAGTCTCTGCCTGTAACTCAAGACAGGGCGCCTGGCAGTGGCCACGACCAATGACAGGGCTTTATTTGTTACAATAAATAACCCAGGAGAACTGGTGTTTTCTGCACTCCCTTCAGAGTCTAAAAGGAGAAACTTCCAGAAAGTTCTTATTGTCCTCATGACTCTCCTAATTTGGTGAGAAGAGCACAGGATGGGGGTTATCGCTGATTGTGGCAAAGATCCCGACAAGTACCCCTCACGCTTCTGCTCTCACATACCCCCCGTCATCTGGTTTTGTCTCTTAAAATAGAGATGGAGTTTCTCTTAATGTTTCCTGGGCAGCAATGGCAGACGATATTTGTAATCCTGGATTATTTGTCGTTGGGATTCTGTTTCTGGTAACCGGGGTTTAATAAATAATAGTAGTCTTGGGGCGAGCCTGATGGAAGTCTTTGTTATTGGGTAACGCTGTAATGGAGGGGTCTGGGGTCGATGGAGCCGTATCCATAGGCCCCAGCCCTCTGGGGACAACCCCTGGCTGCCGTACCTCCAAACACCTGTCGTGCCTGCTATGTTTGCTGGGAAGCAGACTCCAGAAGGAGGGTTTACAAAAGTGGAAGTCAATCACTAAGGAGTATTTACACCTCTATCAATTGTGTCTATGAAGAGTGGCTGATGAGATCCTTGGCAGAAGGCTTGCATTTGTCTGTGCTTGTTTTGGCTCTGACCAGCCAGGGTTTAGGGGGGTGAACACTCAGACCCAGGCGGAGAGAGGAGAAACCACAGTAAACACCCAGCTCGGCCTTTTAAGCCACCTTCAGGTGGCTGACATCTGGCGGGGGGGAAATCCCTTTAGAACTGGTGCATTTGGATGAGGTTGAAATGGTTCAGTCAGGGTGTCAGTCTCAGAGTCCACATAACTACTCTGTAGCTAACATTAGGGATGGAGAAAGTTCTCTCAGGGACAGGGCTCTGCATGGGCAATCATTAGACGTTAGCTACCAATCATGGTGATTCTTCTGTGCTCTTAGCCAGCTTGCCAAGTGCCACGTTCTAGATGCTTTACACGTATTCACTCTTTTAATTCTCACAACAACTCAACGTGGTATGTCCTATCATTGTCCAATTCATAGTCAGCTGAGACCAGGAGAAGTGAACCATTGTGCGGAGGAGGCGGGATTGGAACCCAAACCATGGGATGGGGCTCCAGGCACTGCTCCTGGCCTCTGGGCTGTATCATCCTGGAAGTAGGTGGGACCAGGGCATTATTCCTCCTCCGTCTTCTCGTCTCCTTGTGGACCCTGGGAATGCTTCCAGATTTTCTCTTCATTTGACATTATCTGCCTTTTGAGACTTTATCATTTTGTGGGGTGAGTTCCTTGGTAGTGTCCTGTGCAGGCTGTGTTAGGGATGGCGTCCCCCTACAGCAGCCCTCTCATGAGGTAGGTACCACTCATTACTATCAGGATTACAGATGGAGGCACTAAGGCTTGGAGAGGTACACACTGCTGCGAGTGGCAGAGCTGAGACTTAAACCCAGACAAAACTATGGAGCTCTGTTCTAACCACTGCTCCTTCACAGGACACCAAGAGCACGATCGTTTCTCCCTCACCCCCTCCTCTCCCGGGCAGTGAGCCCAAGAAGAAGGCAATGCCAGAGAGGTTTCGGGAAGCTCCGCCCAGGGGCCCGATGCGCTACTTCCAGAGTCCCCTCTTTTTTCTTATCTGGTAAAGGCTCTTTGCAGGATTTACACCGAGTCGTGCCTCCCACCTTCTTATTCAAACTAAGCTCTGATCCCCAGGGTCTTCTTTCAGCTGACATTTCCTCCAAAGCCTTCCGCTACCTGATTGTCTGCCTAGCTCAGTTCCTCCAACCAGCGACCACAGAGATGGAAAAAGACGATTATAAACTCAACCTTTCATGTTCCCCCCCCATCACTCAGAGACTGCTTTGGACCACATTTAATCTAGTACTGAGAGCATTTTCGGGACATAGTAACTGCTGAATGATAATGTTTACAATCAGAAGCTTCCTCTGTTTATCATTTCAGATGAGAAGCTTTTGAATATTCTTTTATAAAAGAGAAAATTAACTTGTAAAAATACATTCAAGGCACGGAAGTAAAACACAAATACATGTCTACTGTGAAACATATTCAAATGACACAAATATATTGAGAGCGAGACGTTCCCTTTTCTTAGTCCTCCTGTAATATGCTGCTTCCCAGAGGGAACCACTTGTTAGCAGTTTGGTTTTTCTATTTCCCAAAAGTTTCCTTTGCATATAGACATATGGTTTAAAACTTAACCTCGGGAATTCCCTGGCGGCCCAGTGGTTAGGACTCTGGGCTTCCACTGCTGAGGGCCTGGGTTCGGTCCCTGGTCAGGGACCTAAGATCCTGCAAGCCATGGGGTAAGGCCAAAAGAAAAAGAAAACCAAAAAAAACCAAACACTGATCCTTGAGCAGATCCTCACACAGGGCTCGAGTGTCAGGAGAAGCACCAGCTGCTCGTTCTGTGAGAGCCATTGTGTCCGGGATGCACCGCTCTCCTTCCCCATATCATGGGCAGAAGCTCTTGGAGTGCCTGGTACATACCGCTGGATAGTTGGGAATGAATGAATGAATGAATGAATGAATGCAGATTGGAGACACACAACAGGTTACTTCTTTTTAAAAAAAATTTTTTTTATTTTTGGCTGCGTTGGGTCTTCGTTGCTGCGTGCGGGCTTTCTCTAGTTGCGGCGAGCGGGGGCTACTCTTCATTTTGGTGCATGGGCTTCTCATTGCAGTGGCTTCTCTTGTTGTGGAGCACGGGCTCTAGGCAGGCGGGCTTCAGTAATTGTAGCACACGGGCTCAGTAGTTGTGGCTCGCGGGTTCTAGAGCGCAGGCTCAGTAGTTGTGGCACACGGGCTTAGTTGCTCCGCGGCATGTGGGATCTTCCCGGACCAGGGCTCGAACCCATGTCCCCTATACTGGCAGGCAGATTCTCAACCACTATGCCACCAGGGAAGCCCCCGGGTTACTTCTTTATTTTTAGAAACGAGTGATCTTTGCTTTAATGATCATCTCTTTGGGGCTATTTGCCATTTTCTTCCTTATTCAAATTCAAACTTTTAACTGAGTGGAATGGAAGAAGCATCCGAGGTCTCCAGTATTTCAGCACCGTGAAGGAACTGGTGTTAGGTGGAAAACATACTTGGGCAAAATAAAGAACGTTGGTGTCTAGAAAACCTGCTTCAATGACATCTCAAAATGATTTCCAACCTCACAGTTTTCTCATAACAGTGTTTTGTAGAGCACTAAAAGCAGAGACACGTGAATGTTTTGGTTTACATTTTATTTCCTCTGTTTAACCCACACTAGCCACTAATTTTGCAGCTCTGTCTCTTTATTACAAACTTCTTTTAGAGATGTTAGAAATTTCCATGAACTATACACCTACAAATGTGTGGGTTCCAAGCAGTTCATTTTTGCTGGAGCTCTTATATAATTTCACTCTGTCAGTCTAGGCTTTTCTGTTATGGCTAGAAGGAAGCGTTAGACTCACAGAAAAGAAAGCTTTATACTTCTATAGAAATGTGATATCACAAAAGTCATGGGGGCTGAGGTTCCAACCTAGACTCCCTGGACTAGGTGTCTTTATTGGGGCCTTCCTTGGGGAGGAGAGGAAACCTACAGGCAGGCACAGCCCTCCAATCAACCTCTCTCCCACTCCTGTTCCAAGCAGGCTGGCAGCCCTGCCCAGTAAGCAAACTGGAACAATGCAGCCCTTTGTACAGGCAGGCGATTTACAACACAGGCAGACAATCAGCACGGCCCTAGCCGCTACCCCTCCCTTCGGGCCTTTTCAGAAATGTCTCAGATCGAGAGAGAAACAAAGCCTCAGCTCCTATTTGCAGCATTCCCTCCTCAGCTACATAATCTTAAAAACCACACTTTCCTCACACTCACGATTCTAAAGCATGGGGAACGTCTCCTTGAGCAACTGCGGATCAAACGTCTTGTAATCTACCAATACTCACCAACAGGCACCCATTTAGAATGAATGAACTTGCAGGCGGAATCAGAAAGATCACAGAGAGAGGGTTAAGGATAAAGTGGAATTATCATGAATTAGGCCAGCTGAAAGGCAGTTTGATGCCTTGAGAAAAATGAATTTTTTTTTTTTTTTTTAAGAATCTCAGCAATGCCAGCAAAGTACTTCACTGTGTGGGTATCAAGATCCTTTGGGCAAAGCAACCTAAGTGTCCATTGACAGATGAATGCATAAAGAAGATGTGGCACATACATACAATGGAATATTACTCAGCCATGAAAAGAAATGAAATTGAGTTATTTGTAATGAGGTGGATGGACTTAGAGTCTGTCAAACAGAGTGAAGTAAGTCAGAAAGAGAAAAAGTAGTACCGTATGCTAACACATATATATGGAATCTAAAAAAAAAGGTTCTGAAGAACCTAGGGGCAGGACAGGAAGAAAGATGCAGACGTAGAGAATGGACTTGAGGACACGGGGAGGGGGAAGGGTAAGCTGGGACGAAGTGAGAGAGTGGCATGGACATATATACACTACCCAATGTAAAACAGATGGCTAGTGGGAAGCAGCCGCATAGCACAGGGAGATCAGCTCGGTGCTTTGTGACCACCTAGAGGGGTGGGATAGGGAGGGTGGGAGGGATGTGCAAGAGGGAGGGGATATGGGGATATATGTGTACGTATAGATGATTCACTTTGTGATACAGCAGAAACTAACACACCATTGTAAAGCAATTATACTCCAATAAAGATGTTAAAAAAAAAGATTCTTTGGGCATAATTCAGTCATACCCACGATTAGTAACAGGGACACTGGTTTGGGAGGCATATCTTGGATGGGGACAGAAAATAGTATTGGGATTTCCAGCTCGGGTAGGTCTCCTCTTCTCAGCAGATCCTCAGAAGCCAAGGTCTGGATGCAGCCGGTCAGTTGTAAATAACAGTTCAGGGATACTAGTTGGCTTTAGGAGTCGCGTGGACAGCACGATTACCTAACAACGGGAGGGGCAAACACACCGCAGACAATTAGGAGAGCCAATCCCAGCTTATTAGATGATGAGAAATAAAATGCAACACATTTCTTTGGGGGAAGGCATGGAGTGGGTACTGTGGAGAAAAAGGCAGAAGGCGGCAGCTTGAACGCCACCGGATGCTAGCGTCCTGGGTGTAAGGAAGGGCGCACAGGCTGGGAAGGATGGCTGGAGGAACGGTGGGCTGCGTCTGTTGAGCCTTTAACCAGTGGGCACTGAGCAGGGCTGAGCCCAGCCACCACCTCGCTGCTGAATTGAACTTGATCAGACCGTTGCTTTGTGATCCAGTAATGTGACCTCAACAGAGAGGTCTCTCCCTCTTCTAGGGAGCCTTTGCTCCTTCAGGGAAAGAGAGAAGGCACGCTCAAGAGCTGGCTGTCGCTGTGCGTGATAATGATGACGGCTGTATTAATTTCTTAGTACCCCAAACTTCAATAACAGAAAGTTACTGTCCCACACTTCTGGAGGCCAGAAGTCCAAGAGCAAGGTGTTGGCAGGGTTGGTTGCTTCTAAGGGTTGTGAGGGAGGGTCTTCCCTCTTAAGCTCCCTTATGTCTTCACATTGTCTTCCCTCTACGTGTGTCTGTCTCTGTGTCCACATTTCCCCTTTGATCAGGACACAGTCATATAGGATTAGAGCTCACCCTAATGACCTCATCTTAATTTGATCATCTGCAAAACCTATTTCCAAATAAGGCCACATTCACAGGTACTAGGGGTTCAGACTTTAACATCTTTTGGGAGGGACACCGTTTGACCCGTAACAATGATGATAATAATGATGATATCTGCTAATATTTATTAGTTCTTATGGTGGGCCAGGCACTGAGGATGATCTCATTTAATATCCATTTAATCTTCATAACAACCCTATGAAGTAGGTACATATATTACTCCTATTTTGCAGATAAGCAAAATAAAGTACAGAAAGGTTAAGCAACTTGTCCAAGGACACACAGGAAGCAGAAGCAGTTGAGTCAGGATTCCAACCCAGGCAGGCTGGCTTCAGCGTCCAAGTGTCTGTCTGGTCACTCCTCTATCATCAAGGGCTCTGGGAAGGCTGCTTACTTCCCTAGTCCACATGGACCCTTGGGCCTCTCTGGCCTGTCGTCGTGATGTCCCTTTCTGCTTCCCTGAGACTGGGCCGTTCTTCTGGGACAGATTTCCCTCTGCAGCACTGGGAGAGCTCGTTCCCCAGGGCTGGGCTGGAGCAATGATGCACTCTGTCAGGCTGGTAAGGTTTTACCAAGGCAGGGGTTGTACACCCAGTAGATAAGGGGGTGACTATGGGACGTGGGAAGGAGGTATGAGTCAGATGCCACAGCCCAGCCCCTGAGCGCGGGGGGTCGCAGGCCAGCAGCAGGCCTGGCTTCAAGGGGCCACACCGCCTGGCCAGGCCTCTTGCAGGGAAGCAAGTTGGCACTCACACCTCACTCTCTACCCCTCCCAGCCCCAAAGCTATCCCAGGTGGAACCAAAGCAATGAATTAACCAACTCACTGGCCAAAACCAGAGCCTACGCTCCAATGTGGAGGAGAAGCTGAGGGAGAGGAGGAGAGAAGGAAGCATTTTATAATTTTCTTGTGCTTGTTGTTGTTAAAGAAATGAGGTTATTAAAAAGTTTTCTGTTTAAAACAAAAATTAATCTTTGAAAGCAGTGATGTTACTATTTTTTGAAAGAGAATTATCCTTGAAAATATATGGCTAATGTCAGCCAAGTCATATTTCTGGCAGAAAAAAATACACTGCAATCTGTGCTCACATCTTTCCTAGAAAGCCATGTGATGAGAGTCTGAGGGCAGACAGTGAATATTAGCACCCCCTTATCACATGGTGTAGATACCATTTGAATATGTGGCTCTGGAGAGAGAGGACAGGGTCTCTACTCACTCCTCGGGGGCTTCCGGGCCAGGTCCAACAGATGGTTGAGAATGGCGGTGCCCAGACCTGCACGCTCACCAGACGCTAGTAGAGCCCGCCTCCACCGCGGATGGGCTACATGCCCCGGGGAGGGTCACTTCACCTGGGGCCTCACTCTATCCTTCCCAGAAGAAAAGCAACAGCCCCGAGCTTGTAGCACTGTGGCAAGGATTACAGAAGGCCAAGTGCGTAGAGCAGGTGAGGTGCTCAGCAATTCTGAGCTGCTATTTGATTGTGTTTTGTGATTGCGTCATAGGCCTCCTTTTGAATCTTATGAAAGCTAAAAACTCTCTAGAAAAATATGCATATGTGTACACACAAGATTCTGAATATAGTTTTAGGTGAGGTTTAGGTGGATAACTAGGACTCATAGACAGGTTAAGAAAACCCTTTAAACCCTTAAAAAATGAACATATAAAGACAAAAATCCTTTGCATAAGAATAGACTCTTGAGAGGTAGGAGAGGCCAGGGAAGCTGATGGCCACAGCCCCTCCCCTGCCCTCCTGCTCGCCAGGCTCCACCACCGCTGCCAGCCCCTGGGGTCCTTAGTTCCAATGCGAAGACGGTGAATTCCTCTCTGGCTGAGGTGAGGGCAAGTGTAATGGCTAGAGCGAGTACCACAGGATGGTTAAGTCTTATTAACAGGGTTGAGGAACTTGGAGGGGAAGGGCTGTAGACTCGGTTGATGTGGACACTTCTAGAGCAGTGATAACTAAGCTAAAAGAATCTGTCACTCTCAGGCCGTGTGCTGGGCTTTCAGTCATGGCTGACAGTGACTGGGTTTGGTCACCTCCACCAAGCTGGAACCAAGGACCAGGACCCTCACATCTAGACATATGGGTATTTAGACAGCATGAGGGCTAAACCTGAGGGTGTCTGGGGCATGCCCTGTGGAGGGCTGTAAAGAAGCAGATGGAAAACAAAGGCAGCCTGTGAAGTAACTGAGGGGGTCTTTGAGGAGGGGAGGAAAGGAGGAAGCTGGGACCAAGGACTCTCGCTGGACAGTACAGTCGTTAAGAGCACAGACTTAGGAGTGTCCAGTTTGAGCTGGGCCCCAGCTGGCCACCTGCCAGACGATGGACCCTGGAGAATTTGCTTAATCACTCTGAGCCTCAAGTCCTCATCTATAAAGTGGGAATAATGATATCCACCTCACACGATTATCATGAGGATCAAATGTGAACATACACAGAAAATACTTAGCACAATGGCAGGCTCTGGAGGGGCTTAAAATGGTACCTGCTATTATCGTCTTCATTATCATCACCATCTTCACTATTCTCATCCTCTGCTGCATTCCCTCTATTCAGCTCACAGCAGTCACTGGGGTGGACTCAGAGGAGATAAATGTGCCAGAGCCATCTTCCCCAAGTGTAAATCTGACTGTATTTATTCATAGGTTTAAAATCCTGACTGCCTTCTCTCTACCATTTATAAGCCTGACCCAGTGCTGGGGAATAGAATAAAGAAAGAAGAATGAAAGAAATAAGGACAGTCTAAGAGACCTCTGGGACAACATAAAATGTACCAACATGCATATTACAGGGGTCTCAGAAGGAAAAGAGAGAGAGAAAGGGCCTGAGAAAATATTTGAAGAGATAATAGCCGAAAACTTCCCTAACTTGGGAAAGGAAACATTCTCAAGTCCAGGAAGCGCAGAGAGTCCCACACAGGATAAATCCAAAGAGGCACACACCAAGACACATATTAATCAAACTGACAAAAATTAAAGCCAAAGAGAAAATGTTAAAAGCAACAAGGGAAAAGCAGCAAATAACATACAAGGGAATCCCCATAAGACTTTCAGCTGATCTTTCAGCAGAAACTCTGCAGGCTAGAAGGGAGTGGCAGGACATATTTAAAATGATAAAAGGGAAAAACCAACAACCAAGAATACACTACCCAGCAAGGCTCTCATTCAGACTGGATGGGGAAATCAAAAGCTTTACAGACAAGCAAAAGCTAAGAGAAATCAGCACCATCAGACCAGCTTTGTAACAAATGCTAGAGGAACTTCTCTAGAGGGAAAAGAAAAGGCCACAACTAGAAAAAGGAAAATTACGAATGGGAACGCTCACGAGTAAAGGCAAACATACAGTAAAGGTAGGAAATCCTCCACACACAAATATGATATCAAAATGCAGGATGTTGGAAATGCACTTGAAATTAAGAGACCGGCAACTTAAAACAATCTTGTATGTATATAGACTGCTGTATCAAAACCTCATGGTAACCGCAAACCAAAAATCTGTAAGTCCAACCGTCTTAGAGAGCATTCCAGGACTTTAGAGACTGATGGCTGTTCAGTACTCCACACCCCACCACACCCCCTGGCCACCACACACCCCTCACCACTGGTTCCACATTCCAGCCACCCTAAATGATCTGCAGTTTCACAAATGGCACTTTGGGGATGCTTCTTCATCTGGAACGAGAGTTCCCAACTCTTTGCCTGAAGTCCTCTTAATCATCCTTCAATAATCGACTCAGGCATCACCACCTCCCAGAAGCCCTCCCAGACCACGCCTCTCTGAAGACTGAGGATGTTCCCATGGCTGTTGGTATCACATTGTATTCCTTGTTTCTTTGTTGTGTGCTGGCACAGTGCCTGATACCTAGCAGGTCCTCGATATAGTGAGTTAGCCAATGACTGATTAAATGAATGAACAAAAACAAGACTAGGAAGGAGGCAGTGAGTTTAGCCAGCAGGAAGTTTTTCACACCAGCAGGCTCTGCTATCTCAAATAGCTCTGCGTAAATTTGTTTCAAATCAGTTCAGCTGAAAACCCACTTGTCTAAAATTCCGATTTTGAAGAACAAGCAGGATCACACCACTAACATTTCCTTTATAGTATAATAGCTGATGGTCCTTAAGCATTTTCACATCTTAGGCGTCTTTTGTTCTTCAGAACGCTTTTGAGCATTTCCTGTTTTTGAGCGTATTCGACAAAAAGCATTTCTGCCTTATTTGACTGAAATAGTCCTTAAAATTATAAAAAGTTAGCTAAATGAGGGGAAATGGCACTCAAAAAAAGAAAATGCTTAAAGCAATCTGAAATTGGCCTGTTGGATATGAAATTTAAATTTTATGAACATAGTCATCAAATGTGTGATATGGGGTAAATTAAGCACTAGAGCTCCTTTCGGAGGACTGGCTTTTTCCCAGGCAACCAAGGGCACTGATAAAAATTTCCATCGGGGAGGCAAAGGTGAAGGACACCAGGTCCAAGCCCCTAAAAAGCTGCCTTTGGGGCTCCACACAGGCTCTCTACTCCAGCTGAAGGAGGGGCATCTTGTCTCTGTCCTCAGCCCACCCTGGCTCCTGCAAGAGTGACCCAGCCTGCTAGCTTTCTCTCCACCTTCTGCTTCTCCGGGCCGTAACTTGTAGGTGCCAGCATCTTCCTGTTCCATTTCTGCTGAACAGGGGGAAGCCGGCAACCCAGGATTTAGACTCCATATCCCTCTGGTTTCTAACATTGTGAAGTGAAAGGAGAGGGGGGTAAAAAATAGTTTTTCTCTATTTTTCTTTTGACCTTGGGAGATGCTTCCCAGTAAAAGCGACTAATACGCACAGGTACCAACACGCATATTCATCCAGCTGATGAACTGGTTTTGGAGCACATGTCAGATTCAAGGCACCACTCACCCCCATTAGCACAGGTGCTGCACGTACACACGCATGTACACACGTGTGTTAAACATAAAATGTTTGTATCGTTAAAACAGTGGGGCAGTGGATTAATTAAACAGACATGACGAGCTTTCTGGAAAACTCACTGCCTTCTCATTGCCTGAGGGGTGAGTGTGCTGTGCTTAGGCTCTCCTAAGGAACCTGATGAGATTTCAGATGCCTCTTCGCTTTTGTCCCTCATGATGGTTGTTCAAAAAGAAGTCTCTTGAGGGAAAACAACAAGAACAAAAACCTTCCATTGTAAATGACTTCAGCGTTGTTACGTGGATTGCTACAAGTATCAAAGACACATGAAGTGCGTAGGAATGAAGGGTAATGTTAAGAGGAACAATATGAACATGTGTAATGCCATCTAATAGTTCAAATGATAAGGGCCTAAGCTAACTCAGGTAAAAATAAAAATTTTGAATCTCACTGACATTTTCCTTAGAGTAAGAAACTTCAGAACAAATTAAATGTAGACCAAAAAAAGAAAAGGAAGTGGCTTGACTCTTCTCTTTGGGGCTTCAAATTTTAGAATAACCTGGAGCTATGGTACACATCCAGGATTTAGGTATCCTTGAACCTCCACAGTTGTGCAAAATTGTATGCGTATGAGCATATTTCCGGGTCTAATTTTTTTTTCCTCTTACATTCTCACTAAATGTTCAGCTCCAGAAATGGAGATGCACATGGAAGTGTGGCTGGCCAACGTGCACTAGCCCATGAAGAGCTGCGATGGCAGGGTCGGCTTGGTCACTCGGTCTTCCTCTGCTTCCTGAGCTGGCCTTTCCCTGTATTTTCTGGAGGGGTCCCTCCCTGTTATTTTCCTCCCACAATCGCAGGCTTCTGCTGGCCTCTTGGCCACGACCCAGCTACGGGGTTCAGCCTGCAGAGCTGTCTGGAATGAGAGAGGTCGGTGCTGAGCACACGCACCCCAGACCAGGGCAAGCCCGCGAACTCTCCTGCTTATGGCTGTGGCTGTTTGCAGTGGGGTTGAGAGGTTGCCTCTTTGATCCTTTTTTTTTTTTTGTAGTCAGGAAGGAGGGCCTTCTCCAGCTGCCCACTTTCTCTCAGCACGTTTACCAAGAACCACAGATGGAGAGCGGAGAAAACACCCCATTTTAGAGTATAGCAACCATCCTCTAGGACTAGCAGCTGCTAATGCAGTTTCTGGATTCCACAGTTTCATGCTATCCTTACCATCTTTTGTAAAAGAGAATTCATTTCTGGATGTGCCTTAAGTGACTTCTATCAGCCGTTTCCTTTGAAGAGCAGATCCCCGGATGCCTTGCAAATCTCAGCTCACCAGCCTTCTGCTCCAGGGGAAGCCGGTGCCGTATGAAGGAACCTCTTGCCTCCAAGCCCCCAGGTATTCCCATCACAGCACCTGCCTATGTTCCCGGAACACTCATGTCTAGCTGGAGCTTCCGTGTTCAATGTCAGTCAATCACTTACTATTAGAATGTAAGTTCCATGAAAGCAGGAACGAGTCTGGCTTGGCCACCGCTCTATCCTCAGCACAAAGAACAGTGCTTGGCACAGAGTAGATGCTCAATAAATGTTTACTGGATAATCGACTAATCCAGTTTAAGAGACTGTAAGTTCCTGCACCTGGGTCCAAAAAGCACCCATGTTGATACACAGTAGGTACGGATCATAGCAATTGATACAAAAGACAGAGTGGTTTTAGTTGTCCATAATCCCAGAATCAGTAACAGGTTGGCGTAGTCTACAGAAAAGCTGCTTTTATCTTATGCTTCAATAATGCAAATACGGTTTCTAGTATTCAATATGCAATGAATAATCATGACAGCTGGTGCCAGGTCCTGTTTGAGGGATTAAAGTAAGTGCAAAGTCCTGAGGCTGGAGAGGAGCAGGCCAGCAGAAGGGTGGTAGGAAAAGAAGGCCCAGCGGCAGGGAGGGGCCGTGGTAGGAGGAGGAGGGGGCCCCAGTGCCTCTGCACTGATCAGCCCATGGCAAGGGCGCTCAGTGGTAAGTGAGCATGAGAGGGAGAGACCTGGGGGCCCAGGAGAGCTGCCCGGGAGCTGAGGCACTCGGGTCCACAGCACGGGCTGGGGTGGGGAAGCTGGAAGAACTGAAGATACTCGGTTTGGAGAAGAGTGGCCCTGGGGGGAAGACCTGTGGAGGAGGGAAGAGGCTGATCTGCTCGTAGATTCTGTGTGGCCCAGGAGGTAGAGGCAGCAGCGGTGACACAGCAGCAGGCAAGCCTGCTCCTGAAGCCCCAGGTTCTCTGAGCCACTCTCTCTGCAGACGATCGAGCACAAGGTCAGTCAGATTGCAGCCGAGCCACTGAGCCACTACAGATGTCAGGTCTCTGCTGTCAAACTCAGGTCACACGGCTTTGAAAACGTCTGCATTTTATCCTTTTGGAGTGGGGATTAACAGTCTGGCAGGCTATTAACAATGCATCGCTGTTCGGAAGAGCTAAGAATTTGGTTCACCGTGTTAGGGGCAGTGAGAAGTGTGCTTTCTGATAAAAAAGAATGTGTTGCTCAAAAAGGCAATTGCTCACCAAACAGATCCTGAACACTGTGGACAGAGAGGGTGTGAGACGAGGCCCAATTTACCACTTTATCAGAAATTCCACCAGCTATGACCATGACAGGTGTGAGTAATGGTAGCAATGGTCACAGCCAATGACTGGTCACTCCCTTGTTCAAGAACATACCATGGCTCCCTAGATACAGGTCACCTTCCTAAGTAGGGTGTCTGGAGACCCTCGGAAACCAGGCCTTCTCTACGTCTCAGGTGTCCCGGCCACCCCGACACCAAGCCAGTTCTGCCTCACATCAGGCCGTCAGGCCGCAAGGCTTCCGGAGCTCCTGCCCTGTGCTCAGGCCTGGGAAGGCCCAGCCTCTGTCCTCAAGGAATTCGTGTTTGCTTGAGGAGGCCTTGTCAGCAACGGGAAGCAGTCAGTGAGCCCGCTGAGTGCTGCACTACGGAGTACAGATTACGGATGCCAGCAGAGGTGGGGGCTCCTTGGCTGGCTGAGTGCGTATACAGAGTGAGTGGAGCTGGGAGACAAGGGCACTGTACACTGCCCCCCACCCAGACCAGCAGCCAGGCGTGGCTGGAATACCCCCTGGGCTCCGTGTGCCTGTGGCGGACAGTCCCCCACGTAAGCCAGGGTCCTACCTGAAGCACTGCACTGGCATCTCTGTTCTGCTTTCTCTAAACCACAGAAAGCCGCTGGCTGCATGCAGACATGGCAAAGCTGAAGACAGGCCCCGAAAGCAAGTCTCAATTGGGCGGGGGGCGAGGGTCAATGGGAAGGTGTCCCAGGCTCCCGGTGCCCCAGCAGGACAGTTCTGAGGCCCCTCAGCCCCCAGAGGACAGAGCCTCGGTTGCCCATAGCAGTAAGCAGCCGGGCAAGGCACTCTTTTCCCAACCACCCTGCCCCGTAGCCTAAATGAGAAAACGGAGGGCTTTTCTCACTCCAATCACCTAGCTAGTAAAAGGCGGAGGGAGGATGCAGACTCGGGCCTGGAAAACCTAGAGGGCTGTGTCTTAGCCACCGGGCATTTGCGTGGGGAGGAGGACGGGACCTGGCAGGAGGCTACAGAGGAGAAAGATACTACACTTGTCATTGTCATGACAAGGGCCCTTCCCAAACTCCTCCAGCCCCGTCCTCTCCCTGCCACAGGGCGGAGATGGTCCCCGGGAGTCACCCTCAATTATCTGGAGTCTGGAAAGCAGCCAAAACTCTTGAGTAATTAAGCACCGATTGGACGCCAGAGAATACAAGCCCTGTAGGAATTGGGAATAGCGCTTCAGCACTTGCCACCCAGAGGTAGGAGAGGTCTCCCCCTTCCCTCCACCCACAGTAGGTCCTGGCCCTGGGACAGGCAGAAGAAGCAGGGGGAAAGGAGGCAGCGGGATGGAGATAGGAGCGCGGGGGAGCCTAATGAAGGCCCTGGTCTGCCCTCCCCACTCCTGCCTCAGGCCTCCCGTTCAGATCATATCACTGAGGACTCGGTACCTGGGTTCCTGGCTTCAGGGATGGCACAAGGTCTTTGATCATTTTGGCTTCCGAGACTGTGACCCCGCCCACCACGAAGAGAATCAGAAGAGGGTGGTCGCTGGGATGAGGCCGGCTCACCTGCAAAAGAAACCACCGCCGGCGTCAGAGGCGTCTTCAGGTGAGATGAACAACCCTCAGAGAGGGTGGGATCTGTTAGGGGTCGGATGTGTTAGTGGTCTGTGAGTGCACTGACCAGGAACATGCACAGCATGTCACCTTCCTACAGCCCTTTCAATAAATATTTTACTGAAAGCAAAGTTACAGGAGTGGGCACTATTAAATACGCAAGAAGACTGAGGGCAACTTCCCCTCTTGTTCGGTCTGCAGGTCTCAGCATAAGCGTGCTCCTGCCTTACAGAGCTCCGTGCATCTCCTTCCAAGCACATGTCACAGCCTGGGGTCACCATCTCTCCCCTGACGGCCGTCTCCTCTAATGGAACACAAGCTCCACGAGGCGGTGATCTTGTCTGCCGGCTTCACTGCTAAATGCCCGGCGTGCCTAGCGCAGTTTCTGGCTCAGAGTAGGTGCTCAGTAAATGTCTGTGGAATTGACGGATGGTTAGAGCCCTAGGAGGGGGCGGTGGAGGGTGGGCAAAGATGCAAGAGCCCTGCACCCACCCTCGAGTGCAAACTTCACGCCCTTACCTTCTGCAAACCAGCCTCAGTCAGCTGAGGTTGGCCTCAGCCAGAGCTGAGGTCCTGCTCCCGTGCAGCACTGCACTGGAGGTCATGGAGAATTCCTCCAGTGAGGCAAAGTATTATAAAACAACTAAAATGAGGGCTTCCCTGGTGGCGCAGTGGTTGAGAGTCCGCCTGCCGATGCAGGGGACACGGGTTCATGCCCTGGTCCGGGAAGATCCCACATGCCGCGGAGCGGCTGGGCCCGTGAGCCATGGCCGCTGAGCCTGCGCGTCCGGAGCCTGTGCTCCGCAACGGGAGAGGCCGCAACAGTGAGAGGCCCGCGTACCGCAAAAAAACCCAAAAAAACAAAAACAAACAAACAAAAAAAACAACTAAAATGAGAATGTCTCCCAGTAATCTCTCAGGAAATGTGCAAGGCCAACATATAGACCTAGTGACTAACTGAAGGGGACGAGAGGGGGTTCCTGAAGACAGTGTGTTTGAGCCCTACCTGGAAGCCCGGGATGGCTCGGTGAGAAGTGGGCAGAAGTGTTGTGAGCCGAGCGCCGCAGGCAAGCGGTCACCAGGTCGGGGGAGCAGGCCAGAGGCCCAGCCGGGACAGCAGCAATGGAGTCCTTATGGGAAGGATGCTGTCAGCTGCCTGCATGGCCACTGAAGCCCGAGGTGGGAGAAACAGGCTTGACTCCAGCCAGGAGAGGGTAGACAAAGGTGGTAAATGTCTGTACTCATTCACACCCACTAACACACAAGCCATCTTTGGGCCAAGGGACGGTCCCCTGGAGCAGCAGGGTGGGACATCAGGCTGACAGGAAGAGAGGAAGCCCCTGCTCTTACCCCAACTCCAACTCCTTTCTCAATTTGGTTCTTTTGACTCCCCTGCTTAAATATACCCACTTTTCGATGTCTTGTTTTAAAAACACTTAAAAAGGTAATACAGTAAGTATTTCCAGTTATATAAGTTGCACCTTGGCTTCTGGAGAGGAAACTCAGAGTGGACGGGGGGGAGGGAGGTAGAGAAATAGGGGAATGGAGGGAGAGAAATGAAAGGCAGAAAGAAAGAAGGAAAAGTAGGTCTAAACTCTTTCAAAATGGGTGGTGGTGAACACTGGAAAAGTTACAAAACCCTTTGATCTTTACCTCACCCCACCCCCCAACCTTCTGCACTGTAGCTCTATCCCCTTGACTGCATTTGTTGACTGCTGTCTTCCAGTCCGAGTACCACACACCCACGGCCATCCTGCTTCTGTTCCACTGTTCCCCTGGAGCTGCTCTCACTGCAGTCACCAATGGCCGTCATATGTAGGAGTCGATAGACAGTTCTTTGTCTTCATTTAACTGGACATTTCTGTGGCATTTGTCACAGTGGATAACACCCTTCTTGGCTTCCACAGTAGCACACTGTCTTGGTTATCTCTTTTACCTTTCCACTGATTCCTTCTCAAACTCCTTCATAGGTTCCTTTTCTTGGTCTGCCCTTTAAGTGTCGACGCTCCTTAGGGTTCCATCTTTGGCCCCTTGCTTCTCTCACTTGAGGACCTCATCTACTCATATGCCTTCAAGAATCCTTCATATGCTTCCCAAATCTATGTCTTTAGCATCACTGTTGAGTTCCTGTGGCCATCTCCACCTGGATGCCTCCTGGGATCCCTCAACTCAACAGATTTCAAATTTGACGCGTGATCTTTCCCCAAGTCTATTCCTTCTGTTGACTTTCTAAGAACATCACCTCCTTCACAGTCACCTGAGCCAGACCCTTGAGAGTCATCTAGGACTGTGCTGTCTTTTTCATCTCCCAGATCAAGTCCTGTTCATTCTTCCCCCTCCAATTCACTGATCTCTCCTTGATTTCCACTATCCCTGCTCTGGTTGGCTCTCATTCCTTCTTTACTAGATTATTGTTAGAGTCTTCTAATTTGTCTCCCTGTCCCTGGTCTGGCCACACACACACACACCCCCACCCCAATCCAGTCTCCTCGTTCCTGCCTAAGTAAGCTTTCGAAAGTGCAAATATTTATTATTGAATTTTTGTGCGTTATCTTATCTGATTGTCAAAAATCCTTAGGAGGCAAATACAATCATTGGCGTATTTTACAGATGGAGAGACTAAAGTTTACACGTCGTGACTAAACCTTAGAGCCAGGGGCCAAACTGCAGAGGCCACACTCTTAAACACCCCTCAGCTCCATCACATGCTCACATTCTTTCCGGGGAGTCTCCTAACTCCTGACTCCTCAATTCAGTATATAAGGCTCTTCTCACATGGCTTTGATTTATGCCTCTATTTTCATCTCCTCCATATGCACTATTTGCTGGAGTCACTCACGAGGACTTGAGCCATCCATGAATGCAAGGTCTTTTTTAAAAAAACTTTTTGTTAAACATACAACACTTTACTGAACATTTGCGCTGAAAAGAGCATTTATCACAAGTGTGCAGTTCAATTTATTTTCACAAACTAAACAAATCCTTGTGACCAGTACCCAGATCGGGAAACAGAAAGCCAGCACTCTGGATCCCCACGCAGGCCCCCTTCGTGTCACTACCTCACCAAGGGGTAACGGCCACCTTGACTTCTAGCCACTCGATATCAGATTTAGTTTTGCTCAATGATATACCCTGGGGATTTGTCCATATTAGTAGGAAAGATCTTTAGCTCACAGGCATTGGTTGGGACCACACCAGTGGGTTTTGGCCTGTCTGTGCCCATGACATTCCAGTTATTAAACAGTTAGAGCACCAACTGCGTCATCTCGTTTTATGTGGCATGGACAGTTTCCTCTGTGTAAAGTACCCCTGCCTCCCCTTCTGTACCTCCTTCCTTTTTACTCTCTTTAAAAGGCACCCTCGCCTCTAAAAAGTTCTCCCTAACCACCTCTCAACTCCTGCCCCATGACCCGAATCTGACAGATACCTCTGCCTTGGCCTTGTCACACTGGACTGCGACCTTGATAGACCTGTCTATCTCCTCTCCTAGGCTGTAAGCTACTGGAGGGTAGGGATTGATCATGTTTATCTCGGTATTTTGGGGTCTGAGCATAGAGCTAGCTCATGATAAACTTTCAACAAATGTTGCATGAATAAAATGAATGAATGAATGAATGAGGTCCACAGGGTAACTGGAGATATTCTTCTTTTCTTTGAGATCTTTTAGACACTCTCTCTTTGCTTTACGTGTGGTTCTTCCTGGCTGAGTAACTAACCGGGGTTCCTTCCAACCCTACAAACAATTGTTTCTCACTTAATGCTGGGACAGAAATACAACTGGCTCCAGAACTGCAAGTGGTACAGTACGTTCCCAAAGACATATGCTTTCCATAAGAGAGGCTGGACTCTGAAGTACATTGTGAGAATCTCGGAAGGATGTATTGAAAGATGAAAAGGAAAAAAGAAATGAACAGCAACAACAAAGAACAATACCCTTTGGCCAACGAATTGAGGGAATGTTGATTGTGGTACAAATTAACGGGCCCCATTAATGCATGTTGCTGTTTGCCATTTTGGTTTCTGTTTAGATTTATGTTTTGATACCAGATTTCCTTTTAGAACATGTCAAATCGGCAGGCTATTGGGAAGTGGAGCCTTCCCAGTCTTTTCCATCAGAATAACACATTCCTTATAACCAGCCACATTCGGCTGAGTCCCACTTGTATGTGGGTTCATGGTGTAAGGCACTTGGATGATGAAAGATTTAAGCGTCATTACTGCCGTCACAAACACACAGATGAATAAAGCAAGTCAGACTCATTGCTCTTTCTTTCATTTTCTAAACCTTCGCTGGCTGGGATTTTAAGACGTCAGGTTCTGGTCAGAGAAGATAGTTTCTCCCCACCATCCATCCAGCCTTTGAAGCAGGGGCTGCCGACACCTTCTCTGCAGCTGTGGTCCCGAGAGCACTCTTTGATGTCCTGACTGGTTTCTATGAGAAGGGTTTCCTCTGCTCCCCGTTTCTCTGGAGTTCTCCAGGCGTTCCAAGAACCCAGCTGCTGATTCTCCTCCAATCTGTTTCTCTACATGTGTGACTTACTTGTCCCCAGCACAGGCAAGGGTCAGGTCCCCCACCCTCCAACGATGGGCCGGGCCTCGTAGGAGGGAGACAGCGTAATGGGAGCGTTGGCCCAAAGGGCACTGGGCCCTGAGACCCGCCATGCTGACTTTGAAGGTGGCTTGGTAATGGCTTTTCTCCCAACAGGAGGAAGTAACAGCACTGCCACTGCCGCCAAACACTTCAGGTCTAGCACAACCTTTTACTCATTTATTCATCCAGTCCACAAATATTTATTGAGCAACTACTATGGGCCAGACACTGCTCTAGGCACTGGGGACTCCGCAGCGAACGAACCCGAGAGGACTCCCTGCTGCACAGAGTTTATATTTTCGTTGGGGAGAGTGACAAAATACAAAAGTAAATTGGTAAGTGAAGAAGGTGATAAGTGTTGCGGAGGAAAATAAAGCAGGGGGTGGGGCAAGCGTTACTCTGCACAATCTTAGACTCTATGAAGTAGGTAGAAGCTCCATTCTACAGATGGAGACAGTGAGGCTTACAGAGGTGAAGTGACTTGTCCCAAGTTTTCCAATTGATAAGCTGTAGCGTTGAGACAGAAATCCAGGTCTGTCTCATACCAGAGTGGGATACATTCCACATGCTCTCATTTATAAACAGATTCTTCAAACTGACAGCATTTTTACTAGCTTTCATCTCTTAAAACTCTGTACTTTTAGTTCTTCAGCAACGTCAGCCAATTACCAGGTTCCTCGTGGGTCTTTATTTAATCTCATCGCAAAGGCTGCCATCTGCCAGAGTCACTCTGCCATCAGCTCAGCCTAACTGTTGCATTTGCTGCAGTGGATGGCTTCTGCTTTCCAGAAACTTCCTCCCCAACCCTCTCTGCTCTCTAAGCCCTCTCAGTTTCTCTTCTTCCTCATGGATTCTCCTCTTGCTTGACCTGCCCCATCACGTACTGTGTTCCTGACTGCTTGGGCCTCTTCTCGCAAACACCGTCCCTGGGTGGCCCTATCCTGTCCACGGTCTGGCCCTCACATGGGCCAGTGGCCCCTCAGCTCTGCTGAGCTGCAAAGCTGTCTCACAGGCACCTAAATTCTAAAATGCAAGTTATTTTCTTCTCCATTCCTGCTTCCAAGTCAGAGAGAACGTTAACACCTGCCATCCAGCCATCCCTGACTGGGTGACTGACCCTGGACAATGTTCTCTCATTTACTTCCACATCCCATCAATGCCCGGTCCTGTGGGACCCTCTGGCGCTGCATCACTGCCCTCATTCCCTCGGCCCCTACCTCACCCCAACTCTCATCTTCTCACCTTCTCTCCCCAGCCTGATGCTAGTCTGGCCATGTTCCCCCACCCCCTCTCTCAGTGCTTCCAGGTGATCTTTATAACACATACACTGGTTATAAATTCCTAAAAAACATTCCATGGAACCTCACTGTTTTTGGTCGAATGTCAAGCCTCCAGCCCTTCGTGATCTGCCTTCCGCTTATTTCTCTATCTTACCTTCTTCCACTCTTTACAGGCTGCTCTTAGACCCAGCCATTTGGAGCTACCTGGAATTCCTTTCATGTAGCCCGGCATTTCATCACTTTGTTCCTCACTCCTACTGGCTGGACACACTGAGCTCCCCCTTCTGTGTCCTCACACCCCACCCAGATACCACTTACCTCTCGTCCCCTCAACCCTCAGTGTCCTTGTCCATCTCCCTAACAAACTGTAAGCTCTCCAATGTACGCTATGCCATGGAAGGTAGGATGGCTACTTTGTCTCTGTATCTTCCTTCCCCACAAGAGCGACTAGCACACAAGAGGCTCTTGATAATTGCTCACAGGCAAACAAAGTTCGTCGCCTGCCAAAACCAAGTTTTTGTTTCACGATTCCTACCAAAATCCATCTCACTAGACCTTATGGATCAAATTTAGCGAATGTTAGACAAAAATCAAACCACATTATGTAGCATAATTAAGAAGAAGAAAATATAAACAACAGTTATAAATAGTATTGCAAATAGATTCCAAGACTTGTGCTGATTTAATCAACAAACACCAAATGCTAAGATGTTTTCCTCTTGTCAGAAATGCCACAAAGTATAGTGGACCTAAGCCAACTTTTCACGTCTGAGTCTCATTTTTCTTGTGCAAACAGTGAGGAGCGGGACTAGATGACCTCCAGGCACGTCCAGCTTTCCCAGTCCAAGGATCTGACATCAAATGGCACCTGAGGCTCATCGCTTTTGCCCTTTATCCTTACAGCATCCTTCACCACTGCTGTAGATGCATCTGTAGGTATCTGTCCCGCCCACACATGAATAGTCTCCTCCATCCCCGTGGCCATGGGGTGGGCTCCTGGCAGCCATGTAATTATGGTGTGATCATGCCCCCCAACTTCAACTGAACGGTTCAGGAATGGGCCCCGACCCAGGCTGGGCCCACTCGAGACCCTTCACTGGGAATCAAGACTTGACCTAAGACGGACGAGGCCCAGTCAAAGCTGAGCTCTTAAGAAGCACCAGAAGCTGTGGCAGAGCTCTCCAGCCATTCACTCAGCTCATACTTATTGAGCATGTACACAGTGCTAGGGCTGTTCTCGGCATCTTCTGCAGGCCACAGCAAGCCTTCAGAACTGTCTGGTTTCCTGCTGGCTTTCTAGTTCTCGGGCCCAATCCTTCCTGAGGCCCACCACATTGCCGCCCTTAGGTTCCCGGAGAGGCCCCCTCGGTCCTGATAATGAGGACTTTCTTTGATGGAGTTCGTGCAACCTGGTGGCAGCTTAATTGCCACTGAAGTGTTTCAACTCTTACCCCCCACCACCTCCAGCTTTTTAGGGCTACCCTGAGCAGTTGTGCCCTCTCTCCTTGTGGGCCCTTTTCTTTTGCTGCCTAAGGCCATGGAGCTCTCACAGGAACTCATACTAAGGGCCCAGAGGCAAGCACTGGGTCTTCTTTGAGTGTTTTTCATAAATCTTTTCTTTTTTCCAATGAAGCACAGCCATATAAGAAATGGAACAACAACAACACAAAGTTTCACAATGCTCTTAAAAGGAGGTAAAAGGGCCTCGCGTAAGTTCATTAGATACAACCGACGGCCCTCACAGCAGTTCCAGCGGAGAAAACATCTTGACAAATCAAGTCCTTTAGTCAAAACAAGTTGGAGTCCAAACACATGGAGTAGATATAAAATATATTATTTTCAGGAGACTGAAATCCAAACCACAAATTCCAGCAACGCATTTTCAAAGTGCTGCCTATTAGACATGCTCGTTTTAAATTAAATTGTGAGAGCGGTAAGGTATGGTTCGCTTTATTTATTAGATCACTATCAAGCTTTTCTCTACAGGGATCAAGGTGCTCTACGCACAGGCATTTGGAGAGAAGACTTGACTGTTTAAAAAATGTGACGTTCTGTCAAAGCTGTTTCTCTCGGAGTTTGATAGTCCCCCTCCCCCCAGGGCACCGCCCTTTGAAGCCGACAGCTCCGTGTGGCTAACCACAGGTCTAGCCTCTGGTGGAGGAGTGCGCTGAGCTGACTCCAAACACTTGCTCAGAACTGCAGGAAGAATGATCGCGTGGGCACCCAGCTCTGCTCCCCAGCCTGCCTGCTTTCCTTGACAGGGCCTGATGGGGGGAACCTGGGAGAGCAAAGTCCTCCAGCTCATCACTCAGAAAGGTTTTTTTTTTCCCTTAGATTATATTATTTAAAATGATTGTGGGCAAATAGCAGGCATGCCTTTGATTATCAAAGTCTTTCTGGGCTCGCTTATTTTGAAAGCAGATCAGAAGCCTAAGTACATTTTCTGTCCTCTAGATTGAAGGGAAAACTAGAATTAGCCGAACACTGCCCTTGATGGGCCGGACAGCCACTCCTACATTGAGGTAAAGTGCGGACTGCATTTTCCTAAAGTGGCCTCAGCGATGGTTTCTGCTTCGCACGCTCTGGTTCCCTTTTTCATAGGAAGACAGTATATCCCTCCCCTTGAATCCAGGTGGGCATTTGTGACCGCCTCAACCAACAGGATACTGAGGAGTGATGCCCTGTGGCTTCTGAGGCTTCCCACCTGGCAATTTCTTTTAGGATGCCTGTCCCTGGGATGCTGTGAGGAAGCTCAGGCTACGTGGAGGGGCCTGTGTGGAGAGGAACTGAGTCCTGTAGCTCACAGGCCGGGTTGAGCTACCAGCTGGTAATCAGCGTCCATCTGCTGACCATGGGAGTGGACCATCTTGGAGGCGAATTCTTCTCTGCTGAGCTTTGCCAGAGAGCAGATACATGAACAAAATAAATGACGGATAATATTTTACGCCAGTGTTCTGACATGGCTTCTTATGTAACGAGCGATAACCAGAACAGGTTGGGCGGGGGATGAGAGACTTCTGTGGAGGGTCTGATTTATACCGGAAAACAAGCTAAAACAATGAAAAGAAAGTGACTTTAACAAGTTGTAGCCGGACACAGATGAGGTTCCGACTTTAGTAAGGGCAACATACAGCTGCCTTGATTCCCTCTCACACAGGGTTTATTTGAGGCAGAGAATCTTGGACACACAGGCATTTTTCCTAACTTTCACTGTCTGCGGACATTTACATCAATAAGATTGATTTCTGTGAGCCACTTCCGAGGCCTCCCTACAGCACTGGGGCTGATCGAGGAGTGCTTGCGGGGCAGAGGCGGAGCTTCTGAAGTGCTCCTGGTGGAGTCTGGGGTCCGAGTTGTCTTGGGCTTCTGCCTCCGTGCCAGGTGGCCAGGGTCGAGCCCAGCTGGCCTCTCTTCCCTTGAGCCATTTTGTCACGGCACGGGCACAGAATTTCACTGGCTCCCACACCTTGCTCCAGGAGGGAGGGTGTCTGCTGAGACCGAGGACATCAAGCCGGGACTCACAGGACAGAAGAGAAAGGGGGTCTGGAAAAACACCGCACAGCCATATAAACATGGCTGCCCACAGGCAGAGAAAGTCCATGTCTCTTAGCAAGAGCAAGTCGGCAGTGAGACAGGAAGTGCTTGTGACTTTGGGGGAAGGTGTCAGTTCTCTTCTGTGTGATTCATTTGTTCACTCAGCAGTTAATCTGTATGCACCAAATGCCCCCACGCGGGCTCTGTACAGCAATACAAAGACACTCAAGGTGGCTCTTTTCTCAGGAGCCACAGTCTGGCCAGGATCACGAACTTGTGCAAATAAAAATAGCAAGTACATACTTAGCACTTCCTGTAGGCCAGGTACTGGTGTGAATCCTCTGTATGTATGGACTCAATCCTCACCACAGTCCTGTAAAGTAGGTACTATTATCATCCGCATTTTACCGATGAGGCAACGTAGGCACAGAGGGCTTAAGTGACAACATACCCACGGTCACACAGCTGGTAAGTGCGGGAGCTCGAGTTCTAACCCAGACCATCTGACTCCGGATGTTACCACCACTCCCTATTGCCTCTTGAAAACAAACATGGGCAGTAGAAGGAGGTCAGTGGTGTTAATAGAGCATAAACTAGATGGCCTTCTATTATTTACAAAAGCAAACAGAAAAGTGAGAGATGTGGAATAGAAAAGCGACCCCCAAAACCTCCCCTGACAACATGCACCCCCCTGCCTAACACTGTTCGGACATTTCTCCTGCTGGCTCCTCTGAGTCTTCACGCTACAAAACCAGCCTCTTTGCTTCCGTTCTCTTCTCCAGAGAGACAAAGAAGGTGGAAGAAACAGATTTCCATGCTGTCTGTGGACAGAAGACGAGCCCACCAGGTTTCTTCGACAGAGGCGAGGTGGGCTTCCGTCTCCCCCAGCAGGGCAGTGCTTGGCGGTGAGCGGGAGCCCGTGGGCCGCTGCTTCTCTGGGGTGACATAATGACAGAACAGTGACCGGCTTCGCCTTGCTTAGTAGCTGCTGCAAAGGAGGGTCAGGGAATACGCTGAGGGTCACTGGAGTTGCCTGGTCTGGCTGCTGCCTTCTCTCCCTCGTGAAGTTGTTGAAACGTAGCTTCGGCTTAAGGGCAGTAAGCTGGAAAGAGGAACCACTGACTGAAGCCTGCTGCTCTCTGAATGGGCGTCCTCACAGGGCCACTCCCAACCTTTAGCGGGTGCCTGCTGTGTGTAAGGCCCATGCAGGTGCCCCATGCTGAGGATGCAGGAAAGAATGAGACCCAGATCAGCCCTCCTTTCGCATAGCCATAGCTTTCACCTCCTTTTTTTTTTTTGCGGTACGCGGGCCTCCCACTGTTGTGGCCTCTCCCGTTGCGGAGCACAGGCTCCGGACGTGCAGGCTCAGCGGCCATGGCTCACGGGCCCAGCCGCTCCATGGCATGTGGGATCTTCCCGGACCGGGGCACGAACCCGTGTCCCCTGCATCGGCAGGCGGACTCTCAACCACTGCGCCACCAGGGAAGCCCTCACCTCCTTTTGATTGTGGCCGAAAGCAAGAAATTCATTTAAATCACAAGTGTGTATGTATGTGTGACTCAGTTTTTGGTTTCACGTTGCTAGCCTGTTCTATTTTTCTTCGTTAAGAAGTGCTGATTACAACACATTGAACTGAGATCTTGATTCACTGATGTGCAGTGGATGAAGCCGTTCAGTTAGAACATGCTAGTCTGGAGAACGATACCTAACACGTATAATGATAAAGCAAGGAATGAGTGCAGTCACAGAAGTGCGCACACAAGGTCCAGAGCCCTGACGAGACACTGGGGCCTGGAAAACCCTCTCCTATGTTTTTCCTATCACCGTCATGGGGACCCCCAGTACACTCTGCGGTAATGTCTGCTGGTCTCTTTCCCAGAACATTTCCTGCTGGCTTCTCACCCCCCGCGTAGGCTACAGATACTGCCTCTGGTGACTGAGCCAAAGTCATCTGTGAAACCACGTGTGAGTCCACAGACAGGATGGGGACAGATGAGCAGCTCAGCTCCCTTTCCAGCCCTACAGCTCTCCCATTTGGGCGACAGTACCCCAAGCACAGAAGGAGCCCACGTGGACACCTTTATTTCATCAGGCTCTGTCTGTTTGTTCCCTTCAGGCACAGCATCAGTGGGTCTTGAGTGAGAAGGGGGGAAGCAGGTCCCAGAGGCAAAGAGCAGGGCAGCAAGTCACCCGAAAGCAATGGCTGTTGGCTGCTGATACAGAATGAAGATGCAGTGTGTGGAAGCAGCTCACACCACTGCGCAAATTTCTTCTCCTGGGGCTGTACTGCCAGTGAGTCCCGGGACCAAGTCCCAGAGAAGCAGACAGGGTAACAGCAGATGACCCCGGGAGAGCTCCCTCACATGGATGACCAGTCCGGGCGTGGAGCTGACTGAGGAGCTGCATAGATACTGGAGAGGGAAAGCATCTGTGCTAATGAGTCATCAGGAAGAAAAGAATTAATGACACATGAATATTTAACTTCCAAGAAAATACCTGGCAGCATCCTGGCGCCAAGAAATGTGGTTAAGAGCGCGGGCTCTGGAATAAGACTGACCTGGGAACCAATCCTGCTGTCCCATTTCCTGTGTGCTGTCTGGAAAACACCTGAGAACGGAGGGGAGGATGACCCAATTTGGGCCTTCTGGAAGTTCACATCTACTGCTTAAGCTTTCTCAGCCTCAGTTTCCCCACGGGGAAAGCAGGGATAATGAAAGGGGTGTTGTGAGGTTTGAACCTGAGAATGGCTGATTCCCTGGTACAGCTGACCACAGGTTAGCTGTTTGACTTTGGTAGTGAAAAGCATCAGAGAACAGGACCAGGGAGACTGGTGAATGGCCGTGGCCATGAGAGGCTCCATCTCTTCTATCCACATCCTCTTCTTTCCACTGGCCTTAAACCAACATAGAAGACACTTCTCCTGATGGCATCATCCCCCATCTCAAAGACGGAGGTCTTTGAGAAGTCACTGTTAGGTCCTCAAAGCCCTGCAGTTCCTTTTTCCATTTATCCCAATTTTGTTTAAACTTTGAACACATGGGCCAGAGGTAACTTTCCTTGCCAAGTTCTGTGGAATGATGGGAAGAGCCGGCCACAGAGGCCCATGTAGAAATGGAACAAAATGATTCTCCCTTGGGCTGCTGGGGTGAGGAGGGCTACTGGGCCAGCCCACCAAGACTCTCCCACCCCCTGCAGAGAGATGAGAGCCCCTGGCTACTGAGAGCAGAGGCCCGGCAGCTGCAGGCCGAGGAGTGGATGCTGACAGCTGCTGGAAGAACACACATTCCTTTTTCTTAAATCCATTACATGGAAACCTCTCTTTGAGATCAGTCTCCAGGGGCGGGGGCATCTCTTCATGAACTCTAATTCCAAGGATTTGAATGGAGAGAAACACAGCAGGCCAGTGCTGGCCCAGGACGGTTCTAAACATCCTCTCAGGCAAAGCTCCCCTTAGGACAGCGAAGCTTCCGACCGCAAGAAGAGCTGTAGAAAACACTCCGTGTAGTTTAAAAGGGTAATTTAAAAATGTGATGTCTCACGGTTCATGAAACAGTGATGGAAAATGCAAGTGGACAGTCCTCCTACAACAGACAGTCTATGCTGGCCTCCAGAGAGTTGCAAAGTCCGTTAGCACATTAAAGGCACTGTGAAATCTGACAGCAAAGAATTTCGGGTTAATTTTCTGTTTATCCCATGGGTTCCCAAACATATTTGGTCACAGAACCCTTTCGCCAGGACACAGTTCTTTCCGCAGAACATCACTGGCCTAAGAGCGAGTTAAGGCCTTCTCTCACTGACACCGTGCCTCCATGCAAATTAGAAACTCCTGCAGTAAGCAGAGTGCAGACAGGTTCGAGCCTCCACGTGTGCCCTTGCCCTGACCACGGATGCAGCAGCCTGACTGGGAAAGGACAAAACGAGCCGTCCTCAGACTTGACGGATCAGGGCAGGAAAGTCCACTCTTGTTATTTTAGTCTCTCTCCAAGGTTAAGTCCAAGCTTATGAATGAAGGAATAGGGTGCTCGGGTGGAGAAGGTCAGAGACCACCTCTAGCCTGGAAGCTTCTGTACAAACTAGCCACCATGAAGGGCTGCTGGACAACCCTGGGCTTACATTTTACATGGGAGTCCACGAACACTTTTGAGAAGCTGAACTGTGCTGCATTGTTTAAAAAAAAAACAACAAAAAAAAAAAACAGAGGGAAAATGCACCAGCCGCGCGTTGCATCAGAAGCTGATAACTGGGACCACTGGGAAGGAGACTGGGTGTCCATTCCAGCCGTTTACTGCTTGGTTTAGAGTCTGATTGGCTTCCGTCCTCCGGCTTTTGGAGTGGACCAGTTTTCCTGGCACATGCATTTATTGAACTCTGAAAGGCCTGATCTTCTATGCAGATTAATTCATGATTTCAAAGATGCTTTGAAGCTGGCAAAACATTCTGTTATTTCCAAGAGTTATTACAACTGAAATCCTGGCACAGAAGAGGAGGTCAGCCTGTAATCTTGTTTAGATCTTTTTAAATTTAGAAACTTTATAGTGGGTTAAAAATAGATCACATTTGTATACTTTTCCTCCTTTCATCTCCACTGCAAAGGCTGTTCAGTAATTTTGACCTACCCTTAATACTAGCCAGGGAAATTCTCATGCTTGTCACCCAGGAGTCTCCTAAGCCCAAATAAAAGTCATTTTCAAATGGATTTTGAGGTGATGCTAGTTATACAACTGAGCAGAGTTACTCATTATCCCACATAGTAAGTTCTAGAATTAAGAGCACCGGGCTACCACTAAGATCTGTGAATGGTATGTGGATTCCTGTTAAGTGAAAATGTGGGCCACGAGGGAAGTTTTCAATAGTGTTACCCTGGAGGGCTTGTGTCCTTACCTATTGATCAGAAAAGATCATAATGCTTAGGTCAAGGGAAGCTGTATGAGGCCGGAAGGTCAGGCTGCTTATAACCAAAAGTTAAATGAAGATCGCACCCGATTTCAGAAGGGCCAAATACTGGACGTTCTCCTTTGTGGTACTCACCAGGGTTAAGGGGGTACCAGCATTTTCAAGCCCAGCAAAGACAGCATTACACTCAGGATTACCTCGTCATGGTTACTTTACCTTCATGAACATGCTAAATCCAGTTTTAAGGAGATCAGTGAGGCCTGAAGACATGTGTTCAATGTCAACGGGATCTGGCCTCTCGGGATTAAATATTTCCTCCACAACCTGCTTCAACAACGGCTTATAGGATGCCTGCAAAGACAAAACATCGTGCTGTAAGTAAAAGGGTTTGTTTGCTTTGCCTAGAGAGAGGGTAGCTTTCTCTGCACCAAACGAAGCAAAACCAGTTTATTCTGATACTGAGCAATGGCTGTGATTCTCCATGTGTGAAAAGACAATATGACAACATTGATTTGGGGGGGAAACTTTTATCCCACTACACTAGCACTATTTTTTATTCCTCACACTCCCTTCCATAAGCAAATGCCTCTCACCAGAGCTATAATCCTAGTATGGCTAATTTTTCAATCTAGATTTAAAGTGACAATTTTTTGCATGAAGTATACTGAAAAGCAAAGTATTGTCAGTTGATATAGACAGGAAGACAATCTCCTAAACATTCTTAGAATTATGCTCCCTTCCGCTAGGATCCCGAATGTTTTCTTACAATGTATTGTCACTATCCAAGTCCAAAGCAATCCCTCCGTCTTTTAGAGAGGTCAACTCCAAGTACAAACTGGCCAGAAAAAGCAGCCAAGATGCCCAAAGAAATCTGACCAAGGTCAGGGCTTAGAGAAAGCAAGCCACACAGACTATGAGAATTTCAGTAGAATTAAGCTGATGTGAATTTACAGCAACTACAGTTTGGTAAATGGTGCTAAACCTATCCACATTTAGGTAGTATTTGGAGGCAGCTGCCTCTGACCAATGTATATTCCAAGCATGTTCCCCCACCTCTTTCCTTGTGTCTCCTCACTACCAAGCTTTTCCTCTCTCCTTCCCTTCGCATCGGCTGGACCACCTCCCTCCCAGTCTTGTTGCTACCTCTGCTGCTCCAGATACGTTCGGCAGCCCAGTTTGAGCATGAAGGGTGAAGGAAGAGGAATGTCTTCCCTCAAAGCACTCTGCTATATCTGTTACAGGCTCAGGAAAGCCAGGCTATGACAGCACTGTAGAGATGTCATGAACTGTTCCTGTCTTTGCACTGGCCAAATCTGTAACCGGCCTCTAGCCAGTGTGGAGGATATCTGGTATGTTAACTTCACCTCTGGCTTCATCTTGCTTTTCGTAGTCATTTTTTACTCTTATTTCCCCCTTATTCCAACTTTCTTACTTGAAATACCTTAGAAATATAGCAGGGTATAAAGCATCAAAATCATAAACAGTCGTTTAGCTAGAAGGGAACTGGTGCATTTATCAAGGATAAGATGCAGGGAGAAATAGCAGCTGTTGAGTTGAGGGTGCAGCTCTCCTCTGCTTATTAGTCAAATAGACCATTGCGTGCCCAGAGATCTCACAGGCAAATGCTCACGAAAGGGAAAGCACTGGGCAGAGACACCGATAACACAGAAACTGAAAAAACCAAAAACTGTGAGTCAATCTTCCTAATACCAACATAGATTTTAAAAATTTATCATACAGGCAAAAATACAGAGGTTTGAAAGTATACTTTTTTGATGAGGCTGTGGGGAAACAGACACGCTCATATACTGCTGGTGGGAGTGTAAATTGTTACAATCGGTGTAGAGAGTAATCTGGCAATATCTATCAAAGTTACAAATGCATCTGACTTAGCAATTCCACATCTAGGAATTTAACCTACAAATATGCTAATATATTCAAATGAGATCCACAAAGGACTGTTTATGGTTTATAATAGCAAAAGATTAGAAACTCATTTCATAAATGGGATACATCCACACGAAGGAATGCTATGGAAGCGAAGAGGGAAGTTCTGTGCTGATGGTAAAAAGCAAGGTGCAGAATAAATCGTGAGTGGAAGAAGCAAGGTGAGGAACAGTGTGTATGATGGGCGTTTGTGTAAAATGTGCCAAAGGAAATATGAAAGTTTGCATTTGCTGAAACATGCAAAAAATAAACTCTGGTGTGATATACAGAATCACCATGAGCAGTGATCATGGAGTGGGGGACCGGACAAGGGACAAAGGTGAGAGGAAGCCTTTTCACTATATTCTTTTTTTAAAAAGCACAGTTAAAACACCACTACACACACACACACACACACACACACACACACACACACACACACACACACACACACAAACGGCAAGAATGGCCTTTTTTTCCCTCACCTCTTCAAAATTAATAAATTATTTATGCATGGGAGAGATTCGAGTTAAGCACACCAAAATGTAAACAAGGGCTAACTCTAGGTTCTGGGAGTAGGGGACATTATTTTCTTTTTTTTCTAAATTTTAGAAATTGACAGGTATACTTCTGGAATCATAAAACAATCCAATAAATGTTTTCAATGTTAAAAAAAAAAAAAGGTCATGGAATGGCTTCTGAATTCTACAAATCCTCTTCCCTGAGTAAATTGTCTTGAAAACTTTTCTACCATCTCAGCCTTTCCAGATATTTAATCTCTTAAACTTTAATCTCTTTAAACTGCTCTCCATGGAGAAGTCCTTTGGCCAATACTCTGCTACCTTATCATCATTATCATCAAATATTCATTGACTGCTTCTTTAGAAATAGAATCCAGTTTTTGGACAGGCACATGATCAACTGGCTGAAAGACTCCATTCTCCAGCCTTCTTTGCTGTTGGGTCTGCAAGTTCTGGGCAATGGAGATGTAAGTAGAAGGGGAGTGGGACTTTCAGAAGTCTTCTATTTTTAAAGGGGAAGGGTATGCTTTCCTCCCCTTTCTCTGTTTGCTGCCTGGAACATGGAAGTGACGACTGGAGCTCCAGCAGCCACTGTGTAAGACAGGGCCATTCTTTAGAGATACTGGAGCAGAGGGCTGGAAGAAACCCAGGTCAGTGGAGACTGGTGGAGCCACTATAAACATAACACGGATGTACTGAATCAGGACCTACTTATGTGACAAGACAAAACCTTGCATGTTTAAGCCTTACGTTTCAGATCCTGTTACTTGCAACTGAATGCAATTCTAACTGATACAAAGCACAAAGGGAAGATAAAGAAATAAAAAGGCCATTTCTTCTTTCCAGGGGTTTACAGTTATTTGTTTTTTGTTAGTCTACATATAGTTATATAGAATAACATTAAGCAGAATCACAGAGAAGTACACATATGCTGTCACATTTAAGACAGGAGAGAGTATACCCCAACCTACAGAAAACAAAAGAGGCTATTACTCCCCATAAGATGTACCTTCTGTAAGAAGGAAGAGTAGTGATCCTGAGAAGAGCTCAGGTACAGGAAAAAGTTGGTCCTGTTGTCCAGCTAAAACACTATGCCTAGGGCCTCCTCTGTGCAAAGTACAGTGTACCAGGGTGACAGGATTGCTCTCAGGGCTCCAGAAGCCCCCATGCAGACTGTGAGACAGGGAAAGAAGGAAGCGTAGAGGGTTAGGGATCCTGCTCTCTCCCTTGCTCCAATTTCAGCTTTCCAATTTCTTCTTTAAAACGACTAAGCACAGAACCACTAAATAACATTGTCCATTTAAAGAGCACGATTTGGGAAAAGACTTTCTTAGGTACAAAGCAGTACTAGTCTCGTGACTTCTTAGCAAACACATTTCTTAGTTTTCCCAAGTAGGGTTTTAATCATGAGAACTTTTGGCTCCTTCCTTACTTAGTTTGGACTTTTTTCTGCCCCAAATCATGTCACTGAAATCTGATTGAAATGAATAGCTTTTGGCAGTAGCTTCTTAGATGACGATCCTCTAACTGTCATGGAATTTTCTATTCAGCCAGAAGCTACCCAATTCTCAGCAAAGAACCATAGAAGGTGGTGATGGGGAGACAGATGTCTTGCCCTAGTGCAAGTTTCGGCTCACAAGTTTTCCTCACATGTTAAAAAGGACCAGAGGGGAGATTCGTCGTGTAGTTTGTCTACATAAGAGTGTTAACCAGAGTAATTTAATTTTCCTAATCAAACATTCACTGTTAGTTCATCTTTCGGGGGGGGGGGAAGGAGAGGAATTAAAAACACAGACAAATTCATCCTTATTTCTCGCTTATACCACATCCAGTGTGTGCTGGCAGGAAGGGGTCTGTGCCCTACGGTGCAGGGCCTACACAATCATTCAGACACCCAGGTTCCTGCTATGGAGTAGCCCCACCAGTCCCTAGGGCACTGGAATCCCACACTGAAGCCTTTGCATCTCATCAGCAGAGGATGAAAGAGGGAGAGTATGGAGGATTTCCAGAGAGATTTTATGGGTTCAGCCTGAAAGTGATCTGTATTACTTCTGCCCATTGTTCATTGGCCAGAATTGGTCACAAACCTACATTTACCTGCAAGAGAATTTGGAAAATGTGGTCTAACTATGCCAGAAGGAAAAGGAAATGGAGTTTGGGGAACATGTATAGCATCGTCTCTGCCACAGACACACCGTAAAGTCTGGATTGAAACATTAATATAACTATTTCCTTAATAACTGGCAGGTTGCTTGTTGTAGGCAAAGGATTATTAAACCTCTCTTCCCTTCTACATAAGAATCTGACCTTTGGTTAACTTTCTAGCTCTGTTTCCTTGGAAACCTGATAAGGGAAGAATGTCAAACTCTAGCCAGGCAAGATTGCTTATGATAAAAATGACCCTTGCTTAGTAAATTGCATTAGACTGGGGGAACTATAAATACTGGACAGAAAGCCAGGGCTTTGGGCTGCTCTGAGTATGATGACTCTTGTGTGGTTGGCCATGACCCTTGGAGGAATGCTGGAAGTCATGTCAGTGGAGTTGTTTCAGAGAAATTGGCTCCTACAGGATATGAGGGTTTTAAGCCAGAGGACTCCTGCCCCTACCCTTCCCTCCATGTGAGTCTAGTTCCCTCACTGCTCAGCTGTCACTTCAGGACCAAACCGAACAGCTCCTGGGTAGTTGCATGGACTGCTTCATGATGGTCACAGGACTACCTGAGAGGAGAAAAATGCCCGCTGTTCCCTACCGCGAGCTATGGTCCTGTCCTGGGCAGACGGGTGCAAATGGGGGTTATGACCACAGAGATGACTTATCTACTAGGCACAGAATGCACGATGCCTAGGGCCCACAGGACTATTAGCGACCCATGAAAATGGATTGATTTCTTTTAAAATGAGAAGAAAAAAATGAACTTTTTGGTCAAAGATAATGTTTTGTTTTTTTGCGGTACGCGGGTCTCTCACTGTTGTGGCCTCTCCCGTTGCAGAGCACAGGCTCCGGACGCGCAGGCTCAGTGGCCATGGCTCATGGGCCCAGCCGCTCCGCGGCATGTGGGATCTTCCCGGACCGGGGCACGAACCCGTGTCCCCTGCATCGGCAGGCGGACTCTCAACCACTGCGCCACCAGGGAAGCCCAAAGATAATGTTTTGATATATAATATTATTTGTCTCTATACCAATGAAACTATAATATAATTATATATGTAATTGCATATGTGTAAATATAAGAATATGAATATATTCAGTAATCAAATAAATATATTTATATATAATTTTTAATAAATATTTCTTCACATAAATATATATATAGAGAGATTTTGATACAGGAAGAGGGCCGTGAAGGTAAAAGTGCTAAGGGCAATGAAAATCACAGTGTGGCCCTGTATGACAGTCTCATGAGGCTAGCCTGACGGTTTGGTAGAGCCTAATGAGACCCCCATGGGTGTTACACATGAAATAGATGAAGTTTCAAAAAAAATCAGAAACTCTCTTTTTTTCTTTAAATGACCAATATCTGTTCCAGAACAAACTGGGCTTTTAATATACCAGAGTTAATAAAAATATGAAAAATAAAATACTTGTTTCTATGTCTCTGGTTACTCTTTTGCGGTATATGATTAGATCTAGAAAGTTCTTGTTGACCTGATTCCAACTCTTGAAGAAAGGTGTTGAGCATAGCAACAGTTGATGACATTACACATAAGTCAGAGACAATTTTGAGAAACTAGTCTAACTCCAACAGCTTCGTTTTTTTTTTTTTTGCGGTACACGGGCCTCTCACTGCTGTGGCCTCTCCCGTTGCGGAGCACAGGCTCCGGACGCGCAGGCTCAGCGGCCATGGCTCACGGGTCCAGCCGCTCCGCGGCATGTGGGATCTTCCCGGACCGGGGCACGAACCCGTGTCCCCTGCATCGGCAGGCGGACTCCCAACCACTGCGCCACCAGGGAAGACCCCAACAGCTTCTTGAATTTGGCGCAACTTAAAGATGGCCTAGGACAGGGGTCCCCAACACCTGGGACACGGACCGGTACCAGTTCTAGGCCTGTTAGGAACCGGGCGCACGGCAGGAGGTGAGCGGCGGGCGAGCGATGCATCATCTGCCGCTCCCCATCGCTCGCGTTACTGCCTGAGCAATTCCCCCCCACCCCACCCCGTGGAAAAATTGTCTGCCATGAAACTGGTCCCTGGTGCCAAATAGTTTGGGGACCCCGGCCCAGGATATCCGTTTCCGAGAAAACTGGAGTTGTTGCCACAATCACACCCCCAACAGTCATGCTGCTGACCTTGGCTTTGCTGGTTGGTGTTGGTGCAGCCAGGACCTCTCTTGGTCCTGCTATTGCAGATGCTTCTCTCTTTTTTGCAAAACCGACTCTGAACAACCAAGTTCTCAGAACTAGATTTGTACTGAGAGTATTTATTTTGTTTCAATCCAAGATTGTACAGAAAAACATTTGTTCAAAACTGGTCTTAGCTTTGACTACTCCATGGCTTATTTATTTTTATTTTTTGCTGCAGTATGACTGATTTTTTTCTCCTTTCATCTTCTTAAGGAAAATGGTTTGCGCTGCAGATTAAAAAGTGGTTCATTTGTCTATCTGTTCATCCATCCATCCATCCTTCAAACCAGAAGCAGATTACTTAAAATATCTTTTGATTAAAGTCCCTTCAACTTCAATATGAGGAAATCAAAGCCCAAAGCTATTAATTAACTTGCTTGAATTCACACAGGCAGTTAGAAGTTAGACTACAGGACAGAGCCAAGTTTCCTGGCCCCCAGCATAGCCCTATCTCACGCAGAGCCTTTCAGAAAGGATGCTAGCAGGTCTAGGGTGAGGTAGATAGAATCAGAAGGAAGAACAGAGCTTAGTGCTTGCAAAAGACCAGCTGCTGGCCAGAGCTGGGGATTGTTGATGTTGATGAAGAGACTGGGCCTACAGACTGTTCAGAGCGCATATTTCACCGGGCACAAGATGAATCAGGCCTCCTTGGGCCCTGCTGGTTCTAAAGGCTCTGGTTCAACATGCCGGAGGCACAGAGGACAGTGCGCATCTGTGGGAAGTTTCCTCCAGGGAAGCACAGCACTTTGAGACTTCTGCCAAAACCCGTCATGCAAGAGCCGTGCAATATTTTGTCTGAAAGGGCTCATAAGCCACTTGCCCTGAGTCATCTGAGAAACAGCAGCACATCAAACACTGACATTTAGGAAGGAGGTTAAGCCTCCCATTAAACTGGAACATTTGTAGTAAGAAATGAAAGCATAAGAAGACTTGCTGCACAGGCAAAACTGGGGCTTATGTTTCCGGTCAACAGAGTCTATGGACAAACATGACTTTTCCAAACAAACGGGTGTCAGCAGTAGACTCTGACCAAATGCCACAGCTAACAGGACAGTCAGCTTAAGAATGACTCCCTTTCTGTGTAGCCCATCTCCTAATAAAGGAAATGACGAAATGCTACGAAAGAGGACAAAGAGAAGGTCTATTTTGTCCTTTACTACAACTGTTAGAGACAATGCTTACATAGCGCTGTCTATGTGTCAGCTCCTATCCTGAGAGCTTTATATATATTATTCAGAGCACTTTTATGAAGGAGCTACTACTGTTAGCTCCTGCTTACATAAGAGGAACTAGGCACAGAGAGGTGAAGTAATTTGCCTAAGGTTACACAGTTAGTAGGGAGCAGAGCTGGGCTATGAACCCCAATGTTGCTGTTAACGTACATGCTAACCTCCCTCTCACTAAGAATTAAGAACATAAGAAATGCCTTTCTGGATAAGACCCACAGTCCAGGACCCACCCATCCATCCACTCTCCACCTACCCCTAGGTGGCAAGCATTGTGCTGGGCTCTGCATGCACCGTGGTGAGCAAACCCAGAAGCTGTCTCCAGCTTTGGTGGTGTGTTCTTCAAATAAAGAGCCTCGGTGGCAGCCTCACGATCCCCATCACTCTCCTGGCTGTGGCAGAGGTACTAGCTTCCTTGGAGGGCCACGTGTGTGGTGATGTTCTGGGCTCACTTCTGGAGACCTAGTCTAGATCCCACTCCTCTAGCTCTTTCAAGATTTTACATGTACTTAATTTCTTGTATGGAATCCTGCTCTCCTTAAAATGACGAGAGTGGTGTCTGCTTTCTGCATCTGAGCTGTGACTGACACATTTTCCGAAAGGGCTAAAGGATGAAGGTTAAATAAGAAGTGCCTCAGGCTAGGAGTGGAAACAGGAGTGGCTCTAAGAGTCAACTCATTTGCATCGGAGCAGGAGAGAGGCACCTGGGAGGGAGGCTGGGGCTGGTAGGGGCCCTGAGATCCAGGGGAGACAGCCCGATACGTAGCACTGGTCCCAGGGAGCCCGGGACATCCCAACTAGATTCTGTGTAGGAACAGCATGGAGCTAGATAGAAAGCACAGTTTTTTCCTGGAGCTGAGGACCAAATTGGGAGAAGGGATGGACAGAAAGTTGCCTAGCCAAGGTACATCTTCAAAGCTAAACAAAGCTGGACTCTGTTTCTACTCTGGACATTTGTTGTTTTCTATCTATACACATTTTTGTCCCAACAAATCCTCCAACATGTGATAAAAATACATGTAGCACATTTAAGATGCACCCAACAAATATTTATCGAGTATCCACTACGTGCAAGATACCACTCTAGGCACTGAAGATATGGCAGTGGACAAACCAGATCAAAATCCCTGTCCTCAAGGGGCTTCCATCTGTGATTGAAAACTTCTTCCTTTTTTTTAAATAAATCTATTTATGTATATATGTATGCACGTATTTATTTATTTGGCTGCATTGGGTCTTCCTTGCTGTGTGTGGGCTTTCTCTAGCTGCAGCAAGCGGGGGCTACTCTTCGTTATAGTGCGCGGGCGTCTCACTGTGCTGGCTTCTCGTTGCGGAGCACGGGCTCTAGGCATGTGGACTTCAGTAGTTGTGGCACGCAGGCTCAGTAGTTGCGGTGCGTGGGCTCTAGAGCGCAGGCTCAGTAGTTGTGGCGTGTGGGCTCAGTTGCTCCGCGGCATGTGGGATCTTCCCAGACCAGGGTTCAAACCCGTGTCCCCTGCATTGGCAGGCAGATTCTTAACCACTGCGCCACCAGGGAAGTCCTGAAAACGTCTTTAAGTTCAAAAAGTGTTGAAAAACTCAAACAGGTAAAAATTATCCATAATCCCATCAAAAATTCTTCCTCTACATATGTGAGTATAAAGCAAGAAGCCAGAGTTCCTCCTTGTGCATCTAACCCTTTCTGTTCCCCACATGTAACCATTATAAAATTTTCCTAAAATGTTAAAGACTTATTAAATATATACACCCATGTACTTTTTATTTTTAAACAAAAATAGGATAATGCTTTACATAATGATCTACATCTACACCCAATAGATGTACATCTACACCCAATAGAACATGAACCCGTTTTATTCTGAATTCTCCAAGCAGAGCCCAGGACAAGGACCCAAATACAGTCCTTGCCAAGTATATTTAGATTCCACTCATTTTATTGGTTGCACAGCATTTCACTAAGTGTCTGTATAATTATTATTTAATCCCCTCAAGATACACATATACTCCCTGCCTTGAACCCACTTCCACTCACTGACATTTAGGATTTTTGGTGAACGAGTTGATGTTACTGACTCACTGTAAGGGAAGTGTATGCAACAAGGGAAAGTTCATTTTCCAAAGGCGATGGCTGCTCAGGCAGGGTTCTGAGGTCTGGAGCAACTGTGTTGCTAGCAGGGAGATAAAGTCTAGGAAACTTATCACTGTCCTTATTATGCCCAAGATTTATAGCTAATACATGTTTATGTGAAGTTGGCCAAATTAGTCACCATGATGATCACAAAACTGAAAAGACCTCATTAATTTAGTGGTTTATCTTCCCCTTGCCAATGATAGCAGACACTTGCTTCTTGATATCCTTTCGTCTAAATTTCATCATATGTCAGCATTTCTATCACGTCTTCTAGGACCAGTCCATACTGCCATATTTAAGATTGGTAATTGTTTCATGACAAAACTACAACTGATTAATTATCTGAGTGATTTTTTTTTTTGTTGTTTTGTTTTTGTTTTTGTTTTTTTTTGGTACGCGGGCCTCTCACTGCCGTGGCCTCTCCCGTTGCGGAGCACAGGCTCCGGACGCGCAGGCTCAGCGGCCATGGCTCACGGGCCCAGCCGCTCCGCGGCATGTGGGATCTTCCCGGACCGGGGCACGAACCCGTGTCCCCTGCATCGGCAGGCGGACTCTCAACCGCTGCGCCACCAGGGAAGTCCCTGAGTGATTTTTTTTTTTTATCTGAGTGATTTTATCTGTATTTCGTGGTAGTGATGTTCTCAGATCATTGAACAAAAGATGGGAATTTATATTACTAAGTTGAGTGCCAATTTCTAAGGTCTTTTGTGTCTTGGTGGGTGATTTCAGTATCTGAGATCAGCATTATCAGTCATAATTCCTAGACCCTCCAGGAGAACCATGGTGCAGCAAGCAGGGAGGTTTTGGGTTGGCAGAAAAGACCTGGCATCAGGCCCTGGCCCACCTGTGTGCCTGCTTCCTGGGTCTCGGGATGAGAATACCTCTCTGGCCTACTTGTCGTGAGGATCAAAGGGAAAACCAAATGCAGGGGACTCTTCAAGTATCAGCTACTATACAAATATATGGGAGGAAGAATCTGGATTTTGCTAGGTGGTAGCAGGTAACCTTAGCTGTTGTCGACATGCCCACCTTAGAGAGTCAGAACCCTCAAGCTGAACCCCTCACTATGTCATAGTCCCCACTAACAGCTCATTCAACTCTCCAAAAAGCCTTAGCAAATGGAGCGAATTGTACTGACTATTTCATGGGGAGATGGAAGAGAAGATTCCTTCACACACTCCACAGCAAAACCCAATGATCTTTTCTGTCAGAAACATCTGTTCTTCCTTGAAAGCTCACCTCTGGCCACCAGGAACCTGCGGGTTGTCTCTTCCTTGTCCAACAGAGACTGCCCAGCCTCGATGGCCCCAGCTTTCCTTCACCCCTTCATCTTCCCTTTGGGTCTTTCCGTGCCTCCCCGTGCCTCCCCCGCACCTCGTCCCACGGAGTTTTGATAGAGCAATTACCCCTTCAATCTTGGATTCTCATACTGTCTTCCTACTCCCTGGTCAAAACATCCTTGCAAGGTTCTCCTACTCTCCTAATAAAGCGGTGGGGGGCATTTTAAATAACAAACATTTTTGCTGGCATCAGCTTCTTTTTCCCTTGCCATAACATTATTAGGTAATTTTACTACTCTTAGATCCAGAAACTTGGGCACTAAGGCCACCCCACATCTGGCGCTTAGGGACTTGCTTAAGGTGACAGAACAGCTCTGGGGCAGTTATAAAGCAGCACTGACCCGTAATCCAGTGCTCATCTCACTGCATCGAGCCTGAAATACAAATAAACTGGGAAGCTTTCAGATTCAGGGGAACCCAGAACTCTGGACTACAAGGGCCTTGGATTTCATCTTGAACAGATCCTTCATTTTAGAGAGGTTAAAATGGAAACTTTTCTTTCAGTCTCTGAATCCTTAAAAACACAACACAGATTAGATGGTTACTTTAAAACATATGTACTTGCCTGGTGGGTATGATTTCCAGGAACATATACAGACTTAAACTGTTTCATGAGATTCCGAGCTCCAGCAATATCCCGAAGCGAAGTAAAGAGTTCATCCACGGCACTTCTGGACTTGTGAAATGTCAGGTTAATTGAAGAGTCACAGCCTGAAACAATCCAGAGATATTTGCTTCGCTGAACAAATCTTTACACTGAGTTGTAATCGTGACAGGTTGAGCTCATGTAACGTAGTTGTTGTTGTTGTTTTTTAACCCTATTTCCCCCTGGCTGTTCACCAACTGGGCTGTTTCAATCAACCCTGAGCAATGAAACACATTGGGTGTAAACGCCTTTGACAGAAGCAGAACTCAGAATTGCCTGGGATTGCAGCCACTGGCTTCAACCCCTAGACTGCAGAAGTTTCACAAAAAGAAAGCTCCCCAGGGTCTAGTGTCCTCTGAACACAGCTTTGGGAAAATAGGAGACACAAAGGAAAACACAAGAGTACTGTGATGAACCGCTCTCACTTGAATCCCACCAACAGTTTCCATAAAATAGAATAGCAAGAATGAGAAAGATCATAGAGTTGCTCCAATGACAGAACTTGCTGGGATGGGCATATAATGCGCTAACAAAGCTTATGGCGTATTTCAAAAGGCAGCCATTCAGAGCTGATCAAACACAAAGGGGGCCTAATGAGAAGACTGTTCTCGGAAGTGCTTCTATTTCTTTTTGAAACTCATAATAGATGGATTTCTTCTCTGTCTTGTTACAAGCTCATGCAGAAGAGGAATGATCATGGTAAGTCAGAAGTTCAAAAAATAGAGAAAGGTTCAAGATGAGTATTTTTGACTGTTGAAATATTGCAGATACATGAACTCATCAATCCCCACATCACCCTTATGAGACAGGAGCTATTCTTTCCCCCATACAAAGGATGAGGGAGCTGAGGGCCAGAGAGATTAAGGAACACTCCCATCAGCACACTGTCTATGTTCAGCCCATGTTCGTTCAGTCATTCTGGACTGGTTCACCTGTACGTTTGGGGAACAGTTCTTGTGCCCTCTGCTTCCTGCCTCAAGTACCTGCGTGTCTGTCTCTGTGTCTGTCTGTCTCTGTCTCTGTGTATCTCTCCTCCTGTCTGGGGCCTTTCTTTGGTTAGAAGCATAGAAGTCAGCACTCAGAAACAACAGAGCTTTCTCATCGCTTGGGGGGTACCATTCTGAATTGTGGTCTCCATAGCCTTATGGAGGGGCCAGTAGGACTGAGCCCCAGTTGCCCCCAACAGTAACTCACTCATGAATGCCTCCTCTACTGGCTTTCCTTCCTCTCCTGTCTCACTTCCCTACGTCCTGACCACACTGCCTAGGACATCTTCTCAAATACAGTACTTGCACCCAAATCCTTATCTCGGGACACCAGAGCTGCCAGGGTGATTTTAACACAGGCAGCTTGGGTCCAGAATCTATATTCTTTTTTTCAGAACACGTTTATTGAGGTTCAGTTCATACACCACACAGTTAACCCATTTCAAGTGTACAATTCAATAGCTTTTAGTATATTCACATAGTGGTACAATCATCATTCCTACAATCAACTTTAGAACATTTTTATCACCTCAACAAGAAACTCCATACCTGTTAACTGTCACTCCCCCTTTCCCCCTACCCCCAGACCCTGGCACCACTGATCTGCTCTCTGTCTCTATGGATTTCCCTACCCTGGACATTTCATATAAACGGAATCATAGAATATATGGTCTTTTGTGACTGGCTTCTCTCACTTAGCACAATGTTTTCAGGGCTCATCCAAGTTGTAGGATGCATCAGCACTTAGTTTCTTTTTATTGCTGACTAACAGTCATTGTATAGATATACCACATTTTAAATATCCATTCATTGGTTGATGAACATTTGGGTGTTTCCACATGTTGGCTATTATGAATAATGCTTCTAGTTTTACATGTACAAGTTTCTGTGTGGACATACATTTTCATTTCTCTTGGGTACATATTTAGGAATAGAATTTCTGGGTCATGTGGCAACTCTGTATTTAACCGTTTGAGGAATTGCTAGGCTGTTTTCCAAAGTGACAGCACCATTTTACATTCCCACCCTCAGTGTAAGAGGGTTTTCTCTGCATCCTCAAAAATGCTGTTATCAACTATCTTCTTGATTGTAGCTCTCCTAGTGGATGTGAAGTGAGGAGATACTTGTTAATTTTGATAAAGAGAGAAGTTTTTAGGAAGTAGAGGTAGATCCAAACAAGCTTCAACTAAAATGGATTGTATCTAAAGTACATAGGAACATCCAAAGGAACCCAATGGCAGCAGACACAGTGTGTAGATAGTTGAGCCTGTACTTTCAATAACTGTGGAACACTGTATATAACTCTTAAAGGGAGGGCAAAATTCTGAACTGTTTTTACTCACACTTCTGACACCAAATGTGTGGACTTTTCCCCCCATACCAACCAATTCTCTAACTCTCCACACATCAACTGAGTGTCCTACAATTCAAATCAATTCTGCCACTAGCTATGTAGAGTTAGTGCAGACCCCACCCAGACTGCCCCCACTTCAGGTGCCAAGTTTAAATCCCAGGTTGCCCGTTGCACTCCTGACCTATCAATCAGGGGTTCCCATGACCCCTTCCTCAGGTTCAATAATTTGCTAGAACAGATCACAGAACTCAGGAAAGTGCTTTACTTACTGGGACCAGTTTATTACAAGGGATGCAACTCAGGAACAGTCAAATGGAAGAGATGCAGAGGGCCAGGTATGGGGGAAGGAGAGCAGGACTTCCATGCCTTCTCCAGGTGCTCCACCTGCCCAGTATCTTGATGTGTTCACCAACCAAGAGGCTCTTCAAACACTATTGTTTAGGAGACTTTATGGAGGTTTCATTACATAGGCACAATTGATTAAATTATTGGCCACTGGTGATTAATGCATCTCTCAGCGGCTCTCTTCACTCTGGAAGTTGCGCGGGTAGGGCTGCAAGTTCCACTACTCTAAACATGCCTTGGTTTTTCTGGCAACCAGCTCCCATCCTGAAGCTATTGTTCCCCCGACCACCAATCATCCCATTAGCATATAAGACACTCTCATCATTCTGGAAATTCCAAGGGTTTTAAGAGCTGTGTGCTAAGAACTGTGGACAAAGACCAATATGCATATTTCTTATTGTATCAAAAAAATCCTCTGACCAGTCTCTATTTCCTGGTCTCCAGAAATGTCCAACTCACTGTCATTAAAAAAATCAGGGGCTTCCCTGGTGGCGCAGTGGTTGACAGTCCGCCTGCTGATGCAGGGGACACGGGTTTGTGCCCTGGTCTGGGAAGATCCCACATGCTGCGGAGCGGCTGGGCCCGTGAGCCATGGTCGCTAGGCCTGCGTGCCCGGAGCCTGTGTTCCGCAACGGGAGAGGCCACAACAGTGAGAGGCCCGCGTACCGGAAAAAAAAAAAAAAAAAATCAAAAGGGTGGTCAAGCCTAGTGAGAGGAAGCCTCCCCGTGTTCAGTGAACTCCAGTGGGGAAGCAGGGATTCGACAGAAAATTCAGGGAGTTCGTGTACACTCTCTAGAATTCTATGCCAAGCTTTGTGTCATTTTCTGAGAAGCATGTCCACAACTTCCTCCTTATTCTTAAAGAGGTTCATAATCAAGAAAAGGTGAGATCCACAGGTCCAGAGCATCTATCGATATCATACCATGCTTGCCCTTGGCATTGCAGCTCAGTTGGATACATCAATTTGTGCATTAGTCAATAATCAGCCAGAAGAAACCCTGGAAGGTTATGGCTTCTCACTGATTCATGTGGCTTCTTTCCTTAAACTCCCAGCCTGAACCATTTAAAATATGGGAAATTACATCAATTATATCTAAGTGTTGTATACTACGTACTACTACTCCTTTAAATTAAAAATGGCATGAAAACAAGAAGAAAGCATTACTAGTTCTAACACCATGCACGGTGTTTCAATTCTTCTAAAACACAATTCAGCTAATAGGCTAGACTTCTTAAATTTAAAGTAATTCTATAGAACAGAAAGGTTCATACAAATTTTCATACGGTCTCCTTCAACTTTTTGAAAAGTGAGGACTGTAATGTTCATCCATTAGGCTGAGTGGAATAGAATCATCTCCTGGATTATAGAGTACTGAAAATTATAAATTATACATGGAAATTGTAGATTATACGTTGGAAGTAGTTTAAGCAAAGGCTGTGTAATTCTGAAGAGTTAGGTCAATTGTGGAGCAGGTTGTTGATAGAAGAAATGTTTACAGATTACAGGTAAATTGAACTCAAAGGAACCCAACAGAAAAATAACACTGTCAAAGAAATTGCTGGAAGAAAAAAAAAGTACAAAATTTACAAATACACTAAAACCTTCCTGAAAAACAGTCAATTATCTCCATTGTTCAAACCAACTGCACAAGGGCAACTTCTGTCCAGTGGGTCTGTCCAGCGATCCTTTCCGACGTGTCTGTTACCCTCAAAGCAAGTCCTCTAAAATGTACATGTTTCTGGGACACCAGGCCAAAGGGGTCTCATCTCTGAGCATCTTCATAATTATATCAATCTTCACCAAAAGCAGAATTTACATTCACTTACCTAAACCCTATAATGAAAGTCTCAACACACACACACATACACACACACACACAGAAATGGGGATAAGAGAAGATAAATGACGTGTAAGATCGCATCACCATCTCCAGCAAAATGTCTCTCTGATCACAGCCCTGACCTCCTCCACGTACACTGCCTCCCACCATTCAGAATATCTCCTCTGTGAGTGCAGCTCATTCCATATCATGCTGCAGTTAATAGCTAAAGGAGATGCGGGTGCAAAAGCTATGAAATGGGATGAATTCTTTTTTGGTGTAAAAGCTATAATCACTGAAAGCTCACGTATAGAATCACTTATGCCAGACGCTATTCCAAGAAGTTTATACATATTAGCTCACTTAATCTCCTCAGAAACCCAATGAGGTAGGTACTACTATCATCCCCATTTTGCAGATGGGGAAACTGAGCCATAGAGAAGTTAAGTGACACACGGTCACTCAAGTAGTAAGTGGTAAAGCTAAGATGTAAACTCTTGCAGTCTAATGCCCAAGACGGTTGTGTTAACCACTCTACTCTGCGGTCTTTCATATGTGCTGGAGTCCACATACATAAAAGATCAGTAAAGCACTTAGTTCACCCTTAATATCGAAGAAGTGCTTTAACAGTGGAGTGAATGGCAGATGCCTCTCTTCCTGGGAAGATCTGGGCCTGTCTCTGGGGGTAGACGCTAATAGTATGGTTTGCAGTTATACCCCAGGCCCATCTTTTGTGGCCACACAAGGTGTGGGATCTCCCGGGCCTGCCCCACACCCTCCATTGGATCTCTGCCCTGTAAGGCACTGTATTCAGTTACTTCTAATAAGCCCCGGACAGCCTGTTCCATTAAGCCAGCTTATGAGATAACGGTGTTTTGTAAGGGACCCCTAAGTGTACAATTCCAGTCAATTCTCATTTAATCCACTTAGTTAAATAGATAATAAACCAGAAGCTGATCCTAGCCTTTGGCCAAGCACAATCTGCGTACTTCAGTTGCCTGCTCCTTGATAAGGGAGGCCCTCAGTCCCGCAGGGCACCCCTGTGTTCGCCTAAAATAGGGGATGACTCATGCCCCTGCAATTTCTTTCTTTGGAGGGCTTGGGGATCTCTTGGGCAGGGGTCCAGTTACTCCTCGGAGCAACAAAATAGGGCTCCTGTGTCCACATCTGCCCGCCCTCGTCCCCCTCTCACCCGTCTCCACTTACTGGAGTTGCTTTACCTTGGCAGAGGGAGGACAGCGGTTTCCATGGCTCTGTGCGCTGCAGGGACCCACATTTCCAGCAAAAACAAAGGTAAAATGGAGAGAAGGCTGAAGAGCTCAGGGATCTGAAACTGTGCACCTCAGACTGGGACTTGAACCCACGCAGCCAGGACTCAAACCCGGCCCAAACTCAGATTGGGACTCAAACCCAGCCAAAACCCACAGTCTTCCAAGTGAGATCACACACCTGGTTTCAGGACTTAATGACGCTCAGCTTCTTGATGTCTCATCACAGAAAGAGTTTAGTGAGAGACAAAGCAATAGGTAAGAAGTGGATTTATTTAGAGAGAAACACACTCCACAGACAGAGTGTGGGCCATCTCAGAAGGTGAGAAAAATACCAGGGTATGGTGTTGTCAGTTTTTAGAGGGGTGGGTAATTTCATAGGCTAATGAGTGGGAGGAGTATTCCAGCTACTTCGGGAAGGGGTGGGGATTTCCAGGAATTGGGCCACTGCCCACTTTCTGATCTTTATGGTCGGTCTTGGAACTGTCATGGCGCCCGTGGGTGTGTCATTTAGCTTGCTGATGTGTTACAGTGAACATATACTGAGGCTCAAGGTCTAGTGTACGTCGACTTGTCCACCATCTTGGACCCTTTTGGTTCTAATCAGCTTATGTCATGTCCTCAGGCTATGTCATTCTTTCAAAGGTTGTGCCCTGCCCCCTTCCCTCCTGTTTGCTGGACTCCTCACTCCAGTCTGCCTAAGTCCTTCTGTTTGGTTCTCTCACGGAGCAGCCTTGAACCTTTCTGGTGCATGGGGAACTTTTTCAAAAGAGCCTGGCTTCCAGAAGTTTGGTTTTATTTCTTAGGTATTCAGGAAAATAAAGAATCTTGTATCAGGAGGCTGCCTTATCCAAAGCTTCAGTCTGGATTAGAGATGAAGCACCCTCACTTAAGGCCTTCACACACACACACACACACACACACACACACACACACACACACGGAACCTGTATGGCTGGATAAGCTGGGGGACATGGCTGGAATTGGATTTTAAATGTCTCCCTATTGAGTGATATTATTCTCGTCACAGTTGTAGAAGTCCCTTACATCTGATTGAGAAGAGCTGGGGTCAAAGAATATCAGCTGAGCCTGTTCAAGGGGTTCTTTTCTTATCTGGACCCAAATTATCCAAGGATGGCCTCCTCATCCTTCTTCTGGCCCAGAGTTTGAGAACATCAGGTCCATTTTCCAATTTGCATCCCACCCTTGTGTCTCTCAGCAAACCCCTGGCAGCAGGGGACCCATCTCTGTGGGCTCCTGGGGCAGTTAGAGAAAAGGCTGGCTTGGGAGGGCAATGCGGCCAGAAAGCAGAAAGGGCAGAGCGCTGGGAAGTCATGACCTCCCTCATCCATCCGGCTGTCCGACATTGCCTTTTCTCTCTTTTCAAACCATTGTTTTAAAGATGGAGCCCTTTTTCATGGCTCTCTATAAAAGGTTGGCAAATGAAAACAAAACCAAACAAAATAAAAAACCAAATAAACCTTAGCAAGTGGTGTCACATCTGAAATCTTTTCGGGAGGTTGACTGTGTAAAACCACTCTTGAGTAGGGAAGTCCTGGTAATATTTATAATAGAAGTTCTCTTTTTCAAATGTGATTGGGACCAATAGGTGATTAGAAGTCATTTAAAAAGGGGATCATGAAAAATTGATCTCTCTCCCACACGTATACATACACATATATGTGTATTTGTGTGTACGTATAACTTTGTTTAAAATTAAAACACAAACATCTGTTTATTCATTACTCTTTTGAGAAAAGTCTTTTGTTTGAGTATTATCTGCTGATTAGAGTTCTTTTTTTAAAAAAATTATGTACTGTGTATAATTTCCAATTTTAGTCCATTTAAAGTGGAATAAGAAGTTAGACCCCTGTAGCACAATCTGAGAACAGAATTCTTCTAGATTTTAATGGGTTTTTTTCCCTTCAATCTTTCACAATCATCCTGTTCATACCTAATTCAAAAGCATGTTTAAAATGATTCATCTTTACTGAGTCTTTCAAAGCATTCAATTTGGTTTTCTCTGAAACAATTTATTTTGAATTCGTATTTCCTCAGAGAACATTTAATTAAACATTTAATTTAATTTATTTAATAACAAATACAACTGGCATAAGCAGGTTTGGGAACAAACATAACTGGCTCCTGGGAATCACACAGCTCAACCAGGATGAGCAGATGTGCCCAGGCAAGCGGAGGTTGCCTTAGAGCTCTGAGGGGGTCAGAGTTTTGGCGTGATTTGTTCTACTTTATTGAGGGATCGCAGGATGTAAGTTATTTTGGTGAATGGGTCGTGTGGAGGCTGGTTGAGAACACATGAATTATATATATGTATTATTTATATTATACATTATATTGTATATAAATGAAAAACATTAGACACACGTATTTCTGAGGTCTCATATTTATACTACAGGGCAATGTATCTGTGTCATCAATCTAATATTTAATGACCTAGTGTGACTTCTAAGTTCTTCTAACATAAAAAAACCATAATCTGTTTCTTTTTAATCAGCCTTCAGGTCTTACAGGGCTGACTTCCTCTTTCCTTGTAGGATCCTTGATCTACGCTACACGGCAGGGGCTCCTCAGTGGGTGCGGAGATAACGTATGTATGCTTGGATGACAGTGTTAGTGAGCCTGGCCTAACAAAGAAAATCAGGGTCAGAAGGTGTCCCGGTGAGGCCACAAAGGGCCCAAGGCAGGGCTCGTGGAGACTGGACCACCCCCGTAAGTCCCTCCATAGGTCTCCCCTCGGGCTCTCAGGCCACATCGGTCCCATGCCCCCTTGGTTCACTGGATCCTGCTCAGTGTCCTGGAATCTCCTTAGCCTGTGGCCTCTAGTTATTGCTCCAATGACAGAGGAGGAAAGGAGGGGAGGGGTGGCGACATGCTCCAGGGAAGCCGGGGCTCTCCCTGGTTCTCCGCTGGTCTCTAGCATAGCGCCTGGTTCCTAGAAGCACCCATGAAATATTCCTTAAATAAATGAATGGGGAAAACAGAGAGATAATGGGAAAAAGAGCTGAATCAGACCAAACACGCCATAAAGTGTGATTCTTGAGGAGCTGCTAAACTATCTCTGCAGGAAATTTCAAACAAAGGGCTCCCAGATGGGTCTGAGCAAGTGCAGCCTCCACGTGTGAGTGGATCATCTCTCATAAAGGCTTTGCTCGGTGAAGAGCAACCTCAATTGGCTGCATAAATTTGGCTCGTCTGTTTAATAAGCAAAGCTAAACTCTACGTGGTTTGGGTATACGTGCATATGAGATAAAACTGTTTTTAAAAGAAAGGCAGTGATAAATACAAGCTTTAGAAAGTGGTTACCGCTGGGGGAGGAGGTGGGCGGGTAAGGACCCTTTGGGATAGGGCGATGAGTTCATGGGTGTTTATTACGTAATTATGCCTTATAATATATATACATATTGTATAATCTTTTAAATGTATCAGCTATCATCTTAAAATATATAACAGAACACAAAACCAGTCACACTACTTTTTTAAGCCTCCAGCAAATTCAGCTTTTTATAACAGTTGGAAACAGGGAAGAAATGACAGCTGAAATCTATTATTATTAGGCAGTTTGGGGAGATGTGGCGGACGTGGAAAGTCTTGTACAGCCACGAGAGAATGTGACTGCCCAGAATTCTAGCCCAAGGTCTGACATGCGGTGGGGGAAACCTGAAGGAAGGAACGTCGTCAGGAATATGCTTTGGAACTTGCATCTTTCATTAAGGCAGGGAACAAAGTCAAGTTGCCAGTGAGCCCCAGGAGGCAGGATGGAGGCAGCGGGACGAGCAGCCTCTTGATCCTGAACGTCTGTGCTGCCTCAGGAAGAGCCAAGGAGGCAGCAAGACCAATAACCCTGGGTCACTGCAGAAATAAGGAAACGGCCCCAACCATTCCAAAGCATTTCCTCCAAGATGCTTCTGAAAAGTCTCTCCAAAGCAGCTTTTATGACTACCCTAACTATACCAACACAGTCTCTTTATCTTAAGAGTTTATGTGGTTAATTAAGGAAGGGTTAATTAAGTATAAAAACTGCTGTGATGCCGCATCATGTTGAGTAGTACAATTTCACGTCGGTTATTATGTTATCCTATTAAATCAATCCAAGTCACCTTAGACAAGGGGACTGTGAAGTTCAGCATTCAGAGTAAACAAAATACCAGGTTTGAGGCTATTTCTTTTCTTTTCTTTTGGCTGCGCCGCGCAGCACGTGGAATCCTAGCTCCAGGACCAGCGATCGAACCCGTGCCCCCTGCAGGGGAAGCGTGGAGTCTTAACCACTGGACCGCCAGGGAAGTCCTGAGGCTATTTCTTTCAAAAAGGTAGGCATTGATTTTTGATCAGTTACACAACCTCCTATTAGCGGAGCTATCACCATAGGAAAAATCAGATTTCCCTCATATCATTTCGACTTTGGGCCCCTTTTCCAGGAATGAAACCTGCCACAAGTGGGAGAAATGCCCATGTAACCACTTAAGCTCATGGTCATGAACCTTCCCAGTCCCAAGGAGGGCGGCTCCTTAACAGTAATCGCAGACACCATCTCAAACCCGTATCTCACTCCCAATGCTTCCTAATAGGTTGATTGTTTTTATTCTGTTGAATGAATCCTATTGATTTACTAACTTGCCATTGATACCATAAGTCCCCGTTCAAAGCGTGCTGACATTTCTGGTGGTTCTGAATAGCTGGACATGGAGTGCTGGCCTCTCAAAGCTGACTTGAGAGATCACCTGCATCTGGTTGTTTTCACAAGCTGTCACGTGACACAGCACCTGGGAGCCTCAGAGACCACTGTGACAGTGACTACTGTTGATCTCGTTTTCCAGACCAGGAGAAAACAAGGCTATGCTACATGCACGTAAAGGCGGCACCAGAGCACGGCCATGAGTTGAGCACAGCTGGCAGCTCTTCTGTTAATATCTGCTCGCTTCTTGTCTGTTCTTTTTGGGGTGCTACAAAAGCTGAAGCAGCAACAAAGGTAAGAAAACACAGAATGGGTAGAAACTTACGGTGGGGTAAATCTGATCTGCTTTATTTTTCGTTAAATTGAGTGAAGACCGCCATCATTTGATTTTAGCAGGGAATAGTATTCCCCCAGGGCACAGTTTCAGAACCAATGAGCTAGTTCGGCATTTCAGAGAGAGGGAAATGGAAGCCCAGATGCTCCTTCCAAGACCTGCTGAGGCCAATCCCACCTGTCCTCCTCAGGTACCACCACCTGCTACCAGCCCTGCATTTCGTTACCCTGCACACTCTGTCCCTCCCTATTCTCCAGTGCAGAAATGTGTGTGTGTTGGGGGTAGGGGTGATTCTGCAGCTTCAGCAGAGGCCTAGGGCTCCCCCAAGAAGATGGCCTGGAAGGCTTCCTGGAGGAGCAGGCCAAGAAGGAAGCTGTGAAGGACCACATCAAGGTACACTCTTTCTGCTTCTTTCTGAATCTTACTTAGCCCAGGCCCAGTCTTGTTGCCAGTTTTACAAACAGTACCAAAGGTCCATTGCCTGTGAAGGATTCTTAAGAAATAAGTTGTACCTTATTCTAGAAATGCCAATAAAATTGTGAATGTGGGAATAATACGGTGTTGTTTTTAGCTGTGATGCGCCACTGGGAAATGCTTTTTTCTTTTTTGGGCTGTGCCGCGTGGCACGCAGGATCTTAGTTCCACTACCAGGGATTGAACCCATGTCCCCTGCAGCGGAGGCGCGGAGTCCAAACAACTGGGCTGCCAGGGAAGTCCCTGGTCAATGCTTTCTTGTCCAAGTTACAGTGGATAAATCACTCAGGGTTTGGCCTGTCTGCTAATTACACAAACCTGTGCTACAGCTAATCGTTCGTTTGTAGAAAAGAATGAAATCAGAAGTCCAAATCATGGCACATTTAAAAGCCTTTCAAATGACTGGCCTTCCCCTGCCTCTTATTCTCACCATCATTTAGAGGAGCTTTAAAAAAAAAAAGAAAAAAATCTAAGTTTTTTCTTTTCCATTATATTTCCTGAGCTCCAGCCTCACTGAGCTTGTTATCATGAGGTTTGTAAGTATGGAGGGACAGTAGTGTCTCTTTATTTATATTTTTGGGGAAGGCTAGGTGGTTAATAATATGGAATCATTTTCTGATCTATCTGAGAAAAAGAGAAGAATGAAAAGGGAAGCTTATAGGCCTCAAGTTTCTTTCATCCCTTTTGTTTCTTAAAAGAATGGAAGGGCAAATGGAGTTTATTTTTCTTCTGGTAACAGCCAGATCAAATGAGACCCCGCCTTGCCCCTCCCCCAAGACACACAAAAATCACTCTCAGCCTCAATCTAGGCTCCCCTGCACCTGTCGTTGTAAATCGCCATTGAGCTGAGCCAGCATTGCTACGCCTGAAATTTAAGCTCCCACTAAATGAGGCCTCTTATCTATCACTTTTCTGTATTTTCTTTTGGAGGCAGCACGGTTTAGCGTGGAGGTCAGCCGTGCCTGATTCGGAGATGGGACACAGTCCAGAGAGGTTTGCCAGTGGCCCCTGGCATGCAGGGGAAGGCGAGAAATACCACCATTGCCCTCCTCTCTTTTGGGGGCAGGAGGAGCCTTGAGGGCGGACCCCAGAAGCAAAAGCAGGGAACCCAGGAAAGCTTATAGGCAGAGGCCTACCTTCTGCAACTCTGAGCTCAGGTCCCAGTGAAAGGGGGAGCTGGGGTCCGGAAGGGGCAACCCTGAGGACAGAGCCAGGCTTCCTGACGGGCGGAGCAGGCTGCTGTCTGCAGGCTTCTAGGCGCTTCTACCTGTGCCAACCCCAGTCCAGTCTCAGGTGGGCTCTCACCCATCTCCTCCAACCTCTGATGGAGACGGCTCAGATGAATCGCACGTCTACGGGGCGATTTAAACTCTGCCGGCAAAAATGAATTATCACAGAGGCTCAGGGGTTCCAGGTTTTCACTTGCTTCTGGGCAGGGACATTCTTAAGCCCACAGCTGTTTTCGCAGTTACTCTATGTCCACCATGTGTCATGGAGGGTGAGTGAGGGGCCTGGCTCAGAGCTCTTTCCCCTGAAGGATGGGTCAGGGGAGGGTGGAAGAACCGCTGAGCTCCAGCCAGCTCTGGGACCTGAAAGTGGAATATACACTGAAGAGCAAACAAGGTCTCAGCTTCTTGTTTCCCTGAAGGGCAAGGGAGTCGACAGGGAGTTTAGAAATAAAAACTCCAAACGGCTAGGATTTCTTTGGGGCCCCCACTGGGGAAATTGTCCAGGTTTGTAACATCTGAACTCTCTCTTCACATGCCAGCCCACAACTGCCTTCATTTCAGCCCCCAGTGCTTGCCTCCCTGCAGGTGAAGCAACTGTGCGATGATAGCTCAGGACCAGGTTTACGGAACAGTCGTGTCCCTCAAACGGTTCATTGTCAGCTGGTAAAATGAGACAGTTCTCAGAACTGCAGTGGGTTTGGGGCCTCGTGCAGAGCCAGGCACCCAGGATTTGGTCAGTAAATGGAACGTGCAGCTGGATCACAAACGTGTAACTCTTCCGGAAGAAAGATAAAACCCAAAACCAAAAAAGAAACCAAAAGGAAACCAGACCAAACCGAACCTCTACGGAGAACTGCTGGCTGTGGCCATGGCAGTCTGGTTACTGGCTGTGAAAAGCCTCAGGGCCCATTCGAGGCAGGAAGCCTCTAGCAGCAGCCTCATCTTGCCGTGGCCACTCCAGGGGCTTCTGCAAAGCCCACACGGCCACTCCAGTGGCTCTTGCTGTGGGTACTGAGCTCTTGCTGTGTGCTCAGCAACTTGCATGTGTTGACTCAGTCTCCTTCGCGAGGAGTGGCTTCGCGGCCACCAGCCTCTGTGTGAGAAGTCAATGTTGTCACGCCAGGGTCACCCACGGAGGGTGCGAAGAGAAGGGCAGCCCGTGAAGCCCAGGATTGGAATGGGCGGCAGAATTTGTTGGAGAGTAAGTTGGCAAGTGAAGGGAAAATTAAAACCCCTGGTCAGGGAGGTCAAGAGCTGTGCTGACCTGAAAATTCAAGGTTGGCTACGGTACATTTGAGAGAAGGAAGTTCTCGTATTATTCCAAGGAAGGAATCGAGGGTTAGGCTGGATTTAAATTTCACCAGGGCAGAGCCCATTCATTGATTCACTCAACAAATATCTACTGAGTGCCTGATGTGCGGCTCTGTTCTAAGCAACAGCAAATAAAACATAAAAACTTCTTCCTGCATTGGATTTCCTTTGTATTTCCACCACTTTGCCTAAAAATGATGATAACAGTTAACATTTATTGAGCGCTTATGTGTCACGTACTATTCTAAGTATTTTATAGGTATTAATTTATTTAATCCTCAGTACTATCCTATAGGTAGATGCTATCATCACCCCCATTTCACAGCTGAGGAAAATGAGGCACAGAGAGGTTGAGTAACTTGCCCAAGGCCACACAGCCAATTAATGGCAGAACCATAATTTGAACCCAGGCAGTCAGGACCCAGAGTCCAGACTCTTTTACCACAGCAAACAATCAATAAACAACTAAATGATTATGATAAAAAGTACAGCATAAACACAGTAAAATAGCCCAAATTTAAGCAAAGAGCTAGAAGGGTCAGTTTACATTATGACAAGTTTAAGTCCTAGGTTATTTGGAAAGAAACGTATTTTTACTACCTGCAAGCGCATACTGAGACTAGGGCTAATCTAGTGATCAGTAATCTAACAAGCACAGGGCTCTGCTGCCTGTTGTGATGAATATTAAAGCCTGGACTGCAACTCGAGTGCCCATAGCTAATAACTAACACTTAATATCCTTAAAATGATCTGTTTTCTTGAGAAGGCTATCCAGTCGTCATTACAATCTTCCTGACTAAGATTTGCTCAACAGTCCTCACTCTCAATCGAGGTCACAGTAACTTAATATTTCATGGTACTTTTAAAGTTAACTCATCTTAAATATTACAGGGTGGTCACTGGTGTTTAATCAACGACACCCTGGTCTCCTCTTTCTGGTGTGTGGTAGGATTGATTACACGTGTCCCTGAGTGAGGTGGGACCGTGGGGCTTACTTTGGGCTGTCAAATATGAGTGGCAGTGACATGTGCCACTTCTGAGGGGAAGCCTTTAAAAGCCTGTGTGCGGGTTACCACCTCCCCTTCCCCCTGCCTCAGTGATCATGGAGGCCAGATGGAGAGCAGGTCTCTGGCCGTCTGGCAGAGCCCCTGCACACCAGAGGTGGACACAGAGCACAGAGAAGAAACTACCAGTGTTGTTTTAAACCACTGAGATTCTGGGGTCATTTGTGTTTAGCCCATTGTAACTATTACAAACACCTACCCTCCAAATTCTGGGTGCAAAGAGGAATGAATAAAGAATCTATAAAGCCAATTAGAAGGGAAAGGAAAACAAACATTGACCATTACTATATTTTAGGTGTTTACATGTTATCATACCTAATCTTCTTGGCAACACTGAGAAGTAGGTATGACCTCCATTTTACAGACATAGAAACTGAAGTTCAGAGAGGGAATGGGACTTAGCCAAGGATATATAGCTAGTAAGTGACAGAGGTGAGTTTCAAATTCAAGTTTGTCTGAATTTTCTGATTATACAATGCTGTCAACAAAAGCATATGCAACTAGATTCCTCTAAAGGCCAAACATAGGACCACTAGGTGGGAAAGGCATTCAGTCATCCAGTCATTCACCAAACACGTACAGCATGCTTACTGTGTGTCAGGCACTGTAGCAGGATTCTTGGAGTGAAGAAGGTGGCTATGGTCCCTACCCTGAGGAGCGGACAGTCCCGTGCCGGCTACAGACGAGGAAAGCAGCAATTTCAGTGTGGTGTATGAGCTATTTGGCTAGGGCAAGGATGGGGTGGGGCTTGAGAGTATACTCCAAGTCATGGAAGGAAAAAACAAAAAACCAAAAAACCCCCCACACAGCGGAGAAGGGAAATCTAGGAAAGCAAATGAGAGTGGAGGGCCAAACAAAGACATGCCCTGCACACACTTGGTGAGAACGTACCATGTGCTTCACCCCGACACACACAACTGTGGTGGCCTGCTGCCACTGGCTGATGACATCAAGGCGCCCGCAGAAGCCGAGAGAGGCAGCTCCACCCTGCTGGGAACAGCAGCCCTCACTCCCTCCACAGCTGGCTCGGGAATTCAAACCCAAGCAGAGAGCACGCATTCGCTGGCGGCTGGCACCCCAAGTCACGAGGACTGAGGGCAATTTGCTTGCTAATCTTCCCTGCTCATCTACGACTCTTTGCCACACTCACCAGGTCTTATACAGGGCCTGACATGAAACAGTCACTCAGCCACTGTTGACTTGATGATCTGTAGGGAATGAACAGAAGCTGCGGAGGTAGAAAGGCGCCTAAGGAAGCTTGGGGACTGTTGAGCACCAGCCGGTCTGAGGCCTGTGACGACCAGGAATAGACCCCAGAACGGCTCAGGCTTCTTCTGACTATACTCAGCAATGCAGGTCTGAATTCTGAGCTTCAGAAGATCCCTCCCATTTAGAAATGAAGAAATACGTGGCTCTCCTGGGTGGAATGTCTCAGGTTAGGGGCCACTAGGCCACATCTAGGCTCGTGGGGTTGGGGTGAGAAAAAAATTCTACTTTGGAGGTTAATGGTATAGTCTGTGTCTTTGGGCAATTTAACACTAGAGGGAGAGGGGCTGAGGTCGAAGGAGAAAGCATTTTACTCTAATGAATACCTCTCAAAACAAGTGGGCCACTGGCTTGGCCTTGGAAATATTTTAGCAATCCTGAGCATTTTGATATGAGAATATTCCTCATCAAAATAGGATTTGCCCAGGATATACAATAGAGAAAAGACAGTCTCTTTAATAAGTGGTGCTGGGAAAACTGGACGGCTACATGTAAAAGACTGAAATTAGAACACTCCCTAACACCATACACAAAAATAAACTCAAAATGGATTACAGACCTAAATGTAAGGCCAGACACTATAAAACTCTTAGAGGAAAACATAGGAAGAACACTCTCTGACATAAATCACAGCAAGATCTTTTTTGATCCACCTCCTAGAGTAATGGAAATAAAAAAAAAAACAAAAAACAAATGGGACCTAATGAAACTTCAAAGCTTTTGCACAGCAAAGGAAACCATAAACAAGACGAAAAGACAACCCTCAAAATGGGAGAAAATATTTGCAAATGAATCAACGGACAAAGGATTAATCTCCAAAATATATAAATAGCTCATGCAGCTCAATATTAAAGAAACAAACAGCCCAATCCAAAAATGGGCAGAAGACCTAAATGGACATTTCTCCAAAGAAGACATACAGATGGCCAACAAACAACATGAAAGGATGCTCAACATAACTAATCATTAGAGGGATGCAAATCAAAACTACAATGAGGTATCACCTCACACCAGTTAGAATGGGCATCATCAGAAAATCTACAAACAACAAATGCTGGAGAGGGTGTGGAGAAAAGGGAACCTTCTTGCACTGTTGGTGGGAATGTAAATTGATATAGCCACTATGGAGAACAGTGTGAAGGTTCCTTAAAAAACTAAAAATAGAACTACCATATGACCCAGCAATCCCACTACTGAGCATATACCCTGAGAAAACCATAATTCAAAAAGACACATGCACCCCAATGTTCATTGCAGTACTATTTACAATAGCCACGTCATGGAAGCAACCTAAATGCCCATTGACAGATGAATGGATAAAGAAGATGTGGCACATATATACAATGGAATATTACTCAGCCATAAAAAGGAATGAAATTGGGTCATTTGTAGAGACGTGGATGGATCTAGAGACTGTCATACAGAGTGAAGTAAGTCAGACAGAGAAAAACAGATATCATATATTAACGCATATATGTGGAACCTAGAAAAATGGTACAGATGAACCGGTTTGCAGGGCAGAGATAGAGACACAGATGTAGAGAACAAATGTACGGACACCAAGGGCGGAAAGTGGTGGGGTGGTGGTGGTGGTGTGATGAATTGGGAGATTGGGATTGACATGTATACACTGATGTGTATAAAATGGATGACTAATAAGAACCTGCTGTATAAAAAAATAAATAAAATAAAGTTCAAAAAAAAAAAAAGACTTTGGGCTTCCCTGGTGGTGCAGTGGTTGAGAGTCCACCTGCCGATGCAGGGTACACGGGTTCGTGCCCCGGTCCGGGAGGATCCCATGTACCACAGAGCAGCTGGGCCCCGTGGGCCATGGCCGCTGGGCCTGTGCGTCCGGAGCCTGCGCTCCACAACGGGAGAGGCCACAACAGTTAGAGGACCGCGTACCGCCAAAGAAAAAGAAAAAAAAAGGCTTTGCCCATAAAACATAGCTTAAGATAGCTAGGGATATGACCTATATAAATCTACCGTGGAAGAGAAAAGAAAAAAAAATTTTAAAAAGCACTAAGCAGAAGGGAATTTGACATTATTTAAATAGGACATTGCCCTGCTGCTGCTAAAGAAAAGCTTCTGAAATGATAAAAAATAATTAAAACAAAACAAAACAAAGGTGTGAGAATAAGCCAATGATTCAAGATGGTGTGACTAACCTAAGAAGGCAAGTGTCAGACTCCAGCCTTGCTGGCCTTCGTGACCAGAGTAGGACTATGGCATTCTCAAATCTCATTTTAAAGTGTTAGTCACTTAAAAAATCCCTGCAGAAGATAGGCATTGGGTTTATCCATTATGTAAACGAAAACCTAGCATAACAGGGCTAACATGAAGAGAGACCCTGACTCACATGGCAATGGCTCTGTAGGATCCATCTCAACTCCCCTGTTCTTTCCCAACCCTTCAGGATGTCTAAAAAGGAACCACGGAGAAGGGGTGAATTCAGACACATGGTACACCTTTATTTTTAGCCCACTGAGAACATTTTCCTTACCAAACAATGTAATGAAATGAGAGCCTAAACATAAAAGCTCCAGGATGCTGAAATATCAGTGGTGTAGACAATTATTCAGCAGATAAGTCTTTAGAAATTGACAAGGATGATATGCACTAAAAATATTCTCAATGAACTTTATTGAGGGACAGATAACACTTGTAGTTTTAAACACAGTCTGTCTTTTTTAGTTGTGTCTGGATTAATATAATTAAGCATAAGACCTCTCAATACTTAATGTCAATTGAGACTAAGACCGAGAATTCTTTTATTTCTTTATTCATCCAAATGACATATTATCTCATTTTTAAAAAGATTTCCATGCTGCAACAATGTTAGAGAACTCATCACCCAAAAGGTCAGGGTCTGGGAAAGACACTGGAAATGATATGGCTTTATAACAACCATGTCTTGGAAATGTTAAGCTCCCTCTCATGCCCCAGATGTCTGGGATTTAAGAGTAGAACCTTGACAAATAGGGTTAAGCAATAAAGGAGGAGACCATCAGGCAAAAAAGAATATCAACTATATTATTCTAATCCTTCAGAATCCGTGCCAGAGAACCATGCAACCCTATAAAGAAATAGATGTTATGACTCTTCTATAAAAGAAAATCAAATTGCCTGTATCTGTTGTTCTAATGATACATTTATCTTCCAAACTTTGCTCTCAGTGACATAATTGGCTGGCCTCTCTTCTCATGTGTCTTACATGACATCACAGATGAGCTATTGCAACTTTTAATCTGGTTTTAAATACATTTCAGTTGATTAGCTGGGCGCTGACGCCTAATGCTTGAACAGAAACATCCCTCTGAGAAGAGCTATAGGCAGATGAGGTGACGGCCAGGTCAACTGGTGGACGTGGAAGGCGTCCTCCTAACCGTGTCCCTCCCGCAGTCAATGTCTTTAAACTACCCAAAGGTAATCAAACCTTGCGTCAGCCCTAGCTGCAGAGATTTCTTGACTACCTCCTCCCTCCTGAATTCCATTCCCCCAAGGCCTTGTGTTTCCTGTCAACTAGCTAATTTCATAGAGGAATCATGGAACATTCGAGCTGAAAGGGCCTATGGAGGCCATGCAGTGCTCTCACGTTACAGACCAGCTCCTTTCTGTTAGTGAAGGTCTCTTTGCAAAGGGTGAGTGCTTACTCTAAAGGGATTTGTCTTCTGAAAGAAATTTCCAGGCATCAATTTACACCTGTAGGAAGGATATTTTCCAGAAGCCACTGTCTACCTCACCTCTCATCATGTAATAGTCACCCCTTTTCCCTCAGAATCTAGCGTCATCTGGGTGCCACAGTACCCACCTAATCTGTCTTCAGACTGGGCTCTGGAGGAAGTACTGACTTGAGGCTAGAACAAGGCATATTTACAGTGAAGCTAAACACAAGCATATGGGCAGACAAAGGGTTCCTCTGCGCATGTGTGTGTGAATTTATTAATATGATAATTCTCAAAAGGCATTAAATATTAAGTCTAATTAAATCAAATATATATTTTTTCCTTCATCATTAAAGCAAGCATTTTAAAGCTTGCTCATATCAAACATGATGGTAATGTACAGGGCTGGTGGAAATGTAGATGTGTAAAGTCATTTTGGAGGGCAATAGAATGGCACCTACTAAAATTACAAATATACAGGCCTTTTGACCCAGCAACTCAGCCTTTAGGAATCTACCCTAGAAATAGCCTTACTTGGGTACAAAGAAGCATATAGAAAGGTGGTCGCAGGACTTCCCTGGTGGTCCAGTGGCTAAGGCTCCACACTCCCAATGCAAGGGGCCCGGGTTCGATCCCTGGTCAGGGAACTAGATCCGCATGCACTCCGCGACTAAGAGTTCACATGCCTCAACTAAAGATCCTGCATGCCACAAATAAGATCCCACGTGCCGCAATGAAGATCCCGCGTGCCACACCTAAGACCCAGCGCAGCCGAAGTAAATAAATAAACAAATAAACAAACAAATATTAAAATCTTAAAAAAAAAAAGGTGGTCGCTATGCCTGGCTTACAATTGAGAATAATTAGAAACAATTATTTAATATGTGCATCAATGCATACGATTAAATTAATAACACAGAATATGATGCAGCTGTTAAAAATAGAATGGGCAGATCCACATATGGTCACCTGGAAAAAACTCTAAGACATGTTAAGTGGGAAAAACCAGGTTGCAGAATAATATGTAGACTATGATATCACATCTACTTTCAAAAGCCCTGTATACTTCTAGGTGTACCTTTGCACATACATTTGAATGTGAATACTTAGAAAAGAAAGTGGAAGATTATATCCAAACTGATGACTGGGGTTACTTCTGGAAAGAGGAGTGGAATTAAAAAAAGGGAGACATCAAGAGGAACTCGTGTTTTTACCTGTATTGGTTAAATTTTGTTCAATGAGACTATATTCATATATTACAAGTGTTATAAATTGAATTTAATTTTACATTTAACGTACCTTTCTTTAGGGAACTCAAGACCTAGCCCTAAATCTGGTTGCCTCCTTATTTCTATAGCTTGAGCCTCTGCTTAAGATTTTCTTCTCTCAAATCCTCTTCCCCCAACACATACATTTGGAACTTAGGCAAAATCAGACCATATACTTGTCATGAAAATAAGCATGGGGATGTAACACTGATCTTTTCATAAATGTTTCTTTTTTCATCAGTTCTTAGTGTTAATCCGTGGGAAAATGAGTTGTGTTTCTGCTAAAGTTAAGGGCAAAAAAACTCAAATCCAAAAAACACCACCACTAATGAACAAAACCAAGCGGACAGATTCCTTATTGACACAACGTTACAGCTCCCACTAGGACATGGCTTTCTCACAGGCTTCAGTTATCAAATATTTCTGGGCATACTTTCCAAGAAATGTAAAAGGACACAAGTTTCAAATGGAATGATTCTTTTGCTGACTTTAAATTTAACTCTCTTTTTCTTTCTCCAAACTTCCACTTACAGAAAGACCCATGAGAATTGGTCTTTTCTCTTTTTTCAAGAAGGAATAATGAGTTTGGGATTTATACATCAAATTTTTTTGGTCTTATTCTTATATTAACTGGATTTTAAAAGCAAATGGTGCATCCTTTATTTTTATTTTTTTTAATTTGGCAGGGGAATGCCCAAGATGGCCCCCATGCCCCAAATGCTGCATCCTATTTATTTATTTATTTATTTATTTATTTATTTATTTATTTATTGCGGTACGCAGGCCTCTCACTGTTGTGTCCTCTCCCGTTGTGGAGCACAGTCCGGACGCGCAGGCTCAGCGGCCATGGCTCACGGGCCCAGCCGCTCTGCGGCACGTGGGATCTTCCCGGACTGGGGCATAAACCCGCGTCCCCTGCATCAGCAGGCGGACTCTCAACCATTGCGCCACCAGGGAAGCCCGCTGCATCCTTTTTAAATCATCTTCTAGGTCTTATAGTTTAAGGAGAAAACAAAAGGCTATGCAGTTTGAATGATTAATTATAGTGGAAAAATGGAATAGGTTACTCGTAAGAAGCTGAGAATAAGATGCTTGCTTTCTTCAAAAGCATAGAAAATTGTCATAGCCGGGTAACACAGAATCCCTTGGAGTGGGACCTAGGATTCTGTGGTTTTAGTGCCATAGTTGGTTCTGATGGTCAGAGCCAGGTATGTTTTCCTTCTTGGTGTAAAATTCATCTTCAAATAAGTGATAATCACCCATGGATATCACGGGTTTACCTCGGAAGAAGTGCAAAAATATCCTCAAAATCTCATAGCAAAATATTAAAAAAATTTTCATTAAAAAATAAATATATTCCATTGAGTGCTTTTACAAGGTTAGGGAATGCTGTGTTTCAAAATTACCGAAGACTAGAGTATTTCAACTCTAAAAAGGTTGGGAATATCTGTCCCCTAAAAAACGTTTGATGTATAAACTCAAATTCATTATTCCTTCTTGAACAAAGAGAAAGGAGTATTACAATTCTCATGATAATTGGAACTACAAATAACTTACCATGAGAGTGACTATGATTAAAGTCACGAGCAATCACTACAGTTGTTTTTTTTTTTTTTTTTTTTTTTTTTGCGGTACGCGGGCCTCTCACTGTTGTGGCCTCTCCTGTTGCGGAGCACAGGCTCCGGACGCGCAGGCTCAGCGGCCATGGCTCACGGGCCCAGCCGCTCCGCGGCATGTGGGATCCTCCCGGACCAGGGCTTGAACCCGTGTCCCCTGCATCGGCAGGCGGACTCCCAACCACTGCACCATCAGCGAAGCCCCATCACTACAGTTTTTATCCCCCCACTCAAAAATATTACATGTGTTTCTATAGTTTAACATAATACAGATGCTTATTTTATTTTCTTCAAAATCTTAAGAGTTAAAAGAAATAGGCTCTCATTCTTTAAAAATCCTCATTTAACAAACAGTATCGGAGCCTTCCAGAGTAAAGGATTAGTATTATCACTTTTCAGAATGCACGGATCGTTTTTTCTTTGACTCTTAGGTATTTATGGTAGGAAAGCTGGGAGGAACAGGAAAGTACTCATCAGAGGAGAAAGGTAATAATCTTTGGAATGAAATTGGCTGGGACATGTCAAGCTCAGCAGGCTTAAAGACACTCTTCTTGTTTTCCTATTATTCTATTTTGAATCTCTTACCCTGCTGGCGGAGTTTCCAGCCTGCAAAGACTGCTCACTGTGCCCTGATGTGTATGAGCGTTCTCAGGCAGGCCATCACGGGAATCCAGGTGTCAGAGCTGAGTTGGCCTTTGCACTGTTCTTACATGCTCTTTTCTCCCTATTTACATATATTTGATCACTCAGATAGTAAAAAATCTTGGCAAATTGCACTACAGTAATCATTTTCCACCTTGGCTCACCGTGGAGAAAAATATCTGTTGTAATGCATCCAAAGTTTAGGCAAGGATGGCCATTTGGAAAGAGCTCTCCATTTACAGGGAAACTGCCAGACAGAAGTCAGGTGTCCCTTCATTATTCAGAGCAAGGTCTGGCCTTCATGAACCTGTGGCTGATCAAACTCAAGTTCCATTAGGGATTAGGACTGTAAATATATCAGTTCTGTCCAAATTAATCTATTAACTCAGTACACCTTCAATGCAAATCAAGAAAGTGAAGGGTGTGTGTGTGTGTGTGTGTGTGTGTGTGTGTGTGTGTGTGTGTGTGAAATTTAACAATTTGATTCTAAAACTTCTATGGGAGAGCAGAGGGTTAAGAATAAGCAAGAAGGGACTTTCCTGGTGGCGCAGTGGTTAAGAATCTGCCTGCCAATGCTGGGGACACGGGTTCAAGCCCTGGTCCAGGAAGATCCCACATGCCACGGAGCAACTAAGCCCGTGCACCACAACTACTGAGCCTGCGCTCTAGAGTCCGTGAGCCACAACTACTTAGCCCACGTGCCACAACTACTGAAGCCCGCGTGCCTAGAGTCCGTGCTCCGCAACAAGAGAAGCCACCGCCATGAGAAGCCCTTGCACCGCAATGAAGAGTAGCCCCCTCTCGCCACAACTAGAGAAAGCCCGCGCGCAGCAATGAAGACCCAATGTAGAAAGAAAACGAAAGAAAAGAAAAGGAAAGGAAAGAAAGAAGGAAAGAAAGAAAGAAAGGAGTAAGCAAGAAAAAGTTGAAGCTGAACAAGGCTCATTATACAGATATAGTAATTAAGACCGTGTGGTACTGCCAAAGGGAAAGACCAAAGAATGAAATGAAAACAGAGGAGCCCACGGACAGTCACACATACATGGAAACTTGATATCCAACCAAGATGATGCCGAAATTCAGTGTGGAGAGGATGAACTATTCAACAAGTGGTGTGTGGACATAATCAATATAAAATTTGATCCCTGTATCATTTATTATATGGAAAAAAATCCAGAGATATTAAAGACCTAAATGTGAAACAAAAATTTTTAGAAAAAAATGAAAGATGCCATACACAAAGTGAAAAGACAAGCCTTAAACTACCGTAAGATATTTGTAACATATAAAATCAACAAAGGATTAGACAGACAAAAGAAGACATCAGTAAGAAAGTCAATAGAAAAAAGACAACCAAGTAGAAAAATAGGCAAAGAATATGAAGAGGCAAATCAGAGAAGAAATCATGTGAATGGTGAAAAACATGCCCACATATGCAACTTTACACAACAGTCAGGGAAATGAGAACGACACAGATATGAAGTCTGACACTACCCAGGTCCCTGGGTAGTCAGGGATACAGCAGAGGCAAGGAGCCTCAGGTGAGAGAGGGCAGGGCTGTAATAAGACAGAGATGAAGGCTGAGTGCTCGGAACGCAGCATGTGCTCCACAGATGCGCTCTCTTCCCTCTTATAACTCACTGGAGCATGGTTCTGAATCGGCAGAGCTGCAGCTTTCCCAGCACTCTCACAAGGCCCGGTGCCCCTAAAAGACTGGAAAGCCACGGCACAGGCAGCTGCATTGTCGAAGAAGAAACAAGGCATTTTGAGTCAGAGGATCTGGACTTACTGTGGACCTTTGGACAGATGCTTTAACTCAGCATTTCACTTTCCTCTTCTACAAAGAGAGAGAACGACAGTGACCTCAATGTGACCTTGAAGAGGCCAACCAGCTAGTGAAAGTACAACTTAAACTGTACCGACCGCACAGATGTACATTGGGGCTGATATGCCGCTGCTGGTGGTCACATGCCAAGTGTCTTCACTGTCACCAATGGTTCACATGTGGAAATACCATTCTTTCCAACTCCTACTTGTATGCATGAAGCGATGACCCTGGATGATGCAGCCACCAGCATAAGCAAACAACAGGAGTAAATGCTGGATCCATTCCTTCTCCTGTCAGTGTGTAACCTTCGTGGGGGTGGACAGGCTAGATTTAAAACAATGGGCAGGTTGGTTCCTTCTATGTGTCTATTGCCAGGGTTGTAATGTATATTCTCTTCCTCCCACATCCTGCCTTCTATTTTCTTCTCTCTACACAAGCACTTTTAATACCAACTAATTAAAAGCAGGCATCTTAAGATATGGCTTAAAAGACTCTTTTGTATCATCAGGCTGAGCTAGAATTCTGAGCATAAAAGCTTCTGGAGGAGAAACAGGATGAAGAGCCAGAGAGACTGACTTTGATAGATGCTGCTGAGCCATCAACTCTCTGAGGGACCCAGGCAAAGCCACGTGACCTCTTTGGGGCTCCATGTTCTCACTGTAAGTTCTTAGAGGACATTAACATACCCTCAGAACACTAGTTTACTGTATATACAGACAGGTTTATTTTTTACATTTAATACTTATATTTATGTGTTTATATTTTAAGAGTAGGATCTTTTCCAATAAGTACATTATAAAAATCTTGTTCAGGATTTCAGAGCCAAGGAACCCAGGGACTGCACAGGGCTGCTCTTCATAGGAGGTTAGCGCTTGTTTCCAACAACCACGTGTGGCTTCAGCTGTTTCTGAAAGCTGTGCCTTCCCTTTTGATGTCTGAGGCCCATTACTTTCATTTTTGACTGAGCCAACAGGTGTTCTCAGACTCTTTTCTTTATGGGCTGTCTTCCCTTGGGGTTCGGGGTGGACAGAGTTTACCTACAAGATGACTGAGAAGCATGGAGAAATAAATTTCCCCTGGCCCACTGGCTCCACTATTGCCACTGCAGTCTGCTGTGACCACCTTGAAGTCTTGATCTTTCCCATTTCTTGGAAGATGCAGGGGATAGACGGCTGAACCACAAGGCCTAGACCTAAATGCTCCATGGAAACAATGAAAGTACAAATCTTTCATCCTTTGATTTAGGGCCTAAATGCACCGGGCCTGTACCACCAAAATGCCAGAATGGGCAAGATGTCTTTGAACCTTGGTGCAGAATCCAGGAGAGCAGAGGGAAGTCCAGCTTCTGGGGGAGCCTCCTGCTGGGCAGGTGGCGCCTGGCATGGCAGCAGGCATCTCGAGTGTGCCGGGCAAAGCTGACCACGCCTCCGCCCCCGGGCAGAGCTGGTGAACTGACGGCCTCAACACACACACCTGTGCACCCAGCAGGACAGCAGACGCTAGGGCACAGGGTGTGAGACATGAAGGTGTCCCTAGACTACATCTGGGGACAAAAGAAGAAGTAGGTAACCCTGAGAGTGGCACTACTGAGGCAGGATAATGATTTAAAGTGTTAACGAATTTCATATACACGCACAGAAGCACATTTCTTTTGACCCTACAACCCACCCCCTGAGGATACTCAGGGGACTGACAGAGGCAGAGGCAGGCTTCTAGTCCCCAAGACTAGAGAAAGGTCCCTGGGTTGGGGGCATCCAAGGGAGAAGGAGAGAACCCTTGGATATGTCTGTAGGTTTATAGAACAAAGGGTGTCTACGCTTCACCTCTCTAATGGAGCCCAGGGAAGCAGAAGCCCCAGCGCAGTAATGGCTGTGTCATACATCAGACGAGGTCACAGAGTCTTCCATGGCCCCATACTGCATGCGGCCTGGAGTGGCCTGGCCATAGATGAAGCTCTGAAGAGACTCACAGAGCTCCCTGGGCCCTTGCCTAAGCGCAGCAGAAAGCTTCTCTTGGCCTAATGGAGTTCTAAGAGACTCAGAGAGATAGAGAACTAGGCCCAAAGAGGCCTTGCAAACAGCTACCCATTAGGGCCTTGTGGACTGACAGCAGAGATCCTGTGGAACAAGGATGCTACTGGGGTGCCTTCAGGGACAGACAGCATGTGTAGCACAGGTACCAGCTCCTCAGAGCCTTAGATATGGCCCTGGGAAAAAGGTGGGAGGACCTGGAATTGCCAGACAGTAAATTTCCCATTTCCCAGGGGAATGGGAACACATGTATAAATTAAGAGAGTTAGAGAAACAAAATTTTAAGACCGCATTTGTGAGATACCTAAACATTACTGGTGCCTAGTACACCGGTAGAAATCAGCCCATAATAGATGAGTCTAATTTATGACTAACCCACTCCAAGAGGTGGTTTTGCTTGTTTATTTGACTGACTGACTGATTGATTGATTCATTCATTCATTCCCTCCCTCTCTTCCTCCCTGACCTACCAAACAGCCAGATACTCCACTGAGGACTAGCAAAGCTTTTAGAAACAGACCTCAAATGCCTGTTTTCTACCCTCAAGATGAAGTAATAGGGGGAGAGGCAGGGGGGTGCAGAAATGGAGACACTGACAACTAAATCTAACGCACTCTGGTAAGGACTGTGATGAAAGTGCATAGGAAGTGGTCTAGGAGCACAGAGGAGAGCTTGCTAGTCTAAGACTCGGGAGTCTGTGTAAACTGACAACTCCCATCTATCCAAACAGTACCCTGAGGAAGACGACCTTAGGATCAGAAAGCTGTCATCCACTCAATCACATGGAAAATGCGGGAACGGGCTGCGGCAGAGACATCACCTGTACACCGAATATCCATGGGCTCTACCTCATTTTCCAGCCCTGCTTGCAGTCAGGAGAGGCCATGTGACTAGTTCTTGCCGCTAGGCTATAAGAAGGGGGACTCCGGGAGCTTCTATGACCCTCCAGCTCAGCTCTCCTCTTTCCCTTCCATGGTACCTGTGGAGGCCTCTTATTCCAGGTGGTGTAGCTTCAAGATGTCTGAGCTTCCATCGTCCTGAATCTTTGGGAACATGTGTGGAAAAGAGACTCCACTGAGCCACGATCAACATGTAATCTGAGCGAGAAATAAGTTCTTAACTGAATTAAGTCCCTTAACTTCTAGGGTTATTTTGTTACTACAGCAAAACTTAGAATATCCTGACCAATGGTGAGATGATAGATTAAAAGGGGGAGGTGGGTTATTAAAATGCACTCCAATACTGTTCAGAGGAAAAGGGGCTCTGCCCCCAGGTGACCAGTATTTTAAGAACAATCTCCTGAAAGAGATGAACGTGACAGGCAGTAGTGTGATACCTGTACTTAGAGCTGGTACCTGGACGTGGGTTCTGATGACAAGTTGGTAAAGAGAAGGCTGAACAGAAGACAAGAAGGGGCGGAAGATAAGAGGAAAGCAGGAAAGCCACACTTCTGCGTTCTCTGTCTACGTAACGGTCAAAAGCCACTCCCTACCCCTACCCTCTCGCACCCCTCGACCCCAGATGGTCCCATGGGGGGTCCAGACAGTAAGGCACCACCATCAGGGATCTCTCTAGGGGGCAGTCTAAGGGTAGTTTCTCCTCTCTCTGCAGCCCCCTGAAGTCTACTGCAAGGGAGTGAATAGCTTAAGAGCTGACACCTTTGAAAGGGTAACAACTCCGGTGAGAGAAACAAAGCAAAGAAGCTAAACGAGGCCAGTTTAATTTCACTCTGGAATATGGTTTCTCCCCCCACCCGCTGCCATACCAAACATAGACTTTAAAATATTCTCATTACTACTGCAGCAGTTAACTTTAAAATATCGTTTGAAATAAGTAGTAACCACATATGGGCCACATCTAGGTGAAGCAAGTGTCAGGGAGATGCTGGCCAGATTGCAGAAGGTATTTTTCTTTCCTGATATGTGACTCATGATTTAGTGTGGAAAAGGAGGGTTTATAGCTTTACAATCTGCTAGTGACAAGGGGACACATGGTGGAAACAGGTCCATTGGAAAAATGATAATCCTTTCGTTCCCCCAAATGTTATTCAAATTCTCCCCCGCTTTTTCCCAGATAAAAATAGAAATCTTCACATGACGTAACCGTTCCTTGGGAAAGTCACTAAATAGCAGGGAATGGATGATAAAATGACAGCTGGAGTCCTGAAATCTAGTAAAAGTATTTTTGTTTAGTAGCCATGGAATAGCAGAAAAATGTTTACAGGTTTATAATGTCCCATACGACTAGAAACTTCCTCTGCTGGTCAGGTTGAATATGAAGGCCCGTTGGACAAGTAACACCACCACAAACAACAGCAACAACTACAGCAACAGCTACGTCACCTGAGATCTTGTAAAGCACCAGGCCCTGAGCTCCACCCATCACCTCCTTCAATCCTCATACAGAGCCCTCTAGGGAGTCAGTATTATTATTACTGTCCCTACCTGGCAAACGAAGACTCTAAAAGCAGTCATTTCACTACATTAGTTTACAATGAGAGAGTGGTGAAGAACGTGTGTTCAGCTTAGTTTGTTTCATACCCTATAGACCTGGTGTCAGTATGTGCCAATGGCTGTGACTCAGTATCCCAGCACAGCCAGCCTCGAGTAGAGCGGAAAGGAAAGACTACACCTCTGGTGTGTCTACTATGTAAAGAAGTTCACAGACAGTGATGAACACCAATCCTGTAGGTACGAATACCTCCATCTAAAAATAAAGAAACAGAAGCTGGGGGAGGGCAGATCGCCTCACCAAGGTCACGCAGCCCTAAGCGTGGAGCGGGGTCACTCATGTCTTTGACGAACCAAGTGAGTCCTGGGGAGAGCCTCCCGTGGAGTGACGGCCAGTGTCTGCCTGACGGGTGTCACATGTGTGACTTGGGAAAGTCCTTTCCATTCTCAGTGCGCTAGTTTCCTCGTCCAGGAGATTGTGAGGGATGAGTGAGAAGATGAAGGTGAAAGGCTTTGGAAGTCTCAGAGGCTGCACACGCGTGAGATGAAAGGAGGAGAGGGAGGTGGTGGTAAAATGCCAAATACAAATAAAATCCTCAAGTAGGTAATTATGAATGGATTTATATTAAAGCTTATCCAGAAAAGCGACTTCATCCAAGCCAACAATAGCTGACAGGGCTGGGCAGGAGTATTTGATGAATGATAACAGTGCAGTCTGCAGCAATGGACCCATGAACACTGTTGACTACTCCGTGGTTTGCTCAACCTTTTTTTTTTTCTGTCTCATTTGCATTTGTTTTTATTTAAATTTATATTCTTTTTTAAAAAAATTGAAGTATAGCTGGCTTACAATGTTGTGTTAGTTTCAGGTGTACGGCACAGTAATTCAGAGATATATATCCTTTTCCATAATCTTTTCCAATATAGGTTATTACAAGATATTGAATATTGTCCCCTGTGCCGTACAGTAGGTCCTGGTCCTTATCTATTTCATATACAATAGTGTGTATCTGCTAATGCCAAACTCCTAATTTATCCTTCCCTCTCCCCCACTTTCCCCTTTGGTAACCATAGGTTTGTTTTCTATGTCTGTGAGTCTATTTCTGTTTTGTAAATAAATTCATTTGTATCATTTTTTTAGATCCCACATATAACTGATATCATATGATATTTGTCTTTCTCTGTCTGACTTACTTCACTTAGTATGATAATCTCTAGGTCCATCCATGTTGCTGCAAATGGCATTATTTCACTCTTTTTTATGGCTGAGTAATATAATATACTGCATACATATATACAATATATCCATCGTATATACGTTTGGTCAAACGTTTTATAGTGTAGTGGTTAAGCCACTGACTCCCGAGCCAGGCTGTCTGGGATCGAATCCCAGTTCTGCCACCTGCTGGCTGTGTAACGGTGGGCGAGCTCCCTGACCTCTCTGTGCCTCTGTCCCCTCATCACAGAGGGGGACACCCCGAGTACCCATGTTTGGGGGTTGGTGTGAGGGTTATGAACAATAACATAGGAGCAGTGGCTGGCACAGAACGCTGTTGGCTAAGCGTGAGCTGTGCTGTTCTCATGTCCCTTCTCTGCTCTGGGCAGTTAACCAGCTTTCTGTCGCCATCAGGCTACACCTCAGTGGTGGGTCCTCAGAGCACGTGGCTTTGCCCCACTCCTCTGGAAACTTACGGTTATAACCTAAACTTGAAAAAATTCACTTGAACCCTATGAAATGGCTGTTTTGGTAGGTCAAAAGTGGAGTAAAATCGGCAATTTCATATTCTTCAACCTAACATACGTGGACAAACAGATCCAAAGCTCAGAAGAGCAGGAAAAAAAAAGAAAAAAGGGAACAAGCAGTCTAGCAAAAATCAGAAAGGGAGAGTCAGATGAAATGTAAATAAAATAACCATGGCTTACACAGCTGCATCTGTATCAAAGAAATGCATAAATTAAGTCCAGGATTTAATCATGTCTTTTAAGCAGAAACATTAGCTCAAGGGGCTGGTGGGTTTGCAGATGTACATGTCTGAGTAAGAAGTGGGAAGAGGAGGCTTTTTTTTTTTTTTTTTTTTTAGGGCCATGAAAGAGACACGGAAGGTTGCCAGGGAGCCCGTGCCTATGTGCATGGCCGCACACTCAAGTCTTTCATCGGCTGCTTTTCTTCTCTGCTCCTTTAGAGCCACAGAGGAGAATCTCAACCCACCCTCTTCACCCACACTTCCCGCTCCTGACGTCAAGCCTTCTCCCACGCTGCACCGTCTTCTCGAGACTTCCTCACTCCATCTGTCGGCGACTTTTCTCCCACCCTTCAAGTTTCACCTCCCATCCCCTCTCTCCCACCAAGACAGCCTGTTTGGGGGAAAGCAGAGAGCAGATACGTGGCCAGGCTTCCCAACACCAGGTGGCAGCTGGTGTTCAAGGGTTCTCCCTTTGCCCTTGTACTGGAGAGGGGGGCTTAGGGCAGTGGGTTTTAGCCCAAGCAAGAGGTCATGCCAGCATCTGTCTCTTCCTGCACCCCACTGGCCTTCTTTCTGCCAAATTTGCCAAGTCCCATTTCCCAGAAACAAAATACCTGACCATAATGTGAGCAACCAGATCCCACAGGCTCCATGTGAAACAACTGTTACTACTGTTGGTAACATTTTTTTTTTTTTTTTTTTGCGGTACGTGGGCCTCTCACTGTTGTGGCCTCTCCTGCTGCGGAGCACAGGCTCCGGATGCGCAGGCTCAGCGGCCATGGCTCACGGGCCCAGCCGCTCCGCGGCATGTGGGATCTTCCCGGACCGGGGCACGAACCTGCGCCCCCTGCATTGGCAGGCAGACTCTCAACCACTGTGCCACCAGGGAAGCCCTACTGTTGGTAACATTTACTAAATGATTGCTAACGTGATAGAACCTACGCTAAGGCCTTTATGTCTTTTAGAACATTCCCTCCTCACTACGGTCCTGCAAAACAGGTGCTGTGGTTATCTCCATTTTTCATATGTGGGAACTGAGACACAGAAGGGTTAAGAGACTGGCTTCAGGGGCTACCACGGGTAGGGGATAAAGCTGAGAGTCCAAGCAGGCAGCTGGACTCCACAGCCCCTGTTCTTAGCCTAACTCTAAATACCCCGAAGAAACCATCTCCTTTTGCTGTAACCTTATAGGACATTCATCAAAAGATTCCGGCGGCAGAGTCTGCCTCAGGGTTGGGAACGGAGAACATAATATACTTAACACACACGGAAGTAGAAAACCATACGCTTTTCTGTGATCGTACTCCAGGACAAAGGCAGTGGGCAACCACGATGATCTGGGACTGAGAAAAACAGTCCTTGTATTGCCTGAAATCGAATGCTGTATTCAAGAAAAGGCAGCTATTTGGCTGAGGGAACACTTCCCAAGGACAGAAGACGGCCGACTGTATTAAGCTGGTATCCCACGGTAGGCTGAGATACATACTGCTGTGGTCAGCAACTCTCCGGGAACCTTAGATGTGTTGGTCAAGGAAGGCTATAAGGGCTCCCAATTTTCCTCCTGGCTTCAGAGTCTCTGAAGTATCATAAGAGGGGCCTTGGCATGAACTTCTCCACAGCCAGAGCTCTAAGTCTGGGAGAAGCCCAAGACCATCTGTCATCCCTGGAAACAGTGGCCGTCTCCCCAGCAGCATGCAGAATCACCCGTCACATTTGGAAGGAAAACCTCCTTGCCCTTGGAGACTGGCAGGGGAGATGCTGTTGAGGGGCCAGAGGAGAGTGGAGAGACTTCATAGCAGAGGTCAAGGCGACTGCATTAGCTAGGACTCTTGATCACAAGTAACAGAAATCCAACTTAAATTATCTAAAGGCAAAGAGGGGAGTTTATTGGCTCAAGTAACTAAGCCGAAGGAAGGGCAGGTGGCCAGCTGGGTCCTGGGACAGTGAAACCAGGGCCCACACTGCCCTTTCTGTCTTTTGTTTCTTCTCCTCTCTGATGATCAGCTGAACTCTCCTGCAGACTGGCATCTTCCATGAAGCGTGAGATGTGGCTGTCAGCAGCTGTCACGAGCCCAGCTTCACAGCCAGGAAGGGTAACTCTGCATTTCAATTAGTAAAGTCCTAGGCAAGAAATCCAGCTGGCCCAGTTCTGTGGCCAATAAGGAGAGGTACTGTGATAGACAACCCCCAATAAAATCAAACAGAGGACGAGGAAGAGCAGTTCTTCACATAAGACGCCCAAATGCAAGACTGGTGAGGGGCAGGCAAAACCACAGATGGGGCTTCCGTGGTGGCACAGTGGTTGAGAGTCCGCCTGCCGATGCAGGGGACGCGGGTTCGTGCCCCGGTCCGGGAAGATCCCACATGCCGCGGAGCGGCTGGGCCCGTGAGCCATGGCCGCTGAGCCTGCGCGTCTGGAGGCTGTGCTCCGCAGCGGGAGAGGCCACAACAGTGAGAGGCCCGCATACCGCAAAAAAACAAACAAACAAACAAAACCCACAGATGGCCACCAAAGGATCTTGTAGTCTTAGGCCGTCAGGCCTCTGCAGAACTGAGGGGAGCTGCCCCAGGGTGTCCAAGGGGGAAACGACAAAGGGGACAGAGTTGCTGAAATCCTAGCAAAATTGGATCGGAGGTCAATATGAAATACTTCTTTTCATAACCCAGGTCTTCAATGTTCTGGGGAACTCACACAGCCTGCGAGACTAAAGTCACATGAGGGAGGAGGGCAAGTAGATTAGAGGTACTCCATAATTATAGAAATCATCCTGAGCTTCAAATGCAAATGTTGCCCTTCCAGAGGAGTGGGATGCAACCATCATATGTGCCAGGAGGGTTGGCAAATGAGAGGGACCCAGTCTGGGCTGAACACCTCCACCTGGGCGGTGCAGAGGCCACTACGACAGCCAGCCTGGGAAGCACACACCTGGGTCCGTGTGTGCTGGGTGTGCGAGTCTGCTGACATAAATAACCCCGGCGCACCATGTACACATCAGATGAACATGAAAGCTGCAACATCTGGAGAACTGTCACCATCTGCTACTCAGAGAGGAACACTGAAAGAATCAGCAGGATAGGAGCAGTATGGGGTCTGAGTTTAAAAAAAAAAAATGTTGGCAGCTGCCACCAGCTCTCCATTGTTGAGAACAGCAGCGATCTTCCTGACATGGCAGGTTACGGGCTCTCACAAATCCCAGCTGACCCCTCACAAAGGCTGGGGTCCACATACCAAGAGGCTCCAGTGGGCATCGCTCACCAAGCACATTTACGAGCTTTTGTTCCCATCTCTTCTGTAGCCTCACAATGGCAGGCGCGCACAGGTCCCACAACAAGAAAGGTGGCTTGTGGAGATCTCAGCAAAAGCATTCTCCTTGTGCCTGACTCCTTTGACCTGCTCATCATCTGATTTTATCCACAGAGATGAGACTTGCACTTAGTGCTGGGGTTTTTTTTTTTTTTCTTCTTTTTTTTTTTTTTTGGCCGAGCACGTGGCTTGTGGGATCTTAGCTCCCCCACCAGGGATCAAACCTGGGCCCCCTGCAGTGGAAGCATGGAGTCCTAACCACCGGACCACCAGGGAATTCCCTGAGTGCTGGTTTAGATGAAACCCCAAACCCGGGAGAGGGATGTGCTCACGTCAGACCAAGGTGATGCTTATATTTTCATGTGTTAATATAAATCTAAGTTAACCAGCCCGAGCAGGACTCAGCCAGGGCTGTTTTTTATTAACTGGCTGGTCGTTCCTATTTTTAAAAGAGAGGACCATTAAACCCGACAGACGGCCCCCTTGTGTAGTTGAACAGTAAACGTGATTGTTAGGATCCCAGTTGCCATCCAGGCTCTCCTTGGAACACAAGTTCTTTGTACATGAGAAATAGAGTCAGACACAAAGGAAAAAAGGTTCATTTTCTCCTACTGCATCAAAAGTGCTCCTTTAGACTGAAAGGGGCTATTTTGCTCCCCAAGGTGGGAAGGAAAAACAATGACACTCTGAGTGCAGTGAGAAAATACGCCCCTGCATAAACATTTGATCCCCGTCTGCATTACAAGGTTATGAACTTGTGCTCACATATTAAAATCTGCCTGGGCTGTGAGGCCCTTGTTGATACTATGAGGAAGGTTCTACGAGTTTGTTTATTTCTGTTCAGGAAGGGAATTAACTGGGCTCTTATCCCAGCTCTGTCTGGGACCAGGTACTTTTCTCACTTATTGATTGAGGGAGGGAAGGCGCTGGACAAGGGGTTTGCTGTGGTGTCTTTTAGCACTAACCTTCTACAACGTGGTGACTTTTTTCATGTGCTAGAGAGGTTCTCATTACTGACATTTCTTAGCGTTTCACTCCCACCCTCAACAACTGACTTTTGTCTGCTTACCATCTGATCCAACCATGACTACGACAGACTGCCCTGCTCACAGCCACCACAGGACAAAGGAAAAGCTCCCATATGGGTGGCCTTAACTTGGGGACAGTGGAGTCCTATGTCAGTCACCCACTGCCGAAACTGAGGAAGGGGGTCTGTGCCCAGCTCTGGAGAACTTTTCTTCCTCCCCAGGGACACCTTGCCAGTCCATCCCGAATGGCCCAGGTACCTTTTGGCAAGCTCTCCAGGCAAACAGAGTTCAATCAGGGAAGTAATTTACCAAAAATAATAGCAATAAGCTGATAATAATACTTAAGCATTAACTGGAACCTATCATGCATTAGGCATGCAAAGTGCAAAGGGCTTTACGTATACCATCATAAGGAATCCGCCCAATAACCCTGGAAATAGAGAACACTATTACTCCTGCTTTAAGGAATAAGGAATGGAGGCTTATAGAGGTAAAGCCTATTTTGGCAGCGCGATGCCCAACGGGTCATTCAGAACTACTGGATGAAGTGTCTTCCTGCCTAAAAGCAGGAGGTTGGCCTGGGTCAGTATTTCCCAAAGTGTGGTCTGTGACCCATTCTCTCCAGTCACCAGGGATGCTTGTTGAAATGCAGACTACCCAGGTCTACCAGATTGGAATCCCTGGGGTGAAGCCCAGGAATCTGTCTGTTTAACAAGAACCCCAGGTGATTCTTAAGCATATTAAAGTCTGAGAAACCAAGGTATACGATTCCCAAATCTCACCCAGCTCTATTATGATGGCCTGTGGTTTCCTTTCCTTAGAGACTCTTCAAGAATGCAAGCTTTCCTCTTTCATCAGACGCAAAGTTAACCCCCAAATATCCTGCACATCTTCTTTAGATCAGCTGTATACAACACAAGACCTTGTTTCATTTGTAGGACACAGGCACGTTCTTTATCCTTTAAAATGTTTAAACCATACGAAACAAATCCCTTGCATTTAGAAGGAATGCAAAAACAAGATGACATGACCTTAACCAAAAGAATCTTCTTAACGTTATTTTACAAGTATAAGTCAACAAACATATGGAACTAGTTACTGAGAAAAGGTCACTGGATCAGAGAACATTGACAATGAGAGAGAGAGAGAGAAGGAAGGAGGGAAGGAGAGAGAGGGAGGAGGTATTTCTAAATCAAAACACACACACACTCAGATCATACACATAGAAGAAAACAGGTAAAATTAGGCTGTAAGGGAAGAGCGTGAGAGCAAATAGGCCTTCTTCTCATGGAGAACAAGTAGCTCTTGTCACCACTGGCCATGGTCTTGAGTCTTCCTCTTATTTCCTTATTTCCCCTAAAAATGTCCCTCTTACTTTTTGTCTTCATTCTTTTCTCTGATTTGCCTTTTGGTCTATTTTTTTTTGTCCTTTCCTGCTGAAACCGAGGTCAGAGTGACAAGAGTCTGCACTCAGTGCACCTTGTAATGTCATCATCTTACTGCCCGTCATGGAAGGATGCAAAATCCTCTTAGCCGAGGCCTCAACCCTGGCTACCAAGATGGCCAAATGTCTGCATCAATCACGTGGCCACCAGGCTCAGCAGCTTCCTGCTGCTACGTTTCCATGGAGACACACATCTGCTTTCTCCATGCACCTCATCCCTCTTTCTGACACGCACACATGCATGCTAATATTAGCCAACATCTCCACCACAACAAAAATTTATTATGCGTCAGCTGTGGAAAGCACAGTCCTAGGTGTAATGAGAAAAATCACGAAGTAAAGACGCATTAGGTCTTTGTGGTCTCCCCCTTCAAGGACCTCAGCACCTGGTGCAGAGACACTGAATGCTCCAGAAAGCAAGCACGGTAGGAATTCAGGGGTCACAGTGAGTAGGCTGCTTACAAAACAGCCTCCTGGGGGAAGTGAGACCTGGGTTGGGTTTTGGAGAAGCCGAGGAGAGCTGGCAGAGCGTGTGGGGTAGAGGGGATGTCTGCAGTTTCCCTTCCCACATCTTTTGATAACAGTGCCCTGATTTTCCTTAAACTCACCCTTAGCTCTGTGATTCAGGTGGGCCTGAATCTGACCTTGTTCCCCAAAGCACCCTAACGACCTGGCCACTGTGAGGGTTCAGAATGTGTACCTGATCCAGACCGGTCCAATGAGACTGGATCCTGAGACCTCTGCAGGAACCATGGGTAGAGAGAAGCTGTCCTGCTCAGAGGACATAATCCTGGAGCTACTGGTGGCCATTTTACTACTACGTGGAGGGGGCCGACCAACACAGAGGGAGGAAGAACCAAGCCGGAGGTCTCTGTCCTGAGGACAAAGGTTGAGGAAAGCGGCTCTAGCCCTGGACCATTTACTTCATGTGAGTTGGCTCTGTTTTTGCTTTTTAAAGCTAGTTTGGCTGGTCAGCTTTTGTCACTGTAGGCGTAAATGTCTGAGTGTTCATGGAAGAGTGGGAAGACGAGCCTCACTGGTTGATGTTGGTGAAAGGACAGCTGGAAGGATAAACTGGGGCCAGACTTGGCAGGAGATGAGAGGGAAGGCATGATTGCACAGCTAGGGAGTAAGAACTTTATGTCCTATAGACAGGAGGAACCACGATGACCTCTGAGAAAGGGAATACCGATAAAAGAGGAAATGTTTTAGTATGGGGTCAGGCATGGGGTAGGAGGTGGGACAAGATGAATTCTCTGGTTTCTTCCAACCTTGAGACTGTGTGGTAGATGGTAGTAGCTGGTGATAGTCTGCATCATGGCTCAGAGGGGTAGGACTGGAATCAGTGACATTCACAGGCAGTTACTGACAGGCTGGAGGTGATACCACAGTGGCAGTGGCGGGGATGAGGCGGGAGGCGTAGAATGACACTGGAACACTACTAGTCACTTTGATGACTAACTGTGGGAGGCAAAGGAAGGAGAAGGCAGGTGGTATTGAGGGTCTGCTCCTCTGAGTTGGGAGGATGATGCTTCCACTGATGGAAAGCAGAGGTGGAGCTGGTTTGAAAGGGGGGAGTACTTCTCCCCCGCTGAGACTTAAGGGGCAGTGTTGGAAGGAGTGGGACCGGAGCTCAAGGGACCATGGCGGTCCCTTAACCTCTCTGTATAGGGTTGGATAAGATGGCCTCTGAGGTCACGGCCAATTCTATAGCTCCCTGATTCCAGGATGGAGGACAGGGTTGCAAATGCAGATTTGGTAGTAAGGGAAATTCACAGTTCTTAGTGGCCTCAGGGGGTCCGTAGCATAAGCTCCAACCCAAAGCAGGAATCTCCTTTCCAGAAATGATGACAGATTCAACCGATTCAACCCGAACAATTTTTACTCCTGGCACCTTATAAACTCTTAAGGCCATCAAGAGTTTGCCACCAGGTAGCTTTAGTATAAACGATTCCTTTCATTGAGCTAAATGGACTTCTCTCTAAATTCAATCCACAGGTTGTACTATTTCCTCCTGAAGATGACACAGTTAAGAAGAGCATAGCTGGGCTGGACAGTGGCATGGCGGAGGTAATTTTCCTTGGCCACACTCTTAAAAAGTGGCTGTCCTCTCATCTATTTTTAAAGTAATATGTTATAATGACAGTTGTGTTAAGACTGTGATGTAAACAGTTTAGGGGAAACAGAATGACCATGAGCTGGAGTACGAAAGCAGATGACAGTTGTATATTCTTGCCTCACCCTCCCCACTCTTTAATCAGTGGTAGGAAACCTGCCTCATCTCCAGGCTGGCTTCCCAGATGATGGAATTTGGCTGTCTCTGAAACAAGGTCTAATCCTTTTTACCCAGAAAAGCCTATCCAATATTTTACTCTCATGGTCAGTGTGAATCTTTCTTTCCCAAATTAATTATCTCCACAGATGACACAGCTTAAAATTCTGAGCTTGGATGAGATCCTAAAAGGAGAGAGACTAGGAGAAGGGCCAAGGCCTCGAGTTCACATAAAAGTGAGTTGTTTATATACAAGCTCACTGATTTCCTTCTTTCTCCTCCCCCAGAACGACACACACACATACTGGCTTTGCTTAAACAAACATGGGTTTGACCAAGTTTAAATCTTCACAAGTACTCCACTGGCTACTAAAGCATTTTAATTATCCTCTATTAAAAGAACAAATGTATTTCCCTAAGTCTGCAAATCATTATCAGAAATGCCCTAGTCACTAACCAAGAACAAAAATTACGAGTGAGATTACTACCGGGATCATATGGGTTCATCAGCTTTCTGACTGAAAAAAGAAACGATTTTACTTTATCATCATTATTTTTGCTGTTGTCGTTTTCTTCTGATGCAACACGAGGTCAGAGGAGCAGAAGGAATATTTGGGGTCACTTGCCTACCGCTTTAAAAATGTTTACATGTACTTGATTCTTCTGCACTAAGAATTTGCTGGAAGGTCCTTGAACTGCCGTCTCTTCCCCATTTCTTAGAGCCAGGTTCTAAAAGGCACTCTATCAGGGCTTCCCTGGTGGCGCAGTGGTTGAGAGTCCGCCTGCCGATGCAGGGGACACGGGATCGTGCCCCGGTCCGGGAAGATCCCACGTGCCGCGGAGCGGCTGGGCCCGTGAGCCATGGCCGCTGAGCCTGCGCGTCCGGAGCCTGTGCTCCGCAACGGGAGAGGCCACGACAGGGAGAGGCCCGCGTGCCGCAAAAAAATAATTAAAAATAAATAAATAAATAAATAAAAGGCACTCTATCTTCCTGAGAGCACCCATGACCTGGACTTGACATTTTGTTTCTGTGATTCCCTCCCCCAACATTCTTGACCATAAATGAAACTACTTCAGACCTAAGTTTCAAAGGTAGAGTTATTAACTCAACTGTGTTCAAAAGTGTCTCCATCGAAGGAACTCAAATTCTCTCTCTTCTGGCCACAATTATCTATTTGGTTTTCTCAGGAAGAGGGGAAAAGAAGTTCTCCGAGACAGGACTCTCTCCCGTAAACCTGATGGGCAGCAGTGTGTGTTTCTCTGTCAGCCTTAGTTCCGCTCTCCACAAGACATGCAGTTGATAAGAACAGAGGTGGTGGGAGGAGAAAATGTTGCTCTCTGATTTCATAAACTGGACAAGACAAGAAGCAATAACTATGTAACTGTAAAGTTTCATGTTTAAGACCTTGACTGACTCACCTCAACTACTTTGATTTTATATTAGATCTCATTTAAGTTATGTGTGGAAGTTATAAGGTAGGTTAGCTGTGTAAATGCTTGAAATCAAATTTGAAAAATCAGAGGTGCTTCTCTCACCCCAGTTGTTTAAAAATGCATGGGTATATGATTTCTGTAATTGTTTACTGCACAAGAACCAATCCCTGTGAATTTCTCTTGTTTTGCCAGCTCTTTAAATAAAATACATATGTTCCCTGGGAAACAAACAAACAAACAAAACAAAACAAAACAATAAAGTTGCGTGTTGTGCAGTTATCTGAATGGTTAATCAAATACATGGAACTCAAAAGAGGCATAAGAAAAATCAGACATGGGAGTGAAGGATTAGTCATACATTTGTCCTTCCCAAAGTACATTATGTTCTTGTTATTAATTGGGAGAGAAAGTAATACAAAGGTTTTATTGAATTATTCCCACTGAAAAGCCCAACGATGGATTAATGAAAACCAGCACATCTTTCCCTAAAGCAAACCACTTAGCAATGTTCTGGACACCAATTTTAGAAATGGAAAGCTTCCAGGCTGTAATGTTCCAAGACTTTTCAGTTAATTAGTACAGAGAAATTATTTTTATCTCTGCATCATGTGAAGATTCAAAAAATAGGTCAGGAATTTTTTTCTTCCTATTGTCAGTTGTTTAAGTTCTGGACTGGTTGAAGGCACAAGCGGTTAGCAGAAGGGTAAAGTTGTATGTATGACCAGATCAGATCTGATCCAGCATTACGTCATTAGTACTGACTACTAACTGCTTTAGCCAACAGGCCCAAATTTTTCAAAATATTAAAGACAGACATTTTACTAGACTAAGAGGAGCCTCACCTTTTCCTAAAACCAGTGTCTTTGCCAGTGTCCCCTGAAGCTTCCTGGTTATCTCCATCCACGTTCCCAGGCACATTCTATAAGAGTTGCAACTGAGTGGCTGGAGTTTTCATTTCATTAAATGGGTGGCTAAACAATATTGGTTTGCAATGTGGAGACAATATACTCAAGTACTACAATCCACCTGTGAGTGGATTTGCAATATGATTATAAAGAGAATATTGACCTCGGGGGATTTGGGGGGTGGGTCACAGAAAAAAGGACTCAGAGTCAGAAGGGATCCTTGAATTTTTTAATCCCATTCCCATCCACTGTAGTCATTTGTCCAGCCTTTACCTGAGTGCTTCTAATTATGGGCCAGCATGAAATAGGATGGGCTAAGATAAGCATTTTAAATAAAATATCACCATGTTAACTTAGTCTGGAATTTAGAAAACTGTATCAGTTTAGATCCCATCGCACAATGGAAAAAGCCTCACAGAAGCTGTGAATAGTTACAAAGATGACATTAACTACATGATTCCTGACCTCAAAGGCAGAATATGTGGTGGAAAATATTAATAGATACATTAAAAAATAAAACAAAACAGAAAACCTCACATAGTAACCCAAACTGCACACAGATACACACACTCACACACACACACAAACACACATACACACGCTGATGCTACTTATTCCATGTTGTAACTATTCATTCAAAAAGCATTTCTTGACCACCTACTATGTGCAACACCATCATGGCCAGTGGAGGCTGCGCTGGTGAATATTAAGTTTCATGCTAATCTTTCCAGACCATTTTTGCATTCCGGTACACGTCTTTCCTTTTCTGGGAGCTGCACTGAAAGTATCCCAATAAATGAAGTGGACTACGAAACCTCAAAAATATGAGGAGTCTAGTACTGACGTTTCTCATAGCATCTTAACTGATTTTTAAACATTTCTTCACTTATGGCCTAGACTGTACTTGCTGACCTCCTGCCTCAGCCCAGGGCCCTTGGTCCCTCTTGCAGCCCCACCCTAATGTCCACTTTCCTGCAGCTGCTGAGGGCATGTTCCCCTTATTCCACCCCTGTCACAGTAGGCCCACATCCTTTCCCCCTCACTCTGCCCACACTGTGACATGTGATCCCGCATCCTCACAACTTCCTCACCCTCTTCCCGTGTGGACTGGTCAGAATCTGCGCGTGCCCAATTTTTATTTTTTTATTTTTTATTTTATTTTTGCACATGCCCAATTTTTACAGCACTGTGCACATATTCAAAACGACGCCCACCCTACTGACATTTTGGCACCTAGCGGGGGAGGAGCAGGACATACATTCTGTAAAAAGGGCTGTGCTGTGCCCGCATCTGCTCTCCAACGCCTCCTCCAGGACCTCCTCTGTAGCCAGAATGTCTGGCTTGATCAGCCCTTTAGGCAAACTCCTCACTGCCTTATATGATTTGATTTCATTTGGTTTAACAGTTGTCATGGAAGGAGCTTAGAAACTCACGATTCGTTCATATGGTTAGAAGATCATAGTTTGCTTCCTTCCTCTATCACTTGTTACTCAAATGATTTGAGTCTAGTTTCTTCATATAATACTCTATGGTAATACTACTACTAGCTATTATGAGAATTAAAATGACATGGGCAGACATGCCAAATATAGAACTTCATAGGTGCTAAATGTGTTGAACTTAGATCTGATTCATAAAGACTTCCTAGGGACTTTTAGAGACAAGAATTTAAAATGGTAAATCTTACTGTAAAATGACATCTGATTTACAGTATCAACACTTTACAGTTCAGCCCTGACATGCTTAGGTACTCAGATCTACTTGGACCCACCAGACTACCAGGATTCTGAGGCCAGGGCCCCCTGCCCTGCTCTATACCATTCTGTCCATTCCTAATTGTCGGCTTTCTGTTTTGCTTTAAGGAAATGTCCAAGGATTCAGGGTTAGTAATCTTCCCTCTTTGGAATCTGAAATGCCCTTGACTGACTGCATGTGTTTTGTTTTGTTTTGTTTTTGCGGTACGCGGGCCTCTCACTGTTGTGGCCTCTCCCATTGCGGAGTACAGGCTCCGGACGCGCAGGCTCAGCGGCCATGACTCACGGGCACAGCCGCTCCGCGGCATGTGGGATCTTCCCGGACCGGGGCACGAACCCGTGTCCCCTGCATCGGCAGGCGGACTCAACCACTGCGCCACCAGGGAAGCCCTGCATGTGTGTTTTTATGATTCTCTCCTCTATACATTTAAGGTGGGACTGGGGTGAGCATGAATCCACTTTGAGGACCTGAATCCTTTCCCAGTCAGTGTCAATGGTCACCTGTTCCCCTGCTTAAGGAACCTTCTGATTCCTTAAGTCCCTTTCCTCCTTACATGTTACTTCCTAAGCCATATGTACAATCTCTGTTTTCAGACTTCTAATGATTTCTCCAGCTATCTCAACGATCCCTCACTCTAGCCAAAGCAGCTTTTCATCTGGTTTTGCCCATTTTCTAGAGCTATTAAAAAAATAATAAACTTTACTTTGTAGAACAGTTTTAGATTGACCAAAAAATTGTGAAGATAGTACAGATATTTCTCAAATACCCCTGAACCTAGTTTCCCCTAGTATTGACATCTTATACTAGTATGATACATTTGTTACTATCAATGAACCAAAATTGACACATTATTATAACTAAAGTCATATTTTATACAAATTTCCTTAGTTTCTAAACAAATTGTGGTAAAATATACATAACATTGACCATTTTGACCATTTTGAACTGTACCATTTAGTGGCATTCAGTGCATTCACATTATTGTACAACCAGCGCCACCATCCATCTCCAGAAGGCTTTCATCTTGCAAAACTGAAACTCTGGGCCCATGAGACGATAAATCACCATTCTCTCCTAGTCCCAGCCCCTGGCAACCAGCATTCTACTTCCTGTCTACCTTCTGCACTAGGTATGCCAAATCAGTGGGGTCATCCAGTATTTGGCCTCTTGGGACTGCTTTCCTTCACTCAGCATAATGTCTTCAAGGTTTATCTATGTTGTCCATCTTCGGCATCTTTAACCAACTTCAAAAAGGTGCGTTCTTGCATATTCTGACTCTTTCTACCATGGCTCCACTCTACTTTCTAACTGATTCTCCACTCTTGAGTTGGCCCTAGTGAGCCCTAGCTTGCCCCTATTTCTGGGACCTATCCTAACTCCCATTTACCATCTGGGATCCAAGAACCCCTCCCAGGAACTAACATTTTAAAAGCACTTGCTCAGTGGCTCCTTGTTCTAAACGATATACACATATTATATATTATGTATAGTATTATATACATATAACACACATGTATAATATATATAATAACAAGAAACACATACTATCTTGTTGAAACTTCACAACACCCCTGTGACGTAAGTACTATTATTAATCCCATTTTACAGATTAGGAAAGTCAAGCATAGGGAGATTAAGTAACATGCCAGAGGAATACTGTTAACAAGTGGTAGCCCCAGAACTAGAAGCTAGGCAGCCCTATACGTCCTGAAATGTCTCCTAGTTCCTGTAAGTCCTGGCTTTCCTTTCATGGGGGAGGCAGTTCAGTTCTCTGTGCTTCTTATATGTCCACAAATGGACACATTTCCTCATTAAACTACAGATGTTGCTGCTTCATCTTGGACTCCCTCTCCATTGCCTATTTGCCAGTTTGGGCCTGGTGGTATGTGTTTTCCTGAGCCTGGTCTGAGCTTACGAGGCCCCTTTGCTCCAACTGTGTGGACCACCTGGGCTCTGGAGCCTATGCCTCATGCCCTGCTCTGTATGATTCTAATTTTACTACTAGATTCTGTCCCTTCACCTTCCCTATCTTACCCCCATGGGTGCTGAGTTGCTTCCCAGTTCCAATATAACTTCAGGCAGATCCTCTCGCTCATTAATTTTTCAGTTAAATGTAATTATTCCACTACAGGCCAGGTGGCTCGGGTGCCCCATTAACATTTTACTTTGTAATCTGGAAGACTGGCCATACAACATAATGCAATTCAAAAGCCACAGTGGTTCTCTGACCTGGATGAATAGAGGCAGTTTTATCACTGGGCAATGCCACTGGCTTCACAGAGACAGCACAACGTTTAGTGTATCCTCACTTCATTTCTAAAGTCACTTCTGTCTCATTTAGACATGACCACTGTGCTAGGTGCTGCGCTTGGGCCGAGCGTCCAGGCTGCTGCCATGCGGCTGTGCAAGGCTGCAGCAGGGAGGAGTGAGGCGCTTAGGACAGAAGTAGCGTTGAAACGGAGCAAATCAGAACGCGCTGGCGTACTGGTTCATACTGCTGAGCCGGCCTCTGTTAGCGTCTGACCTTCCAGGCTGTGGCCACAGGGCAGACAGGTGATCAGAAGTGCGTGTATGGGAGTGAGTGAGTGAGACAGAAAGAGAGAGAGAGAGAGAGAGAGAGAGAGAGAGAGGGAGAGAGAGCACGCGCTCATACAGGGGCAGCCAGACGTTGCTTGGTGATGGTTCCATAAAAATCATTCAAATATATGCTCTAAAATCCTATGTAAACTCATTGCTTTCGGCATGAGTAGGAAAACAGTTTAGTAAATTACAGTTTGTGGTGGAATATAACGCAGTTGTGGAACAGTTATGGGCTGTTTTCAAATATCCCATCTTTCGTCCTTCCAGGTAGGTACACAGTAAATGTACAAGCCCACCTCCCCTGCAGCTGGCTTGGCTGTGTCACTTTGGCTGGCGGAAAGGAGCTGAGGTAATGGGTGTTACTTCCAGGCAGAGTTTTAAGAGCCTGTTTGTGATGTCCTGTTTCTCCTTCCCCTGCCTCAGTGATCTTGGAAGTGCGCACCACGATGGGGCCCAATCCCTCTGGTCTGCGCCTCCGTGACTGTGACCAGTACAGCCTGCTTGCTGGCTTGAGTAAGAGATGCAGAGTGAGTGGGAAATGAATTTGAGTTGCGTTAAACTCCTGAGATCTGGGGGGCGGCGGGGTATTGGAGTTACCATATTGACTTATATGAGCTGCAAGTACATTATGGAAAACATTAATAGCCTGAGCCTGGGCTGGAAGACAACATGCAAAAATGAAAATCACTGTTAGTTTTTCTAAAAAGGGCAGGTTTCTTTAATATGGTTATATATTTTTTTCACTTATAAAAATGTTTTAGAAGGATAGAAAGCTCAAAGAATATAAAAAACAACTGGTTGATTCTAAGATTCTATTCTTGTACAAATTTGGATTTAGAGTAGAAGGCTTTATAAAAGAAAGCACTGGGAATAAATTTCAGCTCTTCTGCCAAAGGGCGCTACTGTATTTAAATGAAGCAATGCATACCCAGTAGCTTTAACAAACAATTGCCCATCGCCAGGGAGGCATTTCGCTTTTCTTCTAGAGTCAAGTAGAAAATTATTTCCTCCTTCAAAGTCACAGGAAATTGTTGCTCCCCTCCCTGCAGCATGCTCTTTAATCAGAAGTATAATCTCCAAATAAAGATCTCTCTCCCAGGGCTTCACCTCCTCCTGAAATACTGAAAAGTCTGGTGGAGGGGAAGGGTGGCTACAGGACAAAGTGCAAAGCTTGAGGAACGATAGAGAAAGTGGGTTCAGTAAAGCTGGAATGCTCACAGACTCTGGCATCAAAGGAGCTCACATTCCTAGGGAGCCAAACACCTGTGACGTGTGACAACCTGCCCCTCCCGAGGCGTGGATTGGCGTGACTTGGGCCAATGGCAGGTGTGGGAGCTCCACTCTCAGTGAGTGAGCCCAGCTAACCCCCAGCACCTACAGCTCATCACAGCTGTATCATTTGCACCCATCGTTTGCTACAGCATGAGAAAGATTGGAGCAGAGATTTTGGCATTCACTCTGGGCACAGGCAGCCTAGATCTGAATCCTCATTCCACTTCTTACTCGTTGGGTCAGCTTGGGTGAGTTACTTAGCCTCTCTGCACTTCAGTTTTCTCTTCTTAGAAAGGGGAATAAAAGAAACGAAATTGAGTTATTTGTAGTGAGGTGGATGGACCCAGAGTCTGTCCTACAGAGTGAAGTAAGTCAGAAAGAGAAAAACAAATACCGTATGCTAACACATATATATGGAATCTAAAAAAAAAAAAAAAAAGGTCATGAGGAACCTAGGGGCAAGACGGGAATAAAGACACAGACCTACTAGAGAATGGACTCGAGGACACGGGGAGGGGGAAGGGTAAGCTGGGACAAAGTGAGAGAGTAGCATGGACATATACATACTGCTAAATGTAATATAGATAGCTAGTGGGAAGCAGCTGCATAGCACAGGGAGATCAGTTCAGTGCTTTGTGATCACCTAGAGGGGTGGGATAAGGAGGGTGGGAGGGAGGGAGATGTAAGAGGGAAGAGATATGGGGATATATGTATATGTATAGCTAATTCACTTTGTTATACAGCAGAAACTAACACACCATTGTAAAGCAATTATACTCCAATAAAGATGTTAAAAAAAAAGGGGGGGGAAATAATAATAGTGCCTACCTTGAAGGTTGCTGGAGGACTGAGTCATATACATACAGCCCTCAGCTTAGAGTCTCACACACAGTGAGCACCGTGTCAGCTACTGCTATAATTACTCTTACTCAAGTCACTGTAACTCCCTTGGGGTGGGAACTCTTACTTCCAACCATAGCCCCACAGGAGAGTTACCTCCTTGCACTGATGCTGGGAACGGAGAGAAGCATAAGGGTTGTGCATAACTGACAATGCTTAGAAGAAATTCAAATATTTGGGTTCAATATTTACAGTATCATTAAGTTCCTAAGGGACCACTTACACTTGACTGCACTTTATGGGAGAAACTGTGTGCTATTACAGCATCATTTATGAACCTGAACATTGGCTAAGGGCTTAGGACTAGTTCCTAAGAACATTAAGGAGGGGTCTACCATATTCTTCCCTAAGGTACAAGGTCAGCAGTCACACCCTTTCCCCCTTCACGAGGCTGAGGGAGACTGTCAGTACATCATTGTCAGATGGTGACTGGAGCAGTGTCTGGGGGTGGGGCTGATGCCTTTGGATCTACTGAGCTCAAGGAGCCAGACCACAGGCCAGAAGAAAGATACAGGCATCTGGCAAGGAAGGACTAGCAAAGGGGGCATTTGTTCTCTTCTAGATTATTCCATGCTGTTAAAGATGGAAGGATCTGAGGCAGACACTTTGTGCAGGAATAAAGACTATATAACTGGCTAGTTCCTCTTGTGTTTTAGCTACTGGGAGAATGAACATATAATAAAGAGGGAAACTGATATAGAAGAGCTGGTAGACCTGTACAACCGTGCTCAGTATTTAGGCTTGTGAGTGAGAAACACCGAGGCCAGCATGACCCCTTCAATAAATTCTCACAGCCTAAGAAGGAGAAACAGACCACCTATGGCAGGTGAGAAAAGGCCCTTGCAAGGTTTTTTGATGTGAAACCTGGATTCAGGTATGAGATGGAAAGGGGGTTTGATTTAAAAGATACAGGGTGATTTCTTTACTTCTTTATTTTCTGCCATGCCCGACAGAATTAAGCTCCACAGAACAGAGATGGACAGAGAATAGTGGGTTTTGTTCACTGCTAGATGTCCAGTCCTTAGAGCAGGCTTGGCACGTGGAAAGTGCTCAATAATGACTCATAGAGAGAACGGAGGAACGACAGGAGTGTTGTCGTTCAGAGGGCAGCAGGGGAGAGCAAGTGGTCATCATACCTGAGGAAGAACTGGATCACGAGCCCCGATGCCAACAGCACCAACACGGAAGTTTATTCTAGAAGTTGCAAAGAGTCGGGACTGAGCAACACTGAACGTCACCCCCCAGAGCAAGGGAGTGGACTCATGGCCCGAACAGAAGTCCACTGGGTGCCTGGCCACCCCTCTACCTGGCACCTGTTCCTGCTCTCAGATGGCCTGTAGGCATTTCTAACCGACACTCTAATCAGCGTCTGTATATCTGAGCCCAACCTTCTCATGGATAAAATGGAAGTAATGGATCTTTCATTGTGGTTGTGAGGATTAAATACAGTAATATGCGTAAATGGTGTAGCACAGCACTTATATATGATTAGCCTAGATCTGAATGCTAGTTGTCGTTGTTATTATTATGATTGTATCAAATTGTACAGATGGTTTATTTCTTTAAAGTTTTATTTATTTAGATTTATTTCCTAATTATTGGATGTTTATTATGATTAGTTGGGTGTTTTTTGTTCTGTGTTTTTAAAATTGCATTGAAGTATAGCTGATTTACAATGCTGTGTTAATTTCTGCTGTACAGCAAAGTGGTTCAGTTATACATATATATTCTTTTTCATATTCTTTTCCATTATGATCTATCACAGGATATTGATTATATTTCCCTGTGCTATACAGTAGGACCTTGTTGCTTTACGCTTAGTTGTTTCGAAAATTAAAAGGGTTTATTTTGCTTTAAAGCAAACAAACTAAGGAAGGAGCAGTGGATAAAGGATAAGACATCAATCTCAGGTAAAGTATGTGCTTTACAGAATGGACCCTGGAATGTGATCAAGGCATCGACAGCTCTGGTTCTGGTCCCTTAGGAGTAAAGCTACACTTCAAATATGGCCTATTTGATAAGCACTTAGGATAAAGCAGGGGCAAAAATAAGATCCCCCTTCCCCCCGAAAGTGTTTCAGCCAATGTGAGCTATTAAACTAACTCACAAGTAAGGTAAAATATGAAAGATATTTTGGGACTCAAAAGGGGCTGAGGAGTCACCCTGCAGCCCTGCACCTGCCTGCTCCTGGGGATGAAGATGTCTCCCAAAATCCCAAACCAATGGGTGTGAATGAAATACCAGGGTTGCAGACTTGCCAGGGGCTGAGGGAGTGACACAACATTTTTCTGTCTTTTCTATTTTCAGGATATTCTGAGGTTGTCTTTACAAAAGGATACACATAGAGAATTTTTTTCTCCTCTGTCGTTAAAACTTTATATTCTCTTGCCCTGTGATGAGGTACTGTAAACATATACTAACAAGATGAAAAACCTTCCCACAACTACTAGGAGACTTCATTTGTATGCACCACATTTCACTTACAAGACGCCTTGGGTGACTGAAATCATTAATTCAGAAATAACAGGGTCAGTCTTGCCAGACTGAAAATGGCTAGAATGAAAATCAAAACAGGATTCTGCCGTTCGTCCTGGCACTGACCCTCACTGGGCTATGTTATTAAGAACACAGTCAATCCCAGTTATTGACACTCCTAAGAGGAAGAGACACGCTAAATTAAAAAAAAGGTCACTAATCTAAAACCGTGTTTATTTTCTGTTTGGAAAGAAGTTAGAGACGCATATTCAGAAACATACAGTCATCCGAGTTGATTCGCTTACCCCACGTCTCCACTCAGCTCACCTACTCAGGCCAGAAACGTGGCAGCTGATCAAGTCTGCTGCCACTGCTTTACCATCCTGACCCACTCAGTCCCTAGTTCCTAAGCATCTCTCGTAGCCCCTTCTTCTCTGCTCCCCCCATTTACGTTTTCATCATTTCTGGATGACTTCCTGTCTCGTTCCTCTGAGAGCTGTTGTGCGGCCTGGGTCCAAGGGGCACTTACACACCGACTAGAAAGTGAACAGTGCCCCCCGGGGTTGGCAACACTCCAGCCTCCCTTCACCCTGCCATCTTAGACACCTTTTAACATGCAAATATGGTTATGTTGTTTCATTTCTTAAAATCTTAAAAATTAATTATAATGATGATGTTGAAGATGATAATAATGGCAGGTACATACCACATACACGGCACCATGCTAAATATTTCATATGTTCTAACCTTAGTTCTCACAACAACCCAATTATTCCCATTGTACAGATTATTCCCACTTTACAGAGGATGGAGGGAGGTTCAGAGGTGTTGGGTAACTTGCCAGGGTCAGAGAGTTTTACCCTTTTATCTTGGAGGCAGAGTAACAGTGGTTCATAGCAGGGCTGAAGAGATGGCAGACGTGGGCTGGAATCTTAGCTCTGTAGGATTACATAAGTTACTTCATGGAAAGTGGCAGTTAGCGATTACTATTTCAGGATACAGTCAAACTTTAGGGAGAGCACATGGATCATACCAGGCCTTTCACAACATGGTGCCTGCCTCTCTTTCCAGCTTTATCTCTGGCCATAGACCCTCTGGAACCCCAGCCGTTTCCCCAAAGGACACAGGTATTGCACTCCTGCTGGTCTGCGTACCCGACTCCCTTTCCTGCAATGTTGTTTTCTTCTTTGACAGGTAAATACTATTCGTCCATCACACTTTGCCTCATCTCTCCACAATGAGATAAGCACTGTTGCCCCAGAGACCACAGCACCTTCCTTTATTTTTTCATCGGATCTCTGACATCATTTATTTGCATCTGGGTCTGCCTGCTGGACTGTGAGCCCTTTGAGTGCTGGGTCCAGGACCTATTTATTGTAGCCTGGTACTTGGTAGGTACCTGGCATCTAGGAGATACTCAACAAAGTTTGCAGAACTGGATTGAATTGGCGTGGGGTTGGCTCAGTTAATAAACAAATGTATTTCAAGAATTCACCTTCGGGGCTTCCCTGGTGGCGCAGTGGTTGAGAGTCCGCCTGCCGATGCAGGGGACACAGGTTCGTGCCCCGGTCCAGGAGGATCCCACATGCCGCGGAGCGGCTGGGCCCGTGAGCCATGGCCACTGAGCCTGCGCGATCGGAGCCTGCGCTCCGCAATGGGAGAGGCCACAACAGTGAGAGGCCCGCGTACCACAAAAAAAAAAAAAAAAATAGAATTCACCTTCATTTTCTGTGGTAGACTGGTTTAGGAACGTCTGCTATAGGTGACGGAAGAAAGGAAATCTGGCTCCGAATTCTGGTTTGGGTGTCTGACAATCTGAAATTGGAAACCTGACAACACTGTCCTACTGATGAGAAAAGGATAAACCCTGAAAATACACTTTTAATACAGGATGGTGAGAATGCCAATTTAGCTAGGCACCCCCATGTGACTGGTGCGTTCAGATAGAGCCTAGGGAGAGAGCAGTAAATTTACTTTCTAAGGATTAAGTCTGCTGCCCTGCTGTAATTTTAGACTTTCAGGCTTCTCATATGGTATAAACATCCCTCTATTAATTGAAAACAGTGCTGGTTAACATTTACATCTCAATTTCAAAGCATTTTGTATTCCTGTACTATCCTTGGAAACTATGTTCCGATGGACATGTGGCTAATCTCTCCTATACCTCAGGATCAGTGCTTGGTAGAAGGGTATTAAAAGATAAATTCAAGAGAACTTGTCTTATCAAAGGAAATCGGAAGATCACTGCTGGAAAACAACCAAGCTCCCTCTTTTCAGAGGAGGAAACCAGAGCCCAGAAGATTGAGTGACTTCCCCAAATCACATAGCCTTTCAGCAGAGGTAGCATCATGTGGGAAGGTCCTGAGTCAGAAAGAACTTGGAGTGGGGGCAGGGTAAGCCCGGAGAGCTGGTCAGGGCTTGGTGGGCAACTGTCAGGGGTTTGCTTTGCATTCCCAGCTCAGTAGGCAGAAGCCCAAGGGCTTCACTCAGGAGAACGCCAGGATCCGATCCATGTTTTCAAATATAAAGACCACGTTGCTGCTGGGAGGAGAAAGGACAGCTGGAGGCTCTGGCAGTGGTGCAGGTGTGAGGTGATGGCGGCCCAGGTGGGGATGTGACAGTGGAGTGGAAAGAAGGGGATGGATTTGAGGTATATTTTAGAATTGGAATCCAGAGGACTTGCTATTGCAGGAGGTAAGGAAGAGGGAGGGTCAAGGATGATTCTTACGTTGCTGGCTTGGGTGGACGCAGGGACCATTTACGAGATGGGAAGAAACATGGGCAAGGAACCAAGAATTCAGTGGTGGACGTGTGGTCAAGTGAGGCTTGAAATGGAAACAGCACAATAGATGTGGACCGCTCCGTGTCTGGCAAGAGTAAGCGTGGTGGCAGTGATGTTGGTTTTTGTTTGTTTGTTTTTACTACTGCTGCATTCACTGCCACCCCAGTGGGGTTACCAAGGCCAAAGGGAAACATCAGAATTATGGTGTAGTTTCTACAAAGGCTAGTTTGACTACATAGTCAGTGGCAAACACATTTATTGGTAAATTGATGGAAATGTCTTGAATGTTCCATATAAATTGGCATTCACCGAAATGACACTGATTCTGATGACTCTCCTATATGCTTGGTCTGAGGCCTGCTTTAGATTATAGCTATTAATGATGATGGAGCTTGTCCAGAATTTGTTACTGAATATTTCCACTCCTCCAAAGTAAACAGCTTTAATTCTAATAAACAGCTGATCAGTATATCTACTGGTATTCCTATTCCAATATACATTAGGTGCAGACAAATACTGTTTGATTCCACTTATACGAGGTACCTAGAATAGTCAAGTTCAGAGAGTCAGAAAGTACACTGGTAGATGCCAGGGGCCGGGGGGTGGGGGGCTTGGGAGGGGAAATGGGGAGTTAGTGTTTAAAGGGACAGAGTTTCAGCTTAGGAAGGTGAAAAATTCAGGAGATGGATGACGGTGCGAGCTGCACCACAATGTGAATGTACTTATGCCACTGAACTGTACGCTTAAATATGGTTAAAATAGTATGTTTTATATTATGTGACTTTTACCACAATAAAAAAAAATTAAGAAAATATTCACATTCCTGTTTGACAGCTTATTGTTTGGATGTTATTTAGCCATTCTCTAAAAATGGATACATTTACGACATAGTTCAAAAGTGTCTTTCCCTGTCGGTAGAAACCGAACATCTTTTTAGGAGAACGTGCCCTTATTCTGTTTTCCGGCATCTTGATTTCTGTCCAGCTCTATTCTCTGATACTCTTCTACTGCACTCTACTGTTCAAAATTATTCAGCAACCAGCTAAGCTTACACACATAGCAATCTACTGGGGAAGAAGTAACTTTACTCTCTGCATTTCATCCTAATTTATTTTAGGGAGATTTACATGACAGAAATATTCAAAATAATGATTCATGAGGGACAACAAATATTTTTCAGAAAAGCCATTTTCAAAGATTTCCATTGGGGGCTTCCCTGGTGGCGCAGTGGTTGAGAGTCTGCCTGCTAACCCTCGGACACGGGTTCGAGCCCTGGTCTGGGAGGATCCCACATGCCGCGGAGCAACTGGGCCCGTGAGCCACAATTACTGAGCCTGTGCGGCTGGAGCCTGTGCTCCGCAACAGGAGAGGCCGCGATAGTGAGAGGCCCGCGCACTGCGATGAAGAGTGGCCCCCGCTTGCCGCAACTGGAGAAAGCCCTTGCGCAGAAACGGAGACCCAACACAGCCCTAAATAAATTAATTAATTAATGAAATTTAAAAAAAAAGATTTCCATTGGGTACTATTTATGATCATTATTCCCTACTCTCTCTTAGAGAAGGTATTTTTATTGAGTTCTAGTGTGAACTGCTTGATCCCTTGCTTCATTAGAAAGGCTTTTGACAATGTAATGGTTCATCCTACACAAGGTATTGTTCAATGCCTTTAGCATAAGACCTGAATGACTGCTAGACAAGAGTCTGCAAAAGTTCACAAGTAAAGGAACGAAAGGGCATGATAACTCTGCCTAGCCACTTAAGGACACTAAATCCTACAAAACCAGATTCAAATGTTCAATATATACATTTGTCATTTTCCATGCCTATAGAATTGGTTTTAAAGGTAGATATGACTAATGCCGCAGTGCCTCAGAAATTTGCAATAAGTAATATTTATGACTCTTCTTTTGGATTAAATTGTTCTAAAGGGGGAAAAAAGCCATATTTTAAAGCAGCCAAAATAATTTAAAAACAATAGTTGCATGTGTACATGTGCATGAAAATATTCAAAGGAGATGTATTTACTTCAGCTTAGTGGAGACATCTCAGATTTCAAGATCCAATTTAAACATAGGTTACTTAACAACCTACGTGTTCCAGACAATTGCTATTTTTCTTTATCCACAGAATAAAGTGTCCTGTAGAGGATCTGTTCTCAGTTCCAGGAACTGAAGGCTCAGTTACTACGGTCCTTTCAATGTGTGGCTTCTAACGCACAAAACCCATCCAGATCATGAAAATGGTGACCTCTACTGGGAAAATCAAGAGGAACCTCTCCTTTTCTCCGGTTTGGTTCCATTACCTGGAACATGGAAAAAGAAACATTCACAGTTGCTTGGGGGTAAACCTCACATCCTAGCCTGCCAGTAAAGAGGTGCTCGTTAAGACTGATGCTCTATCTGATCTCATCTACCCTGAAGAATTTAAATTTAGGCTGTTTTGTTGGACATCTATTTTCCTAAGAGAAAGCTCACTCCAAATAATGACCCCACATAGCTTTCTGACTGAGTACCTAGGGTATCAGGTTGCCACTCCTCTGCAGAGCAGCAGCAGTGACTTGTGTCATGAAGGATGGCGTCGGTGGAATCATGGACCTTTCAAAAATCATGTCTCAGGCCCACTCACTGTTGCCTTTGCTGGGTTCCCAAACAGGAAGCCAGTGAAACAAGTTGTAATTATGACACCAGTTGGTGAGTTATGCCAAAGGTACTTTTTGTAAAGCTCTAACTTTGGGAGAGGCAGGGGCTGTGTTGGATGCATTCATATTGAAAGGAAAGGGAGGAACATGTATAATGTCAAAATCACTGACATAACAAGTTGGAGAGTTTTTAGTGTGGCTTCTAAGAGCCTTTTTGTGCTGCTCTATAAAATAATGACCTCAACGCTGAGTCACAAAGCCACCACTGTCCAGGGTGTCCTGCAAACAGCGCTGTGAGGATCCAACCCACTTTTAATTCTTATCAGGGAAACAAAAGAGCCGAAAGCTGATTGACACTGGAATCGAACGCTTTCCAGCAGGACTAGACTCATAGGAGAGTCTGCAACTTACGAAGGATTAAGTTGCTCTGAAACCAGGGTCCTTTGGGGGCATCTGTGACCCAAGAGTGATCATTATATGATAGAAAGAATTGCCTAAGTAGGTCTTCTGGCTGTGTCATCAGTGACAAACCTTAGGTCAGCAGAGGCCTGAGACTGTCTGTGATCCTGATACAGCAGGAGAGGGGCAGTCAGAGCCGTGTGCAAATGTGTAACCTTAGGTACCAAGGACTTATCTGGAGTCCTTTTTTCCTCATGAGCCATCTTAGACTCCCCAAAATCGCTCTCATGAAATGCAACTGGATTTCGTATCCTTCCCAATCATGTGGAAGATGGGAAAAATGATGCTGCTTTCTTGCCTACACCTTTTACGAGCTAAAGTGTGAAGGAACTATCAAAAGCTTCTGAAATTTATTAAGCTGAATTCTGTCTCCAGTAACACATTTACAGCTTTTTTAAAAAGCTATGGGGAATTTTCAGTAGGGCATGGGTATTTAAAGACACAGCTCACTCATTTAATTAGGAGCTATACAGCTAAGCCTCAGACAATTTAAGTTTTAACATTTCTCTTGAGGTTTTAAGAGTATTGATCATAAATGCTTCTTTAATATTGTTCGACTGTGTGACTGCTCCCAGGCAGTAGAGGTAATCCTCCCCCTACTCCTACCCAGCTCGAGCGAACTGGGCATGACATTCAGCATGTGTTTGTGAAAACATATGAACATGTTCAGCATTATTCCACAGAGTACAGTTTTAGGATCTTTCTACTGCAGCAAAGTCATTTGGTTATTTCCAATAAATATTTATTTCATTTGGCACAGTGCTCAGCTCCATACTTTATTAATTAGCCGTATGTTTCATCCTAATAGAAGCCTTTCAAGTTACTGAGGATCCCAAATGCATTTATAATAAAATGCTAATATCATCTTTGTGACTGGGGATTTTGGCGCTGATAAACCTGAGGGTGTTTTGAAGCGGTGTCTAGTGAAAATCCTAGCAGAATTTTACAAAACTGGCAGTTTTATTCGATTAAAAAAATCACACCCCCAAAGGTGTCTGGAAAACTTCCTTTAGAAGATTTCAAAACGCCAGATGTAAATATTTTTGCATTCAAAAAGCCAGTTCAGGAACACAAACATCAAATGTTTATGATTTTAGAAGACCCACGTATCTGTCTGGAATTCTGGGTCAGAGTTGGCAGGTTAGTGTCAACTTAGGTTTTAAAAAGCTTCTCCGAATATGCAACAGATGACACTCTGCAATTTCAGCTATGTTCATGCATTCTAGAACAAAGCCCTAAACACACTCGGGAATTTCCAATCAGATCACACAAACACCAGAGAGAGCGGGTTGGGACTGGCTTTTTTTCAAACGATCGCCAAGAAATAATTTCTCATTAGACAATGAGCGGGCAGAAGGGGCGTACAATTCCTCTCAATACCCTGCTTTTGCTCTTGTCCTTGTCTGACATCAGGGAGGAGCACAGGAAAGCAGGCTTGGTCGAACTGCCTCCCTCGGATCTGGAGGGTGTCTGAGGCTGGAGGCTGGACGTCCAGCCTGGAGCCGGTTCCTCCCTCCACAGCTGCCCCTCTTTGTATCCTGGAGGGGGTTCTATCTTTCCCTCTCCCTTTCCCGCCCCTGGGCAATTTACGAGGGAATAGTACAAAGTTTTCTTAAAGTTGCCAAGCACACGTAAGGTTTTTCAACTTCTTGTACTTTCTACTTTCTGTATCAAGGGAAAGTTTGATGATTAGAATCGAGCTCTGCAATTCTGTGGCCAATAATGAGTTCCAGCATGACTCTCTCAGTTCGTGGTATGAGCTAGTAAGTTTCTCTCAGCAGCCACTGTGTGCTGGGTACTTCAGGGAATGCAAAGGTAAGTGGTTGCCATTCCTCGTCTCAGGAAGCTTAGGATCTAGTCGTGGGATGATAAAAGTAAAATTTAAGTTTTAAAATTTCTAAACTACAAGGCAGAATTCAGCATTAGTGATGAGAGGGGGTAAAAAAATGTCTGAACCAAATGAAATTGCCAACATTTGAACATTTTTCTAGTCTAACAAAGTCAGAATTTTCCATGGCTCAACCCCAATACTTTGTGAGAATTTAGAGCTTGATACATAGTGCTCTGTAACTTAGTTGCAAACTCAGTAGTTTGAAAGGATTTTAAAATGAATGGTTATGTATCACTCCCTTTCTTCCTTCATTGCTTCATGATTTGTTTTTCTAAAACAGAGATGAGCAAACTCATTTTCAAATGGCCATCCCTTTCCTCACAAGCCTTCCTCCTCAAGACAGCACTGGAAGATCCTGCTCTCCTTTTCCTACCCCTCACATCAAAGGAACTGCAGGTGATCTCCAGGGACATGGGTGCCTCAAAAGCCCCCACCAAGGTGCATGTAAGAGAAAGAGCAGGTTCAGACCAGACAGTGTCAGGAAGGTAACAGCTTTCCTATCTCTGGAACCTTGCAGGAGTTGGGAACTGCAATTTATCAGCTATGGGAGGAGTACCAGGAACCTTACAGGAGGGAAGAGAGAGGCAGCTGGCCACACCTCCCTTCTTCAAGGGAGCAGAAACAGGCAGAAGCTGGGAGAGAGAGAATGCCTCAACTTTAAATCAGGCTTGAAGTTTTTGTTTTTGGCTGTGCCTCATGGCATGTGGGATCTTAGTTCCCCCACCAGGGATCAAACCCTCGCCCCCTGCAGTGGAAGCACGGAGTCTTAACCACTGGACTGCCAGGGAAGCCCCAAGCTTGAAGTTTTGACTATTACATGGGATTAGACATATAAATTACTAAATTAAGACGTTTGTATTTTCTAAGTGTGACCAGAAAAGTTATGGACTTGCCCAATGTTCATCCAAAAATAGGGGAAGAACTAGACCCCACTGAATAACTGAAAGTAACACTGAGAAACAAAATAAGATTGCTTTATGATCTGACCTCCTGAGCCATGCTTATTCGACGTACTAGCTACAGGATTTAAAGGCCTATATGACCCGGGGCTCTAGCGAGGATTTAAGTGTGGATGATCAAGTCCAAGAGGAAATGGCTGCTGCTAATATCCAGGTTTTTCAACATCAAAAAATCAAGCTTCAACCTATGTAACACTTGTTTTTAGAGTTTCGTTTCCACTTATCTCTTTACCTTAACCTTAAGGTACAGATTAAGACATCTTCTGAGGGATGGCAAACCTCCATTTGAATAGCATTTCTGACGTCTGTGGCTGCATTTACTCCATTTCTGTACTCATTTCCATTTAGGTAATGGACTGACTCAGAGCAATAAAGAAATACATTTCCCTTTATAATACATTGACTCCAGCATGCTTTTTCACGTGATTATTTTCCTTCTCTTCCTTGATTTAATCTTGCCACCCTATTCCCCCCTTTCTTTGCTGATGCAATGATGCTTTTTCTTGACTAAAAGATGTATATTACTGGGTTCTGTTGCATGAAAATAATAATAGGTAATATTTATTGACCATATACTTGTTCCAAATCCCTTATATATTTTTATCTCTAATAGTCATAATGACCCTGGGGAAAAAGTAGCAGTATCCCCATTTTACAGAAGGAGGAAATGAAATTTCAGAGAGGCCGAGTTAGCTGTTCCAGTTTATAAAGTGAATACATCAGGGTGCCTGGACTCTCACCCGAGTATGTCCAATCCCCAGCTTCATTTGTTTCTGGAGGATGCATAGAGTGGGCGTCATTGTAAGAATGGAACAGGAAACCTGATGATGTTCCTAGCTCTGCGAATGACTTACGGATTATTTGACTAGTCTTTTAATCTCTTTTGGTGAAGTAAAAACCATGCTACACGCATCTGTTTATCTTAAAGGGATGTTATGAGACAGATATACCACCGATAAAGCACGCTAAGAAGAGGTGATATAAACAGTCTTATTAGCAGTATAACTTCAGTTTTTCTTTACCCATATTATAATTTCCTTTATAGTATTATACTGTATTATATTATATTAATTTCAGCATTTGAAATGCTATAACTTAGGAGTTCAACTTATGATAAAGATACTCTTTAAGTTTCCCTAGTGTGTCTATTTCAAATATAATGCAAAAAAAAAAAAAAGAAGAAATTGTCATGGAATGCTTATGGTAGTGACTTCAGAGGAGCTCAGTAATCTCCATCAGGCAAAACATTTGCTCCTTTGTTTTATATAAAATAGCCATAATCTAATATGTGTTCTCCATTTCTGCATCAAATTATACTCATTCCAACTTTCTTTTTCCATTTCTTTTGTTCCACTTTCTTCCCAATCTGCCTGATGTATTTTGTTTATTCAATGTTCAGCCTTTTCGTTGGTGAACGATGACTTCTCTCTCTCTGCACCCTCTTTCCCCTCACCCTCTGATGCCCCCTTCCTGCCCTCTCTGCTCAAATGTTTCCAGCTCAGCCGCTTGCCTCCCTTTATGTTTTCCTTCCCTGACTCTCCTCCTCTGTCTTCACAGTTAACGTTCTGGCATCACTTCCCTCCCTCTCATCCTTCATGCCTCCTTCAACTTTTCCTCGTTATTGCTACACTTACAAATAGCCTCCGAATAATCTATCATTTATCCAAACACTCTCAGATAATCTCCTGACGCATCTCACAGAAAGCAGTTAACTGCAGCAGGAAAACTCACCATGTTCATTTATTACCCTCTTAGAAGGAGTGCTGAAGCAGGGGTCGGAACTGAAAGAGACATCCTACCTGATTCAGCAGCTCCTGAAGGGGGAATGTGCGATAGTTAATAAGAAAGCTGTCTTCTTACATCCAAGGAGGGCTGCAAATGTTTCTAAAGAGATGAGCTGCTGCAAAAATATATAAGGCCCTGAGAGAGTCTCTGCATGCCCAATGTGTTTTATGACTATAATTAATAATAACTTATCATTGTGCACTTACAATGCACCAGGCTTGTTTTAATTACTGAAAGTGAATTATCAAATTCAGAGCTCTTCATACAGCTGTGCAGTTTGTGTACTGCACTGAGTCCCGAAGAGGGGAGAGCTGAGGCTGCTTGTTGAACTGTAAGTAGAAGCTATCATTATTCCATTTTTCAGATGAAGAAGATGAGGCACAGATGGGTTAAGTAACTTGTCCCAGTGGAAGAACCACGTAAATTACAAAGTTAAACAGGGCCTTTAATATGTTTTGACAAATATATAATCTATCACCCTGTATACTAGTCCCTTACTAAACAGTAAGCAAATTTCGGGCAGGCACTGGGTCCATCTTGTTCATGCTTGTAGCTACTATTTTTGGATTGGATGAAAAAATGAAGGGTAAAAGTCATGAAACACCAAAAGGGTTGTTTTTTTCCAACAAAAGAGACATACAGTGATCTTGAAGAAAATGCCCTCTCTTTTAACTATTAAGCATTAGTTCTATCTTTACATCAGAACAGGGCTGAGGTGGTGGGAGGAGAGTGTGGGAGAGTCTAGACACACACCCTTGAACACGGAACAGACGTGGCTACAGGGGAACAATGCAAGGCAGGCCCCTGGTGTGCAGAATCAGGAGGACATCATGCTGGTGGGGGATGGAGAGTGGGCTGGAGGAGGGAGGGAGGTCCAGCAAGGGGTACTGGAGGGCATCATGGGGGCTGAGTAGATCTGGCCCGCAGGAAAGCTTGTTTATAGGCAATACGGGAAGACTCAGGAGATACATGGCTGCTGTCCGGTATGCTTAGGGAGAGGCAAGTTTAATAACAATGGTGACCATGCATTAAATACTCATGTATCAGGCCCCACGTGTTGTAGGTGTTATCTTATTTCATCCTCACCAGAACCTCTGGGATTGGTACTACTCTTCCTCCCATTTCAAGATGAAGAAATTGAAGCTAAGCAAGTTGTTAAGGTTTTAAGGACAGTGAAAGGCAGACAGACTCTGGATTCATTCCCAGAGCTGTGATTTCTAAGTCTATATTCTTTCCCTTCACCTTAGGAGGAGAGATTGGGGTTCAAGGGGGGACCCCCTGGGATCAGGGTTCAAGCGGAGAGCTCCTACCCACAAAGACGACTAGGGACAGGATGGAAGCTTCCTGAGCCTGGAGGACCAGGAAAATCACACAGGTTTTTGAGGATGACCTCAGCCTTGGGGAACAAGAGAGAGAAAACTTTGAAATAAAACTTTGGTTAAGGTCAGAGGAGAGGAGTTGATCACCAGAAACTGATTAAGAGCCTGGTTAGTACATCTGCACACCTGAGCAGAACCAGCTTCAAGGTCATTTGGCTTTGCTCCACCCAACCAACAAGTCGGGGAAATGCCTTCAGTTCTCTCTTTCTGGAAACGGGGGTAGAGTTGTAGCTGTGTAGCCCTGTGCTGGCAGGAAGTCATTCTGGCATGAAAATGTTGAGCTCAGATGGCTCTATCTGCCAATATTTGTCCCGAAACGATCTCAAATCCTTTTGGAATAAGGCAGGGTATGAACTTTAAAAATGTACATGTCTGTGCAGTGGATACATTTCCCCAAGCAGCCTTAAAAAGTCCATTTGTATTTTCCGTAAGTATGTTTTTTTCCTTTAATTGGATCTTTTATTGACATGCTGCAACTAAATCATCACAATACTCATTACGATGCATGTCTAAAAGCAGCTCTGTGTTTTGGCCTCAACTGTGTTTACAGGCTCCATGTAATTTTTTACATATGCTGTTTCTCTCCTCAAAATGACTGCTTCAAGAAAACTGAAGACACAATGACAGTGGCAAGGGGCTGGCACACATGGGTTTTGGGTCAAAACAAAATGCCATGCTGCACAGCCTGGGGAAAAGTGGGCAATATTGCTGGATTGCCACCCCAAGTTTCCAAACTGCAATGATAAAAATGGCCACAAAATGACTGAACTCATCTAAACTCTCTGACACAGGTACTTTTCTTTTGACACTGAAATCATTTAGAGAGCTTTGCGCTTCACAGCAGACACCTCGGGAGCAGAGCTGGAGACAGGAGGGAGAGTGGGAGGTCCTCGGGGCTGTGAAAAGATGACCTGCGGCCCGAACTGTGGGTCTGCTGCCAGCACTGTGGTGAGGGCCCGAGGGTGCAGATGAGCCTTCTGCCCCTGTCTGGCCTCCTTGTCCTGAGGCTGGCCCTGCTCTGGGTTTGCAGCAGGCGGCACTGGAGGCCACTCCTGGTCAGAGGGGCACTCTCAGGCCAGTGGCTGCCCTGAATGGCTGGTGGAGGGACGACAAATACCCTCAGGGCTGTGGATCCCAGTCGAGTGTACCTGAGGGAGCCCAGGTATTCTGGACACATGTTTGGATGAACCATGACCAAACTTTGAGGGTCCCGATTTTTTTTCTTCACGCTGCTTTGTTACTTTACTTTTCTGCAAAGCCCTAACATTTCACTAATATCTTACGCTGCCTCTGACCACCCTGAAATTATGACAGGGGAAGTGGAAAGGACAGGGGACGTGGAAAGGACAGGGGACTTGGAGCCAGAGAACTGGATTCTACTTCTGGCTCTGCTACTACTGACCTCGGGCGGGTTAATTAAACTCTCTGGCATCAGTGTCCTTATCTGTCAAAGGTAGAGGATGGATGCAAGACCCAGTGTTCAGTGAGGAGCTTGGAGATTGCCTGGCCCATTCGACACAGGGACCTGAGGGGTGAGGAAGCTGAGGCATCACACCGCCTCGTGCTCCCCTGGAATGTCAGGTGGTGGGTCCTGCACTGTCTCCAGAGCTCTCCCGCGTCCTCACCGCTCTGCACCCACACCATGCTGTCGCAGATGAAGTCCTGTCTGCCTGTGAGAGTCCACACAACTATGTAGACTGACATCGTTTCTGCCCCCCACTGTTGACGACACAAAGGAATTCACTCCTTAACACTAAGGGAGGAGTGAGGGTTCCTGCATAAAATCATAAAGCATATTTACCATCATCATCAACATAAATAGAAAACTTTCCTAATATCTACTGTGTTAATGATACCATCACCATCTGTTGCTGGTGAAATTACTTGACCTCTAATAATATCTATTGTAAGAAAGGAAGCAAACTGATACCATAGTAACTATTGTGTTTACTTATGTTTCCTTTTCTAGATTCAGCTTCTTAAAGGCAAGGACTGAGTGACTGCTGTTTGAGCAGCACTTATTTAATTAGCATCATGCCTGGTCTCTGTAAAACAGAAAGAGAAATAAAGTTTGTAGATAATCCAAAACCCTTTAATCTCCCTCACACTTTTTCCAACAAAAACTGCTAAGTACCGCCTGCTTTGAGGAACTAACAGCTCTCTTGATTCCACATGCAAGGAGAGGGGCAAAGAGAGCGAGTGTGCCAGAGGGAGGAGAGTAGGGGAGGGGCCTGACGAACTCTAAGTCTTCAGTAGGGAGGGTGGATGTAAGTGGATCACCGTGGTTTTCCCTGCACATTCCACTGCGGGGCTGTCTCCATTGGAGGCTGCCTCGTGCCCCGGCTCTAGAACCCAGCAAGGCAGGGGGCTCAGAAGCTGGCTGTGAGGCCCTGGTGGTGGCAGTGGGGAGGACTGGTCCTGCTGATGGCAGTAAAGACATTGAGCTGGGGTCTCTCTCCACCCCAGATCTAGCCAGAGTGGCACTCGGGTCGCATTTAGCCTCTGCTCTGTGTCTAAACAACGTTTAACAGATGCCTGAAGTCTTGGTCCTGCCTTTTGAGTTGCTTTCTTCCCCCATCTTTGGTTAAAAGAGAGTAAGTCTCAAACAAACGGTCACTTTGGATTGCTGAGGCGCTCGCCCTCACACATTCACGACTCCGAGTCAGACAGGGACCAGGCTTATTATTTGAATTTTTAAATGCTGAAGGAGACAGAGGGGCCCGCAAGGTCACGCTGACATTCCAAGCTCTCTAGCCTTTAGTACCCACTGTCTCCTGGAGCTGGAGGAAAAAGATCTTAGGGATCTGATGCGCAGATGATAACAGAGCAGTGATAAAAGCCCTCCAGCTGGAGGTGACGCCCCTCAGCATCACTGGAGCCTCCGTCCCGTTTCCTGTGCAGAGCATATTGGAAACACATTGGACTTATTTTCCCTTTTAAAAACGCTGTTTTATGTTTCAGCTTTCAAGATGTCCTAATTTCTGCATCACAGCATCTTCACATACCAACTCAATGTGTTTCATGTTCATTTGGGGAGAGCCCGCCCTCCCCTCTCCTTCTAAGGCATCAAAGGGAAGATGCTGGCTTAGGGGATAAGCGGCTATAGGGGTGTATGGGGTTTGGGGTGAGAAGAGGGAGAACACAATGAAATTATGACTAATTTGGTCCATCTCATCCCAGAGAACCAGAACCCTGTGAATTATTTATGGTCCTCTGACCCCCACAGCAATTCAGATTGTGGAGCCTGCCAAGAACAGATTAGGCTGTCTGCATCTGTTCCTCTTCCCAATCAAGCAAACCTCCTTGTCTGAGGAAGGAGAAAGGTCAGCAGCCAGGACAAAGGATCAGCCCGAGAGAAGAAGAAGATAAGGCTGCATGCCGGGGCTTCTACTGAAAAGCCCCTCACTGGAGGCACAATCAGATCATTTTTCAAAACCCAGATCAAGTACCTGGGTGCATCTGCACATCTAAGAAACTCAGAATAGCGCGTCACCAGGAACATTCCAGATGTTTAACCTTTATCTTGCTTCAGGGGCATGAGTGACTTCAGGTCCGTTACAGACTAGGTTTGGCTCAGGGGACCACGACCTTCTTCCCCCAAAACCGAGGACCCCTCCATGCTGCAGCGCTGGATATGTTACATTTAGGACTGTATCCCTCTGAGGCCACTCGGAGCTGTTCCTGTGGGTGCCATTCATAGCTTCTGAAGGTGGCTCATGACAAGAGACTAAGTCCCCCTTATTCATTCTCAAATGCTTATTCCCATATTCATGAAAATGAAAGGGCATGTTAATTTCAAAAGAGCTAGTTCAGCTTTCCTAGTGCCTACCCCTTCTCATCAGCATCTGATTCAATCCAACTTACATTTCTTGAGCATCTCCTAAGGCCCTGGTATGGTTCTAGGCAATGAGTCGAAGGGTACAGACGAAGGAAAGACAATCCCTGCCTCTGGACTTAAACGTCTGTAAACAAATACATAAATAATAGGTCCCACCTATATCTTAAGCTATACAGGCACAGAGACCTTGTCCCTCCCTCCCCCACTACTTCATTCTCTCCTTCACGTCACCTGTCAGGCATTGCTCTTGGTGCTGGGAGGACAGCGGTAAATGAAAGAGAAAGATCTCTGTCCTTCTGAGGCATACATTCTAGAGCTGTTCAATACAGTAGTAATCAGCCACATGTAACTACTTAAATACACGTTGAAATTAGTAAACTTACACAGTTAGCCCCTCAATTGCACTAGCCACACTTCAAGTGCTCCGTAGCCACAGGGGGCTAGTGTCTGGTCACCCACAGTTCCACTAGACAGTGCTGTGCTGCAGTCTTGTTTGTGATTAGATCTTCAGAGTCCAGCACTGTGCCAGGCACAGAGGAGGCACCATTAAACAGCTGCTAAATGTTAAGTACAACGATAAAGGTATGTTCCAGCACAGAGACAGCAGAGGATGAAATATTTTCCATAATAGATGGAGGTCAGGGAATACTTCCCAGAGGAGAGAGGAACTGGTGATAGGGTTTGAAATATATTAAAAGGTTTTATATACATTTGGTCGACAAAGGCAGCTTGCTACAATTCTAAGGGGAGAGTGGAAGAGGATTCCTTTCCAAGTTAAATTGCCACTTTAATGGTAGCACTGGATAGCTGCCCCTCACACAGGGTAGGTTGTGACGTGGGAGAAGAGGAAAAGGCCACAATAACTGCTTTCAGACTCCTGAGGAATTCTCATTAGGAGGAAGTAAACAAAAAGCATGTCCTCCTTATTTTAGGAAATAAAGAGTTTGCAGTAAATGCCTGGAATAGGGCTGGTTTTTAAGTATCACTATGCTCTTCAAAATGAATGCTCTATGAGGCCTCCCTTTTAATCAGAAAACATGCTAGTCAGAGCCTTCCATAAAAAGAAGCAGTACTTAGGTGTCCATTCCTTAGCCACAAAGGAAACTGAATAACAACATACACACGACATGTGGTCAGTGATGGAGACCTCTGGGGTCTGATTCAGAATCGCTCTCGTCTAGAGCCGTCTGATCCAGTGGGTGTCTTAGCTACATAAGAACCAGAAGGTTGGAGAGCATGGAAATAAGACATAAACAAGCGTCATGCAGAGGCCAGGTCAGGCTGACTTCAGTTACCAAGGTCTGCTTACCAGAGAAGCAAGAAGACAACCTGGCTGTGTCTTGTATAAAGGTGACCTCGTGGCTGGCCAGACACCCACTGTCACTGTCATCAAAATACGTCCTATAACTAACAATTATTTAGCTCTCACTACGTGCCAGACATCGTTTAATTCATTTAGTTCCTACAGCAATGCTGTAAGATGGGCACCATTATGATTCTTTTTGACAGACGAAGGAACTAAGGCACAGAGAGGTGAAATGACTTGCCCAAGGTCACACAACTAATTGGCAAGTGGAAGAGCCGGTATCTGAAAGCAGTGATCATATGCCAAGTGTGGTTGGGGACAGACAGGTCAAAGAAGGCAGAATGGTGGGAGGGCTCAACCCTTGCTTATACTGTTGGGGGCATCCTAGAAGCTTTCCAGGGTGATTCCCTTGCCTGAATCCCCAAGACAGGTGGTGCATCACCGGGAGAGTAGAGAGTAAGGGAAACTGCTTACCGCCAGGGGGCGTTTTTAAGTCTAATGCATCCCTTTTTTGCCCCCTAAAGGCTCAGTGTTCTCAGGAGAGATGGGGATTTCTACTCAACTTTGGTCGTGACTGTACTCCCTGAATCCATGGAGGCCAAAGCAATAGATGCTGATGAGATCTGCAAATTCTGTATTTTTCCATGAAGTCCCAAGGGGCGTGAATAAGAGTGACCCATCACAGCTGATCTCTGCTGGTGGGAAAGCCCCTGACTTGCCTGATGGAGGTCAGGCATCTGACCCTGCTCAGCCAGGACCAACAGCCCCAAGTCTTGGCCAATGCTGCACCCGCAACCACTGACAGTTTTTCCAGTTCACGAGGAGGAGTTTGTGAGGGCCCCCTGTCCTTGCACATTAAACTGAAGACAGCTGCAGGCACCAAAGGCTCTTCATACTCCTTTATCGATAGGTATGCCCATTACAGCATTACAAATACACCAGCCCCCGTCTAACGAAAGACGATTAATTTTCTTAAATTGGCATCTATTTCTTGAAGTCCTTTCGTCCCATAAAGAAGAGTCAACTGGGCTTCCCTCGTGGTGCAGTGGTTGAGAGTCCGCCTGCCGATGCAGGGGACACGGGTTCGCGCCCCGGTCCGGGAAGATCCCACATGCCGCGGAGCGGCTGGGCCCGTGAGCCATGGCCGCTGAGACTGCGCGTCCGGAGCCTGTGCTCCGCAACGGGAGAGGCCACAACAGTGGGAGGCCCGCGTACCACAAAAAAAAAAAAAAAGAGAAGAGTCAACCTATAATAAGATGGAATAATAAAACCTGCAATCAAAGAGACACAAAGAGTATCATGTTGAAAAAAATAAGACTTATGTGCTCTTAACATGACTGAAGCAAGCTTCTTAGCTGCGCTTTATGATGACATCCAGATTCTACTGAAATTGCCCACATTTAATGTGCATTCTAAAATGTGAAAGGCATCATCCCCAACAGGGCATTCCGCTGCGTACCTGCCTTTGAGTAAGCGTTCCTGTACGCTATGCCCTCCCCCACACACTTCGGGAGAAAAGAAGAAGAGGGGGCCCAGAGCTCTGGGTACCCCTGGAAAAACCTTTCCCTTCCCATCTCTGCCTCTCCCTCAGCACTCAATGCCTTGGACACCATTAGGACTAACCCCAACATATCCCGCACCCCCTTTTTGTATCTGTCACCAAGGTTCCCAGTTATCCCTCATCAATCCTGTTCCCAATATGGCTCTGCACATCCCTACTCTGCTTCCATTTCCCCCTGCCCAACCTCCAAATTCCTGTGCCTTCTGAAACCCATGTCCCTCAGCAGGAAGATCCTCAAAAGTCTCAACTTCTGCTTGGAAACATCCCTTCACCTTCTTGCTCCACCCAGGAGGAGGCTCTCCCCTCACTCACCACCCTCCCAAGCAGTGACTGTTTCCTCTCCTACAAATTTCACAGCACTGGGCCTGGAGGGGATGTAGATTCTCCTTCAGCTGGGAGCAGTAGCAATACTGCCCACAACAGCTATGTTTTAGGGATATGAACAGACTTTACTTGTTAGGCTTTCCAGGCAAACTGTTCTACGGGATTAAACCCAACCCAAGTGCAAGGATGCCTCCCATGTCCTGGCTGAGTTACCTAAGTTACCCTACTCTGTGAACTTGAGCAAGTTGTTTTCTTCCAATCGACAGGTTTTTATCAAGTACAGCCTACTCTGTGCTAGGTGTTGAGACAACTTTAAAATACGGACTCTACCCCCCTCAAGCCTTATCTAGCTGGGGAAACAAGAGTTCATGTGGGAAATGACCAAAGGCATGTGAATGGTTTCTAAAAGGCCACACATAAAAATCACTCTCATTCAGGGGTCCCAGACTCAATGCTCCAGAGGATGGGAAAGAGCATGAATGTAGGACCAAGCTGAGCAGAGACCCTCACAAGCTGGAGAGTGTGCCGCCCCCTGAACGCGGCAGCTCCTACTGACCTCTAGCCGACCGCTGCCATGGCCTGTGGGTCCCAACAGCCAGATGGTCCATTCTTTCAAGAGACACTAGAAATGCAGATTGTAAAGTGAAATCTGAATTTTAAGTGATAACTGGTCATTCAAAAACTTAAAAAAACAAAACAAAACACTGTGAGAGGTAGCTTAGTGTAGTGTTAAGAGCATGGATTCCGGAGCTAGACTGCCTAGGTTCAAATCCTAGCTCCAGAATTTCTTATTGGTGTGTCCCAGGACAAGCTACCTAACTTCTCTGTGTCAGCATCTGTATTTGTAAAATGAGGATAATTAACTGTATCTCCTGTTAACTCTATAATCTGTTTAACAGTGCCTGGAAGCACTCTATAAAATGTTGATAACTGGCCAACAGCAGTCAGTCAGGTTGCCAATTGGCAACCTCTACTCATTAGCCGTGCATCTTGTATACCCATGGGACGTCAGACCTACGCATGCAGAGCATCGGTCTTAGTGCAGTTAAGTCGGTATACAAGACAGCATTCTTAGGTGCTGATGGGTGGGGCGGAGTGTAGGGGCTGGGAGATCGCAAGAAGAGATTCATGTGGAATGCAGACACTTCTTGAAGAAGGCGAACCTGTGCTGGGCTCTACTGAATGCTGCTATTGGCTGGACAGCAAAAAAGACAGAGAAGGTTACAAGGAGGTACGTTAGAGTCTCTGCAGGAAAGAGATGACTCAGTCCAACTGGGTAATTTGGGGAGAGTTTAATAAAAGGGCTATTTACAAAGATGTGGGCAGGGCTTAAGGAAACTAACAAGTGGAGGTACAGTGCTCCAGGGCTAGAAATGACAGAGGCCACGTGCAGGTCTGAAGAGGCAAGGGAAGGAAGCTGTGTCCAGAACACGAGAAAGGATCTCTGTGGAGAGGGTGGCCTGACAGGAGGTTGGGGTGGATACCCGAACGTCATTCTCCTCCTACAATCTCCAGCTGCTGCCTCTCCGTTAGCCGAACCCAACAGGAAGCCACAGGGCAAGGGAGCCCATTGGTGCAGTCCATACAGGACAGCCTTTCCCTCCCCATGCCCGCACGAAGCAGAGTGAAGAAGAGCGGGTAGTGGAGAATGGCCAGCATGATGGGATGAAGGAAGAAAAGGAACAGGGGTTAAAACGTGTTAGAAAGCAGGAAAGCTCTTCTCAGCTGTAGTCTTTCAATCTACCATATTCATTTGCTCTCCCTAAAGTCCAATAAATAACAGGAAAACATTTTACGATGTTGGAAGGACACCATGGCTATACACACGTGCTCAGTGAGGTGGGGAAGTGAGAGAAAGGAGGAAAAGTCGGCCAGTGGCTCAGCGGGTGGAGAGCTGCATGCATAAAACACTTTTTCAAAATAGCAAAAGGTTTCTAGGGAAAACCAACACAAGCACACAAGTCTACAAACCTGTTGAACCTGAATCCTTAGCCAGGTTCTGGGGAGACAAGCTATAGAAAACAACTGCTATGGTCTTAATGGACCTGAACTCAAACCTTGAATAATGGAATGTGACAGGGCAAAAGATCCAAGAGAAGTGTTCTCCAATTGTCTATAATTTCATTATGATGCAGACCTATCTTACTTGATTCAGCCAAAATTTAAATGAGCTGCCTCTATGTACTTTCTTTTTTGATGGTGTCTATTATGTCCTGATAACAACAATCGAAATCCTGATACGGAGGTCTGGGTCTCAAGAGTAGCTCCCCAAAGCACTGTGTGGACTCGAATGATTTTCCTTCATATTGTGAACCTGACCTCCCAATTACCTTTGATAAACCTGCCATCGTCCATCACTGGCTATAAACTCCTACTCCTTGTAGACCATGTTTTTTTTTTTTTTTTCTCCTGTATCAGCTTTAGAAGTAACAAGTTTCACACTGTCAGGAAGCACTTCCTCTGTCTGGGACTAACTGCCTTCCAGGGACCGTAAATATCTTGGAGTCCATTCTTCGCAAAAGCATTTTCAAAAGTCCTCATAGGCACTACGTGAACTAAAGATTCCACGTGGTCAAATGAGTTTGGGAAATACTGATTGAGAATCACAAAAGTTAAATAGATTTTCCTTAAGGATGAACTTCTGAGAGCTTTTAGTATCAAATGCAAAGGGTGAAGCTCCTGGAAGAAGTTACGGTGTGGAGAGATTCTCAAATTTACTTGGCTAAAGAATACCTTTTTCCCAGCAAGCATCTTGCAGGACAGGTGTGCTGCTGAGGACACTTTGGAATGCGGATTACAAAATAAGAAACTTGGTCCCCAAGAAAGGAAATGCCTTGCTCAAGGCTTCCCAACTGATATGGCTCTCTCCTGCTTCTAGTAATACCGAGATTTAGCATTGACCTTGTATGTAACCTTCTTTCATAGACACAACTAGTCTCAACCTCCATTTCTACAGACTGAAGAATCTCAACCTTTTTGTTTTTTTCCTACTGTGGCATGTGTCCTCTCTCACCATCAACCTTTGCTCCCTTTTATCATTTTAATTGCATTTCTCTGAATCTTGCCCAATTCTAAACTATTTTTCTTAAGGAACAAGGCCAGGAACAGCATATACATTCCAGGTAGGAACACAGGATAGCTCTGGACATGTTTTCAGTTTGGCTTCTTGTAACTTTCCCAAGGCCCAAACATTTCATTGGCCCTCCGGCCTAGAAGAGCCAGTGCTCACTGTACTTTCCGGGGCTGCACTGATAGCTTGGAGCACATCGACTTCTAAGTCAAAGGCTTAAGTTTCATCTCCTGCCCTAGATTAGGCTGGAGACCATCTATCCTTTGTCATATTCTCCCACAGTGTCCAGTCTCCCACGTGAGTACTGAGTCCCCAAAAGTTCTGCATTTGCTTTGCTGAGTTAATATTTTAGAAGTTTCATTCCAAATTATCCTGCTCTTGCCCCCCCCTCCAAACTACATGGACTGCATTTCTATAGCTTTGCAGGACCTTCTTGATGTTTGTTTACCTTTGACAGTTAACTTTGGAATTATGTCAAATTTGCAGTTCCTTTCTTTAAATGATTCAAAAATATTTTCTATAAACTGTTTCTTAGGGCCTTGTACTGCTTCTTCTAGATACAATAGAGATTTCAATCCAATTAGAAGATTGCCTTTAAAACGAATAATGGCTTTTACACAATAGCAAAGATGCTGGCAATTAAAAGAACAACAGTCAAGCAAACAGGTTTGTGCTTTTAGATGCAGACACACTGAGTTCTGCTGAATGTCAAGGCTGAACTGGGGGATCCAGCTGCTCCTTCCACTGCAGCAATGAGGACAGAACATTCTTGGCAGGAAGCCCTGTCCTTGGGGGCAAGTTGCCTTTAAATTAGACCTCCCAGTACCTGGCAACGTTCTGGGCTCAGAGTAGATGCTCAATAAACATTTCTTAAAGGAATAAGTGATTGAATAAAGGAATGAACAAGTGAACAAAGAAACACTCTGGAAAAGATATATCTTAGGCGTGGGGTTGGTCTCAGCTCCCAAGCATGAGTTTTCAGTTCCCTTTGCTCCATTTTCCACTCCTTGGGATCTAGCCCCTCCAACACATCCTTTGTACTCTGAGGACATTCCTCAGGGCACCAAACATCAGGAGGCAGGCTACTTAGCCATGTCTTCAGATCATGAAAGTATAAAATTTCTCCACTTCTTTCGTTCTTAGGAGAATTAAGGCTGTAAAAACATTAATGGCAAACTCTTCAAAATGCCTTTAGGAAATAAAGGTGACATTTGTTTCTACAGAGTACCCTGAAAAACCGTTCAGTTCAAACACTGTTCTAAAGCACTAAAAAGGTCTACTTTAGTATTCACACTTGGACCCTATTTTTCCCTCTAAAAAAGCAAAAAGACAGCAGAATATTATGTTTGCCAATTCATGGAACAATAGTTATTATACTGTATCTATTTCTATGAGGATATTGTGATGGGGCTGTGCTCATAATAGAACCTTCATTTTAAATCCCTGTACACCTTATGAATTTCACTCCGTCTTAGCTTTCCGCCACCCCAAAAAGTCGCACAGGTTCCTTTAATAACCCCAGTAAATAGCTGCAGCCTTCCACAGCTGCAGAGTTTAAGTCCTGGGAGATTTTCAATGTTACAATTCATGCTTCCAATCAAAACAGTGACAGAGTTGACATGATTTACTGAGGAGAAAGCCTTGATTAGGGACTCGCACACTACCCAGTAAATATTAAACAACTACAGGGAATTTTTAATATGCAATGCTCTCTTTGTTCACAACAACAAGCCAGAAATAATTTCCTGTGCTACAGCTAAGTGAAATGGAAACTCGTTTCTAAGGTTCCTCGCTGTGTGTTGTGCACATTTCAGCATAGCAGCCTTCACCTTGGAGAAGTGCTGGCTCCTTAAACAGCTCCATCCTTCTCATTTCAAATGGAAACCAGCTGTACTTTCAAACTGTAACGAGAGTACCTATCCAGGAGGTCAAAACCGGGCAAAAGGCACCTCACTGGTAAACGCATCAAGCTTCCTTATCTGGGTTAAAGCTTTCGGTGAATCGTCAAGGACAACCTGCGACCCGGAATGCAATTCCTTGATGCTTTCAGAGCACTATCATTTCTTCCTCTCGGGAGGTAGAAATAAGCACACAGTATACTATTAATTGGGGGCTGCAACAGACCTTGATTTGGGGGGAGAGAGAATGATTCTGGAAAGACAAATCTGGGGATTTTCCAGGGAGGATAAATAATTTTGAAAACCAGTTTTTGACTTTTAAAAAATGGCTTAATTCCTTCACTGGGATGATTTGAGAACACCCCATGCCACAACTCTCTGCCCCCAAATTTCCAAAAACAACAGCAAAAAAGATCCTGGCAGAAGTCAAAGGGTCAACGGCTCCTAAATAGCTTTCGGGCTCAAGTATGCAACGTCAACGAGAAAAGTCCAGCCGTGTTATATAACGAGTCACTCCTTGACAAGAAAGAGACTCTAGAATATAAAACTGAACAACTACATAGTTAGTACTATGAACTGTATGACTTACAAACCTCAACAGGGTAAGTTTGAAATTGAGAAAGGCTGGGATAGCTTATTAGCATAAAATCACACACACACACACACACATACGGCAGCAAAGGCAGGGGAGGTGGATGCAGAGACAGCACTATGATCCTGGTCATGTAGGTTGTCCTCTGTGATGGGCTCCATAATTCCAGAGGAACCCAGGGCTAGCTGTCTGGCCTGGGGACCACTCTGATGGACTTTTTGATATGGTTCTTAAAACAAGGTTAAAAAAAGAATACTCTCTCTCCCACCCCTTCTCTTTCTCTTTGTTTCTGTGTTCATGTAGGATAAAATTGGTACCCCTTTCTGCCTCACTGAATTTCTGTAGCTTTTCAGAAGAGATGAACTAACTAACGCCTTTCTGGAACTGCTCACAAGCCTGTTCCAGCCAGTTGGCAAAAAAAAATCCATCTGTATTTACGGAGTTAATTGACGTCTATTAATTTTGCTCAGATTCTCTCTCCTCCTTCCACCTCCCTGTCCCCGGCTTTTTTTTTTTTTTTTTTTTTTTAAAAGAGAGAAAGCTAATGAAAACCATGTTTATGTGCTCAAAGGCACAGAGGAAATTCATTACTCTGAGGAATAGCACACTCCACAAGTGAAATGAAAGTAATCTTATTTATGACAGGAAGGGGCCTCAGCTAGACTGAACGCCACCACACTTAGGCTGTTACACAGAAAAGAAGCGACAGAGCTCCTGCACCAACTCCAATTCGATGACAACAAACACATTTGCAGTCTGTGCTTGAAAACTTAGAAGCCCCCCTCCCTCAAGACAGCCATCTAATAGAGACAAGGAAGGAAACCTTTTTAGAATGGGCTGTTCTTCTTAACACTTTCCTGTACGTTCCTGGGACTCCTTGCTACTAAATTTCAAAAGGACACTTGGTCAAATCATTAGTTCATGGCATTTATCAAGTACTGGCTTGTACGTGCAGCTATACTAGTTTCTTGACCTAACTCTCTTATTATAAAGGCTTTTTACTATAGATTCATGGGTCATTTCCCATGTAAATAAATAATGCAACTGTTTAAGTAACACGTTTTCACAATAAATGTCTGCTTCTGCCCTTGCAGACAATTCTCCCTTTCTTTCTTGAAAATCCCATCAATGGTACGTATATTTCTTACTGAACGACTAGGTTTTTCCCCCCACTCGTTTTTTTCACATTCATTGATCCAATGATTCAACAAAATCATTTAGGTTTTGTGTGCTGGAGGCTCTTGGGGAGACAGTCTCTTCACTTTTTCTTCTGAACTACTCATGAGTACTTTACAAAGTCGTAGCAAACATTATGTGGAATTTTGGCAGTAATAAGATGGTTTTATAGTATTTACGGTGTGGCTTCCTAGAACAACTTTTGCTGGAAGGTCCTCTGAGATAATCAGGCCCACCCCCTCATTTATAGAGGAGTAAACAGGCTCAAGGGCATATCGTAGACTGTATATCTTCCTTTTTATTAAAAAAAAAATACTTTCCTATACTCCCAGAGACTTCCCATGTTTACCACGGAAGGAAAGGACATTGCTCGGATTCTGTGCAGTGAGAGGTTTATATTCCCCTCATCTATATGAGAAGGGCCTGTCTCTTCTTTCAGCATAAAATAAAAAGGGGCAACTAAAAGAATCTGGTTTTCTGAAGTCACATACAGAGACACAACACCAGAGAGCTACTGTTAATTAATTAATTAGCTAATTTGATCAACACATCTTTATTAAGCCTCAAGGTGCCAAGCAAGTGCTGGGCCCTGGAGGAAACAGTCACACACTCTTTCCCATGCAGCTCCCAGCTGTGTAGAGGAGCCGGACAGGTAAGCAGGTGAACCTGTTTACATGACGATGTGGCAGGTGCTATGAGGGGAAGCCCAGAGCCCTACGAGAGAGACAGAGGAGGCCCCTCCAGGATGAAGGGAGGAGTTGGTCTGGAGACCGTGTGGCCGTGACTGTTCCAGGCAGAAGTAACAACTTTTATCAAAGTCTGAAAAAGAAAATTTCAGAGCTTTTGATAAGCCAGCGTCACTGGTCCGCACCGGGAGGCGGGGGGCTGAACATAAGAAAGGAATTATAGTCAGAGTCTCTGATTTTAACTGGCCACACCTAAAATCCACATGTTCCTTCCTTGCCTTGCCTAAATTCAACGTTTTAAGTGTGGTATGGAACATTATTTGCCCGACTATTCTCCCCTGTAAGCCAAGACACTGGTCTCAGTTTGGCTTTGCAATACACAGAGGTGCTTCCACTTCCCTTAAAAAGTCCTTGAATTCAATTCCTACAGCATTGGTCAAGCACCTCAGAGGCACTACTCTCTCCACTATCTCAGCCCTGTGTGTACAGATCACCTGCATTAGGGCTCCCTCAGCCTTCCCATGAGGTCCAGGGAGGACTGTCTCACCCACTTCTGTAATCCTAGCACAATGCCAACCACATAGAGGGGATCAATAAATGTTTGTTGAACGATCCATGTGTTTGGTGGGACATAGCTCAATTCTCAGAACATAGTTAAACATACCTTAAAAAAAAGTGTTTCCTACATAGCATGTTTCAGTGCAGATGGGAAATGGACAGTAAAAAAAAAATGGTTTGCAGCGGTGGTGGGGGGGTGGTCCCTGTTCTCTGAAAAGCAGCATAACTCAGCATTCCCTGCTATTAGGGCAATGTGACTACTTTTTCTCTGAGCTTATAGCACTCACTAGAAGATTTTACTGGTGTAGTACTGGGTGGCAGATGTTTTCAATAAAAAGTAGACATTACAAACTAATGATTTAGCAAAACAAACCAAAAGCCAGCAAGTCAGGAGGGAGAAGAGGAACTTAGTGAAAATGCCCAGCTTTATTATAGCGTTTACTATTTACTACCTCAGTTTCTCGTTAAGTAAATCTCACTGTATTTAAGGCAATTTCCAAAGAGTTAAGTACAGAAAAACACAGTAATAAAGACTAACCATACACTTGGAATGTCAGGACACAGGTCAAGATCATGGATTTTATGTCTCTGATCCACCACTGTTGGTCCTTAAACACCCATCACTCATCAGCATTTTTTGAGGACCTACTATGTGCCAGGCACTGTGCTGTTCCTGGGAATATAGAGGTGAGGATCACAACAGCTCTGGCTTGAAGGAATTTATAACCTAGTTAGGGATACAGAAAAGTAAGTTTAAAAAAAATACAACTAGGACTTCCCTGGTGGCGCAGTGGTTGAGAGTCCGCCTGCCGATGCAGGGGACACGGGTTTGTGCCCTGGTCTGGGAGGATCCCACATGCCGCGGAGCGGCTGCAACCCGTGAGCCATGGCCGCTGGGCCTGAGCGTCCAGAGCCTGTGATCCGTAACGGGAGAGGCCACAAAGGTGAGAGGCCCGCGTACCGCAAAAAAAAAAAAAAAAAAAAATACAACTAATCTAACCTTTGGAGGAAGCAGCATGACAGCGAGGGCAGTCTTCCCAAGAGAAACAGAATCTCTCAAAGGCATGTTGTCAATCATTGGGTGGTTCAGATAAGACTTTAAAAACTGATCTCCGCATGTCTCCCATCACTATTAGAAAAATATCTCAAGTAGAATGCCCGTTAACACTAGCTTATCTTCCAAGATGGTCAAATAGCTTTATGGGCTCTCAGGAGCTTTGTATTCATACTACGTCCTCAAATAATATGTTTATGAAAATATATTTTGCCTTTAAAAACATATGAAGTTTGGGGGTGGGGAATGGAGAGCAAACTGGCAAACAGTTTGGATACTCTCATCCTCCTCCTGTATTAACCTGCTCAGGCCACACAGAGGCGCTCTAGATTAAAGAATGAGCGAGCTTCTCTTTCCCACTCTACATTCTTTCTCTGCTCTACCAGGGGCTTTCAGATACCAAAATGGGTTTATCTAACATCAGGAAGGCCAGCAGCTCTTGTAGGAAAGCAGCTGTTTTGTTCAGCACAAAGTACAGATGTTTTTGACTGAAGTTCCAAAATAAATCTTATTTATGCAGGAAGAATTACATGAAGGTGGAGACTGCTTCTTAAGAGAGGGGGCTTCTATGACTAAAAATAACTATTTTTCCACCCGATCACCTCTGGGGGAGGATGGGATAAATAAGTGAAGCAAACAAACAAAATTAAAACATTAAATAATAACAACAACAAAACCCTCACAGAATAAAACAGAACTCTCAGGATAATGAGAACATTTTTGAAAAGGACTCCCTGCTGGAAGCAGCTCTGACAGTATTCCCCTCGGTGCTGGTTTTGGACGATCTTGCTTGAATAGGAATGAATCTTCCTTAACCTTCATCCTGAACCAGTCAATAATCCAATGTTTGTAACATTACAGTCAGTTGCTATGGAAATAAATCTGATGTCACGAAATACTTTTTGGTTATCGTCCTGGATCATATAGGAGCAGAAAGCAAGAAAATCATATCCGCCCTGTGTTAACGTTTTCACTTGTTAGGGGTCAAACAAATTAAGCCCCTATTTAGAATGTACATTGCTATAATATGAATCTTTAAAAAGTCTTCAAAATATTTATGTAGATTTTTAAATAATGGGCAAAAAAGGTTTTTTTATTTAAGTATCTGTTGTTTATAGGGCTTATAAAATAAGCTACTGCTGAGTTTCTGATTTTATTTTTTATTTTATTGTTTTTATTAATGTACAAAATTTTTATCAGCTAAAACACCTGAGTGCTTTAGCCATCAGTGAGTATTCTAAATATTCTTTGTATGAGACAAAATGAATGAATCAAGTTAGAGATGAGTAAGAGGCTCTAATTAGAAGATAGGTGAAAGAAAATGTATACTTGTCACTTTGAGGAACATTTAATTTTAAATTAGGTTTGTATGGATTTTTTTTTTAAGTCTCTTAGGGAACCTGAAAAAACATGAATCTTTCCCGAGATGGTATTTTAGGACATTCAGAAATGATCAAAATCTTATCCTCCTTCCTGTTTCCATCCCCATTCCCTTCCCTAAAAGAGAGAAGAAGCAAAAGTTGTTGCATAATACTCATGTTTGGGTGGGCACCATTGACTAATTATAACACAATAGGCTATTTTCTGCTTCATAAAAATAAGGAGGGCAATTATCCAGGGGTAGGGGTTGTTATGCAATGGACCACATGGACCACACTTCACCCACTGGAAATAAATGTGGAAAACATTTCAGTCACATATAAAAAAACAAGGAGAGAAAAGATGAATAAAAACTAGTTCCATAAAAAACATGCTGAAATAAAAACATATGAAATAGTGAAGTAACTTGCCCAAATTTCTGCTGCTGCTGCTAATGCTGTTTTGTGTCTATATTTAACATGAAAGCTGAAAAAGTAAGTGTTGTATGGGTTTTACAAACCTCAATAAAGTTGCTACAAAGTATTTTCCCCAATTTTCTTTTATCTTCTAAAGTTAAATCAGCTAGATTACATCAGGATAGGGATTTTAAAATATCCAAGATTAAGGTTTTTTTAATTACTTTTTGGGAAAAATAAAGAATATTTGTTGTAGTATAAAGAGTCCTGGGCCGGGGATCAGGAGACAGGAGTTAGGGTCAGCTCTACAACTCATGAGTTCCGTGCCCCAGGCAGGTCACTCTAGCTCACTGGTGGGTTTTATCTGTAAAATGGAAAGGGTTGGACCACACGATTTCTGAGCCCTTTCTAGCTCTATCAGTCCTCCTATATAAGGATTTTGGTCCTTATAACCAAACTCTTAGAGTCATAATGTACGAAGACTGTCAAAGAAAGTCCACCAAGGGCTACTGGTTGGAGGCTGAAGAAGCAGCTGGCCAAAGGAAAATCTGAAAAGGATTTCAGAAAACATTGTATCCAATTGGTCCTTTACTCAAGTTACTGATGATCCTGGCACTGGTGGCCGTACCAATTCTTATTCCTCCTGCACTTCTCCAATCAGTCTCCCACCCTCCCAGACCATTACTACAAACCCTCCCTCCTCCTTGACCCTCCAATGCCTCCTCCCCCAACCTCACTGCCGGCTGGCAGCCTGGCTTCCTCCTTCACCAAGAAGCAGAAGGCATCAATCAGGCCCTCCACGCATTCCCACCGCCCATCTTCTAAGCTCTACACCTGTGTCCGTGGGACTCTGACTTTCCTCCTGTTTCAGTGGATAAACCACCTCTGCTGCCAATGAAAACTGAAGTCAAATCGTGTCACTTCTCTGCTCAAAAGACTTTGTGACCCCCTTCTCACACAGAGCCAAAGTCTCTACGAAGGCCGGCTAGGTCCTACCTGCTCTGCACTCTGCCACCTCTCCTCCCGCCCCGCCCCATTCAGTCCACCCTCCTGGCTGCTGTTCTGGAATAGACCAAGCTAGCCATCGCTTTGGGGCCTTTGCACGTGCTCTTTCCTCTACCTGGCATGTCATTCCCCCAAATATCGAAAAGACTCACTGCCTTGCTCTCTTCAGGTCTGTTCCAATGCCTCCTTTCCAGGGAGGCCTGTCCTGACCATCCCATATAAAATAACACAGCCATATCCCCTCTGCCCCTGTACCCTCCCTGCCCCCTTCTCCTGCTCTATTTTTCTCCAAAGCTATTATCAGCATGTGATATGCTACATGTTTGTTCACTGTCTTCCCACGCCCGAATGTAAGGTCTATGATGGCAGAGATTCACTAGATTGACTCACAGTTCTACTCCCGGGGCATGTGATAGCGCCAGATACGCACACTCGTTGAACGATTTAATTGATTTCTGTGACAGTTAAGCATTTAAGAAAAAGTTGGTGGAATTCTGATATTGTTACAGAATGAACCAAGCATTATAAACTATAATAAAGTACTATAATCCATTGTTCCTAGATTGCTAAAATGGCAAAGAAAATACTTTGAACATTACACCCAGAGGAAGGTAGATCTAAATCTTACAGCACTCCTACACTGCTCCAAACAACATGAGATCCGAAATAAGGCAAAAATGCCACGCTCCTGACAAGCATTGCTCCTGACGGCGATAATCCAATGTTCTCACACTTCAGAGGCCAATTTCCTTCTGGTGATTTCTCTCCAATTCATCCTGAGTGGACAGAATCACTCAAGTCAGAGTGATTTACATTCAGTCAATCAATTCCCTGTCAGCAGGAAAGCTCCACTGGGCTCATGATGCGCAGTTTTCACGCTTGGAGTTTCCCTTATTGCTAGACAGACATTTCAGGGGACTGGACCCAGCAGATCAACTCTGGAGACCGAATACAACCCTCCCAAAGGATGCTTAGGACATATAAAAGCAACAAGACTCATACCAGCCTGACTTTGCTCATTAAGAACTACATAATGCATGTACTCGTGCTGGACGTATCTTAGATTGCCCGTGTCTGTCTTACTAGTCTTTAGACTAAGGGCAGCTGTAATGAGGTTTGTTGTAATAGCTTTTCACAGGATGTACTCAAGATGGCTAGATATGAAGCAGAGCAGCCTGTAAAGCTACAGAAGTGATAGCTCAGTTAAATGTTCCAATTCCCACTTGATGAGTAAAGAATAATACTCAATGCTGAAAAGATTTTTGGTCAGTCAGTCTCTCTCATACCCAGATAACAGGAGTGAATGGCAGCACATTTCCTAGGGTATACACAAAGCTACTTGTATTCACTAGGAGTCTTAAAAAAGGTTGCAGCCCTTGACCTAGTAATTCCATTTCTATGACTTTATCCTCAGGAAGTAGTCAAAGATAAGTACAAAGATTTATGCACAAGGATGTTCAAAATCTAGAAACAACTGAAAAGTCCAAAAATAGGAAATGCTTAAGTAAATAACAGTAGATCTTAGAACATCATGCAACTATTAAAGGTAAATTAAAAGAAAACTAACTTGGGTAGTATTCCTGATATCAAGATTAATCTATACTTAAGCCTTATTTATATAGGTATATGTAATTTATACATACACATGCCTATGAATTGAAAGAAACTTACCAAAATATTTATAGTAGTTGTCTCTAGGTGATGGGATTAATGTTCATTTAAAATCTTTAGTTTCACAGTTTTCTACCATAAACACATATTACTTAATTTTGAAAAATATCATTGACCTGATTATAAAATGACATTTATTCTTTCATCATTAGGAGAGGAAATAAGGAGTAAAAGTCCCATTTGGATTTAAAGGGATCGGAGAATCTCAACACTAGATGAGCATGTGATCATAGCAGTATTGCTGAAATTCTCTCATCCTATCAGACTAATCACTCTTGTAAAAATCACCTCCAGACAGACTTCCAAACAAATGGTGTACAAAGTTACGCAGCCGTGCTACTCAGCTGCCCACCCCCAGCTTCCCAGCGGGTCCTCTGGTGGTCACTCATTGATTTAATTTAGATTAATATGGTAGGTCTTAGGTGGCTACCCTGCTTTGGATCCCAAGCAGTGCTAATTATTATCGTAAAAGACAAGCGTCTCAGGAGTTTAAAGTTCAGGCACAGAGACCGCCGTCTACACTTCTGCTCGTCTGCTCACCAAATTACAAGAGTCTGGTGAGTCAATATGAAAGATTCCAAACACAAAGGTCAACACTGGGTTGCTGACCTTCCTGACCCCGCCTCAGAGCCAAGAGCTGCAAATCGGTTTTTCCTCCCACACCAAAACTATTAGCAACCAGCTCTTCTTGGTTGATTCTTTTCTTTGACAACTATTTTTGAGTAGAGAATAGTTCTTCCGGTGCCCACACACTAAATGAGCATGCCATTTCTTGACTTTTCTTCTCGGCCGTTAATGTACTTGTAACAGAACTGTACTTGCTAATGTTAATTCACATTAACTAGATGATATTCTCTTTCAAATCAGACTGTGGTTCCTCTAAAAATTCATCTGGTCTACAGTGGATGTGAAAAGCCAGTTTATACACAGCTTATGAGTTAACAGGTCACTGTTTCAGAACACCTTTGTGATAGACAGACTTTTCAGAGCCTTGTCCAGTTGCTTTTTAGAAATCATTTTCAGAGGGCCTAAAAAGGACAGACACAGGGAGAAGTTAGAAAACTGTCAATAAATACTCTTCTTGTGTTTCTACTTCCCCATCCAGTCAGTCACTAAATCCTGATGATTCCCATCTGAATAGCTCTGGTGTTTATATCTTCCAGTCCACAGACACTATTCTGTACCTGGGACTAGGTTTCCTAAGAGATGAGTTCAGATCTCAGGGACTAAATGCTGTTCCCTCCCCATAGTGCTTTCCTCTTCCTCCTGGGCACACAGCTAGCCCGTGTTTCCCAGCCTTACCTGCAGGTAGGAAGGGCCATGTGACTGACTGTGGGTACAAGTGATGCTGTGTGCCACCACCACACCTGGCCCACTGGGACCTCCCCAATGTGGTGACACTAACATGCATTGAAGAAGATGGAGCCTGGGGGTCGAGGTTACTGCTCAGATGAGAGCCTATCATGACTACCAGTCTCTGCCCTTTGATGAAAAGTTGTGTGGCGGGTCTTAATGCCAGGGTAGATGGTTTGGTTCTTTTTTTTTTTTTTTTGAGTTAAATTTTTGTCCCAGACATTCCTCCTTCCAGAATTGCTCCTGTAGCCACTTCATCATCTCTCCCTGAATTGTCTAAGCCAGCAACAATGTGAAAAAAATCTTATATTTAAAAAAATCTTATAATCTTTTAGAAATAGCTTCTAAGAATATACTTCACTTATGATGAAATACTAATAATGTGAACATTTCCATTAAAGCAGAAACCCATTTTAGAACCACAAGCATGAACTTACTGGGCCATTTAATTAATGACAGTGCTGTCAAATGTCTGAGGTCAATTTTAAATGATACTGACTAGTTTCAAATATCCTATTAGTTTTCAACAATGAAAAGTTCAGTTGTTTTAAACATTGTTTTTAAAAGGATATCCTAAAACCCCAACACTGAACTTCCTATTGCTAACTTTTTATAAAAGGGAAAAAGGCATTAACAAATTCATTTTTTAGAATGGCAAATTTCAACATAGTTTACTCCTGTAGATTTAGTTTAAAACTAATGGGAATTACCATTTTTTTCTAAACTTGCAAATCATTCCCTAAACAGAAAAACATACTGAATGGTATGAACTTTAAAAGACACAGTGCATGTTTTCCTTTGAAGAGTTTACAGTCTAGTGGGAGAGAGAGAGATACAAATAAATAATTGCGACACAATGCAATACGAAATAAGTTCTCCAGGGGCACATGGAGGGTGAGGGTGTTGGGAAAAGCTCCTTAGAGAAGGTGACATTTGAGATCTGTCAGAATTTGAAGATGTGGAGGAGAGGAAAAGAAGAGAGATGGTGCCTAGACTTTTTTCCCCAGTAAATTTCTTTTATATACTTCAGCAAAATCTTGCTTTTTCACATAAAGTAAACAGTGCTGACAGATGAATAAGGTAATTGTTCTTCTATAGTGTCTCTAGCCTTGGCCCTGAAGACCAGAAGACAGAACCCAGGTGACACTCTGACGACTGGTGCCAAGCCAGCAGATGGAAAACATTACGGGGCCAATTCTACTCCAATGACTGGATGCCAGCATCCCTGTTTGAAAAATGAGGAGGGGCCACAGGTCCATGTATCATAGAGCATGATAGTTAATGCCACTGGGGATGCTGTCAAGTGATTTGTCGTGTTGTCGGAAACCTTTCTCCCGCCATAGTTTCTTATTCTTTAAGCTTTGCGGGCAGGAAAAATGTTGTCTCTGGAGGGTTAGGAAATGAGGCTGAACTCCAAAAGGATGTCGAATGCAGGTTAACTATTAAGAGGTGCATATGAAGAGGAACAAACATTGAAGGGTGTCATTTTCCTTACTGGGGGCCTGGAGTTTTTAAATTGATAGTGACAAGGAATAAGAACACAGTACCTTTCTGTCCTCTCTACCCATAGGTAGCCCTGGAAATATGCTGGAACCAACATGCCCAGGGACTCTGAGGCCATTGGAGGCTGACATTAAATCAGGCAGCAGGTCTAAAAAAAACTTGTGCTCTGATTCCTCGTTATTTGGTTTTCTGAGAAATTTGTGTGTCTGAATCTACAGTATCATAAAGAACTGCTTATCTCCGTCCATCTAGCAAAGGTCAGAAAATAAAGTAAAAGTACTTAATTGGGAAAATGGTATCATAGAGAAAGGTTAGGTCTTAGAGTTAAGAGATCAGGTTTTGAATCCCAGCTCTGTGTGACCTTGGCAAGATTACACTTTTTCCTGATCTCTAAAGAAGGGGTTAATTCCTGCCAAACTACCTCACAGGGTAATTTAGAGATCAGAATAGTCATGAGATAATACTTCAGGGACTGATTGGTCAGCTAGAAAAAAATGCAGGAAGGGTTGAATTTTTCTTCTTAACGTTAAGTAACGACAGCAAAACAATAATTATAAGCTGTATGTGTACAGAGATTTTGACATTTTTATTCATTGCTTTATCCCCACAGATCCTGGCACAAAGTTGGAGGGTGAGAATTATCTATTATATAAATGAATGAATGGGGCCAGGTAAATCTACAGATTAAGCAGTGCTTCTATAGACTTTTTGAAAACTACCCAAAAGGCTAAAGAAAGGCACATTAAACCTCCTTAGTGCATCATAGGCAACTGACTTAATTTATGGTGCACACGGGTAGTTGTGTCTTCTTGAGAACTTAGTGCATAGAGGGCCCAATAAATATTTAGACTCATGGGTACATGGGTTTCAATGCAGAACTAGACTCCAGGGAGGAAAATCCTTTCCTATGATACTACATCTAATTTTAGACTCTTAGTTCACTTCTCATGCCTTCCTTCTGATTTGAATTTGCTCCCCCAAAGATGAGTATTGCTGAGATGAGTTGAAATTTGCATGTGTGTCTCGAATTCAATGAATTCTCGACTCCAATAGCGCACTTGGGAAAACTGGGACACCAGCTTCCCAAGGCATACTTTGGGAAAAAGGAATTGCAGACCCACGTGAACCTGGCCCTAAAAATAGTGGTGTGGCTGCAGACGGTTCCAGGAATCCAGGAGACTTAGCCTATACTTAGAAGGTGGAGTCTGCATGGGCAAAATGCTGTGACATAGTCCCCTGTCCCAAATCCTAAATAATCTTCGTTCTCTTTTTTCCTTGGCTGCTAAGTATCTCAGCGCTGAATCTAGACCAATCTCAACTATATAGGACCCTACGGTTTTTATTTTATGTTTTATAATTACATCAGTGATTTTCTTTATCTTACCTTTAGCTTCATTTTATTTTCTACTTTCATTCTCTTTTTGCTCTGGCATTATCACAGTTTTTATAGTATGTTTCTCTGGAAACCACTTTGGATATCTTTTGGCATAATATTAGTAAATGTGACTCCAAGTGCCAGTCTGGGAGGTTTCCCTAGTGAAACCTGAAGATGAGTGTGAAACCCGTCATGTGTGAGCTCTGACCCCACTGGCTGGGGCAGGGTCTCGCCGTGTGAAGTTAATCGTCCGAGAGAAAAGTTCATCCCCAACACTGAGAACACGACTCTGTTTGGGTGGGAGATCACAGGTGGTGGGGGGAAGCCCTGCTGGTGACAAGTCAGAGCGTTCTAGAGACACTGTCATTCAAATGGATCTGCTCTGACTTGGCACCTAAACTCCACAGTCAGCAGCAGCTCTGTTCTCGGGCATCTGGAAACAACTAGCCAATGGAAACCTGCTGTTTTCAAGATGTTTGCTTTCATTAAGTATTTGTGGCTGTGTTTCTAAAAGCCTAACGGCAAGTCCTGGTCATCACCAGGAAATCTGAAGACTTGAAGATTTGCTTACCTCACCAATATGAAGGGTTCTGGGCTAAATTTTGGCTCCAGAAAAGTCCTCTAAAGAGGTGATGGCTGGCTCGACTCTTTTCTGTTCAACTCAAATAGGCTAAAACCAATGGCTTTTCAATCAGCCAGTCCCAGGTAATGAGCTAACAGAATTTAAAGCCCTGTTCAAAAATGGCACGATTGACTTGGAGGAATACATTGATGAAAACGATGGAAAAGATGGGGGAGGGGAGGAAGGTTGAGGAAAAGAGATATAAAGTAGCCAGTTAGTAAGTATTTGCTGAATAAAGGGAGGAATGAATAAATGGTAGGCTAGGACACGACCAGTTCTTTATAAACCCTTGGTTTGGCCTGTTTTAAAGACTGGCTATCCAAATTTTAAAAAAATACAAATAACAAAATAAAAAAATTCCATTTCTTCCCCTGCAATGACTGACAGTATTTTTTTTTTTTTTTGCGGTACGCGGGCCTCTCACTGCTGTGGCCTCTCCCGCTGCGGAGCACAGGCTCCGGACGTGCAGGCTCAGCGGCCATGGCTCATGGGCCCAGCCGCCCCGCAGCACGTGGGATCCCCCTGGACCGGGGCACAAACCCGTATCCCCTTCATCGGCAGGCGGACTCTCAACCACTGCGCCACCAGGGAAGCCCGACTGTCAGTATTTTTATTTAAAGGTTATTTTTAATGCCTACAGCCATTTCCTTTGCCTTCAGCTACTCCAAGTAAGGTTCTTAGCTGACCCATGGAATGACGTTACTGCAAAAGGGTTCAAGTGTCCCTTTGCTTCTGTCCTGTCACCACTTCAATAATCACACATTGGCCCAGATTACCCCATGAGCATGAGCACTTGGAAGGAGGCAGCCCCTGGTAACCTGGAGGCATTAAAACATCTTCTAAAATTGTAAGCCCTCCTCACGGCCAGAACATCAGCGTGGACTGTATCTGATACACCTGGCCCACTGGCTGCACTGTGCCTTACCTATTCATGGCCGAACGGCGTTATGATTGATCCACGCTGTGAGCATGTCCACAGCCCTGCTGCGCTGCTCTGCTGAAAGCCTCTATTCTGGTAGTTAGGAATACAAGGAATGGAATGAAAAGGAGAAGGCGGTGGCATAGAGGGGAAGGTGGCTTAGTCCTTCTGGGTGGCCACCTCTTAAATAGAAACCTATATTTGCTCATAAATATACCATGCTAAGTTTTTCAAATTCTCAAATCACATTTAAAAATACCTTTATTTCCAAGCTGTCCTGGATGAAGCACAGATGGGGATATCCATTTTACAACAAAATTAGACAATCAACACTAAAGCAAACATTTCTGTTAATCCACAAAAACATTTTTCAGTTTAATTGATGCCAAACAGCACTGATATTTCCAAACCGAGATATACATCAAAGAAAACCAGATATTCTTGTGCTAACAGAGAATGCCCAGTAAGTACAACTTCCAGATCGACCCTACAGGAGGAAGACCGCTCCTCTCGAAGCACAAGCTGTCTTTTCGAAAGCCTTCTCAGTGCGTTCTACTGTGGTATCACACCTCCCACCTCCTCCCCAGTTATCCATTTCCATTGTCATCGTATCTCCATTGTAAATGCTAAAGACTCAAGTATTTAGAAAAGAATTTGAAAAAGCTACTCGGTTCATGCAGGGGAAACTACCACACTGAGTTCCTTGAAGACAAGCCAAGTCATCTTATTCACCTGTTCCTTGAAGACAGCCCACGTGGCCTGCTCCTGTGCCCCACGGAAGATAACAAAATTTATTAATTGGAGTCATATTATTGAGTTCATGGATTTAATTTGTAAAGAAAAGTTTGTCAAAATCCAACCTTTGTTAAATACACGTGTAAAACTAACTTGATTTGCACAAGGACGCTTTCATATATTAAAAGTTTCAAGAAATCTTTTAACTTAGACTGAATTATATTCTTAAAACCTACTTCAGTTAGTATGGATGATATAAATGACTCAAGTTTTTCATTTGCTTCTCTCCCCTTCTTAGGAAAATTCCAAAATTTTTTCCAAAAAAACAAGCTATCACCACCACCACCACAACAACAAAAGTCCCCAAATTCCTGTGTTAAATTGTTAGGAGTTTTTTTTTTTCCCATACTGCTTAAGTTAACCCTCTGTTCCCCTCAGAGACACTGGAACTCTCTGCTTTTAGGAATGGAATATTCCAGCTGGAAAGGACCTTCCAAGAACATTCAGTCCAGGTCCTTCCTTTACAGAAAAGGAAAACTTGCCCGGCCGCCACTGCTAATTAGAGGCAAAACTGAAGCTCCACAAGGGCAGGGGCTAACACTGTGCTTTCAATGCCTATCTAGCACGATGCCTGGTACACAGAAGACATTCAACAGATACTTGCTGGATAAACAGATGACTTAACAGGAGCTAAAAATGCTCTCTGAGTTTTCTGTCCAGTCTTACTATGGCACCATGGCCAAGCCGTAAGATCAGTTTGCAGCGATACACTAAATGGGAAATAAGGATGTCAGAGCTCGTGCTTGGAGATGGGCTTCTCCAGGGCTGAATTAATCTCTTGCCAGCTGTGGACACCAGGATGACGTTACAAAGAGAATCCTACAGATGCATCCTGGCTTACCGTCGTACTTCTATTTCCTAACCTCTATTTTTTAGGCAGTCACTCCAGGAGCCAGATCCCTCTGGATGTCTGAACCCCTCCATACCTTCCACGCAACCAGAGTAGTAGCAACTGCTTCTTCAAGGTCACTGGAATAAGGTGAGGTCCAGGGCACTAGAAAGAACTTAATGAAATGCAAACTTTCAAACTTGAACTATTTAAAACAAAATAAATTTTTTTTTTTTTAAAAAGGAAAAAGCAAGGAATGGAGAATGACAAATTCCAAAGTTGAAAATGGTTACTAAACTGTTGTAGATTTTCCCTACTATTAAAAATGTGAAGTTAAAACTTCTCTGACTAAATGAGATGTACATGCTTTACTCTTATGAAACAGCAATGTAGTAACTGTCACCCTGATGACCTGAGAGAATTAATACACAACAACATAATAGATCCTCTTAAGGTCCTACTGACTATAGTAGCAGTGAAAGATGAGCCAGCCTCATCCAGAACTGTGGACTGGAGTGCTCTAAACTCAAGAGCTCTGAAAACACCTCCCCTCAGCCAACCCAATTCTCCCTAGTCTTCCAGGCTGACGGGCAGTGACCTAGTAAAATGGGTGCATTTGCCCAGCATTGGTTTCCTGATGGGCTTAGATAAGCCCATCAGAGAGGCCCCTCTCAGCCCCCAGTGTCTATAATTTCACGTACTCTTTGCATGTGTCACTTTGGCAGTTCTTTAAATTCTTCACCTGGAAATCTGTGGATGGTTTGTAGAATAGTAAGAACAATTAATATGCATATATTTAATGAAAAATATATAAAATTTTGTGCTAATTCAGATTCTATTATTTTTTTCTAGGATAGACTAGTGGTAGCAAATACTAAAGTTTTAAGAAAATCATATGAGACAAAATGCTTAAAATTTTATATAGTAACTTCTTTGTTTTGGGGGGGAATACTCAAATTAGACAAAAGACTGCCAGTATTTTATTTTCTTGGAAAAAAGATATCAGTGCAACTTGGTAAAACTTGGTTTTGGTAGAATTCTTTGTGAATCATACCACAGTATTACTTATATATTCTGCAGATATGTATTCTCTGTCCAATTAAATTATCAGTGAGGGACTGTGCCACATTGCTTCATAACATGACTCAATGTTACGTATTCAATATGGATGGAAGAGAAGAAGGAAGGGAGGAAAAGAGGAAGGAAAAAAGAAGTAGAAGGAAGAAAGATCTTCCCCAGGTTTCTAGGTTTCTCCTGGTCAAGCATTTTATGGGTTAAGTATAAAGGGGGAGCACCTGCCAGGCTGTTTTCATGTTTGCTGAAGTAATTCTTTTTCTGAATTTCTCTACCATAAGTTTGATTACCTACTTGATGAAACATCCTCAGGGCTTCTGAGGGATAGGCAGGCCAGTGTATAGTAAGCTAGCAACCTGAAAATGTGAGACAGGTAGGAGGGGGGTTATTTTCGGAACCATTTCCTTGATAAATGCACGCTCCAGATACTTTGTATCTTGCTCTGGGATGCTATTGGTTGAAACCTCCCTTTAAAAATGGCAGTTTCTAATACTCTGTTCTAATACAAGAGGAAAGACATGCTTTTAGTAATAAAAAGATTATATTATTTGGGGCTTAAACAAATATCAAATGTTTCTGAGCTATAAAAATTTCCTTCTGATGTGTGGTGTGTGTGTGCATGCATGCATGTGCATTGAGTGTAAGGGGAATCATTCTGTAATTTCACACTTTCACTATTAGGAAGAATCTGGAAAAAGTTAACACCAATATTCAACTTTGAAAAAATTCTACCAAAAATATTTAAACCAAAGGGCGCACACATTGTTTTCCATTAACTTTGTTCCTCTCCCTGACCAATTCTGCCTTAAACAATGCACGTTTTTATGACCTGGGCTTAACTAAAAAATGCATTCACTTTGGCTTCATTAAGCAATAAACAAGTGAATGATCTAAATGGGATTTGGTAGCCTCATTTCTTGGGATAAGTTCAGCAGCAGTATGGTAGACATTTAAAATGCATCACTCTGGAAGAGAACAAATTGTCTAGAAATATACCCACACCCACATGATCAACTGATTTTGATAAATGTGCAAAGGCAATTCAATGGACAAAGGATAATCTTTTTCGTGAATGGTGTTGAACCTACTGGACATTCATAAACAAAAACATGAACCTTAACCAATACCTTCCATCTCACATGAAAACTAACTCTAAACGGGTCATAGGTCTGAATGTAAGAACTAAAACTATAAAACGTCTAGAAGAAGACACAGGAGAAAATCGTTAAAGTCTCAGGTTAGGCAAAGATTTAAATATGACACCAAAATCATAATCCATTTAAAAATGATAAATTGGACATCATCAAAATGTAAAGCTTCTGATCTGTAAAAGACAGTCTGAAAAGACAAACACAATCTGGGAGAAATATCTGTAGAACATTAACTGGTAAAGAATGTGTATCCAGGAAACACAAGAACTCTCAAAACTCACTAAAAAGAAAACAACCCAGGGACTTCCCTGGTGGTGCAATCGTTAAGAATCCTCCTATCAATGCAAGGGACACGGGTTAGAGCCCTGGTCCGGGAAGATCCCACCTGCTGCAGAGCAGCTAAGCCCGTGCGCCAGAACTACTGAGCCTACATTCTAGAGCCCGCAAGCCACAACTACTGAGCCCAGGTACCAAAACTACTGAAGCCCGTGCGCCTAGAGCCCATGCTCCACAAGAAGAGAAGCGCACCACAATGAAGAGTAGCCCCTGCTCTCCGCAACTAGAGAAAGCCTGCACGCAGCAACAAAGACCCAACACAGCAAGAAAGAAAGAAAAGAAAAGAAAAGAAAGAAAAAGAAAGAAAGAAAGAAAGAAAGAAAGAAAGAAAGAAAACAACCCAGTAAAAAAAAATGGGAAGAGATCTGAACAGACACTTTACCTAAGAAGGTACATGAACAGCAAGTAAGCATGTGAAAAGATACCCGACATCATTAGTCACTAGGGAAATGCAAATTAAAACCACAAGATACCACTACACAGGTATCAAAATGGTTCAAAAAACAAGAAACTGACAATACTAAGTGCTGGTGAAAATACACAAAACTGGAATCCTCACATATTGCTAGTGGGAATGCAAAATTGCATAGGCACTTGGGAAACAATTTGGCATTTTATTTTTTAATAGATCTTTATTGGAGTATAATTGCTTCACAATACTGTGTTAGTTTCTGTTGCACAACAAAGCAAATCAGCCATATGCATACACGTGTCCCCATATCTCCTCCCTCCCATCCTCCCTATCCCACCCCTCTAGGTCATCGCAAAGCACTGAGCCCATCTCCCTGTGCTATGCTGCTGCTTCCTACCAGCCAACTATTTTACATTTGGTAGTGTATATATGTCAGTGTTACTCTCACTTTGCCCCAGCTTCCCCCTCCTGCCCTATGTCCTCAAGTCCATTCTCTATGTCTACCTCTTTAGTCCTGCCCTGAAACTAGGTTCATCAGTACCTTTTTTTTTTTTTTTAGATTCTATGTATATGTATTAGCATGGGGTATTTGTTTTTCTCTTTCTGACTTACTTCACTCTGTATGACAATCTCTAGGTCCATCCATGTCTCTACAAATGACCCAATTTCATTCCTTTTTATGGCTGAGTAATATTTTATTGCATATATGTGCCACATCTTTATCCATTCATCTGTTTATGGACATTTACGTTGGTTCCATGACCTGGCTATTGTAAATAGTGTTGCAATGAACATTGTGGTGCATGTCTCTCTTTGAATTATGGTTTTCTCCGGGTATATGCCCAGTAGTGGGATTGCTGGGTCATATGGTAGTTCTATTTTTAGTTTTTTAAGGAACCTCCATACTGTTCTCCATAGTGGTTGTATCAATTTACATTCCCACTAACAGTGCAAGAGGGTTCCTTTTTCTCCGCACCCTCTCCAGCACTTATTGTTTGTAGATTTTTTGATAATGGCCATTCTGACCAGTGTGAGGTGATACCTCATTGTAGTTTTGATTTGCATTTCTCTGATACTTAGTGATGTTGAGCATCTTTTCATGTGCCTCTTGGCCATCTGTATGTCTTCCTTGGTGAAATGTCTATTTAGGTCTTCCACCCATTTTTTAACTGGATTGTTTGGTTTTTTGATATTGAGCTCCACGAGCTGTTTGTGTATTTTGGAGATTAATCCTTTTCCTGTTGTTTCATTTGCAAATATTTTCTCCCATTTTGAGGGTTGTCTTTTTGTCTTGTTTATGGTCTCCTTTGCTCTGCAAAAGCTTTTAAATTTCATTAAGTCCCATTTGTTTATTTCTGTTTTTATTTCCATTACTCTAGGAGGTGGGTCAAAAAAGATCTTGCTGTGGTTTATGTCAAAGAGTGTTTTTCCTATGTTTTCCTCCAAGAGTTTTATAGTGTCTGCTCTTACATTTAAGTCTTTAATCGATTTGGAGTTTATTTTTGTGTATGGTGTTAGGGAGTGTTCTAATTTCATTCTATTACATGTAGCTGTCCAGTTTTCCCAGCACCACTTATTGAAGAGACTCTCTTTTCTCCATTGTATGTTCTTGCCTCCTTTGTCATAAATTTGGTGCCCATATGTGTGAGGGTTTATCTCTGGGCCTTCTATCCTGCTCCATTGATCTATATTTCTGTTTTTGTGCAAGGACCATACTGTCTTGATTACTGTAGCTTTGTAATATAGTCTGAAGACAGGGAGTCTGATTCCTCCAACTCCATTTTTCTTTCTCAAGATTGCTTTGGCTATTTGGGGTCTCTTCTGTTTCCATACGAATTGTAAAATTTTTTGTTCTAATTCTATGAAGAATGCCATCGGTCGTCTGATAGGGATTGCAATGAATCTGTAGATTGTTTGGGTCAGTATAGTTATTTTCACAATATTGATTCTTCTAATCCAAGAACATGGTATATTTCTCCATCTGTTTATGTCATCTTTGATTTCTCTCATCAGTGTTTTACAGTTTTCTGAGTACAAGTCTTTTGCCTCCTTAGGTAGGTTTATTCCTAGGTATTTTATTCTTTTTGTTGCAGTGGTAAATGGGAGTGTTTCCTTAATTTCTCTTTCTGATTTTTCGTTGTTGCTGTACAGGAATGCCAGAGATTTCTGTGCATTAATTTTGCATCCTGCAACCTTACCAAATTCATTGATTAGCTCTAGTAGTTTTCTGGTGGCATCTTTAGGATTCTCTATGTATAGTATCATGTCGTCTGCAAACAGTGACAGTTTTACTTCCTCTTTTCCAATTTGTATTCCTTTTATTTCTTTTTCTTCTCTGATTGCTGTGGCTAGGACTTCCAAAACTATGTTGAATAAGAGTGGTGAGAGAGGACATCCTTGTCTTGTTCCTGATCTTAGTGGAAATGCTTTCAGTTTTTCACCATTGAGTATGATGCTTGCTGTGGGTCTGTCATACATGGCCTTTATTATGTTGAGGTAGGTTCCCTCTATGTCCATTTTCTGGAGTTTTTATCATAAATGGGTGTTGAATTTTGTCAAAAGCTTTTTCTGCATCTATTGAGATGATCATACAGTTTTTATTCCTTAGTTTGTTAATGTGGTGTATCACATTGATTGATTTGTGTATATTGAAGAATCCTTGCATCCCTGGAATAAATCCCACTTGATCATGGTGTTGATCCTTTTAATGTGCTGTTGGATTCTGTTTGCTAGTATTTTGTTCAGGAGTTTTGCATCTATGTTCATCAGTGATATTGGTCTATAATTTTCTTTTTTTGTGATACATTTTTCTGGTTTTTGTATCAGGGTGATGGTGGCTTTGTAGAATGAATTTGGGAGTGCTTCTCCCTCTGCAATGTTTTGGAAGAGTTTGAGAAGGATTGGTGTTAGCACTTCTCTAAATGTTTGATAGAATTCACCTGTGAAGCCATCTGGTCCCGGGCTTTTGTTTGTTGGAAGATTTTTTTTTTTTTTTTTTTGCGGTACGCGGGCCTCTCACTGTTGTGGCCTCTCCCGTTGTGGAGCACAGGCTCTGGACGCGCAGGCTCAGTGGCCATGGCTCACGGGCCCAGTCGCTCTGCGGCATGTGGGATCTTCCCAGACCGTGGCACAAACCCGTGTCCCCTGCATCGGCAGGTGGACTCTCAACCACTGCGCCACCAGGGAAGCCCCTGTTGGAAGATTTTTAATTACAGTTTCAATTTCATTACTTGTGATAGGTCTGTTTATATTTTCTAATTCTTCCCGGTTCTGTCTTGGAAAATTGTACCTTTCCAAGAATTTGTCCATTTCTTTGTGATTGCCCATTTTATTGGCATATAGTTGTTTGTAGTAGTCTCTTATAATCCTTTGTATTTCTGCAGTTTCAGTTGTGATTTCTTTTTCATTTCTAATTTTATTGATTTGCGTCCTCTCCCTTTTTTTCTTTATGAGTCTGGCTAAGGGTGTATCAATTTTGTTTATCTTCTCGAAGAACCAGCTTTTAGTTTTACTGACCTTTACTATTGTTCTCTTTGTTTCTATTTCATTAAACTCTGCTCTGATCTTTATGATTTCTTTCCTGCTGCTAACTTTGGGTTTTCTTTGTCCTTCTTTCTCTAGTTGTTTTAAGTGTAGGGTTAGATTGTTTATTTGAGATTTTTCTTGTTTCTTGAGGTGAGACTGAATTGCTATAAACTTCCCTTCCTCTTAGAACTGCTTTTGCTGTGTCCCATAGGTTTTCGGTGGTTGTGTTTTCATTGTCATTTGTTTCTATGTATTTTATAATTTCTTCTTTGATTTCTTCAGTGATCTCTTGGTTATTTAGTAGCACACTGTTTAGCCTCCATGTATTTGCACTTTTTACAGCTTTTTTTTTCCTGTAATTGATTTCCAATCTCATAGCGTTGTGGTCAGAAAAGATACTTGATACAATTTCAATTTTCTTAAATTTTCTGAGGCTTGATTTGTGACCCCAGATGTGATCTATCCTGGAGAATGTTCCGTGTGCACTTGAGAAGAAAGTGTATTCTGCCACTTTTGGGTGGAATGTTCTATAAATATCAATTAGATCTATCTGATCTATTGTGTCATTTAAAGCTTGTCTTTCCTTATTTATTTTGTTTGGATGATCTGTCCATTGGTGTAAGTTGGGTGTTAAAATCCCCTACTATTATTGTGTTACCATCAACTTCTCCTTTCATGGTTGTCAGCATTTGCCTTATGTATTGAGATGTTCCTATGTTGGGTGCATAAATATTTATAATTGTTATAAATTATATATCTTCTTCTTGGATTGATCCTTTGATCATTATGTAGTGTTCCTCCTTATCTCTTGTAACAGGCTTTATTTTAAAGTCTATTTTATCTGACACGAGTATTGCTACTCCAGCTTTCTTTTGATTTCCATTTGCATGGAATATCTTTTTCCATCCCTTCACTTTCAGTCTGTATGTGTCCCTAGGTCTGAAGTGGGTCTCCTATAGAGAGCATATATATGGGTCTTATTTTTGTATCCATTCATCCAGTCTGTGTCTTTTGGTTTGGGCATTTAATCCATTTACATACAAGGTTATTATCGATATGTATGTTTCTATTACCATTTTCTTAATTGCTTTGGGTTTGTTTTTGTGGGTCTTTTTTTTCTCTTGTGTTTCCCACCTAGAGAAGTTTCTTTAGCATTTGTTGTAAAGCTGGTTTGGTGGTGCTGAATTCTCTTAGCTTTTGCTTGTCTGAAAAGCTTTTGACTTCTCCATCGAATCTGAATGAGATCCTTGCTGGGTAGAGTAATTTTGGTTATAGGTTTTTCTCTTTCATCACTTTAAGTATATCCTGCCACTCCTTTCTGGCCTGTGGAGTATCCACTGAAAAATCAGCTGATAACCTTATGGGGATTCCTTTGTATGTTATTTTTTGTTTTTCCCTTGCTGCTTTTAATATTTTTTCTTTGAATTTAATTTTTGTTCATTTGATTAGTATGTATCTTGGTGTGTTTTTCCTCGGATTTATCCTGTATGGGACTCTGTGCTTCCTGGACTTGGGTGACTATTTCCTTTCCCATGTTAGGGAAGTTTTCGACTATAATCTCTTCAAATATTTTCTCAGACCCTTTCTTTTTCTCTTCTTCTTCTGGGATCCCTATAATTCAAATGTTGGTGCATTTAGTGTTGTCCCAGAGGTCTCTGAGATTGTCTTCAATTCTTTTCATTCTTTATTCTTTATTCTGCTCCTTGGCAATTATTTCCACCATTTTGTCTTCCAGCTCACTTATTCGTTCTTCTGCCTCAGTATTCTGTTATTGATTCCTTCTAGAGTATTTTTCATTTCAGTTATTGTGTTGTTCATCTCTGTTTGTTTGTTCTTTAGTTCTTCTAGATCTTTTTTAAACATTTCTTGTGTTTTCTCAATCCCGGTCTCCATTTCGAGATTCTGGATCATCTTTATTATCATTACTCTGAATTCTTTTTCAGGTAGATTGCCTATTTCCTCTTCATTTATTTGGTCTTGTAGGTATTTACCTTGCTCCTTCATCTGCGACATATTTTTTTGCCATCTCACTTTTCTTTTCTTTTTTTTTTATGAGTGGTTTGTGTTCCTGTCTTACTGGTTGTTTGGCCTGAGGCTTCCAACACTGGAGTTTGTAGGCTATTGGGTAGAGTTGGGTCTTGGTGCTGAGATGAGGAACTCGGTGAGACCTCACTCCGACGAATATTCCCTGGGATCTGAGGTTCTCTGTTAGTCCAGGGGTTTGGATTTGGAGCTCCCACTGCAGGAGCTTTGGCCTGACCCTGGGCTTGTGAACCAAGATTCCACAAGATGTGTGGAGTGGCAAAAAAAAAAAAAAGAGAACAATAACAAAGTAAAAAATAAAATTAGACTAGGAAACTAACAACAGATATGCTAGAAAGAATACAAAAATAAAAATAAAGATGAATCAACAACTGGAAGGTACATTAGTACCACAATAGTAAAAAAGAGGAGAAGGGAAAAGAAAAAAAAGTGTGGGGGGGAAGCCCTTGGCTGTGGAGGGCGGGGCCTAAGCAAGGGCAAGGTTTGGGTGGTGGGCAGGGCCTATGCTCAGGAACAACAGGGCTGGAAAGGGCCCTGGGGGCTGTGCAGGTGGGGCTTAGGTTCAAGGAACAGAAGGGGCCCAGGCGTGCCCCCCACCCTGGTCTCAGTGGGCAGGGGACCTCACCTGGGAGCCCAGCAGCCTTCCTGGGTTCCAGTGGGTGGGGCAAATGCCCTCTCCTCTTCTGCTCCTCCTGTCTGGGGTCTGGGAGGACCCCTCCCGCCTGCCTCTCCTGATCTCCTGGCCTCCCTCCTAAGCCCTCAAGGACCCACGTGGCCTGGAGGGGGCTTTGGAGGGCAAGGGATCCGCCTGGGAGCTCAGCAGTCTCCCCTGCCTGAGTGGGCAGGGCAAACGCCAGCCGCTCCTCTGCCACTCCTCCTGGATGGCTCCTCCCGCCTGCCTCTCCTGATCTCCCCCGCCTCAGGGGCGCCGATCCTGTCTGGCCTCCACTTCTCCTCCCCCTTCAGTCCCCCTACATCCTACCGGTTCACTTTGGGCTTCCTCCCATCTCCTTAAGTGTCAGAGCTGCCCACCAGCGGCCGGCAGGCACTGTGGGTAGACGCTAACTCCATGGCTTCCCACACCACCATCTTGACTCTGCCTCCTGGCATTTTCTTATAAAGTTAAACATACACTTATCATGTGGCCCAGTAATCTCACCCCTGGGCATTTATCCAAAGGAAATTGAAGCTTACATTAACATAAAACCCTATACATGAACATTTATAGTGGCTTAATTCATAATTTCAAAAACTGGAAGCAACCTAAATGTCCTTTGATTGGCAAATGCATAAACAAACCTGCACCTCCACACAGTAAAAATAAATGAAACTACTGATGTACACAATAACACTGGTGGATCTCAGACATATTATGCTCAGTGAAAGAAGCCACATCCTGCCTAATTCCATTTTGTGATAATCTGGAAACAGCAAGATCATAGGAAGAGAAAATACATTGCCGGGGCTGGTGGTGGAGAAAAGGGTTGACTACAAAGGGACAGTACAGTACAGGGAAACTTTCAGAGTGATGGAAGAGTTCTGTATCTTAATTGTGGTGGTAGTTACATGACTGTATTTGTTCATCAAAACTCATAAAACTAGGGTTTCCCTGGTGGCGCAATGGTTGAGAGTCCGCCTGCCAACGCAGAGGATATGGGTTCGTGCCCCGGTCCGGGAAGATCCCACATGCCGCAGAGCGGCTAGGCCCGTGAGCCATGGCCACTGACCCTGCGCGTCTGGAGCCTGTGCTCCGCAACAGGAGAGGCCACAACAGTGAAAGGCCCGCGTATTGCAAAAAGAAAAAAAAAAACTCATAAAACTTTACAACAAAAATAGTAAAGTTTTCTGTATGTAAACAAAAAAGTGAATAAACAATCAATATCTCATATAAATGTCTAACAGAGGACCGTCCAAATAAATTATGGGCCACTTCACAAAGGGATAAAATATTCCTTTCAAAAAAGAATAAGCTAGGTTTAAATGCAATAGCCAGAACACATGTCTAAGAGAGAAAAACCAAGTTGCAGAAGTGTAGGCATATGGTGATTCCATTTTAATGAACCTATGCATGTGTATGTTAGTAACTCTATGGGAAAAAAAAACTAAGGAGAAATAGTCACCCAAATAGTAAGACAGATATTTTCTGAGAAGTTGGATGATAAAGGACTTTCATTTTCTATGATATACATATTATAATAATGTATGAAGTTTTTAAACAGATTTTTTTCATAATACAAAATCATAAAGATATAAAATCTTATGTCTTGAGCTGAAGATATCCATGTATTTCCCCATAAAAGCATAGAATTTAAGTGATTTCCTGACAGGCAATTAAGAATAGGTTTTAGCAATAATTTGAAATGGAAGCTTGATTCAGAGTCTAGAGTCAGATCTGAAGGTAAGACTGGCAGTTTCCCCTTGAGCCAGCATTTGTGCCACCCATTAGCAAGTGCTACCAGGTTTAAAAGAACATTTTAGTAACCAATGAAAAAGGAAAACCAACATGAGACAATGACCTACAAGCAAAGGTGCATGAAAAGTGAAGTTTTTTTTACAGTTTCCAAACCCTATAAGTGCTTTTTAAACACTTACACTCTCTCGAATCTGAAGTTGTTTTTTCACAGTAAAATGTCTAATCTCTCTAAAACCACGTATATCCATTACAGGCCAGAGAACTCCTCTTGGCCAAGCAAGGCAAGAAAATCTACGATAAACATGACAAGAATCCAACAATGAACATAATATCACAGTTCAACGAAACCCTGGGAAATGCAGATCTTGAATATTTTCTTGGAACCTTCTTCTTCCATGTAAGCCAGAATATGGAAGTTTTTATTAAGATTGCATTCAGTGAAAATAAAATGGCGATGCTATAGATTCTACACAAGTGTTGGTCAATGTTAGGCTTTGAGTGTAACATTAAAAAAATATATTAATTGGAAACACAGATTGACTCCTCAAGAGTCACATGGTTCCCAAGATTTTCCTTAAGGAGAACAGCATGTTGAAGAGATACTTCTGAAAAGAAAAATGAATACAAGTCTAGAAACATTCCTATTTTCTGATTTACTGGGCTATTTACTGGCATTCACTGGAGTCCAGTAAGAGAACTCTATAGATGAAGCTGTGAACCCCTGGGGTTGGCAAATCTTTTCGTGAGTCTGAAGAGGGTTCCACAGACCAGGGAGTCTGCCGAAATGAAGCCCCCTTTCCTTGGCTCATCCTCAACTGTAAAGGAAACTGTATTTTTTCCGATACAACTTTTCAGATCGATAATCGGGCTCCTGTGTATTTCCTTACAGATGTTCAAATGTTCCCAGAAGAGCTTGTTTTAAATAGCTTTCTTTTTAAAACAGTCTGGTTTTAATGAAAATGGGCTTGAATGAAGAGTTTTATGTAGCAATCATGGCTTATGTCTGAAGCCTCTAAGTCTTCTCCATTATGAGTTTTACTCTAAGTACAAAAGGATGAAGAAAAGAACATAGGAAATAAAACACCTAACAGAAAAAGAATATGTTTATAGTATTTTAATACTGACAAAAATATTCCTTCAAAAAGAATTTGCATTCTGAGATTTCCTTCTACCAGCACCATAGATTTCCTCATTCTACCATCAGCGGTAGTCTGCATGCTCTAGTCTACACCCTTCAGACTTTGGAAAAGCTCTTCTGTACTTTCACTTTCCATTCCATTAAAGAGGAAGGTTGATTCTTCCTTAGAGGGAACCCCTTTTGGAATCAGAGGTTGGCTCTCAGGCCACGATCTAAAACATATACCATAGGTGTCCAATCAATGTTCGTTCTCCCTTTCTTTCTCACTCTTTGCTCTTGACAGTCTCATTTCCAATCCAGGTTGCACATCTGATTATCAGATGCATCAAAACAAGACCCTTAAAATACCAATTTCATCAGATAACTTCCTTGCTCAAACTTTTCCAGTGGCTCCCAACTGCCCACAGAATGTAGGCTGAACTTATCTTCCTGGCATTCAGTGCCCTCTGTAATCTGACTCCAGTTACTTTAAGATTCGCTAGCACATTTTTAAGACAAATTTCTAGTGGACCAGTTTTCTCACTGATTCCTGTCTTTAGATGGCAAGCCCCAAGCAAAACCTTCACTGTCCTCAATTTCAAGCATATCTTTTGCATGAGGACTGGCTGCCCTACCCCTGCTCTGCTAGATCACAGTAGCCATAGTAACAGATGCCAAATAATGAGTGCCTCCTGCACATCATGCACTTCCCTTATGGTATCTCATTTCATCACGGTAACAATCTGTAAAGAAGGCATTTTGATCCCTGTTTTACAGATAAGGAAATTGGAGCTCAGTGACATTGACTTAAGACCATGTTGCTGTTGTAGAAGGGTGAAAATGAGATTTTCTCCTAAGACTATCTGACCCTAGAGCCACTGCTGCCTTCTTTTCCTGGCTCTGTGCTGCCTTCATCTATCTCTTCTGCTCTGAACCTTGTCCAGATTTATTTTTGAAATTACTAATTTGACACTTAATCTCATTCTGTTTTGAACGGCTAATTACACGGTTCACTGGTGCTTATACCTTCCCAATGTGGCTGTTAGACGGCAGTGACTTTACACTACCAAGAAACCACCTCCAGCAGCCTCTAGCACGGTGCTACGGACGTAGCAAGGATCAGCGGGTGAGTGTGGCCTGAAATCCTACATATATGTTCCTTTTTGAACTGGGTTCTCCCCCTGGCTTCCTGTTTCTGTTAATAGCACTGTCACTTTTTGTGGAGTTAATGTTATCAAATGAAGAGTATGTCTTTATGCCTTTAGCCCATGTAACTAGCACAGGGTGTGACTCATAAACGATGTGAAGAGGGAGGTTAGCTTCACTGTAATATCAGTTGTCTAGCATGAACGAAATATTGAATGAATGGGGTTAAGGAAATCATCTGAAGAAGGATCTTTATAAATAATCCATATTGGAATTTCATATTTTTTCTCTAAGCATACCTCAATTTCATAAGGCAGCATTCATTCAAACCAAAATTTAATTTCCTACAATATAATAAAAATGAAACAATTTGAGATTCTATAATGTTTTCTTATGGAAGCTGGCTAGCGTGAAAGTTGGAAAGCATACAGCTATGTTTAACACAGCTACTTTGCTCTGACTACTTTGGCTGAAAACTTCTTTTCAATGTTCTAAATTGTGCAATGATAAATACCTCTATCTTTTTTGAAAACCACAGCCACATTAAGTTCTTCCAGTGGACACTCCTTACTCATTGCCTCTTAGAGCAGGTTCACTGTGGAACGTCCAGCATCGTCAACAAGCATTGTGCTTTTCCAATGACTCATGCCTTACTGATGAATTTGTAAAGGATCTTTGCTAAGAGTGAAAATTATAACTAATTTTGAAAATGGAGGTTAAAAGATTTTATGTTTGTTGATATAAAGTCTTTTGTGAACAAGATAAAAGCCTCGCTGAACCGAAATAATTATTTAGGTTTTGGATGTTTATTCATTTCCCTTATTTGGTGGAGAGAGAGAGAGAAAACCACAGGGACTATTTAGTCTATATATCTGCTACCGGACGATCTGTGAGTATTTTTATAAGCTTCTATTATGTGGTCTTTAAGCAGCATATTCATGCCAGCTGGGTGGACTGGAATAGAAAACACATCTCTGAGAAGAAGTTATTATTGGGTCAGTAATATGCTAACTAAAAGTGCTTATGCAACCATCTGTGGGATCCCCAATAGCAGAGGCTTGTTTCTAGAACCCTCAGTGCTGCTGCATCTTACGTGGTCTCTACTAGTTTTATGGATGCCTGAAACGTTCTCTCTGATGATGATGGGAACAAAGGTGTTAGTGAACCTGGTGGATTCATAAGGTATGTTTTACACTTAATAGGGATTTACAATCATGGCCTATTAACTTGGTAGACGTAGAGAGTTTCTAGGGAGCCAAGTTGCCCTAATGACAGTTCTATGCAGAGGATATCAACATCACATTACATTGACCTATTTACAACACTTGTGCATAGTAAAACAGCATTTAAATCAGGAGATGAGATGTCCTGTGTGAGTAACTAAGTGAATAACTTGTGCACCCGGTCTGGCACTTTGGGAAGTGTAAGAATTTAGTTTTGCAAGAGTAAGTGTTGGGTGAAGATGAGAGGAACAAAGAGAAGGAGCCTCACCGTCTCTGGCTTTGAACATGGAAGCAGTCCCTTTGTACGTGTGGTTTATGGTTGGTTTGATGTAGCTCTTAAGAAATGCACAAATTATTCCTTTAAAAACTGTGCTTCATTATTTCAATGGTAATACAATTACTTGGAACTGGTAGTGTCAGAATAAGTTTTGTTCTTGTCAAGTACTCCTCAGCACAGCTCTATTTCCTAGGCCTTACCCAGCTCTTCACTTCCATCATCTCCGGTCCCCAGGAGTTTCCTTATTTCTTTATCTGCCCTCTTTTCAATATAACAGCATGGAGCAAAAACCACTCTTCTTTGTTAAGATAAGCCGAGGGACAAACAGGCTGTGTGAAAAAGATAAAACATGTCTCAAACATACTTAGAGCCAAGACCTGGTCTCATGGGTCTTATTAAGGCAGAGCTGGATGGTGCTTCCAGTGACTTCCGGGCCCTTTGGTAATTGATAATCCTGATGTGGTTTACAAAGCTGGTCTTGGTTGGACTGTTACACGATTTTCTCTCATTCTCTACATGCCATGGAGGTGGAATTGCCATCAATTCCCCAACCCAGATCTGGAAGAGTATAAAATCACTGCTCTGGTTTCAATGACCTGACATTACAGACATTTATTTCTATGCAGGTAGTAGATGGCTTCTCCTAAAACAAATAAACAACAACAACAACAAAACCCAAAGATCTGAGAACCCTGGGCTCTGATTCCCACGTGGCCATAATCAGCTAGAGCTGAGCTGAGCCCAGTCCCTACGGTATAACTCAGGTCCCCTGATCATATTTCCATTACCTATCTGGTCCTTGCAAGCATGTGAGTTTGCTATCTCTGCAGAATTTAGAGTAAGATAAATTGCACAAGGCCTTTAATACTCTTATGTTTTCCATATTTGTATAAATCAAACCAAACCTGGATTTTACCAAGGTATATGACGAATTTTAGGACACCATCGAAGGCATAAGTGTGTTTGAGAGTTGATGGGGACAGAACAGATGAAAAAGCACTAAGTTTGGTAGAAGAACCGAGACCTTGTCTTGGCTCCTTTCATCTCATTTCTAGGCCTTAGTTTCCAAGGAGTCTATACGTGTCTGATGTGCATCATTAAAACAATACTAAAGCCCAGAACAACCCAGATGCATATTTATGTGTGTTACTTATCCGTTGGCGTTGACCAAAGCACCGATATGTGCCACATAGATAAGGGAGCTAGTCCTAATATTTAGTTACAGAGTATTCCGATATTCAAGGCAAGACATTTAAAATAATAATAACAACCACCACCACCACCATTTGCTTATCTGCATGTATTAGTATTTTGGTAATATTTTGCAATTGCTGCTGCTCAACAATATCTATTTCCCAGGGTCTCTTGCCTTAGGTTGGCCACATGACTAATTCTGCTCAGTGTAAGTGCACACTGCTTGTGTAATCTCCAGGCTGGTGCACATGCTCCTTCTCTCCCTTCCTCCTTCTCTCCCTTTCTCCCCACCCCCTCTACCTCATTTGCCTGCTTCAAGTGTAAGTCAGCAGAGCCTCAGGATGGAAGCACTTGGGTCCCTAGGCCACTAATTAGAGGGGAGTTGCCTGACGCATGTCAGAATTTGATGTGAGTGAGAAATAAATAGACTTCTGTTACATTAAGACACTGAAATTTCAGGATTTATTTGTTATCACAGTGTAACTTAGCTTGTAATATAACAATCAGTCAAGATAGATAAATTGGCTGCCAAAGCTGATATAAGATTGCAACTGTCGTCTATAATCCATAATTTCAAATTTTTATATTTATCAAAATGCCTTGTTTTATTACAAGCATCATATTAAGCTTATATTAAACTTACGAATTTTTAAAGACCTCGCTGCTGTTACTTATTGTTTTTGTAATATATTTTAACTTATAAAATATATTTATACTAATAAAACATAAAATAATAAGATTCAACAATAAGTTCAGTACTTCCCTCTATACAACAAAAGCACAACCACTGCCTTGAAGCAACACAAGAGGTAGAAACCATACCTACGAAATTCATGCTATCCATTGATTTCACATTCTGCTAGGTGTAACAGACAGGAAGAGTTACCAAGAGCTGTAGGAAATCCTAAAAGAATGAATTAACCCTGTCATTTTTTAATTTAGTTTTCAGAAAAGGGATGTGAAGCTGTTAATAATAGAACTCCCAATAAACATGTGGAACTAAAACATGTGACCACACTTCTATGTCTCAATTCCACATGTCAGGATTGTGATACTTATCTGTATTAGTTACCTATTTCTGAGTAATATATTACCTCAACAATTAAAGGCCTAAATAATAATAAATATTTATTATCTCAGTTTCTGTGGATCATGAATTCAAGAGTGGCTTAGTGCAGGGTTCTGGCTCTGCAGGCTGTGCTTCCAAAATAGCCCATTCACACTGAGAGCAAGTTGGTGCTAAGTGTGACAGGGGCTTCAGTTCCTCACCACGTGGACCTTCTCCATGAAGACATCTCTCACGACTGAGTGTCCTCATGATGTGATGGCTGGCTTCCTCAACAGGGGGTGATCCAAGAGAGAGAGCAAGGTGGAAGCCACGGTATCTTTTTTTTTTTTTTTTTTTTTGCGGTACGCGGGCCTCTCACCGCTGTGGCCTCTCCCACTGCGGAGCACAGGCTCCGGACGCGCGGGCTCCGCGGCATGTGGGATCCTCCCGGACCAGGGCACGAACCCGCGTCCCCTGCATCGGCAGGCGGACTCTCAACCACTGCACCACCACGGAAGCCCGACGGTATCTTTTATGACCTAGCCTCGGAAGACATACTCTGTCACTCTGTCATGTCTGCAATATCCTACTGGCACAAAGGCTTACCCTTTCCAGCGTGGGAGGGGACTACACAAGCATGTGAATACCAGGAAGTCAGAATCATCAGGTGCCATCTTGAAGGCTGGCTACCACACAGTACTCTTCAAAGAGGAATGTCTCATCCAAAATTAAACATGTAAAGTAGACACCTGTTCAAACTGTGTTTATCAGCTGGGAGTGAAATGTCTCTCCAAATATATTTACCTTAATCACACTTTTCAAAAATGTCATATCTGGGGGAAAACACTGGAGAATTTTCATGAAGACCTGTATATTCACAAAGGGACATGCTGGCCTCCAAACAATGGACTCTCCCCTGGAAAGTATGCAGTTAAAAGGAACCAGAAATGTCTTGTTGACATAGCAAGTCTGTTATTAATCTTCTCATGTACTGATAACCAATTAAACAAAGAAACTTCTCAGCTTAGTGCAACGTATCATGTAGTTTGCCTTTCTCAATCCAAAAGAAAGAAAAAGGAAGTACGTACTGGACTTCTTAGAAATTTGAACTTTAAAGCTGGGTCTAAATATCACAACAACAGGGCTTCCCTGGTGGCACAGTGGTTAAGAATCCACCTGCCCGTGCAGGGGACACAGGCTCGAGCCCTGGTCCGGGAAGATCCCACATGCTGTGGAGCAACTGAGCCCGTGTGCCACAACTACTGAGCCCACGTGCCGCAACTACTGAAGCCCATGCACCTAGAGCCCGTGCTCTGCAATGGGAGAGGCCACTGCAATGAGAGGCCCACGCACCGCAACAAGGAGCGGTCCCCGCTCGCCACAACTAGAGAAAGCCTGTGTGCAGCAACGGAGACCCAACGCGGCCAAAAATAAATAAATTAATTAAAATATCACAACAAGTAAATAAATGATGTATCCAGGAAAACATATATGGAAAATTCTAGTATGATAAAATATTCTCTGGGGAAAAAAACCCACTTATTAAATTAGATTCCTCTTTTTTTTTTCCCAACCAATTTTTTTTTCCAGCTCAACATTTTATCCTAATTTCCTCCATTTATGAAAATGTCATAATGGAGCCCCAGCATCACTCTGAGCTGACCGCCTTTCTTGGAGGTGCCTCTTACAGTCTCTTCTTGGGATGACAAGATGGCCATCCAAATGCTATGTCTTGGAGCAAAGCTGGGCTGAATCTTCACAGCTTGAGGTATTAGGGCTTATTCTGTCTATTGGAACCTGGAAACCAAAAAGCACCTAGACTTTATATGTTAGAGCAATAATGGAGCCATAGGCACTATTTCTAAAAATAAATACCACCTCACCATTCCTGACCATGGCAATGGGTTTAGCTATCGACCAAAACCCAATTTTATTATAAATTAATTGACTTTCAATGGAAGAAAACAGGAGTGAGAGAGGAGGCTAGGAAAACATCTCTGTCAAGCTCTGCTTCAAAACGCGGACGGCAACAGCAGATTGGATGGAAACAGGAAAGGTACTGTGGGGAGTCAGACAAAGCCCACGTCAGTGAAGAGTGAAGTAAAAGTGAAGGCTTCAAGCCAAAAAGAGGCTGGAAACAGATGGCAGCAAAATTAAAGCATCTGATTAGGCTGGAGATCTTAGGTGGCTGTCAGCTAACAAATATAAACAAATTGGGGAGACTTGACGTATAAGAAACAGTGTTAAGAAAAGAACTCAGTCATGCTTAACTCTCAATAATCATTGACCACGTTACTGTGAAGTTCCATGCATTTGTAAATAAAGATTAAATTGAATAAATATAAAGTACAAAAGTAATAATTATCTGGAAGAACATTTCTAGATAATTATAACAAAACATGGGGGGTTAGAATGGGGAAAGATGTTAATGTATTCTAGAGGTTATCTATCCTGCTGAATAAAAAAAGCAATTTGTAAAGTAGTTTTACTTTTAATATTGTTCTACTTTTCTATATACAAAATATGTAAATATATATGGCAGAGAAAATGCTTTGTTAGGACACACACCAGATTTTTGAAGTGGTAACTGAGAGAACATTTGTGCTCTTCTGTATTATTTAAATTAAAAAAAAAGAAAAACTCTTTAAAAAAAACATCCTTTTTAAATAAAAACTTTTAAAAATAGCAAATTTCCCAAAATATATTTTTAAAATATAGAATCTCTTATTTTTTGGCATTGATGTGCTGATGATGTTTCCTGCATTTTGTCAGTAAAACATTCACAGTTCATGCCAGACATTATGGCAGCCCTGGATGTGCTCTCCCTTCAAGAAAGCACTTGCCTTTGAGCTGGATGGAGTGTAATTAGTGGACAGCCTTCAGCTGTCACCCACTGGCAGCCTCCTCTGCTTCTGAGCCAAGGCCAAGGCCACACTCCTCCCGGCTGGACCAGCCAATGACTAAGGATGGTGAAGGCATGATCCTTGAGGGCCCTGCCACTCCCTCCAAGGAATCTCCCCTTCCCAATCTGTTTGGGAACAGATAATCTCTGCTCCCAAATCCCCCTTGCGTTGGTCACATCTTTGTCAGATCTGCATCCAGATCTGAGGCTCTCCCTCCCTGGTCCTGCTGCCCCCTTCCTTCCTTTCACAGTTGTCTGATACATACTTTAGCCGAAGGTTTTCCTGCTCAGTCCTGTTCCCCCCCACACCTTTTATCTTTCAAAGCTATTACCAGCTACCCCACAACCCTGTCTCAGCACCTGCTTCTTGGAGGACCCAACCAACAAAGACATCTTTTGGGGACTTTATACACTTTACAAGAACTCTTCTTTTTTCTGAGAACTCCTCTCTCCACCCTCACCCCATAATCCCTTGCCCAGCCTTGTTTTTCTCATTTGGCTTTGTCCTGACAGTATTGGCTGTGGAGGGAGCAGACACATAATCCAAGCTACACCAATTACTATTGTTTTAATCATCTCTTTCTTTATGTTTTTCCCCATGTTCAATATTAGTTATCTATGTTATACATATTAGTGTGTATATGTCAATCCCAATCTCCTAGTTCATCCCACCACCACCACACCTACACCAATTACTACTGTAACCAATAAATTCTTCCGTTTCCCCCACTTTAAAAAAAATTTTTTATTGATATATATTTGATTGACAGTGTTAATTACTGCTGTACAGCAAAGTGACTCAGTTATACATGTATATATATTCTTTTTTCATATTCTTTTCCATTATGGTTTATCACAGGATATTGAATGTAATTCCCTGTGCTATACAGTAGGACCTCATTGCTTATCCCAGTTTCCCCTTTATGATGTACATGCTACCTCAGTTAAACTTCTCTCACTTGTAACCACAATTCTCAGCTAATACAGTCAATGACCGTGTCTCTCACTTCTAGTATACGCATGTACTGGACTTATATTTTATGGAGATTCCTGAAAGGCAAGCTGAAAAGAAAGTATCCATAAAGAAAATCCCATTTTCCCAGTGATTTCCGTCATAAAATGACAAGTTTAGACCTTTAAAGGTTTGATCCCAAGAAATGTAGCTTGGATTAAGCCCTGATTTTGAGCCTGGAGACCCAGTTACAAATTCCAGCTTTGCCGTTAACTGGTTATGCATCACTGGGCAAGCCACGTCACTTTCCTGGGGCTTGGTTTTGTGATTTATAAAATGTGGGGACTTTAGCCTAATTTATTTCTAAGGTCTCTCCCAACTCAATAATTCAATAATGTGCCTAACACTGTTTTTCCAGAGACTATGACAGTGTCTGGCACATAATATGGGCCCAAGAAATATTTTCTGAATTGAATAAATTAATAAGTAATTGTGAATTTTAAGGATATTTTTGAGACTTCAGAAGTAAATGAAAATATTTAATCTTGCGGGCAAAAGAAATATGATTTAAACTTGTCTGTAGTTTCTGGAATTTTGCTTTCTTCCCTTCTCCAGCCCACACCTCGTCATCCTAGTACCCTCAACCCTGTCACTCCTTTCTCCTGCTAAACCTGAACTCGCGTTAAGCCCCTTCTATCCTCCTGTCCTACATCAGGTTTTCTGAGCAAGTAGCATAAAAAGTATCATGCAATAATAGTAAATATTGTACTTGTTTCTTGTCTCCCCCAGCTAGAATGCAGCTCCATGAAGGGATGGATATTTGCCTGTTCTGTTTACTGTTGTGTCTATAGTGCTTAAGGCAGTACCCTGCACTTGGTAGGTACTTAATAAATATTTGTTGATTGAATGAATGAATGAATAGTAATTCTAAATATGGAACTGTCTTTCAGAAAGCTATCTGGGCTGAAGATTGAAATGTGAGGACTTTGAAAAGGGCATAGGAAAGGGGAGGGGGCATTTGTCATTTTAATAGGGCAGAAGACATTCCAGCAAGCACCTGAAGCAAGTGGGGGAAGGAGCCACTCTTTCACTTACTGAGGTCCTGGACCCTGTGCTTGGCTTGAACACAGTCCAAAACAAGAGCAACAACAGAAGCAACAACAACCCCTACCCGAGGCAGAGACAGCAGCAAGTCCAAAGGCCCTGAGGCAGGAGCAGTCCTGGACTGTTTGAGGGACAAGTGGAGGCCTGTGTAGCTGAAGTGAAGTGACCTAGGTAAGAACAGTAGGCGGCAAGGTCAGAGGGAACATGGCAGGTGGGGCTTGTAGGCCACTGAGGAGACTTCAGCTTTTACTGAGTGAGGTGAGAAGCTACTGAAGGATTTTCTGAGCAGAGGAATGACATGGTCTGAATTCTATTTTTGAAGGCCGATTTTGGCTGCTGTGATAAGATTACAGAGGTGCAAAGGCAGGAGCAGGGAGACCAGTTTGGAGATAATATAATTATGCCTATTAGACAAATGTTCCACAGTCATTCCCAAACTACTGGAATCCACTGTGTCCTCCCCAGATGTTACCTATTCTTCCCATCTTCAAAAATAGCACTACTTGACCCCTAGTTGCCCAGTTTAGAAATCTTCTTTTACATCTCACACCAGACCCTGTTGAGTCTCCTCCTTAAGGACCTTTGGAAGCTATCACCTCCTCTCTACCCCACTGCGATGGCTCAATTATCACTGGCCTGAACTAGGACAGTACCTCATAATGGGGGTCCTTGATTCCAGTTCTCCTCCTCAGAAGAGTAATTTTTTCAAGACCCAAATATGAACACAATGGTCCTCAGCTTCCATGACTCCTTAAGGAATAAAACTATTCTGGGTAGCAGGTCACACAAGCCCCTTCACGAAGTAGCCTTGCCTGTTCATTCAGATGGGGCACTCACTATTTGCTCTCTTGTAGCCTATCATCCAGCCTTAGTAGAAAAGTTGTTCAGGGGCTTCCCTGGCGGTCCAGTGGTTAGCACTCCGCACTTCCTCTGCAGGGGGCACGGGTTCGATCCCTGGTTGGGGAGCTAAGATCCCGCAGGCCGCTCAGTGTGGCCCAGGAAAAAAAAAAAAAAAGTTGTTCAAAATATTCTAACCACAGAGACTGTGATTTGGTAGGACTTACAGTTCATTCCTCTTCTCCCTCCTCCTCTTTCTTCTTTTTAACTTTACAAAGCTCCCTCAGTGATTGAGTGCAGCCAGGTAAGAATGACTAGTTATCACATTATATGCTTACAGTTTTGTCCCCATCTTAGACAGTGAGTCCAATAGGAGGCAAGAGTATTTCTCTTCACTGTTATTTTTTTTTTCCTTTTTGCCAGCACCTAAGTGTATCCACCTATCTCCCCACCCCAATTCCTACCTCTACTCCCCCCAAAAGAAAGCCTGCCTTGGGTCTGGAATGAGTTGTATGGACTTATAGTCCACTTAGTTCAGAACTATGCTACTAAAAAGAAACAAAGCTACTGCAATGGAAAATTCAACTAAAGAGTCTGTCTTTTGTATTTCATGGACAGTAACAAGACAATAGCATGCTGTTTCCTGGTGGCAAAGTGTGCGTCCCACCACATCACAGCAAAGGGGTGAGACTCACAAACACTTGGGTTACCTGGAGAAGAATTCAAGCAGACTTATAGCATTGTACTTTTTGCTTGTACTAGATTTTTTTTTTTGCGGTAAGTGGGCCTCTCACTGCTGTGGCCTCTCCCATTGCAGAGCACAGGCTCCGCGGCCATGGCTCACGGGCTCAGCCGCTCCACGGCATGTGGGATCTTCCCGGACCGGGGCAGGAACCCATGTCCCCTGCATCGGCAGGCAGACTCTCAACCACTGCGCCACCAGGGAAGCCCCTAGATTTACTAATATTGTTGCTTTGACTGCATGCCCTCTACTGGAATTCATTTTTGTTTTATAATGTGGCTTTTTATTTATTAGTGTTCAATGACATTTAGTACTGGTATTTGCTTTTCTGACCCCATAAGTACAGTGTAGTCACTTTATCAATGCAATTTGTGTTTTGTTGGTCTGCTATGCACTAGTATTCCATGGCCCATGTATTTCTTATTAGATATGTAATTTAGCTCTAAAAATGTAATTTTGAGGGTTAGTAACATATTACCATATATCCAGAGCTTGTGATTTCATACACTCTACAAATATATATATGTATATATATACACATACATACACACATATATAATATCGTTTTTCACTCTCTGTATAATAAAACATATTTAAAATTTTATTTTCCCCCAAATTTCCTTATAAAATTAGATTGACTCATATATCTATATATCTTATATTCTCCAAATAAGGTATTTTTCTTTGTGGGATTAACACACAATACCTGGTGCATGTATAGCAGGTACACTTATTGAATGAAAAACACTTATTTAATGAGTGAATGAATTTATCTAATTATTTACCTACTTTGGAGAATAAAAAAAGCCTATGACTATCTCAATGTACATTCCTATTAACTAGGAAAACCTTTAAAATGCCTCAAATGCTCTTTATAAACAAATTCTCTCATAGTTATAATCTAACTTCTTAAAATATAAAGGTTTACTAAATGCCCATGGAATAAAAAAATCATAGCACTGAAGAGCTGGAAAGTCTCCCAGAGATCACTTAGCTGACCACCCCATTTAAAAAAAAAAAAAAAAAAAAAAAAAAAGGGCTTCCCTGGTGGCGCAGTGGTTGGGAGTCCGCCTGCCGATGCAGGGGACACGGGTTCGTGCCCCGGTCCGGGAGGGTCCCACATGCCGTGGAGCGGCTGCCTCCGTGAGCCATGGCCGCTGAGCCTGCGCGCCCGCAGCCTGTGCTCCGCAACGGGAGAGGCTGCGGCAGTGAGAGCCCCGCGTACCGAAAAAAAAAAAAAAAAAAAATTATTTATTTATTTATTGGCTGTGTTGGGTCTTCGTTGCTGTGCATAAGCTTTCTCTAGTTGCGGGGAGCGGGGGTTACTCTTCGTTGCGGTGCGCGGGCCTCTCATCGCGGCGGCTTCTCCTGCTGCAGAACACGGGCTCCAGGCGCGCGGGCCCACGTAGTCATGGCACGTGGGCTCAGCAGTTGTGGCTCATGGGCTCAGTAGTTGTGGCTCATGGGCTCTAGAGCACAGGCTCAGCAGTTGTGGTGCACGGGCTTAGTTGCTCCGCGGCATGTGGGATCTTCCCGGACCAGGGCTTGAACCAGTGTCCCCTGCGTTGGCAGGCAGACCCCCAACCACTGCACCACCAGGGAAGTCCTGACCACCCCATTTTAAAGATGAGGAAACTAAAGATCAGAGAGGTCACTCAACTATTATTCAAGGTCACACAGCTACTAAAGGGCAGAAGTGGGACCAGAATCCAGCTCTCTAGATTTTCAATGAAATTTTTGTTTCTACTCTACTATGAGGTTTAAAAATCCATATTGAAAAATCTTTTCAGAACAAATCTTCAGTGCCTATAATTGCAGAGTCAGCAATGGCATAAATGACTCATAACATCATTTTTAAAAGAGCATACACTTTTTGAAAGAGCATACACATTTTCTCTGATAACTAGAAGATCATAAAATAGGAACAAGTCTTGGAAAATAATGTTTCAAAAGGAACCAGAAAGTTCTAGTTTTAATGGTACCTGATATTCCCATTTTAACAATGCTATGTGTTCTTACAATGATGTGTATGGTAATTATTTCCCCAAGTTTTGACTTCATTTTTTATATTCAACAAATGTTTACTGAATGCTTAGTCTATTTCAAAAACTGTCCTAGGACTTAAGCAGAGCGGATGAAAAAAAGACAAATTTCCTCCTCCCATGAAAGCGCTTTTTGCAACATAAGATCTACCCAATATGAATGTATCATTACACCTCTCCTCTGCTCTTCTCAAAAGAGTAAAAACACAATTCTCTTCCAAGCATTTTCTTTATAGGTTATGTTTCCTCTTGACCCCTTAACTATCTGCTCCCTATCATATCCCCTCACCTGTACACAGTCATACACACACACATCAATGATACACACATGTGGTATGTACCTACAGAGGTTAAGTAACTTTAGCAAACTCACACAGAGGAACTGAGATTCAAACCCAGGCAGCCTGGCTTCCTCATACTCTAAACCACATGTGTCACTGCCATTAGCTACTCCCTCCTCCTCATTTTGTTCCCAAATGACAGGATGACAAATAAGAGTGAGCAGAGGGGCAGCAGTGCATGGTAAATGAAAGAAATCTGTCAGTTGGAAGCATGGGACCTTTCCTGGCCCTGCTCCCTGCACCCAGCCATCTAATCTGAGTCTATTTCTGTATAAAAATTTCTGATAATGGTATCTGCTCTGACTACCTCACATCAGAAAATTATATGCAATATTTTAGATAAAAGGTCATAAAAATGTTTTTTTTTTAGAAAAGCAGGACACAGAATGCTCTATTAAAACTGTAAAAATGCACAGGTAAAATTTGTTTTTCAGTGGAGCAATTATACGTCCTTTTTTTGTTAAAATTATTTTAGGTCATGTAAATTTTCTTCTTTTGGCTTTTCAACATTTAAAAAATTTCTTTGATTAACGTATATTCATTCATACGTTCATTGACTCATCCAACAGATATTTATTTATTTCTGCTATAGACAAGATACTATATTGAAGTTAAAAAAAGAAAAAACAATGGAAGATATTTTGATATGCATACACAAGTCTACAAATATTCTAATGTGATATGCAAAAGTAAAAATTGTTGTCCAATAGAGTTAAGGACTTTTTTTCCTTTAAAACTCTATCTTTAATATTGTTTCTATGTCCACTTTTGAAATCAGAAAATGTTAAAAGTCTTAAAAACACCTCTGAGTACTTAAGAGAAACAAGATCTCATAGGCGACAGCTTATCCCGGAGTAATGCTGGACGAATGAGGTGTTGATTAGACTTTTTTCAAAATGGCAGACGGGGCAGTCATGGGCACTGCTTTCTACCAGCTCCAAATTAAGTGGCGGCAAACCTCGCCGGCAAGGGTCTGGCTAAACAGCTGACGTGACTGACTGAGTCAAGACAGACAGTAGAGGCCATAAGGAATATTTCAAGATGACAAAGAGCTCAGAATTGGATTCGATTATTCTACTTCAATAATACAGATAACATCTCCATGTCTGGAACTGAAAATTCCAGCACTTCCACTGGAGCCTAACGGTTTTATGTACAGTGGTGGGAGGCTATGAAGGAAGAAGAGAAACCAGAAGGAAGCCATAGAGATAATGTACCTGGATGCTGACAACCATCTCTGGCCCCATACCAATCCATCCTCCACGTTGAGGCCAATGTTTATAAAACACATTTATGATCATGTACTCCCAGGCTGAACCTCCTTCAGTGGCTTCCCACTGCTTTATGTCCCCCATTGTTTGCTTCTCATGGCCCCCCATGCCCTGGATCATCTAGCTCCTGTCTCCCCATTTTGTGGGCTTCAGCCATGCTTCCTTCAGTTCCTTAAACTCCCAGTGCCCCTTCTTGCTCCCTCGGAAAGCTGCCCACTTCTTTTGTCTCTCCACTCCCTGTCATCTGTCAGGAGGCAGCTTAACTGCTTCTTCCTCAGAGACGCTCTCCCTGAACACTTCTTGACTGGTCAGGTACTCTCTCCTAACATCATGCTAGTTTCCTTCACAGCCCTTATTACAACGCTATAGTTAAGCGGCCATTGGTGTGATTGTTTTATTTCTGTTCCTCTCTCTGCTAAACTGCAGAGACCATGTCTGTCTTGCTTCCCACTGTATTCCTAGCACCTGGCACAGTGCAGGTACTCAGGACCCTTAGTGAATAAAAGAATGAGTAAGTGGGGCTTCCCTGGTGGCTCAGTGGCTGAGAGTCCGCCTGCCGATGCAGGGGACACGGGTTCGTGCCCCGGTCCGGGAAGATCCCACATGCCACGGAGCGGCTGGGCCCGTGAGCCATGGCCGCTGAGCCTGCGCGTCCAGAGCCTGTGATCCGCAACGGGAGAGGCTGCAACAGTGAGAGGCCCGCATACCGCAAAAAAAAAAAAAAAAAAAAAAAAAAAAGAATGAGTAAGTGTAATTTGTAAAAAGCAACAAAAGTTTGAGCACATTTTGTATCACTATGGCAGATTGGCTAGATGCTGACTCCTTAAATCTTCTTCCCAGCACTCAGGAGGTCCCTTGTCAGCCTGCCTTCCTTCCAGCTGGGTTCTGGGAGCGTGAGACTATGCTCTGGCCAATAGAATGTGTGCAGAAGTGATGGTCACCCCTTCCAGGACTAGCAGTAGAACAACCTACACAATCTTCTGGGCCACTCTTTCCCCAGCAGTGTGGTTAGACGCTAAAGACTCTGAGATGATGCAAGCACCTGCGGGAGGGAGCCCAGGTCCCTGAGTCACCTCTTGGAGGAGGGCCACCTCAATCATAGTGGGCTGGAGTAAGAAAATGAAACTTCAGATTGAGCCATTTTGACTTTTTTCTTTAAGTACAGTGGCTACAGCTAATTAATACAATTGCTGTCATTAAATTGTTTCTCAGTCTGGATACAGAGTAAAGCTAGTGACACTGAAGTAGACTAGTGGTGTGTCAAAGTGTTAACCCACCTGAAGTTAAAATCCTGAGGTTTTCCATCATTAAAAGAAGACTTCAATTAAAGAATAAAGCCAGGATTTTAAATTAGTTCTGCATATACTAATGTGAGACTTACCCTGACATTCTAGTCAAAGGGAAGGAAGTTCTGAAAGTCTAGGATGCAAGGAAGAGAAAACATACAGAAAAGACCTGAACATATTAAAAATGAGATGAGGCCATCAAAGAATAATGACTGGTCCCTCAATTAGAGCTAAATTTCCTACATGGTCCAAACCTATAGGTCAGATATTCAGCAGTAGGACCCTTGCTTTTAATAAAAGTGCAGCAGGGAATCTAATTATTTAAAAGATGCAAAACAGATCACATCACTCTCCTGTTCAAAGGTTTTACACTGCCTTTATAATAAAATTCAAGATCCTTAAGGGGCCACGAGCCCTCACATGCTTGGGTCGCTGTCTCTGTCTCCAGCTCCAACTCTGCCACTCTCTCCGCTTTGCGGCTGCTGTTCCCCCTCCCTTCTAGCTAATTCCTGCTCATCCTTCAGTTCACAGATCAACTGTTACTCCTTTAAGAAAGCGTTCCCCAACCCTCCAGATTAGGATGGAATCTTGATTGACTGCTTATTACAAACTTCTTGTCACAAGTCCCAATGTCTGGCACCTTGTCAGTTCTCAATAATCATTTGTTAATTGATGAGGTGGAAGGTCATGGGAGACAGTAAAGAATAACAAGAAAATAAAGACCTTACTTTATGAGCTGGAACACCCTTGAGCCAGTCTTCCCTTGAGGTGGCAGGATCTTAAATGTTCTAGTTAGTGACAGATCCTTGGTCTTTCAGATGGGACAAGTGGGACCAGTCCAACTTAAAGCCCAAGTGGAAATCACAACTTATACAGTGTGCATTTTGTAAAGAAGGTGAAAATGGAAGTGGAGAAGGAGTCCCTTCTTGGTCCACTTTTAGGCAATTTTAGGTCAACAATTGAAAAGAAACAGCAGTCACAAGTGACTGCAGAAGTATTTTCATACAATGCAGGCTACACAGCATTCAAAAAGGAACCGGCTACGGCACATACAACAACATGGATGGCTCTCACAGGCAAAATGTTGAATAAAAGAAGCCAGACAGAAAAGAGCACATACCGTAGGAATCCAGTTAGACAAAGCCGAAAACTGGCAAAACTAATGTAGGGTGAAGTAAGTCAGAACAGTGGTTACCTCTGGGGAGACTGACGGGGGGAGGTGCAAGTGAGCTGCTGGAAATACCGTCCATACACAGAGGTGTGTACACATGAAAAATTCATTAGGCTGTAGACTTATGATTTGTGTACTTTCCTGTATGTAAGTGGTACGTTAATGAAAAAGAAAACAGGGACTCCACTGCTGAAACCCTTGCAATGGCCCCATCACAGTCTATAGGATAAAGTCGAAATTCCTCAGGAAGGCAGACAAAGCTCTTTGTAATCTAGCCCCTCCAGACGCTCTCATCTCAACATCCAGCGCCCCACAGGTGCACAAAACACTCCAGGCACACGGTTCCCCCTGAATTCTCTAGACGGGCCATTTCATTGCTCATCTCCGTGCTTCTGCATCTGCTGTTCCCTCTGCCTACTGAGGAACACCTGCTGTGCACCTGACACCCTCCTGTTCCTCAGGGAATAGCTTTGCTCTGCCCGTTCGGTGAAGACTCCCTGGCCTCCCTGGGGCTGAGGCAGGAGCATCTTCTCCTCAGCCACCCTCCTGTGTATTTTTCATCCCTCCTATAATTTATGACAGTTATCATTCTATGTTTTAGTTGACATTTTACATGTCTATTTCCCCACTAAATATAAGGCTCCTCGAGGGCAAGAATCATGTACTGATCAGCTCTGTATCCTTACCTGCTGGCATGGTGCCTATCAGACAGAAGGTGCCTGATAAACATTTGCTGAACTTGAACTGGATAATGCACAGTAAGGCGCATAACCAGTAGCAAAGAATAAGGACATTTTGACCAATGTTAGTTTAAAGAAACTAAAACCTTTTAGAGCATAAGAAAGCAGAGATAAGTGAGGTAAAGAATCAAAATGAGGGACTTCCCTGGTGGTTCAGTGGTTAAGAATCCACCTTCCAATGCAGGGGATGTGAGTTCGATCCCTGGTCGGATAACTAAGATCTCACATGCCACGGGGCAACTAAGCCTGCGTGCTGCAACTACAGAGCCCGCGTGCTGCAACTACTGAGCCCATGCGCTCTGGAGCCTGTGGCCGCAACTAAAGAGAAGCTCGTACACCACAACAAAGATCCCGCGTGCCACAACTAAGACCTGATGCAGCCAAAAATAAATAAATAAATAAATATTTTTAAAAAAGAATCAAAATGAGTAGCTTAGTCTTCAAATATGAGGTCTTAAAAAAAAAACAAAAATGAGGTTTATTTTTAAGTCCAAGTTGAAAATATTACACTTAACAGATTAAGAGGAGAGAAGCAGTCATGACAATAATTTAGGGGTTTGTGTTTGTGGGTGTAGGGCATGAATTAGGTCAGGATATTCACAGTAATAGCGGTAATAATACCTAATTGCAGTATCTAACACTTACTGAATGCTTACTATCTACTAGGCAATTTACATTCATTATCTGATTTAATCTTCAAAGCAACCCCCTGAAGGTCTGCTATTAATCTCCACTTTACATATTAGGTAACTAATGCTCCAGGAGAGTAAGGAGCTTGCTGGAGGTCACACTGACAGGATGTGTCAGAGATCGGATTCTAACCCAGGCCTCCTGAGTCTCCAGAGTCTGTGGCAGTGAGACTTTTATCAGTGACGCTCTCAAATGAGCATCTCAGAAGCTCATACTATGGTGCAGTAATAGGCAGAAAAGTGACACAGCCTCTCTCCTGTGTTTACTTGTAGTATTTACATGTCCGTAGCTGGAGACTTACCCTTGGGAAGGAACTCCCAGGAGTCCCAGAGGTATGGAAAATAGTCTAAAAATAGGCCCATTACAAAACCACATATGAAGCTGTGTGGCAATTTCCTGTAAGGTACTCAATCCAGTACCTGCTAGGACAAAAGAGAACCACCCTAGAGGAACCCACAAGAAGACATATCTGAAGAAATGGTTACCAATGGCCACATGCCAAAAAGAAAAAAAAAAAGAGAGAGAGAGAAAAGAAAACACCTGGATTCAACAGAATCTTATGACAGACACATGGGTCCTGCAACAACCCGCAACACACATTGTACTAAATGTCCTGGCAAGCTGAATGCCATCTGGTTTATTTTGGGCAAACCTTGGACACAGTGTGTTTAGTGTGGCTTCCTAGGGTGCTGAAGCATGTGTGCCCATTTACTTGGCCTCTCTCCCGACTGGCTGCAGTGAAAATGACCTCTCTGGCCACAGCAGACCACCATCAGAAGAACCACCAGCCTCTTAGAGACTCTTCACGTGGTTCGTGAAGGCTCGGTACTTAACTGAAAAGGAAGGGTAATAAAGTACCCTAAGATGAGCGTGTGCATCCCCGGCATCTTTACCAAATTATGTTGCCAGATATTTCTATGTTATTCCTCAAGGTACCTTCCCAAGCCAACATTTCTAGGGTGTCCTGCTACTCTGTAATATAACTAAAAAAAAAAATTTTTTTCAGGTCATAGGGGAAGGCAAACAGACACATTTTTTACATTGACAGGCCTAGAAAAATAACAATGCACTGCCTGTATTACACAATGGGGCCTTGTATTTGTACAGCTAAGCTGCTTTAAAATACCACCAGTGGACCCAAACTAAATCAATTTAATGACCTCAGGTGAGGACCCAGGGGATGTCCATTGTTACAGCAAATCTCAACCATGCAGCCTCGGCCACAGTCATTGAGTCCCATCAACGTCTCTAAAATGTTACTGTGAAATATATGTTTTGGCCCCAAAGAAATAACAGCAGCTCCTGGACTTAAGGAAAGGAAAAACAGTTGATTTTATAGGAAAGTGCTGATTCTGTTTTATTCACAGCAAAGAGACTTACGTCTAATATTTTTCTAAATATTATTCAATTAACTTGCAGAACTGTACATGAACTACAATTTGAATAATAGCAAGAAGAACTATCCCGACTCCCTCCTAGAGACAAGATTTTCCATAATATACTGTTTCTTTCTAATTGTTAGCTTCTCTAGTAATGAACCACTTTAACCACTAGTAATTTGTTGCTATACTTTCTTCCATGTCCTTCGGTTTTAGATTCTTGTATATTTTGGAACACAGTGATGGGAGGGAAGAAGAATAAGGGTGCTGAGTGGCGAGACTAAAGGATGGAGAAGAAAGAGAAATAATGAGGACGTAGAAGGAGATGTTGGGAAAAGGAGGAAAGTTGAGTGCAGCTGATAAAGACAAAAATATCAGGGACGGGGCGCTTGCTCATCAACACAGGGAGAAAGTATGTGCATCAAGGCTGGGAGGGAGGGTAACGAAGGGCCTCTCATTAGTTTTCCAATGTGGTTGAGCCTAAAAATAAAGTCATGCACACCTTGTGCTGTGTTAGCAGCCAAAAAGTAAAGTTATCAACACTACTGTTGAGCAGCTAAAGGGCAATGCAAAAACTAGCGGGAACTTGACCCCTACAGAAGGGAGACAGCTTAGAGGGTAGAAAAGCACTCAGCATTCTCAGCACAAGCCGTCTCCAGAATTCAAGGGAAAGGTGTCTCGCCCTCATCCTCAGCACCTCATTTCCCAGTGTCTCTGAGGCTATCAGATAAAATCTGACCATTCAACAGGCAGCTGAATTTATTACGGACTCAGCTCATTACAAATCTAATTACAAATGTGATGAATTTTAACAGTCTACTTTAAGTAGCAACGCTAAGGCAGAGGGGGCAATTTTAGTATTCCATGCTATTAAATATATTATTTAAATGAGAGTCCTATTTCATTTATAAGTAATACTTCACTGGAATGTTTCCATGTAATTGTGTGGCATAGAGCAGGAGATTCATTATTTTAAGAAGAGATCTAAATTAATGTTATATTTAGTAAAACAAAAATAATATATGTTTTTAATATACAAGTCAGTCAGACAACCACATAGATAGTTGACTGTGTCTTCAGTTCAAATGCACATAATGTTCCAGGGAAAATGGCTGTTTTAAATATATGCAGAATTTCAGTGGACTGGCTACATACTGGAGTCACCTGGAGAACTTTAAAAATTGTTATTCCCAGGCCACACTCCAGACCAATGACTTCAGAATCTCTGCAGGTGAAATCAGGTGCCAGGAGCTTTAAAACCTCAGGTGATTCCAATTTGCAGTCAAAGTTCCAAACTACAGCCAAAAAGGAAAGCCAGATTGCCCCTAACACACTGCCCTCAACTGAATCTTATGGTTGTGGCCTATCACTCCATCTTCTTTTACCCCTCAATCTGGAATCTTACCTACCACCAGTTTTGGGATTTGCCTCCCCAAACAAACAAACAAATATGCAAACAAACAAACAAAGCTGCGGATAAAATGTCTTTTGTATGGTACACAATGGTATAATAGATGTTTCAGAATACCTGTGTAAATAAGAGTACTAATATTAGTAATTTTTATTATCATCAGTTGAACTCATACCATATGCTAGGACTTGTGTTGGTGAAATCTTCCCACAACTGTGAAAGGGAGGTGTCATTAGCCCCATTTTACAGGTGAAGAAACCTAGTTAAGGACAGAGCCACCATCTGGAACTACCATTGACCTGGCATGACAACATCTTGTTTCATCCAATCTTCAAAGCAACCCCATGAAGTAGACGTGGTAGAGAGAAGGAAACTGAGGTTCAGAGATACGAACTATCCCGAGGGTCTGTAAGTACCAAGCTGCAGAGTTGGGGTGTGGATCCTGGTAGCGCCTGACTTCAGAGCCTGCCTGATCACTTAAACACTAACTTATAAAATAAGCAAAGCCTGATTTACTAATATCCATTTCGCAAATACCTTCTGGTAAAATCTTTTCTTTTTCCTGACTGTGGCTGGGAAGGGGTAATCTGCAGGCCTCCTCTTCCATATAGCCAAGTTTCAAAAACGAATTCAGAGCAGTGTAACTCAACTCGAGACTCTGTGACGTGGCAGGAGGTTGGCTGAGATGACTTCAGTTATTCTCAGAACAAATTTATTGCTCCTTGCAATTGTGCAATCTGAAATTTTATGCATTAAGAAGTCCCTAGATCTATAGTGACTAGATACATAAAGCAGATTCTTCTTTTTTAATGACAATCTATCCACTTTAAGTGGGAAGAATAGAATCTCATAAACGAAAGGATTCTTGGACTCATTTGGTCCAATTTTCTCATTTGTTTACAAATGGGGACACTGAGGTCCAGAAAAATGATTCTTTCCAATGAGCCAAAATTTTTTTTCCAGAATACTTAGACCAAGACAATATGCCCTGCTCATTGGATATGGAACTAATGAAGAACACACATGGGTTTATAAAAAGAAATTAAACGTAGAATTAGGTCAGAGTGCTAAGGAACTAGAGGCCTAGTTAATTCCACTTCCTTTCCATGCACTTCCTCTATGAAAAAGATACTGTGCTCTGTATTATTCCAAAGCCATCATAGGGCTACCAGGGAGGGCCATTTTCAGGCTCTGATTTATGAAGAGCCTCAACGTTTCATGTGGCATGAAATGTTGTCTTTTTTCATTCTCATTCTCTCATGAGTACACAGTGGCTACCTGTCATGTGATATCACAACAGACTAAATGCAAAAGGAGATAGGAGAATCCACCTGTCTTTCATTGCCAAAGACATTAAGGAAACTTGCAAAAATTTAAAACAATGACAGTCACTACATATGTATTTTTTTTTGAAAATATAGTTGTTTTTTATGAAGATACATTTACTTTCTATGTTTACACAGTTCCATATGTTACTATGTTAACATGTAATGAGTTTATTATCATCAGGCTTAATTTCTAATACATAAACAGTAACAGATAAAACATATAAACAAAAGCTCTCTGGGGTTTCTGAATTATTTATAAGAATGTGAAAAGGTCCTGAAGAGCATAAAGTTCAAGAACTGCTGCTTTACTGGGTCATAACACCTAGAGTGAGCTATGAATTCAGAAGTTATCCTGTAATTATTTTGTGAGTAGCAAAAATAAACTGCATTGTATTTTCAGTTAAACGCATTAACCAAGTGCTTTTATATAAATAGCATACACTAGAAATGTCAATAATGAATATATCAATATTTAAAACATATTTTTGTAAGCTTGTTTTGACATTTCTCTATTTTAAATGTGCTAAGAGCTTAAAAATATTCAGCCTTTCTTGAGTTTTGAACATCCATTAGTGAAGAAAACATGGAATTGAACTCAGGTTTTGGCAATGCCATCACTCACGGCAAGTATTTATTGAGCACTTACTCTGTGCCAGGCCTGTTTCTAAGTGTTTTCCACTTGTCCCTCATTGAGTCCTCACAACAGTACTAGAGGATGGCTTGTTCAAGGTCGTCTTCTGGTAGGTGGTAGAGCCAGGATTCGGAACTGTCTCCAGAGCCTCTGCTCTAAACTACTGCGTGGACCACTGCAACTTATCCAGTCCACTCCTGTGTGAGGAACGTTCCTCTCCTTCTTGCCAGAGTAGAAGGCATTTTGAGTGCAAATGAGGAAATGGGAAATACAAATCAGAAAGGCTCTTAAGTATGTGACGGAATGTGGATGAAAGTCCATAGATCTGCCTCTGTTGCCTTTACATTGTGGGTTCCTTTAGGGCAGAGTTGTGCTTACTCCAGTTGTGTTATTTATTCATTTGGAAAATAACACCCTATGTGTGAAATGCTTCAGGGCTGGGAGATCAGATGGTAGCTTTTAAGGACTTTTTCCCTGGGGAGGTGTGACACAAGAAATTCTCATATAGGCAATATGTCCACCTATTTCCATGATGCAAATCTGATTGCCTTACTCAGTCCTTCTTCAGCACTTTAAAAGGAAACGTGATACTAGTAGACAATGATACAAGAGAAACAATCACTTTTCCCAAACCCACATTTGGACAGAGGGGTGAGAGAGCCAGCTGGCCTGATGTTATTACATCCAGATGTGGCACAGCCTTTAGTCTGGGGAGGTATGCTACTAGGTGCTTTTAAAATATACATTATCATTATTGCAGTTATAAAATACAATATGTACCATCACCATCACTGCTAGTAGCAGTAGTCTCTCATGGAAGAGTGTCAGGCACCTTACTTCTGTAGAGACAACCGCCGATTTGGACGTTTTCCCCTGCATTTCTGCTCACTCTAATCCTAGTTATCAGAGAACCAAGCAAAGAATTATAGGTATTCTTTGCTTAAGCATCTTAACACACAATATTATTTCTAGTCAGTCGGGCAACTCAGGAGTGGGGAGAGTGGTATTCCGACTAATAACCAAAATCCTACCTGTGCTTTCTAAAATTTACTCTAATTTTACAACTTTTATCCTGCCATGATATAAATGTAATAGCAGGGAAAAATCATGATTCAACTGTGACACAGAAAAAGAAAGTATTTTCACTTCAAGTGAGAGGAGATGCAATATCACATGTGTGATTAGACACAAGAAAATTTGCTTTTTGAGTATCCTCCAGGGATTTAGTCTCTTGAGTAACAAGACTGCTATCATTACACGGAACCCATATAATTTAATAGGTATACAGTGATATGAAGCCACTATTAAAAATGTGAAATAACCTTGGCCTACCAAAAAAAAATCATTCATCTAGTAATTTCCTGAATTCCTTTCACATTGAGATGACAAAATGGAATTTTTATTTATGAAAATATATGCTCAAATTTAAAATGTGTTAAGACCAAGCCCTGCATATAATAATAGGAGCTTAACATGGTGAGGATTAATTTAGCAAATTTCATTTTCTTCACCGTTGGAAATAATATTTGGAATAATGTTTTTGTTTGACTTTATTCATAATTTATTTGTGAATACTGATATTATGACTTTCAACTTAAATGCACAAAACTCTATAATCAATCTTTATATTAGAAGTCCTAATACAAAAAACCCAGAGCAATTATTCTGTATGCAATTTGTCCCCCAATGTAACAATTCTCCAAAGTTAATAAGAGGGGTAGAGTTCCTTAAAGAAATGGTACCATACATTAAAAATAATAATTCCCATTTTAAAAAGAGATAAAAAGGGAAGGAAAGAGAGGGCTCTGATTTCACTTTCACAAATTTATCGACTGATCCTTGGGAGCAAATACTGTTATCCCCTTTAACAGACAAGGAAAAGTGAAGGTCAGAGAGGTGAAACTCACCCAAAGTCTCCAACCTGATAAACAGGGAAGTTAGGATTCAAACTCAAATCTGTCTGGCTCTAGGGCAATACTGCTTATCATTAACTGAGAAAAGTGAAAGACAACTACATAACCTGAATAAGATTCACTGTTATTTGATGAAGGTGCCCAGAATCTGTTCAAAGTTTCTTCATCCCAACTGACTTTCTTAATGACTAAAATTAGATTCACTTGATTAAATTAACCCTCTAGGCCCAGATGAATATAACCAGCTCTTGGAAAAGGGCTCCTGTGGCAAATTCTCTGTTTATCAGAATTTTTTTCCAGCTCAACTCTAGGCGTTAGCTGTCTATTCTGGATTTCCTATCATTTGTGGCTAATTTCAAGGCAAACTGCAGTTTCACACTCCCTTTTCCTTTCTTAACAAGTTTGTTCTTTATATAAAATATCAGTGTTATCTCAAGTTTACCTTCACCATTTCGGCAATAGCTCCCAACACATCCATTTTTTATCAAACACTTGAAGCAGTGGGAAAGGTGTTGTTAAAGAAACTTCTATCAATGTCCTGGTAATGCAAATGAACTTACGGAAATTGTAAATGGAGGGAGGGATTTATTACTTGGGCAGATGTCCTGAAGACATAATTGAGCTCACTTATGCCTCATTTTCAAAACTAGAAGCAACATTATTAACTTTCTATATCAAACTATATCACTGAAGGTCTTTGAAAACAGACATGAGACAGTAAGGTGTAGAAGATTCCATTATTGAACAAGCTCACTTTCAGAAGATGCCCTAACACAATGAAGTGTGACATTATCTACGTGGGAAAAAAAAAAACCACCACACTCTTAAAATATGTCCCTATGAAGTTTCAATTCTAGCCCCACCACTTACTATTTAAAAGAACTTGGATAAGTTTCTTGAGTTCCTTGAGCTTCAATTTCCTCATTTGAAAACGAGGCATTAAAAAGGCACAGATTTCATAGGGTTCAATGAGATAATCCACATAGAGGAGTTAGTTTAGTGCCTGGCACATAAAAAATGTTCCATATATATAATGGAATATTTCTCAGCCATAAAAAGAAACGAAATTGAGTTATTTTTAGTGAGGTGGATGGACCTAGAGTCTGTCATACAGAGTGAAGTAAGTCAGAAAGAGAAAAACAAATACCGTATGCTAACACATATATATGGAATCTAAAAAAAAAAAAAAAAAGGTCATGAAGAACCTAGGGGCAAGACGGGAATAAAGATGCAGACCTACTAGAGAATGGCCTTGAGGATATGGGAAGGGGGAAGGGTAAGATGGGACAAAGTAAGAGAGTAGCATGGACATATATACACTACCAAATGTAAAATAGATAGCTAGTGGGAAGCAGCCACATAGCACAGGGAGATCAGCTCAGTGCTTTGTGACCACCTAGAGGGGTGGGATAGGGAGGGTGGGAGGGAGACACAAGAGGGGAGAGATATGGGGACATATGTATATGTGTAACTGATTCACTTTATTATAAAGCAGAAACTAACACACCATTGTAAAGCAATTATACTCCAATAAAGATGTTAAAAAAAAAGAAGATATGCAGATGGCCAACAGGCACATGAAAAGATGCTCAAAATAAAAAGAAATTAAAAAATAAAAACACTAAAAAATGCTCAATAAATTACTATTTATAATTAAAATATTATTAATATTTTATTTGGAGCCATCTCTAATTTTCCACTAGGATGAGTGCTTCTACAAGCTTACTTACACAAGCATGTTTCTTTTTAGAAAATAATCAATTTGTTTTTCCAATAGTTACAGAAGGCCAAAAAAAGCAGGGGGGGAGCAATCAGAAAAATATAGAGAAAGGGAGGGGAAAGAACTCTAGTCATGGCAGCAGATACCTTGAGAGTGGCAGGGAAACTTTCAGCAGAAGATGATTTCAGTAGAATAATTATTACACAAATGACAATCATGTAGTTAGCAGTGGTCATAGATTGCTTATACCAGTTAGCAGAGTAGATTCAATACGGCTCTTACAAGTTAGGACTATATATACCATATATAAATTAATTCAAGGATATAGACCAGTGAAGTAACCCAGGGAAAAAGATAACAGAGATAAACTTTGGTCAAATATAAAAGGGAGATCTGAAAAGAAAATGAATACTTCTACTGAAGAACATTTATGATACAAATAATAAGTCAGATTAGGAGAAAGCATGGAAAATCTCTGCAATCCTTCTGAGAAACTATCCTAGCAAACCATCAATAATACTCTGGTTCATCTAATAGATTTTATTATTTTTCTTAAACTATACTTAGTCATATTTAAAGACATTAACTGTTATTCTGCTTTTATACTAATAATATCACACTTCAAAGTATGTCATAGTATCTTTTAGGTCAACATTATTCAAAAACACTGACACTCTATTTCAAAATTTTTTGTCTTAGAAAAATAATTTAATAATAATTTTCTCTTTCCATTTGGTTTCTGTTACTGTGTCTTATCAAAATAGAGTTTGGTTTCTTTCTAACTTAAAAAAATTAGGGCTTCCTCGGTGGCGCAGTGGTTGAGAGTCCGCCTGCCAATGCAGGGGATGCGGGTTCGTGCCCCAGTCCGGGAAGATCCCACATGCCGCGGAGCGGCTGGGCCCGTGAGCCATGGCCGCTGAGCCTGCGCGTCCGGAGCCTGTGCTCCGCAACGGGAGAGGCCACAACAGTGAGAGGCCCAAGTACCGCAAAAAAAAAAAAAAAAAAAAAAAAAAAAAATTAAATACACGTAATGATTCCTGTTGCATTCCACTACCATACTATATGTTTTGTCATTTTTCAACAGTTTGAATACATGCACAACACAACCCTAGACACTGGAGAAATAAATAAGGTGGATGACTGAAGGTTTAAAAATGAAAATGATCAACTGAACCCCTGAATAAGAACACCATATGTTTTTCATCCATTTTCTTGCTACTGTATTCATTGAATAGCTCTTACAAGAATAAAACCTTAAGGAACATGAACTTGTGGCAAGACCAGACAGAATATTCTGGAACTATGCTTTGAAGTAAAATTATTCCCTTAACATCAGGAGATTTAATACTACCATTTCACCATGAAAATAATCACAGATGAATGGTCTGACCAGGACTAATTGTCTTTGAAGTCTTTAAATTCGAGCATTAAAAACAGCACTTGACAAAACTCTTTACCTTATCAAAATATTACAAAGAAAACAACTTGCGGGCAAAGCTCAGTCTCATTTGGCTTGTATCTAAAATCAAAGCTGCAACGTGAAGCAAATTAAAAAGTGTGTGAGAATCATGTTATGAAGACAACCTAAATTTGAGAGCCTGACCTTTGGTGCTTATTTTACATTATCAAGGTGATGAAGTAACTGCTGGGTGACACTGGCCGTTTAGCAATCAAAATCAGAACAATCAACATTTGTAGTCTTTCGTTTTATGATATGTGTTCAAATTCTGTACCAGAAAGTGCAGCTGTAAAAACAAATTTTATAGCTGAAGCAAAACACAAAAAATGAATATACTGGGTTCACAGGAACATTTGCTTGCACCTGGATGAGTCTTTTGGGGTGTTTGAGAGTCAGAACATTAAAAACTGAAGGCTTTCCTCAGTGCTCTAGTAGCCCCCTTCCAAACAAGATTAGACAAAGCTTTAGCACATGCTGTTCCTTCTGTCTGGAAAACCCTTCATGCTGCCTGCATTCACTTGACTTATCCTTCAGAGCTCAGCTGAAGTGTCACTTCCTTGAGGATGTCTAGCCTGACTTCCCAGGTTCAACCCTCCTACAACAGCGTACCTCTCCTCCATAGCACTTAGCACAGCTGTTACTTGACATTTTTATGTGTGGTTATTTGATAAGTTCCCTTCCATTAGACTATACGCCTCATGAGGGAAAGAGGACATGGATGCTTGTTCTCACCTTACAACCCCAGAACCTAGCACAGAGTTGGGCACAGAGTAGATGTCTAATGCATGTTTATGGAATGACAAAAGGGAAGGGAAGAAGTAATTACAGTTGGTTGGTAAGGCAGTTGGTTGGTTGGTTAGGTAAAAATGATGACTAGAATTCTACCCCAAGGCAAGCATAGGACAGTGGTATCCCCCTCACTCTGTCTTACTTGGTCCCCTTCTACCTTCTTCCCTCTTTCTTCTCTCTGCAGCTCATGCTACTGAGAACATGGAGCAAGTCAATACTATATATCATAGCCTTCTAGTTCCCTCAGTCATCTTCACATGCTTTACTCACCCTGGACCTCACACCTTCCTTTTGGTCAATATGGTCAGTATTCATTCACACTTGCACTTCAATACGGGCTTTCTGGAAGTGGGTCTTAACCAAAAGAGTGGCTGGAACAGCACGGTGGCAAACTTTCAGAGCAGGGATGTGCACTGAACTGATTTCACAGCAGGGCCACTGATGACAGATCCCTGAGGGTAGGGGTCATCACTAATGCCTATGGGAATCCAGGGGGTACGGAATCTGCTTTGTTCTATGGCTAGGAGTGGAAGGGGGCTGATAGTGTTTGAGGTTTAAGAGGCCAAGAAATCCAGAATATCAGATCCTAACAGTCTACAGAATATTCAGCGAGCCTTTACCATTCTCCGGACTACAGTTAGAACCATCTTGCTCATAAACACTGCCCTATGGCTTGTAAAAAGTCAAGTATTAATGTAACTTGTGCTTACCAACATAACCTGTGATGGTGAGAAAATAAAAGATGGCCAAGTAGAACAAGTGTAAAGGGGCTTTTAAAATTTTTATTAATAGATTTTATTTTTAGAGAAGTTTTAGGTTTAGAGGAAAATTGAGTGGGAAGTACAGGGAGTTCCTGTATTGCCCTCTGCTCCCTCTCCACAGTTTCTAAAGTGTCTTTTAAAAAATATAAATTTAACTGCCAGAAATAAAATGCTCTAAAATCTGTCCCCTTTGTTTCATATTAATTGGCAAATTTTCTATTTTAGATAAGGATCAACACTAATAAACCTTTTTTTTTTTTTTTTTTTTTTTTGCGGTACGCGGGCCTCTCACTGCTGTGGCCTCTCCTGTTGCGGAGCACAGGCTCTGGATGTGCAGGCTCAGCGGCCATGGCTCATGGGCCCAGCCGCTCCGTGGCACGTGGGATCCTCCCAGACCGGGGCACGAACCCGTGTCCCCTGCATCGGCAGGCGGACTCTCAACCACTGTGCCACCAGGGAAGCCCTAATAAACCTATTTTAAATGACTTTGTAGTTTGTTTCAAAAGTAGAAAAGTTAATAAATATTGATGAAAAAAAGAAAAAAGAAAATGAGAAAGAAAAGAGAAGAAGGGAAAATTCAAACATAATTCTTCCACTCAAAAGTAACTACAAAAAGTTTATTGGTACATATCTTTCCACACTTTTTCCTGTGTATATATTTTTAATTTTTAAAAACAAAAATGGGATAATATTCTACGTATTATTTTGGTTAAAAAGGTGATGGTTATCCATTCAATAGCCATTTGTGTACTTCATTAAGTATTCTTCAACATTATTTTTAATGGTAGCATAATATTCCATTTTAATGGATAACCATCATCTATTTAACCAATGCCTCCTAGCTCTGGATATTCAATATTTATTTGTGAAACTGCAAACATCTATTTCCCCAAATTCACTCTTTTATACATCTTTAAAGAATGGCACTTTGTAGGGTGAGAAGACCAATGCAGTGAAACACTGCACAATTTATTTTAATCTTTATACAAGATACTAGTGTTGGCGAGGCGGGGGAAAAAGAAAAGCTCTTCCTATGACCCTTGTTTAACTTTAGACAGATGTGCATGTTTCAAGGCCAGCAAAGTGATAAATAGGTTTTGGCAGCTCATTCTCCCTACCTTGAGTAGGATTACAGTGTGTCATTGGAGTGGATCATTTAGAGCAGGAAGCCAAGGACACTGTGTGGTGTTCTCCCAGGAGAAATTCACAGATACCTCATAGAAGGCTTTGGCAGGATTCTCAACATGCACAGAGAAGCACAGAAAGTGGCTTTATTATAAGGCTCAAATTCAGCTGAAGGATCCGCTAGGGAATCCAGAGAAAGGAATGCCTGGGCTTGGGTTAAAATAGCTGGTTTATTCTTGCTTTCACAGAGCACAAAAGCTTTACTGATTTGCCCCGCAGTCATTTGCTAATCTCACACCTTGAGATAAGTAACACACACACATCCTCATTAACACTGAGTCAGTGACTCTGAAGGGAAGGAGATCCAGGAGACTAAATTCCGAATTCACAATGATTTACTCTACTTCATATCTCATTGCAATTCAGTGTAGCTATCAGCCCAGCACAGACAAGGCAAAGACGTTTCTTCAGCAAAAGCAGCCATATATCAAGTTTGCTGTGAAATTTCCCAAATGCTATGCTTTAAAACTGTAGTACTCAGTTATGGGTACATAATTTTACCTTCTAAGTGACTTTAAAAAAAAATTATTATTATTATTTTAGTACATGTGCTGCCGAAGCGAGCACTATGACTTTTTTATTTTTAAAGATAGAGTTCTGCAGTGGGAAAAAACCCCCCAAAATGCTACCTCTGTTTATTCATTTTATTATAACTAACTTTTCTTCAAAAAGGGGAAAGCTTGCTAGTTTGTTTTTTTTTAGCCTGGTAATAAAAGCAATGCAACATGATACTATATAAATCCATACAACATGGAAAGGAATACTCTAGAAAGTAAAAAATCACCTTTAATCCCATCATCCACAGATAGATGCTATTAAATGGTTGGTAGCTGGTGTATACTGTTAGAGATTGTTTTCCCCTGACACTTAAATATTTAAAAAAATATATCAGACATACTAGCTTTGTAACGTTCCTTTCTACTTTAACAATATGCATATACATCTTTCTTTATCAATCAAGTTTAAATGGCTGCATAATTAACTATTTTTAATACTTAAAAAAATCCTGACATATTTTTACTTTGACAATTACATTAGTAAGACTTTTTTCTTCTTTTTTTTGGTCATGTGTTTAATGTTCACATCTGACTTGTTTCTAAAGAGAGAAAAATTCTTAGTAGAAATTCATTAAAATAAATAACCTAACCATTTATAGTTACACATTTCTACATAAGCAAAGACTATGCACAATAAAAACAAAACCATTAGAATGTCTAATAAATGTTTACTTCTTCTGAGTTGGTTTTGTCAGTTGTTTACTTCTGAAATGAATTAAATTAGAATTTTTGACAGTTTATGTGTTGCTTAACATGCGTTACTTAAAATGAGGTATAAACAATAAGATCAGATGATCTGTACAAAGTAAAAGCATTAAAAGAAAAATTCAATTAAACTAAGAAAGATACTCACTAGACTTTATAAATTTGAAATTAAATTAATTATGAAAAGTAAAAGTCAATTAATTCTCAAAAAGAATCGTGATTAGTATCCAAAATGATGAAAGAAGAAGAGTGTACAGATTAAATTTTAAATTGCTTAAGAATCTTTTAAGTAATACATCATCAGTAGAGTGCATGAAAAAGAAGTCATTGACTTATGATATGTAAAGTGATTGATTTAAGAGGGTAAATTAAAATAAGAAACCAACATTATCAAATGGTTTTGATGCTATATACGACAGCACCAAACCTATGCTTACTGATTATCTCCTATGCTCCTGCTCACAGCACAGACTGATGATGATCTAGAAAGATATCCCTAATCTATATGTTTACATAGCAAACGGCTGATTCTGCTTTGAAACAGTGTGTTTTTTTAATGTTTATAAATTATAATAGATCTCTTTAAGATTCTGATGAAAGCTGTATTTGAAATACATATCCATTTTAATACAGACACAGACGATTCTTCCTCTAAGTACTCTCCCTTCTTGCTTAGTAATGGATGCCTTAGAAAAAAGACTACATTTCTTAGCTGCTCTTCAAGTGAGGTGTGGCCATGTGACTAAATTCAATGAGATACAAGCTTAAGTGTCATGTTCAACTTCCAGGAAGTGTTCTTAAAGGCAGGGATCATGGCCTTCTTCCACTTCCTCCCCACTTTCATCTTTATTGCTGGCTTAAGTGTTTAAGCTGTCATTCTGGACTATGAGGAGAAAACCAGAGGCTTAGTAAAGCAAAACAACAAGAGGGAAGGAGCTTGGGCCGCTGATGATTGTGGAACTGCCATACCTGTCCTGGATGGCTTATCTCTGGAGTTTGTATAATTTGAGAGGAAAGTGGACTTACATTTTGTTAGGTCAGTTACTTGGTGTTCTGTCACTCACAGCTGAACCTAATAGTAAGTGATACAGGTATAAACACATTCGAGTTTGCATATAATTTTGGGGCAGGGGGAGGGATGTTCATGGAACCCAAATTATCACTTTAGAAATAGGATACAATGATAACTACTTAATGTTTGTACTCTGTAATTAACAAATTTTTTCATATCCATTGTCTCTCTTGATCTTCACAATCAGTCTGTGAAATAAATATTGTTTTTAATCCCATCAGTTTACAGATTAAGAAACAAACAAACAAAAACACCCCCAAAATTTATTTAAAAGCAAAAACAAACACAAAACTGAGGCTCAGGGTATATCTCTTGCTCAGTTAATAATAGAATGAAAACTGTAACCAAGGGAATGATTCCAAACCCCATGCTCTTATCACTGTTCCAATGACTGTATCACATGTATAGGTATTCCTAACTTTCATAAAAAATCATTCTTAAAAACATCTAAGCAAGTTAGATATATATAACTTGAGAGTAAGAGTTATGTTCTAACAGGGGGATTCTATTCCCATATAACTAAATAAAATTTTAGACATTATAAAGTTCTTCATTATATTAAAATTGTTTCTACTTTTTTTAGCACCAGGTAGTAATAACAATTTTCATATGATTATTTAAAATATAAAAAGCAAAAAAAAAAAATCCCTATCAAACTACTACTGGCATTTTTCACAGAACTAGAACAAAAAAATTCACAATTTGTATGGAAACACAAAAGACCCTGAATAGCCAAAGCAATCTTGAGAAAGAAAAACGGAGCTGGAGGAATCAGGCTCCCTGACTTCAGACTATACTACAAAGCTACAGTAATCAAAACAGTATGGTACTGGCACAAAAACAGAAATATAGACCAATGGAACAGGATAGAAAGCCCAGAGATAAACCCACACACATATGGTCACCTTATTTTTGATAAAGGAGGCAGGAATATACAATAGAGAAAAGACAGCCTCTTCAATAAGTGGTGCTGGGAAAACTGGACAGATACATGTAAAAGCCTGAAATTAGAACACTCCCTAACACCATACACAAAAATAAACTCAAAATGGATTAAAGACCTAAATGTAAGGCCAGACACTATTAAACTCTTAGAGGAAAACATAGGCAGAACACTCTATGACATAAATCACAGCAAGATCCTTTTTGACCCACGTCCTACAGAAATGGAAATAAAAACAAAAATAAACAAATGGGACCTAATGAAACTTAAAATGCTTTTGCACAGCAAAGGAAACCATAAACAAGATGACAAGACAACACTCAGAGTGGGAGAAAATATTTGCAAATGAAGCAACTGACAAAGGATTAATCTCCAAACTTTACAAGCAGCTCATGCAGCTCAATATCAAAAAACAAACAACCCAGTCCAAAAGTGGGCAGAAGACCTAAATAGACATTTCTCCAAAGAAGATATACAGATAGCCAACAAACACATGAAACAATGCTCAACATCACTAATCATTAGAGAAATGCAAATCAAAACTACAATGAGGTATCACCTCACATCAGTCAGAATGGTCATCATCAAAAAATCTACAAATAGGGCTTCCCTGGTGGCGCAGTGGTTGAGAGTCCGCCTGCCGATGCAGGGGACATGGGTTCGTGCCCCGGTCTGGGAGGATCCCACATGCCACGGAGCGGCTGGGCCCATGAGCCATGGCCGCTGAGCCTGTGCGTCCGGAGCCTGTGCTCCGCAACGGGAGAGGCCACAACAGTGAGAGCCCGCATACAGCCAAAAAAAAAAAAAAAAACTACAAATAATAAATGCTGGAGAGGGTGTGGAGAAAAGGGAACCCTCTTGCACTGTTGGTGGGAATGTAAATTGATACAGCCACTATGGAGAACAGTATGGAGGTTCCTTAAAAAACTAAAAATAGAACTACCATATGACCCAGCAATCCCACTACTGGGCATATACCCTGAGAAAACCATAATTCAAAAAGAGTCATGTACCACAACGTTCACTGCAGCACTATTTACAATAGCCAGGACATAGAAGCAACCTAAGTGTCCATCGACAGATGAATGGATAAAGAAGATGCGCCACATATATACAATGGAATATTACTCAGCCATAAGAAGAAACAAAATTGAGTTACTTGTAGTGAGGTGGATGGACTGAGAGTCTGTCGTACAGAGTGAAGTAAGTCACAAAGAGAAAAACAAATACTGTATGCTAACATATCTATACGGAATCTAAAAAAAAAAAAAATGGTTCTGAAGAACCTAGGGGCAGGACAGGAACAGAGACACAGATGTAGAGAATGGACTTGAGGACATGGGGAGGGGGAAGGGTAAGCTGGGACTAAGTGAGAGAGTGGCATGGACATATATACACTATCAAATGTAAGATAGATAGCTAGTGGGAAGCAGCCACATAGCACAGGGAGATCAGCTCGGTGCTTTGTGACCACCTTGAGGGGTAGGATAGGGAGGGTGGGAGGGAGACGCAAGAGGGAGGAGATATGGGGATATATGTATATGTATAGCTGATTCACTTTGCTATACAGCAGAAATGAAACTAACACACCATTGTAAAGCAGTTATACTCCATAAAGACGTTTTTAAAAAAAAAAGCAAAAAAGAAAAACCAGGAACTTTAATATGCAATGCTTCACTAACATCACCCCTATCTTTCCTCTGGTGACAGATCTTTTCCACAGCAGTGTGTAACCCAAGACAGGACAATTCAAGTGCTCCCATAACAATTTTATAAATGGAGCTGGTGGGACAAAATTTCTTCTCTGGTGAATGATTATTAGGATATGAGCCTTGGGACTCAGATACTTAAAGAAAACCTCATGTGCAATAAAAGATCATCATACACGTATAAGAAGAGGGTGAGACAAGAGACAAAGATGGAGAGAGAGAGAGTCCTGCTAGTTTTAGCCCCTGAGATGTCCAGGCTGCCCTGGCTTCCTCTCTGTGACTGGACTGAGTCTCCTCCTAATAAAACCATCTTCTTTGTGAAGGTGGTCTGAGTTGGGTTTCTGTTACTTGCCACCTAAAGAATACTGACAAATATAAACATTAAACGTAATACTGTAAATTAAATTACTGAGTGTTCATCCCTGCACTCTTTCAACATTTATTTTATAGGCACCCACTAAGTGAGGGGTACAGGGTTAAACTCTGGGGATACTGTGGTAAGACAAACAGACATGGTGTCTGAACTTTGGGAGAGGAAAGGTTTCAAGGACGAAATAAGCACAAACTAAGTAACTAGCAAAAGAGTGGTTTTAATCTTGAGAACTGGGATTTGCTGACAGGAATTCTGCAATCCTAGCTCTGATGATCTTAACCTCAAAAATTCTGTCACGAAAATGTGGACCACCTTCTTTTCTTGGCAGAGAATTCCAGAGTGGACTATATCCCTATCAACATTCTGTGAACTTCTTCAGCATTTGAAAAACTAGAGGGATACTTTCAATTCATACTTTTAGAGCGCTCTCAATCACTGTATCACTACATCTTCAATGGCATCTTGTATATCTTACTTAGATTTTCTTTCTTTTTTGACAATAAACATTCAGGTGATCAGTTTAAGGATAGTGTCCAATTGAGCCTAAAGATTCACTATTTTTAATGCTCCTAATCGTTTCCAATTTGCATCAATGAAACTTCATTTGTTGATTTCTTGCAACCATTCAACAAGTATGTATTGAGAGCCTATTATGTCTCATATTCTTTTAGGTGCCTGGAATAAAGCAGGGAAGAAAAGAGCCAAAATCCCCAGTTCTTAAGCATTTTATATTCTATTAAATTCTAGTAGAAATCTCACTAACAGCAAAACTTTCATTGTTCCATTGCTCATTAATTTTTATGGATAAGAATGAGATACAATAAAATAGTCAAATAATTGTCAAAACATGGCTGAACAAATACGGTGACATTGTCAAAACTGGGTTGCTCCGTATGAGACCATGCCATCAAGAGTTAGAGATCTTTATCAATTAAATTGTAAGCCCAACTACAGAATTTCCTTTAAGCATTTTAGTTCATAATGTATAAAAATGCAGTTTTACAGCAGTTCCACTTTTGGGGAACTATCCTATAGAAATAACAGTGAAAGTACATAGGCTCTATATACAAGAATGTTAATACAGCATTGTTTGTAATGGCAAAAAACAAGTGGGAATAACTTGAGTATCTGTCAATAAGGGAAGACCGTGGCCATGTGACCAAATTCTGGCACATGGGGGAATAAAGGCAATGTTTGTAACTTCTGGCTGTGGCCATTGAAGGGAAGGGTCATACCTTTTCCTACCCCTGTCCCCCTTCTAACTGGCTACAATGTGAAGTGGTGGAGAGCCATCCTGGACTATGAGGATGAAAGTAACACCCCAGGAATGGTAGAGCAGTGAATCAGAAGGAGCCTGGGGCCCTAATACACCAGAGCAGCCACCTAACCCTCACTGCTTTTGCCTGTCACTTGAAAGAGAAGTTTCTATGATAAGCCACTATTAGAGAAATCAAACTCATATCCCTATTAATATATAGATAATGGAATACTTTGCTGCTATTTTTAAGAATGAGTTAGGCCCGTGTCTATCTACTGGGGGATGTCCTTGATGTATAAGGTAATTAAGTGGGAAATAACTAGCCCAAATTTTGTAAAGAAAATAAAACAAAAAACACCAAAGCCTGTACATGTGTATATAAAAATGTTCATATGACTGCAGAAAAAAAGTGTGGAAAGATACCCTGATTACTGCAGGAGCAACAGGAATATGGGAAAGGGGATGGTGGAGGCCAATATTCTAACACTCTCACATTACTTTTGTAATTAAAAAAGTACGAATTGTATAAAACTCAAAGACTAGTTATATAAGCTAAATATTCAGAGTAAACACTGGCTAAGACTTATTTTGTTCCAAATAGCAGAATTAAAAAAAATTAGAGTTGTAAAGACTTCTGTGATCTTGTTCCAATTTTTTTTTACGTTTTTTTTTTATTATGGGAAATTTGAAACCTATACAAAAGTAGAAAGAATAGTACTATAATAAAATCCCTGACACAACTTCAACAATTATAACTCATGGCCAATCTTTTTTTATCTCCATCTATCCCCTCTCAAATTATTTTGAAGTCAGTCCCAGATATCATATAATTTTAGCCACAAATATTTCAGTACACATCCTTAAAGATAAGGACCTTTAAAAACACAACCGTAATAGCGTTACCATGCCTAAAAAAATTAACAGGGCTTCCCTGTTGGTGCAGTGGTTGAGAATCCGCCTGCCAATGCAGGGGACACGGGTTTGGGCCCTGGTCCGGGAAGATCCCACATGCCGCAGAGCAACTGAGCCCGTGCACTACAACTACTGAGCCTGCGCTCTAGACCCCGTGAGCCACAACTACTGAATCCACGAGCCACAACTACTTAAGCCCACGTGCCTAGAGCCCGTGCTCCACAACAAGAGAAGCCACTGTAGTGAGAAGCCTGCGCGCCGCAACAAAGAGTAGCCCCCGCTCGCCGCAACTAGAGAAAGCCTGTGTGCAGGGAAGACCCAAGACAGCCAAAAATAAATAAATAAATTCATTTAAAAATAATTAACAATAATTTCTTATAATCTGATGAAGTAGAAACCAATGAAGGTTAGAGACTTGTTGCTGGCAAAAACCACAGTAAGAACCCAGGTCCTCAGAGCTTTAATCCAGCAAGTCTTCATTCATTCAAAATACTTTGATTATGAGTTAATGTTAATGAAGCCCTTACTAATGAAGGCTAGATTCTGTGAAATGTACTGTTTGGTCATACATTATCTCATTTTATCCCCTCAAGAACCACATGAAGTACATAATATTTTTGAAGAACTAAATAAGATGTTGCAGATCGAATGAGAATTACATGAGATAGTACATATAGAGTGTTTAACCCACGACCTGGCACAGAGAAACTATTTAGTACATAGTGATTTTTTGTATTAGGGGGATCCAAGGACAACAAATCAATGGGTTTGGCTCAGTTAGTAAGGTTCACTTTCTTGGGAATTTGAAACTGGGATGCAAAGATTGAGCTAGTTAGCTGTGAGGAACAGAAGTATAAGGCCATATAGAACATAGCCAGGGAGTTCTACATGGCACATCAAAGCTCTTTGTTGACTAAGCTTATTGGAGAAGCAGAAACCAAGGGAGAAACAGAAGATGCTGGTTTTCTAGGAAGAGGGCAGGCAGGTGTACACAGATAATCTAGACAAGAGACAGTCTCGAGATTGAGACCTTCTGAATGAGACTGAACACTCAAAGATGTTTTAGCTCCTCTTAAACTTGGCTGTACTTCCTATAACTGGATTCAATAACATTTCCAATTTTTCCTTATAATCAGTCCCCTTTCCACTTGGTCTAGTTCAGATGGGTTTCTGCTTCTTTCTACCAACTTGTTCTTCTCCTCGTATTAGTAGTATTTCTACCACAGCTACTCTCTATCACTGTTCTGTACCCTAGTACACCTAGCCCAGTGTTTCTAACACAGGACATTTCCGATGAATGCCTACTCAGGACTTAGGCTTCTCATCCCTTCTGCTAAACATTCAGACACAAGAGCAACCAAAATTCACCTCTGAGTTGACTACCACTGGCTTCCTTAATGGTTTCACGTACCATGGGGTCCCCATCAGGCAAATCAGTCAGGCAGAGCAGATCAGGCTGAATTTTCTAGGGGGTCATCAGAGCACCACTGGTGACCACTGTAAAGAGGGATACTTTGTTTCAGAAATTACACGTGAATCATATTTTAATTAATGGGACTATATTTTGCCTCAGATTTACTTGGTCTTCAAACCTCAGAGACCTTTGCTGACAAAAACCACAATAACATCAGACATTTCTTTCTGGTTGTGTTATGCGTTCTCACTGTATCGTGCAGTCATTTCTTAAACTCTGTAAATGGAATTATCTCTACAGACGTTAACAGTTTGCCACTTATTCTCATCGTCAAGTAATCATAATCTGAATGTAAATGTAGGAAGGTATCTAATCACCACCTAGTTTATGTGCTTTTAATGTTTCTATTTTTATATATTAGAGCTCCTTGAAGTAGGACATACTTGTGTTTCCACTACATAGACATGACAGTAATATATGTGTTGTTTTTCCCTCTGGAAATGTACAAAGCTTTGAAACATTCACTTTCTACTGCTTGGATAAAGCTAATTTTATGGGTCCAATAGGGTTGATGGGGTCCCTATAATTTACCTGAGCCATGTTTAGCTGCCAGCAGTAAATACTATTGGAATGAGGCCAGCATACTCAGCATTCCAAACCCTGCTCACCCTGTGAGCACTACATTTGGATTGCCCTTCTGCAAATGTGATCAAGATGCCAAAAAGAAAAGGTAGGAGACAGTAGTTTGCCTGCCAAAAGATCTGTAGACATAAGAGGGCAAACTGACATCTATGTGCAGGGATTATTTACCAAAAAAATAAGGGAAAGCAGTTTTAGAGCAAAAGGTATAATTTCTTAATGGCATTTAATGAAATCTGAACCTAGAAAGGGTTCTCCTCAGTCTTAATTTTCATGCGTTACACGAAAAAGCTTCTATCATAGTTACAATTTTTCACTTGGACATCTGGTCTGGCTACTCCACCCCCTTTTAATCTTTTCCAAAGAAACCTTTTATACACAAAAACATTCAGTTATTTTCTTTTGGCTAAAAAAAAAAATTCAGTCTTATAAAGTAGGTGTTCTCTACAGCATCAAGGTTGATGAAAACCATACTCTTGCACAGGAAGTTCAAAAGACAGAATGGCAGGCAAGAGCTGACCCATCTGCTATGAAAACATGTTACCATCCTTCAAGGGCCAAAACCACTGACAAGAACACACGATTATTTATGAAAAGCCTCTGCTCCCCAGCTCTGGTCAGCCTCCTTCCAAGCTGCTGCCGGGCTGAGGGGGCCTGCTGATATCTGGCTGGCGTTGAGTCCTCATAACTGTCAGAAGCAGAGGCGCTAGTGAAATATTAAGAGCAAAATGAGGTGGGTGGACCAATCAGTGGCAAAATAAGTCTTTAAAAAGCTGTGAGGAAAAAAGGACCTGCCAACTCTAAGCATTTCAATATAATTCTCCATCAAATTTGATGAGCCTTTAAATGGTAACAAACAGGGGCTCCTCGGCAGCATCTCTACACTGGCCCGGAGTCGGCTGCTGACACACTTGGGTTTATCCAATGGGGCTTCCCTTCCCTGCTGGCATTACTTTTTTAAGGACAAATTATTTCTTCATTCAGCAGCAGAGGAGAATCTGGAGACAAACAGGCTTGGTAATTACCCTAATTTAAATGCACTGGAAGAGATTTTGTATATTGTTCAAACTTTGCCAAGAAAAGGTCTTAAGAATGCAATTCAGTAAAGACGCAGACGTAGAGAATGGACTTGAGGACACAGGGAAGGGGAAGGGTAAGCTGGGACCAAGTGAGAGAGTGGCATGGACTTATATATACTACCCAATGTTTTGTTTTTTTAGCTAGTGGGAAGCAGCCGCATAGCACAGGGAATCACCTTGGTGTCACCTTGTGTGTCCACCTAGAGGGGTGGGATAGGGAGGGTGGGAGGGAGACGCAAGAGGGAGGAGATATGGGGATATATGTATACGTATAGCTGATTCACTTTGTTATGCAGCAGAAACTAACACAACATTGTAAAGCAATTATACTCCAACAAAGATGTTAAAAACAAAAGAATGCAATTCAGCTATCAAAAGTATATTGTTCTAGCATCCAATAGCATCATCATGGAGCTTACACTGTATTTTCTTCCCATTAGGAAGAACCTTCCTTTGTTCTGAGAAAATCTAGCCTGGGGGATACAGATGCAGGTAATCAGCCTAAGTGTGATCACTTTTAACTTGAAGATCCCACAGTAAAAATAACATAAAAATAGAAGTTTTCCACATGTAGTCAATTCAATATTAGATGAGTGCTTTCAAAACTTTATTAAGATGATTTCTTTAAGTGCTTGACTGTTTAATAGATTATATTGCAGCTTTAAGATCTGATTTTCACTCCTCCCTTTCTCAAATCCACAAGTTTTCTGAACAAATCACACTGGCAAACTCTAGTAATACTTATATGCTTGTTTGACAAATGCTGAATCATCTCCATGGTATTAAAAGCTTATTCTATCTTTCCTGAACTCATGAATATTTATTTTTCAAAGGTCGTCTAGTCCAATCATCCTATATCAAAAACGAGGCATAGAACATTTAACTTGCACAAGATCACATAATTAGCTGTCGCTATTAGTTTCCTGGATTTTACATCTAAAATATATACTAGTTTTCTTTGTGATATACTTCAAGTTTTGTTTTGTTTTGTTTCCGTGTCACGTGGCATGTGGGATCTCAGTTCCCTGACCAGGGATCGAACCCATGTCCCCTGGCGTGGAAGCGCAGAGTCTTAACCACTGGACTGCCAGAGAAGTCCATGATATACTTTAAATTTTTAAGTTTCCTTTTCAGGCCAAAATTCTACATGAGAGCTTGCGAGCGTCAAGTTCAGCCAGGCGCCCCGTGATCACTGTTAAGCTCCCGCATGTTTAGGAGCACCGTCACCACTGAAACTGCCACATAAAATGGCTGATTTGTCTGAACCCTCTGCATGGTTAACAGGAACTATTTATTGGCTAAATTATAGGAACCATTTTCTGAGCACAATCATTTGCGTTGAAATATGAAGCCTTAATTAGCTTCATTTTACAAACAAGGAACTGAGGCTCACAGAAGTTAAGCTCTTGCCTGGGATCACAAAGCCGTAAGTGGCAGAACAGAATTTTACAGCCAGGTCATTATATCACCAAGCTTATATTCTTTCTACTATACTAAATTGCCTTTAATCTCAATTTACTCTTTTTTTAATAGCAAATAATTCAAATTATCAAAGTACTCATAGGTCAGAAATCTATTTTAGTCCCAGAAATGGAAAGAGAGTAGTCATACTAAGGAATTAATGAATTATTTGTAGCAAAGCCTGATATTAAAGGTGCCATTTTGACAAAAAGACAATCCATAATTTTAAAAGCTATTTAAATTTTTTTTATTTGGGTGAGAAAATACTCCCAAGGTTTCAATTTTCATTCTGTGCATTGCATGCTTCTCTAAACAATACGGTCCAAACTAGAAGTCTTCTTTCTCTCTTTCTCCCTCCCTCCCTTCCCTCCTTCCTCTCTCTCCTTTCTTCTTTCCTCCCGTCCTTCCTCCCGTCCTTCCTTCCTTCCTTCCTTCCTTCCTTCCTTCCTCCCTCCCTCCCTCTCTCTCTCTCTCTCTCTTTCCTTTTAAGGGACTAGGATTCCAGGTCAAAGTTCACATGATGGCTTTCACTGTCCAAGGCTACTTTCCCAGCTCAGGCCCTTGCCCAGTTCCAAAGATGGTTTTCCTGATAACTTGGTTTCTACAGCAAATCAAGAAGCATCCTTGGGCAATTACTCTATGTGCTGGTAATGTTCTAAGAGGTTCACTTCATTATGATGATACTGCTATATGGCACATGCTATTGCTAGCCCTACATTACAAATAAGAATCCTAAGGCACAGAGAGGTTAAACAACCTGCCCAAAGTCACACAGCTAATAAACAGTGGAATCAGAATATGAACCCACATAATCTGATTCCACTATCCATGGTCTTATCCACAATACTGTACTGGCTAATATAATAAAACAATCAACCTGTCAATGGCTATAATCAGTTCTTTTACTCACACTCACTGACTTAAGATGGAATATAGAATGAGGTGTAGGTCAAGTAAGATTTATACCTCACTGTATCATCTTGGGTCTGAAATGAGTTTTTCATCAGATATCCTGCATCTAGGCCATATGTGCCATCACTGGCTATGATGGCTAGCTAGGCAGACATAGCACTGAGAATTTATTGACCTCTTGTGGTTGTCCCTGCCCTCTAAGAGCTACTCCCCTTTCACCAGGAGGAGTCTGAACAGTGCTGGAAAGAAAGTGGGAGAGGAGAGATTGTCTATTCCATGTGCTCATCCAAGCACCCGAAGTATTTTTCAACAAGAATCCAAACTGGAAAGAGTATTCAAAGCACCTAATAATTACCATTATATGTTTCCTGGCACAGCAATTATTAGGCTCTTACTAAATGCTTCCACTTCCCTCACAATGTGCTTCATAACTTGGACTTACTATCCAATATTAAGTCTTCAACTAAGAGCATGAGAAAGTCGCTTTCTCCATTACAAATCACCATTGAGCCAAGACCTTAGGGAATAGTTTGATGGCCATAACGGCATATACAGAAACATATCTGTGCTATATAGAAAACATATATAAGAAGATATATTATGTATAAATACTCATTTTAATAATATATGTGAAGAAATTCCTTTCTTCACTATTGTAATAGTTAGGTATTCCTGTTGTATAACACATAGGAACAGATGGCCTGGGTTATATATTTGTTTAAAGGCAATGCCAGCAATGCTTTGCCTTTGTAAAAGGATACTATCACACAGAACCAAGCGTTCTAATAGTGAAAATACTCCCTCCCTCTCTACTTTCCTTGACAACTGCTTCTTAGCTTATGTATGCTCTGAGTTTTCATTTTATGTTTATATTTTTAAGAAGTATTGCCATTTGTAATGACCAGGTTCTCTCTGTGTTTAGGGGTAAAACAAACATTTTAAAAACCATGGATTAACAATATCCTCCCCAATCTCCACTCAGAAATCTAAAACCTTCTGCTTCCAAAGGTCTTAGAGAAGATACCTGGAAAAAACTTTAATTCTATTGTATTACAGGATTTCATGGTATGCTTAAAATAGGTTATAGCAATTTTTTAAAAAACTATTAAATTATGGTCTACCATAAACACTTTCAAGACTTCATTCTCAAAGTTTCAAATCAAAATATCACATATAGAGACAGGATTTTTTTTTAACTTGAACTTTTAATTCAAGTTTCCAGTTAGTCCTTCAAATGGCCCAATGTGACAGAAGGGAATAAGAAGGTAGGACAACTTGAAAGGCCTTTCTCCCTTCAGTCCACAAAGAACTGGACGGGAAATGTGGGAAGCCTTCCTTTAACCTCTGAGAACTACTTTTTATGCAATTAGGAGATAGGTCAACAACCGGGTTTCAAAGCCTCAAAATAAACATACCACTGGGGGTGCACTAGCAATGATATTTTAATATAAATGGCCTTTTAGGGAAGAGCAAAGTTAATTTTGTATGGCTAACCGCTCTAGAAAGGCATTCAAAGCAAACACACACAGTACAAAACTGCCATATTTCATCCAAGCCAAGATACCAACATTTGTAAGATATATCCCAGAGATGGTAAAATTTGGGAAAAAACGTGCATCTTAGAGTAGATGAAATACGGTAAGTATGTGATAATTCCAGCTTCGGGGGTTATCCACTACATCATTTCAATTAGAACTGCAAACTACAATTCACCTCCTGAAGCCCGGTAAATGAAACATATGGTTAAATCTATACTTGACCACACAGAATTTCAGGCAATTATCTTAGTGTGTGGGGTAACAAAGTCTAGGTGGTTTCTGTATAATCAATCCTTTACATTCTGGGAGGGATATTTGTTGTCATCAACAACTTTTTATTAAGACCTCAAGGAGAAAACACAACTGAATGACAGTTATGTTTTCATATCAGGATTCTTACTTTGTTAATTAATTTTTTAAATAGATTTTCTATGTTGATTTTTTAAAGTTAAGACACAGTTCACATACCATAAAATTTACCATTTTAAAGCATGCAATTTAGTGGATTTTAGTGTGCAACCATCATCACTATCTAATTCCAGAACATTTTCATCACCCCATAGAGAAGCCCAGACCCATTAGCAGTCATTCCCTATCCTTTTCCCGCCTCCCTCTTCCCCACCATGCAAGCCGCTGGCAACCATTAATTTACTTTTGGTCTCTATAGCCTTGCCTATTCCAAATATTTCACATAAATGGAATCATATAACCCTAACACTGACCCTAACCCTTTTGTGTCTGCCTTCTTTCATTTACCATGTTTTTGAGGTTTATCCAGGTTGTAGCACATGTCGGTACTTCATTTATTTTTATGGCTGAATAATATTCCATTGTATAGATATACCACATTTTGTCAAACCGTTCATCAGCTGATGAAGATTTGGGTTGTTTCTCCTTTGGGGCTCTTATGAATAATATTACCGTGACCATTCACATACAAGTTTCTGCGTAAACATACATCCTCAATTCTCTTGGGTATAGGAGTGGAATTTCTGGGTCATATGGTAGCTTTATGTTTAACTTTCTGAGGAACTGCTACGTATTTTTGAAAGTGGCTGCACCATTTTACATTCTCATCAGCAATGTATGAAGGTTCCAATTTTTCCACATCCTCACCAACATTTATTATTACACTTTCGAAAAATATAGTCATTCTCATGAGTGTGAAGTGTCATCTCACTGTGGTTTTGATTTGCATTTCCCTCACGGCTAATGAAGCTAAGCATCTTTTCACACGCTTATTGGTCATCTTTGTTGCATAAACATCTGTTAAAATCCTTTGCCCATTTTTCAGTTGGGTTGTCTTTTAATTGTTGGGTTGTAAGAGTTCCTCATATATTCTGAATACTAGACTACTATCAAATACAGATTCGCAAATATTTTCTCCAATTCTATGTATTGTCTTTTCACTTTCTTGATAGTATCCTTTGAAGCAAAAAATTTAAAATTTTGATCAAGTCCAATTACGCTACTTTATGCAATTAGAGATATGTCAACAACCAGGTTTCTGGTTTAAATGATTTCTGTTTAATTCTATAGTTACAAAAGAGACAACATCTACAAAGTAGAAAAATTACAGAATGCATAGTCAGAAGACACCCAATTAATTTTCTCATGAGACATTTATTATAAAAGAATTGTTCTTCTATACAAGTTAGGGCAAAACTGCTTGACAAGACATCAAAGTAAATCTGAGCAATTTCTTTGACAGTGAATAAAAGTTAGGACCATCTCTACATGGCCTACCTGCTTATAGAATTTTCATATTTTTAAATATTTTAGAATCTGTATCTTGACTAAATGCTAATATTATTAATTCACAGAACATCTTTGCATGGAATCATTTCTAAGGAATGTGGAGTTATACAAACATATTTCCCCTGTGACATCTCAAAACATGCTCAACCATTAAAAGAAAATTAATTTAAAAGACATCTGTGCCAATATGTGTATTTGCTTCTTCTACAGAGAGCTACAACAGCCAGAACCTCACTTTGGTAATAATAAAAAACGCTATGGTGACTTCCAAGCACCGTATAGTTTTTAAATGGAAAACAAACTGGAGAATCTTTGAAGGTTTGTCAGAAACTGCAACGTCTGGGTGGCAAGTGGGATTTCACTGGGCCCAAGGGACATTGCAAAACCCTCTTCCCAGCCATCTGTTGCTTTGTATCTGCAATTCTACTGGAAGCCAGTCAAAAAGAGGATAACAAGTGAAAACTATTTTGGCAACAAAATGAAAAATAAGAAACCCGAAACAAACATCTCCCCACAAACAGATTTTCTGTTGGATTCAAATCATACATGGCAGCAATTTTTAGAAAATGTACAAGCTAAACTCACTGAAAATGCCGAGAGAGATAGAATGAAGAATGAAAGGAAACCAGGAACGGACCCCTCTCCAGGAAGCAACTTGTCTGTTTAGTTGTTTTTCCTCATAAGACAGAAGTTCCTTGAGGGCAGAGACCAAGTCTTCTTCACTCTGTCCTCCTAGAACCTCAGGTATGGCTAAATATGTTAGGAGATGGTATAGGAAAGGATCATATGATACAGATAGGAAATAAATAAGCTTGAATGAAAATACCTACAGTATGTGATTTGGGATGGGGAAAGAACAGTGACTGTGGAAGTGGTATTCTAGCATGAGGTCTTTAACAGCCGTTCATTCACTCATTCAGCAAATACTTGTGGAGAACTTACCATGGGTACTGTCTTACATGCCAGGGATACAACTATAAACAAAATGAATCAAATCCCTGCCCTCATGGAGCTTACAATTAAATGCTAATATTTATGGAGCATTGATCTGTGCCAGGCATTGTATTCAGAGCTTCATATGTGATCTCTCCTTTGATCTTCATGCCACTCCTACGGGATAAGCTGCTATTATTATTCTCACCTCACAGGTGAGACAACTGAGGTTTAGGTTTAGGGACTTGCCTAGGTCCAGGAACCAGTGACTCAAACAAAGGTCTGCCTAGCCACTGAAACTCTAATCTTCACAGCTGCACACTCCATCGGAGATTTATGTGACTCTAAGACCACAATCTTATAGCTGCTGTCATGCTGTTTAATTTTGGGTGGCAATTATACAAATGAGTGTCATACCATCTTGTCCTATATTATACCAGTATAGTCATTAACAGATGAGAGAGAAAGCCTCAAGATTTGTAAAGTTTAAAGCCATGGACTCCAAAAAGGAAACTGTGTGTCTGTTTGATTGTTGTCGAAAGGAGAGAGGAAAGAGTTAGGAGATACAAAGTTAAAAGAGATATTCATATGGGAAGAAACAATGCTATGAGTTTTTCTAAGATGGAAAAGTGCTATCTCCCAACGGAAATAAAGAATTGACTCTTGTCACCTAAAGAAAAGAAGAAAATAGGTAAAAGAAGAAACTGGCAAACTCTGTGCTAGGGAGGTGTGTAAATCCCAAAGTGACTATTAACAGGAGATTGAGAATGCAAAAAGAAATTAAAAAACACTAGAGTATACATTATCTCTGATGGTCTTTCAGTAATTCAGACCCTGGAAAATAACTTATATTTTCATAATCCTCCAAGAATATCTACATAAATCTGATTGTTACATAAAAGTTAATTATGGGTTATTGTTCTATCAAATGTAAGTTTATTTCAACCTTCAGTTCAAAAATTTAGAACACCCAAAGTCCCTCTTGAGTCCTGTGGCTACAGCTTTCATAAAAACAGCTTAGGTGGCCTGTGACAGAACACAGGCAGACTGAGTATTTCTGGGAGAAAAGATACACTCTGAAGTATATGGCTATGGAGTCTGGTACTTTTTAATCTGTTTTAGCAATATCACATCTTCACTATTAAGACACAGTTGGTCATGCCTTTTTTTCTAATTATAATAATTTATAGCTTTTCTCTTAAAAGTAATTCTTATAGTTTTCATTCTTCTGGGATATCAAAACTCTCAAAAGATGTAGAGATTTAGTAATTAGAGAAATACAAATCTCCCAAGGTCAAAATCAACATCACTGAAGGTTTTTAGGTAAGTGTGGCAAACAAGGAGACATTAAAATGACAACAGAATGCTATACATGTAAAATAATCCCAGTGAATCAGAGCTAAATGAGAAGTTGCCGTATGATGTGCAAATTGCAGCCCAGAGGTGTGCTTCATTTCACTGAACAAATCTTTACATAGTATAGTATAACAGGCTTTGTGCTACACATATGTAGACAGAGACATAATGGCACATTCTCAGCCTGTGATGAATTTACATTACAATTTGTTAAAATACATCATAATATACCATGTAATATTAATTAATATTAATATAACATGATAATACACTATGTAATATTAATTTATTACGTGAAAAAAGCCAGGCAAAGTCCAATGCTAACATTTGCATAAAAAGGGGGAAATGGAGAAGAAAATATATATGAGTTTATGTATATATATGTATATATACATACACACATATATGTGTATGTATATATGTATATATACACACACACATATATACATGTGTGTGTGTGTGTGTGTGTGTGTATATATATATATATATGTATATATCTCTTCAAGAAAACCCAACATGTATCTGTTGTGCTTATTTCAATTGTCTCCAGAAAGATAAAAGGTGTACCAGGATATTGCTTCCACCATTTCTACCATGACCATTAACGTTAGAAATACAAAAGCAGTAAACAATTACAAGTCTTCCCCACTTTTCCAAATCACTGATGTCACTCACAGGACTGTTTCAGCAACCTATTTTTTCCACATGGGATCACAAAATTTCACAAAGCTGAGAGTTGAAATAGAAAAGCATAAACTATCATTACATTCCTCCTACTCTGTGCCTACTGCACACATAATTATCAGCCATTTCCCTCATTAAATGCCCCCTAGTGGGTGTTAATGTAATGGAAGGTTTCATTCCTTAATAAAAAAAAGTATTTATGGATAAGCGGTATGTGAACGTTTATAAAACCCTGGGCATGACACTGAATTGAACCTCATCCCAGTTATGTGAAAATGGAAATATAAAGGAAAAACTTAGTGTAGAAACACCAGAAATACCAATAAATGATGGTACATGTAAATTAAAAGGAAGCCAAAGTGGTTATCAGGGAACTGGTGGAGAAAATGAAAGTAACAGGAGTTTTATCTGTCATGTTAGTTAGTAACCAGAGTTCTTAGCCTCACTTTTGCTAAGTGGTTACTTCTGTGGTGGTTAAGAATCCAGGGATTAAATTACCAATAATTATTACCTGAGTGAGCTTGGGTAAGTTATTTAACTTGCTTCAGTTTCCTCATTTGTTCAAAGCAGGATAATAATAGAAACCAGTTAATACGGCTCCTATGAAGAATAAATAAATCATTTGGAATAGTGCCTGGCACAGATGTGCACAATAAATATTATCTACTATTATTATTTACTACATTCTAAAAGTATCAGCATTCCAAATGATGGTCCTGGGGTTATTAAGAATCAGAAATAAAGATGATACAAACAGATGAAGAGGCATACCATGTTCTTGGATTGGAAGAATCAACATTGTGAAAATGACTATAGTACCCAAAGCAATCTACAGATTCAATGCAATCCCTGTCAAACTACCAATGGCATTTTTCACAGAACTAGAACAAAAAATTTCACAATTTGTATGGAAACATAAAAGACCCCAAATAGCCAAAGCAATCTTGAGAAAGAAAAACGGAGCTGGAGGAATCAGGCTCCGTGACTTCAGACTATACTACAAAGTTATAGTAATCAAGACAGTATGGCACTGGCACAAAAACAGAAATATAGACCAATGGAACAGGATAGAAAGCCTAGAGATAAACCCACACACATATGGTCACCTTATTTTTGATAAAGGAGGCAAGAATATACAATGGAGAAAAGACAGTCTCTTCAATAAGTAGTGCTGGGAAAACTGGACAGATACATGTAAACGCATGAAATTAGAACACTCCCTAACACCATACACAAAAATAAACTCAAAATGGATTAAAGACCTAAATGTAAGGCCAGACACTATTAAACTCTTAGAGGAAAACATAGGCAGAACACTCTATGACATAAATCACAGCAAGATCCTTTTTGACCCACGTCCTACAGAAATGGAAATAAAAACAAAAATAAACAAATGGGACCTAATGAAACTTAAAAGCTTTTGCACAGCAAAGGAAACCATAAACAAGACGAAAAGACAATGCTCAGCGTGGGAGAAAATATTTGCAGATGAAGCAACTGACAAAGTATTAATCTCCAAACTTTACAAGCAGCTCATGCAGCTCAATATCAAAAAACAAACAACCCAATCCAAAAGTGGGCAGAAGACCTAAATAGACATTTCTCCAAAGAAGATATACAGATAGCCAACAAACACATGAAACAATGCTCAACATCACTAATCATTAGAGAAATGCAAATCAAAACTACAATGAGGTATCACCTCACACCAGTCAGAATGGCCATCATCAAAAAATCTACAAATAATAAATGCTGGAGAGGGGGTGGAGAAAAGGGAACCCTCTTGCACTGTTGGTGGGAAGGTAAATTGATACAGCCACTATGGAGAACAGTACGGAGGTTCCTTAAGAAACTAAAAATAGAACTAGCATTTGACCCAGCAATCCCACTACTGGGCTTATACTCTTAGAACACCATAATTCAAAAGAAGTCATGTACCACAATGTTCATTGCAGCACTATTAACAATAGCCAGAATATGGAAGCAACCTAAGTGTCCATCGACAGATGAATGGATAAAGAAGATGCGGCACATATATACAATGGAATATTACTCAGCCATAAAAAGAAAAGAAATTGAGTTATTTGTAGTGGGGTGGATGGACCGAGAATCTGTCATACAGAGTGAAGTAAGTCAGAAAGAGAAAAACAAATACCATAAGCTAACACATATATATGGAATCTAAAAAAAAAACAAGGTTCTGAGGAACCTAGGGGCAGGACAGGAATAAAGACGCAGACGTAGAGAATGGACTTGAGGACACGGGGAGAGGGAAGGGTAAGCTGGGACGAACTGCGAGAGTAGCATGGACTGACATACAGTACCCAATGTGAAATAGATAGCTAGAGGGAAGCAGCCACATAGCACGGGGAGATCAGCTAGGTGCTTTGTGACCACCTAGAAGGGTGGGATAGGGAGGGTGGGAGGGAGATGCGAGAGGGAGGAGATATGGTGATATATGTATATGTATAGCTGACTCACTTTGTTATAAAGCAGAAAGTAGCACACCATTGTAAAGCAATTATACTCCAGTAAAGGTGTATTTAAAAAAAAGAATCAGAAATACCATCACAGCTGTAAGAGACTAAATAAATTATATAAATAAAGAAATCTGTGCACATGCATGCATGTATATAGAGAAACAGTTTCTTTTTTTTTTTTTTTTTTTTGTGGTAAGCGGGCCTCTCACTGTTGTGGCGTCTCCCATTGCGGAGCACAGGCTCCGGACGCGCAGGCTCAGCGGCCATGGCTCACGGGCCCAGCCGCTCCGCGGCATGTGGGATCTTCCCGGACGGGGGCACGAACCCACGTCCCCTGAATTGGCAGGCGGACTCTCAACCACTGCGCCACCAGGGAAGCCCGAGAAACAGTTTCTTAATCTGATTATTCAATTAGTCATAAGAAAATTTTTCTATCCAGGCTAGTTAGCAAAATTTAATTGCCTTCATTAAATGAGGTGTTGAAAAGTCATTAGGACTACATTACAAATTCCTATTATCAAAAAGATTCTTTAAAAGGTATTCTGACAAAATACGCATGAGAATAAGACTTGGATGAGGGACGAATAGCTGGAGATGAACAAACACAGAAAGTTCCCTACGGAATCTCATATGGCCTCAGCCAAACCCAGCAAGTATCAAGAGATTGTAGAAACTGAACTTCTGGTTTTATTTCAGCCTTATTCTGGGTCCTGAAAATTCCCTTTCTTTTTTAGTATTTTCTAGTAACTCTCTTTTCTAGTGAGTGTAAAGTTTACTAATGTTGGAAGTAATGTCTAAAAAAGTTTGTAAGTTGTCACTGAAATCTCATGACTATACAAATGCTCAGAGTTTTAGCATAAATAATCATCACTACCCCAAACTGTGTTGCCGAATGAACCACGCAAACCCACAGCTGTGAGATTAAGTACAGAAAGGACAGATCTCCACTTCTGGCACAACTTCAAATGCCTCATCAGAGACAGAGAAATGTCAAACACAAAGTTTACACTGAAGCACTGCAGCTCCCAGGGACAGGGAAGAAACTACCAGTGCGTTCTGTATGGTAAACTACTTAACACACTTCACCCCTCATGCATTGTAAAAAGGACTGGCTTGCAGAAACTCAGTTTGAGTGACTTTACGGGGCTACATGAGTCACTATCGTGTTGTGCGGAAACCCAGCTTGACAAGCTGCACATCCAAATGTGGCTGTTCCAGTAAGATCTGGTGTGATCTCTGGTCCTGTTCCTTTCTCTGACCGTGGTTATACCATTCCTGTTGCACTAATCCAAAGAGCAACTCACAGAGCTTCCAGAATGATATTCTCCTTTTAATAATAGCTGATCTTCTGAATTCTGGATGGCGAAGGTTCTAGTGGATTCTAGTCCACCGTACATGTGTAAAGTTTCAACCTTATCTGCTGACACAGAGAAAGTTACTCATGGAAGAACTATCTTTGATGCATTGCACACAGTCTGGCTGTGCTGAGATAGTTGTTTGAAATGAAGAAGCAAATGTGTTAAGCATTGCTTGTAAATAGAAATGTTAAAAACACTGGTTGAAGTTAAAAGATATAATGGTAGAGAAAACTCCATTTACAGTAACAATGAAAAAGGTAAACTTAAGGGAGGACAGAGGAGATGCAGCAGGCACGGAGGGCTCGTGCCAAGGCCACATTAACAAAAACAAAAAACAAACAAACAAAAAAAACCATAAGAAGTTTCTTCTTAAGGGAAACTCAGAGTGCACCTGCCCCCAGATTTTGGCACCCAAGGCAAAAGGGATGTCAATTTCCTATCCAGGCTTCTTGTTGGAAGATTTCTTTCTTCATTTTTGGAAAGTTTTCTCCTTGTTAGAAAGTTTCTGGAGCACAGAGAGCCAGCTGCCATATCATGAGGACACTCAAACAGCCCTATGGAGAGGACCATGTAGTGGGAAACTGAGATCTCCAGGTAACAGCCTGTTAGGGACAGAGGCCACCTGGCAATATCCTTGTGAGTGATCTTGGAAGCAGATTTTCCAGTGGTGGTAAGGCCTTTAGATGACTGCAACCCCAGCCAACACCTTCACTGCAGTGTCATGAGAGATCCTAAAACAGAACCATCCAGCTAAGCTGCTCCTGCTTTTTTAACCACGGACATAATAAGAAAATAAATGTTTGTGTTTTAAGCCATTAAAAAAAAAAAAGGAAAGGGTAAACTTAAAAAGAACTTAAATAAACTTGAAAAGCTTAAAACTTATGTGAAAAACACTGTTTTAAAACACGGCTCTAAAACACAATTGCAGATTTGAACGAATGGAAAGATATCCCTGGTTCTTGGTTAGGACATCTCCATCTCAACATTATCAAAATATACCTGTGATCTCTAAGTCAATTTATAAATTTTGTGAAATCCCAATAAAAACACCAAGGAGCCATTTTTTTCTGGAAATAAACAAATTGACTTTACTAAATACTAAAGTTCATATGAAAAAATAACTGCACAAGATTATCTAAGGAAAACAATGTAAAGAAAGAGCTGTGAGGGAATAGCTAAAAGAAATATTAAAACCTACTACAAAGTCTCTATAACTAAAATGGTGTGGTCTTGGAGCACAAATAGACCTATGAAACAGAAGAGCAAGTCCAGAAGGAGAGCTGACAGATGGAAGTTAGTATATGATAAGGTGCATCCCAAAATGTGGGAATAAAGATGGCTTTTTAATATAGGGTATTTGGACAACTGGATAGTCATTTGAAAAATGATAAATTTTGATCCACTCTTCATGTTGCCCATAAGCACAAACTCCAAATTAATAAGATATTTTTAAAATAAAATTATGCAATTAATTTTTTTAAATGGGTGAATTCTTAAATAATTCTTCTATAACCTGAAAGTTAAAAAGGCCTTCTAATTATGACTCAAAATCCAGATGCAATTTAAAAAGACTGATATATTCAATTATCTTAAAAAAAATGCACGGCAAAAAACACTGTATGCAAAGACAAAAGACAACACATTAGAAGAAAATATTTGCAAGTACATCCTAGATAAAGGACTAATATCCCTAATTTATAAAGAACTTTAAAAAACTGATCAAAAACAGACCAAAAATATTATAGAAAGATGTACAAAAGATATAAATAAAAAATTCTCATGAAAGATATAAATGACATTAAAATATGATAAGATGTTCAACTTCACTTAAAAGAGAAATCATATTAAAACAATATTGAAATACCTCACCCATCAGATTGGCCAAAAATCAAAAGCTTGACAATACAGTTTGTTGTGAGGCTAAAGAGAAACAGGCCTTCTCCTACATGGCTGGTGGGAAGGTAAAAGGGTACAACCCGTATGGATGGAGAATTTGGCAATATCTAACAAAACTAAATCACTTACCCTTGACCCAGCAATACCATGACTACAGTTCATCCTGATCATATATTTCCAACATGTATACATAGGGTTACCCATTGCACCATCATTTGTAATCACAAAATATTAGAAATTACCTAAATATCCAACCACAGGATGTGGTTAAATAAAGTATGGTGCATTCGCACCATGAAATATTAGGCGAAGGTAGTAAAGAACAAGAAAGCTCTCTGTGAACTAATATGGAATAATTTCCAGGACATATTAAGTAAAAAAAGCACAGTATAAAACAGTACATACAGTATGCTGCCCCTGTGTAAGAAAAAGGGGGAAGTAAGAAACCATACATTTCCCTGCTTATTTTTGCAAAAGGAAACACAGGAAGAATAAATCAGAAACCAGTAAAATTGGTTACCGACAAAGGAATGAATGAGGTGGGTGGAATACAAGTTGAAAGCGATGGAGGAGTGAGTAACATTTCTGAACACATCTTCTGTATAATTTTAAATGTGGAAGAATGTTAATGTTGCACATATTCAAAAGTACAATTAAATCAATAAACTTCGCAGAGAACCCTGAAACTGAATGCAAACAAATAAACATATGATCCCAACTGAAAAACAGAACCATGTTGTGGCACGGGTGGGCAGGTGACGGAAGAAGTGATCCAAGTAACTTGAGAACACAATGCTTTGATAAATACCTTCAGTCCGGGAAGAAAAAGAACTGCAAGCAAACCTTGAACTATATTTCGTAGGCTTCGTTTTCATAGTGCTATGAGTATAGCAATTCTGAAACTGCTTTTTTCTTTTCGTTTGTGCACTGTAGGATTAAGCAAATGGAGTAAATGTGTTGATGCTGCTGAGAGACAGGGCTCTCGCTGTGAAAAAGTGAAATGCATTTTTTTAAGGAACCTCCATACTGTTCTCCATAGTGGCTGTATCAATTTACATTCCCATCAACAGTACAAGAGGGTTCCTTTTTCTCCACACCCTCTCCAGCATTTATTGTTTTTAGATTTTTTGATGATGGCCATTCTGACCAGTGTGAGATGATATCTCATTGTAGTTTTGATTTGCATTTCTCTAAATTAATGATGTTGAGCATTCTTTCATGTGTTTGTTGGCATTCTGTATATCTTCTTTGGAGAAATGTCTATTTAGGTCTTCTGCCCATTTTTGGATTGGGCTGTTTTTTTGTTATTGAGCCTGCTTAAAAAACTACAAATAGAACTGCCATACGACCCAGCAATCCCACTACTGGGCATAGACCCTGAGAAAACCATAATTCAAAAAGAGTCATGTACCACAATGTTCATTGCAGCTCTATTTACAATAGCCAGGACATGGAAGCAACCTAAGTGTCCATCAACAGATGAATGGATAAAGAAGATGTGGCACATATATACAATGGAATATTACTCAGCCATAAAGAGAAATGAAATTGAGTTACTTGTAGTGAGGTGGATAGACCTAGAGTCTGTCATACAGAGTGAAGTAAGTCAGAAAGAAAAAGACAAATACCGTATGCTAACACATATATATGGAATCTAAGAAAAAAAAAGGTCATGAAGTACCTAGGGGTAAGATGGGAATAAAGACACAGACCTACTAGAGCACTGACTTGAGGATATGGGGAGAGGGAAGGGTAAGCTGTGACAAAGTGAAAGAGTGGCATGGACATATATACACTACCAAACGTAAGGTAGATAGCTAGTGGGAAGCAGCCGCATAGCACAGGGAGATCAGCTCAGTGCTTTGTGACCACCTAGAGGGGTGGGATAGGGAGGGTGGGAGGGAGGGAGACGCAAGAGGGAAGAGATATGGGAACATATGTATATGTATAACTGATTCACTTTGTTATAAAGCAGAAACTAACACACCATTGTAAAGCAATTAGACTCCAATAAAGATGTTTAAAAAAAAAAAGTGAAATGCAAATATGGAATGGGACAAAGGCAAGGAGGAACCCTGGGGGTTGGAGTAGAATGGCAGGTACATATAGTCATCTACTAGACATATATATAGTTATATAACTATATAACTAATGATATAACTATATATAGATATAACACCCATTTTCTAATGTATATATGCTTCTAATATGAATTTGTATGTATGTGCGTTTTTATTTATTTGTATGTATGTTAAAAAAATTATTTTTTTCCTAATTTTGTCTGCTGAAGGGCCTAGAGGCTATGACACATCATTAACAATGAGTATACCTAGTGCCTAGATCTTGGTTTCTATATACCACTCCCCACTGAAAGGAACCAGGGAATTTAAAAAAAAAAAAAAGGGTGATTCCAGGGATGAAGCAAGAAAGGCATAAGATGAGCCTGGAATATCTTGCTGTGCCAGGAAGTAAGGAAATGTCCCAAAATAATGAGGCATGTCAAATGCATATGGGAGCCAGCTTGAAGAGGCTAACACCTGCCAAATCTGAGACAACTGGCACCAAAATTAGTGAATTATAATACATTGATTCAATAGGAATCCATACTGATAATAAATAGATAAATATATACACAGACAGCTAGGGGAGAAGAGAGCTTTTCCTTCTCGTAGAATGTCAACTAAGGAGTAGAGATATGGTGGAGTTAAACACCATTTTTTTGGTAGCCATCACTGTAAGAACGGTATGAGCAAGAATCAATGGGTGATAGTTTTATGTGGAGCAAGATATGTGCATTGTTTCAAAGCAAATGACCATAAATTGCTTTATTAGTTGCAAGGGAGAACACAGTAACTATATTACAGGAAGAAACCCAACAAAACCTTGACCAGGTGATTAACATCACACCTGAAGAGGGATGGTTCTGTATATGGTACCCTGAGAAATCTACAACTTAACTTACGTAGTATCCTAATGGAGGGGAACGGTGCGTAAACTGAATCTAACCCATTGAATAAGTGGATGGAGGATGGTGGAAGCCAGGTTTCTAACTGTTGGTGTGGAAGTATACAGAAGACCAAGGGGAATGAGGTTAGAATGAGCCACATGGTAATGAATCAGAGTTGGAGACATCAGTATAAACTAATGTTTAGCTTAATCTGAATAGAGATGGTTTTATAATGGAAATATTCATAAATGTGTATATTTACATGGCTTTATATACATACATATATTTCCTTGCTTTGTTAGCTGAGAGGGTCTAGAAGAATAACATCCCAACAGCAGTGAGCATACTAAGCACCAGATGTTGATTTCTAATACCATTCTCCAGTGAAAGGAACCAGGGCTCCTTGAAGAAATAGCTGATTCTAGGACTGAGGCAGGAAATGTAAAGAAAACCCATAACTCCAGGCTAATCATGAGAAAAACATGAGAAAAATCTCAGTTGAGGAACATCCTACAAAATACCTGCACAGTACTCCTTAAGAACATCTAGGTCATCAAAAATACCGAGTCTGAGAAATTGTCATAGCCAGGAGAAACCTAAGGAGATATGATGACTAAATGTAATATGGAATCCTGGAGGGATCCTGGAACAGAAAAAGAATATTAGGCAACACTGCTAATTTTACTATTTAAAAATTTCCAGGACTTCCCTGGTGGCGCAGTGGTTAAGAATCTGCCTGCCAATGCAGGGGATACAGGTTTGAGCCCTGGTCCAGGAAGATTCCACATGTCGCAGAGCAACTAAGCCAGTGTGCCACAACTACTAAGCCTGCGCTCTAGGGTCCGTGAGCCACAACTGCTGAAGCCCGCACGCCTAGAGCCTGTGCTCTGCAACAAGAGAAGCCACTGCAATGAGAAGTCCACACACCGCAACGAAGAGTAGCTCCCGCTCACTGCAACTAGAGAAAAGCCTGCGTGCAACAACGAAGACCCAGTGCAGCCAAAAATAAATTAATTTAAAAAATAATATTGTTTTAACAGATTTCCATATTTGAATATATTAATTTGGGTTTCTGATTTGTTGCATGGATTTTATGAACGATTATATTTCAAGACCACTTGTATTTCACAGTTTATCATGTTCAAAAACCAATGTCATATAAAGATTAAGATAAAACATTTATTGTTCTATTCTTGAGTGTATTAGGAAGTAACTGCATACTTAGTATCATGATGAGTACATTCCGGAAAGTGAAAGAAGTAAAAAGTATGAGCTCCCTATTCTCAAGAACAAGCTACAGAGGGAAGTAGGAGGTTAGTCTAAGATAAAGTGCACTTAAAAATAACCACAGTGAAAGTCATTCAGAACTCCTCGGCAGAAGTGGAGAAGGCTTCATGGACTGGTGGATATTGAGCTAGGCCTGGAATTCTGATGTCAGTAGAAGGTATGGAAAAGGGTTTATGGAAGGACTTTGGAGTTCTACTTTATGAATCACTTTGCTATACTGCCCTGCAATAAACATCACTCAAAAAATGATTAATGACCAAGTGAATGGATGAAAGAAAGAAGAAGGGAACGTAGAATGGAAGAAAGGAGGGAGAGAGGAAGGAAGGAATCAGGATGCACTAAAATCTCTAAAGAACTTTAACCCTACAACATCAAGCTTCTAGCCTTAATGCATAAATTAATTTAAATGGAAGCATTTAGATACGATTCTCAACTTTGATTTTAACATCACCTCACTATAAGCATGACTGGGATTTACTGTGCAGCCAGTAGGGCTCAGGATCCCAGGCCCATATAGGTGAGCAGAGAAAGTAGGAGTCCTGGCATCTGCCATCAAAGGGTCTGCAAGCACCATCTGAGCCAAGTGGGAGCCCTGACCATTTGCAATGTAAGCTCTCCAGCCTATTCTCCATTCCAGGGACATAAACTATTCTCAGTACGTTCTACTGAAGTAGTGTGATATGGCAGTTAAGGGTACAAGTTTGGGAATGAGGTCAGGTTGGAATTCCTGGTTTGCCACTCACTAGCAAAGCTTTGTTATTTCCCCAAGCTTTAGTTTCCTCATGCAGAAAGTGGAGACTAGTAGATTCTTTGGGATCACGGAGGATTATTCCATCCACCTCTAAACCCGGTTTCTCTAATCCACCCATTTCTGTCAATTGCTACTGCCTAAATCAAACTACCATATTCTCTAGCCTACACTACTGGGACAACAGTGTTCTCACTGTTGTCCCAGTAGTATAGGACACCTATTCTTACTTACTATCTCACCTATGCTTACTCATTCTCACTCCCACCCCATCCACTCTTCACACCAACCACAGGATCCCGTTTAAAGTACAAATCTGATTACATCTACTCAAAACCTCTTGCTGGCTTATCATAGCTCTTAGAATAAAACCCAAACCCCTTTAACTTACAAGACCTCGTATAATTCTGTTTACTCCCATTACTTCAGTCACATTTGCCTTTCCATCTACTTCCCAACCCCAATCCCTCTGCCTTTTGCTTAAGAATTCAACCCAAACGATGTCTCTTAAGGAAGCCTTCCTTGACCTCAAGACAAACCTGGTGATCTTAATGCTGCTCCCCAAATATTTCTGGGTTTCCTTCTTCTAGGCACACAGCAGAACTACTCCTCCTGTCCCCTGTAAGTTAGGACTGATCATATCCTCACTCTGGTCAATGAAATGTGAGCAGAAGCTACGGTTACTTCTTGGTAAAAGGTTCAACAGTCAGTCCTGTCTTCCATGCTTTTTCCTCTTCTCCCGAGAATGGCCATGTGCTTGTTGGTGGCTGCTCTGTCAGCCTGTGTCCCTGATTGAGGAAGACAAAAATACTAACACAGAAGAAAGCCTTCAGCCCACTCTTTGATGGACATGCAGTATAAACAAGAAATAAATTTCATTGGTTTAAGCCACTGAAAATTTCAGGTTGTTTTTTATTTCAAAATAATCTATCCTATCATGACTGGTAGATTTTAAATTAGAAACCCCACTAGAATGCTCTCCCCATTAATAGTCTCCTCTGTAACACTTTTCACACTGCAATCACATAATTACATGGGAGTCATTTGTTTAACAACCCTTCTGCTAGAATACAACCTCCACCAGGGCAGGGAACTGTTCTCTTGCTCGCTTCTAAGCCCAAGCACTTCACACGGTACCTAACATAATTCTCAATAAAAACTGCATGAATGAACAAATCAATTCAATGAGATGATGTGTATAAAGTTATTAGTATAGAACAAAGATCTAGAAAGTGCTCAATAATGATGAGCTATTATTTTTTCTTTTCTTCTTATTTTTTATATAACTATATAATTATAACAATTTAATTAACAACAGTTTAGTGTGATGATTAAGAGTTGGACTCTGAACCAGACTCCCCAGGTATCTGAATCCTAGCTCCCCACTTGCTAGCTATGTGACTTGGGCAACTTAAAGTTTCTGTTCCTGAGTTTCCTCATCTGTAAAATACAGGACAATAATTGTACATGCCTCATAGGACTGTCATAAGTATTAAATTAATTAATTTGCAACAGACCTAAAATTATGCTTGGCACATATATGTAAGTAATATGTGTTTATTAAATATATACATATATACATACATACCACACATACTTTATTAATATATAACAGTGTTTAGCAGCTTCTGTTGAATATCCACTCCTCCCCAAAACAGATGCATAGAGAGGCTCTGGGTTAGATGAAGTAAGCACACCCCATCATTTATCTCCCATTACAAAACCTGTACAGAGTGCATGAAACCAGAATGCAAGAGACCAGACTTTGAAATCCCATCAAACTGGTGGGAAGTATACCATTTCCATCTCTTGTTTCCCTCAGGCTGAGCTAAAAACATCCCCAAACCCAGAAATTAGAATGACTGTAGACTTCTCATCAGAAACCACTGGAGTCCAGAAGAAAGTGAAACATTTTTTAAGCGCTAAGAGAAAAGAACTATATTCAGTGAAAGTATTCCTTAGGATTGCAGGTGAAATCAATATTTTCAGATGAAAGAAAATTAAGAAAATTCATTTTCACTAGACCTGTTTTTAATATATGTGAATAATGTTTCTATGTTCCATTTGAAGTACTAAAATATTAAGTTGATATATTAAGTATGTATATTGTAATCCCTAGAGCAACCTCTAAAAACACTATACAAAAAAATAGAGTCAGGGCTTCCCTGGTGGCACAGTGGTTGAGAGTCTGCCTGCCGATGCAGGGGATGCGGGTTCGTGCCCCGGTCCAGGAGGATCCCACATGCCGTGGAGCGGCTGGGCCCGTGAGCCATGGCTGCTAAGCCTGCACGTCCAGAGCCTGTGCTCTGCAACGGGAGAGGCCACAACAGTGAGAGGTCCACGTACCACAAAAAAAAAAAAATAGAGTCAAACAAAAAATATATAAATTAAAAATGCAATACTAAAAAGTGCTCAAACCACCCAAAAGAAGGAAGGAAAGGGAAAACAGAAGAATGAGAAATACAAGAAACAAACAGAAAACAAATAATAAAATGGTAGACCTAAATCCAAACATTTCAATAATTACAATAAATGTAAATGGTCTCAACACAGCAAATTAAAAGATATACATTATAGAAAGGATTAAAAAATAAAAGGAAAACAGGTTTATAGACAAATTGGAGCACAAGATGAAGAAAATAGTCAATATAGTTAGGAGACTTAGAAGCATGTCATTCAAGAAAAAAATTGAAAAAAATAAGATCAACCCAAAGAAGAAAAGATTGAGACACGTATCTTTAAATTATTTTTAAAAATGTACAGTGAGAACCTGCTTGTTACCCTATGCCAGATTCACGCTAGAAACTTCCACACACATAAAAGTAGTATAAGATTTGCTTTCATCCTGATTCCCAGAAGGCCGAATTAATAAGCATCAATCAGAGGTAGAAAGGTTATCAATCACTGTAAGAAGCCAAAGAGAGAGCAGACATGTTCTCTCATTGGTAATATCTTCACTAGTGCTGGACAAATATTGAAATTGGAGGATACTGTGGGAGGAACTTCTGACAAGAAGTGACACATGCCTCTTACGTACATATTTTATTGGTCAAAGTAAATCACATCACCATACCTAACTTCAGGAGACAAAGGAGCATAATCCTACCATGTACCCAGAAGGAAGAAAGGTGGAAATATTTTATGAACAACTAACAGTTATACAGGATATAAACCTGGAATCATTAGGCATGTAGAGAAGAACACGGGCAGAGGTGAAGAAGTCCGGATAACACAGTTTGAGTTTCTGGATCCAGCTGTACCTGAAGCTGGATGGCCTTGGACTCTTAGTTTATGTGAAACAATAACCTCTGTTTTTTTCCTTAATTCAGTTGGGTTTTCTTCCATGTCTGACAACTGAAAGAATCCTGAACCACATGCTTCTCAACAAACAACAGAGCCAGAACAGTACTTCTGGATTGTGAGGAAGATGGTAGAAGGAGGACAGACGTTAACATATCCTTGAAACACCAACAGGTTTTTAAGCAACCACAGAGCCTCCAGCTGCTACCACCTTGTCACATATCTTGGATTCTGTATGGGATAAAAGTTGAAAGCACTATTGGACACAGAAGGCCAAAGGTGCATTAATTGTAACTGCACCTACACAAAATTTCTGCATCTTAACAGACTCTAAAAAAAAAAAAAACAACAACAACAAAAGACCAAGGAGAGGGATTTTTTTTTTTCCTACACTCGGTGTAACTCAAAACCTGCCCAGAAACCAAATCTGTGGAAACTTGAGAGAATCCCAGGCCATGCTGGCTCCTCTTGAGTCTCTGTGTCCCAGCCCAAGGAGAGCTGAACACAAGAGCACACTTCAACTTACCACTTCCAGGATCTGTCTCACCAGCCCCAGAGCAGCTCTGAGGAGGAGAGTCTTGACTCCTGCAAGACTTACTTGAGACTATTAATCAGGTAGAGAAGGGGTGCAGCCTTGTCTTCAGAGACAGAGCCTTTGGGTAGGCAAGCCTGGGCTCAAATCCTGCCTCTGCTACCTCCCAACTGGGTGCCCTTGGGAGCTCCTTAACCTCTGATCCTCAGATTCCTCATCTGTATTGAGGATGGGGGTGGGGTGCAGTGGTGAATAGCATCTACCTCAGAGGTAATAGGTGATTTTAAAAAGGTGAAGCGTTCTCTACAAGGCCAAGCACTAACAGGCCTTCGCCTGCTACTTCCTTCCCACCCTACCACCTGCTCTGTTTCTTCTTAATTTGCAGGTGTAGAAGGGGAGGCTGCTGGTGTGCAGGCAGACTAGGAATTCTGTGCCCATTAGAGAAAGAGCTCTTGACGAGCTTTGCAAAAACTGGTCACGTCCAAGAACAAGTCCACCAACCCTGGTTTGTATTTCTGTTCATTTCTCCTTTTACACATTTCTTTACACATACAAGCAGCACAGATAATTATCTCTATATATGGAAAATCAACGAAGGGTTTCTTCAAACAGTGAGAAGATAGTAATCAGCAAGACCTATTTTTCTATCCAACCAGATGGATAGAGACTGTTAACAAATAAAACATAAAGACAAGGGGACCTTTCATGGAAGATCTTAGATTTTTTTTTTTCCTTAAAGAAAAATTTCCAGAAAGAGCACACTGGACTTCCATTTCAGTAAGCTGCACTCAATTCACCAAAAAAAACCCCACATTTATTGAGTATTTCCTGTATGCCAGGTACTAGGTAGAATGAATGGGATATAAATATGAGTAAGAAGTAATGCTGCCATTAAAATATTGTACAAGCTCCTTCAGGGCAGGGGCTTTCTCTTGTTCTCCACTGTATCCCCAGAACCCACTCCTGTCTGGCACATAGTAGGCACTCAGTAAACACATGGTGACCGGTGAAATGATGGGCTTGAGTCCATCACAGTCTACCAGGAGTTAAAAGTACATAATATCAGTCATATCCGTGACTGCATATCTCCATCTATAAGTAGATGGTGATTAGATCAAGAGGTTTGGTGAAACCTAAAATCTGAGATGAGATATGGTCACAAAGAGAGCTCATTCAAATATTTCTATCAGAAAAAGTGTTTAGAAAATGTTTTGATGACATAAGATCTCATAATTGAATACGTGGAGTTCAGTCTAGAGCACGGCACAATAATAATAATGGTAATCATGGTAACACATGATTTACTGAGTACTCACTGAGGGCAGCCCAAGCATTGGTCCTCCCCCACTGTGTGAGGGTGGTACCCGTGATTCCCAGCTTCACAGAGGAAGAAACTGAAAGCTTCAGAAACTGAAACTGAAACTGAAAGCTTCAGAAACAGCCAAGGTCACAGGCCTAATTGGCAGGGACACTTTCAATTCTGACTCTCAAATACCTCCTTCCACACCTCCCTCCCCTCTCTTTCATCCACCACACACATTTACTTCCTCTAATAACTGGCAAGGCATCCACTTTTTTTTTTTTAATGGAAGGCTTTTGTTTCAGTAGTATCCATATCACTTGGGGTTCAAAAGCCACTTTGGGAACCAAATATAACTGACAGAATTTGCTTTTCTCTTGTAGACCTGAAAGGAATCTTTAAGAAACTGGAAAGAAAAGGCCCAACACGACAATGTTGCCCCTGAAATTGAGTTTCTGTCCAAAGTAAGTAAGAGGGTGGACTAGAGGGAGAGATGGTCATAAAGCCAGTTTAAAAATCCTGTGGTTTGATGGCTAAGAAAAAAAAATCGTTCCTTAAGGTCAACAGACACTGTTAGCCTTGTGAGGACTGCCAGTGTTTGGGAGAGCCATGTCTTAGTCCTGAAGTGTGCTTTCATTTCAGAACTTTCCAAACTCCTAAAGAGTGCTGTGATCTCCTGTGGAACACAGATAAATTGAGGTATTCCAATAACACAGACAAAACCCAGACCCCTGGGGCCAATCAGCAGTGACATCAGACCAAATTCCAAAGTTGGCCTTTACCACAAGGCGCTTACACAGAAACAAGCGTCTTGTTTTCCCTCAGTAATCAGGTGTGAGAGAGTGTTGGCTTTTATAGAATAGTAATTACTATGGGAAGATAATGACCTTCCCTCACAAAGGCCTCATCTGCCTTTCATAAACAGGAAGGCAATTGGACCCTCCTGTGTGTCGCTGACAGTGTCTTTTCTATCAAATCAAAGTTGACCATAACAATTGTTCAGTGAAATCATCCCAAAAGATAAATCAAATCTCATCACTTCTTTGATTAAAACTTTCAAATTAAACATGGTTATTTGGTTATTTTGGGAGATCTGAATTAAAGTTATCAATGAGAAATTTAAAAAAAAAAAATCTTGACCATACATTAAGGGGGGAAAAAAGTATCCAATACTTTTACAATCTGGTGACAAAAGGACTTTGCTATTCTCCAAGTATTCAATGCACGTAAGACAAAACTAAATGACAAAATAGTTCTTAGTGGCTACATCCTCATAACTCAAGACAGATACGACTGCTGTTGTCACTACCACCACCAAGACAGCAGTTGTCATTTACTGAGCACTCACAATGTGCCCGGCACAGTTTTAACAATGCTATGATGTAGGTGCTACTAGGATACCCATTTTGCGGATGAGAAAATGAAGACACAGAAATGATACATAACTTGTAGGGCCCCATGATGAATAAGGATTTCGACTCAGGCAATCTGTGGAACTCTAGTCCTAAACCACTGTGACAGGGCCATTAATAACTTGTTTTGGGTCTGGTAGGGCAGAGCCAAGGTGCTAGTAACAAAATGAGGGTTCACGGTTAACACCAAAGGTCTCTGGGGCCCAGAAGTCCAGACGTGGCAGAGACGTGGGATGCAGTCCCTGTTTCACAGCCCACAGTGAGAGAAATAGACAGTATCAGGTTAGAGAGATGGTCAGACCCAAATGAACCCAAGAGGACTTTTTGCCTGGATGAGAAGAAAGAAAATTTGTTGACATTTTATAAGGTCACTAAAGTTTAAGGTCTCCAAAAGGGCTTCAATATAAAGTGGTCAAGGCATCCCATCACAAAATAAAAGTAAAGCCCCGTATTTCATGGAAAGTAAAAAAATTGCTGTCTGTCTTCCAAGCTCTGCGTGTATTTAGAGTGCCGTTAATATTCCCAAACTGCCCCATGATGTCTCTTCTTCCAGCCACACACATGACCTTGGGTCCCCAAACACCTGGACCTCTAGTTGAAGATTCAATCATTTAGCAGATGTTTGCCAAGTGGCTACTACGTGCCACAGCTTGTGCTTGACACATTCCTCTAAAAACACTTATAAATGTGTGGATCTCAAGTTCCTGTTTATAAAAACATGATGCAATGATAAGTGAACTATTTCCAAACTAGTCAGGACGGCCGCTTGTTCTTCTCTTCCATTCCGCTAACAGGCAGGTGGAGGGAGAACACAGCAGTGATGGGAAAGCAAAGCCACAAACTGCCCTGCAGCTGGGGACCCGCAGCTACTACAAGAGAAGGAAGCAAGGGACAGATGCTTGGGCCGGCTGGAGAGCACAGGCCCTTCTAAGAAGCAGCCGCGACTCAGCCCCAACCAATTCCTGCCATTCTTTACATTTTTCAAAGAGAAACCAGAAAAGAAAAACAAAACAAAACTCAAAACCCCCAGCTATTTATCTGAAGCTGCTCTATTCTAGTTTGGCTTCCAACTGAAGGTTTCACAAACACGGAGGAGGCCAAACACAACAGGGCCACAGAACAGCTGAGGCTTGCTGGATACGAGCCTGCAATCCAATTTGCTTCTGAGGTGCAGAAGGAAAGAGGCAGGCTGGCTTGGGAGAAGGCTGTCATGGGCAGTTCCTCGGGGGCCCTTCCAAGTCCACAAAAGAAGCGACTCTGAATCACGGGCAGAGCTGCCCCAGCGCTGTGCTGTGACCCGGTCACACTCGGAAGCGCACGCCGCAGAGACAAGGTCTGGAGAAGCAGCAAGGTATGTAATCTTGACTCCCTCCGTGGACGAAAGTGACATTTCAGCCAGCCCTGCCTGTGTGCTGTTTAATATTACATAAACACAACGAACTGGTTATGACTGGTGCAGTGACTGGAGATGCATTAGCGATTTGATTTTTTAAAAAGCAGAGATTAATCAAGAATACTAACATAAGCAGCTACCAGGATTGCTCTCATTTTTCTTGTCTTCTTTTCCAAAATGTGTTGTTGCTTTAAATATTTCAGCTGCCATCATCACCTCCTATTATCCATTTAAACCAGCTTCTGAAGTAACGGGATCACCTAAGGAATAACTTCCCAACACTCACTCACTTTGGTGCCAAGTAAAAAAAACCTAAAGGGAAAAAAACTCCTGGACCCTGACTTCTGAACCCTGACCTGCTGACAAGCTCCAGCTCACTCACCACAAAAGGAAAGGAAGAGTCCAAGCATAAACACTGTCCTGGCAAGAACTTCAGCCACCAAATGGAACAGCTGTGTCACAATAAACAAGGAGAAATAAACAGAGTAGATAGGTAGGAAGGAGTGACTGGAGCCACTCAGTCCGGAATTACTAGGCAACATGGCACAGAGACAAAGAACTCTGGTACTGGCCCCAGACAGGACTAGGTTTGAATTCTAGCTCCTTCACTTAATAGCTGTGTGACGGGCACTGACAGACATGGCCAGCAAGTCACCAGTTGAGTGCCTGTAAGATGCTCGCTGATACCTGAGACTCTGCCAGCTGACCTACTCCAAGTTGACAACGCCCACCCCGTTCAGTAACCTGGGACCTTGTTTAAGTGCCCTGGAAGAGAGGGTGAAGTCCCAGATGTCTCCAGTGGGGTGATGTCTCTAGGGAAAGCCCTTTCCCATGCCTGATCCAGGGGGCTCCAGATAGAACACACTGCTCCAACTCCAGACAGATCCCCAGACCTGGCCCCTCAACTCTCTGACAGAGTAGGGCTCGGATAGGACCTATAAAGCTGTATGGTGAACAGCTCTCTCCAGTGATGCCGATATAGCTGGTTTGCAGAACAGTACTTGGAAACCACTCTAGAGAAGAATCCAAATGGATCTTCACAGGCACATCTGTGGTAACAACAGTCTAAGAATTCCCATCCCAGGGAACCAGAGAACAAAGGCTCTGTGTGCTCCGGTGATAAGCCTGTTGGAGTAGAGTACTGCTGGGGTAGGGCTCTGTCCTACTAGAGGGCTGACATCTCACTGTATCATTCAGACTCTGAGTTCGGTGAGCTAGATCACCCCACAAGATGGTTCTGGGGCCATGTCTAGACATTTCTGGTGTACAATAAATATTAATTCCTATTAGTGCTGACTGGCATGCTAGGAACATGGAACCAAGCATTTGAGAAGGAGAAAGACCAACTCTATCAGTGCCCTTCTTCTCATACAGGTAAATGCATTGGTGTCTGATAACCCAAATCCACATAGTTGTACCAATGAAAGCTGAGGTTCAGGTGATTATACCCCAACGTATAAGACTTTCTTCAGAGAAAGGAAGCATAAGAAGAAAGTTCATCTCAACTACACATGGGTTAAATTTCCTTTTCTTACAAAGTTAAAAGACAATTTTTAAGTTCCAAATATGTATGTGTGAAAGAAAAATGTGAGAGTCAATTTCTAGATGAGCAAAGTAACTTTGGAGAAGAATATCTAGATTTACTCCCAAGAAGATGATATACTGTTTACAGTGTTTAGTTTAACAGGAATAGAAGAAAAAGGTTTCTGCAATACAGCAAACAGAGATTTATAAAGCAATATTTTACAGAGAATAGCACTCATTATCAAATATTCCTTTCACAGCATAACATCTCAGAACCAGTTCTAGACCCCAAAGGCCAGTCTAGCCTCCATTCCATTTGAACCAAGTTTAGGAATAGAGAAAAGTGAAGAGCATTATGAAAATATTATAACCCGGCCTTTACTTCTTCCTTCATGCAGAAGCACAATTTAAAAATGGGAGCTGAGAATACAAAGGTGAATAATAAACAGTCGCTGCCCTCAAGGAGCTTAAGGTAATAGAAGAGAAAACAAACAATAGTAGCGGTATACTGTTAAGTGTTATATACAGCAATCCAATGTGATAGGTACTATTATACGTCCATTTTAAAGATGGACTAGTGGAGGTAAAGAGAGAATAAGTAACTTGTCCAAGATCACCAGGTAGGAAGAACACACATGTGCCACTATCAAGCACATGAGAAAACATAAATGTAAGTGCCCTGGGACTGTCACAAATCAATACTGAGGCATGGGGTCACTTCGGGCTGGGATGATTAGAGAAGGAATGAGAAAGGCAATGATATCTGAGTTGCATCTAAAGAACAGGTAGGAGTTTTACAGGTAAGAATGGGAGGCAGGGAATGTATTTTATGCACAGGAAATGGTATTAAAATATAGCACAATTTAGAAAATACTTTATTGTAGAGATGAAAATAAAATTATTTAAATCCTGAGGAGAGAAAACTTAAGGGTTCTTAAACATACTATATACCTGGATCTAAAGTTTTTCTCATTCTCCTTCACTAGCATTTTGCAATTTTCCTATTCACTGTAGCAACAAAAAATTATCACATATTCTTCTATATGTATGAAAAGCAAAACGTGCTCAGGCTAGTCAGCTCCCGCCTTGAGAAGCAAAACTCTGAAGCCAGGATGCATGCTCCTGTTTCTATGAATGGGCACACATGCCTGACGATGGGGCCTCAGGTTACACATAAGCAGGCAACAGATACATGGGGCTGGGAGCAAAAACCCTCCTCCACTTTATATTAAACATTACATCCTCTAAGTCTTTTTTTTAAGTCAATGAATACTGAATAGAATGCTGTAATTTAGGAATGCTAATTTCATGACTGAACTCCCATGGTTTAGGGCCTGATTATTAGGTGTGGAGGTGGGCAGTAGAAGGGTGGGAGCAGCAGATGTGGTGCAAAAAAAAAAAAAAGTTATTTAGAAAACATTTCTGGAGAAGTGGTTCTGTCCAGGCTGGGAGGGAGGAAGGTTTGGGAGAGCAGCCGGAAAGGACTACAGAAGCTGGCTGAGGAAAGATTTGCTAAGAAACATTAGTTAGGAGGCTATAGCTGGATACTACTGACAGGCATTAAGGATAAAGGGAAGGGAATTGTGCTGAGGGGGTTGAGGGAAAACTGGAGAGATTAAGCTAGAACTCAGGGACATTTGTGGCACTGAAGACCCTCTCCCCTTAAAAGTCACCCCCTGACAACACACACCTTGCCCACCCTGTTTATATTGCACCTCTTGTACTTAGCACCACCTTAGAGGCATGTTGTCCCTTCATAAAAACTGGCTGAAATGAAAGAAGTAAGGAGGGAAGGAAGGAGAAAGAACCGCGGATTTAAAAAATAAAAAGTCTGATTGTATTAGATTACATGACACTGGTTTTCAAATCATGGTTTATACGTGACATTTACTTTCCTTCATGGAATTGGTCCGTTGAAGCCCCTTACAGTGCGAGACAAATGATCAGCCCACCTAACTACAGTTATAAGCTGCATGGATGAGACAGCCGGATTCCCAAGAATCACCATCTTGAGAGGAAGCTCTCCTGCCCCTGTGGTTCTGTCCACAGGCCAAAGAACTTCCCCAGACATTCTGGGGCTGGTTTCTTCCTTGTTATATCCAGGTTGGAAAAGAATTGTCAGAGGATCTAAAAGTTAAGTTAAAAAATGTTTTGCACTCCAGGTATGGCTGAACGGCAGGCTCACTAGCAGGCAAGGAAACAAGACGAGGGGATGAAAGAGAAGAAGGGCGAAGTAATAAAGATGAAAAAAAATAAGGGGAAATGGGGAAACAGCAAATTTAACCAAAAACCTCCAGAATTTAAAATCTGGTAGGATAAAAATATTAAAGCACAAAATAACAGTTCCATTAATGGCTGATACCATTTGTTTTCACTGCATGAAATATTTTCTTAACTATATTGCAAACAATGGGATTTCCAAACTCTCATTGATAGGGCATGGCTTCCTTTTGATATTCCATTCTCTTCTTCAACCAACCTTTCTGTTCTCCAAAGCAGAGTTCCTCTGGTAAAGCTGCAACATATCTGTAGCATTGCAGTGTCAGATGAAGCACTGGAGCTGAGCCAGAGCTGCTTTCTTATTCCCTCCTTCATTCAATAAATACTGTACTTATGAAGGGCCTTCCATGTGCCCTTGAGATACAATGGTGAACAAAACTGATGGAGTTTATGGTCTGGGGCCGGTGGGGGGTCCGGGGGGCAGGCAGACACTAATCAAATTATCACAAAAATATATAATGAACTGTTCACTAGACACATGATGAGGGTGGAGGGTGCTGAGCTAGTAAGGAGGGGCAGAGGAGGCTGAGCCTAGGACATGTGGCCTGAGCTGAGCTCTGAACGGGTTAATTGGACTAGGGTGGGGAGTTAGGGAATGTAATGTATTTAAGGAACTGAAAAGCCTGTGGCTGGAACAAAGGGTACAAAAGGATAAAAAGCCTCCGGAGTGAGAAGGTGATCATGGAAAAATGACATTCTACTGCTCTGAGAAGTCCAGTGCAGGGGGTGTGTGCCTTTGGTCCAGACACAGAGGACGCTGTGGGTGTAGCACAGTATTTGGTAACCATTTCTAGCTCCTCCCTGTACCCTGGAGAGTAATGACCCAGATATTTTTTCAGCCTGACCATGTTCATTTTTGCTCTTCCATTATTTTAAGCAAAACACTGATTATTTTTCACTGCCAAATTGGAAAACAAGAGCCATGTCCTTAAAAAGGCCCATCAAAAAGCCAACAAATCTATGTTCCCAGAACTTTTCTCCGGATCTTTCACATGTTGAATCTGTATTTTAAAAAATGATAAGGCATAAATTGGCTCAAGAGAGAACTGCAAAGACAAAAGCAATAAGGAAGTAATTAGAGATCTGATATTTTGATTGTAATTTGCACATACCCTACCAAGAAGTTCCAACAAATACACCCTGGTGGTTTTGTTCTATTCTAAACTCTGGGTATAGCGGCCTTGACATATAACAGCGTCAACACTTCCAGCCGAATATCTGGAAGGGCTGTTGCTCTGAAATGCTACAATCACTCTATAATCAAAAGCCATTAAATACCCATTTCCAAAATAAAAGGCTGTACTCATCCTGGATGATGTCACTTTGTCTGGGCTTCTGCATTCTCAAGAACAACTTGAAATAATCAAGAATACAGTGTGCAAACTCCCAAGGTGACCAGTTTTATGAGTTCTCTCACAGAAGTGTGAGATTAGGAGGAAGGAAGGGAGAAGGGGGATGGGAAACAAGAGATTAAAGTATAAAAATAATAACAAAGATACAATCACAGAAAAAAATCGGTGTCTTGATATCTGTTTCTGGGAACGAAATGTAAAGCATTCTGCTTTTCTGATAGATGAAAACATGTGCTTCACTTCTTCTACATCAAAGAGATGCCCTGAATACTGTAAATTATAACTGAAGTGTTATTGTTTACATGGTGCATTGTTTCTACACTTTGACAGAAAGGGTGTGCGTTCCCAGTGAGGACGTATCCAACTACATTTTAACTATGAAGAAACCTTTTTTAGCCAAAGATTAAATTCTTTGCAAGGTGGTGATTTCTACAGAAAAGAAACCCCCAATCCTACCTCACCGTATGAAAAAAACAGATCAGATTTAACTGTTGTTCTTAACCACCACAACAAAAATAAGGAAATAAAGAGTCCAATTATTTTAGAGTATAGTTTGGACAAAACCACAGCATCTAGAATTAAGCATTTTACACGTTGGAAAATGTAAATTGTTAATGAACATTGCACCCTAACAGTTTCCTTTTCCAGATGGCTCTCTGTCAGGTTGGCAACAACTCAAGAGCTTGACGAATAGGTGCAGGCATATGTCTTGTGTTTAAAATGAAAGGGAAAAAAAGCAGAAGGGGGCTTCATTTCATAAACACTTCAGGGAAAATTACCATTCCTTTTGGGACCAATTCAGTCCAGGTGCTAAGCACAGAAGAAACAGGCAACACCCGAAGGCAGAAAAGAGTCAGGCTTCTATGGGAATTACGTTCTTGGTTACATTTACAACTAAATTTCAAAATACAAATGAGTATCACCATGGTTGTATACATATGTTCTCCTCCTGGTTTTTAAAATATTAATCTTCTCTTCTCACATAATAAAATTATAAGTCAGAGCCTAGAGCCTGTTGTGTCTCTCTTTAATTTTCTTCTGCCACAATTCTAGGCTGAACTACTTGTACCTAAGTGTTTTTCCTCCTACCCAAGGTCCTAATGGACCTCCTTTTTGGCTTATTCTCCTTTATGTTCTGATTAAGGGTAATCTGACTTTTGAGGGATAATGTCTCTTAGAACTTGGGACATGGATTCAGAACCAACATTCTCAACAACCATCTTTCCAATGTTAGTTTCAGAAACCGTATGTGACATTATACCTGGGGCCCTATTTATCCTAGGCACTCTGACCTTAACGGATAAACTAAAAAACACATTTAAAACAAAATCTCACCTGCTATATTCACTTGGGACGCATATATGGGATCTAAATTTCCACTTACCAATAAACAGATCACCAAATACATATCAAAATACTAACAGCAGATTTCTCTGGGTAGTGGGTTCATAGGTAATTTTAAATTTTATTCTGTGTTTATTAAAGAGCAAAAGATCTTCCAACTATACTACAGTGAACAAGTATATGGCTGTCATCAGGGAAGAAAATCCGATTATAAATATTTTAAGGAACACATAAATATGAATGGAGCTCTAAAATTCATCCAGATGACAATCTCTGCCCTTCTAATTCTTATATTCAAAGAATTATATATAATTACACAGCCATGCATGACAGGCACAATTACTGCTACTCGAGTGTTGAGGGGCAATTGCATGGTGAAAGCAGCTTGAGTTCTAAGAATTCCCTTAGTCCACAGTTGTTCTGATGCTGTTTTTTAAAACATTAGTGAAAATTCAGACAATTATTTTTAGGCATACAAGTACCTACTCTTGAAGCAATTATTCTGGTGCCAATGACATCTTTATCCATTTACAGGCAAAATACAAAACCGAAGAGGGAGAAGATAAGATGTATTATTTATTTATTTATTTATTTAAATTTTTTGTTTGCGGTACATGGGCCTCTCACTGTTGGGGCCTCTCACTGTTGTGGCCTCTCCCGTTGCGGAGCACAGGCTCCGGACGCGCAGGCTCAGTGGCCATGGCTCACGGGCCCAGCCGCTCCGCGGCATGTGGGATCTTCCCGGACCGGGGCACGAACCTGTGTCCCCTGCATCGGCAGGCGGACTCTCAACCACTGCGCCACCAGGGAAGCCCAAGATGTATTTTTTAAATATAAAGAAATAAAACTGGTTTATTAGTGAATGTTCTCATGGTGGACATATCTAGCTTTTGTACATCAGTATCCCTTCCTCTGTGGAATTACTCCAGACCCTATGTTAAATGGCAGTGCTGGACTGTCGATCACAGCCCACCGCCCATTTCTGCAAATCCCTGCCCCGACCTCCCTCCTGCTCACTCCCAACACAGCTATGAACACAGGACTCAGCTTGGCCAAAGAGAGCCCCATTCCCCTGGCAACAGTGAGTGGATCAGTAACAGTGACAGTCAGCTTCGTTTCCTAGGATTGATCTACAACCCCTGGAAGAAAAAAAGCTCTCTCTTTTCCTGAGTTGCTATTCTGGAATGACATAAGCCAGGAATGTCTGGGAGGGAGAGAGGTCACACAGAGGCAGCTGTGATAGAAAAGAATGAGGTCAATACTTAGAAGGATGAAAAGCTTAAAAGATGCAGAGAGCCCCAATCACACTGTTGGAGCCCCTCCCCGAAAATTCCTAAATATAGCTCTGTCTCCAGACTTGCCATATAAGCAAATATGAACAGCAAATACCAACTAGGAAGACATGCTAGCAAAATATATGACTAAGATTAATAACCTTAATAATACAAATGCTCTGATTCAAAATCATTAAGAATAAAATTAATAATCAGTAGGAAAGAAAGAAAAGACCATGAGCCGGCAATTCACAAAAGATGAAAACAAATGGCAAGTATCTGCTTTTCATCAATATTCAATAAAATTGTATGTGGCTTCTTCTACACTGTTCTTGACATTTCCAAATTTTCTACAAGGAGAACGTATGACTGTAATAGTGGAGGAAAAACTTTAAAGATATTAAAATAGAAAATTAAATTTAAGAATGTTAACCTGATATCAGCAGGCAGGATAAATGGGTGGGCAGGCGTGGAGTCAGAGATTTTAGAGGGAAGGCCATGGAAGAACAGGGAGCATTTTTGGAGAGCTGTAAACAGCATCTCAAAGGAAACAGAGCTGGGCTGCTCTCTAGGAGCTGAGGTTGAGTCAATGAGTCCATTGCTTCCCTCCTGAGATGACAGTGATAGCATGGAAAAGATAGAATGGTACTGAGGAGGAGCTGATTTAGAGGTAGGGAAGGGAGTACATTGATTCCAATAAAAATAAAAAGCAAAAGAAGCTAGAACCATAGAATGGTAGTGAAAGAAGAGACCTTAGATTCACCTAATAAAACTCTAATTTTATGATGAGGATCCTGAGTCCAAAGGAAGCTAAGTGACTTACTTTCAGGTTACATACCTATGGGCATATTTAGGAATAAACATCAGGCCCCTTCCCGTCTGTGCTCTTTTCAACCATACCACCCAATCACTCCTATTTGATCCAGAGCTATGTGTTTAAGAAAATTACCCTGTATTCCATGCATTCCATTTGTTCTCTTTCATGACTGAGAAATTTATAGTCTAATGTGCAGTTAATAAGAATCAGCAAGTATTAATCTCTCTGTCACACACACAATTATTACTATTGGCATCATGTGCAGACATAAAAATTAACGATATGGACAGTCTGTCTCTGCATTTGTGCATCTATAAATACCACTGCAAGAAGATACGTTCCAGTGTCTTAGTTAAGAATGACTGTTTTTATGAGCTGGTATGGAAAAATTAAGTACTTGAGAAAGTAATTTGTAGTGATCTCTTAATATTTTTGCAAAATTACATAACTGGTTAGCTACCTTAATAGGCAGCTCTAAATATTTTTATACACAGCCTGTGATATATTTTAAATATGAACTAAACATTGTAAACTTCACTTGATATAGCTGTTTTGTAATATGTGCTGTGGTTAACTATTTTAATATGTTGGACAGTAAAACTAAATGTAACAGTTCCAACATTTCTCATGGGAGTGATTTAGGGCAGACATATGTTTTTCATTAGTTAGTTTCCAGCAGAAATCTTAGAAATCAAGAGGAAAAATAGACCCTATTATACCAAACAGTGTTACAAACCATAATAGAAAACAACAGTCTTTAAAGCTTTTGTTTTGTTTTGTTTTGACAGCCCTGAAACAAGAAATCTGAAACACTAGAAACGAAGGTATATACCTTAATGAAAAGTCTAATACTGGAATGCCACAATAACTGAGAATCCATAAACTAGAACCAAGAGGTGAGGCAGAATCTTTGCTGAAATGAATTTTCCCCTGCATCCTGAAGCCCTCTTTCAGCTGAGTGAGTGGATTCTGCAGTCACGGTTTTGTACACTGTCACCTACTGTAATGAACTGAAGTTTTCATTCAAGTGTGGATAACATGAAGGCTGGCAATGAACTTTTAGGATCACCCTTCTAGTTACCACAGCAACATCCTTTGTCACTGGCAGTCCTCAAGGTCCACGGAACAACTTTTCAAGGGAAAGATTTCTGAAATCTTGAAAACTATTTTTCAATTGAAATAGTGCCCCTAGGAGCAGAAATCTGCAGAAATGCATATTTGATGAATTACTGAAGGAAAGCTGTGAGAGGAGGAAAGAATGCAGAGGTGACAGAGTAAAGGAAGCACAGGAGGAGAAATTCTCGTTAGTTCCTCATCTTTTACAATGCTCTGTTGGGAAGTGCTTTATATTTTACAAAGAAGACTGACTTTCCACAATGCTGGGAAAGTACTTGACCAATGATGAAAAATGCTTTGTTTGAAAGACATAGCTCTACTAACATAATAAACAAAACGTCTATGCCTTGTGTTGATGGAGATGAAAGTTTTCATAATAAAGTGGCAGCCATAAATAGCAATAATAATTTTATATGGTCTATGTTTACCTGAACTTTTTCAAAAGAGGAAAGCTGTCAAAAATAAGTCATTGCGGGCTTCCCTGGTGGCGCAGTGGTTGGGGGTCCGCCTGCCGATGCAGGGCACACGGGTTCGTGCCCCGGTCCGGGAAGATCCCACATGCCGCGGAGCGGCTGGGCCCGTGAGCCATGGCCGCTGAGCCTGCGCGTTTGGAGCCTGTGCTCCGCAACGGGAGAGGCCACAGCAGTGAGAGGGCCCGAGTACCGCAAAAAAAAAAAAAAAGAAAAAAGAAAAACAAATCATTGCAAATAGATTTGTACTCTTGGTTGTAGAATGTGGCTTTGTCTTACTAAGGAGATAAGAGTAGATATATATGCTTTCCCCTGGAAAGCAGACCTGAAAGTACCATAAGCTGCCTTCCACAAGCCATTGAAAATAAATTCTCAGCTCCTTCTCATTTGAAGTCCTCTGTTAGATTTTCACAGGAATGCAAGTGGATATTGGTTCAGAGCTCACTAGACTATTCTTACCTTCAGTGTCCCTAAGAACAGTGCTTTCCAAACTGGACCTGCCTTTCCTCATTTATTATCCATGGTTGATCTTAAACAGGGCAAAAGACAAGTGGGAAGGAACAGAGAAGAAAAAACTTAGGAAATAAGATCCCTTAAAATCAAAACTTTAAAAAAGTTAAAGATGATTTTAAAAATCATGGTGCATCATGAAGGTAATTTATACATTTTATCCCAATCAATGTGAAGTTCAGATTATTCCAGTTAGAATAACAGGGATCCTGCCATTGTTTTATGCCAAAATTTTGAGAATTACATAGCAAAGGAAGCACAACTATGGATCTAGCTAGAAAAATACCGTCTTCCCAGAATTTGAGGAGAACTTATGCACCATCCCTTCCACAGAACTGACTTTTCACACCGTAATATTTTAAAGTCCTAAAATGTCTTAGTAAAATTCCTACTGACACAAGTCTCAGTGTCAGTTCCCTGTGCTGGGAAGCTCTTCTCATGGGGGTGAGTCAGACTTGCTGGCTGGCTTTATTTTCCTAAGTTGTCTTCCTAATATTAAACCCAAAATTGCTTCCCAGCATTTTCCACCCAATAGACAGAGTTCTGTGGGAAGTCTACTTCCACTTATATATGGTATCTTTACAGGATCTATTTGGAAGGAAAACCTATGCTACTTCACTGGTAAACTCATGCCAGATTAAAATGTAAACAAATGTGATTTTTTTTTTCTTTTAGTTAAAAAAAGTCAACAAAGGAGGTCACTAGGTCCTTTCCTTTGCTTTCTGACCGAACTGTAGTATCTAATTTCATCTGCCTAGAGATCTTTCAGATTTCTAGTAAGTATTAGAGATTTAAACGCTTTTCTCTGTAATCAATACCTGAGGCAGTGCCTAGTATAAAGACTGCAACCTGTATGCTGGGTTGTATACTAGATACTAAACTCTAGTATAAAGATGGCAACCTGGAAGCGTACAGGCTGAATTCTGCCCTTCAATAAAATCTCTTTGACTCATGCAGTGTTTTAGAAAATGAGCCAACTTTTTAAATTTGGTTAATTAAGAATATTTAAAAAAAAACCCTCAGATTCCTGATTTCTTGAGAGATTGGCAATATTAGACTCATGCTCTCCTGGAAACAATTAGAGGACCTCCAGTTTGACATAGTCATCACCACTCCCTATTGCCCCCTTTATTAAGACCAACTATCTTTTGCTAATTATCACTGTACTTTCACTGTTGTTTTTCCAAAACCTAACCTACTTTACTTATTTATATTAGTTGCTGGTCCCTGTAAGCATTTGAGTTTGAGACTCCTATTGCAACTCATGATTTCAAACATTTTTAAAGTGTGGGGATATCTTATAATTATGTTTTTGGTATCTGTTACCTAAAAGATACAAAGGAAAAATTCTATAGCTTCAGCAATATCTTTAAATGAATTTCTATTTTATAAATTACAATTATATCTACAAATATTTGTATATTTATATGTGAAGAGTAATACTGAGTATATGGATGAAGCACAAAGCACACACACAGGAGTGAACCTTTTGTTCTAATTCCTAGATTTTCCCAGGGATCCATGAGACAAAGCTTGGGAATCACTGGTCTAGTAAAAAGAATTCTGGACTTGTGCAAAATGAATAAACTGGATAATTGTTGAGAACCTTTCCATTCATAAAACATAATAATATATGCCTTATGAGTTTTTTTTTTTTTTTTTTTTTTTTTTGGTACGCAGGCCTCTCACTGTTGTGGCCTCTCCCGCTGCGGAGCACAGGCTCTGGACGCGCAGGCTCAGCGGCCATGGCTCACGGGCCCAGCCGCTCCGTGGCATGTGGGATCTTTCCAGACCAGGGCATGAACCCGTGTCCCCTGCATCGGCAGGCGGACTCTCAACCACTGCGCCACCAGGGAAGCCCTGCCTTATGAGTCTTTACACCTATTACAAAAACCCAGGCAACTCTGGGACCTCCCCAAAGTGTACCTGGGTTTTACCTAAAGACAAAAGGTTTATTAGGGAGGGAACTGCCATGGAAAAAATGGAAACACAGGGAAAACTGCAACTCTCCTATTTCCAAGTTTATATACAATTTTATATTCTCCGCTCCAAACCATGTTTGAAAAACTAGCAGTATATTTATGAGTAAACTGTCTTAAAGAGAACTCAGCATTATAGATATATTTCATTTGAGCTCAGATATTTGGGGTATAATATTTTAGGCATATAAGTTTATGGGTTCAAACGTACATATTCTTTTCAGATCAAAGGCGATACTGTTTACAAAAGCACTTTGAACACTATAGTATTATCTAGGATTATCAGATATTATAATGCTGCTATTACCTGATATTCCCACCTGACTCCAAATCCTCAGAGCCTTTACTCCACCACTGCCGCCCCCAGGGTTTCTATGCTTAGAGAGAATAATGCCAGATACATAGACATGTTCAATGAATACTGATAAGTTTAAAATATTTGTGCTATAAGTCCAATGATACTAGCACACAATAGTGTGTTTTTTCAGTATATATTGTAAAAGAAAACTAATACTTTAACTGCACCCGGGGCATCACTCCATCTCACAGTATATTATATTGCCTTAGAATTTCCTCTGTCAGGGAAGCCTATAATAATAACTGCAGCAAATTCAAGTTTCTTACATAATGCCCACTCTCACCTTCTTTCTTTTAACAGAACCCTGACTTTGTTCATGACTAATATGTGCCCAGTTAAAAATATTCATCAGATTCTCTGGTAGCCAGAGGTGGTCATGAAACCCAGTTCTAGGCAACGATTACAAGTCTTCTGGGTAGGACTTCCAGAAAGCTATGGTTCCCCTAATATAAAAAAGGGCAGACACCACTAGTATACTCCTTTTACTTTCATCCTTCCTCCCTCCTTGCCTAAAGCAGGGACACAATACATGGAAGAGGAGTGTCCACCTCATGACCATGATGATGAAATATACTGACAGGAAAAAAAGGAAGAAAGGGAGGAAGGAAGGAAGCCAAAAGGAGTGTGAGTTCTGCTGCCTGTCTATTAACTTCTTGCTGAGAAAAAAAATTAATCCCTATTTATTTTTATTTATTATTTAAGCTAATCTTGTAAATTTTCCATTACATATATCCAGGTACAATCCTAATATAATACAGAAATTGATAATCCCAAATTATCAACAGGAAGTAAAATAAGAATCTAATAAATATAAATTACAGTTTCTATGGTATTATCATGCCTCTCTCTTGAACCATGAAGTTCTTAGATATTTTGAATCTTTCATTCCCTAGCATTACACTGAACCTAACTAAACAGATCTAGCTCTTATTGACCTGATCTTTAAAGACACTATAAAAATTCAGGGACATAAGTTAATGAGTAATATAAAAATTGTTTACCAAAAAAATTGTTTTCCAAGAGTTGTGGGTGTCAAAAACCATATGCAAGTTTTGTTTTTCTTTGTTTCCTGATTCCAGAGCCTCCTGACCAACATACCTTAGAGCACTGATTTGCCCTTAATAGTTTACAGGTGTGCCAAGCTGCTGCTTCAGTTCACAGGTCTAGCGGGTAGGGCCTGGAGTGATCAAGCCCCTGCTGCTGCTTGCCCCCGACCACACCAGCCTGTCCACTTACCTCAGTAGACTCTGCAAACATTCTTACTGCCTGTGTGCAAAACAGCGTTAAAAAGGCTGGGAAGCACTGCCCTATATGACAGCTAGATGCCATCAAAATAATAACAGCAATGGAAAAAAAATTACCTATTACAACGCTCTATGGATCAAAAATTAGCTCACACACGTCACATCATTTTATTCTCAGGAAAATCATGAGTGGTCAATAGGGCGCTTATATTTATTATCAAGGTTCAGAGATGGTAATGTGCCCACTAACACACATTGCTAGGAAATGACAGAGCCAGGACTTTTGAATCAAGGATTTCTGCTCTAAGCCTATGCTTTTTCTGACATAGCTCCCTGTATGATGATAGTCCACATTTGCACAGATCTTTGAAATGAGTGTTTTGATTTCATACTCTGAAGAAAGTTCAAATGGTTTTCGTTTGTTTTCTCTTGTGACTGCCATGCAAATACTAACATATATGGAAACTGATACTCTCTTTGAACTTAGCAAGACTGAGAAAGCACAACACTAAATGACACATTTAGGCCGTACCAATTTTCTTTTTACAGCTCCCATCCCTGACACCCTTGTTATTTTGTGTGAGTAGAAAAGAGAGTTTTTGCCCACGACTCTCCCCAAGAGTACCTATTAAAAAGAAAATAATACGTTGCCGTTGACCATGCTTAAGTTTTGCTTTGTTTTGCCGAACACAATTTCTCATTGCCCTTTCCATAAAAGGGAAGAATAGAGAGAAATGAAAGAAACTATCAAAAATAAATTACATTTTTAACATATAAAAGGAAATATGAATTTTAAATATAGGGTAATTATTGTCGAGAGGTATTACTGAAATAAAAGGAATTTAAGTTTGCTACGCCTGTTTTAGAAAGCTAGACAACCAATAGATTTCAGTGACTAGATATAATATTTTAATTTCTTTATAGCAATGGAGAAACAAAGAGGATACATGCACCAAAATAGGAAGGTATGAGGAAACTCCTATAAGTAGCTATTATAGACAGATTCAAAAGCACAAGTAATATCTATAATATTAACCAAATATTAATTCACTGTTCAGAAAGTGAGAATGCATGGCATAAAACAATAAGTTTAAGCAAGCATAAGTTACAGAATACAATATGCAGTGGTTACGGAAGTGAGCCTGTGGCAGGTTTAGAATTCCACGTTTAAAGACATGGGCTCGAGATCCAGAAGGTTCAAATCCTGGTTCTATCACTTAGCAGTTGAATGATGATAACATGCTTAATTTTTAGTACAGAAGAAGTATTGATTTCTTGATTCTATCAACAGTTAAGATTAGTAAAATTATAGCATTATATAAAAAGTAGAATTCTTACACTGATTGCTTATTTTCAATAGTACTTTTAAACTAAATCTCATCAACCACAAAATGTCCACAAGACATAACGTAATTTCTGCCAACCAGTAGCAAGTAAGCTGAGATTATAAACTGGAATAACATAAGTGCAACACTGTGGGCAAGTTCATGGTAAAAGCCAAACTAACCTAGTTCCATGAAAGGCTAAGCACATTTGGAAGACAATTCAATTCTTCCAGTACATATTGCGTATTCCATCCTATTCTACAAAACTGAGTCACCACTGCCTCAATGCTGTCCTATTACTCCTTATCCTGAGATGTAGATTAAACATTCTCTTCAGCAGCTAACTGTAAACATAAACCCTACTTCTCAGGACATGTGACTTTTCAACATACTTAATAAGGGGCATGTCTATACTGGCCAAGTAAAAATCTACCTTCAGAAATCAAGTCCTTTTGGTGGCCACAAGGGTTGATGTGTGTTCCACTGGCAAGCTGACTTATGTCAAGTCTAAGTAGCACATCTTATCCACCCTGTTTGAACTGTACATCCAAATCTAATCTAGGGCATTCTTCACAGAATTAGAACAAAAAGTTTCACAATTTGTATGGAAACACAAAAGACCCCAAATAGCCAAAGCAATCTTGAGAAAGAAAAACAGAGCTGGAGGAATCAAGCTCCTGGACTTCAGACTATACTACAAAGCTACATTAATCAAGACAGTGTGGTACTGGCACAAAAACAGAAATATACATCAATGGTACAGGACAGAAAGCCCAGAGACAAACCCACACACATATGGTCACCTAATTTATGGCAAAGGATGCAAGAACATACAATGGAGAAAAGACAGCCTCTTCAATAAATTGTGCTAGGAAAACTAGACAGTTACATTACAACACTCCCTAACACCATACACAAAAATAAGCTCCAAATGGATTAAAGACCTAAATGTAAGACCGGACACTATAAAACTTTGAGAGGAAAACGTAGGAAAAACACACTTTGATATAAACCACAGCAAGATCTTTTTTGACCCACCTCCTAGAGTAATGAAAATAAAAACAAAAAATGAACAAATGGGACCTAATGAAACTTAAAAGCTTTTGCACAGCAAAGGAAACCATAAACAAGACGAAAAGACAACCCTCAGAGTGGGAGAAAATATTTGCAAACGAAGCAACTGACAAAGGATTAATCTCCAAAATATATAAACAGCTCATGGAGCTCAATATCAAAAAAACTAACAACACAATTAAAAAATGGGCAGAAGATCTAAATAGACATTTCACCAAAGAAGACATACAGATGGCCAAGAGGCATGTGAAAAGATGCTCAATATCACTAATTATTAGAGAAATGCAAATCAAAACTACCATGAGGTATCACCTCAAACTGGTCAAAATGGCCATTATCAAAACATCTAGAAACAATAAATGCTGGAGAGAGTGTGATGAAAAGGGAACCCTTCTGCACTGCTGATGGGAATGTAAATTGATACAGCCACTATGGAGAACAGTATGGAGGTTCCTTAAAAAACTAAAAATACAACCACCATATGACCCAGCAATCCCATCATTGGGTATATACCCTGAGAAAACCATAATTCAAAAAGAGACATGTACCACAATGTTCACAGTAGCACTATTTACAATAGCCAGGACAGGAAGCAACCTAAATGTCCATCAACAGATGAATGGATAAAGAAGATGTGGCACATATATACAATGGAATATTACTCAGCCATAAAAACAGTATTGTGAATCAATTATACTCCAGTAAAGATGTATAAAAAATAAAAAAAAACCCAAAGCTAATCTAGGTAGGAATATATACTTTGTATTATAAAATAAGATGTCTCCAAAATTTAAAGATACACTAAAATTTCCACAAATTCGTATTTTTTTTACCTTCAGCTGCTAACTTTACAAATTTTCCTAATATAAACATGAATGTACAGAAGTGTTTTTAAACGTGAAATCACATTTAAAAGCAAGAAAATGCAATATCCTGAGCAATCATAAAACAGAGAAACCAATAAAGAATGAAATTCTGGGTCAATAAACACCTTGAGCGAGTATCGAATGAACACTGACTGCTTGACCTCAATTCTCAAAATAATACAGTAACACACTAACGCTGCAGAAAGCTATCCAAACACCCTCGTTAGAACACACCATCTTTGTTGTCTGTTTCTGGAATTATGTGTGTTAAGAAAAACTTCCAATTATACTCTCCTAGTGTTCAAATTGACTTTGAATCAAATCACTGTTCTAAGCTGTATATAAACCATATTAAGTCTTTCTAAGTCAATATGCATTTATAGCCAAACACACACGTGAAATCACACTCAGTTCTGTACCCTAATGAAATGGGAACAACTCCCACAAGTTTTCCTTAGGTAGATTTTAAGTTGGCAAGCAGGTTCTGTACTGGGCAAGGAAACGTTTCATTTCTGTGGGAAGTTCATTCGGTTTCCACCTTGTCATGGTTTCGTTTTCCATGACCAGACACAGGAAAGGTCAGCATTGGGCACAAAGGAAAGCACACATGCACGGGATGCTCAGGTGGACAGAGACACAGCCCGCTTCTGAGAAAGCTGGGCCCCGCCCCCCAGGGAGGCAGGACAGGAGACAGGAGGAAAAGTCAGATGATATGTAACCTCCCTCAGCTGAGCCTTCCCCAGTGGAGAGGTCTACATGCACCCACACACACATATCCATGAATGAACGGCAACCTGGTATGTTTTTAAAGTATTTACGTTTTACATGTAAGTTTTAATAACTTCTCACTCTCAAACAGGCCCAGGCTCAATCCACGCTACTAGCAATAAGCTTTACACAAAATATAAAGAATATTGAATTTGATATGAAACAACACAAATGAATATCTCCGCAAGTTATACCACAGTTCTTACTAGAAGTGAAAATGGTTAGATTTTAGGATATTTAATTAGGTACTTCCCCCAAATCAACAGCCTACTTTACTGGGATGTTTGGGGATTATTTTGGATAGTACCAATTAATTCAGATTCAAGATGAAATATGAGAAGTCAAAATATGAAACTGTTCTTGAAAATGGCAATTTTCATCCTATAACATTGTACAACATCTTAGGGAAACAGGTTTTTTGTTTTTGTTTTTAAGTTTGAAATGACAATCTCAAAGAGCATATGTCAACAGAAATCCTTTGAATAGGATGGATGCACGTCATTTTATTTTTCCTTAAAGATATTACACCCTGTGAGTATTTTGCTATTTTAACAAGGCTTAGGCTCTAAGAATATGAATACTGACAAGCAGCTAGAAGGCCATTTCCCTACCACAACTGGAATAAAAAAAAAAAAACCTACAACAAAAACCTCTAATCCGAAAGGCTGGCTAGCATTCATCAGGCCTCATGAAATTCGGAACAACTCCAATGAAGATGGTTACATCCTATTTCCAAATGCCTTTATTTTTAAATGTTTTCGGTATCAGTGATGTTTATGTCCTCTATTTTTGTTAAACACTCACCTGTGATTTTTTGCAGCAAAGGTGACAATTCAGACTCCTCACAAAAGACTTGAGCCAACGCTTTCTTCACTTTTTCTTCACCTTCACCCAGGTCTTTGTCCACTGAGAACTCTCCACTGACAGAATAAATATATATCAGGAGGACCAGCAGCTCTTCGGGGCTGTAGTCATCATTAGTCCTCTGGTTCGAAGGCTTAATCATGGGAAGCAGCTGATTTAACACAACAGACATTGTCGACTCCCCAATGCTCTGAAATAAAAGGGGGGAATAGGCACATGTCAGTCTTGTACAGATGTAATTTATGCACTACATCAGCCCAAAGATAGCTTGCAAACAAGTCTGTGATGTTCACTGACTAGATTGCTTTTTATTTGTATGTTTCTTGTCCTGGAGAGAATACTGCAAGCAATTTGGCATTAGAGCTGTTGTTTTGAAAGATCTAGTTCATAAAATGGCTGGTCAAGTTGCATACCCTTTTCTATTATCTTACATATTGCTTAAAGAAATAAGAGCTATGTGTTTTAAAAATAAAAGTGTACGTAGTTCAGATGCTAGAAATTTTAAATAAAAATATTTGTAACATAATATGATTAAAAATAAAAACATGCCAGCACCTATATGCTGACATTCCTTCAGAGGAATTACTTTAGATTTTATAGCATATTCTTTTAATATTCTTTAAGGTGGCAAATATTAGTCAGAATAGATTTTCATTTTATAACAATGAAAAGTCATTTCTGCTAAATCTGGTCAAACTGGGTAATGACATTTCAGGATATCTTTGGGTTAGTCTGAAGATAATTCACATTTAAAGTTTTAAAAAAAATGTGCTTTTAGATATTCCACCAATTTCCTGAGTGATATTTAGCAGAGAATTTCAAAATTCCTTTCATGTGATAACAGCATTGCATTACTGAGTTAGCTGCATAACTTCCAATGCACTATGCACATTTCTAGTACAAATTCTGAGGTTTTTGGTGAATAGATAAATCCCCATTTTAAACAATGTGATTTAATTCTACTTATAATCTAAAATAACCCTGTAAAATAAAACTCAACTATTTGTATTTATATTAAAATCAGGGGCCAAATGATCACGAGTTACAACTTTCATGTTATTCATTCAGAAGCATTCACTGAGCATCTGCTATGTTCCAGGTACTACTCTGGGTCTGGGGAAGACAGCAGTGAACGAAACAAATCCTCTGCTATCACAGAGCTTACATTCTAATGGGGGAAAACAGACAATTTAAAGCTAAGGAAGTAAAACATATAGTATTTTAAATGGTGGTAAGAGCTACTGAGAAAAATAAAGCAGAAATGAAAGATGGGACTTAAGGGTGTGTTTATGTCAGTAAATATGCACTATTATATTTTTTAGACCATAGTCTTTTATTTATTTGTTTGTTTGTTTGTTTATTTATTTATCTATTTTTGGCTGCGTTGGGTCTTCGTTGCTGCGCGTGGGCTTTCTCTAGTTGTGGTGAGCGGGCGCTACTCTTCCCTGCGGTGCACGGGCTTCTCATTGTGGTGGCGTCTCTTGTTGCAGAGCACAGGCTCTAGGTGCATGGGCTTCAGTGGTTGCAGCACATGGGCTCAGTAGTTGTGGCACGCTGACTCTAGGGCACACAGGCTTCAGTAGTTGTGGCCACGGGCTCAGTAGTTGTGGCTCGTGGGCTCTAGAACACAGGCTCAGTAGTCGTGGCGCAGGGGCTTCGTTGCTCTGTGGCATGTGGGATCTTCCCGGACCAGGGATTGAACCCACGTCCCCTGCATTGGCAGGCGGATTCTTAACCACTGCGTCATCAGGGAAGTCCCTGCACTATTTTAAAGAGGAAAAGCCGTGTTAAGAAGGGAGTATTGGAATAAAGAAAGACCTACAGAAACTCTCTCTCTCTGAATGAAGTTGATGGCAAGCAGCTGAATGTGGTTCTGTATTGGGACGACTACCCAAAATGAGCTTTTCAAGTCATTTCCACACCTGGGAAAGTCTGGACATATCATCTCAAGGTTAAGGTTCATAATTACATTTTTTGGTACATGGGAAACAGCTGTTACCATTTATTTCAACTAAAAATCCTGGATGTTCACAATGTACCAAACAAAACTAAAATGGAATGACTAAAGTACAAATGGAAAAGAACAGAATGGAGATTTTAACTGTTATGTGGTGACAAGACATGGTTTATCAAGTATAAACATACCCACTTCTCAAAGGAAATGGCTGAAAGGTTTGAAGGCATCCTAGGACTGTCCTGTAGCCTCAGGAGTCTCTTGGGAGGAACTTTCAAGTGTTTGTTCTTCACTTTAAAAGCTGCCCGAAAGCAATTTAAAAGAAAGGAGCTGTGTGGCTGGCCTGTTAAAAGAAGGGCCATGCGGGCTGCAGCTTTCGCTTTTTATTTTTTACTCTATCACCAACTCCTTGGATGACATTAAACAGATTCTTTCATTGCTTTATATCCCATTTCTAAAAAGCAGGTGTATACATCAAGTATCTGTCCTATAGGAACCCTGTGATTCTCTCCCCAGAGCAAAAATATACATTTTTTTGCGATAGTTATAAAAAGTAAAACAGGGCAGGGTAATCATCATAGTCATTTAAGTAGATTCACTCACTAACATCTGGCCATCAGAGCATCATTTTCAAGTTGTTGATCTGTCACTGGAGAGCAAAATCCCTCCTCAGTGACACTGCAGCGGACTTCCATTGGCTAGCTCGTACCTCTGCACACCAATTTCTAAAATTACACTTTAATCTGCTTCATGCATCCGAAGAAGTTAATAACTGAGCTGAATACAAAGCCAAGAATACTGATTAGTCTTAAAGAGGCATTAGATATTGTGGAAATAAAGAGATTCCGTTTCAAAAAGCCAGATTCCAATCTTGACTGTTCCACTAGCTAGTATTTTAACCTCTTTGGATCTCAGTAAACTTCTTAGGATGTCTTCATCTCTAAAATTACATGATCGGACTAGAGGGTGACTGAGTTCTTAAGTCATAGTTACGCTAAGATCTCCATTTTTACTTTCCTCTCCCCCATCTTAAAAAATTACCATTGGTGGTAGAAGGCAGTGAATCTCGCTGTTCGCTACACAGCAAAATATAACAATAAATACTTGAAAAAGAAAAGCCTTCCTATAGAAAGAAATGTAGATGCAGAAATATTGTAGATATGTGTGTAACATGGGCTGATATACATTCACGTATTTCCTAACTCTGTCCACTGAGAAGATGTAGAAGTAGTTACATCCCAGTAGCAATGAGCACTCCAGTGGTCAGATCTTAGTTTCTAATATCATTCTCCAAAAATAGGAACCAGAGATCCTTGGAGAAATGGCTGATTCTAGTGATGGGGCGGGGAAAATACAAGAAGAACCTGGAATATCTTGTAGTGCCAGAAAGTAAGGAAGTCCTTAGAAAACAAACAAATGGGGGCATGTCAAAACGACACAAGAGACAACTGGGAGATCTCCCAGTGGTCAAAGCTGGAATGATTTGCACAAGAGAATAATTAAAGTAGTAGTAGTAATGGATTATAACCCAAAGTATAAAATAAATATGCATCACTCCACACTGGTAATGAATAAGTGGTTGCATTAATTAATGTAGGAGAAGAGAAATATTCCTTAACAGAAGAATTCCAAATAACTTACCTACATAAGCTACTTCTCCTCCTGGAGACAGAACTTAATCGCCCCACATCTTAAGTGTGAGCTGAACATGGTGACTTGCTTTTAAAAAACTGTGTATGGAAAGGGGAGGGAGGAGTGACTTTACCTTAGTCAGAGGATCAAGGTTCACATCACCAGTGATAAGTCACATTGATATCACCTGTCCCAAATATGATGTGATGAGATTGGCACTTTACTTTTGCAGTATTCTTCTCCCAAGCCCATAACCCCATGACAAAAACATCAAATAAATCCTAATTGAGGGACATTCTACAAAATGCCTGACCAGCACTCCCTCAAAACCATCAAGGTCATGAAAAATAAGGAAAAAATGAAAAACTATCACACACCAGATGAGACTAAGGAAACATAATGACTAAATGTAATGTGATATCCTGGATGGGATCCTGGAACACACAAAGGACATTAAGAGAAAAACTAGTGAAATCAGACTGAAGTCTGGAGTTTATAATTAATAATAATGTACCATGTTGGTTTCTTAGTTTTGACAAATGATTGAGGATACACAATAGTGTAAGATTTTAACAGTAGGGTGAGGGGTATACAGAAATTCTCTGTATTATCTTGGCAAGTTTTCTATAAATCTAAAGCTATTCTAAAATAAAACATTTATTGGAAAGGGAAGAAGAAGGGGAGGGGAGGAAGGGAAGACAGTAAGAGACAAAGCCACGTACATTTTGATCTCTTTTCTGTCAGACTGAAAATTCCAAGACAAATGATTTCAGCTCAGTATGAGGAAGAACTCCTACAACCAGAGCCAAGGTAAGAGACTGACTCAGGAAGCAATGAACTTCCCATCAAAGCAAAGCGAAGCAGGGTGATCTGGCAAGGATGAAGCAGAGAGAATCCCATGACACCTTGGCTTAGAAGGTGAACTAGACCTTCCTAGTGCTATCCATAAAAGCATGACTCCAGACTCGATGCATACCCATCTTCTGATCTTCTCTGCTCTTAGAATGAAACCTCAACAAGAAGGAAAGGAAACATCCTGGATGAAACTTCCTAGACTGAAACTTTTTTAAAGGTAAAAGAAAGAATCTGAGGTGGATTAAAAATGAGGAGATGGGAGTAAGATTTTATGCCTGGGTTTGAATTCTGGCTGTACCACTTATTAGCTGTATGACCTTGGGTAAGTCTCAGTTTTCTCATCTATATAAAATGGAAAGAGTATCACAAAGGCCTGAATATCAAGCAGTCCCAAGCCACAGGCATTTTCTTTCTTTTTTTTTTTTTTTGTGGTACGCGGGCCTCTCACTGTTGTGGCCTCTCCCGTTGCGGAGCACAGGCTCTGGATGCGCAAGCTCAGCGGCCATGGCTCACCAGCCCAGCCGCTCCGCGGCATGTGGGTTCTTCCCAGACCGGGGCACGAACCCGTGTCCCCTGCATCAGCAGGCGGACTCTCAACCACTGCGCCACCAGGGAAGCCCGCCACAGGCATTTTCATAATACTGGGACGATTGCTTAAACTACTTTGTGGTTTAAAATAGAGTAACCCCACAATGGGACAGTCTTTGTAAGGACTCAAACATAAGGGGAGGCCCTCTTTTCTGAGGGTTAATTTTAAGGAAAGTACTTTCCCTTACATTTGAGGATACACAATAATAGTTCTTGTTTCATAACGTTATTCTAAAGATTTAATAATAGGAGTCACAAAGCACAGTGCCTGGCCCATAGTCCCTGATAACTACTAACTATTACTATTGGGTTGGCCAAAAGGTTCGTTCGTTTTTTCCACAAGATGGCTCTAGTAGCACTTAGTTGTCTTTAACTTCATTCGAAACAATTTGGTTAGACTGTATGTGACAGCTGTCATATCAGCACACATTTAAAAAAGACATCAAATTTGGTGAATTTTTGTGTAGCCATTTTGATATTGAAGATGGAAGAAAAAAGCAACATTTTCGGCACATTACGTTTTATTATTTCAGGAAAGGTAAAAACGCAACTGAAATACAAAAAAAGATTTGTGCAGCACATGGAGAAGGTGCTGTGACTGATCGAACGTGTCAAAAGTGGTTTGCAAAGTTTTGTGCTGGAGATTTCTCGGTGGACAATGCTCCACAGTCGGGTAGACCAGTTGAAGCTGATAGCGATCAAATCAAGACATTAATTGAAAACAATCAACATCAGACCACACGGGAGATAGCCGACATATTCTAAATACCCAAATCAAGCGCTGAAAATCATTTGCACCAGCTTGGTTATGTTAATTGCCTTGATGTTTGGGTTCCACGTAAGTTCAGCGCAGGAAACCTTCTTGACCCTATTTCCACATGAGATTCTCTACTTAAACATAACAAAAACATTCCATTTTTAAAACAAATTATGACAGGCGATGGAAAGTGGATAACGTACAATAATGTGGAACGGAAGAGATCGTGGGGCAAGTGAAATGAACCACCACCAACCACACCAAAGGCCGGTCTTCATCCAAAGAAAGTGATGTTGTGTATATGGTGGGATTGGAAGGGAGTCCTCTATTATGAGCTCCTTCCGGAAAACCAAACAAATAATTCCAACAAGTACTGCTCCCAATTAGACCAACTGAAAGCAGCACTCAGTGAAAAGCGTCCAGAATTAGTCAAGAGAAAACTCATAATCTTCCGTCAGGATAACGCAAGACCTCATGTTTCTTTGATGACCAGGCAAAAACTGTTACAGCTTGTCTGGGAAGTTCTGATTCTTCCACCGTGTTCGCCAGACATTGAACCTTTGGACTTCCATTTATTTAGGTCTTTACAAAATTCTCTTAATGCAAAAAAATTCAATTACCTGGGAGACTGTAAAAGGCACCTGGAACAGTTCTTTGCTCAAAAAGATAAAAAGTTTTGGGAAGATGGAATTAGGAAGTTGCCTGAAAAATAGCAGAAGGTCGTGGAACAAAAGGGTGAATACGTTGTTCAATAAAGCTCTTAGTGAAAATGAGTCTTTTATTTTTACTTAAAAACCGAAGGCACTTTTTGATCAACCCAATACTACACAACTACTACTACTATTGCCTACTACCCCACTGACTCCCTTCTTACCCAGCAGAAGTGATTAAGATGCTTGGTAAGAGAATGAAATATCTTCCAGGAATAAGAAGTTAGCAGTCTCAAAGGAGGCAGGAGCAGCCTACAAATACTGGATGTGTAACCACATCTTGGAACTTAACTGCAAAGTTAGTCAAAGGTTAAAGGCAATATAAACATTATTAAACACTGCCATTAAAAAAGCACACACAGAGTAAACCACAACCAAAGGGAAAAAAATGGCTTCTTTATAAAGTACCAGGGATTAAATTTCTCATTCATTTTGATATAAATGGGCTTACTAGTAGGAGGTGGAAGACTGGAGCTGTGTCTGGAATGACAAAAACTTTTTTTTTTTAATTCTGCAGACTGGGACTTCTGTTATTTTTGAATGAATCCCCAGTAACTCCATACAAAAGGCCCTCTGTAAAATGCATGTTGTGTTTAGAAAAGCCAACTTTGGGGCTGAATTAAGACACCTCTGCAAAGTCAGAGTCGGTCTCTGTGCTGGCGACCTCTGCAGGCATGAGGTGCAAAGGGGCCATATGCAGTGTGGCTGCAGAGCAGGCCTGCGGCTCCACACCTGTTCCTCTGGAATGCAGAGCCTGCAGACACTTAGGGGAACTCTAAGCCACTCCAAAGTGCTGCTCTGCAGAGAACCCATCTCTACAATTCCTCCAAGCTTCCGCTCAGTTAGCGGGTGCGGGCTCAAGGGATGCTGCCAGGGAGTGCCTAAGGCCCTTCTGCCCCAAATATCACTTGTGTTAATGGCCTTTGCCATTCTTGCATTAATACTTGCTACAAGGCCTTAAATTCCCATAAGTAAAGCCACTCTGCTTCTTTGGGGAATGGGCTTTACATGTGCCAGGGAAAATGCAAAAATGTAACTTGGTGGGTATAAAGATAATTAATTGCTGCTCTCATGCATTCATCAACAAATATTTATTGTGCACATACTACGTGCCAGACACAAGATTCAATGAACTTACAGGAGAGTGGGGATAGGAACAAACAGTCATGATGATGCAGTAAATAAGTGCTTTAGTAGAGGTATTCATTTACTTTGGAAATAGAGCAGAGCAACACCTAAATCCTCGAAGAGGTGGTACCTCAATTGAGTCTTAAACAATCAACATCTAATATCAGGGAGGAGCAAAGCTCTGAGAAATGAGTGATGGGATAGGATCCTTCATTCCTTCCTTCAACAACTATTTAGTGCACACTTACTAAGTGTGTGGTAGGCAGAATAACACCCCCTCAAAGAGACCTACACTCTTGTCCCCAGAACCATAAACATGTTATATTATATGACCAAAGGGACTTTGCAGATGTGATTAAAGTTACAGAACTTGAGATGGGGAGATTATCCTGCATTATCTGGGTGGGCCCAATCTAGTCACATGGGTCCTTAAAGTAGAGAACCTTTCCTGGCTGTGGTCAGAGAGAGACGCAATGATGAAAGGTCAGAGAGAAGCACAGTGTATGTTTTAAAGATGGAGGAAGGGAGACATGACCCAAGGAATGCAGGGGGCCTCCAGAAGCTGGAAAAGGCAAAGAAACAGATGTTCCCTTAGAGCCTCCAGAAAGGAATGCAGTGCTGCCGTCACCTTCATTTTAGTCCAGTGAGACCAGTGTTGGACTTCTGAGCTACACAATTATAATGTAGTAAATTTCTGTTGTTCTAAGCCACTAAGTTTGTGGTGATTTGTTACAGCAGCAATAGAAAATTGATGCAAGTGGTTTATGTGAGATGGGGCATGTGAAGCTCTGCATCAGGCCCATAGCCCAGTCAGAGAACCTGGTAAAAAGTAGGGGTCCATAAATACCTGACCAATGACTAAACAAACAAGCAAGAGCAAGCAAGAATTGGTTCCTGGGTGGTACGTATTCCATCCGTGCCACTAGGGAACCAATGAGTGCCTTCAGGGTTGTCATAGAAAAGGAAGGCACAGAGACACACCAAATTTAAAATTTGCTACTTAATAATTTGCTCCCTAATTGGCTACTTAAATTTGCCTAGAATTAGTCCAAAATCATGCAATTGCATAAGCCAATATTTAACAGGCCCAGGATAATCATATAGGACAGTGAGTTTCAAAGTGTGAGCCACAGAACTGAGATCCCAGAGACCTTTTCAAGAGGTCCATAAGGTCAAAACTATTTTTATAAAAATATTAAGGCTTCCAACACCTGTTCTCCTCAAGATTGAGGACTATCAAAGAAAAGGGGGGATCACAACTGAGCAGGAGGTCCCTCGGGTACAAATTCTTTCCACATCCCCCGTTTCTTGTTTGTAGGAAATAGGCTTCATTCAGCCTCCTTGACCTTCCCTGAGTTCCAAACGGCGGATTCAAAGAATTACTAATTAGGGAAGGGAGGGAATACAGAAACAAGGGAGAAGCAGTCAACAAACAATAGTGCAGCCTTGGGTAAGGGTCCTGGTTCCTCCTCAAGGAATATACATAACAATATCTTTGAACTCTTCTGCAGAACTAAGGCCTCTGCCCAGGTGGAGGATGGTAACTTCAGGCTGAGCACAAGATTCCTGGAGTACCACCCTGCTACCTACCTCCCCACCAACCAATCAGAAGAAAGTCACACACCCTGCAGCCCTCATCCCCAACTTTGCCTATAAAACCTTTTCCCCCCAAGCCATCAGGGAGTTCAGGGGTTTTGAGCACAAGCCACCCATTCTCCTTGCTTGGCCCTGCAATAAACCTTTCTCTGCTCAAAAAAAAAAAAAAAAAAAAAAAAAAGAAAAGAAAGAAAGAAAGAAAAGAAAAAGAACAAAAAATACTAAAGTATTCTTTGCCTTGTTGACATTTGCACTAATAGTACAAAAATAATGGTGGGTAAAAGTGCTGGTACCTTAACACAGATCAAGGAGAGAGGCTCCAAACTGTGATAACATTGCATTTTTGAGCACTGTGCTATGTACTCACAGTTGGAATTTTTTAAAAAGCCAGTTTCACTTAAGAGTGCTCTCGATGAAGCAGTGAAAATTATTAATCTTACAAAATCTCAAAGCTTAAATAAATGTCTCTTTAATATTCTGTGTAACAAAATAGGAACTATGCATAAAGTGCTTCTGCTATATACTAAAGTACAATGGTTATTTTGAGGAAAAGAACTTGTGCAAGTATTTGAGTCATAAACTGAATTGTTCCTCTCATGCAATACCACTGTTACTTGAAAAAATTTCAGATAGAGAAATTATAATTAAAACTTGGGTATCTGGCAAACATTTTCTCAAAAATGAACAAAGTGAGCCTGTTTCTTCCAGGAAAACAACTTACATGTTTATTGCCAAGGATAAAATTCTGGCTTTTAAATTAAAATTCAGATTTTGGAAAACTTGTATCTGCCACTGCCAGATTCTCTATACTTAAAGACGTTTCTGATGACATCTACGGCAACATTAAATATGTGATTTTTTCTTTGAATTGCACAATGAAATGTGTCAACGTTTGGAAGATCTGCATACCTCAGTGAGCCAATGTTGTCCAAATGACCCATGCATGATGTAAGGAAATCAGGCATAGGCAAAAGATCCATGCAAAATGCAGGATAGACAAGTGGATTTTAATGTAAAAGAGTACAGAAAGCTCATTGATATGCTTTCCAATTCCACATTACAAATTACCTTTAAGAAATTACTACTTGTAGAGTCAAGGTATGGTATCAAAACACAATGCCTGCAAACATGAAAAGGCGATCAAAATATTCCTCCCTTTTCCAACTATGTATCTGCATGAGGCTGGATTTTCTTCAAATATTACTTCAACCGAAACAACATATGGCAGCATATTGAATGAGGAGGCAAACACAAGAACCCAGCTGTTTTCTCTTCAGGGAGACATTAAAGAGATTTGCAAAAATATAAACCAATGCCATTCTCACTTTTCTGTTTGTTTGTTTTGGAAATATAGTTCTTCTTCATAAAATATATTATTTATGTTAGCTTGTAACAGGCTTGTTATTTTTTTAATTTTTTTATTTTTTAGCGGTACGCGGGCCTCTCACTGTTGTGGCCTCTCCCGCTGCGGAGCACAGGCTCCAGACGCGCAGGCTCAGCGGCCATGGCTCATGGGCCCAGCTGCTCCGCGGCATGTGGGATCTTCCCGGACCGGGGCACGAACCCGCGTCCCCTGCATCGGCAGGCGGACTCTCAACCACTGCGCCACTAGGGAAGCCCAGCTTGTTATTATTTTTAAAGGAACTGATAAATAAATATTTTAAACTATTCTCAGTTTTAATTTCTACTATAGTAAATACTAATATTTACTGATTTAAGGATGTCACATCCTAAAAAGAAAGCTCATTATTTTCTGCTGTCTTTTCCCCTTCTCATGCAACATAGGTCCTTTAAATCAGAGCTTCTCAAAATTTAATGTGCATGTGGATTACCTGGGGCTCTTGTTAAATGCAGATGCTAATTAACTAGGTTTGGGGATAGGGCCTGAATATTCTGTATGCCTAATAAGTTGTCAGGTGATACCAGTGCTGCTGGCCAGTGGACCACATTCTGAGTGGCATCTGGACTGGATCACTCAACAACTTCTAGACTGCAGTGTGTATGGGAAATAAACCATCTTGCTTGAGTCGCTGTATTTGTGGATTCTCACCATAATCTGAATACTAAGTAATATAACTCATAAATGTACACCTCCAGCCAAATTTCTCTCCTTTGCTTGCTGCCCATACAGTCAACTGCGTATTGGACATCTCTACTTGTACTGAATATATCTCATCTGCAAATATAATTCAACATGTCTAAAACTGAAAGGAAGATTTTTACCCCACTATCTGTTCTGCAGTCTGTATACCGTACTGTTGTGTGATACTATCATTCTTCCAATTGAACAAGACAGAAACTTGGAGTCTATCACAGCTTTCCCTCGTCCCTGCCACATCAAATCAGCCACCAAGTCCTAATGATTTTATATATGCCTTCCTCTACCGCCTAGGTTGCAACTACTATTATCTCTAGTCATGATTTATCTCATTCTGAACCAAAATTTTGATCTCCTTAAAGTTATTTCATGGTTTCCACTGTCTTCAAGATAAAGCTTTTATAGGACACATGCATTTATTTTAGCTTTGTGGCCCTAATTAACCGTTCAGCCTCATCCAGCATGAATCGTTTCCTTACAGGCTACATTTCAGTTTTGCTGAACTACTTGCATTTGCCTCTGTGCTTTTGTACATGCTTATATCCCTGCCTAGAATGTTTTTCCCTCCTTTCCACCTGGTCTCACAATTCAACTAAAACTTTATCTCCCCCGACTTTCCCTGCGTGTTAAGTGTGCCTACTTTGTGATCCCTGAAAAGACTCTACTTCCCTCTACCATGGCTCTTATCACCCTGAATTTAGTTGTTTATTCATTACATTGTTTATTCATTAAATGTCTACCCCCCTTCTAAGACTGAAAAATTCTTGATGGCAAGAACCACATCTTACTCCTAATGGTATCTCCAGCTCAGTCCTTTGAACGTAGCTCAAAAGTATACTCATCTCTACAATGAAGTAGTTGACATCAGAAAAAGAGAAATGAACATTTACAAGGATATAATTATGATTATTTCATTTAATCCTCCTGATTACCCTGTAACATTGGGCATTATTATTTCAGAGGAAGAAACTGAGGTTGAAAAAGGTGACTTGTCAAGGGCGTCAGCTGGTGAATAGTTGAGCTGGGATCCAACTTAAGACTGTCCTTCTCCAAAACCTACATCTGATCCACTTCACATTTCCTCTCCAGTGCTTCCCAGTCAGAGGGAAATCAGAGTTTGTGGGGAAGGGGAATCCAGAGCCTTGAGACAGGCTATGATGCTAGGATTCTGACTGGGACAAATCACCAAGGGAACTCAGCAAACAGCAGTAGACCAACTTAGCATGTCAGAGGCAATCTACTGACTTGCAGCTCTTTAGAGTCCCCAGGTAAGGTAGATGACTGGCCCCAGAACCTCATTCAAGGTTAAAAATCTCTGGTGGAGGGTTATGTACTTCCAGTCACAAACGTTAAGGCAGAATTTCTCATTCAGGGTGTTTCCATGCCATGTTTACCCTACACCCCTAAGCCTAAGGGACAGCTGGCTGGGGCTCAGGGCAGCCAGTGCCACTGGGCCAGTGGCCTCCAGTCCTGTGTAGCTGTCAACCCAGTGTGTCCTTTACAAACAGCATAATTTTCTATGTATACCTACAACTATGTAAAAAAAAGGATGGGACATGCTGAAGAGATATGAACAAAAAGGAATCAAATCCTGAAGTCATCAAAGATGGTGGAAATGGTCTCCAGGAGCAGCTAATTTAAAGATGGTAGATTGGGACCATGGCATGGGCTTCAGATGAGAAGTAGCAGGAATAGGGTCGTATAGATCAACGGTGTGGAAGTTGAACAGGCTCAGTTCCCTTAGCAAGAGAAGTGGGAAGAGGGTAAGACACAAGACAGAGAAGAGCAAAGATCATTCAGGGCCACATAGCCCATTGTTAGAACCTTTGCTTTTCTTCTGAGATGAAAGGGATTTTGAACAGAGCAATGGTATGGTCTATGTTTTAAAAGGCTATCACTCAGGTTGTGGTGACGAGAACAACAGACTTTAGAGAGGCAAGGGAAGCAGAGAGACAGGTGAAAACAATCTCAATAATCCAAGCAAGAAAAAATGGGGCTTAGACTGAGATAGGCACATTGGAGTTGGTGTGAATTGGTTGAATGTGGAAATATTTTGAAGCTAAAGCCTGCACAGTTTACTGATGGATTGAATATGAAGTATGAGAGAAACAGAAGAGTCTAGAATTATTTCAAGGTTTTTGAAGAGGTTCTGAGTAGGAAGAGGTGTTTCAAAGGAGATAACAGAGAAGGCAGAATTGGAGTGAAATGTATGAATAGGACAGATACAAATATTCCAGAAAGGGGGATGGGTGTCTGAGCTCAGGACAGGCAGAAAGGGACCAAAATGAATGGCAGGATTCTGGAGAGAGCAAAATAATGTCATAGACAACAAAGTTGGAAGAATGTATCAGAAGACAATAGAATAAGCAGACGTAAGGTAGCACAATGAGGCTGATCGCAAAGTATGAAAGTGTTTCCTAAAATTTATCCCTCTAAGGGGCACTTGGAACTTGCTGGCATTCTGTGTCTGTGGAGCAAACGATTCCCTGGCACCGGGAAATGGTGCAATCCTCAGCGGAAGTAAAGACAGATTCTACAAACTTTCTCTCCCACTGAAAATGCCCATGAGAGATAACCTGTAGTAGAATCATACAATGAAATAGTACACAGCAATGAGAATGACCTCCAATTTCACAAAACAACAATATGGATCAATCTCACAAATAAAATGTCGAATGAAAGAATCCATAACAAAGAACATATTATACAATTCCATTTATGTAACATACAAAAGCCAGGGAAAACTATCTATGTTTTTAGAAGTTCCTACCCTTTGAAAGGAGGGAGTAACAGGGAGGAAGAAAAATCAGGGCTTCCAGGGTTGCTGGTCATACTGTATTTCTTGACCTGGGTGCTGATGACACAGATGTTTTCAGTTAGGAAAAATTCACTGAGTTGTACTTTTCTACAGTATTATATTTTACTTCAATAAAAACTTTTTAAAATGCCATTATACCGGGACGCATTTCCTGCATCCTGGGAAGAACAGAGCTATCTACTTAGAGTTCTTATTACAAATTAGCATTTACGCAAAGCAAGAGCAGGAAAATATAAGAAGCTTACAGGAGTTATCAAATTATCTAATTTGACTGCACTTACTTTCAGCTATGGGTAAAGGCTAGGGCCTTGATTTCAGAGAAAGATGGAAAGAACAACTTTTAAAGGCTGTTCATTTTAAAACACACATATGTTTTAGGGGAGATAGAAACTTTTTTTGTAATATTTTTTCCCCATCTCTTGGGAAATGATGTTACGCTGTGCTTTCAAACAGAACTGCCAAGTTTAAGAGGCCCTTTTCTGTACACAGGCCAGCTGGGCCATAAGTTGCATGAAACGAGGGACAAGCTACTTCTTCAGAGAGCAGAACAGAATACCACAGGGAGTTGGGGACCGTGTATCCAACAAAATCTCCAGCCATTTGTCTTTATCTGGTCACCTTTAATGATTTAAGAGCCCTCTCTGCCATGTTATCATCAATCAATTACAATGATTGAGCAGTATCTAAAAAAACCAGAGTTTTTAAAATGCAACTATCCGTGACCTAAATTTCCTGCTGGTTCTGTTGGCCCCAGGTTAGGCCAGTTTGTCTATCATCAAGGGAGCCAATAAAAATAATAAAAACAGGTCAATGCTGGGCTTTCTGAAGCCTGTATAAGAATATTCACACTCCTCCAATCAGCGCCAAGTCAACGTGTCCACTCTTTGCTTGAGCTCTTGATAAATGCTGTTCTTACTAACAAAATATCCCATAGAATGTATACATTATCTAAAAATCCTTTTTTTTTCTTCCTTGCTTGCTTGCTTTTTAATCTGGCTAAGCAACAATTTAACAGCTCTTAACAGGCAACTGAAAATGATGTCATTTTGTTGACTCCAGGAAAAGAGTTACATTTTGGCAGATTAGGGGATACATGAGAAGATGAAAATATAAATTTTAGCTATCTTAATGGAGAATGGGATACTGCACTTCAAAGCCTGTGAGAGAATTTGAATTCCAGGATCCATAGTGCAGAGCAAAGGCTACTGAATGGGGAGGAGACAGAAAAATGTAGGGCAGAGTGGGAGGGAGACGCAAGAGGAAGGGGATATGGGGATATATGTATACCTATAGCTGATTCACTTTGTTATAAAGCAGAAACTAACACACCATTGTAAAGCAATTATACTCCAATAAAGATGTTAAAAAAAAAAAAAAGTGCAGTGCAGGCATGGGTAAAAGAGGCCAGCTTAGAAGTTGCCTGTGAAAACCACAACAATTATCTTAAGTATTATTTCAAAACATTTTGTATCACTCGACAGGAAGTAAGAAGGAAAGGGAGCGACACTGTCCAAGGCCTCAAGCCCCCTTAGGAAAGTGACCAGCAACACAAAAATTCTACTCAGTAACAAAGCACCATTCCTCACATCCACCACCTGCCTGCAGAAGCCCGTGAGCTGGGTGGCAACCCCGACCATAATCTCAGCGGGCTGGGCCATCTTATTCAGAAGCAAGTCTGGAACACTCTCTGCTCCAGAAGGGAAGTTTGGACAAACTTCAGAACACGCCTAAATGCCAGATTGGAGACACACAGGCACAATCGTGAAGGCAGCCAACTTGACTTGAGTGGTCTCTCCTTTCCTTTCTCTGACTTTGCCCCTCCCTTTCTCCACCAAGTACTCAGAACTCACTGGCTTCTTCCTAGCACCAGTGAATGAGCCATTCCTCCTCTAAGAAATGAATGACTGGATGGCCGAACTCTTCCAGGAGGATTCTGCATTTTAAAAGAAGAGAAGAAAGACAATCTAAGAGGAAGTGAGATGACTCTTTAATGATTAAGTTTCTGGTTCAGTGGTAGCTGGGCAGCAACCACCTGTCATAGAAAGTCTTTCTAGGGCTCCTCAAATAACATTTTACAGAAATTAACTAAATGCCCTAGTACAGATTCAGAAGTAAGTATCTCATTTCCTTAAAGAGACAGTATGAAAGGGTGTGATTTAAGTCCCACTCTACCACTTAAAAGGCATTTAACATCTCTAGGCTTCAAGGTCTCGGTAAAAAGGAGGATACTACCACATCCCTCACCAGACTTTTAGCTCAGACTCAGACTTTCATGGAATATCAATGAAATGAGCACTTTATAAACTGTAAAGCAGTTTGTACTTGCTTTACTACTACATTTATTACTACTTTACCACGTTCTTCACCAAAGCCATATTTCTATTCAGACAGAGGCCTGAGGTCCCAGATGTACTTATGCACCTCCAAAGATTCAGCAGCGCACTGCCCTCCACCACCTGGACTTGGCCACTTGTTGAGCGGTGTGCTTACGCCACTGCTACACTGCCTCATCTCCACACTGTCAACGCTCTCAGGCTCCCTGGGCACAACTTGATGGCTCCGTCATCCCTACGTAGTGGAGGCCACACCAGCAACATGCCCACATCCAACCCAATTAGTCCCGTGGAGGCTCTGGCCTCCCTCTTGGTCACCCTGAGAACACCACCTGAAAGAAAGGGCAGTTAACCCTCCTTATGATAAACTTTAAGACCAATGAAAGGCAGGGGGAATGGACAGAAGTGGCATAAAGTCTTAACCTAGCTCCTCCCCTGCAAACAGTTACAAGCAGCAAGAGTGCTACATACAGCTAAAAGCAGCTGTGTTTCTTGGGAGGCAACGGCCAGCCCAATAATGCACCCTCTCGTATCTGCTTTACTTCCTTCCTTGACTCATTTTCCTTTTCTCCTCAGTATTGCTGCTCTGCAATTCCACGTTCTTCCCCTTTTAAAGCATTTTCATACAACTTTTGCCTCAGACTCTGTTTCCTAGGAAAAGAAGACAAAGATAATTAGAGAGGCCGCAAAGATGAATTAGGCAATAGAGGGTCTTGATATTGCTCAAGTGTTAGGGAGGGAGGGAGGGAGGGAGGGAGGGAGGGAGGGAGAGAAGGAGAGGGGGGGAGAGAGAGAGAGAGAGAGAGAGAATGAGAGAGAGAGATGTGGCCACAAGTGTATATTTATAAAATTTTTGGAGGAGAAAGTCCTTGAGGAAAGGGGAAATCTCTTGCCTGTGCTTCTGTAATCAATGAAAAATAAACAGTAACCAGTGTGATGAAAAAAAGGATCTAATTGTTACTTTAAGACTGATGGCATTTTAGTCCGGGGGAGCTTTGGAGTGCAAAGAAGTCTACACTCCTTGCACTGACGTGTAAGGCTCTCCAGGATCAGGTTTGCCTCCCTCCCCACCTTTACCTAGTACCACTCCTCTTCCCCCACCCCCTTCCTTCAGTCTGTTCTGGCCACGCTGGTCACCACCATTCAGTTCTTTTCAAGAGTCAGATCTGTGAACAATCTGAGTAGAAAACTCAATGTTAGACAAGTGCTATGAAGTACATGGTACCCAAGGAAATAACAGTGATTATTTTGGACCTGCTCTATCCAATACGGTAGCTGTTAACCACATGTAGCTGGTGAATGTTTAAAATGTGGCTAGTCCAAATTGACCTAATTGTAAATGTAAAATATATACCATATTTTGAAGACTTATACAAAAAGGAACATATCTCATTAATAATTTATTTTATCTTATTGAGATGATAATATTTTGGATATATCTGGTTAAATAAAGTATATTGTTAACATCATTTCACCTATTTCCTTTTATCTTTTAATGTAGCTATTACAAATTTGAAATTACATGTGTGGCTGACATCGTAGCTCACATTATATTTCTATTGCACAGTGCTGCTCTAGAGTCTCCTACTTTCACCAAACCTCGAAGTTCAAAACTAGCACCAGGTATTCAACACTTATTGAGTTAGATATAATATATATCTTCACATTTAATTTTAATCCCTAAAAGTGAGATCTCATTATCTTTATTTTACTGGCAAGGAAGCTAAGGTTTAGAGATGGAGTAAATTGCCCAGAGTAGAAAATCAAGCACACAAGACTATTAGACCACAGAATGATGGACTCCCAAAGATGCCCAGGTCCTGATTCCCAGAACCTATGACTATGTTACCTTACTTGGCAAAAGGATCTTGAGATGGGGAGATTATCCTGGATTATTCACATAGGCCCAATGTAATCACAAGGGTTCTTATAAGAAGAAGGCAAAAGGGTCAAAGCTAGCAAAGACAATATGTGACAACAGAAGCATAGATAGGAGTAAGGTACTTTGAAGATGGAGAAAGGGGCCATAAGCCAAGGAACGCAGGCAGCCTCTAGAAGCTGGAAAAGGCAGGGAAATGTCTTCTTTCCTGGCATCTTCAGAAAGAACGCAGTTCTGTCAACACCTTGATTTTAGCTCTGCAATACCCATTTCAACTTCTGACCTCCAGAACTGTAAGATAATAAATTTGTGCTGTTTTAACCCACTAACTGTGTGCTACTTTGCTATAGCAGCAATAGGAAAACTAATACAGAAGACCATTACTAATGCAGAGTCAGGGATTTGGAACCTGGTGAGCATTCTGGATTGTAGTCATGGTCCAGGGCTAGTAGTCAGGAAATAGTAGCAATAGTGACAATTACGATTTTAGGATATAAATTCATCCTCAAATGAAATGAGCCTATTTTAACTATAAAATGTAAAGCATGTTCATCTGATTTTTTTAAAAAGACTTAATTTTTTTAGAGCTGTTTTAGGTTTACAACAAAATTGAGAGAAAGGTACAGAGATTTCCCATATACCCCCAGCCCTGACACATGTATAGCCTCCCTCATTTTCAACACCACTTACCAAAGTGGTACTTTTTTTTTAAACCAAGAATGAACCTACACTGACACATCATAATAGCCCAAAGTTCACAGTTTACCTTAGGGTTCACTCTAGGTGTTGTACGTTCTATGGGTTTGGATAAACATGTAATGTCACATACCCATCACTGTAGAATCATCCAGAGTATTTTCACTGCCCTAAAAATCCTCTGTGCTCTGCCTATTCATCTCTCCCTCTGCTCCTAACCCCTGGCCACCACTGATCTTTTTATCGTCTCCATAGTTTTGCCTTTCCCGCAATGACGTATAATTGGAATCATACGGTATGCAACCTTTTTGGACGGGCTCCTTTCACCTAGTGATAGGCATTTAAATTTCTCCATGTCTTTTCATTATTTTGGCATGGAATAATACTCCATTGTCTGGATATACCACAGCTTATTTATCCATTCACCTACTGAAGGACATCTTCGTTGCTTCCAAATTTTGGCAGCTTTTAATAAACATCCATGGGTAGGTTTTTCTATGGACATAAGGTTTCAACTCCTTTGGGTAAATACCTAGGAGTGTGATTGCTGGATGGTATGCTAAGAGTAGTTTTAGTTTTGTAAGAAGCTGCTAAACAGTCTTTCAAAGTAGCTGTACTATTTTGCATTCCCAGCGGCAATTAATGAGAATTCTTGTTGCTCCACGTGCTTGTCAGCATTTGGTGTTGTCAGTGTCCCAGATTCTGGCCATTCTAATAGGTGTGTACTGCTATCTCATTGTTGTCCCTGATGACATATGATGTAGAATATCTTTCCATATGCTTATTAACCAACTGTATATCTTCTTTGGTGAGGTGTCTGTTAAGGTCTTTGGCCCATTTTTTAATTGTGTTGTTTGTTTTTGTATTGTTGAATTTTAAGAGTTCTTTGTGTATTTTGGATAACAGTCTTTTATCAGATGCATCTTTTGCAAATATTTTCTCCCAGTGGCTTGTCTTCTAATTCTCTTGATACTGTCTTTACAGAACAGATGTTTTTATATTTTAATGAAATCCAGCTTATCAATTATTTCTTCCATGGACTGTGTCTTTGTTATTGTAACTAAAAAAGCATCACCATACCCAAGGTCATCTAGGTTTTCTCCTATTTTACCTTCTAGGAGTTTTATGATTTTGCAGTTTACATTTAGACCTATGATCTATTTTGTGTTAATTTTTGTGGAGGTATAAAGTCTCTGGCTAGATTCATTTTTTGTTTGTGGATGTCCAATTGTTCCAGCAATTTTTTTTTCCAGCACCATTTTTTGAAGAGACTCCATTGCTCCATTGCATGCTATTGCTCCTTTATCAAAGATCACTTAACTATATTTATGGGGGTCTATTTCTGGGCCCTCTATTCTGTTCCACTGATCTATTTGTCTATTCTTTTACCAATACCACACTGTCTTGATTAATGGAGCTTTATAATAATACTTGAAGTCAGATAGCATCAGTCCTCCAACTTCATTTCTCTCCTTCAATATTGTGTTGGCTATTCTGGGTCTTCTGCTTCTCCATATAGACTTTAGAATTAGTTTGTTGATATCCATAAAATAACTTCCTGGGATTTTCATTCAATTGCATTGAATCTATAGATCAATTTGGGAAAACTGACATCTTGACAATACTGAGTCTTCTTAGCTATGAACAAGGACTATCTCTCCATTTATTTGGTTCTTTGAGTTCCTTCATCAGAGTTTTGTAGTTTTCCTTATATAAATTTTGTATATATTTTGTTAGATTTATAACTAAATATTTGATTTTGGGGGTGTGTTAACATAAATGGTGTTGTGTTTTAATTTCAAACTCCACTTTTCATCTTTGCACTTTGCAATGTAGGAAGGCAACTGACTATTGATATTAACCTTCTATCCTGCAACCTTGCTATAGTCACTTATTAGTTGCAGTAATTTTTTTGTCTATTCTTTCTGATTTTCTATATAGATGATCATGTCATCTGTAAAGATAGTTTTATGTCTTCTTTCTCAATCTGAATACTTTTTATTTCCTTTTCTTCCCTTATTGCTTTAACAAGGACTTTCAGTAAAATGTTGAAAGGAGTAGTGAGGGGACATCCTTGCCTTGTATCTGATCTTAGTGGGAAAGCTTCGAGTTTCTCAACATTAGTAGAAAAGCTTCCGAAGTTTTTTTCATAGATAGTTCCCTTCTATTCCTACTGGGAGTTTTACTGGGAGTTTTTTTTTTTTTTTAAATCATGAATGGGTGCTGGATTTTGTCAAATGCTTTTTCTGCATCTATTGATATGATCATATAATGTTTATGCTTTTTTTAGTCTATTGATATGAGGGATTACATTGATTTTTGAATGTTGAACCAGTCTTGCACATCTGAGATAAATCCCACTTGGTCATGGTATGTAATTCATTTAATACTCCTTTGGATTTGATTTGTTAATATTTTGTTGAGGAGTTTTGCATCTCTGTTCATGAGAGACATTGGTTTTAGTTTTCTTATAATGTTTTTGTGTGGTTTTGGTATTACGGTAATGCTAGCCTCACAGAATGAGCTAGAAGTATTCCCTCCACTTCTATCCTCTAAAAGAAATTGTAAAGAATTGGTATAATTTCTTCCTTAAGTATTTGGTAGATTTCACCAGTGAACTAATCTGGGCATGGTGTTTTCTGTTTTGAAAGATTATTACCGATTCAATTTCTTTTAACTGTAGGACTATTCTGATCATCTATTTCTTCTTGTGTGAATTTTGGCAGATTGTGTCTTTCAAGGAATTGGGCCATTTCACCTAAGTTATCGAATTTGTAGGCAAAGAACTGTTCATAGCATTCCTTTGTTATCTTTTTAATTTCCATGGGACTTGTAGTGATGTCCCCACTCTTTCATTTCTGATATTAGTAATGTGTGTCCTCTTTTTTTTTCTTAGTTAGCCTGGCTAGCACCTTGTCGATTTTATTGATCTTTTCAAAGAATCAGCTTTTGATTTTATTGATTTTCTCTACTGATTTCCTATTTTTCAATTTCACTGATATCTGCTCTAATTCCTATTTCTTTTCTTTTGCTTACTTGGGTTTAATTTGCTCTTCTTTTTCTTGTTTCCTAAGATAGAAACTTAGATTATTCATTTTAGATCTTCCTTCTTTTCTAATATAAGCCATCAGTGCTGTAAATTCCCTCTAAGCACTGCTTTTGCTGCATCCTACAAATTTTGTTAAGTTGTTTTCATTTTTAGTTACTTCAAAATAGTTTAAATTTCTCCTGAGATTTCTTCTTAAACCATGTGTTATTTAGAAGTTTGTTTACTCTCTATGTATTTTGGAATTTTCCAGTTATCTTTCTGTTATTAATTTCTACTTTTATTCCATTGTGGTTTGAGAGCAGATATTATATTATTTCTATTCTTTTAAATTAGTTGAGATTTGTTTTATGATCCAGTTGTGGTCTAATATTCACATGTGTGAATTTTCCATGTAAGCCTGAGAAAAATCTGTATTCTGCTATTGCTGGATGAAGTACTCTACAGATGTCCACTACATGCAGTTGACTGATGGTATTGTAGAGTTCAGCTCTGTCCTTCCTGACTTCCTGCCTGCTGGATCTGTCCATTTCTGAGAATCGTGTTGAAGTCTCCATCTATGATAGAAATTCATCTATTTCTCCTTGCAGTTCTTGCCTCATGTAGTTTAATGCTCTGTTTTTAGGCATAAACATTAAGAATTATTATGTTTTCTTGGAGAATTGACCCCTTTATTATTATATAATGACTTTTATCCCTGATAACTTTCCTAGCTCTGAACTCTGCTCTGTCTGAAATTAATACAGCTACCCCTACTTTCTTTTGATTAGTGTTAGCATAATATATTTTTCTCTATCCATTTACTTTTTATTTTTTTTTAAATTTTTTTGGCTGCATTGGGTCTTCGTGGATGCATGCAGGCTTTCTCTAGTTGCGGTGAGCAGGGGCTACTCTTCCTTGCAGTGTGCAGGCTCCTCATTGCGGTGGCTTCTCTGGTTGTGAAGCATGGGGTCTAGGCACATGGGCCTCAGTAGTTGCAGCATGCGGGCTCAGCAGTTGCATCACACAGGCCCTAGAGCATGCGGACTTCGGTAGCTGCGGCACATGGGCTCAGTAGCTGTGGCTCGTGGGCTCTAGAGCACAGGCTCAGTAGCTGTGGCGCACGGGCTTAGTTGCTCCGCGGCATGTGGGATCTTCCCGGACCAGGGATCTAACCCATGTCCCACTGTGCCATGAGGGAAGTTCTATCCATTTACTTTTAATCTATCTGGGTCTTTACATTTAAAGTGGGTTTCTTATAAATAACGTATAGTTGGGTCATATTTCTTTTGATCCACTCTGTTAATCTCTTTTAATTGGTACATTTAGACCATTGACATTGAAAGTGATTATTGATATAGTTGGATTAGTATCTACCATATTCATAACTGTTTTCTCTTTGTTGCCTTTTATCTTTGTTCTTATTTTTGTCTTCCAATCTCTTTTTGCCTTTGTGCTTTTAACTGAACATTTTATATGATTCAATTTTCTCTTCTTTCCTAACATACCAGTTTTATAGCCTTTTTTTTTTTAAGTGGTGGCCCTAGAGTTTGTGATATACACTTGCAACTGTTCCAGGTCTACTTTCAAATAACATTATGAAACTTCACAGGTAGTGAGTCCCTTATAATAATAAAAAAATAATCCTAATTCCTTTTTCTCCCATTCCTTGTATTATTGCTGTCATTCATTTCACATATATGTAAGTATACATATATATATCATAAGCATAAATATGATATATAGATAAGCATACAAATGTATTATAATGTTGCTATTATTATCGTGAACAAACTGTTCTCTATTAGATCAATTAAGAATAAGAAAAATAAAAAGTTTTTATTTTACCTTGACATTTCTTCTTTGATGTTCTTTTCTTTATGAAGATCTTAGTTTCTGACCTATACTATTTTCCCCCTCTCTAATGAACTTCTTTTATCATTTCTTGCAAGGCAGGTCTACTGGTAACAAATTCTCTTTTGTTTGTCTGAAAAAGTCTTTATTTCCCCTTCACTTTTGAAGGATTATTTTTCAGGATACAGAATTCCAGGTTGGTGAGTTTTATCTTTCAATACTTTAAATATTTCACTCCATTCTCTTCTTGCTTGCATAGTTTCTGAGAAGAAGCTGGATGTAATTCTTATATTTGTTTTTCTATAGATAAGATATTTAGATATTTTCTATAGATAAGATATCCCTCTGGCTTCTTTCAGAATTTTTCTCTTTATCTTTGATTTTTCTGTAATTTGAAAATAATACACCTAGGTGTTAATTTTTGGCATTTATCAGATATGCTTGGTGTTCTCTGAGCTTCCTAGATCTGTGACTGTGTGTCTGACATTAATTTGGGGAAATTCTCAGTCATTATTGATTCAAATATTTCTTCTGTTCCTTTCTTCTCCTTCTGATATTCCCATTACACTTTATGTTACACATTTTGTAGCTGTCCCACAGTCCTTGGATATTCTGTTCTGTTTTTGTTTTATTCTTTTTCCTCTTTGCTTTTCAGTTTCTGAGGATTCTACTGATATATTCACTAGCTCAGAGATTCTTTCCTCAGCCATATCCAGTTTACTAATAAGAACATCAAAGGCATTCTTCATTTCTTTTGCAGTGTTTATTATCTCTAGCGTTTCTTTTTGATTCTCTCCTTGGATTTCCATCCCTCTGCTTACATTGCCCACCTGTTCTTGCATTCTGTCTACTTTATCCAATGCAGCCCTTAGCATATTAACCATAGTTGTTTGAAGATCCCAATCTGACAATTCCAACATCCCTGCCATATCTAGTTCTGATGTTACTCTGTCTCTTCAAATTGTGTTTTTTACCTTTTGGTAACCCTTGTAATTTTTTGTGATAGCTGGATATGATGTACCAGGTAAAAGGAAGTGCTATATACAGACCTTTAGTAATGTGGTAGTGAGGTGTAGGGGTTGGAGAATTCTGTTGTCCTATAATGAGATCTCAGAGTTTTAATAAGCAAATGCCTCTGGACTGTGAACTTCAGAAGCATTTCTCAGTCCTTTTCTCCTCCCTTAGGTGGAACAGGATGGCTGGAGTGAGCTGGACTTGGGTATTTCCCTTTCCTAGGTTCTGATAATACCCCAGCAGGTTAGGCTCTGTTTAACTACTTTCCCCTGAGGGTAGGCCTTCTTGAGAAGAATAGAGTGCTCTGGCATGCTTTAAAATGGTTCCTTTTCCCTTTTGAAAGCCCAAGGGGAATTTTTCTCGTATATTTATTGTATAAGTATAGTCAAGTTCCTGGAGGTAAATATCCTAACACTGTAGGGGCTGTCCTATGACTGGATTTCCCGGGAGTTTTCAACTCTCTGAGTTAGTTCTTCACATTGAGCCTCCAGCAGTTCGTCAATTACAGTTCCTGTTTCCCTACCCAGCACTGGTCCTTGTGGCAGTTTCCACTTGTGAGTCTCTGCTCTGAGGAGCTGCAACTCCCTGTGTTTGTCTGTGGGTCTCTCCAATCTCAAGAGCAGCAGTTTGCCCTCGCCTCTCTTGCAATCCAAGGAGGGTTGTTGATTTTTTATTCTGTTTAGCTTCTTGTTTGTTATGCTGGAGTGGAAATTTCCAAGTTGTGAAACTAGAAACCAGCAGTCTGTTTATGTGATTTTTATTATCCTGATCACAAACCATTTCATTTAAAAGGGCCCCCATGACATTCTAAGGGAATGCTTTTAAATGCTGAGCAACTCATTCTTTGGGATGCCCAATTAATATTGTTACCCTTGTGCCATAGAAGGCCACATGGAAAAGCAGAAGAACAGAGACGTTTCGTCAGACAGACATGGCTACAAATCCCTGCTTTCCAACAGGCTAAGTGACCTTGGACAAGCTATGGCGACTTCAAAGAGCTTCAACAGCCACATCCAGAAAAGAAGAGCTGCTTGTAGAATTATTCTGGAAATTAATGATAAAGCATATATATATATATATATATATATATATATATATGATGACAGATGTTTTATATATATATATATATATATATGAGATGACAGATGTTAACTAAACTGACTATGGTAATCATTTCACAATATATGTTAACTCATCATTAGGCTGTACACCTAAAACTTACACAGTGCTGTACGTCAATTATATCTCAATAAAACTGGAGGGGGGAAAGATAAAAATAATACAGTATATAAAGCCAGTGCTTAGCAAGTGAAATCTATTATTATTACTATCAGTCAGTCTCAAGGCCTTTATCCTTGCTACTCTCTCCTCCTGGAACCCTTCCCCTCAGACATCTGTGTGGCTGCCCCCTCACCTCCTCAGGTCTTACTTAAGTGCCACTTCTCTGGGAGTAACCTGACAAATTACAACAGTCTTCACCTAATCCCAATTTACTCCATCTCCCTTCTCTGCTTTATATTTCTCCATAGAATTTTCACCATCTATTTCCTACATATTTTGTTTATTTGTTTACTGTCTGTCTCACCTTACTAAAATGCTCAGTGAGGCTAGGATTGTTGTCTGTTTTGTTCACTGCTATATGCCTAGTGTCTAAAATGTGTATGATACGTAGTAGGAACTCAATATTTGTTGAATGAATGGATGACTGAATAAATAGTCTCTGAAATAATCACCCTAGGCACAATACAGTTTTTTCTAAGTCGTCTTTCCTCAGGTGCACATTTTTGTTGTGGTGGTAAAAACAAACAAACAAAACACATAGCACAAAATTTGCCATTTTTAAGTGTACAGTTCAGTGGCGTTAAATACACTCACATTATTGTGCAACCATCACCACCATCCGTCTCCAGAAATTTTTCATCTTCCCAAAGTGAAACTCTATGCCCGTTAAACACTAACTCCCCAAAGCCCCCTCCCCCAGGCCCCAGCAACCACAACCCTACTTTCTGTCTATGAATTTGACTACTCTATATATCTCATTTAAGTAAAATCATAAAATCTGTATCCTTTTGTGTCTGGCTTATTTCAGTTAACAAGATGTCTTCAATGTTCATCCATGTTGTAGCATGTGTCGGAATTTCCTTCCTTTTTGAGGCTGAATAATATTCCATTGTGTGTATACACATTTTTAATCTATCTATCGGTAGACATTTGGGTTGTTTCCACATTTTGGTTATTGTGAATAATGCTGTTATGAACAGGGGTGTATCAAATGTACTTTTTATAGAAAGTAAAAACAGAATGAGGCCTTAGAGGTCATGGATATCATTGGCCAATATGCCAATGTCCTTTCTTTGCCTTAGTGGCAAATAGAAAAAAATCTGTGAAGCAAATTAGCTGCTTGAGGAATAGAAATCATTAATTCTACATTGGTAATGCCTAATATATTTTTCCTTCATGCTTGTGAAACATGCCTATTGTATGAAAAGGTCCACAGAGAGATATGAAGGTTGGAAGACAAAACAGAAAGAAGATTTGAACTTACAAGAAAAAAAATTGAGACAAATATAAAGTAATTCCCTAGCCTGAAAAAGGCAAAGTTTCTGAAAATGAGGAAAAAGGATTATGGCAACCTGAAGTAAAATAAAGTGCTTTCCCTACTCCTCACACAAATGGTGATATGTGAACACGGGAAGCAAGGTGGAGCCCATTCACCACCAAGGCAGTCAGCAATCAAGACTTGGCTTGAAGGTACTAGAAGGACCAAAGATCATATCCTGAGGATCAGAAGTTGCTGTGATATCGAAGATGCTGACAAAGAAAGACTCTCCACATACTGGATTCTTTGTAATCTAGGCCCACACAATAAGATTAAACATTTAGTGGTATTTGGGAAAAGGGGTATGTGGGGGTGAATGGAAGAAATATAATAGAAGAGTTGTGATTCTGTAAAACACTAACTTCATGGCTTTTACCCCTTATAAAAAAAATGAATGTGTTATACTATTAATCAGCTCTTCCTCTGGAAAACCTTTCTAACCTGCTCCATCTGCTCCATCTTTGCTTAGAATTCCTCATCCTCCTTTTCTACCTGGTAATTCCTACTTATTCTATAATATTCAATTTATATGTCCCCCTCCTCTGAGAAGTCTTCTCAGACTGGTGAGATCCTCAGCATCACAGATACTGATGTTTCCTCCTAGGCATCCCCATAATATTTTGTATCCTCTTCTAGAACTTAGCCCACAGTACTATAATTATTTGTGTACATGACTTTCCCATGTGGCTACCATGTCCAAGGCACATGTTTCATTTATTTGTAGGTTACCATCTCCTAGTAACTGATCCAGCTGGACTTGAACAATGACAGGGGAAGCAAAACTAACTTATGAAGAATCAACCAAATATTTTGTAGCAACACTGATATGGCCAAAGTATAAATAACAGATCAAAAAATTCCAACCCTAAAACAGTGTCACATTTCAAGATATCCAACTGGCCAGTTGCTTCTAGGCATTTCCAGATGCTACTTGTAATCTGGCAAGTGAACCAAGACACTTGATTTGGGTTTTAATTTTGTTGAAAAATCATGTAAAAATTACCTGGTAACCTAGGATAAAGACAGTGCCAGATGCTAAAATTTTGCATTAATTAAACTGTCCATCAAAACCAGGAGAAGAAAGGAAGAGTTTTTTCTTCATATGAGACTAATCTCTGTAACTTGAAATGTTTACCCCAAGAAAGCACTTCATTATTTGAAATTCTCAAGATTAATAATGTCATATGTTTTATTTTCTTAACAGCACAGATTATTGGTGGGCTATTTATTATTAAAGGGGGACCACAGTGTTCTAGAGTATTACTGTGCTAGATACTATGATAAGCTCTTTTGCTAAAATAATGCACACACACAATACAATCATTTATAAATGATAATAAACTTACGTTTTAATTCATTGCTGGCTTGTAAGAAAGTAAAGAAAATCTGTTCAGGCAAACAAACTAAAGCACAGTGAGGTGGCAACCAGTGAGCTGAAACCAGACTTTGGTTAATGAGCCAACAGAAAGCTGGTGTTGCCTTGGGGAAACTAGTGGCTTTTGCATAGGAATCCAGAAATTTGGCCTTGAGCACCCTTCAAGGTGAGAGAGCTGAATCTGCGTTTGCTACGTTAATTCAGGACACTGAAGTGGACTACAGCAGTCGTGGCATATTGGTAGTGTCCCTAGAGACCCTTAGCTCCAAGGGAGGAGCCTAACCAAATCATCTCTGAAGGAACACACTCCTCATTCAGGCCTGCAGTATTACCAAATGTTATTCTCCCAGAAATGAGCTCACAACCAAAAACTATAAAACACTCAAGGAAGTAAGCCATGGATGAGTCAGCAGACACACCATTAGCAGATTCAGACCCAGTGACTTCAGCACTGAAATTATCAACTAAAGAATATAAACTGATTATATATAAAATGTTCAAAGAATTAAAAAGCGAAATTTTTTTAAAGGTGGGAATAACAGACTATCAAAAATAACCTGAAGTTTTTTTTAAAAAAAGGAATAAAGCAGAGTTTTTAAAAGAGTAAAACACAGTATTTGAAATTCAAATTCAAATGTTGACTCCAAATACTGAAGAGAAAAATAATGAAATAGAAGATAAATCTGAAGATATTACCATAAATATGGCAAAGAAACAAAAGACAAAAATATGAAAAGATGATTAAATTAGAAGGTCTAAAACAGGTCTAATTGGAGTCCCAGAGTGAAAAAAAATAGAGAAGAGACATAATACTAGCAGATATAATACATGAGAATTTTTTAGAATTGAAGAAAAGCATAAATCCACAGACACAAGAAATACAATGTATACCAAGCAGGGCAAATGGAAAGAAATCCACAATTAGACACTGTAACAGTATAATGAAATTGTAAAATAATAATAATATAAACAGATACACACAAACACAAATCTGAAAAGAAATCAAAGAAAAATGGATTACAGTTAAAGGAATTGATATTACAGTGACTACAGATGTCTCAGTAGCAGTAATAGAGACTGGATATAGAAGGATAAATAATATTGTCGAAGTCCTGAGTACTAGTCATCTTTGTGCAGTTAGCTCCTATTCTATTGCCAATCACACCCTAAACTGCTCAGAAAACACTGGTTGAAGAAATCAACTTATTCTTCATCTCTATGCCAATTAAGTGATTAAATTAGCCGCTAGGAAGAATAAACCGAGACTCATAGTAATGAAATCTGAAATTGGCTTACTTCCTCATTTTTTTAGAGTCTTGGGGCGGGAGAAGGCAATAATACATTCACCACAAAGTGAAAAACATCTGCTAATATGAAACAGTTCGTCCCTGTACCCTACATCTCACTCCTGCTCTCAGTCAAGAGAAATGCCTTTTATTCAGCACAGTTGGCATGGAATGTTTTTGCTTATAATAAAGATTCATATCATCTACACAAATGTTGCTGCCTGTACTGTGCAGCACAGATGGCCGTTTTGAATGTTTGTGACAGACCATTGCACCACACTGTCTGGAGAAAGTCTGACTCAGCTCCAATTTCAGTTTACTTTGGGGTTTCAGGTTCTGCTGACTGCACACCAAACTTTTTTCCCCAACAATGGCTGCACATATTTAGCCATCCCCATAGAATTCCACAGGAATTTGAATTGAAATTCAGGAATGCATAAGGTACCTAACAAATAGCAAAAACTTCAAATCACTTTTAGAGTTAATAATTTTTCCACTAAGTCAAAAGCAAATACTATTAGTACAGAAATAAAATTTATTTCTTAAAACAAAGCCATGTAAGCTGATATATTGTAGCTTCGTTTGAATTTCCTGTTTTTGGAGACTAGGAAATTGGATGTACAATTCACTTGAGACAAAAATTGTAGTATTTTCCAAATTATCCAATATAAATGCCCCAACATCCAACTAAATTTAAAATTTCATTTGCACATGGAGTGAGACTAAATAAATGGTTTAATCTGCAAGTAATTCATTGAGTTCATATGATAATCATGTTTTTCTGAAATCTTTCCATTTTCTTTAGCATTTATTGTAGGCCAAAATTAACTCCTGAGTTAAGTGAAATATTACCATGAATCATATTTATATTTGCAGTTAGTTTATTTATGCCTTGTCTCTTTCTTTTTTTTTTTCCAAAAGGAAAAAAATAAGACAGTGAAAAAGGAGCAGTGACTAATTTAGAAACACTGTGGTATCTTTAAATTTGCCTCCATGGAATATTTTATCAGACTACAGGCCATGACAGTTTTAGAAATTGAAAAGCACGTATCTATCATGTAAAACAACTGCCCCTTCCAGTGACTTTGGATATGTCACTTAGGCACTGTCCTCATCTATAAAACTAGAGCATTGCACAAGTGAATTTCAAAGGTTCCTGGTTCCAGCTTTACAATCTCACGATACTTATGGAATCTTTACACCTCCAAGTTCCTGGCTTCCTTAATTATTCATTAAGAATCCATCACCAGGGCTTCCCTGGTGGCGCAGTGGTTAAGAATCCGCCTGCAAAGGTCAGAGACACGGGTTCGAGCCCTGGTCTGTGAAGATCCCACATGCCACAGAGGAACAAAGCCCATGTGCCTCCACTACTGAGCCTGCACTCTGGAGCCCGCAAGCCACAACTGCTGAGCCCGCGTGCCACAACTACTGAAGCCCGCACGCCTACAGCCCGTGCTCTGCAACAAGAGAAGACACCGCAATGAGAAGCCCACGCACCGCAACAGAGAGTAGCCCCCGCTCGCCACAACTAGAGAAAGCCCGTGCGCAGCAACGAAGACCCAACACAGCCAAAAAAAAAAGAATCCATCACCAAGGCTGTGAAATCATAACCAGAGTAATGGTTTGTTGCCAATTCCATTCTTTATAGCTCTCTACCTTCCACATAATAGCCCACTTTCAATTATTTCTATCTATTCAAATGATATTTCTTCACTTTATTTTACAGAAGTTACATTTAATTGAGCAAGACCTCTCAATGTTGAAGATAATAATGGAATGTACCATAATAAAAATGTATCATTGAATATTTAGATTTAAATTAAATAACACAGTCAAACTAACAACATGCCTATCTCCAAAAACTTCTCCCGAAAGTCTGCAACTTAACGCGTAAGTAGAATACACTTTGCTAAGCTGAAAAATATTAGATAGACTTTTAAATAAAGATACAGATAATCTGTATCTGAAAATACAGATAACACCGAAAGGAGATTCATTTTTGTGAATTGATGGAATATAGTACATAGTTGAAATATATTGCTCAAACACTCCTTCAAGCTCTCCTTGGGGCTTTTTGGGAGTGAACCAATGCGATACCTTGGGGAGGAAATGGGACTATTATCTTGGCCAGCAGATCACTGAGCCAACACACAAATGCTCTCACTCCCACCACACCGAAATCACCTCTACTCCCATAAGCCTAGAGGAAGGACCCGAATGGGGAAAATGGAGCAACTGCCAGGCTCAGCAAGTGGGCATCTGAGGACAAGCCTTCTAGACCACTGTCCTAACTCTTCCGTGAGCAGGCTGCCAGCCAGGTGGGTCAGACACAAGCACTTATCAAACATGTCGACATAAATGAAATCAAATGTGCTTCCCCCTCCTCTACTTCATCTTCCCTTTCTATTAGCTTTATTCCCCTCTTCTCCCTTCTCTTCATCCATTCTTACATTTATTTAACAAATATGTATCCAGGCACTAGGTGCTAGACAGAAGGGACATGCCCCCTTACACAGCTCATTGTCTAGTGGGGGGAGTGACATATGAACAGCCAATTACAATACAGAGGGTTGGTCTGAAGCTAGTGAATAGAATTCCTGATGTTATGGTACAGTACATTTGAGGCACCCAATCCAGAATTGGGAAATCAGGTAAAGTTTCCTGGAGGAAGTAAAGATGATGAAAAATCTGGAGGAAAGATGGTTAGAGGGTAGACTAGGAGAGGGGAAAGAGGATTAAGGAATTTTTTTGGAAGTCAACATAAATCAAGGGAAAAAATCCTAAGAAATGAAAATTACCATTTAACAGGATTATAATAAGAACATACCCAAGCTCTGGGGCTCTTATGAAAACTTCCATCTCCCTTACATTTTGGTTATTTGGATGATGGAGCTACATTCCATTTCTACATCCACAGGTGGCCTGAGAGAACAATAGGCTGTCTGCTCTTAGCTTCATAACTGCATGACACTGACACACAGAACAGTTAATCCGAGCAAGTACCACAGTTAATCCAAGCAAGGACAATGACGCAGCCAATTCCATCAGCATTTTCTGATATAACAAATGCCTTTCAAAGATTACTAAATTAACTAGGAAATGTAATCTACTCCAAAGAAATGTCCCATAGAAATAAGTAATTCATTTCACTGACTTCAGTGCTGTAACTAATAGTAATAGCCATTTTAGTAGAGCTTGTTTCCTATGCCCCAGTATTCTACGTCCTTACTTCACGTAGTAATAAAAACACCCCTTTAGCCTGGCACATGGCCACCCAGAAAAAGACTACATTTTCCAGCCTCCCTTGCAACTAGGTATGGCCATGTAACTAAGGGGTGACCAGTGGGATGGTAAGCTGTGGTGACAGGTGTAACTTCTGGGTCATGATCTTAAAGGGAACATGCTGTACCCACCACTACCTTTCTGTCCCCATTTTTTTAATCTGTGGGATAAGGAAATGCTTGTGAAAGTTAGAGCAGCTCTTTGGGATCATAAAATGGAAATATAAAAACAACCGAATTGAGGATGCCTGGGCCCCAGCACCAAGAAGCTGCCTTATTAGTCGCAGACCACTGATGGAGGTTCTTACATAAGAGACAGTGATATTTCTATCTTGCTTCTGTCTACCGTATTTTAGAGTCTACTTATTATAGCAGCCTAATACGTATCCTAACGAACTGGACCATCATCTGCCTGTGAGTCCAAAGGCCTTTCCAGATGGTCGGTGCACTGCCCCGAAGCAAATATTTGGCAACAAGGAACTCAACTCATCAACACCTCATTTTTGTACTTATTATTTGCTTCATGTCAAATGGCAATAGTGTTAAGCAGGAAGAACAAACTTCATTTGTTATCATGAGTCCTTGCAGAAGCTTGGAAACTCTTTACTCGCTCTAATATACCCAGGCCGCCCATGAAACAGTCTTTCTGGCAGCTACAAGAGATTAGCTTTCCTGAGGAGCAAGCATTGTCTTTGTAGGTTGTTTTATTGTGATGATTTTGACTCATCTCTTGCTCAGGGTGAGAAAAACTTTTAAAACAAATTAAATGAAATACAAAAATGGCCTCCCCAAACAGAAGCCAGTGAACATTATCAATTGCTAATCAACTCTTACACATTACAGAGTCTATTACCTCAGACCACAGGGGCTGACTCAGTGGGACTCACAATTCAAAGGGAAGTATGGATAGTAATGAATTCTCTGGAAATAATCCTTTGCAATATTAAGTTCAAGACAAGAATGTATATAAGAACCATATCACAAAACATCTTATCTTACTCCCTTAAGTAGTAGAACCATGACAATTTTGACCTAGATTAATATTTTGCACTAGCAAACCAACAGACTGATATCCTTAAAAATATCGGTCTGAACAGGAAACTAGTATTTTTAGATAGATTACAGAAGCAATTTCCAATTTTCAATATACTTTGAATTATAATGCACGATATCCTTATTTGTTTGATTTCAAGTAGCTCTTCATTACGCAAAGTGCTTTCACAAATTAAAATTTAAAAATTTTAGCTGACCTAGTAGAGAAGGGAGAGAAAAACCTCCCAGGAAGATGCAGGGACTGTGCTGGACTCTGTGGATCCCAGGAAGACAACATTATCCGCGACCTCAAACTGTTCAAAGTCTAATGAGGGAGGCGGGGTAAGGGCGGGCTGGACAGAGACAGGCCCTCAAACCCAAGCACGCGCAGTGTGGTATTTGCCCTAACAGCTGTCAACAAAAGCTGCCATGTGGGGCACAGAGGAGGGGTTGATTCTATCCAGAGACAAGACCAGAAATATTCACAGAAGAAGTGACATGAAGGATGAGCCTTTATGCATGGCACCCTCGAAATCTTTCAGAATGAAGGATTAGTACTGTGAAGCCAGAGTAGAGGTTCTCAACCTGAATGATACTGTCTCTCTCGGGGGCATCTAGAAATGTGAGTGGGCGGGGGGTGAGGGGGATTGATGGAATAACTGGGGAGCACTACAGACTTTAGTGTGAAGGTGGAAAGGGGGGCTAGGGGCACTAAGTATCCTTCAGTGCCCATGGCAGACTTGCACAAAAAAGTCCAAAGTGCCAGTTGCACCTTTCCTGGAGGACAGGGTAGGTGAAGTTATGTGGTGGGATAAAAGACAAGGGTGAAAGTGTCTTCAAAATGGCCTTTATAATTTTTCTCTCTTCTCTCCCATTATGCAGGCTGTACTCCCCAGGGCTGTACGATATGGCTGTATACTGTACATTTAGGGGACACAATTAAAATTATAGACATCATAGATTTGTATATTGATTATGAACATTTTTCAGCAGAAGCAGTGGAGTGAATTGAGGAAAGAGGACCTTTTCTTATTCCTATTAAGATATCATCGAGACTAGTGGTAGTTCTATTTTTCTCTCCATCTCCACACATGTAACAATGACAACTGGTCCTAGTGGGGAAGGAAGTGATAGTTCTGATAGGTATAGATGGAGAGAAGAGAAGAGTAAAGCAGATGGTCTGGTTTCTCACTGTGTCCCACCCAAGTGTTCCATGAATGTTAAAGATTATCAACAGCTGAGCCCAGCCTTCGGTCCACCTACACTGACCTTGTGCCTGTAGCCTGCCCTCAAAGCTTGGAACTGGCTTCTAGTCTCAAGGTATGATAGAGCAAGGTCTACCGGTCATCATCTATTTGACCTAGTCCTAGCCCCAGGTTTCACACTGCTATACAGTGCTGTTCCCAAGTTCCCATTCTGGGTTTCAAGTTTCCTGCTTCCTGGTTTCTGATTACTGTTCCCTGGCAGGGGCCTACCTCCAAGGGAGAGAGCCCTCCAAGCACCCAGGTCGCCCAAAAGCAAAGGTATCAAACATGGTTTTTTAACTCTATTCATTGGCTAATTGAATTATTCCAATACATTCATTTAAGCTACTAGTTACTAAGGGTAATTTAAAGCGTGCGTGCATCCACACATGCACATAACTGAAAATACTTAAATTTAACTGTGATTACAATCTATGAGTGAGACCGTCAGACACTCTTAATTAAACAGAAGTCTAAGGTTAATTTGTAACAAATGAACCTTTTTCAAAATAAAAGCATGATACATAAAAGTTAATAAAACTGGCTCCACATTAATTAAATTTATTTTCCTTCAAATTTATTTGCCTCCCTCTGAATGCAACATGAATAGCCTTGTGAAAGCAAGGTAGAAAATCACAAAATATACAAATCAGTAGCTACTAACAAAAAAATCAAGAGGGATACTCTAACGTATAAACAAAAGTCTACAGATAGGACTTATTCTAGAATCAGCATTTTTCAAGATTTTGCTCAAGTTGTGATCAAGAAGGTAATGCTTAACATTGACCCAGCTCTTAACAGCATGCCAGGCACTGTCCCACACACTCTGCAGGTTAACTCATTTGATTTTTACAACAGACCTATGAGATGGTTCTATTATCATACTCATTTTATGGTCTGAGTCCTTCCCATCCTTCAAGGTCTGGTTTAAATTTTACTTCCTCACAAGTCCTTCTTTAATTACGCCTACCTCCCCCTTTCCACTATTTTATTTGTCTCTCTTTTATAGGACTTGCCACAGTTCACCTTAAAGTTCTTTATGTATGTTTCTCTTTCTTGCCATTACATCACAAGTTGTTGGAGAGGTAGACTCTATCTCATTCATTGCTGTATGCCCACACGGACTAACAGAGATTCTTGCACAAAGTACATGCCCAGCAAATGTTAGTGGAACTAACACTAGCATTAATAGGAGAAGAAAGAAAAGAATTTGGCAGCAGCTTTAAAACAAAGAATCATGAATAAAAAGCAACTAGCAATTATTCTCTGTGTCTGCAGATGAGAGACCAAAGAGATCCAGAGATTATGGGATAAAACATTTAATTAAATAATAGGTAAACAGGTAACCATAATTATACTGAAAGAAAACGGGAATGTTTACATAAGCTTGAGAGGTGGAAGGCATTTCTAAACATGACACCAAAAGCAAAAGCAAGCAAAAGAGGAATGAAATAAATGGTCAAGATTGCCAGCTCTGAGTCAGGCTGCATGAATTCAGTTTCCAAGATGCCATTTAGGAGTCAATTTCTTCACTGTAAAATGGGGGTGATAATAATCATACCTGCCTCATACATTTCACAGGGTGGAATGAATGAGATAAAAGTTCTTACCACAATGCCTGACACAATGTCTTCCATAAATGTTTAAAGGCAAACCAACAGAGGAAAGATAGATGTGACTGCATAAAAATGCCTTTGTATTCTAAAAAAAGTATCTATAAATAAATATATATCAAATAGCAAACAGGATGAAAAAAGATGGATACCCTAAATATATAAAGAGCTTTTACAAATTAGCAAGAAGAGTAAAACCCTAATAGAAAATAGGAAAGCAGAATTGAGCATTTCACAAAAAATGAATATATACAATCAAATGACCAAACATGAAAAAATATCCACCTTAATTAAGCAATTGAAGGGTGTTAGTTAAAATGAGATATAAATTTTGCTGATTAAATCAGCAATACTGATGATGGCATGAAACAATGGCATGCTGACAGAGCTTTGTGAAGAGTTTAAATTTGCACATTTCTATAGGACATTTTGCCAATGAGCATCAAAAGCTTTAAAATGTACATACTTTTTGACCAAGGAAACCTAGTTATTTATAACAAAGCAATAATCAAATATATAAAATGAACCCTTGTTTATAAGAGTTAAAAACTGGGGCTTCCCTGGTGGTGCAGTGGTTCAGAGTCCGCCTGCCAATGCAGGGGACACGGGTTCGTGTCCCGGTCTGGGAAGATCCCACATGCCGCGGAGAGGCTGGGCCCGTGAGCCATGGCCGCTGAGCCTGAGCGTCCGGAGCCTGTGCTCCTCAGCGGGAGAGGCCACAACAGTGAGAGGCCGCGTACCGCAAAAAAAAAAAAAAAAAAAAAAAAAAAAGAGTGAAAACTGGATGAGAATAATTTTACAATGCCTTTACAACACTGAATACTGTCATCTCATGGAAGATATTTAATGTCATTAATGAAAAAAACAAATGCTAAAACAGCATTACTACATGATCTTATTTTCATTAAAGAAAAACAATAACAGAGTATGTGTGTGTGTGTTTATACAGACACATAAAAAAGATCTGAAAGGAAACATACCAAAACGCTAACATCAATTGTCTTTAGATAATGAAATTATGGGTGCCTTTGGAAAGCTATAACATATTCTAAATTTTTTGATAAATATATTTTTGTAATGAAGAAAATAAAAATTATCTTTTTCAAAAGAAAAAAATTAACCATTAGGAGATAGTCCTGCCCTATCATTCAGAGACCCCTGATGTTATATGGTGTTCATCACCACCAATCAATGGTGGCTGCACTGTGCTCCTTGGAAGGGGCATAAAAGAATGAGAATCAGCCTACAGGTTCTATGGGTATATAAGCATTTCAAGTAGTGCAACGGAAAAATTCAATTAAATAGCAAACCAACTCAAGGGAACATCACATGCTTAATGGTTAAGTGGCATTAGGGGAAAAAAAACCAAAACCCACAACTAAGCAGTACTGGATAAAGTTAAAACTTTAATCTCATGCTTACTCAGCAGCAAAAAGAAAAAAACAAAAACAAACATTAATTATGAAAGATTTAGTGATCTGTATGGTTATAATTCTAGAAACACTTCAGTGTGTGTTTATCTATGCTATAACTCATTGCTTTCTGCAAATTTAAAGGGACCTCTTGGCTGACAGTTCAAATGCTTGGTCACAGCTAAGGGAAAAAAATCAGTTCAATCACTTCTGGAAACAGGCAAAAGGAGAAGGTCCTCATGCTTCAAAAATGGTGTGTGTGTGTGTGTGTGTGTGTGTGTGTGTGTGTGTGTGTGTGTGTGTGTGTGTGTGTGTGTGTGTGTGTGTGTGTGTTAGTGTGCCTTTCCAACTTTATAATAAATCTAAGAAAGGCCCAACTTCAGAATGAAGCCAGTCTGAATACAAATACATTTAACCCCCTCCTCCCCACATGGAAGGGAGGTAGCACGCACAGCACTGTGTCACTAGATTGTACACTGATTCATTCTTACAACTATTACTGAACAAAGGTCTCAAGAGTTCAGAGTAGACCTATGGTATTGACTTGTGCCTTTTAAAACTAATGAAAGAATAGATCCAACTGAAGATTCTTAATTTCATCTAGTAAAGTAAATGTTGAACACATAAAGCTAAAAAAAAAAGACCAAGTAAATAACTGCTTAAATTGCTATCCATTGTCTACCCACGTAGAGTGGTCACTTGTTTTCTTCTGCCCAGCATTGACTGCCCCTTCTCTGGTTAAGAGCACCCAGGTTTCCTTTGGGGGACTTCTGCTCACATTTTGGCTCATATGATGGGGATAACCTCATTCCTAACCTCAGGAACTAATGAGTAACCCAGGAATGGTCATGCAATATATTCATTCCCCTGGACAGAATGAATATTCAGCAGCCACATGGCCCAGGCCAGGACCATCTGGGGCAAGAATTATGAGACTTGAAACTTTTCTTTAAGCTCTTGGGAAAGAAGCACATCTTTTCTTCCCTAGCTCCATGCATAGAGAATATAAACCTATTGCTGCTGGGGGCATCTTTGCCATCACTTGGAAAGAGTCTACCTAAAAATGAAACTAATAAAGAAGGGAGTAGAACCAAGAAACAGACTCCTAATAAACTATTTTTTTTTTAAGTTGGGTCAAACCATGCCTGAAGCCATTCATCATCATTTGATTTGGATTTCTGTCACACAAAACCAAAAGGAGACAATAAATATGGGGAAAGGGAGGCTAGACGGTTTTCTCCTCCCTCCCCAGCTGATCTACCTGTCTTAGTCAGCTGGGGCTGCTTTAACAAAATACCACAGACTGGATGGATTAAAGAACAGACATTTATTTCCCATAGTTCTGAAGGCTGGATGTCTGAGATAAGGGTGCCAGCATGGTCAGGTTCTGGTGAGGATCCTCTTCCTGGCTTGCAGAATTTGCTGCCTTCTTGCTGTGTCCTCAGATGGTAAAGAGAGAGCAAGCTCTCTGGTCTCTCCTAGTTAGAGCACTAATCCCATGGCGAGGATCTCACCCTCATGGCCTCATCTAAACCTAATCACCTCCAAAAGGCCCCATCTCCAAATACTATCATACTGAGGGTTCGGGTTTCAACAAATGAATTGGGAGAGGACACAAATATTTAGTTCATAATACTACCTCAACTGCCCTTAGACACACACAAAAATAGACTGGAGGAGTTTATACTATGCCACTTCCAAGCACACCTGTGTAACCCTTCACTGTACTAGAACCCATCATTAGAATGTTGGCTATATCCTTTATGCATAACACTGCTTACTCCAAAGCCTAGTCCAGTGTCTGGCACATAACATCACTCAAAAGTATCTGCTGAAAAATGAATAACGTGATATAAAAATAAACAGGAGGGGTATAACATACAGGAAACTAGAGATTTTTTTGACATTTTATTTTATTTCATACTAAATCTTTGAAATCAAGTCCATATTTTATGCTTATACTACATTTCAATTCAGATGCTAAATTTTCATTACAGATGTTTGATCTGTATTATTTATTTATTTATTTTTAAACATCTTTATTGGATTATAATCACATTACATTGTTGTGTTAGTTTCTGGTGTATAACAAAGTGAATCAGCTATACGTATACATATATCCCCATATCTCCTCCCTCTTGCGTCTCCCTTCCTCCCACCCTCCCTATCCCACCCCTCTAGGTGGTCACAAAGCACTGAGCTGGTTCCCCTGTGCTATGCGGCTGCTTCCCACTGCCTAGCTATTTTACATTTGGTAGTGTATATATGTCTATGCCACTCTCTCACTTCATCCCAGCTTACCCTTCCCCCTCGCCATGTCCTCAAGTCCATTCTCTACGTCTGTGTCTTTATTCCTGTCCTGCCCCTAGGTTTTCAGAACCTTTTTTTTTTTAGATTCTGTATATATGTGTTAGCACATGATATTTGTTTTTCTCTTTCTGACTTACTTCACTCTGTATGACAGACTCTAAGTCCATCCACCTCAATACAAATAACTCAATTTCCTTTCCTTTTATGGCTGAGTAATATTCCATTGCATATATGTGCCACATCTTCTTTATCCATTCATCTGTCGATGGACACTTAGGTTGCTTCCATGTCCTGGCTATTGGAAATAGAGCTGAAGTGAACATTGTGGTACATGATTCTTTTGGAATTATGGTTTTCTCAGGGTATATGCCCAGTAGTGGGATTGCTGGGTCAAATGCTAGTTCTATTTTTAGTTTTTTAAGGAACCTCCATACTGTTCTCCACAGTGGCTGTATCAATTTACATTCCCACCAACAGTGCAAGAGGGTTCCCTTTTCTCCACACCCTCTCCAGCATTTATTGCTTCTAGATTTCTTTATTATTATTTTTACTTATTTATTTATTTTTATAGATTTTTTTGATGATGGCCATTCTGACCGGTGTGAGGTGATACCTCATTGTAGTTTTGATTTGCATTTCTCTAATAATTAGTGATGTTGAGCATTCTTTCATGTGTTTCTTGGCAATCTGTATACCTTCATTGGAGAAATGTCTATTTAGGTCTTCTGCCCATTTTTTAATTGGGTTGTTGTTTTTTGATATTGAATTGCATGAGTTGTTTGTATATTTTGGAGATTAATCCTTTGTCATTTGCTTCAATTGCAAATATTTTCTCCCACTCTGAGGGTTGTCCCTTCGTCTTGTCTGTGGTTTCCTTTGCTGTGTAAAAGCTTTTAAGTTTCATTAGGTCCCATTTGTTTACTTTTGTTTCTATTTCCATTACTCTAGGAGGTGGGTCAAAAAGGATCTTGCTGTGATTTATGTCATAGTGTTCTGCCTGTGTTTTGCTCTAAGAGTTTTAAAGTGTCTGGCCTTACCTTTAGATCTTTAATCCATTTTGAGTTTATTTTTGTGTATGGTGTTACGGAGTGTTCTAATTTCATTCTTTTACATGTAGCTGGGCCAGTTTTCCCAGCACCACTTACTGAAGAGGCTGTCTTTTCTCCACTGGATACTCTTGCCTCCTCCATCAAAAATAAGGTGACCATATGTGCATGGGTTTATCTCTGGGCTTTCTATCTTGTTCCATTGATCTATATTTCTGTTTTTGTGCCAGTACCATACTGTTTTGATTACTGTAGCTTTGTAGTATAGTATGAAGTCAGGGAGCCTGATTCCTCCAGCTCCGTTTTTCTTTCTCAAGGTTGCTTTGGCTATTCCAGGTCTTTTGTGTTTGCATACAAATTGTGAAATTTTTTTCTTCTAGTTCTGTGAAAAATGCCATTGGTAGCTTGATAGGGATTGCATTGAATCTGTAGATTACTTTGGGTAGTACAGTCATTTTCATGATGTTGATTCTTCCAAGAACACGGTATATCTCTCCATCTGTTTGTATTGTCTTTAATTTCTTTCATCAGTGTCTTATAGTTTTCTGCATACAAGTCTTCTGTCTCCTCAGGTAGTTCATTCCTAGGTATTTTATTCTTTTTGTTGCAATGGTAAATGGGAGTGTTTCCTTAATTTCTCTTTCAAATTTCTCATTAGTGTATAGGAATGCAAGAGATTTCTGTGCATTCATTTTATATCCTGCTACTTTACCAAATTCATTGATTAGCTCTAGTAGTTTTCTGGTAGCATCTTTAGGATTCTCTATGTATAGTACCATGTTCATCATTGTTTGTTTCCTCTTTAGTTCTAGGTCCTTGTTAAACGTTTCTTGTATTTTCTCCATTCTATTTCTGAGATTTTGGATCATCTTTACTATCATTACTCTGAATTCTTTTTCAGGTAGACTATTTCCTCTTCATTTATTCGCTCTGGTGTGTTTTTACCTTGCTCCTTCATCTGCTGCATATTTCTCTGTCTTCTCATTTTGTTTAACTTACTGTGTTTGGGGTCTCCTTTTTGCAGGCTGCAGGTTCGTAGTTCCTGCTGTTTTTGGTGTCTGCCCCCAGTGGGTAGGTTGTGTAGGCTTCCCAGTGGAGGACTGGTGCCTGTGTTCTGGTGGATGAGACTAGATCTTTTCTTTCTAGTGGGCAGGACCGCATCCGTGGTGTGTTTTGGGGTGTCTGTGAACTTATTATGATTTTAGGCAGCCTCTCTGCTAATGGGTGGGGTTGTGTTCCTGTCTTGCTAGTTATTTGGCATAGGGTGTCCAGCACTGGAGCTTGCTGGGCGTTGAGTGGAGCTGGGTCTTTGCGTTCAGACGAAGCTCTCTGGGAGAGCTCTCGCCGATTGATATTACATCAGGCTGGGAGGTCTCTTGTGGTCCAATGTCCTGAACTCAGCTCTCCCACCTCAGAGGCTCAGGCCTGACACCCGGCCAGAGCACCAGACCCTATCAGCCACACAGCTCAGAAGAAAAGGGAGACAAAAAAGAAAGAAAGAACAAAAATAAATAAATAAATAAAATAATGTTATTAAAATAAAAAATTGAAAAAAGTTATTATTAAAATAAAAAAGTAGTAAAAAAAAGAGAAAAGAGCAACCCAACCAATACACAAATCCATCAATGATAATAAGCACTAAAAACTAAACTAAGATAAACATAAAGATCAGAAACTAGTCAGTCGCATACAGCAAACCCCAAGTCTACAGTTGCTCCCCAAGTCCACTGCCTCAATTTGGGATGATTCATTGTCTATTCAGGTATCCCACAGACGCAGGGTACATCAAGTTGATTGTGGAGATTTAATCCGCTGCTCCTGAGGCTGCTGGGGAGACTTCCCTTTCTCTTCTTTGTTTGCACAGCTCCTGAGGTTCAGCTTTGGCTTTGGACCGGCCTCTGCCTGTAGGTCGCCTGAGGGCGTCTGTTCTTCGCTCAAACAGGACGGGATTAAAGAAGCAGCTGATTCGGGGGCTCTGGCTCACTCAGGCCAGGGGGAGGGAGGGGTATGGAATGCGGGAAGAGCCTGCGGTGGCAGAGGCCAGCGTGACGTTGCAACAGCCTGAGATGCACCATGTGTTCTCCCGGGGGAAGTTGTCCCTGCTTCACGGGACCCTGTAAGTGGCAGGCTGCACAGGCTCCCGGGAGGGGAGGTGTGGATAGTGACCTGTGCTTGCAACACAGGTTTCTTGGTAGCGGCAGCAGCAGCCTTAGTGTTTCATGCCCGTCTCTGAGGTCTGCACTGAGAGCTGCGACTCGCGCCCATCTCTGGAGCCTGTTTAGGCAGTGCTCTGAATCCCCTCTCCTTGCGCACCAGGAAACAATGGTCTCTTGCCTCTTTGGCAGCTCCAGACTTTTTCCCGGACTCCGTCCCAGCTAGCCGTGGCGCACTAGCCCCCTTCAGGCTGTGTTCACGCAGCCAACCCCAGTCCTCTCCCTGGGATCCCACCGAAGCCCAAGCCTCAGCTCCCCACCCCCGCCTGCCCCAGCAGGTGAGCAGACAGGCCTCTCGGGCTGGTTAGTGCTGGTAGGCACCGATCTTCTGTGCGGGAATCTCTCCGCTTTGCCCTCCGCAACCCTGTTGCTGCGCTCTCCTCCATGGCTCCAAAGCTTCCCCCCGACCCGCCACCACCCCCCGTCTCCGCCAGTGAAGGGGCTTCCTAGTGTGTGGAAACTTTTCCTCCTTCACAGCTCCCTCCCAGAGGTGCAGGTCCCGTTCCTATTCTATTGTCTCTGTTTTTTCTTTTTTCTCTTGCCCTACTCAGGTACGTGGGGAGTTTCTTGACTTTTTGGAAGTCTGAGGTCTTCTGCCAGCGTTGAGTAGGTGTTCTGTAGGAGTTGTTCGACATGTAAATGTATTTTTGATGTATTTGTGGGGAGAAAGGTGATCTCCATGTCTTACTCCTCCGCCTTCTAAGGGTTTTCAAAACTAGAGATTCTGACGTTACATTCCAACACTTAATCAATCTGAATTACCTCCTGATATAGTCAACCTATTCTTCATCTTCTCTTTAGCCCAACATTCAACTGGCACAAAATAATTTAATAATGGAAAATAATCTCCATTCAGTGGCCTCTTCTATTTTACTAACTGGGGAACAGTTCTGAAATTTTAGTGGAGACAGATGCTTGTGTGTGTGCGTGTGTGTGTGTGTGTGTGTTGTGTATGTGTCCTTATCATAGCCTATAAAGTCCCACAGGGTCTTTCTGACCTCATCTCCTTCCCATGCCTGCTTTGCTCCAGCCACAAAGGCCTCCTAAGTCTTCTTTGAAAACACCTGGCACCTTTCACATGCATACCTTTGCTTTTGCTATAACCTCTGCCCGCAAATGATCTACATGACTTACTGCCTTATCTCTCTTTAGGTCTTTGCCCAAATGTCACCTTCTCAGTGAGGCCTTCTCGACTATTCTATTTACAAAATTACAAATTTCTCCACCACTAATACTTCCTATTCCATACCATTCATCACCTTTTAATATACTACATAATTTACTTATTTATTTTCTTTATCATCTATCTCGCCACACCAGAAGATAAACTCCATGAAAGCAAAGATTTCCATATGTTTTTTGTTCTCTATTGAACCCCCAATGCCAGGGAAATAATCAATGCTGGATAAATGAATAAAAGAATTATTCTATAATAACCTAAATGGGAAAAGAATTTGAAGAAGAATAGATACATGTATATGTATAACTGAATCACTTTGCTGTACACCTGAAACTAACATAACAGTGTTAATCAACTATACTCCAATATTAAATAAAAATTAAGAAAAAGAATATGAAACAGTAAAACCACAGCTGGATTATTAAATGCTCTGATTCAAATTAAATTAAATATGAATAGTTTCCAGTCCAATAAACTACAGGTTATATCTGTGAACTCTTCCAGAAGTTGAAACCAGAGATTTGCTGTATTTTTAAAACGAGAATTGCTATAAAAAGGTCCCTGAGGGCTTCCCTGGTGGCACAGTGGTTGAGAGTCCGCCTGCCGATGCAGGGCACGCGGGTTCCTGCCCCGGTCCGGGAAGATCCCACATGCCGCGGAGCAGCTAGTCCCGTGAGCCATGGCCGCTGAGCCTGCGCGTCCGGAGCCTGTGCTCCGCAACGGGAGAGGCCACAACAGTGAGAGGCCCGCGTACCGCAAAAGAAAAAAAAAAAAAAAAAGGTCCCTGACATTACAGAAATTAAGATATATAAAATTATTTAATAACCAAAAAATATGTTATCACAAAAAACTATATTGATAACCAAAAAATATAAGGTTTGCACTTACTTTGCTTTAGATCTAGAAAAATATTAAATGTAAAAGTTGAGCAATATTTGCTTGCAGAAAAATCAAGTTTGAAAATATTCTTAAATTATTTTTTCCTACATACGTCAAACATGACCATGATTATTTATTTGGCTTCTCAACAGAAATAGGTAAGGCAGTATCATAGAAAGCAACAGAGACAACACTTTGTAACCCCAAAAAGGGTTTTCTATAGGAAAATTAAAAAACATAAATTAGAAAGGGGTTTCCTAGATGCCACAAGGTTCCCCATCCACTGTCTGTAATCTTTCCCGTCCTAAGAGCACCCCTTTCATGGTCTCTTTCCAGGAGAGACCACCCCTGGAACAGGGAAAGATGAGCTCAGCCCCAGGGGTTGCCTCAGCCCTGGCTGCTCCTAAGTGCCTATACAGAGAAACAGTAATATTTATGTCAGGGGTCCCAAGCTGCAGGCCCTGGGAATCAAATGGTTTTTTTTTTTTCACAAAAAGGGTATTTGAAAATTAGGAAATTTCCCATAAAATATTCAAACTTCCAACTTCTCTTAAAAATCTGCAAGTTCAAGCAACACTGAGGCTCAACTGTTGAATAAAAGGAGAATCTAAAGAGTCATCGTCCCCTTGAGGCTGGGCATCTCCCCTTAGGGTCACTACTGTTTCCACAGCTCCCTATTGTCTTCCACCTTGTTTACATCACCTACCTTGATGCTGAATCCAACACACTCCCTTACTTTTGTTTTTTCAGAGATTATAAAAAATTATTTTTAATCAAAATTTCCAAAATAAAGTGAGTGATTTCTCCATCCCCCAAGATGCAGTAAGTCTTGTTGGCTCTCCTTCAGGCTTATAACAATTCAAATGGAAAGAAAAGCAAGAAGCAGCTGTGAAGGAGAAAATGAGGTCCAGAGCAAGGGCGGATCACACTCCCTTACTGGTTCTAAGCAAAAACCCTAGATTTAAATCCTGCTGCAGAGAACCGTGAAGTCAAGGTCAGAGCACTGAGTTGTTCTTCCGACCACTAGACCACTAGACCACTAACCGTGTGACTGCTTGCAAATCACTCATCCTTGTCTATGAAATAGGGATGACGACTCCTCCCCTGCCTTCCTCACAGGGTTGTTGTGATGACTAAATGGGATAAGGGATGTAAAAGTGCTCTACAGAGAAGTGGTGTTGCCACACAGCAAACGTGAATCTTTCATTAGGATAGCACATTTAAAAAATATTATAAAACAACAGCATCTTACGTGAATTTTTGAGGTTGATAAATGGAGAAAGCTTGATTTTCTATTCACAGTTAATGGCACAAAAGAAATTAGTAAGCCTAAGACTACATACTCGGGAAATGCAAATATATATTTACATATACTGAAAACCATCTCCTTTTAAAAAACCCTATAAGCATAAATAACATCTAACTTGTCAGATTGCTAAACTGGGAAACGACTAAATTTCCTGAGAATTAAAGATAGGCCTAAGGTCAAATCAGTTCAGCCAGAAAAGGTTTTTAGGAACAACACATAATGACCAAAAAAGTCTATCTAAGAATGACGATGTAAGAAATGAGCAAAAATGGTCTGTGCAGAAAACTAAGACAAATACTGGTATTAAAAGGGATGTAATGAGCCAGGATTATCAACCACTCCAAAGAGAGCATAACAGGATTTCATAAGTGGTTAACCAGCTTTAAGATTTCAGACAGTCAAGGTTGCTGTGATTATGTTACAGAGAAGCAGACTTCCAGAGTACAAGTATATTCCGGTAACAGTAACGAAAAGGCAAAGATAATCTAAGAAAGTCCTTGAGGCATCTTGTCACTACATCCATCACTTAAATCTATGGGGCTCAGTAATTTGGAATTGAAAATTAATCAAAATGGTCCACAGGTCATTGGTCAGGTTTATTTAGTCATCAAAAATGTTGGCCTAATTAACCAGATTATGAAAAATTGTCTTTTCTGGAAACTTCACCTTACCAACAAAGGGAACTTCTGAGACTAAACAAAACTAAGAGTAGTTACTTAATTTTTCAGATCCCTGCTTAAGGGGGAAAAGGAAAATATAATGGAGTGCATAAGGGGATATTTTGTTCTCTCTCTTTTTTTAAAGTAGAACCTTGAGTGTTCTTTTGGTTTTAATCAAAGTTCTTTTTTAAAAAAATTATTCTTATCAAAGTAAAATATGAATATGGTTCATAAGATTTGATTCTAATAGTTAAAGGGGTCGTAATGGACAGCAACAGCCTCCTGTTCACCCCTTCCCAAGCCCACTCCTACGTCTCAGAGAAAACCACTTTTGGTTGATTTTTGGTTTTGGTTTCTCTAGAGATCACCATCAAGTCATTAAATAAGGTGTTATAGTTATACTACTTCTTTTATAAATCACCTGTTTCTTATATTACTATTGATTTCCTACTGTGAGAGACTAGAATTTAGCTCACCTGCATCCCTACCCCATTCCCCAAAATATAACCACACACATATAGATATCACCCATTTCTACCACAACTCTGGTTTCTCTACTGATTATCTCCTTCATTTTATTTTTTGTAAATTGATTTTACTGAAGTATAGTTGATTTACAATGTTGTATTCTTTCTGGTGTACAGCAAAGTGATTCAGTTATACATATATAATAGTTTGCATCTGCTAATCCCAAACTCCCAATCCATCCCTCCCCATCCCCCTCCCCCTTGACAACAACAAGTCTGTTCTCTATGTCTGTAAGTCTGTTTCTGTTTTGTAGATAAGTTCATTTGTGTCATATTTTAGATTCTGCATATAAGTGACATCATATGGTGTTTGTCTTTCTCCTTCTGACTTACTTCACTTAGTATGATAATCTCTAGGTCCATCCATGTTGCTGCAAATGGCAGTTTCGTTCTTTTTTTATGGCTGAGTAATATTCCATTGTATATATGTACCACATCTTTTTTTTTTTTTTTTTTTTTTTTTTGGTATGCGGGCCTCTCACTGCTGTGGCCTCTCCCATTGCGGAGCACAGGCTCCGGACGCGCAGGCCCAACGGCCATGGCTCACAGCCCCAGCCGCTCCGCGGCACGTGGGATCCTCCCAGACCGGGGCACGAACCCGCGTCCCCTGCATCGGCAGGCGGACCCTCAACCACTGCGCCACCAGGGAAGCCCCCACATCTTTTTTATCCATTCATCTGTCAATGGACATTTAGGTTGCTTCCATGTCTTGACTATTGTAAACAGTGCTGCAATGAACATTAGGGTGCATGTATCTTTGCGAATTATAGTTGTCTCCGGATATATGCCCAGGAGTGGGGTTGCTGGGTCACATGGCGACTCTATTTTTACTTTTTTTAGAAACCTCCATACTGTTTTACATAATGGCTGCACCAAGTTTTTTTACAAATCACTTTTTTCTTATGTTACTATTGACTTCCTACTGTGAGAGACTAGAATTTAGCTCACTTGCATCCCTACCCCATTCCCCAACATATAACCACACACATATAAATACCATCCATTTCTATCAGAACTCTGGATTCTCTACTGACTACCTCCTTCATTTTAAATACCTTAAATACAATAGTTATACCTTTGTTTCTTCTTCCACCCACTCTAGATCATACACCTCATCTCACAGGTCTACATGTAACAAGAGCAGGGTTTTCTTCTTTTCCTTCTCATCCTCCTCTCACCACTACTACCACTCTGTTACCTTCTAAACTCTGGGATTTCCTTTTTTTGGGGGGGGGGGCAGGGGGTTGTCCAATTATGTAAAGAAGAAATTCACTATTATCTATCACAACCTCTTTAGAGACTAAAATCATATGTTATTGCTGGTGATGTATTTGTGCCTTACTTTTGAAGACTGACTGCTATTCATTATGAAAATCCATTTTAATAGCATATACATTCTGTTCTTCATGTTACAGGTGAATATAAATCAAATTTCTCAAAGAACGATGATTAATAATTCTGCTGCCTTCAAGATTAGGTCAACTTATCTCTGAAACTAGAGGTCTTCCTCTAGTAAAATTCTAACTCTCACTGGTAGATATTACGGATTTAGGATAACTTAATTGTTCGGAAGGACAGATCACAGACTAGCTGCAGATTAACAAGCATCATCCTTTATCTTAGTCCTTCTGTACAGAGTAACAGAGAATTCTTTTCATCACTACCTGACAACCTCTGGCACAGTCATTCTATAGCCCTCCTGCCTCCATCTCAGCTCACAACAGAAAACAGTTCATTATCACACTCAGGGCCACTCATCTGAGTATCATGGCTGTAGGGACAGATAGAGCTGCCGATAAAAAGTCTGGGCAGTGTTTGGCATTAACAGGATTACAGGTTAGTGATGTGATATGGAAACCCCACGTGTCTGCCGAAACAGGAAATATCAATGTGTATCATGTAGTGGTTAAGCAAGCCAGAAGCACGGCTCTGGAGTCAGAATTTCTGGTTGCAGTGACCAGCTCTGCCACTATCAATGGTGTGACCTAAGCCTCTGTACCCTGGGTTCCTCACTTAAGAAACTGAGTTGTTGCAAAGATGAAAAATAATGATATATGTAGAGCATTTAGCATGGTACATAGCATATAATCAGAGCTTAACAAATGAGATTCACTAAAATGATTACTATTATCACTATTATTATATTATTGGCCAGAGAGCCTTGATTGTACCTTATTCTTTTTTTTTTTTTACATTGAATCTAATTACATCTCCCACTTCTGCACACCTGGAAGTCAAATGACTATCCTTCCCTTTCAGAAATCTGCCTTTACTTCCAATGGCAGTCACAGCCTACAGGCCTGGTGGGCCAATAGCCAAGCTGGCCCTTCTGGGCTGAGCTCCTGAGATATTAACCCCACACTCCTGCAGGTTCTGGTTTCATGTTATGTCCTTCAAATGCTTTCACCATGTCGCTTCTTACAGTCAGCCCTGATTTTTAAGGTTTTTAGATTTTTAGGTTTAAGCTTTTAAGATTTTTAAGGTTTAAGAATAACCTTACATTTGGAATCAGCTAACAATGCTAAAACCAGACGTGCTATCTTTCAGACAGAGTGAAGAAATCCTAAGAAAAACTGATACAGTACTACCTGGATTGTGGCTGAAGTCCACCAAATAGTAGCTACTGCTAACAAGCCTAAAGAAAAAAAGATAATTTTGTCTTAGGGCCCTATTAGACATGTTTGGGGCAGAGGAAAGTACATTTCTATGGAAATTCTCAAGATATTAAAAATAAGATAAAAACAAATGAGAAGAAAACAGAAATTTAGCTCATGGACTTAAAATCACCATATGTGAAAAGTGAAATAAATAGCCACTCTAATCTCAACTGGTAATCTTTCCTTGCGGCCTTTCTCTTGGATCAAATATTTCAAGCCTCATCTGTGTTCTATTACAGCCCTAAAGACAACATGAAATCTAGGATAGTGTTTATATATAAAAATCATTTTAAATTAGGAGGTAATATAAACTGACATCCAGATTCCCCTTTCCCCAAGTCTTTATATAATTATATTGTCTTTTTTTTTTTCAATCCTGAAATGACAATTTTCTCCTTTGGCACCGAGTTTTTTGGCTCCACTTTTGATGCCAACATAGTCTCATCAAGAAAATAAATTAAAAGTAGGTGGTCTGGTTAGTCTTCACAATGCTACATTTTAATCAGGCGAAGCAGTGAAAAAGATGATTGTCGAACTGCTGGCATATCTTCAAACAACAGTGCAAGCTGTCCATTTTACTCACAATGAAAAAGCTCTTCAAGAGATTTCGATAAAGGTTTCCCTCCTACTTGCAGTCCATATTTGTAATGTTTATATAAGTGGGGGATATAAATCTTCCTCCAATGAACCCCATGGTTTTTAAAGCAGACTTCACGTTATAAACTGCCTGTTTCCGTTTTGCCTGCCTAAGCAAGCCAGGCGAAGCCCGTTGGCGAGAGACTGAAACTAATTTAATGTGCTCCAGGTTTAAGCCCCCAGCCTCTGCGCCTTTACAGAGAGATTTTACACAGTGGATTACTGCTGACTTTAACAATGATTCATATGATAAGTGGCTTTTGATTTGTTTTTTAATGTCAGAAAATGTGCATTGGCAAAAGAAATGTCATCAGAATCATTTTTTTAAAGCAGTACCCATAAAAAAAGAAAAATTTTTCAACTTTTAGAAAAACAAAACAAAAAAGGCAGCCTAAATCGTATTCATGCCAAAGGCTTGTTCACATGAATTTGTAGCTTTACTCAATGTAAAAGAATACAAAGTTGTTTACAGACAGTTAGATTTAAGACTGGATAAACTCCAAGATATGACTGGTTGAGTTGATATACTTTACCCCAAGACTCATTCCTGTTATTAAAAATACCAAAGCCACACTGAAGATAGACAAAAGCATCATTCTTTATCCAGCCTCAAAGATACCCTGTGTGCTTTTTTCAAAGATGCAAAATTCCTTGAAACTAACACTAATTAAAACAAAAACACATTCACAAAACCCCTGGTAAGATCCATCATCTCGAAGTACGTCAGGGGAGGAAAGTTTCCTCTGTTTACCTCAAAGGAACAGAGCAGCAAAGACATTAATTCGAAAGAAAACAAACTGAGAAACAAAAGTATATATTGTACTATTATTCTAGATTTCTGCATTTAAGGGGCCTGAACCATTCATCAGAATATGCTTTTAAAATGCCAAATGTAATAAGATCTACTTGCCCCAGTCATCAGTTAGTTTCTCCTATTTTTTTCTTGATGTTCCTTTGAAAGGGCCCAGTAAAGTCTTACAGTAGGGGGCAGTATTGTAACATCATGCATATACTTGCAACGCTTGGCCTGACCAAGGGAGGAAAAAGAACCATTATTCTTCATTAAGATTTAACCATGTTGCCATAATTATCCTAATTTATTACAAAATTTTAGATTTTTTTTTTCTCCTGACGTCCAACTTGCTTTTTCACCACCTACCTACAATATTAAGATGTCTTAAATAATACAAAAAAGCAAATGCTTTTTACAAAAAAACCCACCCAAGTATCTGAGACATGCTGATTGTTACTTAGCAGTGGAAGCAGAACTATTTATTAAATGTTATATTTCAAAAGCATGAAGACTTCTCCAATTGCAAATATCCAGATGTTCTTTATTGTAAATATATTATCACATTGGGAGATGGTAAAAAAAAATAGAATGAATATTTCATCTTCGTCTAAAATGAAGGGCAGAGCTGGTTTATAAACACAAGTCAACGTGACCCATGCTAATTGATGTTAATTTCAAAAATATGGGGTAGGAAAATATTTACAAGTACAAGAACATATTTGTATTTTCCAGAAATAAAGTTTTTCTTTGCATTTTCCTAGGATAGCTCTTGGCTGGCCTGCTAGGAAATATGGAAACTGAAACTGTTTGTACTGAATGCTTGGCTTCCAATGACTTACTATGCTTTGGGAGTTTGTAGAGGAAAAAAGCAAATTCTTTGCCAGGTCCCAAGAATAAAACCTATAGATACATAATGGAAATTTTTTTATCATACATAATGATAATCCATATGGCTTTCTGCATATTTGAGTGACTGGAACTTTTATTTAATATGCAAAAGTCTTAAGGTCACTAAGCAAAATAATAACTAATTATTTGACCTTAAAAGAATCAAGCCTTATACAGTCTTAACAAGTGTTTATGCTTATCTTTGTCTTTAATTTCAACTCAAAGCTTTGTTTGCTTGCTTGTTTTAAGAGAGTGAGGTATTATAGATTCAAACAAGGATTTTTTCCCCCAATCTAATAATTCTACTGAAAAATTCAATATTAAAACTATTCCTTTATAGATATATAAGCTAATATTTTTAAAGGTACAAAAAGAGATACTAAAAAAATTGTTGAGACATCAAGAAAAGCCAGCAAGAATTCATGCAATTATGTTTAAATGCTATGAAATTTAAATTTCAGTGCTTCAAGTTATGTCATAGCTTATTCCTTACTCTTTTCTCTACTTCTCCACTTCTGTTTGTTTTGGAGTTAGAGCTTTTCTGATTGTGTGTGTGTGTGTGCGTGTGTGTGTGTGTTGTGTGTTTGTACATTATCCTACAAGACTCTACTGTGTATGTTTCTTGGAGAATGTGGTCTGCCCCTATGCCTTTCCTCAAGGTCTTCTCAATTGTGATAGTTTCCTTTTTCAAGGCTTAACAGAAAAACTGGGTCTCTAATTACCACCAAACTTCCTTCAAATTGAGCTAAACAATGTACATTTCTGTTGCCAGCTGGGACATAATTCTTCATAATTATTGTACAAAAGAGCCTGTGACAGTTGCAACAAGGTAATTGGCTAATGGAAGAGCACCAGGTTTGCATTTCCCTGAAACATCTGTTTGAAACTCTGGGTCATTTAAAGAGTATGTAAAATTGTCTCATCTTCTAATTAGTTTCTCACCAGCCAAAATATCATTGCCAAAGTTGTTTTAAGTAGGATACAGGGGCAAGGTTCTTCTGTTCTGTAGCAAAGCTGATATAACCACTCAGTTCTCCAAAGGCAAGAACCACCTCCTCTCCAAATGCTGGCATTTGTGACAGAGAAGGTGGTGGCATTTTCTTTCTAACAATAACATATTTTCCATATTATTTAAGACATTTCTCTCTTACCTAGTCAAAAAGCACCCAGACAAACCACAGAAATGTTTACTTACTTTCTTGCTTTCTTCCTTCTTTACAAACCCGATGAATGATTAAGGAGCTGACCCACAAACAAACAGGGTATGGGCTTTGGGTTGTAGTATAACAAAAAACATATTTGGTTTAAAAACTGTGAATCACTATGTTGTACATAGTGAAACTTGTATAACATTATACATCAACTACACCGCAATAAAAATAAATAAAGCAATACTTAATAGCCTCAAAAAATAAAAGTATATATATGTATAGTCTTTGTATTATATATGTGTATGTATGTATGTGTGTGTGTGTATATATGTATATATATATATAATCTTCGTCTCAGGTTCCTGGCACAGAGGTCCTAAAACCCTGAGTGACAACAGTGTCTTTTGTTATTCACAACAAGCCCCTTTGATGATCACACCTGAGCTTATACTAATGCAGTGACTTGGGGTAGGGCCCCTAGAGAGCTTCAGGATGGAGCTGGTTACTAGAAAGACCAAGTGATTACTGGTTAGAACTTTCTGCCCCACCTACATTCCCATAGGGAGGGGGTTAGAGATTGAGCTCCCTAAAAACTCTTGAACAAAGATATCTGATGGGCTTCTGGATTGGTAAACACGTTAATTAACTTGCTGGGAGGGTGGTGCAATGAAGAAGGTATGGAAGCTCCATATCTCCTCCACCCCTCATACTTTGCCCTATTCATCTCTTCCACTTGGCTGTTCCTGAGTTGTATCCTTTGTAATAAACTGGTAAATGCAAAAAATTAGTGTTTTCCTGAGTTCTATAAGCCATTCTAGAAAATTATTGAAATTGAGATGCTTTATACCTTTTATACCATTTATAGCTAGTCAGTCAGAAATATGAGTGGCCTGGAACTTACAACTGGAATCTGAAGTAGGGGCAGTCTTGTGGGACTGAGCCCCTTTAACTTGGAGGATCTGATGCTAACTCCAGGTAGATAGTACCAAAATTGAATTGAGTTATTGTACACCCAGTTGGTGTGTGGAGAACTGGAGAATCAGTTGGTATGAGAAAATATCCTCAGTTGTATTTCCAGAGTACGGATGGGTTGAAATCAGGCTGTCTCCCATTTGACCAATGAGTTTCCAAGTGTATTATCAGCTTAGGCTGCCATACAAAATACCACAGACTGGATTGCTTAAGCAAGGCTAGAAGTCAAAAAGATCAGAGTGCCAGCATGGTTGGGTTCTGTTGAGGCCTCACTTTCTGAATTGTAGACATGGCCTTCTCTGTCCTCACATGGCAGACAGAAGGACAGCAAGCTCTCTGGTGTCTCTTCTTGTAAGGGCACTAATTCCATCCTGAGGGTCCCACCCTCATGACCTCATCTAAACATAATTATCTTCCAAAGGCTGCATCTCCAAATACCATCACATTGGGCATTAAGGGGCTTCAACATATGAATTTTGAGGGGGACACAATTCAGTCCATTGCACTAAGACTGTTGGCCAAAATCAGAAATAAAGCTTGTAGTCATATAATATTTCTTTCTATGGGTAGGTGACTATTCTGCACTTGAACTCTTTCAACTAGGATATACAAAACTAGAGTCAACCCTAGAGTCATTATAATATACGCTCACCTCAATTCCTACCTAGCAACTACTCCTGATCCTCTTTCCACCCCTCTACCTGCAAACTCACCCTCAACAAAACCTCACTGAGGATGTAAGTAGTATTATGAATGTGAATCTCTGAAAACTTTGAACTGTTATTTAAAGTGGATTGCAAATGAAAAAATTACTACAGTGTCCTGGTATAATCAGATTTGAAAGCAAATACAAGTACTGTCTCTGTGACTAATAACAGAGTTTTTTCTCTGCTTAAGGTGAAAGCAAAAAATCTGTTTCTGGAAAAAAAGATTGGGATCTCCAGTTTGGAAAACCAGGAGCTGGGATAAGCACTCTTCTAATAACTGGAAGAAGTTTCGCTCCATGAAGTACGGAGTCTCTGGATGCAGCAAAATGTGTTCACATCAAATCCTGACTACATATTTACTGTTGAAGGATAAATGTAGATAAAAATATATTCTGGGGGCATACATTTAATCTATATTAGGGCATGTGTAGCTTCTAATAGACTAAATCTCAAAACACACACACACTCTTTCTCTCTCTCTCTCTCACACATTCTCTCTCAGTGAATTCACCTCAGTTATTCATCTCTGAACATATTTTCTCTAATTCATCAGAGACATATAAATCTATTCTTAAAATCCAAAGTTTTAAATTTTAGTAAAGTACGAGTATTTGCTAGAAAATATAGTTGATATCATCATTTATAAATGACAGGAACACAGATCTTAAAAAGAGAAAAGTATGGTCAAACATTCCCTTTAGTTTGACTCTAGTGAGATCAGGGAGTGTAACTGAAGATCCGTAAGTAAGATTTTCAACTTTAGAAAGATCAAAGGAATTCAGGGTTCAGATGGCAGATTAAACATATATCTAAATACGCTACCTCCAAAAGCCCTAAAATTACCCAAGAAAGATAACAGAAAAAAAAAAGTTGTTTTTTTTAAAATACAAAACCCCACATATACAAAGAAAACTAGAGATGAAATAACAGCAACAAAATTTTGGAAGCTTGAAAGTCAATGCATAAGTGTTAAAGGGTTTAGGAGAACCAAGAAAGCCAGGCCCTAACTGGTGGAAAAGCTAAGAAGCAAACCTACTTACACTGCAGAATCCACAAAAGGCTCAGCAAATGGCAGCAAGAGGTTCTTCAGAAGTTGGGAGGGAACTGGGATACATTAATAATAGGTGGGATGAAACTGTATGAGTCCCCTCCAACACGCCACATCACTTGGCAAGCACCTCTCCCTTACCCTGGTAGCAGACAGGAGGGTTATTCTCTGGAGAGAGTAAAACAGAGGGTTTTGGTCTAGGGATTGGCTGGCTAAGACCTGGGAATTAATTGATTGTACACCAAAAGGTGGATGCTGACACTATCCACCTGCTATGATCTGAATGTTTGTGTCCCCCATAATTCATATGTTGAAATCCTAACCTCCAAAGATGATGGTATTAGGAGGTGGGACCTTTGGGAGGTGTTTAAGTCATGAGGGTGCAGCCCTCGTGAATGGGATTAGTGCTCCAGAGAGATCCCTAGTCCCTTCCACCACATGAAGACATAGCAAGAAGATGCTGGTTATAAACCAAGAACACAGCCTTCACCAAAAGCTAACCATGCTGGCACCCTGATCTTAGACTTTCTTGGCCTCCAAAACTGTGAAAAATAAATTTCTGTTGTTTATGAGCTACCCAGTCTGTGGCATTTTGTTATAGCATCCTGAATGGACTAAGACACCACCCTTTCTTCTATGTGGCTCTCAGAAGATATATCTAGACCTTTTCCACTCCATGCAGGAAATTGGAAGGGTACCCTTTGGGGGAATACTTCTAACACAAGAGAAAAGACCTAATACTGATTCTGATGGCTTATCAACAAACAACTCACTTGATCACCTACAGTAAACCTCAAATTTGCAAGCCTACCATAGGTTCAGCACATCCAATAAGCCGTTTAGACATCTAGTCTTAATCTTTACTACTAGGGATTATCCAACATCCGAGGAAAGCTTTTAACATAGAAGATGGAGGAAAAAACAACTTAGGAGAAAAAAAGGCAATGTGGAAAAGGCATGCAGAGAGAAGATATTGTATCCATAAAACAAGAACAAAACGATATTTAAAAATAATTATAATATATAGAGTACACACATGCACACATACAAACACACTCACAAAGAACTCTTGAGAATGGAGGTTTAAAACAAAAAACAAACAAAAACTTGAAACCCTAACTCTGATGTGATTAATCTTATGGATAGTTATAGGACCAAAAAAAAGGCTATTGAAACATGTACAGAAAGTTAGTAACTGGTACAAATCAAACAACAAGTTAAAAACAGTTATTTATTAACAGTTTCAGGGAAGTTAAAGAAACTTGTCCAGAATCACATAGCTAGAAAGTGGTGAAAAGTACATGAATCCAGGTTCTAGGATTCTAAGACTTGCTCTTTCCACATCTTTTGCCTTTAAATACCTTTAATTCATTGGTTCTTAATCTGTTCTCTTTGCAATCCTTTCAGTTTTTGAAACTAGCTGAAAATATCCAGAAAACTCCTAATAGATAAAATAAAGGACATAAATGTTTGGAAGTTCCAAAAAGGCAGGAACCAATGTTAATCCATGTGTGTCTAGTGCCTAGCCCTGAACCTGGCAAAACTTGGAACTTAATAATACATTTTTTGCTAAAAAAGAAAATAAAAAAGTATGAAGGGAGGTAGGAAGGATTAAAAAAAAAGTGTTCACATTTTACATTTTTCAAATTGCTGTGTTGACAAAACTAATAATCCTTAATTTCCAAAAAGGCTAAACTTAAATAATGTAAGTACCTGGGTCATGGACCAACAAAAATGTGGCTGAGTAGTTTGAAAAGTCAGTAATAGAAAGCGGTAAGTAGTTATATCAGGAAATAATCACTTTTTACATCTATTATGTTCTAAAATTAAAACTTGACATTGGAAACAATACGCTAGTTTATCCGTGAAGTAACAGCTGGGTACTGTGGATATTATCAGCAATGGCTCTACAAATGTTTATTGAATAATTCATTATATGTCATATACTTTCCTGCAAGTTATTTCTCTTAATAATCAGAACAATCTGTGACATTGCTATTATAATTGCCCCCATTTTATAGAAAAGGAAAGCATGGCCCAGAGAAGTTAGGTCACCTGTGCAAGGTCCCCAAACCTGGATTTGTGGCAGAGCCAGTGTGCAAACCCAGGCTTCTGACTCCCAGCCACGTGTTCCATGCTGCACCATGGCTAGCAGGGCAAGGGCAGCGGCCTCTCCTCCCAATCAAAGTCATAGCTACTTGACAGAATTCCAAAGAAATAGAAGGGTATACATTTTCAGAATGAAGCCCAGGAAGAACTGGAAAAGTCTTATAAATTAAATATCAGAGACATATAAATCTATTCTTAAAATCAAAAGTTTTAAATTTTAGTAAAGTATGAGTATACTTTATATACATATATACATACATATATGTATGTATACATACATACCCTTTTATATACATATAAAAGTGTATCTTGAGTTAAATGATGAATTGAGTGGGTAATGTTTCTGTGATTTTTGGCAAAAAAAAAAAAAAGAAGATTCCAATGGAATAGACTAAACCCAGAAGCTTGGCCCTTTGAGAGACTGACTGCCTTAGGCAACTGAAGGGCTCTTAAAAAGAGGTTCCTAGAATGTGTTCTATGGAGGCAATTCAAATTGGCCATGGTAATGGATCCAGTATTTGAATTCCTAACAAACCCTAATTTGGATTCACTGCTCCTGTGCACAGATTTAGGGTGGTTAGTGTGACCAAACCTCTCAGTTTGCTGGGATCTGAGGGAAATCTCCAGACTTAGGATGCTCAGTGTTAAACCAGTGCTAATAGTGGAGTGGGAAATAATTTATAATGAACGTAATTTCATTACATAGCCTCTGCTTCATTCATTCACAGATGTATGCCCTCACTATGGACTCAACTAATAAGCTTTCAGGGATTATCTATGCTTGTTGGGCACTGTGTTAAGACTAGGAACAAGATGACAAGATACAGTTTCTGTCCTCAAGAAACTACACTACAGAGAAGTGACAGATCAGTGTTTGTAGAGCCCTTAGCCTGTTTGGCAAGTGACTTTAAGATCTTACTCCACATTCTAAAATTACAAAACTGGAAACAATAGATGATGCATTTTGAGTGTAGTTTATGCAAACAGGAGGATGGGGAACTCCAATCAGGAAATCCTTACTCAAAGAAAAGACCTGGCACTATATGAAAAGATTGGCAAATGAATGGATATACTTTATACAAGTTTTTAAATGCTGATGTGTGGATGCAACTTTTTTACGTTTCTCTCTTTTGAACTGCTTTTTAAATTAAAGAGTCATCTTCTAGCCCTGATCACCATGGGTAAGACTTCAACTATAGTTTTAACTTCAGAAAGTGGGTTCACTCATTCTCAGTTCACTCTTTTGTTATTTTCATAATATCTTCAGGTGAACCCCTCCATGACAGACAACTGTACTGCGCAGACACTATTTGACTCTAATGCTTAAGATTCTGGTCTCCAAACTGTGGGCAGCTAGGGGAGCGGGTGGGTGGGAGTGGGGAAAGGAACAGGCTGAAGTGTTGATACTAAGAGGCTGCATGGGGAATTGACACAAGAGTGTGACTGGAAAGATTTGTTTAGGCCAATAGTTCTCGAACTGTGGTTAGGGGACCCTGGGGAACCTTTTCAGGGGGTCCACAAGGTCAAAATTATTTTCATAATAATACTAAGACATTATTTGCCTTTTTTCCACTCTCATTCTCTCAGGAGCATACGGTGAAGTTTTCCAGAAGCTATGTAACATGTGATATGACAACAGATTGAATGCAGAAGCAGATAGGAGAACCCAGCTGTCTTCTATTAAGCCAGACATGTTAAAGAGATTCGCAAAATGTAAAACACTACCACTCTTCTCACTAAATGTTACTGTTTTGAAAAACAGTTATTTTTCATGAAAAATGTATTATTTATATTAACATGCAATGTATTTATTACTGTTTTTAATGAATCATTTTTTTTAAATTTCTAAGATGGTTGATAATCGACAGATATAACCCATATAAACAAAAGCTCTTTGGGGTCCATAAAAATGTTCAAAAAATGTAAAGGAGTCCTATGAGCAAAACGTTTGAGATCCACTGGTTTAAACTATAAACTGAAAGGTCAATAATGTCAACTAAGAGTTTGAATTTTAGGCTTAACGAGGCTAATTTCTACTTTCTATGTTACTACTTCACCTTCACTTTTCCTTCCCTTCTTCAGTTGTCTTATAATATTGGATGGGTGGTATATGCCCAAGTTAAACTTCCTCCAGCTGAATTTTAAATTACTCAGGCAAGGCACCTCTGTTCCTTCTGCTGGGAAAAAAAAATTCCAGCACTTAGTAGAATTCACTGTTGGGAAAACATTCTCCTGCCCTCAAAACCAAATGTTCCTTTCTCTCCCCAAAATTGGTAAAGTTAACCACGTATCATAGCTTTAAAAGGACCAGGACTTGAAAGAGTCAAAAGAATACAAAATGTGAGAAGTATGTTTAGCTTGGTATTTTCAGTGCACCCAACTTGACACAACCATGATGAAAGCAATTAGCTTGTCAGTAAGAATTTGCCCATTTCACTTCCCAAACCAACAACACAGCCCAGGACAGGCTGGAGAGAGCATCCAAATGAAAAGAAAGCAAAAGCTGCTTGCACATGAACAAAGAACAGCACAGAAAAGTATTAAGAAGATAGTGAGTGAGTGAGTGAGTGAGTGAGTGAGTGAGTGAGTGTGTGTGTGTGTGTGTGTGTGTGTGTGTGTGTGTGTGTGTGTTGGGATGGAGGGGAAAGAGATAAGGAATTATGGACAAATGACTAATATTCATTAAGATACAAAGGAAACAGTTCATATTAGACATGGAGTTTTAGAGGAGATATTTTTATACAATTGCTATGTGGGATCATTTGTTCTTTTGAAATGATGGCAGTTTTTAAAAGGAAACCAATTGAACCATTCAAATTCTGCTTTACAAGTGAACCTTAACTCATTTGCAGTGATTACAACAATAAATTTTTTAACAAGCACTTTTGACTTTTTCTATCTTGTTAGCAAATATAGTTGATTAAAAAAAAAAAATCTACACATAACTAGGTGCGGGTAGACAGTGGGCCAAGAAAAATATTCAGCCTGAATGCATTCAGTATGGCTTTTCCAATTGTTCAAATATTGAAACACTTCTGTAGTGATGATAAATGAAGTATGTGTAAACACATATGGTACACATCAATAGTTTCTAACAGTGGCGATTATACTAGAATTATTTACTAGGTTTAGAATAAAAAGCACTACCTTTCTACAAAGTTTACTGTCTAAAAACAACCTAACTGCATATAAGATTTTAGATGTAATTGTCTCTAGCATAAACATAAAGAGATGATGAGTAACGATAGAACTCAAGTTCACAATCCTTTTATGTTTTATTGTTGCAGGTGTATAGGAAAAAAATTTCTCTTGGAGATGCACAGTGCCAAAACAAAACTCTAAAACCTTCTTTGGAAGAGAATAAGAAGAAAAAACACCTCTGACTTAATTCACTTCTCTTAAGAGACCTGACTTTTGTTACAAAGAGCGGGGTGAAATTCAAACCAGAGTGAGTGGGACCTGCAAAGTCTAGCTGCCTTCACTTAGGCCCTGTAAAAAGGCTTTTTGTCACAACTCTTAAGAGCCCACACACAAAAACTTCATGCTAGTTCAAGCTAAAAGACAATTTAAGAATTAAGATGTACAAGCAAATAATGCAGCATATAGGAGTACCAGTGGAATTCTGCTTCAAAGAGTTGTTAAAATTTTTTCATTCATCCAATTAATAATGCCATGTGTTTTTTCCCCCGTGTTTAACATAATTTAAGACATACTAAGATCAAAATACCAAATGATAATAATAATGGTTACTACCACCACCACTACCACCAGAGCCTACAAGGTCTCAAAATCTGCCCACTACCTTCCTCACCACACCTGTGTGAGCTCATCCCCCACTACCCGACACTCACTCCTCAGCAGGGGCCCCCAAGCTGCCTCAGAGTTTTGGCCCTTCCTGCTCCCTCTGCCTAGAACACTCTTTCCCTAGATGGCCTCATGGCTCACTCCCTCTCTTCATTCAGCTCTCCACTCAAACGTCACTCCTTCAGAGATGTCCAACCTTCACCAGATGGTATATGATATCTTCCCAAATCCCCGCTACTTATTATTCCCATGACCCAGACTCATTTTCCATCAGAGCACTTATCACTAACAGTGACACTCAAACTACTTAAAGCCAGTAGAACAAGGGAACCAATCAATGGAAGAGAGCTATAGACAACCTGTCAGTTTATAAGCTCATTATCATAAATGCTTTATATATGTGTTTGTTCGTTTACTGTCTGTTTCCTTAACTAGAATGTGTGTTCTATCAAAGAAGGGACCCTGTAATATTCACTGCTCTAGTCCTACCATATGGAACAGGACTATTAGTCACATAGTAGGCGCTCAATAAGTACTTGTTGAAATGAGTAACTGAGTACTTTCTGTGTGTCTATGTATTAATATATTCTAACAAATTATCAGAAAGGTGAAGAATATTCTTATATGAAACAAAGTTGGAAAAAAAGAAATATAGTTGGATATTGAGTTATTCAAAGATCATATATATGTACACACATGCAAAATTTTATAGCATTAGATACAAAAAAGCAGTTAATAATAACACCTTACTAACCATAAGTCAATATCTTTGATGATTCAGAGGTCAACTGCAAGGCTTCACATACAGAACAAGAATCCCAAAGACTTAGCCAGTTCTGACTGATTCTACTGCTGAGCGTCTAGGGGAGGGGGGGATGTCTCTAAGAAAATATGGCATACTGAAATTAAAAATTTGAAAAGCTAATCTATATTATTAGATTTAGGGGGTATTTGAAATGCTATCTTCTCTTTCCTTTCAACAAAGCAAACAAAACTTCCCATACAGGAAGTAGTACAAATGAATCTCAGCCATATCATGATGCTTATTTTAATCATGGAAAAGAACTAGTATTGATAAAGTCCTGGCAAATAAGGAGGTAATGGTAGTACTAGTAACAGCACCAGAGTAGTAGCAGGAGCAAGTGCAGCAAGTGCAATGGTCAAATCTGTCTTTTGAGGACCCGTCGCCTAGCAGGCACTGTGCCTAATGCGGTGTATACATTATTCCTAATGCCCAGAGCCACCCAAAAGCTACCTCAGTTACACAGCTGAGGAGAAGCAGCTTCAGAAAGATCAAGTAACTCCCCTTGGAGACTTGAAAGTAAGGTAATATTGATCATTAGAGCATTTCCTCAAGGAAAGGAGGTAAAAAAAGTAATGTCCCTGTTTGACTGATGAAGAAATTAAGAAGCAAAGGATTTAAAGACGGAGAATCAGGTCTCCTGACTCCCATTCACAGGAGTCTTTGTCTATTGAGACTAAAAAAATACCCCACACATTCTTAAATTTGTTAAGACCATGCCTCGTAACAAAAATTGTAGAATTAAATTAAAACCCTACTCGATCCAAATCTTATAAATTTAAAGGTCTTGCTAGTAGTCATCTATTCTTAAGAATATTACAATAGTTTGGAATGTTTATGCCTCCCCATCTCTAACTCCTTCTTCAGTGGTGTTTTATGATATGAATTCCCAACTAATAGATATTCTCCAGATTTTGCATACAATTTTTAGAACGTGATTGTCTTGACTGTTTGCTTACTTTTTACTTATTACTTATATGACCCTCAAATCAAGGCTGTTGTACTAGAAAGAAAAATAAGCTAAGATTAAAACAGCATCACCAGGAGACAAGTTAGAGGAAGGCAGAACAAGAGTAACAATGCTGGAAGATGGCGATGAGAAGCTAAGGAATAGGGAGAACCCAGCAGTTCTACCGGAGCTACATTTCCAGTCCTTGACCCCCATCAACACCATGGGAGGCTACAAGAAGAGGCAGCAGAGGAACAAAACTACAAAAACCTATGTTTAGCAACACATGGGACTGATTCTGTTCATCGTGTCCCCTTGTTCCTGGTACCTGACATTACTGTGAAAGAGTCAAATTTCAGTATCACCGAGTTTCCTGACCACATTGTTTTCCCATTAGGCTTATGACTAAAACAGCTTTTCCCAACATCAGTTAACACTTTGGAAATAGCTGTTTCTATACAACCAATTCCATTTTACCTGGATTATGTCTTTCCCCCTTTTCCCCGCTTTGTTTCTTTAACACAGGAAAAATGGTACAAATTTTAATCGTGTTCTGAAACAGTGAGAGAAGCAACAGTGACTCAATGAGTTAAGAAGAGAATGAAAACCCTGGTGTTGAAACACAGAACCCCGATTGTGTTACCAGCACAGAATTGCACGTGTGTTTGCTCCAACATTCTTCTCACAGCTTTGATCGAGGAAATTATTTTTAAATGACTGCAAAGCATACCAACATAAGTGGTTGCCAAAAAGCTTGTCAGTTTTATCTATGGGACAGTGGATATCTATGATAAATTTAAAAAATATTAAGTGATAAACATTTGCTAATAATATCTTGAACTTACTTTTTTATTTGAAGTTTTTATTTGGTTTAATAACTTATTGAGAGAATTACTTTAGTGAGTTAAGGAGGAAAAACAAAGACACAAATTAAATTCATTAAATTTAGAAGAACTTTTCCAAATAGCAATTTTTAATCTATAATATTGATCCTGAATGACTTGCCCAGTACAGTAAGTCAGAACTAGCTTTGGCTACATATTTAATCATGATTTCAGAGATATGTCAAAACATCAAAGGGCTATCATCACAAGTAATAAGCTGGAAGAAAAGAACTGGTGCCAAAAAGTTTAAAGCCCTGATTTGTATCGTGTCTTATTTAATTACTGTTATCTTTGAAAAGTAACATAATTTCAGCTTTATGCATTTAATTTGGGACCCAGATATTTGTAGACAAGGGCAGTAGCAGATTCTACAGAAATGTATTTATGTAGTACCTCAAAGGAAATTTTGTTTTTCGCCCCCAAAAGAGCATGGACTGGTCACCAGATGTGGAGGCCATATGGCACATGAGCATGAGAGCCCTGGGACAAAAGAATGGAGCTAATAAGCCCAACAGACAGGGGCAACCACTCTGAGATGATGGACAAATGTTCAGTTCTGTTGACTTTCTGGGGGGAAAAAAAAAAAATATATATATATATATATATACACACATATACACACACACACACACATATATATGTATATATTACACATATATATAAATCACTTTATTTTTAAACCAAGAAATACAGCTTAGCCAGTCATTTTCTCCAACTCTATTTTTTTGGTTTGAAATGAAATTTATCCATGTGTAGTTTATTACTTGCTCTGAATTCTGTCTTTTTCGCATGCAATTCATGTTGAAATTAAAAGAAAGAAAACTGAATCAGGAACAGAGAGTAATGGCTGCTTTAACTAGCGAACACATAAATTTTGTTTTCTATAACTCTCAAGGAACTGTTACAGCTTATCAGTCACTAAGAACTGTATGTTCTGTTTCTGGATTATCTCTTGAACTTAATCCTTCCTCCCCAAGCCTCAGCCCTTTCTCCACAAATGTGCATCTTATATTTGAACCCTGCTACACTAAAAGATCCTGCAGCACCCACGCTCTATCAGAACTCTGTGACTTGGAATATACAGCTCCTACTACTCTGAGTGCCTTTCCCACCCTTCCCTAACTGGTAAATTCCCTTTTATCCTTCAAAGCATAATTTAAGAATCAACTGCTCATGAAATCTTGTTTGGCTTGCCCAGGCAAAATTATGTCTTTTTAAATGCCTTTTTCAATGAGCCACTGGGAATAAACCCACCAATACATTTCTACTCTAATGAGAAAGGGATAAAGATAACACTGATGGCAGCTGGCACTTACAGAGGACTATTATTTATGCCAGACACACTGTTAAGTACTTTATGGGAACTATCTTATTCAAGGTTATAAACTTAATATATAAAGAACTCTTACAAATGTACAAAAAAATGTACAAAAAAATAAATTCAATCCAATTGAGGTAGATTAAAGATGGTCACAAATTCTTTCCTTCTCCCCTTTTGAAGTCCAGTTTTATCCCCTCAATCCAGTTGCACCTTTTACCAGTTCCCCTGGAACACTTTCCCAGGGAGACCCGAGCCTCCCGGTAAGAAGTCTGAGCACCCTGAGACTGCCATGTGAAAGGGACATGTGCAGGCACTGCAACTGAGCCCATCCTCCCAGCTGTTCCTGTCAGGCTCAGACATGTAACTGTCGCCACCTAGGACCCTCTATTTCAGCCCCGCTCCCAGCTGAATACTACCAAGTCACCTCACTAGCTGCCGTGTGGAGCTGAAGAACTGCCCAGCTGAGCTCTGCTTGAATTCCTGCCACACAAAATTATGAGCTATAATAAAATGCTTGCTTTAAAGCCACTAAATTTGGGGGTAATTTGCTGTTGCAGCGATAGATAAGCAGAAAGCCCGCTACTCACTGAAAACTATGATAATCATTTTCATGTGTTTTTTCCATTATTTCTTCTAATCTTGTCTACGTACCTAACTTCCCTTACTTCCTTCATCCTTTTGTTGTTGTTGTTATTTAACAGAGCTGGATTCATACCGTATATGCAGTTTTGACTTTCATATCCATATGAATAAACGCTTTTTCCATTAGCATTACACGATTAATATTTTGTCACCTCATTAAAAAATATTCTTCAATAACTTGATTTTTAATGACTACATACTGCATTCTAACATTCTACTGTGGAATATTTAGGTTGCTCCTAATTCTTCATTATTATAAATAAAACTGCAACGAAAACCTTTCAAAGTAAATCATAAGAGCATCTCTGATTGTGTCCTTAAGACTAATTACCAGAAGTGAAATTACCAGGAAAGTTATAAATCTTAAGAGTCTCGTCATACATTGCCAGCGTGCTTTGACAAAATTCACTCTCCCAAGAGTAATGTTTCTTGATGACCATGCCATTGAGCTCTGCCCAACACTAAATTATCAACTGTTAATCTTTGCTCATTTGAAGTGGTAAACTGCTTTTCCGTGTAGCTTGAGTTTACTTTTTTTATTACTAGGAAAAGTAAATATTTTGTCATATGCTCATTAGCCATAGTTCTTTCTTCATCTGTATAATGGCTGGCCACATTTTTTTTACCATTTTTTTCCTGTTGAACAATTATGTTTTTCTTATCCATGAATGAATTCTTTACATGTCATGAAAATCAATCTTTGTCTTTATGGCAATACTTCTCCTATTTTGTTTGCCCTTTATAGGGGGTTTTCATTTACTAACATCCTATATAAAATTTTAAAGGTAATAATAATGACTAAAATTTCTTGCATTTTTCATGTGATTGGCAAAGGGCAGGTACTTTACATAAATTTTTGTACTCTAAAGGCTTAAGGTGGTTGCTATTATTATTAACCCCTCCAATTTATAGATGAGGAAACTGAGGCTTAATGAGGTACATAATTTCCCATAAGATCACTTGGTAGGGGTCAAAGGCAAAATTCAGATTGGACCATCTGATTTTATTTTACTTTATTTATTTATTATTATTATTATTTTTTGAGGTACACGGGCCTCTCACTGTTGTGGCCTCTCCCGCTGCGGAACAGGCTCCAGACACGCAGGCTCAGCGGCCATGGCCCACGGGCCCAGCCGCTCTGCAGCATGTGGGATCTTCCCGGACCGGGGCACGAACCCGTGTCCCCTGCGTCGGCAGGCGGACTCTCAACCACTGCGCCACCAGGGAAGCCCGGACCATCTGATTTTAAAGTCCTTTCTCTTGGGGCTTCCCTGGTGGCACAGTGGTTGAGAATCCACCTGCCAATGCAGGGGACACGGGTTTGAGCCCTAGTCTGGGAGGATCCCACATGCCGTGGAGCAACTAAGCCCGTGTGCCACAACTACTGAACCTGCACTCTAGAGCCTGCGAGCCACAACTACTAAGCCCGCGTGCCACAACTAATGAAGCCCGTGTGCCTAGAGCCCGCACACCACAAGAAGAGAAGCCACCACAATGAGAAGCCCACGCACCACAACAAAGAGTAGTCCCCGCTCGCCGCAACTAGAGAAAGCCTGCATGCAGCAACGAAGACCAAAAGCAGCCATAAATAAATAAATAAATAAATAAATTTTAAAAAATAATAAAGTCCTTTCTCTTAACCACTAAGCTATAGTTTCTATATCTGGTGATTTTCCCCCTTTGTGATTAGTTCCATGACTTTTATGTTTGGAATGTTCTTCCTTATCCCCAGCTAAAACATATGCTTTCCAATATTTTATAGTAGATTTCTTTTGGTTTTGGTTTTTAATTTACCCTATCGATACAGCAATAACCACCGCCCACCAATTGCTTTTGTCTATAAATATTCTTTCTTTTCCCACTGGCTTGTGGTACTGCCTTTATTAGATACACTAAATTTATTAATATACTAAAATACTACAGCGTCTATTTCTAAACTATTTTGTAGCTGTACAAATTATTAGTAATTATTGTTATGGGAAAGGAAGTGATTAATATTGAATTAAAAGGGTAAATAGAAAAACAAAAAATACTAGAAAACATTAACTAGCATTATTGATATATAATTGATATTATATATTGATAAGTATAATGTGGGCTAAATGGACAAGTCTTTCAACCAACACTACTGTTTTTCATGTTTTTATTGGCTATTTTTAAGAATAACTTAATCAAATTCTTTAAAAAATCATTCACTGGAATTCTAAATGACATTGCATTAAATCCATAAGTTGAGAGGAAATTTTTATTGAACACCTACTATGTGCCAGGTGGAAAAACAGCAGTAAACAAAACATACAGGATCCCTATCTTCAAAGAGCTGAGGAGATACAAATAAATTAGGCAATAAGAAGACAGGGTGATCCGTATAAGATGATGGCAAGCACCTGTGGAAAGGCAGCTAATTTGGACTTGAAGGATGAGGGAAGGTATTCCAGACAGGTAGAGAAAATGATCTAGTAAAAGAAAACAGCATGTGCGAAGACACAGAGGACAATGAAATAATTAGACGTGCATATTAAGATCACTGTGGCTAAGTATCTCATTAAAACACCTCTAACACCAGAAACCAACCAACCTCCAAAATCCCCTCTATCACCAACAAAATTATTATTATTATTATTTTGTGTGTGTGTGTGGTACACGGGCCTCTCACTGTTGTGGCCTCTCCCGTTGCGGAGCACAGGCTCTGGACACACAGGCTCACGGGCCCAGCCGCTCCGCGGCATGTGGGATCTTCCCGGACCGGGGCACGAACCCGTGTCCCCTGCATCGGCAGGCGGACTCTCAACCACTGCACCACCAGGGAAGCCCTAACAAAATTATTTTTAACACTCCTTGCACAGTTGTCAGGTAACTACATTTGCTGTGCATTATTTGCCCCCAGGTGAAAAACGGAAGCCCCCGCAGAGGGACATTTGGGAGATCTCCTAGCTGTTAAGGATGTCCTGGATCATCTCATGTCTTTTTACTATTTTGTCTTGCTGAGGGAGAAGATGAAGCATGCAGCTGCCAGAATGGAAAGGTGGCTAGTATGGGTGGCCACTGCGAGCCTCTCTTCTGGCCTCGCTGTTGAGTTTGAGCACCCTCTGTCCTTCAATAATAAAGATCCTTCCTATCACCATTCAATAATTTTGTATCAAAGAGCACCAAACATAATTTCAGGCACAGAAAGAGGACAAAATTAAGTACAGTTTGAGAAAAGCACATTGTATGTGAGAGACACCAACATAAAATTTTAAAGAAAGAGCTTTAAAAAAAAAAAAAGGCAAATAGTCCATTGCCTCAATTACATTACCCCTCAAAACTAACAATAAAATGTGTGTGTGTGTGCAATATTTAGAAAGAAAATCTAGGTCTTAAATAGACTCACACAAGCTGTCTATAGTGAGGATTTGCCCTACAGGGGTTCTTACATAGATGACTGCTAAAGTACCTCCCAGGAATGAGAATCTATGGATGATACAATAAAATATGGCTGAGATTTCTGAAGTAAATGAAGATAATACAAAGTTTTTGCAAGCACTCAAAAACTGTGTTTGTTGTTTGGATTAAACCTCACTATACTTGAACATCCAGGTTTCAGAGTTCACACTATGGAGCCTAAACGCTCTCCTCCTATATGCATTACTCGTCATTCACAACGTACAGACAAAACCTGGCAAATAAAATGAATCTGATACACTGAAGGGGCTTGCTTCTTGAAAAAAATACAGGGTATATTGTTTATTCATTAAGGAAAGACAAAGGCTGATTTCGGCAAAAAATCAAAAATCAGTGAGCCTGACTTTATGTTTTCTGGTAAATTGATGTACAGATGATTGTCTCATAAATAGGCAGACCTTCATGTCCTACACTAGATATGTAGCTTGACAACAACATTCATTTAGCTTATATTTTCAAATAAGCCTTTTGAAGTAGTGTAGTATGATTGCTGAGAGCACAGTCTTTGGGGTTGGGCAGAGTCAGGACATAATCTAGTCTCTACCACCTACATATAAACTTAGGCTGACACTGCTCTAAGCTTCTGGTTCTTCATCTGTCAAATAGTTGCTAGAATTGTAAGATTTCAATAGAACAATGCATGTAAAGCACTTAAGCCTGGTTCTTGGCACTTAGCAAGAGCTCAATGGTTGTGGTAGTGAGGATCGATTATCTTATAACTTCAGTACAAACATCTTGTACAAACTTCAGAATGATTTCACAGAGTAAAAGGTGAAAATGGGAGTGGTTTGGCAAAAGAAAGACTGTGAGCTTTTGGTGAGATTCGTAGATTGGACAAAATTAGACCAACTTATATTAGACATGATCAGCTATACCCTCCTCTATGACGTTTCACAAAAAAAAAAGGGAAATTTAGGTCCAAACTAGGATTCTTAAAGTTGGCTTGCCTATGATCCATGATTCTTTCATATGTGCATAAAAACATATATATTTTCCATGTGACCATAAGTAGTCACTAATTCTTTCATGTTCTGTTGCTTCAACCACAAAATTACCCCATTTATACGGGTTTGGTGAAAATCAATTTGAGATAAAAATCAGATGAAGATGTCTCACTAACTGTGAAGAATTACATTCACTGAACCAATATGCACTGTGAGCCTCTCTAATATATCATGTAGGTAAACTAAGAGTGGAGAGGAAGCATGGGTAAATAAGTCTTAGGATGCTGGTCTGTCAGTATTGGTGTGGCTATAGCAGAGGGAGATGGATGTAAGTAACTATCACTCATGTTATAACAAGTATGCATATTATGGATGCATGTGAAAGGGGCTTATGGCATGCTAAAAAAGAAACCATTCATGTGTTAAGATATATATCTTTTATCAATTGAAAACTAACTTTTTAAACCCTTCTTAACATCTAATATGATGTTTCATACCCAACAGTTGCTCAAATTTTGTGGTGACTGCAGTCCTTATTATTTAACTCTTTACTGCTTGACTTTACTCATTATATAATGTAATCTCCACAACAGCAGAGACCTTATTTTACTTGTTTACTGATGCAGCCTCAGTGCCAAAGAATGGTGTCTGGTGTCTGGTAGGTACTCGATAAATATTTGTTGGTTGAGCAGATGGATTTTATATTCTGGTTAAATAAGAAATAATCTCCAGGAGACTGGTTCAAGATGGTGGAGTAGAAGGACATGCGCTCAGTCCCTCTCGCAAGAGCACCAGAATCATAACTAACTGCTGAACAATCGGCGACAGAAACACACTGAAACTCACCAAAAAGATACCCCATATCCAAAGACAAAGTAGAATCCGCAATGAGGTGGTAGGAGGGGCACAATCACAATAAAATCCCATAACCCCTGGTTGGGTGACTCACAAACTGGAGAACTTATACCACAGAAGTCCACCCGCTGGAGTGAAAGTTCTGAGCCCCACGTCAGGCTTCCCAACCTGGGGGTCCAGCAATGGGAGGAGGAATTCCTAGAGAATCAGACTTTGAAGGCTAGTGGGATTGGATTGCAGGACTTCAACAGCCCTGGGGCAAACAGAGACCCCACTCGTGGAGGGCACACACAAACTAGTGTGCGCATCGGAACCCAGGGGAAGGAGCAGTGACCCCATAGCAGCCTGAACCAGACCCACCTGATAGTGTTGGAAGGTCTCCTGCAGAGGCAGGGGGTGGCTGTGGCTCACTGTGGGGACAAGGACACTGGAAGCAGAAGTTCTGGGAAGTACTCCTTGGCGTGAGCCCTCCCAGAGTCTGCCATTAGCCCCACCAAAGAGCCCAGGTAGGCTCCAGTGTTGCCTCAGGCCAAACAACCAACAGGGAGGGAACCCAGCCCCACCTACCAGCAATCAAGCGGATTAAAGTTTACTGAACTCTGCCCACCAGAGCAACACCCAGCTCTACCCACCACCAGTCCCTCCCATTAGGAAGCTTGCACAAGCCTCTTAGATAGCCTCATCCACCAGAAGGCAGAGAGCAGAAGCAAGAAGAACTACAATTCTGCCGCCTGTGGAAGGAAAATCACATTCACAGAAAGATAGACAAAATGAAAAGGCAGAGGACTATATACCAGATGAAGGAACAAGATAAAACCCGAGAAAAACAACTAAATGAAGTGGAGATATGCAGCCTTCCAGAAAAAGAATTCAGAATAATGATAGTGAAGATGATCCAGGGTCTCAGAAAAAGAATGGAAGCAAAAATCGAGAAGATGCAAGAAATGTTTAGCAAAGACCTAGAAGAATTGAAGAACAAACACCTAGAAGAATGAAAGAACAAACAAACAGAGATGAACAACACAATAAATGAAATGAAAAACACACTAGAAGGAATCAACAGCAGAATAACTGAGGCAGAAGAACGTATAAGTGACCTGGAAGACACAATGGTGGAATTCACTGCCACAGAACAGAAGAAAAAAGAATGAAAAGAAATGAAGACAACATAAGAGACCGCTGGGACAACATTAAACACAATAACATTCACATTATAGGGGTCCCAGAAGGAGAAGAGAGAGAGAAAGGACCCGAGAAAATATTTGAAGAGATTATAGTCAAAAAGTTCCCTAACATGGGAAAGGAAATAGCCACCCAAGTCCAGGAAGTGCAGAGAGTCCCAGGCAGGATAAACCCAAGGAGAAACAGGCCAAGACACATAGTAATCAAACTGACAAAAATTAAGTACAAAGAAACATTATTGAAAGCCACAAGGGAAAAACTACAAATAACATACAAGGGAACTCTCATAAGGTTCACAGCTGATTACTCAGCAGAAATTCTGTGAGCCAGAAGGAAGTGGCACAATATATTTAAAGTGATGAAAGGGAAGAACCTACAACCAAGATTACTCTACCTGGCAAGGACCTCATTCAGATTTGATGGAGAAATCAAAAGTTTTACAGACAAGCAAAAGCTAAGAGAATTCAGCACCACCAAACCAGCTCTACAACAAATGCTAAAAGAACTTCTCTAAGTGGGAAACACAAGAGAAGAAAAGGACCTACAAAAACAAACCCATAACAATTAAGAAAATGGTAATAGGAATATACATATCGATAATTACATTAAACGTGAATGGATTAAAACCTCCAACCAAAAGACACAGGCTCGCTGAATGGATACAAAAACAAGACCCATATATATGCTGTCTACAAGAGACCCACTTCAGACCTAGGGACACATACAGACTGAAAGTGAGGCGTTTGAAAAAGATATTCCATGAAAATGGAAATCAAAAGAAAGCTGGAGTAGCTATACTCATATCAGATAAAACAGACATTAAAATAAAGAATGTTACAAGAGACAAGGAAGGACACTACTAAACGAACAAGGGATCAATCCAAGAAGATATAACAATTATAAAAATATATGCAACCAACATAGGAGCACCTCAATACATAAGGCAAATGCTAACAGCTATAAAAGAGGAAATCGACAGTAACACAATAATAGTGGGGGACATTAACACCTCACTTACACCAATGGACAGATCATCCAGACAGAAAATTAATAAGGAAACACAAGCTTTAAATGACACAATAGACCAGATAGATTTAATTGATATCTATAGGACATTCCATCTAAAAACAGCAGATTACAGCTTCTTCTCAAGTGCACACAGAACATTCTCCAGGATAGATCACATCAGGGTCACAAATCAAGCCTCCGTAAATTTAAGAAAATTGAAATCATATCAAGCATCTTTTCTGACCACAACACTATGAGATTAGAAACCAATTACAGGGGAAAAAATGTAAAAAACACAAAAACATGGAGGCTAAACAGTACATTACTAAATAACCAAGAGATCACAGAAGAAATCAGAGGAAATCACAAAATACCTAGAGACAAATTACAACGAAAACATGACGACCCAAAACCTATGGAATGCAGCAAAAGCTGTTCTAAGAGGGAAGTTTAAAGCAGTACAAGCTTACTTCAAGAAACATCTCAAATAATCTAATCTTACACCTAAAGGAACTAGAGAAAGAAGAACAAACAAGACCCAAAGTTAGTAGAAGGAAAGAAATCATAAAGATCAGAGTAGAAATAAATGAAATAGAAACAAAGAAAACAATAGTAAAGGTCAGTAAAACTAAAAGCTGGTTCTTCGAGAAGATAAACAAAATTGATACACCTTTAGCCAGACTCATCAAGAAAAAGAGGGAGAGGACTCAAATCAATAAAACTAGAAATGAAAAAGGAGAAGTACAACAGACACAGCAGAAATACAAAGCATCCTAAGAGACTACTACAAGCAACTCTATGTCAATAAAATGGACAACCTGGAAGAAATGGACAAATTCTTAGAAAGGTATAACCTTCCAAGACTGAACCAGGAAGAAATAGATAATATGAACAGACTAATCACAAGTAATGAAATTGAAACTGTGATTAAAAATCTTCCAACTAACAGAAGTCGAGGACCAGATGGTTTCACAGGTGAATTCTATCAAACATTTAGAGAAGAGCTAACACACATCCCTCTCAAACTCTTCCAAAAAAAACTGCAGAGGAACACTCCCAACTCATTCTATGAGGCCACCATACCCTAATAGCAAAACCAGACAAAGATACATAAAGAGAAAATTAAAGACCAATATCACTGATGAATAACAGATTCAAAAATCCTCAACAAAATACTAGCAAACAGAATCCAACCACCCATTAACAGGATCATACACCATGATCAAGTGGGATTTACCCCAGGAATGCAAGGATTCTTCAATATATGCAAATCAATCAACGTGATACACCATATTAACAAATTGAAGGGGCTTCCCTGGTGGCACAGTAGTTGAGAGTACGCCTGTCGATGCAGGGTACACGGGTTCGTGCCCCAGTCTGGGAGGATCCCACGTGCCGCGGAGCGGCTAGGCCCGTGAGCCATGGCCGCTGAGCCTGCACGTCCGGAGCCTGTGTTCCGCAGCGGGAGAGGTCACAACAGTGAGAGGCCCACGTACCGCAAAAAAATAAATTAAATTAAATTCAGAAAAAAAAAGAAATATCTCCATTTGGAGGTAATTTCACCCGTACAAAAGCAAAATACCTTTGCTTTTACAATTTGATCTATCAGTGCTTTGTGACCGCCTGGAGGGGTGGGATAGGGAGGGTGGGAGGGAAGGAGACGCAAGAGGGAAGAGATATGGAAATATATGTATATGTATAACTGATTCACTTTGTTATAAAGCAGAAACTAACATACTATTGTAAAGCAATTATACCCCAATAAAGATGTTAAAAAAATTTTTTGATCTATATTTTCCTTTTCTTTCTCTATTCTTTTGTCATGTTAAGCAGGAATACACTGAATTAGTCCTTTTCACAATGAGTATATGCATTATTCATAAAGAGAATTTAAATCAGGTGGGTGCCATTAGAAACTATTCTGGTCAGTTGAGTGCTGATGACTTATGCCTTGGTTATTGTATTTTATCATATTTAAATAGGCAGCTTTCTTCTTTTTCTTTTTTTTTTTTTAAATTTTATTTATTTATTTTATTTTTGGCTGTGTTGGGTCTTCATTTCTGTGTGAGGGCTTTCTCTAGTTGCGGCGAGCGGGGGCCACTCTTCATCGCGGTGCACAGGCCTCTCACTGTCGTGGCCTCTCATGTTGTGCAGCACAAGCTCCAGACGCACAGGCTCAGTAGTTGTGGCGCACGGGCCCAGTTGCTCCGCAGCATGTGGGATCTTCCCAGACCAGGGCTCGAACCCGTGTCCCCTGCATTGGCAGGCAGATTCTCAACCACTGTGCCACCAGGGAAGCCCCAGCTTTCTTCTTAAGAGTTATATTTATGGGATTACTGGTAATGTATCTTTTTCTCTTTTTTTCTCATTTAGACTACAATTATAAAAAAAAAAAATTCTATAGGAGCAAAAGAATAAAATCCACCAAACAAAAGTTACTTTAAAAAAAGTTAACTGAAAATGTTACATATATTAAAGTTTCATGTAATTATCTTCCTTCTACTCCCCAAATACCATGATGTACTCTACTTGTATAAATGTTATAATGTTTTAACATTTTATGTTTTTCTACCAATACTTTAAGTTAAAAAGTATGGGTATCAAGTATTTGACAAGATACAAGAAAAATTCTATATTTTTCAGTGAGAGTTAATAACCAGGAATACCAAACCCAAATTTTTCCAATTTCATTTCCTCATTTTTTTAAAAAGTATGAATCCAAAATGTTTCAAGGAAAGCAAACTTCAAACACTAATATATCAAACAAAACAGCAACACAAAACAACTCACTTAAAAAAAAAAAAGACTATATCAACTCTACATGGACTAAGTACAAAAAGGAATCTTTTGTCTGTTGTCAAACCACAATAGATTTTTTAAAAAAAATCACATGACTGGATAATAACAGAAATATCTCCATATGGCAGGGTGGTAACCTATCAATTTTTAACACATTTTGCCCCTAGGAATAGGGTTTTTGGCAATTGTTTTGCATATTTGTTACTTTTTTTAAGAGCTCAAAATCAGGAGATTTAAAAAAAGTAAGAATAGTGTTCCTGCATACTCTGTTAGGGAAAATTCCTGTTAAAAACATACAGTACAACCAATATGTAATCACCCAGCTATGGATTTTTTTTCTGCATAATTACATCAATTACTCTAGAAGAAGTATTTCCATAATGTTTGTAAAGTGACCCTGCAACAGTATCCTGCAAGTTATAAGCTAGCACTGCCCCTACTGCCTCCTAACACCGAGGAAAGAGGGTGTAGAGGACTGCCCCATGTAGTACCCCTCATGAAGGATGTCTGCTTTAGGATTTTCAGATCATTCGACATTCATCACAGCAAGGGCCAACACATTCTAGAGAAAAAGGGACAGACTGTTCAGCTTCCATTCAGTACTCTTCCACTTCTGCTTTCAGTCCCTCCCCTTAGAAGCAAAGATGGGAGCAAAGAGGGAGTACCAAGGCAAAGACATTCAGTCAAGGTGCTCAGGTAAACCAGGTGTGGCCAAATCCTCACGGTGTCCCTCGCCAGAAAGAAACTTGAGATCCTGAACAAATATTTCTCCTACTTCTGAGGACTGGCAGTGCTGCCTTCTCCCCACACCAAAAAAAAAAAAAAACCCTCAATAAATAACTCATTCTAGGGACTTCCCTGGCGGTCCAATGGTTAAGAATTCACCTTCCAGTGCAGGGGGTGCGGGTTTGATCCCTGGTCGGGGAGCTAAGATCCCACATGCCTTGCGGCCAAAACAACCAAAACACAAAACAGAAGTAATATTGTAACAAATTCAATAAAGTCTTTAAAAACAGTCCACATCAAAAAGAAATCTTAAAAAAAAATAATAATGCATTCTATGTAGCTCTTCGAGAGTGGTAAAAAATAGAAAATTTTTTAGATTTCTCCACACTCAGGCCCAAGCCTACTGTCTAGTCTCACGTGCTCACTAACGTTAAGCGAGCCTCTAGCACCCTCGGAATCTTAAGTCACAAGTGAAGCCGTGGGGTCCTCGAGATATTCAGCCGGCCTTAGGCATAGCCTTCCTTCAGAGAGACCTGCCATTCGGTTGCACCCAAGACATCCTGTGAATTGGCATACGTAAGACTTGGTTTCTCCAAGACTAACTAACATTATAAACACATCAATTAGATGGTGTTATTGCCTTCCATTCTTAAAAACCCAGATATTTAAAAAAGGAAAAAAGAATCCCAGCAACCGTTGGGGTGGCCAGCATAGAACAAACAGCTAGAGGGAGTGGCTGGTATAGAAGATTCAGTCAGTGCAGGGAAGCACAAACCATTATTATTTCCCTTTTGGTCAAGCAAACCAGAATGGTTGTACCCTTCTTGTTTTTCACAAAACCAAGACCCACCCAGATGTGCCTTTGGCCACTGGCATGAGGTCTGGATTTGAAACTTTTTTGGTAGACCCACAAAATGCTAGAACCAAAATTGTTAGCCTTGAACTTACTTTGCTTGATTACTAGCTCTAGCTTCCAGCTGGAATAACACATGATATCATTGCTTCTAAGGCAAACCCAGTTTAAAAGCAATAGTTTACTTAGCCTATATATTTAAACTCTCACTTTCTAATCAGACATTTGGCAGAAATTCACGTAACTCCAAAACCTGGCAATGTGCCCTCCCTGGGCAAAGGAACAAGAAGTTCACGTGTGTTTTTATTCTATTTTCCATTTGTCTTTCTCTTTTATTATTAAAAAACACAGTACCTTAATGTGATAGGAGAGAAAACATTAAAATAAAATATTCTGCTGGAGAAAAGTGAAATCGAGATGCTATATCCTTATGGAGAAATGTGTAAGTTTCATAAGGTTTCAATAAAAGGCTTGCTGAGGAGCAAAACTCAAGATGAAATTCTAACCTGGAGGCCAAATTTATAGATATATCAATAACAAGCAAATTAGTAGAAAACATTAAAATGACCTCAATATTCACAGAGAAAGTTGTCAGCTTAAGTGCATATAAATTGAAATCTACATTAATGGGTTATGTAGACCCTATTGTGTTTTGAAAACTTTTTTATCCTAAAGCCTGAGAACAAGCATAAGTGGAGTATGAGAAGAAAGTGGCCAACAGTCATTTGACGCCTTGCCCCAGGACAAATAGTCTAGCAATACACAGCGGTAAAGGGCATGGCTTCAGTATCAGACATGCGGGTTTTAACCAGAAACATGTGGGTTTTAACCTGACACTTACCAGTGGTAGGACCATGGTAGGTCAAGTTCATAACCTGTCCAACCTCTGCTATACAGTCCTCAAGGCTAAATCAGCAGCTCAAGAAATTTATTTATAAAATACTATAAATGCAGTACTCAGGTACTCTGACGAGCCCAGGAAATCCTACTTGGTCCTGTATCCCCAAAATTAGCACAAATGGTACTAACGTACTGATATCTAATACACATTACAAAATAAACTATATGCACATCCAAGAAACCATATATGTTTTGGTTTTATAACTTCACTACCTGACAGGCAGCATGCATTCAAGAGATCATTATTATGTGGAATGGAACAGAATATTTTCTTCTGGAGAAGGCATTTTAACTTTTTCCCTCCACCATTTGGAAGTGACACCTCTCTTGGCAAGAAACTAGAGGGCAGAGGCTTCCCTAGAGGAGAGAGAAAGTGATGAAGAGATGATTTATATCTCTGAGGACTAGAAAAGTTTATTCTATCTACAGATGAGACAGTGTCTCCCCAGGTGTTCTGAACTGTGGGGGAAAAAGGGGTAGAGTTAATAACCTCAAAAGGGTATAATCACATGAGCCCCTGAAGAACCAACATATTAGGCTACTCAGATCTCTTTAATTCCAAATGTCCTTCATCTGGAACTTTTTCCCCATAAATATCTGTGGAAAAATTTTTTAAACTCTAATAATTTAGTGTTGCATTAAAATAAGTTATATCTCCTACACTATTACCAAATATCCCAGAATCTAGTGATGTTTAAGAGTGCAAACATCAAGACAATCCATTCTTTTGATAACTTCCCCATGAGATCATAAATTATCAGGATTACAAGACTTACAGTACAAACTTCTGTGATGAAAACTGCAGTAAAAGATGGCCATGTTAATTGGAATGTTTGGCTGCTATCACAGAGGCTCAAAATTATAGTGACTTAAACAAAATAGGAATATATTTGTCACTCACATAAAGACCAGGTCAGTGGTCCAGCAAACCAACTATGGTTCTTCCATCCTTCCATTCAAATATCTTCAACACATAGCTTCCTCTCATAATTCAAGTCAGCTACTCCCATTCTTGCCATTCTGGCTGCAATTCAACACACAGAAAGGGGAAGAGGAAAGGCACATACCTCTCCTTTCAGTGCACAGCCTGAAGGTGGCCCACATCAGTCCTACTCATGTCTCACTCACCAGAACCTGGTCACATCGAGCTGCAAGGCTACCTGCGAAATCACTGTCCTTTTGGGTGACCATGTACTATGTAAAAAGGTGACACCAGGTGGTGAGAACATTAAGCCTCTGCCCTAAAGGCCATAAACAAGACATCCCTTTAGACTCACGTAAACCACTCAAATCTTTATCCATTTATTGCAAGCCAATCAATGGGAAGTAAACTCCATGTTTATAACAAACCTCTCAAATTCCCACAGGCAGGCAGTAAAGCCTGCTACTGTAAGTGTGAAAATGAAGATTCTGTATTCTGGGACATACTCGAATACCTGAATCAGGTCAACAAGGTCCCCAGTTTCAACTGTCTTATAATCTAGCAGAGGGAGACAATGACTATGTAAACAAAATAACGTCAGAAAATGAAAAGCAAATATAAAACAAAGTGATGAGGAAAGCTATTCAGGGAAGGCTTCCCTGAGGAGATGGCATTTCAGTTTTGATCTGACCATCCATGAGAAGAACTGGAAAAGAACATTCTAATAAGAGGGATTAACAATTGTTAAAGCCCCAAGTTTCCCTATTTGTCAGAATCAAGTTGCTTTAGCTCTAGTTTTCTTTATTTAGGCCTGCTACACATGGGAGAGGAAGAAAGAATGTGTGTGTGTGTGTGTGTGTGTGTGTGTGTGTGTGTGTGTGTGTGTGTGTGTGTGTGTGTGTGTGTGTGTATGTGTTCAACCTCAGGAAGAGGAGATCTATAACACTACTACTGGAATTATTAATACTTAACAGCTAGGAATAATGTGGAACACTCCAAAACCAGGAAGAAAGAGGCCCTAGGGCCATCGATAGAAAAAAGAAGATAAACAAAGCAAATGGTTAGAGAAGTTGAGAGACAAGTATAGCCTTTGTATTCAAAAATTATTTTTTTTCACTTGTTCTAAATAGTGCTTCTGGGTGTATATATTTCTTAAATAAAGTTAACTAATTTCAGGTATATTGTTCTAACTAAATTTTAGTTCCAAATCAGAAATCAGCAGTTGTAAATAAAATGCCTTATACATTTTTAATCAAAATGAGTTACATACAAAACAGGTAAAAAAAATAAGCAAATTTAATAATGTTTGTACATCAGTATCATAAATTAGTATTAAATTTTAAATATTACACAACTTATATTTCACTATAGGGACCCAAGTTAAGTCAACACATTCTTAAGCTACTGAGAATCCACTCATAAAAATCTTAACCTAAGACTTAATAGCGCCAGCCTAAGAGATCATCCCCAAAGCATGTATTTCTTGGTCCTAGGGCAGTTTAGGGGAAATTTCAGTATTACTTAAATTATCATGATGTATTCACAGCATAGTCTAATAGTCACAAAATTGCCTAAAAGAAAGACCACCTTCTTAACTTATGAAAGGTGCTCCAGTGAGATGAATATCCCAAGTGACAAATCTTTTATCATACTCACGGCCGGTGAAGGCAATATGCCACTCAAATGCCACTATTTTAACACAATGGCAACAGAACAGTCAGGAAAATACTAAGTCAGAACCAAGATCTGGGGAAATTTTCATCCACTTCCTACTTTCAAAACCCCATTTCATTGACTGGAAGACACAACTGATTAGAACACACACCATTATTTTATGTACCCCAGCAAGAGAAAAAAATACTGCACTTAGAGTGAGAAATGCCATTGATTCCAAGATGCACCCCAGTTTCAGAAATGTGAAAATGTGAAAAAATGGATATTTTAGAATCAATAAGAAATGGTAGTATTCTTCAAGCCAAAGCTGCCCCTTTTCTTTTCAGAATGGAAAATGACTTTAACTATTTTCAGCTCAACCAAAAAGTTTTCTTCTGTATTAGGTTCATTCCTACCTCTCTTTGTATACAACTGTTTAATACAAATGTCCAAAGAGGCAACTGATAAATCCCCATTTAACCTTTTTCCAAAAATATTTAAGACATTTCATTCAAAACAAGCTGCTGCCAGCTTGCTATAAAGAATAAGATGGGTGGAGAAAGAACAGGCTGCCAGCCAATGAGGGCAGATTCTGATTCTGAAAGCGCTGAGCCCCACAGTGCTCTCCACACGCAGGGCCCCTCCCAAGAGGAGAAAAGACAGATTTCAGCTCATTCATTTGTCCCGAACTTGCCAACCGGATAAAACACCCCTCTCTGTAAGAGAGGAGGGAATAAAGGGTCAGTGACAGACCAAGAGCGTGCCTAGGAAAACCTCTCTTGGTGGAAATCGGTGGCGGGCTGGGGGATGTTCTCCTCTGATAAATGGCCTTTGCAGTAAATTTGATGTAATACTGTGAAAAGCACTGTGACATAGTAAGAAACATATATCTGGTCTCTGTCCCCAGTTCCTGGCGCATAGCTCCTAAAACCCTTGTATTTTCCTGAGCAACAGGGTTGCTAGGAGCATCTTTTGTTCTAATATTTTGTCTTGGACCCTGATTCCTGGTACACAGAACTCCTAAATCCCTTGGAATTTCCTGGATGATAGGAGCATCTTTTGTTCTAATGAGGTGATTCTTGGTGGGTTCCTGGGTAGCTCCTGGATAGGGGCTGGTCACCAGAAAGACCAAGCCAAGAATAGAAGCTTGGACTTTCAGATTCACCCACCCTGCCCCATCCTCCAGGAATGGGAGAAGGGCTAGAGACTGAGTTAATAATTAATCATGTCTACGAGATGAAGCCTCCATAAAAATCCCTAAAGTATAGAGTTTAGAGAGCTTTGGGGCTGGTAAACATACCCATGTGCTGGGAGGGTGGGACACCCCAACTCCATGGGAACAGAAGCTCCTGCTCTTAGGACACTTTCAGACCTCACCCGAGTTCTAATAAGCTGAAACTTAAATAAATGTTTCAGGAAGGGTAAGCTGGGACGAAGTGAGAGAGGGCATGGACATATATACACTACCAAATGTAAAACAGATAGCTAGTAGGAAGCAGCCGCATAGCACAGGGAGACCAGCTCGGTGCTCTGTGACCACCTAGAGGGGTGGGATAGGGAGGGTGGGAGGGAGGGAGACACAAGAGGGAGGGGATATGAGGATATATGTATATGTATAGCTGATTCACTTTCTTATACAGCATTGTAAAGCAATGATACTCCAATAAAGATGTTAAAAAAATAAAGTGTTGAAAAATAAATAAATAAAAATATAAATGTTTCCCTGAGTTTTGTGAGCCATTATAGCAAATTATGGAACCCAAAGAGGGGGTCGTGGGAACCCTGATTGATAGCAGGTTGGTCAGAAGTATGAGAGGCCCAGACTTGCAACTTTTGTCTAAAGTGGGGGGCAGTCCTGTGGGACTTAGCCCATAACCTGCGGGGTCTGTGCTAACTCCATTTAGTTACTCATAATTGAATTACAGGATACCCAGTGGGTGTGACACCCAGTAGTGGGTTGGGGGATTGCTTGGTGTGGGAAAAACCCCTACACATTTGGTGTCGGAAGTGTTAAGAGTAGAGCATAAAGAAACAAGAGATTTTCTTTTAACATGCTCCACAATTTTCCTTCTCAGCAAAAATCCTATGAAAAATCTCCGTAACCGTAAACAACACTCAGGACTGACTTTAGGGATCACCTTGTTTTGCCTCTTCCCTCACTCTTCATCCAAATAATATCACCAGCACTTTTGCAAGTGACAAATCAGGACCTCCCAGGGTGTTGGTGAAGTCAGGAACAGACCTAAAATGAGCCATTACATTTCCAAGCCTAGCCGTCTGGCTTGGGACCTAATAGAAGCTCTAGAGGACTGAGAAGGTAAAACCCACCAATCTGCTATAGGACAAGCAGACATACTGTCATTTAGTTTAGTTAAACTTGATCTGTACAGAAGAGATACTCTGAAGTTTAGTATCTCATAAAGAAAACTAATTCTACCTATTAAAAACTGCTTTGGCAACTGATAAAATGCTGTGCCGACTTTTCATTGCAAAGACATAACATTTAAAACTAAAGCAACATTTACCTGGAAAATCATGAGTGGCTCTATAAATCATTTATATTTTATTTAAACGTCATTTTCCAGACTTCCCTGGTGGCACAGTGGTTAAGAATCTGCCTGCCAATGCAGGGGACACGGGTTTGAGCTCTGGGCCAGGAAGATCCCACATGCCACGGAGTAACTAAGCCTGTGCAACACAACTACTGAGCCTGCGCTCTATAGCCTGCGGGCCACAATTACTGAAGCCTGCGCGCTCTAGGGCCTGTGTGCCGCAACTACTGAGCCCATGTGCTGCAACTACTGAAATCCGCATGGCTAGAGCCTGTGCTCTGCAACAAGCAAAGCCACCACAATGAGACGCCAGTGCACCGCAATGACAAGGAGCCCCTGCTCGCCACAACTAGAGAAAGCCTGCTCATAGCAACAAAGACCCAATGCAGGCAAAAAAAATTTTTTTTTAATTTAAAATGTCATTTTCCAAGTTGGATTTTTTTATTTAGAAATGTAAATTCTACCTAAAAAAAAACTGGAGATAGATACTACATATATATTTATAAAGTATGTTTTTTAGAAAGTATAAACACAGCTGCTTCCTCTACTACATAGTTTGCTATCGTTTTATAACCACCAATAAATTGTCAATAAAATTTTTCTTTGAAACAATTAGCATAAAAACATCAGATATACAATGTAGAAACAGTGAGATTTAAATCTGGATTTAAGAAAAATACTGTTAAACATCATCAAATAGTAAGTAAAAAAAGACAGTAACAGTTTTCTATATAACAGTCTCATTCTTCCTCAGTAAATTTTAACTTAGAAAAACAAAATCTAGTTGAGAATATATTAAAACTATTACTTGCATAAGGTAAATTGGCATTTGCAATATTTTTGGCTCAGCTAAAAGAATAAATAATGACTACTATTTATTGAGCATTTACTAGATGTCAAGCACTGTACTTAGTGATATACATATGTAATCTCATCCAATCCTGACAATAACACTATGATGTAGGCACTTTATTCCCATTTAGATGAGGACGCTAAATCAAACTTTCTTTTTTTTTATAGTAATAAAAAAAGAATCCTTCAAAGGCTACCACAAAATTAAGTAAATCTGTACTTTGATTAAAAGAAAAGCAGGGCTTCCCTGGTGGCGCAGTGGTTGAGAGTCCGCCTGCCGATGCAGGGGACACGGGCTCATGCCCCGGTCCAGGAAGATCCCACATGCCGCGGAGCGGCTGGACCCGTGAGCCATGGCCGCTGAGCCTGCGCGTCCGGAGCCTGTGCTCCGCAACAGGAGAGGCCACAACAGTGAGAGGCCCGCGTTCCGCAAAAAAAAAAAAAAGAAAAAAAAGAAAATCTACTTTTACAAGTGAATACATTAATTAATAGAATCATAGATGCAGCCACGTTCAGGTTCAACTTCGTTTCTACATTTTTTAACTTGAAATACAAACAGAATTACTTGTTAATTAGCACATATGTGCTGAATGCCTAAAACACAGACTGTGATATTGGACCTTGATGAAAATGGAGAGAAAAAGGAATTGAGAAGATGCTTTATCCCCTTTGGTTTTTTTTTGTGTGTGTGTGGTACACGGGCCTCTCACTGTTGTGGCTTCTCCCGTTGCGGAGCACAGGCTCCGGACGCGCAGGTTCAGCGGCCATGGCTCACGGGTCCAGCCGCTCCGCGGCATGTGGGATCTTCCCGGACCGGGGCACGAACCCATGTCCCCTGCATCGGCAGGCGGACTCTCAACCACTGCGCCACCAGGGAAGCCCCCCTTTGGTTTTTAAAAACATTCACTGCAAATAATTATTAGATTTTTCCCAATAATAATCAAAAAAGTTTATCTTTTGAGCACACAGTATTATCTTTCTGTCATATTCCAGGGCCTGAGTCAAACATGTCTTATGAATAGTACCCAGATCTCTTGCTGACTAGTCATTAAATCGCCAGAACCACTGAGCCAGGAGATGGCAGTGAGTAGAAGGAATGCAGTAACCTGTGTTTAATTATACATTTCCAAGACCAGTTTCTTTTTCTTTACCAAGGTTGTCTACAGGGTTACTTAGGCCATGAAGGCGACACTGAGGTTCAGGGACGGAGGCTGGGGAGAGAGTGGTGGAAATGAGTCTCCAAAGAAATACACAGCTCTCAGCGCTGGCTGAGATTTGCATTAGGTGGCTCTCAAGCCCATAGGAAAAATCTAGACATTGTCCTCACGCTCCAAATAAACTCAGATGCTCTACTTTCATACCGAAGTCTGTAAATAGGGCAACTCAGCATATATTATGACTCATTACAATAATGCATGAGTGTACACTAGATAAAATAAGCCTGTTCATAAACAAAGAGCAATTGCTATGGCTGGTGTATAAGTTCGCCTGTGCAAAAACACTAACTTATGAGGACCCAGAAATGACTGAGAACACAGTGCTGGTCAGGGTAATGTGCAATTATGATAAAAGTGAGGTTTTAGCATTTTAAATGTTACTTCTTTTTCCCTGTCTTTTTATTCCTTCTCCACTTGCTGAGAGAAGCACACCAAGTACCGTGGTCACATCTGAGGCAGTCTAACATGGAAAAGGATTCCAAAAATTAATTATAAATATAAGATGCCACAGAATTAATACTGTCATGTTTCTTCAGAAATCTCTGGTGAGTTGAAGGATTATCATTCTTGGGAGAAAACTGCTGTGACTTGTTTTGAAACACTCTTGTTAGATTTTGCTGCTAGAGATTCACCTTGCAGGGTATCAGTGGTGGGCAGGGGTGAAGAGGTTGTCCTGGTGGCAGGGCAGGAGGAGGGAGGGAGGTTGTAGCAGTGGCCTAGAGCAGGTTGCCAGAGACCAAGGGAGTGCATGGCGGGAAGCAGGGACATCCCAGTGCAGGGTGTCAGCATCAAAGGAGGGTGAGGAGGGCATCTTCGCACAGTGGGTGGCAGAGCTACGCAGGCGTTGTTGGAACCCGAAGTGGCAGAAAAGAACCTCACAGAGGCTGGCGGCAGTGAAGACCCAGTACAGGGTTTCAGAACCTGAGCAAGATGAGGGGTGTGTCTAAATGGCAACCAAGGCCCCTGTGAGATGAGGAGGGAATCTCTGTGAGGGAGTGGGGTGGGCAGAGAAGGGAGGGGAATGAAGCAGCAGCCCTAAACAGGTTGTCAGAACCAAAGGAGGTGAGACAGGCATCCATGGGGAGGTTGGAGGACAGCAATCTCCCAAGATAGAGTGTCAGAGCCTGAGCAGGGAGGTGAGAACATGCCAACAGGGCAATGGCAATATTCTGGCATGGGATGTCTGAGCCTACAGAGGGGAGACGGCATCTGTGCCATGGGAGCAGCAGCAGGGCTTGGTGTGGGGTCCTGGAGCCTGAGAGGGGTGAGGAGGGCACCCACACAAGAGTGGAAGCCAGGCAGCACAGCACTAGAGGTCAGAGCCTGAGTGAGGTGGGAAGGGCATTCATGTGGAGAGGTTTCAATAGGGGCACCTTTGTGTGAAGTAAAAGAGAACATCCTTGTGGGCCTGGCCATAGCCTGGAGCAGGAAGACAAGCCCAGGTGAGGTGAGGAAGGCACCTGTGAGAGGGGCAGCAGTGCTAATGGAGACTGGTTACCTACAGAAGGGATTTATAGATAAGGAAAGGGAGAAAACTAGAATGAACCCTGTGGTATTACATTAGAATTGTGACCTGGTTTTTAATAAGTAGATATAGATATAGGTGATATAGATAGATATAGTTACAGAAAAAATATAAGGAATAATTGATAAATCCACAATCATAGTGGTAAACTTGAAAACACTTCTGTCAGAAGCTAGTAAGTAAGGAGATAAAGAATTTTTTAAAAATGTATCTTGAATCATTTATATTTATTTGAATTATATTATAATAATATATATTTAATATATATTATATATGATTACTGTAAGCTAAGGGACGTTTATGTAACACTACATAAAACAATTAGAGAATAAACATTCTTTTTGAGTATATGTGGACCATTTAGAGAAATGAATCACATACAAAGGAAGTCACATAAATAAGGAGATTATATCATTCAAAACACATTCTCTGACCATAATCTAATAATCAAGTAAAAGTAAGTTTTTTTAAAAGACCTCATATAGGGCTTCCCTGGTGGCACAGTGGTTGAGAGTCCGCCTGCCGATGCAGAGGACATGGGTTCGTGCCCCGGTCCGGGAAGAGCGGCTGGGCCCGTGAGCCATGGCCACTGAGCCTGCACATCCGGAGCGTATGCTCCACAGTGGGAGAGGCCACAACAGTGAGAGGCCCACGTAAAGCAAAGAAAAAGACCTCATATATTTATAAACTTAAAAAATATCATGCAATCTAAATAATAAATAAATCAAAGGGAAAATCATAATAGAAATTGTGAAATATTTAGAACTGAATAACAACAAAGACAGTCAAACTTTTGGACTAAGCTACAGCAGTATTTAGAGGGAAATTCATAATCTTAAATACATTATTTGAAAATAGGAAGTTACAAAAAGAACAACAGAGTAAAACCAAAGAATACAGAAGAAAGGAAATAAGATAAAAACAGAAATTAATGAAAAATAAAACAGAGCACAAATGAGTATATCAAAATAAAAAACTAAAGCTGATTCTTTGGAATGACTAATAAAATTCTGCTAATACGAACCAAAATCAAAAGGAGAGTTAATTTTGCAATAAAAATACCAGGTATTGAAAAAAGGAATTACAACTATATATTCAAAAGAGATTTAAAAATTTTAAGAGAATTCTATAAATAAATTTATGCCAATTTGAAAATATAGATGAATGGATTTAAACGAATATAAACTACCAAAATAATCTCAAGAAGAAACAGAGAATTAAATAGATCTATAAACACTTAAGTAATCAAATTGGAAGTACAAATCTAAGTCTAACAACAACACAGCAGGTCCACATGATTCTAAATTTAGGCATATTTCACTTTTAAGCAACTGAAAATTCCTTTCTTATACAAATAGCTCCAAAGAATACAAAAAATGAAACTCACTCTGATTTTACCTAACTACTGTAACCTTTGCTGCGACACTGGACAACATCAGCACAATGAAGAAAAATTATAAGGTAATCTCACCTACAAGCATAAATGCAAATGCGTAAATAAAATATTAGTAAACTAAATCTAGCAGTGTGTGTGTGTGTGTGTGTGTGTGTGTGTGTGTGTGTGTGTGTGTGTGTGTAGGATCAAGTTAAACTTATCCCAGGAATGCAGTAATGATTATTTAAAAAACTATAAATACAATTCACCACATTAACAGATTATGGGAGAAAAACCATATATATATATTCATCTAAAAAATTTCAGAATCTGTATTAAGTGAAATTCAACACTCAGGCAGGATAAAAACAGCAATAACAACAACAACAATTCAGCAAAATACGATTAAGAAGGAACTTCCCTAGCCTGATTAAAAACAAAACAAAACATAATATTTAATGGTAAAATTTTAGAACATTGTGTTTAAAGTCAGGAATAAGATGAAAATGCCTATTTTCATTGCCTCTGTTGAGTAGGGTTGTAGTATGCCTGGTCAGTGCACTAAAAAAGAAAGTGGTATGAAGTGTGTAAAGGAAGTAACAAAACTGCCATTATTCACAGATAATATTATTGCCTGCAGAGGAAATACAGGACAACCAATGAACTACAGCAAGAAATAGGAAAACAAATATTAATAGAAAATGCAAGGTTGGACAAGTGATCACCAGTCAAAAGTCAAGCCAAGAGTATTCCAATACACTAGCAATGAGCAATTAGAAAATTCAATTTACAACTGGTATTAAAATCATTAAAATACCCATAAAAAATCTAGTAAGTTTCTTTTATAGAGAAAGGCATAAAACTGGACATGTTAATTTTAACACTGTGGTATTAATTCTGTGATGGATAAACTGACCACTGAAACAGACTAGAAAGTGAGATACAAACCTATTTTTATATGAGATCTTAGTGTATCATGTATCATTGAGAAAAGGATGAATATCTTTTGGTTCCAAATAATAGAAAACCAACTAAAATGGCTTAAACAATGAGAAGAATCATCATCTCACAAAACAAGATATTCTGAGGTAAGACTCAAAGTCATCTTTAAGGATTTAGGTTCTTTTTATCTTTTTCAGGATCTCAGTGAGCTCCCTTCATTATTACAAAATACTCAAAGTGTCACAAACATATATCAATAAAAAGGAGCTTGTTTCTTCATTATGTATTTTTCTACAAGGGCAAAAGAAAATCTTTCTTAGAAGCACCTCCAGCAAACTTCGCTTTGCCTCCCTTAGGCTAGAACTGCTAAACCAATCATTAGGTGGGGAGATGAGAATATTAATATAGTCTGAGACCAATCAGGATTTGCCTGAATCATGTGGGAAAAGAGTGGACACTGGAACAAAACTGGTGTTCTGCCAACATGAGAAAGAGGGAAATGACTGTTAGGTAAGTAATCTACAGCACAATGGAATATTTCATAAATGGTGTGGGGAGAATAGGCTATCCATATGGAAGAAAAGAAAATGAGATCCCAATAATATAAACAATGATAAATGCCAGGTGGATTAAAAATTCAAATGTCAGGGAGGGAGGGAGGGAGATGCAAGAGGGAGGAGATATGGGGATATATGTATATGTATGGCTGATTCACTTCACTATAAAGCAGAAACTAACACACATTGTAAAGCAATTATACTCTAATAAAGATGTTAAATAAATAAATAAAAATTCAAATGTCAAAAATAAAAATTAATTTTTAGTGGAAAATACTGAACAATATATTTAGAAATTAGGGGTACAAAAAGATTTCTAATATAAAACATAAATAAGAATAAACTATAAAAGATAATATTCATTAACTAGAGTACATCAAATGCAAAAATTCTGTACAACAAAACATACAGGAATTAAATTTAAAAGCCAAACCACAGTCTGGGAGAAGTATTTGCATGACATAAAACAGTTTTTTCTGTTACCTAAATAGATAAATAAGTATAAAAATGAGCAATTGGTAGAAGAGGAAAACTGAATAGCTAATAAATACTACAGAAGGTGCTCAGCCTCATCAGTAGCCAGAGAACTGCAAATTTATACAAAGATAGTATTGACCCATTATAAAAAAATGTTTAAATTTGATAATACTGAGTGCTGGACACTATGCTGGGAAACAAACTGTCATCCAGTCCTAGCAGAAGAGTCAACTAGTTCAAAGTCTTTGATGATCAGTTTGGTGATATTTGGCAAACTCAACAATATGCATGGTCAACAAAATAACAATCCTCTCCAAGGTATATGCCCTAGAGACACTCTCTCACATGTGGACCAGAAGACAAGTTCCAGGATATTCATCTCATGCTTTCAAACCACACACACACACACACACACACAAATATGGAACAGTCTAATTATACATCAATATGGATTCCATAAATTGAATATTTATACAATTAAATCTATACATGTCAAATTTGGATTATCTTAAAACAGAATGCTGAGAGGGAAAAGCAGGTTGTTTAGGGATACTTATAATGTGATATCACTTACATAAAAAGTAAAACCCATAGCATAATACTCTGTATTATTCATGGAAAAATAAATATTTAATAAACATATAGAAACAAGGAATCAAGCTTGTGATTACCTCTGGGAAAGGAAAAAGGAGAATCAGAGCAGAAAAAGGGTAGAGTATCAGAGATGCTTCAACTTTATGTCTAGTTTTATTTCTTTAATGAAAAAGGATATAAAGTAAACATAAAAAACTAGTAAATTATATTGAATCTATTTGTAAGGTACATAAATATTTGTCATATTATTTTATGTGTTTGAAATACTTTATAATTTTTAAAAATACATCTTCTTAAAAGTTTCCCATGAAAATATTTTATCAATAGTGAAAAGGTCCTACTCCACATACATCTCTTCATGAAAATTACAAATGAGGACTTCCCTAGTGGTCCAGGGGTTACGACTCCACCCTCCCAATGCAGGGGGCCCTGGTTCGATCCCTGGTCAGGAAACTAGATCCCACATGCCACAACTAAGATCTCGCATGCTGCAACTAAAAAAAAGATCCCGCACGCCACAACTAAAGATCCCGCATGTGGCAAGGAAGATCCCATGTGCCACAACTAAGTCCCAGAGCATCCAAATAAATAAATAAATAAATAAGCTAATACTTTAAAAAAAAAGAAAATTACAAATGGAGTTTGCCTCCCTTTCGTCTATTATAAGCATCATTTTAAGCCACATGCTATATGTTGTTTAAGGATTAGAAAGTAGTGTCAGAAGAAATGTAAACAGTAGCAATATTCTACAGGAAAAGTAGCAAGGATTAAATAAAGATGCCATGAAGATCAAGAAAGGCCCAAATGGCATAAAACTGAAAAGAGATCTTCAAAGTTTAGTCAAATACTCAAAAAACATTCTAAAGTATTGAATGAGAAGCCAAAGACGTTACTGTCAAAAAAAAAAAAAAAAAAAAGTAGATACAGAAAAAAACTGCTACTTGAATTTTAAATTGGGGGCACTTAAGAAAATATGATATAGGGCATATGTCAACAATATGATTTATTACTAAGATTATAATAAATATCAAAGATTTTCCCTGGAATTAAAAACTTTAATTATTAATATCCCAAGAAGCTCCCAGAGCAACATACCTGGAGAAGGAGCCTTTCAAAAGCCAGAAAATTGTCCCACTTGGCAGTCTGCGGGTGTTTCAGAGTTTGAACAGTGGCCAGCCCAAGCTGTAGGAGCCCACAGTGATTCCCTAGAGCTTTGAGGTTGTTCTTGAAGAGATGAATATAGGACGTGAGCTGTCCCGGAGTGACTCTCCCTGGAAAAACATACAATTTATCAGTGTACCCTCTTCTGGGAGTGGTAAAAATAATGACGAGAATGCCATTAATAATACTATTGCAGGGCTTCCCTGGTGGCACAGTGGTTAAGAATCCACCTGACGATGCAGGGGACACGGGTTCGATCCCTGGTCTGGGAAGATCCCACATGCCGCAGAGCAACTGAGCCCGTGCACCACAACTACCGAGCCTGTGCTCTAGAGCCCGCGAGCCACAACTACTGAAGCCCGCGTGCCTAGAGCCCGTGTGCCGCAACAAGAGAAGCCACCACAATGAGAAGCCCGTGCACTGCAGCGAAGAGTAGCCCCCGCTCACCACAACTAGAGAAAGCTTGTGCGCAGCAACAAAGACCCAATGCAGCCAAAAATAAATAGATAAATAAATAAATTAAATTAAATTAAAAAATACTACTGCCTTACATCAGCACAAAACTTCAGAGTAAACTGCAAGCTTGCCTAAGCTATCGTGACTCTTAAAACAACATGGTGACAACAGCAAAGTTGAAACTATTAACTGCGTTTTGCAAGCAAGAAAACACGTGTTAAGTGATCTTGCCAAAGCCATATTGCTAGAATTCATTTCATAATTCTAAAATACCCCATAAATAAGTTATCAAATAAAGTCATATGAATAAATATTTCTTGAGCTCAACATGGAGTACCTCTCCAAGACAAATGATACAGCAATCTAAGAGGCAAAAAAGCAAGGTTTCTAATTGTGTGTGTATGTCTATAAAGGAGAAATCTGTTATGACTATAATTAAAACTTTATCACTGATATCCGTGGGTTCATGACAATATTCATAAGCATAAAAGCTGGCTGTTTATGGAACAAAAATGTATGGAGAACTAGAGTGGCAAAAATCCTGGAAGATGAGATATCAGAAGAAATGGTTTGGTATGGGTGACACAGTACATTTACTACAATGGTCACCTCTATCTAGAACGAGACCGCCACTTCACAGAAGACTGGAGTACCAAAAACAAACAACAAACAAACAAAAACAAACAAAAAACCACCTGTTGAAGATTCACTCTTTCAGAGCTTCTAAGTCCAACTTTTGCCTATAGCAGTCCTTCCATTTAGTCGCTTCCCACTCTAATACGTCAAATTTCACTCCTGCCATTCATCAATGCTATGGACTGAACTCCTGAACACCACAGATTCTCCTCATTGGGCAAGAAGATGGCAATGGGGCCAAACATAGATGCAAGTCAAGTAATTCTTTCCTTTACATCTTACCTACACCCTGTTTGTGGTTTACTCTCTGATGCCTGAAATCCCAGTTTGTTTGTTATGTCTAGTTTGTTAATATTTGGCAATGAGACCACCTGTATTTATTTAGCACTTTATCGTTTATACAGTGCAAGTGTGTTCTCTTGATTTTCACAGCAGCTCTACGGAGTAGAGAGTTCAGTGTCTTACATGGTGCTAAATGGCATTTGTCAATTAATGGTTTTGCCACAGACTATAATACACAAAAAATAAAGACCCTTGTTTCAAGCAACTTATAAGTCTGCAACATATTCTATCTTTTCATTACATATTTTGAAGAGATTAAGGATTTTGAAGTGCCTTATTACCTGTTTATCAGGGCGAGCATGTAAAGAAGAAAAACAGTGGGAATGATGAGCAGGGAGCTGAGTTTCACTAGTTTCTTTGGTCCCTCAGCAAAGCATGGTTCATTCCTGATTCCCAAGCAGCAAGCTAATGATTTGCTTGCTTAAGTACTAATAGAGAAGAGCCTCATTAACCCTTTCTCTGCTTGGTTTTGAGTCAGGTTGATTAAGGTATAATTTACATACAGTAAAATTTATCCTTTTCTGGTTCAGGGTGTTCTCAAATCAGTTCTATGAATTTTGACAAATGCACGTAGTTGGGTAAGCACTGTCACAATCAAAATACAGAATATTTCCATTACTCCAAAAAGTTCCCCCTTTGTAGTCAATTCTCTTTTCCCACCCCCAGCCCTTGGTGAACACTTATCTGCATTTATCTGGCTTCTGTCCCATAGTTTTGCCTTTCCAGAATGTTCTATAAATGGAATCATATAGTATGTAGCCTTTTGAGTCTGGCTTCTTTCACTTTAGCATAGGTATTTGATGTTCATTCATGTTGTTGCTTATATAGGTAGTTTGCACCATTTTCTTGCTGAGTAGTAATCCATTGTATGAATGTGCCATGGTTTGTTTAGCCATTTATCCATTCACCAGCTAATGATTATTTGAGTTTTTTTCCAATTTTTAGAAATTACAATTAGTTATGCTGAGCATCTTCTCATGTGTTTGTTGGCCATCTGTATGTCTTCTTTGGAGAAATGTGCATTTAGGTCTTCCACCCATTTTTTGATTGGGCTGTTTTTTTGATACTGAACTGCATAAGCTGCTTTGTATATTTTGTATATTTTGCTTCGTTTGCAAATATTTTCTCCCATTCTGAGGGTTGTCTTTTGGTCTTGTTTATGGTTTCCTTTGCTGTCCAAAAGCTTTGAAGTTTCATTAGGTCCCATTTGTTTATTTTTGTTTTTATTTCCATTTCTCTAGGAGGTGGGTCAAAAAAAGATCTTGCTGCAATTTATGTCAAAGAGTGTTCTTCCTATGTTTTCCTCTAAGAGTTTCACAGTGTCTGGCCTTACATTTAGGTCTTTAATCCATTATGAGTTTATTCTTGTGTATGGTGTTAGGAAGTGTTCTAATTTCATTCTTTTACATGTAGCTGTCCAGTTTTCTCAGCACCACTTATTAAAGAGGCTGTCTTTTCTCCACTGTATATTTTTGCCTCCTTTGTCATAGATTAGGTGGCCATAGGCGCATGGGTTTATCTCTGGGCTTTCTATCCTGTACAAATCAAAACTACAATGAGGTAACACCTCACACTGGTAAGAATGACCATCATCAAAAAATCTACAAACAATAAATGCTGGAGAGGGTGTGGAGAAAAGGGAACCTTCTTACACTGTTGGTGGGAAAGTAAATTAATACAGCCACTATGGAGAACAGGATGGAGGTTCCTTAAAAAACTAAAAATAGAACTACCATATGACCCAGCAATCCCACTACTTGCTATATACCCAGAGAAAACCATAATTCAAAAAGACACATGCACCCCAATGTTCATAGCAGCACTATTTACAATAGCCAGGACATGGAAGCAACCGAAATGTCCATCAACAGAAGAACGGATAAAGAAGATGTGGTACATGTATACAATGGAATACTACTCAGCCATAAAAAGGAACGAAATTGGGTCATCTGTAGAGATGTGGATGGACCTAGGAAGTGTCATAGAGTGAAGTAAATCAGGAAGAGAAAAACAAATATCGCATATTAACGCATATATGTGGAATCTAGAAAAATGGTATAGATGACCTTATTTGCAAAGCAGAAATAGACACACAGACATAGAGTACAAACGTATGGATACCAAGAGGGAAAGGGGTGGGGTGGGAGAAATTGGGAGACTGGGATTGACACACATACACTGTTGATACTATGTATAAAATAGACAACAAAGGGGAACATACTGTATAGCACAGGGAACTCTGCTTAATGCACTGTGGTGTCCTAAATGGGAGGGAAATAAAACGGAGGGGATATATGTATATGTATGGCAGATTCATTTTGCTGTGCAGTAGAAGCTAACACAACATTGTAAAGCAACTATACTTCAATAAAAATTTAAAAAATAAATAAAAATAAATTGAAAAAGATTCACAAATCAAAGTCCACCAACAATTTCCAAAAAAAGAAAGAAAGAAATTGTGAATAAAGCCTTCACAAACATCCTTGTTTTTTTTATGTGTGTATGTGTCTGTGGACATATGGTTTCATTTTTCTTAAGTAAATTTCTAGGGTTGTTGGGCCATATGCTAAGTGTACGGTTAACTTTATAAGAAACCGACAAACTAAGTTCCAAAGTGAGCTGTCCCACCAGCAGCAAATGAGATTTCTATTGCCTCACATCCTCACTAGCACTTGGTATTGCCAGTTATTTCGGTTTTAGCCATTCTATTAGGTATCTAGCAACAACTCACTGTGGTTTTAATTTGTATTTTTCTAATGACTAATAATGTTGGTCTTTTCAAGTGCTTATTTGCCACCCTATATCTTTTTTGGTGAAGTTTGTCTGTTCAAATCTTTTGCTCATTTTTATTAGGTTGTTTATTTTCTTCCTGTTGAGTTGTGAGTGTCATTAACTTTTATCAATCCATTGGCTCAACATATATTTCTGTGCCAGGGACTGTTCTTACTGCTAAGAATAAACCCATGAACAAATCAGACAAAAATCTGTCCTCATGGCCAACAAATAAAGAAGGCAAATGATTCCTGGATGCTCTCCTAATTAATTCAGCTCATTACATCTCATTCCCTTCTTTGGAGATGGGGATCTTTTGTGCAGATGATTAATATTTTTACACAAAAACATCTTGACATATTAAATATTAACATTAAATATATGAAAACAAATTTTCACATGAAATGTGTTCAGATCTAACATTGCCATGAGCTCCATTTATTTGTTTATACACTGTGCTGCAGGTGACACAGTGTGGTCCCTGGACACACAGAGCTTTGTGTATCAAGAGAGAAAGTCATAAAACAATTATACAAACAACTGCTTAATCATTATTGTGGTAAGTATTGCTAAGGCAAAAACTAAAATGTCCTGAAACCATGAAAGGCTCTATGTGATATGTAATTGCCCACCTCTCCAACCTTATCTCCTGGACTGAAGGAGGAGGAATTTAAAAGGCTCAGAATAGGGCTTCCCTGGTGGCACAGTGGTTGGGAGTCCACCTGCCGATGCAGGGGACACGGGTTCGTGCCCTGGTCCGGGAAGATCCCACATGCCGTGGAGCGGCTGGGCCCGTGAGCCATGGCCGCTGAGCCTGCGCGTCTGGAGCCTGTGCTCCGCAATGGGAGAGGCCACAACAGTGAGAGGCCTGTGTACCGCAAAAAATAAATAAATAAAATTTTTTTAAGAAAGGCTCAGAATACATACAATCCATTCATAACATAACTGTGTTTTAGAGAGACCTCAAGAAATGGAAATCATCCAAGAAAGTCACCAGGTCTGTTTAGATTTTGACTGCAATAACCATATGTTCAATTTAAAGATAAGAATGTCTTCAATTCAGGGACTTCTCTGGTGGCGCAGTGGTTAAGAATCCGCCTGCCAATGCAGAGGACTTGGGTTCGAGCCCTGATCAGGGAAGATCCTACATGTCGTGGAGCAACTAAGCCTGTGCACCACAACTACTGAGCCTATGCTCTAGAGCTCACGAGGCACAACTACTGAGCCCACGTGCCACAACTACTGAAGACTGCATGCCCTAGAGCCCGTGCTCCACAACAAGAGAAGCCACCCAATGAGAAGTCCATGCACTGCAACGAGGAGTAGCCCCCACTCGCCACAACTAGAGGAAGCCAGCGCAGCAACAAAGACCCAACACAGCCAATAAGTAAATAAATAAATAAATATTTTTTTAAAAAAGAATGTCTTCAATTCAAAAACATAGTTATTAAACTTTTTATCCAGTTAGCAATTTCCTAGCTCAGACTTGGACTCAGTGACCATATTTACATAACACTGCCTTCCCACATAAGGCATGAGATCCAAAGGAACAAATGGATATATTTCATAACAGGAAATGCCAACAGAACACTACCTTGTGAATCAGCAATTATTCACCTTTGCTGCTCCATTCTGTTCCCCTCTGTATACCTTTTTCTTACACACACAAGCCATTAACACTTCCTTATATATGTCATGAAAGCAGGGGGGTTTTTTGGTAAAAATTCGTAACATGTTAATTGGAATTTAGTAAAAGAGTACTTCACACAAATGCTTTAAAATATAGGCTAGTGACTTTTTAAAATATAAATTTAATCACAATCTTACATAAAACAAGTCAAAATCAACTGACTGACTACCAAAAATGCTATACTGTGAGGCTAACAACTTGAGAAAACTTCTCAGTTCATATCAACTAAAACTGCAAGCAACTAGAACCAGGTGTTGAAAAAGTAATAGAACATTTATTCACATCTCATATTACCAAAAAAAACCAAAAAAACTTGTCAGGCAGATTTACATGGTGATTTTAAAATGTCAACCCAAGAAGGCTTTGCAACACATTTTTTTAAAGTCCTAAAAACAAGGGCTATTTTATATCAAAACTGCATAATACATAGCAACTCTTTGAAAAGGGACAATTTTGAAATTTGAAAAATAGTTTTCAAGTAAGAAAATCTATTAGGCTTTCTTTTTCTTTTTTATAGTTTTTAAGGAAGTGAAATGGGCTTCTGATTTCAATTTAGTTAAGAAACAAACACAAAACTTTAACAACCATCAGTTCTATGTATATTTTGAAACTCTTATTGAAATAGAATTATCTCTTGGGAGAAAGAGGACATATCTGGAAAATAAAAGGATTTAATATATTTATATTGTCTGTGATCCTTACAATATTGAATTCCATTGTATTCAAATCAATTATGGAACTTACTCTTCCATTTATTATATACATTTGATAAACTATAACTTTCTGAACCTGCTTTGTGGCTTGGTAAGATATATTTAAAATATCTACAAATATATGATTCTTTGTTGATTTTCTTAAAAAAAAATAGTATTCTGTCAGTGCTAGATTTGATTTAATCCCCAAATTGTGTCTTAATGGTAGAAAGTAACCATCTTTCTACTGGTGGTAGACTCTCAACCACTGCGCCACCAGGGAAGCCCCATTGCATGTTTTTTATTCATCATTGTCCTGAAAACATGAAGGAAAACCCAGTGTGTGAAATGTGAATAAACAAAGTTATGTTTTTTTTGGGGGGGGGCTTTGTTTTTTAATAAATTTATTTATTTTTGGCTGCATTGGGTCTTCCCTGCTGTGCGCAGGCAGGCTTTCTCTAGTTGCTGCAAGCGGGGGCTACTCTTCGTTGCGGTGCACGGGCTTCTCATTGCAGTGGCTTCTCTTGTTGTGGAGCACAGGCTCTAGGCACATGGGCTTCAGTAGTGTGGCACATGGGCTCTAGAGCGCAGGCTCAGTAGTTGTGGCACATGGGCTTAGTTGATACGCGGCATGTGGGATCTTCCCGGACCAGGGATCGAACCCATGTCCCCTGCATTGGCAGGTGGATTCTTAACCACTGTGCCACCATGGGAGTCCTCAAAGTTATGTTTTAAGACATGTATTTCCAGAAATCAAACATCAGCGTTTCGTTTTTCTCCTTTTTAATCATTTTTCTAATATAATAAAGGCAAAGTATATTAAAATATTTAAATATAACGTTCTGTTAAAACTATGGTTTATTAACTTACACATAATTGGCAAACATGAATAATTTTAATATTACACAAAAATATCTATTCATTTGTCATTTTTTCTCATTTTAACATTTTGTGCCGCCAAATAAGAGCAGCTGGACACAAAATAAACAAACATAGCTGAACTCTGCAAGCCACAAGAGGAGCTGAGCACTGATTACATTCCTAGTTCTTCTTGGCTCTGCTTGGCCACGTGCACTGTCTTGGAAGTGCTTCCTGTTTGGTTCTCCCTGAGCTTTAGTGCATTTTGCCTTTGCCTCCATAACCAAACAGCCTCAGCTCCTCTTTACATTACCTTCCAGTGAGCTACCTTCAACTCTTTTGTTCACATAAAGTCCCATATATGCAGTAACGTTTCTTTATCTATAGTCTTTATCTATAGGAATTTGGCCAATCTTTTTAACTGTGCTAGTATTTTTATCGTTTACTTTAGTGCTCTAATTATAAATTTGTATCGATTTTTGAATGGGCTTCTGCTAGTGATTTTTGTTTGTTTGTTTGTTTGAGGTACGCGGGCCTCTCACTATTGTGGCCTCTTCCGTTGCGGAGCACAGGCTCCAGACGCGCAGGCTCAGCGGCCATGGCTCACGGGCCCAGCCGTTCCGCGGCATGTGGGATCTTCCCGGACCGGGGCACGAACCCGTGTCCCCTGCATCAGCAGGCGGACTCTCAACCAGTGCGCCACCAGGGAAGCCCTGCTAGTGATATTTATTTTATCACGAGCCCTGATAACTAGTATGTGATTTTGCAAAACAAGTTTTCCAAGAATGCGTGTAAATTATAGCAAAAGCACTTATACTAATATGTAGACAATGGTGGCAACTCTACTAATATTAAACTGTTGGTTGGTGGGCAGCACTGTCAGGGAAAATTTCAAATGTTAATTCAACAGTTGGCATAAGAGAGCCAGAATCTTGTGTACCAAAGATGGTTTCGGAGTTTTGTAAATAATGTACGAAAGGTTCAGAGGGTAGCATGAACACATCGGTTTACATCCTCTTCTCATTTCATCAGAAAGACAAAAAGGAATTAAAAAGGGAAAGGAACACACAACAAAGAGATCGTGAGATAGTCCATAAGCAGACAAGACTTCAAGCACTTTTCCTCCCCATCTGCTGGTTATCTTTGTAACTTACATTACATACTTAAACTTTCTTCTTTGTTCTGTCAACTACAGATGGTATGCTATGGCTTTTCGTCTTCTAAGCAGAGGATATTAGTTCCCCTTACCCTTCCCTCTACTTCGTATTTCCCCCTTTCATCTTCCAAATCATCTGTACTTTTATTTTCATCCAGTCAAGATTGATAGCATTTATATTTTGTTTTGTAACCATAATTTAGTCTAATGTGCTTTTTCTATAGCATGATTCGAAACTTCAAAATTAGTCAATAGTGTTTGTATCATTATAAACTATATAACTATTAATGACAGACCCAATGTACAAGCTATGATTACATTTCCTTATGCATAGAATACACTTGGGTCCTAGAATGCGTATGGGCTTTTTCTGAGGGGGCGGGGGAGGAGCATTCCCTGCTTTAATCAAAGTTGTAAACTCTCCTAATTTCTAATACACTGTCTTATCTTTGAAGTCCGTGTTGTGTTGTGTTGTTTGTTTTTTTTAAATTGAGGTATAGTTGATTTGTGGGGTTTTTTGGGGTTTTTTTTTTCCCCTCCCTGAATACTTTACTACCAAACTCCTTCATTCCCCTGTTCCATCATGGGCAGATTGTTCGTTAGGCCTTTTTGCACAGTCAGCAGCCTGGAACACCTTTTATTGCTCTCCTCTATTGGAACACCGCTTCGCTAAATCCCTGATTTTTCTTCCTTGCTATACTGCCTTGTTTTGCTGGACACCCTCAAGTAACTTCCTCGGAAAAGATGTGTGGAAAGCAAAGTTCTCTTATCTCTGAAAAGGCTTTTTCTTGCCCTCAAAGTTTGATAACGGTTTATCTGGATCTACAATTCTAGGTTGAAAATAATGCATTGCTTCATTATCTTCTGGCTCAGCGTTGCTCATAAGAAATGTGTGCTAGTCTCATTCTTGTTCCTTTGTAGATAAGCTTCTTTTTTCCATCTTGAGGTCCATAGGAGCCTCTCATTCTCTTGTAACTCTGAGGAGTCACAGTGATTGTGTCTAGTTTAGAGGGTTTTTATTCTTTCCACTTGCTTTTCAGTTAAGCCTATTCTATATACTTGATATGTCTTTCTTCACATCTGGGAAAGTCTTACATTCTTTCTTTGCTAGTTTCCTGTCCTCTGCTTTCTCTCTCTTTCTGAAACTTCTAATAGTTCTTGGGCCTCCTGACTTGGTTCTCTATATCTTTTATCTTTGGTATCATATTTTCAATGTCCTGTTCTTTCTACATTTTAGGAACTTTTCTTGATTTACCTTTAAACTTTGGCTGAATTTTATTTTTACAATAACATCCTTATTTCTAAGAGCTTCTTTTTTAACAAGAGCTTTATGAGCTTTAACTCACATACCATAAAATTCACCCTTAAAATGTACAATTCACTGATTTTTACTATATTCACAGTTATGCAACCATCACCACTGTATAATTTGAGAACATTTTCATCATCTCAAGAAGAGAGCCTACACTCAAATTTCCCCAGTTATGAAAAAGACATACAGCTATAAATCCATACATATTAGAATACAGCCTGAATAAAATTTTCAGTTGGGAGATATAACTGTACTTAGTTATACTAGGAAACTGAGAAATAGCAGAAATGAGAACATTCAGGTAATTATAGCTATAAGAGAATTCTGGCTTTTTTATATGTAATAATACTATGGTCATGCACTAAAAAAATGTTTTTAATTGAAGTAACAGAGGAATAGAAGAGTACTAAATCATGCAGCAAAACAAACAGTAAAAATAAACTTCCTCCCCTCCCCCCCCCCACCAAAGGCTTTGCCTAGAATATGTGACAAGGCACTGCAGCAAAGAGGGGCCATCTGCCCAGAAGATACAACCAGTTTCAGACTCAGAAGCCTCAGGTATAATGGAGGTGAAAAGTGAGGGGTATAACATAAAGTAAAGCTTACACATCTTAAGTATGTAGTTCCGTTCACTGTTACACACACATCTATCCACGTAACCACCACCCAGATCAAGGTATGGAATATGTCCAGAACTCTAGAAGATTCCGTCAATACCTACCTAGTCAATAAGCTCACAACAGCAAACTATTACTTTTAACTCTCTCAACACAACTCACTTTTTTGTCTGCTTTTGAACGTCATAATAAACAGAATTATACAGATACACTATTTTGTATCTAGCTTTTTAAAATTCAACATCATCCAAAATCTCAATCTTTTTTTTCTCACTGTGTTTTATTGTTCTATATGACTATAATAGTTTCTCTATCCATTCTATTTTGAAGGATCTTTAGGTTTTATAGCTCAGGGCCATTATAAATAATGATGCTATGAACGTTCTACTACATACCTTTTGGTAGACTCATTTCCATTGGATACATGCCCAGGTGTGAAACCACTGGATCAGTGTACACTTATCTAAAGTTGATACTGCCAAATAGTTTTCCATGGTTGTATCAATATAACCACACATTTTAAATATGATCAAACTTAACATAATTTTTAAAGTATACATACAATGTTTAAAACCTCGCACAATTGTATAATTAAGTTTCCTTCATGGTATTTTATGCTGGGTAGCCAAAACTCTAATAAGAGAGAGAGGAGAAAAAAAAAAAGTCACAATGGAAACCACATTGCCATACTCTTAGTATGCACCTTTATTTTATTTTTCTCATTGTTTGTTTACTTGCTCATTTACTTACTTTCTTACCTAATTACATACAAAAGGCCTGGAAGGCAAGATACTGATTTCAGAGCAAAGGTTACATTGAAGAGTAAGATGATAGGGAGGGGGGATAGACAATTACTTTTTATTTTACTAATGCTATGATATGAATTTTAAAGACTATTTTACTTTTTAAATAGTCTCTTGGTTCTGATATAAACTAATGTCTGTTTCATGTGAAATGAACAGACCAGTATTTTTCTCTGGGAAATCTGAGTCTATCACTATCACTGATTTGTACAATGGATGAAGCATTGGCTTTCAACAGAAAAAGAAATGTAAGAGTATTAATAACTGTCGGTTTCCCACCTCTACTGAGGTCAAAGGACAAAGAAATATGGTTAACATGCAGGTGGAGAAACTTAAGTCAGACATGAGAAAAAAATTCCACGATCGTGATGACTATTAGGCATTGAAACAGGTTATTAAGGGGGGGAAGAGGGAAGACAGTATAAATCTTCTCCCGTAGGGATTTGAAGGGCAGTATATACAGCCATCTGTATAGTGAAACTTGGATAAAACCCAGCTGGGAATTGATGTCCATTTTTTTAACACTATGAATACTGAAGAAGGATTTCCTAGGATATCCTTTAAACAGTATATGTTTCTTGTTACACAAATTTTTGAGCTCTGTAGTATTACAAAGACAGAATAAGAAAGTAATGTGAAAAGATCATTTTAATTATATGAATCAATTCAATCAAATGGATCCAAAATTGAGAAATCTATTGCAAGATATGTTTTCAGGATAGTACAGAATAAAGTATAACTGCTGCAAGACCACAGGTCACAAATAGAAAATAAACAGCTCTCCCTGAAATTTTTACAAAAACAGTGAAATATAAAACCACCAGAAACACTTAGGGTTTGGCTTTCTTTGGAAATGCAGCCTTCCTGAGGCTAAGTTAAACACTGCATCAGTGTTTATAAACTCAGCAGAGAGCACAGAAAGGAACAGACAGATTACCCCTGTTATCTAAGGGGCAGATTACCAGCCTGCCAGGTAAGCAGCCTTTCCTTGGTGTGTCTACCCTGACTTGGAAAGAATAGCCTCCAAGTAAAGCAACTCCCACCCCACAGCAATGGAGCTTCCCTTGGGGTTTTTAAACTCCTAGCCCATATTCTCATATGTTGAGGATCCCTTCTGTTGAGAAAATATAAAGATTAATAAGAGGAGGAGGAGAAAAAAATGAAGAAAAAGATGCACCAATTAAAGTTAAAAATATAGAGCCAGAGGGCAGATGCTTGAAGATGGGATATTAGAAATTCAGATTCCCATTATGTGGTTGGGGAAACAGAGAAACAGAGGCAATTCAGGTTCTGTTTTAGGTGATGAAGTGTAAGAAAGAAATATGTGCTTAGTGACCTTAAGGCTTTCGGGCACTATTAATCATTAATTCAATAAAAACTCTTTCTGTCTCTTTCTCTAGATCCTCTTCTTCTTCACGCCCCTAAATGGATGTGTTCCTTACGACTCTGCCTTCAACCCTCCTCTCACTCATTCTACTTTCTTTTCCTGGATGATCACCCTTACGTTATATTTCCTTTAGAAATTCACTACTTAGGCTCCAACATAATCACTAGGTAACTAAAACCCCAATCTCCACTTTCACTTCTGGAAATCATTACTCTAGTCACATGTTTTCCAACTAAGATGATCAGGAAGCAATCATACAGGCAATGTAATTCTACCCCTAAATCTGGTAGAATACTCTTCATATGCAATTGTATGACCACTGGTCATTATTTTTTATAATGTCTTTTATCTGCCCAGGAGGCAGTAAATAATTTTACCATGCTATATCCTCCTTTTACAGAACACGCTGAATTTCACAAACATTTATATGTTACATAATAAATCATCTCATCTAATTGTCGGGTTAGCAGACAATAGAATCCCCATTTTGAAGACAGGAAAACAGATTCAGAAAAGTTAATTAACTTGTTCATTTGAAAATAAGACAGTATTTCTTCATGTTTCCTATCCCCTACAAGGACCTAATTATATACTATGAACACATAATAAATACGTTTTAAATGAATGAGAACAATTGCCTATTACGGCTAAATCTGGATAATGTATAGAAAAAATTTCAATGAGTTTTCCCCCTTCTACTGATTCCAATGACCTCTAGAAAACTGTGCTAATCTTGGACCCCAGAGAATATGATACTCTTTTAAATAATGGTTCTCGAAGGTGTTCCATGGACCCCTGGGTCCTTGAGGCACTTTCAGGTAGTCAGAAAAGTCAGAACTATTTTCATACTAATACAAAGATGCTACTTGATTTTGTTACTATCCTGTGTTTGCATTGACGGTACAATAACAGTGGTGGGTAAAAGTGCCAGTGCCTTAGCACCAATCAAGGCAGTGGTACCAAATTACGCGAGTAGTCAGTTTCACTTTCAGAATGGCCATGATGAAAAATCAAACGTTACTAATTTTATCAAATCTCAACCCTTAAGAAAACATCAATATTTTGTGTAAAGAAATGGGAAATACACAAAATGCACTTCTGGGGCAACCAAAGTATCAGTGCAACCATCGCCTCAAGGAAAAGCACTGATGTGATTACTTGAGTTGTGAACTGCTGTTCACACTGTTTTAATGGCATAAAATTTTTACCGAAAAGACAACTGAAAAAGTATGGTTCTTCACACATTTTTTCCAACAAGTAAATGAAGTGAATCTGTCACTTCAAGGAAAACAATTAACAGTTTGTATTGTCAATATCGAAACTCAAGTTTTCATGTGAAATTATAATTTTGGAAAACTTGTACCTGCCCCTATATCTTTACATTCCTAATACTTAAAGATTTTCTAATGATATCAGTGGTGATATTGACAAATGTGGCTTTGTTATATTGTATAATATATGTCAACATTTCGAAAATCTGCATAACTTAAAGAACCAATATTGCCCAAGTGATAATGTACAATGCTATAAAATAATATGTGCATAAAAGAGCCACTCAGGGCTTCTCTGGTAGTGCAGTGGTTGAGAGTCCGCCTGCCGATGCAGGGGACGCGGGTTTGTGCCCCGGTCCGGGAAGATCCCACATGCCGCGGAGCGGCGGGGCCTGTGAGCCATGGCCGCTGAGCCTGCGCGTCCGGATCCTGTGTTCCGCAACGGAAGAGGCCACAACAGTGAGAGGCCCGCATACCGAAAAAAAAAAAAAAAAAAGAGCCACTCAAAGTGCAAGAGACACCAATGGGTTTTAATGTACCAGAGTATGGAAAATTCAGCAATATGGTTTCATATTCCACATTGCAATTAACCTGTAAGAAATTACCTCTTGTAAACCTGGTGTAGTATCAAAGAATATCTGCAATTTTCTGGAAAGTTATTAAAATACTCCTTCCTTTTTCAACTACGTATCTTTTTAAGGTCAGCTTTTCTTTATATACTTTATCCAAAATAATGTATCACAACAGATTGAATGAAGAAGCAGATATGAGAATACAGCTGTCTTCTATTAAGCCAGACGTTAGAGATGTGCAAAAATGTAAAGTGGTACCACTCTTTTCCCTACATTATTTTATTTGAGAAAATATAGTCATTTTTCACAAAAATATGTTACATTAACATGTAATAGGTTTATTATAATATTTTTATATTAATTAATAAATATTTTAAAAATTTTCCCTGCTTGAATTCCTGACGTGATATTTTCTTTCTATCTGTCTCACATGTATCAATAGATATACTCCATCCATTGTAAAGCAATTATACCCCAATAAAGACGTTAAAAAAAAATAGATATACTCCACATAAACAAAAGCTCTTGGTGTCCACATAGTTTCTTTTTTTGTTGTTCATAGGTTGTTGTGAACCTCAATAGCTTTTTTTTTTTTGGTCGCACCACATGGCTTGCAGGATCTTAGTTCCCTGACCAGGGATTGAACCTGGGCCCCCAGCAGTGAAAGTGCCGAGTCCTAACCACCGGACCACCAGGGAATTCCCCTCAATAGCTTTTAACAATGTAAAGGGGTTCTGAGACCAAAAAGTTTTGAGAACTGATGTTCTAAATCAGTGTCACTCTTGGATTCCATAGGAGGGAGACAGAAAAAGCAATCCATTAAATAAATACATAACAAATACCAACTGACAGTATTAATTCAAGAATTTATTTATTCATTCCATAAACACTTACTGAGTATATAGTAACTTCAAGGTCTTGTGTTAGGTGTGGACAATACTAAGAAGCACAGATAAGAATTCTCAGGCCCAACTACTCAGGGTATGGTGGTAACTGCTATAATAGAAGTATGAACAAAAACAGTACCGATAGGGATAGAAGATGTCATCTTTTAGAAAGAATGACAGGGGATGCGAGATATGATGGAGAAAATGTTGGGGCAGAATTTTAAAAGCCTGAAGGATGAAATGAGCATTCTTTTTTTGGAGGGAGGAGGGAAGTAGGGTCAGGCTTTAAGATCAGTAGCAATTATTAACCAAGTATCCATGTGCAAGGCACAACAGGGGATACAAAAATATCTATAGTCTTCCAGGAAACTAGAATTAAGGAAAAAAAGCATAAAACAATTATCAGAAAGAGGAAGATAACCAGAAGAGCAGAGTGACATGAAGACCAAGGGAAGAGCATCAAGAAAGAAGACATGATCAGATGCTACAATATATCAGGAGGAACAAGAAATATCATAAAGGAAAGTTGTAAATAGAAATATTAATGCATATAACTGAAAGTAGAAATACACATTGTCCGTCTACTACTCATTCACACGCATCAGGCAATCCATTCATTCAAGCAGCAAGTACTAAGCCACACACTATATACCAAGCCAAACAGCCAATGGAGAATATGAAATGGACACTGTCTAGCAAAGTTTTGGATCCACACACATTTAACTATTTTGCACTGTGGTAAGTGCTAAGACAGAGCACTAAGAGAAATAAGAGAAAGAGCTGTGCGTCCTCAGAAGCCAGAGCAATCAATGCAGCTTGCTGAGGAGGGTGTAGGAAGAAGGTTAAAGGGGAATTAGATATGGTTCCACAGAGAAAGTGACATTTGTACTAGATCATGAAAAATAAGGTGGGTTTGACAGGAAAGTGTTTGTGTGTGTGTGTGCATGCGTGTGTGCACAAGCACGTAGTGTAAAGTGAGTGGTTATATTAGTCAAGGTCCCAGCAGGAAAAAGATGGCACTCTAACAGGAAAAATAAGGCAAACATAACAACAGGAATGCCTAAGAAGTTAGGCTAAGGGAAATCAGGAGCGTTAAGGAAAACCAACAAGGGAAGGGTAGAGGGAAGCAACCAATTGCATCCTAGCAGGGATGAAGCCAGGCAAACAATACCCTAACCATACTCTCCCCCCACCCTCTAAATCTCCTGCCCATGCCTCCCACTGGCCAAACCGAACTGAGAGGCCAAGGGCAGAAAAGCGTGCTGAGGCAGTCCATAACGGTTAGCCTCCAGAAGCACAGGCAGAGAAGGGTGGAGGAAACCTGGAGGGACAATCAAACGAGAATATTTCAGGTGAAAACAACAAAGACCTGTATCTACCGAAGTTCCTGCTGAGGAATGGGGAGTAGGGAGGAAAAGCAATTTGAGTGGATGGGTGAAGCATGAGGCTAGAAGTCAGAAAGATTTCTCTAAATAGCATGCTAAGGAGTTGGGACACTATCTTCAGGCAATGGGGAACCATCAAATGGTTTTAGACAGAGGAATGGCACAACCATATCTGTGTCTGTGGCTCTGTAGCAGCTGCCCCACCCCCCACCCCCAGCAGTTTGATTCCTGATACAGAAGTCAGACAGACCCGGGTTGTAACCTGGCTGGGCCCAGGCAGAAGGTAGAAAATACACCAGTTATTTGAGCAGAGAAAATTTAACATACAGAATTGTTAACTGGGTAACTGAAAGGTAAACGAGAACTCCAAGGTATCATGCAGGCAGCAACTGTTGAAAGCAGCTACGACCAGTAGGATGGAAGAAACACAGAGGCTGGAATTATACCTCGAGAACGGAGTGCTACTTGGCTAGGTTGGTACCTCTGAGGAGGGGGTGCCATGAAGCAGGTTCTGCAAGTACTGGAAGAACTGCAAACTGGATTCAGTTGCTCCACAGGAAGGACCTGCCACTGCCGGGGTGAAGAAGTGCTGCTGGCATGACACTGACAAGCAGAAGCAAACTCCACAGGCAGCAGGGAGAAAGAGGCAAGTTGCTTCTTCCCCTTCCAGACTTGCAGTTTCCCTCTGGCACCCCTCATCAGTGTAGCCCACCAGGAAGCCAGCTGAAGAGCAGGATGTGGTCTGCCCAGCGCCAGCCCCAGCACCGCACAGCAGAAGGGTGGGTTGAGATCTGGGGAGGGGGGAGAAGATTACCAAACTGACAAGACTACTGGGAGGATTAAATGAAACAAACTATGTAAACTTGTTATAATGCCTGAAACAAAGTAGCTATCCAATAAAAGTCAATTCCCTTCCTCATTCCCCAAACTGTGGCAAGAGCTAATACATGAAGACAAGGATATGTGAGAGTTCAACAGTGCATGTTCCCTATGAGGCATCCAGATTTTCTTCTCTCTTATCAATTACCATATATCAAATGGTACGTTAGTCTTATTAGGTTTTAACCTATCCATTTTGCAAAGTTTCACAATCTCCACACCCAGTTCACACACGCACGTACACATGGATGTGTATGCATACATGTTCCCCTTAATCCCAAACAAAATTCTCCACAATGAAGGCAAAAGATATAAATGTGATCAAAACACAGAACTGGATGAACTCAATACCAACAGTAGGAAGCAGAGTACTCTCAATAATGTTGAAAAAAGTATACATCGAATAAAATTTTAGTGTTTTGATTTAAGCTATTTTTCAAAGCTGTAAAAGTAGGAAATGATAGTGGGTGTGGCACTGGTGGGAAGCAAAAATCACTAATTTCATCTGGGACTTCATTAAGAGAAGTATGGTGTCCAAAAAGAGGCAAAGAACAACACATCTTTACTCAGCTCTGGACATCACATTTTAGGATGGACATTAACAAACTAGAACTTTGTCAGTGGCTCAGAGCTAGAAAATGTGTTGGTTAAAGGCTAGTCTTTTCACAAATGGTTGAAAACACTCATCACATTTCATTTGGAAGAGAGACACTGATGGTGATTATGTGGCGCTAACACTCCAGTGCTGCCAAACAAGGAGAGTGAATTCAGAAGCTTCACAACGCACTGGATCAGATTATCATCTGGAAATGTAGCTCAAGAGATTTTCCTGTAAAAGTGTGACCACTGAGGCTTGGGAATCCCAAATACAGCCAAGGTGATTTGGGGGGTGAACAGAGTCAGGGAAGAGGTAATAACTAAGCTGAAAATGGAAAAACTATTTAGAATTCTGCTTAAAGAAAGAATGCGTTATCAAAAGGGAAATATTCAGCGTAAAGGCTAGAAAAAGACAACTTAAGTGGAAAGAATGAATTGGTACATTTCCAAGAAAGAAAGGGGGAAATCATCTAATTTGATTTGTTTGTTTTGATTTTACAACCCTCTTATAATATAGTTTCCCACGTAGATTTCCCCATAGATAGAATATAACTGCAGCACACCAATTCCAGTTTGCCTGATAATCATAATCTTCACTCTGCTCAGAGCTTTCTTTCTCCTTCAAAATTCCAGGAAATAGTTTCCCCATTTTTATGGATAAATAAAGTGAAATTTGGCTAATAAGTAGCAGAACTGTGATTCACCTCCATGTGTAACTGACTTTGCACTCCATCACAATCAGGAGAGCCGGAAGTCCCAGAAAACAGAGAGAGATGTACAAGAAAGTGGTGACAATCTGGTAGTGAATATCGCAAAGAAATGAAGAAGAATGAGGGCTGAGAAAAATGCCCTTATATTTAGTAGCCCAGAGGACTTGTCAGCAAAAAAGTACCAGAAGCCAGACTACACTAGATTAATAAGCAAGAAAATAATAAAGAAACAGGCGTTGAGCATAGAATACTTTTTCAAACAATCTGGCTGCAGAACAAAGAACAGTGTCGTAAAGAGATCTGTTTCACTTTAGCCCTAATAGGCTCTTTCTGCCAGCCATTAAATATAGCCACTCTGCAGAGAGCTATGGGAAAACCGGTAAAGATCTCCCAACCACAGTGTCAGTCCAGAGGAACAGATTCTCTGTAAATGGAGAGATTGAGATGGGCATCTTACTCTGTGAGTGAACATTTTGGGTCCAAACAAATGGGTTTCTTAGAGTCCATTTGTTTTTTACTTTCAGAATACATTTTCCATGATGAAAAGCCAGTGGGAAAAATGCAATTCAGTTTACAATGTTTTAAAAAACCACTTTTCTGGAACATATATGTTTAGTTAACTGACAATTTAATAACAATCTCTTGGAAAGAAGGCATATGTTTATATGTGAAATGATAAAATGAATTTTTTTCTTTCTTTTGGCAATTCAACTTTTTTCCCCTAAGAGAATGATGATTATTTCTCTTGGTGCTCATGATGTTTTAATATTAACTTACCTTTTACTGAGAAATTTTATATAATGGGATCCCTCCCAGTGAATTTAAATATAAGAAAAGTCTTCAATCTAGAATTAAAATATCTGTTTAATGTCTCAAAAATACCAGAAGCCTCTATCACAGTCAAAAAAATGTGTACTTCAGTAGAATTTACAGCAGGGGTTGAGAGAACAGTGCATAGTTTAAAGTACATTTCATAGCTTTCAATGCTGCTAGAAAAAGCATTCCAGCCATCTAGGATATCAGAGCATGATTTTTCTTTTTTTAATGATAAGCAGATTTCAAATATCAATGTTTTATTATGTTTAAATTCCAGCCCTTTTCCTTACTGTTCATAGTTATGCATCTGTTGGTATATGGAAATGAGACACACCAGAAATTCTGACCCGTGATATGAAGCAGAAATGCATAGCCACAGTGTGTTATCTTTTACTAAATTATAGTTGGCACACAGATAGAATAAGATTTGGGCCAATCTTTTTGGTCCTTCTTACAACAAAGTTGGCTAACAATTGTCTGATTCTTTCCTTCTTTTTTATTTTTCCTCTCCTCACCCTCCCCCATGTCTGGAGCTTGGGGATAAATCAAACCATCTTATCTAAAATTTTTTTGGTTGACAGAAAACTCAAATATTTAAATTGAATTCCTTATGGGGCTACCCGCTTTTCTTTTTTTTTCCTGGCTCTGATTATTTTTAAAAGATACAGAGCTTTAGAAATGTAAAGTGTTTTGATCTTTCAAGAGTCCTGCATTGATTGAGCAATAAAAACTGATTTATGCTCTGTGATAGCATCATAAGGTTTTATCACTGCAATGCAATATAAATTAACCTTATCACCCAGACCCTTTGCGCATTCCTACTTTTCTCTATTCATGATGTGAATGAATTAGTTCTTATTTCAACATATTCACAGATAAGGAAATATTTTAGGTAAACATATGTTATTAATGTGCACCTATAACTGTGGGAAGAAAAGCCAAGAAAAAATGAAAGGAAGGAAGGAAGGAAGAAAGACAGAAAGAAAAGAAAGAAAGAAAGAAAGAAAGAGGGGAGGGAGGGAGGAAGGAGAGAAAGATACAAGAATTATAGTCGAATGCCAGGATGATCTCAAAGAAACAACTTTATTTCTACTTCAAAACAACATGTAGGACTCTGGCCTTGGTTGTATGAAGTTAGGATAATTTTATAAATAAAAAGCATATTCCCTCACATTAGAATGCCTAGATTTGAATTCCAGTCCTACTCCTTATCAGATGTATGGGCTTGGGCAACTTAATTTTTCTCTATTCCAGCTTCTTTATCTGAAAAATGGGATACTCATAGCACCCATCTCAGAATTACAGTGAAGATTAAATAACACATGTAAAGAGTTAGAAGAAAACCTGGCACATCATACGTGCTCAATAAATGTTAGTTATTTTCACTTTTCTTATCACCCTTCATGTTCCTTAAAGCCCTCATATATAATCACCTAAGACACTGAAAGTTATGATTTTTGTTCATATTATGACCCTCTAACTTTTTTCCTTCTAGGTTCATCCACATTCTTTTACTTCCAAAATTTTGTTCTTCTATTTCAACTTGACAGTTTGATTTTTTTTGTACTCATTAGGAATCAAGAATTTGGGTGAGAAATCTCAACAAGAAAAGTTTACCCATCTAGTAAAATGTACTAATATTTATTGGATACCTAAGAGCAGATTATAAGAGAAACCTTATTTTTTAAATAGAGAAATAAACTTTTACAAGTTTCCAGAAATAAATTCTACCTATTAAAACCAGATTCAATATCCATATTTAAATATTTCCATACTAATAAAATTATTTAATTTAAAAAGGGTAAAACCCCAGATTCCTTTCCTCCAATAAAAACATTAGTTCTCCGACATTTTAATCCAAAGAAAAAAGCCATTTAAAATTTAAATTCCTTGCAGCCCCATTTTTCTAATACTAAGGACAAAGCTCCATGTGAAAAAAAAAGGAAATGAGAAAAATCAGGCATTTCATACTGTGGTGAAGAAGGGGCAACACTGATGTGACCAGACAATTGGCAGACCACTCTAAGGGTGAGAGGCCGGGACAGAACGTGTCCATCTCCTCAACTGATTTGTCAGCACAGTCATTCATTCATCAAGTCTAAACTAATAAGCGATCACTTCTCCACAGTAAGTGTGGAGGTGGAGGCAGGGGTGTAGGAGTGGGACAGAATGAAGGGGAGGAAGTTCAGACCAATTTTGAGAGTTCTAGATCAAATAACTAACAACATGATGCCTTGTAAGCAAGGACTCTGTTGGACTTCCCAAAGTTGAGTCTAAGAAAAGAGCTCATGGTTGAGCCCCGAGGGCATGTATATAAATTCCTTCCCTACTCTTTCATCAGTTTACAAACGTCTTCAATACTTTTACCTAGATGCCATGCTGGCTAGGTCGGCCCACAGATCAGAGCAGACTTAAATGAACTTCCTCAGAGCCAGCGGTCACTGTCTGTGGGTAAGTGGATAACTTACCCATACTCATCTTGATTGGCAGGTTTTCTCTGCTTGCTGCTTCCACTAGATGTCTCCGGACTTCCATCACTGCCTCTTTGTGCTTGGTGTTCAATAAGGCTTCCCACAGGGCTTTGGCTGCCGGGTCACTGCGATAAAACCACAGAAAGAGCTTTAGGTAAATTTCTACTGGATAACGGAAAGGGCGGCGAGCAAAATAATTTCTTAAGCATCTTTTCTAAGTACTAATGTAGTTCTTCCCACTGACAGTTTTAAGTATTAGGATTAAATAAAGAACATCTCACCCATTCTAATCAGCACAAAATATTGAGAAATTAAGGAAACAATAAAATCAAGCCACCTAAAAGGGGGGGCATGCTGTGCTATGAGAAGTATGGGAAAACTGTATGACATTTTTTTTTGAGAATTTGCACTTAAAAGTATTTCAGAGTATAACTGAACATTGCTAGAGTAACATATAAATGTTATGTAAGCCAAAATTAAATACATGTCCAAAAATGATGTATCAGTGATTACAAGCATATAAATTTCAGGTAATGTACTTGTCTGAGAAACAGAAGGCAATCAGCAATGAGAATTTCTATTCAAAAATTACTCAACAGAATTCCTAACAAGTAGATTTCCTAGTGAATGACAATCAGGAATTAGGCTATGAAACGATGGCCTTAAGTAGCCCACTTTGGGCCTTGGGTTGGAAGGACAGCACTGACAAAGCCCTTACAGTTAACCGTTGATAAGAGCACGAAGCAGGGCATTATGCAGGGTCTCATCTGGGCTCACTTCTCCAACAGCCCTCTGTCTCACCCAAAGTGCCACATCCCCATTATAAATGAGTACAGTGTTCTTTCCGGAAGATCTCTGCATGTAGCCAAGTATACACATTTGTAGTAACGTTTTAAAAACTGAGTACAAAGAAACAAAGATGACTTCTTTCCCTTTCTAAGGACATTTTCCTCTACTTAAAGCTCCAGAAACACCTCCTACTATCCAGTTAGCAATAGTTTAAAAATTAATACATTTTCAAAAGTTTTATCTTAAAAGTTGTATCTAATAAGATATTAATTTAGCTCTAAAATTATACCTAATAAGGTTTATCTTTCACATTTGAATTTGATTTGGAATGATGTATTTCAGACTGAGTTTAATGTCTGACACATAATAAAAACAACTATTTAATGAAAGGTTATTATTATCTATTTTTTCTGCATTATCTAACATCACTGCTCAACATATTCCACTTCTTTTGATCTGACCAAAACTGTCATCATTAATATTAAAATTAATATTCTAAGTTTAATTTAAATGAGCAGGTAACTGCATGCCAAGTCCTATTCTCCGTGGTTGGAATATAGAACAAAACAGGGCAAAAGCTTTCAATGATTTATTGTCTGGAAGAAGAGACAGACATGTAAGCAAAGTTGCTCCATGCTAAGGTGGAAGGGGAGGGGCAGTAGAAGTAAGTGTAAAAGAGACGGTGGGAGCTACTCTAGGAGGGCCCTGCCTTCCTTGCCAAGGCTTGTTGACTTCAGTCTGTAAGTGATGAGCAGCCAATCAACATGAGATTGATTTCACTTTCTGAGAAGGGTAGCATAGTTCAGCAGTCATGAACAAAGTCTTTATCATCACTCAAAACTAGGTCTATACTTCTAAGTGGAATCTAAAAAATAATACAAATGAGTCTATTTATAAAACAGAAACAGACCCACAAACATAGAAAACAAACTTATGGTTACCAAAGGGGAAAGGGAAGAGGGGGAGAGATAAAATAGGACTATGGGATTAACAGATACACACCACTATATATAAAATAGATAAGAAACAAGGATTTACGTATTGCACGGGGAACAACATTCAACAACTTGTAATAACTTATAATGGAAAATAATCTGAAAAAAAAATATATATATATATAACTGAATTACTTTGCTGTACATCTGAAACTAACACAATATTGTAAATCAACTATACTACAATAAGAAAAAAAATTCTTTTTAAAGCTAGGTCTATTTGCTATGGGGCTTTGGGAGAGTTACTTAATTTCTCTAAAGCTCTGAAGGCAATGGAGAACCACTGAGGAATTTTGAGCAGGGGAGGTACACTCCTCCCAGTTTCCCAAATTTATGGTCTGCAATCATTCCCTACTTTTATTCTCCAAAGCACCGCAAGCCACAGGGATTTCTTCTATACTCTCAACTCTACATACAGAACCTCTAGAGTAGAACTTTACTGCCGCCCTCTTTTCCATGAGAATAATACAGTGTCTCCAAGATCACAGTATGTCAGCTAATGCTGTGGTTGCCCCATCAGACTACTGTAATGGTTAAAGTATGGGTTCTGGGGTCAGATAAATCTGAGTTCAAATCCCACCATTCTCCCTTCACCCACAGCAGCTCCATGGCCCCTTTGAGCCTCCGCAGGCACTCCAAGCACAGGGACCTCTTTCCCTCCTTTGCCAGGAATGCTCTTCCTACCAACATCCCTCTCTCTCTTCAGATGTCTGCCGAGATGTCACCCTCACCACCCGTATAAAAGAGTAACGACAGCCCACCCCAGCAACTTATTCCAGCATACCCTTCTCCCTCACACGGTTTTAGTGTCCTGCATAATTCGTATTACCATCTGATTCATTCTATGTTTCCATGTTTCTCTGTTTCTTGTTTAGCTCCCTTATGGAACATAAAGTCCTTCTATGAAAGCAGAGATTTTTTTTATACTCATTGCTAATTCCCCACTACCTAGAATAGGGCCAGGTACACTCAACAAATACTGAATGAACAAACAATGCTTGCTAGTTGCATAACCTCATGCATGTAACTAATCCTCTCTTTTCCTCTGTTTTCTCATCTGTGAGATGGAAGAAACACAGTGACCACCTCACAGGGCGGTTGAGGGTTAAATAAGATAATGCACATAAAGCAAATGTGAGGAGTTGTGTGGTGGTGGTGGTTGTTACTATTATTACTATTGCTGTGAAAGATACTGTCTTAAAATTCAATATGCTCAAGGGTTTGTAATATATTAAATGAATCCACTTATATTGAGTATGTTTTTCATACAATCTCGATTTGTTCATGTATACTGAAGTCACCTGGGACTTGTACTCTCAGGTTCTTTTCTATTAAAACATTAAGAAGAAATATATAGTTTACATGGTCTCTGACACCTACGTGGAGCCAGGTCACGAAAATTGCTTTGTCGATATAAACAATTCTGATTGTCTAGATACGACAGTTGCTAATGTCTACTTTCTCTCCAAATCAGTTTTCTGAACATATACCCCCGCATTACACATGATCATTTAAAGTTTACCAAGCTAACATTCATGGACTAATTCTGGTTCTCTGAATAATCAGCACTGAAGAAGATCAGAGTCATACTTACCGGCAGCTCTGCTGTGTCCTGCGCCCACTTCTTCACTAAGTCATTCTTACTGCTGCTTGGTGGCTTACACATGTACTCCTATATCTGCATCTGAGTTGAGCTCAGGAGTTAATCACTGCCTTTCTCTAATATCCTCATAAAAGTTGATCCAATAGACATTTCACACTATTGAAGTTCCACATGAAATCATGTGAAACTTGGACACATGAGGTCCAATTTTATAAGTCAAGGAAAGTTCACTGAAATTCACACTATAATTATGACAGTATATTTTATATAATTCTCTATCCTCTCCAAACTAGTTTCCTAATGAGGGAATAAGCAATAGACAGAGGGCTATCACAAAAGGGTCAGTGCACTAGTGGTAGCAGCACTGTAGGCTGGTAGAAGCATGGGTTCTGGAACCCAACCACAAAGGGTTTTGGCTCTCCCACTTGCTGGCTCTATGACCCTGGCAGAGTTAATTAACCTGTCTATACATGTTTCTTCCTCTCTTGTCTGGGGATGGTAATAGTACTTATTCAGTGGGTTGTTATGAGAAATGAATGTGCTAGTATATCTAAAGACCTAGGACAATGCCTAGCACATAATAAGTGCCCAATAAACACAGCAGCAGCAGCAGCAGCAGTAGTAGTAATAAAAAGATCCATGGTCAACAGACAGCAGAAAGTAACACAACATTGTAAAGCAACTATGCTCCAATAAAAAAAATTTTTAATAAAATAAATCACTAAGATTTCTAGGAAAAAAAATAACAAACAGACATAGAGAACAGACTTGTGGTTCCCAAGGGGGAGGGGGGTGGGGAAGGGATGGACTGGGAGTTTGGGATTAGCAGATGCAAACTGTTATATATAATGGATAAAGAACACTGTACAGCACAGTCCTACTGTACAGCACAGGGAACTATACTCAATATCCTATAATAAAACATAATGAAAAAGAATATGAAAAAGAATGTATATATAGATGTATAACTGAGTCCCTTTGCTATACAGCAGAAATTAACAACATTGCAAATCAACTATATTTCATTTAAATTTTTTAAAAAATCAGTGGTTAGGATCTTTTCATAAGATATATAGAAGGAAGCCTGTTTTAGAAGTACATTAGTCTCTTCCACATACTTACATACACATATGGATAACCACTGTCAGTAGGTTCATTTTCTAATATGAAAAGGTCAACAATATATAATGCAGAATTCATAATGAAACATATTAAGTCCAACTCAAGCAATTGCCCTACATAAGACAGTTTGATGTGAAGAATTCTGATTTTCAGGAATAAAATAAGAAACTTTACTACAGATTACTTAGAGAATCAAAGCTACAGGGAGTTAGAGTTTTTTGCACAAAGATTTTTAAGCAATGATTTTGGTGCCAGCTTCTTACCTCATCAATTTAATCCTGAAAATCTGTAGACTGCACACTACAAGACATTTTAAAACTACAATTGTTACTTTTATGAGGAGTTCAGGTTCTATAAATATTTCCAGACTGACTTATAAAGTGGATGTACAACTTTTGGGGTAGAAGTGAACATCAGAAGTAATGTTAATCATCTTTACATCTTCAGCAGGATGCTACCTAACCCAACACAAACAAATGTAAATCTATTTCTAGTTTTTGAAGGCATCTAAAAAAAATTTTATAATATGCCTGAGAAAAACACTACAGCTTCAAACAAATCAAATTGTTATTAGATACTATTTATACCTAATCTAAACTCTGTGCTCTACTGTAAACCTACTTCATCTTGCTTAGTCTTTTAGCCTTTTCTCTTAAATTCAGGAACAGCTGGACAACATCTTTTTAATAATTCGGCCCACCCAAAAACAATTTCGTTTTTTCATGGCTGACTTAAGGAAGAGTTTTTAAAGGTAAATAAAATATAATATTAAAAAATACTGTTAAATACCATCACTACATTCCATTTTAGAAGCATTTCAGAATTAACAAAACAAGTTCTTAGGTCTCACGTGATCCTCACCTCATGAGCTAAGCCAATATCACTGCCCCAATTTAAAGAGCCTCAGAGGGACTTCCCTGGCGGCGCAGTGGTTAAGAATCCGCCTGCCATTGCAGGGGACAGGGGTTCGATCCCTGGTCCGGGAAGATCTCACATGCAGCAGAGCAACTAAGCCCGTGAGCCACAACTACTAAGCCTGTGCTCTAGAGCCCGTGAGTCACAATTACTAAGTCCACATGCCACAATTACTGAAGCCCGCTCTGCAACGAAAGAAGCCATTACAATGAGAAGCCTGCATACCACAATGAAGAGTAGCTCGCCACAACTAGAGAAAGCCTGCACACAGCAACGAAGACCCAATGCAGCCAAATAAATAAATAAATAAATAAATAAATAAATAAATAAAATATGGAGCCTCAGAGAAGCCAACTGACTTATGTAACTACACTCAACCTATAAATGGCAAAACCAGGACTCATTCCCAAGTAACTGGCTCTGAGCCAGTAATCTTTCTACTATACCATGCCATGCCTGTATTATGCAAATCATCAGGGAGAAACCATTATTTATAATATCAGTTATTTTAAGCTTTTCATGTTAGCTTTCTTTTCCAATTTTTAATACATCCTCTATTCTCCCTTTAAAGTCACATGTGGGCCCACGAAGGATAGAATGGGACAGAGTGAAGAGCAAAGTAGATTCACATTAACTCATAAGCGGGTCAAGCTTGCTCTCAAGATTTTACACATTTTTTGTTTCAAACAATATCATACTACTCTCCTTGTGGGTCACCATTAGCCATTGACAGTCACTTGTGACACAAGGCCAATCATGTCCCACTTTTAGTCAACTTTCTTCTTTAAATGTTTCTAAGAAGACTTCGCTGAATTTTAAATCATTCTACATATATATCATTTATATAACTGAACTGACAAAAAACTAAAGTCTAAATTGTACTGAGGTATTATTAGCTCTTATTTGATGTTCATTATCTCCTTGGGAAAGAAAGAAGGAGAAATAGCCTCTAGCTACTCTACCACAGATAAAACTGAGACAAAATGAAGCCACTTGCCTAACACAGCCTACCGTTAACAATAAAGGAAGGAAGATTTACACTCAAAGTGCCAGGGGCTGCTTCTGTGACCTTGGGTAATTCAGTTTACTCTCTGGGGCTTTACATCTCCTTATAAATATTTTTATTTATTGAGAACTCACTATGTCACAGGCAATATGACCATATTATCTCATTGATCAGTAACCCTCCAGGATAAGAATCATTGCCCCATTCAAAGGTGAGAAAGCTGACTCTTAAAGAGATAAAATAATTTACCCAAATCACATAGCCAGTAGATAAGGATTTGAACCCAGGTCCCTGTGAACTCCAAAATCCAACTATTAACCATGATTCTACACTATTCTGTAGACAAAGGGTCAAACTAGAATGCTGACTCCTGAGATTCCTTGGGTCCTTAACAAGCTATATTCATATGGTTTCCCTTAGACACTGGTACTCCAAGTTCACGTGTATGAATTTGATTAATTTTGTAACACTCAGTGAAAGATAGGGGAATATCCTATGCTGTTACTTCTTTTATTACAACCCTCTTTCTTTTTCACAAGTCCAGTGGTAGTAAGAAAGAGAGTTAACAAAAGAATATTCCCAACAGCTTACGGAATATTTTAAACAATTTTCTACCCTTTTCTCTGTTTTTAAAGTTAAGTTTTCCAATGAGATAAACTTTATTTCACTGTAGCTACTGGAATACAACTTTGTTTCAATAGATCCCTTGAAAGATATAATATAAAAGTAGAATATTCATCCTATGAAAAACTCCACTTTATTACTATGAAATGTGATTAGTTTCTATATTGTCAGTAACTTACAAAAGATGTCAAATACATACTGAATTTATGTCCTTTTTTAATAAACTGATTATCTTGTATCCTTAAAAGTCAAACTATTATGACAAATTATCATGTTTGAAGAAGACTACAGGCCAGCAATATACACATAATAATAACCTGCTAGAATTAGCTTTGTTAAGTCTCAGGAGACTTCTGTACAGGAAGATATGGTCCCTTCAGTTAATTCCTGACTTTTCATTCACCAGAATTACTCAACTATGAATGAAATCTTAGAAGCTGTCTCGGTTTGGCATGTATGAAATGTCAAATGCAGTCTGGTAGAAACTAACAGGAAATATTCATCATCAACTAAAATATAAAAAAGACAGTATTAATTTTTAAAAAGTGGCTAAATGTTGAATCATGGTGCTACTTCAATCAAACGGAAGGCATGCAATTAAGAGACTGAGTGGGGGTAAAATGTGAAGATACACCATTATCTTATGACTAAACTCAGAGAAATGGTTTCTCCGTGGCATGCACAGGAAGCTAAGTTTACTCACACAATTTGCAATAACAGTCACAGTATTCCAACAGATATACAGTGATACAACAACAACAAAAACCACCAAATAACCATTTTCAACTAATTTTAAACAGAGAGCAATCTGAGTCATAGTTTTTCACAGCAGGTTATAATGGTTTCCATCAGTGGTGAGCTTAATGAGCTGTGAAGGCAGGTTTGTTAATTAAATTATTCACAGAGGTTTCAACAGTCATCTTTCCTCTTGACTACTTTTTAAAACAATTACCTCATCTTAAACAAAATTATCCGTTAGCCTTCATCTCAACAGAAGAGAAAACAGCTAAACACAGAGGATACTGAAGTAGACCCCTGGCACTGGAAAGGGTAAACGGTGGAAAGCAGTTTTGTTGATTCTTTCTCAGAATATGAGCACTTCCCGTAGGCTGCGCACTCACAGAGGTGCTGCAGCCACAGCTGTGAGCAGCCTCCAGCGCCCTGTCCTCACGGAGCTAACAATCCAGCAGGGAGGTTGGAACTGAGCATGTGCCTGAAGACTGGGTGACAAAAGCACAGAAAGGAAGCTCAGGGACAGAGTAGAACACTGAACCTGGTCTGGGTGTGAGAGTGGCGGTCAGAGGGTAGCTGAGGATGTGACAGTGAGGCCTGAAAAATGAGCAGGAATTAGCCAGTTAAAGAATGGAGTAAGATCAGTCTAGGTAAGAGGAGCATCATGGGCAGGGGTTCTGAGAAGAGAACTTGAGACCTTTTCAAGGAAATGAAAAAAAGTATGAATGGAACATGAAAATCTAGACGGACACTGCCCTCAGCATATGTCAAATTATCCAAGGCCTGGCAACCCACATTAGGGATGGTAAACATTTTGTCAAGGGCAACTGAAGGGTCTTCAGCAACAGACTGACCTAATCAGATTTGCATTATTAAAAAATCACTCTGGCCCCATTTTAGAGAATGGACCTAAGGACTGTGCAAGAGGCTATTGCACGGTGAAGGCAAGGATTGATGGCTTGGACTAGGGTGAATTCCTAAAGCTATCACATCATATCATTCCCCTGCTCAAAACCCTTCCACGTTTCCTACTACTGTTACACTGAAATCTAAGTTCCTTATTTTGGCCAACAAGCCTATATACTTTGGTGCTTTTCTTTATTTACATCTTCATCTCTCAGCTTCTCACCTTCTCAGCTTCATCCATTAGGTCTCAGCCTCACTGGCCAGGTTTCAGCCCCTTGAATGGGTCATAGTAGGTTCCCAACTCAGGGCCTTTTTATAGGCTATTCCCTTTGCCTAGAACCCTCTTCCTCTAGATGTTCATTGATTAGGTCTCATTCATTTAACAAATATTTATTGAGCACCTACCAATGTCAGTTCTATTGTCAGAACAGCTCAAGGCTTCCCTCCTTGACCACTCTGGCTAATGTGGTACTTCCTATTCCAAATCCCACTTGCCCTATTTTAAACATTCGTCACTAACTCAAATTAGGTATTGTTAAATAGAATTTATTTTAATGAATTGGGAGGAAATTGGTCACAGGGCATTAAGGACAGAAATATTCTGGCTTTATCAGAATGTCAGCATCCTGTGCCCACGGGTGGCAGTGCACTCAGACCATCAACACCCCATGGGCCATGGACTGTGCCAGTCACTGAAGGTGTAACAGTGCACAAGGGTGAACAAGTCAGGCACAAACCTTCTCTCAGAAAGCCTCCAAAGCCCAGCTGGGGAGAATAGACACTAAACTACTAGTTATAAGCTAATGCACTAAGAGCTGTTATAGGAAATAAAAGATGAGGAGAGGAAAAGAGTAACACCTGGGATGGCCAAAAGGTGGAAAAGCAGGACATTGAGGACCTAAAGAAGTTTAGTGTAGCTGCAGCTAAGAGTGTGAGCACATAGGAGGGAAGGGAAGGAGGTGGCAGGAAAAGACGGGGAAGGTGACAGCTGAAAAAATAAGCAAGGTGCAGATCTAAGAAAGCTTTCTAAAACAAGCTGAAGTTTTACTCTTTACTCAAAGGGCAACGGAAAGCCACCAAAGGATTTTACCAGGACAGGGTCAGAATCAGATTTATTATTACTTGCAGTTAAATGTATGTATAAATAGCCAGTCTTACAAAAGTAACTCCCCAAGATGGACATTAAAACTATAATGCTTTCAAAGTATGCAGATAAAATTTAATTTTTAAATATAACCCATTTATTTCTTCCTATTGAAGTTTCTTCTGTTGGGTTTTGTTCATTTTTTTCAACAAATATGAGTGCTTACTTTGCACCAGGCCTTTTTCTTGGGACTGGGGATACATTAGTGAACAAAACAGACATAAAACCACTCCCCTAACGTAATTCATGTTCTGAAGTTTATTTTCCAAACACAGCACAAGAAAATCAAAAAATAAAAGGAATTCAAATCAAAGGTTTCTTAGAAATCATCCACTGTACTTTCTCTTTTACAGAAAAGAAAACTGTGACTGTGAGAAATTAAGTACCTTGTTCAAGGTCACAAAGTTTTGGTGGAAAAGCCACTATACTACAATAATAAGTAGAAAACAAAAATTGCACAGAAGCTGTTCTAGGATCCCCAAAAAACCACATCAACACAATCGGCCTTTCTTGTTCAACTGAAAGGAAGAGATTGTTTTAAGGAGGTATTGTATCCACGGTCCCATTTCTTAAAGAACGTTCCCATAACTATCAAATACATTGCTGAAAAAGATAAGATCCCTTCAAAACGTTAAATTCAATATTGCTTTGAAGTACATTTCAGGGAAGGAGCAGAGTAGAACGGAAAAAGCAGGAACCCTGATGCAGCTCCAATATATGATCAAGTAACTTATATCTACTGCCCAAGTCTCATCAATCCTATATATCTCTTAGGAAAGTGACTTTCATTATTTGCTCAGGATATTCACTTAAGAATAAAGTACCATACAAATTTACTTTGTACTGTTCTACCTGAGGAAAGAGCTGTCATTTTATTTATTTATTTGTTTATTTGTTTATGGCTGCGCTGGGTCTTCGTTGCTGTACACAGGCTTTCTCTAGTTGTGGCGAGCGGGGGCTACTCTTTGTTGCAGTGCACGGGCTTCTCATTGTGGTGGCTTCTCTTGTTGCGGAGTGCAGGCTCTAGGCGCGTGGGCTCAGTAGCTGTGGCTTGCGGGCTCTAGAGAGCAGGCTCAGTAGTTGTGGAGCACAGGCTTAGTTGCTCCACGGCATGTGGGATCTTCCCGGACCAGGGCTCGAACCCGTGTCCCCTGCATTCACAGGCGGATTCTTAACCACTGCGCCATCAGGGAAGTCCCTGTCATTTTAAAAGCATGAATAAATGTATTATCTGTTATCAACTTTCAATTAGCATAATAATCTTGTGAACTACATACTTTGTTTGGTATTCAAAAATTTTAAATGTCCTAAAAAATGCATGTGCCTTCTCTATCAAGCTATAGCTAATAGAAATCTACTGGTGTGACTGGTTTCACATCATAAATGCACTAGAATGACTTTACACTGCAGAGATCACAACCATGTGTTAAGAAACTAAACACAGTGCAGGATAAAACACTGTTTAAATCCAGGATAAACAATTGCACACAAGCTTTATAATGTTCATAGTAATAAAGGAACAATCTCACATGATATATAATCAAAGTTTCCTCTCTTTCCAAAGAATACTCATCATTTCTTCCTTCAATATGATGCCTTCACTCAGCACAGCAATAGGCCTACAAAACCTCTTAAAAAATAGACCGGAATATAACACATAAACTATTTGACAATCATATAAAATAATACGGGAAACTGAACTTCATCTCAGTACAGATAAACATATTTTATTCCTACTCTCTACCAGCTCATTAATGATAATAACCATAATCGATACAAACGTATTCATAATTTCCTCATACCAAACAATAAAATAAAGGAAAGACTGTTTTACACATGGATTCCTAATGCATAAACAGATTAACTCAATATGAAGACTTTAAATTACTAACACAATTAGATTACTTAAAAAACCAAATACACATCCCCTCCATGAACATTTTTCTGACTCTGAGGCTATATTTTGAGTTCCATGACCCATTCCGAAGGCCAGCGCTTGCTCCACCGGGGAATTCTACTCTAGGCTGGATTACATCTGTGTGTTTTGGCTTGAACTCAAGACTTGGAAAGTTGCGGATTAGTTCACGTGTAAAGAAACTCTAAGATAAAGAGTTAGTGATAGCTTTATAGAGGCTCTTAGAAACAAAAACTCAATCTGTTCACTTTACCCCTTCTATCACTCCACTCCATGAGGAAGGATAATTTCAAAATCAGCACACCCTATTATTCTATTATCATACAGTGATTCCAGAATCTATTACTCTATTCACCCTGTACCTTACACATATAAGTGTGAGGTTTCAAAGACACTAAATCGAGAAAACTTGATTTGTTGAAATTATTAGAGTCTTGTTGGTTCAGGTGGAATATGAATCTATGTTGCTCCTATTATTTACCATCTTAATGCCCACTTATTTTGTTAAGGCATTTGGTGCCATGTCCCTTGGCACCTTAGAAATACAGAACCTCGCTGAAGTGTTAATAAGGATGTAAATCTGAGGAGAGAAGAATATATAATAGTTCTTTCTATAAGCGTGGTTTAGGGGTCACCATCTGTTTAGGGGCTAGAAAAGAGAACCTGTTTTGAAGTTGCATTTGCACAGCAAGCATACTATGTTTGCTTATAATGAGGATGAGGTAGAGTTTCTCACAAAGCTAAATTATTTGAATTCAAGTGTTTTCAGTACTGTAAGATAAATAATCTTCCGTGTGTGTGCTGTGTGGAAAAACTAGAGGACGTCACGTGACTAATAAAAGTATGGAGCTTCATGGTGTTGAATTTCTCTGCTCCTTGAAATCCAAAAAATCTGAGAACCACTTCACAAAGATCCATTCCTAAGGAACAGAGTAAAAAGGAATCATCAGGTTTTCTTCTAGATTTTTGTAGCCAAAATTACACTGTTAGTAAAAGAGATAGGAATTCAGAGTAAAAACTCAAAATAAAGGGATTATAAGGACACAAGTCTGAAACACCCCCGATTAAAAACACCCATCACGGAAATAATTCAGCCAAGAAATACTAATAAATGCTAAAGCGGTGGGTTAAAGTTTGATGAGGAAAAGGATATTTACATAATCTCAAAATGTCTCCTTTAATCAAGTGATCAAAGTTATCACTATGAATGGTCAAAGTTAAATTGTGTGCCACCTGACAGAATGCAACGAAAAGAACACACCATCGCTCGCATGCTATGGCCAAAAATGCATAATCTGAATCTAATTATGAGGAAACATGAGACAAACCTAAACTGAGGGACATTCTACAAAATAACTGGCCTGTACTCTTCAAAAGTGTCAAGGTCATGAACATCAAGGAAAGACTTATGAACCGTTATAAAGGACACTAAGGAGACGTGACAACTAAATGCATTGTGTGATTCTGACCAATATCCTTTTGCTTTGATAAAGGATATTACTGAGATAAGTGGCAAAATTTGTGGGTTAGATGGTAGTAGTATAACTGTTAATTTCGTGATTGAGATTACAGTGGAGAATATCCCTTTGAGAGAAATACACACTAAAGTATCTGAGAGTGATGGGCACAGGCAAATTATTCTCAAATGGTTCAAGGGGGGGAAAAAGTAGTTTCTTGTACTATTCTTGCCACTCTTTTGTATGTTAAAAAAAATTTGCAAAAAAATTTTTAAGGCATCAATCAATTCAAAGAAAAATATCAAGTAGCTTTGAAAGGTCAGTATATGAATAAGGTACTCTTCAATTAATTAAAGTTTGGAAACACTGTTCTAAATAAATGCAAGGAAAAAACTCAGTAATACCAAGCACCTAAATGCTAACAACACTTCCTAAGTTAAAAATTACGCTGGGAGCTTGGCCAAGGTGGTAAAGTGGGAAGACCCTGAGCTAACCTCCTCTCATGGGCACACCAAAATTACAACTGTTTACAAAGCAATTATTGATGAGAAAGACCAGAATCTAGGAGAAAAGATCTTCTACAACTAAAGATATAAAGAAGGAACCACAATAAGAAAGGTAGGAGGGGTGGAGGCATGGTATAGCCAAGACCCACGCCCCTGGGTGGGCAATCCACAATTGCAGAGGTTCTCCCCAAGAAGCAACGGGCTCCTTGCTCCACACAACAGGCTCCCCACATCGGACTCCACTGCCTAAGGGTCCAGCATCACCAAGACAAGCCCTCAGAACACTTGGTTTTGAAGGTTAGTGAGGCTTGCTTTAGAGAGACCCAGAAGGATGTGGCAAATAGAGACTCCACACTTAAAGGATGCACACAAAATCTCACACTCTCTGGGACCCAGAGAAGCAGCAGTAATTTGAAAGGAGCCAGGGTCAGAACATTCTGCTGATCCTGGGGAGTCTCCCAGAGAGACAGGAGACAACTGGAGCTCACTCTGGGAATACGGATGCTGGAGGCAGCCATTTTGGGGAGATCGTTCTCCCAGGTGGTAGGATCTGGTGCTGACAGGCAACATTTTCAAATTCTCCCTCTACCTCATTAGCACCAGGGCCTGGTCCCACCCAGCAGAGAGCCCACTCTGGCCTCAGGACCAGCCTCATACACCAGTGGGCAGGCACACCAACCCCAGGATCCCCTGGGCCCCAGCCCCACCCACCAGTGGGCCAAGACACAGCTCCACCTACCAGTGAGATGGCACTAGCCCCAGGACCCCTGAGCTTCTGCCCCACCCACCATAGGACAGGAACTAGCCCTGAGACCAACGTCACACACCAATGGGCAGACACTAGCCCCAGGACTTCTGCCACGGCAGAACGTGGCCCATCCAGCTGCAGGCCAGCAACACCCCAGGGACTCCCCAGATTTCCACAGCCAGCCGTCCATGACCCGGCCCCAATAACCAGTGGCCAGAAGCCTCTGCACAAGGCAGAGCCTGGCAACCAACAGGACCAGGGCCAGCTGTGCCTACCAGACCACCAACAGTAGTCAGCCCACTAGAACAGAAGGACCCACGGAGCCAACACAGGGGGCACCACTAGAGCTTATAGCTCTAGTGATGAGAGGGGAGTGTGCTGCTGGGACACACAGGGCATCTCCTACAAAAGGCCATTTCTCCACGGTCAGGAAACGGAACCAACATACCGGATACACAGAAATAAAAACAACAAGTTAGGCAAAATGAAGAGACAGAGGAACACATTCCAAATGAAGGAACAAGATAAACCCCAGAAGAGGAAAGAACTAAATGAGGTGGAGATAGGCAATCTACCTGAGAAAGAGTTCAAGGTAATGACGGTAGAAATGACCAAAGAACTCAGGAGAAAAATGGATGCACAGAGTAAAAAGTTAGAAGTTTTTAATAAAGAGTTAGAAAACATATAAAAACAACCAAACAGAAATGAAGAATACAATAATTGAAATGAAAAATACAGTGGAAGGAGTCAACTTCAGACTAAATGATACAGAGAACAGATCAGTGGGCTGAAAGACAGAGTAGTGGAAATCACTGATGCTGAACAGAAAAAAGAAAAAAAAAATACCTGCAATCCAAATCCAACAATACATTAAAAAGATCATACACCATGATCAAGTGGGATTTATCCCAGGGATGCAAGGATTCTTCAATATATGCAAATCAATCAGTGTGATACACCACATCAACAAATTGAAGAATAAAGACCAGATGATCATCTCAACAGATGCAGGAAAAGCTTCTGACAAAATTCAACACCAATTTATGATAAAAACTCTCCAGAAAATGGGCATAGAGGGAACATACCTCAACATAATAAAGGCCATATATGACAAACCCACAGCAAACATCATTCTCAATGGTGAAAAGCTGAAAGCATTTCCTCTAAGATCAGGAACAAAACAAGGATGTCTACTCTTGCCACTTTTATTCAACATAACTAACGCTGATGAGGATGTACAGAAAAGGGAACCCTAGTATGCTGTTGGTGGGAATGTAAATTGGTACAGCCACTATAGAAAACACCACGAAGGTTCCTTAAAAAACTAAAAATAGAACTACCAGAACTACCATATGATCCAGGATTCCACTCCTGGGTATACAGCAAAGAAAATAAAAACATTAATTCGAAAAGATACATGCACCCCAATGTTTATAACAGCATTATTTAAAATAGCCAACAGATGAATGGATAAAGAGGATGTAGTATACACAATTGAACACTACTCAGCCATAATAAAAAGAATGAAATACTGCCATTTCATTTACTGCCACAACAACATGGATGGACCTGGAAGGTATTATGCTTAGTGAAATAAGACAGAGAAAGAGAAATACTGTATGTTATTACCACTTATATGTGGAATCTAAAAAGTAAAGCAAACGAATGAATATAACAAAACAGAAAGAGACTCACAGATATAGAGAACAAATTAGTGGTTACCAGTTTGGGGGTCAGGGCGAAGATAGGGTTAGGGGATTAAGAGGTACAAACTACTATGTATAAAATAAATAAGATACAAGGATATATTGTACAGCACAGGGAATATAGCCAATATTTCATAATAACTTTAAGGGAAGTTATAATTTATAAAATTTTGTATCACTACGTTGTACACATAAAACTAATATTGTAAGTCAACTATACTTCAATTTTTTTTTAATTTATTTTTGGCTGCGTTGGGTCTTCGTTGCTGTGTGCGGGCTTTCTCTAGTTGTGGTAAGCAAGGGCTACTCTTCGTTGTGGTGCGCTGGCTTCTCATTATGGTGACTTCTCTTTTTGTAGAGCACGGGCTCTAGGCATGCGGGCTTCAATAGTTGTGGCACATGGGCTCAGTAGTTGTGGCTCGCAGGCCCCAGAGCGCAGGCTCAGTAGTTGTGGCGCACGGGCTTTGTTGCTCTGCGGCATGTGGGATCTTTCCGGACCAGGGCTCAAACCCGTGTCCCCTGCATTGGCAGGCGGATTCTTAACCACTGCGCCACCAGGGAAGTCCCTCAACTATACCTCAATTTTTTAAAAAAGAAAAAATTATGCTGCATTGCTTCTGAAACAATTTAAATTCAAAATGCTCAGAATAATCTCTCTGTACAAAACATAGGCTCTGAAGACCTGTGGCTTCTTCCTTGTGGAACCTGACATTTTTTTAAAGCATGGGCATCCTTGAAGCAAAGAAAGTCCTAAATTACAATAAAGCCGAACTCTAAATTGTGTAAAGCCCTCAGAAACTCTTATATTGCGCTCCTCACAGAAAAGGAGAAATGTAGTCACAGACTAGTGTTGGGGAATAACGGTTTGGGGCTGTATCCTGAAAATCCCTTTTCTCACTCCACCGTTAATACTGTCCATAAAGCAATTATCAAAATTGAATTCTAATATTAGAAAAGCCATAATTGGAATAGTTATGCAATGTATCACTCAGTGATAAAATCCCAGAAAAAGAGAAAAAAAAAGTAAGGATAATCCTGACAGGAAAATAAAGTGATATTATTCCACATACGGGGCTCCCCTGGTGGCGCAGTGGTTGAGTCCACCTGCCGATGCAGGGGACACAGGTTCGTGCCCCGGTCCGGGAGGATCCCACATGCCGCGAAAAGGCTGGGCCCTTGGGCCATGGCGGCTGAGCCTGTGCGTCCGGAGCCTGTGCTCTGCAAAGGGAGAGGCCACAGCAGTGAGAGGCCCGCGTACCGCAAAAAAAAATAAAAAATAAAAAAAATAAAGTAACAGCCTTCTGTAAACAAAGTACAAACATAGAGGCTGTTTTTAGTAGAAGAAAAAAGAAGAGTTCTGTAATTAGAACTTGGGCTCAAAATCCAGGGCACAGCTTTGCCAGCTCTGTAGGCTTTAACAAGTTAATAACTTCTGTGAAGATTTTTTTTCTTTCAAAAATAAAAATGATACTCACTTTAAGGACTGTTTGGATGACTGAATTAAGTACTTAAATAGCTAATCTCTGATGCACACTAAACCCTGATGAAATACTGTTTTCTCTCCAGAAGACCAAAATCTCTAGGTTGTGAAAAAATATAGAGAAATCTAAACTCTGGGGTCCGTGGTTTTGCCAAAGAGAATAATTTAATTGTCAGTTATGAAAATGGGCAAAATGTTAGATAAGAGGAAGGTCTTGCCCAGGGTATATCCTTAGAAAATACTTGATTAAACTGAGTCATTAAGCAGACACTGAATATTCTAAACTGATATCACTTTGGGAAAAAATTTGGAATTATAAATGCAGATAATCATAATTTATTAAAAATTCCAAAGTGCTGAGGGTACTGCATTCACTCTGTAAAACGAAATTCGTAACTTATATGAGTTTATAGTTTATCAGTAAGAATAATTATTTAAAAATATGGAAGATTACTAGCAAAAACACTGCTCCTAATTATTTTTCAACTTTTAAATATTTTTCCACAATAAATACAATTTTATTGTTTTTTTCTGAATATATAAATGATACGTTTAAAAGAATTCAAACAATACATAAATATAAAAGGAGATTAAAGTCACCTGAAATTCTACCACCCTGGTATTTTATTACCTGATGTTTCAATCAAGAGAGGCTAGGTAATATTGTGATAATAAATGACTCCAAAAATCTCAGAGGCTTACGACAACAAAGGTATATTTCCACTCGTGTTTTAGGTTTACTAAGAGTTGGCTGAGCTCTGCTCTGTCTCATCTTCACTCCAGGATTTAGGCTGAACATTACCAGTTGTTGAGACAAAGAAAGAGAGATGTCAACCACGTGTTACCTCTTAAAGCATGGCTTCAGCCTATACACCAAAGGCCTAAACAAGCAATAATGCCAGGCCTTGCCTGGGGGGCCTTGCTTGGGGGTGGCAGGAGAGTAACCAGAGGGAAAGGAGGGAAATTGAAATATTTAGAAAACAAGTATATAATCTACCAAACCTAAATGTGTATTAAAGAACCAAATGTGAGATTATTTAAGGATCTCTCACCATGGCTTACATTATTCAATTACTTTTATTAATGATGTGAAATATACATAACATAAAATTAACCATTATGAAGCACACAAGTCAGTAGCATTTATTGCACTCACAATGTCGTACAACCATTAACCTCTATCTAGTTCCAAAACATTTTCAGTATTAAAGGAAACCTCATACTCATTTAGCAGTCTTTTCCTCTGTCACTTTCCACCCACTTCCGACAACCACTAATCTACTTCTTATCTCTATGGATTAATCTACTCTGGGTATTTCATATAAATGGAATCACATAATATGTGACCATTTGTGACTGGCTTCTTTCACTTAGAATCATATTTTTGAGGTTCATTCACACTGTAGCATGTATCAGTACTTCATTCTTTTTCATGGCTGAATAACATTCCATTTTATAGATATACCACTTTTGTTTATCCATTTATCCTTTGATGAACATTTGGTTTTTTATAACTTTTGGCTACTGGAAATAGTGCTGCTATGAATATTCATGTATAAGTTTTTCTTTGAATACCTGTTTTCAATTCTTTTGTGTATATACCTAGGAATGGAATTGCTGAGTCATACATTAACCCTAGGTTTAATTTTTGAGGGACTCCCAAACTTTTTTTCATAGCTGCTGCACCATTTTATATTCCTAACAGCAAGGTATGAGGGTTCCAATTTCTCCACATAATAAGTACATGAGAAAGTGCTCAGTATCATTAGTCCTAAGGGAAATGCAAATTCAAACCACAATGGGATACCATGTCATGCCCCCGTGAATGACTAAAATTAAAATGATAGATGTATTAGTCTACCCAGGCTGTTACAACAAAATACCACAGATTGATGGCTTAAACAACAGAAATTTATTTTCTCACAGTTCTGGAGGCTAGAAATCTAAGATCAATGTGACACCAGGTGTGATTTCTCCTGAGCCCTTCCTCCTTGCCTTGCAGATGGCCACCTTTTTCACTACATCTTCATAATGCCTTTCTCTGTGTCTGGTGTCTCTATGTATGTCCTATTTTTATAAGAACACCAATCATATTTGATTAAGGGCAACCTTAAGGGGCTCATTTTAACTTATTACCTCTTTAAAGGCCTTATATCCAAATACAGTCACACTCTGAGGTACTAGGGTTTAGAAACTCAACATATAAATTTTAGGGAGACACAATTCATTCCAAAACAACGAACAATACAGTCTTGTCAAGAATGTGGATCAACCAGCACCCATACGTGTTGCTGGTGAGAGTGTAAAATAGTAAAAACACTTTAGAAAAACATCTGGTGGTTTCTTTTAAAACTAAACAAATACTAACCCCATAATGCAGCAATTCCACTGAAATGAAAGTATAACCCAGCAATTCCACTAACATGAAAGAGAAATGACAGTGTATCTCCCCCAAAACACTTCTTCAAGAATGTTCACAGTAACTGTATTCATAATAGTAGAAAACCAGAAACAGACGAGGTTTAAGACAGCTAAACAAACTGTGGTATATTCATGCTATGGAATAGTACTACAAAGCATTAAAAAGAGATAAAAACAATGTGGTGAATCTCAAAATATTATGCTTAGCGAAAAAAGCCTGACACAAAAGAGTACATACCATATGATTTCATTTGTACATTTCACAATTTTATAAATAATGCTTCAATTAAAAGTCCACTCAGGTGGGCCCAATGTAATAATAATAGTCCCTATAAGGACACAAGAGGAGGCAGAGGCAGAGGAAAAGGCAATGTGAAAATGGAAGTTCAGATTAGAATGATGTGGCTACCAGTCAGGGAATGCCAAGGCAGTCTCTAGAAGCTGGAAAAGGCAAGGAACAGAACCTACCCTGTAGTCTTCAGAATAAACCAGCCTTGCCAACACCTTGATTTTAGGGTTACAAGACCGATTCTAGACTTCTGAACTCCAGAACTCCAAGAGAATAAACTTGTGTTATTTTAAGCCACTAAATTTGTGGTAATTTGCTACAGCAGCAATAGGAAATTAATATACCTATCACTGGCATCTCAGAAGAAGAAAGTAGGTGGAGCTGAAAAGGTACAAGAAGAGATAATGGCTGAAAACTTCCCAAATTTGCAAAAGACATAAACCTACAGATACAATAAGCTAAGTGAACAACAAACAGGATAAACTCGAAGAAATCGACACCAAGACACATCATAATTAAACTTCGCAAAACTAAAGACAAAGGAAAAATCATGGAAGTATTAAGAGAAATGATACCTTAACTATAGAGGAAAAACAATTCAAATGACAGTGGATTCTCATTAGAAACCATGGAGGCCAGAAGGAAGTGGCACAACATTTTTCAAGTGTTGAAAGAAAAAAACTGTTAACCCAGAATAATATATGCAGTGAAAATATCATTCAAAGATGAGGGGAGAGACTTCCCTGGTGGTCCAGTGGTAGAGAATCTGCCTTACAATGCAGAGGATGTGGGTTCGATCCCTGGCCAGGGAACTAAGATCCCACATGCCACAGGGCAACTAAGCCTATGCGCCTCAGCTAGAGAGCCCGCATACCGAAAAATACAGAGCTCACGCACCCTGGAGGCTGCCCGCCACAACTAGAGAGAGAAAACCCACATACCACAACTAGAGAGACGCCCGCACACTGCACTGAAGAGCCTGCATGCCGCATCCCACATACCAGAACAAAGATCACACGTGCCATAACTAAGACCCGATGCAACCAAAAATAAACTAATTAATAATAATTTCTTTAAAAAAAAGATGAGGGGAAATAAAAATATTCTCAGATTAATGAAAACTAAGAGATTCTGTCATCAGCAAACTTATTCTAAAAGAATGGCTAAAGGAAATTCTCTAAAAAGGAAAGAAAAAAGAGGAAATCTTGAAACATAATGAAGAAAGAAAACAGTAAGCAAAAATATAGATAAATACAATAAGCATTCCTTCTTCTGAGTTTTCTAAACTAACAGAAGCAAAAATTTTAACACTGATGCAGTTCTAAATGTAGGTAGAGGAAATATTAAGATGATTATAAGTGTAGGACGGTAAAGGAAAATAATGCATGGTAAGCTTTCTACATTTCACTTAAACAGGTAAAATAACACCACCAATAGATTGTGATAAGTTATGTATATAAAAAATGTAACGACTGGTGCAACCACTGAAAAAACTATACAAAGAGATACACTACAGATAAATCAAATGGAATTCTTAGAGAAGTTCAACTAACTGACAGGAGGGTTAGATTAAAGAAACAGAAATGAAAGACAGAGATAACAAACACAGAAAGCAAAAATTAAAATGGCATACTCAAGTCCTAACATTTCAATAATTCCATTAAATTTAAATGATCTATATACACCAATTAAAGACAGAAAGCACAAGACAAATTCAAGTTTTGCTTTTTTGGGACTCTCTGGAATTTTTTTTCCAATATTTTCAATCCATGGTTGGTTGAATCCACAGATGTGGAACTCACAGATACGGAGGACTGAGTGTATATAAATTTGACAACTTAGATGAAATACACCAGTTCCTCAAAGTATATCGCCACAATTCATCCAATACGAAATAGATAATTTGAATAGTCTTATAACTATTGAGCAAGTTAAATTTGGAATTTAAAAACTCCAAAATAGAAGTCTCCAGTCCCAGATGGTTTCACTAGGGAATACCAAAGATGTAAGAATTAATACTATTTCTACACAATCTCTTCCAGCAAATAAAAGAGGAAGGAATACTTTTCAATTCATTTCATGAAGCTAGTATTACCCTATTTTAAAAAAAGACAGTACAAAAAATAAAATTACAAATATCTCTCATAAATATGAATGCAAAAATATTTAAGACTTTGACAAAATTCAACACCCATTCATGATTAAAAAAAAAACCTCTCAGTGAAATAGAACTAGATGCACACCTCCTTAATGGATAAAGAACATCTTTTAAAACACCTACAGCTAGCATTATATTTAAAGACGAAAGACTGATGCCTTTCTCCTAAGACTGGGAATAAGGTTAGGATATCTGTTCTCACCATTCTTATTCAACATAATGCTGGAAGTTCTAGCCAGGGCAATAAGGCTAAAAGGAAAAAGCTTGCAGGCCATAAAGGAATAGATAAAACTGACCTTATTTGCACATAACATGATTATCTACACAGAAAATTCCAGGGAAGCTAACAGATGAACTCCTAGAACTAATAAGTGAATTCAGCAAGGTTGTAGGATATAAGATAAACATTAAAAAATCAACTACATTTTTATACACTATCAATGAACATGTTGACACTAATAAAATTACAATATCATTTATAATCACTCAAAAAATGAAAGATTTAATGTATACATCTAACAAAAACACGTATACAGGGACTTCCCTGGTGGTGCAGTGGTTAAGAATCCACCTGCCAATGCAGGGGACACGGGTTCGAGCCCTGGTCCGGGAAGATCCCACATGCTGCGGAGCAACTAAGCCCATGCACCACAACTACTGAGCCTGCGCTCTAGAGCCTGTGAGCCACAACTACTGAGCCACGTGCCACAACTACTGAAGCCCGCACACCTAGAGCCCATGCTCTGCAACAACAGAAACCACCGCAATGAGAAGCCTGAGCACCGCAATGAAGAGTAGCCCCCGCTTGTCGCAACTAGAGAAAGCCTGCATGCAGCAACAAAGACCCAATGCAGCCAAAAATAAAAATTTATTTTTTTTTAAAAATGTATACTCTATAAGACTTGTATACTGAAAAGTACAACATACTGATGAAAAATGTCAAAGATAACCTAGAGAGAAATACCAAATTTCTCTCATAAGTTTAAGAGTCAACAGAGTCAAGATGTCAACTCTCCCCAAATTGCTATATAAATTAATATAATTTCTATCAAAATTCCATCAATACTTTTATATATACAGATTATTCTAAATTTTATATAGAATGGCAAAGGAACTAAGATAGCAAAAACATTTTTGAAAAGAAGTTAAAATGGAGAAATCAGTCTACCTGACTTTGAGACTTATTGTATAGCTATAGTAATCAAGACTGTGTGGTACTGCTAGAGAGACAGACATACAGATAAATGGAATTGGATAGAAAACCCAGACATAGGTCCAAACAAATATGCTCAACTGATTTTTGTCAAAGGTGCTAAAGTGATTCAATGAAGTGAAAATAAGGGTTAGGCAGGGTTCTTAAACTTGACACCAAAAGCACAATGCATAAAAGGAAAAACTGATACACTGAACTTCATCAAAATTAAGAACTTCTGCTCTGTGAAAAGACCCTGTTAAGAGGATGAAATGACAAGCTACAGACTAAGAGAAAGTATTTGCAAATCACTTATCTGACAAAGGCTTATGTAACCTCAATATTAAAAAAAATTCCAATTAGAAAGTGGGCAAAAGATGTGGAGACATTTTATCTAAGAGGATATGCAGATAGAAAATAAGTACAGGAAAAGATGTTCAACATCATGAGCCATTAGCAGAAAGCAAATGAATACCCCAATGAGTTATTTTTGAACACTTAGTCCTTTCCCGAGGCTGGAGTGTTTTAGCCCCAGATATCCACGAGGCTTACAATTTACTTGACTGAGGTCTTTGCTTGAAAGACATCTCCTCTGAAAGGCCTTTTCTACCTCCTCCATGCCCCTCCTCACCACCCCCCGTACCAGTTACTCTTGATTCCCTTGCTTTATTTGCTTCATAGCATTTATCCTCACCTGACATTATATAGTCACTTGTTTACCTGTTTGTTGTCTGTCTCCCCCATTAGAGTAAGTTCCATGAGGGCAGAGATCTTGTCTTCATCAAGTGTCTGGCACAGAGTAGTCAATTAACAAATATTTTGGATAAATAAACTACAACACGGACTTCCCTGCCGGTCCAGTGCTTAAAACTTCACTTTCCAATGTAGGGGGTGTTGGTTCGATCCCTGGTTGGGGAGCTAAGATCCCACATGCCTCACGGCTAAAACACCAAAACATAAAATAGAAGCAATATTGTAACAAAATCCAATAAAGACTTTTAAAAAAATCTCAACTAGCTTTGCAAGAAAACAAATTTTATTAAAAAAATAAAAACCAAAAAACTACAATACAGGACTTCCCTGTGGCACAGTGGTTAAGAATCCGCCTGCCAATGCAGGGGACACGGGTTCAAGCCCTGGTCCGGGAAGATCCCACATGCTGCGGAGCAACTAAGCCCGTGCACCACAACTACTGAGCCTGCGCTCTAGAGCCTGTGAGCCACAACTACTGTGCCCACGCGCTGCAACTACTGAATGCTGCGCGCCTAGAGCCTGTGCCCTGCAACAAGAGAAGCCACGACAATGAGAAGCCCGCGCACCACAACGAAGAGTAGCCCCCGCTCGCCGCAACTAGAGAAAGCCCACGCGCGGCAACAAAGACCCAATGCAGCCAAAAAAAAAAAAAAAAAAAACTACAACACACATTTACATGCTCAGAGGATTTGCTTTCATAGTTCCACCCATGATGTTTTATTCAAATAAACTTCCTGGATTTCAGACCTCATCTGCCTGCAGCCCCCAAAATGCCTTCTTTCAATGCTAAAACCATTGCCTTGTTCTTAGTTCTTACTTTATCCTCCTCCCAGCTTTGTCAGAAGGATGCCTACCCCCACCTTGTTGACTCCAGCCCCCCATCCCTATCACCAGTGTGACACTGTTAATACAACGCAGAGTGAAAAAAGAAAGGAAAAGGGCCCTCAGACAAGAATACCAGCAGGTGTTAGAGGAGAGAAGCTATAGCCAGAGCTATGGGACAATCCTGGCACACCGTTGAATACACCCTGGTCTATACTATAACATAAGACTTAGAAGCACCCCAATAAAGGCTGTGGTTGGCTAACTCACCGGGAGTTAGATTTTTAAACTGGTGGATTTTTGCTTTGCAGTGAACATCAACCTAATTAAGAACTTGTCATTCAAATGTAATGAGTCTTTCCATTCCTCCTTATCCATTTTAGCTACTAACTTCAGAGTGTTCTTGGCCTTATTTAAAGGTGTCATAGTTTCTTTAGATTATGGATCCCAAAGCCACAATGACCCAGAGTTCAGTCTTCTCACAACATGGAGACCACAAATCATTTTAAATTTTTCAATATGAACAAGATTCTGGGGATTGCCTGCACATTCCTTAACTAACAAATACCATGTATGTGAGCAGTTGTAGAACAAGAATTTCTACCTTCAAACCTTCTTTTCTTAACATGCATTTTTTAAAAATTCTGAAAAGTACTCTTAAATAATTCTTTATCAAGAAATATAACTTAAATGTCTCTGGCATACTAAATTATTTAACTATTTCTTAGTGGACACTCTTATCCCTTCATTTGCAGAAAAGAATTCTGCTTTATTTCACCCCACCATCCACAAATTACTCATCAATTCTGTTTTCTAAACCTGTAACTGAGACTAGATGATTTTTAGAATTCCTTGAAAAAAGTTAAATATAGCAAGCTGTATGCTGAGAAGAGGTAAGCCTTTCTCCTACTCATTTTGCAATGTTTACTTACAAAGGAAAAACATAAAATAAAATAAAATGTCATTTTTGTAGGGAGGTCCAAGTGGGGAAGAGAAGATGCCCACAGTCTGTACCAACAGTAAGGTCGTTCATAACACTGCTATGTGATGACACACCCTCTCGTGTGCTGGCTTTTCACCTCAAAGTCAACACTAAATATACAGTTACTTAATGTTTCCATCTGAGTTCAGTAATTCTACCTTCAGGTAAATTCAAAATCAAAGTAGTATCTCTGATTCCTCTCTAATAAAAATTACCTTTCTTCCCTCTGAAAAATGTTAGTGTCTTTAACAGTAATATTTAACTGGTATTTGGAAACCAAGGAAAGAAGAAAAAACATTACCACTATTTAGGGGTAATTTAATGATTTTTTTAAATGAATTTATTTATTTTTATTTATTTATTTTTGGCTGCATTGGATCTTCGTTGCTGCGCGCAGGCTTTCTCTAGTTGCGGTGAACAGGGGCTACTCTTCGTTGCGGTGCGCGGGCTTCTCATTGCAGTGGCTTCTCTTGTTGTGGAGCACGGGCTCCAGTAGTTGTGGCTCGCAGGCTTTAGAGCGCAGGCTCAGTAGTTGTGGCACATGGGCTTAGTTGCTCCGCAGCATGTGGGATCTTCCCGGACAAGGGCTCAAACCCGTGTTGCCTGCATTGGCAAGCAGATTCTTAACTACTGCGCCACCAGGGAAGCCCCCAGGAATTTAATGATTTTTGACTTTGAGTTAGTGATTTAATATACACCATTATCAGGTTACTTAACAATGTGAAAGTTAACAAAAAACTGGCTCATCAGTGTTTAGGGTAAAACCACTGCTGCATTTGTCTCTTACTCCAAGATCTACTCTTTTTATTCCATTGCTCTATAGTCTAAGAAAAAAACATTCCCACCTCCAACATAAAAGTTAACAAGAAAACTGGACTTAAAATATTGCTTTTTTAGGGACTTCCCTGAGGCATCAGGGTAAGGGTGCTTCAGGAATTGAAAAAGTAATAGGCTAGGAGACTGGAGCTGGGGCAGAGAATAGAAACCCAGTTCAACAGAAGGAAAACATAAGAACAGAAAAGATTCTGCCTCCTCTTGGACAAAATATTCCACATAATCCAGGGACCAATGGACAGGAACTGGAAAGCCATGTTATAATGCACTTAAGTTATCAGTTTTTCATCTGCATTGGCAGTAACTTTAATTGCTATAATTATAAACAACCTTTTATAAAAATTATTTTAGCAATAAATTTTGATTGTCAAGATTTAAATCCTAGTCAGAGACTTGCTTTTTAAAGATGATTCCATTGCAGACAAGCACCCATCTGTTTTGCATTTCAGTACTAACTTTTTTAGCCTCACACTCATTTCACTAAGAACTTTCTGGGGGTGGTGATAGTAGTGATTATTATTATTTTGACAAAAGTACAATATACACTAGGACAGCTGTAATTTATTTCAATATCTCTTTGCAAATAAATTAATCAGCACAATTGCCTCAGTCTTCAAAGCAACTGTAAAGAAAGTACCATTTTTTTCTCCCATCTATTGCTGCATGCTTTTATTTGGTTACAATTTTCTCACTACCTATCTCTTTATCATCGGCAACCTGACTTCTGGTCTCACTATTTCACCAAACTTGCTCTCCTTAAAGCTTTCTTCAGATCCTTCTAGAACTCATCACTTCCTCTGACATTTATGACCACACTCTCATACTTGAATGGCACTGAAAGCTCATATTCCATGGCAACATTCGCTCATAGTCTAATGAGAGAAAAAGGCACCCACTAAAAACAAAGACCAGGAGTGGAAAATACATATGAATGAACTTAGTTTCAAGTGCTCAGAAGCAGAGCTGAGTCACAGCAGGTACTCAGTTGAGAAGAATTTTTATTTTAAACTGAAAAGCCTTAGAAGTTATTTAAGCCAATGCCCTCATTTTATAGCTGAAGTACGGAAAGTGTGTCAGTTAGGATGACTCTGGTTGCAAGTAGTAGACAAGAGCAAGTCAATCTGACTTAATAAGGAAACATACTCTCCTACATAATACGAGGTCCAGACACCTCACTGTAACCCACTGCTGCTCTTGCCCGTAGCACCCTTGGCCACACCACCTTCAGTGTGTTACCTTCAACTTCTGGTTGCGAGCAACAAGGTCTGTCGCAGTTTCAGGATATACATCAGAGGAGCTGGGGGAGAAGTGTAAGAGGAAAGGGAAAGTGTGTCTCTTCCTTGAATCTCTTCTCAAAAGCAAAGAAACTTGACGAAGAAACCCTAAGAAGACTTTTCTTTTGCCTCCCCATTTCTAAAGCAACCACTGGCAAGGAAAATGGAATTCCAAGACTGGTTTGGTTTAAGCCTTGGACTAAGCTTGGGGTAGAAAGAATGCTGAGGCGTCAAGGTTCAATAAATTGGCCATAATCAAAATATTACTTGTAGGACTTCCCTGGTGGCACAGTGGTTAAGAATCCGCCTGTCAGTGCAGGAGACACGTGTTCGAGCCCTGGCCCGGGAAGATCCCACATGCCATTGAGCAACTAAGCCCATGTGCCACAACTACTGAGCCTGTGCTCTAGAGCCCACAAGCTACAACTACTGAGTCCGTGTGCCACAACTACTGAAGCCCGTGCACCTAGAGCCCATGCTCCGCAACAAGAGAAGCCACCACAATGAGAAGCCCGCGCACCGCAAGGAAGAGTAGCCCCCACTCACCACAACTAGAGAAAGCCCGCGCGCAGCAACTAAGACCCAACACAGGGCTTCCCTGGTGGCGCAGTGGTTGAGAGTCCACCTGCCGATGCAGGGGACACGGGTTCGTGCCCCGGTCTGGGAAGATCCCACATGCCGCAGAGCGGCTGGGCCCGTGAGCCATGGCCGCTGAGCCTGCGCTCCGCAATGGGGGAGGCCACAACAGTGAGAGGTCCGCGTACCGCAAAAAAAAAAAAAAAAAAAAAAAAAAGAAAAAGATGGATTCAACTCTTCTCTCTTTTGCCACCTTCTCTGGGGAGCTCACATGTTCCTTTTGTAACTATCTTAGGCTTCTGTGGAGGTGGCATAGGGTAACAGTAAGCACTGACTTTACAGCCAAACTGCCAGGGTTCAAATATAGGCCCCCATCACTTGTGTGTGTCATGTTACTTAACCTCACTCCTCATCTATAAAAGGGGAGGATAGTAGAACTCACCTCATAGAGATGTTGTGAGCATTAAATAAGTTACTATACATAAAGTGCTCAGAACCATGCCTGTTACACAGTAAGTCCTCTTTAAGTGTGTGCTGTTATTATTAAGGGGCATCTACTGTTTCTGCCTTCCCAGTATCCTTTACCCTTTCTTCTGATAAATGTTTCAGTTTCCCTTTGGAGAACCACCCCTCTGCCATGCCATCCTATCCTGACACAACTCTCAGTCAGTATGAACTGCTCCCGACCCCCATTGGGCAAAGGGTGACCACAAGGCCCAAGGTAGGCCAATCTTGCCTTTTCCCCTGGAATCTGACTCATAAGCAGAATGACTCAAGACAGAAAGCAGTTAAAATTCAGTCTCTCTGGTGTCAGTGCCTTGAAGAGCTTTTCCTGAGTTCTTGCCCCCTAGGCCCCTGGAACTGTATAGTCCTTTACAAAATTTGATTAACCGTTCTTCCTTTGATTCTATTAGCTTTCCAATCCCCTTTAATAAATCCCCTTTTTGCTGAAATTAGCCAAAACTGATTTCTGTTGTTTGTGTAACCATTATGTTGAACAAATAGGCCTCCCCAAATTAAATCATGAAGTAACCTTATTTTTCTCTCTCTTGTCTCTTTATAGCTATTCATGAGCCTAGCTTCTCTGGCCCCTGCATACACAGCGTATAAGTTAAGACAGTGGCTCAGAAATCAAACATTCTGGGCTCAAATTCTAACTCCAAGCCCTGCTAGCTACGTTACTTAATGTCTTTCTGCCTCAGCTTCCTTATCTGTAAAATGGAATAAAGACACCTATCTCATTGGGTTATTTTAAAACTTAAATGACTTCCCAAATGTAAAATGCCTGGAAGTGTGCTTGGCACACAGTAAGTCTCGAAAAATGTTATAGAGCTGATGGCAGTGGTGTCCAGTGAGACGTCCTTTTTCCTCACAACCTATCACATTAGGCCCTGACCATTCTTGTTTCCACACCTATGCTCATGCTAGCCCTCTTTCCTTTTCTAAATCCTTCAAGACATAATTGAATCAAGCACCACCATTTCCACAAAGCCCACACTGATCTACAAAGACCACATTAACCTGTTACTTCACTTACTGTAGTAGACACATGAGTCTTGATTTCATATCATTCTACCGGTTTTTAATTGTACCTGTATCTAAATCATGACTAGAATAAGAAAAGTGTTCCTTGAAGGCAAGAATGACATTTTATATTATTCTATGTCCTTCATATTACTTACTCCAGAGTAAGGCTCACAGTAAGTCCTTAATAATTAACTTTTGAATGGTCCTCTGAGCAGCTAAAAATATTTCCAGCCATAATTACTTCTGGGTTTGCATAGCTTCAAGCCCTTAGGCCTATGTTTTAGTACATATGTTGCCAAAGTGAGCACAGGGCCTTTGCTTTTATTAAAGTGTGCATATGCATACAAAAAAGACAGGGTACAGAACTTTCTTTTTTTTTCCCACACTGGCCCATACACACTGGGCATCCAGTAAATGTCATTAACTAACTACAAAAAAGCTGAAAACTTCAGGAGCTGGAAATTCATTCCAAATATGATAGGAAATTCCAAATGTATCTGTTACTGTTAAGATTGGAAACTATAAGGCTGAAAGGCCCTGTTTTGTTTAAAACTTTAAAACTTGGAGATAAGGGAAACGGATACTCACACACTTTTTCTCTTCTAATATTTTTTTTTTCTCAAGAACTGTTGATGAAGGACAAAGTAGAAAAGGTAACTATTGTATCTTCTTATTGTCATGTTTCTGAAGAAATATTCTTTTATTTTTGGAACTCTGCATAACCTAAAGTACCCCATCTTCTTTCTCTGGGTTCTCTAACCATGTGAACAAGTATAAGTAGAAATAAAAACATTTCACACTGATGCCCAAGAGTATATCATTTACATATAAAAAGATGGCACTGTTTCAGAGCTATGTGGGCAGTATTTTAGTCATGTGGAAAAGTCAACTGGGAAAGAGAAATTGAGTAAGCCTAGCCTCAACTCCATGTGAAGCTGTCTGTGGGTGCGTAAATTGACTCACTTAGCTGACCCTGGGAACAAGTTTATATTACATCCAAATGACACCTCTATAAAATTCCATACTTTTTGGCTTTCGTTGTTTAATGAATATGGTTATTTCAAAGTTAAGAAAAAATTCTTTTTTCTAAATGCTATCCACTATGAATTTTTCAACCAGACTGATTCTTCATTGTTTCCTTTCTACAGGAACAATCTACAAGAGAAAGAAAAGGGAAGAGAAAGAAAAGGATGAGAGAAAAAACTACACATCTTACTTGGATTGTGCGAGACAGCCGGGTGCAACCATATTCTGATTCTCCTCCTCGGCCTGGAGTGCAGTGAGTTCCACCATGTTAACCATCACATCATTGGTGTGGCCCGGAAGCTGGGGAAGCACTGAAAGGATCTTCTCCACCAAGTTGTCTCCATGATGTCCAACCGCCCCTGTTTAAGCAGACAAGAAAATATGAACTCACAAAATGGGAGGAAAAAGCAGCTAAATTAATGTTCTATAATACCCCTTCTATCAAAAACAGTATCCATTTTTAGCTTCCGTTACACAAATCAATAACATAAACCTAACATTCTGCCCTTAGTAACACTAATCTATCTCACAATTACCTACAAAATGTATGTATTGTGTGTTGGACTTAATGGTCCCTGAGAGCAGGCACTGTGTCTGCTCTGGTTACTGCTATAATTCCCAGCACCTAGCATAGTGGCTACACATGGTAGGCATCAATAGGTATTTAGTGGATAAATAAATAATAAACATTTGGAAGGTCAGGTAAATGGCGTGATAGGACAACACTATCCTGAAATTTTAGAGCCCAAAGGATTTTCTTTATTTTACTGATGAAGACCTTAAGACCCAGAAAGGCTTAGAGACCTGACCAAGAATAGCAGATCTCCCCTTTGCTAGAAGTTTATCTTCATCATGGCAACCATTTATCTAGTTCACCCTCTACCCACCATGTCTAGCAGGCAACTTGGCAGCTAGCAGGCTCACTAATTATTTGTTAGATGAAGGAAAGAACAAATGAATGAATAGTAACAGTTTGCAGTGATAAAAGCATTTATACAGTGCTTTCTGTGTACCAGGCACTGCTCTAGGTGCTTTACATATATTAATTCTTTTAATAACAAATGAATTAATAAGCTCAAATTAAAATTCAAGACCAATGACACAGTTTAATGCTTTTTCCATGAGACCAAGTTATCTTTCCAAAAGCCATCAATGCTTGGAAGACATGATTCCAACAATGGGTGGGACTGGCCAAATCAACTTGTTTTGATCCCACCCACTTCAAATCAATTAATATTTTACTTCCTAATGTCTATCTCTATTGTTTTTGCCATGTCATATTAATTGCACAGAAGAACTAGGTAGAAAAGACTAAACCAGAAATCCAAGGAATCACTGTCAGCACCATCGTCTTCTTCGTCACAATAGCTAATATTTATTGAGAGCTTATGATGTACCAGGTATTAACTTCCATACTGTACATTTATTATCCACTTAATTCTTAGAACAACTCTAATAGGTAGGTATTATTATGCTCATTGACAGAGTAGAAGATTCAGTTTAAGTAACTTGCTCACAATTATATATGTTGTAAATTACAGAGCAAGAATTCAAATTCAGGAGGCAGAACTCCAAAAACCACGCCATTAAAAAAAAAGAAAACAATCAGGCCCATAAAAATGACTTAAGACAGAACCAGCATGAGTGCTTCTAATGTGGCTTCTGATGCTAAAGAAAAGAGTTCTAATTCTACCAGTAAAATATTCACTTATTAGGCCTGGAAGGAACCATGTCTTATTTATGTTGTCTATAGTTTATGGTTGTCTCCCCAGCACTCACACTACAAGCTACTCATTAAATACTTGCTGAATGAATGCCTAGTGACTATAAGTGGCCCTGAGATCCACAGGGCAGTCAGAAGTCTCTAAGTGAATAATATCTTTAAGCCTGGAAAGAATGGAGATACGACGATTACCCCATAGCATCATTTCTCTCTCCACTAGTAACCTCCTCACTTATTTGAAAACTTCCACGCATCACTACAATAACTCTTCTTTGAACCTGGTGCCCAAATTCTGAGCCCTGCCCCCAAGCTATTCTTATTTTTATTTGCCATTCACAGACACATGGTACAGACAAGTAGTCTATATGTTCTGCCTTTCTTTCCTAACTTCTTTAGCCCCTACAATCTAGCTGCTACTCACTCTTCCTCCCTATGCTAAATGCAGGGGTCTTTGGCAAGTCTCAGTTCATTAAACCTTTGGCAAATTAAAACTGTTGACTAATCCAGTCCTCCTGAAACTCTCCAAATATGAGAAGTCAAGACATGACATACTTATTTTTCCTTAAGGTTTAATAGCTAATAGTTATTTTTACAGAACCAATGTATCATTTACATCCTTAAAATATTATATACTAACACCCTAAATGTTCAGAAGTAGAGGAGTAGTTTTTTAAAATTATGGCATATTTACTGAAGCAGTTCTCAAATTGTGATTTTTATTTTCTTCTATTTATTTATAGATTCTAAACTTTCTATGGTGAACATATATTCCCGTTGTAATGAAATGAAAAAACATGCTATACACACATATAAATATCCCAAAATTTTACCAAGGGTTATCTTTGAATGGTAGGACTTTGGTTGATGTAAACTCTACCTAAAATTAATTTTTCCCCCGTGTTTTCTGCAAGGAGCACATGAGACTGACCTAAATTAATTAGAAAAATAATTTACACTCTTTCAGAAATTGTTTAAAATATTATATATGAGAATTAACAAAATGCCAAATTTACATGAGCAGGATTACTCAACTTTTTAGGTTTAGTCAAAAGGAATGTGTATTTAACATGTGTGATAATGAAGGATAAAGCAGGTAGGTATAGGCTTTCAACTCATGTCCTGCTCTTCTCTGAATACAGTTTGTTGCATGTCCAGCTTTAGAGGGTTCAATATACATTTTAAAAATTTAATTAGTGCCAGTTACATGACTCAAACATAGACTAAGCATTTGGGGCCTCTCAATGTCACAGTAACTTCAGATTCTTCCTCTATGAAATGAATAAAATGCCAAGATTTGTATCACACTTAAATTTTCAGAGAGCTTAATTTTTCCGTTATTATAGAAATTTTAAAGTATTATTTAAGACGCTGAAGAGTGGAAGTCAAGCTGAACCCAGTTATTTTTCCCTGTCCAACTGTTAATCTAGCCAAGAGCAATGGGATCTAGTCTGGCCAGAGAATGGTTTATTTCCCAATGCCTTCTTTTCTAAAGAGGGTATAGGAACAAGAAATTGGATACATGGGCTCTAGTGGTCCCATCCTCCATTAGCTCCTTGTGTGATCTGAGGCAACTTCCAAAAATGTGGTGCTATTTTACCAAGCTAAAAACTCAGAGTTGGTCCAACCAACACCTAAATATCTTTGAAGCTCAGTATTTGAGATCCTAAATTCAGTCAACTGTTTCAAAGGCTAAACTTTTATAGTTAACAGCACCGGAAAAATAGCAATCCTGTATGACCCTGTGGATCATATGTGAATGTATGTGCCAGTATCATCATCATAAGGCATATAACATCTACACTTGCCTCTACTTATAAGGAATAAAGTGAGAAGCAAGAATTGAGGCATCTTCACAAGAGCTCAGTCATACTGTAGTAGGGCTTAAAGATAAAAACACAAGAGCCTTCTCTACATTCCACAAACAGGATATTTTGGGATTATGCACAGTGTCCCTTTGTGTTGAGATAGGGTTACTGGATTCTTGGAATTAGTATATTCAAAAACTCACCTCCTGGGACTTCCCTGGTGGCGCAGTGGTTAAGAATCCGCCTGCCAGTGCAGCGGACACGGGTTCGAGCCCTGGTCCAGGAAGATCCCACATGCCGTGGAGCAACTAAGCCCGTGCACCACAACTACTGAGCCTGCGCTCTAGAGCCCACGAGCCACAACTACTGAAGCCCCACACGCCTAGAGCCTGTGCTCTGCAACAAGAGAAGCCACTGCAATGAGAAGCCCGCACACTGCAACGAAGAGTAGCCCCCGCTTGCTACAACTAGAGAAAGCCATGGGCAGCAACAAAGACCCAACACAGCCAAAAATAAAAGTTAATTAATTTTAAAAAAACTACACAATACACAAATCTTAAAAAAAAAAAACACCTCACCTCCTTTCTGATTCCCCGTGACTCTTTCTTAAGAATATTTGACCATCTTTCATTATTTTGAGATGTTTCAGTATTTGATGACATTTCTGTCTTCTAAGAACAGAATATTTCATTATTGCTCCTGATGTTTCCTTCTATGTAGAAGGACAACAATTAGCATAACATTTCTGAACTTGCCTCACCTCCTTCAATCAATCCCTTTTCCCCTGGGTTGTCAGGTTCTACTCATTCTGCCTAGGATAGGTTCTGCCCTTGGAAAGAGGGAAAAAGACTTTCTCTGGTCCACTCCTGATGCTGAGTGGGTAAACCTTCCAACCCAAGAATTTGGTGTTAGGAATCTCACTTGCCCATAGATGTAAGCCACATTCTTTAAGGTTCACTGTATCCACCATAAAACTGGTATCTTGGCCTCTGCCTGCCAACTCTTTATTCCATATTCAATTTAGAATCTGGATGGTTAAAGGAGTGTTCGTTATTAATTACTCTTTAATACTACCATTTCTAACACTACCTGTGGTTGGCTCATATCAGTCAAATCTAGTACAAAGGGGAGGTATTAAGGTAGATAATACATACTGGTCAAAAGGCTGTTTCAGTTTGCCATATACCAGGTAGGACTCTGGGGGGACGGAGGCAGGAGAATAATAAGGCAGTACTTATATAGGTTTACTCAGTAAGTAGTTTTCACCAGACAGTAATTTTAGATAAGAGTCACATAGCATTCATTATACTGCCCCTAACTTAAATCTTCTCCTACACTCCCTCTTTCTATGAATGGATTCTGAAATTGCCCAGGCTAGAATACTTGGCATGTCTTCAAATTCTTCTTAACCTTCTACCATTATATCAGTCACCACTCTATTAATTCTCTCACTTAAACACTCAACTACTCCTTTCTTCATCCTTCCTATTACTGACTTGGTATAAATTCACATCATTTCTTACCTAGATATTTTAATAGTCTCCTGATCAATAGTCTCCTAGCCGCCAGTATTTCTTGCTTTTATCTCAAGGATCCCACTGCTCCTAGGCTGGACTCCTCTATGGGTGCATGGGAGGGTTGAATTTTATGAGAAATATTTTAAGTTTATGCTTTTATCTAGATAATCCACAACTTTGACCAGTTGCTCAAAAAAAAAGTTCCTTAATTTCAAAACAGTTAAGAATCACTGGAAAAATAAAAAAAAAGAATCACTGCACACCACACAGTATAAGTTAGTTGAGCCGACAGCGATCAATGTTATTCCTCTCTACACACTTTAAGGATACAGCCCAACTGATGAACAAATTAACAAACTGTGCTACATCCATACACCTGAATATTACTCATTAATAAAAAGGAGTGAACTACTGATAGAAGCTACAACATGGATGAATCTAAACCGTATTATACTAAGTGAAAGAGGCCACTCAAAAGGCTATACACTATATGATTGCATTTATATGACATTCTTGAAAAGATAAAACTCTAGGGACAGGAAATGGTTCCATGGTTGCCAGATATGAGAGTAAGAGGAGAGACTGCCTACAAGGGGTACAAAGGGAATTTTTTGGAGTGATGGCACTCCTCTTATATCTTGATTGTGGTGGGTGGTTACACGACTATATGTTGTTTGACAGAACTACACACTATATAGGATGAATGTTGCTATATGTAAATTATACTTTAATAAACTTGACTATTAAAAAAAGCAAGCAAAACAATAACAAAAAACCTACCCATCCCCCTTCAGTTCCCACTTTGGAATCAATAAATCCATCCATCACATCATCCACCAAAGAACTCTTTCAACAGAAAATCTGTACATGCACTTTGCCTGCCTGAAAACTTATTATGGCTCCTCACCAAGCATGAAATTTAAAGCCTTTATCTTTCCTCATCATTTTTATCACCCTTCCCTCCTGATCTCTTACCTCTCCCTCAGTCATTCATCCCAACCTTAAGCTCTACTAAAAAATTACCTAAAAAGAATTCCCAGAACAACCTATGTTCCTTCTTACATGTTTGCACACATAGGGAGCTTTTAAAAGAATACTGGTTCCAGACTCTGCCCAGACCACTTTTAAAAATCAGACTTTCTGGGGTGGTTCGAATGTGAGAACCACTGGTCTAGAAATGGCCACCCCTTAAGAGAATATTTGTACCTAAACCATATGAAGGCACATATCATTCATACGTGAATTTGCTAAGCTTTGTGCTTCCTCATAGATTATGAGTTCCTCATAAACAAGAGTCTTCTTAACTGTTTGATCTTTATGCGTGCACTTCTCAAACTTAACGGCACATTCAGATCACCTGAGGATCTTGTTAAAATTGTGATTCTTAAGCCTGGGGTGAAGCCTGGGATTCTGCATTTTTAATTAGCTTCCAGCTGGGCTTGAGGCTGCCAGTCCCCAGGACACAGTGAATAGGGAGGCTTTATGTCACTATCACCTAGCACAGAGCCTGCATATAAAAGTTGCTCAATAAACATTTATGAAATGAATCGAAATCATCCATGTCATTCTTTACACTCCCCTAAGTAACCAAAATTGTAGTGATCTTGCAGGATTATACAGAAAGACTCTTTCACTTACTGCACTTCATTTTTTTTTTCTCTAGGTATGACAGAATACAGTTCTTGACAAATGGTTAATTCTAACCAACTCTCACTTACTTTAGTGGCAGATAATAGGTCAGGTAGTAAAATTCTTCTGGGTTACATGTATGGCAAATTGCTCTTGTACTTATGTTCTTGGTCTTATACTTAGGGGGAAAACATACATTTAAAAGAATAAAACATTAAGTCATTTTAAAGGCATATCATTAATTAATAAAAGTATTAATACACATATTCCCCATTATGTACCAGGCAGTGTTCTAGGAGCTAGACATGTTAACTTATTTTACCTTCTCAGTCTTCTGGTGGGTACTATTATCCTCATTTCACAGATCAGGAAACTGACTTATGACTAGGGAGGGGCAGAGCTAAGGCTACTGTAACTAGCCACTCATGCCTATTACACAACCTAGATAAGTGGTAGCAGTTACCATATATTGAGGATCTATTGCAATCCCCTTACTCCTCACATATATCATCCTGTATAATGTAAATCTGAGCATGTCATATCACAGCTCAAAACCTCCAACTTTCCCATCATACTTTGGCTTTTACTCTAAGTCTTTACTTTGCCCTACAATGCATTCCTTCTGCCTATCTCTCCAACATTATCTCCTATCACCGCCCTCCTTGCTTGCAGGGCAAGCTGAAGGAAGCCATACAAGCCTCCTCAAACATGCCAAGCATATTCCCACCTCAGGTCCTTTGCACTTGCCATTCCCTGGGTCTTATATGTTCAATACCAAGGCTGTCACATGGCCTGCTTCTTCTCTCTTGTCAATCTCTGCTCAAATGTCACATCCTCAGAGAGGTCTTCCCTAGCTATGCTATCTAAAATGGAGACCCGGGCTTCCCTCGTGGCACACTGGTTAAGAATCTGCCTGCCAACGCAGGGGACACAGGTTTGAGCCCTGGTCCGGGAAGATCCCACATGCCATGGAGCAACTAAGCCTGTGTGCCACAACTACTGAGCCTGAGCTCTAGAGCCTGCGAGCCACAACTACTGAGCCCACGAGCCACAACTACTGAAGCCTGCATGCCTAGAGCCCGTGCTCTGCAACAAGAGAAGCCACCACAATGAGAAGCCTGCGCACCGCAACGAAGAGTAGCCCCAGCTCAACGCAACTAGAGAAAGCCTGCACACAGCAACAAAGACCCAACACAGCCAAAAATAAATAAAATAATTTTTTAAAAGCTTGAAAAATAATAAAATAAAATAAAATGGAAACCCTATCACTTTTTAATCTCTTATCTACTGTTTTAGTTATATAATGGATGGATGGATGGATGATTTCATATGTTTCCAACAGCACTTCAAGGTCACTCTTTTCCCCTGTTTACAAATGAGAAAACCCTAAAAAGGCTCAATGAGAATCAAACAACAAGTAAGTCACTAAGCTAGGACTTGAAGTTATTATACTGGTCTGGCTCTAACACCTGCAATCTAGTCAGAGCCTTAAATGGCTTCTCAATTGTTCCTCATACCTATGCTTATTTTAAACAGTATCCTCTGAACCCTAAAATAAAGATATTAATTGGTTATTTTGCATTTTGTGGAAAATCAGATTGGGGGAGATGGGGGAGGAAAGAATAAGTCACTTCTTTGAATACTAAGGCAGCACCAGAGTCCAACAACTGTGTTTAGTCTTGGAAGGTGCTAGCTTCTAGAGGCCATATCAGCATCATCTCTACTAACCAGGACGATGATAGCCTCACATATGAGAGAGATTATGAGCACAGGCTCTAGAGCAAGCTGCCAAGGTTCAAACCCTGACTCTGCCATTTACAAGCTGTGTGATCTTGAGTAAGTTAGTTAACTCCTATATGTCTCCATTGCCTCATCTGTGAAATGGGGATCATTATAAAAGAATTATTATGAATATTAAAGGAGTTTATATATATAGATTGCTGAGAAAAGTAGTATGCTCTCAAATGTTAGCCACTATTAATAGTCTCAAATTTCAAGACTTTAACAAAATAATATACAATCACACCTTAAAGCAAATATAAATGCACAAGTATACCATAATCCCAGGATTAAGAACCACCCATTGAATTGGGAGTTAACCTTTAACTGACTAAATTTAATTTAAAAGTTTACATGAAACTAAAATTCAGGAGAATTGAACCAAGAAAGGAAATTTATTTCCCAGAGTTACCGCCACCTCCTATCTTTTGATCTTGAACTTGTAGACTATCAACAAAGCTCTCTAGTCGATCTCAAGAGCCAGAAAAGAATGGAAAGAAAACCAGACTCAAACTTTTCGAGATTCATAAATCACGTCTACCTTTTTAATTGTCCCTTGAAACAAATTAGAAGCCAGAACAGTCCGTAGAATGCTGTATTTAAATCCCCTATGCAAACATGCCTGAAGCACTCTGCAGAGACACAAGCTTCTGTGTGGGCTAGACATGGCAGAAGTATGCCAAAATCGTAGCAACAGACACTGGTGGCCATTTACTTCTCAAACAATTGCAACAAACTTTCTCTACTTTTCAGCCCTGAGAGCTTATCAACTGCTTCAAGGGAGCAAGGAACTTGTCTATCTTGTTCACCAATGTTTCCCTAGACCTGGAACAATGCTTGGCACATAGCAGGCACTCAATAAATGTTTACTGAAAAAAAAAACCCAACTATTAGACAAAGCGATATTACTTTCAGCAAAGATGATGACAAAAAGAGAAATTTCTCAAAATTGTAAGCATGATATTAACACTGCCGAATATTTATGAACTATTGGAGGTTATTTTTGGTAGTGTCAGTTTTACATCCAAGAATATATACATAGGCATATAAATCTTCTAATGGTAAATTATCAAAAATGGCATCCAAAATATTTAACAACAAATAACAAATTAATATACTAGGTATATAAATTAACATCTAAATAGAAAACTAAAAATGTATTTCCCTTTGGCCGCTATATTAAAACTGCTGGAGCTTCCCTGGTGGCGCAGTGGTTGAGAGTCCGCCTGCCGATGCAGGGGACACGGGTTCCTACATGCCACGGAGCGGCTGGTCCCGTGAGCCACGGCCGCTGAGCCTGCGCGTCAGAGCCTGTGCTCCGCAACGGGAGAGGCCACAACAGTGAGAGGCCCGCGTACGGAAAAAACTGCTGTCGCATAATTTAAATTGCAATTCAAACCATTCAAGTCATTCCGATCATTTCCAATTACCTTTTGACTTTTAGAAACTGTTGGTGTAATCATCTATATGCTACAGCTATCCCTGGCTAAACAATGCCCCACATGCTGTCTAAACCACAATATGATGCAAGAAACCACACCGGTATATGTATAGCTGATTCACTTTGCTGTAGAGCAGAAACTAGCATAGCATTTTTAATCAACTGTACTCCACTAAAAATTAAAAAAAGAAAAGAAAAGAAACGACGCCAATTTTTTTTTTTTTTTTCCCAGAACGCGGACCTCTCATTGCCGCGGCCTCTCCCGTTGCGGGGCACAGGCTCCGGACGCGCAGGCCCAGCGGCCACGGTCCACGGGCCCAGCCGCTCCCCAGCACGTGGGATCCTCCCGGACCGGGGCACGAACCCGCGTCCCCTGCATCGGCAGGCGGACTCTCAACCACCGCGCCACCAGGGAAGCCCCACGCCAAATTCTTGTAACAACAAGCCATGAGCTCCCCAGCTCCTTATGCTTGTTGCATCCAGAAAGATCAGTAAAAATATTGAGCATGGTGATCAGGTATGCTCCTGGACGCCAGAGCCTGGATCAAGGTTGGAAAGCACCCGCGCCAAAAACAGTGCCACCAACACCACCTACCCTACCACCCCATCCAATTTTGGGCCACTCTGGAGCAGAGGAGAAGTGCTGCATCTCTACAACCGTCACTACCAGCATGAGTTCCCTCTGCTGCCTCAACACCCCTGGGGGTCAGCTGCATCCACACCACAATGCTCCTAAGCCCTATCACTCGCCTCCACCAGGCAACAGTAACAGGTAATTCTCAACAAGTAGAGAATTTCCCTTTACTGGCTAGTACAGAAGTACTTTAGTATTTAAAAAACAGGTTTGACAATACAGCTATGCACCAACTGAAAACCAGCCCTGAGGATTACCAATATGGAATAATAACACTATGTTGAAACATTTTTGAAATAAATGAACCATTAAACTGACCATCTGGAAGATAGTATGGAGGGTTATCCAAAAGGTATCCATTAAAAAAACTTCAATTTATAAGTTATTAGGACATAGTAACAAACTTGCTCCAATTAGTGTCTATCCTCCAAAATCTACCCTCCACCAGCCAGATATAATTTAGATCCCTTCTGAAGGAGAGAATGTCATAATTTAAAAATGGGAAGTAGATCATGGACCTTTTCTTGGCTACACTATGCCAAAGCTTACTGGTTTCAGAGGGGACCACAAATCAAACTCGTTCCATACACCAGTAGAGAGGTAGATAGTTGCGCCCCAGGGACACCCCTTTATGCCACCCACTCTGGCTTCCCTTTATCTCCTATCCCACCAGGCCACTGTTGCTGCCACCCACCACCTCATGCAGGCACCTCTCCCCACTCAGGAGATCTCACCCAACTTGAGCTCCCTCACCCAGGCCTGGTAGCGCTCTCCTCCCTGCATGGACACCTATCTTGCTTAGCCCCACCTAGATGCTCTTCCACTGAATTATTCAGTAAAGTAGGAAGGAAGCAGAGTCCTTATAATTTTAAATGTACTTGGGAAATACCTCAAGGAACTTTTGGGAGGTTCACTCCCATTGCTTTATCATCAGCTTGCATAGTTCTCTTGGCATTCTATTGAAAACAATACTTTCATGGTTCCTCCTAAGCCCTGGACAAAGTAAATGAATTTTTCTTTCTCTTTACCTGTTGCCTTGAATCTACCCAGAGAGACCTCCCATTTGCTCCCTTTGAACAATGCCCCTTTTAACATTAAATATCCTTTTACATGGTCTCATGTACCTAAAATGTCTTCTCCCACACCAGTTTGCTTAATGAGTACCATCACCAATTTAAAGCACACCCTGGAAGCCCACCTACTGGCAGAAGGATCCTAAACAAGTACAAAGAAAGTGAGCACTTAACTCTGACAATTCAGAAAACAAAAGATGCTGACCTCGGTCACTAATAGAAATATTGGAGCAATCCTGTCACATCTGGCCTACTACTTAATGTTTCTGCTTTTCTTTTTTCCAGTAAAGAACAACTTCAGAGCCTCAATTTTTTATTCTTGAAATGATAACTAATACTTAACTCACCTAATTTGTTGAGAAGATCAAATAAGGTAATGTGGAAGTGATTTTTATCCATTAAATAATCACATAAATATGATTAGTTAATATTATTATTTCCTTTCTCAAATACTACTGTGGTCCCAAATTGTCAAATTTTAGAATATTCAGAAAATGTGTGCCCCGCTGCATTTGTGAATGACTAGTGATGCAACTTAGGAATCTCAGAAGTATTTTCAATCAGAAAAAATAAGTACACTAACCTCAATGAAAGTCTAGCTCTCAGCAACCTTTAATTCACCTGTTCATTCATCCATTCATTCAATAAATATTTACTGAATACCTACTATTTTCAAGGCACTCTTCTGAGTGCTAGTTAATAAACAGTAAACAAAATAGAGCCCCTCCCTTCACGAGCTTCCGTTCAAATGGGAGGAGACAGGCAACTGACAGTCAATTAGCATGTTAGGTAGTGGTAAAGACTATGACAAATAAAGCAGGGTAAGGGGTTAGAGAGTGTCTAAAGAAAGTGGTCAGGGAAGGCTTGTCTGAGGAGGAGACATGTGAGTGGAGATTCGAAGGAAGTGAGCGACAAAACCATGTAGACACCTGAAGGAAGAGCATTCCAAGCTGAGCTGCACAAGAACATCAAAGGCCCTGGGGCTGGGACATACTTCGCATGTTGAGAAATGGCAAGGTGGCCAGCATGCCAGGAGAGCAGTGTGTGGGGGGAGATCAATAAGGGATGAGGTGGGATAGGTACACACAGGCAGATGATGTATGGCCTTGGAAACCGTGCTAAGGAACTTAGATTTGATAGTGGGTGTGATGGGAGGGTTGTGAGCAAGCAAATAACATGTCGCCAGTTTTATGTTTTGATGGGATTACACAAGAAACTGCATGATCTGTATGTCTTCTGTACTTCTTTAATATTTGTATTTTTTTTTAACTATTTACATCCTCTACTCTGTTGTGACAAATGCTGCTTTCAGATTGAGTAAAATGGATTCTGATAATTGAATATTGGATTTGGTGACATGGAGGCCACCAGTGATCTTGACAAAGGAAGTTCCTGAGGAGAACTGAGGGGCAAACAGCCTAATTGAAGTCAAGGGAAAATTGAAGCAGATGATTGTAGAGACAGCAAGTACAAATTTCTAAGTTTGCTAAAAATGGAGCAAAAGTGAAACTGAGCCTGAGGGGTCAAGAAAGGAGATGTTCCATTCTGTGTGTATTTTGATGGGGAAAACCTAGTAGAAAAGACTTTTTTAAAAAAATGATGATCTAGGAAAGGGGAGGGTATTTGAAAGAAGTAAACCTATGAGAGAAGTGAAAAAGGAAAAGATTTAGTCTGCAAAGGAGGAAAAGTTGGCACTAGATAGTAGCAGGAACAGTACATCTTTTAATATGAAGGAAGGAAAGAAAAATATGTGGGGTACAGAGGTAAAAAGGTTGGTAGACTTAGTGATAAGAAGATACAGTTTTCTGGTGGCTTATATAAAAGCAAGAAAGCTGAGGGGGTGAACATGGGGAGGGAAATCTGGAGGCTTGAAGCGAGAGAAAGTATAAAATAATTGTGCTGAATGGCAACTTTGTCTTCCTAGCGCCCTTATTTTCTAAATCATTCTTGACTACTTCGTATTGTAAGCTTTTAGAGGACAAGAAGCTACACTTACCTTGTTTTTTTCTGTATTTAGAAGAGTCATATACAAGGAAGAGATGCATAATATGTAAAGGAGTAGTTGCTATGATGCTGGATGGCCAGGACATTAAAGTTTGCCTAACTGGAGTCTTTGGGGGGGGGGGACACAAAAATATGTGACCTTGATTAATTATGAAACAATATGTCACATTTTGGGCAAAAAGAAATAGAAGCATAAGCAGTATATACCACACACTCAAAAACTCAACAAGCATATACTCACTCATCAGGTGTTTTTAATCCTCTAAGAGTTCAGGGGTATTACAATGATTACTTTTATTTAAATCACACTGACAGGCTGAGCACCTGGTTACTTCAGTCACCTAATTAAGCTTACATCTCAGTATTACCACTTAGCTTACTTTCTATTTTATGATCTGAAAATGAATCTTATAAGGTCAAAAATTCAAATGCACCTGTTGTGGTTTTTTAACTTCATTTGACATTTTTTTTTTTAACCTACTGAAGGGAATGCTTGCCAAAATCAGTTTCCTGATTATTCTCCCTGAACTTGGGTGTGGCCAGCCTACACTACCAGCAGCATTACATCTACCTAATTAGAGAACAATAAAGTTGACCTTTGAAAATAAATGCACATGTCAAATATCAGAAAATGTTTTTTCTTCACCTATTTTTAAGGGTAACATTTGTTACTTACGTGTATAAATATTACAATTTGGGATTACCCAATCTTCAATAGAATGAGAGCTAAGAATAAATGAACGTTTGAAAATATTTTCACCAGAAAATGAGACTAAATACAATTGTACATATTTTCTACAATTCTGTTTAGCCTCATTTTCTGGTGAAATTTAAGTTCAGCCTCATTTATTAACACTCATGTAAAGAAACTTGAAAGTCAACTAACTGTAATATTTTCGTGTTTTGTGGTACAGGTTACCTCCACTTGTTCATCTGTTAATACTTCTCCAACAACTTAAAGCTTTCTTATGAAGGATTGTTGTGAATACTGATATCGGCACATGTCTAAAAGGTTCCCAGGTGGACAGCTCTCCTCCATGTCAGCATAAGTCTGGTTTTCCAATCTCTGGGCTAGATGCAGTTGTTCTTGTTTAAAAGGGCAGTGCACGCTGAGGATGTATTTACCCAAGATAGCATTTAACAAATTTGCTGATTTGCTTGTCTGTATCCCCCCTCTAGACAATAAACTGTGGGATCAGGGACTGTGTCCATCTAGCTCTTCTTTGACTTCTCAACCTGACACATAGTTAGAGGTCAATAAAATACATGTTGAATCAATGAAAGTCCCAGCACTTTGGAAAGCGGTTATGAAGCCTTCCACAGCAAACGCCACTTACCTGTGAGATCCAGAGTTCTGTCCACAAAGACCACTGATGCCCTGCCTGTGGCGGTCTTCCTCCTGTTCTTGGCGGGAGCAAAATTGGCCAGATCTGCAGCGATGATCCGACTGAGGGAACCTACAGCAAAACACTCCTCCCGTACCCCTAAATGCTCACACAGGGAACTGAGGCCGGACACCAGGCACCTAATCGTCAGCAGCAGCTCAGGGGTTAGGGTAGTGGCATCCACCTCAGCCAGGTTTCCCAGCCTCCTCTTGTCCGATCGGGCACGGTTGAGGATATGCACATCCTGGGGTAATAGTGGGAAAAGGGAAGCAAAAGCTGGAGTCAAGGCAAGGTGGGGAGCAGCACATGCGAGTAACAACGGGACGTGCAGCACCTCAGCCGTGTAGTTCATGTTGCCCATCCACTCACACAGCTTCTCCTCCAGTTGCTCGAACACTGGCTGCTGCCCTTCCAGCTCAGCCGCCGCCGCCGGCGGCACGTGATTGGCCGTGAGGTGGACTGCGTGATTCACAGCCGTGACCACCACACAATACTGGAAGTGACTGCGGCAGATGATGTCCCGTAGGGTCTCCACGGTCCGGCCTTTCAGCAGGCAACTCAACACAAACACCGCTTTGGGCTGCTCGGCTCCGCCACCAACTGCGGCGGGCTCGAACTCCCGCAGGTAACACGCAGAGTTCCCCACCGCCTCCAGCAGCCGTGAGGACCCGCAGCCCCAGTGCAGGCTCTCGGCGCAGGCGACGTCCAGGTAGACCACGGCCCGTTTCACTTTGGCCAGGACCTGCTCCCAGGCTTGCTGGGTGAAGGTCAGCACGCCTGGGGTGCTCATGGTGGGGATTCGCAGACTCAGGGCACCGAGCGCAGGAACTTCTCTCAGAGCTCACAGCTTCCGGGAATTGGGCTCCCGGAGACATTGACAGTCAACACAGTACACGTGGGACGGCCTCCGACTCATCCAGTGTGGGCGCATAGTAATGACGTTACGGAGCGTGATTGGCTAGCGGGGAGACGTCGCGGAAGAATGGTGAGGGCTGGGAATAAACGGGCGGGGCTCGGAGGCTCCCGGGTGCCTCGAAAGTTCGGGGAAGTGGAAAGAAGCTGCCTAAGAGAGAGCTGAGGGATTTTCTTTTCGTCTCCCTCTCTGCTCGGATTATCTTCGCTGCTCCTTGAGAAATCTCAGGAATGATAAATCCTAATTCTAAATATGATATTTTCCTTGGATCTGAACGCATTTCTTTAAAAGTGATGTGTTGCCCAGCAAAACTAAGAGCAGCCAGAGAAGATAAAAACAACCAACTGCTGTGTGATGTTTCTTAGTTTATACATTACTATCACATACATTATTGGACACAAACCTCTAACAGACAACGGTTTCTCTCACTTTCTCCATCTTCCTTCCCTCATCTCATTGGCACTAAATCTTGATCCACTTCAAAAATCTAGAATCCAGCCCTTTCTCCTCATCTATCCTTCCTCTCACTGCCTTAATCCACTGTCTTCGGTCAACTGAACAATAGCAGTGACCCTCCCCCCGCCATCATTTCCCAGTTTTCCATCTCTTCTCCCTTCCATTCAGTTTGCTTCCTAGTAAACTAAGCTTGTTCAACCATTTTTCTGCTTAAAATCCTCTCCTGGCCCAGTTGCCTACAGAATACAGCCAGATGCGTTATGGCTCCAAAAACCTTCATGATTTCTCTATTTCTCTCCAGCTATCCCAGCTTAGAACATTAAACAGCTGCACAATGAAGTCAACAGATTGAGCCCAAAATGTTTTACAGGTTCAGTTCATTCAATCACTATTTATAAAGCACTTATTAAGTGTAATCACTGAGTTAGGCTCCAAAATACAGTGGTTAATAAGATATATTACCTGATCCATGAAAAATTTACACCTCTGCTAAGTACTTGCCATATCTGGGGTAAGTTTTAACATACCTGTTTTCCTTAACATATCTGTTCTGCTAGATGGTGCGCTAGAAGCTTGGTATCCCCAACACTAGAAAATAACAGGTGTTCAATAAATGTTTGTTGAATAAATGCTCAGTTCATATCAGTATAATAAATAATATATTCAACCAACTTTTAATGGACATGTACAATATTCCAGACACCGTGTTGGACACTGAGGATATAAATAGAAGTAAGCCACAGTCTTGCCTTCAGAAGAATCTGAAATAAAAGAACCCACACATGTAAAGCAAGCAAATGCAATAAAACATTACAGAAGCAATGTTTTTAATTTTTTGTTTGTTTGTTTGTTTTGCTGCACCATGCAGCATGCAGGATCTTAGTTCCCCAACCAGGGGTCGAACCCCTGGACCAGAGCCCCCTACATTGGGAGCACAGAGTCTTAACCCCTGGACCTCCAGTGAAGTCCCAGAGCAACGTTTTTATAAAAAAAAAAAAATGTTCAAGAGTTATAAAGTGGGAAAAATAAACTCTGACTAAGTGAAGCAAAAAGGGAAGCGGTCAGAAGAAGTTTCATATAGGACATAAGTTTTGAGTTGCCTTCAAAGAAAACCAGGTGTTCACCAGGTGTACAGGATGGGGAGGAGCATTCCTGGCAGCAGAGCAAAGAGTGCAGCATGGGGCTTCCCTGGTGGCACCGTGGTTGAGAGTCTGCCTGCCGATGCAGGGGACACGGGTTCGTGCCCTGGTCCGGGAGGATCCCACATGCCACGGAGCAGCTGGGCCCATGAGCCATGGCCGCTGAGCCTGCACGTCCGGAGCCTGTGCTCCACAATGGGAGAGGCCACAACAGTGAGAGGCCTGCGTACCACAAAAAAAAAAAAAAAAAAAAAAAGAGTGCAGCATGAACAAAGGTATAGAAGTATGAAACCTTACAGCATGTTCTCTGGAGCTACAAATGGTTTAGTATAGCTTGAATGTACTGTTTGAAGAGAGGCCCATGAAGAAATAGGAGCTAGGAACTAGAAAAGAAGGGGGCAAGTTTCAAAAAGAATAGAGTGGTCAACAGTAGTGAGTGACAGAAAAGGGAAAAGTGAGATGGAATCTGAAAAAAAAAAGTTGGCAGAATATGAAATTAGGTTCAAAGAAAGTAACTTGGCCCCTAAAATTCAAGGAGGGAACAGTTCTAGGATATAATGAGATCCATAGTGTGGCCCTAAATGCAGACTGCTGATGTGGATGAATGGAGATTGTTGAATAGTTAGATTCTAGGAGATCAAAAAACAGATGAGCAGAATGTGCAAGTTACTTGTTATGATGCCAAGTGGTAAAGGAACGGAAGACTGTGTACCAGACCCCAACATCATCTGTGAATAAGGGGAAATGAAGAGAGAGAGGCAGAGGTGGTTAATAAGGAGGTATGCACTGGCAAGGAGGAGGATTTTCAAAAGAAAGTGGCACCACAACAGTCTGGTAGTGGCCCACCAGAGCAAAGGAAATGGCAATACTTCCTCCAGGCTCCATAGTACAACTGGGTGAAGAAAACTGGTGGGTCTACAGTAGAGAAGGATGAGGATGATGTGCTGTCCCTGGAGGGAAGTTAGATTTCAGTTTCAGTGAATGAGTAGAGACATCTCTGCTAAAATACTGACATGTATACATAATGGACATGTGGGACATGTATATATAATGGAACAAAGTTAGGGACTGAGAGTTAGATACAGAGTTGGAATTCAGGCCTGAAGAAACTGGGAGGGGATAAGCATAGAGTATGTAAGGGAATGACACTTAAAGAGTTGACAAAAAGTGACTCAGAATGAGGAAATGTGGGGGACTGCATAAAGTTGGGCAATACACAACCTGTACAGCCACATGCCACCCAAAGGGCTGCCAGATCATGAAGGGGCTTATAGATCACGTGGTAGGAAGTTTGGATTTTATTTTATGTGTAACAGGAAACTATTGAAGGGTTTGTGTTACGTGAATTGCAGTGGAGATGGAGAGAAGTAGACAGTGGAGATGGAGAGAAGTAGACAGATTTGGGATATATTTTGTAGGAAGAAGTAACAGGTCTTGCTAATGGATTTTTATAGGCGTGAGAGGGACTCAAGAGGGAAAGAGGGGAATCAAGGATGATTCCTTAGGTTTCGGCTGAACAACTGGTTGGATGGTGGTTATTCATAATACGATGGAGAAGCTTGGGAGAGACTGGAAGTGGGATAGGACAGGTTTGGGAAGGGAATTCACAAGTTCTGTTTTGGGCATAAGTTTCAGATGCCTATTAAATACCCAAGAGAGGCATCAGGTGAAGCATCTGAGTGAGCAGCTTGTCCTGAGCTTAACGATAAATTAAGAATGCAGACAGAAAATTGAGAGTCATAGATATATATCACATAGACAGTATTAAAAGTCTTGGGGTTGGATGAAATAACCTTGGGGGACAGGGTAGACAGAAAAGAGAAGAAAACCCAGGAAAAAATTGATTTCTTCATCTCAGACATCATGGCAGAGTTAGAAGAATTCTTGCTAAAATTGCATGCTTAAGACCATCAGATGTACCTTATTTAAATGTGATTTGTACTTTTCTGCTCAAAATAGCTAGCAATTATTTTCTATTCTCATAAAATCAAGCCTATCTCCATCTCATTTCTAAGTCCTCTCTGTTCATGATCAACACTTAAGGATTTACTAAGCACTTCCCATTTGCTTGATATTGTAAGAGAGAATCTGGTGAACAAAAAAATTTTGTTTTCACCCTTAAAGAATGTGAAGTTTACATAGCAGTGTAGATGTGAATAGATGATACAATTGCCAGAAACAACTAGCAACATAGAATTTAGTGTTAACATATATCAGAATGCAGAGGAAGATGGATAATTGAGGTTTAATTCCTTGTTGTGGTATCTAGAGACAAAGGAAAACTCTACACATGTGCAGTTTCTCAGGATGTTCAAAGGACAAAAGGCCTAAACCATAACATATGTTGAAGAAAATAATCAATAAACAATTTATAATAGCATAGCAAAGAGTTTTATTTGCCAGACTGAGGACTATAGCCTGGAAGACAGCCTCTCAGATAATTCTGAGGAACTGCTCCGGAGAAGCATAGTCTTCAGCACAATTTTATGTCTTATCAGAAGAAAGAACATCAAACAAGTCAGGGATACATTCTTACGTGGTTTCAAAAAAGAGAAAAAAGATCAGCAGGTACACAGCGAATAGTATGGCCTTGGCACCTGGAAAGTTAGTCTTATCATTGAAGGAGTACCAGCTCTGGTGTCCCAGGAAAGGAGGCATTTAATATTATTTATTTATTTGTTTACTTACTTACTTACTTATTTACTTATTACTTTTTGGCTGCATGGCATGAGGGATCTTAGTTCCCTGACCAGGGATCAAACCCACGCCCCTGGCAGTGGAAGCGCAAAGTCTTAACCCCTGGACCACCAGGGAAGTCCCTAATCTTTATTTTTAACATGGACATTCTTTACTTCTGGTCAACGTGCCCTTTTCTTTCATAATTAAAGAAGAGGTACAAAGTATGTTTCATAGGCCACAAACAGGCTAGTTAGCATAAAATTCAAGTTAACTCACGGATAAACCAGAATGACTTCCCCCTACCTCAATATATGAAAACTTCTTTTACCAGTCACCTCTAATTTGTCAAATGCTTTAACGTTTGAAACTTCATTTTACCTTTGTTATCCTTCCAAGAAGTGGGTATAAAATGCTATTTTAATATATCAATTTACTGATAAGGAAAGTGAGAAACATTGAAATGACATAACTAAAGCTGGCAGCGAATAGTATAGTCGAGCCTAAATGCCGTATCTATTCAAAACACATCTATGTGTACTTACTATCTACTAAATACTGAGCAAGGCACCTTTATTTGATCTTTACCTCCTGTCATCATTTTAATCATCATCTACTGAGCATTCCCTTTCAGTACTTCTCAGAGATAGATACATTAAAACTGTTGCTTTTTTGTTTTCGGCTTTTTTTTTTTTGCCAAGAACCAGCAGATCTCTCTCACACACACACCAACACAGACACACAGACACACACACAATGGAAAACAAATATCAGAATATATGGAGTATCGTAGTTTGATAAGGTCATAATTTTATATAATATCTTCAAGCTACCTGTCTTTGAAGTCTCCCCTGGTGGGAGATAAAGATACCTTTAACTAAGGAAGTCTAACCAGGCAAAGAACTCAGTTTGGAAGCAAGGAAGGAAGAGGTTTTTTAAGAGTGGTTATTAGTGATTTATGGGCTTCTCTGCTTGTGAAAATCTTCATTTTCAAAGCTTAGCTCAAATGCTACCTCCACCATGAAGGCAATTCTGATGCATCAATTATTATTCATCAATTCTTCAGTTTAAGTAATGCCTTGAAAGACAAGCTCATTTCAGGCAGCTGAAAGGAGAAAGAGGCTCTTCAGCAAAAGGCAGTTTGTTCTCCCATGAAACCATCATTACAGACTCATAGAATGATAAATAGAAACATAAACAGACAGGAATGTGAGTGAATGCCTTATGACACTCTCGAGCAGAATGTAAAATCTTCACTTTGTTACTGTCAGTAGAGGCCAAGAAGATCTCCTAAGTGCTAGGCAACACACCAGGAATTAGAACGACATATAAGAAGATGCCCTGTTTGAGGGAGGATTTGGTGAAGTCTTAGGAAAACAGATACGTAGTCAAATAATTACTATATGATGTCATAGACACATGCCACGGAATCAGCATACTGTGCAGAAAGGAATGATTAGCTCTGCACTACCCACTCCAGAATAACTCTAATCTCATCTACATATCCTCTCTCCCTCACTCCACTCCAGCTACATTTGGGGTTCTTTGAATGCTCCAAGTACGCTTCTGCCTCAGGGTTTTTGCACTTCCTATTCTCTCCACCTGATAGGGCTTCTCCCAGAAATCCACAACGGTTTACTTCTTTCCATTCAGGTCTCTACTTTTGAACCACCTCATTAGAGTGGCTTTCCCCGACCACTTGATATGGAATTGCATCCTATCCCTCTTCATCACTTTGCTCGGGGTCCCCCTTTCCTGCTTACCCTACTTTATAATCCTTATCACTATCTGACATACTGTACATTTATATGTTTATTGTCTGTCTCCCTTTCATTAGAATGAAAGCTTCACGGGAGGAAGGACTTTGTTTTACTCATTGCTGAATCTACATAGTTTAGAAGAGTCCTTGGCACTTGGTAGGCCCTCCATAAGTATTTATAGAATAAATAAAGAAATGGGGTTCAGGAAAGATTTCAAAAGTTGACTATATCTCAACAGACTTCAGAAATACACAAGGGATTATCTATCCCCTTCAGATAAGGGAGGCTGAGAATAGCAATAGAGGAATGTTCAAAGGTTAGGGAGATTAAAACCACATGATTTGTTTAAATAGCATGAGATGGTGTGGCATTGGTGGTGTAAAAACACTTTGTGCTTCTATTAAGACCCACCTTTCCCTTGTAAGTGAGTTAATTGTTTACCACCCTTCTGCCTTTCTCAATAAATTGAGAGCTCTCAAGGGCAGGGGCTGTGCTTTACTCATACTTTTATTTCCTAAGTTCTTAAACAGCAGATATTCAATAATTGTTAAATAAATAAATGAAAAAATATGATGAAGCACTTAAAAAATGAACATAGTTTGACATACACAAATATGGAAAGGACCTCCAAGACACTGCTGAGAAAAAAAAAAACAACCAAACCAACCAATCAAATAAACAAATCTACACAATTATACATACAATATTGTACCCCTTAAGACTCATTCATCTCAGGTTCTTTCACCAAAACAATACACGTGTAGCAAATATGTATAAAATTTCATAATGCTGCACATGAACAGAAAAACAAGGGCTACTTCTGGAAAGGAGGGTAGTGGATGAGAAGGTCTTTGACTTTTTGACAAAGAGAATGCATTATTCATTTTTTAGTTTGGCTTTTGTTTGCTGTTAAAATTAATTTTTCAGGAAAGTGGGCATGAATTATGATTTCTTCTCTAATGAGAAACAGGGACTGATAAGGCGATTCTGGATCAAGTCTGATACACATAAAGAATGAAACAAGGCCTTCCGGAAGATTTTAAAAAAACAAAACGAGAAAGCAAGCATCACACGCAGAAAGTAACGACGGTGCACTCTCCAGCAAAAGCAATACAGGTTATCAGAAGGAACGTTGGGGGAGGGGAATCGTAGCCTACGTAAGACGTCACGGGAGAAAGCCACGCTAAAAGGCAAGCGAGATCCCGTGGAGGCGGGGCCAACTACGGTGCGCAGGCGCAACCAGGCTCAGGTGGCCGCCGCCGCGGAAGCGAAGCCACCTAGAGACTCCGCGCTGCTTGGGTGCTGCTGCGCGGGCGCGGGCGGAGCGGCGCCGGAGCCGTGTTCTTTGCCGCCTCCGCCGCCGGGGCCACCTACCCTGGATTTGAGTCTCGCGCCTTCTTCGTTCACTCGCCGGCGGGTTCGCGCCCCTCTCGAGACCCCGGGCAGCGAGGCTGGGGAAGGGTTGGAGGGGGCTGTTGATCGCCGCCTTTAAGTTGTGCTCGGGGCGGCCATGTCGGCCGGCGAGGTCGAGCGCCTAGTGTCGGAGCTGAGCGGCGGGACCGGAGGGGATGAGGAGGAAGAGTGGCTCTATGGCGGTACGGAACTTCCTGTCCCTTCTTTCTCTCCCGGGTTCTCTCAGGCCTCCCTTCCCGGCCCGCAAACGGCCGGCGTCCTGGGGCCCTCTCGCCGCCGCCTGGGGCCTCTTGCATGGAGCCTCGTGCGGCCTGACTTAGGCCGAGCTCGGCGTGCGCGTCCCCCGCCCCCCTTGCCTCCTTCCGCCCAGCCCACGCCCCCAACACGCACCCACCAGGTGGCGGCTGGGACCCCGCTGGGCAGGAGGCTAGGGGCTGGGCCCCCAGCCTCGCCGTCCACTCCGCCCAGGCTTCTCGGCCGCCTCGCCTCTGTGCGCTTTTCCTCTTGTTTTCTTATATCGATTCTAAGCTGTGTTGGTGTGTCTCTTCTTGCCCCTTGACTGTGGGATGCCCTTCCTGTCCCAGGAACAGTCATTCTGTAATAATAGCTAAATAAAGTTGATGCTGTAAAACTAACGTCTTGTTTCTTGATGGTCAGTTTGTATGGAATGCACCTGCAAGGGTACCTCCTTGTGTGAAAGTCGTGCTTTAAAAATAATTAATTAAAAGAGAGAGAGAGAAAGAAAGAGATGGAATACATTATGGCCCATAAAGAAAACCCCGAATGTCTCCTGTATTAAGGTGAAGTTTTTCTTTTTTAAGAGACTGCGTTTTAACCCACATAGAAGTACCTCATGTCCCTTAGGCTTATGGTTTTCAGTATCACTTCGTGTATATCTTTTTCATGAAATAAGTTTACTGCATCTTTTACTTCCCCCTTGAAAGGGACATCTGGCTTTTAACTTCCATGAAGTCACAGTCCCTTCTTGTCTGTTGCCGGTACTAGATTTGAAAGTTAATGTTTGTTCCTTGCCTAAAATGCGTATTCTTGATTGTCTTTAGGATAGTTTAGTAAAAGTGCACGTTTGGGCACCACGCAGCTCCTTGATAATGTGACTTCGACAAACTTTGATTTTGATAAACTTGTAAAATACGTTGTCTTTGGCGGCAAGATTTAGCATTCGTAGTACTGTTTGAAATGTAAATGTATAGGGTTTCTTTTACAAAGGTCTAGAAATCTGTAGTACTTCTTAAGTTTATTTTTATAGAAGTAAAGTCTGATTTTTTTATTTCTTTATTTTTCATAAAAGACATATCTTGTTAAGTCATTATAAGGTGATCTAACTTTGGATGTGCTTATAGGCCCATGGGACGTGCATGTGCACAGTGATTTGGCAAAGGACCTAGGTTAGTGCTTGTGATGATCACTTCAGATTTTCATAATACTGGTTTCTTTAAGAGTGGTTTGTTTGTTAATTTTATTTATTTATTTATGTATTTTTTTTGGTAGATGAAAATGAAGTTGAAAGGCCAGAAGAAGAAAATGCCAGGTTAGTGAAATTTCTTGTTGATGCTTTTGCAGATTGTGCGGTACAGTGCTTCTGTCAGCAGATTGTCAGAATTATTTTGTTATAATCATTGGTTTGATTACATTTTGACAAAGATAGCAAGACACTGAGTCCTTTATAGTTTATTACTATTTCAGGACGTAGTCTTGTACCAATTCTGTTTATTTGCTAGTAGCCCAGGGGACAAAATGTTTTTGAAGTAAGGGTTTGGATATTTTTCACTATTAAGTAACTTTGTACTCTTAAATGAGCTCAATAATGGAGTATACAGTATAACCATCAGACTACTAAGAAAAAAAAGTTTTAACTTAAAAATTTTTTAAAAATAAAGAATTCCTTGGGTAACTACTTTTACAACTTAATATTTTTGATGGTGTAATGCATTGTGGTTATAATTTCAATGTTTCGTATTTATTTAAAATTCGAAGTGGAATTAATGAATTTGTTATAAGATTGATTGCCTTTGTTAGATTACTAGAAAGGTCTGAGTATCATTTACAGAACATATCAGGGAGCCAGAAACTTATTCTAAATTTCAGAATAGCTCATGGGTACAAGTACATGGATATGCTGACATCACTGACCAGATGCCTTAGTGTCTTATAGTGGGGGAGGCGTGATTACAAAAAGGACTTTTAAAGAATATTTGGGTTTAAAAAGAGGGGGAAATACGACTTCACACCCACTAGGATGGCTGTAATCAAAAAGACAGATAGTTAACAGGTGCTTGTGAAGATACGGAGAAATTGGAACCCTTATACACTGATGGTAAGATTGTAAAATGGTGCAACTATTATGGAAAACAGTCTGATAGTTCCTCTAAAGGTTAAACGTAGAGCTACCATATATAGCAACATTATTCATAATAGCCAAAAAATGGAAATAACCCACGTGTCCATCAAATGGATAGATTTAGAAAAGTGGTATATCCATACAGTGAAATACTATTTGGCAGTAAAAAGAAATGAAGTACTAATAGTGTTACAACATGGATGAACCTTGAAAACATGCTAAATGAAAGAAGCCGGTCACAAAGAACTACATATTGTGTTTCTTATTATATTAGATGTACACAATAGGTACATCCAAAGAGACAGAAAGTAGTAGTTACCAGGACAGGGGAAAATGGAGAGCGACTACAAATATATAAGGTTTCTTTTTGGGGTGATGAAAATGTTCTGGAATTAGATAGATAGACATACATACACTATTCTGTAAATATACTTAACCTTTCAGTTGTACACTTCAAATGAGTGGATTGTATGGTACAGGAATTGTATCTCAAAGCTGTTATTTTTTAAAAAGTTAATGGAGGGAAGAAGTGAGAAGTGGAAACAGCTCAGGGGGTGCTGAGATTATTGTTCCTTGCTTAAAAATACCCCTATAGGGCTTCCCTGGTGGCGCAGTGGTTGAGAGTCCGCCTGCCGATGCAGGGGACGCGGGTTCGTGCCCCGGTCCGGGAAGATCCCACATGCCATGGAGCGGCTGGCCCGTGAGCCATGGCCGCTGAGCCTGCGCGTCCGGAGCCTGTGCTCCACAATGGGAGATGCCACAACAGTGAGAGGCCCTTGTACCGCCAAAAAAAAAAAAAAAAAACCCTTTGTTGGAAGTTTTTTTTGGTTTTATTTATTTATTTATTCATTGCTGTATCATCTGAAATCTTGTCATTTAGGGTTTTTTGTTTTTGTCCGCCTTTGGTGGAATGCGGAACATCCCCCTGGGATCAAACCCCCGCCCCCTGCAGTGGAAGCTTGGAGTCTTAACCACTGGACCACTAGAGAAGCCCTTGTCATTTCGTTTTGAAATGGATATATCCAACCCAGTTCCTAACCCTACTCTTAGTTAACCACAGAGTTGGGATTTGTGTAGTTTAATAGTTATGAAAGTAATATTTCTTCATACCCTGATTTTTCAGTTGATCAAGAAATTAGTGATAACAATCAGATACACATTTTTGTGAACTAATTTTTATTTTACTTTGTTAATATTCTTAGATACAATTCTTGAAGCTTATTTTCTGATTAAATATTCCTTAATTCCTCAATACACAGCTTGATTAAATTGATTGGAGAGGAACCCTTCTCCCTTCCCTATGACTGTCAAAATGTCTTTATATTCCTTATTAACATTTTATTTGGAAAGCTGTTAAGTTTATTTCATCCAAAGGAAAAGATCTACCCTTAAAATGTTATTTTTCTAGATAAAGCTTATAATTTTATCATGTTTCTAGTGTTTTAATGGTGAAAGAGAATTAAAACTTTCAAAAGTCTATTGGGGAAGAGAGCTCTGCCAAACTGTGTTCTACTATCCAGTGCAGTACCTACTTCGTTGCCCTAACTGAGCCGAGTCTTTGCTATTAGAGTTTTCCCCAGCTTCTTTGTGATTGGCCCATTGTCAAAACTGTTCTTAACCATTGCACTGTGCTGTCTCTGATTGTCTTGTTTTATTTCAAAGTTGTGGCTAAACATACTGTTTTGTGACATAAAGAACAAGCTCAACTTACATCTGAGAAATGTACTGAATAATTATAATTGCATGTTGGGGGGGGGAGGGTCAAGGATTAGAACTATGAAAATTTAACAGATAAGTTTTCAGGTTTTGTCCTTCATTTTGCTTTGTTTGGAGATTGTGTTACAGAATACCACTATAGAGATTAAATTAGTTTATATAGAAACTGCTTGACAAAAAGTGAAGTTTAGAGATTAGCAGAAACCCAGTGAAAACAGCTTTGAACTATATCAACATCTGGACATTTTCCCTAGAAATGCTACTAAATAATTGTCAGTTGCCTTGTATTTCAATTTCTTCATCTATAAAATGAGGTTAATGGTTAATTCCCACTTTCAAAATCATAATTATTAAAAATATAAGGAACCATTTGCACCGTGGTACTAGAAGTTTTATTTCATGGTTAATGGCCATATGCTTGAGTCTCTTGAGAATAAGTGTTTATTGTTATATGTCAATTTTGTTGTAACAGGGCAAATTCAAGTATTAACTGGCTTTAAAAAAGTAATTATTTTTTAATGCATCAAAATTAGGTCTGGAGCGCCTTAGTGTCAAATTGGAAGGCAGTCTTTACATGAAAGTAAACTTTTTTTTAAATCTTAAAATTTGTTTTTTATACAACAAAGGACATATATCTAATAAGACAGGTGAAACAGAAAACTAGGAAGAAGCATGTGTGTTAACTCAGTACTGAGTTAACGTCATCATACTGCACATCTGAGTTCCTTGGGCACCAGGGAAAAGAGGAAACTGTGTGTTACATAGCCCTTGGCAATTCCTAGAGTACCTTGAAGTTCAGTGTAGTTTTAGGATAAATAAAATTGATTAAGTATGATGCATATTTTAAAAATGTAAAAACTCAAATTATACCCCACCGTCAAATTGCAAATTTGGCATCGTTAACAAATTGTGGAGGCAGTTCCATTCTACTTCCAGTGTTGAGTGTAAACGTTTTATGTAGGGCATTAGGAATAGCAGAATAGGACAGGCAGTTCTTTTTTCGTCTCTGGTGGAGACAGTAATTTCAGGAAACTATCAGACATAGATTAAAAATACTAGTATGCTTCGTCTGTACTTCAGAAAAATAATACCAGTTGTGTACTTATTTTTGTTGTTTGTAGTGCTAACCCTCCATCGGGAATTGAAGATGAAACTCCTGAAAATGGCGTACCTAAACCGGTAACATAAGGCTTTGAGATCTGGTTACTTATCTGTTTAAAATCTTTATCAATAGCTTCCCGTTCAGTTAGGAAGAAAACCAGAATTTAACATGAGTGCCAATATTTTGCATAATCGGGCCCCTTTTGTATCTCCTGTGTCATCTGGTGCCGTCAAAAAAGTGTAACCATGAGAAGAAATAGTGGGAGGAGAGTTCAGATGAAATGGGGCATGTGCAAAGGCTTGATGTTTGTTGCTACCAAGGAACCCAGTGGTCATAGGTCAATTCGATAGATCATAGTGAGCCTGGTTTTCAAAGCAGACATAGAGTTTTTCAACTCAAATTTGTCAAGTTTTTTAGCAAAAATTACTGTTTATATAAATGACAGTCTGACCTCATGCCTGTTAAAAGTGATATTTTGGGGGGTGAACAAATCATCGGTCCCATGAATATTTTAATGTTTTAATCTTGTAAAAAGAAGGAAATTCTTATTCTGCAAGCTTGAACTTGTATACAAAAAAGTATTTAGCCTTGGTGATCTACTTTTTAAATTTACTATTATGTGACTAAGCACAGAACAGCCTTTTAGAGCCAAAATAAAGCTTTCATAAATGTCCCTACTTATAGAAACAAAGTATTCCCTCAATCATTTGCATGCAGGACCTTTTCTATGTGTACATGAATGTCAAGAATAAGTGAGCTGCTTTTTAACTATTTGATGCTTTTAATGGTGACACTGTGACCCTTAAAATTAGTTGTTTTCCTCTTACCTTCATGTTCTTTTTGCTAAGAATTCCTCAAATATTTTAAAAATATCTTCTAGGTATTTTAGTACATTGCCTTAGATCGTTTGTGCAAGAGGAGCAGTTATAAATAGTAGGAAAAAATACATGTGTTATTTACAAAAAGACAATGTTGAAAAAAAGGTTTACTTCACATTCTTATCCCTTTTTATCATTGCAAAACATCAAAGTTGTAAATGAGTTGAAGTAGGTAGTAGTACTATAACTTTTTCTCTAGAATTAGCTCAAAAAAGGCAAAATGGTTACCTTTTCAGTTATTTATATCAGACGTTGAAATGGATTATTGAGTGTATTTTGTGGTTGTTTATGTTGATATAGAAAGTGACAGAGACTGAAGACGATAGTGATAGCGACAGTGATGATGATGAGGATGATGTTCATGTCACTATAGGAGACATTAAAACGGGAGCACCACAGTATGGGTAAGTTATTTTTAAGTAACAACTGTGTGCTTAAGTCAAAGGTGGTGTGTCTATATCAAACAATTGGTGGTTGATTCCAATGTTTTTACATTTTTTCATCTTACCATGATATGATTTCACGTGATGAGTTGCTAAGACAGTAGGTAAAAGCTGTTGACACAAGAAAAAAAATATTTGTATCTATCTTTGGTGATGGATGTTAACTAAACTTATTGTAATCATTTTGGCAGTTTATATATATATCAAATCATTATGTTTTTTACCTAAAATTAATACAGTGTTATATGTCAATATATGTATACATCTCATGACTAAAAGGAATTTCACCATGAAAATATTTTTTTCTTAAACATAAAGTTAATTAGGTAAAGTTACATGGAACTTGTTTTTGATTCCTGAAATTGAAATGTTTTTACAAATGAATTGAGTGATACAGATTTTTTTTTTTTTTTTTGGGTGGTATGCAGGCCTCACTGTTGTGGCCTCTCCCGTCGCGGAGCACAGGCTCCGGACGCGCAGGCTCAGTGGCCATGGCTCACGGGCCCAGCCGCTCCACGGCATGTGGTATCCTCCCAGACCGGGGCTCGAACCTGCGTCCCCTGCATCGGCAGGCAGACTCTCAACCACTGTGCCACAAGGGAAGCCCCAGATTATTTTTTTTTAATTTATTTATTTGTTTATTTGGCTGCATTAGGTCTTAGTTGCGGCACGCGGGATCTTCTTTGAGGAGCATGGCCTCTTCGTTGCAGTACGCGGGCTTCTCTAGTTGCAGCATGCGGGCTTAGTAGCAGTGCGCGGGCTTAGTTGCCCTGTGGCATGTGGGATCTTAGTTCCCCTACCAGGGATACAACCTGCATCCCTTGCATTGGAAGGCAGATTCTTAACCACTGGACCACCAGGGAAGTCCCCAGATTCTTTAATTAGAATTAGAAAACCTTAATTTGCTGTTTACATCTATATTGTTCTTACATTTTATTACTTATCCAGACTTCAGTTTAGGTTTTTAATTTTTTTGTCCGATAAAAACAATATCAAAAGTATTTCTTTTTGCTTTTCATAGTGTATTTTTCAAGTGGTTAATTATCCTGTATGCTATTTATGCCAATAGGTTGTCTCAAAGTTTATAGTCTGTAAAGCTGGATCAAGTGAATGGCCTGTCATTGACTCATTGAGCACATAAAGAATCTTACAGAAAGATTGGAAGGGAATAAAGTACATATTGTGATTTTGTTATGGTGGTAGAATATGAGTTGACGTTTTCTCTATCCTTTTCAGATTGGATGTATGATGTGGTACTAGTGCGTTGGGAATATAAAGTAAACTTTTCATTAATTGCACTATAGTTCATTAAGTAGCCTTATCTGAAACGGACCAATATATACATAAATCCTTTTGAATTGTTTATTTCTTCAGTAGAGAAATTTTTTCAAAAGTTATTTCAAGAAGCTTAAAGATCATTCAGTTGTCATAATCAGTTTTGCATTATAATAATGACTGCTGATGTAATTTTAAGACCCTAGCAACTTTTTTAGGGAGCAGGTTTGAGAAGAGACTAAATTATTCAAGTTAGGATAACTCTTGATGTTCTCCTCATCCCCACTTAAAGTAAATAATTAGTGTTGAGCTATGATATTAGTAAGCCTTTATGCTAATAGGCCTTTATCTGTCTGCATTATGCAGAAGGAACACTTTAACATAATACTATAATAATCAATTGCATATTTAGTAAATACTTATATTTAATATAAAATTATTTGTATTTTCAAGTACAGAACAATTAAAGCAAATGGTGATTACTTTTTATTAATATGACCAATTTTGGGGTGGGACTTGCATGCAAATATTAAATACATATAGACTCCCATAGTACTTTATCTGAACTTTTTTTCTTATAACAAAATTTCCGGTTTCATGGATTGAATTATGTTCACACGTGTTTATTACCTTTAGATTCTAAATTCTTTGAGTGGTTTATGAATTTTCCTATTCCTTACATTGCCTTAAATATAGTAAGTAGTAAGTGTTTATTCACTAAATTGACTGCGTATTAAAAACACAATTGTCTTTGAACTTTTTTTTCTCAACATTGATTACGAAAATTTTCAAACACTCGAAGTTTAATGAACTGATGTGAACACCCATTTATTTACTCATCACCTGGATTATACAGTTTACATTTTGCTGTGTTTGCTTTATCACCTATCTGTCTATCTACCTACCTGCCTATCTCCATGCCTCCACCCACTCATCAATCCATCTTTTTTATTTTGTATTTTTTTTAAAAAAAATTATTTATTTATTTATTTAGTTGTGCTGGGTCTTAGTTGCGGCTTGCCGGCTTCTTAGTTGTGGCACATGGGCTCCTTAGTTGTGGGATACAACGACTTAGTTGCGGCTTGCATGTGGGATCTAGTTCCCTGACCAGGGATCGAACCAGGGAGCGTGGAGTCTTAACCACTGTGCCACCAGAGAAGTCCCCTTATTTTGTATTTTTTATGCATTTCAAAGTAAGTTACAGATCTTTCTGAAAAGTATAAAGCTTGTTTAACCTTAATATCTCAAGATATATCCATTGATAACTGAAAGAAAGCCAGGGAGAAAATAAAATTTGATGAATATTTACTTTGTGCACAGCATTTCAGAGGCAAATTTAAAGAGCAAATTGATTTCAAGGAACAATACTAAATTGGTTTATTATAAGCTGTTAGAAGGTAAAGACTAGAATTTCTTTTAGGTGACATACTTTTGTTACAGAGTTTATTGTATCTGTAAGTAAGGTATGTGGAAAATCAAATCTTAGGGTAGGAATAATTTACCTTGTATAGAGGAGTGGTTTCTTAGCTGTATCTTTGAAATTCAGCCTCTCATTCATTAACACTTTTCAAAGGCAGTTTGTGTGGCACTCTAATAATTGATGATGGGAATATCAACTGTCCTTATTTATCAAAAGTAGTGAGGGAGATAGACATGTGAGCAGATACTTTCCTTGCAGTGTAAGTGCTTGAATAGAAACATGTACAGGGTGATTGGAAAGCTTTGAGAGGACAGTTGCTAAAAGTGCATGTGTTGAAGAGAAGATCCTAGAGGAGGTAATATATGAGTTTGAATAATTCTCGAGACAGAAGGAAGAGGACTGATGATTTTGGCAGAGGAAACTACTTAGATGTAGTGGAAGCATGACTTAGACGAACCACAAGACTGGAGGATAAGGTAGATGAGAGAGGATGCTTGAAACCACAGAAGAGGGGAGTTAGGATGTTTTTGCTGTGCCATGATGGAACCCTTAAAGGTTTTTAGGCAGGTCACATTGTTTGAAAATATAACTCTAGCAGTAGTAGTTGAGATGGACTAGATAGAACTTAGTTAATAGATTTGAAGTAATCATCCAGATGGGATGATAGTCGAAACTAAACCAGCAGCAGTAATATAGGGATAGATGGAAGAATTCAATATATTTGAGTGAATAATAAATGGAAATAACATGGGTAATGGGTTGGTTGTAGATGGAAAGGGAGACAAAGGATTCAGTGACTTGGAGCTTTCTAGAGTAGTTCAGTGTGTGTATATAACAGTGTATTACCGTATATGGGTAAGGTGGGAGGAGCAGGTTAAGATAAAATTTTTTGATACATTTATTTTTAAGTTTTTGTAGACATCCAAGTATATAGGATCTAGCCCCTAGAGAAGCCTGAGACCTCATGGTGGGTGCTATTGAATGGGGGTATCAGATTTACTTAAGCGCAGTTTTCCAGACAGCTAAGGTTCTTTACACACAATGAATGTGAAGGCTTGGAGGCATTAAAAAAAAGTAATGTTTTAAAGGGCAGAATGGAGAAGGAAGGAAAGTAGCTGGGTGGGAAGCAAAGAAGTTCATTTAATGAACTATGGTAAGCCTTTTATAAATACTGTTTTGGTTTATCCTTTAGCAGTCTGTAAGAGGACCATTTGGAGACAGTCCTTGGTTTTTGTATATTGACTTTCGAACAGCTAGGACTTTTGTACATCATATATAGATACCTCAAAGTGCTTTGGCTGTGCTGAATTTAGCTTGTTGAAATGTAAGCATCATGTGGCAGGAACCATATTTGTCCAGCTCCTCATTCTCTCTCCTTGGCTTAGAACTATATGTGATGTATTGCTGGTGCTTAAGCACTTATTAGAGAATTAGTCAATGAGATGATTAAACCTTTCAAGTTGGTAATGATAGTACAACTTGACAGTGACAGTTTATTTTAGGCTCCTTCATACTTCTTGCATTTATAGTAGTGGATCTTTATACAACTATTTGAATATTTTATTGAATATCCTTATTTTTTTAAGCAGAATAACCTAGGTCTCATAAATTTAATACATTGGAGACAAAAGATGGAAATTGTTAGGCAGACCAGAAGCAGTGAGTTTTCACAAGTCCAGCTGAATGACTGGGAGGCCAGGAAGTGAAAACAAGGCATATAAACTATTCTTCCCTTCCCAGCCAAATTTCTCGAAAGTTTGTTAGAGTGGGATATTGAGTTAATCGCGGGTAGGTTTTTGAGATGGAAAATTAGTGAGACTTTTAAAAAATATTTTTTTTATCTTTTATTAAGCAAGTGACAGGCTTTTTAAATTAGTTTAAAACATTTTCTAAAATGTTTGAGTTAGTGTCAGTCTATCTAGTTAATATGTGGGTATATAATTTATGTGTACATATTGAATATATTCTGCTTTTGTTTACTTTAAGCATCTCAGGATAATTTTTTTGATTTTGCTTTTAGGAGTTATGGTACAGCACCTGTAAATCTTAACATCAAGACAGGAGGAAGAGTTTATGGAACTACAGGTAAAATTTGTATTTGCAGTTGCATCAATAGAAAATAGGGCATATATCTGAATAGGTCATGAATAGATTTTAATAGCTATTACAGCTCAATTAAAAAGAGCAGTTTTTGACCATGTATCATAGAATGGGCACTTTTCTATAAATGGCTAGATAATGAATAGTTTAGGCTGTGTGGGTCACATAGGGTTCCTGTCATGTGTGTGTGGGTTTTTTTTTGTTGTTGCCGTTGTTTTTTGGTTCTACAACCCTTTCTTACAGCTCACAGACTGTACAAAGACAATGATTTAAAACATGGAAATTAACTTCTTGGTACAGGAATCCCTTATTATAAACAAGAAGTCTCTAATCTCTCTATTTTATCTTATAGCTACACCATAAACTTTGACCTCACTTTTTATTTGTGGTAACCATTACTACTCTGTTTGGAATCTTGGCCATATTTAGTGCTAATAGTAGTAAAAAGGTGTCATTGTTTTCTGTTTGTCTCTGGTATCTCTCAGCTTCTTATTAATATAGTTCCTTCACCATTTTGTGATTTTCTAAAGTAGGAACGAAAGTCAAAGGAGTAGATCTTGATGCACCTGGAAGCATTAATGGAGTGCCCCTTTTGGAGGTAGATTTGGATTCTTTTGAAGATAAACCATGGCGTAAACCTGGTAAGATTATTGTGGATTGGTTTCAAAAGATTTTTAGTCTAAACTATTAGAAAAGTTTTTTTTCAGCATCAGTTTAGAATATTATTTTTTAAATGTAATTTTCATTATCTTAAGCACATGAGTAATAATGAACCTGTATTATTAAATCTTACAGGTGGCCTAGCATTGTGTAAAAGTAGACTTGCATATTGTTTTATTATAATGCCAGTTCTTTTTTTTTAACATCTTTATTGGAGTATAATTGCTTTGCGATGGTGTGTTTCTGCTTTATAACAAAGTGAATCAGTTATACATATGTCCCCATATCTCTTCCCTCTTGCGTCTCCCTCCCTCTCACCCTCCCTATCCCACCCCTCTAGGTGGTCACAAAGCACAAGCTGATCTCCCTGTGCTATGCGGCTGCTTCGCACTAGCTAGTTATGTTACGTTTGGTAGTGTATATATGTCCATGCCACTCTCTCACTTTGTCCCAGCTTACCCTATAATGCCATTTCTAAAGGGAGTAATTTTGATCAAAAATTTGTATAGTCCTGTTGCTTTATGGTAGTAATTGGGAGAATTGGTAAAATTAGATGAGACTAATAGAACTCTAAATTTATTTTTACAGTTTATTATATTTTATGTGCTGCATAAAAATAGAATTGAAATATTCGTACACTAAAAGTGTGTTTTATCTTTAGGTGCTGATCTTTCTGATTATTTTAATTATGGGTTTAATGAAGATACCTGGAAAGCTTACTGTGAAAAACAAAAGAGGATACGAATGGGACTGGAAGTTATACCAGTTACCTCTACTACAAATAAAATTACGGTAATTAGTAAATATTCCACAATACCCCAGCCTTTTCTACCATCCCAGTTTTGCTCCCTAAATACATCAGTTTTTCCCTATAAAGGTGGTTAAATGCTATATGATAGTTTAAAAATTCCATTTTACCTTGTTTGTTTTTTTCCCCTTCCTTCCCTTTCACAGTTTCATATTAATGATTATCTGATGTTTTTAGTTTCAATTCACAGACTAGCCACAGCTGGTTTGTCTTTATGTGGCCTATCAATTAAAAATTATGTGGTATCTTAATGGGGAATATGTTATTTAACTTAGGCCGAAGACTGTACTATGGAAGTTACACCAGGTGCAGAGATCCAAGATGGCAGATTCAATCTTTTTAAGGTGAATTTTAGTAAATTATCCTTGGTTGCTCTCATTTTTTGTTCTTGAGTCTGCTCCCATACCACTACTCGAGGGACAAGATTAAAGTGGAAATAGCTACCTTTTTTCCAAACCTTCAGCTTCCTGGTGACTTACAAATTTGCTGATTGTTGTTTTATCTCCACTTTTGCAAGCATGTGAATTATAGCCTATTATACTAACAAATGCAAAGTAAAACTATTCTTGCTATATGTTGTGATTTTATTTTGAGTCAAGTGTGTGTTTGCTTGTAGGATATAAAAGTTCATGCCAACAGGCTAAGCACTCATTGTAGATCCCGCTATAATCTTTATCAGAATTGGAGGCTTATTTGTCCTAATTTTCTGTTAAAAAATGGTAAGGTAGATGCCATACTGCTTATTATCTGTATGAGACTGAAATCATTGGTGTAATGTCTTCTGCAGTTTAAGATGGCTCAGGAATCTTAGGTGTTCTTTGCCAGTTGCCAAGAAAGACTCAACAAAATTAGGATAAAGTCATTGATTTTTTAAATTAATATTTAAAGGAGCAGGTTTAATGAGGGACTTGCAGGTTGATACTACTTGAGTATCAAGTCTGACTTCTGGCTTCTCCATTCCATAGGATCAGTCCCAAGAATAATAATACATTTTCATACTTGTGTGATACACAGCAACCTACAAACTTTTTTCAAAATCTGATTGTAAACTCTTCTTCCTTTACCTTAATTCTTAATTCTTGATTCTTGTATTGAGTGACACTGGGATGAAGACTGGGAGTGACTTTTAGATTGGGTTATATACCCAGGGAACTTTTGTGGGCAGGAACTTCTCTGTGTCCCGTTTGGGGCTACAGCCCAGTCCACCAAAATACTGCCTTATGCAATGCATGTGCTATATCCGCAGATGTAGCCGCTCTGCTGGACACAGTTCTGTATAGAGAATTTAATTTTAATTTACATCCTACTTTGGGTAAGTATTTGGTTCTTGTTCTGCTGTAAATATTTTGAAAGTGTGTGATGATGTCTATCTTATTTTAAATGGTCATCAAGTTCTTTTTGGTGATATCTACTTATTGAGACATTGAATATATTTTTTTTCTTGATTGCAATGAATAGTTAGAAAAGTTATCTTGATGAGGAAATAGTTTGTTTGCAATGGTGCTTTTAATTTTCTTCTAACAGAAATGAGAACTGCCTTTTTAAACTGCCAGCTTCTCTATGCTTTGTCTTTTTGCAGTAAACTTCTAAAACTAAAGGATAAAAAGAAACTCTTAGGGTCTGGTCTCTTATTGAAGGTAGCCACTGTGAATAAGTTATATACATACAGTCTACTGAAAAATTATTTTGAAGTTTCTTTTGATCATGTGAGAGGAGGTCATTGTTCAATTCTGATTTATTTAATTCTGAATGAATAAGGACTTGAATTTAACAGGTATAGTTAAGAAATCAGCTTTATTGGATCAGAGAGTTATTTCTGGAGAAGAACAGAAGACTTGGCTTTGTAGAGTGTGGTTTAATTTTAGAAAGCCTAGAAACCAGAAAGATGAATTGGAGGAATTACTCCCTGTTAATGATCAGGAGAGTGACTTATAGTAACAGTATTCTGGCAGCAGTGTATGGTGTGGTTGGATGAAGTCCAAGCTCTTGTCCACTTATCTACCATTTGAACTATAATTATTAGGATTGGTGAGAAAGAGATAGAAGGAAAAAAGCTTGCCCAGCTTTCTTGATGTATCTGAGTACCTTCAGTGTGCCCAGCACTGTGCTAGATGCTACAGTAAAAGAGGGTCTTTGTATTCAAGGAGCTCATGGTCTGAATGATGTGTACATGTGAACTAATAACCATGATGTATTGTGACAAGTGTTATGTTGGTGTATTGACAAAATGCAGTAGAAAGTTCAGAGGAGAGATTGGGTTATCCTGCATTGCAGAGTCTAGAAGGATTCAATGGGATGTGATAAGTGAAAAATGAGTGAGTTTTCATTAGTAGGAGACAGGGGAGTATAGAACACTGTAGGCAGAGAGCAATGTGAACAAAACCAGATAGCATTAAAGGAGAGTTGGGGTAGATGAGACATAGAGGAGAGAAGCCTGGAAATGGTAGAAATGATGAGAAAGATCTTAATCTAAAACTAGCTTGCAGACATATGTATGGGCAGTAGGAAGCCATTTGAAAGTTCTTGGGTAGGAGAATAGTATGAGCAAATCTGGTTTTTAGAAAAAGAACTGGTACCAGGGTAAGCTATAGAATGTAAGAGGGAAAAAGGGAGACAGAGACTAGATAGGGAGCTGTTGGAGTACTATAGGTACGAAATGAAGAAAGACCCAGACTGATACTGGTGGATGGACAAAGGAACAAATTTAAGAATCAAAATTTTAAGTTATTTTCATATCTACTACAAAGATATTTTTTCATCCTTAGTCAAGTGAGAGGCACCTCATCAGCATCTTTAAAATAATTTTTTTTTTTACTTTTTATTAAGTAAATTTTCAAGCATTCTAACAGGTAGAATAGTACAGGTGAACTGCCATGTGTTTATTATGGAAGTGTCTCAAGTGACTTATCAACATTTTAACATTCTTAAAGTCTTTTTATATACTTTAATATAAAAGATTTTTTATATATTTTTTAGCAAAATGAAAGATGAAATTTAATAAGTGTAAAAATAAAATCACTCAATTGGGTACAAAAGCAGTTGTATAACTACATAATTTGGGGTGAGGGCAAGAGAGGAGTGACTAGTGAGAATGGGTGCACACCTGCATAGATGTTTTTTTTCCTCTGTGGAAGCATGTATGAGTTTTGTCACTAGTGTTGTGAATTTCATAAGCATGTGTCTTGGTCTGTTATCAGTCATTGTACCAAGCTTTCATTTGTACCTTTTTAACCTGAAAGTACATATCCTTCATTTCTGGGATATTTTCTTACTTTGTTATTATTATTATTTTTTTACTTTTTCTCCGCTTTCATCTGCCTTTTGGACCTCTTATTCAAAAATTAGACCTCCTTATGCTGGTTCCTTTAATTTTCTTAGTTTTTCTCTTTTCCTTTCTCTTTGTTTTCCATTATCTGGGAGATTTCTTCAGCCTTAGAATGCTTCTGTTCACTTTTTCATTTCTGCTATTGTATTTTTGAATATCCAAGAAGATTTTCCTTCAGTATTTAACTTTAGCCTATTTGTATTCATGCATGCAGTAATGCAGTATTTTTTCCTCCCTCTGTCTTTCAAAAGATCTTAATGTTAGATTGTTTCTGTTAGGTTTTCTTTTTGTGCATGGTCTGTTTTCTACAAGTTCATCTTTAAGTTTGTTGTTTTTGGCTTCTGACTTTGACTTTTCTCAAGTATTTGTTGATCCTTGCCCATTATTAACTGGGCCACTGAAAAGGTGATCAGAAGCTCTGTGCATGTGGGTAGAACTTGTTGACTGTAGGCTTTACTGTAGGGCTAAGTTTTTCTCACAGTCTCCAATGTCAGTATCTTTATCTTTGTTTTACTTTTTGTTTTTTCTTTTTGTGATAATCTGAGTTTTCAGAGAAGACATTCTAGTATCCTGCCTAGAGGGTTTATATTTATATTTGGCTGCTTGAAATGTTCTGGGAGTTAGAGTTGTCAATTCCTGAATCTTTGTGGGTCTTGCTGTGAAAATCAATATGTCTTTGCTTTCTCATTGCTGACTTAGGATTCAGATTCTTTGGTCTGCTCAGTTACTATTTTTTCGTCTGCTTTCAGAGTCCTAACTTTTGTTGCCTTCCCAGTCTTTTTGTTCTTGTGGGTTGAAACAAAATTGTAATAAATAATTTATGTGATTTTCTATTTTTTCTTTTTTCATCTTAACATGTAAATGTTTTCCTAGGTTATTAAAGTGTTTTGATAAATAACACTTTATAAATAGTTGCATAATCCATTATTTGGGTGTTTCACAGTAATTTCTTTTTAGATATTATTTTGTAGTATTAAACTTTTATAAATAATGCTGTGAAGGGCAGTTGAAGGAAATTTTACAAAATAATTAAGTTTCAGCAAATTTGAGTAAAAATATGATAATTTGTTTTTATAAAATAAATCATAATGTCTTACAGTCATTTCTTAAAATATTAGATCATGTGGAAAAAATAATCTCATTACGTTGTGATTAAACAAGTTTTGAGCCTGTAATGCTGAGTGCAACATCTGAAGACAAAGTGATAATGATAATGCAGGTTGATTAGGAGGGTTGCTAAAATGGTGAAGATTTTCAGAATTGTTTACTATAATGAGTATATTATGAAGAAATTAACAAGGAAAGAAAAGTAAGTTAGGAAACACAAGCAAGTTTTACATGTTTGAAAATGTATCTTGTCTTCCTGATACCTTTTCTCACTTTTTCCCCTATTGTAAATTCTCTTTAATTTATAATCTCTTGCCCCTCTTTCTACCTCTTTCCAACCCTTCTCCCTTCCTCCTTCCCAATTTTTATTATTTATTTGTTTACTTATGTGTTTGTTTATTTTTAAGATTTAACATATTATTTTATCTTTATTACTTTCTTTAACTTGCCTTTCCAGAGATATTCATCTTTATGCAGTTTTTGACAGAATAACATTAATACCCCACGTTTATAAAGTGATTTCCCATTATCTCACCTGGTCATCACAAGAGCTTGATGAGATAGACTGAGGAGTTGTTACTGGTATTTGATAATAGGGGTAGAAGGATTAAAGACTTTCTCAAAGCCTCAAGAGCAGAGACTAGAATCCAGGCCTTCTGGTGCCCAGTAGAGCTCCCTTTCTGTGAGACTAGATTTGCTGCTCTGCTCCAGTACTAGGGTTCCAGTTGCTCTCCAGATCCCAACTTTTAATTGAGCATTGTCTATGCCAGGAAGTGTCTTAGACTTGGGTGGAGAGGGGAGGTAAGAATTATAGACATAGACTTTGTGGTCTTAAGAGTTTATCTGACTTAATGGAAAAGATAGGTGGTAATTAGATTATCATGCCAAAAATTATATAAACTCCATGTTCTATGAAAGACTTTAAAGAAGTGACATTTAAAGCTGAATCCCAAAGCCAATCAAATAGCAAATATATTTGAGCACTCATTACATGCCAGGCAGTGTATTTAGGCACTTAGGATACAGATTTGAACTGGATGCCATCCATGTCTTCAGAGATCCTATGTTATAGTGGCAGCAGGCAGACAATAAACATAAAATAAGTAAGAGGACTTAAGATAATGTGAGAAATTCTATGAATAAAATGCAAAATGTTATGATAGAGATAATATGATAGAGATTGGGATTGGCCACTTCAAGGAGACATTTGAACAATACTTGAGCCATGATGATCTTTTAAAGCAGAATGAACATCTAGTGCAAAAACCCTCATAAAGGAGGAACTTATCTGTTAAAAAGAACAAGAAGAAAGGCCATTGTGACTGGGCGTAGTTAAGATAAGTTGGGGAGGAATAGAGGAAAACAGTTGGAGAGGTAGGCAGGGCCCATACCATAAATCCTTGTAGGCCATGATAAGTTTAGGTTTTATTCTGTTTGCATCGGAAAGTTATTGGAGAATTTTTTTTTTTTTTTTTTTTTTTGCGGTACGCGGGCCTCTCACTGTTGTGGCCTCTCCCATTGCGGAGCACAGTCTCCGGATGCGCAGGCCCAGCGGCCATGGCTCACGGGCCCAGCCGCTCCGCGGCATGTGGGATCTTCCCGGACCAGGGCACGAACCCGTGTCCTCTGCATCGGCAGGCGGACTCTCAACCACTGTGCCATCAGGGAAGCCCCTATTGGAGAATTTTGAGCAGGGGAGAGATGTGAGCTGATTTATATTTTTAATAAGATTGCTTTGGCTGTGTACAGAGGATGGATTTTAGAGAGGTAAGATCAAAGCAGAGACACAGTGTAATAGAACAAATGAGATGTGGTGGTGGGTTTGACCTGAGTTTTAGGAGTGAACAGAATGGTAAGTGGTTGAATTTGGTATATATTATCAAGGTAAAGTTGACATTGGTTGTTCATATGTATTGGATCATTGCTAGTTTTTTTTTGTTTTTGTTTTTATTTTCTTGAGCAACTTGGTGCCATTTACTCATAGGAAGAAGACTTGGGGAGGATCAGAATGGGGGATAGCGGGAAATCAGTAGCTTTATTTTGGCCATGTAAGTTTGAGATGCTTAGAAGACATGTGAGAAGCTGGGTGTAAATTATTGGAGCTCCGGGGAACAGTTGAGACCATAGTGTCAACTCTGAGTATTCCTGACATCCCCAGGAACAATAGTGCATTTCTTCTTCTGTGTTCTCATAGTATCTTTTATCCCAGGGATATTTTTTTCATAACAGTTGTTGTGTTGCTTTGGTGGTTTGTGCCTGTCTTTTCCCACAGTCTGGAATTTTGTTGTATTTCTCTCTGTGGTCTCAGTTTCCAGTACATAATAGGTAGTCAATAAATGTTTGATGAATAAATCATGTTTATTTCCCCTGTCACCACATTGGGTCAGTTTTACCTGTCAGATGTCTAACAAATCTCTTTCTTTCTTTCTCTCCTCAGTGTCTTAGTGCTGATCCTTATCATCCCTCATATAATTAGTATTAACATTAATACCTTATTTGAAAATGAGTTCCACATAATGTTTATTTGAGAGGTAGATGGTTTCTGGAATTGAATCAGTGGTTTGGATATATCAGAGTCAAGGTGTCTGAATTCTCTTGGCCTTTGCCTCATAGGAAGGAGAGTGATGCTGAATTTAGACTGAACAGGGACAGTAGAATTTAAATAGGGCCTAAGATATAGTGATGTTATTTAAGTATAGGGCAACTTGAACTTTATTTAAATTTAATAAATTAATGACGATTTTTAAGATAGGAAGGTGAGTATAAAAGCAAAAGAGCATAAAGAAGATTTTCACCAGTCTAAAGGAATATGACTGGACCGTACTTCAGAGGATCTGACAGGAGCACAAAGGATGGGCAAATATGGGAGAAATTATGAAGTAAGTAGATAACTGGTTTGAAAGTGAACGTAAAGAGTGAGAAGAGGGATTAAGGAGACAGATGACTGACGTCAGGCTTCTGGGTATACTGAATTCTTCAAGGCCTTTCTTGAACTCTGAAACATGGAGTCTTAACTGAGTATCTTGGACTTACTTATAATGATCTGAGGGAATTTATGAAAGTCCTTAAGAGTTATAGTTTATTGGACTTTTAAGTGACATTAATTTGAACTTTTTACTAGTTGGGAACATTTTGGTCCCATAATCCATCTTTGGTGCCTTTCACCTAATGCTGTTCTAAAATAAGTTTAATTTTATTATATACTGGGCAACGAAGCACTCTTCATATTTAATTTCAAATGAAATGTTATGAATTTATTTTAACATCTTTACTGTGTTAGGTTTGAGTGTTCCATTGAATTAAACAAGCTAATAACCCTTTTTTTTAAGGTACAGCAGGGAAGAACTGGAAATTCAGAGAAGGAAACAGCGCTTCCATCTACAAAAGCTGAGTTTACTTCTCCTCCTTCTTTGTTCAAGACTGGACTCCCACCAAGCAGGTTAGTGAGATATTGATGATTCAGTTTATTGAAGGCATCGGTATCTTCACCTTTAGTGCTATATGAAGTATAAAAACTCTGAATGATATACCAAAAAACTGGAACATTCTACTTGGTTTTAGTACAAAATGAATTCTTCGTGAAAAACTCTTCTGGGTGCTATTTCATCTAAAAAAATCTAGGTAAGCAAGAAATGAACAGTGGAATATAGTTACATGTATATATAAAGAAACAACAGTCTCACATTCAGGACAGGTGGTGACAGCAAAGGTTGCACTGTTTTCTGTGCTTATTATTCTTACATAAAGAATTATTGAACTTCCTAAATCTGGATATACTGGCCTAAAGATGTTTCACTGATTTTAGTAAAAGAGGTTGTAAAAATTTCAGCCTGAGAAATTTTTCAAATTAAAACCATTTTCTTTTCTTTCTTTGGTTTGTTGTGATAATACCTAACTTTGAGTTCTACAGGGTACCAACTGTAAGAGGCAAAGATGTTGGCAAATGTCCTTTTAACTTAAACATAACAAGTGATTAGCCCATTACCAGGAAAATGGTAAAGGATAAGCCAAGACTAGGGAAGTTTTATGTCAGCAGTTTAATCTTGGGTTAAAGATGACTTAAACCAGTTATTTCTCTGAGCCTGAAACAAGTCAGTAACTCAACTATTACGAATTCTCAGCCAGATCATTTACCTTTTGTGTTACTTACTTAAATTTATTTTATGTAGTTTACTGATTTTGTCATTCTGATATTTCATACTATATGAATGCAGAAAGAAAACTTGTAATTTAGCCCTAAAATAAAGATTTTTGAAACTTTCAGCCAAAATTCAGTATCATAAAGCCATCTCAGATTTTGACTGTCTCTTCTTAACAATTTCTAGTCATGCATATATACACTACCAAATGTAAAATAGGTAGCGAGTGGAAAGCAGCTGCATAGCACAGGGAGATCAGCTTGGTGCTTTGTGACCACCTAGAGGGATGGGATAGGGAGGGTGGGAGGGAGACGTAAGAGGGAGGGGATATGGGGATATATGTATACATATAACTGATTCACTTTGTTATACAGCAGAAACTATAATACAGCATTGTAAAGCAATTATACTCCAATAAAGATGTTTAAAAAAAAAACATAAGGGGAAAAATGACTAAAACAAAAAACAGAAAAACAATTACTAGTCATGGACTTTTCCAAATAAGGTTTTTTAAACCAAATGCAATCTCATAAAAGTGTTTGTCTAAGAAGTTATGATAGCTGAGGAATATTGATTCTTTTAATTTGTAGTATTCTCTCTTTTTTTTTTCATATTTTAAAAGAGGCCAACCTTCATTCATTGAGTTTATGGTGTTCTACATTCTAGAATGATATTAAGAGCTTGGACTCTAGAGCCAGACTTCTGGCTCAAATTCTAGCTCTGTTACTTACTAGCTGTGAATTACACTAGCTGTGTATTACTAGCTGGTGTGTATTGGGCACATCGCCCAATCTTCTTGTTCTTTCATTTCTTAATCTATAAAATACAGTAATAATACTACGTAATACCCTCACTGGATAGTTATGTATATTAAATGGATTAATTTATGTAAGGTGTTTAGCACAGTGGTACATACATAATAAATATTCTATGGATGTTTGTTATTATCATAATTAAACTAATTGAACTTTTAAAAATCAATAGCAGTTTTTCTGTGTTTTGCCCATTTCCACCCCCTCCCCTCTTTTTTAAAAATGTGGGCCAGATTATGTAGGACATTGTGCCATTATATAAGTGTTTTGGCTTTCCCTGTAAGTGAAATATATGGGGAGTCACCATCAGATTTTGAGCAGAGGAATGAAATAATCTGATTTAGGTTTTTAAAGTCTCAATTTAACTGCTTTATTAAGCTCAGACTACAGAGGAATTAAGGGCAGTAATGGGGAGGCCAGTTAGGAGGCTATAACAATTATCTAGACAAGAAATAATGGTAACTTAGACCACGGTGGTAGTGGTGCAGATGGTGAGACGCAGTCAGATACTGGACACATTTCAAAAGACACAAAAGATCTTTTATATCTGAGGCAGAAAAGACTATAGGAGGAATGATTTTTGGAGGGAGGAGACCAAAAGTTCAGTTTCGAACCTGATAAAATTGAGATGCCTACTAGTTATACAAGTGGAATATTTGCATGGGAAGTGGATAAATAGATCTGGAGTAAGGGGAAAGGTATGGACTGGAGGTACAAATCTGGGAGTGATCAGTGTTTAAATAGTACTTAAATGAATCTGTGAAATTGAATTAGATTGTAAATGAGGTAAGTATTACTAGAGAAGTAGTAAGAAGACAGAGCCTTGAGGCACTTCCATGCAGGTCAGAAAAATAAGGATAGAACAGTAAGAGGAGACAAGTAGAGAAAAATGACTAATGAAATAGGAGGAAAACCCAGTGTATATCTTGAAAAGTGTGTGTTTCAAAATAGGAAGAGTGTTTTAACTATCAAATAATATTGATTGGCCAAGAAGAAGAGGACTGGGAATGACTTGAATTTTAAATGCAAAGGTTGTGGTGATTCTGACCAGGACGTTTTCAGTGGTATAAGGTGAAGATTTAAAAAAAGACTTTGTGGAACGGATTCAAGAGAGAATAGGAGGAAAGGAATTAGAATGAACAATTTTTTGAGTTTTTTTCTTTTTTTTTTCTTTTCTCTCTTTTGAGGGGGCAGAGAAATGGGACAGTCTGGAGGACAATCTGGAGGGAAATGTGGGGTCAGGAGGAGGGTTTTTTGCCAAAATGAAAGAAATTACAGCATGTTTTTATATTTATGAGAATGAGTTACTAGAGGGGAAAATTGATGATGCAAGAATTGAGAAGGGACAGTTGTTAGAGCAGTGTCCTTAAGAAGGTCAGAGGGGGTGGGATGTAATAAGCAAGTGGAGGATTTACCCTTAAAGAGAAGCATGGACAATTCACTCATTGTAATAGGAGGAAGGGCAGGTGAAGGTAGGTGGGTGGTTTAATGGTGATGGAAACCACTGAAAGTTCTCTTTCTGATTGCTTCAGTTTTTCCCAGCAGCATAGAATGCAGACTTATCTGGTGAAAGTGAGAATAGTGGAAGAGGGTGTTGAATGTTTGAGAGGAGAGGAGAAGGTCTGAAATAGTTATGTAGAGGTGTGTGAATAAACCTGGGGGAAAGGAGCAGGATTGCTAGGCAGTTACCTGGAGGGAAGTGTGGGGTGAAGAGATGGCTTTTCTTTTCCAGGTGGGAGAAATCACAGCATTTTTATATGCTGATGGGAATGAGCAGAGTGAAAAATTTATGACACGGGGAGAGACTGTACATTTCCAACTTTTCTTGAGGTTAGTGGCCAGAGGTTGAAAATGAAACAAGTCAGCTTGTTTGGGTGTGTTTGTCTTTCCCTTGTCAGGTATTCATGTGTTCATGAAGAGTAGCCAGAGTTGGATTTAGCAGGGGTTGAAGTTATACCAGGCAAATATGCCCAAGGGGAGAGGGGCAAGGAAGGTGAGAGTGTACTTGAGAGAGTGATTATAATGATGGATCATGGATCTAAGGAGAGATGGATAAGGAGTGATGGGAGGACACTGGTGGATAAGGCACAGTAAGAAGGAAGTAAAAAAAAAAAAATGACAGAAATTAACAGATTCATCACTTATGCTGAAAAGAATGGATAATTACCACCACAGTTTGTAGAAACAGACGCAGCATGTTAATACTGCCACTTTGGGATGCAGAGAACAGTACTCATTGCTTATTAGGAAAGTTTGTTTTCTGGACTCATCTTCGCTTGATCAAAAGGATACTTCTCAGCCACTGTGAAGTATTTCCCTAAATAAATATCTGTGTTTTATTCTTTATATTTATAAAGTATTTCCATTTTATTCTTTGTATTTATGGAAATTAGGTGTTTTTAAAAGTAAAATTTTATTGACTTTAGGGAGAAGACAGTAATGTCATGTAAGTCATAATAGAGACTGTACAGCAAATATTTAGCAGTAATGAAGTGTACTACTGACCTAATCACTGTATTCCTATTGTTTAAAATCTTAGATGCCATATTAACATATAAATGGCTACTGGTATGTTTGCAAAGAAAAAAAAATTTTTAATGGTTCTTTGTACTTTATCAGTAGGAATGTTGGATTTCTAACTTTCTGTACTGCCCAGCAAATTGTTAATATTTGATATATCAGAATGTTTTTTTAATCTTTAAAAGTTTTCATATAGATCAATAAGAATATTACCATTACTACCAGAAGCCCCTGTTGTGCCCCCTTCATTTATTGTTTTCATTTTTTCATGTTTTATTTTGAAAAAAATTCAAACTTAGAAAGAGTTGCAAGAAAAGTATTAAAGTCTATACACTGTTCACTCAGATTCACCAGTTATTAACATTTTGCCATATTTGCTTTATAATTTCTCAAAAATATTTTTTTCCTGAACCATTTGAATGCTAATTGTAGACATTGTGCCCTTTTACCCCTGAATACTTAAGCATATATTTCCTAGGAACAAAGACATTGTGTTCCGTAATTATAGGAAACAGTTAATCAATGTCAGAACATCTCATAATGAATCAGTACTTTAATATACAAGCCATAAATTTTGCTGATTATTTCAATAATATCTTTCATGGCAGTTCTTTTCTTTCCTCCTTGATTTAGGATTTAGTCCAGGATTATTCATTACAATTAACTCCTTTATCTCTTTATTCTTTTTTGATCTGGGACAGCTTCTTGAACATTCTTTGTATTTGTTGACATTGACTTGAAGAGTACAGTCTGGTTATTTTGTAAATCATCCTTCAGTCTGGGTTTGCTTGATGTTCCCACGTTATTAGATTCAGGCTTTGCTTTTGGGGCAGGAATACTACATAAGTAATGTGGTGTTCTCAGTGAATCAGCCTGTAGGTACATGATGTCAGTTTGTCCCGTTTTTAGTGGTGATAACTTACTTAGTCGTGGTGGTGTCTTTTGCGTTTCTGCAAAGTTACTGTATAAATAAGTAATCTGTGAGGAGACTGCATAAATATTCCGTTTGTCTTTGAACTTTCCATGAATTTTAATGAATTTTAATGTCCGTTTTTGATTTAGTCAATTATTACTGTAATGACTGAAAATAGTCATTGTCTAACTCTGTTATTCCTGTTACATTTATTAGTTGGCATTCTACTTTAAAAATGAGCTTTTCCACCTCCCTTACCTACTTATTTATTGTTAGACTCATTAATTTTTATTTTATGTGTGAGAGAGTTTGTGTGTGTGGCTTATAAATGGGGTATATAAACTATATATATACACATACACACACATGTATATGTATACACACATATATATGTACTGTAATTCATGTTGATGCTCAAATTGTTCCAGATTTGGTCCATGGGAGCCTCTTCAGACTGGCTCCTCTGACCTTTTGACATGTCCCCATCATCTTTTTTTGAGGATTTCTTTATTTTCTGATGTTTCAGTCTTATGTTGTACTTTCCCTGCCTCTTCCCTAGAAGCAGCCATTTCTTGAAGGAATCCTGATGCTTTTTAGTGGGAAATGGTAATTAGAAACCACGGTCTCGGCAATAGTTACGCTCATTGCTGTTGGGGTGTCACTATTTCTAGGTCTTTTCAGCACTCAGAGCTAGGAAAAAGCAAGCAATTTTAATGTGAAATTGCCATATATATGTTATTTTTATAAAATTTTAATCATATAGTCACATTTCTTCTACTTCTAGCTTGACACCACAGGTTCTACTCCTCTTTCTCTATTTTGTATCTTCCTTTTTCCCACAGTGAGAACCTAGTTCCAACAAGTTCAATATATACACTCATTTGCTTAATACTGAAATACACACAAAATAGATTAGAACTGTGCACCTACCATTACAAAAAACAAACCTATTAAATAGAGTTCAAGATTTCTTTCAATTTTTCTTTTTCTTAGATTGAGGGTATATAGTCAAAATATTGTGTTCAAAAATTTCCTTCAGAGTGGTTATATGTATTAGTCACTTAAAAGATAATTTGATCCATTGTTTCTGTTTCTTTTCAGTACTAGCATTTCTTTTCCTCCATGCTTATTGACTTACTTTCTACATATCTAGAACATTTAACATAGTTCCAAAGGCAAGACTATGCAAAAGTATACTCAGATTAGTCATTCTTTTTGCAATTTTTTTCACTCCTGTCAATAAACAATTTCATTTCATCTAGTTACTGGCTTGTTCTTCCTGTGTTGTTTTTTTTTTTACATAAATAAGCAGCTACATAAACATGTTTTCCCTATTACTTTGAAAGAGTGTCTTATTACTCCTTTAAAGGATTGGCAAGAGTGTATATAGGTGAACACCAGGGATAAAATTAACTTTTTTTAGAATTTTACTTTGAAAGACTTTAATTATTCTGAAATTGAATTTTAATGAAATATATATTTAATATAGGCTTTTATGAAACACAGAATGTTGCTGTTAACTGGTTACACTAACAATATTTATTTCTATTATTGAAGAATTAGGGAAAGAAATACCAACATTTCAAATAAGGTTTTATGAAACTGCAGAAATTAATGTTATTAATTTGTAAAAGCACTGAAATTTATTTCTGGATAATATATATAACCTGAAGTAAGCCTTTGGTTCTTTTCTCATTTCTGCATTTTGACATCATACTGTCTATGTTGAGAAGTATTTCTAAAAATATTCTAGAATTAATAAAATGTTGATAACAAAGACATCTATATTTGAATACCACTAGCAGTCTTAGTTCCACCACAAGTATTTCATATAACTTGAAGAGAATGATACTATCAGAACATGCTAAAGGACTTTAGAAAAAGCATGTCAAGGAAAAAAGAAACAGATCAAGGGGGGTCAGAGACAACAGTATGTAAGAAAAAACATAGAAAATTTATCTCACCAGAAACAGCACCTCTTCTCAGTCTCAGACAAGTACTGCCTCCAAAAAAGCCAATTCAAGCGTTGGGAAGTGGCAGGATCAATATGGGAGGGCCGAATCACCTGATCTAAGGTAAGGCTATTTTTAAACATTGGATACTCCTGATGTTTAGGTCATCAGTGTTGTTTTATCTCATTAGAAAGATAATAAATTTTGACTAGGCTGTACCATTTTCCCCACTGAATTACACTGTTTCAGTATAGAATTGAGGGTTTTTACACTTACCTTATGAATCAGCCCTTATCACCTCATGTCTCGCCCCTTGTCTCTCTAGCTTTTTATAACATAAATTGCCTGGAACCATGCTAATGGGTGCTCAATAAATGTTTTCCTTCCCTTTGCTGCAGGTTTAATTTTCCTTTCTCATATCATACCCTATTCAAAAACCCCTGGGTGCTTTTCAGTATCTGGAATAAAATTTAGCTCTCTGAGCCGGTCTTTAGGACCTATAAAATTGGACGCCATTGAATCTTTCCAATCTTTATTTTCCAACTACAGTGCATAAACCTGCCATTCTATTAAGTGGGTCTAGGAAGTACTATCTCCCTTATTGTTGCTATGCTTTTTATTCATAATCCACCCTCCATAGAATTTTGGTTTGTGTTCTAAATCTTAAATTTACAAAGCATACAAACCTTGGATGGATATTGTAAACTGAGCCTGTGAAAATGGGAATAATAATTTCTATCCTAAGTGATGTAATGAGAAGCAAGTGTGTTAGGGTATGAAAATGTATTGCCAACAATAAGCAGTTATACTTTGCTTGACTAGAAATACAGACTAAGATACCTTCTTAATTTATCGTTTGAAGTTTTAAATAAGGTAATAGTATATGGGAGTGTATTTTGTTTGTTTTTGTTGGTAAAGAATTTAAAGCTTTCTTCCTGGGCAGCTTGATGCTGTATTAATGTGTGTTTTGTTTTGTTTTTTATGTATTTTATTTTATTTTTGGCTGCGCTGGGTCTTTGTTGCTACGTGGGCTTTCTCTAGTTGTGGTGAGTGCGGGCTACTCTTCGTTGCAGTGTGCGGGCTTCTCATTGCGGTGGCTTCTCTTGTTGCGAAGCTCGGGCTCTAGGTGTGCTGGCTTCAGTAGTTGTGGCTTGCGGGCTCTAGAGTGCAGGCTCGGTAGTTGTGGTGCACAGGCTTAGTTGCTCCCCGGCATGTGGGATCTTCCCGAAACAGGGCTCGAACCCGTGTCCCCTGCATTGGCAGGCAGATGCTTAACCACTACGCCACCAGGGAAGTCCCATGCTGCTATTACTTTAACATCTGAAATTTCTTTTATATAAACCATTTGACTTATAATTTTTATCTTAAAATAGTTATGCTTTTGATATAACAGCTTATTTCTTGAAATAAATTGGCCATTTTATAAGGAAAATATTAGTTTTTAAATCTGAAAGTGATACATTTCAGTACTTAGACTATATAACTTCCCCCTTGCTACCCGCCCCCCCGCCCCCCTGTGCCCCAAAAGATGGTTTGGAAACTCAGAAAACTCCCTATTCTGATTTTGTGATTAGTCTCAGGGAGTATAGGTAGTAGGAAATTTGACACTGTATTTTCAGTGTGTATTTTGTGCTTTTGAAAATTAAAAATTAAAAAGAAGAAACAACTGTAGATGAAAGCTACATACACTTTTTTATAGCATAAGATAAAAAATGAGAAATGGGGAGTTTTTTTTAAAGCATTCCTTAAGTCTCTTTGTAAAGAACGATTAAATGATGGTTGAGATGCTTTTCATAAATTACTGTATTTGGAGACCCAGACTTTTCTCACCCTGTTACTCTTAATTTATATATTATAGTGTTTTTTAAATCTTTAACTATAGTATATAACAATAACATTTTATTGGTGCAAGTTTGTTTTGTACAGATTTGTAACTCTTGTAAAGCGAATTAGAAGAATGAAGTAGTTTAAATGAACACAGAAAATTGGAATAGGCAGTATTGCTATAGCAATATAGCAGATTGCTATAGCCTTACGCCAGTGTCCAATTTATTTCTGTATTTTGTTTTCATTTTACAATCTTAAACTATGCTCCTTTTAGATAATTAGTTGCAAATTCTAGGTTGTTTTATTAAGCTTGTTTTCCAACATCAGAATACTTTTAAACTAACCCAGACTCTTGAAGGAGGAATGGTAAAAATTGCTTTACAATGTATAATCACTAAAATATTTAAACCTGCTCGCATGTTTTATAATAGACAAACAAAACTTAAAAGTGGATGTTAAATGAACATTAAATCTAAGGTTGACTCCCTCATTTGTTCTTGCTGCTTACTATTATGTCTTGATGAAATCGTTTACTGAAAAAACGTACCTGTACTTCATAGCATTTGAGCACTCTGCATGCATGTTGCTATATTGTGTAGCTTGTAAGATTTTATGTGATTGGACATGTGAAGGCCTTTTTTTTTAATTACCTATAGAAACATATCTTTTCCTATCAGTGATACATTTAAAAAATGCAACTAAGCATAAATGTGGCTGGTAAAGCTTTATTCCAAGCTCTGCACAAAAGTAAGTAAACTTGGCTGCCCTAATAAACACAATTTATGTCCTCCAGTGAGTCTAATTTTAGCATATTTCACCTTTAAGTATTCAAGGTTTTTTGTTTGTTTTTAATATAGCTTAACAAGTAACGTGACATTTTAAAAATTCAGGACCCAGAAAATTAGCATGGAAAACATTCTGAGGGTAGGAGGGGGTTTGGAGTTGGTCATACCCAAGCCTGAATATTGACGTTGGTGTGGTACTTCACAAAGGAGCCTCTTTCCACATCTGTGAAAATGAAACTGATTGGACTTACACCTTACTTCAGTGTACTTACGGATGAAATAATTTTTAAGCCTGTGAAACGCTATTGCAGGGCACCCACTAAAGTGTTAGTTCCCCTTGGATCTCTGCTCCCATCATAGGCTTTACCAGTCTCTTTGAATATGGTGTGATAGGAAATTACATGTCCTGAAGAAAGTTTTTTAATTCTGTGATTTTTTTGGGGGGGACGTGTATCACTTTTCTAGACAGAATTCTTTTTTATTAAGTCTCCACTTGAAAAATAGAATATAAGTATAGAAGCAGTGCTGTCAGTCCACAGAACTCAAAAGATCAATATGAAAATATGTATGTAATGAAATCTTTACCATAATTGTTAAACCTTTTTAGATATGACTTTAAATTTATTGAGTAATAAAAACATTAATTTTTATTAACTACTTTAAGTTCTTACTAGAAGAGGACAAAATATAAGTCTCTTCTTTGGGCATGCCATTAGTTGTAGTTCTCGACTTTAGCTCTGTATTGGAGTTACATGGCGAGCTACAAAAAATATTGATGCTTAGGCCTGAGAGACTCAGATTTAACTATTTGGTGTGCACTCTGGGCATTGGGGGTCTTAAACGCTCTCTAGATGATTCTGATGTGCAGGCAAAGTTGAGAACCCCTAATCCATTAGTGGGGTGTGAAGTCAATTTGCTGGTCTCAGCCACCAAATATTTCTTGGTTTTATTTTGGGTTTTTTCCTGTGTTATTTGTAAATATTAATAAAATCATATTTGATATTAATGTTCTTTTTCCTTTATAGTAAGTGTAAGTAAGTACTGTTTTATGAAACATTTGTTTTTTTTTATATAATGTATATACTGGATTGCTGTGCAAAATGTATTTCCTAAATAACTGTTTTGTGGTTTAAAAAGTTTAAAAACTACTGTACTCTATCATACTTTCACTTAAGATGGACTCAGAGGAGAAACTTGTTTCTTTTTACTTTCATCTTTAAAATGGGAATAATAATAGTTGCTACCTCTTAGGATTATTATGAGGAGTAAATCTATATAAAGTGCTTAGAACAGTGCTTTCCTAGCACCATAGTAGGTGTTCAATAAATACTAGCAATTGTTATTACCAAGAAAAGTAATCTTCAGAGCTAGTGCTTTGTTTTTCTCTTAATGCACATTAAAGACTTTTGTTATGAAGACTGTCCTTTATTTTGGCTGGTAAAAAATAAGCTCAGAGATAAATTTGTGGCCAAAGATTAATAACTAACCTTTTATCTGTTTTCCCTTGTTTCTGATTTTGTTACTCTTAGGATTTCTATTGTATCTATGTAAGCAGCTCTCATACCCTTTCTGGAACATTAGAATCCTCAAAATATGTCATTTTAATTTAATTCCACTAAAATTTCAGAGATGTTTTCATATTCATCTGTGCTAGGAGGACAGGTCGAGGTTCTTGTGAATATTCACTGCCTGTATTAAATTGTAGATTAATGAAACTGTAGCTGTCCACTGTGGTTAGTTGCTCTCTCTTTCAGCTTTTTACTCTATGATTGAGTCCAGTATAGAGAAGGGAATCTTGATAACTGCATTAGCTGTCTGCCTTATTGAACAGTTTGTAAACCCAGATAAACCTGTGCTATGTAGAAATCCAGGTTACAGTAGATCCTCGTGGTGAAGCTCTACTAAATTTTTTTATTCATTGAAATAGAAAGTGGTACATCAGAAACTTTAATAATAATATGGTTCAATATTGTTTTCCATAATGTGACATCAGAATTGATGTTTAATTATTCACCTGTGTTAAATATTAAGTGATTTTTGTTACTTTGGTACATATGTGTCTGTTGTAAAATATTTCTAACAAAATTTCTGATTAAGGTAAATCAATTTATGTGGTAAAAATGCTTGGGCAAGGAGCTGTTACTATTATGGACATGTAAGGAATTGCAATTTTCTAGACTCCCTCTAGTGATATACATTTATTAAGGCTAATTTCTCATTTGTATGTTTTTATTTTATTTTATTTATTTTTAAAAATATTTATTTATTTATGGCTGTGTTGGGTCTTCATTGCTGTGTGCAGGCTTTCTCCAGTTGGCGGTGAGCGGGGGGCCACTCCTCGCTGCGGTGCATGGGCCTCTCATTGTCGTGGCCTCTCGTTGCGAAGCATGGGCTCCAGGCGTGCAGGCCTCAGCAGTTGTGGCACGTGGGCTCAGCAGTTGTGGCTTGTGGGCGCCAGACCTCAGGCTCAGCAGTTGTGGCACACGGGCCCAGTTGCTCCGTGGCATGTGGGATCCTCCTGGGCCAGGGCTCAAACCCGTGTCCCCTGCATTGGCAGGCAGGTTCTTAACCACTTCACCACCAGGGAAGTCCTGTATGTTTTAGAAACATAATATTTGCCATTTTGACTCTTTAGTGATAGAGCAATCCATTTAAAGCTGAAAAAGGTAATCAGACATCTCTGAACATATTGAAGATAAACTTTAATAAATGAGTACTCCCATGTGTCCCAGAATTTTTGAAAACATAAGTCCTTAGAAATCCATGGTCAAAGGTTATAGAATCTTTCCCCTTTTGCTACTTTTAACAATTCAGAGAATTTATAATCCAAGTTGCAAATCCAAACAAATTTGTGAGAATTTGTTCTTGATGGGAATAAATTTAAGAAGATGGAGAGGGGAGAATCCAGCGATTGAGAATAGAAGAGAATGGAAAAGAAAATAGTAGGGTAGAAATAAGGATTTTTACTATGAAGTTTAGGTAGTAATAAATGGTGAGGGAAATCCTGGTTTCAGAATATACACCTTTATCGTTTGGGCTGTTGGATGTGAGATGTGTTTATATATGGGAGAGCTGATGGCACGTGCTTTGATATGAAATTATAGTGGTCATAGCTTTGTAAGTTTTAGGCAAATTTTAGGCAAAAATTAGAGCAATATTTGTTTTGTCAGAAGTATTTCAATTTTTCTAATGTGTGACTGTTAGGATAGTTTCCCAGCTGCACTGAAGGGTACAAGTTAAGTAAAATCACTTTTGATCTTTGAGATCATGAGGGAACCTAGGGGGTCAATGACCTAGGCATAAAATCAGAAAGGCTTGAACATTTTTTAAATGTATTAACAAATCTTAAGTGGCAGAATAGTAAGCAGGAATTAACTATGTAGTTGAAGACATTTCAAATGCCATTATAGACTTTTTGTAGGTCTGTCTTCTTGTTTTTGTGAGCATAAAATTATTTATGGGGCTTTTCAAGGTTTACTTGAAACATACCTTCAGTAGTTCTTGATTTCCAAAAGTCTTAAGTTTTTCAAAGGCTGCTTATCTTGCTAGAAGGCAGCATGGCTCAAGGGAAGGGGTCTGAGGCTTTGGAATCAGGAAGACTCAGGTGTGAAAGTTAGTTTTGCCATGTAATTATTACTGAGGTCAGTGACATCACTCTGGCTCTAGCTTTATCATCTCTAACAAGTATATATTAATTTTTTAAGTTAAGGGTTATTCTGAGGTTTAGGTATAGAATGTAATCATTCAATAATTGGTAGCTGCTGTTATTAGTCATTTTAGGAACCTAACTTAGTGACCTGAAGGATCTATGGTACTTTGATTGTTTTACTTCTGTAAAATTTTAAAAACAGAATTGTTCAGAACTGAAATATAGATGAAGAGAAATTCATCTAATTTGCATCCACTTTTCATTGCCAGTTCCTACAAGTGACTTCTGTATCTTGTTAAGCATATATATTTTTATAAAGTTCTTAGCTACACGTAAAAATGGCTTTTAACGTTAGTTTCTTTTATTGTTAGATTTTCCTATTGAATTTGCAGCATTATTTTGTGATAGACTGTTTTTCCATCTACTCACAAACTTTAATGGTTGTAAATACAATTGGAGGTGGTGCTGGCATTTAAATATTTGAATTTTTCTAACTAAAGGCAAGTTATCAAGAATGAAAAAGTGGTTCCCTATTTATTTTTTCTAATTCTCAGAATAAATCACTAAGGAACATAACCTTTATGTATCAAAATGAGCATTATTTCTTTTCAAGCCGTTTTGAGGAATTTTTAAGATTTCTGTAATAGAACTATGATATGTGTTACAATTATAGTGGCCAAAAATTTTTATTTCCATTTGTTTAACATTTGCTACTGATTCAGTTCCACAAAAATAAATTCACTTGGAGACTATTAAAAAATAGTAAATTTTGAAGAAAACCTACAAAAATACTTAAAATTTAGCATTATGATCATTGTTTGGTGTGTTGGTCTTAGCTAATTAATAAAATTTAGTTTTTATGACTATGCAAAGTAATGAGATCTAAGTGAAGTTTTTTCGATGTGTTGTGATCTGATTTTATTTTAAATTACATTGCAAAGGGTTTTAGCCTTTATTTCTCACCTAATATTTGTGTTATTGTCCAAACATCTAATTAGGTGAAACTGAAATGATTCAATTTTTATGTTACAGGAGATTACCTGGGGCAATTGATGTTATTGGTCAGACTATAACTATCAGCCGAGTAGAAGGAAGGCGACGGGCAAATGAAAACAGCAACATACAGGTTTAGTATTTTAAAAGTTATTATTTTTTTTAAATGAAGGATTATATCTGTGTTCTAATTTAATTTATTCATTCATAGCACTATGCTATATGTAAGGTGATTTAGGTACTACAAAGGGGATTTAAAATGTGGAATCAATCACCATGTTATTACGAAAGCTGTTCCATTTAAAATTTATAACCTTTGGATCTTTTTCAGTAAGATATTTTTTTCCTTGCTATAAATGTGATATATAGACTCATTGGGCTAAAAAAGGAAAATATGGGAAAAGTTTAAAGAAGAAAATAAAACCGTCGATAGTTCTGCCATCTAAAGATAACCACTCTTAACATTTTGGTACATCTCTTCCTCATCACTAAGCAAGATTGGGATAGATACTACTATGGTTATATTTTTGGGTATCCTTTTTTTTTCCATATAAAATTATCATTTGCATTTTCCCATATTCTTAAAAATATTTAACACCTCCTCATGATAGATTTATTGTATGGCTATACCATAATTTATTTAATGTGACATTTCTGGGTGAAGTAGATCTCTTTGTTTTTCAAGTGAAAGAATGAAAGAAGATGAGTTATTAGCTTGTATAATTCAAGTTTAAACTTTGAGTAATTGAGACTTTCAGCTATTAGCTTGACCACACTTTTTTTCATTATTTTCTTTCTCTGAGTACTTTAAAAGATGTCCAGTGTTTTGATTCTTTATTACCTTCAGTAAATTATGTAAATGTTCTTTTTAGCACCTTTTGAGGTAAATTATTTCTAAAATGGAAGATAATCCTCTTTTTTACCCCCACCATTAAAATGTCATGCTTTCTTAAAATAATACTGCTTTCTACTTTAAGAACTAGCTTATCAGCATAAGCCTTACAAAAATTACTGTACTTAAATGTAGGAAAAGTTAATGAAAGGTTATATGTTTAAATGATATGCTTTAGCCAGCAAGGATTTGAAAAGTATACATTAAATATATAAAATCATGTTGCCTGTTTTTTCTAGTTTTCTCAAACAGAATCTGTTAGGGAGCTTGTCAAAAATTCAGATTTCTAGGTGCCACTCTCCTGTAGGTTCGGTTTCTGTCCCTTACCTGTTCACATAGATCAGTATTTTGTAAATACTTTTTAAGTATAAACCCTTGTTCTTAAAGTTACAAGGCTCACATGAAGAAGTTTTTTATGTATCTGGCTGCCTGTTAGTTGCACCCTATTGATGCATGCCTTATAGTCTCTTACTTTGCAACCTGATAATGACAGGCCTTGGTACAGTGAATATCTGGTTCTATTGCCATGTTAATTTCTTAATGCTAGTATCTATGACTAATGATTATATTGCCTTAATTTGAATACTTTAACTTTGGTTGAGTAACAAAGATAATACTCATTACATTTTATTTATGAAGTACTTAATTGTCTCGTTTAGAATATTTTTAGAACAATTATTCCTTAAGAATTTTATTTGTAATGATTCAGTTTTGTCTAGGCTTTGAATATGAACATTTAAAAAAGTGTGTTTGAGAGTGAATACTCACATCTGTATAATATACACACACATCACACACATAGAAAAATTACTCCTGCTTCCCCAGAATATATGTAAGTGAATAAAACTTATTTCTTAGATTAAATGAGATTCATTTACTGAGTTTAATCTTAGATAAGAACATTTATTCATCTTTTTAATTAACTATGCTCTAATTTTAGGTCCTTTCTGAAAGATCTGCTACTGAAGTAGACAACAATTTTAGCAAACCACCGCCATTTTTCCCTCCAGGAGCTCCTCCCACTCACCTTCCACCTCCTCCATTTCTTCCACCTCCTCCCACTGTCAGCACTGCTCCACCTCTGATTCCACCACCAGGTAAATAGTAAATAAGACATTTGATTTTGAAAGAAAAATAACCTATGAGTGTTTTTAAAATTTTGAATTTAACAAGTAAAGTATGTATTTGAAAATAGCATCTTCATTGATTTCACTACATTAATCTTCATTGATTGCACTACATTAAAAGTAATAGAATATGAAATTGATTATGTAAAATCTTCAGTAGATTCACACTGAAACAGATGTATATGTGTCTTACTTTTTCAGTAAAGCAAAGAAGCAATGTACTAAAATAGGGAAGAGTGGACAGACACTAAAATTGTGATCCAAAAATATGATAGTGATCCCCAAATTAAAGTTGCTAGTTGTGTATGTATAAATTCACATTGAATCATATTAACTTGTTTTGAAAAAAAATTTAAAGATACTTTCAGAATGGTGTAGGTCAAAAAAATTACATCCTGTGAAGGGATTGAATTGAAAATCTCAGTCTGTCTGGTCATCTTTCTTTGTATACTGGTTTCCTTTTAGGAGACTGTTTCTGGGTGCCAGGTATCTGATATTTACTTCTACTACACAAGAGAGAAAATTAATGTCATTTTTTATCATATTCTTAGTCACTTTTGGTTATTTATTAAAAACTAGATCAGTGACAGTAGAAAAAAATTCACAAATAATTACCAAATTTTATACTTTCATCCTTTTGTCTGAAGACCTTTTTTATTTTATTCATGATAGGCTTTCAATATTTATATCCCTTAATCAATTTTTAATGAAACTAACAGGATTGATTGAGATAATAATTACTTTCTTCCTAGGGAGAATGCGAGTAGTAAATGTTAAAAATTAGCTCCTGGTCCTAACCAGAACTACATGCGCTACATATGTTAAAATTTGCTTTCTATTAATAAAATCAGTTTAGGGCTTCCCTGGTGGCGCAGTGGTTGAGAGTCCGCCTGCCGATGCAAGGGACACGGATTCATGCCCCGGTCCGGGAAGATCCCACATGCTGCAGAGTGGCTGGGCCTGTGAGCCATGGCCGCTGAGCCTGTGCGTCCGGAACCTGTGCTCCACAACGGGAGAGGCCACAACAGTGAGAGGCCCGCGTACCGCAAAAAAAAAAAAAATCCGTTTATACTAGAGAGGCTTGTCCACTCACTTTGAATTTGCAAGAGAGTTGTCTTTGTTTTAAGCGGTGGTGATTGTGATTAGAGTACAGAAGCACTTAAAGGGTGTGACTAATCCTTCCCTGTAATACTCATCCTGGCCTCGAAAATTCACCTACTGCATTAGCCCCACAAGCACAATGCCTTTGATTTTCTTCTGAGATTACTTCTGCTTTCAAAAAGGATAATTATGAAACCTGACTACGGCTTTAGGGAACCTGTTGTCTCAAAAATAGAGGAAAGAGAAGACTGGAGAGGTTACTCAAGAGAACATTATTTCTAAAGTTCAGTGAATTTCTTGTTCCAACAATAAATTGCTTGTTCTGAATCCGAACCCGTTCAGAAGTTGTGCCTGGATCTGTGACTCTTGAATCTTTAATGTGGTGAGAATTAACTAAATGAAAAGAGAAAGTAATGAGGACTTAGTGATCCATATATGAGTCCTTTGCCCTATGAAAAAGATAAAATGTAGAAATAGTTAATTTTGAAGGTATTTGATTTAATGAGACTAAAAGATGATCAATGTATGTGATAACAGTCTTTACACTACATTGCTTTGTAATCTTATTTAAGCTTTACCAGCTACTAAAGGTGATTTAAAAGAATTTTCTTATTTGCTAGCTAATATAGTATATTCCCAGATGGCTAACATATATTTCAACACTTGGTATTTATTAAAGTAAGTGAGAGAGAGGCGGTGTGAACTAATGATAAAAAAATAAATACTTCCCTGGTATAAGAATATTTAGAAGCCCTGTAGGATATTGATAGGCAATGGCATTATCTGGATGTGCGTTCTTTTTCAAAATGGCAGAATCATTCCATTTCTTTGCCGTATAACCTCTGTTTATAAGGATGACAAATCTTTTAATTATGTTTAGCTTATCTATGACATTATACTGTAGAGTACCAGTGATTATTGCTTAAGCTGTCGATTTAATATTAATTTTCAGCTACGTGCTTTCCATATTTTAAACACCTGTCCAGATTTCCTTTGATGCTTATCCTTGAGAACATTTCCATGTCATCCTGTCAGCATTGAAGGAATACAAATTCAGATGAATTCTAATGCTGGTTAAGCAGTACCTATCTGTGGTATATTTGCTGGGGGTGGTAGCGAGGGAAAGATACCAATTCATATTGAAACCAAATATTTGTAAGTTGAGACTATCTGGATTACTCCTTATTTTACTAGATTGTGAGCTGTTGGAGAGAGCATAGGCTGTGTATTTCCATTTATGTTTCCCTGCAGCGCTAATCACAGAGGTCTTGTGTATACTTGACATTCCCTTAATATGTTAGCTAATTGAGTTAACAGGATATTTATGTATCCATAACACCAAAGGGATTATCAGATTAACAGTTGGTCCAGGCACTTATTAATCAGAATGAGCACGGGCTTTAAACTACAGTATGGCTGCATAGATATATGTACATATACCAGATGAACGTAGGCCTTGATTAAAGCCACATTTTCAGTTACCATTTACCACAGAGTCACATGATTACAGTATATTCTGTATAGTTTGCTGTAATTTAGATCACCTTAAGAAGCATAAGCAACTAATGAAAGAAAGCTGTGGTTCAGGAGTCTTTTTGTAAGTACTGCCTTAAAAAATACTCCATTTGTCTTTGAGAAACCTTGGGTTTCCTTTTTGCTTCCTTGAGAAATAATTAAAGGAGAAATGAAGAAAAATCTTTGGGGAATTAATTTGAACATTTTAATGTTGCATTTGTTAACATTAGCTTTCAAATGCTTAAGTTTTTAAGACTGTAGTTCTGTATATGATGGAACAAATATAGTAATGATGTATTATGCCTTTAATTTGGGGTGTTATCCAGATTTGCTTGGAATAGTCCTATTATACGTTTTGTCCCAGGTTAATTATTACTATTCACTCTCAGAAACGCCCTGGTGTGGAGGATTAAATTTATGGTCAGCTCTTGGAGGTTTACAGATGTGGCTTCTTGCATGAGTGGACAGTTACTCCTTAGCAACAGTGAATTGATAGAGACCGCTTCATTCAAGGAACTTTTACTGTCAGGTAGTTAACAGAAAAGAAGAGGTGTGTTGCTTCCTCTCCCCCTCAAATACACATACATCTAGAACATACATGAAAGTGACAGAGAGGCCAAAATCATATTTCTGGCCACAATGGATTTGTACGGAGAGCAGAGGAGGTTTTGTTTTGGAGAGTACAACAAACATGTAAGGTCCTAAGTGAATGTTGTGAGTTCTGGATTAGCTTTTTTAAATGAAAAAGTATTTAATATGGTTCCTTGCCACCATACTAACAGTAGCTTGAAAACAAACACTGGTTATTCAAGATCTTCCTTAATTTTCAGAAAATCTATTATTTTCATTTTCTAGTGAACCAGAAAAGTAGATTATTAGATAATCTAAAATTAGATTATTTTCCTGTTAGCAGTATGGTTTCTAGCATAGCGGCTATCAAACTTTTTGGTTACAGACCCCTTTATACTCTTAAGAATTACTGTAGACCCCAGAGAGCTTTTATTTATGTGTGTTATATCTATTTTTTATTAGAAATTAAACCTGAGAAATTAAAATATTATTTTTATTTATTTATTTATTTATTTTTGCGGTACGCGGGCCTCTCACTGTTGTGGCCTCTCCCATTGCGGAGCACAGGCTCCGGACGCACAGGCTCAGCAGCCATGGCTCACGGACCCAGCCGCTCCGCGGCATGTGGGATCTTCCCGGACCGGGGCATGAACCCGTGTCCCCTGCATCAGCAGGCGCACTCTAAACCACTGCGCCACGAGGGGAGCCCTAAAATATTATATTTAAAATATTATTTTGAGAGTATGCATAATAATCCCATTACATATTAAGATAATATTTTTATGAAAAATTATTTTTCCAGAATGACAACATTTAGTGCAAACAGTGGCCTTGTTTTACACTTTTGCAAATCTCTTTACTATGTGGCTTAATAGAAAAAAACCGGATTCTCCTATTTGCTTCCGCATTAAATCTATTGTGATTTCACATGTCATGTAGCCTCTGGAAAACTTCATTGTATACTTGTAAGAGAATGAGCATGAAAATGGCAAATAACAGCCTAGTGTTTATGAAAGGAGTTTTGACCTTGCAGATTCCTAGAAGGGCCTTTGGGACGCCCAGGAAGCTCCAGATAACACTTTGAGAACTGCTGCTTTGCCAGAAGCTTAGCCTGTATTCGATGAATATTTTCTGCATCCTTGAGGAAGTACAATTTTGTCCCTTTATTTGAGAAGCTGTTTTGTAAATATAACATTTATTAAGCTGATTTTATAGTTCCATGAAGATTTTTGGTCTTACACAGCAAATCCACATATTAACTGATGCTGTTTGCCAAAAATGTAAGCATTTTAAAAATGTAGTTTCTAGAAATACCTTTTGAAAAATAATTTCTTGAAGTTTTTGAGAACTGTACTCGTTTTCTATTTTGTTGTGTTTTTCTGTATTTTTTTAAAAAACCAAGAGTCTGTCAGTGTTTTCAATAAACTCAAAGTAGGGTGTAATGCTAATTATGTGTAACGAATAGTATTTTTTGGCACAATTAAGTTAAATTTAAGTTTTAATAGAAAATAAAAGCTCCTTCAGGATATTGATATTTTTAAATGTCTTTTTTCCCCATGGATGCTCCCTTTATAGTTATATTTTTAATACACCATAGATGCTGTATTTTGTAGAATTTAATTATGGTTTAATATTTGCCTTTTGTTTGTGCTACTCTTCCAGTCACTTTGCCATTAGACGTGAGCTTGTAGAGATTAATTCCTTTACAAGTTATTTGTAAAAATATTGATATTTCTATCAGAGACGTTTTTGTCTAACATAGAATTTTTGTTTTCCATAGGCTTTTAGATTATAATAGGATTAAGAGATCTTAATAAAGATAAAATAGTTCACCCATTTTATAGTTAATGTAAAATTATCTTTTTTACTTTTTAGGTGTGGAGTATGCTGATAACTATTTTTGTTGCTTTAAGTTTAGTGACCATATCACCTTCTAACATTTTTTCTTTAAAATTACTTCCATTCCTTTTTGTACCTTTGTGATTAATTATTTTACTTTATTAAGAAATAGTTTTATAGTAGTCTACATTCTGTTTTTTTTAAAAGGGTACATGGTAGATGATGTATATGTATATATACTATTTAAAATATTGATACATAGAAAAGCATGTGGTGGAAGGTAATATTTAAAGATTTTTATAAAACTTTTTGTACTCAGTTTTTTTGTGCAGAATTTACTTACGAGCTTGATGACTTGACAGTAGAAATTGGTGAGACATAAGGAAAGTGATCAGGCTATCAATTTGTAACATGCTAGTGTTGATGAAATTTGTCATTTACAAGTGAGAAATAGAAAGCATAGTTCACATAGTCCTTCTGCTGTGCTTTTTTCTTTCATTTGAACTGAATAGAGAAGTGATAGGTAGTAACTATATGTATTAGCTCTTGCTCCATAACAAATTACTGTAGAACATAGTGGCTTAAAACAACATACATTTATTATTGAACAGTGTTTGTGGGTTAGGAATGTGGGGACAGCTTAGCTGGTCCTCTGCTTCAAGTTCTTTCAGAGGCTTTGAGATGGTCATCTCAAGGGCTTGACTAAGAAAAGATTTCTGTTCAAGTTCACTGACCTCTTTGTTGAAAAGATTCACTTCCTCTCCAACAAGGTAGCTGGCTTCATCAGAGCGTGAATGCTGAGAACACAGTAGAGGAAACCAGCAAAATAGAAGTCACTCTCTTTTGTAACCTAGTCACGGAAGTGACATCCCATCATTTTTGCTGTATTTCGCCTGTTAGAAATAAGTCATTATATCTAGACCACACTCAAGGGGAGGATATAAATACCAGAGGTATAAAAAGACATGAATACCAGGAGGCAGGGATCAATGGAAGCCATGTCAGAGATTGCTATCACCTAACTCTTTTTTGCCATAGCTGTATAAAATAATGATGCGATACATTGAGAATGCGTTCATAGATAATTTTTATTCATTTATCTTTTGAGTACAGAGCCTCTATTAACTTCGTGGGAGTTTTTGAAATATAGATGAGTTCCTTTTGATATGATGTTTTGCTGGTCTGCTGTCTTTCTGTTTCTTTGCATCAATTCCTTCAGTCCCTAAATAGGATTTTAGGTCCCCCCCCACCCCTATGCTTCTTTACGTTTACAAGTACTTATTACATACTGGAATTAGTTAAATCCTATTCTCTTTCTTTTGAAGATGCCAGATGGTATAGGCTGTCATACAGCTGTACTGTTTTACTTAAGAATGTCACATGCTTTGTTTGTTTCATAAGAATTTGAAATGGAATTTATGTTATGTGTTTTGAATATTGAGGTGCTCAGCAATGCAATTAGTAGAGAAGTTTGGATGTAATCCAGTGATTCGCAAAGTATGGTCTCCGGTCGGCAACATCATCATCTCCTTGTTTGGAATGCAAATTCTCTGCCTCACTCCAGACCTACTGAATCAGAAATTCTAGGGGCGGGGCCCAGCAATCTGTGTTTTAACAAATTCTTGAGGTGATTCTGATGGCCACTGAAGTTTCAAAACCACTAATCTATTCATTCCCTTTAGAACTTCAATATTACTTTTCCAAAAACTTTTGGCCTGTAATAGAAATCTTGCTTTTACTATTGTATGCAAAACTTTCCAGGAAAACAAACATTTTTTCCCTACTCATTTTACAGATAAAGGATACAAAAAAGAAACACAGTACGTGCTTTGTGTATTTCAAGCCTGTTGGCTGGGCAGCATGTATGTTGGCCAGGAAAGGTGCGATTGTTGAGGGAGACAGGACGGGGAATTTTGAGATGCATTTTCTTTTTCATTACACTGTTTCTTTTGTTAACAAAAGTCAAATACCAAACGGTGATTATTTTAGATGAAAATTGTGTTGGTTTCACATTATATCACATATTAAATTTTCTTAGTAGCATTTTGAAAATACATTTGCTAATTGTCAAAGAATGGATTGTATAATGTTTCGTCAACTTTTAAGTTCTGTTTCAGTGAACACTTACCAATAAAGATTTGCATTGAATTATCTTAGATGAAATATGGGTCTCACAAGAAGGACCCTTTATAAGTTCTCATGCCAGCTTTCTGATGTGTAGATACTGTTTGGAAAGACATCTATATCTGTCTATCTATGTTGCATAATTTTTGTGTTCTTAATTCTTTTCAGTTGATTTTTTAAAAATCTGTCCTATGATACTACTGTAGTAAGATTAAAATTTAAAGCAAAATGTTTGTAATTTTAACTACCTTCGTAGCATACTTAATAGTTTGATTATATTCTTTTATTTTTATGTTTTGTGAAAGTTTGATAAATGTTTTTGAGGACTAAATTTTGAGAGGTCTGACTAGTATTTTCTTACTTCACATGAATTCACATTGTAGTTAGCTGAAGTGATGCATGTTGCTCGTGTATTGACTTAGGTAAAGTTATTAGGATTACAGAGTGGGTTGCTGAAGTTGGTATGGTTTTTTATCTTACACACCTAGGACAATAGTCATTCATTTAAATAGTCATGTATTTAAATGTGAAAACTAGGTCACATAGTGAAGTCCAGTAGTGCTCTAAAAAAATCTATACTGTTCTAAAGAAAATCAAGTAATAGTAGACATTAAGTACATTTAATATGCTCTGCCTTCCTTGATTTCCCATTTAGTTTGGTGTCTGGGACTCTGCTAGTTTGTATTGTTTGCTGGATTCTTTTAGCTTAGTAATATAGGAAGCAGCAAGGTACCTCAGGATGGATGAGAATTACCATGAAGTGTAGCTCATTTTAGTAGACTTGTGGATGCCTAATGATTTTTGAAACATGATGGCTGCCTTATATATCTTTTTCAATCTTCTTGGTGTTTGTAAGTTTAGCATATCCTTTTATTGCACGGGTGGTAAAATAAGGTGCTTCATTCTCCATTTTAAGGCCATTTGCTGCTTTAAGATCTTTTTGTATAAACCTCTTATTCTGGTAAAACATGCACAGAAAAAGTTTAAATAAATTATTGGCAGATGTTTCATTGACAAGCAAACACTTGAAAGCAGTTCTTTTCATTATTTTTTCCTATGCATTTAGTTAATAAATTAGATTACTTTTTCCTCTTTGGGAATAGTTTTGATGCAGTTTTTAAGATTGGATTTAGTAAACCATTCTGACTTTGTTGAAGTTATTATGGTATAAAATTTTCCTTGAAAAAGTTATTTTTTAAATTTTTCTACTTAGAAATGTCATTTTTCTTCAAACAAACTTATAATTTGCACGACACATAAATTTTAAATTAGGGTTTATAGGCACATTTGACCAATGTAAATTGAGAATGTTTATACATAGCTTATTTCTTAAAGTTTAATAATGTGTGCCAATGAGTGAGAGTCACTCAAATTAGTATTTACTGACTTCTATAGAAGTAGACTTAGTGTGCCCTAGGGGTTTATATATATGAATTGGCTATACCCCCTATCCTCCCACAAGTCAAGGGAAGTAATAACCTTTCCACACTCCTGTCAACAACAGTAAAACAATTCACACTAACACTTGAACCTCCATCGTAGCTTTACTAAAGTGAATATCCATCATCTTCCAAGTTACCTTGCACTACCTGCAGTATTTAAGAGCCCATTGATCACTTTCCCTATTAAACTGTTAAAATAACAAGAGCAGATGTTGATTATCAAACTTAGTGTTAATTTCATGGAGTTTGATATTTGTGTATGCACAAGTGTGCTTTTTTAACTGATGTCTCACTTCGTTTGTGATTACAACTAGTGGGGGAAACCTTGTTATGAAGTTGTTAGACTGGGATTTCATCAGGAAGTCTGACGTTACATTTGAATTGTTGGTCCTCTGCAAGAAAACAGAATGCTGCTTTTGACGGAATAAGCCAGGACAATGAGGCGAGGGGTTTTATTTCAAGGTTTTCTTTGGTGATGGCATAAATACATAACAGGTTATGAAATCCAATTACTATATTAAATTTCATCACTTGTTTTTTAGGTATTCCAATAACTGTACCACCTCCAGGTAAAACTTTTTTTCATGTTTTCTCCATCATTGTTAATAAACATGAAATTTCAAGCTCACAGTTACAGGAGGGACAGTGTTGATGTGGTTAGAATGTGGAATAGGCTATTGGGATTTCAAGGTCCTATTTTCAGCTCTGCCTTTGCTTCATTCGAGTTTTGATTAAGATATTTAGTTTTCTTATACTTGTCTTACCCATTTCTGTAGAAATAGACATTCTGAGAAAGTTTTTACCATATCAATTTATTAAAGAAAACAGTATAGGATTAAAAATAAAATTTTTATTAAAAATTGTTTTTTCAGACCAATGAATTTTTTATGTATGATGAAGTGACTGCAAGAGAAGAGAAAGATCATTTATCTTGACTTTATCATGGTTTCTGATTTTTTTATTTTTACCCTGCTGGCATAACTCAATGTTGTGAGAAAGTATGTTCTGAACCACACAGATAGGTTGACAGCTGGACAGATGGTTGTTCATAGAGCAATGATTAAATTGTTCATTGTTGTAAGGATATGATCAATAGGAGTTTATATGTGGCCCAGTGTTTTTTACATTTTTTTTCAGTTCTTTTTAAATTTTTTTATTTTTTGGTAGTGTGATACAAATATGATAGCAAGTGTATTTACTGAGTTCAGTATTAAAAGTCAAGAAGTATAAAGAGAATGAGAGGTGACAATGCTTGGAAGGGTGGGTCTAAGTTCAAAATGACCTTGATAAACAGAAAATAGTGGAGTTTAGATAGCATGGGATAGTATACATATTTAGATGTGGGATAGAGAGTCACTGATTATGTATGAATATGGCTGAAAAAGACATACTAGGAAAAGTCATAAAGGAATCATTGGTGTGTCTTTATAGGTTAAAAAGAAGTCATTGTAAGGCTATATAAAGTAGGATTGTGACTCTAGGACTAATGTAGTAATTGCTAAATTTTACACTGCTAAGATGCTTAATAGAGGAGAACCTAAAAACTGGACACAGTGAAGATGAGCATGGTGAATTTGAAACAGCTTGAAGCAGGGCTAAAAATGGATTTAAATGGACTTTTGAGAAGGGTTAGGAGAACTGGGGTTCATTTTTACCTAGAATACTAAAAAGGAGGCTTAGTGGAAGTGTTTTCAAACATGTATTTCAATGGATTGCTTTTTGTCCTCATGCAGATCAGCATATGAATTGTAGTGAGAGAGATTCGAATTATATAATTTAATGTGCTTCCTAATAGGGTTATTAAAGCTTGGCAGGAATTGGTGTCATAAGGAATTGGTATCATAAGTTGTAGAATCTTCAAGTCTTGTTGGGATATTTTATTGCCTATCTGAATTTGAAAGTGCAGAGTAGATTTAACTGTTAAGGTCCCTTGTAGCCATACTCTGTGGTATTTCATTTAGGTTTTGTGAATTATTCACAATGCAGACCTCATGATATAAAGGTGCAAATTATTTCATTTCTAAACTAATTTAAAAACTATATTATGTGCTTTTCTTTATAAATTAGTTCTTTAGGGTTGTGCTATTTAAAACGTATTTTATGATGGATGTTCTCAGCCTTAAGCATTTATATATTTACTGGTAAGATTTTATTTATAAATTATACATTTTAAGGAAATTTATATACATCTAAACTCTCAAAATATTTTTTGAAAGAGGTAAATGCTATTTTATTTGCTTTTCTTCTAAAATACTTAAAATATATCTGGTGGCAACACTACTACTGTTTTATATATGGAAAAGGTAAGGCATTGAGATTAACTTTCTCACACTCACAAAATGGGCTGTGTGTGGTGCTGAAAATAAGACCGGGTGTCCTGACTCCCAGTTTGTGCTCTGTGTATTAGACCAGACTGTTCATTTAAAGTTATATTCCTCCAAAAATCTGTTCATAAATTTAAGCTCCACTTTTTTTCTGTCCATTATAACATAGAGAAGCACGTTATATCCCCAGAGAAATTTAGTGACACACAGCAACCTTAACTCTTGGCATTAAGTGTACATTCTGTTAACTTTTTTTATCTTATGATTGAATGTTTCAGGTTTTCCTCCTCCACCAGGCGCTCCACCTCCGTCTCTTATACCAACAATAGAAAGGTAATCAGTATGGGTACTGTAAACTTTATCATTGATAGGCTTCTGACAGAAGAATCATATGTATCTTGGTAATATTTTCAAAGGTTTAATTTTATAAACAATAGTACCTGCCTTTTAATTCATAAGTCTAGATCTGTATTAGTTACTTTTATATAAGATGTTGGACCTATAGCCTAATAACAAAACAGGACAAAGAAAACTAAATGATAGTATTTTGAAATATCTTGCTTTGATTTACGATACTCTTATTAAAGAAACCCCTAGATTGTAAAATCTTGGCTGTAGTCAAGTTTTGTGGGATGTACAAACAGATGATTAGTAATCATGAATAATGCATGTCTGTTTTAGGATTAAGTAAGGATAACTATTTTCAGGGACCACAGTAAAGCAAAGCTGCCTTATTCCTTGCTACCCAGTGCAACTCAGCTTCCACAAAGGAAGATTGGATCCCTTCTGCGTGGCAGTAGCCTTATTTTTTATACCCTGCTTTTATGGTTTATGTTATTTGGAATGCTGTGGTAAAGAACATTTACCTCATGGATGGCAATACCATGTTTAACCCCATAGGTTTTGGAATCACACTAACCTGGTTCAAATTTGGCTTCAGAATTTCCCAGCTTTGTGTTCTTAGGCAAGGTTCAAAACTATTCATTGAGACTCAGATCCCTCTTTTACCAAATGGGGGGTTGATAGAGTTGTGAAGATTAAAACAGCTAGTGAATATAAAGCATCAGCACCATTCTTTGCAGATAGAAATAACTAATAAATGGTAGCTATTATTATTTCCTCTTAAGTGGCAAATAAACTCTATAAAAAATACTGTATTTCTGAAAAAGTGATTTAAACTATATAAAAAGAAAAATTGTGAGAACTTTACATCAATAACATCAAACCAAGCATATGATTTTCAAACGAAATGATAAAACTCGGTGAAGTGTGACTTGTGAGACCATACGATTTAATTTTAAGTTCTTGTTAAACATATATTTGTTTTCACAACTGATTTTTAATTATTAAAGTCAGTTTTTTAAGGCAAAATTTTAACTAAAGTCTGAAATACTTTGTTAGCCTCGAAGTTTCTGTTACTTATTGTGAGTCAGGCTGAATTGATTGGATTACTCATGTTAATACTAACAAGCTATATTTTCTTTACAAGTAGGTGTTAGGTTTTGAGGTTAAACAGCCTGTGTTTTTAAGTATTAAAAAATAAAGTTACAGAATTACAGGTACCATTATATGGTGATTAAATAAAAGTCATAATTCTGCTTTATGTTTTGCATTTGCACCTAATTATTAAAATTCAGAACTTCCTTGCAACACATAAAAATATATTTTTCTTCGACAGTGGACATTCCTCTGGTTATGATAGTCGTTCTGCACGTGCTTTTCCATATGGCAATGGTAAGTGTTATTTTTTAATTGCCCAGATTCAGTTTGAATCAGTAAAGTACTTAAGTACTTTTAAAACAATAGAAACATAGTTCCATTGTTTAAAGTACTATCTTACAGAGCAATTAAAAAATATTTACTACAGGAATAACTAGGTCTTACATATATTCCAGGTCACTTAACAGAATACTTTTCATTTCTTTACCAGCCATACTTTTAAAAATTAACAAATGGTGACACAACAGGGATATTTGTCCCTTGCCTTTTCCCAAAAGGATTTAGGATTTGTCACCAAATTGTCGATCTTCACTGTCCATAATCTTTTTTGTTTCTTAACTCACGGTATCTGACTAACCTCTTTCTCATCTTTCCCCCTCACTGGTTTATCTTTTCTTCTAGATCATTTGGCAGGTTCTCCTTCATGTTCACTCTTGACAACTTTATCCCTTCTAAGGCCTTCTAATACCACTTTCTGCTTAGATTTCTTGATCCATTCATTTATTTTAAAAGAGCTGTGCATTGTACTAGGTTTTAAGGATACAGTAAACTAGACATAGGTTTGCTTGCCTTCAACAAATTATAAGCTAGTGAGGAAACAACCAGGTGACAGAAGAGGGTATCATAGGAGCATGATGGAGGGGTCTCCCACTCCACTGGAGTGGGGTGTAGATGATTTGGGGTTCAAATCATGTTCAGAAACATGGGGGTGTGAGAGAGTGTGGTAGGCTTTATGAACTGAATGAAGTGTGGTGTGGTTGGAGAGTAGAGAATACGATGAACATCTAGAGATGAGATAAGAAATGGTGCGGGGCATTACAGCCATGCTGTAGAGTTTAGACCTTAGTCAGAGGGCTGTGAGGAGCCATTTAGTTTTATGCTGATTTGCATAATTGTTAGGTTTACATTTGAAAAGCGTCCATTCTGGCTACTTACTGTGAGGAGATTGGGGATTTGTAGTGTGGGAGAAAGGTGGGAAGGGCAGAGATGCCTGCTTGATTGGGAGAACAAGAAGCTGTTAGAGTAATCCAGGGGAAGAAATTTATAGTCCTGAATTCAGCGGATACCATGGGGGATGGAGAAAATTAGTGGTTCCAAAGGCATTTAAGGAGTAGAATTTGTAAGGCTTGGTGAGAGATCAGATATTTGTATCAGTCATATACTTTCAGTTAACCTTCTAGGTTTCTGTGTCAGGGTTTTGTACTGTCCTTCAGACCCACCTTGTTCAAAGCCACATATTCCATTCATTCACATCAAAAGGTAGTCTTTCTGTTATTTGTTTCAGTGGTTATGTCACATTTTTTCCCCTGGGCTCCCAGGAAGTCATACTCTTTGGGTTGGAATCTTGCTTCCCCCTCTCATTATTTATGTGACTTTTGTAGATCTTTAACCATTAAATGGAGAGCATGATTCTTCCTCATAAGATCAGAGAGAATACACTGAAGCATGTTAGTCCTGCCATTTAATAAACACTCAAATATTAGCTGTTACTTTTCTGATTATCCCCATCTCCAACAAGCTCCAAGTTCCTTCCCTTTTCTGCACTTGGAGGCGGTTATTTTTCACATCTGTTAATTGAAGCTTGAATATAAAGGACTCAGCACAGTACCTGTAATATGTACATACTCGATAAGCATTACTTATAAAATTAATTAAAATTTATTTTTACCTTTTTTATGGCACTTAACATTTTCTGCTTTGTCATTAAATTCCTGTATATTTGTTTCAGTACAGATGAACTTGAGGAATAGCCCATATCAGAAAGAATAAGACTTTATTCTTGAGATTACCTGCTCAGTTTCCTTGTGGAAGATTTCATTTTTAAAAAACTGGCTTATTAAGCATTTAACTTTTTCTCAAAGTAATACATGCACATTTTTAATAAAAAAGCAAGAGTTTTCTGCTCACTCTTTACCACCCCCTCAGAGATGAGCGGTTTTCCCCCCTTTAATGAGGATGTCTTTAGTACTAACAATGATAAAGCATAGCACAAGAATTAAATAGAGGAAAGTTAGGTTTCTTTATTCCAGTCAAACAAAGCCTTGGGATGAAGATGATAAATACTACTTCCTCTTTATCGGTAATTCTGTTTTACCTTTGTTTATTTTAGAATTTTGTAGTTCATCCTCAAATACTACTAAACTAAGTAACTGTAGATGGAAAACAATGATTTTTCTTGATGTGCATATTAAGATTGTGCTTACAAAGTAATACCTAGTTTAAAAGTAATCTTTGCAGGAATATTGAAGAACTGCAGAGACAGACATTTTTAATGGTTTTTAGTTCTTTTGATGGTCTGCATGGCATTTCTACATAGGCTTATCACCCTATTTCTTGATTATATAACTTTAGATACCATCTGTTATCTTATTGTGATGGATGTATATTTTACTCACTTACCATCATTACTCCTCTCCTATTCCCCTGAAGTGAAATTATATTACTCTTTCTTCCTCTTTTTATTTATATACCTACCCTCTGTTTCATGTACCATCAGTCTCTACTACTGTGTCTTTCCAAGCCTTCACCTCTTTTTCCACCTCTGCCTCCCTGCTTTGATCAGCTGTACTTCTAACATTCTGTCTTGTAACCAAAATTATCTGTGCCCTGACAAATATTTTATTCTAAAAGCTAAACAGTAAACCATAGTCACATTATTATGACTGTGTAAATATTCTGTACTATAGCGATAATTATACTCAAGCCCCTCAAAGAAGAAATTTTCTATGGCAAATACATTAAAAGTATCATTTTTTTTAACACTTCATCAACTGTGCAAAGTCATACCACATTTTAATTGGGTTCATATTTGAACCATGAGTTTCTCTACCTCAAGTATACAAAGATATTCTTTAATACATTTTTCCCCAAAAAATTTTTCAAATTTCTTTTTCCTGTGTAAGTTCTTAAGCCATCTGGAATTAATTTTTGCCTCCGTTATGAAGTAAAGATGTAATTGTCCCAGTGTTACTTGTTTATCCTTCCTGAGGGATCTACAGTGTCATCTCTCCATTCGTGTATCAAGTTTCCCTGCATGCATGGATCTGTTTCTTACCTTTCTAGACTATTCATTTGGTTAATTTAACTGTCCCTGTGCTACTAATGCCACACTACCTTAATTTTGAGTTCTTTAGTAAATCTGATACCTGGTTCAGCGAAATCTATCTACCTTATTCTGCTTCAGAAGTATTTTGGGGCCACTGCTCTTATATATCTATTTTAGAATCAACTTTGCAAATTCCATGAAAAACTCTGTTGATTTTTATTAATAATTAACGCTTATATTATGCATACAGTATGACAAACACTGTTAACTCATGTAATCCTCACAGTCTTATAAAGCAGGCATAGTGTTACGACCCTCATTTTATGGACTAGGGAATTTAAGAACAGCCAGATTAAGGCCATTTTCCCAATGTCACACAATAAGTGGCAGAGGCAGGCTTTGAAACCTTGTAGCCTTGCTCCAGAGTCCTTTCTCTTACTATACCATGTTATTTGTTACATTGATGCTCTAGAACAATTTGTAGGAATTCATTCATACCTTACAACGTTGTGTTAATGTATGAACAAGTACTCTCCATTTAGGGAGGTGTTCTTTAATGTGTTTCAGCTGAGTGCTATAATTGTCTCCATACACTTCTTGCACATCTTTGGTTAGATTTAGTCATAGGTACCTATTTTTTGTTCTTATAAATGGTATATTCATTTAAGCTCCATGTACTGTTTGTGTTTGCTTGTATTTAGAAATATAATTGGTTTTTGTTTTATTTATATGTATATATATTGATCAATATATATGTTGATCTTGTAGCCTGTTACCTGTTGAACTCTCACTATAATTTGTCTGTGAATTCTCTTCAGGCAGTATCATCTGCAATTCCTTCCGTTTCAGATTCTTATTCCTCACCTCCCCCCGCCCCCAACCCCCTTTTTTTGGTCTTATTGTTCTGGCTAGGATCTCCATATAATATTGAAGTACTGAAAGTGGAGTTCTTGTCTGGGGATACCCCCCCTTTTTTTTAAAGGAAATGCTTTTATATTTATACTACTAGATTTTTACTCTTAGGTTTTTGATAAAACCCTATGTCAGTATAAGGAAAATCTCTTCTTGTTTTCCAAGGGCTTTTAAACTGTGAACGGATATTGAGCTTTATGAGATGCTTTCTGAGTTGATCATACTGTTTTCCTTCTCTGTTAAATGTGGCAGATTTCTAAATTTTTCTAATATTGAGCCACCTTTTATTTGCTGAGGTAAACCTAACTTGGTCATGATTGATTTTACCTTTTTATTTTTAAAAATAAACACTGACTTATTTAGGATTTTGACAACTAAGTTCATATGTAAGATTGTTCTGTGATTCTCCTTTATTTGTACTGTCCTTAACTGGTTTTAGTATTAAGGTTATACAAGCCACATGGGATAAGTTAGGCAATAATCTTTTTTTCCTATTCTCTGGAAGTTTGTATATTATTAGAGTGATCTGTAGTAAAAGTCACCTGTAAAAGCCATCTGGTCTTGTGGGAAGGTTTTAAATTACGGGTTTAATGTCTTTAATAATTATGGTACTAGTCAAGATTTCTTTTCACTCTTGAGTTACTTAATGTGTTGGTCTAAAGTATATAATATTCTCTGTATTGTTTAATCTCTGCAACATCTGTAGTTGTAGTCCCTTATTGGTTCTGATAATTTTTATGAGGTCTCTTTTTTCTTAATCCTGTCAAAAGATTATCATGTTTTATTCATCTAGTCTTTAAAAACCAACTTTTAGCTTTGTTTATTGTATGGTAGTTTTCTATTTACTTGATTTCTACTTTTATCTTTATTATCTCCCTTCTGTTAGATTTTTCTATTTTTTCCTAGGTTCATAAGTTGAAAGCTTAATTCATTCACTTTCCATCTTTTCTAATGTAGTGTTTTTTAAGATTAATTTCCCTCCAGAACAGTTTTCATTTCTAGACTTTTGATATATTGGGTTTTTGTTTATGTTCAGTTTTTAAATTATTTTAAATTTATGACTTTTTTGACCCTTGAGTTATCAGAAGTGTGTTTTAAATTTGATATATATGGAGATTATTTTCCCATAATTTTTAATTTTTACTTCTAATTTAAATTGTATGGTGGTCGGAGAACATGGTGTCTATTACACTTATCCTTTGAAAGTACATAGTATATTTTTATAAATGTTTCATATGGGTGAGAAGAATGAGTATTCTTTACCTGCCCTGGGCAGTATTCTATGTTATGTCCATTAAATCAACTTTGTTAGCGGTATTTTGCTCGGTCCTCATATATCTATAGTGATTTTTTTGTTTGCTTGAAGTGTCAGTAATGGAAAGAGTATGTTAATCTCCCACGATCATGGTGGATTTTTCTATTTCTACCTGTATTCTGTTAGTTTTTACTCCGTAAAAAGTAAGGCAATGGTGTTAGATATTTGGAAGTTTAATTTGTTCTGTCTTCTTGGTCAGTTGCATCCTCCACCTTCAAGTAGTCATCCTTTCTTCCCGGAGTAATCCTTTTTGTATGAGTCTGCTTTAATACAGCTACTCATATGGAAATTGGGGGATATTAGTATTTTATTTTATTACTATTTTATTAGTATTTTATTAGTATTTTCCTTTTTTTCTCCCATTCTTTTACTTTCAACCATTTTGTGTGTTTTTTATGTCTCTTATCTTCAGCATTTAGGTAGAATTTTTAAAAGTACAAATCAATAATCTCTGTCACTTAACTGATTAATTCAGTGTCTTTTGTATTGTGATTTTTGAGCTATTCACACTTGTCTCCCATACCCCCATTCTTTCTAGTTCTGTTTTGAATTGACTGAATTTTTCAGGTGATTTTTTAAAAATTCTATTTTTCCCTACATTGTTTTGAAATAATATACTTATTTCTGTTTTTTAGTGGTTACTCTTGAAATGTAATATGCATATATCTGGTAGAAGTTTTTTTTGGTGAACTCTGTTGTTTATAACTTTCGCTTATTTTTGTTTATGAATGCCTTTGTTTTAATCTTATTCTTGAAATATAATTTTGAGTACATATTTCTAGGTTGTTACTTTCTTTCAGCACTTTGAAGATGTCCTTATGTATTCTGGTTTATATTTTTGATGTATTGGGAAGTTTGTGGTGTATCTAATTCTCATTTGCTGTTCACCTTGCAAAATGAAGAGTCTATATGTTAGATCTTTAAGGTTTGTTTCTGGGTATTTACCCAGACTGTGGGTATTCACCATATGTTATTTCTCTATTCTATATATAAAATAATTTTTTTTAATCTAGTGAAGCATTTTTGTGGGATATTTACTTTTTTTGGTCTTGTTTTTTAGGTACCATAACTTTTGTTTTTAATTATTATTATTTTTTCTCTGTAGTTGCCTTTCCCCACCTTCCTGGTTCTGCTCCTTCATGGCCTAGTCTTGTGGACACCAGTAAGCAATGGGACTATTACTCAAGAAGAGAGAAAGACCGAGATAGAGACAGAGACAGAGACCGAGAACGAGATCGTGATCGAGACAGAGAAAGAGAACGCACCAGAGAGAGAGAGAGGGAGCGTGATCATAGTCCCACGCCGAGTGTTTTCAACAGGTATGTTCAGCGTGCAGTAATTTGTACACCTGTATTTTATATGCACTTTAGAATTTATATTCAGTGCCAGGATGGAAGATCCACTACAATTGGGAAAGGATTGCTTGAAGAGTAGTTAGGATAGCCATTTTAAAAGCATCAAGGCTGTTTATTCATAAGGACTTCCCACTACCTAAAGCAGCAGTCTTCAAATTTGTTTGTTCATTTCTTCCTTAAAACAATTTTGAAAATGTCATACCCCCTCACATATTTTTATCTTGGCATCAAAAATTTTTCACCTTAAGTATAAATAGTTGGCTATATAGATATAATTTCCAGTCTGTTATAAATCTCACAATTTTAAAATAAAGTTATCATTACTCTATTATATATCCATTGGATTAAGAATACTATAGTGATTTGCTGAACATCATTATCCATTTTTAAAAAATACATAAACAAGCTCTGTAACAGTTGGAAATTCTGCGTTTCTTTTTGTGCTTGAATTCTTACTTCTGAGCCACGTCCCCCAAAGAATTTTATTCTAATGCAAAATATTTTTTTTCTTGAAAGTTTTTTTAATTGATCCATCCTATCAGTCTTCCCTGCAACATACCTATGTAAGTTAAAATGTATTAAAAAATTAATGACCATAAGATTAAGTATTTAAAAATTTTTTGATTTTAGTTATTTATTTTTATATATAAATATAATACAAATTCTGAAAAATAATTTAACATAACTACATTCTTTAATGTGATGGAAGCGCTTCTTCCCATCCCTAAATAATATTTGTATCCATGAATGAATGTTACTACTGTTAGGGGAAAAAAGGCTTTGCCATTGATTATATTTCTTTCTTTCTTTCTTTTTTTAATATATAAATGTAAGCATTGAGAAACCTTGTTCACATAAAATATGTAAATAAGAATTGATGGAATTTTGTTGCGGTTCTGTCACTAAGTTATTTGAGCACTTTAAGATTTAGTGATATGTCAAAATTACACAGCTAACCTGTCATGAAAAGTTACTTTTAAGAATCTATTACCTCATGGCTCAGTTTTCTTAAAAGCAGATAGTTGGAAACCACCTGATTGTTACTTGGTGAAATTGTTTTCTACGGCTGCTACAATAAAAGTACCATAGACTGGTTAGCCTAGAACAACAGAAATTTACTCTCACAGGTCTGGAGGCTAGAGGTCTGATATCAAGGTGGCAGCAGGTTTAGTTCCTTTTTGTAGGCTTTGAGAGAATTTGTTCCCCGCCTCTCTTGTAACTTCTGGTGGTTGTTAGCAATCCTTGGTATCCCTTGGTTTGTAGATGATGCTTCACTCCAATCTGTGTCTGTCTTGACACAGCATTCTCCTCTCTGTGTCTGTGTACAAATTTCCCTATTTTTATAAGGGTAACAGTCTTTGGATTAGGGTGCAGCCAAATCCAGTCAGACCTCGTCTTGCCTTGATGATTACATCTGCAAAGACCCTGTTTCCAAAGTCTTTAGTTTTCTCAGTTTCTTGGAAGAACACCAAAAGGGCTTTACCAAGACTTATCAGAAGACTACCAATTATACTTAATACTCTTTATTTTAGAGGTACCCTGTTCAACTTAATATGCTTAGAAAGGGTTAGGAAAATGGAAATATATCTTCTCCAAAATGTCTGTAAAAATGAAACACCTTTATGTGTATTTGATATTTATTTTCATGCAAACCTGGAGCTGCAAATTTCCCCCATTCCATTTATGGAAAATAGCTACCAAATAACTTAACTGGTAAAAGACAGCTCCTATTGTCAAGCCAGCAGCCACATCACACCCAATTTCTATGGGAAAAAAGTCTGACTTCATTTTTCTGTTCAGTTAAATGAGTTTAATCCATATTTCCTGTCTAAGTCTAAGATAAAATAGTCACAGAATTCAAAATAAGGTGCTGCCTCCCCAGCACTTTCTTTTGCTTTCCTTCAGAAGGAATTTTTGGTTTTGTTTTTTTACTAGTTCAGGGAAAATTCTTATGACTCCACACTACTCTACACGATATCTGACGTTAGAACATCCCAGGACACAGGCCAAAATATTCCATTTCTTACTTCATACTTTGTAGCAGACAGATGTATAAGAGAGAAAGGCCTAAAGCCCTATAGAAGCTTTATGGTTCTTTGAATAAAATAGGTCTTACTGACACTAATATTTTAAATTAGATCTTCTTGATGCCATGATGGTTTTTATACCCTGAGCCAATAATGTACTGTAGTAAAATTGGTGAAAAGAATGCCTTTCTTTTGTAAAAGGCCAGGAACGTGATGGAGGAGAGGTTAGCCAGAGAAGTGGCATATGTGTTACCTGCAGGTGTATCATTAGGCAGTTCATGTTCAGGAAAGAATAAATATGGAAGTTGGGGACCTAGAAGTTGATTCCCTAAAACTTTCTGTGCCATTGGAAAGAATTCATTTATTGCTAGCATAAAGAATAAAGTCAAAATTCTTTTTATGATCCGTAAGTCACAAATTCAGTGCACCTTTCTATATTTTAACCCTGGTTCTCTTCCAAGGCAATATACTGCATGCTCTAGCTACACTGAACTACTTGCTCTTCTGGAAAGCCTCATAGTTTAGCACTTCCCTTCTTCATGTTATTCCTGTCCTCTCTGCCTCACAAACTTTTACTGATTCTTCAAGGTTCAGCTCGTATTTGTCTTCTGTGAGCAACTCTGAACCTGAAAGAAAGAATTAATTATTCCTTCACATGCTCCCTAAGCATTTTGTGTATTTTCTTTAAAGCATGTCTTTCTCTTTCAGGGTGTTGACTATCATTTTTCATCTCTGTATCCTCAGCACTTTGTACAGTAATGCCTGGAACATAATGAATGTGTCAGTGAATAAAATGACTTAACACGTATCAGGGAGGAGGGTGAATACAATAGAGAAAAAACAATCTTGAAAACTGTTGGTGAAACTGTGTTAGCCAGATAGGTTTTGAAATGGATAAAAATCAACCCTTATATCAAAGCGTTAATTTGGGCATCTTTCTAATTAACATATCCATTTAGGTACCTTCCCAATGTAGAATGAAATAAGTTAAAGATAACTTTTTTTTGTTATCAGCTATTTTTATGGATAAGATAAATGTAAGGTACACAGTTTTCTGATTTTGCTGGATGAGATGAAGTAATATATCAGTTCAAGATGTGAGCATATGCTTGATTCAGACAGCATTTGTTTTGTTAGATGTGATCATGTAATCATATACTTCTTAATCCAGAAAGGTCCTTAGGGGTTATCCAGTCTAAATTTTGATTTGTCAGATGAGGAAATGGAAGCATAGAGAAATTAAAGCAACACTAGAGCCATACTGTCTACTGGAAATATGGTTGAGATATTACTTAAAATCCTTTCTAGTCTTGAAATTAGGTAGTTTAAAAATTTATTACTTTTCATTTGTTTTTATTACTCTTTCTGTACTTGATTTTTTTTTTTTCTTCCTCTTTCGGGGGTGGTGGGGAACCAGATTCATTCTTTCATTCATGTAAACTGACTTTTTTTTTAACATCTTTATTGGAGTACAGTTGCTTTACAATGGTGTGTTAGTTTCTGCTGTATAACAAAGTGAATCAGCTATACATATACATATGTCCCCATATCTCCTCCCTCTTGCGTCTCCCTCCCACCCTCCCTGTCCCACCCCTCTAGGTGGACACAAAGCACTGAGCTGATCTCCCTGTGCTATGTGGCTGCTTCCCACTAGGTAGCTGTTTTACATTTGGTAGTGTGTATGTATCCATGCCACTCTCTCATGTAACTGACATTTTTTGAGTTCCTGTTATGTACCAGGCACAGAGTTGTGTGCTGAGGATACAGAATTACTCATACACTGTCGTTACAGATTTAACCATGTAATATTGTCACAATATCTAGGACTGGTTAGAAGTTTAAAACTTTATGTAAAAAAAAGTGCAAGAAGAAACTCCATAGGATTTATTAATCTTTTTCCTTCCTGTAGCTCCTAATAATATGACTTACACACTGTAGGCACCTGGTAACATTTTATTGACTAGATAAGTAAAGGTATGGTACATACATGCATGTTTGTGTGTATGTGTGTGTTGAAGTGTATGTTTTGAGTTTGTGTGGTGGGACATGTGCTGTTAATAACTTCAGTCACATAAGTGCATGAATTCTGTTAAGTTCAAGCGCATTACTTTCTGGGAAGTTGAATTGTTTCTAATGTAGTTAAAATTAATATATTTGAGATAGTACTGTTATCTCTAGAATGTACATGTTCACAAGGTAAGGAGCTTAATGCAGAACTTCATAGGAAACAAGTCTGAAATGAATTGCTTTGCTAGAGCTCGTAACTTTTCTTTGCATAAATTATAGTGTTTATAAAATTCTTTGTCCATTTCAAACACACTCATGCACAAATGCTACTTAATTTTTATTGAAGCTAAAAGTGTTAATGGTTAAACCATATTTGATTTTCATGTTGCTAGCTGTAGGGCATCAGGCGTAATGTTTACTTAAATCTGACTAAAAGTTCAAGGCCAGAGAGGGAAAAAAAGGTGGAAGAATTTTGTGTTGTTCTGAATTATCCCAGGAATAAAGTGTTCTCTGGAAAATCCAAATGAAGTATAAGGAAAGGCCTTTTTTTTTCTCAAGACTGAGATTTCAGCAATATGGCATGTAGTATGTGTTGTTACAAATTAGAGTCATTGTTTTGAAAATTACAGACCAGTTTCAACATCTGTTTTTTAGGCCGCTTAATTGTGGGCCAGAGAGAAGGCTGGTCATTCTAGGGTGTTTGAAATGAGCTCTAATGATTTCCAGGCTCAGAGAAACCTTTGTGCTGCAGCTGCTTATCAGAGAAGGGGTCTTTACATTTTGTGTACGAGACCAAATCTTCCACCATCTGTAGGAAGGGTCCCATCAGATGGCTGCCTTCAGAATCTTAAAGGCCTCAAAGCTAACAAGAATTGGTGTGAGGGTGAGAGGGAAAAAACAGGGTTACAAAGGACGAATTATGAGATAATTGACCTTAGTTATTTTTAGGTAAATCCAGTTGGAATCATTACAAAGAACCTCATTTTTAAAGAGGATAATATTAATGCTAATATTCGTTTGTCATGGTAGGTGTGAGTTTATTCTCCTTTAGAAACTTTATTAGAAACAGTCACCTTTACAGAAAGCGTTCTGCTTCTGAAAATTTTAACATTAAATTTAATGAAGATGGTGAGCCTGCCTGTTAGCGGCCATTTGAGGGCCTGCTCTTGTTCCAAACACTTCATAAATGTTATTGCCAATTCTACCACTATCCTGAAAAAGACTGTTGCCAGTTTTACAGATGAGAAAACTGAGTGTTCACAGAGGTTAAGTAACTTACCCTGGGTCATACACTTAGGAAATAACAGTCAGGACGTGTTCCTGGGCCTGCTCTGCACGGACTCTTCCTGCTACTCCACACTGCCTGTCATGGTGCATTGCCTTTCTGATGACACGCTTCCACCTCCCCAGTACCAAGTACACATTTATGATTAGAAAAAAAATCGTGTTTGTATGTAATATATGTGTCCGTGTGTGTGTGTGTGTGTATCATCCATATATATATGCATATATGAATACTCTTTAAAATAACATTAAAAATGTATCACAGGCAATAATAACTTGGTCAGCAATATGACTTGGCTTTAGGTGTCGCACTCCTGAATTATCACTTTTGCTAAGAGACCACAGTTAGGCTTTGTTTTTATATGGCTTATACTTTCACCTGATTCTGTCTCCTGTTATTCTCTCTCAGATTCCTTAACATCTTGAGGCTATGTACAAATTCTAATTTAATAATTTGTATAAAACATATATTTCTAGAAACCAAAGCTCTTTAGTACACAGTGTTCTAAAAGATATTTTTATTCATTCTAAGAGTTTACTGACATTAGGATGTAGAAAATGTTGACTTCTGTGCTGAACAAAAAGAAAAAATAGACTTGAAGGATTGAGAGAAAAACAGAAGTATGTCTCCATTTTCACGAAAGGACATGGAGAGACAGGTCTAAGGAGGTAAAGATGACTACCATCAGTCCCAGTTTCACTAGTCCATTCTCTCCAAAATCAGAAAATGGAGGCAGAGCTTAATATGGATTTGAAGTTGTTCCCATGGTCCCCTCCCTCCAGCTTCCTCCTCCTCACTCCACCCCCCCAACCCGCCTCCCTTACCACACAGATAGCGTTAAGTTATTGGGATGTCAGAATTCAAGTATGTCCATAGGCAATTTTCTGCCTGCATTTTGTGTGGATATTGTGGAAATTGCTTTTTTTTTTTCAGTCTCTTGTATGATACTTTATTATCAGCACCACTTTTCGAACAGGATTTGCTCACTTCGTGTTTCTTTGTCACATTTTGGTGATTCTCACAATATTTCAAACCAGCAAAACGTTGACTTGCTGAAGACTCAGGTGATGGTTAGCATGTTTTAGCAATAAAGTATTCTTAATTAAGGCATGTACATTGATTTTTAGACATAATGCTATTGTACACTTAACGGACTGCAGTATAGTGTAAACAACTTTTATATGCATTGCGAAATCCAAATTTCGTGGACTTGCTTTATTGTGATATTTATTTTATTGGTCTGAAACTGAACCTACGGTTCATATCATTGAGGTATGCCTGTATTCATAAATTTGCACATCTACTAAGAATGCCAATATATGGCGGTTTACAATTGCCTGCTTTCTAATTTGCACTGGAAAATGGAAGTTGCTTTGATGTCACTCTGTTCTTAATGTTTATACCACTTCATTAGATGAATATATACTTTATGTGATTCAAAACCTTAAGAACCTTTATCTACTTGGACTATGTCGTCATAAGCCAAATATTTTTAATATATTTTTAGAATCTTAACTGTGTGCCTAAGATTTTATAAATATTAAGAATTTTGGTTGGAAATCTGAGATACACAAACATGCTTTTAAGTCTAAAAAGTAAAATGAAGCCGCTGATTAAAATTTAAATCAGTTACAGCTCCCAAATTTTCAGAAAAACAGCATTTATATAAAATTTCTACCCTATAACAACTGTGAAAGCACAGAACTTGGCCCTTTAACATAACGTGTAATCATTATATATTTTGTATTCTTGTATTAGATCTAGTACTAATTTGGGAGCAGCATTGTTTTCCTCTCAGTTCAACAAGTATATACTTTGCACCTATTCTGTGTAAGATGCTAACATTAGGACTTCTGGTTTGGACTCAGGTCACGTCTTTTGTAGCTTGAAGTCATTCAGAATCAACAATCCAGTTGTCAAGAAAACTTGTTTCTATTCTGATTTCAGTGATGAAGAACGATACAGATACAGGGAGTATGCAGAAAGAGGCTATGAGCGCCACAGAGCAAGTCGGGAGAAAGAAGAACGACACAGAGAAAGACGACACAGAGAGAAAGAGGAAACCAGACACAAGTCCTCTCGAAGGTTTGCTCTTTAATAGTGAATCATTTTGAAGCCAAGAGAAATTGATTTGTTTTCAGGAAGTAAAAGCAAACATTTCTAAGTAACCACTAGAGCATTATATGTGTTCCTAATTGGAAGACTATAGTTGGTTCCTTATAGGTTTCAACAAAGATATTGAAATCTAACCAGATTATAATGCCCATAAGCCAAAATTAGCATGGAATAAAAAATATGAGAATTAGACTTACTACATTATCTTGGGTGGGGGGGGGGATTTGTCATATGAATCAGTTTTTAGTAGTAATTGTTATTAAACAAACTGATGTTCAGTTTAATCAAAGAAAATTCAGGGCCTTATAGTCCCCCCCACCAAAAAAAAAAAAATCAGCATTAAATTTTAATGCCTATTGTTTGCCTAAAATCAACTCTAGGAAGTATTTCCTGTTCTGATCTAGTGCTTCAGTTTCTAATTTGTAATTTAGTCTTTTAGAATGAAGTATATGGGCCCTAGTGGCCCTCTTGGCATAGTGGGCGGTGCGTCGGTCTCATAATCTAATGTATATGGTCCTTAGGGTTCTAGGAAAATATTAATGAAGGTGAGCATTAAATGTAAATATAATCTCAGCATAAAGGTCACATAAAAAATAATTACTCCCCAAAATGTGTTTGAGAAAAAGAAAGTATTAGATTATTTAAAACCCACTGTTATACCGAGAATTTACCTAAAGTAGGTTGATCCGTCACTACTTAAACATTTTTAAGAATACACCTTTCTTTTTTCTTTAGTAATAGTAGACGTCGCCATGAAAGTGAAGAAGGAGACAGTCATAGGAGACACAAGCACAAAAAATCTAAAAGAAGCAAAGAAGGAAAAGAAGCTGGCAGCGAACCTGCCCCTGAACAGGAGAGCACCGAAGCTACACCTGCAGAATAGGCATGGTTATGGCCTTTTGTGTACAGTAGTGCCAGAAATAGATACTATAAATCTTATTTTTCTGGATAATGTTTAAGAAATTTGCCTTTAATCTTGTTCTTTTAGTATGAAAAGTTAACTTTTTTCTTCTAAAATAAAAGAGTGAATTTTTCATGTTAAGTTAAAAATCTTTGTCTTGTAATATTTAAAAAATAGACAGTAATGACTTTGTATCGAAGAAAGTAATGTGAATGAGTCACTCAGCAGGGAATTTAAAGAGCTATGTTTAGCTGTGTACATAATATCTGATTGATAAAGGTCAAGGTTCCCTCTTGGCCAGTTTCCTTGAGGAGTTAATCAAATACCAGTCTCTTAAGAAGTTGCACTGCAAAATGCATCAAAAGGCACCTCTGAGTCTTGAGATTAAAACTAGTCTTTTATCACTGCTGTGGCACTATTGCTTTGCATATTAAAGAACTCATACAGTTTTGATACTGCAACTTTTTTTTTTTTTTTTTTTTGTGGTATGCGGGCCTCTCACTGCTGTGGCCTCTCCCGTTGCGGAGCACAGGCTCCGGACGCGCAGGCTCAGCGGCCATGGCTCACGGGCCCAGCCGCTCCGCGGCATGTGGGATCTTCCCGGACCGGGGCACGAACCCGTGTCCCCTGCATCGGCAGGCAGACTCTCAACCACTGCGCCACCAGGGAAGCCTGATACTACAACTTTTTGATAGCAGTGTTCTAAATTTGGGTTCATGGTGAAACTAAAGGGGAACTTTTCTATCCAAAGTAATAAAATCTAATGGCACTTGGGTGACCTCTGAAATAACTTGCCCTAAATGTAGTTTCTGGCAGGCACATGGACAAAATACTCGTCACTGTGACAAATTTGAATTGCCTCAAAGCCATCTTTTATGAGCTAGGTCAAGCTGGTTTGGCCTTTCTTGATGGTTCTTCCAAGGCTCATTGGTTGAGCAGCACGTAGAGTTTGTATACAGTTACTAGCTATACTGTGAATAAAAATAAATAAGCTTTAGATTAGTCATTTCCCATTACATTTAAGAAAGTACAAGTTTATAGAATTCTGTGAATATTTTTAGGGATAGCCCTTAGAAGGTATTTGTCAGTGATGGTAGCAACATGGTTTTGAAAGAATGAATTACTAGGAACTTTTAAATAGTGATAATAGAAATGAACTTAGTATCACATACTAAAAGACAGCTATTTAATTTTTGAAAAATATTTATTTCTCATTTGATGAACACTTTTCAGCAATGCACTTTTAAAATCCTCTGGAAATTGTTTTTAAAATGCCCATAATGTACCCTTTGCAGACCTCAGCATATACCAGATTTTAATTTAACTGTATGATTTGAATTCAGTGGGGGCATACAAGCCATGTCAGCTGTGTAAGAGCTTTTTATTGAATAGAAAAATATAAACTTAAAGTTCTAGAGTAATGAGAAATGCTCCACACTGAATAAAAACTATTAGTATTGTTTCTATTTGGAGAATTATATTTTCTGAGGTGTAATTGGCTTTTCATTAGATCCTACTTTTCCTGACATTAAAGTTTATATTTTTACATTGTAGCCTTCAAATACAAAAATCGATAAGATAAATACATTGTTTCAACTTAGCTTATTTGTGATTTCCTGTTTTTCTATGACCCATCATTGATTCTATAAAAAAGTGCCGGGCCAAGAAGCAATGGTGAGAGTAATTTTTCCTTTAAGTTCTTTTAGCATCCTTGCCAAGCAAGCATGTATCATTCCTGATGTACTTCTGCCATTGACAGCAAGAAGAATATCACCACATCTAAAAAAAATAAAGGTACATGATTAACATTTTGAGCCACAGCTGAAGTTAATGCAAGTTTTTTTTGGTGGTCCCAGTTTTTGCTCCATCTGTCAGTTTTAATTATGTTATCAGTACTTCTAATTAAGGTTCTCCCCCTCACTTAAATTCTTCAAATTCTATTGTTCAGCTTGTTTTAGAAAGAATGCTAAAAGTATAGGAAGTTGCTGTATGGGACCAAGAGTAACAAATCATTTTGGATTTCTTAGAAATGGAATGCTGCATAAATGTTTTAAATTTCTTACCAATAAAAAAAGATATAATAGGTGCCTTATTTCACATGGGGCCAGGCTTTTTGCATGTATAAAACACAATCTTTGGATATAAGTTTTTTGTTAAGTAGTCATTATTATTACCTGATTCTTCCATCGTTGTATGCTGGTGTTCCTTCAACAATGGATTTGATAAAGAAAGGTTTGTTCCCATTGTATTCTTCATAACCTCCTACAATGCAGAAGCCCAGACTTCCAGCTGTGTTTCTTCGCAGTATAACATCTTTACAGTTGTACAGGTACCTGAAATAGAACGAAATCAATGTAAATGCGCAGTTAATTCGAACTCATAGTAATTACTGTGATTCATCTCCCATTCCCTTTATTGGCATTATTTTTTTTAGGCTTAATAGCACTGGATGGGTCTCATTCAAAATTGTGTCATAGCCCAGTTACCTTTGTGCTTTTAGCTGGCTCCTTTTTTTTTTTTTCCGGTATGCAGGCCTCTCACTTTTGTGGCCTCTCCAGTTGTGGAGCACAGGCTCCGGACGTGCAGGCTCAGCGGCCATGGCTTACGGGCCCAGCTGCTCCGTGGCATGTGGGATCTTCCCGGACCGGGGCATGAACCCGTGTCCCCTGCATCGGCAGGCGGACTCTCAACCACTGCGCCACCAGGGAAGCCCTAGCTGGCTTTTTCTAATTTTTCTAAAAATTTCTAATTTCTAATTTTTCTCTTTTCTAAAGCTAACCACCCTTTTAAAAGTGACACCATCTATTATGTTCTGTTTATGTCTACTGGGAAAGAATCATTTCTGGCTTAAAGATTTAATTTCTCAACTTATATTAAAGTTATGCCTAAATCTTTACTGATGAACCACATTCAAGCATACTTAGTTATCATATTTTTATTTCCTTATGGATGTAAATAATTTTTAATGAAGGAAAAATTCTTTGAATCGTTAATATCTCAGTGGAAAAAATTTAAATGTAACCCTAATTCATTGGCTGAAGTTCTGACTTTTGAAAGATACCAGTTTATACATAGTTTTACATGTTTGATAGGTTATATAGAAGCATGCAGGCAGCGTAATATACTGAATGGAGACTGAGGTGCATTTAAAGATTGTAAGAATGATTCATACTGAAGGAGAAAAACCTGGCAGTAAACTGAATAGCAAGTTATAACAGGAATGGGAGAAAGACCATAGGTCTTGTGTAAATGGGTAGAACCCTCAGCTAAAATAGAAAATTTGATTGAGGAAGCTGTTCCTTTTATTATTCAGTGGCAGTTGGATCAGTGTTAACATAGGTGCAGGCTAAGTACAAAACTGTGTTACAGTTATGACAGAGGTATGTCAGGAGCTGGATTTGACTCCAAAATCCCCCAAGTCCAGGAACTGGTTTGAAAGAGAATTAGCATTTTCAGTGTTGGTAAAAGTCAAGATTTGGTGATTTTGTTTATAAACTGTACCTTGAAATACTAATTTTTTTGAAAAACCAATAAAAAGTCTCTTGAGAAATGTTCTGGTGATGAAGCTGGTCATTACATTTGTTACTGACCTTGCTAATCAATGTAACATGACTTTTTCATGGCATTTCGACTCCCATTTGAAGTAAAACAAGCTTTGGGTTTGTCTGGTGGGTAACTTTAAAATGTAGTGCTAAAATGCAACTCAGTTTTGTTTTGTATCTGTTGTCATACATATATATCATTTACAATAATTTCTTTTGCTGAAATTATTGCTGAAAAATATGAATTCATTAAAGGAAACAACCGTATTTTTATTATAAAATATTCATTTGCTGTATTTCACAGTAATACTTGATGTTAGTAAATTCATCCTGTAGGAGTTGTGGTGTGTTTGATACATTTACACAGTGGCTCACTGACTGCTCATGTTCAAAGCAGGTAATTGTTCCCCAGACGCTAGAGCATTATGTTCCCACCTATGCCCAGTGTTTGGAGGAGAGCTGGTGGGTGCTTCTTACCCAAGGTTATGATTAAATATGTCTTAACGTTCTTTAAAACATATAAATGGGTACATGGAGCAATACTCGAAACTTAAGTATTTCTCACCCTTTTGACCATTGGGTTTTTTCATTAATTATCACTTTGGACCTTGACTCTTAATATTTTATTCCATGTGGACAAGCTATAAAAATAATCATCTAAAATTTTTATGTTACCAATACAAAAATTTCAACATAACATTAATGAGTCATTCTCATTTTCTTACAAGCATATGGTGACATTTTCCAGAGGACATGTGGTAAGTGATCTGGCAGGACACTGAATGCAGAAGTAGATATGAGAGTCCAGTTATCTTCTATTAAGCCAAACATTAAAGAGGTTTGCAAAAATCATACACTGCCACTTTTGTAATTTTTAAAAATACTGCTTCTTATAAAAGATGTTATTTATGTTAATATATAATGGATTATTTTAAATGATTTAATAAATAAAATTCAGATTAATTTATAAGGTAAAATATTAGTAGGTATAACCTATATAATCAAAAGCTCTTGGGGATCATCAATACTCTAAATAAGTGTAGGGGTCTTGAAAAAAAACTTTGGGAATTGCTGCTGTAGACATGTTTATCAAACTTGATGTTCCACTGGTATCTCAACCTCAGCATGTCCAAAACAACTAATATCTCCTCATTCTTCCTTACTGTGTAAAATAATTACATGAATGGCCCAAGTCATCACCCTTCCCTGGTATCATCCGTGCCACTTATTGTATAATTTTGTGGTACCCCCCTCCGATTCTGGATTCAGCCATAAGATCATCAGTGGGACGTTGGCCAGAGCCAGCCAAATCTAGACACAGGAGCATGGCCAACCAAGATTAGCAGAGCCACCTGAACGACCCAGAAAGGACTGCAAATGCATGAGGGAGCCAGCCAAGATCAATCACGCCTGGCCTGGGTCAGCTGAAGCTGATCTGTGTCTGATGTTCCCTGCGGAATGGGCATTCTGCACATCAGAGGGGCTGCTCACTGTGGGCCCAGGGCTCTGCAGGCTTGGCCTGCACGCTCCAGATGTGGGCAGCCTCACTTCCATCTTCCCTCTTGGACTTTCACTTTCTGCTACTGAGGTTTTGTGGCTAGTTTGTTACATAGCATGATTGTGAAAAGTAACTGATATTCTTAACTCTCCTAGTTTGGTATGTGCTCCAGCTAGATGAAACATACCACCATTCACTCCAGTGTATTTCCTAGGTTCCCAAAGCACCCTGTGCCTACATAATATTTTAATTATAACTTCTTTAATTCATAATTTTTAATAATTCACTATGACATGTTGTTGCTTACTGTATTATGAAGGCCATGAGGGCTATTCCTAGAACCTACTCTATTATTTCATTCAACAAATGCCTGCTAAGCAGAGCCATTTAAAGACCTACAGAGACACTAGGTATTCCTGTGGAGGCTCCACCCACTATTACAACAAACACATTAAAAGTGCATTCATATCCCACCAGAAATATAGGTGAGTTTGGGACAATTATAAAAGACTAATTTTGCTCCTTAAATGACTTCGCCAGGAGCTACTCATTTGATTCTGGATTGACTGTGATTTATTAGCAAACATCACACAGGGAAGGTAATGGTGGGAGGTGGGGAGGAGAATGGCAAGAAATTTAAGGCCTAAGAGGCTAAGCAATGAAGAAAAATACATACTGTGCTGCTGGGTGCATGACACATCCACTGAATGACAGAAATCTGAGGCATTTACACTCCTCCAGAACTTGTTTATGGTAAAGAGAGAAACGGTAAGACTCAAATTATAAAAGCTAAATATAGGCTTCACATCCTCCTAAAGGATGCTCACCAAACACTGCATAGTGGTTAAGATCCCAACCAGGCAGCCCGGTTCAAATCCCAGTTCTGCATATTAACTAGCATGTTACCTTGGGCAAGTTACTTAACCACTCTGTGCTTCAGTCTCCTATCTTTAAAGTGGGGATAATATTAGTACCTAGATCATAGGACTGAGGTGAGCTTTAAATGAGTGAAAAATGCAAAGAACATGTAAAGCTCTTAGCAGAGTGCCTGGCACACAGAAAAGGTTATATCAGTATGAGCTACTGTTGCAGTTGTTATTTCTATTCCGGGTTTGGATGTACTTGACAGTGTCCCTGTCCTATAGTTAAAATGTAAAAGTTTTTGACTTAAAAAAAAAAACAACCCATGATATTTGCCTCCCTGCTCTTCGATACAGACAGTCCTCATCAAAATGCTTTCTGAAGTTCAGGAAAGTGAAAGGTTAAATACTTAGGCAAGAGAAGAAATGAATTAATGTGTATCACTATCATACTAGTCCGGATGAGAGCATGTTTTCAAAGACTTCCAGATGTGGAGTGGGGTCCCTGAGAGCCAACTGTGAATAAAGCAGAAGGTCTTCAGTGTTTTCTGAATCCCCTCCAAGTGAATTGCATCTGATCATCTGTATAGCTTAGAGCCCATGTCTGGAGCTACTGCCCAGGGGTGTACAAAAGGCATCCCTGATAAGGGTGAGACATATTTGCATTGTCCTTCATAACCTACTTTTACTCTCTGCTACTGTTTATTATATCTGACACCCACTGGGGTTCAGCATACTAATGGTACCCTCTTCATATACATTCATTCTACGTGTTGGACTGCACTTGAGGACATGATCACAATGTCCTAGAAAAGAGATTGTTTCTAGACCTGCTGACATACCACTTTTCTTCACTGGTAGGGAATATTAGGTAAGTGGCTGGATCATACTTTAGGGCAAATAGTTTTCCCTCAAAATCTGTTAAGCAAAAGGGGAAAAGGTTTGACTGGGTAAATGTATAACTTGGAGGGAAATGTCTTCTTTGTGAATTAAAAAAAAAAAACTATTTGCAGCCTAAATCTCTAGTGGTTCCGGCAGGCAAGTAACTTTTGCTAAGGCCTGAAACTCTTAGGACATCACTAATGCCAAATGACTAGAGACTTTTATGCCCATGGTATTGCATCAGTGAGGGAGAACCTGGCACCTTTGGGGCTCTATGCAGTCAAGATCAGAAATGCCAACCTGCAAGATGGCCCTGGTTCCTTCCTTTTATTATAAACCTCCAGCAAACAGCCACTCCAGGAAAAATTTAGCTCAAAGGTTAAAAAATGAACCAGAGACACATATAAAAGAAAAGGCGGAGAGTAACAGTAAAAACAGTAACAGACAAAAACCACTCACCAGAAAAATGCTGCCACAGAAATGAAATGCTGCTAGAGAAAAGGAAATTTATAACCAACCCTATTCCTGTGAATTTAAAATACTTCTGAAACAATGGCTCTGTAAAAGAGATCAAGGCAGAGATATAAGATTTCAAGGGGAGATATAAGACAAGAGGAGAAGAAATGGGCCGAGAAGACAGACGTAGAAGGGAAAAATAACACAGAAATGAAAGTGAGTACAAAGGCAAAGATGTACTACTGAAAACACAGTAAGGGTTATGAAGGACAGAGCTAAACAAGCAAAGAAAGCAGAATTAAAGTAAATAGAATTGAAAAGGATTCAAGAGAAAATGAAAGATATAAAACAAAAAGAGGTAACATACATATCTGGACTCCCTGAAAAGAAGATGCCAAATAACAACATTTATCTTGAACGTTAGGTAGAAAGACCAAGCCACATAGAGAAGGAAAGAAATGAGACAGGCCTCACTTCTCCACATCACCACTCAGTGCGAGTCAGTGATGCAATGCCTACGAAATCCAAAAAGAGGTGATCAGATAGTTTTATAACCAGGTAACCTATCACAGGGTTGTACAGATATAGCATGATTTCTTTAACCAGTTCCTATTGGTAGTGGACACAACAACAGTGCAATGAACACCACTGTACCTTCCTTATGAATTCATTTTGCAACATTGCTTACGAAAGATGAAAACAACCTAAGTGTCCACTACCAAATTAGGTCTCGACAATACTATCAGGACTGGCTGAATCAATATGGTACTTCTATACAAGAGAATACTATTGGCCATAGAAAAGAACGAGGAAGCTTGATGCGTACTGATGTGAAATGATACCCAAAGTATATTCTTAGATTAAAAAAAAATTATGGTACATCATAGTGTGTATGTTACCATTGTATGTGTGTGTGTACATATATACCTAGACTAGGGGTCAGCAAACTACAGCCCAGCCCAACACCCAATTTTATAAATAAACAGGCATGCCCATTCATCTATGTATTGACTGTCTATATGGCTGCTTTCACACCACAACAGCAGAAATGAATAGTGGCAACAGAGACAGCATGACCCTCCAAATCTGCACTCTCTGGCCCTTTTCAGAAAAAGTTTACCAACCTCTGACATAGACACTCCCTGGAAAATTACACAAGTCATTGGTAACTGTGACCTCTGTTGAGCGGATCTGAGGGGCCAAGGGTGGAAGACTCACTTTCACTCTCTCTACCCTTTGGTGCCCTCTGAATGTTCACTGTGCTTATTACTACGAGGAGAGGAGGGGATGAAGGAAACTAAGAATTGCCGGGGGGACTGCAAACCAGTGTTGTCTTTGCTGGCTTCACACTTTCTATTCTTCTAAAGGAAATGAGCAAAATCCAGATTGGACTTCTGATAAGATCAGGGAAGTGCTGTGCCCAAAGTCAAGGGCAAAGGTAGAGGGAGAGAAAGCCATTCACTTGGTTGTACTTGAAGTAAAACACATCTCACATTTGTTCTGTCTTTACATGAATGAATGGCAAGGAACTCTGTTTTATAAGACAAGTAGCTTTCAAGCACAAAAAATTTTTTTAAATGATCCATTTTAATAGACTGGAGTTTTAGAAAATTTTTTTTCCATATGATTTTAGTTAAAGTAACATTCTCTTCTTCCACCCAGGAAGAAAATTTTTTTAAAAAATTAAAAAATTTTTTAAACTCAATGCTCAGTTTTTAACTTAAAATGTACTCATTTAAAAAATATTTTATCAACTAGTGAAGGCTAAAAAGGGAATCTCAGTGTGTATTTGAGGTAGGGATGTTTTTTAAAACCTCATTTAAAATTAAGAGACAGAGAGAGAGAGACCAACCTATCTCCACCCTCGAGAAAAATGTACTAAAACCAAACATCCTACTTTCATTAATTTAATCCTCTGCCAGCATATCATCATCAGTGACTCTAATGTTGAACATTTAAGTCATGCATTTGGAATTATTAAGGCAATCCTTTGAAGGCCAAGAGCTTACGCTCTGATGCAGGTGAGCAAACCCCAAATTATTTGTCCTTCGAATATTTGATTTCTGTATCTAGCCATTTAGCAAGGCTGCCCTCAAATCCTTTCCTGAACTTTCCGAAACATTTATCTGGCTCCCCTCTAAGGCTCTAGTTACATCTCACTGAGATGACAAACTAGTTGCTTCCTGAAGGTTTACACCAGGACTTTTCAAGAGTAGGAACAAGGGAGAGGTGATCTGAGGCCCTCAATCAACACAGGACCCAGCATCTGGGCAAAGGCAAACTGTGCTGCTGCGTTGCTCTGGGTTTAGCTGGGGCCACCGGAGAGCTGGAGGCGTGAAGCCACAGACTGGTTTTACCTCCATGCAAGTTCCTAGGCCCGCCACTAGCCAATTGAGAAAAGCTGACCTTGCCCTGCTCCAGAGTGTGTGAAAACACCGCCCTCTCTCTGTCGACTGAGCTTCCTGACGCACATACAACCCACACAATCGAACATGGCAGCCCTACGACCTCCTCTCCGTGAAGGCCAAACAGTGTTTCCACACCCAGGCTTTCGTCCCTGCCCAAGAATTGCTGCAGTTTCAGTTACCAAAAGGAACACAAATTCTTTCAAATAGACCCACAACCAAGCCTGGGTCTCGTTAACATGACAGTGCCCTGAACCAGCCCAAGAGAGTGAAACAGTGGTCTAAGAACTATCATCGTTTCCTCCCACACCTCCCCAAGGATGTCACGCTGGGACTCACCGTGGTAATTCCAGCCACATGACCCAGGAGGGGGACCGGTTGCCAGGTGGGGCCGTGTCTTTGTGGTTGAAGTCCAGCGCTGCTGGGCTGCTGCCTTCTTCCTGGGGCTCACATTCTCTGACTTCCAAAGCTTTAAGTACCACCGAGGAGGATGTGCTTTTCAATAAAGCAACCGCCTCGCTCCGGCTGACCTCTGTTAGTTCAATCCCGTTCACATTCAACAGAACGTCACCTAGTGACCGGAGAAGCAGAAGCCATTCTTAGTAAGAGTGCAAACTGGAAAGGCAAAGGGGCAGGGACTGACTGGGATGCGGGTACGTGGAGAGGGCAAGGGGCACTTCCTTAGCCTCACGTCAACATGCGGCTGGGTTTTCTCACATCAAATCGCGAGCAGTGCGCATGTGCCAAGGCGCTGGTAAATCACGTGAGGGGGATTCTAACGCACGCCTATTGGTATTTGGCTCTTGCCTTAAAAAGGGGGAAAGGGAGGGAGGGAGGGAGGGAGGAAAGAAGGAAAGAAGAGAGGGAGGGAGGGAGGGAGGAAGGAAGGGAGATAAAATAGCCACGTTCACTATTTAATCAAAGAAAACCTTTTTTTTTTTTCTTTTCTTCCCATTTTTAGCACAAAGGCAGAGCATGTGGCAAAAGCGCCCAGCACCCACACGGAGCCAGGCATGTAGTAAGCACCCAATAAATAAGGGTTGAATGAATAAATAATAAGCTTCCCATGAGAGAGTCTGACAGATGAGTCTGCGGCAGTTAAGAACGATGGGCCTGGAACTGTGTTCCTAAAGAGGTGGGAAGAAGAGGTTCCATTTCTATTCAGTGCAAAGGTGCTGACAGCTACCACTGGTTAAGCCCCTACTGTGTGCGGGGCCATCCTATCATAGAACCCTCTGCTCACATTCTCTCACTAATAAGTCACTTCGTAGTTGACCTCATCGTTCTCCACCCGGGTGCTTGGGTGAAAAAGAAAAGAGAAACTAAAGTACATACCTCCATTTCCTATCTTTTTATCTCCCTCCTGTCTTTCTGCCTCGACTATCAACTTTCTTGCACAAAATAACCGTAGCAAGAGTAAAAGGACAGGAGGAGAAAGATGGGAAAGGCCTTGAGTTCATCCTGAACCCCAGAGAAGCACCGTTAGGTTGGCTGACTGAAGCCCTTCACACGTGCCATCCCCCCGTGGCCCCTCAGGCTGAGCAACTGTACTTCAAAAACTTCACATGTTATTTCTTGAATCTGAACACCCCGAAAGGGCATATCGGCTCAACCATCAGCTACCCATCCATGGGAACTGACAATACTATCAGATACAAATTGGACATCTCTTTCCTTCACTCTAAGGAGCCCAAATCATATAAGATTAAAGTAGTGAAACACTTTTCATCAATGGGAAAGTACCTGGCTTGGTATTTTCACTTAATAAATATTCACTGAATCAAAATCTATCAAATTATTTCTCCTATCCAACCCATAAAGGGAACGATTCATGAACAGTTTCATCACTGGATCAATCCACCAAAGAATTACTTAGAATGAATGGAACCAAATTATGCCGTTAAATCAAGGCAACTTGCTCATAACTGTAGCCCTTCCCTATTCATTCTCGGCATTGTTTGCAGATATTCACTTTACCAGCAAGCAAGGTGGCCCATATCAACCCACATGAACCAAGAGGGGTGAAACCCGGTCCAGGAACTATACTCAAACCAATCATGGTCAATGGGTCACAGATGCCCTGGCCAGATCACCCTCACATTCTCTTGTTAATTCTGGAAACAGTTACCTAACCCAGTAAGCCGCTAATTCCTTTTAACACTCTGCTGCCCCGGTACCTTAAGTCTCTTTACTTTTTACCTGTTTTTATTCTTCCATCTCTGCTTATGACTCCTCCGGGCTCAACACTGATGACATAGATTGGCAAATTCCACTCCCTATGTGATGCTCCCCCTGCAACGGTCATGCCGAGTGATTCACTGGGGTCTTTTTGGACACTTACCACCTTCTCATGACAAGTGACTACAGGGTGGAGGGGCTGAAGGCACAGACAGAAAAACAAATATAGCACATTTATTCGTAAGTGGCTTTGCATTTCTTACATACAAAAAACTACCAAGATTGCATAAATATATGATGGTGGTTCTTGGTCGTACATAGAGAGAAGGAGGGAGAGAGAGGCAGAGAACTCCTCACTTGGTCCTCACTCTCAACAGAGTTACATTGTCCCAAATTCCTTAGGCTGACTCAGAGAAAATTTATATTCCAAATGGGAGAAGTAAAAAATGGGAAGAGGAATAGGTTGGAGACCACTGGAGAAATATTAAGTATACAAAGTGAACTGCACCCAAAATTTTTCAGGTGATCCATTTATTCCTGATACAGTGAGTCAACGTTTCGTAAAACTCTCGTCATGCATGAATATCAGGAAGTTTTTCTAGGTTAAAATGTAACCATATTTAAATTAAATAGTTCCAGTTTAATTTATGCAGGTAATCACTTACAGAAATCCTCAAAGAAAAATAATGAATTTCCTAGATATTATACTCTAAAATCTCACCAATATCTAGGTTTGCCCCAGCTGACAACTTTACTCTTACTTTAGCAGTCCTAAATAATGTGCAGTTATAGCCTTTAATTTTATTACATAAAACATAATATATACATTATATAATACACAATGTAGACCAACTTTTCAAAAGCAAATTGTGATTTGATTCAACAACACTAGATTAAAAACATTGAAGCCACATTCAACATTATCTTGAAGCAATAAGAGTAGGTCAAGGGTACTGCTTTATCAATGAATATGTATCAATATATATTTTTCAAAAAAGTTATTCTCCTTCCTGCTTGGGCAGTGACCTAGGAGACTAGATGGGCATTTGCTCTGCAAATAAATACTTAAAACACTTGATCAAACCTCCAAAAGTCTATGGTTCAAAACATAGCTTATAGTTCTATCTAAAGAAAGAAAATTTAAAAACACATCTGACAAAAATAACCAAGCTACAGAACAAAATATAAGTATACTACCTTTCATTTTTTTTTAAAAAAAAAAGGAGGGAAATAAGAATTTGTACTGATACTTGCATTTTCATAAAGAAATTCCGGAAGAAAAAGTGGCTTCGTGGGGGTGGAGGGGGAAACTGGGCAGATCAGGGAAGGGTGAGAAACTTAATATATACTTTCCATTTTTTGAACCCTGTGAATATATTATCTATGCAACAAATCAAATGAATTATAATCAAACTTCTGTAAATTTGACAGTTGACATCATACAGAACTAATGCTTGCATGTACAGAATCAATTTTTAATGCTTCATTATGAAGCAAGATAAGCCTAGGATTTTTGTGCATTTATTATCTGATGATTTCCTATGGTTTTAAATAACCCACGTCTGTTTTAATGGCCTTACTGTATACAGTAACGCCCTGTGACTGTATCCCTAGCCCTGAACATTGTGTTTAACACATTGATGATGATAAGTACATGTTTGTCAAATAAATGGATGGATGAATTGCAAATTGCCACATTGTTTTGATAGTAATAGAATAATAAATTGGAAATTAAGATTATAGCAAGGTATATGTTACAATTAGTACTGGTAAGGTCTGGGTTGTGTTTATATGAACCTTAGAACTTTGAAGTGCCCGGTAGAGATTGGTTGTCAGATGAGGACTGTAAAACTGAAATGGGGCTTTCTTCAGAGAAAAGTTTCAAGACAAGACAAGCAAGTAACAGTATGAACATAGTGGTCCTAGCATTCCAGCTGAGGCAAAGGAGTAGACTTGGAGAGGATCTCAAGATCTGTCCTTAGTACATGACTTTTCCTTTTTAAAAAGCAATTAGATTCAGAATGTCTCTTCCTTTAACCACAAATATCTCTCAAAAGATCTTGGGCTTCCCTGGTGGCACAGTGGTTGAGAGTCCGCCTGCTGATGCAGGGGACACGGGTTCATGCCCCGGTCCAGGAAGATCCCACATGCCACGGAGCGGCTGGGCCTGTGAACCATGGCCGCTGAGCCTGCACGTCCGGAGCCTGTGCTCCGCAACGGGAGATGCCACAACAGTAAAAAAAAAAAAAAAAAAAAAAAAAAAAAAGATCCCAGCTTGGAGATGTAGGCAGTTCTGAAATGCCCCCAACTCAGGGCAAAGCTCTAAACCCAGAGACTCCAACAGGCTGCCCTGCTGCTTCAGCTTGTTCCTGGGGATACTCATAAGGCATTTATTCCCTGTGCTCTCAAAGAAGGGCTTAACTCCATTATTTCTAGGGGGCCTGGGGTATTGTAGGGGTAGTTAGTCAATCTCTCAAGGTGATGCCTTATACACATATGGGATGCTCTGGAAAATAAGGACATCTTTTATGATGTAAATACACACACACACACACACTTTATCTCTTCTTGAACAGCTGCCTAGTATTTCATGTGTGAATATGCCATATCCACCATTAGTGACCTTTTGGGTTTTTTACAGTCTTTCACGAAATTAAACAGTGTCACTGTGAATATCCTTAGACACACATATCTTGTGCACTTGTGTAAATATTTCTTCAGGCTAATGTCCTAGAAGTATAACTGCTAAATCAAAGAGCCTGAGCATTTAACATTTTGATAGGTATTGATAAATTACCTTTGAAACAGCTCTATCATTTATAATCTCAACAATACACTGTGAAAATGCTAATTACCCACAATTCATCCAGTACTGGGTTTTAGCAATACAGTATTTATAACGTTTACCCAGGTGAAAAAAATTCCAATAATTTAATTGCCTTTCTAGTAGAAAGTTTGAACATTGTTTGTTGCTATTTGGGTTCTATATAATTTTTAAAAATTAATTAATTTTTGGCTGTGTTGGGTCTTCGTTTCTGTGCGAGGGCTTTCTCTAGTTGTGGTGAGCTGGGGCCACTCTTCATCGCGGTGCGCGGACCTCAGTGTCGCGGCCTTTCTTGTTGCAGAGCACAAGCTCCAGACGCGCAGGCTCAGTAGTTGTGGCTCACGGGTCTAGTTGCTCGGCGGCACATGGGATCTTCCCAGACCAGGGCTCGAACCCGTGTCCCCTGCATAGGCAGGCAGATTCTCAACCACTGCGCCACCAGGGAAGCGCTATTTGGGTTCTAATAGTAATAAGCGAGAGATTTTATAACACTGTAATCACTCCAGGTTCCTCTGACTTCATCTATAAAATGGGTCAGAATGCCCACATATGGCAAACCTGTGGCTAAAAGAAATGCAGTTAAATGGAAGATACGGCTTTTATCTGAGGATACTTTGGTTAAAAAATGTGTTATTAAATTCATGTGAAAGCAGCAAAATGACATATCCTATGAAATATTCCAGAAGTTCCATTGGCTTCTCTCCTGCCACTCCAGTTAATAGGGCGTGTTACTGAGGCCTTAATTATTTTGTCATGAATAAATATTGCCTGAATAATGTACAGACTGGACAGCTACTCCTTTAGGAAAAGAAAAAATTATTTGTTGTTTACTTCCATGTGTCAGGCCACGAAAACCGAGGCTTACCATTAAAAAAAAATTTGATCAATGAATCACAACTGGCAGGAGAAAGATTGAGTGCTGAAACCTAGGATGTCTGACCCTAAATCCTTGCTCTCCCCTGTACACCACTCTGCTTTTAGAGGTACCATTTAAACACGTGATATAAATTAATCTATCAAGTTTCAGGTGATGGTCAGAAAAACACACATGAAAGAATTAATTACCCAATTATTCCAGAAAGAATTTGTCTCACTGAATAGAGAACTCAAACCAACTTTAACGCTGTCAAATAAAATACATGACGTATAAGATTTGAATGCTGAAAGCTATGTCCTCCCGGCTGCAGAGATGTGCTGTCTATGCTTTCAGATACAAGTCCCTGGAGACAGAGTCTTTCCATCACACCTCCTCAGTGCTTACCAAGCAGTCTTGCTGCACTGAGCACAGGGATGTTTTGTCGAGCAGGTACAGGCTCAGCATGAGTGTCTGGGCTACCCCAAATCAAGGTGTCCTGTGCCTCTGACAGCCACTCGGTTCCCCACCAGAGAGAGATCCATGTTAGGGACAGAAAAACCCAAGTCATCATCCCTTGACACCCCGAACCCTTCACACCCAGAGATGCCTAACTTTGGTTGGGAGAAGAAGAGCTACATACGACAGAGATCTTCTTCTCCACCCGTGTTCTGTCCCCACCCCCTTCCCTACTGTGGAGACCTCAGAATATTCCCTAATGTTTAAAAACATAATTTTTTATGACACAGTTCAAACTGATTAAAAAGTATCACGGGCACCTGTACACTCATCATTCAGCTCTTAAAATACGTTATGGAATGTTTGCTTTGGACTTTTAAAAGAAAACATTTCAGACGTATAATAAAAGTATAAAGATGAACATAATGACCTACCCGTGTACTCTGCAACGCAGCATCAGAAATACATTCTGTGTGCAGCTCAAGTCCCTCTGTGATTTTCCTCTGGTCACGTTCCCTTTCCTCTCCCACAGAGGTAACCACACTCCTAAATTTGATGCCTGTCATTCTTTAACTTTTCAATTGGCTAAAAACTTCTCTGTCTCACAAATCTTGGTTTGCCGCCTTTGGTATTTCTTTGAATCATTTAAGCTCCTACTTTCAAAAGGCCATGTTGCTTCCTAAATAAAACTTGAGTAGGATCATAAAAAACTAAATCATCAAATGTCTACGTGTCTTAGTTTAGGTTTAAATATGTCAGTGTGTGTGTGTGTGTGTGTGTGTGTGTGTGTACATTTCAGAAGGCAGATAGAACTATACATTAAAATGAAAATAATTACAGTTTCCCACTAGGCCAGTCTGTTATATATGTTTTCCAGGAACTGGACACATGACAGGAGGTTGCAGCAAAAATATTTTCAGATGACCTCGGCTGTTTCCATGATTCGTGGTGGTTAGGCGGAAGGGAATGTAACGCCCCCAGTGCTGGTGGAAGCTGCGTTCTTAGCGGTGTAATGAACCAGAATATAATATGGTCTAGTTAACTCAACTATAATTGGATTAAAACTTTAATTAATTGAGCTAATAAGCTAGTTTTCCATTAATAAATACCATTGGTTTAATTTAAACACTAATGGTATTTATTAGCCAAAAGACACCAGGGAGTCCTTAGCCATAAAAGGTTTTAGCAGGAGGTACTTGGGTTTTCTAGATTGTTTATTGTAAATAAACCTGACATTTATGGATTTATGGGGCATGGCTGGCTGGCTGGCTGGAGAAAGGAGAGGTGGTATAGCTCTGTAGGCTGTGCAGTTAACAGTATAGAAAGCAGAGGTATTCCAAAATCAAAAATTTGAGTACTGTTTCTGTATCCACTGCTCAAAAACTCAAACTCATGAGTTATTCCAAACTGAAACACAGCCTTGTGTAGAATGTAGGCATTCCTTAATCTCTGTTGCAAGAAGAATGGGCTACCTATAAGATTTTAGTGACAAGTGATTTAATGAAACCAGGTCCCAGGAGGAATGATGGCTAGAAACTCATTGCCATCACAACAGGATGCCAAGCTAAGGCTATAGGACACTGAATTTGCACTAAACAAGGTTTGTGTTGCTTAGATCCCCATCCAAATGGGGAGGTTACAGTATTGCCTCTAATAAAAGCCATGACAGAAGTACATATCGCACTGAGTCACCTCACTTAAAGATAGGCTACACTTTGCTGCCCTGAAGGAGGCATTCTGCCTAGAGATGCATTCCGCTTCATCCACAGTGTTTTAAAATTGTTCTGGAATTTAACGCCAGAAGGACATACGCTCTCTGGTTTGTCCCAATCCCACCACTCCCTAATGTTACATGAACTTCAAGTGTTTTTATTATCTTCCTGGGTCCTTCTTGCAAAAACAAACTTACTAAAGGGGAATCATTAATTTTCAGGCAGACTGGGAACTTCAAAAACTAGAAACCAAGCAAACCTCTTGCTTCATTGCAAAGTGAATGGGAGCAGTCCTTAAACAAAATGCCTGTTGGAAAAACACGACATCCATCTGGCTTAGGCTAGAAATGAGGTCCCCATATGAGGTCTGGTTTTCAAGATCAGGTTTCAAAACTCTCATGCACCTTCCTCTCTCCTGCTTGGATGAAAGACACCTGTTATCTCACCAGTTCTCAAAGATGGGATTTGGGGCTTTCCATTTTACAAGACGAGTCAAATAGTGTTTAAGTGATGAAGTACAGAGGTGACACTTAAAAATGTTCAAGTATGCAGCCTTCCCAAGAAAGAGCTCCCTGCAGGAGCTGTGGACTGGGCCTCACCTTGGGAGTGTTGCTCCTGTCCCCTGGGCCTGGGGACCAGCTGCCGCTGCTGTTCCAGCCAGCTTCCTGAAAGATGTCAGGACTCCGCTGCCGATGCTGGCGGGACACGACGAGGTGAATGCGCCTTTCACTGGCCTGTGTGATAAGACACAGGTGTTAGCCACTCTGAGCTTCCATTCAAAGCACCCAGCACCAGTGGCTTACCAAGATATGAGTTCGGTTTTACTTTTATGAAAAAAAATTATTTCTAGTATTTTCCATGGCCGTGCCCGCTTTGTAATTTAGCAAGAACTTGAGTTATTTCCTTTATCCCTAAATCGGGTAATGAACGTCACTTCAAGGGAAAAACTAGGGAAGATTTGACTCATTCAACAGTCTTTGAAAAGACACTGTTGGACATTGCTAATTTATGTTTAATGAACGGGCACCACTGCACACAAGCCATGTCTGTAGGACTTTCCAGCTAGAACAGAATGTACAGCGTAAAGTGGTAGCCCAGCCCAAATCCCAGATCAAAGGTCTAAGACACAGGTAAACAATAAAGAAAAAGAAATGGAGTTGGTGGCAGCAACACCACCACTGCAGGAAAAGGAATCCTGTGTCTGACAGTTTCAAACCTTTGGGCATTGGAAAGGATGAGCATTTCAGAAATCTGAGGATGACGGCAGGTTATAATGCAGCCTGATTAAACGCCTCTCCCTTGATCCTTTTTTATGTGACAGCCGCTAATTGTGATGACTAGTCCTCTCTGCTATGTACCCTGACACTTGGACAGAGCATTGCAAATAGCAAATGCACTGATTATTAGGAAGGTTCATTCCACACCATAAATTTACCTGTTGGCTCTCTGCCACAGGTGAGTTTCACTTGTGTCTGAGAGTGTGGGTCATTATTCCAGAACTGCTGACTATTGAGGTTCCAGATCTGCAGGCCAGATAGACCAGACCTTGGACCTGTGAAACGTCCAGAACAAGGCTCCCTGATGGTCCAAGATGAAGTAGTCTGCTGACCTCCCTGTCACCTGAGTAAAAGCTGACCGTGGCTAAGTCATGACTAGATTTGATTAGAAACCAGGAAAGGCTAGGTTTGAGGACAAGGAAGGTGGAGAAGAGAGGAATAAGTTCTAGGCGTTCCCCTCTACATCTCATCCCCAGACGGCTCCGCATCACAGCACAGATGGACAGTGGCCTGCCTGCCCTCTTGCTTCACAGGCACAGATGTCACACCATGGACAAGTCAGGTCATGAAAGGAGGCCATGGAAAGTCCACGCTCTTCTCCATGGGCTCAGACAATGGGAGTGGAGATATTCGCTTCCTGCCTCTCTGCAGCTTCCTTCTCATCACTCCCACTCTCCGGAACAGGGACCTTGTCTTAAAACCTTAAGCAATAAGAACCCACCAAGAGATCAAATCCCCACAGTTGTCCAGCCCAAACCTTCATGACTTTACATTCTTATATTAATGTCTCTTCTCGGTGATCTCTCGAAGAAGCTTAGGGGTCATCAGTTGGGTGGCTATACATGAGATGAATGTTTAAAAACACCTGCTGAAGTGCAGTGTCTATTGTAAACATCATGGTGGATGGTGGGCCAGGAGAGTTGACTCATTTCACATAAACGTAGGAAACCCTACAAAGAAAGTCTAAGTCCTTCACTCACTCTCCTTCACATCATCACCTCTGCTGCCCTGCCCAGTCATCACTTACATACCCTTCCCTCTGCTCCTCTACCTTGAATTCCCTGGTGTCTCTCATCATATATAAAGCCTGTATCACAACAGGATAAAAATAACAAGCCCAGGAAACAATAATGAAGTAAGCTGACATGAAGAACTATGGTATTAACCAACTAAACTGAGTTCTTGGAAGACTATTTTGTAATAACTGTCTCTTTCTTTATACCGTAGGCCTCACTTATCCAAATGAGGTTATCTCATTTGGAACTTTCTGAAGGAAAAAATTACTAAAAGATAAGAAGTGGCAAACATTCAAGTCAAAACTTCAACTGCTGAGCCCAGATGCGCTCCTTATCTTCAGGGAAACTCCGACGTTTTGAAGGATCTCAGTGGTGGTGGTGGGTTTGTGTCCAGGCCCACATGTTGTACCATGTCAATTCAGGACCAGCAGCAGTGGCAGGCCCAACCAGCTCATGATAATTGAGAAAATCTGAGACTTTTACATACTGAATCAACTTGCTACGCAAAATCCCAAATGCCAAGAAGTAGGCTAAGAGCTATTTAATTCGCATTTTCCAGCACGAATTTCTCACTGGATTTTCAAATGCCGACTTTGGCGGGAATGCACCCCAATAAATAGCCCTGGTATCAACTTACTTGGAAATAAATTCCCTGCAAGGCTGGATCTCCAGCTCTTACCAGCCACCTTATAAATTGCTCTCAGAGAGATTCTATTTGATGCTTTCTTACCAAGCATTTGAAGTCGAAGGTGGAAAATGGGCTAATGTGTTTATCGGGGCTCTAATTCTCAGCAATAGCTGGATTCAGTGTCAAGAAATGGCCCTTAGCACCAGATAGCCTTTCTTTCCACTGGTGTGAATGTGGGGTGAGTGTGAGAAGAGGGGAGTCACAGAAAGACTGAATGAAGGAGAGAATGGCATGAACTTGTTTATTTCATACTCACATAATCTGTGCCAGGAAGATGGGGGCAGCAGGCCTGTCATTTAAATAACAAACCTTGGGACTTCCCTGACTGTCCAGTGGTAAAGAATCCGCCTTCCAATGCAAGGGACACAGGTTCTATCCCTGGTCGGGGAACTAAGATCCCACACGCCATGGGGCACCTAAGCCCGCAGGCCACTACTACTGAGCTCGCGTGCCTCAACTAGAGAGGCACGAACTGCAGAGCCCACGCGCTCTGGAGCCCATGTGCCACAACTGCAGAGTCCAAGTGTTCTAGAGCCCACATACCACAACTAGAGAAGAGAAAACCCACACGCCACAACTAGAGAGAAGCCCAGGCGCTGCAACAAAAGATTCTGCATGCCTCAGTGAAGATCCCGCATGGCGCAACTAAGACCGACGCAGCCAAAAAATAAACAAACAAAAATAAATTAAAAAAAAATAACAGACACTCAAAGGAAGAGGGAGCACAGCATCTTTCTTGCATTTCTTGGGATGCTGTAATTTGGGCAAAAGGACTGTTTAACAATTGTGACTCTTTCAAGTGGCAGACCAGGCTAGAGGTAAATCCTTTTTACTTTTTCCTCTCCTCTCTTCTCTTCTCTCCCTTAAACATTCTAGATCTAGACAAATTCTGGACACAGTGGTTACCAGTTGCACAGCCTGGCTGCTGTATCATTTTCTTTCTACTCTAAGAGCCCAAGCATTAACTCCCTCTTCTCCTTTCCTTGGCTAGGGGGAAGGGATTCTGATGGCCTTTATGTTCTCCCCTGTGGACCTCTGCTTGTTGGCAGGTCTCTTCTACAAACATTCTGTCCCTGTGGCTGACAGGTGCCTGCTCTGGACCAGCCACTGCACTAAGAGCCTTGGGAACATGGTTCCTGCCCTCAGAGAGCTTGTCCTACTTCAGGGAGAGTCAGAAGCAGGGGTCAGGAAAGAGATATGGGTAGCACACAAAGGAGTCTCCTGAGGTGGGACCAATTGCTTCCAGCTGAAAAAAACAGGACAAATCTCATATTCAGAGAAAACCAGAGGGCTAAAACAGAGTAGCATTTCTCATGGAAAGGCTTGTCTTTGTTTTGTTTGATGACTTTCTCTCTGCGCTTTTGAGATTTGACTCAAAACTGCCTATATTGTTTATACGATGGGAGTAAGCAGAGGTCACGGAAGGCAGCCATAGGCCGGCAGCCTCATTTATATTTAGCCCATTTCAAAATAATACGATCCCATCTCTTACAGTTGGAAGGAAGAGTCTGAGAGCGCTACACTAATGCCTCACAGGGCAAGCATCTTCCATCGCGTTCACCTTGGAAACGGCTCTTTTCTCTACAAAATCCACTATGGTTCATAAGAACGGCAGGATGCAACACGGACCAGAAGCTTCACAGAGAGATGGAAATCAAAGATGCCACTGCACAAGGGGCCAGGAGAGGCATTTTGCAGAGCTGTGAGCCCAGTGAGACTTTGTACTGACCCAGTGTTGCATGGGCCCATGCGGGGGCTGTTTAGCCAGTAATAACTAGGGCAGAGCAAGAGTTGATAGAGTACCTGTACTTCAAGGTGTGACGTAGCCAAAGGCTCTACCTATTCATTTGCGAAGGAAGACTGGAGTTAAACCAAATGTACTCTAGCATTTGCTGCTTTTTAACCATATATATATATATATATATATATATATATATATATATATGCATATGCTTAAAAAAAACATTTGGTGAACTGTAATTCATGTGGGTTTGGTCACTGCATTGATATATTAGCTTCATAAAATATCAAGTTAAGAGCTACCACACTCGTGCCCCCTCAATGCCACAGGGTATAGTTCTACACAAACACATAAAACAGAGGACTCCAAAGTGACTGTTGGGCATTGAGATTGTGCTGCCGTCAGCAGACAGACCATGTACACGGCCCCCTTTATGACATAGTATAGACCCACTTGACTGGAGGTCCCTCTTCTTACAGAGATAAGAGCTGTAGTTGGATTTATAATAATAAGCTATTTACAGAGTTCGTCTCTACTTAGTGCTCCAGCCATTAGCATCAGAGGTCTTTTCTTTTTTTTTAACAAATAATTATAGTTTTAGTTTTTATTTCCAAAGATACTGTAGTATATAATAGAACGTTACATGTCACGTGCAAGATGCAGTAACTCTTCCTATCCCTTCAAAGGAATATCCCAGCCATAGGTCACTCTGTGGAAAGACTGAAAAAAATTGCTGCTATATAACTCCTCCCATGGCATTACAGTTTCTATCCTCAAGAGGTCATAGACTCCACTGTATTTGATAGAATCTGGGTCTAAGACTGGCTCAGGTCTGGAATCTGAGAGAGGGATTGTGATTTTTCAATACCAGCTATAAGCCAAGAGAATTAACTGTTAAACTATGAAAAGCAGTAAGAGTTTGGTTATTTTACTGAATAAAACACCAACACTAACAATCAGCGATTTTCTTATATATCTTTTTTTTCAAGGTAACAGTAGTGTTTTTTTTAATTACACACATCTATAAACCTAATAAATAGATTTTCTCTATTTTCTTTTTATACAGCAGGTTCTTATTAGTCATCCATTTTATACACATCAGTGTATACATGTCAATCCCAATCTCCCAACTCATACCACCACCACGATCCCTCCCCCAACCCGCCGCTTTCTCCCTTGGTGTCCATACGTTTGTTCTCTACATCTGTGTCTCGATTTCTGCCCTGCAAGCCAGTTCACCTGTACAATTTTTCTAGGTTCCACATATATACGTTAATATATGATATTTGTTTTTCTCTGACTTACTTCACTCTGTATAACAGTCTCTAGATCCATCCACATCTCAACAAATGACCCAATTTCGTTCCTTTTTATGGCTGAGTAATATTCCATTGCATATATGTACCACATCTTCTTTATATATTTGTCTGTCACTGGGCATTTAGGTTGCTTCCATGACCTGGCTATTGTAAGTAGTGCTGCAATGAACATTGGGGTGTATGTGTCTTTTTGAATTGTGGTTTTCTCTGGGTATATGCCCAGTAGTGGGATTGCTAGACCATATGGTAATTCTATTTTTAGTTCTTAAAGGAACCTCCATACTGTTTTCCACAGTGGCTGAATCAGTTTACATTCCCACCAACAGTGCAAGAGGGTTCCCTTTTCTCCACACCCTCTCCAGCAGTTGTTGTTTGTAGATTTTCTGATGGTGCCCATTCTAACTGGTTTTGATTTGCATTTCTCTAATAATTAGTGATGTTGAGCAGGTTTTCATGTGCATCTTGGCCATCTGTATGTCTTCTTTGGAGAAATGTCTATTTAGGTCTTCTGCCCATTTTTGGATTGGGTGGTTTGTTTTTTTAATATTGAGCTGCATGAGCTGTTTATATATTTTGGAGATAAATCCTATGTCCGTTGATTCGTTTGCAAATATTTTCTCCCATTCTGAGGGTTGTCTTTTCATCTTGTTTATGGTTTCCTTTGCTGTGCAAAAGCTTTGAAGTTTCGTTAGGTCCCATTTGTTTATTTTTGTTTCTATTTCCATTACTCAAGGAGGTGGATCAACATAGAGCTTGCTTTGATTTATGTCAAAGAGTGTTCTTCCTATGTCTTCCTCTAAGAGTTTTATAGTGTCCTGTCTTACATTTAGGTCTCTAATCCATTTTGAGTTTATTTTTGTGTATGGTGTTAGGGAGTGTTCTAATTTCTTTCTTTTATATGTAGTTGTCCAGTTTTCCCAGCACCACTTATTGAAGAGACTGTCTTTTCTCCATTGTATATCCTTTGTCATAGATTAGTTGACCACAGGTGTGTGGGTTTACCTCTGGGCTTTCTATCTTGTTTCATTGATCTATGTTTCTGTTTTTGTGCCAGTACCATATTGTCTCGATTACTGTAGCTTTGTAGTATAGTCTGATGTCAGGAAGTCTGATTCCTCCAGCTCCATTTTTTTCCCTCAAGACTGCTTTGGCTATTCGGGGTCTTTTGTGTCTCCATACAAATTTTAAGATTTTTTGTTCTAGTTCCGTAAAAAATGCCATTGGTAATTTGATAAGGATTGCATTGAATCTGTAGTTTGCTTTGGGTAGTATAGTCATTTTCACAATATTGATTCTTCCAATCCAAGAACATGCTATATCTCTCCATCTGTTGGTATCATCTTTAATTTCTTTCATCAGTGTCTTATAGTTTTCTGCATACAGGTCTTTTGTCTCCTTAGGTAGGTTTATTCCTAGGTATTTTATTCTTTTTGTTGCAGTGGTAAATGGGAGTGTTTCCTTAATTTCTTTCAGATTTTTCATCATTAGTGTATAGGAATGCAAGAGATTTCTGTGCATTAAGTTTGTATCCTGCAAATTTACCAAATTCATTGATTAGCTCTAGTAGTTTTCTGGTGGCATCTTTAGGATTCTCTATGTATAGTATCATGTCATCTGCAAACAGTGACAGTTTTACTTCTTCTTTTCCCATCTGTACTCTTTTTATTTCTTTTTCTTCTCTGATTGCCATGGCTAGGACTTCCGAAACTATGTTGAATAATAGCAGTGACAGTGGACATCCTTGTCTTGTTCCTGATCTTAGAGGAAATGCTTTCATGTTTTCACCATTGAGAATGATGTTTGCTGTGGGTCTGTCATATATGGCCTTTATTATGTTGAGGTAGGTTCCCTCTATGCTCACTTTCTGGAGAGCTTTTTTTTTTTTTTCGGTACACGGGCCTCTCACAGTTGTGGCCTCTCCCTTTGCGGAGCACAGGCTCCAGACGCGCAGGCTCAGCGGCCATTGCTCACGGGCCTAGCCTCTCCACGGCATGTGGGATCTTCCCGGACCGGGGCACGAACCCGTGTCCCCTGCATCAGCAGGCGGACTCTCAACCACTGCGCCATCAGGGAAGCCCTTCTAGAGAGTTTTTTATCATAAATGGGTGTTGAATTTTGTCAAAAGTTTTTCTGCATCTATTGAGATGATCATATGGTTTTTATTCTTCAATTTGTTACTATGGTGTATCACATTGATAGATTTGCATATACTGAAGAATCCTTGCATCCCTGGGATAAATCCCACTTGATCATAGTATATGGTACTTTTAATGTGTTGTTGGATTCTGTTTGCCAGTATTTTGTTGAGAATTTTTGCATCTATATTCATCAGTGATATTGGGCTGTAATTTTCTTTTTTTGTAGTATCTTTGGTTTTCGTATCAGGCTGATGGTGGCCTAATAAAATGAGTTTGGGAGTGTTCCTTCCTCTGCAATGTTTTGGAAGAGTTTGAGAAGGATGTGTGTTAGCTCTTCTCTAAATGTTTGATAGAATTCACCTGTGAAGCCATCTGGTCCTGGACTTTTGTTTGTTGGAAGATTTTTAATCACAGTTTCACTTTCATTACTTGTGATTGGTCTGTTCATATTTTCTATTTCATCCTGGTTCAGTCTTGGAATGTCATACCTTTCTAAGAATTTGTCCATTTCTTCCAAGTTGTCCATTTTACTGGCATACAGTTGCTTGTAGTAGTCTCTTAGGATGTTTTGTATTTCTGCTGTGTCGGTTGTAAATTCTCCTTTTCCATTTCTCATTTTATTGATTTGAGTCTGCTCCCTCTTTTTGTTGATGAGTCTGGCTAATGGTTTATCAATTTTGTTTATCTTCTCATAGAACCAGCTTTTAGTTTTACTGATCTTTGCTATTGTTTTCTTTGTTTCTATTTCATTTATTTCTGCTCTGATCTTTATGATTTCTTTTCTTCTGCTAACTTTGGGTTTTGTTTGTTTTTCTTTCTCTAGTTCCTTTAGGTGTAAGGTTAGATTATTTATTTGAGATTTTTCTTATTTCTTGAGGTAGGCTTGTATAGCTATAAACTTCCCTCTTAGAACTGCTTTTGCTGCATCCCATAGGTTTTGGATTGTTGTGTTTTCATTGTCAGTTGTCTCTAGGTATGTTTTGATTTCCTCTTTGATTTCTTCAGTGATCTCTTGGTTATTTAGTAACATAGTGTTTAGCCTCCATGTGTTTGTGTTTTTTACGTTTTTTCCTTGTAATTCATTTCTAATCTCATAGCATAGTGGTCAGAAAAGTTGCTTGATATGATTTCAATTTTCTTAAATTTACTGAGGCTTCATTTGTGACCCAAGATGTGATCTATCCTGGAGAATGTTCCATGCACACTTAAGAAAGTATAATCTGCTGTTTTTTGGATGGAATGTCCTATAAATATCAATTAAATCTATCTGGTCTATTGTGTCATTTAAAGCTTCTGTTTCCTTATTTATTTTCATTTTGGATGATCTGTCCATTGGTGTAAGTGAGGTGTTAAAGTCCCCCACTACTATTGTGTTACTGTCGATTTCCTCTTTTATAGCTGTTAGCAGTTGCCTTATATATTGAGGTGCTCCTATGTTGGGTGCATATATACTTATAATTGTTATATCTTCTACTTGGATTGATCCCTTGATCATTATGTAGTGTCCTTCTTTGTCTCTTGTAATAGTCTTTGTTTTAAAGTCTATTTTCTCTGATATGAGTACTGCTACTCCAGCTTTCTTTTGATTACCATTTGCATGGAATATCTTTTTCTATCCCCTCACTTTCTGTCTGTACGTGTCCCTAGGTCTGAAGTGGGTCTCTAGTTGACAGCATATATATGGGTCTTGTTTTTGTATCCATTCAGCAAGCCTGTGTCTTTTGTTTGGAGCATTTAATCCATTCACGTTTAAGGTAATTATCGATATGTATGTTCCTATGACCATCTTCTTAACTGTTTTGGGTTTGTTTTTGTAGGTCCTTTTCTTCTCTTGTGTTTCCCACTTAGAGAAGTTCCTTTAGCATTTGTTGTACAGCTGGTTTGGTGGTGCTGAATTCTCTTAGCTTTTGCTTGTCTGTAAAACTTTTGATTTCTCCATCGAATCTGAATGAGATTCTTGCCGGGTAGAGTAATCTTGGTTGTAGGTTCTTCCCTTTCAGCACTTTAAGTATATCATGCCACTCCCTTCTGGATTGTAGTGTTTCTGCTGAGAAATCAGCTGTTAACTTTATGGCAGTTCCCTTTTATGTTATTTGTCATTTTTCCCTTACTGTTTTCAATAATTTTTGTTTGCCTTTAATTTTTGCCAATTTGATGACTATGTGTCTTGGCGTGTTTCTCCTTGGGTTTATCCTGTATGGGACTTGCTGCACTTCTTGGACTTGGGTGGCTATTTCCTTTCCCATGTTAGGGAAGTTTTCAACTATAATCTCTTCAAATATTTTCTCAGCTCCTTTCTCTCTCTCTTCTCCTTCTGGGACGACTATAATGTGAATGTTGGTGCGTTTAAAGTTGTCCCAGAGGTCTCTTAGGCTGTCTTCATTTCTTTTCATTCTGTTTTCTTTATTCTGTTCCGCAGCAGTGAATTCCACCATTCTGTCTTCCAGGTCACTTATCCGTTCTTCTGCCTCAGTTATTCTGCTATTGATTCCTTCTAGTGTAATTTTCATTTCAGTTATTTTATTGTTCATCTCTTTGTTTGTTCTTTAATTCTTCTAGGTGTTTGTTAAACATTTCTTGCATCTTCTCAATCTTTGCCGCCATTTTTTTCCCAAAGTCCTGGATCATCTTCACTATCATTATTCTGAATTCTTTTTCTGGAAGGTTTCCTATCTCCACTTCATTTAGTTGTTTTTCTGGGGTTTCATCTCCTTTCTTCATCTGGTACATAGCCCTCTGCCTTTTCATCTTGTCTATCTTTCTGTGAATGTGGTTTTTGTTCCACAGGCTGCAGGACTGTAGTTCTTCTTGCTTCTGCTGTCTGCCCTCTGGTGGATGAAGCTATCTAAGAGGCTTGTGCAGGTTTCCTGATGGGAGGGACTGGTGGTGGGTAGAGCTGGGTGTTGCTCTGGTGGGCAGAGCTCAGTAAAACTTTAATCCACTTGACTGCTGATGGGTGGGGCTGGGTTCCCTCCCTATTGGTTGTTTGGCCTGAGGCAACCCAACACTGGAGCCTACCTGGGCTCTTTGGTGAGGCTAATGGTAGACTCTGGGAGGGCTCACGCCAAGGAGTACTTCCCAGAACTTCTGCTGCCAGTGTCCTTGTCCGCACGGTGAACCACAGCCACCCCCTGCCTCTGCAGGAGACCCTCTAACACTAGCAGGTAGGTCTGGTTCAGTCTCCCCTGGGGTCACTGCTCCTTCTGCTGGGTCTCGACACACACACTACTTTGTGTGTGCCCTCCAAGAGTGGAGTCTCTGTTTCCCCCAGTCTTGTCGAAGTCCTGCAATCAAATCCTACTAGCCTTCAAAGTCTGATTCTCTAGGAATTCCTCCTCCCATGCCAGACCCCCAGGTTGGGAAGCCTGACGTGGGGCTCAGAACCTTCACTCCAGTGGGTGGACTTCTGTGGTATAAGTGTTCTCCAGTCTGTGAGTCACCCACCCAGCAGTTATGGGATTTGATTTTGCTGTGATTGCAAAATCACCCCTCCTACCGTCTCATTGTGGCTTCTCCTTTGTCTTTGGATGTGGGGTATATTTTTTGGTGAGTTCCAGTGTCTTCCTGTCAATGACTGTCCAGCAGCTAGTTGTGATTCTGGTGTTCTCACAAGAGGGAGTGAGAGCACGTCCTTCTACTCTGCCATCTTGGTTCAGGCCTTAGCATCAGAGGTCTTAATGACCATTTCTTTAAAAAAATTCATCCTGCATCCGCATTCTCCACTGGTTTCTTTTCCAAGGATCCCAGAGTGAGACAGCCTAGCTTTAACTGTGGGGATGGTTCTTCCTGAACTTTTAGGGGCTGCCCCACTTTAGCTCCCCTTCCAGCTAGGGCTCAAGTATCATTTTCAGTTCATCTATCTTGTGCTCACCAAGCCCCGGGGAACTGTGGAGCACTGGTTGCACACAGCCAGGAAGCCACAGCTACGGAAGAGATGGCAGACATCATCTAATCCAACATTTCCTCTGTAGTTTGTGCTTTAATTCCACTCCAAAATCCTTGCCGTGTTGTCACCCAGCTCATGCTTCAGTGCCTCCAATGACAAGGAACTCACTGTGTCCCAAGGCAGTGCAGCACTAATAAGCAAGTTTTTTAGACAGCACTAATTAGCAAGTTTGTCCTTAGGTTGAGTTTAAATTTGTCTTTCCCTTGCTTGCCCATTGGTTCTAGTCATGCCCTCTCGGGCAACCCCAAATCAATTTCCACATGACAAGCCTATTTGAAAATAGCTCTCATTGCCCTCCCTGATCCCTTTTCCTTTCCAGGTCAAGTATTCCTAGTTTCTTCACTATTTAACATGTTTTCAAGTCCCCACAAAAACTTGATGAACTCTTGACGACTTGCTGTAAAAAAGCTGAGTTGGGTGTGCGTATGAGATTTGGACCTAGAAGACAAATCCTGGTCTGACCATCAGAGCAGGGACTTTTTTTGGATGGACCAGCTGCACCTGGGACCCCACTGATGGAGTTCCCATTTTGCCATTTCACTTGTGCACAGGGATTGTCTCTATGTTCTATGGAGCCAAGAACTCCATAGATGTCTGTCTTCATTATTACTGCATAACTGAAAGATGACAGGGAAGCTCTCAAGACGCTGCTGTGAAACACAACACAGCAGTGCAACCTGGCTCTGAGATCACATGTGGCACACGGACCCTACCTGGCAATACAGACAACAGGAGGCATCTGAACAGGGTTACCCACTGATATGCTAGAAAAATAACAAAGTTGTCAGCCATTCCTGTTGACATGGCAACATACTGCACAATGAAGTACAGAAACAAAACCCTTGCCTAACGGTCCTGCCAGTGAGCAAGAGAACATTTGAGAAACAGAAATCTCTCTCACTAAAAGGAAATCCTCCTGCACTGTTGGTGGGAATGTAAGTTGGTGCAGCCACTGTGGAAAACAGTATGGAGGGTCCACAAAAAACTAAAAACAGAATTACCATATGATCCAGTAATCCCACTCCTGGGCATATATCCAGACAAATCTGTAATTCAGAAAGATACATGCACCCCTATGTTCATAGCAGCACTATTCACAATAGCCAAGACATGGAAGCAACCTAAGGGTCCATCGACAGATGAATGGATAAACAAGATGTGGTATATATATACAATGGAATATTACTCAGCCATAAAAAAGAATGAAATAATGCCATTTGCAGCAACATGGATGGACCTAGAGATTATCATACTAAGTGAAGTCAGACACAGAAAGACAAATATCACATGATATCACTTATATGTGGAATCAAAAATATGACACAAACTTATCTACAAAACAGAAACAGACTCACAGACACAGAAAACAGACTTGTGGCTGCCAAGGGGGAGGGGGTACGGGGGAGTTTGGGATTAGCAGATGGAAACTATTATATATAGAATGGATAAACAACAAGGTTCTACTGTATAGCACAGGGAACTATATTCATTATCTTGTGATAAACCATAATGGAAGAGAATATGAAAAAATATATGTATAACTAAATCACTTTGCTGTACAGCAGAAATTAATACAACATTGTAAATCAACTATACTTGAATAAAAAATGTTAAAAAAAAAAAAAGTCTCACTAAGCAATAAGTTAGGGCTCCAGAATTACAACTCTAGGATGAGCTGATGGTGTGCTGTTTGTTGCTAGTCCCTATAAAATGAGCTTAGTGAAAGCAAATCTGGTGTGTGTTGACTTGCTCACCACTGAGACTTTAGCACCTGGCATACATAGAGCCTGGCATATTCTGAGAAGAATTGTACCTTCTCTGCAGAGGCAGCAGCTACTTTAGTGAGTTAAGGGTGACCAGAATCTGGCAAAGGAAAAGGGAAATTAAGGAGGGTTTGAGGAAAAGTGCTGAATAGGACCTTAGGATTTAACAAGGGTAGAAAAGAAGATTTGAGACAGCAATCTGATCTATTTTTCCCACTAGACTTTAGCTCCAGGTACATCTTTATGTTCCCAGAAGCACATCTTATAAGTGCTAAGAAATTAACGATGACAGTCTGACTTATACAGGGTCGTACAGATGTCAGTGACAAGCTCAAAATAAGAAATTAATTCCTGAGTAAGCAGAATGACCTAAGCGCTCAAACACCATTTCTTTTATGGTATCTGGAAGTTACTCTGATTCTGTTCTGTGGTAAAAACAGAACAAAATCATGTAGGGGAATGTGAGAGTTGGAGAAGGGTAGTGAAGTTTCAAGATCTCCTAATATTTGGAGTGTAGCTGGGCAGGAGATTCACTCATAAAATTCTGAGTCGAAAGGCTGAACAGTTTTGCAAGTCATGCTTTAATCATGAATGCATGGAATTTGGAGCCCTATATAAAAATCATTTGGACTCTAAGAATTCAGCTCAAGAGAATGTTTTTAAAATTAAAAAAAACTGTTTAGTCTTACGTGCATTAAATTTACTACCATACTGCATTAAGAAAATTTGTTTAGATAGGGATTTGATTTTATATTAGCTGTGCTAGTCTATTAGAAAACACACACATACACACAGAACTGTCAGGTCTTATTTCTTGGCCATTCTTACTGGCTCCAGGGGACAAAAGTTCTGCCCCAGAACTCATGAGCTGGAATCACGTATTTAGAACAAATGTAGGCAATGGAGTAGTCCATTATTTAATTTCTGGCTCTGTCTAAAGGCCTATCACATTCTTTTAAAAAGTCTGAAGAAGCTGCTTGTCAATTGTTCTTTGGTGAAGTAACTTCTCATTTAAATATTAATTCATGTGAGGGGAAAAAAAAATCACACAGGCCAGTATTAACGAAAACCCATTGTATCACAACCTCTGCGAATGGCTTTGAATTATTTCAACTTCTGCATCAAGTCTGGGAAGCTGGCTAAGAAAAAAAGGCACAAAAAAAGAGATACTCAAATTTGAAATCCATCATTGCTTTCTTCATTTATTAACTGTATATATTCGAACTCCTAAATATGAATTCACTGATCCATAACTGCAGGTAGATGAGAGCATCTCAAAACAGGCATAATTCTCAGCAGAAATCATTCTCCTATTGAATACTGCGTAGATATATGTGGAACCTCCCAGGTTTGGGATGTTGAAATGTCTTTTTCCCCCCTAGGGTCTCAAACCTTTGGCCCATATATCTTTGTTCTATTATTTTAGGTATGACACCAGACAGTTCAACAACTCTCGTAGAGAGATTTTAGTCAAAAAGCTTAAATTGACAAGGGAGAAATATGAAGTTGTACTAAGTTGCTAAATAAGGCAATTGCCCCATCATTGAAGCTTCTGTCTCCATCGCGTTTGTCTCTGAGAGGAGTGCAACTCTCCATCTGTCTAACTCTGGAGCCTGGCCCTTAGGGCTGCTGCTGAGTGAGCCAAGGTTAGGGCTCCACATATGTAAAGCTGGTCAAAGTTAAGACAGTTGTGGCTTCTCTGTAATAACTTTTCCCCGAAATAATGTAGAAAAAGGCAGAATGTGTGGGACTGTGGGAGAAAACATGACCAAAAGGACATGTTGTTTGGGAATTTCTTTGTAAGGCAAATATGATTCATGCAGTGGACACACAAGGCCAATGCAGCCACGGATTGGTTGGAAATTTGAGTCTCAGCTTTTGAAGGGCACTTAGTTTAATCACCCCAGCTTGGTGTGTGTTATGAGTATCTCATAAATAAAATTCATGCTTGAGATCGCTTAACTGAGTTTGCCCAGCATTCTACCTTTTCCATTTCTTTTCCAACTAGTTTTGCCCAAGCTTTTTTTTTTTTTTCTCCCTCCTCTTCCTCTGCCTATAAAGCACACTGGCTTTGTTTGGTAAGCGGAAGAATCGTTTAGGAAATTCCACTGTTAGGCAAGATTTTATTTCATAAATTAACTTTCTCAGGGAAAAAATAGTTTCCTCTTCTGTTACTAATCTACAAAAGTAGAATGTCACATGTAATCAAGAGTTTTCCAAGTGACGTAAGGGAGTTTTTCTTTCACCTACTGGGAAGGATAGCTGGCAGATCATCTTCAGAATGTGAGCTGCACTGACTGACCTGCAGAGGGAGTTGACAAGTGTAACAGGGAAAAAAACCCTGATGATCACCCAAGAGTCTGCTTTTTAAGGAGAAGAAAATCATGCTTAGAGTGCAGTTTCTTCACAAAGAAAAAACCAAGGGCTTTTCCTTTTCCAATGATTAATATTTTCAAAAACATTGTCTACATCCTGTTCTCACCCATTGGCACATACAGGCTACACCACCTGCTCAGTGCTGACTTAATTGTATTTGAGGAGAGGTGGGAATGTATTCCAAGCTCCAAGAGGCCAGGACTGTGTCAGTCTTGTTCACCGTTGTACTACACACCTCTTGGCACTTAGAAGGTGCTCAACCAATAATAACTGAGCAAATTCAAGGCAACAACAAGTAGAGTTCTACCTTGGGGACAAATAATGTAAAAGTGGATTTGGTGCTTGTTCTTCAGTAAATGGTTTGACAAAAAATAGCCCTATGAGATGGGATTAATGTGTGAATTATATATAATTATACATTTTTATAATTTGACTAAACTTATTCATTCAAATATTTACTGAGTGCCTATTACTGCCAGGCATATCTCTAAGTGCTTGAGATATAATACTCTACTGTACTATACTATGCTAGATTGGCAGGTAATAATACAATAATTTGTTGGTAGAAGATAAAGAAGATTAGGGACTTCCCTGGTGGTCCAGTGGTTAAGACTTAGCGCTTCCAATGCAGCGGGCATGGGTTCGATCCCTGGTTGGGGAACTAAGGTCTCACAAGCCGTGTGGCATGGCCAAAAAAAGAAGATCAAGAAGATTAGGGGATACAGAATTGAGGGTGGGAGATGCCACTTTAAGTGGGATTGTCAGCGAAGGTGTCTCTGAGGAGGTGACATTTGAGGAGAGACCTGAGTGAAGTGTAGGAGTTCTATAGACATTTGTAAGAGTCTTTTGATCAGAGGGACAGCAAGAACACCAGCCTTGAGTTGAGAAAGTTCTTAAAAATATTTGAGGAATAGCAAGAAGGCAGTGTGACTGAGCATGGTTAAACAAGGGGGAGAATACCAGAAATTCTCCCCCATCTGCTTAAGATGAGGTTGCAGAGACAACTAAAGACCAGATTAGCATGGCTTTGCAGGCCACTGTAAGGATTTGGAGTTTTAATCTGAGTGCCTTGGGAAGCGCCAGAGAGCTGAGGGCAAGAAAGCGACATGGTGGAATTGACTCTGTAAAGTGGTCATTCTAACTGCTGAGTCGAGAGAGAGGCGAGGAGCATGGAATATGGAAGCAAGGAGACCAGTTAAGAGGTTCTTGCAGTGGCCTAGACCAAAGATAATGGTGGCCTGGCTGATCCAAGCCATGGAGTTGGTGAGAGATGAATTGTAGGCTGGGGATGCAGAAGAGTAACGATTCTTTTTGGTCCAAGTAACTGAGAAAATGGCGGTGCCATTTCTAGAGGTGAGGAAAGACTGAGAGGAAGAGCAGGTTTGGAAAGGGGTGGAGCGGGGAGAAGTCAAGGGTTCACTTTTGGACATTAAATTTGAGATGCGTTTTAGACAGCCACATGGAGATACCAAGCAGGCAGCTGTCTATGCAAGTGTGGTGTTCAAAGAAGTTGGAGCTAGGCATGTGAACTTGGGAATAGACGGCATAAAGTGCAGAAAGGAAATGTCTCTTGTAACTCTGGTTTTGTGCTCCCCCGGCTCCACAGGGCGTGACCTCAGGCCCCACAGGGCAGATGGACGGCCATCAGGTTAAGAATCACCTTGGAACTGGGGCACCATCAGAAGTCCCAGCTTGGGGACCAAAGCACCACATGTACTTCCTGTCCTGGTGGCTGGAGGAAGCAGGGTAAGTCCCCTTGCACCCTCTGCCTCAGGCTTTCCACCTTTAAAATGGCAATAATTTCATCCGCTGCTTGGTTCTCCTCAAAAGAGAGGGATAAGATACCACACATACGACAGTGAAAAGAGTTGCCGACACCTGGAAGAGCTCCATGACTGGAACCCAAGGGTAGGGAGATGTGTTTGTACTGAGATGATCAAGTCCTTGAGAGTAGGCTCTGTCTTCTGAATGTCATCCTCCATGGAACTTGGTACAAGGACCAGTCAGCTACTGCTGCTGACTCTGTCTATACTTGAAGAATTAATACTTCAGTCACTAAGTGGAAGCTGACGTGATGTGCCGGATAACTGCAAACGCATCTTAAGACAAGGCCTCTGGTCTTGCCCCTCTCCTGTCAGCTCTCCACTGCCTCTAGAGAGATCTTGCTAGAAAGTCATGTCACTTCATTTCTTAAACCCTTCCAATGACACCGCATGGCCTTGGGGGTAAGGTCTGAGCTCCTTATCATGGCCTGTAAAACTCTACATGATCTGGCCCTTGCCTACCACTCTTGCCTTATCTATTGCTGCTTTTAAAATGTATACCACTCTCCAGATGTTAACCATTTCCCTAACTGGCTTTTGGGGAAACATTCTTTTGTGTTGTGTCTCCTTAGAATGACCCTCCCTGCCTCATGCACCTAGAGAACTTCTGCTGATCCATCAAAACCCCAGTTCAAGATTTTCCTCCTCTGTGAAGAATTTCTAGACCCCATCTCAGTAAAAAAAAAAAAAAAACCACTCTCCTTTGTCTATACCAGCACTATACTTAATTTCACCATTACACACTGTCACACCACATGGCAGTCATTTAGAAAAAGTCCACCTCCTCTACTAGACTGTGGACTCCTTTGGGAGACCAGCCTAAGAGGTCATCATCTCCCTGTTCTCTGCACCTAATCCAGAGCTAGGCAAGCAGCAAAAACTTAATACATTTTGGCTAAATGAAGTGGATTAAAGGGTTAGAATACAAGAGCCCAGAACAAAGCCTGTCTCTCTAGGAATAAAGCTGGAAGCTCAGAGAACATTAGAAAAACTCATGATATCAAAAAATAGGCAGAAGATCTAAATAGACATTTCTCCGAAGAAGACATACAGATGGCCAACAGGAACATGAAAACATGTTCAACCTCACTAATTATTAGAGAAATGCAAATCAAAACTACAATGAGGTATCACCTCACATCAGTCAGAATGGCCATCATCAAAAAGTCTACAAATAATAAATGCTGGAGAGGGTGTGGAGAAAAGGGAACCCTCCTATATATACTGTTGGTGGAAATGAAAATTGGTAAAGCCACTACGGAGAAGAGTGTGGAGGTTTCTTAAACTAAACAGAGTTGCCACATGATCCTACAATCCCACTCCTGGGCATATATCTGGAGAGAACTATAATTCAAAAAGATACATGCACCCCAATATTCATTGCAGCACTGTCTACAATAGCCAAGACACAGAAGCAACCTAAGTATCCATTGACACAGGAATGGATAAAGAAGAGGTGGTACATATACACAATGGAATATTACTCAGCCATAAAAAAAATGAAAAAAAAGTCATTTGCAGCAACGTGGATGGATCTAGAGATTATCATACTAAGTGAAGTAAGTCAGACGGAGAAAGACGAATATCATGATATTGCTTATATGTGAAATCTAAAAAAAAAGATACAAATAAACCTATTTACAAAACAGAAATAGATCCACAAACATAGAAAAGAAACTTATGGTTACCAAAGGGGAAGGTGGGAGAGGGATAAATTAGGAGTTTGGGATTGACATATACACACTACTATATATAAAATACATAACCAACAAGGATCTACTGTATAGCACAGGGAACTACACTCAATATTTTGTAATAACCTATAAGGAAAAAGAATCTGAAAAAGAATAAATTATACATATCTATGTAAAACTGAATCACTTTGCTGTATACCTGAAACACAACATTGTAAATCAACTATAGTTCAATGAAAAACAACAACAACAAAACGAAAAACTCATGGTGACCCAGCCAAAGTCAACAGGATGCATGCTGGGGCTTGGTAACATCGCGCCTGTCAGGAGAGTGAATTAGTTTGAACTAATGTCAGGCTATCACGAGCTCTATTTGCCTGACTAATGATAATTTGTATGCCTCTCCTATAGGGGGACTTCCTTAGGTTCATATTCGAGTTCCCTTGGGCTTTCGAAGGGGGCCGGACTCAGCCATGGAGACAGGGCTCAGCCTTAGCCAATCCTACAGTGGTTTCTTGTCCACAGGATCCCTGGAGGGCACATGGTGCAGCTTCTTACAGGAGTTGGTACCACCAGATGTCTTGGAAGTGTCCAGAACACATCTAAGTGAGCCCTGAGTCTATGACTATCATACTAGGTACAGGGATGACACAACCCCGCTGACCTTGAGTGATCTTAACCCGGTGGGGTTGCAACACCTCGCCCAATGTGTTTACCTGCAGTCAAGACTGGATGACTGGCAACACCAACGGAATGGCCATGACCCCAAGACACACCATTTGCTGGAGTAATATTCCTCCCTGGCCCTCCACCCTCAGCTCCTCGAAAGGGAGGCACTGTACGTCACACGGGGTAGTAACAGGGTAGGTGGGTCAGGGTGACGAGTGTTCCTAATCATGCTGGCAACTGCTGACTGGGATCTTGTAATGACCCGTGACCCACCTGAATCAGATGAGCTGCACTTTCCGGGCTGCCGTACCGAAGGTCATGTCCATTGATGGCTAACACACGATCGTTCTCCTCCAGCTGACCGTGTCGGTCTGCCACGCCACCATCCAGAACGTTGGAAATAAACACCCCAGGCTCGTCCACCTTGCGCACCAGTTTTATTCCAAGCTGCTCCTCCGGGCTGCTTTTGTTGAGGATCACGTGGAAACTGTCATCCCGGGGCCCGTAGGTGTCCAGGGGCTGCCCATCAGTCCTGCTCTGGAACTTCTGCTCCCGCAGCACCGTCAGCCACAGCACCTGGCAGGGCTGCCTCAGGAGGTGCAGGGCATAGTTGTGCCGTACGTTGCCGATGTCCATCCCGTTGACCTAGGGCAAGGGGACCACAGAATCTGCAGCGACCGAGCCGTCCACGCCACCGGCCACAAACCTGCCCCAAAGGCCCAGCCCACAGACTCACTGGGGCCCTTCCTGAAGGACCACTCTGCTCTATCACCTTCTTCTCCGTCCAGATACCCCCATCTTCCAACAGAACTTGTAACCCGGTTTCCTTGAGTCTTAGCTGCACACCTTTTCAACTCTCTCAGCAGACACCATCTTTCTTCAGTCTTGTCCTTACACAGGCCCTTGAATTTATTTATATAGCCCTAATCCTCCTTTCTGTTGCTTGCTAAACTTATTTTTCAGCTGAAGGGGGGAGGAAAAGGAAGAAAAAGTGGGAAAAGGCAAAAGAAGAAAAGAAAATTTCTGATTAATGATTACATTAAACTGCTGTGTAAATCAAACTGAGTTGCCATTTTCTTTCCAAACATCTCCAGATGAATTTTTCTCCCTGGATCACCTGTACTGGAACTTCCAGGCCCCACTACTGTGTGTGTGTGTGTGTGTGTGTGTGTGTGTGTGTGTGTGTGTGTGTGTGTGTGTGTGTGTGTGAGAGAGAGAGAGAGAGAGAGAGAGAGAGAGAGAGAGAGAGAGAGAGAGAGAGGGAGAGAGAGGGAGAGAGAGGGAGGGAGGGAGGGAGGGAGGGAGGGAGGGAGGGAATATGTGTGTACATGAAAATATTTGAGTGTTGGCAAGTGTGTGAGTGTGTGTGTGTCAAGTCTCCAGGTGTTCACCTACAAGGTCTTTTGCCCATGTTCTCAGCAAAGGAGAGAAAAAAAATCTCTACAGTTTCAAACAAACTGATGTGAATGGAAGCTTCTCGGCTCTTTTATTGAAAGGCTGGATCACGTTATTAGGCTGCTTAAGTGTCCTCCAGCTTGGCCCACTCATTTGTGCCTCGCTAATGATCTTCAGGGCTGATGCTGCACGGGGCTTTCTGGTTTTAATTACTCTAGGCAGGCCCAGCCTGAAGGCTTCAGATCTCAGTGCTGGTCACTGCCTGGGAAGAAAATAATTTCACAGCAGCACTATACTCTGTGCTTAAGGAAGGAGGCCTCACAGAAGAGAAACAACCTTCTTGAATTTCTATGGTTTGGTAAGATTTCCTGTACTTGCAGCCAACAGTTAGAAGAATCTTGGAATGAGATTTCACGGGCCTGCCTGCAGCGTGCCATCGTTAGTCCTCTGTTGCATCTTCAGGGATGGACGGAGGCTCCCTCGTGCTCGGACAAGGCTCATCACCTCTGTCCAAGCACAGGTGAGCTCAAAGACCCGGCTCTGCTCTGACACCTTATCCCGGGTCTGGTTTTCTCCATCACACCGAGGCCAAAAGAAAGTCAGGGTCGCCTGCTAAATACTCCTGGCACCTCTTTTGCTTCCAAGTGCCAGTTGAAGGTCACAAGAATCAAAAAGGTTTTCCTTATGCAACCGTTCCAGGCAGCATAGTTTCCGCAGAACTGGGAGGAAGCCATGCAGAGTGTCGCTGATTGCACGGCTGACCGTCCCTTGAGGTTGACGGGCCCTGCCTCGTACTCCACCCCGGAGGCCAGTGAGAACATCAGTGTTTCTACAATAACTGCTTTAAGTCCTTTCTCCTCTTATTGCAAACAATAAGAATTTCTTTGCCAGAGAACCAGTGCATGATGTATCAGGAGCTGGCCCCTCAGCAACCCAGAAGGGATGGGATGAAACTGTCATCTGAGTATCAGACAGGAAATATATGACCAAGGCAGGGATTTTTTTCTTATCACTTTTGGCACATGTTGGACTTCTGTCTGATAAACAACTCTTCCTTTATCCTTTCTCTTCTTCTGAAAATTCCTCCCTAGCATCCTTCCCCTCAGTCAAGCCTCAGAGGACAGTAATGCCCCACGTGTTCTCTTCCACCACCTGTCTCCCCTGGAATGTCTGCGGGTTGGCAGAATAGCTTAGGGATTTGTGTGTGTGTGTGTGTGTGTGTGCGCGCGTGTGTGTGAAGGGCCATTAAGCTCTAGGAAATTTACTTTAGAGGGGTGTGTGAATGTAAGTGATTAGGTAAAATGTTCCATTTATCTGCTCTAAAAACAATTTAAGAAGATATAGGCTTCGGTTTTATATTGTTTTATGTTAGTGCTACTTAAAGTGGGAGGACAGGGTGAGAGAGGGAGAGAGAGGAGGGAGGAGGAAAAGGAAGAGAGAAGAACGCAGAGGTAGAGAAAAGGGAGGGGGAAGATAGCAGAAGGCAGAGGAAGGAGGGGAACACAGAGACAAAATGATACAGAGGGTCTTCCCTGGTGGCGCAGTGGTTGAGAGTCCGCCTGCCGATGCAGGGGACGCGGGTTCGTGCCCTGGTCCGGGAGGATCCCACGTGCCGTGGAGCGGCTGGGCCCGTGAGCCATGGCCGCTGAGCCTGCGCATCTGGAGCCTGTGCTCTGCAGCGGGAGAGGCCACAACAGTGAGAGGCCCGCGTACCGCAAAAAAAAAAAAAAAAAAAAAAAAAAAAAAAAAGATACATGATACAGAGACAGTATTTATAGAGAGAGAAAGAGATCAAAAGAACAAGAATGGGAATTCCCTGGTGGTCCGGTGGTTAGGACTCCACACTGCCCCTGCAGGGGGCACCTGGTTGGGGAACTAAGATCCCACATGCTGTGTGGCAGGGCCAAAAAAAAAAAAAAAAAATACAAGAAAGACAGAAGGGTTAGGGACCTATCTCAGATTACAAATCTTGTATGAAGAGCCATATCAACATAAGAACTATGGAAAGTGACGGCTCCACATTTACGTTAGTGCTTTACCCATGCGTCCGTCCGTCCGTCCGTCCGCCCGTCGGTCCGTCCGTCCGTCCGTCCGTCCGTCCGTCCATCCATCCACCCACCCACCCACCCACCCACCCACCCACCCAATGATTTGCTCTGAAGTGACTTTTGCTAAGACCCTCTTCATGGCACCACAGCCGTGGTCTCTACCTTTAGGATGATGTCTCCTGGCAGTAGCCGGCCGTCTCTGGCAATCACCCCGTCACGATAAATGTGCTGGATAATGATGTGGACCAGCGGGGTTTCATTGCCTCCCACAAGCCTAATGGAGAGGTTTTCATTGGGATCCGCTCGGTTGATCTTCACTCTGGTAATTTCACCATATGGAATCAGGTGATACAACCTTGGAAAGACTAAAATGGACAGAGACAATGTTTATTTAAGACACCCCCCCCAATGGACATTTCCAACCACTCCTTTTCTTGCCAAACTTTGGTTCCAGCCAAGCTAAACTATTCATTGTTCCTTGTACATGTTTTCCATCTTCCTGCCTCTGTGCCAGCATAAGTTTCTCTGCCTGGAATGTTTTCCATTCTAGGCCTAAACCCAACTTTTCCTTCAAGGCCTGCATGAAATGATCCCTTCCAATTAAACTCTACCCTGATCCCTTTCCCCCTGCTCTCTCTAAACTTCCCATTTCCCATAAAGCTTTATTTCTCATGGCACCGAGCCTTCTATTATTATTATTATTACTATTATTATTCATGCCCATTTCTTATACCCACCACTGGACTCTAAGATCCTTGAGGACATAATTTCTAGCTGTTTTGTAGTTCTGTGCACAGATCTCTGTACACAGGAGACTTCAGCCTATGTTTACTGAATGAAGAGGAATGAACGAACAGTCATTATGCAAAGGGCTGCAGTTTGATCACTTACTAATCAAGGGGCAAAACAGAACAAGCCTGTTTTGCTCTTTTTGATCATTTTGAAGATCTCCTCCTGGGAGGACCTGCTTTTCAGGCTTAGTGAATCAGTCCTCTCTACCCTGTTGTCAGTAAAGGGAAGTCAAATGGCCTAATTCACGATCAAGGAAAGAGGCCCAGGCCCAGCTGGTGGCATCCAGAGGTTCGTCCCTGATCCACTTGTATGGCTGGATTCAGAGCCAAAAGGAGGTTCAGAGACCCAGGCTGGTGTTTCCAAACTTCACCTTTTCACTGAGGACTCTTTCCCCTTGAAATCTGTCATGGGTCCCCCGCCCTGCTGGGCCCACACACAGAATTGCTTCTCGGGCTGTGTAGTTTGACAGTGACAGTCAGACCTTTGTTTCACAAGGGAGGATGCGTGAGCTTGGAGAGGAGAAGTGGCACGACTGGCTGGAGGTGGCAGTTAGGTGGTGGTCCTCAGAGCCAGGTCAGAACCCGGGGCTCCTGATGACAGCTCCTGTCACCTTCCTCAGAGTCCCCTGAAGCCAGGGGTCCACAGCTGGCAACGGGTCCACAGGGGACTTGGTCTACAGACCCACAGCCAGCAGCAACGACTGGCGCTGTCCTCCACCTCGGCTGGAATAGAAGCCTACAGGGGGGACACCAGGAAATGCCGGCCACGTAACACCTAGTTTGACGGGAGCTGCAGCTCCTCCCCAGTTGCTTGAGGCTCGAGTTAGGATGTTGAGAGCACTGATGCTTTTGTCTCCTGTAGCTGCTGACAGCTGCCTCTGCCCTATGATTCTCCCTTAATTATGTCATCGGGAAAGATCAAAACTGCAGGCCTGGTTCTACATAAAACACTCTTTCTGACTACTTTCAAAACCCATGACCTTAATGCATTTTCCCTAATGAACTATGAGTTCATGAATGAGTACTCAACTCTCTAGGAACAATACAGCAAGAATTAAAATTATTTCTAAGTATTGCAGAACATGATACACAAAACAATTTAGCTGCCAGAGGAAGCTGGAGACGTTGTAAATGTGGGTCTTTACCCCCCACTGGGAGTTAATTTAATGTAAGCAATTGGGCTTTGCTGTAAGGCTGTGGGCAGCAGCCTTCATCTGTCAGCTCCTGGTGCTAACAGAGCTTGGGTGACCGAGTTCAATTAACGTTTAAACTATCTTGATTACCTTAAGTAGGCTCTATCCACAAGTATTTGTTGGAACAGGTCTGGTGACAAGGAAATGGAAGTTCTTAAAAAAAATCATTTTGAGCAAAGAAAGATTTGGAAGTTATCATCAAAGCTGCTGGTTTTCTCTCTCTCCTCCCTCTCCCTTTCTACTCTTTTTCCCAACAGATTTACAAAAACCATGCTCGCAAATCTAACTGATCAAGGATGTTTGATAGTCTGAAAGGACATACCCAGTCACACTTGGAAATGTTAATTAGAGCTACAATAATGAGACCCTAGTGACCTTCCCTTTGAGATTAAAGTAATTTTTAAACTGCCAAACTAGTGCTGGTCTGAAAAGAAAGTTTTTCAATATTGTGTCCTTACTTAAGGACTAAAGGATATAGTATCATTTACCAAGTGTTTATTATATGCTGGCCATTGAGCTAAGCAATTTGCATGACACTTTGTTGCTTGTTTAGTCCTCATAGCAACCCTTTGAACTAGATTATTATCACCCCTGTTTTTTTGGATGATGAAATACTAAAGCTCAGAGAAGTCAAGTAACCTGGCCAGGTCACACAGCTAAGTAGTGAAGCCAGTCTCTTTACTGATATGAAAAGGATGGATAAACCATGGGCGTTCACCATACGAACTGCGGGTTACTTACTGAAGCAATGAGATCCTAAGGCCCTTTTTAAAAACTTTGTTGCCTCACAAATCCTGTACCAGCCTGAGTCATAATACCTCACCCCACTGTGGAGTAATAGCTTCCTGGAGCACCGGAGGAAATCCATTCTCTCCTACTTGAAGCCCCTGCACACATAACACAGATGCCATCTTCATCTTCCTGAAACACAGCTTCCATCCTGCTATAACTCTATGCAAAAGCTTCCAGGTGTGTTCACTGCCCCAAGTCAAGACTCCTAAATGGCATCCAGGACCCTTCTAATCTGGCCTTAACCTCATCTCCCACTACTTTCCAACACACAGTCAAGATGGGGATGCCCATCCAGGTCACAACCACTCCTTAAACACGGATTACACCGTCCCACTGGGAAGTGGTGCGCCTCTCTTGACAGCTGTCATTTTCGTTTATTTATATCTCACTCTTTCTGGTATTTTATTTTTTGTCTTGAATGAACTTCTTGGAGCCAGGAGCTGGATTTTATAATCTTTATATATAAGTACAGAGCTTACCTATATAAACAGCTCATACAACTCAATATCAAAAAAACAAACAACCTGAGTAAAAAATGGGCAGAGATCATGAAAAGGCATTTTTCCAAAGAGGATGTACAGATATGGCCAACAGGCACATGAAAAGATGCTCAACATCGCTAATCACCTCACACCTGTCAGAATGGCCATCATCAAAAAGTCTTCAAGGGCTTCCCTGGTGGCGCAGTGGTTGAGAGTCCGCCTGCCGATGCAGGGGACACGGGTTCATGCCCCGGTCCGGGAGGATCCCACATGCCGCGGAGCGGCTGGGCCCGTGAGCCATGGCCGCTGGGCCTGCACGTCCGGAGCCTGTGCTCTGCAATGGGAGAGGCCACAGCAGTGAGAGGCTCGCGTACAGCAAAAAAAAAAAAACAAAAAACAAAAAACAAAAAACGGGTTTCCCTGGTGGCACAGTGGTTGGGAGTCCGCCTGCCGATGCAGGGGACATGGGTTTGTGCCCTGGTCCGGGAAGATCCCACATGCCGCGGAGCGGCTGGGCCCGTGAGCCATGGCCGCTGGGCCTGCGCGTCCGGAGCCTGTGCTCCGCAACGGGAGAGGCCACAGCAGTGAGAGGCCCATGTACCGCAGGAGAAAAAAAAAAAAAAAAAAGTCTTCAAATAACAAATGAGGGCAAGGATGTGGAGAAAAGGGAACCCTAGTACACTGTTGGTAGGAATGTAAATTGATGCAGCCACTATAGAAAACAGTATGGAGGTTTTTCAAATAACTAAAAATAGAACTACCGTATCATCCAGTAATTCCATTCCTGGGTATATATCCAAAGAAAACAAAAGCATTAATCTGAAAAGATACATGCACCTCAGTGTTCATAGCTGCATTATTTACCAAGATAGGTTGCTTCCATAGCTTGGCTAAGTGTCCATCAACAGATGAATAGATAAAGAACATGTGGTAGGTATACAACGGAATACTACTCAGCCATAAACAAGAATGAAATTCTGCTGTTTGCAACAATGTAGATGGACCTGGAGGGTATTATGTTAAGTGAAGTAAGTCAGACAGAAAAAGACAAATATTGTATGTTATCACTTACATGTGGAATCTAGAAAATAAAAACAGAAACAGATTCACAGATATAGAGATCAAACTAGTGGTTACCAGTGGGGAGAGGGAAGAGGAGAGGAACAAAATGGGGTAGGGGATTAAGAGGTACAAACGACTATGTATAAAATAAATAAGCTACAAGGATATATTGCACAGCACAGGGAACATAGCCAATATTTTATAATAACTATAAATGAAGTATAATCTATAAAAATATTGAATCACTATGTGGTACATCTGAAACTAACATAATATTGTAAATCAACTGTACTTCAGTAAAAAAAAAAGTACAGAGCCTAGGTCAATGTCTTACACATAGTAATATTTTATTTTAAAAGTTTCTGCAATAAACATGCAAATCAATCTTACTCAGGTAGGAGAAAACTTTACATGGAATGAAGGAGCCTTTAATAAGGGGGGAAGACTGGCAGAAAGGAAGTTATAATCCTTTTACTCATTGCAGAAACATTCAGCAAAAACCGTTATGTGCCAGATATTGTGCTTGGACTTGAGAACACAAAGACTTAGATAAAGTGCCCCTGCCCCCATTGGTACAGTTACGATGAAAGGTGACATTACCATAACAGAGATACGGGTGCTTTGAGAACACAAAGGAGAGAGGACTGTGGGAGTCAAGGAGGGCTCCCAGGAGGAGGCAAAGCCTATGCTGAGCCTGGAAAGAGGAATTAGGATGCCAGCTGAAGGGGCGTGAGAGTACAGGACGAACAACAACATGGAAGTGAGAGAGACACAGTATTTATAGGACAGCAATAAGTTCAGAGTAGTCAGAGCATGTAGCGTGTGTACAGGGTGAGAGGGGATAAGCAAGGGTCTTATACGACTGCTCCAAGTTCTCTGAGAACATGATAAAGGCGGTGGTTTCGGATTTACCTCCCAACCTCGAAGGAGTGGAGGGTGCTTAATCCAGTGGGTAAACGAGTGGGCTCTGTAGCCAGAGGACCCAAGTTAAAATCCTAGGTCTGCCATTTTCCAGCTGGGTGACTTTGGACTAGCTACCCAATCTCTCGGAGTCTAAGTGTCTTCTGTAAAATGAGAATCACGATCACTGTCCTTAGCACTGTGACCTTTAAATGACTTAAAGCACTACCTGGCACCCAGGAAAGCTCAAAAAAAAAAAAACGTAAGCTACTATTATTACTGCTGTAAAGGTCTAATACTAGATGAAAAGAAAGGACAGGACAGTATTTTCTCAGCTCCATTTATATTGGGGAAAACACATAGGATCTAAGATCCAGAAACTTCCTTTGCATAGATTCTAGAACCACATTAACCTGGATTCCAAGTTTAGAAGGGTAATTTGGGGCAAGCTAAGTAACCTCCTGGTGTCTCAGTTTCCTCATCTGTAAAACACGGATAATAGTAGTAGCTACTTCAAAGAGTTGTTGAGGATTAAATGAGTTAATGCATGGAAAACACTCAGAACCACACATCACACAAAGTGGTAATAAGAATAAATACCTACATAGCATTTACTATGTGCCAGGCACTGTTCTAAATGTTCTTCACTTAACTGTATTATTCTTGGGACTTCCCTGGTGGCGCAATGGTTAAGAATCTGCCTGCCAGTGCAGGGGACACAGGTTCAATCCCTGGTCCGGGAAGATCCCACAGGCCGCGGAGCAACTAAGCCCATGAGCCACAACTACTGAGCCTGTGCTCTAGAGCCCACGAGCCACAACTACTGAAGCCCGTGCACCTAGAGCCTGTGTACCGCAACGAAGAGTAGCCCTCGCTCGCCACAACTAGAGAAAGCCCACGCGTAGCAACGAAGACACAAAGCAGACAAAAATAAATAAATAAATAAATTGAGGCATAATTCGGTTAAAAAAAAAAACTATATTATTCTTTACATGCACTAAGCTAGCATCTGAAGGTAAGGGTTCCAAAACCTTTTCCCTCAATCTATGTAAGAAGAGAACAATAATTTCTGCCTTTGGTTACTTATGCAAGAAGAGGCCAATCAAGGTAAGAAATATTTATGCCCTTGGGAAGAGAGGTATCATAGAAAGCGGGGGGTGGGGGCGGTCTGGTTGTCATCACGCCTGGAGTCGTCATTCCGGAAGCCCAGCCTTACTGGGAGGCCACTTACCGTCAGGGGCAGTGGTGTTTTCAGAATTCTCTCTGCCCTGCTCAGCTTGGTTGACAACTGTACTTCCACACTTTGTCCTTCGAAGAACACTCAAGGCTCGGTTTATTTTTTTAAAAGATCTGCTTCTGATGGTGGATCGCTCAAAGGGCCGTGCTGAGGACAAGACAGAAGGGAGGGAGAGTAGCTACGCATTCACAGAAGTCCTCTTTTATGGACGCGGCTGGTAAGACACGCACAACACATCGTGAATGGTGATCATTTCTAGGTGGTGGGATGATAGAATTTGCTTAGCAGTATATTCTCAGTTTTCTACAATGCAATGTGGATGGTTTATTTAAAATCTGCTTGGTTTTCTTCCTGGGCTGGATGGAATATAACAGCATTTTTCTCGAGCCACCTGGATGGGAAGGTAGGGACACCGAGGGAGCGATGAATCACTAGGTCTAACTTCAACCCCTTTCGCCAGGTCAGATTACACACATGTCTAATGATCTCAGGTCCTCGCAGTTTCATTTCACTCTGGAGAACTGGATGTTGGGTTGCTGCCCAAAACTACCAGAGCATTTTTCCCTTGAAAAAACGTTTCTATAACTTTCCAGACAGGGCAATCCCAAGGCCAAGGAGCCCATTCCCGGACAACCACCCCCTTTGACTCACCCCTTGTTCGGTTGCTCCGGCCAGAGTCCAGGGGGCTGTTTGGCTGACCGTCCTCTGCTGTGGACACGTAGGCAGGGTTGTCTAGGCCAGGCTCGTCTGTCATTAAGGAGATAGTGGCAGCTGCAGAAACCTCTGGGGACAGCGCTGTTGCTGTGAGGCTGGCACAGCCGTCTGGACAGCCCTCCTGAGAGTGCCTCTTCCGGTCTTTGGTGAGGCCGTAGTGGGAGGCACCTTTGCAGCTGCAACAAAACCAGCAGGAGGTCAGAGAAGGCTTTGCGCACCGTTCAACCAGGGCTCTTCAAGTCCACGTGCTTGCCACCCTTGGAAATTGACTTACTCACCCCTGGCTCCTCTCCCTTCTCACATGGACGGAAGTCAATATACACTTGCCAACCAAATGAATGAATGACTTGAAAGAACAATTTTTAAAAGATGTCTACAGCATTCTGTTAAAGCACTCTCTACACTGGCCCCTGGAATTCAAATTACGAGAGCTGTCACGGGGTCTACAAGACTAGGGCTTGAGGCTGGCAGTCTTCAACTATTTGGATGTAATTCCTTCTTGCTGGTGTTTATTTTGACCATGAAAGTCCTTAGTCACCCTCTCAGTCCCTTCTTTTGTGTTTAGTTCCCAAACCACTGACCATAAATACAAAGCTCCTCCCAGATTCCATATTTAACTGTCCATGGAAACAGAAATGCCCTCACTACAAAGCCACAGGAGCTGGTTCAGCTTCGCATTCTCTAGAGGCAGGCTTGCTGGTTTCCAGTCTCCACCTCTGGGGTGGTCTGAGTGGCCAGGACCAGGGGCTCGGGGCTCCCATGTGCTAAAAGTTTTCATGTCTTTTAACACTGGGAAGGTAAAACAACATTCGTGGTCTTTAAAAAACAGGTCTCTATCCATTCACCACGCATGCTAAAGAGCAAGCGTAAGGGCCAGGACACCGAGGTTTGAGCCCATCTAAGTCCATATTTTGCTATGGACGCACTTCCACTGTCACTGGGCAAGTCGTCTCAGCTCTTAGGTCGGGTTTTGATCAGCAAATGGTGAGGATCTAACTCTCATTCACTGTGGTGAGGAAGTGCTGCAGACAGCCAAACCACCTTCCCAGGGGTTATGAAGGCAAAAATCAAATGGGCGAGTCCCTTTAGGAAGTGGCCATTTGCATATAACGGATGTTAATTTATAAATGATTTTTACCAACTCAATACAGAAAACCTTATACGGTTGAGCTATTTTAAATAATGCCTTGAGAGCCTGTTTGGAGCGGTGCTCACGAATGGAATCAAACAGCAGTCTGCAGTTGATATGCACATGATTTATATGGCCTACAGAACCACATCTATGGTTTTTGTCTGGATGGGAATCCTTGCTCTGAAATTTACCTAGCTGTGTGATCTGGGACAAGTTTGTTAACCTGGTTAAACTTTCTAATCTGCACATACATCTTGGGTTGCTGTAAGGTCTGGTTGACATTAAGTCAAGAGCTTAGTTCTATATATCTTGCCAGATATATAGAGAATTCTCAACAGACTGTAGCTACTTCCATAATTCAACCATTCTAAGATGCCTGTTCTGTCACATTTTAACTTCTCTGAGATTGGGATGCGTGGGTGACGGACGGGGTCCCACAGCTTCAGGTTGCCAAGCTGCAGTCATGACACAAATGCCACTGTCCAAGGAAACATGGTCACAGGTATCCATCTCGTCCCTTCCATTGAGTTGCCGCCACTCTTGGTACTATGCCATTGAGTTTAATTGCTCTTCAATGTCTTAGAAAAGATTACATTATGATTAAGCATTGCAATGAAAAGTTACTGTATATGTGGAAAGTCTCAAAAACGGCGCAGTGGCATGTAAATTTGATATTGGTGGTAAATATTTGTCTTTAGAAGGAGGGCATCAATTTCTGATTTTCTTGCAAAGAGACAAGCAAATGCTTTATTTGCTTAGCAAGAAAGATACCCCCAAGGAGATGAAAAGTGACGTCACACTTTGTTACTGAGATCATCCTAACGGACAGGCCTAGTTCATGCCAAACAGTACAACTAGAGGGCAGGAGAGGTCGCCATATGTGTCTGAATGGATTTCAAAGCCTGATCTGACCAACCCATGCATTGCAGGGATATCTTTAAAGGTGTTTTGGAATGATTTAACCAGTGGCAGTTTTAAAATTTTCTTGTTAGGGGACTTCCCTGGTGGTACAACGGATGAGACTCCATGCTCCCAATGCAGGCGGCACGGGTTCGATCCCTGGTGAGGAAACTAGATCCCACATGCCTGCTGTCGCAACCACGAGTTCGCATGCCACAACTAAGAAGCCCTGAAGCCACAACTAAGGAGCCTGCAAGCCACAACCAAGACCCGGAGGAACCAAACAAGTTAAAAAATAAATAAAAATTTTTTTCTTGTTGGTACATAAAATATGATGCTTCTTATAATCAATGATGATGATTTGATGAAATGTGTGTGTTTTTTTTTGTGTGTGTGTATGTGTGTGATACACGGGCCTCTCACTGTTGTGGCCTCTCCCGTTGCGGAGCACAGGCTCCGGACGCGCAGGCTCAGTGGCCATGGCTCACGGGCCCAGCCGCTCCGCGGCATGTGGGATCTTCCCGGACCGGGGCATGAACCCATGTCCCCTGCATCGGCAGGCAGACTCTCAACCACTGCGCCACCAGGGAAGCCCTGAAATGTGGTTTTAATATTAGTAGAAAAGGACTCTGATTTTACAACCTTACATCCTTAACTTATAGAACATGAAACAGGCCCCCGGTTTCTAATGCTAGTTTTTCCCTCACTGAAAGAGTACAAGCTCCCTGCTTGAATTGGTGAGGTTTTATTGTTCTGATTAGCTACTTTGGCTTTGAATTGTTCTGCTTAAAAATAGCAAAGTGGTTGATATGAGAAACTCAAAAATTGGAAGAAACATTGTGTGATGGAAAAAATGAAAGCCAGCGTGCATTTGAGCAGCTCCAAAGTCATAAACATACGAGTGGAACACTTCTCTGTAAGCCAGCAGTATCGGTTAACAACGCATGGTTAGGAAGTTCCTAGGCTATTTCGTTGGACTGGAAACAGTATTTCTTTTCTTGGGGCAGCAATGCCCTTGACCATGTGCCCTGCCAGAGCAGGAAATGAATTTTCCAATTGGACAAACGTCTGGCAAAGGCACACACCATGGCTTTCTGAGGAGACACAGCATATCCCAGTGGAAAAAAAAGTAGCATCTTATTCTGCTGCCACATCTGTGAGAAGAGTTAAGGTATTTAAACATCTCTGAATCCCAAGACTATGCCATTAAGAAGCCATTTCTGTTTCAAATCCTTGGGGTTCCAAAGACACAGTTGAGTCCAGGAAAGGAAAACCTCATAAAATGACTTAGAAGCCCCCCCTCTGGCCTCGTATCCCAGACATCCTTGCAGTATCTGGGGAGGGTAGATTTAAACATTCAGACTCATAAACCTTGTATAAAAATGGTCTGCTGAAGAGGCTCATACTTGTGCAATGTTGCTTGTTTCAGCTTCCTGGAGTAGCTCGGATCTGAGGCACAGGGTGATCTATGAAGGTAGCAGCTTGTTCTTACTAATTATCTCTTTTGTGTTGACTAATCCCGGGGCCTCTTGATTTACAGGCACGAGTGAGGGGAGGAGGGGAAAAGAGCTGATTAGCCTTGGCCAGTACAGGAACATATGCTGAACCCTGGGTTATGTTCAAAGCAGGCAGGATTTATTCGCCCTTTAGTTATCCCTGAGCACTAAGTACTCTCAGGTGGTGATGGGCGACGGCCATGAACTTGAAGGATGCACACAAGAAACATGGAAAACCATTTTTCAACCACTTTGGATATGCTAACTGTTCAAAGCAACTCTGACGACCAGTTGTGTTAATAACAGAGTTGAGATCCTGAGCTCCTATATCAAAGTGAGGAGAGGCAAATCTGTCTTAATGTAAGAATGCTGACACCGGGTGGGGGTGCCATGGAATTTTTGTCTTTTTTGCAAGGACAGGCGGGGGGCAGGGGGGAAGTAAGAAGAGAAAATGACCCTCCTTGCAAAAATTCCTGAGTCCATGAGTTCACTACTAATGGGGGTTGACCTGAAGCAGGATGGACCCCTGGCATACTTCACAGAGTCTCTGAGGGGCTCAGAGCTCGGCCAACCGGGTGGCACAAGCTAGTTTGCAGGGGAGGCCTCCTTTTGTTTCTTTTCTTTTCTTTTTAAGGTTATTTTTTTTTTTTTGTAAGTCTACAGAATTTGTTACAATATTGCTTCTGTTTTATGTTTTGGTTCTTTGGCGCCACGGCATGTGGGATCTTAGCTCCTGGACCAGGGATCGAACCCACACCCCCTCCATTGGAAGGCAAAGTCTTAACCACTGGACCACCATGGAAGTCCCAGGGAGGGCTCCTTTCTGATGACAGAAGAATAAAAGTGGTCCACGACAAACTGAGCCTCAATATACTCATTATAACAGTCTGGGTAACTACACAACCTCCCCTTTAGCCTTCTAACTTCCTTTGCATTCTTTCTTTCTCAGTTCACTTCTGAATTAGGTAAACATTGAGTCTACTCTCATACTGAGTTCACTAATTGCCCAGTCTGCTCTTACTTGAAACCAGGGCTTGCAAATTCATATGCTAATCAGGCCAGGTGGGGGACTGCGTGGAGCGGCGCTGTTCCATTTCAAGGGTGCAGCAACCTCTACAGACCTTCACTGAGTGTTGCCTCAAGAAGACCAGCCCAAGAGCCACTAATCGAGAAATGAAAGTTATCCAGATTGGAAAGGAAAAGTGAAACTGTCACTCTTTGCAATGACATGATATTATATATAGAAACCTTCAAAGACCCCACCAAAAAAACTGTTAGAATAAATGAATTCAGTAAAGTTGCAGGATACAAAATCAATACACAAATATTTATTGTATTTCGATATACTAACAAAGAACTGTCAGAAAGAGAAATTGAGAAAATAATCCCGTGTACAACTGCATGAAAAATACCTAGGGATAAATTTGACCAAGGAAGTGAAAGATCTGTACACTGAAAACTTTAAGACACTGATGAAAGAAACTGAAGATGACACAAATGGGAAAATATTGTGTGCTCATGGACTGGAAAATATTAAAATGTCCATACTACCCAAAGCAATCTGCAGATTCAATGCAAACCCTATCAAAATTCCGACGGCGTTTTTCATAGAAATACAACAAACAATCCTAACATTTGTATAGAACCACAAAAGACCCCAGATAGACAAAGCAATCTTAAGAAAGAAGAACAAAGCTGGATGCATCACGCTCCTTGATTTAAATCTATATTACAGAACTATAGTAATCAAAATAGTATGGTATTGGCAAAAAGCCAGATGTAGATAGCTGGAACAGAGTCCAGAAATACACCCACACATATATGGTTAATTAATTTATGACAAAGGAGTCAAGAATATACAATGGGGAAAGGACAGTCTCTTCAGTAAATGGTGTTGGGAAAACTAGACAGCCACATGCAAAAGAATGAAACTGGACCCCTATCTGACACCATACACAAAAGTTAACTCAAACAGATTAAAGACTTAAATGTATGACCTGAAACCATAAAATTCCTAAAAGAAAAACAGATGGTAAGCTCCTTGATATTGGTCTTATAGATGATTTTTTGAATCTGACACAAAAAGCAAAAATAAATAAACTAAAAAGCTTCTGCACCACAAAGGAAACTATCAACAAAATGAAAAGGCAACTACTGAATGGGAAAAAATTATTTGCAAATCGTATCTAATAAGAAGTTAATATCCAAAATATATAAAGAACCCACACAGCTCAATAGCAAAAAAATAATACGATTAAAAAAAAGGAATATCTGAATAGACATTTTTCCACAGAAGACACACAGATGGCCAACAGGTACACGAAAAGATGCTCAACATCACTCTCTAATCAGGGAAACACAAATCAAAACCACAATGAGATATCACCTCACACCTGTTAGAATGGCTATAATCAAAGAGACAAGAGGTTACAAGTGTTGGTGAGGATGTGGAGAAAAGGTGAGGATGTTCCTACTGCTGGGAGGAACATAAATTGGTGCAGCCACTACGGAAAATGATATGGAAGTTCCTCAAAAAATTCAAAATAGAACTGCCATATGATCCATCATTTCCACTTGGTATTTATCTGAAGAAATCAAAAATGCTAACTGGAAAAGATAATATGCACCCCCCTGTTCACTGCAGTATTACTTACAATAGTCAAGGCATGGAAACAACCTAAGTGTCCTCCGATGGCTAAATAATGAAAACATGGTGTGTGTATATATATATATATATATACACATACATACATACATACATATACCACGGAATATTATTCGGTCATGAAAAAGAATGAAATCTTGCCACTTGCAACAACATGAATGGACCTTAAAGGTCCTGCATCACCCGCTGCAGGAAGAGGTGATCGCTGTCAGAGAGCGGCAGGCTCTCCTTCGTGTCCTCAGACAAGGCACCTGGGAGACGGGCCATCGGGAGCCTCAAGGAACCACAGTGCTCTGGCTCAGAGAAAGTCTGTGTCAGGGTGCTGGTGACCCTGGGGGCTGAGGGTGGGCCTCGGCCATGTGTGCCTGGCTCCCAACTCCATCTCCAGGGCCTCCACCCTGGCCCTCCTGACACCATGCCTCCAGGGCTTTGCAACACACCCTAGCCCATCTCCCTGTTCCCAGTCTTTCCCTTCCTCCCCACCATCCAATCCATCCTAACCACAAACATACCGACACAATTTCTTTTTGCTCGAAAACTTCCCATGGAAATATTTCCCAGTGCTTACCAGGTCAAGTCCCAACTCCCCAGGCTGACATCCCAGGCCATCCCTGAGCCGTACTGATCATGGCCTCACCACAGGGTCTGGCAACACAGAAGGGGGCTGGGAAGAGCTCACATCTATTGGTCTACTGTGTACTACGCGTTATCCTTCACATACGTGGTCTTCTTCAAACCCTCCCAGTGGTCCCAGCTGTCAAGTCAGTTAAACCACCTCCACTTTGCTGATGAGGGTGCGGAAACTTGGATAAGGCTTTCTTCCCTTCTACCTATCAGAGTGGAGCTGGGATTTGAATCCAGGCTGTGAGGTCATGCTTTCTCCCCTCCCATGGCCTGGCCTCCAGCCCGGAGCATCCCCTGCACTCCAGACTCCTGTATCAAACTGCTTATGCCACATCTTCACTGCCATGTCCAATAGGCATCTCAAACTTCACACATCCAAACACCCCAAGCCTCCCTGCTCTTCCCACCTCTTCCGTTTTACCTTACATCCTTCTTGTTGTTCAAACCGAAAACCCCAGAGTCAGCCCTGATTCCTTTCTTTTTCTCGACACCCCAAGTATAATCAAGCAATATCTATCCAGGATTTAACGCCTTCTCATCACGTCCACCGCCACGGCCCTAGTCCAAGCCACCATAATCAAAGCCTGGGTTATTGCAATGGCCTCCTGAGAGGTCTTCCTGCTTCTACACTCTCTGCCCTGCCCCGTCCCCATCTATTCTCAACACAGCAGCGGTGTGATCCTTTTAAAATGGCTCTCCATGTTACTAAAACACAAGGTCCTCACAATGGCCCACAAGGCCCTGTATTCTCTGTCCCTGTTACTTGTACCCTCACCTCCATCCCCTGCTCATCTGGCCTCCTGCTGGTCTTCACACTTGCCCAGCACGCTCCTGCTTCAGGGGCCTTGCATTCTGCTGTCTCTCCACGGCCCCCTCCACCCCTCTCCGCAACACTTGCTCCAGATTCCTGTCTGGTCAGCTCCCTCATCTCCATCAGGTCCGTGATTGAAGTCTACCTTCCCTGAGTACCCTTTTTAAAACAGTAGCTTTTTCCCTGGCACGTCTTAACCCTACTTATTTTTTCTTCTTCTTCCTCCCTGCTCATTTTTTCTCTATAATAGAGTACAAACTCCAAATGGGGTGGGAGTGGGGAGAGTCTAGTTCCATAATTAAGCCGATAGAACCAAACTTTGAAAACTTTATCCCTTTAGGATCAAGAAGGCTTCATCATATTGGTGGCTTGGGAAAGAGGAAGCTCATGGATTCCCATGTCCCTCCTGGCTGACGGTCAAGACACACCAGCCCTGCCTCAGCTGCCCAGTCAGCTCTGGGCACATCTTGCTCTGCGGGGCTGGAGGGGACTGGAGAGAAGGGACAAAGTGTTGCTCACCTGGTGCCTTTCAGAGGGTCCCCATACCATCTAGATTTCCTAGAGCAGGCACTCAGCAAACATTTACTGAATTGAGCTGAAGTCCCCTTTTGGGTGTTCTGTCTATTGAAATGACCAAACTGGGAATTGATTCACCCCCACAGTCCTGCTAACACATAATTGTGGTTGGTTGCGATACCCATGCCAGGCTCCCTTCTTCCCTCAGCAAGCTCATGATTTCCCTGCACTCCGACTCGAGATGAGAAAAGGGAGAGGAAAGAGGGAAAAGTGAGACTTTTTAAGAATTCTTTTTTCACATACTTCCCTGATAACTTGAATAGGATTTTATTGGGTCTGGGTTGTACAACTATTACGTATATAGGAGGAATAGTCGCCATATACCTTCTTTTGATGTATTAAGCTGCTGCAACAGGATGGGTGATTTTGAAATACTTTTTTTTCATTCAATGAGCACATAAGGAGGACCTTGTTTTTTTCATTCACTGAGCACATAAGGAGGGCCCCCTGACAAAGAGGGTACAGTGATGTGGAACAAGCTCAGGCTTTCAAGTTTAAAACATCTGGGTGTGAATCCTAGGTCTGCCACTGCCAGTCTGCGACTTTGGACAAATTCCATGATTCCTCTGAGCCTCATTTTCCAGATGTAAAATGGGCACAAGGTTTATTTACAGTGAGATTTAAAGATTCATGCCAAGTCCCTAAGGGTACCTGGAATACAGTAGCAACTCAATAAGCAGTAATCAACATAATTATTGTATATCAAGCATAATGTTAGACACTATAGATGCAAAGAAACGTACTATACAGTGTATGCATGTGAGGAGACTGACGTGAAAACAGAAAACTGCCACGCCACATTATCAGAGAGATGGAGGTATGAGCCAAGTGTTGGGAGAGCTCAGGGAAAGGGGTCACCTCACTCTGCTTGGGGTAATCAAGGAAGGCTTCCCAGAAGAGGTGACATCTGAGCTGAGTCTAGGAAAATGAGTGACATTGGTCTGACAGACTAGGTGTGAATGTCACATTTAAAGACCCGAAGGATGCAAGTGCACGGTAGATGCCAGGTTTACTGAGTTCGGTGCAGACTTTATCTCAAGGGGTAAAGTAGAAATGGAGAAAGTAGAAATGGAAAAAGTACAGAGCTGAAGTGAGACCAAAGAGGAGGACAGATGCTGGGGGTGGTGCTGGAGGCCGCCTGACTACCCGTCTATTGCCGCTTCTGGGGTTCAGCAGGGCTAAAGCCATGCCCGTGGGCACAGGAGACAAGTGGGCATCGAGAAGTCGGATGCCAACACGGGAGAGAGTGGGGGAGAGCAGGAGGGACGAAGGGAACAACAGAAAGCTCTAAGTCACCTCCTCACGGAGGCTCCGTGACTGTCGCTTAAAGGATCGTCTCTCCCACCAGCGCCCACTTTAACTTCCCAGCACTTAACATCTTTGGAAATGACTCTGTGTGTTTACTTACTTCTCTTTTTTGAAACATAGGCCCAGCGGCCATGGCTCATGGGCCCAGTCGCTCCGCGGCAAGTGGGATCTTCCCGGACCGGGGCACGAACCCGTGTCCCCCACATCAGCAGGCGGACTCTCAACCACTGCGCCACCAGGGAAGCCCTACTTACTTCTCTTTTAAATCACTGTCTCCCCCCAACAGTAAAAGTCCAACGTGTTTTGCTCACCACTAAATCCTCGACACTGCACACAGCGCTCACAGACACGAGGTCAGCCATGTGTCAGAGCAGCCTGAGAGATTCTGGGAACAGCTGTGTTTCTTTCTTGCTCCCTTTATTAGATGCTTTCTGTTTATGCCTTTAATTGTGCTCGCCTAGATACGTTTTATTCCCTTTGATAGATTTTATTGAGGTATAATTGACCTGTAACATTATATTAGTTTGAGGTGTACACCATAATGATTCGATATTTTTATATATTGTAAAATAGTCGCCACAGTAAGTCTAGTTAACGTTCACAGTTAAATTTTTTTCCCTTGTGAGGAAAACTTTTAAGATCTAGTCTCTTAGCAACTTTCAAATTATTGTGCAGATTAACTGTAGTCCCCATGCTGTATAATACATCCGCATGACTTACTCTATAACTGGAAGTTCATACCTTTGGGCCCCCTTCACCCCTGCCTCTGGTAACCAATCTATTCTCTGCATCTGTGATTTTTTTTTTTTTTTTTTAAGATTCCACATATAAGAGAGATCATACAGTACTTGTCTTTCTCTGACTTATTTTACTTAGCATAATGCCCTACGCTATGTTTTTTCTAGCTCCTTTTATTAGATGATTTCTGTTTATACTTTTAATCATGCCGACCCAGATATGTTTTCATCGTTGCAGGCTGTCTTGATTCTTTTTTTGGAGGAAGGCAGGCTATGTTTTTTAAATATGTGATAATATTTCATGACTTTTTAAATGCAAAACACTAGAAATCTTTATTATGTTTAAGATAAAAATAAACGCATCCGTCATCTTCTTCCAAAACAGATGCATTTGAGCTCTCCAAGCCCACACTCCAGCAGGACCCACCCTTGCTAATTAAGTCCTGATCACTTTACTTGGAAAAGACTCAACACTAACACAACTTCTAATAATACGACCGCCCTGGTTTTCAGGCAGCCAGGTCCTAAGTACCAGAACCCTTTGGAGAATTTTCTGAGTTCAGATTGGATAACGGTATTCTATATTTCACTCACTATACCTGCAGCTTCTGAACTAATCTCTCTTTAGTTTAAGGATATTAAGTAAAGTAATTCTTCCTTGTTTGGATTTTTCTCCTCTAGATTAAAATTCATGTACCCTGGGATCGAATGATACATGGCCACTCATGAAGCTACCAGAAGCCATACATTAAAAAAAAGTCATTAGCACTTTTGTGTACTCATGGGTGAAGCAAACATCGGTTAGTAAGTAAAAGGGTCATCAGCTGGGCAAGCCCACCATCCGGGAGTCAGCTTAGTCCCTGAGTGTGAACTTGAGTGAAAGGCCCTCACCCTGCAGAACTGAGGGACTTCTTACATCACCACCAACCATGCTCTCCCCTTCCTCTCATTAGCCCCATTCTCCTGCCTCCAAACCACGGGGAAAACATCCCCAGAAATTCCAACCGCCCCTGCCTCACTTATTAATGAATCCCAGAAAGGGAAATTTAAAACAAACTGGAAAGCGACGTGGAAGCGCAGATCAAACTTTGGGCAGCTGAAACCCCAGTCCCTTGGGCCTGGTGGGGTGGAGTGAGGGGCACGGTGCTCTTACGGTGGAATTAGCTCCACAAACAAACGGTCCAATGACAACTAAGCCAGCACACGTGACTCAGTTTACCAAACATGTCCATGTGTTCCTGTGGGATTGATGACCCGGTGCTGTACAGGCATGAGAAACAGCTGGCCTGTCTCTGCACAGTGTCTATTTTATTTTGGGGGAGGCAGGGAAAAGCAGATACCCTTTCACCTAATGTTAACAGCTCTCCTTTATTTTTTTCTGTCAGTTTGCAGAGGTAGGTCTGTCAGACAACCCGTGGCTTCATCTTTTTATCCTTCAAATCTCAACTCACATATTAGTAACAACTTATAATTACAGCCAGCACTTACTGTACACTTACTATGGACCAGGCACTATTCCATGTACTTTATGCATATTAATCCATTCGGTCCTCACATCACCCCAATGAGGAAGATCCCTATCGCCACTTTGCTAATAAGCAATTAAGGCACAGAGAGGTTAAGTAACTTTCCCAAGGTCACACAGCTGGTAAGTGGAGGGGCTGGGATTTGAAGCCAAAGCAGACAGGCTTTTGGTTGAGGCGTGTACCTCGGAACTGTACTCTGGTGGCTGATGATCTGGAGGCGACTGCAACGCAGCAGGCAGGGAAAAGGCAAGGAACATGAGAAGGTTCTTTATAACCACATACTCTTCACTACAGCTATCGTTCACTGCCAGCTACTGAGTGGCTGCTATGAGAAATACAAACAGCATGAGCTGGCAAGTGTGGCCCGTTCCAATCAAGTCGGCATCTTCAGGCCTGCAGCTGACAGCCGTGAGCTTTGAGCTGCTTGCGTCTTTGCTTCTGCCCTGTCAACAGGGCCATTTGTCAGCAGAGCACACTTGGTGGGCCGGTGGTGGAGGGAGGCAGCTGCATGGTCCCCATGTGCCCTGAGGTTCCCTGTCTCCCTGCCGTTCTTCCTCTCCAAGCACAACCTAATTACCTGAGAAGAGGTGCAGCTCCAAGCATCCTAAGAGGCAGCTGCTTAAAACGATCTCTACCCGGTGGGTGCCTAACTTCTTGTGATTTACTTCTTCCTCCTCTAGAGGGAGCTCTTTAGTCCAGGTATTCAGATACTCAAATACACAGCATTTGTGGTGGAAACAATTTATCAGGGGAAAAGAGGCAGACGTATCCGTCCCATGCCACCTAGGAGTGCATCATTCTCCTGTCCTATTAATAACAAGTCATAATAGTAATCACCTGAGCTGTTACTTATTCCATGTTTGGTCTTTATCACCAGGCATAGTAGCGGGGCTTGTGCTATCAAACACTGCCCCAGCTGGCTTATATTATCCCCATTTTACAGAGGGGGGAAAACGAGGCTCAGAAAGGTTAAGTAATTTATCCAAGATGACACAGCACTAAGGTAAAGGAGCTGAAAATTAAACATAGCTCTGTCTGGGATTTTGTTGCTGATTTAAACCGTGTGTAACTATCAAGTTATCTTGGTCCTTAACATGCGTCAGGCGGTTTTAGGCACTTTCCCCTCTGTTCATTCAATCCTTACAACCACCTAATGAGGTAGACGTAATTATCATGCCCACTTTGAAGATGTGGAAATGTAATACAAGGGTTCACTTGCCCAGGGTCACACAACACCTAGGGTGATTGGCCGCCCCAGCTTGCCTTTGACTGGGTTCCTGAGATGTAGGACTTTCAGTTTTAAACCCAGGCCAGTCGCAGGCAAACCAGGATGAGCTGGTCACCTTATAAGGGGCAGAAACAGAGTTTAAAGTCAGAGTCATGACTCCAAGGAACATGCTCTTCACCATGTACTCTATGACATTTGTTCCCTTTTATTTGGCCCAAAGTTTCAATAGAAACAAATGAGTGAGGTGGGAGCTTTTGTGGTTTCAGGTGCCTCCCAGTGTGTGCTCAGATGACACCCTCTTAGAAGGGCCTCCAAAAGGCCACCCCCAAACCGCTGCTTCAGCTCAGCCTCACAGCAGCCCTGGCAGGTCCAAAACACACAATTCCAGGGCTTTTCAGCAACTAGAAGAATCGACTCCACTGTTTAATTAGGAAGACCCACACTGATAGGCAGGAGTGCCTGATAAATACCCGTGCTGCTCCCTGGGGTGATGCCTAAGAATTCCAAAGCCCAAACCAGATGTGAAGTTGACAGTGGTTAATGAGGGATGGTCAAGGGATCGGGTATAGTCCACTCGCCAGGTCAATTCCTCACAGAGATATCACAATAGTTATCCATTCTGCGAGTCTCCAGCATCTTTGAGGGTCATGGAGTTGTTCTCCTGGACATTTTGGGGGAGGGAGAGCAGACAATTCCCATACCATAGATGATTGGAGTTTTCCGTCAACTGTCCGTGGATATGAGTGAGAGAGGGAGAGAGAGGGAGAGAGAGGGAGAGAGAGGGAGAGAGAGGGAGAGAGAGGGAGAGAGAGGGAGAGAGAGGGAGAGAGAGGGAGAGAGAGGGAGAGAGAGGGAGAGAGAGGGAGAGAGAGGGAGAGAGAGGGCCGGGGGAGGTTGTTTTCTTTTCGGCTAACATTTAGGTTCATGCAATTCTTGGTTCCATTCAGAATTATCCTCTTTACTTTTTTTTTTTCCCCCGTTGCGGAGCACAGGCTCCGGACACGCAGGCCCAGCGGCCATGGCTCACGGGCCCAGCCGCTCCGCGGCATGTGGGATCTTCCCGGACCGGGGCACGAACCCGTGTCCCCCGCATCGGCAGGCGGACTCTCAACCACTGCGCCACCAGGGAAGCCCTATCATCTTTACTTTTAAAACACTTAGAAATGACCAAAGTCCAGCTTCTCGTGTTTTGGAAACTGGGCTACGGATCAATTGTGCTTTCTATTTCAGGGTTGAGTAGGACATGTTTTTAGGGGAATGGGAAAGGGTGGATTTCACGGTGGTGAGGGTTTCTAAATATCGGAACTGACCGCCCAGTGAGGTTTTCCGACCAACTCTGAAAGCAGCCTAGGCTTCCAGCTGCCTGGGATGAGTCTTTGAGGGCCCCAAATTTCTGTGAAGTCTGCACAACCCTGGGGGCTGCTCAAAGGTGACAGCTTGGCATGGGGATGGGGGAGGGGTGGGAGAAGGTAGCAGGGCATTCGAGTGGAAATCATTTCCAGATGACATTTTAAAGCGTTTCCTTCTTTCCTCAAAGTGCCCTCCATTCCAGCCCTTAGGATAATTACGAAATGCTCCAGTTTTTCCAAGCGCTTTTTGGGCTGGGTGTCCGGAGCCCTCCTGGATACACTTTACACGACTCTCAGGTACTGAGAAAGTGGGTTCCTCCTCACTCTGTGTTTGAGAATATGTCATGCAAAGATATTTGGCTCTTTTGCGCCAAATCTTTTTGCATGAAACAAAACTCCTATTTTTCCAGCTAGCTTCTATTTGCTAAATGAGCTGCTTCTCCCTTGCAATATATTAAGGCAACAACCTGACTTCTGTGAATCATATTTCATTTCCCCAAGATTGTGTTATGCAAATGGCAGAGGGAGAAGATGCAGGAAATCCTGACTCTCTTATTTACTTATTGGAAAATAGAACACCTCTTTCTCCCTCTCTCTTGCCAGGCCTACTTTTTGGCTACGGCTCTGCCCGATTTCTTTGGTGTGGCACACAGTCGCTGCACTCGACAAGGCTTCTGCAGTGGAGCACATCTGCAAACTGTCCCTCCTCATACGCAATGACCTCCACCACGGGCCTCTCACTTGGATCTGTTTGAACGGTGGCCACTCCGACTCATTTTATCCAATGATAAATCTAATCTCACGTCTAATTTCTCCGTGGACGCTTCATAGTAATCTCTCTGGTTCTCTGAACTCATTCCTTCCTTCCACGAATATCCGAGTGGCTTCCAAACGTAAGCCCCAAGGCTAGGTGCTCCTAAGACTGCCCTCTAGTAGTTAGTGGTCTAGCACAGAAACAAGACAGGCAGATGAACACACATGGTCTGAACCACACCTGCTTAACCCCAGGACTCAGTGTTTCATTACATGTTGACGGACACTGGTTACATCTCTTTGACTAGATTGCAAAGCCCCTGAGACCAGGTCTCCTGTATCCTCCACCATGCATACACAGTTGAGGGCATGATAGATATTCATGAAATACTTCTTAGTTTTATTAGAATCAAATAGAAATAGTCCCTTTCTTAAATTTCAAAAGCAATAGAGGTTCAGAGATTTTTGAAAATACAGAAGAAAAGAAAAAACCCATAATTCTACCCCCAAAGAAAATTCTTGCTAGTCTGTTAGTATTCTTCTAATCTCTTTTTTCTAATCTTTTTAATACATAGACACACATATACATGTTTATGCTTGTGTTTCTTCCATAACTGGACCAAATGCTCATTCTTAAGCCATTTGAGATTAGTAAATAAATCTATTATCAGTGTATGGACATGCTTGTTCCCCTATCCAGTGGTTCTTAACCTTATGAACAGAATCACCTGGGAAGATTTTTTTAAAAATCCAGCCTATCAGATACTTTAGACAAATTAAATGAGAATCTGAGTGGTTCTACCATACATTAGTGTTTTGTAAAGCTCCCTGGTTGACATCTCAACCAGATGTCAACTGGTGGAGAACCACCACCAATCCTTTCCATCTCACTGATTATTTTAACTGATTGAGTTACAGAATCTGCTTAGGACTGCCCATCGGCCAATCACTGCTGTGTGAATTCTTGAAATCATACATTTCTCACTCTTGATGTCTGAGTGACCAGGTGTCCCGGCTTCTAGGGTACCACTGAGTTATTTCCCTCACTCCTCCCAGAAGGCTGTGCTGGGAACCATCTTAGGAGATAATGTCTGGGGTAGTGGGAACTGGGTGTACAGCTCCCTCAGGGAAAGAGGTGGGGTGGAATAGGGTTTCTTTCCCTGCTACGGCATCATCTGGACTTGCAAAAGGGAAGGATTATGTCTCACTGCCATTTACTCCACTGGAGAACATCCACTTAACCCTGACCTTCCACAGGGCATGGGCTGGGCCGGGGGCGTGGGAGTGCGTAGGGGGTGGTGGCTACAACGTGCTGCACAAATCAGTGTTTCATCTAAAACGCAACTAGTTGAATTCTTACAGTGTTCTTTGCATGATATACTTAAGATATAATCAGGCAAACAACCCATTAAGAGGTGGCCAGCATGATCACAGCATATTTCCAAAACTTACACATAGCTCGAAGGGTAAATCGAAAGTCCACCTCAATAGACACAGTGATGGATTTTTATGGCTTAAAATAAGCCACGTTAAAGTTTTCCCTATTGGCTCACGGGCCCAGCTGCTCTGCGGCATGTGGTATCTTCCCGGACCGGGGCACGAACCCTTGTCCCCTGCATCGGCAGGCGGACTCTCAACCACTGCGCCACCAGGGAAGCCCGGTTAAAACCTTTTAATAGAACATATTGGGTTCTCTTTCAGCTCTAACTTCTATAAGCCTAAAATAATAAATCCCTATTGGGAGCTATGCTGAGTGCTTGATATATGGTAGGCTCTCAATGAACACTTGTTAAGTGATGATGCAGGAAGATTTTAATAATTAGATTCCTGATTCCAACAACCTACGTAAAAATGTCACTCTGTTCCTGGTTTGATAGTCTCATTTAAAATTGAAATAACTTTAACAATACTCCTAACTTTTCCATCATCCCATTTATTTCCACACACTCTTAAAAATCTTCCCAGGTGATTCCATGGTTCATCCAAGGTTAACAGCCACTGGATAGGGGAAAAGGCATGTTGATACACTGATAGTAGGGTTCTTTCCACACCCCTTCTCCCACTCTCCTTTCTTTCACACACACACACACACACACACACACACACACACACACACACACCCCTTATAAGATCCTTGAAGTGGGTAAATGTCTTAAGGTACTATTTACCAACCATGTGTTCTTAATGATTTCCAATCAGCAGAGTTTAGGGTTTGCATCCTGTTAAACGTTCTGTCTAACATGACCCTTCAACACTTCAGTGTTTGGTTTCGACCGTTACTACCCTGACTGAATCCTAAATGTGGCAATAGCCCCGACTTTCTATCACTTGTGAGCTCAGAAGTTGCCTTTTTGGTTTCAATCCATTTGATTCGTTTTCCTTTTATTTCTCTAGGAATTCAACAATCCCTAGGGAAGGGATAGCACAGAAAGGGAAAAGAAAAAGAACATAAGGGAAACCTAAATTCTGGCCGCTTGCCAACCATCTAATTTATCACTCAACCTGTTCATGACTAAAATCTATCATCGGAGAACTGCACTGAAATCAATGGGGGTCAAACAGTTTAATCTGTCCGATTATTCCACAGGGAGTAAACAGAGTTCCCAGATTTATTAGGACAACGTGGACTTCCAAGTTGTTCAATCCAGCTTTTACCCATCTGCCAACACTGGGAGTTGGAAATAGGGAAGTCAAGTCACAGAATATTATATAAAACCACAGGAACTCACGTCTTTATAGGATGGAATTTGGTGCCAACATCCTTTGGATCTGAACTCTTAGATATTTTAAACTTTTATTAAGATGTTAGGCATTTCATCTGTTATGAGTTGTTATTATCATATAAAAATTGCACAGATCTCCAAGCAGATTAAGTAACAGGATCCTCTGGAAATCTTCCAAGGAAAGACCAAGCTAGGCATGGGTTTATGTTCCTGACTAAGAATAAGTAAAGGATTGTTATAGACAAAGAATATTACATTTTGATCTTTGAAAATGAGTATCTCAAGCTGTATAAGGAGCTTTCAAGGATGAATATGCACATCTCATGTAAAATTAGATAGTGGTCTACTAGAAGGAAACCATGATTTTCTGGTTCATAGGTGAACTTGGAAGTATAGTTTTGGCCTCTTCAAATGAAGACAGGCCCAGATACATTGCAGAAATCACTCTGGATTCAGATAGTTTCACACACTCTTTTCCAGCTGTCCTAAAATACCCGCTGAGGGCTCCATTTACACTGTTCCCCCATCTTCCTTCTTGCCTGTCAGTGACAGAGGATTTGGGTATTTAAGGATTTCATTAATTATAATACTTAGAACTGATTTTCAGAAGAAAACTTTTTCTATTAACTTGTCATCTGGCTGGTCGGCCTATTCTTAAATTGACCATCAATTGGATTACATAAAACTGACATTTTGGATAAGAGCCTTTGTTCTCCCAGAAAACCAGGAGATCTGGCTCACTAACATCTGTTCTCTTAACGTCAATAGCATCGATGTGTTTTGGAAGATATGGTTTGATAAGAAACACTCCCAATGTTTCAACTAAAGTGGGCTTTCCCCCACTGCCCCCGTTTTAAAATTATAGTCAACAAAGCTTTCATTGGACCTTGGTAGCACTATGGTCATTATCTTGTTGAAATTTTGTGGTGATTTGAAGAGCTAGTGATGGAACGTGAGGTTTCCTGTCCCAGGAATAACCAATGAGCCAGGTGGGAAGCAGGACTCAGCTGGGCGGACATTTGTTGAGCCCTGTACTACTCTTTCATACGTGGTAGCTTTCACATTTACTGGGCAGCCTACGTATTGTTGGGTCTCCATCTTATAGATGGCGAAACAGATTCAGAGACGCTAAGTCACTCACCCAAGATCACACAAGAAGACCACGATGATTTTCCTGGAAGTCATTCAATTCTAACAGCTGGTAAATGGCAGATCAAGAAATGAAAAACGGGTCCATATGACTTCAAGCCCATATCTTACTGTCGGTCAACATGACCTCTAGAACTAATCCAATACCTGGGAAGTTCACTGCATTTCCTAAGGTTTAGGGGAAGCACACACAGTTGGGCAGTTTGGCTCCTGCACAAAGGTGCCCAAGCGAGGGCTTGGGGGGGCTCAACATCCAGCTAGTGCTTTGCCTCCCAAGCCAAATGCCAGCAGAGGATTCATCTGCCAAGAGGTAGGGGCCCTTCTTGTTAAAAATAAAATTAAATTAAATTAAAAAGTCTCTGTCCACTTGCGAAGGGGTTGCTTTATTCTAATTTGCACATGATCTAAAGGAGGTTTAGTGTGGAGGGAATCTTAGAGTGCACAGGTGGGAATTTCTGCTTGATTTGGAAGCTTCCAGAAAGCTCTCGTGTGTAGCACAGACAGTAGTCATCTATATTTTGTAGCCTCTGCAGCCGCAGGGCCTTCACATACTCTCATGCTTTTCTTTCACTCTCATATAGAGCTCCGAGAGCCACTCGATGTGGGCTATGGGCCCTCCTTGTTACAGATTTTTAAAAACGAATGAAAGGCTCTGCCGTTTGCCCAAAGTCATAGAGCTGGTAAACCAGGAGGATTTAAACATGTCTTTTCCCACCTCCTTCCTTCTAGTTTTTCAGTTCTATGCTTTCAGCCTAGCTTATCTAGCTAACCACACAGAAAGATGCTTGCTTTCTTGTCTGCAATTTCAGCTCTATTTTGATCTCAGCAAATCTCAGAAATATGTCTGTCCCTTAGTCTACAAAGTTGACCAGCCATCACCACCATAAGGAAAGAACTGTCAGTCAGGCTGGTGACTAGAAATAGCTCAAGTTTCAGATTTCTTAAAGGTAGAGACTCAGTCACAGAAGGTTCTTGAATCAAAAATATGGTGGTGTTGGTGCAGCCATTATGGAAAACAGCATGGATGTTCCTCAACAAACTAAAAATAGAATTGCCATATGATCCAGCAATTCCACTCCTGGGCATATACCCAGACAAAACTATAACTGGAAATGTTCATAGCAGCACTATCTACAGTAGCCAAGACATGGAAACAACCTAAATGTCCATCAACAGATGAATGCATAAAGATGTGGTACATATACACAATGGAATACCACTCAGACATAAAAAAGAATGAAATAATGCCATTTGCAGCAACATGGATGGACCTAGAGATTATCACACTAAGTAAGTCAGAGAAAGACAAATACCATATGATATCACTTGTATGTAGAATCTAAAATGACATGAATGAACATATCTACAAAATAGAAACAGACCCACAGACATAGATAACAGACTTGTGGTTGCCAAGGTGGAGGATGGAAGGATTGGGAGTTTGAGATTAGCAACACAAACTATTACATATAGATTAGATAAACAACAAGGTCTTACTGTGTAGCACAGAGAACTATATTCAATGGAAAAGAATATGAAAAGAATATGAAAATATGAAAAAGAATATGAAAAAGAATATATGTATAACTAAGTCACTTTGCTCTACAGCAGAAATTAACGTAACATTGTAAATCAACTATACTTCAGTAAAATTAAAAAACAAACAAACAAACAAAAACGTGATAGTGAATGCTATTATCCTGTGGCTGAAATAGCGCCTTCCTTTCAGGGAGAGGACTCAGAAGGCCGGGAAGGGGGTGTCCTTGGGGGAAGGCACTGGCAAGCTGGGCTGATTGTTAAAATAATGAGGTTCTTTGTTAGCTCAATCACATTTTTAGGAAATACCACCTGATCAGTGCTAGCATGTACCCTGTCATTTAATAAAAAATGGGCAAAGGGGTAATTTGCAAATTGGACTTTGCAGATTGCCAGCGTCTATCTAATTACTGTTTAACCAAAATAATCGCTTGGTTACGGGTATTCAATTTTTTAAAAATACAGGCTATTTGTTTAGAAACCGCCTAAAAGAAAATTATATCATGTTTTGGAACTTCTTAGAAAGAAAAAAATGTAATAAAGATTCCAGGATAATTTAAGTCACATTCAACAAGAAACCTCTTCTAATCAATGATGATATAAACGAACATAAAAACTTAATCACTGGACACATTCCTACGTGTCCATTCCTACGTTTACGTTAGAAATTCAATTTGGGGAATTTGTACATGTCGATGTAAGATGATGACTGGTTACTGTGTAAGTGACACACAACTTCTGAACTTTTTCCATGACCCTGAATTCTCATGTCTGAATTACCAGTGAGTCAATCCACCCACGCCTGGCACCCACTGGGGAACTCAACAAGTGTAACTTCATATTAAAATGGCAATTTCTGGAAGAAATCTTGAAGTCCAACGAAAACTGTTGGCCAAGCATCTAGTAAAGGTACAGAACAAACTACACCCCTTTGCAGCCACAGCCATAAGGGGCTCTCCCTCCAGTAGCCAAATGGCTACCACCTCAGTGCCTCTCTATCTGCTCTAGTCTCTGCTTGCTTAGCCTCTACTAGGCTTCTGAAGGTAAAAGTATTCCCCCTTTTCTTTTGAAACTTTGTAACCTTTGGCATTTATTAGTTGTGAATTCCTCAGTCTCTCCAGTTAAACTGTGAGTATCTTAATGATAGAGGGTCTTAAGGTCTTTATACACTCAGCAGCTAGCTCCATGGAAGGCTCACAACGCTTGTAGAATGAATGAAAATGTAGAGCAAAGCCCTCTTTGTAAGGTATACACTCAGAGAGTAGTAGAAAGTAATAGAATATGAAGTAATAGCAAATGAAGCCTAAATGAGGGGTAGGGAATGCATGAATTAGAGACCAAATACATGCTGGGTCAAATAAAGTTTCAGACTCTCCGACCATCTCTCCCCTCCCCCCACCAAAAAAAAAAAAAAACCCAAAAAACCCAAGGGGGGAAAAGAAAACAAAAAAACAACCCAAGCTTGTGTTTATAGACCTTAGTTGCAACTAAAATATATAGCTAGGAATTTATAGAAATTCAGTTCTATATTCTCAGCACCAGGTCAAATTCTTCATTGCATCTTTAACGGAGATACAACTATATCCATTCACTGAAACTACTTCTACATATTCAATGAACTAGCTGACTTCCAGGTTTGTACCTTGAACTGTACAAATAAGCTATTTTTTTTTTTTTGAAGTCAAGGGTTGTTTAATTATCCATTGGAACTAACTTTCTTCTATTTTAGGAATTTATGCATTTAAATATTTTCCTAATTTGGTGTGGCACTCTCTGATGGCTTCAAAATCCTTGAGAAGGGGTCTGCCTGATTCCCCGGCACCCAGAATCAGACACACACACCCACACACACACACCCACACCCTGGTTGGGCTCTGTTGTTATAAAGGTCTTCAGCCCCAGGGCATCCCTGGCTCCATTTTGCAGGCACAGCCCAGTCCCTTTTCAAACTCTTCATTATGCCCAGGAAACGCTTTGATGCTTCTGGACACTTCCTGGGCCTTTCTCTTCTTGGGCACTGTCCCCATCAGCCAAGCCTGAATTCTGGCTCCTCACTGGATCGGTAAAACCCACGCCCACAGATCCAACAGCAGAAGGTGGAGAGTGCAGCAGGGGGTCGCAGCAGGGAAAGGCAGTGCTGGGGCTGACAGCTCGCGGACTCTGAAGACAAAGACCTTGTGAAAGCTACCCTGAGAGATTCAGCTCTTCCCCCCAAAATCAAAGAGCAAACAGAGGGATTCTAATCCCATTACACGGGCAAAATGCCTCCAGCAATTAGATGATGATGATTGTGGTCTGATATAATCTACTTCTTTCATTCATTCATTCAACCCCCAAAATATTAATTTTGAACCTACTACGTTCCAGTTTCTGGGAATAAAGTTTTAAGTTTTCTAAGTTTACCTAAACTTAAGCGCCCATGTTCAATTAACTGTCTTTCTAATTTGTCTTCTGAGATGCCTTAGAATCTTGCCTAACGTTGTTGCCTAACCCTTTGTGTCTGTTTTCCCTCTGAGAATGGCTCCTCCATTTGAAGGGACTTCAAGCAACCAGTCATGTAGGCTAACCCGGGGATGATATGGAAAAGATTTAAAAATCTAGCATGAGGTTCTGGCAGATCCTGAGTTCACTTCCTCCCAGAGACACACTGAATCTATAGCTACAGTTTGGAACAATCTCTATGGGAAAAAAGACGAAGAACTAGCTGAGTGACTCCTGCACTGGGAGCATATGAGAGGGAAACCGCACGGAAGCACGAGAGAGAGGCTGAGACGCAAGCTCGCCATAAGCCCGATCCCTGGCACAGCGTCCCACAACCAGGAGGGAACTCAAATCCGGAGCTTCTCCCTGAAAACCCCACATCAGGCACCCAGTCTTTTAAGACCTGCACCTGAAAGATGAGTCCCTCCAAACACCCGGCTTTGAAAACCAGCGGGGTGCATGCGCATGAGACCCATGAGGATGTAGCAAACTGAGAAACGACTCTAAAAGGGCTCTCAAGACTGGAGTCACCCGCCCCAGGGCACAACACAGAAGCAGCTCTTTGAAAAGCACCCAGACTTTAGGGGAAAGACATTCATTTGCTAATGTCAAAGCAGTGTCCGCCAGAGGGGTAGGGGCTTGCTGGGATACTCTCCAGGAATAGAGGCTGGTGGATGCCAGCCACACGCTCTCCCTCTGCCTTGCTAAAGCCTGCGGGTGCCATTGTTTCCTGGTGGGTGCCACACTCCAGACTGCCGGTATCAGCTGGAGGGTAGCTTCTATGTACACATCGGGTGCTGCGTTTACGCAGCTGCCACCCAGGGGACGTCCGTTGACTGGCTGGCTCTGAGGCCAGGGGAGCTTGCCTCCCTGTGTCCCATGGGATTGCAACGACTGGAGGGAGAGATCCTGGCAGGTCACGCTAAGGCACTGCCCAGACCAGACTGAAACACACCTCCAGTCTTTCTGAGAAAGACGCCTATTGCTTGCCCAGGAGCTCAGCTTAGTACAGCCTCTGGTCTGGCAAACTTCTAAGAGGTACGGAGGTGCACTCGGGGAATGGAGGCTGGGGATGCAATCTTTGCACCCTCCACCTACCTGCCTCCAGCTCAGCAACATCTTCTAGAGATGGGCTTATACCCTGGTCTGGCACCCCGATTTTTTGTGGCTGGGGCCAGGGGGACACCTCTACATCACCTGGGTCTGGTGGCCTGCGAGGCTGATTCTTGTGGGTCCCACAGGACGGTAACCATGGAGAAAAAGTTCTTAAACCGCTACTACCCTCAGGGCACGGCAACAGACTCAGGAGCTCATTCTCCTGAAAGAGGCCCATTAGCTTATCATCTTAGCTGCAGCCTGAGGGGCGGGCATCGAATTAAAAACACAACTGAGGGCTGACTGTAATCCCTTCAAGAGACCTGGGAGGATGGGCACCGTCTTCACGGCTCTCCAGAGCACCAGTATCACTTGGAGGGGAGTTCTTACAGGCCTGGTACCTCAATTTTTACATCTGGTGCCCTGATTTTTTGCGACTGCCACCCGGGGAATATCCATTGATCATCTGGCTCTAGTAGCCAGAAGGGCTTACAGTGCTGGGTCCCACAGGACAGTAACGATCAGAGATAGCTCTTGGCAGGCTGCCACCCCCAGGGCACTGCGCAGACAGCAGACTGAAACACACCCCCAGCCTTTCTATGAAAGAGGAATACTTGCTAGTCCTGGAGCTTTGGCCTGAGGGGCCAGCTTCAGATTCGGCACACACCTAGGAGCCTACAGAGGTGCTCTCAGGGGGAATAGATGCTGGGGGACACCATCTTTGCGCTCTCCCTCTGCCTCGCCATAGCTCACTGGTATCTTACAGAAAGCAGCTTATACGCACATCTGGAGCCTCACTTTTTGCAGCTGCACTCAGAAGACACCTCCAGATCACTTGGCTCTGGTGGTCTGCAGGACTGTATATATTTGTTTACTTTAACAGTTTCTGCTGGAAGCTCTGGCTTCCAATGAACCTGAATCTAGATGCTGACTAAGATCCTTCTCGTTGAAGCACTGACAGGTCTTGGCATACCCTCAACTACGGGGAGCTATTAAAAATAAAATAGGCCGTTGGACAATCAGAAAGTTTTGAGAGACAACCAACAGCTCAGGCAGTGCTGAATGATGAGGTTCATCTCCTACATGAGCCCACTCCTTCAAGACTGGGACAGGTGGCTGTTTCATCAAGTCTTAGAAGCCAACAGAGAGAGTCAAGCAAAAGGAAGAAACAGAGGAATATGTTCCAAATGAAAGAGCAAGCTAAAACCTCAGAAAAAACCTTAATGAAATAGAATTCAAAGTAATGGTCATAAAGATGTTCACTGAACTTGGGAGATGAACACAGTGAGAATTTCAACAAAGAGAAGATATAAGAAAGGACCAAATAGAAGTCATGGAGGTGAAAAATATAATAACTAAACAATAAAAACAAAAAACCCACTAGAGGGGTTCAACATTAGACTAGATGAAACAAAAGAAAAGATCAGTGAACCCAAAGACAGGGCAGTGAAACCAACCTAATCAGAGCAACAAGAAGAAAAAAGAATGAAAAAAAAGTGAAGATAGCTTAGGGACTTAGGGGATAACATCAAGCAGACTAACATTTTCATTATAGGGGTCTCAGAAGGAGAAGACAGAGAGAAAGGGGTAGAAACTTATTTGAAGACATAATGGCTGAAAACTTCCCTAACCTGGGGAATGAAACAGACATCCAGATCCAGGAAGCCCAGAGAGTTCCAAATAAGAAGAACCACAGAGACCCAAACCAAGGCTTCTTATAATTAAAATGTCAAAATTTAAAGGCGAGGAGGGAGGGACTTCCCTGGTGGTGCAGTGGTTAAGGATCCACCTGCCAATGCAGGGGACATGGGTTTGATCCCTGGTCTGGTAAGATCCCACATGCCATGGAGCAACTAAGCCCATGAGCCACAACTACTGAGCCCGCATGCCACAACTACTGAAGCCTGCGTGCCCTAGAGCCTATGCGCTGCAACTACTGAGCCCACGCGCCTCAACTACTGAAGCCCATGCACTCTACGGCCTGTGTGCCGCAACTACTGAGCCTGTATGCTGCAACCATTGAAGCCCGTGCACCTAGAGCCCGTGCTCTGCAACAAGAGAGGCCACCGCAATGAGAAGCCCATGCACTGCAATGAAGAGGAGCCCCTACTCGCCACAACTAGAGAAAGCCCCTGTGCAGCAACAAAGACCCAATGCAGCCAAAAAAAAAAAAAAAAAAGACAAGGAGAGAATCTTAAAAGCAGCAAGAGAAAAACAACTGTTACATACAAGGAAACCCTCATAAGACTATCAGGAGACTTTTCAGCAGAAACTTTGCTGGCCAGAAGGGAGTGGCACAATATAGTCAAAATGCTAAAAGAAAAAAATGCCAAGAATACTCTACCCAGCAAAGTTATCATTCAGAATTGAAAGTGATGTGTTTTCTAAACAAGCAAAAGCTAAAGGAGTTCATCACTACTACACTGACCTTGCAGGAAATGTTAAATGGACTTAAGTTGAAAAGAAAATGTGCTAGTCACAAGAAACATATGAAAGTATAAATCTCACTGGTAAAGGTAAATATATAGTATAGGTAGTGGGTTAATCACTTGTAAAGCTAAAATGAAGGTTAACACAAAAAAGTAGGAAAAATAATAACTATAATTATTAGTTAAGGAATACGCAAGATAAAAAAAGATGTGAAATCAAAAACATAAAATGTGACGGGAGGGGAAGAGTAAGATGTAGAGCTCTAGAATGTGTCCAAACTTAAGTTTTATCAACTTAAAATAGACTGTTATAAATATAAGTTTTTATATGTAAGTCTCACAGTAACCACAAAGCAAGATCCTACGGTAGATACTCAAAAGATAATGAGAAAGGAATCTAAGCATAACATTAAAGAAAGTGATCAAACTACAAAGGAAGAGAGTAATAGAAGAAAATTATTGCAAAACAATTAACAAAATGGCAATTACTACATACCTATCAATAACTACTCTAAATGTAAAGAGATTAAATGTTCCAATCAAAAGACAGTGGTTGAATGGATAAAAAGAACAAGACCCATCTACATGCTTCTTGCAAGAAATCCACTTCAAATGTAAGGACACACAGAGACTGAAAGTGAAGGTATGGAAAAAAATATCCCATGCAAATGGAAACCAATGGAAAGCTGAGGTAGCTATATTTATATCAGAAAAAACACACTTTAAAACAAAGACTGTAAAAAGTGACAAAGAAGGTACTAAACAATGATAAAGGGGTCAATCCAACAACAGGATATAACATTTGTAAATATCTAGGCATCCAGAATAGGAGCACCTAAATATATAAAGAAATATTAAGAAACCTAAAGGGAGGAATAGACAGCAATGCAATATATAGTAGGGGGCTTTAGTACTGCACTTACCTCAATGGGTAGCTCATCCAGACAGAAAATTAATACGGAAACACTGGCCTTAAATGACACATTAGACCAGATGGGCTTAGACATATACAGAATGTTCCATCCAAAAGCAACAGAATACCCATTCTTCTCAAGTGCACATGGAACATTTTCCAGGATAAATCATATGTTAGGCAACAAGTCTTAGTAAATTTAAGATTAGAATCATATTAAGCACCTTTTCTGACCACAATGGTATGAAACTAGAAATCAATTATGAGAAGAAAATTGGAAAATTCAAAAATATGTGGAGATTAAACAAATGCTACTGAACTACTGGGTCAAAGAAAAAATCAAAAGAGAAATTTTAAAAATATCTTGAGACAAATGAAAATGGAAGTACAACATACCAAAACTTACGTAATGCAGCAAAAGTAGTTCTGTGAGGGAAGTTCACAGCAATAAATGCCTAGCCTCAAATAACAAACAAACAAACAAACTCTCAAATAACTTAACTTTACACCTCAAGAAACTAGAAAAATTAAGAACAAATGAAGCCCAAAGTTAGTAGAAGGAAGGAAATATCAAAGACCATAGTGGAAATAAACAAAATAGTAACTAAAAAGACAATAGAAAAGATGAAACTAAGAGCCAGTTCTTTGAAATGATGAAAAAAATAGACCAATAGTAAGGAGATTAAATCAGTAATCAAAAGTCTCCCAAAAAACTGAAGTCCAGGACCAGATAGCTTCACTAGTGAGTTCTACCAAATATTCAAAGAATTAATAGCAATCCTTCTCAAATTCTTCCCAAAAATAGAAGAGGAGGGAGTACTTCAAAACTCATTTTACAAGGCCAGCATTACTCTGAAACCAAAACCAGACAAGGCAAGGAAGACACAAGAAAAGAAAGTTACAGGCCAATATTCCTAATGAACATAGATGCAAATATCCTCAAAATATTAGCAAACCGAATTTGACAATACATTAAAAGGATCATTCACCATGATCCAGTGGGATTTATTCCAGGGATGCAAGGATGGTTCAACATCTGCAAAATCAATGTGACATGTCGTATTGACAAAATGAAGGATAAAAATCATATGATCATCTTAATAGATGCAGAAAAGGCATTTGACAAAGTTCAACATCCATTTATCATTAAAAAAAAACCTCAAAGTGATATAGAAGGAATGTACCTCAACATAATAAAAGGGCATATATGACAAGCCCACAGCTAACTTCATACTCAATGGTGAAAAGCTGAAAGCTTTTCCTCTAAGATCAGAAACAAGAAAAGGAAGCCCCACTCTCACCACTTTCATTCAGAACAGTATTGGAAGTCCTAACTAGATCAAGTAGACAAGAAAAAGAAGTAAAAGACATCCAAGCTGGAAGGGAAGAAGTAAAACTGTGACTATTTGCAGAGGATATATATAACATAAATGTTATATATATACATATATCTATATAAAATCCTAAAGGTTCCACCAAATAAACTTTGTTAGAATAAACGAAGTAAAGATGCAGAATACAAAATCAATATACAAAAATCTGTTGCATTTCTATACACTACTAATTTCTCCTTTCAGACAGTTCATTAAAAAAAAATCCCATTTACATTTACATGAAAAAGAATACCTAGGAATAAATTTAACCAATGAACTGAAAGATCTGTACACTGAAAACTATAAGAGATTGATGAAAAAAATTGAACACAAATAAATGGAAAAATATTCCATGCTCATGGATTGGAAGAATACTGTTAAAATGTCCATACTACCCAAAGCAATCTACATATTCAATGCAATCCCTATCAAAATTCCAATGGCATTTTTCACAGAAAGAATCCTAAAATTTGTATAGCACCACAAAGACCCTGAATAGCCAAAATAATCTTGAGGAAGAAAAAAGCTGAAAGCATCATGCACCCTGATTTCAAACTATATTATAAAGCCATAGTAATCAAAACAGTATGCTACTGGCATAAAATCAGACACATAGGTCAATGGAACAAAGTCCAGAAATAAACCCACATGTATGTGATCAATTAATTTATGACAAAGGAGCCAAGACTATACCATGGGGAAAGGACAATCTCTTCAATAAATGGTGTCAGGAAAACTGGACAGCCATGTGCAAAAGAATGAAACTGAGACACCATACACAAAAAATAACTCAAAATGGATTAAAGCCTTGAAACCGTAAAACTCATAGAAGAAAACATAGGGAACAAGTTCCTTGACACTGGTTTTGGTGATGATTTTTTGAATCTGACACCAAAAGCAAAAGCAGCAAAAGCAAAATTAAACAAGTGGGGCTACATCAAACTAAAAAACTTCTGCACAACAAAGGAAACCATTAACAAAATATCCCACTGAATGGGAGAAAATATTTGCAAATCGTATATCTGATAAAGGGTTAATATCCAAAATATATAAATAACATATAACTCAATAGCAAAAAACAAACAACATGAAAATAGGCAGAAGATCTGAAAACACATTTTTCCAAAGAAGATACACAGGTGGCCAATATATACATGAAAAGATGCTCAACATCATGCTCTAAATTGTCAGGTAAATGCAAATCAAAACCACAACGAGATATCACATCACACCTGTTAGAGTAGCTATAATCAGGCTTCCCTAGTGGTGCAGTGGTTAAGAATCTAGAGACACGGGTTCAAGCCCTAGTCTAGGAAGATCCCACATGCCGTGGAGCAACTAAGCCCATGTGCCGCAACTACTGAGCCTGCGCTCTAGAGCCCATGCTCTGCAACAAGAGAAGCCACTGCAATGAGAAGCCAGTGCACCAAACAAAGAGTAGCCCCCGCTCGTCACAACTAGAGAAAGCCCAGGAGCAGCAACAAAGACCCAACGCAGCCAAAATAAATAAATAAAATAAATTAACAACAAAAAAAAAGACTAGTGATTATCAAAAAAGACAAGAGATAAGTGTTGGCAAGGATGTGGAGAAAGGGAAACACTTGCGCATTGTTGGTGGGAATATAAATTGGTGAAGCCACTATGAAAAACAATATGGAGGATCCTCAAAGAATTAAAATTAGAACTACCATATAATCAGACTCTAATTCTGGGTGTATATCCGAACAAAAACTTGAAAAGGTATATGCACCCCCATGTTCACTGCAGCATTATTTACAATAGCCAAGGTGTGAACACAACCTATGTGTCCATCAATAGATGAACGCATTAAGAAAATGTGATATATATATACAACGGAATATTATTCAGCCATGAAAAAGAATGAAATCTTGCCATTTGCAACAAACGGATAGACCTTGCAGGCATTATGCTAAGCGAAATAAGTTACAGTGAAAGACAAATATCATATGATCCCATATGTGTAATTAAAAAAGAAAACCAAGCTCAGAGAACAGATTGACAGTTGCCAGAGGCAGGCGTGGGTGGGGTAGCACATGTGGGCAAAATGAGTGAAGGGGTCTGTCAAAAGGTACAGACTTCCAGTTATAAAATAAATAAGTAATGGGAGTATAATGTACAGCACAGTGACTATAGTTAATACTGTATATTTGAAAGTTGCTAACAGAATAAACCTTAAAAGTTCTCATCACAAGAACAAAGTTGGATAACTATGCATGGAGTTAGATGTTAACATTATATTAGCTTCAGGTATACAGCATATGATTCTATGTTTGTGAACACTGCAAAATGATTGTCACAATAAGTCTAGTTATGTCAATTATATCTTAATTTTAAAAAATAAATAAAAAGCAAGAACAGCCTACACAGCAACCAGTGAGAATAGATCATTGACCAATATGAACTGAAGCCAGCCTATACGGACTGGTGGACCATATCTACCCTGGTACCACCTTTCTTGGAGGAGGGAAGGGCAAGGCATGTGATCTAACTTACCAATCAGGGTACCCATAGCTAAATGGATTGTGTCCAACATGGAGATGTGACTCCCATCAGATCAATCCAAGTTGGGACTCTGCATTTCAGTTGGTAGGAAGAGGCTGCCTGTGAAAGAAGCCATACTAGGTGAAAGCAGAGCGTGAGACAGTGAGAGAGAACCTTCCTGATGAAGGCATGGAGACCCAAGATCCAGTGATGCCTGCTGTCTTCAGTATGAGCCGTCCTAGTTTTGCTTGTTTGACATCTACAGCTAAAGAGTTCTGACCAACACACACACACACACACATATGTGAAATCAGAGGTCAACACAACACAATTAAGGCATGAGAGGTGGGTGGGGAGAGAGAATGAAAAAACTTAAAACACCAAAACTTAGGCAATGAACTGACACAGTCTAGGAGATAGGGGTGCTGGAGTTGGATTGAGAAACCCAACAGCTACTTTGCCCCATACGCACTGATTCATGAAACAGAACAGAATCTGCCCAGGGTTGGGGAGGAAGAGAGAATTTTTCCATGCCTCTGTCTTCTCCCTGGTCCAGAGACAGAGACCAAGAGACGTTATTCCAACTGAAAAAGAGGACAGTACAGGTGATTTTTGAGGCAACCAATCTACTAGAGTCACATTCACACATTTCTACATTCATGTGGAGACCGAGATTCCCAGGAAACAAGAGAACAAAGGTCAAAGGGAGAAGGGACAACATGTACTTAGCCAGTGAAACAGAAGAAAAAAATTGTTCAATCTCACTTGCAATTAAAGTATAACATTATAATTAAAGAAACAACATGAGATAGTATTTTCATGTATCAAATTGGCATTGATAATATCCAAACTACTGGTCAAAGTGTTTAAAGTGAAGCACTATGATAAAAGCTTATAGCAGGAACTTAAATTTTTAGAAAGCAACTTGGCATATGTATCATACTTTTAAAATCTCCGACTTTGAATAAGTAATTCTACTCCTAAGACTTCAGTCTAAAAAAATAGGGATTTATATTAAAGGATGTTCATCACAGATTACCTAGGAGAGTTAAAATTTGAAAATTTAAATATATGGCTAAGTGGGCTTCCCTGGTGGCGCAGTGGTTGAGAGTCCGCCTGCCGATGCAGGGGACACGGGTTCGTACCCCAGTCTGGGAAGATCCCACATGCCGCGGAGCGGCTGGGCCCGTGAGCCATGGCCGCTGAGCCTGCGTGTCCAGAGCCTGTGCTCTGCAACGTGAGAGGCCTGCGTATCGAAAAAAAAAAAAAAAATATATATATATATATATATATGGCTAAGTAAATGTCCCTATGTCTAGAGAATAGTTCAATCAATTATGACATGCCAAAAGACAGAATACTAGGCAGCACAGTGAAAAACATTTTGTTGAGGTATTTCTGGGTAAAATTATTTATTTCTGGGTAAAATTATATAATGTCTGGAATGTGTTTAAACATATTCCAGCAACGAAAAGTGGGGGGGCAGGGATGAAATAAAATTGCAAAACGTTGATAATTGTTAAAACTGGGAGATGTTCACATAAGAGTTCATTAAACTATTCTCTCTACTTTTGCATATGTTTGAAAAACTCTACCTTACAAACTTAAAATCATAGTTTTAAAGAATAGCAAATAAAATAGAAACATGACTCAATTATGAACATTAGGAAGTACAATATTAAATAAGTGCAAGATAGAAAATTGCTTAGTCATATAGTTTCTAACCTTTTAAAATATATTTTAATATATATTTTATATTTAAATATAAATATATAAATACATAAAATATACTAATATATATATTTGAAAAGGTTAGAAACTATATGAATATATATTTTAAAATATATAGTATAAGCTTAATTTCATTCTTTTTCTCCATGCATGGTTAAGAGCATAGAGCTGTCCAAAAGAAAAAATCAATGAAAGTCACATAGGTAATTTAAAATTTCCTAGTCACCATATTTTATAATGTAAGATTTTTAAAAACAAGTGAAATTTCAACATATTTTAACCCAGTATATATTATCATTTCAACATCAATAGAAAAATTATGAGATAATTTACTTTTTTTTTTTATACTAAATCCCTCAAATTGACTCTTACGTCTACAGCTTATCTGGACTTGGAAGTGCTACATTTCCAGTGCCCAATAGCCACACGAGGCTGGTGGCTATCATAACGGCAGTACAGAACTAGCCCTTTTAAAGCCTCTCCCTTCGTACTGGACTCCTGGGTAGTCTAATTGCACACTAGATAAATCAGCTAGGACAATGCTGCTCTAACCCCTAGCCTGTTCTCTTAGAAGACTGACACACCACGCTCAAGTACACCCGGCCCTGTCAGACGATGATAAGGAGTCCTCAGGGCCCATGTACTTGACCAGGTAGAAGCCCAGCTTCCCTTCCTTTCTTATTTCTTCTTTCTCTCGCCAAGGTCCTGGCAGGAAATGATTATGCCTCTCTGACAGGCCTCCAAGGGACCTTGTTCATGTTCTTCTCTCTTTGTTACTCTCTTCCATTTTCTCTTTTGCACAAAAACATGCATGTACCTATGCTGTATGGACTGAGTTTTGTCCCTCCAGTTTTATGATAAAGTCCTAACCCCCAGTACCTCAATATGACACTATTTGGAGATGGGGGTCTTTAAATAGGTAATTGAGGTCATTAGAGGACGCTCTAATCTGACTGGTGTCCTTAAGGAAAATTAGGACACAGAGGGTAGAAAGGGAGGGCCACATGAAGCCACAGGGAGGAGATGGCCATCTACAAGCCAAGGAGAGAGGCCCAGAACAGATCATTCCCTCATGGCCCTCAGAAGAAAACAACCCTGCTGACACCCTAGTCATAGACTCCTACTCCGAGAACTGTGAGAAACTACACTTCTGTTGTTTCAGCTCCCCAGCCTGTGATACTTCGTTATGGCAGCCCAAGCAAACTAATACACACTACAGGCAACTTCAGCCTTCTCTTTCCTCTAGTAAGCTAAGTTCAGTTGGCATTGGTTGAGAATTTTTCTCTACTTCTGTCTAGAGAGGAAGGGAAAGAACACTTTATGGGCAACAGAATTCTGTGATTTGCAGAAAACTGGGTCAGAAATTAAGATATGCCACCTGTCCTTCTTCTGTACCAGCTTACTCTGTTCTCTAAAGCAAACCACTTAATTTTCCAGGGACTCAGTCTTCTCATCTGTAAAGTGAAGGCTTGAATTAGATCATTTCTCTTGCCCCGAATAATCTTAACATTCCACAGCTCAGCCTGGCTCCGACACGAGTCTGTCTCCTATTCTACACCCACAGCTTCCTGGATGAGGCACAGAGAAACAGACAGTGGTTAGGACAATATTTAGCTTTCAAAATGTTTTTAGTATAAATTATTTTAGCTTGAAGCTGGTTGTTTGCATTTGCCTGCTCAGATGCTTCCCCGCTATGTAAACATATAGGCTTGGGGAGAATGTAAAGGGAGGTGAATGAACTTGCGATCATTGTGTAAACTGTGAATGAGCATTAAACGTGAGAGTGAAATGCCTCACGTTTGTGATACGTTTGAACCACGCTGCTGGTAAACCACGATTTCTGCACTTCATTTATCTTGACATGGGACCATAACGAACGCTTGGAGTTCTAAGAGGGAACTTAGGACTTGTCCTGTCACATCACCATCTTGGTGATGTACTTATTTCTATCTCTTCAGGGATGCTTAGGAGACACAGTGCGGCCTCTCTGAGGATTAGAAACCACCTTCTGCCTCAGTTGTTCTTTTTTCTGGAAAGGAGTTAAAGGCCTCTGGTGTTATAAGAAATATCCGAGTCACGGGCAGACACCAAAGCATCTATGCCAGCCTTCCAATGAGAAACAAATAAAGGCAACATTATTTCTAAATATAACTGCAATAGCTTAAGTTCTTCAGAAAAGATGGACCTGGGACTTTCTGGTCCCAGAAAGGGACCTGGGACTTCCCTGGTGGCGCAGTGGTTGAGAATCTGCCTGCTAATGCAGGGAACACCAGTTCGAGCCCTGGTCCGGGAAGATCCCACATGCCACGGAGCAACTGAGCCTGTGCACCACAACTACTGAGCCTGCGCTCTAGAGCCTGTGAGCCACAACTACGGAAGCCCGAGCACCTAAAGCCCGTGCTCCTCAACAAAGAGAGGCCACTGCAGTGAGAAGCCCATGCGCCGCAACGAAGAGTAGCCCCTGCTCGCCGCAACTAGAGAAAGCCCGTGCGCAGCAACGAAGACCCAACGCAGCCAAAAATAAATTTATATTAAAAAAAAGAAAAGGTGGACCAAGGACACCAATGCCATCAATATAGGCAGTGTCCTCTTCGAGAAAGCACCTGTTGACACAAGGCCACCAGCTACAACATAAAGCCTCAAGGAAACCCACAGACCAGAAACCCTTGTGTTGCCAACTGCAACCAGGCTTAAACAAAATGTTCGCTTTGGGTAGAGAGCCCCACAGAAGGCCTTCCCGCCTTGAATGCACAAGCTCGGCCAGAGCACAGCACTTATCGTCACCATAGGAAATTCTGCTCGTGCCAGTTGTAAAATAACATCCCCAATACGACTGTTTGGAGAGGAAGTTCCAACCACAAGACACAGACTAAACAGCTGAATTCCTGAAAGCATCCAAGTCACTCACGCTAGGGCAAAGGCGTCAGATTCGCCTTTGCTGGTGCCCAGCTTGTGCTGGGATGCAGGCTGATGGGTCTCTGCTGAGGCTACCTCACCTGCCCACGAATCCAGGTCCAATCTTCCGTCAGGGAAGGCTCCAGGCTGCCCCAGGAGCAAGCATCATCTGCTCTAGATATTTCCCCCTCCAGAAGCCAGCTACACCGATGCTCTTTTCTCCCTTTGGGTCCGAAGATCCCATCAGGGGAGCCTATTTATTGTTTTCCTGGCTTATACAACAACAGCAGGGACATTCCCCCGCAAAGGGCTCTGGTTTTAAGCACATATGCTCCCTGCATGCAGAGAGGGCCACTCAGCAGCACAGAGCAGGATTTTGTTTATTTAGTTAATTGCCTCTGGGCAGCACAGCTGGCCTGGCCTGGGAAGGGGAGAACCGAAATTTACCTTTTATTAAGACTGTAGTAATCCTCTAGGTGACCGTGGAAGCGGGGGCTGAAGGACACGGGGTGTTGAAGAGGCCCCATAAGTCACACGCAGCAACTCGATTTGCCCGAGAAGCATGTTAAAAAGAGAATCCTGGGCTCCAATCTTCCATGAGGAATTAGAATCCCAAAGACAGTAGTTCTCAGCCAGGGACTCTCTTGCCCCCCAAGAGACATTTGAAGATGTCTAAAGACATTTGTGGTTGTCACAGCTGGGGAGGGTGCTAGTGGCATCTAGCGGGTTGGGGTCAGGATTGTTGGTAAATATCCTACAATGCACAGGACAGCACCCAACACAAATCACCCAGCCTAAACATCAATACTCCAAGGCTGAGAAACCTCGCTGTGCGGGTTAGAAGGGTGCCAAGTACCTGTGTTTTTAAATAAACTCTGCAGGTGATTCCAATGTAATCTGAGGTGTGAGAACTTCTACCCACGTGTTGTCAACTAGCTGACAACATCAGGTTGTCAGGGCAATGAGGGTGGGTTGAGGTAGACATGGAATACACTCAAATCAGTAGCACTGAAGACAGTCACAACATACTTTACAAATTTATTCCGCATAAGACCCATGGGAGACTTTAATAGGACTTACAATGGGACCGTGGGCATGAGTAAACATAGGGTCCAGTTACCCCAAGCAGAAAAGCAAGGGAATGCTGAGCAGCTGTGACTCTGAAACATCAGCCTCACTGCCAATTTTCCCATCATTATAGCTTTGTTGGCTTCATTGATTCTTCAAGAGTTTGCAAGTCCTCTCTGGCAGTGTGCTATGCTTCTGGGTAGGGCCGTATCTTCAACCTTAAGTGTCATAAGTGGACCGTGGGGAGAACAGGAGTTACATCTAGGGCTTGTATTTTAGTTATTTGTCATGCCACAGAAGGCTAAGGGAAAGATGTGAAAAAGTTCAGGAGAAACATCTCAACTATCTTCTAGTGCTCAAGAGTACCACAGTGAGAGTCAAATGATTTCTCCTCTACTTTCTCTCTCTCTGCAGCAGCCATACACTTGGGCCAAGCTGCTATCTCTGGGGGCCCTGGTGTCCTTGCCCAAGATAATGCTTGACCTGTCTAACTCGCTGAACTGCTGTAAGGATCACTGAGAGAAGGTCTGAGAAAGGACCTCTTAAAAAATTAAAATGAGGACTTCCTTGGTGGTCCAGTGTTTAGGACTCAGTGCTTTCACTGCCGTGGCCCCAGGTTCAATCCCTGGTTGTGGAACTAAAATCCCACAAGCCGTGTGGAGGGACCAAAAAAAAAAAAATGGAAATGGAAAGAAGTGATTGTGCTTGTGGGTGGAAGGAAAGAAACCAGTAGCGGTAACCTGTTGTAAAACGGAAATGTTTTTCTGTTAAGTCATGGAGTTGAGATGATGGAAGGTGTTTATCATTTTCTTGGAATAATTATGATTCCTCATGGCTGTAAAGAATCCGAAGAGAAATAGAAGCAGACTTTTCTTTCTGCATCATAATTTGAAGGTTTAGACTTTTTTTTTAAGGAACACAAAGAATATAATCAAAGTCATATGAGACCCACCAATATTTCCATTACAAGCTCAGCCTGTTTAATTAGGCTCTGTAGACCCCGAAAACAACTGAGACCAGGCTTTGTTGTTTTGTTGCTTAAGGCATGATTCTTTCTCCTTTTTGCAAATTCTACTACAGTTGTTGTCTTCCTCCTGAAATATTATTTCCGTGACATAAAACTTGCATCCTGCTATGGCCAGAAATGAAATAGCTCCCCTCCATCCAGGATAGCAAACTATTTTACTGTTTTCCTACACGGGCACATGAGAAATCAATTCAGTAAAATCAATTGGCTCACTACATTGTAATGAAACTGAACATTATTTTTATTTTTAGTTTTACCATTCTATTCTATTAGTGAATATTTTAAAACACCATGTTAACGTTCTCAAAGGTAAACATATTTTTTTATAATAATGTTACTCCCTTGATATAGACTGGAATGAAATGAGGGATGACAAAAGCCAGGGAAATGGGAGTTGGTTCAATGGTCAGCCACACCTCCCTGAATCAGCTCCCCAGCCCCAGCACTGTATGGACGCCAAGTAAATAAATACTTCCCAGTCACTCTCCCTTTCCTGCTACATCAACCTCATTTCCCCTGTGATTTCTCATTCATCTATTGGCTCAGATCATGAGCACAAGGGGTTGGGACTATCTTTACTCCTACGTTTGGTAGAGCATCTAATAGCTTGATAAAGGCACCAGCACCCCCATTTTGCAGAAGGGTAACCTCAAATACTGGAGTATTAGACTTAGTCAAGGCCAGTACTTCTGAGAGGTTTTCAGGGACCGCTCCAGTGTAAGCCTTGTGGGTTAATCACTTGACCCTGACCTGAAGTCTTTCCACCTGCTTTTAATAAGTAACTGTCTTACCATTGTTTAGTTAGTTATTCCACATAACATGGTTTTCCTTATTTGACCACGAGGAAATAGGTAGAGAATAACTAAGGCTATTTCTACATAAATGCAATGCCCTCTGTGAATATACCTCCTCTAGTCTCAAGTTCAAATCAAACAGACTCTCGTGGGAATCTCATGGGAAATGCCTAACAGGATTTCCTCCTTTAACTGAAACCACTCATCACCCAGCGGAGATGAAGAGATTCTCACTGCACCCCTCCTTTGGAAGACGATCCTAACACAAATGGTACGGCCCCTGAGGTTGCCCTCGAGGAACTGTTACTTTGGCAGACAAGCACAAAATGGTCATAGCAAAGTATCTAGCAATGTCCCTGAATGGAAGGGTGCCTAGACCAAAAGCAACTCCTGACCTAAAACGGTTTCCCCTTTCTCCTCCACCTTTGTCCTAGAACTCAGTGTGTTCTATAATTGTGCTCTATCAAAACTTGCTTAGCAGTGTTAATGTACCAACTCCGGATTAGATCTCAGGCCACGACATTCCTAGTCTAGTGCTTCTGTTCTCACGTCACTTATTTACAAAGAGTTTTAGATACTGAAGTGACACAGCTTCCTTGGATGAATGCTCTAAATGCCTCTCAAGAGACTTTGATTGCACTGAGGAAGCAGGAAGTGTTCACGAGAAATTTCTCCTTTGTTTTTCTATAATTAGCCAGCTTTCTTCCTCTTCTTGATTCTCCACCTAATGATGCATTAACTTGGGTGAACAACAACACAAAAGATGTGGGAGACTGCATTTATTACACTATGATGCAAATATTAGCATCAGGGTGGAATTTCTGCTCCAACCCCAGGAGCATTACTTTCTCTGCTGGTAGCAGATTCTAAGTATGGCTAACATGGTTTCAGCAGCGATCACTTCCTGGTTACTCAGGAAAATTTACCCTTTCATTTGATTGCTTTATTTCTAGCCTAAGCTGGTCATTAGCACGCCACTAGTGAAAAGACTCACCTCTAGGTCTGTTCCCTTTGCATTTTAGGGTGGCAGTGGGGAAGGTACATTGATTTTCCTGTAAAAAGTGATTTGCCTTAAACTGTGCGAAAAAGATATATATTTAAAGGCAGCCACCTGCGTGAACACCTGGCACTTTTTATGCAAACACCCAGCAAATCATAAAAGCATTGTGAGAATGCCTATAAATGCTTCGAAATGGTAAACAACACCCTTGAAGTTCTATGTGTACAATAGCCGTAGGTTCATCCTTTTTTTTTTTTTTTTTTTTTTTTTTTGCGGTACGCGGGCCTCTCACCGTTGCGGAGCACAGGCCCCGGACGCACGGGCTCAGCGGCCATGGCTCACGGGTCCAGCTGCTCCGCAGCATGTGGAATCTTCCCGGACCGGGGCACGAACCCGTGTCCCCTGCATCGGCAGGCGGACTCTCAACCTCTGCGCCACCAGGGGAGCCCCATCCTTTCTTAATTGAATGAATCTTTTGTCTGAGGGCCAATTGCTCATCCTATGTCCAGTCCTACTCCTGGGTGGAGAAGGGAGGGAGGGAGGCTGTGGTGTTTCTATCAATTGGTAGCCAGACGCTGGTTCTTTGGAAAGCATCGATTCGTCTTATTCCTTTTAGAGGAGGGCACGTGCTCATGCACACATGCACACACATCGTGAGAAGTTACAAAGGATTGGGATGTGGCCACTTTTCAGGCTCCGTTAGTATCTTCTCACTCCCTCCACTTTCTCTAACCCAACTTTGCACCCAGCCACCAGGCTCTGCCGTCAGCCTCTTGAGACTCAGTGACACCCAAGCCCCTCAGCAGTGGGCAGCCCTGGCACCTTCCTTTGCATTGCCTCCCCGTCTGACAGGAGTCCCAGCAAACCACATCCTATCACACAGCCAAGGCAGAGAAGGTCTTTGCCATTGAAAATGGAAAGAGCTCTCCATGAGTAGCACTCCTTCCTCATAAAAATACACACTCTGGTCCATGCAGTTCCTTCTTTTCAGGGGCTGATCTGAGACAGTATCCTAAGGCTGGGTGGAGCTCGGCCACTGTCAGTAACTGCTTCTCTATTCTCATTCAGAATGTGAAATGTTAGGGGACCCAAAGTATGTAATGAAATTTGCATAGCAATTGGTTTCAATCAGCCACTGGCTAAATATAAATGTCTCATAAAAACCAAAAAACAACCCACAATCACAAAAAAGCCCACTCCCAAGCCCATTACCCAGCACAGAGAGGAATTGAAAGTGAGTAACACACAGGGCCCTCAGGGTGAGTGCCCGGATGGCTCCTGGGGCTGGGACACTACGGTGTCTGGGCTTTACCTGCACCCCTTTCTACTAGCCTGGCCACAAACCCACTACGATGAGTGAGACCTCACCCTCAAGCCTAAAAGCCAGGATCAGCAGGGACAGAAAAACACCTTTGGCACCACCATCTTTTGCTATTTAGAACAGCTTGTCTTTACGGTTCTGCTGCATTTGGGGCTCCTAACTCCAGGTGAAATGCAGGAAAGAGACACACACATAACTGGAGGTGGGGTAGGAGATCAGAACCCCTACGCTTCTTTGCTGAATGGATTAGGGTTCATCTCTGGAAAACCACTAAATCACAAATTTGGTCCAATTAATGAGTTGTCTTACATTTTAGAAAAGCAGTCAATCCGCTTGCTCTGCCGGACGGCTTAAGCCCACTATCATGGCATATGTTTGAATAAAAGCTCTTCCCCATGTAGCCCAAGTCTTGCTGGATTCATCTGCAATTCAAAAGCTGTGATTGAAAGAGACTTCAAATTCGCAGGTGTACAGCTCACTGGGGACATGACACAAGATTCAAAATGCAGGTGTCATTAGCGTCTAGTCTCATGATTTTCACATGGCCAGGAAAGGCCAAACATGAACACACCGGAACAAGGGCTGGTTTTTTTTTTGGGGGGGGCAGGGAGAGAGAGGCGGGGTGGGGGGAGGAAAAAAGGTAACTGAAGACCCTCAATAGGGACAACATGTCCTACACCTTCTGGAAGCAATCAGAGGGAGTAAGCCCAACAGCCGACTGACATTCATGCACTTTCACCTGCCCGACCCCCAGAGAGCCGACTGGCTGAAGGGGCTCCAGGAGGATGAAATCAACTTGGTCCCACTGAAAGCGGGGTCAGTTCCAAGGCCTTAATCTATTTCAATTCTTTTTTCTGCTTTAAATAAGGTAGATTTCCTGCCTAAAATCAGATCAGCCGTGTAACCATCCTGCTTTATCTAAGGAGCCCACACGGGTGAAGGGCTCCCTCTGGCACGAATGGGGCCACAAGGACCCTCTGCCAGGTGAAGCTGCCCAAGGCTAGACCTGAGCTAGAGAGATGTCCGCTGTTCCCTTCCCAGAAGGTCCCCAGCAATATTTCCTACCCTTCTGGCCCTCTAATCATGCAGAGACTCAAGAAGTGGGAACATTAGTTTATCTCCTGTCCCTAAGATGTACATAGATATTTACCCACGAGTTATGTCTGGGCTGATAAATGCTCACAAGTTCCTTAGTTCTTTTAAAAATGACTCGTTTCAGTATAAGATTTTAGAACTTTGGTAAGTAATATTTAATTTTTTTTTAAAGGTGAAAGCAAGTTTATTTAGAGAGATACAAATTCTGCAGGCAGAATGCAGACCGTCTCAGGTGAAAGTGGCCCTGAGTGGAGGCGTGGTTAGTTTGGGGGCTCGGTAAGTAATATTTTAGAACTTTGACATTTTTCTTCTAGTAGCAGGAACAAGATTACACAAACATTCTTTCATTTGCAGAAACTGATTCAGCGCTCACTTGTTTGCTCTAACCACTGCTCTGATCCCTTTAGAGTGATCAGAAGCCTCCAAGTACCAGGACTTCTGTTATCTAAAACTGATGCTATCAAAGACATTGTTTACTGCATGTTTTAAGAGTAAAATTTGCTTTGAGGTGACAACAGCTTCTTGTAAGCTGCAGGGGAATCCACCACTGCATTAGCAGTAGTTGGTGTTAATTTCTGCTGTCCTTGCATAGATCATTCATGACAAAGGTTGACTTGGCCACAGTTAAAACTGGAAGTCTACTATTTTGAGTTGTTCCAGTTCTGTTTGCTCAGGCTACTAATCAATACCACATCCAATGCATTTAAATAAAATAAAATGGCACAGCAACTACACTGTTCTTGCCAACAGCTTTAAATGACAATGCAGCTTCACTTAAATGTACTCCGACACCAACCTCCAAGTCAAGTGCTACACCAGCTTGCAAAGCTCATTAAGAAGAAGGATTGGGGCTTCCCTGGTGGCACAGCAGTTAAGAATCTGCCTGCCAATGCAGGGGACACGGGTTCGAGCCCTGGTCCGGGAAGATCCCACATGCCGTGGAACAACTAAGCCCGTGCGCCGCAACTACTGAGCCTGCACTCTAGAGCCCGCGAGTCACAACTACTGAAGCCCGCGTGCCTAGAGCCCGTGCTCTGCAACGAGAAGCCACCACACTGAAAAGCACACCCACCGAAACGAAGAGCAGCCCCTGCTCGCCACAACTAGAGAAAGCTTGCAGGCAGCAATGAAGACTCAACACAGCCAAAAATTAATTAATTAATTAATTTTAAAAAAAGAAGGATTATTGCATCAGGAACAGAGCTTTCTGTTGGAGTCATCATTGGCAAAGAGTTGTTACAGATTTAAGTGTCCTTGCTTATTGGGGTCAAACATTTGTCTTTAGTAAAATAAAGGCATTGGAATAGATTCTAAAAATAACTGGCAGGAATGTGTTCTACAACTTGAGGCTTCTCCAGTGGCTGGGTGGAGGTATCGACCAAGTCAGGACACAGAATAAACTTCAGCAAAATGCTCTCTAAAATCATTTGACTTGGCAAGGTCATGTTAAAAAAAAGAGGCTGGGTTGAATACAATGATTTCTCGGAGGAAAAGAGTGAAAAACCAGTGCCAAATTATTCGCATGGTGGAAAGTTCTACACTTTGGGAAGATGAGACTTGGTTTCTAAAAAGCTGATCAGCATATTCCATTGCTTTTTTTTTCTGAAAGAAATTTATAGTTCATAATTCTTTAATTCCAGTCTCTATTTATATCAAGTGGAAAAAGAGGACATCTATTCAGATGTGTGTCAGAAACTCTTAGGATCACCAAACAGTTCTGAGAACTTAAGAACAGTCAGACAATAGACATTATTAAGCTCAACGGAGAAGAATACACATAAGTTGAAACAGGAGGATTTAACACTTAGCAATAGCTTTAAACTCTGTAAGCTCACCGAGTCATAAAAAAATTAGGCCAAGAAGCTTGAAAGAACACAGATCTATGTTTTTAAAACACGCAAACACTGAAATGAAAATGTTAACACGTGAAATGCTAAACTCCTTAAAAAATATCTTTATAAGTATACATAAGTATAAATAAAAATTTGAAGAATTAAACTAACACAGAGAAGTTTTGACAAGAAAAAATTAGGTACAGGAATATTTGGCAAATACACACACACACATAAATCAGCTGCTCCGGATGACATATACCCCCGGGGAATAAAAGAATTTGACTAACATGCTTACTGAACAATGGTGCAGTAAAGATGAATAATTATTTCTGAAAAATTACCTTGCACACAGGGGGATGTCAGAAGATTGGAAAAAGACCAACAACATGTGATAGTGATGTAGAAAGAAAACAGAAGGAAAGGGCAGTGAAAAATTAGTGTATATAGGAATAAACATTACGGAGGCAAAATGTAAAAGGTTCAGAATACCAGGGATGAACAAACAAAACAATCTGCATTTAGAGGACCGCACATGAGCGGTCTGAGATTATGTTGAAGACTTTAATACAGTTCTTGTTGTAGTTAAGAATGTAAAGGGATGGGGAAGGGGGCATTAAGGTGAACATGCCGTGTCTTGGGAAAGATTTTATTTCCACTAGGAGTCTAAAGATTCAGAAGGGGGGCTGAAAATGGACAGAAATTTCAAACAAAGAAGGTATTAAGCACAGTCATAGGGACGTGTTTCAGAAGGTGTCTTAACAATCCACCATCACATCAGTCTCAATCGTTACCCTGATGGATGACCCGAGATGGGGTGTCAGAAAATTTATGGATGACACCCAGGTGGAGAGAGCCACAGAAGATGGGAGACAGGTGGAAGAAAAAGAAATAAACTAGGTTAGGTTAGACACAGACACATCTGCAACTGGAGAGAATCCACTGAAGACAATGATATGAACAAGCTGGAGAAATAGAGAAAACAACACAATTTAGGGATGAGAAAATTAACCATGAATTCACACCAGACAAGAATGGGGGTGTGTGGAGAGGGAGGTCATTGGTATTTGACGTTCCAATGTAAACTATATTCAGAGCATGAGACCCAGAGTAAGGTTTAACTAGGTACAAATCCCTCCCCCACCCTCGTTCAGGAATAATCCAGCAAAGAAAGATGAAGGCAGAAGCAGCAGGAAGTTACATCGCCCAGCACGCCCAGATGCCAGCTTTTTTTCCGTGGGTATCACTGGCTACTCACAAGAATCCTGTGCTGTAGGACTCACCATTCCCATTTCACAGATGAGACAACCGAGGCCAAAGAGGTTAAGGCCACATAAGGAGACGTAGAACTAGAAAGTGTCAGATCTAGGGTTTGCAAACAGCACAGCCTGACTCCAAAGCCCACGCTCATCCCAACATCAGACACCCTCACAGCTCCCTCCCTTACTGCCTTCTGGTTTCTGCTCAAGTGTCTCTTCCTTTATGTAAGAGAGTCTTCCTTATAGCAATAAACCAGGGCAAAGAGATGCTGTTTTATTTCACAACGCTTATTTCTATTTGATATGCTATTTATTGTCTTGCTTACTGCCCTCTCACTGGAATATATGTTTATTGCACAATCCTCAGTCTCGAACATGCCTGCTATTTCATAGGCACTCAATAAATATTTATTAAATTATACGCTTCCCAGAAATGAATGCTTTCTTTTCCTTACCTAAATGCACACTAATTCATCTACCACTGGTTGCCTAGTTTGGAAAATTTAAAAAAAAAAACAAAAAAAACCCCACACTTATAAAACAAAACGCTGAACAGAGAATGAGAACTTCTAAGAAGTGGGAAATGTCTCGCTGGATTCTTCCAGAATATTAATTTATGTCTACTGTACCAAGCAGTCAGTCTGTTTCTGTAAGGTACTGTTTTCATGAATAGAAATTCCCTGCTTTTGTTAAATAAAGAATCTGAAGGCGAACCAAATCACTGGATTCCTCGGAGGTCCACATGCCTTGATCTAACTCTGTCAACCAAACCAAGGAACTAAGGGGAGATGGACCTGTGTGCAGAGAAAGTGAGTGAAAGGTGAGAAAATCAATTCATTGACCGGATGCTTTCTTTACTGATGCCAAGCAACTGAATGGGGGATTAAAAAACAAATTGACCACATTTCCCACAGAATAACCTATATTGTCCGGTTCTTTTGTAACTAGAGAAACAATTGCCTGAGTTACAAAGAATGCTTTTTCATAGTCTCCTTTACCCTCAACCATCCTGTATTTGAGTCCTAGATACCATTCCCGTCTAGTTGCTACTTGGACTTTTAAATTCTCTGAAGCTAACTATAAGTGTTTGGGGCCTTTTCAGGGAGAATCAGTACCTCTCAGGGGTTGAATCGTTTTTTTGTGATGTTAAAAGGAATTATAATTCCCTGATGGAGTTGGGCTGCTATCTTGAGTAGAATCCAAGGAGATCAAAAGAGGGGAACCTCTTCAGGGAGAAGACTTTAGAACTCAGACACTGACACCACCACCCAATACCACCACATGGGTATCTTTTTAAAATAGAAAAATACGCAGCGAGCAAAGACGGAAGCGTAAGAAGAGCTCACATTGGTCATTAATGCTCACGTGGCAGGCATGGTACTAGAGCTGCATGTGATCTCAACTTAGTCCTCCATAAGGCCGATCTCGGAGGTTAGGGCAGCTAAGACACACACTCAGCAAGGGACAGGTCCAGGGTTTGTCTGGTTCTCTGGAGTCCACACTCATGACCATAATGCTACGTGACTTGCACATCCCTGATGACACTTCCGACCTTCACAGGGTTTGTCACGTGGGGTGGGGAGTGAGGGTGGAGGGAGCTTCTACTTTTGATGGTGCCCAGATGTTTTTCTATAAAAACTGCAGCAGCATCTTGGAGGGAAGGGTTATTCCAAATGCATTTGCAACAGAATCCCTTTGATCCTCTTAATCTACCGTCAATTAGCTCATGAGGCCAAAAAACATTTTTGGCTGACCACTTTAAAGAACGTCTTTGGGACCACTTGTAGTCAGCCCCCTTATGCCTACTCCAGTGGAAAAAAAATAGTTGTACATGCTAGAAAGTCTTCAGCATAATTTCAACTGGCCGGAGAAACTACCCAAATAGTTCACCCAGAAAAGTTTCATCTATAAAGCAGTTTACTTTGTGGGTTCAGAATCCATCTCAGTCCCCCAGCCTGGCTCTAGTGAATTGTAAAGGCCTGGAACAACCCGAGACACACCCCAGCAACGCCATCTCCATGGCAGCAAAGGGAGATGCAGAGGAAAAGCAGCCCTGGTCCTAGAATCAGGACGCCTGCATTCCAGGATGGCTGGATCATCTCAGGGAACTTCCTTAACCTCAACGATGCTTAGTTGTCTCATCAATAAGATGGGGATTCACTACATTTGCTATGAGGTTCAAATGAGGTAGTTTACCATCACCATGGCTAATGTTTACAGCGTCCTTGCAATGCTCCAAGCATCTACTAAGTGCTTCATGTGTATATTTAATTTTTACCCCATGGGGTAGGTACCATCATTAAAAACTGATTTAAGGATGAGAAACTTGGGGCCCAGCTGAAGTAATTAATCTATCCAAAGTTACACAGCTGGTAAGTGATGCGTCAGAACTTGAACTCAGATCTGAGTGACTTCTGAAGCCATGGTTCTAATTGTAACTGCTTCACGATTGGGCTCTGCCTCTCTGCTGCCACCATTTGTATATGAAAGCCTTGGAATTATATGAAAATCCTTGGACTGCCGCATTCCAGTATGAAGCTGTATTATTGTCAAATGGCCTCAGGTTGCATTTGTACAAAATTGATCAAGGAAGTCCCACAATAGGCCTCTCTGAGCATGCCCAGGCGTTCATACACCCTCAGAGGACACTCGCTTCCTTAAAGGCAACGTGTGTGGTCCCATGCATCGTTATATCACATCTATGCCATTGCTTTGCCCAAAGCTGTTCAAGTTTTAACAACTAACTCCAGTTTTATTGTTTCCTGAGGAAACATTAGAATAATGAATGTGTTAGCACTGTTTCCCCAAAAATGTCATGACTTGTTTGAGGTCACACAGCTTGTTACTGGTAGGACTGAGTTATTTGGGTGAATTACTAGACCTCAGTTTCTTCTACAAAATGGGCAGACTGGGCTGGATCATCTCCACAGCCCCCTTTGGCTCGGAAAAAAACCACGGCTCTGGGCCACGGACTCCACCAGCCAAGAGACATGCTGGATCCAGCGTTCCTGTGTAAACTGGGGAAGGGGGAAGATGGGTAGGAAAGAGGCAAAGAGAAGTAGGAGCTGCAATGTCAAGGTAACAAGGAGCTAAGTGGTGAGGAATGACTGCAGGGAGGAAGCGTGGAAGAAGGTCCAGAGAGAAGGACCCACCACGGAAGCAGAGTTGTGTAGGAGGCGAGGCCCTCATCCACTGACAGATGGCTCGGGTGCCTCCCCAGGCTTCACCCAGGAATGCTAGTCACCCCTTTCTCAGCTCAGGTAAGGCACTTACCTACCTCTTCAGTGAGGGAGGGAAGGAGGGAGGGAATGTATGGTTTCAACAACTCCATTTCCCTGACCTTAGCCCATCCCTGCTCACAGTGGATGAAGTTTAGTTATTATCAGATGTTATTAAATCAAAGACTCCATCTATTGTAGGTGCACCATTATTTTACAGAAATAGAAAAAAGACGCACTTCCCATTATCTTTGTATAGTGCCACTTACAAGATGCAGCCTACTCTCATACTAAGAAGTATCTTAGAATTGATGAGTTGTTCTAATAACTACTGCTATTACTACTAATAAAACCCATAATTTAAGGGTTTGCTATGTACCAGGAACTGTACTAAATGCTTTATTTAACTGCATTCAATACTCACAATCTGTGAGAGAGGTGTTACTACCCTCACTTATAGATGAGAAAAAGCTCAGAGAGGCTAAGTAACTTGCCCAAGGTTGCTCAGCTGGCAGAGACTGAATAGGAAGCTGAGTCAGCCTGACTCCTGAGCATGTGCCTTTAATCACCAAGTTATCTCACCTCCAACCTTCAAGTGGTGGGCCACTTGATTACGGGTAGAACTGCCAATGAAGGAAGAGGGTGGGGAAGGGGCCACAGGTATTCCCTTGGCCCACTGATCAAGAAAGCTCTGGATAGGCAGGAGTTAAACACAGGAGCAGTGGGCTTAGAAGGGCACCAGAGTTCCCAGAGCAAGTTCTGTAGGGAACTAAAAGAGAAAGAGAAATAAGAAGGGGGAGGGACACAGACAGACGGTTGGTATCTCAGTGCTGTCACCGGAAGGGGGGTTACTCTAAGACCTATGATTATACCTCAAGGCATGCATGAGCCCTTGCAAGAACCTGACCAGGGACCTAGCCAGTGTGAATTCATGATTCTGTTTGTTTGTTTGAAGAGGACTCCTCTAAATGCTTCAGTTTTCTGTATGAACACCAAGGGGGGAAAGCGGGGTGGGTGGTGGTGGTGGGATGAATTGGGAGACTGGGACTGACATATATACACTAATATGTATAAAATAGATAACTAATAAGAACCTGCTGTATAAATAAATAAATTAAATTAAATTTAAAAAATAAATGCTTCAGTTTTCATAACCCTGGAGCCTCCCCTGGACCCACTCTTGGGGTTTATGAAAGCAGGTGCAGTGCGGGGTAGAGGAAGCTGGAAGAGAGTGGGGTCCACGTGGGCCAGGCAAAAGAAGGAATGATGGTCAAGAAGGGGAAAATAACTAGGAGAAAAGAGGTCCGATTCTCTCGCCTGCAAGTTTTCGTTGGCTTGCAGATAAAGGCCATTTCCTGCCCTTCCAAGGCCAACCCCACAGACTGGCAGTGGGAAATTTCCTGTTTACTTTAATGAAGGGGTTGTGTTCTGATGCCAACCAGTCCGGAGAGCCTGTTCCTCCACGGTGGTCTCCAAAGTGATGACACCCGTGAGGAATGTGGGGAGACGGTAATAGAACTCTTATGTAGAATTTCCCGATCCTTTAACAATATTTTTGTATGTCTTATAATGGATATAATACAGTACTACATGTGCATAATTTATAAATAATCATACGTATGACAGGCATATGAACAAATTTATTGATACAGGTCTGTGATGAAAAAAATTGGGAGATCATCACCTTAGGGAAAAGATATTTCCCCATCCTCTTTAAGTTCCCTCTCTTAAAGCTTCTGGGTGACAAGGTCATCAAAAACACCCATCTTGGTTAAATTCACAAGATTGTTCAGTGCTTTGGACCGTGTCTTCCTTACATTTCCTTCAATTTGATAGGAAATTAAAATAATTGCTGTATTTTTCTTTTTCAGCTACTAACCCAGTATCGGGAGTTTTCCAAAGTTATACTCCTCAGAACTTACCTCAAGAACACCTTTGTTTCCATGGAGTCTGGAGGGGGAAGGGAGGAGGACTTGGGATATGGCAACCAGCTGTAACGTGTAAAGTTTATTTAGATCACGATTCAAACAAACTATAAAAAGTTATGAGGCAAAAGGGAAAATTTGAACTGGCTGCATATTCAATATTAAGGAATTATGGTTGTTCTGGTGTGATATTCGTGTTATGGTTACATTTCTCAAGAATCTTTATCCTTTAGAGGAAAATACTAAAACGTTTCATATTAGCAGATGAAGTATGATGCTTGAGATGTGCTTCAAAGGACGATATAGAGGAAAACAGATATCCATGAATTGTTAATTACTGGAGGTGGGTATTAGGGTACATGGGGATTCCTTAGACTCTACTTTTGTGCTGAGATTTATCATAAAAATAAAATAAAAAATCACCAAACATAAAGCAATCAGTGAGGCCCGATATAAAAAACAATCCCCACTGTCTCTCATCCACCTGACATAATCAGGACACAATTTGCCAAGCACTGAAGTGGTACCTGGAAGCCCTCGGGTTTTGCCTTTTAGACCAGAAAGCAAATGGTTTGGGACTGGTGGTGCGTTTCTGCTGGCAAAAGAGAACTTGCTAATTCTCAAGGAGAAAAATAAGACCATTAAACGGGATCACTATGCTCTTTGGACAAAGAATCATTACAAAGCACCATTTTGATGAGTGAAGTGTAAATAAATCAGGAACATGCGGCTTCAATTTCCTTCCAAATGCACAAGTTGTAGATTTAGGGAAAAATGCCCTATTAGACATGTGTGGAGCTGCCACACTTTGAAAGACACTGAGAGTCACTGAACCCAGATGGGCCCTGGCTTTGCTCCTCTCCATTGGAGTAGGATTTCTCCACCTCACTCCATTTCCTCTGTAAACTCTCTCTCCTTCCTTCTAAGTCCTAATCTAAACTCAACTTCAGATTCTCAAAACATACGATGAGAAAAATCCAGAGATCAGCAGTTTTTTCTTTTTTCCCGCTTCAATTTTGATGAAAAAGAAACAATTTCTTTGAGACTCAACTTGGAAAGCGTTTCCTGGCAAACCCATAGAATTCGCCCTATTGGTTTAAACTTGGAAAGTGTTGGGAGTCGTTAACACAGTGCAAATGAAGTGGGGAGGAAAAGGATGCTGAGGTCATCCCACTGCACTCCTCTCCCTCAACCCTCTTCCAACTCATTCACACAAGAAAGAATCCAACGGCAACAATCTAGATATGCCTTGTGCCCTTAAAAAAAGAGGCCTCCCGGGCTTCCGTGGTGGCGCAGTGGTTGGGAGTCCGCCTGCCGATGCAGGGGACACGGGTTCGTGCCCCGGTCCGGGAAGATCCCACATGCCGCGGAGCAGCTGGGCCCGTCAACCATGGCCGCTGAGCCTGCGCGTCCGGGGCCTGTGCTCCGCAACGGGAGAGACCACAACAGTGAGAGGCCCGCGTACCGCAAAAAAAAAAAAAAAAAAAAAGATGGCTCCCCAGGCTGTGTAGTTCATGGCCAAGTCTGGCTGAAGCCAGCAGTGAGGAGGCCAGTGCTGTTGCATGACCTTTACCTAGAGAAGGGGAAAGGGAGAAGTCGGACCAGGGCAAACCATCTCATTTGAAAGCCCAGAATGCCCAGCTGGGTGTGATTTAAGGCTCTTTTTGGCCCGTGAACCCCAACAAAGACAGTGGAATTTGTCAGAGGTGTGTTTTACAGGTTGCTTCAAGGAAGTTCTGCCACGGAGGCTATGGGAAGTTGGGCTCCTTGGACCCGAGACATGTGTCCCAGGAACGACACACACAGGGCTGCCTCATAACTCCTGCTGCACCTGGCAGTTTCTCCAGGAGACATTTTTCCACAACCTTAAATGATTCAAGTTGCAAAACTGGAGTTGTTCATTTTAATTTCCCAAGCACAAAACTCTAGCGGGAATAAACCTTCCCTCCTTAGAGCTACTGTTTCTACAGGAGTCAGGGGAGAGAGTGTAATTTCTGTCTCCAGATACGGGCATGGATACTGTTCACAGTGATGCCGGTTCCCAACCAAGAATATTTGACTGTAAGCTAGAAAGAGAGCCAGCATGCCCCGGCTTTCTGAGAAGCCACACAGCTACAGCAATAGCACCAGTTTCAGGGACCCCTCATCCCCCAGCGACCACACCTAGCTGTCTTATCGATACCTTCATCTCTAAAACAAAGGACAGTTACCTACTTTGAGAAACAGGGCTCCAACTCACTGTATGCCTACTCAGAACTCACTCAAACTTTACACCATGGGCATGAACACAGCATCTACCAAAATAGGACACAGTAAGAAGTCTTTGCAGGGGCTGTAGGAGCTAGAAATGTGAAAGGCTAAGGAAAGATGACAAAACTTTCAATTTTCTGTCAATGGCTCTTCAGAGTAGGGGCTGGACCATAAGATGCATCTCACCACCCCACCAAACTCTAAGGTTTTTCCCTAGGATTTTTGCTAAACAAAAAACGTTACAAACGCCATGGGAGATCACTGACCACAGAAGCAGCCCTCTCAGTTATTCATGCCCAGTGCTGCTTCCTGCAAAACCTGAGATAGGCCAGCTCGCCAAGGAATTAGCCAAGACATGAGGCAAATCCATTTCATTTAGTTCAACTTAAGCTTATACCGCGCAGAAGCTGGGTGTACAGAAATTAACATCTCTCAAAAAGCTCTCCTTCTAAGGACTCACCAGGCAGAGGAGATGGACAGGAACGCTGCTGGTGATACACAGCAGAGGAGACGCGGAGGAGACGCACAGAGATGATCTTCCATGGGGGGAAGTCAGAGTGAGTCTGCATCTGAACTGGAGCTAAAGGTTCTTAAATTATAGTGCCCATAAGGATCACCTGGGGAGCTTGTTAAGAATGAAAATAGGATGGGCTCCATAAGAATCACCTGGGGAGCTTGTTAAGCATGAAAATAGGATGGGCTCCATAAGGATCACCTGGGGAGCTTGTTAAGCATGAAAATAGGATGGGCTCCATAAGAATCGTGGGGAACTTGTTAAGCATGAAAATAGGATGGGCTCCATAAGGATCACCTGGGGAACTTAAGCATGAAAATGGATGTACCCTCCCCTGCCAAGATTTTTGTTTTAGCGAATTGATTTAGAGCCCAAACATCTGCATTTTAAAAGACAAACCGGGACCTGGGTTCTTCTGTGGGGGGGGCGGTCCTCAGAACCCACGCTGTTCCAAGGACTTCATTCACCTGTAAGTCTTGTCACGCGTGAGGCTGTAAACAGACCCAGAACGATGAGAAGGCTGGATCCACGCTCAGGTCCACGAGACTCAAAGTCTATTTCATAAATTTGCTTGGGGGTCTAGGAAGTTCAAAAAGAGTTTGTGGGAGTCCGGCGGGTGAGGGCTTGTAGAAGAAAGCATTGCCCTTGATCCTTATGGCATGTTTTTCGTAGACCCCAGGAGTAGTCCTAGACTCCCTGTCCCCTAACCTCTGACTGGGACTCCTTTACACCAAATATTCTGGTTTTAGGCTCCTTCCATGGAATTCACTCTCCTCTGGGTCATGGCAACAGGTGTCCACGGAAATGTTTAAAGAAGCAGCTGTCCAGGGTCATAAACTCTTGGCCCTCAAGGCCAAACCAGGCAGAAGTGATCTGCTGGATTGGACATGGTGTTTTGGTTTTATTTTGGGTTTAAATACCTTTAGACATTATATATATACATGTATTTTCTCAGCAGTTGTTCAGAGGCCTCACCTCTTCCTCTGGTCTTATACCCGAATGAATCCCATGTTCAGATAACTCCTGCCTGGTTCCTGTAGGCATTTGAGTTTGAGACCTCTAGGTGCCACCTCTTAAGTTTGAATCCGTTTACTGGATTAGCTCCAGTTTTCCAGTGGGGCCCTGAGGGAACAGGACTCAGCCTGAGAGAGCCTTAGTGTCAGAGAGAAAGGAAAATCCAGGAGGAGCTCTGCGGCTGGAAGCTCGGGACACAGGGCCAGCCTCACCGAAGGCCCGGATGCCAAAGCTCAGACGAGGGTGGCAGGGGGAAGCCTGGCTTCTCACGCTTCCCAATGAGTCCCCTCCACCTTCGAGATCCCAGCGGCCTACGGTAGCACCTCATCACCCGACGGCCCCCGCTCTGAGAATGCCGAGCAGACCCACAGTACCACGCACGGCTCTCAGTTGTTTTCCAAACCTTTGCTGACCAACCGAAGGGTTAGCCAACTCCTAGCCCTTTTTACCAGTGCAACTGACCCTGCCTGAAACTGCTTTCTCCCTCCAGTTCTGACTCTGCCTAATTCCTCCCTAATTACTTCAAGATCCCACTCAAACCCCCAACTTCTCCCCAAGCTTTCCCTGATCAATTTCACCAAAATGCACAGTCTCCACCTCCTCTCAACCGGTTACCTGCCCTACTGTTTAAAAGACTTACCCTCTTATGCCTTGGATCATTGTTTATATTTCTTATCTGCATAAATGTTGTCTTCTCAATCAGATCCTCAGCTCCTAGAGGGTGGGTAGTGTGACTAATTTTTTATTGCCTGTATTCCTTCCAGCACCTGCCACAGTACCTGCAATGTGTCATTCATTCACCAATTAGTTCATGATCACCAGCAGCATCAGGTAACAGCTGCACAGGATTCTCTTATAAAGCATCCCTAGCAACTGGAAGCTTCCAAGAAAGTTCAGTCAAATCAGTATGGGAACATGGTCTTTGCAATTTTCTGGCATCACGCTTCCTGGATTGCTTCACGTTTCAGAAAGAATGGGCAGCTTGCGTTCGCTCAGTTATTCAACAGAAAAGTTGCCTTTGATTCATGTATGTGCAGAAAAGAAAACGGTAAGCCAGTATGAAGAGCCTTCCTTTAATTAGGCTATAAAACAGAAAGTAACTCAATGGAAAGGCTCCTCATTAGCACCTGTCGTGGGTTGGATGGTGGCCCCCAAAAGATATGCCACCCAGAACCTGTGAATGTGACCCTACTTGGATAAAGAGTCTTACAGATGCAATTAAGCTAAGGCTCTCAAGATGAGATCATCCTGGATTATCCAGGTGGGCCCTAAATCCAGTGACAAGTGTCCTTATAAGAAGAGAAGAAGATGTAGAATCAGAGAGCACACACAGTGGAAGGCCATGTGAAGACGGAGGCAGAGACTGGAGGGATGCAGCCACAAGCCAAGGAATGCCGGGAGCCACCAGAAGCTGGAAGAGGCAAGGAAGGATTCTCCCCTACAGCCTTCACAGGGTGTGGCCCTATTGACACCTTGATTTCAAACTTCTAGCCTCCAGAACTGTGAGAGAATAAACTTGTGTTGTTTTGTGTATGTAATTTGTTACAGCAGCCCTAGGAAACGAATACAGCAACTAACAAGGATAGCAGATGGGGGCTGGGGGTGGAGGTGGAGGGGTGCCGGTGACAAGGGTGGGGAGGAATGCTTTTGGGCACCAGATTTCATAGGTACCTTCGGCATCCATCAAGAGAGAGGAAAGGGCCTTTTCACCATCCCAATTAATTCTGCCATTGTATATTTTTCTAGAAAAGCTTCCACAATGTCATCATCACCCCGGAGATGCTCACTATTCAGGCTTAAGCTAGGTACTTTCTCTTTGAACCTTCTTATCCAAGGTGGACTGGGGTAACATTCCAATAAGGTAGGACCAGGAAATCCTGAAATGAAGAGTCCTCAAAATAAATGACGTGCCTCCAAAGACCCAGGTCATTCATTCTTTTCTCTACTTATGGAGCATTTATTGAGCATCTACTGTGCTGGGCAAATTGGTTAGTCTGTCTAACTATAACAGAGGCACTGGTAATATCTAAACATGTGGGGGTCTCTATCTAAATCTGACCAGTCAAGCTTTTCTAGTCTGGGCTTTTTGGACTCTGTTTATAGAGTCCTCTTCATTTGCCCACTGACTCTGATTTGTACATAAGCCAACTCTTGCTATTTTTACCAGTCTGGTGAGTAAGGAGAACTACATTTTTGTAAGTTCTGCAAACACTGAGGCACACACAGCAGCACCTTTCACCTGATTGCTAGAAGCTGTTCACATCAGTCTGCAATCCTCTTTCAAAGCTTATTAACAAAAAAGAACCAGAAACATATCACTCTAAAGGTTGGAGACATGAGTCATTTCCCCTTACAAAATGGACATAGGTCATGGTGGAAAATGTCTTTCTTTTTTAGAGATGCATAATGAAATATTTAGAGGTAAAATGTTATGATGACTGCAATCTACTCCAAACCACTTCTGTAAAAAAAATAAAACAAATGAGGCAAAAGTGACAAAATGTTAATCATTAAATCTAGGTGACATGAATATGGGTGTTCACTGCAGCGTTCTTTCTGCTTTCCCGTGTATAAAAATTATCAAAAATAAAAACAAAATGGATGTAGAGGTTTTTTTTACCTATAGGGCTATCTTGCCCCTGTACTGATACTCTTTGTGTTTGCAGGTATGGAGACCGACTGTCTCAAAAAAGGATGCTATCTGCTCATAACTAGAAATGCCTGATAGAGACTGCACATCTGTGCATGCAGCCTCTGTTCTTTGGTTCTATTTATGGAAGGAAGAGAAGACACATCTATTGAGAAAAAGCAGAGTACCAAAAAAGAGAAAGCAGTGTTGGCACAGAAGCAGGGAAAAAAACGCCTTGTTGGGAAAGCACTGCATCAATAAGATGGTGGTTTTTTTGTTAAGTCACAGACAGCTAAGCACGCTGCTTTGAACTGCCGGCAGTGTGTTTTGTCCAAGTGCATCCAGTGCATGTGGAATTTATTCCTCTAAACCGACATACCAGCCAAGAAACGGACTCAGGTCCCACCCCCGACCATACCCAATACACAAACACAGGCAGGCACGGTGAGAGGGGGACTCACAGTTCTGAGTACAGGAAGTGTAGGTTGCCCACATTGTCAGTGTAGTTGGCAGGGCTGAGCCAAGGCAGGACCAGCAACAGAAGCGCCTTCATTTTCCGATTAGAGGGCAGCTTTTTCCCCAGTCACCTTCTGTCTGTCAGCTGCAGGGGCCCAGCCCAGCCCAGTCCCTTTAAACAACCCTTGCCATGTTCCCACAATCAGTAGATCATAGAGAATCAGACTTAGAGCCCTGAGCTGGAGCTGTGCTGCTAAATCATGGGCTCATAAGAGGTTTGTGTGCTCTGATTCTCAGATGGGGAGAAGTGAGAACGGAGGGACCCACCGTGGTTGGCGAGAGGGCTGAGGCTGAGAGCAGGCAGCAGGGAAAGGGACCTGGGAAAGGGACCTGCCCCTCCTACAGGATGCCGACTGGTTCTTGGGAAGCAGCTGGTACATCTACATCACTGGCTGGGAGCAGATGGGCGGGAAGCTAATCTGTGTTGGAAGAGGGCGTGAACATGGCATATTCAGAGCCCACCGTGTGAATAAGCAAATACTCAGAAGCTGTCCTCCAGCTTGTTGGAGGAAGACACTGGATGAAATCAGCATTTCTGGAACACAGCTTGGAGCTCTGAGCTCAATGTGAATCTTTGGATGCTGTGACACAGGAATGTTAAAGTGAACCAACTCCACTTATACACGTATATTTAGAATATGCATTTAGGGTATTTTACCTGGTGCTGTCCTGACTACACTGTCAGAGGCGAGAGAAGTGATGGTTTCCTTGTTAAGCTGCAAACTGTCCCTATGTCAGAATAGGCGCTGTCATTCTCTCTGAGACTAATAAAGAGCCTTGACAGACAGACATAAAGTTCTGTCCAAACAGTGTATATAGGCTCCTGATCTGTAAGAACAAGTCACTCCATTCATCCTGCATAACCCCTGAATAACTGAATTAGGCTCTGGTACTAGCTGTCGGATTCTGGGCATTTCACTGAAGCTCTGAGCTTCAGTCGTCTCCTCTTTGAAATGGAGCTAACAATGCCTTACCTACCTGGTTCTGTAGAGGCTGGGCCATAACATCTCTTCCAGCACTGAGATCTGTGATTCTAGACTGTACTGTCTATCTTAACACTAGGGCTACTTTGCACGCCTAAGCTCTGGAATGCCACAGAAGCCCCAGACTCCTCTCCTTCTAGCTCATATTATATTTACGAACATTAAAATTCATTTTGCTAACTGAAGGCCTAAACCTTAATAGAAATGGCTCAAAGGGATGAATGGATAAAGAAGATGTGGCACATATATACAATGGAATATTACTCAGCCATAAAAAGAAACGAAACTGAGTTAGTTGTAGTGAGGTGGATGGACCTAGAGTCTGTCATACAGAGTGAAGTACGTCAGAAAGAGAAAGACAAATACCGTATGCTAACACATATATATGGAATCTAAGAAAAAAGAAAATGTCATGAAGAACCTAGGGGTAAGACGGGCATAAAGACACAGACCTACTAGAGAATGGACTTGAGGATATGGGGAGGGGGAAGGGTAAGTTGTGACAAAGTGAGACAGTGGCATGGACATATATACACTACCAAACGTAAGATAGGTAGCTAATGGGAAGCAGCCGCATAGCACAGGGAGATCAGCTCGGTGCTTTGTGACCACCTAGAGGGGTGGGATAGGGAGGGTGGGAGGGAGGGAGACGCAAGAGGGAAGAGATATGGGAACATATATATATGTATAACTGAGTCACTTTGTTATAAAGCAGAAAGTAATGCACCATTGTAAAGCAGTTATAGTCCAATAAAGATTAAAAAAAAAAAAGAAATGGCTCAAAGGGATAGTTACATTAATGATAACCAAGCAATTACAGCAAACTCCACTTCACAGGAAGAAGACCAGACAAAAATCTCCGGGATGAGACCACGTGCAATAAACAGTGTAGTCAGAGGGAATTTGGCATCAGAGATCTGCATTCACCCAAGGCAGGGCTGAAAGAGTTAACTACGGTAGACCCTGAGAATGTACAGATTTAACTCCGACACTTTAGATCTGAAGATAAGCAACCTTGAGAAAGCATGGCATCTATTAATTTATAATTTTTTGAGGTCCTAATTTGAATTCCATTCTCTTTGTCTGGTATGCAAGAGTGAGCCAGATCCAGTGAAGAGCCGTAAAAAGGAAATTAGGTTTGGAATTTAGATGCTGTAGTCAAACAGGCTTGAATCTGAACCTTAGCTCTGCCACGAATGAGCTGTGTGACACTGGGCATGTTGCTTAACCTCTCTGAACTTCCATATCCTCCTCTGTAGAGGAAAGACAATGATAGTATGCTTAACTCACAGTGTTGTTACGAAGGTGGAATGAAATAATGCCTGTAAGAACAAAGGACTCGATGAGTGTTAGCTATTGTTATAAATGCTGTTATTAACAGCCACTAGTAATAGTGGATGAGCCTAGCTGGCAGCTAGCTCAGCATCTATTTTCAAGAGGCTTTGCTATTCTGGTCCTGACCTTTCTTTCCTCCTGCTCTATTAGGGATGTGGCATGTTACAGTCTTTTCCTGAATATAGAGTTTCAGAGCCCTGGGACATACTCTTCTTGAATGTCCAAGATCTACTGTATAGAGCATAACTCATAAACAATATCATATATAACACATACTGTGGGCTTCAGAGTGTACTGGATTGTATTTCTGATAACCTTGGTAAGGTCAGATTGCTTCTCCAAGTCTTTGTGAAAAAAGAAGGATGTCTGCCTTTCACCTCCTTGTATTTCCATAGGATAAGGTGCATTAATGGATATATGATGCAATATAAAAATGAAGGTATTGTTTTTTGTTGTTGCTTCTGTCGCTCTTGCAGAAACTGCTGGTCTCTTATCCAATATCTAATTTCCTCTTCTTCCTTTTTTTTTTTTTTTTGCGGTACGCGGGCATCTCACTACCCTGGCCTCTCCCGTTGCGGAGCACAGGCTCCGGACGCGCAGGCCCAACGGCCATGGCTCACGGGCCCAGCCGCTCCGCGGCATGTGGGATCCTCCCAGACCAGGGCACGAACCCGCGTCCCCTGCATTGGCAGGCGGACTCTCAACCACTGCGCCACCAGGGAAGCCCTGCTCTTCTTCCTTTGAACAGCACCCAGGTTTTGTTCGTGGTGGTGATGCACTTCGCCTCTCCTATAGATAGGCAGCCATGTAACATGATACTAGCCAATGAGGTATAAGAAGAAATGACTGGGTTAGGCATCCCAGAAAGCTCTTTAAAGGAGGGAGTCTCAGTTTGTACATTGCATTTTGCCCTTCCTGCCTGGTTCTTTCCGCATGGAACTTGGATGTGATGACAGATTTTGAACAGCCATCTTGCGGCCATGAGGTGACAAACTTGAGGATGAATGCTAATCGAAAATCAGGAGCCTGGATTCCTGACGGCATCATGGCAACATCATACTAGTTGTGGGCTTCCTAGCCCCTGACTTTGTGTTAAATGAGAACAAGAAAACTTTTACATAGTTAGAACAATATAACCTGAATTTTTTATTACCTGCCATCAGATGTAATCCTACCTAATACAATCTTTTGCAAATAAAATCCTACCTTCAAATGCTCATGGATTGCTGTGTAGCTTCCTTGCTAGTAAACAGTCCTAACCCTAATCAATGCACCCAGGCTCTGCCTGCCTGAGTCCTATTTATCCTTCAATGTCAGCTCAGACATCACCCATCACCAATCACCTCCTGTTTTCCTGTCTCTTTTCTCTTCACTAGACAGGGAATTCGTTGAGGGCAGGAGTTCTACTGGTCCTGTTCTCTATTGTATCCTCACCACAGTGCCTAGAATGCAGTAGATGCTCAATAAATATTTGTTGAATGAAAGAGAATCCAACTCAGTTAAAGAGACCATTTTTTGGACCTATCTTTCTTGATCAGAGGCAAATTAGCAAAAAAGGACTTCATACTTTATGAGAGTGATGGCAGAGATTGAGCATGTATATGGATGGATAATAAAATGTCCAGGAAGAAAGGAAAAAGGTAAGGAAGATTTCTGGAAATAAGTGCCCAGGAGCCTGTGGTTTCTTTAAAGCATTGCTTGGAGCATAATCTGATGGGCACTCAATGGTTCTCTCAGAAAGTAACGCAAAGGCATTGCCCCATCTCTTTTGTGCCCAGGAGAGCTAAAAGAGCAGACCTCAGCCAGGTAGGGCCAGGAGAAAATTGAGTTCACGGTTAGAAAGTCACATGAAGGATGTATGTCAAACACAGTTAGGGTGGAGATGTTGACCCAGGCTGAAATGGCCAACATGACTTGTCACCTGCCCACCTTTCCGTAGGGTAATACTCCCCAGACCTTCACTCTGGCAGTAAAATCTTCCCTGCCCTGTAGGCAGCTAGCTGAGCCTGTGTTTATGGAACACACTCCAGAAAAGGGCCCCTGATAGAAGAAAAGGTCAGGAGAGGTTCCAGGGTAGGCCTTTGGGGAAGAAAGTTCCAGGACATTGGGCTTAAAGTTAATCAAGAAAATAACCCTAGAGAACCTTCAGTCAGGTGTGCTAATGCCATCACGTTTTCATTCAGGGATGTTTTCAAAACACTGAACAATGAGCTCTTTATTCGTGCCAGTAAATGCTGAAGGAGGGTCAACTTCACTATCTCCCATTTTTATTATCTTCCATGAGACAGAAACTCAAGAGCAACGTGACTTGTCCCATGAAAAAATTCAATGTGTATGTGTTTTCAAATTCTCTCTTTTACCTTTCAAAGGTCATTTTCTCAGAGGCAGAAATCATGGCTTATATAGATTTTTCTTTCATTCTGGGCCTGGCCTGTTGTGGATCCTTGATAAATATTATATATGCAGATGATGATATTGCATAAAGCTGTAGCCTTGAGGCTAAGATAACTCCCACTCAGGATCAAGGAAGGAAAAGCTTCGCCTCCACGTGCCCTCTCACTGCTGGTCTGGGTCAAGAGAGATGCATTGAATTGACCCTCTACTGTGCCCTCACCATGTCCACTGCCAACGTCCCTTGGTTGGGGAGGCTGCCATTTGACTCAACAAGCCCATCGCCCTCGTGGGCATTCTTTAGAGTAGACCCATGTGACAGGAGTCTGCTAGCATCTAAGAGGGCAGAAGTCAACAGAATTATCCAGAAAATTCCAAACATTAGCTCACACGCTCAGATCTACTTCCACAGAAGAACCCTCTAGTCGGAAGTCAGACATAGTTGTCCACATCATTGCTGGTCCAGCTAGGCATGCACACTCACAGTTGGTCCTACACGTTTGACTTCAGGATTTACATTCAACCCAGGGTCTGAAGTAGTAGGATAACAATGTTTACAAATGCCATGAATTCTGCAGAAAAACAGCCAGCATCCCTGGCTCAAGTCTACTGTTATTATTAGCGTGATCCTATGGACAGGCCATGAACAGAGACCTTGGGAAAACAGTTCTCGAACACATGTTCTTTTCTAAAGGGACAATGGAAACATTCTAAATGTGATTCATTTCTGCAAGAGCTTAGTATCCAAGGAGCCAACTGACATAAATACCCATTGTACAGGTGGAGAAACCTACATGCGGAGTTTCTCATGAAGCCCTGAACTGTTAGCTCTCTAGGACCCCCTGGAAGGGCGTGTGTGGGTCCACATCGGTCTCCCGGTGGTTCTCAGCCAGAATTACAGTGAAGTTCTCCATTCTAGGTCGATTCTCAGCCTGCCTAGTTTATATTCATCAAAGCGCCATCAGCCAAAGAATTTTTTTTTTTTTTTTTTAGCTGCACCGCATTGCATGCGGGATCTTAATTCTCTGATCGGGGATCAAACCCATGTCCCCTTCAGTGGAAGCCCAGAGTCTTAACCACCGGACCACCAGGGAAGTCCGAAAGAATATTTTTTTTAACTCATTACATTTTAAATACTGAAACCAAGAATGCAAAAATGATAAATAAATCTGTCTTCTAGTACAAACATATGACCACACTCACACACAAGCAGCCACCAGCCTGGAGGCGTCATACAGGAACGTAAGGCAAACACTTGCCTTCTGGTAACCTCTGAGTTTTCCTAGTTTAAGGGACTCCAGAGGTAACTAAGTAACTACTTAATTACTTTTGTATTAAGTAACTACTTAATCTAACCTCTCTTCTAAGGGGAGGAAGAGGTAGTCTACCCACCCAGTCACAGGCCCAAGGCCCAAGAGGGAGGAAGAGGTAGTCTACCCGCCCAGTCACAGGCCCAAGGCCCAAGAGGGCTCTAGAGTCAGGCTCTGGATTAGTTCCAAATTCTGAATCCTGGCTAATGCTCAGGAAGCCTGAGGGAAGGAAGTGTATATTAAGCATTTGATGACTAACAAATATAACATATATATATTTGCAGTACATGGCCCTCTCACTGGTGTGTGTGGCCTCTCCCGTTGCGGAGCACAGGCTCCGGATGCGCAGGCTCAGCGGCCATGGCTCACGGGCCCAGCCGCTCCGTGGCACGTGGGATCTTCCCGGACCGGGGCACGAACCCACGTCCCCTGCATCGGCAGGCGGACTCTCAACCACTGCGTCACCAGGGAAGCCCAAATATAACATATTTTTGGAAATGTTGGTTTCAACCTACTTAGGAAGCCCAAGTGTGGAGAGACTCACAGCAAGCATGGGGCCCAACAGCTCCCCCATGAGAGTTTCCTCATCGTCGAGGGTGCTGAGGGGGCCTGTGAAGGACTCTGAGGCCGCAGCTCAGAGAGATGATTTCAACTAGCTTTGGGTTCTTTCCTCACTGTTGTCTTTCACATGTGCATCTCGTTATCAGCTGAGTGTTCAGCAGGTCTTTTCCCCAGGCTTCCTTGAGGTGTGTGGGTCACACGGCCTGCGTGGGCAGGGGAACAAAATTCCCACTCTGGGCAGCTGAGGTGCACTTGTGTCATCTCTCTTCTGCACCCCAGAGCACACCCCGCCTCCCACCTCTTCCCAGCCCTTCCCCTGCACCACTTCTGCTCCGGCCTTGCTCCCAGATCCAGGTGCTATCTTATCCCAATTTTTAGGGATATTCTTGGCCCGAAATCAGTTCTTGATCAGGGGCTGAGGAAGGACTGCTGTGTTTCCACTTTCTCTCCAGAGAGTGCTCCTATTTCTTTCCTTGTCTCTCTCTTCTCTACCCTTCCCCCTGCAAAACTCCAGCAGTGGGCAGAATAATGACCACCATCCCCCCCAAAAGATGTCCACCTACTCATCCTCAGAACATGTGAATATGTTACCTCACATGGCAAAAGGGATTTGCAGATGTGACTAAGTTAAATCTTTTTTTTTTTTTTTAGCGGTACGCGGGCCTCTCACTACTGTGGCCTCTCCCGCTGCAGAGCACAGGCTCCAGACGCGCAGGCTCAGCGGCCATGGCTCACGGGTCCAGCCGCTCCGCGGCATGTGGGATCTTCCCGGACCAGGACACGAACCTGTGTCCCCTGCAACGGCAGGCGGACTCTCAACCACTGAGCCACCAGGGAAGCCCTAAGTTAAATCTTGAGATGAGGAAAGGAGCCTGAATTATCCAGGTGGATTCCCTGACTGGATCCCAGTGTCCTTATACAAGAAAGGCAGGAGGATTAGAGTCATAGAAAGAGATGTGGTGATGGGAGGAGAGGAGAGAGACAGAGAGAAAGAAGGGAAAGGTGGGAGAAGAGAGAGAGAGATTTTACGCTGTTGGCTTTGAAGATGGAGAAAGAGGCCACAGGCCAAGGAACGCAGGTGGCCTCTGGAAGCTGGAGGCCGTAAGGAAAGGGATTCTCCTCTAGAGCCAAAAGGAACTAACCTCCCAACACCTTGATGTTAGTGAGACCCGCGTTGGACTTTGAATCCTCAGAACTGGAAGATAACACACTTGCAGCGTTTTAAGCCACTAAGTTTGTGACCATTTGTTAGAACAGCAATAGGAAACGAATACACCTCCCAAAACAAATATATAGACGGCAAACATCGGGAACACAGGAACGTGGGAGGGAGGTCTACCAGAGCCTTTCTCTTCCTCATCTCCTCACTTCCCCTACCCAGTGTGACCTCAGTCTTGGCTCTGGTCCCCCATCAGCATCTGTCTGCATCTAACCTCTGACCCCAGACCAACTCCCCCTCCAGACAATGCCTCTCCTACCTGGGTAAAACTTGCAGCAAAAGTCACACATAGACTCCCTTACCCCTTCTCCTCTGGCCACACTTCCTTCCGGGCAATCAGAGAAGAGCCACATCCTAGTTTACACACCAACAATCACAGAGGGTCAGAGGCAGCCCAGAAACCTGAGATAGATGCATGTGGTGCAACATCTTAGGGGAGAAGAGTGAATGCACTGACGTAATTATACGGAAAACATGTGTGAAGCATTACACCCAGGCCATTGCTTTGGATGCAAACTTCCATGTTAGAGATTCTGCATGTGCCCAAAGACAGACTCAGATTCATGACTTAAGGAATGTGACCTTTAAAAAAAACACCTGCACCTGCCTCTTGCCCTTGTTACAACAGGAACCAAGATAAATACCAGCTTCCAAATTTCCTCTTACAAAATAACTGTGGTATTATTGTTCACGCTTTATTAAGCACCTTAAACGCTCTAAGAGAGTAACTCCTATACCCAAGACCCAGGGGTGCCCCTGGGCCGTCCACACGAGGAACATTCAGGACCATGACAATGTGAGTGGACGAAGTAAGAGGCGGACAGGTGGAGTGGGTGATGTTGGCCACCAGCAGGAGCGGTCAGACCAGTGTTCTACCACCAGTGTGTGTACCTTGGCTGAAAAATTTGCAGAACAAATCGCTTGAAGGACAAAAGGTTTCTAAATTTCTCCTTTTAAAAACTTAGTTGAAAATACCTCACATCCCCTCAAAGGAGAGTTGGATGTTGCCAATTCTCATACAGAGAAAATTCTAATAATCATGGGCCAAAGTGGGAGACATTTTTTCCTTACATAAAAAGATAAGCAGGGCTTCCCTGGGGGCGCAGTGGTTGAGAGTCTGCCTGCCAATGCAGGGGATGCGGGTTCGTGCCCCGGTCCGGGAAGATCCCACGTGCCGTGGAGCGGCTAGGCCCATGAGCCATGGTTGCTGAGCCTGTGCGTCCGGAGCCTGTGCTCCGTAACGGGAGAGGCCACAACGGTGAAAGGCCCGCGTACTGCAAAAAAAAAGATAAGCAGACTTACCTGGTGGTGCAGTGGTTAAGAATCCGCCTGCCAATGCAGGGGCCATGGGTTTGAGCCCTGGTCCAGGAGCATCCCACATGCCATGGAGCAACTATGCCCGTGCACCACAACTACTGAGCCTGGGGTCTAGAGCCCACGAGCCACAACTACTGACCCACGTGCCACAACTACTGAAGTCCACATGCCTACAGCCCATGTTCCAAAGCAAGAGAAGCCACTAAAATAAGAAGCCTGCGCACCGCAACGAAGAGTGCCTCCACTCAGGGCAGACAGCAGAAGGAAGAAGAACTACAATCCAGCAGCCTATGGAACAAAAACCACATTCACAGAAAGATAGACAAGATGAAAAGGCAGAGGGGTATGTACCAGATGAAGGAACAAGATAAAACCCCAGAAAAAAACCTAAATGAAGTGGAGATAGGAAACCTTCCAGAAAAAGAATTGAGAATAACGATAGTGAAGATGATCCAGGACTTTGGGAAAAAAATGGCGGCAAAGATTGAGAAGATGCAAGAAATGTTTAACAAAGACCTAGAAGAATGAAAGAACAAACAAACAGAGATGAACAACACAATAACTGAAATGAAAAATACACTAGAAGTAATCAATAGCAGAATAACTGAGGCAGAAGAATGGATAAGTGACCTGGAAGACAGAATGGTGGAATTCACTGCTGCGGCACAGAATAAAGAAAAAAGAATGAAAAGAAATGAAGACAGCCTAAAAGACCTCTGGGACAACATTAAACACAACAATATTTGCATTATAGGAGTCCCAGAAGGAGAATAGACAGAGAAAGGACCAGAGAAAATATTTGAAGAGATAATACTTGAAAAGTTCCCTAACATGGCAAAGGAAATAGCCACTCAAGTCCAGGAAGTGCAGAGTCCCATACAGGATAAATCCAAGGAGAAACACACCGAGACACATAGTAATCAAACTGGCAAAAATTAAAGACAAAGAAAAATTATTGAAAGCAGCAAGGGAAAAAAGACAAATAACATACATGGGAACTCCCATAAGGTTAACGGCTGATTTCTCAGCAGAACCTCTACAAGCCAGAAGGGAGTGGCATGATATACTTAAAGAGATGAAAGGGAAGAACCTACAACCAAGATTACTCTACCCGGCAAGGATCTCATTCAGATTCGATGGAGAAATCAAAAGCTTTACAGACAAGCAAAAGCTAAGAGAATTCAGCAACACCAAACCAGCTCTACAACAAATGCTAAAGGAACTTCTCGAAGTGGGAAACACAAGAGAAGAAAAGGACCTACAAAAACAAACCCAAAACAATTAAGAAAAGGGTAATAGGAACATATATATCGATACTTACCTTAAATGTGAATGGATTAAATGCTCCAAACAAACAACAGAGGCTCGCTGAATGGATACAAAAACAAGACCCATATATATGCTGTCTACAAGAGACGCACTTCAGACCTATGGACACATTCAGACTGAAAGTGAGGGGATGGAAAAAGATATTCCATGCAAATGGTAATCAAAAGAAAGCTGGAGAAGCAATACTCATATCAGATAAAATAGACTTTAAAATAAAGAATGTTACAAGAGACAAAGAAAGACACTACATAATGATCAAGGGATCAACCCAAGAAGGAGATATAACAATTATAAATATATATGCACCCAACATAGGAGCACCTCAATACATAAGGCAACTGCTAACAGCTATAAAAGAGGAAATGGACAGTAACACAATACTACTGGGGGACTTTCACAGCTCACTTACACCAATGGACAGATCATCCAAACAGAAAATTAATAAGGAAAGACAAGCTTTAAATGACACAATAGACCAGATAGATTTAATTGATATTTATAGGACATTCCATCCAAAAACAGCAGATTATACTTTCTTCTCAAGTGTGCACGGAACATTCTCGAGGATAGATCACATCTTGGGTCACAAGTCAAGCCTCGGTAAACTTAAGAAAATTGAAATCATGTCAAGCATCTTTTCTGACCACAACGCTATGAGATTAGAAATCAATTACAGGGGAAAAAACGTAAAAAACACAAACACATGGAGGCTAAACAATGTTACTAAATAACCAAGAGATCACTTAAGAAATCAAAGAGGAAATAAAAAAATACCTAGAGACAAATGATAATGAAAAGATGACAATCCAAAACCTATGGGATACAGCAAAAGCAGTTCTAAGAGGGAAGCTTACAGCTATACAATCCTACCTCAAGAAACAAGAAAAATCTCAAATAAACAATCTAACCTTACACCTAAAGGAACTAGAGAAAGAACAAACAAAACCTAAAGTTAGCAGAAGGAAAGAAATCATAAAGATCAGAGCAGAAATAAATGAAATAGAAACAAAGAAAACAATAGCAAAGTCAATAAAACTAAAAGCTGGTTCTTTGAGAAAAACCATTAGCCCGACTCATCAAGAAAAAGAGGGAAAGGACTCAAATCAATAAAATTAGAAATGAAAAAGGAGAAGTTTCAACAGACACAGTAGAAATACAAAGCATCCTAAGAGACTACTAGAAGCAACTCTAGGACAACCTGGAAGAAATGGGCAAATTCTTTGAAGGGTATAACTTTCCAAGACTGAACCAAGAAGAAATAGAAAATATGAACAGACCAAACACAAGTAATGAAATTGAAAGTGTGATTAAAAATCTTCCAACAAACAAAAGTCCAGGACCAGATAGCTTCACAGGTGAAGTCTATCAAACGTTTAGAGGAGAGCTAACACCCATCCTTCTCAAACTCTTCCAAAAGATTGCAGAGGAAGGAACACTCCCAAACTAATTCTATGAGGTACCAAAACCAGACAAAGGTACTACAAAAAAAGAAAATTACAGAGCAAAATCACTGATACTATAGATGCAAAAATCCTCAACAAAATACTAGCAAACAGAATCCAACAACGCATTAAAATGATCATACACCATGATCAAGTGGGATTTATCCCAGGGATGCAAGGATTCTTCAATATACGCAAATCAATCAATGTGATACACCACAGTAACAAATTGAAAAATAAAAACCATATGTTCAACTCAATAGATGCAGAAAACCTTTTGACAAAATTCAACACCCATTTCTGATAAAAACTCTCCAGAAAGTGGGCATAGAGGGACCCTACCTCAACATAATAAAGGCCGTATACGACAAACCCACAGCAAACATCATTCTCAATGGTGAAAACCTGAAAGCATTTCCTCTAAGATCAGGAACAAGACAAGGATGTCCACTCTTGCCACTATTGTTCAACATAGTTTTGGAAGTCCTAGCCACAGCAATCAGAGAAGAAAAAGAAATAAAAGGAATACACATTGGAAAAGAAGAAGTAAAACTGTCACTGTTTGCAGATGACATGATACTATACATAGAGAATCCTAAAGATGCCACCAGAAAACTACTAGAGTTATTTGCTAAAGTTGCAGGATACAAACTTAATGCACAGAAATCTCTTGCATTCCTATACACTAATGACGAAAATTCTGAAAGAGAAATTAAGGAAACATTCCCATTTACCACTGCAACAAAAAGAATAAAATACCTAGGAATAAACCTACCTAGGGAGACAAAAGACCTATATGCAGAAAACTATAAGACACTGTTGAAAGAAATTAAAGATGATACCAACAGATGGAGAGATATAGTATGTTCTTGGATTGGAAGAATCAATATTGTGAAAATGACTATACTACCCAAAGCAATCTACAGATTCAATGCAATCCCTATCATATAACCAAAGGCATTTTTTACAGAACTAGAATAAAAAATCTTTAAATTTGTATGGAGACACAAAAGACCCCGAACAGCCAAAGCAGTATTGAGGGAAGAAAACGGAGCTGGAGGAATCAGACTCCCTGACTTCAGACTATACTACAAAGCCAGAGTAATCAAGACAATATGGTACCAGCACAAAAACAGAAATACAGATCAATGGAACAGGATGGAAAGCCTAGAGATAAACCCACACACATATGGTCAACTAATCTATGACAAAGGAGGCAAGGATATACAATGGAGAAAAGACAGTCTCTTCAATAAGTGGTGCTGGGAAAACTGGACAACTACATATAAAAGAAAGAAATTAGAACACTCCCTAACACCATACACAAAAATAAACTCAAAATGGATTAGAGACCTAAATGTAAGACGGGACACTATAAAACTCTTAGAGGAAGACATAGGAAGAACACCCTTTGACATAAACCAAAGCAAGCTCTATGTTGATCCACCTCCTAGAGTAATGGAAATAAGAACAAAAATAAACAAATGGGACCTAATGAAACTTCAAAGCTTTTGCACAGCAAAGGAAACCATAAACAAGACCAAAAAACAACCCTCAGAATGGGAGAAAATATTTGCAAATGAATCAATGGACATAGGATTAATCTCCAAAATATATAAACAGCTCATGCAGCTCAATATTAAAAAAAACAAACCACCCAATCCAAAAATGGGCAGAAGACCTAAATAGACATTTCTCCAAAGAAGACATACAGAAGGCCAAGAGGTACATGAAAAGCTGTTCAACATCACTAATTATTAAGGAAATGCAAATCAAAGCTACATGAGGTATCACCTCACACCAGTTAGAATGGGCATCATCAGAAAAATCTACAAACAACAAATGCTAGAGAGGGTGTGGAGAAAAGGGAACCCTCTTGCACTGTTGGTGGGAATGTAAATTGATACAGCCACTATGGAGAACAGTATGGAGGTTCCTTAAAAAAACTAAAAATAGAATTACCATATGACCCAGCAATCCCACTACTGGACATATACCCAGAGAAAACCATAATTCAAAAAGACACATGCACCCCAGTGTTCATTGCAGCACTATTTACAATAGCCAGGTCATGGAAGCAACCTAAATGCCCCTCGACAGATGTATGGATAAAGAAGAGGTGGTACATATATACAATGGAATATTACTCAGCCACAAAAAGGAACGAAATTGGGTCATTTGTAGAGACGTGGATGGATCTAGAGACTGTCATACAGAGTGAAGTAAGTCAGAAAGAGAAAAACAAATATCGCATATTAATGCATATATGTGGAATCTAGGAAAATGGTACAGATGAACCCGTTTGCAGGGCAGAAATTGAGACACAGATGTAGAGAACAAATGTATGGAAACCAAGGTGGGGGGGGGAAAGCAGCAGGGGTGGTGGTGGTGGTGGTGAGATGAATTGGGAGATTGGGATTGACATGTATACCCTGATGTGTATAAAATGGATGACTAATAAGAACCTGCTGTATAAAAAAATAAATAAAAGAAAATTGTAAAAAAAGAGTAGCCCCTGCTCACCACAACCAGAGAAAGCCCACACGCAGCAATGAAGACCCAGCACAGCCAATAAATAAATAATATAAATAAATTTAACAACAACAGAAAAGGTAAGCAATGCCCTCCAGGAAATCTTTTTGGGGATCAGGAGCCTCAGAGAAAGCTGCCCATCAGATTTTCCAGTATCTTTCACTTTTCAAATGGACACAAATGAACTAAGCCAATCACAAAAGTACAGGCATTGAATGATGCTTCTTATATGAGGTTCCTAGAGCAGTCAAATTCATGCAGACAGAAACTATTGTAGAATGGCGATCGCTAGCGGCTGGAGAGGAGGGAATGGGAGTTTTTTGTTTGTTTGTTTGTTTGTTTTAATGGGTATGAAGTTTTCGTTCTAGAGGATGAAAAAAGTTCTGGAGATGGATGGATGGTAGTGGTGGATGCACGACTATATGAATACACTTAATGCCACTGAACTGTATACTGAAAATGGTAAATTTTATGTGATGTATATTTTAACAAAAAACCCCAGTCCTATAAACACACACGCGCAACTCACACCCCACAACTCTACCACATACTGTTTCCTCACCCTGAACCACAGCCATTAATACCTAAGACCTTTCTTATTTTGAATGACTCCTTCCATTGGTTGCAAAGCAGAAGGCAGAGAAACAAGCATCTCGGGAAGCAGCCGGGCCCGGGAACACCCCACCCTTCCAGCGGCCGCCCTGAGGGCGGGGCTTCACTGGATTGGCCGAGGAGAAGCCCCTCCCTACCTCATTTGAAAGTGATGGTCAAGGTCGCAGCGCTGCAGGACCTGCGCGCAGTGCTCTGTGAACGGGCAGGTCACCAGCAGCTTGTTGAGGAGCTTGTTGACCAGGATGCTCGATTTCTTGCAGTGCTGCAGGATCACAGGCTTGCGATCCACAGGGCAGAAGTCCTTTTCCACCAGGAAGTTGGTGAGGCAGGGTGTGCAGTAGGTGTGTCCGCAGGGAGTGTCCAGAGGGTCCAGCAGAGCTTGCAGGCAGATGTGGCAAATGAGGTCATCGTCCACTTCTTCCGTGTAGGTGTAGAAGTGGTTTTCCTCAGGGGCGTGGGCTTGGCCGCACACCACACACGGGGGGGCAGGGATGGCATCTGGGTCCTCAGCAGGGTCCAGCTGGTTCATGGTTGACTGGGAGGGGGCAGGGCAGTGTGACAGGAAACCGACCCAGGAAAACGATGTATCCTCCGGAGAGAATCAAGATCTTCTAGGAGCCATCCACAAACCTAAAAGAGAACAAGACTGCTTATCTTGGTTATGGATGGAAGGCAGTGCTGCCAGGGGACAGAGCTGGGCCATGACTCAGAAGGCCAGGGCTGAGTGCCCACTCAGGTGACTGACATGACCTGGGGCCAGCAGCCTTGCCTCCTTATGCCTCAGTTTAACCACCTATCCCAGCAGGAATAATATTTCCCTTTAATGTCCTCATGTTGGTGTCGTGAAAATTATTGGGGTAAGATCTGGGAAATGCCCAGAAATACACCCTATGAAATGTAATTTGTTAACAAAATAGCCCAGTGATTTATAAAACTCTCTGTCAGAGCAGGACAAGAAGAAAACCAGTTAACGCTGATGGCTTTCTCGTATCTGTCTTCCTTACCGTTCTCCAAAACTCAGAAAATATAGGACCTCAGAGTCTTCAGCTAAATCATCTGAGAAGAAATGAGAGCTCTTTGGGCAGTTGTATTTTTACGATGACGAAAGCATTGCTTTCTTCTGTATGCGTCTCATTTACTCAGTCAGGTAGTGGTAAAGTGGGTCCTGGAGCCACACTGCCTGGGCCAATCCCACCACCACTGTGCGCCAATGATTTAAGCCTCTGTTTCCATGTCTGTAAAGTGGGGACAGACTACCTCAGAGGGTTGTTGTGAGGATTAAATGAGATATGAGGCATAAAGGTCTTAGAATTATGCCTGGAATATAGTAAGTGTCCAATAAATATGAACTATTCTTACATGTATTTGTTACTGAAGTCCTTCTGTCTCCAGTCTAGCTCAGTTGGCCTGGAAACTGAAAGCTATAGTTCCTCTAAGGGGTCTTTTTGCTTTGTTCTCATAGTTGTCTTTCATTCAATTATATATATATTTTTTCAAACTAGCAGAATACTATCACACTATGTATTTTCCTTTAGTATCAGAGTTTAAAATGGAGTTTTCAACATGCCTGATTAACATCTAGGAAGTCTCCTGATCAGTCAATAAACATATTTTTTGGCCTTCAGTCATTTTTGTTAATGAGCTGCAGTAATGTGAGATGAATAGCAATGATAATCATAAACATCTCTGTTTTCAAAAAACATTTTTTGAGCGCCAACCTTGAGCTAGGTAATGAGTTGCCTATGGGGGAGACTTTCAAGAGAGCTTTAAAGGACCTGCCTGCCCTCATGGAGTTCCCAGTCCGGAGGAGGTGGACATGAACACAGTAATGAGAAGCCTGGGTAAGCAGTGCAAACAGAGGTCAGCGCTAGGGGACTCTGGGTCAACGCTCATGACGACAAAGAATCCTGCAATACCCCAGCCCCCAACTCAACTTTCTTCTTTTCTGCAAGTAAATAAAATAACTTTAAGCTTTCCACAGGAACATAAGGACACATGAATAACCTAACAGGAAACTAGCCACGTTTGGAAACAGCACAGCAGTCATTAACTGCCTTGCAGTTTTTTTTTTTCTTTTCAAATAAAGTCCGAGGTTGTTTTGTACAAACATAGCCTTATCTCAAAAAGAAAATACATTGACTTCAACCTTTCACTGAGTCAGCTTCGTGTTTACATTTCTGTACTGCAGTAATATGGCTTGAAGAACGCTCTGGTCAAGAGGTAGAAGTAAAGTACCCTGAATGTGAAACCTTTAGAAATCATAGCATTTTATTTAGCATCAAAAGAGACCACAGGCAGCTAAGGTAGAGGGTGCAGGAGGGGGTGAAGTTGTTTCTAGTCAAATTTCATGGAAACCTACACAGCTGCTCTTTGTCGTCAAGGCTGATAGAAGGTACTGGAACCACACAGGAAATGCTTTAAGTGGCATGAAAAACGGTTGAAAAATAAACATGAAAATGGAAATGGCCACCCAAAGGTTATCATCTGCTATAGGAAAAGATGTTCACATATTTTGAACTAAAGCTCTAGATATTTAGACCTGGAAGAGTTGGGTCACATACTCCCACGTGTTCTTTCTTGTTGTGCAGTACTGGAGACTGCTAGGAATGCAGGTGATAGCTCTGGTTGGACAGGTGGAAAAACAACGTCACATTTCTAGGCCATTCCCTTGTTGGTGAAAAGGTGGAGTTGGACCAGAGTTTTGGTTTTCACTCTGCTCTGGAAGGGGTGTCAGTTGCCTCAGGGTCTTCCAGGGAAGGGAAGGGGGATGGTGGGCTGTGTCCACTTTTCCACTCCACCCAGACCCAGCTCCACTTTTATTTCACACGTTAGATTCCTCATAATATTTGGTTCAAAGCACCGTGGCTTAAGTTAAAAAAAAAAAAAAAGGCAAACCATCAGACTAGATACTATGAAATCCCTTTCAGAAATAGCGTTCTATGTATCTGTTCTAATAAAGTGGAGGTGTTTTATTTTGGGGTGGTTGGCTTTTGGGAAAATCTTTTTTTTTTCTTTATAACAGCTTTTTGAGTATGCCAGGCACCATGTGCCAAGCACTATGCTGGGGCCTTATATATATTATGTTATTTAATCCTTACAAATCCCCAGGGATTTTGTTTTGTTTTTAATTTAACAGATGAGGAAACTGAGGTGCAGTAGGTAAGTAACTTGTCAGCTGCACAAAAAAAGAAACAAACCAGCAAGGGCTCCTGACTCCTTACTGCTCTTCACCATTTTGCCACTTTTCTCCCAGCATCTTTTTTTTGATTATGACCAGTGAGAATCCCAAAATGTAACTCACTAAATAAAAGAACCCCAGGAAATTAGAAGGTGAAAAATCTCTTTAGGCCACATCGCAGATGGGTTTTCCCAAGATCTCTGAATAAAAAGATTCTTTGACTTTACTGAGTGTTAAAATGCCTGACACAGGATGAGTGAATTGGGGCGAGCAAAAACGGCAGGTTTTAGCTCCAACGCTAATTTGTTTTTGTTTGCTTTCTTTTTTATCTGAGACCAATTTGAAGTCCCTAGCAATCGGCCCTATGAGAAAACCAGATTCTTCACATAATATTCATGTAAACACTGCTGTATATATTTTTCAACTTCGCTTTAGACCAAATAAAGCCTATATGAATAGACACAGATTAAAAGAGCACCGGCTGACAAACAGTTTGGGCTCTAAAGAAAGAACTAGGTAGACTTTAAAAAAATATGATTCATATAATTTACCTGACGTTTCTTACTTCCAGTTTACATCTTATAAGCATGGATGATGTATCATGTTTTGAGACATATATGTGCCTTGCTGATGAACTGAGAGGAAATTATCAAAAATCATTAAGGCTTAAAAGGTAAACTCTTTTCTCCCCTAAAAGTGAGCGAGAGGGCCTATCCATTCGCATCAGTCAGTGTGTCAGCTGTCAGCACCCTGATCCTGGCTGGGGTAAGGCACGGGAGCCGCAGGGTGGCTTTTTTGCAGTTTGGAGTGAAAAAGAGCAGGAAGTAGATTGCCTCCTTGGGTGTGTGGTTTGGGGTGGAACTCTTATTCTGCCTTGATACAATGCTCTTGTGACTCAGGAACCATTTTTTCCTCCTTCTCCTCTTATGTGGGGGTGGAAGAGACACCCGAGGGGACTTTTTACAGAGATGTGTAGTCCACCAATGGCACGCCAGGAAGTACCAGGGAAAATAACAAAATCTCCATTTCTGTTTGTCCTTAATCCCTGCTTCCTTTCCCACTGGTTTATCTTGCCTGAAATCTGTCCAGAACTTTTCCTACCTAACTTTCAAATTCTAAACGTTTGCGGCTTGTCAACAAAGATACATTTCATAGCAAACGTGAATCAGCACCGTCCTCGGCCAAGAGGGTCGTTAGAGGTCATAGGTGCACTGTCGCCTGTGCTGGAAAATTCAATAGACTGAAGACTTAATATCCTTAAGAACAGGCTTCAGGAGGGAGATGAAGAGGTATAAACTTCCAGCTACAAAATGAAGGCGTCAGGGGGTGAAATAATATAATCAATAATAACGTGTAGGATCTTCATATGGTGACATATCCTAACTAGATTATCGTGGTGAACATCTTGTAATGTCTAGAAATATCAAGTCACTATGCAGTGTACCAGGAACTAACATGGTGCTGTAGGTCAATCATACTTCAACAAACAAACTCAGAGAAAAAGAGATCAGATCTATGGTTACCAGAGTCGGGGGAAGGGGGGTGGGTCAAGGTGGTCAAAAGATACCAATTTCCAGTTATAGGATAAATAAGCACTAGGGATGTAATGTACAACGTGATTAATAAAGTCAACACTGCCATACGTTATATATTAAAGAGAGTAAATCCTAAGAATTCTCATCACAAGGAAAACAGTTTTTTCCTTTATTTTATATCTATATGAGATGATGAATGTTCACTAAACTTACTGTGGTAATCATTTCATGATGTATGTATGTCAAATTATAATGCTGTATACTTTATACAGTACTGTATGTCAATTATATCTCAATAAAACTGGATGATAAAAAAGCACACACACAAAGGAACAGCCTTTGGGATATAGCCTATCTGGAAGTAGAAAAAAATTTGTATGAGATAACCTATCAGAACAATGGGGTCCCTGGTGGCTATTGTCCCACTAAGGTTCCTTTAAATGCACACTGCCTTTATAGAAAATGGTTATCTGATGTAGTCAGAATAATCCATGTACTCCACTTTGGAAAGGTGCTATAAACATGTCATCTGGCATGCTGCACTCACAATTTCACATTTTCCTTCTACTGAAAGGTCAAGACATGACTCTAAAGCATCTCTTGAATAGTTACATGAGTCACATGCGCTATTCAAACAATAGTAATGGGACCTCATAATATTAAAAAGAATGTATCCTCGTAGTCAAATGGCAGCGTGTCTCGCATTGGTACTTTACCCTTGACAAACACGGATCATGGTAGCCAGAAACTTTTTGGGTTGAAAGGGAGCCTCGAGAGATGGTCCTTAGATGAAATAGGCCTTTATTACTTTATAAAACAGATCATTCTTCCTTTGGATACCTCTAATCTCCTAGGGAGGGAAAGTCCATATATTGACCAAAAATTTGCCTCCCTGGAACTCACCCACCCCCTCATGGGTGCCATTTAGAATATGTCTAATTCCTTAAATCCCTCAATTATATGAAGACAGCCCCCAAGCCCTCCCCTAGGTTCAGTAGCCTTAGGTGCATCTGACATTCCTTCAGGTTTCCTTCAGACTCCAAGAGGCTGACCACACCCTTCTGCAAGCTCCCAACTTAACAGTGTCCTCCCTACAATGTACGGATAGCAACTGGGACAGAATGAAGAGGGAATTAACCAACTGCTCCCACAGCCAAAGACTGCATCTGTTTTCTTGGTGGCAATACACGCCCCGGCTGTTGCTGCCATCCCGTTGGGGCTGAGCACAGGACACTGCCCTGAGGCCTGAAGGAATCTATTAGCAATTCTTGGCCACAGAGGGAAAAAAAAAATGAAGGGTAATCAAGTAGAGAAGTAAATACTTTTAAAAGCAAAAGCAAGGGCTAGGAACAGTTTAGAAAATGCAAAGATATTTAGTGGCATTAGTTAGATTGATATAAACAGCATAAAGTCCTTAATGGCTAAACAGTTCCAGTATTAGAATTCTCAGCGTATCATCTGATCTGAAGAACGGATGGTATTTGGGGAATTTGGAGCTCTCCCATTTGTCTGTAAGCATTCCTTTATTTTGACAACTCTTGTTGTCCTAAAATATCCTGACATATGTAACACAAAAGAAATGGAAATCATTGAAAGAAATGGTAAATCCGAGATAATTTTTCCGATGCAGAGCATAAACATTGACGAGCTTTCACTGAAATTCACTAATAAATGAAAAAATTAAAATAGTGGCAGGCCAAGGGCAGCTGACGGTGGGGTGGGCGATGGGATAAACTAGAAATCCTGAAGCTCCAGATGCTCTTTGAGAAGGAAAGTGTGTGAGGAGCCTTATTAGTCAGGCACGTTGGACCGTTAGCGTTCTCCCCTTATCTGTCAGAAAGCCTTGCTTCTGGAAAATTCCTACTTAGCCTATGCCAAACAGTGTCAGAAAAAATCCACTGAAGACATTCCTAAATAACAGATACTTTTATCCCATCAGCACTATGTGGTCCGTGTTGCAGCCTAAGGCAAAAGGAAATGTGAGTACTGATATACATGTTTTTGTGTATTTTTTTAATGGTTAATTTTCCCCCAGATCATTCAGACAGTTGAAAAAATGTGGGAAACATGAAAAATATGTATATTAAATGTACAACGTTATTTTAAGTTTAAATATTTTACTTATACTAAAACCAAAATTTTTTCCCCATTGTTTCATTTTCCTGGCTTTAAAGGAAGCAAACCCATCAATACTATTTTCAAAATCTACCTCTTTGCCTGTCTGATTTTCAGTTGAGGAAATTGCCATTTTTTTTTGTTTTTTTTGTTTTTTTTATGCGGGCCTCTCACTGCCATGGCCTCTCCCGTTGCAGAGCACAGGCTCTGGACGCGCAGCCTCAGCGGCCACGGCTCACGGGCCCAGCCGCTCCGCGGCATGTGGGATCTTCCCGGACCGGGGCACGAACCCGTGTCCCCTGCAACGGCAGGCGGACTCTCAACCACTGCGCCACCAGGGAAGCCCGAAATTGCCATGTTTGACAAAGTGATAATCTTAAATAAACTTTAGATAACTTGAGCTACCAATCCTTGTCTTTATTTAAATTCTGATCACCATGGATTTTTTTGCATTAATTTTGGTTTTTAAAAATAATACATTAAAATATTATCTATAGGGATTACTAAGTTTTTTTTGGTGCCCCCTTAAAATCTGCACCCTAAGGTGAGCGCCTCATTTGCCCCACCTACTCATGGCCCTGTCACTGTTATTTTTAGAGACTCAGGTAGAGAGAGTAGGGTGTTGAGGCAGTGGTTAGGACCCAGATCAGCTTCCAACACCTCCTGTGGGCCTCAATCTTTTCCTTGCACCTGCCCTGGTTCCCAGCCAGGTGCAACAGCAAAAGTGGAGAATTACAACCTTGTCACAGGTGTGCCACTAAATTTTAACCAAGGTCTAAATTGACTGCTCTGATTGTTATACTTGATAGAGGCACCAGGTGAGCCGTTTGCTGAAGGGCTCACGAGGCAAGAGGAAGAACTGGCTTCAAATGAGAGGAAGAAAGTGTAACCTACAGCCAGGTCCCCAAAATGATCACAAAACTATTGGATCCTGAAAGAGCTTTGTTCTGTGAGTGTATAAGAGAGCCCAGTCAAGTGATAGAAACTGTCCTCTAGAGCAAGGACACTCTGTGGCTATACAAACAGCATGAGACTCTGCCCTACTGTAGTCAGTGTGCTTCATAATTTTTGCTGACTTATTTAATGTTCCAAATCTTTGAATCCCTTCAACCAACCTTCATGTTTTACAGTGTGTCTCAAACATGTAAAGACTTAGAATCCCTTAGTCTTTCCCTTCAAGAAACTATGCTTGTGGGGTTGGGGGGGAGGGATAAACTAGGAGGTTGGGATTAACATATACACACTACTATATGTAAAATAAATAACCAACAAGGATCTACTGTATAGCACAGGGAACTATATTTAATATTTTCTAATAACCTATAAGGGAAGAGAATCTGAAGAAGAATATCTATATTACTGAATCGCTGTGCTGTACACCTGAAACCAACACGATATTGTAAATCAACTATCCTTCAATTAAATTTTTTTTAAAAAATCCAAGATGAATTAGCCATTCAAACAAAACTGAGCTTAAGGTTTTCCTGTTGTTGATGATACTTTAAAATCTGGATGAAGCTGCGCAGGGCAGAAAGGCTGCAGAGTTGGTTTGAAACTGGTCACTAAAGGCACACCTCCGTTCAGAGATCACAGTCACAGCAGAAACACCATCTGGGACCATGAAGACCAGAAATACACCCACAGAGGAACAGGGTGGACTAGTGCCAAGACATTCTTCACACCAGTGGCCTCGTCTCTCTTTCTAAAATGATTATCTAGCAGGCATGTTTGTCTAACCACTGCCATAGCTCTGGCTTCAACTCTTAAATTAGATTATTGGGGGAAAGTAATTGCCAAAGTTAGGGCAAACGCTATCTTCCTCTATTAAACAAAGTAAATTTACAGTTACATTTTAAATTATAGATAAATTATGTGAGACTGGGAGATATCAAAGTGCCATCAGTTTTTTTATAAATACCAACTGGTGGCGCAGTGGTTGAGAGTCTGCCTGCCGATGCAGGGGACATGGGTTTGTGCCCCGGTCCGGGAAGATCCCATGTGCCGCGGAGCGGCTGGGCCCGTGAGCCATGGCCGCTGAGGCTGCGCGTCCGGAGCCTGTGCTCCACAGCGGGAGAGGCCACAACAGGGAGAGGCCCACGTACCACCAAAAAAAAAAAAAAAAAAACCAACTGTGAACTAAGGTGTATAAAAGGATGAAGAAATGCTCTGTGGGCTATTCCTTAGCTTATAGACACCTATGTAATAGGGAGAAATTAGTGCTTTAGTGACCTGAATAAAACTAGTCACACATGGGATAAAAACTGTCTTTGAACCAAGAGCCTAGGTTGGAAGTGGAGGCTGGGAAGGCAGGGGCGCCATATGCATTGCAGAGGACAGACAGAGGGAACAGAGGGAGGGCAGGTGCGTATGAGCTGCTGCAAAGGTCAAGGTGAGCTCTGCTCCTACTTAATATCTAAATCAGTGTTCTCGGAGAGAGTAAGCAATTCATTAACGCCGTCTGTGAATGACACTAGTCTGCATAGTGTTGCCAACACTAGAAAAGACAGAAAAAAAATATATAAATGGTCTTTAAAGAAGTTGAAATATGGTCAGGAAATGAAAGAACTGAACTAAAAGGAGACAATGTAATATATCTGGAGTCAATAACTGAGAACATAGATGTTCAGAAAGTGGGGAAAACAAGGGAAGTGTTAAGTGAGAAGAGTCCCGGGTGGCAAGCCAATTAGATGCAAGTTTTAGAAGTTATTGATGGACTTTCCCAAGCCCGAGGAGCTTTGCCTCTCTTGACAGATTTTACTGTCTTTCCCCCGGGGTGTCATGGCACCAAACTTGGGTTTGTTTGTAAGAACTCTGGCCCAGAAGAGATATCCTTCCAGTTCCTGGTCTACCAACACGGTGAAATGGAGCAGACCCCCCGCCAATAACAAAAGTGAAAGTAGGGTACTTTGCATTGACCAAGGGCTCTGTTCATGCAGCTAGTTGCCATAGGGTCCTGGGCAGTACTGATGTCAGAGGAGAAGCATGGTAAAGAAGCAGGCTGGCCTTCTTCCACTCAAGGCTGAAACACATACTCGGGAAACGCTTATGGTTTTTTTAAACAGATAACCAAGCTTTAAGGAAGGAAGGACAAGGTGGAGGAAGGTATTTGAATTCTCAACATTTTTCTACTGTTTCAATTCTACAGGTGTTCACGTATCATCTATTACCTGCCTGACATGTGTCTGCATTTCTGTGGGAGTTCCCATAGCAATTCAACTTCATCCTCAATGCGTTTAAGTCTATTATGAAAATGGAGCTTACATATAGAAAAAAAAAAAAGTTAAAACACTGCAAGAGAATCCACAATGAGTATGGTCCTCCAAAATTGAAGCCAGGGACGCAAGCGTGGAGGGAAAGGAGCAAGAGAGCAGCGTAGTCTGGCCCAGAAGAGTCAAGGAAAATTCATGGAACAGATGGTCCTCAGGGAGGATCATGAAAGATAAATGGGATTTGGGCAAGTGGGAAGAAATCCAGATGGGAGGAAGAACCTGAGCAAATTCCTCAATCAGGGAAGAGGAATCCACTCGCTGATGTCTGATGTTCCCACATGACGATCTGTATTTGAGATTTTAAAATTATTTAGAAGTCACAGGATTTTGAGCTGGGTAGTGATCTTAGATTCTCACCAAGTGCAAGAAGCCTCTTTACAACATCCCAGACAGAGGACCTGTCAGCTTCTGTTTGAAACACCTCCAGTGACGGGGAGCTCATCAGTTTGCCAACAGCTGAATGCTTCCCTCTTCTTAGTATGACCTTTGGCTCTTGTTACGCCTTTCAGTGTAACATAGATCACATTCGTTCCCTCTAACCATGACAGCCCCCCAAATTAAAGACAGCATGGTGGTTTCTCTCTTGTCTTTTTGTCTCTGGTTCTTCCAGTTGTCTTCCTGGGTAGTCCAGGTAGTGGTCAAGTGTCCACCCAGGATGCCCTCTAGTTTGTTAAGGTCCCTTTGAAAACATGGCTCCTAGAAGTGAAAACTTGTGGTTTGGGCTCAGGGTTCAGTGGAATAATCACTTCCTCAACCAGGATATTACTTGTCTATCAAAGCAACCTCAAATGACCTTGACTGATTTGCTTTTGTAGATAAATTACACTACTGACTAAAAAAATTCAGTAGGTCTTTAGAATATAAAACACTTTAACTATTGTACTTTGAACATAGGAATTAAATAATGGTAGTGGTGAAGGCTGCCAATTCTAACTCTTCTTGCTGGATTCTGCACAATATTTCAGCCTCTAAGTGGAGAAGGAATTTCTCTATAAGTAGTGGGAGGGGCCTATGTGAAGGAATGTCCCCCCAAAAGATATACCCGTATCCTAACCCCCAGAACTTGTGAATGTGACTTTATTCGAAAAAGTCTTTGATGATGTAACTAAGTTAAAGATCTTGAAATGAGATCATCCTGGATTATCTGATTTATCCTAAATCCAATGACAAGTATCTTTTTAGGAGACAGAAGAAAAGACACAGATACAGAGGAAAGAGTGATGTGAAGACAGAGATAGAGGCTGAAGGGATGCAGCCACGAGCCTGGAACACCTGGAGGCACCAGAAGCTGGAAGAGGCAAAGAAGGATTCTTTCCTGGAGCTTCCAGAGGAAGCAAGGCTCTGCCAACACCTTGATTTCAAACTTCTGGCCTCCAGAACTGTGAGAAAATAAATCTGTGCTGTTTTAAGAGGCCAAGTTTAATTCGTTACAGCAGCAATATGAAATGAATACAGGGTCTCTGTATTTCCAGGGGTATTCCCCAGGAATGGGGTACGTATTCCGCAGGATCCTCTCCAACGCTTGTCTACACGGTTTAGGGTTTAGGGACAATATGCTGAGTGGCAGCCACTTAGATAGCTACATACTTAGGGATAGCAGTTCTGCCCTGGCATAAAAACCTAATAATTTTCTTTTAATCCATTGCTAAGTTAGAACACAGATGTCTTCAGAGATGACTGTTAAACCAAATTTGCTAGGGCCCCAAAGGGGAGAAAAGACTACAGGTAGAATAGCTGAGTTTGTATGTGTGCTGTGGAAGACATAATACAAGCATAATGATAATAATTAATGAGGCGTTTGAAAACACCAAATGACTCGTGTATTAACATGAGTATGCAGAAGCCTAAGCACTCAGCATGCTATTCAAACAGGCCATGCGACTGACCGAAGGAGTCACGAGCAACTTATGTAAATCATCTCAACACATAGCAAGGACATATTTAGTCCTCACCATCATATGTGTGCTGTTGTCATGCTCTGCACCAAGAGGCTACTTAAGAAAATGCTTGGAGAGTTTCCACTCTGCTGTTGGTGAAGTCCTTTATGTCCTTGTGACGAATGCATCAAACACAAGAAACGACTAAGAGTCATTGGAAAATAATGGTGGAATTTAAGTCCACACATTTCAAGTCACATATTAGTGATACTAAAAAAAGAAAAAGTCTCTGGTTAAATGGGACAGAACCTAACAGTGGTTCAATCTACCATGTCAAGGAGCATGGCCCCCTGGAACAGGGGGGGAGAAGTTCTTCTAGAAAGGCAGACACAGAAGGGCAGGGGTGAAGAGAACAGGAATAGAGCGATAAGCGCAGAAACCGCAAATCTCAAATTTGGAGGTCATCTCGTCTACCCTCTACCTGAATCCCAGGAATCCCTTCTCTCCTCTCCTTTTAGAATATAATATAAAATAAAACATAATGATTATTACTATTTAATGAGCAGCTCACTAAGTGCAAGATACTACGCTGGGTACTTTTCATGCATTTTCTCATTTAATCTTTAGAATGATCCTATGAGATCAGATTATAGTCTTTATTTTACAGATGAGCGGCATAGGCTGCTAAAGAAACACAAATATACTCTGGCACTCATTCATTCAGCAAACATGTACCAGGTACTAAATATACCAAAAAACAATCACCTTCAGTGACAGGGAACTCAGTGCCCTAAAAGGCAAACTACTGGATTTTTGGACAACTCGAATTTTTAGGAAGTTCTTCCTTATATTGATCTGAAATATATCCGTGGGTAACTAAGCAACAGGTCACTGTGGTGTCCTCATGTCCCTTAGAACAAAATAAGAGGGAAAGATGGATGTCAAAAGTTTATAGGGGACAACCAACCTTTTCTGTTTTTGATTTCAGCTCAGTGCAGTCTTTGCGCTTTGCAATTTGTATGGCTTTCATGTAAACCTTTATTCTTTGGAGATAATAGATGGTTAAATCCTATTAACCCAGAAAGAGTGATGTAGTCTTCCTTCCAAACGGTTTTGAAAAGCCCTTGATACTTCGGAGGCCCTGTCAGAGGACAATAAATTTGCCACCCACATAAAAGTGAGTCTATGTGTTGCCAGCACAGAAATATCAAGAATGGTTATGTCCCCCCAGGGAGTCCTCGGATACTGAGACAATGAGGAGGACACATTCTGGAGCATCTCTCATATGTCCCCTCTTGGTAGCATCTTACGAAAACGGCCTTTTAAGTAGTCAGAATCCTAGCAGACCCTATTGCTCCACTTTAAGTGAGGAATTCAAATCTAAAAAGGAGACACTGCAAGCCAGGAAGCCAGGAGTCACTGCTCCAGGAAAACCCACTGTTTGTTTACATCGCAGAATCCTACTGCCCACAGTTCTGCAAAGGTTCAGGCATTTCAACTGGCAGTTCCCCTCCCCTGGAAGTCCAAGATAAACAAGATAATCTTTGTTAATCAGGTTCTCCTTTTAAGCCTTTGGGGGCCTTTTGGGAAGTCTGTTTTGCTCAGAGAACCTTTGGTTCTCAAGTTACTATTGTTTCCATCATTATCATATCCAAACTGTAGCATGACCTTAGAAGTCTAGCTGTATCCAATATAATAATTGTTTCCTATAATAATATACGATTTAACATTTATTGAGTGCTTACTATATACCAGGCACTTTATATAAAACCATTTCAGTTATTCCTCGTGACAGCACTGGGTTTGGTAAGTATTCTGTTTTCCAGATGATGAAACTGAGACAAAGAGATATTAAATTGCTTCTTTAGTTTAGTAATTACATGGCAGGACTGGTTCTCTAACCCAGATCTGACTGATTTTACCCATGGTGCCTTCCTTTCAAGAAAATGATACTAGTAATAGCTGACATTGTGCCTGGGACTATTCTAAGCACTTTGTACCTTTCAACTCATTTCAAACTTCACAATAAGCCTATTTCACAGCTGAGGTAAAGTGAGGTTAAATAACCCATCCCAGGTCACAAGGCTAGTAGGCGGTGGAGCTGGGTTTTGAACCTAGGGAGTCTGGTGGCTGAGACCGGGACACTCTTCTAAAGCAGTAGCACCATTCCACCTAGAATTCAATAAATAAGACTAATATTTCCTAGGGAGGAATTGCCCACTCCCCTGCAGTCAACCTGACCTACCCACCTAGGTGTGCAGCCCATCCAGCTTCTGTTATGGGGCCCAGGGGCGTGTGAAGCACACCATGTTAGCATCCCTTTTGCGGGAAAAGGTAAACAAGGAAACTGATGGAAAGGGAGGTTGAGGTGCTTCTCCAGGTTCCCCTAAGCAAGCTAGCAGTCGGATCAAGGTTTTGAACCCTTGGTCTCAACCCACTAAGCCGTTACTTTGCTCTTGAATGGTGAATAGGTGCCTTATCTTTTCAGGATGGGGTGACACCTGGAGAAGGTCCCAGGGCCCTGGGAACATGCCAGCCCTCATGTCCCAGGTCATCAAAGGACACACGATAGTCCATTGGAATTATCATATCCAAAAGACCTACAAGTCCCCCTTCTTCAGTCCAGGGCAGGCTCCTCCTCCCAGCGACTTGGCCCTGCAGCTCACCAGGCTGTGGCCAAGGGTGTTTATCTGCAAGCCTGGAGGAGACCAAGCACCAGTCTGCCCTGCAGATAGCACAACTGAAGGCAGCGAGGTCTGCCTGCCAAGTCAGATTACAGCAAATGACAGCAGGACATTTCCCCCAAAGGTCTGTGAAGGACAACATTTTGTGGGACTGTTGTGGGATGAGAGCCTTGAGGAGGGAGAAGGAAGGAGTAACAGCAGCGGACAGCAGCTCCTAAACCCTGCCTGGGAGGTCGGTGGAGACCAATCAGCCTGGCCTGTTTAATTACACAGTTTAAGCATTTCCCTGCCTCCTGCCTGTTTCCTTTCTCTGCACTGTGCACATTGGTGTTAATTACTTACAATTAATAACCATAACAAGAACGATCAGGGCCCCTAACAATTGCAATCACATTAGACCTTTTATCTCAGTAAGGCCAGACTATCTCTTCCAAGCAACCCAGATAAATGCCTTAAAGAAGGATGTATATAGATGCTCTCTATATGTTACCTCATGTACTTCTCAGGACCACTTAATATTGTAGGGATTATTAGCTCTTGTTTTACTGATGAAGAAACTGAGGTTCAGAGAAGTAATATAAGGAAGATGTGAATGAAAGAGACTATACATTTTGCAATCAAGCTTTTTGCCACTTAGCCAAGGGATGGAGTTACTACAGGAAGGGAACCACTATGGGTCTTTTCATCCCTTTGGACAAAACTCATGTATACATTATCCAAGACACCAACTGCATTCTGGATCACTGTGAATTCCAGTCTCTGTAATTTTTTCCCTTTCTTATATTTGGGGGTGTAGGGACTTCCCTGGTGGTGCAGTGGTTAGGAATCCGCCTGCCAATGCAGGGGACACGGGTTCGAGCCCTGGCCTGGGAGGATCCCACATGCCGCGGAGCAACTAAACCCGTGTGCCACAACTACTGAGCCCGTGTGCCACAACTACTGAAGCCAGTGCGCCTAGAGCCCGTGCTCTACAACAAGAGAAGAAACCACAATGAGAAGCCCACACACTGCAAGGAAGAGTAGCCCCCGCTTGCCGCAACTAGAGAAAGCCCGCACGCAGCAACGAAGACCCAACACAGCCAAAAATAAATAAGTAAATAAATAAATTTATATCTGTGGGTGTAGCGTCCTTAGCTTTTTTCCTTTAATAGCCAGGGGCTCTGACATATAGTGATGTCACTATATGGTTTAACCATACATGAACTACTATGCAAAGAACTAACAAACCATGGCCAACAGAGGAAAGGCAATCTTGTCGAGAGGTTTGTGACTTTAAAGACACAATTTTATCCAGAAGATTCAGGATCTAAGGGATCTTTTTCTCTCTTCTGCTGACAAAACTCGGAATCAAGTGAGCACACTGGTGAGGGACAAGCAGCCGTCACCACCCCAGCACAAGGCTCAGGGGAAAAGGACAGACTCGAAGGTCACTTGAAGAGCTATATAAGCCTCTGAGGAGTGAGAGAAACTGGCAACAAGCACGGAGCTGAGTCTCGGGGGAGAAGCAACTGTCTGAGACAACAGCGTTCTCAGCTTGTTTCAATCTATACTTCTGGAGAACTGCCATGCACTTTGAATTTCTGCGTGGAGGAATATGAGTAGTCGTAGGAATATGAATATTCCTAACATATTATTCCCTTGCTAACTGAGTTTGGAGATGGGTTCTTTCCCCCTAACAACAGAACTGAGTGCAGAGTGTGGCTATTGGGCTGTTAAGAACAGAAGTAGCAACAGGCTGTGTGGTCAGGATTAGGAAAGCAAAAATGGATCCTAGAGGTAAAATTACTTAAAAAAGAAAGGTCCTGGCAGAACAATCTCCTTGGTATATTTGCTAAGGAAAGAAAAGAGAGAAAAAAAATGGAAGAGTCCCAAAAAATTACAAATCAGACCTGAATTTATATTCTTGTAAACACTGAGGAAATCATCTTTACTTTAACCAAAGGTCAGCAGGCATGCGCTCAGGGTCTGAACGTAAACAATTCTAATCCAGACTGCAAAGTGGTTTTAAAAAGAGCAAAGAACAAAGAAAAGAGTAGACGTTTTTAGAGAAGAAAGAGGGAAGAACACTGGAGCGCAGGGCTGCTGAGTAAGGGCAACAGAGCTTACCTGTTGGCGGAACAGACTTTCAGGAGAAAAAAAATTGAGGTCATCTCACAGGTTTAGATGCAAATTGCCTCCGGTGAACGCAGAAGGTAGGACAAAATAAGGCAACTCTGAATTCAGCCCCCTCCCAACACGGCTGAACAGGTCTGCATGTTTGAGTTAAGTTTCAAAAAAAGTCCCCACTCCACTTCAGAGTTTAAAAAAATAATAATTAGTTCAACTTCCCAGACAAGCAGAGGCAGGATTAATGATTAAGAGAAACAAAAAGGATTAAATATCTGGACTGGGAGAAAGTTCCGGTGTCACCAAAATGTCAACGGCATCTCTTTTCCTTTCAAAAAGGGCTTCTCCCGCTGGGTCAAACACTCAGGGCTAAACCATTCAGTTTATATTTTTCATTCAAATTCTTCCTTCTGATCCGTCAGGGGCCAGTGGTCTAAATGCCCGGAGAGAAAAATGGAGGGTTTCAGCTCACCTTTTCGAGTGCTGCCTGGGGCTCTCAAAGCAGCAACAACCCTGCAGCTCTCTCGCCTTGTGGGTTAACCCAGCAGCTCCTTGGGCCACCTGAGCAGGACCGGCCTCCACCGGTCATATAGGTGCCTTGAGGAAGGAGGAAGGCACTGGTCGGTGGAGACCAGGAAATGCGTGACATCACGGGAGCCTCGACAGATAAAGCATTGCTGGGACCTTAGCTATTGAAACAGTCAGGTAGGTCCCGCCCACCTGTCATTTACCTGAATACCTGCGAGCAGGTAGGTGGCGTCTCTGCGTGGACAAATGAATCAGAGCAATTTGCCCTATGGAATTTACTTTCTTTCCTGAGCACAGCGGGTGTCCAGCTCCGTGGACAGATCTGAATTTATATGCCTGGTTGCTTCCTCAGTCCCCTCCTCCCACCCCCCCCAATAGTTGCCTACAAAAGAGTTAAAAAGAAAGTTTATTTACTTTTTTCATTTTCAAAACTTTATTTTTAAAAATTGAAGTATAGCTGATTTACAATATTATATTAGTTTCAGGTGTATGACCTGAATATTGAATCAGGTGTAGTGATTCAATATTTTTATAGATTATATTCCATTTAAAGTTATTACAAAATAATGGCTATACTTCCCTGTGCTGTACAATATATCTTTTTTGCTTATTTATTTTTTACATAGTATTAGTTTGTACCTCTTAATCCCCTACCCCTATCTTGCCTCTCCCCACTTCCCTCTCCCCACCAGTAGCCACTAGTTTGTTCTCTATGAGTCTGTTTCTGTTTTGTTATGTATATACAGAAACAGACTGTTTTATCTTTTAGATTCCACATATAAGTGATAACATAGGATCTTTAAACACAAAACAGACAGTCATTTAATGAGCATAAAAGGGAAGTGTGTGAAGATTGACTGCTTGGAATATATCAGATTTATCCCCAAATTGCCTTTCTTAATGGCATCCATTTGGATCCCAAGTGCTTCTCTGTTCCAATAAAATAAATGAGAGGTGACATTTCAAATTCATTAAAAGAAAAATCTAAATATGATGACTGTTAGCAGTTTCAGAGTCAAGTTTTCAAACACTTGACTTTCAAACACTTTCACACTCTCCCCCTCCCAGCATTTCATCCCATATTCAGGTGTTTGTAAAACTTCCGTCACTCCTACCTCCCTGACCTGGCAGGGTCATATGGAGGTTACAGTTCACCGCTGGCCTGCAATTAGGAGCAATTTAAGTGATTCAGATTCGAATGATGGTACAGTAATAAGGTGGCTTTGTCAGCTGGTTAGAGCCCGGAAGGAGCAGTTAGGATTATTTCTGTCCCAAGTGTGGTGTGTGTGACCCTGGGCAAGTCACTGTGTTGCTTCAGCTTTTCAAGTAGGAAAAGATTGGAACACTACAACTCATCTGGTGTCACAGCGACCGCTGTGAGCTATCGCGACTGACTGTTAAACCCTTTCATCTTTCAGATGAAAGGCATCTTTCAGAGGACTGTAAACAGCTTCCATCATTGTATTTAAATGTCGTGTATTTCTGTGGCCCCCGTCCAGTATCTCTGGACAATTTATCTACTCTCTGGAATGTACTACCTGGGGAAATCGTGGGTTCTCCCTCCCGGGAGGATGGCCTGCTTACCCAGAGATACACTCTATTTTTTTCCCTTGAAGAAAAAAAAAAAAAGTTGAAATTCCGTCTTTTCCCCCCTACTCTAGCTCCCTTTTCTCTTGATACTGGAAACGCTTTGGTTCCATAGTTCTAACACTGTCCTTCTTCAGAGGTTTTTGGATTGGTTGGTTGGTGTTTTGGCTGGGGGGAGGGGTGGAGGAAGAAGGATAAGTGGGAGGGGGAGGGGAGGGGGATGGGCGGGGAGGGAGGGGAGGGGGAGGGGAGGGGGGAGGGGAGGGGTAGGGGAGGGGAGGGAGGGGGAGGGGAGGGGAGGGAGGGGGAGGGGAGGGGAGGGAGGGGGAGGGGAGGGAGGGGAGGGGGAGGGGAGGGGAGGGAGGGGAGGGAGGGGAGGGAGGGGAGGGGGAGGGAGAGAGGAGGAAGGTGTTGATTCCATTCTCTTGGCCTCCACATTGCCTGGGTGTCGCCAGTCATTTGATACCTTGTAAAACAACCAGGGAGGGAAGGAGGAGAAATTCTAGTCAAGGGCTGGGGTGCAGGGCGGGCTCTGGATACTTCACTTGCAAAAAAGAGCTGGCTTCTCGCCCCAGCCGTCCCAGAGTGCTCTAGACTACCTGCCCCTCCTGGGAACTGGGTGCACTTTGTAGAGAACTGAAGCTTAAAAAACAAAACAAAACAAAAAAACCCATTCACGTTTTTCTCCAGTAGAAACTGTGGTAGGTGTGGCTACTACTTTATTATTAACAACGACAACAAAATAAGACTAAGGCATCAAAACCTTCTACTTGCCGGTGTTTCCGGAATAAGTACCGGCCCGACAGCAGGAGGGCCAGCCCAGCCGCCGGCCTGGTGAGTCATCAGAAGGCCTGCGTACAGTTGCCTTCCGTGTGTGTCAATCATCTTTGAAGGGCGCCAGGCCCCACCGGGGAGGGGGAGAAGATCACAGACTTAGGGAGGGTAGACGGAGAACACGGTTTCTGAGTGAAAGAATTTGCAGGAAGTGACAGCGCAGAAAGCGTTTTCTAAAGCCATCGAGGTGATGGGGCTTCGCTTGCTGTATTCAGAGACACAGCCTTCTGCTCCTGTGGTTTGATGAATAAAAATTGAGAACAGAAGTGGAACCATGAGTGGAGCTTACTCCCAGAAAAAGGAAAGGAGGGCTTCCCTGGTGGCGCAGTGGTTGAGAGTCCGCCTGCCGATGCAGGGGACGCGGGTTCGTGCCCCGGTCTGGGAAGATCCCACATGCCGCGGCGCGGCTGGGCCCGTGAGCCATGGCTGCTGAGCCTGCGCGTCCAGAGCCTGTGCTCCGCAACGGTAGAGGCCACAGCAGTGAGAGGCCCGCGTACCGCCAAAAAAAAAAAAAAAAAAAAAAAAAAAAGGAAAGGAAAAAGTAGATGTATCTCACATAATAAGCCCCTCGACTTGGTACTCCTGGATTTAGAATAATCTTTAAAGATTAAAAAAATCAATATGGGCTTCATTATTCCATTAGGGCTGTTGCATTATTTATGGAAATGCTATTTCTAAAGTACTGGTGAAAACATATACACAATAATCATAAGAAACAAACACTGAATAAGTGCTTAGCTGGTGCTACTTAGTGTCGTAAGCACTTTGTACCACAATCCTATGTTAGGCACTATTACTATTTGCATAGACGCTGGAAAACCGAGGCATAGAGACGCTGAAAGCCAGCCCAGCCAGCAAATGGCAGGGCCAGAGCAGTTTAACCCACTGGGAAAAAATGGGGAAGGGTTCTGATCTCATGCTTCCTGGACAACTTCCTGGACACTAATCAAAGTTCTTACCCATCCTCTATTCAGAAGGAAGTGTCTTGTAGAAGTAGCCCTGGGAAGTGTAGTTTCTGGGAAGGACTGTCTCCAATTGCAAATGAATTATGAATCTGGTTTATACACTGAGTATGTAAATATAGAACATATAGACATATGGATACGTTTATACATATATTTATGAGAAAACACACCAGGAAATCCATCCTCCCTGGGGGCATCCTCAGGGTGCATCATCTTTTTGGAGTCTGTCAAACCAACCCCAAGCAAGGAAGGCCAACTTGAGGGGCCCTCCAGAATGATCGGTTGTAACTCTCTATGACATCATTTATGGTTATTTCTCTCTAAAACTTCAACAGTCAATCCCTTTAAAATCTGCAAATGTTATCAGAAGGGTCACAAGAGCATAGAACTACATACAACTGGATTATATGGACAACATAAAATTAAGTTCCAATACAACCACTACCAAGTTAGATGGTTTGGACCAGGCTTGGCAAATACCAGACACATGCCTCTCCGTTTCCTCCTCCCATATCATTCTCACTGTCATTGCTAGAAGGCCGTGGTGCCCTTGAGCTCAGAGGTGACCTTGGAATCTTCAAGACCCAAGTCCAAGCACCATAGCAATTTCTATCCTTGGTTTAAGAGTAAATGGGAGGGATAATCAGGAAAGGAAAAGATTGGTGTTGGCTGGTGTCATTAGGCAAGATTTCATGGAGAATGGAACATGAATCAAACCTTTTAGGATTTGGAGAGATAGCTGAGAAGGGCACACAAATCCAGACAGGACAGCAGGTAGAGGCAGGGATGATCCCAACTTGTGTGTGTTGGGGAGGAAGGTATGAGAAGGGGATGAGGGAAAGGACAAGACCATGAGAAGTGCACCTTGTTGGGGTAAAGAGGAGTCATCCTGTGCTTGGTTTGGATGGGTAAGGTGGGCCAGATGATAAAAAGCCTTAAGAGCTCACCCTTGACATCGTCACGTTACTGCTGGAGACTTCTCTCATGATGATTAAACCGCGAAAGGAAGAAAGACAGAAAGAGGGAGAAAGAAAGACAGGAAGGAAGAAAGGAAAAGAAAGGAAGGAGGGAGGGAGGGAGGGAAGGAAGGGCGGAATAAAGAGAAAGAAATTCAGCATCTAGGGCATGGGTCATTTATTAAGAGCGACCGTATTTTTGGTGTTGAGCTAAACTTCTACGATATGCCATTTCGGCTACCATATGATCATCTCACTCTTTAGAAGCAAGCCTCCTTTGCCATCAACATAGCCTGTAAACTTTGTTCTCTGGAGAGACAGGTGGAACACATTAGAAAGCTCTCTGAACTCAAGGCTGGGCCTGTCCTAGTTAGCCAGCCAGCTCACTTGGGCTTTTTCATTAGTCTGAATTCTTTTATGTATCTTGACAGGGAAATCTATGGGGGGAAAGGAGGTCTGTTTTCAAAGCTCTTTCCTTCTAGATCACTACAATGAAGGTTGGCATTCTCAAGGATTCTTCCCGGCAATGAACTATTGCTAAGACCGTACCTCAAGATTCGTCAGAACCACTTTAGCCCCTCTTTGCTTCCTTTTTCTCCCCCCACAGCATATTTGTAGAGTTGTCTAAGACGACTGAATGCCACAACAAAAGTCCACATATTCCATCTGATTTTAATAAAAGGCATCTCTTTAGCTGAAAGTATCTAGCATTATGAGATGGAATTGCTGTACATACTGCATCATGTTGGCCTCAGTTTCTTTTCTGAGCTAGCTTAGCTCCAAATCTTTTAATGGCTAATTACAAGTACTTAGCAAGGTACAAGTAAGCAGAACCCAGAGGGCAGTTACGGAAAATAATAGTGATAATCACAGATATCAGCTGATGGGATAGATGCCCTCTGGTTCTGTGTATGTGGAAGAGATGGCATTTCTCTCACAAACTCGCAGCCCATGTGTTATCTGGCCTGCAGATGAGCTTCTAGGCTACCTGATGGACGTACAGTTTGGGAGCACTCTCTGGGTTGTCTGCTTTTGGCGAGAGAGGGAGTGCATTGGTCACTGGAGGTGGCACACATTTTGTGATGGTTTCCTACACAGACCTGCGGCCAGCATGGCACATTCTTCTTTAGTAGAAAAAAGACATTGTTATTGCTCTCTCTGTAAATGTCACAAGGCCTATCTTCTGCAAATGTGGATATCTACGCTTTCATGACTCCATCCTTGCGTAAACCAGGTGGGTTAGTCAATTTGGGGGCTGATGGCTGTTGCCATTTTGAAGGTTTTCGTATCTTTCTTTCTTGGTTCCATCATCTATAGCTACTATAACTGACCCAATACCATGTGTCAAAGGTGTAAAATGTGTCTTCTCCTTTTGAACTGTGGCCTCATCCTGGGAGCTTCCATGTCCTTGTAGACACCCCCTCTACATCCTTGACCTTGTCAACTCTAAGGACGGTTATCACTACTCCTCTTAAGCTGCCCATTTTCGGGGCCACCCCTTGGATCTTCTTATCATGCAAAAATCTTCAATTTCAAGAAAAAACTCTGAGGATGCTGCTCCCTCCTGTATTCTTTTAGCCATTCAGATTTTCCACTCCCCTACCCAAATCCTACCTTCCTCTTTGAATTGATTGTGACCCCTGGTTCTTGACTCCTACAGGCTGCCCAAGAATATTGTTCCCTACTGTTTTCACTTCAAGCCTGTCTGGTCCAGATCCCACTTCCTTGCCTGCATCCTCAACTTCCTAATGGCCTGGCAGAACCAGGGTGCCAGGCTTCTCTCTTCCTATAAGCACGGTGGTTGGTGCCACTATATCTGTACGCTCTGCAACGCCAGCCGCGCTAGTCAAGTCTCCTCGGCAATGCTGGCCTGTGACTCTTCTCTGCAGCCATCCCACCTTCCGTTCATTTGCCTTGCCTGGTACACTAGGCTTTTCATGACCTGGTCCCTGCCTGCCAATCATACCTCATCAACACCTCCACATCCTTTCCACCCACAGAATACCGCCCATGCCCCAGCCCCCATGCCCTGGTAACACTGTGTTAGAGGGACTGCCCCCCCGTACCCCCATTTCCACAGGAGAGTGGTTTCCAAAGCAAACTCCGACCATGCTTCGCCCTTCACTCATTCTGCCCCTGCAAGTCCATCGCTGGAAAAATGGAAAAAAAACCACAGGCAAGCTTGGCTTCTCTCCTCCCCTTTCTGTCTTGGGAATGAGCCCGAGTTTTCCTCTGCAGCTCCACCTGCTGAGTCGTCCCCAGGCAGGCTTCTGTTTGAGAAGCTGCCGTGCCCAGATCTGCTCAGCCTTGGGTGCGTTCAAGCTCTGTTTTCCCTTGTTCCAGGCCTCGTTCTCCAATTTAGCTATTACCATTTGAAAGGCGATATTTTGGCCTCCATAATTACTTCCTTGAGTTTTTCTCCAATTATTCCAAACTCAGGAGAGTCACTGTTTGTTGGGGTCCCCTTGGATATCTCAAAAAACCTGAGTGTGGTTCCCATAACAGCCAGGGTCTCTCACTGCTAGGCTCTTACCCATGCAGCACCATCTTAACAGTTCTTGTTCATTTACCATCGCCCGGATTGATGTTAGGCACTTTTATATATTCTCCTACAGAATCCTGGCAGAAACCCCATGAGCTAGCTCTGCTTAGCAGAGGAAGAAGCTGAGTCTCTGAGTGGTAAAGTAACTTGTCCAACATGCCCAGCAGGTTACAGGCAAACCTGACACTCAGGTATTTCTCCTCCTTCAGCTTGGGTAACTCCTTCTCCCTCTTCGTGTCTCAGCACAGATGCCACCTCCTTTATAGAATCTCCCCTGGCTTTCCGACATCCGCACCTGTGCTGTGCTCTCCTTACGCCCTACTCCAGCAGTTATTGTGCTGATTGTAATTTATTACAGACAATCCGCTCTCTAGACAGTCAGCTAGTGAACACGACTTTTCATAGACCTTCAGGACGTAGCCCAGTGCCTGGAAGGAACACAGCCCAGTGCCTTCAATAAATATTAGTTAAAAGAACTAAAGATGACTATAAAACAAGGGAAGGGAGGGAATTCCCATTGTTAGGTTAAATTTGGAAGTATCCCTCCTTCCTTTTCCCAGGAGTCTGGGCTTGTAGACTTTGGGAAGGGAACTAACTTTATTACATTTAATTTTCACAGTAATACTACATTCTAGACATTCATTCTTCATTCATTCACTTATTCAAAGAAAATTGTTAAACACTCTCAAGGATGAGAAGAATCTCTGTTTTCAGGAACTCATAATCAATGGAGAAGCAGTGTTAAAGACAAAGGATTAAAGCACAGGTGGAAATTACCAGGTGCTTGTGCAGTTGCAGGAAAGAGGAACGTCAGCTTGTTTCTTCTCATGTAAAGGCTTTAAGTTGTTAAAGAGTTCTGCCCAAGTTCACCCAGCTAGTAAATGACGGCGCTGACACTGGGGTGCAGATCTGCTTACTTCAGAGCCTCTTTCCCGGGCTCCACATAGCCTCGCCTTGGCCCTTAGGCAAGAAGGGGGCTCATGGGAACAGGGACTTGCCCTGCTTCTAGATTCTGTGTGTGTCACTCCAGAGAACCTGAGGCTTTTTATGCCTTAACAATTTTCACGAATGTAGAGGCGGGTTCTCTGAGTGGGTAGAAAAACGAGCAACTTCTCAAATGTGGTCTCAGAGTTTCATGCCCACAGTCAGGATTGGCTGACACCTTGAGAAGAACTTGAAAAAGACCTGTGCTCTCAGGTGACAGTAACATCTGTAGATATTTAGACAAATTGAAATTCCTTTAAAGAGGAGTTGACGACTTCGGTAAACCTTAGTTAAAATCCTCACCTCAGGGCTTCCCTGGTGGCGCAGTGGTTGAGAGTCCGCCTGCCGATGCAGGGGACACGGGTTCGTGCTCCGGTCCGGGAAGATCCCACATGCCGCGGAGCGGCTGGGCCCGTGAGCCATGGCCGCTGAGCCTGCGCGTCTGGAGCCTGTGCTCCGCAACGGGAGAGGCCACAACAGTGAGAGGCCCGCGTAATGCAAAAAAAAAAAAAAATCCTCACCTCAAACTTCTTAAGCTTTTTCAGTGTTGTATAATTTAAATCCCACTTAATTCTATTTTTTGTACACTCAGTCCTCAGTGAAGAAGACAGTATGACCATTCTCTTCACCAACCCTCCATATACTTGCTGCCTTTTATGTTGTCTAATAGAGTGCTCTGTCTAGGCCTAAGAGTCCAACTTCTTCAAACTTTTTCCTGAGAAAGTTGAAAGTTCAAAATAACTAGTAACATACGGTGACTCACAGATACACACACAAAACGGCCCAGTAAGGGATGGAGTGGAAAAGGCAAAAGCAAGAGGGGAATCACGTTGCTGGTTCCTTCGGGTGTGATAAGCACAGAAGCAGCTAACTTTCTAGGTAGGGAAGTGTTTTCCTTCCCACTGAACTTTTGCTTCCATCCAAGAGAGGCCATGTTCTCAAAAACGGGGATCATTGCCAAGAATCCTGTCCTTCAGTTCTCCTAAGTCAAAGACTAGAAGAAAGGATATCAGGAAAACCACTCACCGTTAATGTGGAGACAGCTCTTGGTCTGATTCTGACTACCAGAGTCTCAGCAAAGGGAAGTTCGTTTGTCTGTTCTCAGATCATGAGCAGGTGAAGATGTTCCTTCTCAGCTTGGACAATGAACCTGGATGGTTGCCTCTCTTTTCAGCCCTTCTTAGAGCTGAATTTCCCTGGACACCTGCCACTACTCCATGATGAGGTGCCCGGAGTAAACAAGGGCGCTTCCCGTTGGTCGTGAAGCCACAGCAAGGCGGCGCAGTGAACATGGATTCCGGTGATGTGGACGAAGGCATCTCCACGGCCAGTTCTGGTAACTCTGGCTCCAGGAGCTGCCAGCTCCTCCCAAGTTCAGCGTGGAAGCTGCACTTGCAGTCGAAGTTTAGATTATCACCGAGTGATGAATACTTTCCCCTCCTACTCACCCTCGCCAATTATGAGAATGTGGGGTTGTTGCCATCATAAACCTTTCCTGGAGTCCCCCGTTACTGGGTGGCTCAGCTAATCCTGCATTGGAAATGTTGACCTCAACTGCAACCAAGGTGCCAAAGTGCAGACAGCACAAGCTCATTCTCCCTGGGGTATGAGACTGTCTGAAAGATGCCTGCATCTTATTTTCAAATCCCTTCAGCTCAGTTCAATGAACATTTGCAGAGAGTTAAGAGCTAGAAACAGTGTTATAAACCGGCCCGGGGAATAGAGGCCCCAGATCTCCAAGTTCTCTGTTTGTACTGCCTTCATTGAGGCTTTGTCAATATCAGTACTGGCCATCAGCCTAGGGCGGCTAGGCTGGTCTTTTCAGCTCACCGTGTCCCCCTGAAGTGGCATGGTCCACGTGGCAAGGGAGAGGCTGGCCTTCAGTTGTTTCTCCCACTTTCTCTGAGTCGCCCCAGGAGGTGGACGGAAGTACGGCTTTGACAAGTCCTGCCACGGGTGTATTCCCACCTCTGCGTTGGGTGACTCTCCCTGAAGTGTCTCCCCAGGGTGGCCAGACCTTTTGCATTATTTGGCTGCACCTGGATCAATACTGTTCATGTTCCATCCACCCACCTATAAACTCGCAGCTGTGACTATGGAGTGTGTGGGGCAGCAAGCCAGGTGTACCTCAGGATGCTTTTCTTTCTTTTTTTTTTTTTTAATATTTATTTATTTTTTTAATTTGATTGCACCAGGTCTTAGTTGTGGCAGGCAGTCCCCTTAGTTGTGGCTCACAGGCTCCTTAGTTGTGGCATGCGAACTTTCAGTTGCAGCATGCATGTGGGATCTAGTTCCCTGACCAGGGATCGAACCCGGGCCCCCTGCATTGGAAGCGCAGGGTCTTATCCACTGTGACACCAGGGAAGTCCCTGCTCTTCTTCAATGTCATATAGCTGTGCAGTTTTGGCAGAGGGGACAGCAGACGTGCTGGGCATGTCCCCTCCTCGTCTCTGCCTCAAGGGGATGCTGCACACACTAACTCCTTTGAACTTGAAGGTGGAAGAAGACCTGTGAGTCTTCTGATCTACCCTCTACCCATCTGAAGGTAGCATCGTCTCCAGAATAAAGGAACCAGGAACCACATGCCAGAGGTCACCAGCAGGTCAGTCCCAAGCGCTAGTCATCTCAAAGCCAAACATTCTAAACTGATTGCCATTATTTCTCCCTGCCCCCATGCCCTCTCCTACAAATCTCCTTGTTCTATAGAAACTGTATACTACCTACCCTCTTCATCCGTGCTTAAATGGAAAGAGGAACATAGAAAGAGTAATCAGGGTCTGTCAATGCACATGCCCAAAGTAATGGAAATGAAGTAACCCTCTGTAATGATCCAAGGATGGATTGACCCAAATGTAACAAGAGAGCTCTGCTGTCTATGATCCTGACACCACCATTAGGAGTTAGTCGGGGTCCTGTGAGAAGCAGATGCCAGGATGAGGTTAAGCACGCAAGGACTTAATTAGGGAAGATACCTGTGTGAGCGACAACAGGACAGGAGCTGAGAAAGGCTGGGAAAGCACATGGAAAAGCTTAATCATGTGTTTGTTGAATGAATGGGTGGATGGATGGATGGATGGATGAATGGATGAATGGATGAATGAATGGGCAAAGTATAGTTTGGAAAGGGGAGGAGAAAGGAAGCATCTGGGTACAAAACGACGTGAATTAGCAGAGTTGCTATTAAGTTATAGGCAGGGTAGATATTCAGCTGGGGCTGTATTGGGTGTTTTACTCCTGACATCTCCTCTGATTGTTCAGGTCTATTCAGACTGGTTGATGCCTGTGCTGTACTGATTGCTAAATATTTTGAAAATCATCCCTAGTTACATGGACTATCATATCGCCTAGAATATCTGGTGATGTTTTCACAAACGGAAAGTTACTTATTTCTGATGGCCGTCCCACCACAACGTGGGACCACGACACATGCTGCGAATTCTTGCAGATGGTGGTGGCGTCATCATCAGGGCAGCCGCCCAAATCCATTTGCTGTTCTGTGACTCTGATGGAGGGCAATTTAGCAAATTGAGGCTATGTCCATTCCAAGTTTCTGAGGAGCTGCTGATGTTTGCTCTACTCTCCCTAGGAAAGAATTTATATTACTTCCCCCCGCCCCCGCCCCAGTAAAAATATACCAGCAACCAACGCTGGTGGACTTCTTTGTTCTCTTATAAGCACAGGACGGCCTCCTCAGACTGCAGAGTATTTGAAGAAAAAATAAACTGAGACCAAGTGAAATGTGACCTGTTATTAAAGTTTTTATACCCACAACATGCTGAAGTAATGGGAATACCTGAGGGGCAAACTGATGAAATGTCTAGACTTAAAAGCCAGGTGGACAAGAAGAAGAACTGGCAGATCCCATGAGGACGTGGGAGCTGGAGACAGGGAGGAACAAGAGAAGGGAACTCAGGAACCCCCGGAGATTGTACCAAGGACCCTGAACTCTCATGGGCGGTGGTATTGGGGTTTAGGCCAAGTTTAACTAGCGCTCCAAAGAGTATATAAGGGGATACACCTGGTATCTGGGGTGTACTTAGGTTAGCTGGACTTGTTGTTTCTTTTTTTTTTTTTTTTTGCGGTACGCGGGCCTCTCACTGGTGTGGCCTCTCCCGTTGCGGAGCACAGGCTCCGGACGCGCAGGCTCAGCGGCCATGGCTCACGGGCCCAGCCGCTCCGCGGCATGTGGGATCTTCCCGGACCGGGGCACGAACCCGCGTCTCCTGCATCGGCAGGCAGACTCTCAACCACTGCGCCACCAGGGAAGCCCTGGATTTGTTGTTTCTTGTAACCAGAAATGAATTATGAATATCAGTCCAAAGTCAGAGACAGACTAATTCGGCTTTCATATAATTCTCCAGGACTGAAAATCTGTGCCCATATTTGGGATGGGGCTGAACCACTTGGGTGGGAATAGCAGGTCACAGGTCACCAAGAAAAGAGCAATGCAGGAGCAGGAAACTGGAAAAGATGACGCTTTGGAGGTATAGAATTCTGAGGGAAGTGACATGCTTTCTTACATGCATTTAAACTCCCCTTCCAGAGTAATAGAGTGGTTTCATTTTCTGACACAGGGCACAAGCTCTCTTTCTCTCAGAATTCTAGTCATTGCTTCTCTCCTGCGTGGTAATGCCTTCACCCACCCACCGAAACACACACTGTCAGTAGCCCTGAGTCTGCACTGTCCCTCTGCTCACCTGGGAAATGGCCCCTTTTCATAAGCTGTTTTCAATGACTGGATTTGTTTACAGCACCTGTTTGCCACCCAGATTGATACAGTGGCCCAAAGTCACACACAGCCCTCTTCTTTCCTCTGTACCAAAGGTCTGCAGGAAAGAATAGCTAAAAATCCCTGCCTTTTTGTGGCAGGTGGAGACAGAAATGAGTTTAGGGCTGGGCAGCGGAAAACTCAAGGAATTTAGACTGCAGATATCCCACCTCAGATATTGATCAAACTTGTGAAAATTAGGACAAAGAAAAAGCTTAAAAAATAAAATCAAACCAATCATAAACGAATTGGAGAGAAGTAGAATTGAGCATATCCACCATCATGAAGAACATGGCATTTCCTCGTCACTCCATTAAAACCGCACACCCTCAGCCAACGTACCAATGACGTCCTGTGGCCAGACCCATGCCGATTCTCAGTCCTCATCGATGACTTTTCCCTTTCACTCTACTCCAGCCACACTGGCTTCCTGGCTTTTCCTTGTGCATAGCAAGCATACCTCCACCTTACAACTTGGTATTGGCTGTTCTTCCTGCTTGGAACACTTCCAGGTTCCAGGTGTCCACATGGCCTGCTTCCTCCCTCCTTTAATTCAGACTCAAATGTCACCATCTCAGTGGGGTCTATCATGACCACTCTATTTATAATGACAAACTCCTCCCCCTTGTGCTCCCAATCTTACGTACCCTGCTTTACCTTTTTCCGCATCATTATCACTTCTAACACGTTATGTTAATTGCTTATTTATTATGTGTATTGTTTATCGTCTGTCTCCTCCCATAAAACTTCTCGAGATCAGGGATCTTTGTTTTTTACACCAATGCCCAGATATAGTCTAAGACATAGTAGGCACTCAATAAATATTTGTGGACTAAGTAAATTTCAGAGGCTTTCAAACACAAAGTTTAACTAAATGCTGTTAATGTGACGAAACAAGGGCAAGAAAAGAGGCAAATGAAACGATAAAAAGACCTGAAGTAGCATATTCACATCAGCAAAGGTGAAATTTAAGTTTAAAATCACTAAACAGGACCAAAAAAAGATATTCCATTATGATAAAAGATACTTTTTATAAAGAAGGTATAACAGTCATAATCCCATTTGCATCAAACACCAAAGTATGCATCAAACGTTAAACATCTAACTATAAACCAAACACTTTTAGAAATATAACAACAACTTGATTTTTAAAAAACAGTTCTGGTGGATAACTTTAGTATGCTATTAGAATGACCTTGGAATTGTGAACAGAAAATCAGACAAGACAGAAGAGATGCGCAAAAATAACGCAAGGTAATGTGACGATCTATAAGAGTTGTTGAAAGGATCTATAAATACTTGAGAATAGAATCAAGTAACAAAAAGATGAACAGGCTGTAAACAAGTGCTAAAACAACCTCTCTCTCTTCACATACTCATCAGAGAATTAAGGGAGAATCCAAGGAACCTGGATCACAAGATCACTGCAAGACTTGAAGTCTCCATTAGCCTAGTGAAGTGGAAGCTGCCGGGTCAGTTATGGTCTATGACCAGAACTTGTATAGCATAACTTCTCCCATATTCTAATGGTAGAAAGAGTCACAAGGCCACCCAGATTCAAAGGGATGAAAAAATACTTTCTATATCATGATGGGAAGTGTCAAGGTCACACTGAAGAGCATATGGGATGGGAATTGTGGTGTGGTACCCATTTTGGAAAATACAATCTACTACAACAGATAATTGGAATATTTAAAAAGAAATTTTAATATATTTTCTTTACAATTTACCATGCAGTTGAACATGTTAAAAAATTTAATAAGTTAAGTTATAAAAGTACCCTAAGGGGCTTCCCTGGTGGCACAGTGGTTGAGAGTCCGCCTGCCGATGCAGGGGACACGGGTTCGTGCCCCGGTCCGGGAAGATCCCACATGCCGCGGAGCGGCTGGGCCCGTGAGCCATGGCCGCTGAGCCTGCGCGTCCGGAGCCTGTGCTCCGCAACGGTAGAGGCCACACCAGTGAGAGGCCCGCGTACCGCAAAAAAAAAAAAAAAAAAAAAAGTATGCTAAGAAGGGATTATGTGTGTGTGTGTGTGTGTGTGTGTGTGTGTGTGTGTGTGTGTATTTTTTTTTTGCTAGATTTATAAATTAAATAATAATGTTTGTAAATTACACTTAAAATCTAAGTAGGTGGATTCTTCTTAGAATATAAAAAACTGGAAAGAACATCACTCACACCCTAAGAAAAAGTAGAATAATCTACAAAATCATAACTCTTCTGGGGTCCATTAGTGATCTGAAGTTGTAGGGCAACCAGCTAGCCTGAAATCTACGAGAAGATAGGCACTTCCAAGGAAAAAATTGTGAGTAATAGCTAATCTGAAGCAGCGCATGGGAAGAAGGCAGATCTGCCGTGAAAGCAAGTAAGAAAAATTCAGCTAAAATCTGTAGTAAATTTCTAAAGTCAAGTTTGGGCTATCATGAGAGTATAGACATATATATGAGTCACATATGAGAGTATAGTACAAATATATGAGTCACAGGTAAATAGAGGAGTCATACCTAATCAGAGGCTCTTCTCCACAGACCTCCTGAGAAAGACTGATGCAGGGTAGAAGGTGGAAGAAATGCTTCCTCATGGATCAGGCCTGTGGAAGGAAGATAAGGAAGATCAGACTTCTCGTCAGAAAGGAATAAAGCCTAAGGCAATGGGGGAACATCTTTAAAATGCTGGAAGGGAAAAACTGTCAACCCCAAATTCTACACCCGGTGAAAAAGCCTTGCAAATATGACGTGAAATTCAGACTTTTTCAGATAAACAAAGACCTAGATCATTTATTACTAACAGACATGAACTACAAGAAATCTTAAAGGGATTTCTTTAGGGAGAAGGAATGTGATTTGAGACAGATACTTGGATTAACACAAAAAATGAATGGCACTGGAAATTGTAAGAATGAATGGACTGTGGAAGTCAGTACACTTAACATCATTTTGGGAGCACATCTGTAATCCAATGTGATTATAACAGGCTATTTCATTTGCCTGAACTGCTCTGAAGGAAATTCAGCATTCTAAAGTATAATGAGAATGGTTATTTATGTACTATTTTGGGGAAAAGGCAACTTAGTTAAGGAAGAATGAGATTGGGACTAAGTTTATTAAAGGGCAAAGAAATTTTAATTTGTGTGGTCAAATGTTAAAAAAAAAAAAGTAATGGAGATAAGAAAAATTCAAGGAAGTAAAATGAGCATTGAAAATCTAAAGAAAAAAGGATAACATTTAAAAATCTATCACTTTAATAATTTAAAGCGTAAATTAAAAGAAAATAGTACCAGAATAATGTTCTGACACACGAGCCATCCTCAAAAACACCAAAAAACTTATACTATAACAAACGTAGTAAGGTAGATAGCTAGTGGGAAGCAGCCGCATGGCACAGGGATATTGGCTCGGTGCTTTGTGACAGCCTGGAGGGGTGGGATAGGGAGGGTGGGAGGGAGGGAGACGCAAGAGGGAAGACATATGGGAACATATGTATATGTATAACTGATTCACTTTGTTATAAAGCAGAAACTAACACACCATTGTAAAGCAATTATACCCCAATAAAGGTGTTAAAAAAAAAAAAAAAACTTATACTAACCCAATATATCTATTTGACTGTATTGGACAATTCTGGAGAAAGAAGGAAATAAGGGCGTAGATGAATTGACTCATTCTTTTTGTTTACAAACAATTAATTATATAGCATTTGGTATGTGCTAATTTCTATTCTAAGTACTTTATGAATATTAAATAATTTAACCCTCACAAAGACCCTATGAGGTAGATACTATTATTTACATCTTACAAATGTGGTCAAGGTCACATGGTAAGTTCAAGATTGAAAATAAACATATTTTCCCTAAAGACTTTGCTTTTAATCTCTGTGCCATACTGCTTCCCAATACAATAACTGAACAAAACCCTACATTTCAAATAAAGATAATTTTCGTTACTTTTTATATGCCTGCAGAACATTTATAAAGACTGATCATGTAGCTGGCTACAAAGAAAACTTCTGAAATTCAAAAAATAAAGATTTTATAGGTTATATTATCTGATCCCAATTCAATGAATAAGAAAAAAATTATGAAAAGATGACCAAAAACTGTCTACTTGAAAATTAAGAAATACTTAGAAAATATTTGGCTTAAAGAAGAATCAAAAGGGAAATTACCAACCATCTTGAAAGCTATGAAAAGGCAACCTTTGTAAAATACTCTAAGACTCTATGAAATGATACTAGAAAAATTTTACAACCAAAAGCCCTTCCTCGTGAAAGAATAAATATGAGAAGTAAAGAAACTAAATCCACATTCTAAGAAATTAGAAAAAGAACAATAAAGAGTGATTATAAGGGTAAAATCTTAATATAATAGAAAGGAAAAAAGTAGTTGAACACATAAATAAATTTAAAATCTTGTTGTATTAAAAATCTATACATTTGATAAACAACCTAATTTTTTAAAAGGAGAAAAAGCAAAATTATAAAAGATCAGGGAGTAGAAAGGACAGATATTAAAGTGACTAAACATATTAAAAGAAAATATAATTTGAAACTTTATGGCAACAAATTTGAAAACTGGAAAAAACATGGGAAAGGAAGAGGAAAAATGATCTATTTTTGCAGATGATATGATTGTAAACCTAGAAAGCCCAAAGGCATCTGGTAAAAATCCCCTAGAATTAAGCAGAGAATTTTGTAAAGTAGATGGATCCAAAAATATGCCAAAAAAAAAAAAAATCATTAGCTTTTCTCTACTCTAGCAATAAAATGGGAATGGAAAAAAATCATTTAAAATCAACCCCTATGGAATATTTGGACATAACAAAAAAAGGAAATAACAAAATCATACTAAAATATGTAAAAGGAGAAACGGAAAGACATGCCATATTCTTGGATGAGAAAACTCAATGCCATAAAAATGTTCCCTCAAATTGTGTATGGATTTCATGAAAACTCACAATAAGGTGGGTATTTTGGTTGGTTGTTTTTGGCAATTGCATAAAGTGATCTTAAAGTTTCTAGAAAAAAATTAAATACTAAAGAAAAGCTAAGTAATTTTAGAAAAGTAAAAATGGGGCAGAGACTTCCTCACCGGTTATTAGAACTCTGTAGAAAGCCACTGTATTCAAATAAGTACCTTATTTGATCCCAGTTTGATTGCACATCCAAGGATACAGTACAAATATATGAGTAAAAAGATAAAGCAAAGCTTTTGCGAGAAAATCTAGTAGATTATATGTACTATATTGTGCAGGAAAACTTCCCTGATCAAAACTGAGAAGTCAAAAGCTACGAGAGAAAAGATAGGCATATTTAACTCTAAAATTATAACTTTTAAAGCAAAGATGTCATAAAAATATCATTGACCATAATAGGTTTGCAGAAATACATATCATGCAGATAGTATATTTAATTTTTATAATATACAAATATTTATTATAATTTGACAAGAGAAACAAGAACAAACCAGAGGACTTCCCTGGTGGTCCAGTGGTTAAGACTCCATGCTCCCAGTGCAGCGGGCCCAGGTTGGATCCCTGGGCCTAGTCAGGGAACTAGATCCTGCATGCCGCAACTAAAAGAACCTGAATGCCGCAACAAACATCCCGAAGATGCCTCATGCAGCACTTAAGACTCGGTGCAGCCAAATAAATAAATAAATATTTTTTAAAAAAGAACAAACCGGTAGGAAAATGGACAAAGTCTGTGAATGGGCAGTTCACAGAAAAACAAATCCAAATGTCCGAGAAACAAGGAAAGATCCTCAAATTCACCCAAAGTGAGGGGAATGCAAATTAACAATGAGATATCATTTTATACCTACCAAATTGTCTAAAATTTAAAAGATCTGAAACACTTCTTGCTGGCTGGGTTGTAGGAAAGGGATCACTTTCACGGTCAAAATGAAAAATGCTACAGCCTCTTGGGGAAGCAGTATGGTGATATCTACTTCAAATTTAAAATACATATACTTTTTAGGCCAGAAATCTTTTTCCTGGGAAACTCTCCAATAGAAATAAAGTCAGTAGAACATAAGGGCTCATATAAACTGTTTCTTTGGAAGGAGGGAGTTGTTTTATTTTGTTTTTTTCAAATTGTCTGTGAAAGCTACAATGTTTCAAGCAATAGGGAATGGCTGAATAAACTATGGCGTAGCCTGTGATAGAACAACACAGCCATCAAGAAGAAGGACATAGAGTTCTGCTAATTGACAGGAGGAATTTCAGAAGGTATTGTTGACTGAGTAAAGCACAGTGCAGGAAAAAAAAGGGTAATATTTTTCTATTTTTGTAAAACAAACGATGATCAGAAAGCACCTGTGTGTGTGTGTGTGCGCATCTTTATGTGATTATATAGCCATGGGTAAAAATAGGAAAGATACATATTAGATTATTAATAAGGGTTATCTGGGTAGGTGGTGGGTTGGGAATTGATATGCTTGTAAGAGAAGAGGAGGCACCAAGCCTAAAAAAAGGAAAACAAACAAAAAGACCACCCACACATGACCACACACATGTACCTATGTTTAAATCCCTCACATACATGCATTTGTGAAAATGTATGAATGTGTATTGTTCAGACATAAAGAGCTCACCCGGCCAGTTCAAAGGACTCTGCCTCCCAGATAACTTTTTCCTTTCTAGGAACATTTGCTATTCCATTTGTACCCCTGTACCAAAACATACCCCAGGTAAGAATTTCTGATTCTGGGATTCCCATTCTTAATTCTAAGACCTACCCTCCCATGGCATAGTGTTTCATCTCAGAAACAGTGCTCAGAAGGGCTCCAACTTCCTTCTAGAAATGAATATATTTTGGCTTTTCTACCTCTGTCCCTTCTTGTCCATACTTCCTTCTGTGAAATGATCCCCAGGTTAACCTTTGTAAGTAAAGCAAATCACACCATTTGGGGCAGCTTCTCTAGGGGGGTCGGGTTATGGTTCTTCTCTCCCCACAACAGAGAAGTCAGAAGGTGAAGGTACCTGGATAATGACCAGTTGCTCTTTAGGTCATAAGTCCAAGAACTTTAAAGTTGTCTAAGTTGTGAACTTCTTCAGAATCAAATATGAGGTAAACTATAAGAAGACAGGAAAACGAACTCGACATACCATTGGTCAGCCCACGCTGCTGACCGCGCCCTCGGTGTTTACAGAATGTTTACTAGTTTCACATTCCGTGCTCACATCCACCTGCTTCCCTCCGCCTCCTTGTGGTGGAACAATTTCCTTCACTTCAAAGGAAGCTCCAGGTGCAGGGAGGACCCAAGGGGTGTGGCCCCCCCTCAGAATCTGGCTCCTCTTCTTAATGAAACATCTCCTCCCTTCATCTTATCCCAAGTTGACTTTTGGAGCTATTCCTCAATTCATTCATCTGCTTTTGAACTCTGAGAGCGAGAAAGAAATGTAGTTTTCTTTTTTCCTCAAGTCACTGACCCTAGCTGTGTCATGACGTTTCAAACTGATTAACTGCAGAAACAGGAGGGATAATTACACATGTCACTAAAGAGAAAATGACACAAGTTAAAGGAAGGCGAATAGGCTGTGGGAGATTAGTTTTAAGCCATAACTTTTGGGATGGTTTGTTAATGCAGAATTAGTTAACTGATGCTGTGTCCAACCCCTTTGCCATATGATATGCTTCTCTCAATAAGAATTAGGGACCATTTGTCCACCCCTGTGAATCTGCCTGCGCTGGCCTTGGCATGCCGTGGCAGTTTCAGAGCCTAGGCATTGAGGGACTTTGCAGCTTCCACTCTTGCCCTCCTGGAACGCTGAGATAGACAGGCTGTAAAGGAGCTCAGGCAAGTCTACTGGTGAATGAGAGACCTTTGGAAGAGAATGGAGGCTCTCACGAACGGCCAGCACTGACTCCCAGACTTGGGAGTGAGGCCATCTTGGACCTTCCGGCTGAAGGCAGCCTCACGAGTGATCCCAGGCAAAAGCTACAGAGAAGTAGCTCAACCAAGCCCCAGAATTAGGAGAGATAATAAATGGTTGTGGGTTTAGTCACTGAGTTTGAAGTGGTGTATCATACAGCAATAGCTGATTAATAGAGTGGCTTGGATGTTTTAACTGAGTATATATCTTTTCTTGCTCTATTCTAGTGTTTCATGTATAACAGGGCTCCTTTTTCATTTTTTTCCTAGAAATCTGGGAAAACACATTCTCTGCATGGACGCAACTAACTCCTAAATACCACGTATTTAATGGTTCCTGGGAGACAGAAGATTGCAAAGGCAGGCACTACATCTTATATCTACTCTTCAGGAACCCATACCCAGGATAGCACGGCTGGTGGGAGGTTAGCACATGTTGACCAAATTAAGTGTCTCCTGGGACACCTGTTGCTGCTTTCATCTCCTTTTCTTAATACTTGCATGTGTCACAAAACGAATAGTGACTTGTTGTTGATTTGGTTTAGCTGGCCAGCTCTGCAGATGTTCCCTTGTTGCCTCACTTTTCCACATAGAAAGCTCTCAAAGATCCCAGCACGGAAGAAGAGAGCCTCTCTCCACTTGTGGAGGAACTGACCTCATTGGTCAAGAGCGTACTGATTATAGTACTACTATTGGCAGGAGCGGCAGAAGCAGCAGCTAATGTTTGTTGATATCTTATCATTATGCCAGTCATCACGTTATTCACTTGACATGAATTAACTAATTCAGTTAATTAGTAATCTATCATTTCCATAAGGCAACTGAGGCACAGATGGGCTAATTTATCTGCCGAAGCTAGCACGGTTACATGGCAGAGCCTTAGTGCTTAGCAAACACTCTTGACTCTTCGTGGCTAATTGTATAGTTACAGCTGAAAGGTTTAAACTAAGGAATATCAGACATAGTCATTTATAAAAGTTATCTAACAAGAAATCACCTACAAATGACAATCTCCAAAACTTTTAAATATCACTGTACTTCTCATTAGTCAAGAAACAAGTATTACTGAGAGTTATGTGTCTGTGTGTGTACACAGAAAATTATAAAACATATAAACAAATACAAAAAATAACATCATATAAGAATCTTGGCTTTAAAGGCATTTACACTATTTTGAAGAGAGCAGACTTATACAATGAAATGGCCAAAGAATAAGACAAGATACAACTGAAAAAAGAGCAAAGTAGTTCTGAGACCTCACCTCTTGCAGGGAAGAATCGGAGTCATATTTCAAATCTCCCTTTCACCTCGAAGCAAAACCACAGCTTTCATGTTTGGATGTCACGGTACTAAAAGATGGTTCAATAGCCCAGACTAACCTGTGTTAGTAACTAGAGTAATCTCCAGAAAAGAAAATTTACTTTGGGATTTAAGATGATCAAAATTGATTACTTTTCAAGAAGTTTAGCAACTCAAAGCTGAAAACACAGCTGGGGAAACACTTGAATGGGGGTCCATAAAAACTCCAGAGAAAAATCCATCCTTCTGCCTCATGACGCGGATACTACACAACATACATGAGCCTATGGGGAAGCAGTTAATATTTTTACACAGCCTTGTCGGTGAAGAGAAGAGAAAAATGTAGAGAGACATGCCCACCCACATCTTTGATGTGTGTAATGTAAGTATCTTTCTTGTTTTATTGAAGTAAAGGCTAAAGGATTACGTTAAGTCCACCTAGTAAATTGTAACATGGGGATATTATGACCAAACTTGTAAAAATCTGATTTATCTTCTCAAAATTTAGTGCCAGTAGAATTAGTTTTGTTGGGTGAAAAATAACTGTTCTATTTTTTGACCAGCAGTTAATAGAATTGGGGCCAATTTTCTCTATATAGGATTATTTTGACCTTTCTGTCCCTGGAAAGATAGGCCTCTATATATTAACAATGATTATCTCTGGTAGTATGATTAGGAATGTTGGTTATTTACTTCTCTTTGCTTTTCATTATTTTTGAAATTTCTCAAAATAGCATATATTGTTTTTATAACAAAAAGATATTGATTTTTTTAAAGCAATCAACCTACCTAATTTCCTTGCTGATAGACATTTCTACAGTATTCAAATAATTTGCCCTTAACTACTTTGCCTACCAAATAAATCCTTGTCTTCATTTTATTTAAAACAATTTTCCAAGGAGGATGGACCTAGAATCTGTCATACAGAGTGAAGTAAGTAAAAAAAACAAATACCGTACGCTAATGCATATATGTGGAATTAAAAAAAACGGTACTGATGAACCCAGTGGCAGGGCAGGAATAAAGACGCAGACGTCGAGAAGGGACTTGAGGACACGGGAAGGGGGAAGGGTAACCTGGGACGAAGTGAGAGAGTGGCATGGACATATATACACTACCAAATGTAAAATAGATAGCTAGTGGGAAGCAGCCACATAGCACAGGGAGATCAGCTCGGTGCTTTGTGACCACCTAGAGGGGTGGGATATGGAGGGTGGGAGGGAGACGCAAGAGGGAGGGGATATGGGGATATATGTACACATATAGCTGATTCACTTTGTTGTACAGTAGAAACTAACACAACATTGTAAAGCATTTATACTCCAATAAAGATGTGGAAAAAACAAATTTTCCCTTCCAGAAGAATTCTTATGACCAATTTTCACTGATACCTGGAAATTTATGCCAAGGCTAAAAAAATTTGACACAGGACTTGAGCCTTGGAAAAACATTACTGTGAGGAGGAAAGAAATCATGCCTTAAATTTTTTTTTCAGATGACTTGCTGTGTAGTTCATTAGCAAGAGACACAAGAAGTACTTTCTAAAATAATGGTCCAGAACCTTGTTCTTTGAGATAACAAGGCTCTGTTTTTGCAGGTGGCCTTCTACTCAAAGAACAAAAACTGGAAGCATCCATTGAATTGCCCTGTTTACATGTGTTGAGTCATGCTAATGGAAGAGAGCTAATCAAGCGCTGGGTACAAAGCCCTTTATGTAAAGGAAAAGGACCAGCTTCAGATTCACTAACCCCAGATGCAAACACTTTCATGTGTCTCTACAAAGACTCCAACCTACTGAGGAGGACCCTGGAGGCACATCAGGCCAAAAGAAGGATCATGTGAGCCAGAAATGTGAGCCACATACAGAATTTTAGATTTTCTAGTGGCCACATTTTAAGTAAAAATAAACAGATAAGTAAATGTTACCACTATATTTTATTTAACTAAATATATCCAAAATAGTATCACTTCAGTATTAGAAAGGTATTTAGATAATGTGCATTCTTTTTTAAAAAAGGTATTTAGATAATGTACATTCTTTTTTCAATTCTTTGAATTGCAGTGTATATTACACTTACAGCACAGCTCACTTCGGACTAGCCACATTTCATAGTGGCTGCCTTACTGGACAGTGCAGCTCTAAGATGAAAATGTTATTCTCACCAAGTAGGATTACAGGGTCTTAAGTAATTTTTTTACATTGAGATATAATTCACACACTGAAATTCATCCTTCTAAGGGTACAATTCAGTGGTCTTTAGTATCATCACAAGACTGTTTATCACCACTCTCTATCACCACAATCTAATTCCAGAACATTTTCATCATCCCCAAAAGAAATTCCATACCATTATCAGTCACTCCCAATTCTCTTCTTTCCCTAGCCCCAGCAGCTACTAACCTACATTCTGTCTCTATGGATTTGCCCCTTTTGGGCATTTTATATAAATGGACTCATTTATATGTGGCCTTCTGTATCAGACTTCTTTTACTTAGCATAATGTTTTCAAGTTTTATCCATGTTGTAGCGTGTATCAGTACGTCACTTCTTTTTAAGGTTGAATGCTATTCCGTTGTATGGGTATATACCACTTTTTTTTTTTTTTTTTTTTTGCGATAAGTGGGCCTCTCACTGTTGTGGTCTCTCCCGTTGCAGAGCACAGGCTCCGGACGCGCAGGCTCAACAGTGGCTCACGAGCCTAGCCGCTCCGCGGCATGTGGGATTTTCCCGGACTGGGGCGTGAACCCGTGTCCCCTGCATCGGCAGGCGGACTCTCAACCACTGCGCCACCAGCGAAGCCCACCACATTTTTTTTTTTTTTTTTTTTTTTTGCGGTACGCGGGCCTCTCACTTGTGGCCTCTCCCGTTGCGGAGCACAGGCTCCGGACGCGCAGGCTCAGCGGCCATGGCTCACGGGCTCAGCCGCTCCGCGGCATGTGGGATCTTCCCGGACCGGGGCACGAACCCGTGTCCCCTGCATCGGCAGGCGGACGCTCAACCACTGCGCCACCAGGGAAGCCCGCCCACCACATTTTAACTATTCATCAATTGATGGGACTTTGGGTTCTTTCCACGTTTTGGCTACTATGAACAATGCTGTTATGAACATTCATGTAAAAGTTTTTGTGAGAACATGTTTTCAGTCCTACTGAGTATATACCTAGGAACGGAATTGCTGGGTCAAATGGTAACACTGTGTTAAACTTTTCAAGGAAAAACTTATTAAACCGTTAAACTGTTTTCCAAAGTGTTTGCGCCATTTTATGTTCCCACCAGCAGTGTATGAAGCTTCCAATTTCACCACTGTTTGTTATTGTCTGTCTTTTTTATTATAGCCACTTTTTAACAAATATGGCGTCAGCTAGTGTTTCACAGATTAAAAAATATTAAAACTGTGCTTACAAAAATGCAACAGGGGCTATGATATTCCTGCAGATTTCAGAAATTAGCGATTAGCCTCACATTTGCCAAGTTTACCTGTAAAGAAACACATTGCAGCTTTGTTACAAAGCTGTTTTATTCTCTCTGTGCCATCAGCCATTGAGGTGAGTTCTTTTAGCAATAACAATGAATACTTATCAGCAATTCCCCAGTGTTTTATATATATTAGCTCGTTAAATCCTCACATTGACCCTAGGGGGTAGGTGTTATAATTACCACCTTCATTTTATGGTGAGCGTTCTGAGGCCTGGGAGGTTAACTAATTCCCCAAGATTCCACAGCTTAGGGTCCATGCTTTTAAGCCATTAACTTACTTTATCTCATTTGTTAACACTGCTTGGTAGGAAGTAATCACAGCTGCATCTGCATCACCTGTGAACATGTTAAAGCACAAACTCTAGGGCTCCAGTCCAGAATTACTGCATCACAAACTCTGAGGGTGGGATCCAGCAATTTCTGTCTTAACAAGCCTTCCGTCATTTTTACGTACGCGAACATTTGAAAACCACTGATCTACAGCAAGAACATCATAGGATCACAGTTTATGGACAAACCCCTATATGTCAGATATGGTGGCAGGTGTTAGATGCATTCAGTCTTGAGGCTTCAACACTGAAAAGGACATTACTGTCCTTCTAATGCTGAGAGTCAAGTGAATTTGATAGATGGTTGGCTCAGCATTACCTTATAGTGTGATTGGCTCTAAATTAATGTATGCACGTGACACTCCGCCCAGGGAAGGGTGAGAAAACTTCCCGGAGGAAATGCCTTATGGAGCCTCCAATAAACTTAGAAAGCCGACATCAGTTTCAGGTCATTCAAATCTATTTGTTACTCCTGTGACTTTCCGGAGAGAATCCAAATTCTAGAGCATGACCTTCAAAATACTTTACTAATCGGCTCCTACTTCTTTCCCTACTTCATCTGCTCCGTAGCTCCTTGCTACTCAAAGCAGGGAGGGGTGGGGTGTGTGCACAGCGCGCTGACATCACCTGGGAACTTGTTAGCAATGCAGAATTTCAGAGCTCACTCCTGACCTACAGAATCAGAATCTGCATTTGAACAAGAACCCCAGGTGATCTGCATGCATACTGAAGTTTCAGAAGTACAGCTCTAAGCTACTGAGAAGAACCGAGCCATTCTCCAGAGCTGCCTAACTATAACCTCTGTGCAGCACCGGCTGCCCAGAATGCCCTTCCCTCCTTTGGCTTCTCTGACCCCCAGAGAAGTTGGACATCCTTTCATGACAGCACCCGGACTGCAGGTTGTTTATTTACCTGTCTTCAGTACTAGACTGAGAGCATCTCAAGGTCAGGGAGATCATTTTATTTTCCTCTGTAATTTGCAGAGATTCGGGACTTACTTGCCACGTTGCACATAATGGGTGCTCAGTCAATGTTCCTTTGATGAAACAACGTGTGGGTGAATGAGATGTGACAAGTACTCAATGTAGACACCACATCTTGGGTGAATTTACCTGGGGGCTTATACTCCCCTCTGTCACGGTCACATAATTCTGGTCAGTTTTCTGGTTCATAAGCATCAGAGAGAACCAGACAGATACTTAGGGCGACAGGGGACTGGGAAGTGGCCAGGAGTTAAAAGAGAAAATCTAGTTTCTCCTTTTGAAAAGATTGCTTTATGATTTCTCATCATATTTTGATTTACCAGATCCCACCTCAAAAGACAGAGACCGGGACCTGACAGGAAGTGAGCACGGGGTTGAGAGCTGGATTCTGAATACGGTGCTGATCCGGGGTGAATCACTTTGGTCCTTTCATTTCACCTCCTTGGGCTCTCTCTCCTCATTAATAGGTGAGGGAGTTGGACTAAGCAGTCCCTTAGGTTTCCCCCCACCCCATCACAGATCGCTTTAAACACTAAAGTTCTAATATTTGTTAGATATTAATGTAATCTAATGTAGGCAACTTTGGGAAATTAAGGTTTTACATGAACAGGCCTCTGGAGCGTAACCAGTTTGCAAAATCTCTTTCATAGGCAAGTAACACTAAGCTATATGCTTCCCTTATTTCCATAGACATTTTAAAAAACATGGTATATTGTATTTTAAGGTTTTCATGAGAAGGAAACTATTGAATGGAACCTGCTTCAGAAAGATGTAGGCGTGTCATAAGCCAGGAAGAGTGGATTTTGATCGAGAAAGTTGGCATTTGCAATAAACCCAACTTTGTTCTGAGTGACTAAGTACTTTAGAAACCCCATTGATGCCTCAAAGAGTGCATCGATTAGAAAATACTGACAATTTTCACAACACTAGCCTTGCATGTTAAGGCCCCGGTGTCGCGGGAGGGAACAGTGAAGCCCTGTTGGCACACACTGGGCGGCTCTCACACACGGAGATCGTCAACCTGGCCGGGCTGGGGAGACTAGGGCTCCCCTTGTTTCCCTATCACTCCCCCACCCAAGGGCTGGCAAAGGACCATTATCTCTCATTCTGACATCGGAAGAGAGAATCTGAATGCCAGGAAGGAAGTTTTCCAAATCGGTATAAAAACAAAATCCTCTTATTACAACAGGATACAGTAAAGAAAACAAAGAACGATGCTCATGAGAGGGAGAAGGTTTAAAAGTATAAACAAAACATTTCTGAGAAAACGAAAAATTTCTGAGAAAACCAAATACCCCTAACGCAGTGCAGTTACTTGTATTTGCTGGGGAAAAACAGCATCTCTGGAGAGAGGAGAGAATGAGTAGGGCTGATGCATATGTTGCCAGAAAGATCGCTCACCTTTGTCTATGTCACAGGACTTTCAAATCTAACTTCAGTAACTGGAAGTCAATGGCATTTTCTTTCACAATTCCATTTCCCTTAGAAGTAAACTATTACTCTTTGGGAGAGAAGTTTTCATGAGTTTTGCCCAGAAATGAATATGACTGTACAAGAAAGGTGGAAAGAGCTTGTCTTTTCATTAACCAGAGATTAAGGAAAATGGTATGTGGTAGTATTTAGTCATAAAGAGCTTTAATAACTTATCCTAGCTCGGGCTGGAAGAGATTTCAAAATAGTGAAATGAGCATGCAGTATGGCTAGAATACATCCAAGTCCGCCACTGTGAATTGCTTGACTAAAATGAGGGCTAACTTCATCTCCTTTACTCCAGGGGATGGAAGGGGAAAGAGGTTTGACTCCACAGAACATGAATGAAAATGAGTCAAGAGCCATTCTTACACAAACCATATGTGCCTCTCAGATATTTGTCAAGAGTACTGTGACTAAATGGTAGGAAGAGGGTTAGGATAGAGTAAAATATCATTTCAACCACTTGAATTCTCAACTGAAGTAACATGGATGTGTTTCGTTTCTGCTAGAGCTACAGAGAATGTGTAACTATCCAGAGATTTATATGTAGTCCTCCTAGAATCCTCGTACAAACAGCCCGATGAGGTAGGTCTATTATTGATCCCATTTTATAGAAGAGTTTAATAGCTTGCCCACGGCTGCTTGGCTAACGAGTAGCAAAGGTAGAATGTAAACACGGGTCTGTTTGCACCTGGAGCTCAAGTTCTACGCTTTGAACTTATTTTAGTTTAAATGACAACCTTGCACTGAAAAATCTATTACATTTATAGGTAGTTACTCCTTAAAGGAAGATAGGTTTTTCTGATTTCCAAGTTACTTTCGTAACCTATGCTCTTATCGCTGTCCTTTCTGCTTACCTCTGAGAAGCAGACTCTCAGTTTCTCCTTTTCTTGAGGATCTTCAGTGCCACCTTCTTACTGGCTGTCTCCTCTCAATACACTCATGCTCCAGTTTCTCTTGTTTTGAATAATTCTTTACTTGACTCTTTTGTACCTTCTAATAATTACTCTATTTCTCTCCTTTCCTCAACAAGTGGTCTCTTTTGCTGAGACTTCCTGGCTCTCACTGCCCACCCCCGACTCTGCTGCAGTTGCATCCTCACGGGCACTTGTGATCTCTAACCACCAAACCCGAAGGCCTTTCCTTGTTGTCGTTCACCTTGACCTTTCTGCAGCATTTGGTCCTGCAGATCATCCACTGCTTGGAGAGCTGCTTGTGCACATTAGACACACAAAAATTTAATAAATGATTGGTTAAAACTATACTCAAGATTTTCTAATTCTTAAATACAATGTATATATGATTAAAAACAAGAAAAAAGATTTTACACGTAAACATCCTTCTACATTTTTAAAGAATTTATAAGGGGCTTCCCTGGTGGCGCAGTGGTTGAGAGTCCGCCTGCCGATGCAGGGAACACGGGTTTGAGCCCCGGTCCGGGAAGATCCGACATGCCACGGAGTGGCTAGGCCCGTGAGCGATGGCCGCTGAGCCTGCGCGTCCCGAGCCTGTGCTCTGCAACGGGAGAGGCCACGACAGTGAGAGGCCTGCATACCGCAAACAAAAAAACAAACAAACAAAAAAAACAAAAACAAACAAAAGGAATTCATAAGAAAATGATTCTAGTTAAGGAAACTGCCCAACATTTCAACAACAGCCCTCTTTTGCAGAGTAAGGAATAAATTCAATAGTATTTAAAAAGATTTATATATATTTGATTAATATTTTAAAAATTATAGGTATACAACATATAAAAATTAACTCAAAATGGATCATTGGCATGGTGACTGCAGTTAACAATACTGTATTATATATTTGAAAGTCGCTAAGAGAGTGGATATTAAAAGTTCTTACCACAACTTTTTTTAATTAAAAAAAATTTTTTATTGGAGTGTGGTTGCTTTGCGATGTTGTGTTGGTTTCTGCTGTATGGCGTGGTGAATCAGCCACACGTATACATATATCCTTTCTTCCTTGGATTTAATGGTAATGTTTTAGTGTATGTCTATTCGAGCTGTTTATAAAAGCAATATATTCATAAAAATTTTTTAAACTAGATAATACCGTAATACTATTTTCTAATCTGCCTCTTTAACATAATAAACTTTGTGACTACTTCTTTAAAAAAAAGTTCTTACCACATTAAGAAAATTTTATAACGGACTTCCCTGGTGACGCAGTGGTTAAGAATCTGCTGCCAATGCAGGGGACATGGGTTTGAGCCCTGGTCCGGGAGGATCCCACATGCCACAGAGCAACTAAGCCCATGTGCCACAACTATGGAGCTCACGTGCCACAATTCCTGAAGCCCACACGCCTAGAGCCCATGCTCTGCAACAAGAGAAACCACTGCAATGAGAAACCCTCACACTGCAACGAAGAGTAGCCCCTGCTCGCCGCCAACTAGAGAAAACCCACGTGCAGCCAAAAATAAATAAATAAATTTATAAAAAAGAAAATTTTCTAACTATATGTAGTGATGGATCTTACCTAAACTCAATGGTATGATTTTGCAATACACACATATATCAAATCATTATGTTGTATATCTAAAACGAATACAATGTTATATGTCAATCATACTTCAATTTTAAAAGAAGGATCATTGACTTAAATGCAAGAGCAAAAGCTAAAACTCTTAGAATAAAACATGAGTCAATCTTCATGAATTGAAGATTGAATCAGGCAATGATTTCTTAGATATAACACATAAGAAAAAACAACAAAAGAATAAATTGGTCTTCATCAAAATTAAAAAACTTTTGTGCTCCAAAGGACACCATCAGGAAGATGAAAAGAGAAGCCATGCAACAAGAGAAAATATTTGCAAAGCATATATCAGATAAGGAACTTATCTTCAGAATATATAAAAACTTTCCAGGTTCGCCTCAATTTCTGTGTTTGAGCAATAAAGTGGAAATAATTTTAAAAAGAATATATAAGGAACAATTACAACACAGCAACAAAAAGACAAGCAAGCCAGTTGAAAACAGGGCAAATGATTCGAATAGACATTTCTCCACGGAAGATATACAAATGGTCAAAAAGTACACGAAAAGCTGTTCAGCGTCACAAATTTTTAGGGAAATCAAAATCAAAATCATGAGATACCACTTCACACCCAGTAGGATAGCTGAAATAAAAAAGACAGACAAATGTTGGCCTACAATAAGATATCATTTCACACTCATTAGGATGGTTATTATTTAAAAAAAGCAAAACAGAAAAAAGTCAACCCAGGATATGGAGAAATTAGAACCCTTGTGCATTGCTGATGAAAATGTAAAATTGTGCAGCTACTATGGAAAACAGTATGGTAGTTCCCCCCCAAAAAATTAAACATTGAATTACCACATGATCCAGCAATCTCACTTCTGGGTATGTATCAAAAAGAATTGAAAGCAGGGACTCAAACAGATCTTTGTACACCATGTCTAGAGCAGCATTATACAGCATAGCCAAAAGGTTAAAGCAACTCAAGTGTCCATCAATGGATGAATGGATAAACAAAATGTGGTGTATACACACAATGGAATACTACTCAGCCTTAAAAATGAAGGAAATTCTGACCCATGCTATGACATAGATAAACCTCGAAGACATAAGGCTAAGTGAAATAGGCCAGTCACAAAAGGACAAATACTGTGTGATTCCACTTATATGAAGTATCTAAAGTAGTCAAATTCATAGAGACAGAAAGTAGAATGGTGGCTGCGAGGGGCTTAGGGAGAGAGGAATGGAAAGTTATTGTTTAATGGGTACAGATTTTCATGTTGGGTAGATGAAAAAGTTCTGGAGATGGATGGTGGTGACGGTTATACAGCAAGTGAATGTACTTAATGCCACTGAACTACTTAAATATGGCAAAAACAAAACGAAACCAACAAAGCAAACAAAAAAGCAAATGTTGGCAAGGTTACAAACAAAAAACAAATATTGGCAAGGATATGGAGAAACTGGAAACCTCATACATTGCTGAGTTTTTAAAATGGTACAATCGGGACTTCCTTTGTGGAGCAGTGGTTAAGAATCCACCTGCCAATGCAGAGGACACAGGTTTGAGCCCTGGTCTGGGAAGATCCCACATGCTGCAGAGCCACTAAGCCCGTGCACCACAACTACTGAGCCTGTGCTCTAGAGCCTGTGAGCCACAACTACTGAGCCCTCATGCCACAACTACTGAGCCCGAGCGCCTGGAGCCCGTGCTCTGCAACAAGAGAAGCTACTGCAATGAGAAGCCCACGCACCGCGAGGAAGAGTAGCCCCCACTCACCGCAACTAGAGAAAGCCCACGCGCAGCAACGAAGACCCAATGCAGCCAAAGATAAAATAAGTAAATTCGTTAATTAAAACGGTACAATCACTTCTGAGTTTGGTAGTTCCTCAAAATGTTAAACAGAGATGCCATATTACACAGCAATTCCACTCCTAGACAATATATATCCCTAAAAAAATTAAAAATATATGTCCATATAAAATATGTACACAAATGTTCATAGCAACATTCTTCATAATAGCCAAAAAATGGAAACAGCTCAAATTTCCATGAATGGATAAACAAAATGTGGTATATCCATATAATGGAATTTTACTCACCAATAAAAATGAAGTACATGCTACAACACGGATGAATCTTGAAAACATTATGCTGAGTGAAAGAAACTCGACACAAAAGGCCCCATATCATATGACTCCATTTTAAAGAAATGTCCAAAATAGTCAAGTGCATAGAGATAGAAAATAGGTTAGAAGTTTTCAGGGGCTGGGCAGAGTGGGGAATGGAGAGGGACGTGACTGGGTCTGGGTTTCATTTCGGGGTGACGAAGATGTTCTGAAATTTGATCGTGTCGGTGGTTGCACAACCTTGTAAATGAATTGTACACTTTAAAGGGATGAATTTTGTAGTATGTGAATTATAACTCAGTAAAGCTTTTTCGGAAGAAAAAATAAGTAGGGATTAGCTACCTGCAAGCTAGTGTTCATTTCCTCATTCATCCATTTACCAAATATTTGGGGCGCATCCCTTGAGCGAGGGATTGTGTTAGGTACTGGGCATAATGGCATTTGGAAAAAGATTCATGGTGACCAGATTGGAAGGGCACCAAGAATCATATGGACAGGTGACAATACTGGGAGTTAGCCAATACAGAGAATCACATCGCTTCTCAGTCAAAAAGCATTTCTTTACATTCTTTTTACCATAAATAGACAAACCAAGGAAGGAAAACAAGCTCTTCTTCAGCTCTTTTGTGATCCAAGGAAAGCTCCGTGGTGTCTGAGGGGCTTCAGAAAAGAGCTTTAGGATCATAAAAACCAGACTTGAATTTTGATTTTGAAATCTAATGAAAAACACACCATATGCCCATCTTTGCCAAGAGCCTGAAGTGAAAAGTGAAGCTAGGAGAGCAGCAAGCGGTCTGGAGGCCTGGATCTTCATTCCTCACACATCGTTGACAAAAAACACTGTGTGTAGTGAGTGGCCAAGGAGCTGAGGCCAGCTTGGTTGGACAAGAACGGCATGTGAAAGTGCCACCTGCTCCAACATGTCTCCTTCTTGTCCCCTCCACCGCATTTGCCCCAGGTACATCCATAGGTTTTAATGGGGCTGTGTGGCATGGGACAGTTCGTACCCACACTTTGTCTCTTAGGCCAGTGGCGTCTTCAGGGAGAAGGAAAGCTTACCTAGTGTAAGAAGACTCCCCTAGATGGTGTGAAGAGGACCGGGTTTGGAGTTATTGATTACCTATTAACTCTCTTATCACTGTCCTTGAACTTATAGAGTGGTCCTCAGGCTGTATTCATCATCTTTCCTACCGTGAACTGCTCGTTAACATTTATAAGAAAAGCCCAATCAAGTTTTGTTAAACTGATTCTAACAGAGTTGAGCAATCTTGCGGAAAGTTTAATTTGCTTCCAAATAACTTGGTTGACTCTCACATTACTTCCATAAGAATTCCTACGGATGGTGAGCTCTTACGTTGAAAAGAACTCAGTTACAAACAACTCCATCAAAAAAATGAGATTTTTTTTTGGCTTTGAATTGATTTTTTCCTTTGACTCCAATAAAATGATATAACCCCAAAATAAATGCTCCCAACCTAAAGAAAATTCAAACATTAAAGGAATCAAATAATTGTTGGCTGTATGGAAGCAAAGTAATTTATTTCCCTTTCTAAAATGTGCCAATGGGTAAGTCAGTCTTGAGTTACCACCCCTCTGAAGATGGATGCTGTAATCTGCTCAAATATAATGCTCTGAGCAACATGGATGGGCTTGGAGGGCATTATGTTAAGAGAAATAAGTCAGACAGAGAAAGACAAATACTGTGTGATCTCACTTACGTGTGGAATCTAAAAACTACAACAAACTGGTGAGTATAACAAAAAAGAGGCAGACTCACAGATACAGAGAACAAACTAGTGTTTACCAGTGGGGCCGGGGGTGGGCAACATAGGGGTGGAGAGTGGGAGGTACAAACGATTGGGTGTAAGCTAGGCTTAATGATGCAGTGTACAGCACAGGGAATATGGCCAATATTTTGTAATACCTGTAAATGGAAAATAACATTTAAAATTGTGTAAAAATGAAACAATGCACAAAATTTTAAAAATAAAAAAACTAAAATCGTCAAGAAATGTAATGCTCTGAGTTGATCCAGAACCTGTTAAAGGCTCCACTGCCATTGCTGCCCTGCTGAAGGATCTGAAAGTGGTTTTTAGGGAGCCTGCGCCCTCCTAATTAGCCAGTCCTCCTTCTGCACTTCCCACGGGAGGATTCCAGGTGGGTGTTCAAGGGGAGTGCTCAGCTCCCCTGGGTCAAGTGGACCCAGGATTTACATAATTCCAACTTCACAAGTCTTTGAGGGAAACTGCATTTAGGAAGCAACAAAAAGAGAAGATTGTGGGTGTCAAGTTCACAATGCTCCAATCTGAGGGCATTTTTCTTTAGCGCCCCTTCACATTTTTAAGTGGGAGTGAAAATTAAATTCACTGGGAACAGAATCATCTCCAGGATTTCCGTTAGGCAAAGCCTGGAGGCAGCCTTTTGGTTGGAAGGATGGCGCAAGTACAGACTTCTTGAAGCTGAGGGAACGGGGCAAGGGCGCAGGTTTAGGATGTTTGTTTGGGCTGACTAGGGGGCTACCTGAGATGGGAGGGGTGGGGAAGCCTCCTCCGCCCTGCCTCCAGCCATCCCTCGGTGCACCCGCAAATGAAACAGGACTGGAAGCTGCCCTTGGAAGCCAGAATAATGGCCATCAGGAAACAGACCAAGCTCACACCACCTCTAGCAAAGGGACAGAGTTTCAGTGCTAAGAGCTGGCTCTGGCTCCTTCTGGTCTGTGTTGGCCCATCCTTTCAAATATGTCCAAGGCAGTGCCAAAGCGTGGCTTCTCTCCCAGACCTGGAAAGAAAGAGTGTTGTAAAAGATGCAGTGTGCCTTCCAAATGGCCCATCTGCACACAGGCTGCAGCCCAGCCCAAGGGTGCTCTGAACCAGGAGCAAAGCCTTTTGCAACAGAACGGAACCAGAGGTCAGAGACAGGCTCAGACCTGGGAGGGGAGGAAAAAGACACCCACTTCCCTTTTCTGCTCAGTCTTTGGGGTGATCAGGGTGGTGGTGGTTAGTCTGTGCCTATTCCCAACAGATCTCAGCTGGACCACACCAAGGCCAACACCCCTGGCTTGGATGGAGTCTTTTGTTTTGTTTTACATGACAGAGAGACACCACGCTTTGATTTTTTTAAATGAATGATACCATTTTGAACAAAGGAAGAAAAAAAAAGATCCTCTCTACGTATCCACAATGAAGACCACAAATGTATCTATTTTTCCCATTACAACAAAACACTCCTCTAGCGAAAAGCCAAAATCTACACAATGTACTGATACTGGTTTTTTCTATTATGTTTCATTGCTTGGGGGGAAAAAACCTTCAATCATCTGTGCAAATATGAGTATTTTTCCACAAAAATAATTTCTTGCTTAAAAAAAAAGAAAAAAGAAAAAGGGTAACAGCACCGTGTGAGTTTTCTCTGGACCTGAGCTCTATAATATTTCAGGAGCTCTTGCTTAGAACATAGGCTTTTAAATTAATAGCAAGGTATTAAAACATCCCGTCACCAGAACAGGATGCTTACACAATCGATCCTCACTATTTGTGGATCCCATACTTGCGGATTCCTCTAGTTACTAAATGTATCCGTAGCCCCAAATTCAATGCTTGTGGCTCTTTCACAGTCATCCGTGGACACGCTCAGACACATTTGCCTTCTTTCATCAGCTCTCATACTGTAAACGTGTCCTTTTCATGGTCTGTTTAATGCCACATGTTTTTTTGCATTTTTGTGCTTTCCATTGTTGATTTCACTGTTTAAAATGGCCCCCAAGCATAGCGCTGAAGTGCTGGCCAGTGTTCCTAAGTATAACAGGCAGTGATGTGCCTTGCAGAGAGCATAGGTGTGTTAGATAAGCTTCATTCAGGCTTGAGTTATGGTGCTATTGGTCACGAGTTCAATGTTAATGAAGCAATACTATACATTAAGTAAGGAGTCTATAAACAGAAACGCGTCTAAAACAAGGTTATATATTGATTGACTGCTGAGAATGTGTCCAGAAGCTTTCAGGAAGCTAACCCTATATTTCTCCTGGGAACAATGTTCAGTATTTGCTGATTCAGTGTTTGCAGTGACTTTATGGAATATAGCTACTGGGAATATGGAGAATCAACTGTATCACTTTTAGAAGTTGGAGGTGCAAATCAGGATAGGACATGAGCCTACCTGGGTGGGTCAGGGCCTACCTGGATGCAGAGGCCAGTTCGAGCAGGCCAGTCCAGGTAAGCCAGTGAGGGGAACTAGGTGAGAACTTTGCAGTGAGGCCCACTGGGCTAGAAGTGCGGTACTATGGGCTGGGTCAATATGGAGAATTGGGGGAGGGGGTGGGGGGAGGGGGGGCAGAGGCCCGTGAATGTGAGGGATACAGCCACTTGGAAACAATTTCAGTACCCAATGGTTGGTTTTCATGGGGTCTGTGTATCCAGTGGGGGTGAACGTTCAGGAGCCAGGTGGGATAATATAGGCGCCTGAACAATCTTGATTGGGTAAATTAATTCTGGGCCTGATCTCAGGTACAATAATCCCTTTCTCCTCGCACCATTTTTGGGATGATTCTCCTGGGGACCTCCAACAGAAACCTTCTAACAGAAAGCTTTCCAACAGGAAGACCTGAAGACACAAAAAGATTCCTCAAAAATCTAGTTTTACTTTATATTTGATAGGAAATCTAATCAAACTGGCTGTTGGCTGTCAGATTAAAAGTGAGAGTTTCTCCTTTCACTTCTGTTGCTACTGTCCACGCAGGCCTCTCTTCTTTTCATTAGGACTCTGATCCCAGCACAGTTCCAAACCACCCTATCCTGACATGCTTCCCCATGGCACAATTCAAAAAAATCCCCCAACTTTCCACACTGGCTGCACATTTGAAGCTTCTGGGGAGCTTTAAAAAACCCTGATGTCAGACCCCCACTTCAGACCAGTCAGATCAGAATTTCTGGGGGATGGGACCTGAGCATGGGTATTTTTTTCAGTGCCCGTGTGATTCTAATATATTGGCCCCAAGTGACTGAGGTATGCCTGGTACAGTGATTCTCAATCCTGCCTGCAATTAGAATCACTCTGGGACTTAAAGTAAATCTCAGGTGAATTGATTCGGAACCCCCTTGCAGGTAGAGAAAGCCTGGGCACTGGTATATATATTTTAAAGCCCTTGAGAATCCCTGGCTTAGTGAGATGCCATAGTTATCACATGTTTGAAGTAAAATCTGCTAGAGAAAAGCAAGGAAGAGAGAGTGCAGAAAGTGCTGGTATAAATATGAATGTGGTGAAATATTTGAATGTGATAAATATATGAATATAGTGAAAGTGAAACCAGGCATTGGGTACCTTCTAAGATCCTGGTCCTCTGATTCTTCTAATCCATTGAATCTTCACCTGTGAGGGGAGGCAAGTGGGCCATTGAGGGGACCAGGGGGAGTTGGGAGGGGCAGATCTAGGGCCATATTACCCAGGAACTGCCCCAGTGTGAGGTCTACTACCTTCAGTTTGGCTGCTGCAGTTGGCCAGGCCTTTGGAACTGACACTGGCACTCAGCATGGGTCTCCAGTGACCACTGGGGCAGTGGTTTCTTCTCTTCAGGGCCCCCCTTTCTTACACAGCTGCCCCCCTGAGATGTTACACCCCCCATACCCCTCTCTACCCTGGCCAGGAGGGATGGCCCACAGTCAATGACTGACTAGCAGGGGTGTTGGAGTCTGATTCCCTTGCCTCAAGGTGGGATGAATTCTGAAGGGTAATCCATGTTCTCTGTCAGATCAGGCTAAAGCTAGAGTAACTGTGGCTCTGTCTTTGCTTACAATTTCGCTGCCCTATCCTGCTTCCCTCACTCCCCTTCTCCTGAGAGCCCTTCCTCAAGAAATCCTTTGTACAAGAATCCTTGTCTCAGGTTCTGCCTCTAGATAACCTGTCTTATGACAATAGTGATTAGATAGTATGTGGGTGATGGGGAGGTTGGGGCAGAAAGAATATGAACTTGGGAGTCAGATATGTCTGGGTTTAGCTCCAATGTTATTACTTCTTAGCTGCAAGAATCCATCAAGTTACCTGGAAGCTATGATCCTCTGTTTTTTCTCTTTACAATGTGGGATGGCCACACATCCCTTGCAAGGATGTTGTGAGGATGACATTAAATGCAACAAGAGAATGGATGTGAATGTCCATGGCACATAGTAGGGATCCAGTAACGTCAAGTTTTCTTGCCTCCTGGAACCTCCCTGCCATCTCCCTCTAAACTTGGTTCTCCACTGTTCTCTTTGGTCCCCATGCACGATGATTTTCTTAGTCTCTCCATTCTCTTTCTCTTTCTTTCCTTCTGTACCTTCCTTTTACTATCTCCCTTTCCCAGGGTTTCTCACCTCATTTTTTTGTAGTGCTTTCCACTTCCTCCAGCCATGATAGACTAAGAAAGATATACAGTAATATCCAGAAATACAGATCCTTGTTCTGTGGGCCATGGCCAGGGAAGCTGCAGTGAAGTTATCCGTTTTTGCCAGCTCAGCAGAATTAGGCTGCGTTCAGTTTTATCAACAGGACTCAGGAGGCTGGTTTGTGGCTTTTTCTGAGATAGCGTTTAGCCAGGAAAGGATACGCTATTTTCCTTGTAAGATGAAAATAAGGCCATTAAAAGCCAATTACACTAGTGCTTGACATAAAGAACCCTCATCAACTTCAGTCTTCAATTTCTGGGCCAAACAGTGGAGCAGAGGGAGCTGATCCCCACAGCCAGGACTTGAGACAAGAGTTTACTGGCTCAGTCACAAACTAGTTGTGGGACTTTGGGGAGATTGCATAACCTCCTTAGGGTCTAGTTTTCTCCATCATCAGGAAGGTTCTATAGCAAAATACGTGCCAGCTACTCCACAAGGGACCTCCTAGAATTCATAAAATGTTTTTTTGGGGAAGCACTGGAATCCTGTGCAGAAACTGATTGAAAACAATATATTTTGTTACAAATATTCTTGTGAATAACATTATGAAACCATTGCAATTCAACTCTCCAGGGCATGGAGTATATGGTAAGTCATGTCTGTCATGATAACACTCTCCAGTGAAGAGGGTGGGAAATCTGAAAGTCACACACATTAGCCTTGAGCGCCCAATACCAGCTGCTCAAGTGGATTTTTATAATAATAATTATTATCATAAGTCTAATGGAACAGTCTGAGTTAAGCAATATTCTGTGCCTGCCCAACTACTTTTTTTCTCCTTCTGGCATCAGCACTCCCTTTCCCCTGGGGATCTCCGTCTCCACCCCTTGGTCCTAGTGGGGCTGTGATCATGGCGTCTTATTGCCCGACCGGCTCACCCCGCCCCCCTTGCAGGACGGGTGGGCACAGGACCCAGCCTCTGCTGAGCACAGTCCACTTCTCTCTGGTCACAGGCATTGGTCCAAGGGGTAGATGGTTCATCAAGTCAATCGGAATCCTTCTCCAGCATTTTGGAATAAGAGGGAGAAGGACAGCATCCTCCGCCCTTTTGAAAACAAGCTGTAAGGAGGAGGCCTGCCATCCATCTTTCCTGTCACATGGGGTGGGGGCGGATAGAATTCTACCAACACACTCGGAAGCACGAGAGATGTGCAGAGGCCAGATGTGGAGAGAGAAGAGAACACGGACATTCTTTGAACGAGATCCCCCCCTCTGGACTTCCCAATTAGGTGAGCCAATGAAATCTCTCTTTTTCTTTAGTTGGTTTGAACTGAGGTTATGTTACATAACTCACTACAAAGTTAAAAAATCTAATTTTAAGAATATAAACTTCCATTCAGATAGATGTTCTCCTTCCTCAAGTATCTTATAGTAAAGGATATATGTGACTAGGATAGAATGAGTCCATTCAGTGCTAATATATTGCAATTACAATTGACCCTTGAATAACAGGGGTTTGAACAGTGCGGTTCTACTTACATGCGATTTTTTTCAATAGTAAATACAGTGCTACACGATTGAACATTGGTTGAATCTGAGGATGTGGATCGTGTATACGGGGAAACATGGATACCTAGGGCTGACTATGAGCTATATATGGATTTTCAACTTTGGTTAAGGTTGGTGCCCCTAACCCCCAGATTATTCAAGGGTCAACTGTATTTCAATATTATTATAAAGAGAAGTAGAATCAATATCTTGGTGTAAGTTATATATGATTTAATGTAAAAAAAAGTCTCTTGGGAAGTAGGGGCATAATTTGATCAATATTCTTTCCAACACAAAACCCAGCCATCTTATAATGGGCTTTTGCTACTTTTTCCAACATAGGATGTTTTAGGGCATCATGAGCTTGGGAAGGCTGCAACACAGAGAACACTTTGCTCATCCTTTTTCATCAGTGCACTTCTAGGTGGGCACAGATTTTAGGTCTCTTAGTCAAAGGTGTAGTCTCTGCTCAGAATATTAAAGAACAACCAAGAGATGGGAAAGGGCAAAGCAGTCGTCTTGAATCTTGGGTCTCCCGGGTTTTAGTCTAGTACTTTTACTATCAGGGGTGCTGTGTCCGTTTAATTCAAGTTTATATTTCTCACATCTGTTTCGCATGCACATGCATATATGTGAAAGCACTTCTTGTCCTAACTGTGATGGGGAAGATATTTAAGGCTGTAAATATTTACTAAGTGTATATAAAACAGCAGTGTGGGCTGCTACGGCCAATGAAGGAGAATTACAGTACTGGGGCCCCACTTCCGGCTCCACTGCTCATTCCTGTGTGACCTTGGGCAGGCCAATTAAAAACTGTGTTCTTGCACTGCATTTGAGCAAAGGAGATGCTAATCTTTACTGGCCAGCTCTCCAGAAGCAATAACCTCTGAGGACAATACCTGCTATTCAGAACAGAAATCGAAGAGGTATCTCATTGGGACCGCACTTCTATTACTTTTTCTCTCTCTCCTTTTTTTTTCCTCTCTCTTTTTTTAAGGGAGGAGGAGTGGTGGGGCAAAAGGGATGTATCCTTGACAGGCTTGCGAAAGACAGAACTTCATTGTCTCAAAAAAATTAGCGAGCATCTGCTTCTGCATGTCACTGTGTGGTAAGAAGACAACCATGTGAATAAAGTAGCCAGTTTTGCAATTCCCCTCAGAGAAGGTGGTAGGAAAAGTGGATGGCAGGGCGATTGTCACCACATCTCAGGGACACTGCTTGGCCCTTCTTGCCCCTTAGAATAGAAGAGCAGGGCTTTGAGACAGGATTTGGGTGTTAAGGTGATTCTGTTCCTAACTCTTGTGACTTTAACAGAAGTCGTCTCTCCTTTGAGTGCCAGGTTTTGATACTAGAAACATGGAAATGACAATGCTCATATTTAAGTGTGTTGAAACAGTTATACACAAGCACCTAACAAAATGGCAATTAGAAGCAGCCTTGGTTTTCTACCCCCTTCCATTTATTCATTTACTTTGATAGTATTTGACAATAGGACAGCAGATCTCCATATTTTGTTTCCAGGGAGCAAATGGTCCTGTCCTACACACACAACCAGCGGATCCCATCATAGTCTATGTTTAGACTCCAGAGAAATGTCTTGGATTTATATCGTTCCTTTATATCAAGGAACGAACCAACCTGTATAAAGAAACCAGGCCAAGATCTGTTGTTTAAAACTTCTGTTTGGAGTGAAGGTGTTATAAGCTTTCTCTTATACACAGGATCTAGGTAACCTTTCTCCCATCCACCCCCTCCAAAAAAAAAAAAGCAATTTAGGTAATAATCTGGATGACCTACATGGAAGAATCTTGGGTTGTACTAATAATTTAGGACTGAATTATTGCCTCAATTTTTTCACATCCCTTTTACCACTGAGACAACAGAACATATGCAAAAGAAGTTTTATGAGTGGAAATCCAATTTCCACTGGCAAAGAATCTCAGAATGCAAATGGGAGGATCCCAGTAATCAGGTCCCATGTAACCTCACATTTGCAACATCATAGACATGGAGAAAGGAATGTTCTGGCCTCCGAAGAACTTGTGTTTTGCTTTTCCCAAAGCAGTAGTTCTCAAACTCTTTTTGGAATCTATTTCCGATGACAGAAACATTTCATGATCCACTAAACTAATCCGTTTGTACCAACCACTGCACGAAAAATATAGTCGTAGAAGATCGTGGGTGCAACTTTCATGAAATTTCCTGAGTAATTTCAAAAGTAAAGGATTGATCTATTCCAGGAGCAAGTAAATACTCCCAGTCCTGATAATAATCCCCTAATTTGCCAGTGCTTTGCACTGTTCATATCCTTTCACACTCTATTTACTTTTTCACATCAACCCTGTGAGGCTGTGGTATCGCCCGGTCCTCAAGACAACATGAGGTAGGTATAATTATTCTTGTATTTCATCACTTCTAAGATGCCAAAGGGTGGAATATGCACCTTTTTTTAATGTACCACCCAGAAAGAAAACAGTATGTTGCCGGTTAAACAATGACACACAATCAACTGTAAAACAAAACAAAACAAAAAGACCATGCAGTTTCAGATATGTTAAGATGTGAAAGCATGAGTGTCTCAGAACTAATGAACACTGGACTTCCCCTTTTACAGAGGAGGAAACGTATGCCTAGTTCAAGGTCAGGCTGCTGATGGAGACTGAAGCCTGAAGCAGCACACTCAAACTCAGACCTTCTGACCTGAAACCAATGTTTGAAGTTTTCAAGAGAAGTCTAGAAAGGTCGAGAATGTTTGTAACATTCTTTTGTTAACATTTCTAATTGTTGGTGCTCCTTTGGAGATTTAGACATTAGAAAACAAGCCAGGTTTTCAGGAAGGGGAGGAAACAGCCCCTGACAGAGGGTGGTGGCTGGGGCAGTGGCAGAGCAGCAGGGAGAGCTCAGCAGGAATTAACTCCCCTGCAGAGATGTCCTCCTCCCTCTGGAGTGCTTCCTTGGCTGTGGAACAAGCTGACTTGATTGTAGAGGAAGCACAGGGCTCTATATCAGCTTCTTGACCTTTTAGCCTTCTCTTTAAAAAGTCAGTAAAAGAAACATGAGGAGGGAGAAGAAGAGGAGTAGAGAAAATGAGCCTGTGGTCTTAGTGCTTTTCTGCTGAGAAGAGAGCACTGACAAGCCTATCGAGCACATGCTTACTTGCTAACAATGAGGGGCACAAGTGATTTCTTTTAAGCCTTGAGGTGAAATTGATGATAAAGAGCCACCAGTTACAGAGGGACCACCCTGCATCCATAACTCTGAAAAACACATCAGCTTAGGGGGAACTGTTGTCAATGGTGGAAACCACCACAGAGACTGTGCCATTGTAGAAATACTGCGCCTCGCTGGTTTGCAAAAGAAATCTCCCCAACTTAGCTGAGGAAGTGGAGGGCCTTGGAAGGCGGTTTGTTTCCTTGTGGCCAGTGACTGATTTTCCACCAAATGTGCATTGGCTAATTCTCACAAGAGTATTTAGAATGAAGGGAGGGTTTCAGGTTCGACTCACATGAGCTGCTTTTCTTTGGACAGTCTTTGTTTCCTCCCGTCTGGTCGGCAGTCCTTCCGGGACCTTCCTCAATCCCTGGCGGGGGCTGAGACCCAGTCCTTGTTCGGGATGAAAAGGTATTGGAAGGCTGGCTGCTCTAATTGGAGTTTGCACCTGCAGACCCCAGCCTCGGAGGCGGCTGGGCTCTGATGCCGCTGTGTGTGTATGTGTGTGTGTGCGCGCGCGTGTGCGTGCGTGCGTGTGTGTGTGTGTGTGTGCGCGCGCGCGCGTTTGATTTTCTCAATGAACACTGGGACACTGCACGGTTTTTTGGCCTAAGTAGGCTGGAGAGGATCCAAGCTGCTCAGCCAGTTTCTCCACTCTGGTGGGGAGGGACCCTCTTTTCTCTCCTGTCTAAGAAGGAGGGATTTTCAGCCCTGCGAGTGTATCCAGTGTATTCTGATCTAATCTCTTCTGGCCCCAAGAGAACTTACCCCGATAAAAGGTGCCCTTCAGGTACTATGAGAGGGTGTCACAGCCGGGCTTTCACCCACCCAGAAGCTGCTGCATTTTTTATGAGTTTCTCACACTTGACTCTAGTAACACAATCCAGGCAGCGCTCAAGAACGACGGCTACAGCTTCTGTGCTCAGCCCGAGGAGAGGGAGATGGAAAAACTGCCCAGGAAGATTTCATTAATGACTGTGCCTCTGTCACCCTCACAGCACCCTAGTGCCTGAGCTCCATCCTAACGCACATATTTAACGTGTACAATCTGATCAATTTTGGCATCCAGATATGCCCACGAAATCATCACCACCGTTGACTGAAAACAAATGCACAACCTATAAACTGAGAATTATGTTTTACTTGGCGGACAAAACTGAGGACTTAAGCCCAGAAGCCAGCCTCTCAGGTAGCTCTGAGGGACTGCTCCGCAGGGGTAAGGGAGGGCCCAGAACATAGAGAAGTTTTGCAACAAAAACTGGGTAGTTGGAACATCAAAAGATTACTATTAATTAAAGAAAACCTGACATCTCACGTTCATAAATTTAGCACCTTGTATGAGAAGATGCAAGATTCTGGGCTCATTGAAATCATTCCTTTGATATGCACCTTAACTATCTAGGGCCTGGATCTCGCTTTTCTCCATCCTGAATGCCCTCAGGGTGTACTGTTTGTGGGGGCTGCAGTCGCTGCTCCCTGGATGGTCGCAACATCCTGTGTTTACCGATACGGCAGGTGACACTCTTCGTCCACACCACAGTTGAGATAATAAACATGTCCATCACCTCCCTAAGTTCCCTTCTGCTCCTTTATAATCCCTCCTCTAGCTCGCCCCTCCACTCCACATCCCCAGGCAACCATAAATTTGCTTCCTAGAACTATAGATTATTTGCATTTTCTAGAATCCTATATAAATGGAATCAGACAGGATGTTCTTTTGTCTGGCTTCTTCCACTCAGCAAAATACTTTTGGGATTCATTCATATTGTATGTATGCATAGTTTGTTCCTTTTTACTGCTCAGTACTTTTCCATGGTGGTCTGTCCATTCATTCACCTGTTGATGGGCATTTGGGTTGTTCCTAGCTTGGGGTGATTACAAATAAAGCTGCTGTGAATATATGTGCACAAGACTTTGTGTGGATATAAGCCTTCTTTTATTATTATTTTTTTTTTTTGTGGTACGCGGGCCTCTCACTGTTGTGGCCGCTCCCGTTGCGGAGCACAGGCTCTGGACGCGCAGGCTCAGCGGCCATGGCTCACGGGCCCAGCCGCTCCGCGGCATGTGGGATCTTCCCGGACCGGGGCACAAACCCGCGTCCCCTGCATCGGCAGGCGGACTCTCAACCACTGCGCCACCAGAGACGCTCATAAGCCTTCATTTTTTGGTAAATTCTGAGGAGTGCAAAGGCTGGATCGTATGGCAGGTATAGGTTTAACTTTTTAAGAAACTGTCAGACTGTTGTCCAAGGTGGTTGTACCATTTTTTTTCCCCACAAGTAGTTGCAGTTCCTATATGCTTTCCAACATTCGGTATGGTCATCCTTTCTAGGTTTAGCTATCCTAAAATGTATGTAATGGTGTCTCAATCTGGTTTTAATTTGCTTTCCCCTGATGACTAATAATGTTGTGCATCTTTCCATGTGTTTACTTGTTATCTGTAAATCTTCTTTTGGCGAAGTGACTGTCCAAATCTTTTGACCATTTCTTAAATTGGCTTGTCTATTTTCTCGTGATTTAGTTTTGAGAGGTCATTATACGTTCTCCCAGGGATATTTTTTATTTAAAGAATTATCCTGGAATGTAAGACATCGCGTAGACAGTTTTCATGGAATTTTCAGCACTAAGAGCACATGCGGAACAATTTGGGGGCCCAAGGCCTTCTAGCCCCTGGAGATCACTCTCCCTGTGTGTCTTGCTCTGCCTTATAATGATGAAAGCAGGCTATGTCAGAAGTTAAGACAGGCCTGGGCCATGCCCACTTTTTGAGGCTCTTGAGATATTTAAAATAAAAGAAATTCCAAAATAGACATGTGAAAAGCGTGATATATTTTAAATGTATATATTGAACAAATTAGTGCTTTTGACCACATGCAAAAATTCAGCATGTATATAACATGGGAGAGGATGTCAAAATTTTAAATTTGAGGCCCAATGTGGGGCCTGAGACAAAGGACTCTTGTGTCCCACTGGTCACCTTGTGATAAGCCATGAGACACCAGCACCAGCCTGGGCACTTCCCGCATACCCCGTTTACCCTAAAGTCATATCTGGCATGATCACTCTTTAGTCATTTATGCTTGGGATTAAATGAATGCCACAGAGGTGGCTATGGAAGAAAGGACCATTTCCCAGCTAGACACAAATTTCCTGCCAGAATGGTGACACTGGGAAGGTTAATCATGGCCATCAGGGCCTTTCGGAGGGACCCCCCCTTGCTCCACCCACATGTCAGCCTATGGCGCCCGAGGCTTCCTTTGGGTGATTAGTCTTGGCCTTTTCCAGTTAGCTTGAGGTCAGAACGGCAGGGTGACTAGGAATGGGGTTGCTTCGCCTGAAGAATTCCCAGAGGCCTCCCAGCCAGACCCACAGAAACTCCTGCCCTCTGGGGAATTTCGCCATCACCTCTGCAACTTTAATCTCCTTTCACCTCTCGTTGTATCAAGTGCGGTGGTTCTCCGTATGGGGTGGTTTTGCCCTCCAGGGGACATCTGACAACTTCTGGAGACATTGTTGATTGTCAAAACTGGGGAGATATTACTGGCATCTAGTGAGCAGAAGCCAGGGTTGCTGTTCAATATGCTACAAGACAGCTCTCCACCTCCAAGAAATATCCAGCCCTAAATGCCAGTGTTGGCGAGGTTGGGAAACCTCCATCTTGATGATTTAATAAGGTGTCAATCAGAGCGAGCAGAGAAAATGACTGATGTAGATTCTGAAAAAGCGGTTCTTTGTCCATTAAACAGACAAACACCACAGTATGGACGCAGAGAGTTGATCAGGAAGCTTGAGGCGTCGTGAAGGGTGGGCTACCCAAGACCTCTCACCACCTTCCTCTGCCTTCCCTTCTGCCTCCTGTTAAGAGCTTTGAAGTATAACAGACCTGGTTTCAAACCCAGTCCTGCTGCTTGGTGACTTTGGGCATGTTACTTAACCTCTTTAAACCTCAGTTTTTCTACCTGAAAAATGGAAATTATCATAGTACCTTTCAGAATCATGTGAATTAAACAAGATAAGCCAAGCCATGTAAAGAGTTTTATGGTGTCTGGCACATGAGAAGAGCTCAGTAAGTGACCGATTATTATTATTTCACAAGTTGAGCACCTGCTGAACTCAATGTACCTTTTCCAGGTGTTTCCTGGCCACTCAGTGCATGTTGGTGACAAGTTTTTATTAATCTACAAAGCATTTACCCTAAAAGTCTTAGTAATGATAACACTTACCCCTCAGAAACAAAGCCCGATGGGTGTGTTGGATGCACTGTAATTTGAACCTCACTTTAGTGGTAAAAGAAATGAATGAAAAATGATTTAAGTTAAAACAGTGTAGTCTTAGCACTATTTACAATAGCCAAGACATGGAAGCAAGCAAAAGGTCCATTGACAGAGGAATGGATAAAGAAGATGTGGTACATATATACAATGGAACATAACTCAGCCATAAGAAAAGAATGAAATCATGCCATTTGCAGCAACATGGATGGACCTAGAGATTATCATACTAAGTGAAGTAAGTCAGACAGAGAAAGACAAATATCATGTGATATCACTTATATGAGGAATCTAAAATATGACACAAATGAACTTATTTATAAAACAGAATCAGACTCACAGACATAGAAAACAAACTTATGGTTACCAAAGGGGAGATGTGGTAGGGGGAGGGATAAATTAGGAGGTTGGGATTCACATATACACACTACTATATATAAAATAGATAATCAACAAGGACCTACTGAATAGCACAGGGAACTCTACTCAATATTCTGTAATAACCTATAAGAGAAAGGAGTCCGAAAAAGAATGGATATACGTATATGTATAACAACCACTTTGCCGTACACCTGAAATTAACACAACATTGTAAATCAACTATACCCCAATATAAAATAAAAATTAAATTAAAAAAAAAACAATGTAGTCTATATTGAGGTATTTATGCATGTGTGTAGATGTAAGCCTAAATATTTGTTCATGGTCCATGGAAAGAAATTTACAAAATGAAGTTTGTCAGAAACACAGCACTAGCTGGGACTCTTGGAGCAAATCCTTGGGAACTCTTGGGCTGTCCCGTTCCAGGACGAAGCAGGATTCCATGTCAAGTGACTTGGATAACATCTCACGTGGGGTCAGTTACTTTGGCACCAGAAGGGCCTCTTTGCCAGATGGCCAAGCAGAGACTGTGAGGCTCGAGCCAGACTGAGCTCAGGGTGTTTCTGGAAGGTCATTGTTGCAAACCCAGAAAACCAGTTCTGTGAGGTTGGCTCAAAGGGGGTATTTAGTCAGAGTAACAGAGAGGTATGGTAATGGAGTGGAGGAAGTCTGGGGAAGGATTCGAACCAGCACAGTCAAAAGGCTCTTCTCAGTTTTCAAAAGAGTGAGGGAGAAGTAATGCTTGGCCCTGGCCCTCAGACAATGCCTCGATTCTTGCCAACTGCAGGAGAGTGAGTCCACAAAATCGCCAGTGAGCCAGGAGAGAATCCCGGTGACAAGCACTCAGCCAGGCAGCCCCCGGGGCCAAAAACGAAGGGCAGAAAATTTGGTTTAACTATATTTCTGCCTGTGTGTTTTCTCATGGGGGCAGGGGGACACCTTTAAAAACATAGGTATGCTCTGTACTTGGGGCGTACACAATGGAGCTAACACAAAGCAAGAATCCTTTGGGCTCCTTTGGCAAGGGAACCCTTAGGTGGCTTTGGACACTGAAGCCATGAAAGAACTGCCTAGGAACATTCTAGAAGACAGGCTAGATTTCCCAGTGTTTGGTCACCAGCCTAGGAGTGTGGCAGAGGCTTCCTGTGCAGGGGGTGAATGAATAGATGTAGGAACTTCCTTCCCTCACGTGGGCCGGTCTCAGTAGTAAGCAGTCAGGATGTGTAACCATTAGCATTTCCCCGCTGGGCTAGTCCATAAAAAGAAAGAGATTTACTTAAGTCAAAAGGTTCAAGGACCACAGAAATTGCCTTTTGGTAATAGGAGTGGCTGTCACTGAGGAAGTTCACAAAGAACTGTTAATTCTACTCTTTACTTTCCCTCTGTCTAACCAGCTGAGAGAAGATAGATTTATGGAAGGAAGGGACTTTGAGTGACAGGCATTCTGTCCATTCTTCTGATACTCTGTGAATTGAAATCAGCAGGAGCAGAGGTCTGCATGGCATTATCTTGACCTTTCATATAACAATGTTCTCGTAAGAGACGCCCTCATCTCTTGTCTCTGGACACCAGGGAAAAAGGGAAAACAACAGGCAGTTTTGCATGGCCAGTGCTTCTGTTAGTGTCTCGACAAAAGGGTTTTGAATGAATGACTGATCAGTGGGAAATACCAGACTTCTGTGAATGTGTTGGTGAAGATATTGATCACTATATCACTCACAGTTCCCTTTATAAAGTCTGATGTGGTCAAGTTCTACTCCAAGTTTAGGTGAGGAAAGCTTTGTACCTATAAAGGAATGGCTTTCTTTCTTCCTTTCTGAAAATGAGGATGATGTCATTGGACATATCTCCCTTTTGCTCTAGTTGCCAGGAAGTTCAGGTTTAAATCTGATGCCCAGCTCTACCAATGATGAAGGCTCTTGTGGCATGCACACTTGATTCTTATTTCCTCTGCTCTTGCTATCCTAATCTTATGTACATTTCCCCTGTTCCTAATTTAAATTCTTCATTATGTTTCCCGTCATTGTATGTTCTTAGTCTCAGTTGCCTCTAATTGCCAGGCAGGTAGCAGTAAATGACTGAAGTAAGTGGGGTAATAGGGCATGGAGTGGACTGTGGCAGAGAGAGGTCCTTCCTGGCCATTCTACTCAAATAGCATTGTCCCCTTCCCCCATTGTCAACCTCTAGCCCCTAACCGTGATTATTCATAGCATTTATCATTTTCTGCAATTATCTGATTTATCCGTTTACTCTCTCTTACCACTGCTATATCCCTAGCACCCACAACAGTGCCTGACACAGAACTGTCACCCAACCCACATCTGCCAGGTGAGTGAATCAAGGCATGAAAGTGGGACCAGTGTGGCTAGGTTTTTACTACATTTTAACAGAATTTGAAATTTGGATTTTATATGAAATCTTCTGGTTTTTAGACGTTGGTGGCAAGTATAAAAAATTAAAAACCCTCTGCTGGCCAGAAACGGGCCATGTTAGCGTGAGCCACTGTGCTACTTTGCATTTGCCAGCTGTAGCCACCAGTTTCTCTGTGGAATGAAGTAGAACATAAATAACTAAAAACCCGCATCTATTTTATGGTTAATGAAGCACCATTGCCCTCTAGTATTTCATTATTGTTCTAGTTTTACATATGAGGAAATTAAAGCCCCTGAGGGCATAAAGTGAACCGGTGAGCTTAGAGGCAGGGCTCCTCCGGGGTCAGAGGTGACATCCTGGTCAGATATTCAGGAACGAGGGAGGAAGAGCCCCTTCTTGTGTCAGTTCCTCTTTTCTTCCTGTTCCAGAACCAGGGGCTGGGTAGATGCTTCTCCCAACACAGGCTATGACCTCTAATTCAGAGTCAGCCTCATGCTGGGTCTGTTCCTCTGCCTTTCAGTGCAGAAGGGACCATCAGTGTAGATGTTTCTTAAACTCCTTTCACATACCTGGCTCCCCTGCCACCAGTCAAGAACTATAAGCTTAAAATGTTTTAGGAGTGTGTGCGTGTGCACACACACACACACACACACAATTGAATAACCAAACACACCTTGCAGTGCCTCTTTCATTTCTGTATCTTCAATAGGATGTTGATCTTGTTTTAGGAGACAGTCTCCTTATATCATTGGTAGAGTTGTAGGTTCTTTGTGACCTAGCAGACAATACCTCGTTTTTGAGTGCATGCCCAAGTTCTGACCAAGACTTATTTTCTTATGTATTTACCTTCCCAGAGAAAAGCTTTAAAATAAAAGTCCAGTATTGAAATTTAGGTCTCTAACATTTTTAGGAAACTCTGAGATGTGGAAAATTCTCTAAAACTAATAGGATTCTTTTCCTTCTACAAGTTCGCCTAACTATTTTTTCCAGAATCCCTTTGTTAAGGAAAATAAGCCAGGCTTTATTGGCATTTCTTAATTATTATTTTAAATTGTGGTAAAATATACATAATATAAAATGGACCATTTTCACCATTTCTAAGGCTACATACGGCTCAGGGGCACTTAGTACACTCACATTACTGGGCAACGATCAGCGCCATGCATCTCTAGATCTCTTTTCCTCTCTCCAACCTGAAACTCTGTACCCATTAAACAAAACCTTCTCATTCCCTCCTCCCCCCTGGCAACCACTATTCCACTTTCTGTCCCTATGAATTTGACTACTCTATGTACGTCATATGAGTGGAATCATACAGTATTTGTCCCATTGTGATTGGTTTATTTCACTTAATATATAATGTCCTCAACGTTCATCCATCTGTGGTATGTGTCAGAATTCCCTTCCTTTTTAAGTTTGAATAGTATTCCATTGTATGTTTATACCCCACTTTCTTTATTCACTCATCTGTCCATGGACATCTGGGTTTCTTCCATCCCTTGGCAATTGTGAATAATGCTTCTATGAACAAGGGTATACACATATCTGGGTTCCTGTTTTCGATTATTCTGGGTATATACCCAGAAATGGAAGTGCTGGTTCATACTGTAGTACTATTTTAAGTTTTTGAGGAATCACCATACCAATTTCCCATTTTCCACAGTGGTTGCACCATGGTGCATTCCTACCAACAGTGCACAAGGGTTCCAATTTTTCTGCATCCTCGCTGACACTTGTTATTTTGCGGATTTTTTTTTTTTAATAGCAGACATTCTAATAGTTGTGAGGTAGTATTTCCTTTTCCTTGTGGTTTTGATTTGCATCTCCTAATAATTAGTGACACTGAGCATTTTTTCATGTGCTTATTTGCAATTTGAATATCTTCTTTGGAGAAATGTCTGTTTTGCCCATTTAAAAATTGGGTTGTTTTTATTGTTGAGTTGTAGAAGTTCTTTATATAGTCTTCATATTAACTCCTTATCAAGTATATGCCTTGCAAATATTTTTCCCATGCCATGGGCTGCCTTGTCACTCTGTTGATTGTGTCTTTTGATGCTTAGAAGCTTTAAAGTATGATGCACTACTGACATTTCTGAGCTTCCACTTTTAGATGCTGAGCATCCACTTTTAGATGCTGAGCATCTTTTCATGTGCTTCTTGGCCATCTGTATGTCTTCGTGGAGAAATGTCTGTTTAGATCTTCTGCCCATTTTTTGCTTGGGTTGTTTTTTTTTTTTTAATATTGAACTGCATGAGCTGTTTATATATTTGGAGATTAACCCTTCCTCCACTGATTCATTTGCAAATATTTTCTCCCATCCTGAGGGTTGTCTTTTCATCTTGTTTATAGTTTCCTTTGCTGGACAAAACCTTTTAAGATTCATTAGGTCTCATTTGTTTATTTTTGTTTTTATTTCCATTACTCTAGGAGGTGGGTGAAAAAAGTTCTTGCTGTGAATTATGTCAAAGAGTGTTCTTCCTATGTTTTCCTCTAAGAGTTTTATAGTGTCCGGTCCTACATTTAGGTCTCTAATCCATTTTGAGTTTATTTTTGTGTATGGTGTTAAGGAGTGTTCTGATTTCATTCTTTTACATGTAGCTGTCCAGTTTTCCCAACACCACTTATTGAAGAGGCTGTCTTTTCTCCATTGTATATCCTTGCCTCCTTCGTCATAGATTAGTTGACCATAGGTGCATGGATTTATCTCTGGGCTTTCTAAACTGTTCCATTGATCTATATTTCTGTTTTTGTGCCAGTACCATAGTGTCTTGATTACTGTAGCTTCGCAGTATAGTCTGAAGTCAGGGAGTCTGATTCTGTCAGCTCTGTTTTATCCTGCAAGATTGTTTTGGCTATTTGGGGTCTTTTGTGTTTCCATACAAATTAAAAGATTTTTTTGTTCTAGTTCTGTAAAAAAAAAAAAATGCCATTGGTAATTTGATACGGATTGCATTGAATCTGTAGATTGCTTAGGGTAGTATAGTCATTTTCACAATATTGATTATTCCAATCCAAGAACAAGGTGTATCTCTCCATCTGTTTGTGCCATCTTTGATTTCTTTCATCACAGTCTTACAGTTTTCTGAATACAGGTCTTTTACCTCCTTAGGTAGGTTTATTCCTAGGTATTTTATTCTTTTCGTTGCAGTGGTGAATGGGATTGTTTCCTTAATTTCTATTTCTGATCTTTTGTTGTTAGTGTATAGGAATGCAAGAGATTTCTGTGCATTAATTTTGTATACTGCAATTTTACCAAATTCATTGATTAGCTCTAGTAGTTTTCTGGTGGCATCTTTAGGATTCTCTATGTATAGTATCGTGTCATCTACAAACAGTGACAGTTTTACTTCTTCTTTTCTGATTTGGATTCCATTTATTTCTTTTTCTTCTCTGATCGCTGTGGCTAGGACTTCCAAAACTATGCTGAATAATAGTGGTGAGAGTGGACATCCTTACCTTATTCCTGATCTTAAAGGAAATGCTTTCAGGTTTTCACCATTGAGAATGATGTTTCTTGTGGGTTTGCTGTATATGGCCTTTATTATGCTGAGGTAGATTCTCTCTATCCCCACATTCTGGAGAGTTTTTATCATAAATGGGTATTGAATTTTGTCAAAAGCTTTTTCTGCATCTATTGAGATGATCATATGGTTGTTCTTCTTCAGTTTGTTACTATGGTGTATCACATTGATTGATTTGCATATACTGAAGAATCCTTGCATCCCTTGGGATAAATCCCACTTGATCATGGTATATGATCCGTTTAATGTGTTATTGGATTCTGTTTGCTAGTATTTTGTTGAGGATTTTTGCATCTATATTCATCAGTGATATTGAACTATAATTTTCTTTTTTTGTAGTATCTTTGTCTGGTTTTCGTGTCAGGGTGATAGTGGCCTCACAGAATGAGTTTGGGAGTGTTCCTTCCTCTGCAATTTTTGGAAGAGTTTGAGAAGGATGTGTGTTAACTCTTCTCTAAACGTTTGATAGAATTCACCTGTGAAGCCATCTGGTCCTGGATGTCTGTTTGTTGGAAGATTTTTAATCACGGTTTCAATTTCAGTGCTTGTGATTTGTCTGTTCATATTTTCTATTTCTTCCTGGTTCAGTCTTGGAAGGTTATACCTTTCTAAGAATTTGTCCATTTCTTCCAGGTTGTCCATTTTATTGGCATAGAGTTGCTTGTAGTAGTCTCTTAGGATGCTTTGTATTTCTGCAGTATCCATTGTAACTTCTCCTTTTTCATTTCTAATATTATTGATTTGAGTCCTCTCCCTCTTTTTCTTGATGAGTCTGACTAAAAGTTTGTCAATTTTGTTTATCTTCTCAAAGAACTGCTGTTAGTTTTATTGACTTTGCTATTGTTTTCTTTGTTTCTATTTCATTTATTTCTGCTCTGATCTTTATGATTGCTTTCCTTCTACTAACTTTGGGTATTGTTTGTTCTTCTTTCTCTAGTTTCTTTAGGTGAAAGGTTAGATTGTTTATTTGAGATTTTTCTTGTTTATTGAGGTAGGATTGTGTTGCTATAAACTTCCCTCTTAGAACTGCTTTTGCTGCATCCCATAGGTTTTGGATCATTGTGTTTTCATTGTCATTTGTCTGTAGGTATTTATTTATCACCCCTTGATTTCTTCAGTGATCTCTTGGTTATTTAGTAACGTATTGTTTAGCCTCCATGTGTTTGTGTTTTTTATGGGTTTTTTTCCTGTAATTTGTTTCTAATCTCATAGCATTGTGGTCCAAAAACATGCTTGACATGATTTCAATTTTCTTAAATTTACCGAGGTTTGATTTGTGACCCAAGATGTGATCTATCCTGGAAAATGATCTGTGTGCGCTTGCGAAGAAAGTGTAATCTGCTGTTTTGGGATGGAATGTCCTATAAATATCAATGAAATCTCTCTGGTCTATTGTGTCATTTAAAGCTTGTGTTTCCTTATTAATTTTCTGTCTGGATGATCTATCCATTTGTGTAAGTGAGGTGTTACAGTGCCCCACTATTATTTTTTTTCCCACTATTATTGTGTTACTGTCAATTTCCTCTTTTATAGCTCTTAGCATTTGCCTTATGTATTGAGGTGCTCCTATGCTGGGTGCATATATATTTATAATTGTTATATCTTCTTCTTGGATTGATCCCTTGATCATTATGTATTGTCCTTCCTTGTCTCTCATAACATTCTTTGTTTTAAAGTCCATTTTATCTGATATGAGTATTGCTACTCCAGCTTTCTTTTGATTTCCGTTTGCATGGAATATCTTTTTCCATCCCCTCACTTTCAGTTTGTATGTGTCCCTAGGTCTGAAGTGGGTCTCTTGTAGACAGCATATATATGGGTCTTGTTTTTGTATCCATTCAGTGAGCCTGTGTCATTTGGTTGGAGTATTCACATTTAAGGTAATTATAGATATGTGTGTTCCTATTACCGTTTTCATAACTGTTTTGGGTTTGTTTTTGTAGGTCCTTTTCTTCTCTTGTGTTTCCCACTTGGAGAAGTTCCTTTAGCATTTGTTGTAGAGCTGGTTTGGTGGTGCTGAATTCTCTTAGCTTTGGCTTGTCTGTAAAGGTTTTAATTTCTCTGTCGAATCTGAATGAGATCTTTGCTGGTAGAATCTTGGTTTTAGGTTGTGCCCTTTCATCACTTTAAATATATTGTGCCACTCTCTTCTGGCTTGTAGAGTTTCTGCTGAGAAATCAGCTAAACTTATGGGAGTTCCTTTATATGTTATTTGTTGTTTTTCCCTTGTTGCTTTTAATAATTTTTCTTTGTCTTTAATTTTTGCCAATTTGATTACTATGTGTCTTGGCCTGTTTCTCCTTGGGTTTATCCTGCCTGGGACTCTGCACTTCCTGTACTTGGGTGGTTATTTCCTTTCCCATGTTAGGGAAGTTTTTGACTATAATCTCTTCAAATATGTTCTCGGGTCCTTTCTCTCTCTCTTCTCCTTCTGGGACCCCCATAATGTGAATGTTGTTGCATTTAATATTGTCCCAGAGGTCTCAGGCTGTCTTCATTTCTTTTCATTCTTTTCTCTTTTTTCTGTTCTGTGGCAGTGAATTCCACCATTGTGTCTTCCAGGTCACTTACCCGTTCTTCTGCCTCTGTTATTCTGCTATTGACTCCTTCTAGTGTAGTTTTCATTTCAGTTATTGTATTGTTTACCTCTGTTTGTTTGTTCTTTAATTCTTCTAGGTCTTTGTTAAACATTTCTTGCATCTTCTCGATTTTTACCTCCATTCTTTTTCCGAGGTCCTGGATCATCTTCACTATCATTATTCTGAATTCTTTTTCTGGACGGTTGCCTATTTCCACTTCATTTAACTGCTTTTCTGGGGTTTTATCTTGTTCTTTCATCTGGTACATAGTCCTTTGCCTTTTCATTTTGTCTGTCTTTCTGTGAATGGGGTTTTCATTCCACGGGCTGCAGGATTGTAGTTCTTCTTGCTTCTGCTGCCTTCCCTCTCTGTTATATGTTTTTTATATGCTATGCATTTTTCTGTGCACTATGTAAAATCACTAATTTAATCATTACGTCAATCCCATGATGTAAGTATGATTATAATCTCCAGCTTTACAGTGAAAGAAACTGTGACACAAAACAGTCACTTGCTTAAGATCACACAACTAGTAAGTGGCAGAGTCAGGATTTGAACCGAGAAAGTTGGGCTCCAGAGCCTCATGTCCTAAAGTCTAAAACCCAACCGTGTTAATAAAGATGCAGACATAGAGGTTGGACCTGAGGACACAGGGAGGGGGAAGGGTAAGCTGGGAAGAAGTTAGAGAGTGGCACTGACATATATATACACTTCCAAATGTAAAATAGATAGCTAGTGGGAAACAGCCGCATAGCACAGGGAGATCAGCTCGGTGCTTTGTGTCCACCTAGAGGGGTGGGATAGGGAGGGTAGGAGGGAGACGCAAGAGGGAGGGGATATGGGGTATATGTATACATATAGCTGATTCACTTTGTTATACAGCAGAAACTAACACAACCATGTAAAGCAATTATACTCCAATAAAGATGTTAAAAAAAAAAATCCAACCATGTTAACCTGGCATGTGTGACACACCTCCACCAACCTGCACCTGCCTTTTCAGCCCTCCCCTTGCCTCTGGCCCTTCCATACACCTTTCCCTATGCCTTCCTTCCTGCCCTGCCTTACTTTGTTAATCCCTGCCCATTCAGGGTTCCCCTCGGACACCTTCTCTCTGCCCACCCCATCTAGGTTAGGTGCCCTCTAGGTTAGATTCAAGCTGTTCAGACAGCTCACGTTGCACTTTGCTGCACAGATTTATAACTGTCTGACTCTTCTGTGCATCTCACGGTGGACTGAGAGTCCCCTGAGGGCTGAGACCAAGGGTTTAAATCTCTATGTCCCAACCTAGCCAAGTACCTGGTTTCGAGTAAGTGCTTACTATCTAGTTTTAAATAAATAAATAAGGCAGAGCCCAGACTAGGACTCAGAATAGAAAAAAGAGCAGTGATTGCCCAAATAGTAGTTTTCAGCCTGGAAATATTGTTGGTACCCTGAGTAGACAGTGAGCAGCCCATGTCCGTATAGACTGGAACAGTGTTGAATGGAATAGAATCAGTAGTGTGAACCTCATGCCTTCAGTCCTGGTACTGGGGACATATGCCCAATTTGTATGGAAGAGACTGCTCCCCACAAAACAAAGACAGTGACAACACATACTCGCACAAATGCTCACCATGGGTCACAGAATGACTTTTTTGAGTTTTTCAAAAATGTTAAAAGTGAATGAACATCTTCTTTACCTTCCCTTCTCTTCCTAAATAATTCAGTCCTTAAAGCTATTATGTGGGCTGAGTAAGGCAGTCACCCTTGTGGGGGGTGGAGGAGATATGGTGGCCCAGACAAGGTAAGGAGATCAGCCCCACAGAAGGGCTGACCTGCACAAGGGCCAGAGCCCAGATGGGCAGTGTCAGAATCCAAGCGGAATGGGGAGGGCAACTGTGTGGGGAAGGGGGCAGTGGTCATGATAGCAGTTGGTTACATTCAAGGGATGGATCGAATAAGCAAGTGTATTAAGGATGATGGAAATCAGGCTCCATAAGTGTTAGAGAAGGAACTTACGATATGGAAAGGGAGAAAGCTAGGATGAACCCTGTGGTGCTGGACTGGAATTGGAAGTACCAGAGTGAATTTATGGTTTTCAGTATATATGGATCATCTATGGAAATAATATAGATGTATATATACACACACTAGCTCTGTCCACTGAAAGAGTCAGGGAACAGCAATACCTAAGTTAGCAGTGAGCACACCGAGCAGTGAGAATTGGGATTCTAAATAATCCCACACATAGTGGAACCAGAGCTCCTTGGAGAAATAGCTAATTTTAAAGCTGGAACATGACATTGTAACAGGAAGTAAAGAAGTGTTCAAATGATGATGGGAACATGTCAGAAGGGCACATTGACAGTTTCGGAATGAGATATTTACATAATTTCAAGGTCCTTTTCTGACAACACTTATTAATTAAAAAAAAGGAAGAAGGGTAACTTTCCAGGGGAGTACCCTAGCAGACATCACTTTAATCAAGTGATCTCGGGGAAATTTAAAATCACCTGCCGCCTGATAGGATGCAATGGGAAGAGCACAGCATCACTTCTGTGATATTCTTGCCCAAGTTGTAGAAGTTGAATCTAGACGTGAGTAAATTCAGACAAACCCCAAGAGAGGAACGTTCTATAGAATAACTAGCCTGTATTTTTTTGAAGTGTCAAGGTCATGAAAGTGAAAGAAATACCAAGGAAAGGTTGCATATTGGAGCAGACTAAGGAGATGTGACAACTAAATGCAGTGCTTGATTCGAAAGTACTCTTTTTGCTATCAAGGCTATTATTGGGACAACTGACAAAAACTTGAATTGATCTGAGGATCCAATGACAGTTAATGAAAACGTACTGGGGTCTGAGGATTAGAGAATAGTAATGTATCGACGTGAAGTTCCTGATTCCGTGGTTGCGTAGGAGAATGTCCCTGTTTATGGGAAATGCACACTGAAGTGTTTGGGGAAGATGAGGCATCACTTCGGCAGCTTATTCTCAAAGGGTTCAGGAACAATATAGCATAAAATTCTTTGTAGTGTACGTGCAACTTTTCTGTAAGTTTGAGATTTTTCAAAATAATCTATATCTATACCTATATCTACATCTACATGTAGTGGATATCTTAGGTTGGAGTTATAATGTTTTTCAGACTTGCCAGGACACAGGTACCCAGAGGCTGCTTTGGGAGGATAAACCTTGGAGTGGCTGCCCCAAGAGTAGAATCAGGGTATGTCCGCTTCATGTTGGTTCTCTGCTGAGGTGTAGGAGATGCGCATTCTCACCCCACTCATTTAGTAAAGAAAGGACAGTTTACTGAATAAGAGAGAGAGAGAACACAGTATCTATGGGCTGATCACGCCGGCCACTCCACGTATCTGATGATGGGCTCCCTGCCACAACCAAGGAAGTAGGAAAATTGAGGGCCCGTTTGTCCTCTGGGGAAGTCTGTGGGATAACTAAGGCCCAGTTCTTTAGTGTCTATCTGGAATGTGGACTGTGCAGGGGATCCCATGTTCATCTGAGGCTTGGTCTAAAATGCTGATAATAACCACCACTGCCTATTGGGCGCCTTCTAAGGGTCAGAAACTGGGATAGGTGGCTCATGTGTTCTTCTTATAATCATCACAATGGTTCTCCTCTTAAAGTAGCGTCCCCGTCTTATAGATGAGGAACTAAAGCTTGGAAAGGCTTAGTAACAGGCTCATTGTTACGGGTTGAGTTGTATCCTCCCAGATGCATATGCTGAAGCCCCGTATCTCAGAATGTGGCTGGATTGGGAGATAGGGCCCCGAAAGAGGTGATTAAGTTAAAAAGAGGCCCTTAGGGTGGAACCTAATCCAACTGACTGGTGTCCTTATAAGAAAAGAAAAATCTGGACATGCAGAGGGACACCGAGGGTACAGGTGCACAGAGGAACGACCATGCAAGGACACAGCAAAAAGGTGGCTGTCTGCAAGCCAAGGAGAGTAGCCTAACCCTGATGTTGGATTTCTAGGCTCCAGAACGATGACAAAATACGTTTCTGCTGTTTAAGCCATGCGGGCTGTGGTATTTTGTTATGGCAGCCTGAGCAGACTGGCATGGTTATGCTAGGCATCTGGTGGAGATGAAGCTGCTATTCAAAATCAAATCCGTGTAGCTCTGTTCTATGTCACCTTCCCACACACAGGGCCTCTGCTGTGAAAATTCTTCCCACCTCCTCCAATAGGCCGCCCAGAACAACCATCCAAAATCTCACAGACTGAGTAGATCCCTCCTCTGCCGTCCCACAGCCCTTACTATACGGCATACAGTTAGTGGCACACAACTAACGCACAATACTGTATCCCCAGCATCTCCCATGGAGCCAGGCACATGGTATTTAAATAGTTAGTATGTATTGAGCACTTACGTACCAGCAAAGATTTTACATGCATTACCTCATTGAAACCTGAAGACAACTCCTTGAGGTAGGTATCACCATTATTCCCATTTTACATATCAAAAAACTGAGGTCAGAGGGGTTAACTGAGTTACCCCAGGACACAGAGCTAGTAGGTGGTGGAACCAGGATTCATGTCCAGATGGTCTAATTCCCCGGTCCGTGCTCTTCACCCCCTGCCCTGCTGTCGCAGTCTTGCTGTAAATGCCCACTCCCTCCCTACCTGGGGGGCTGTGCTGATCCGAAATGCTCTCCCTCAGTACAAGTCCCTACTTCATGCTAAGTCCAAGTGTGAAGCTCTCCTCCTGTGGAGAGTCTTCTCACACACAACCTCCTCTCTCAGGCCCCACTCTGTACTCCTTCAGCACCTCCTGGGCATACGGTCTGCACCACGCCCTGACACGTGACCCAGAGCTGGGCACTGGGGCCATCAGTTATCAACATTTGTTGAACTGGCATCCATGCCCAGGGATGGAAGTAAACAGGGATACGTAACATGGTGGCGTAGTCCTGGCTACTGTGACTCTCCACATCTGGATTATCCAGGAGAGTTCCAATTGCTAAAATTCCATCCTCTCATCAGATCGTTTGCCAGAATATGTGGCAGAGAATGTAGTCTGGTATTTGGTTTAGAAAGGAGAGTCACCATTCTACTGAAAAGAGGCAGGAGTGGAGACAAGACGAGCTGTCTGTCACTCACCTTCCTACGTGCTGCTGGGCAAATCACGATTTCTCTGGACCTAAGTGTCTCCGAGGATAAAATTGCAGTGGCAATGCCCGTTTCTCCGGTAGAAATGGGACAAAACCTGTGAATGTGTTTTGAATACTGATAAAGAATAATGTTATATAAACCCAGTCACCATTAGTGGGATTACTTACGTTTTTACTGACCTGTTTGGCCAGTGAAAAATGAAATAAAAAAGTAGTTTTTATTTTTGAAAGTAAAGGAAGAGGTGTCCATGAAGAATGCAGAAAAAAAATCAAACATAAAGAGAGCAAATGTCCTGAGGCCTTTCTAGAGTGCTTTGAAAAAGACAGAACTAGATATTTCTAGGTTCTTCTCAACAAGTTGGTGTGTGTGTGTGTGTGTGTGTGTGTGTGTGTGTGGTGGGTTGGGTGGAGGCTGGGCTGCCGTAGTCAGGGGCAAACTTTTCCCCAGTTGCCTGAAATACCACCCTCAGGAGGAAGCAGGCCTCTTACCTTTGCTGCATTGTGGATCAGTTTCCAGCCGTGTGAGGCCTCTGGGTAAAGTCCATCTGGGAGCTCAGTTTTTCTGACTCAGCAGTAGCCCAGGAAAATTTCCCTTCTCTTTCCTGTGCCCCGTCTTCCAGACACGCACGAGAAGCACTCTGCCCTGGAGTTAATCAGCTCGTCCTGTGCCCCTGCTGCAGGCTTTGCACAGAGTCGATGCATCGACCTGAGAGCAGCCTCTGGGGAGCTTCCAGGGAGAGCAGCCGCCGCAGAGCAGCCACTCAGGGGCATCAACGACAAGTCTGTTCTGGTTTGGATGGGGCCGAGGCTCCCTCCAACTTCCTTTTGCTCTCGCCAAAGCCAGGATCCTTTTGTTCACCTTTAGGGCTGCCAAGTCAGTCCTACCGCACCCCTGGATGTTGTTTTCCTGCAGGCAATGGGAAAATGAGCTTGGAGCCAGGGAAGGGAAATCAACAAGGAAATAAACACAGGGTCACTGCCCCTCCATGTTCTCACCAGACTGGGACATCATCATGCTGGGACCACTTCCTAAAGTGGCAGGAGCTGGCCGCTGCCCGGACGGACCTCAGAGTCCCAGGCATCTTTTGAGTTTTATATATGTAAAGAAGTGTGCATTTATATCAGAAGCGTGAGATCTGTCTCGGACAAATCAAGCAATCCTGACCACTCCAATGTCTTGCCAAATCTTTCAAAGATTTTCCATAGGCAGGCTCTCTTGTAACCGAACACTGGCAAACATCTGTAGACAAAGGAAAAGAAGAAGCAAGTTTACGACTGACACTAGCTAAGACTTTTAAAGAAAGATATCCTCTAAAGATACAGGATTATCGTTTACATAAAGATTTCTTCTACTTACTCTTCAATGTCACAGTCATCATCGGTAGCGTCATCTTTGCTAGAATTTATTGAGAACTTACTGTCCACCAGCTCTTGTGCTAATGACCTCACCTGTGTTAGTTCATATAATTCTTTTTTTTTTTTTTTTTTTTTTTGCGGTACGCGGGCCTCTCACTGCTGTGGCCTCTCCCGTTGCGGAGCACAGGCTCAGCGGCCATGGCTCACGGGCCCAGCCGCTCCGTGGCATGTGGGATCCTCCCAGACCAGGGCACGAGCCCGTGTCCCCCGCATCGGCAGGCGGACTCTCAACCACTGCGCCACCAGGGAAGCCCAGTTCCTATAATTCTTGACATAATACTGTCATTCTCATTCCCATTTTGTAGAGGAAGAAGATGAAGATTAGAGAGATTAAGTCACTCCTGCAAAGTGACCCAGCTAGTTAAAAATGTAGAAATTGCCTTTCTGGAAGGATGCTCTTCTGAGCCTTGCTTTTCCCAAGTCAGCTTAAGCACTTCTGTGGACTGACAGCTCCAGTGATGGCCAAAGAGTTGCTTAAACAAACTCTTAGGGCTGGGAATAGAATTCTAAACAGAAACATGGCTCATTGGTTAGTTAAGTGGTCTCTCCCTGGAGTTATGAACTGGTGCTACCTTTATGTAACTTGTGCATAGGACACGCCTAGCCCAGAGCCTTCTCTTCTCTTTAATCCAAGGGTGTGCGGCTGACTGCTGTCACCCGGCTCTCCACTGTGATTCTGATTTACCCACAAGGAAGTGCCCTGTAAAACTCTTGACCTCTGTGTGTGCTGCAGTTATGGCCTGATCACAAATTTGTCTTCTTGACTTTAGAAGCCTAACAGTTACAGGCTTCTTTTAATCAATAATCCAGGGGATGAACGATTCTAAGTTCCAGCCTGGAAACTTCTGCTTGATGAGAAGAAATCAGCATGTGTATTTTCAGTCCTCAGGTCCTACTGCAACTTTTTTTTTTTTTTTGGCCTCATCTTTACTTCCAACTGTTAGCATGTAGCTCTCCTACATGTGCAGTTACCCAGGGCAGCTGGCCGCTGGTCAAATGAAAGTAAAACCTTTTATTAGGAGACAGGGAGATGCCTCCCAGCAAAGTCCAAATTGTCCATTTTTGTAAATATATGACTTGCAACATCAGGGCAGCTGCTTGCCCTTGGGACGCTTGCATTTGGTTTGGTGGAGCTTGGGGGTACTTTGCTCTGGGTCCACATACGCCTTTAAACTTGAGGCTGGTCAGCTTTTCATTCTCAACAGAAACTAAAGACTTATTTACTGGATTTATGGCAATAAAAAAAAGAAGACTGGAAAGGGGCCGGGCATTTAGTTTAGATGTCATTTCATTTTTCTTTCCCAGTGGTTTACAACTAAACACAGTGTCCAGATATGTTTATAGAATCTGGTCTTGGAGTTCTTTGATGAGAAGAGGCAATTTATAACAGTCAAATGGGCCTTTCAACCTTATCGTATGAAATGAAAACCAAAATATTGGAAAGGAGCTGATGTAACGAAGGCTTTCATGTTCCTCATCTGCTTCACAGCTTTTCACCACCAGGGGATAAAGACAGTAGATTTGGGAACTGTCAGACACTTTGGGGGGTTTCCATTAAGAAAGGTAAGTAAGGTAGATGGATTTTATTTCTCCTTCCTCTCCTTTGAGCATCTAGATCAGTACTGATTGAACTGGTTTCAAGAGTTGAGTCCATTCTGGGATAAACAATAAACACACAAACCTCCAAAAACATTTTTTTGCATGGTCATGTAACCAAGGCAGCTGACTATTGGAAACAGAGAGAAGTCACAGATGAAAAACAGGACGTATTAATTTAGCTTTACAAATATGCCCTTTCCAAAGCCAGAATTACTCACTCCCTGGCAGCTCACGGCATGGGGACCTGGGTCTACTCAAACTCCATGGCTTTAGAATGTCCTTTCCATGTGGTGTGGGATGTTCCAGATGAACGACAGGCTCCAACTCAGCAGAAACCTCTAGATGAAATTTAAATCCTCATGTTTTTTAATCATCATGGGAAAGCAAACGCAACTTTGCCATGCAAGGAAAACTTGCCCATTTTTAGAGTGTCCCACAAAAGTAACATGCCCAGTTATATGCAGAGAAAATGTCCTCATTTTGGGGGCATTTTGAAGGAGGGATATTAAATCTGAGCTATGTAAAATGCTAGAGGAGCGATTTCAGTATTATTTTTATTTTATTTTTTATTGAAGTATAGTTGTTTTAGTTTCAGGTGATAGTTTTACAGCAAAGTGATTCAGTTATACATATATATATATATATATATATATATATATATATATATATATACACTCTTTTTCAGATTCTTTTCCCATATAGGTTATTACAAAATATTAAGTATAGTTCCTGTGCTATACAATAGGCCCTTGTTAATTTTATATATAGTAGTGTGTATATATTACTCCCAAATCCCTAATTTATCCCTCCCCCCCATATTTCAGTATTCTGTGATCAAGATATCAGAACCTGAGCGCGCTTTCTCTCAGGCTTGTTTTCACTCTTATAAGATGCTTAGGGTGAACATGGATTTATCAAAATAGGAGGTAGAAAACGGTTTCCTTAAACCATTATGCATTGCTTTTCTTTTCCTTGTCTAAGCACATAACTGATAGTTTGCCCACCCGTGCCCACAAATGGGAGAGGCAGTGAGGAATCGGAAGCTCCACCCGGAGGCTTTAAATCCCATCTCTGTGCCAACAACTCCCATATTTGTATCTCTGGCTCAGACCTCTTTTCTGAGTTTCCTACCGTGTTCTCAGAGTCTCACTACCATCTCCAACCCCACGCATCCGAAAGCAGCTCTTCATCTCTTGTTGTTTCCATGTCAGCCAATGGTCCTTTCAAACACCCAAGTGCTGCAGCCTCTCCCTCCAGTCCCACATCCAATCCATGAGTCCGTTCTGACAATTCCACCTCGCAAACTGATATCAACTGCAACCGCCGCTTCTATTTCCACTACCACAATTGCCGACCCACCTTCAGCTCTCACCTGGATTACTGAGTTGTCTCCTAGCTGGTCTTCCTGCTGCCCTCCTCGCCTCCAGTCCCTCTACCAAATCTATACTCCACATTCCAGCCAGAGCAGACTTTTGCAAAAGTAATTCAGATGACGCCATTAACCTATCTAAAAGCCTCAAGGCTTTCTAGCGCAATAAGGAGGAAACACAAAATCCCCGACTTGGCCTGCTAGCCTTGGCATGATTGGATCCCCGCTCCCCTCTCCAATGTTACCTCGGTGACACTAGCTTGGCTTCAGTTTCTTGAACACTCCCAGCTTTTCTCCATCTCACAGCTTTGCTATTCCTGGGCTGGCTTGTACTGATCTCCACCCGCCATCCTTAGCTCCCCTGCCAAAATCATACAAACTAACTCTCTTCCTGCCTCTTTTTCATCTTTCAGGTCTCAGCTCAAATGTCATTTCCTAGAGACATACTCCCCCCACACCCATTTCCTTGGTAGTACTTGCTGTGATTTGTAAGTATATTATTTATTTGCCTATTTGCTTAATATAGAACTTATATAATTTACCCTCCTACACCCACCCCTCTACCTACAACTAGCTTTCCTTCCATGAAAGCAGGAACTGTGTCTATTTTGTTCACAGCTACATGTCCAGGGCCTGGTACCTACCAGGTTCCAGGGTTTTTTAAAGTTGAATGAAGGAATGAGTAATTGAAAAAAAATTGATTTTCTCTCAATTCAGATCACTTAAGGAAGAGTTTCTTAAATAGTTGTTGAGAGGTACTTACTTGTCCTTATTCATAGGCAGATATCGTTTTCCCTGTGTAGATGCAGAGAATCTAACCAAGTTCTCCCTTCCAAGGAACCACTTGCTATTGCTTCTGGGAGCGCCACCCCGCAGCCCAGGGAAACGTGGGGGGAGGAGAGCTGGGTGGACTGGTATGGACCCAGGACTAATGCATTTCTGACTTTCCGTGTTGGATTTTATAATTCATTCCCCACGAAAACAGTAAGGCAGAGCAGAGACTATACTGCTATAAAAACGTTGGGGGACCAGCTTTGGGAAACCAAACACCATTTAGATTTAGAACATCAGTTTATAGGGGAAAATGTGTTCCAAATTCTAACAGCCAACATACCAAAAAACCCCCCAAAATGAAAAACCGAACCTCTCAGAACAAACATTCTTTCTAAGCGGGAGCGGCCCGTTTTGTGTTCATATGAATTGTCAAATATACGGTGACTCCTCACCAGCCACATCCTCCCTGACGGCTCATCTTAATTTGGTTCCTAGTGCGCACGTGTTGGATGGCATTGGGGAGGCCCATGAGATCATTTATTCACACAGGCGTTGTGTTTATTTGGGTTGGGGCACAGCCAGGAAACATTTATTTTCCTGTCCATATTTCAGAAGGAACTTCCTACTCATTCCCCAGGAAGGAGCAAACTGGAACCACACTTCCAGGCACCTCCCTAGCTCCCATCTTGCTGCTCCCAGCAAGGAGAAGTAATGACCAGTCTCACTGGTGAAACAGGGTGAGCAGGTCCTTCCCTGGGCCCCCTACGCGAGGTCCTAGGCTGCACTGAAAAGCAACGGCCTCTTTCCCTTTGCCACTTGGCTTTTGTCTGGTGAGTTTCGGATGAAGGGAGGGTGTGCCTGTGTGGCCCTTGTCTCCCTGTTATAGACAGGCCATGTGGGGATGCCAGGCCTGAGGACACCAGCCTCTGCTTTCTTGCTTCAATTTTCTTCCCTCTCACTGGTTAGAGGAGTCAGACTCTCGTGGGTCTTATAGTTCAGGGAAGGTGGCAGGAAGCTCTGCATTGGTCTCCGTCCAGCTCCTCAGAACGCAGATGCTGTATTAAGAGTCCCCCTTGCTCTAGATTTCTGCCCTCAACCAGGAGACACCTGCTTCCCCCCAATGTCGGTAATTTGTGTTTGTATTTTAACTTGTTTCTTTCATAAACATCTTTTCTATACCTATGTATAAAATGCACACAAAAATAAATCTCACACTGGAGTTAGAAAATGTGTAAATCAGGTGTTTGCCTTGTCTCCCATACCAGTGGTAGAATGAAGTCTTTCTATAGCCTAGATTTTTCAACAAAACCCAGGAAAACTCCCTGAAGAATTTTATATTAAGCGGCTTTGGGGACTTCCCTGGTAGTGCAGTGGTTAAGAATCCGCCTGCCAATGCAGGGTACACGGGTTCGAGCCCTGGTCCGGGAAGATCCCACATGCCGCAGAGCAACTAAGCCTGTGCACCACAACTACTGAGCCTGCGCTCTAGAGCCCGCAAGCCACAGCTACTGAGCCCGCCTGCCACAGCTACTGAAGCCTGCGTGCCTAGAGCCCGTGCTCTGCAACGAGAAGCCACCGCAGTGAGAAGCCCACGCACTGCAACGAAGAGTAGCCCCCGCTCACTGCAACTACAGAAAGCCCGTGCGCAGCAACGAAGACCCAACACAGCCAAAAAAGAGGAAAAAAAAAAAAAAAGCGGCTTTGCCCTTGAGTCAACCCAAACAAATGCACACAGCCCTGCGTCCCATCTCCATACCTAGGATTTCTGTTCTACATTTTCGTCATCCAGGTAGTAATAGGTTTACAATGCTTTGCTCACAAATCAGTATCATGTCACTGAAGGGAACAGGCCTAGAAGGATGTAGGGGATTGCTCAAAACCACAGTGACTCTTGGTGCTGGGCACACAAATCAGATATCCAGCTCTCAAACCTGCATGCCAGGAAACCCAAATTAGTTCACAGGGGCTGCAGTTTCTCCTAACAGGTTACTGGGAAAACTGTTTGCAAGCTCTGGGGAAAGGCTGTCTTTTTCATGTTTATACACATTAGGTGCCCCAGATTACTGTCTTGAAGGGGATTTGGGGGCAGAGGTTGGGCAATAAAGAAGAATAAAACGAGTTGTTACACCAAGAAAAATCCAGTTTTCTTTGCAATGTCTCTAAGTTTTTAATCAGAGTAGGAAGAACACATCGATTTGAACTCTTCCACTAAGTCAAAAATATTAGCAATTCTGAGCAGTCTGCTTATGAGCTCCACAAAAGATGTCTTTACACATATATTTCTTTATGCTTTAAATTTAAAAAAATTTTTTAATTGAAGTATAGTTGATTTACAGTGTTCTGTTAGTTTCTTATTAGATGCTTTTTTTTTTTTTTTTTTTTTTTAAAGTTAAGGATATTTCCCTTTGAGGTGAAACTGCCTCTTTCAGGACTGTGTGAAATGTCATGAGACTAAATGTTGTACATTCTGGGACAGTCATAGAGAAGAGGACCAAACTGTAATCTATTAGGCAAAGACTATAGTCTCCTCTAGAATTTTGCTTCCAGCCCCGAGGATACTGTAAATACTTAATAAATAATAAATAAATATCACAATAATAACTACTGTGAATGAAAATAATAATGTAAGGGGAACTCAGATTTCTTACAATCCAGAAAGAAATTCGTGGAGTTATCTCAGACTTTGGAAAAAAATATCCCAAGATTTTATGACACTTACCTCTATTTTCAGGGGACAAAATGCTTTAGATTCCTTATTTTGAAAAGGCCTGGTCAACTGCACTGATGAATTGTTTGAGTCGGTTGATTCTTAAAACCACATTGCAATGAAAAAGCGATTGGAAAACATATAAACGCATTTTGTCTTTAAATGTGATGTTCTCTAAACTGGTTCAGAACAGCTGGACCCCATTTTGTGTTTGTTTTTTCAAACAGATTCTTAGTGTTCTAAACTCGATCCAGCTGTATGTACTAATTGCATTTCGGTGACTAGGTTGGATGTTGTCTTTTCGGGAAAACCTCATTTAAAAAGAAAACGGATGCTTAAATCTCATTGTTGCCTTATTACTGTAGTCTCGATGCTATCCTTGGTCTTCATCTCCGTACACCAAGCCTGTGCTGATGTTCTGAGGGCATGCGGCACAGTTATTAGGACTGAAATGTCCAGAGCTATCATGCCAGAGGGCCGCTGAAGACTCTTAAATGGATTTGTGCCTCTTTCCCCAGCCCAGTTACTCATATTCATGTGTACATACAAATGCTTTGAATATCAAGAGAAATTATTTTTGTTTAAAAAATTATAGAAGTAAAACATTCTTAGGGAAAAAACTCAAACAAGTCTGAAGAGAAAAGGGCCTCAACTAAAACATGTGTCTTTCTGCCTCTTAGTGCCCCACATCAACAACACACACAAACACACACTCACTTATTCCCAGCCTCTAGGGATAATCATTAGATAGATAGACAGACAATATTTATCTTTGTGTATGTATATATTTATGTGCGTACACACACACACCCTTATTCCCAGTCTCTAGGGATAATCATTAGATAGATAGACAATATTTATCTTTGTGTTGTATATGTGTATATTTATGTGTGTGTGTACACACACACACACACACACACACAGAGGTCATAAATTATTTGCATCTCTTATTATCTAATGCTGTGTAACAAATCACTCCAATATTTTGTGGCTTAAAAGAACTCTAATCATTTACTATGTCTCAGCTTCTATGGACCAGGAATTAGGGAGAGGCTTGACCAAGTGATTCCAGGTTCTGGGGGGCTGAGGGTTCTCGTGAGGTTGTAGTCACGTGTTGGGTGGGGCTGCAGTTGTTTGAAGATCTGACTGGGGCGGGAAGATTTGCTTCCACCGTGGCTCACTCCCACAGCTGACATATTGGTGCCGGCTGTTGGCAGGAGGCCTCATTTCCTCTTCATGTGGGCCTCTTCACAGGCTGCTTGAATTTCCTCATGAAATAGCATCTGACTTCCCCCATAGGGAGAGGTCCAAGAGAGCAAGGTGGAAGGTGCAAGGTGTGGTATGATCTAGCCTCAGAAGTTCTGTTATCACACAGTTGGTCCAGGTTCAATAAGGGAGGGACTATACAGAGGCATGGATCTCAGGAAGTGAGGATGACCCGGGGCATTTTGGATGGCGGCTTTGAGACAGCAACTCCCATTAAGAGGTGAAGGCTATTTCTCCACTACTTTATTCTGGTCTAGCTTTGCAACTTGCTTTGACCAATAGAAATTGGGGGAAATAACATTGTCAGGGTCCGGATTTCCTTCTTCTGCTCTCACCCTCTTGGACTGCTGCCACTATGTGAACAGCCTGGACTAGCCTCCTTGAGGATGAGAGAACAGGAAGAGAGAGGGGCCAGGTGGAGGGACCTGTCCCCGTCACCTCTGCTTAGGCCTCAGATATATGAGTGAGCACAGCCAACACCACATACGGCAGAGACAAGCTGTCCTAGCTGAGCCCAACTCAAATTGCCAAATCACAGAATCATGAATAAATATTGTCGTTTTAAGGCACTAAAGCTTTTGGGATGGTTTGTTAAACAGCAGTAGAAAACTGATACAATAGGATAAACAACAGTCCGTATTTTGTTGTTTTTAAACTCAATATACGGTAGGCATCCTTTCATGTCAGTACATAAAGATCTTCCTTGTGTTTTAAAAAATGTTCCAATATAGAAATTTCATAATATGGAAATGCCACCGTTATTTAACATATTTACTATTAATGGACATTTAGGTTGTTAAAAATTTTTTGCTAAGGCAAGCAATGCTTTATGAACTTTATTTCTTGCTTACATTCACAGAAGTGGAATTGCTGGGTCAAGATAATTATGTAGTTAAATATTTCATGTGTCAAATTGCACTTCAGAAATTTTATGCCGATTTCCATCCCACTTAACAGTGTATCAAATTTGAAAGGAAAATCCTAATAGCTACTTTCCGTCCTCTTCCTGAATTTGCCCTAGTTTGAAGCCAGGAGATTGAGAAACAGAGCTGACATGAGGTATAGGACTGTGTGAAACTAGTGCTTGCTTTAAGCTGTAGTGAGAACAGACCAAGGCGTCAGACACATGGGCAACATGAGAGAGGAGTGGACGGAATCTTGGAGGAGGTCGGCACCTCCCATAGGACCCAAAGACACTTCTTCTATCTCTGAGAGCTTTTTTGGAAATAAGTTTAATGGACACGGCTGCCAACTAAAAGCTTTTAAAAATATATGACAATATTAAGCATTAAGTCTGAAGAATTAAAGACAGCCACCGCGGTTAGGGTCCTATAAAAATTTAACATTACAGCAGCTTAAATCTGACATGTCTGTCAAATTTTCAGCCAGAGCATCTGGATGAACCCCAGGCCCCAGGAGACCCTCTGTGATTCTAGCAAATAGCCATGATGCCTAACAGGCGGCATATGGCAGATACTATAAAGGGCTTTTTAAAATCATTATTATTGGAGTAAAATTGCTTTACAATATTATGTTGGTTTCTGCTATACAATGAAGTGAGTCAGCTATATGTATACCTATATCCCCTCCCTCTTGGACCTCCCTCCCACCCCTCACCCCCCATCCCACCCATCTAGGTCATCACAGAGCACAGAGCTGAGCTCCCTGTGCTATACAGCAGGTTCCCACTAGCTAGCTATTTTACACATGGTAGTGTATTTTTGTCAAACCTAATCTCCCAATTCGTCCCACCCTCCCCTTCCCACCCCCACCCCCGTGTCCACATGTCCGTTCTCTATGTCTATGTCTCTATTCCTGACCTACAAATTGGTTCATCTGTACCATTTTTCTAGATTCCACATATACGCGTTAAGATACGATATTTGCTTTTCTCAAAGGGCTTTACATGTATCATTGAATTTACTTCACACAGCAGAGGAAGAAACTAAGGCACTGAGTAACTAAGTATCAATAACTTGCTCAAGTTTATAGTGGTATTAAGTGGAAGAACTGGCATTCTCCCAGAGGTTCTGATCACATCAACTTCTGCATGGTCAACCTGTTGGCTGCCATCCTTCCTTCCTGGAAGAGGCTGGAGATGTGTTCGCTTCCTGCCTCCCTTGCAGCTAGAATGTGTGATCCAGTATTGACCAATGGGACCTTAGGACATGTCAGCTGAGGGACTTCTGGGGAAGACTTTCCCTCCTAATAAAAGAAGATGCCTGGAAAGAAATCTCTGTCTCTCTTTCTTTTTCATTGTGTCTCTCTTCCAGATATTGTGGGGTATAAATGTGTTGCCTAGAATGTGGCAGCCTTTTTGCACCTATGCTGCCAACCTTGAAGATGTCAGAGTGGAGAGAGGAAAACAGCTTCCATCCTTAATGATGCTGCTGATCTGCTGATCCAACCCTGTCCTTGCCCACCTACCCCTCAAATTCTTGTTTTGTGAGATTACTAAATTCCTTTCTGTCTAAAGCCACTTTTCTTTTTTTTTTTTTTCCTGTACGCGGGCCTCTCACTGTCGTGGCCTCTCCCGTTGCGGAGCACAGTCTCCGGACGTGCAGGCTCAGCGGCCATGGCTCACGGGCCCAGCCGCTCCGCGGCATGTGGGATCTTCCCGGACCGGGGCACGAACCCGTGTCCCCTGCATCGGCAGGCGGACTCTCAACCACTGCACCACCAGGGAAGCCCTAAAGCCACTTTTAATGGAGGTATTCTGTTACTTGCAGCTGAAAGCAACTGAACTAAAACATTACTCCATTATGCTGTCTCCCAGAAAATGTAATAATTGTAACCCAGGTTTTTAAAATTGTATTTTAAACAGAACTAAGAAAACTTGAAAGAAGAATCCAGAGCACAGCTTCCATAAATAATCATGGAACTCCTGCTTGATTCTACTCTTTTTGCTACAAACACAGGAAAGGTTATTAATGACAAGTTTCAACATTTTAAAATGACTCATTAGTGACAAGTACAAAGGGAAAAAGCTAATTCATTTTTTAAGTGATGGAAAATCCTAGTTTTAAAAAGTGCTCTCCGGGCTTCCCTGGTGGCGCGGTGGTTGAGAGTCCGCCTGCCGATGCAGGGGACACGGGTTCGTGCCCCGGTCCGGGAAGATCCCACATGCCGCGGAACGGCTGGGCCCATGAGCCATGGCCGCTGAGACTGCGCGTCCGGAGCCTGTGCTCCGCAACGGGAGGGGCCACAACAGTGAAAGGCCCACGTACCACAAAAAAAAAAAAAAGTGCTCTCCAACGTAACTGGCTGTGCAAAGGCCAAGGGAATCAGAATATGAATTGGAAGTGTCCCCACTATGGACCAGGAAACTTATATTCTGCCCTGCCCTTTTACCATGACCAGTATTCAAATTTTTATATAATTATTCATCAAGAAATGGTCATCTATATTGGGAAAGTTTAAAAATTCAAAATGGCTCCAATTTCTGCTATTCTCCACTAGAAAACAGAATCCTCATTCTCTGATGTTCTAAGAAAGGATATTATTTAAGGGAATGAAATCTTGAAAGCAGTTTTTATGGCAAACAAAAAAATTTTTGCTTCAGATTGTACTGCCCTCCATGGTAATCTCACTGCAGGTAAATTAGTAGGGGATTAACATGGCAAACTTCACACCATCTGGTGAACCTCCAATAATGGCTGAGGTGATTGTTGGGAGGGGGGCAGTTTAGGATGGATAGTGGTGTAGGGAGAGGCTGAGTAACTGTTGCTGCCCTGAGACCACTGCAGCCATAGGAGCAGTGGTTTGTCCTGCTAACCTCCCTCTTCTCAGTTTTCCCTCAGGAAGAGAGGCCAGTGGGAAATGTGGAGAAGCTGCTTCCTGAACCGGTGTGGAGAAGTGGAGCTTTGTGGTGGCACGGAGGTGCACGTTGTGGTTGCATTGTGTCTCCCCCTTCACCATTCAAGTGTTGAAGTTCTAATCCTCAGTATCTCAGAATGTGACCATACTTAGAGACAGCGTCTTTGCAGAGGTAACTGAGTTAAAATGAAGTCATTATCCAAGATGAGCCCTAATCCAGTGACTAGAGTCCTCATTAAAAGGGGAACTGTGATCACAGAAACACATAGAGAAAGACAATGTGGGGACACAGGGAGAAGATGCCATTACAAGCCGAGGAGAGAGGCCTGCCACACCTCCTTCCCTCGTGGCCCTCAGAAGAAACCAACTCTGCTGACACCTTGATCTCTGACTCCTAGCCTCCAGAACTAGGAGGAAATAAATTGCAGTTGTACCAGCCCCCCAGACTGTGGTATTTGTTATAGCAGCCTTAGCAGACCCATACATTGCACTGTTCAGATCTCCCTCAAGAGAACCCGCCATGGGGAGCACCGTGTACTGACAACCCCCTGCTCCCACCATCAGACCCACGGCAGCATTCACACCAAGGCCACGCTGCCTGGGCCACTCCCTGCTGATGACTGAGCAGTGGGGGGCACTGGAACTGGGCTTTCCTGCCCAACTTGGGATCCTCTAATGGGTTGCCATTGCTCAAGCCTTCTTATCAGCCTGGCAGAGACTTTCTCTGAACCTCACTGTAGGTTGAAGCTCTTCCTACTGAATCCTCCTTCCATGTAGCTCTTCTTTCACAGGTTTTACACTTTAATTGTGCTGTCTAAGGCTCTCTCCACCTTCTTCAGCAACTTCCTACTTTATTCTTCATAGACTATATATATATATCATAGAGACATACATAGGTATATATCATAGAGATATATTCTTCCTATTTATCTATCTATCTATCTATCTAATTTTCAACCATCCAAGTCTTTTTACTGTTAAATAAGTTTAAAAGCTTCCCAGCTAGTGTATATGGAACATCATAATTCATCAAAGAAAGTTGACAAAGAGTTGAGAAAACATCTCAGCATATCATTTTCTGAGCTTAATGACTTCACGAATTTCTTTTAAATAAGAAAATCGACAGCTTGCCAAGGGAATGGTAACACATATTGGCATATTATTGGTAGAAGTTAGTGTTAAGTACTTGGAGGCAGGAGAATGGGCCAGCTAAACCTTACAGGGTGGGACATTTCTGTTTCTATTGACCATATTGATAAAGAGCAAACTCAGCATCTCAGTGAATTTGACCCTTAAATAAGACAAAGAGTTATCTCTTAAATGCTAGGAAGGACTTATCAAGCAAATCAAAGAACTCGAATCTCTGCCTCTACAGCATTGAAGGAGAGGAAGTTTCCAGCTAGCTTCATGTTAATTTTAGAATTGCAGAGCCCAGGACATGCAGCCAACCAAAGTCACGCACACATTGTGGGTAAACAATGCCACGCCAGCTGCTTTGGACCAGGCCAAACATATGGAGGGTGAAAACAAACAAGATTTCCTCCCAAACATTTGCTTATTATTCTTTACAATCTTTGTTCTTGGAGAAGAAAAATGAGATTGGTTAGAATTTTGGATCCATGTGTTGTTTGCTTCCTTATTTATTTTTAAGTCTCTTTATTAGTTTTCTCCCATTAAAAATTAAAAGCATCCCCATGAAAGAAAAAAATCTCAACAACCAGGGTTTCCCCGGTGGCGCAGTGGTTAAGAATCCACCTGCCAATGCAGGGGACACGGGTTCGAGCCCTGGTCCGGGAAGACCCCACATGCCGCAGAGCAACTAAGCCCATGCGCCACAACTACTGAGCCTGTGTTCTAGAGCCCGCTAGCCATAACTACTGAGCCCGTGGACCACAACTACTGAAGCCCGCGCACCTAGAGCCTGTGCCCTGCAACAAGAGAAGCCACATCAATGAGAAGCCCGCGCACCGCAACGAGTAGCCCCTGCTCACTACAACTAGAGAAAGCCCCCGCAAAGCCACAAAGACCCAACTCAGCCAAAAAAAAAAAAAAAAATCTCAACAACCCAGAGGTAGATAAGGGAACAAGTGAAAGCCCCTCAGTGTCTCCTTCCCCAACTCCCATTCTCCTTCTGCCCCGTGGCCGTCCCATCCCACTTGTAGAGGAATAGTCCCCCTCTGAGTCCCACTGTTAGCCATTGAGTGCGCCTCCTTCTAAACTTTTTCCTGTGCGCACGAAAAGAAAGTAGACTCTTTCAAGAGAAAAATTCATTGCCCGTGTTTTTGAGGTAACCAATACTTTTTGTTACCACTCTCGAACATCTCAGAAAGATGAACACAGGAGAAGGTCCAAGCTCAGGAACTTCCTGTCTGTGTCTGTGTGCCTCCAGAGACTCCTATACCTAATTGAATTAACATAAATTTACATAGTCAATGTGGCTGGCGGCTACTTGTAGGACAACACAGACCTAAGAAAGTGATCTTTCTCCAACGAAGAAATTCGTCAAAACGAAGACATTTCCCAATTCGTCAAAAATGGAAGGAATCTGATCCAGGTGCCCCAGCTCCCTCTACCTGGTCTCTTTTTCAAGTGATCTGGCCCTGATCCGTTACATAATTTGGACTCTGAAGACTACAACCTTTAGATAGAGGTGATGAATGTTTTAAAAAGCCACACTCGTTGGAAGTCAAAGTAGAGAGGGAGAATGGGGTTGGTCCCCAGTGCTGTTTTCCTCTTGAGATAAAGTAATATATGAACTGTCCGTAACCACACGTTGGGAAATTGATGAAGTCTATTTCTGTGCCTTTGTTAGGACAATCACATAAATAAATCCTGTTAGAGGTTCACATGTTTACTGTTAAGAGGCCTGCAAAGACGGAAATCCCCAGCCTGCCTTCATTCTCCAGGCCACATTTAATTGGCCTCACTCTAAAATACTCAGGGGCATTTTGATTCCTACCTGTTTTGATTCTTGTCTACTTCCTGGTCCTCACCGTGGAGTAGTCATCATCTTTCTTCTTGGATTCCGATTTGGGAAAACCTCACTCATTTTCCCTATTTGTTTTGTGAGCTTCTTATGCTAGATCCTGGCTAATCACAATTAGCTGTAAACTGCTCAATGAGCAAATAGTGGGAAAGTTTGAAGGTGATGCTGCGTGGGGACGTGAAATGTCAGACAGCCTGTGCTTGGAACCAGAAAGGGTATGACGTGTGACTGGTATAACCTAGACACACTCTCAAATTCAAAACCGGGTTTCTATCTTATTTTCTTCTTTTTCTTCTCAAATTGTTTTTGTGGCCAGAGGATATTACTTTACACACAAAGTCATTTTGAAACTTCCAAGCATCCCTGAGGCAGCAATCACATTTGAAGCTAGTGGATACATGTGTGGTTTCTGTTTGCCAAATAACAATGAAAAATGGAAAAAAAAAAAAAACCAACTCATTTTTTCCGATTAAAAAGTAATTCTGGGGCTTCCCTGGTGGCGCAGTGGTTGAGAGTCTGCCTGCCTATGCAGGGGACACAGCTTCGTGCCCCGGTCTGGGAAGATCCCACATGCCGCGGAGCGGCTGGTCCCGTGAGCCATGGCCGCTGAACCTGCGCATCTGGAGCCTGTGCTCCGCAACGGGAGAGGACGCGACAGTGAGAGGCCCGCGTACCGCAAAATAAAAAAATAAAAATAAAAAAATAATAATAATTCTGGCTTATTATTTTTAAAAGTACAGAAAGTAGAAAAAGGAAATTCAAAATCACCAAACCTTTCCACTCTAATCACAACTAGTAGTATTTTTTATGAATATTATTTTAGACATTTTTTTCTGTATGTATACACAAATATATAACTCCTTTCTTAGGCTTGCAATGTCTGGAAGGTTATGAAGGCAGAACTCAGTTCCATAAAGAGAGTAATCATATGGGTCCAGAACATGGTTCAAAATGTTGCCTTTCCCCTGGAATCGCATTTCAGGCAAACAGAGCCATCTCAGGTGGGAACCTGGCCCGAGCATCTTCTCTGGTCTACTTTCCTCTTCTCCCCATCCCCACACAATTCCCAAGCCCCTGCTTGTTTCCAGAGGGCTCAGATCCACTCTGGAGGGCTAGGGTCTTATCCTGCCTCATCCTGAAAGAGCTCTTCTTCCTGTGCAGGGAAGGGCATGAGCCTTAGAGCTGCAAGGAGAGATCAGCTTTGAGGGCCAGCACTCACCATCAAGTTCATCTTGACGGCCAAACCTCTGTCCACCTAAATGCTTCTGTCTCACGCTCTTGCACCATTCTGTGCTGGAAAGCTGTACAAAGAAGAGGGGGGATGTGACTTATTCTAGCACTTAAGGATAAGAAGAGACATCAGTAAAACCTGAATTCCATTGCAATCTTTTGGCAGTCAGGCCAGACTCCTGCCCAGGAATTCCCCTTTTAAGCCTGGATGTTTTCATCTATAAAATGGGGATAGTGATATTCACTTCACAGGGATGTTTGGAAGGTAGAATGAGATACATGTAGCAATTTACATAAGGCCAAGAGTAAGGCAGACCCCTAGATTCCTGGCTCACTGTTCTCCAAGAGTCCCTACAAAGTATCAGCACCTGGGGGATCTAAGATCTGGTCCTTAGCTTTGCATGTCCAGAATTTGTATTATTATTATTATTATTTATTTATTTATTTTTTTGCAGTACCCGGGCCTCTCACTGCTGTGGCCTCTCCCGCCGTCGAGCACAGGCTCCGGACACACAGGCTCAGCGACCATGGCTCACGGGCCCAGCCGCTCCGCGGCATGTGGGATCTTCCCGGACCGGGGCACGAACCTGCATCCCCTGCATCGGCAGGCGGACTCTCAACCACTGCGCCACCAGGGAAGCCCCAGAATTTGTATTATTAGTTCATCTAGATAGGGCCATGGGGTAGGACAAGCTATTGTGCATAACTTAATTACTTTATGGGCTTTTTGTTTTTTTAGTTGAATTCTCACAGAGTAATCTTACTAAGTTCTTTGGGAGATGATGCAATTTACATAACATACTGAAAACATGAAGCTTGGCTTAGAAAAGGTGCCACAATGTTCCATACACTTTCTTTCATCTTCCCAGTCAAAGGGTAAATCCTAATGAGAGTAGGAAATGGGAAAACTCAGCAGGTTATTTTTCTAAACAGCCTCATGACCCTGGGGCAAGTTGTTTATTCGTTGGACCTCAGTTTCCTCATTTGGAAAATGAGCAGCTATCTCTAAGGTGCTTTCCAGACCTCAGACTCTTTTATGCCTATATTCGACAGGATCTAGAACAGCACTGGAGCAAAGACAGCTCTCAATAAATACTTGTTGATTGAAATGGGGCGGAGGTAACAAGATACATTTTTAGCTGTTCCATGAGTGCCAGAACAAAGTGTTCCCACAAAGTCATGGAAGAATAAAAGGCTAAATGGAGGGCTTTGGGGAAACCTTAAAGCAAGAGGGGAGAGTCCTCCAAAGCAGAACTTGGCTAGATTACCACAGAAGAAATAGCAGGAAATTGCACAATTTTGGAATAACCAGATTAAAAATGCTAACGAAAGGAGACATTCCACTTTCAAGAGACAGGAAGCAGGAGATAAGAGGCAGTTCTTGCTCAGAGTGAAACAGTATAGAAAGTCAACTGGCTCTAAATGTCTTCTCCCCCTCAAATGGTCTGCTCTTCTTGGAGAGATTTAAATATAGGACAAAGCATTATCACTCCCACCAGCGGACAAAGTGCGCTAACGTTTCCAATCTCAGTTCTCTTCCTTGACCCTGCCTTCTCCCCTAATTACCCTTACATTGCTAGTTGCCTCATCCCCTTCCATATTTTATCTCCTCATACCCAAAGGGAAAGACAACTTTTGGTTTAATGATGCTTCCATGTCTTCTATGGCTGCCATAAAGAAGCCTTCAGTTCTAAGGATGTACCAGGCTTCTCCCATGTTGCACTGAGTGAAACCAATACTCTGGGGGGAACCAGAGGGGTACAAAAGGGAAATGGAGACAGAAGGGACAAATGGAGATGCTGTATGATTATACTGGACAACAGAACCTTCCCAAATGTGGCTGAGACTGCTGGTCGTCTCCTAACATCTATTCTTCCCTTCTGAATAGAAATTTAAGCCAGGCATATGGAAGTTTCACTAAAGCATCTACTTCCCTGCATGCTTTGCAGTTAGGTTTGACCATGTGATTAGGATCTGGCCAATGGGATTTGAGTGGAAGTGATGCGTTTAAATTTCTCACTATGCCCTTAAAGAGAGGACTTGTGCCCTTCCCTTTTTTCCTTTTCTGCTTTCTGGCTGAGATGTGGATATTGTGGTGGGAGCTAGAACAGCTATGTTGGGACATGTTATGGATGAATTATTTCCTCCCAAAATTCATATGTTGAAGCCCTAACTCCCAACATGACTGTATTTGGAGACAACCTTTAAGGAGGTAAATGAGGTTAAATGAGGTCATAAGGGTGAGGCCCTAATCCAATAGGGCTGGTTCCCTTACAGGAAGAGGAAGAGACCCCAGGGATATGCACACACACAGAAAAAAGTTCATGTGAGGACACAGAAAAAAGGCAGTTACCAGCAAGTAAGGAAGAGAGGCCTTACTAGAAACCAACCATGTTGGAACCTTGATCTTGAACTTCCAGCCTCCAGAACTGTGAGAAAATAAATTTCTGTTGTTTGTGTCCCCCAGTATGTGGTCTTTTGTTATGGCAGCCCTATCAGACTAATACAGGTCATGAGATAAAAGTCATATGTTGAGGATGACAGGACAATAAGATTACGAGGAGCCTGGGTTCATGGTGGTTGTGAAGCTGTTATACCAGCCCTGGATCACCTTCCTGGTTTTCTGTATGAGAAAGCACAAACTTCTGTGAAATCACTGTTGTTTGGGGGTCTTTATTAAGGCATCAAAGCTTGTATCCAAACTAATACAGTAACCCTCCTAGGTAAAGAAGGATTGGTGGTCAAAGTGAAACATTCCTATGTTGTATGTTCGTAATTCGTTACAGTGTTTAACTGTATAGTAATGTCAGATAATAATTCATCCACAGTGAAGAAATCATTTCAAACATATCTTTTTTGTCTTGCAACCTCATTAAGATCCCTAGCTGGAAAAAAGAAATCCCTAACTGGATATTGACTGAAAACAAGTATTTGAAACAAGATGATATCAACTAAATATATGTTCTCCTAACTGCTATCTCTACAGGGATGTTCTGGTACATCTTTGTAGTTACCCTGCTCTGCCATTTTCCATTAGATAGAAAAGGAGATGGCATTGGGGATTCAGGATGGTCCCTAGAAAAAGGCTAGGTACCCATGGTGTCTGTGATACTTCTGACTTGTAGAGTCATGCACCCTCAAGAAATTAAGCAGAGGTGAAAATTATGATCTCTAATTGTTATCATCAGAAATGTCACAAAAAGAATTTATTATTATGGAAAGGATTTTGTGGTAAGCTTAAATTCATTATACTAGTTGGTTATCATGTTGAAAAAAACTCAGAGTTTAAGTCAGTTCCTCTCTTTGCTTAGACTATGTAGACACAGACTCTAAAAGTTATGCCTTAAACTTTCTTAAAAGCAACAAAGTTAATCGTCTTGTAATAACTTTGCAGAGTTGATAGAAGGGATATGTTGAGATAATTTGTTTTCGTGTATGGAAGCCTCTCTTATACCATGATTCTGAAGAATGGCTTGGCGGCCTGTGAAATCTTTATAGAGTGCACATGTGTGTGTATACAATACACTTACAGACTCCGTACGCTACTTGTCTTCCACCTCTCAAAAGTCCTCTTCAGAACCGAAGCTACCTCTGCATTTGCTTATTTCCTGTGACATTTGCTATTTCTCTGCATCTGGCCCAGTATCTTTCCTCTAGGTTTACAATAACCATCCCACCCGTTAAGGATATATAGACAGCAACCTCCCTCCAACGCTTAATTCTGCTCTTTGAGTGCACGGCACTATTTTTGCTGAGTATTTTTAAGGATTCACAAAATCAAGTACAAACTTTTAATTTATCATTCTTGAAGTGTGAGAACCTGACCTCTGATATAGAGGCCGTCTCCTACCATTCCATCTCAAGTAAGTTCCATCTCTTCAGCTTTTTAAAAACATACAGTTATTGAGCATCCATTACGTGCCAGATGTCATATTGCTTCCTCTGCATACACTGTCACAGTGAATACTCACAGAGCAGACTCTGTTGATATTGTCTATCCAATATCACATACTCCCTTCTTCCTTGTTTACAGAACCTAGATTTTGTTTGCTGAGGAAATGGACTTGCTTTCCCACTTTCCCTTGCTGCTAGAGGTGACCTTGTGACCAGCTGGCTAATGAATGTAAATAGAAGTATAGCGATGGTGGGAGATTAGCTCAAGATGGCGGAGTAGACGGACACAGGCTCACCCCCTTCTGAAGAAAACACCAAAATCACAACTAACTGCTGAACAACCATCGACAAAAAAAATGCTGGCACCTACCAAAAAAGGATATCCTACATCCAAAGACAAAGAGGAGGCCACAGTGAGATGGTAGGAGGGGTGCAATCATGATCAACTCAATCCCATACCCACCAGGTGGAAAACAATTATACCACAGAAGTTATCCCACAGGAGTGAAAGTTCTGAGCCCCATATCAAGCTTCCCAGCCTGGAGGTCCAGCAACGAGAGGAGGAGTCCCCAGAGAATCTAACTTTGAAGGCTAGCTCGGTCACAGGAGTTCCACAGGACTGGGGGGAACAGAGACTCCACTCTTGGAGGGCTCACACAAAGTCTTGTGCATTCCAGGACCCAGGGAAAAAAGCAGTGACCCCATAAGTGATGGGCCAGACCTAGCTGGTAGTATTGAAGGGTCTCCTGCAGAGGCAGGAAGCAGCTGGGGCTCACTGTGGGGATAAGGACACTGGCAGCAGCAGTTCTGGGAAGTACCCATTGGTGTGAGCCCTCTCGGAGGCCACCAAGCAGCCTGTAGGCTCCCGTGCTGGGTCACCTCAGGCCAAACAACCAACAGGGTGGGAACACAGCCCCACCCTTCAGTGGACAGGCAGATTAAAGTTTTACTGAGTACAGCCCTGCCCACCAGAGGGACAAGATCCACCCTCGCCCACCACTTATACAATGTTATATGTCATTTATATCTCAAGAAAACTAGGGAAAACAAAACCAAAACAAAAAACAATGGCTTTTTTTTTTCCCTTGCTTTTTTGTATCTCATTATTTTTCATTGACTGCCAGGCATTGTGTCCGAAGAACAGGAGAGATAAGTAGTATTCAATCCCAGAAGTGGGCATGCCTCTTCTTCTGTCAGGCCATCATTGTGGGGGAACTGAGTCAATGTACTCGGTGGTTGAGCTGGATTGGGGTTTACTGTTGCTGTCGTTACCTTCAGTGCATCACACACGTCACATTCTTCCAGTGGTACCCTGTCTTACCTTCTGCTTAGTGAGAGGGCTCGGGCACCAGAGTAACTTTTTCTGAATGTCTGCTCCACCCTCAGATTTCAGCAGTCACAATGAAAGGGTTCCCCTTCCCTGTTTCTGCTGCTCTTCCTGCAGTGGACTTGTTGCAGTGGTGCCTGTTCCTTGGTGCTAAGCTTCTGATCTGGGGCAGGAGGGGATTCTCAACTCTCCTGGTCCAGCCTCAATCTTAGGCAGGTACTGTGCACTTGGCCTTGCAGGGAGGGCCTCTCCCCATTCCTGCTATTCCCCTCCCTGCCCCCCATGGCAGCAAAACTCTGTCTCATATTGATGTGTACTGTTGGACAGGAGATATTTTTCTGTCCCTTCCCCAGCAGTAGTAGACCTCTGCTTTGGATTGATACAAGATCCAGGCACCAAGAGATTTTCTTGCCCCTTCTCCAGGGAAGATGATTTTTGCTTCTATCCTTCCCCTAGAAGCAGTGGATCTCTGCCTGCTTCCTGGGGGGCAGGAAGGAGGCTTTTATATACCTCCTGCAAAGGCAGATGGGTTTTCCCTCTACCCCTCCCCAGGGAGCTCTGGAGGTGAGATTTTTTGCTGTATTTCCCCCAGCAGCATAAGGCTTTTGCTTTGAATGACAGAAAGGTTGGGGAAGCATGCAGTGGTTTTTACCTGTTTGCAATGGCATCTAATTATTTCCTACACACCTGGGCTACTGAGGGGTGCTCTCTCTGGTCCCCTGCCCTGCCCTCAACTCCTTTGAATACCTGTTAGATGCTCATGGAGAAGAGCTTGAGAGAAAACTCACCTTGTGTCTATAGCTCCCAGTTATACTGTACTGGTACACCAGCCAAGTTAGGCCTTTAGGAATTTGCTAAAATTTTAGCTTGTTTCTTCCAACTCTCTTCCATGGCAGCCACCTCTTCTCCCTGAGTCTTGCCGAAAGTGGAACAGTCTGTGTATCTTGTTTCTCCTAGGATAATCTTGTCACTTTTTTGAATTCCATTTCTTTGGTTGCCTTGAGACGTCAGTTCTCTGACAGACTTAAGAAACGTTATGATGTTATAGATGTTCCAGATTTTTCTCATTGTTAGTATGGGAGCAATGTACTCTTGTGGTTTTCTACATCCTAAGTAGAAATGGAACTTTGAGAAATTTATCAGTTTTAAATTTAAAATTTGTCTCAAATCTGACCACCTGAGGGGGACCTTCAAGACGGTGGAAGAGTAAGAAGTGGAGATCACCTTTCTCCCACAAATACATCAAAAATACATCTACACGTGGAACAACTCCTACAGAACACCTACTGAACGCTGGCAGGAGACCTCAGACTTCCCCAAAGGCAAGTAACTCCCCACGTACCTGCGTAGGGCAAAAGAAAAAAGAAAAAACAGAGACAAAAGAATAGGGACGGGACCTGCACCAGTGGGAGGGAGCTGTGAAGGAGGAAAAGTTTCCACACACTAGGAAGCCCCTGCACTGGCGGAGATGGGAAGCTTCGCAGCCACGGAGGAGAGCGCAGCAACAGGGGTGCGGAGGGCAAATCGGAGAGATTCCTGCACAGAGGATCGGTGCCGACCGGCACTCACCGGCCCACGAGGCTTGTCTGCTCACCCGCCGGGATGGGCGTGGGCTGGGAGCTGAGGCTCGGGCTTCGGTCGGATCCCAGGGAGAGGACTGGGGTTGGCTGAGTGAACACAGCCTGAAGGGGGCTAGTGTGCCACAGCCAGCTGGGAGGGAGTCCGGGAAAAAGTCTGGAGCTGCCGAAGAGGCAAGAGACCATTGTTTCAGGGTGCATGAGGAAAGGGGATTCAGAGCACCGCCTAAACAAGCTCCAGAGACGGGCGCGAGCCGCGGCTATCAGCGTGGACCCCAGAGACGGGCATGAGATGCTAAGGCTGCTGCTGCCGCCACCAAGAATCGCGTGTGCAAGCACAGGTCACTGTCCACACCTCCCCTCCCGGGAGCCTGTGCAGCCCGCCACTGCCAGGGTCCCGTGATCCAGGGACAACTTCCCCGGGACAACGCACGGCACGCCTCAGGCTGGTGCAACATCACGTTGGCCTCTGCCGCCGCAGGCTCGCCCCGCATCTGTACCCCTCCCTCCCCCCGGCTTGCGTGAGCCAGAATCCCTGAAGCAGCTGTTCCTTTAACCCTGTCCTGTCTGAGCGAACAGCAGACACCCTCAGGCGACCTACACGCAGAGGCGGGTCCAAATCCAAAGCTGAACCCCAGGAGCTGTGCGAACAAAGAAGAGAAAGGGAAATCTCTCCCAGCAGCCTCAGGAGCAGTGGATTAAAGCTCCACAGTCAACTTGATGTACCCTGCATCTGTGGAATACCTGAATAGACAACGAGTCAGCCCAAAATTGAGGCAGTGGACTTTGGCAGCAGCTGTAGACTTCAGGTTTGCTGTCTGTGACTGACTTGTTTCTAATTTTTATGTTTATCTTAGTATAGATTTTAGCGCTTGTTATCATTGGTGGATTTGTTTATTGGTTTAGTTGCTCTCTTCTTTTTTTTCTCTATTACTTTTTTTAAATTTTAATAACTAAAAATTTTTTTAAAAAATTATTTTATTATTTTTTCTTTCTTTCTTTTTCTCTCCCTTTTCTTCTGAGCCAAGTGGCTGACAGGGTCTTCATGCTCTGTCCTGGTATCAGGTCTGAGCCTCTGAGGTGGGAGAGCCAAGTTCAGGACATTGGACCACCAGAGACCTCCCAGCCCCACGTAATATCAACCAGTGAGAGCTGTCCCAGAGACCTCCGTCTCAACGCTAAGACCCAGCTCCACCCAGCTGCCAGCAAGCTCCAGTGCTGGATGCCCCATGGCAAACAACTAGCAAGACAGGAATACAGCCCCACCCATTAGCAGAGAGGCTGCCTAAAATCAAAATAAGTTCACAGACACCCCAAAACACACCACCAGATGCAGTCCCGCCCACCAGAAAGACAAGATCCAGCCCCACCCACCAGAATACAGGTACCAGTCCCCTTTACCAGGAAGCCTACAAAACCCACTGAAACAACCTTACTCACTGGGAGCAGACACCAAAAACAACAGGAACTACGAACCTGCAACCTGCGAAAAGGAGACTCCAAATACAGTAAGTTAAGCAAAATGAGAAGACAGAGAAATATGCAGCAGATGAAGGAGCAAGGTAAAACCTACCAGAACAAACAAATGAAGAGGAAATAGGCACTCTACCTGAAAAAGAATTCAGAGTAATGACAGTAAAGATGATCCAAAATCATGGAAATAGAATGGAGAAAACACAAGAAACGTTTAACAAGGACCTAAAAGAACTAAAGAGCAAACAAACAATGATGAAGAACACAATAAATGAAATTCAAAATTCTCTAGAAGGAATCAATAGCAGAATAACTGAGGCAGAACAATGGAAAAGTGACCGGGAAGACAAACAGTGGAAATTATTACCTCAGAGCAGAATGAAGAGAAAAGAATGAAAAGAATTGAGGACAGTCTCAGAGACCTCTGGGACAACATTAAACACACAAACATTTGAATTACAGGGGTCCCAGAAAAAAAGGAGAAAAAGAAAGGGACTGAGAAAATATTTGAAGAGATTATAGTTGAAAACTTCCCTAACATGGGAAATGAAATAGTCAATCAAGTCCAGGAAGTGCAGAGTCCCATACAGGATAAACCCAAGGAGAAACACGTCAAGACACATATTAACCAAACTATCAAAAATTAAATACAAAGAAAAAATATTAAAAGCAGCAAGGGAAAAGCAACAAATAACATACAAGGGACTCCCCATAAGGTTAACAGCTGATCTTTCAGCAGAAATTCCGCAAGCCAGAAGGGACTGGCAGGACATATTTAAAGTGATGAAAGGGAAAACCTACAAGCAAGATTACTCTATCCAGCAACGATCTCATTCAGATTTGACAGAGAAATTAAAACATTTACAGACAAGCAAAACCTAGGAGAATTCAGCACCACCAAACCAGCTTTACAACAAATGCTAAAGGAACTTCTCTAGGCAGGAAACACAAGAGGAAAAGACCTACAAAAACAAACCCAAAACAATTAAGAAAATGGTAATAGGAACATGCATATCAATAATTACCTTAAATGTAAATGGATTAAATGCTCCAACCAAAAGAAATAGACTGGTTGACTGGATACAAAAACAAGACCCATATATATGCTGTCTACAAGAGACCAACTTCTGACCTAGGGACACATACAGACTGAAAGTGAGGGGACAAAAAAAATATTCCATGCAAATGGAAATCAAAAGAGATCTGGAGTAGCAATTCTCATATCAGACAAAAGAGACTAAAAAAAGGCTACTGTAAGAGACAAAGGACACTACATAATGATCAAGGGATCAATCCAAGAAGAAGATATAATTATAGATATTTATGCACCCAACATAGGAACACCTCAATACATAAGTCAAATACTAACAGTCATAAAAGGGGAAATCGACAGTAACACAATAATAGTAGGGGACTTTAACACCCCACTTTCACTAATAGATCATCCAAAATGAAAATAAATAAGGAAACACAAGCTTTAAATGACACATTAAACAAGATGGACTTAATTGATATTTATAGGACATTCCATCCAAAAACAACAGAATACACTTTCTTCTCAAGTGCACATGGAACGTTTTCCAGGATAGATCATATCTTGGGTCACAAATCAAGCCTTGGTAAATTTAAGAAAATTGAAATCATATCAAATATCTTTTCTGACCATAACGCTATGAGACTAGATATCAATTACAGGAAATAAAACCTGTAAAAAGTACAAACACATGGAGGCTAAATAATACACTACTAAATAACCAAGAGATCACTGAAGAAATCAAAGAGGAAATCAAAAAATACCTAGAAACAAATGACAATGAAAACACAACGACCCAAAACCTATGAGATGCAGCAAAAGCAGTTCTAAGAGGGAAGTTTATAGCAATACAATCCTACCTCAAGAAACATCTCAAATAAACAACCTAATCTTACACCTAAAGCAATTAGAGAAGGAAGAACAAAAAAACCCCCAAAATTAGAGAAAGAAAGAAATCATAAAGATCAGATCAGAAATAAATGAAAAAGACATGAAAGAAACAATAGCAAAGATCAGTAAAACTAAAAGCTGGTTCTTTCAGAAGATAAACAAAATTGATAAACCACTAGCCAGAGTCATCAAGAAAAAAAGGGAGAAGACTCAAATCAACAGAATTAGAAATGAAAAAGAAGTAACAACTGACACTGCAGAAATACAAAGGATCATGAGAGATTACTACAAGCAACTCTATGCCAATAAAATGGACAACCTGGAAGAAATGGACAAATTCTTAGAAAAGCACAACCTTCCGAGACTGAACCAGGAAGAAATAGAAAATATAAACAGACCAATCACAAGCACTGAAATTGAAACTGTGATTTAAAATCTTCCAACAAACAAAAGCCCAGGACCAGATGGCTTCACAGGTGAAATGTATCAAACATTTAGAGAAGAGCTAACACCTATCCTTCTCAAACTCTTCAAATACAGCAGAGCAAGGAACACTCCCAAACTCATTCTATGAGGCCACCATTACCCTGATACCAAAACAAGACAAAGATGTCACAAAAAAAGAAAACTATAGACCAATAACACTGATGAACATAGATGTACAAATCCTCAACAAAATACTAGCAAACAGAATCCAGCAGCACACTAAAAGGATCATACACCATGATTAAGTGCGGTTTATCACAGGAATGCAAGGATTCTTCAATATACGCAAATCAATCAATGTGATACGCCATATTAACAAACTGAAGGATAAAAACCATATGATCATCTCAATAGATGCAGAAAAAGCTTTTGATAAAATTCAACACCCATTTATGATAAAAACTTGCCAGAAAGTAGGCACAGAGGGAACTTACCTCAACATAATAAAGGCCATATATGACAAACCCACCGCCAACATCGTTCTCAGTGTTGAAAAACTGAAACCATTTCCTCTGAAATCAGGAAAAATACAAGGATGGCCACTCTCACCACTATTATTCAACATAGTTTTGGAAGTTTTAGCCACAGCAATCAGAGAAGAAAAAGAAATATAAGGAATCCAAATCAGAAAAGAAGATGTAAAACTGTCACTGTTTGCAGATAACATGATACTATACATAGAGAATCCTAAAGATGCTACCAGAAAACTACTAGAGCTAATCAATGAATTTCGTAAAGTAGCAGGATACAAAATTAATGCACAGAAATCTCTTGAGTTCCTATACACTAATGATGAAAAATCTGAAAGAGAAATTAAGGAAACACTCTCATTTACCATTGCAACAAAACAAATAAAATACCTAGGAATAAACCTGCCTAAAGAGACAAATGAGCTGTATGCAGAAAACTATAAGACACTGATGAAAGAAATTAAAGATGATACAAACAGATGGAGAGATATACCATGTTCTTGGATTGGAAGAATCAACATTGTGAAAATGACTCTACTACCCAAAGCAATCTACTGATTCAATGCAATCTCTATCAAACAACCAATGGCATTTTCTTACAGAACTAGCACAAAAATTTCACAATTTGTATGGAAACACAAAAGAATCTGAAGAGCCAGAGCAATATTGAGAAAGAAAAACAGAGCTGGAGGAATCAGGCTCCCTGAATTCAGACTATACTACAAAGCTACAGCAATCAAGACAGTCTGGTACTGGCACAAAAACAGAAATATAGATCAATGGAACAGGATAGAAAGCCCAGAGATAAACCCATGCACATATGGTCACCTTATTTTTGATAAAGCAGGCAAGAATATACAATGGAGAAAAGGCAGCCTCTTCAATAAGTGGTGCTGGGAAAACTGGACAGCTCCATGTAAAAGAATGAAATTAGAACACTCCCTAACACCATACACAAAAATAAACTCAGAATGGATTAAAGACCTAAATGTAAGGCCAGACACTATAAAACTCTTAGAGGAAAACATAGCCAGAACACTGTATGACATAAATCACAGCAAGACCTTTTTTGATCCACCTCCTAGAGTAATGGAAATAAAAACAAAAATAAACAAACGGGACCTAATGAAACTTAAAAGCTTTTACAAAGCAAAGGAAACCATAAACAAGACCAAAAGACAACCCTCAGAATGGGAGAAAATATTTGCAAATGAAGCAACTGACAAAGGATTAATCTCCAAAATTTACAAGCAGCTCACACAGCTCAATATCAAAAAAACAAACAACCCAATCCAAAAATGGACAGAAGACCTAAATAGACATTTCTCCAAAGAAGATATACAGATTGCCAACAAACACATGAAAGAATGCTCAACATCATTAATTGTTAGAGAAATGCAAATCTAAACTATAATGAGATATCATCTCACACCGGTCAGAATGGCCATCATCAAAAAATCTACAAATAATAAATGCTGGAGAGGGTGTGGAGAAAAGGGAACCCTCTTGCACTGTTGGTGGGAATGTAAGTTGATACAGCCACTGTGGAGAACAGTATGGAGGTTCCTTAAAAAACTAAAAATATGGCTTCCCTGGTGACACAGTGGTTGAGAGTCTGCCTGCTGATGCAGGGGACACGGGTTCATGCCCCGGTCTGGGAAGATCTCACATGCCATGGAGCGGCTAGGCCCGTGAGCCATGGCCGCTGAGGCTGTGCATCTGGAGCCTGTGCTCTGCAAGGGGAGAGGCCACAACAGTGAGAGGCCCGCATACCGCCAAGAAAAGAACAAAAAAAAAACTAAAGAACTAAAAAAACTAAACCCTGAGAAAACCATAATTCAAAAAGAGTCATGTACCAAAATATTCATTGCAGCTCCATTTACAATAGCCAGGACATGGAAGCAACCTAAGTGTCCATCAACAGATGAATGGATAAAGAAGATGTGGCACATATATACAATGGAATATTACTCAGCCATAAAAAGAAACGACACTGAGTTATTTGTAGTGAGGTGGATGGACCTAGAGTCTGTCATACAGAGTGAAGTAAGTCAGAAAGAGAAAAGCAAATACTGTATGCCAGCACATATATATGGAATCTAAAAACAGAAAATGGTTCTGAAGAACCTAGGGTCAGGACGGGAATAAAGACACAGACCTACTAGAGAATGGACTTAAGGACATGGGGCGGGGAGGGTAAGGTGGGATGAAGTGAGAGAGTGGCATGGACATATATACACTACCAAATGTAAAATAGATAGCTAGTGGGAAGCAGCCGCATAGCACAGGGAGATCAGCTCGGTGCTTTGTGACCACCTAGAGGGGTGGGATAGGGAGGGTGGGAGGGAGATGCAAGAGGGAGGGGATATGGGGATATATGTATACATATTGCTGATTCACTTTGTTATATAGCAGAAGCTAACACAACATTGTAAAGCAATTTTACTCCAATAAAGATATTAAGAAAAACATCTGGCCACCTCTCTCCATCTTTATCGCTTCCATTCTGATCTCATCTATCATCATCCTGTGCTCATATTATTACAAAAGCCTTCTAACCAGAATCTCTGCTTTCACCCTTGTTTTTCATGCAGTCTTTTCTCAATGTGTCAGCCAGAGCGATCCTTTTAAAATACAAATCAGATCATGACACTTTCCTGCTCAATACACTCCAAAGTTTCCTCACCTAAAATCAAAATTAAAAGTGCCCTCCAAGGCCTTACATGGTCTGTCCTCATTTCCTACTGCTCTCTACCTTGCCCACTCTGCTCCAGCCACTTTGCCTTCCTGCTGTACCCTGAATATGTTCTAATTTTGAAGGCTTTGCAATGGCTGTGCTGGCTCCCTGAATCTCCCTTCCCCCAGGTCTCTGCATGATTTCCCCCCCCGTCTCCTTCATCTCTGTGTTCAAATGACTACCCTGACAGACGATTTAAATTGCTGCCCACCCCTTCCCCACAGCACTGATCCTGCCTACTCTGATCTACCTTTTCTCTTTCCATGTCACATTTATCATTTCTAACATATTATGTAATTTGCTTATTTATTATCTTTGAATTTATTTTCTCTCTCTGCTAGATTATAAACTCTAAAAGTAGAGGAATTTTTATCTGCCTTTTTTTGGGATATATCCTAAGTAGCTAGAACCACACTTGAAACATAGTAGAGGCTCATATAAATATTTGTTGAATAAATGAATTCATAGCAGGCTTATTTGTGGGTTGAATTGTTGAAGGCAGTCCGCGTATCCATCCCTGGGACAGCAGATGACTAAATGTTGATGTTGCGTATCGTAAGATCTGTAACACAATACAATGTGCAAAACTAAAATGCATATGTACAAAAGCACATTATTCATTTTGCAAACACACGTACATACAAAAACACATATAACATGTTAGAATGGATGGTGATGTGGAAGGGAGATAAAAGGTAAGAAGCAAGGAAGGAAGGAAAATGGAAGGAAGGAAAAGAATGGAAGGGACTTCCCAAGGACATCTTATAATAATACATCATGAAATGAGGAATGTGAATTAATTCCACACTAGGCATGGGAGGTTAAAAAAATAATGCACTTCAGCTATTTTGCTAACTCAAATTGCTCTTCACCTTCACAAATCAGAACAGAGAGTGTTTTCTGTGATTTCACTCCTCAAGTGGGGAACGTGCAGTTCAGGGTGGGTAAGTGATACAGGAGTTAAGCCTGAGAAGCCCTTAGACTGCAATGCTCTGTGCCTTGTTCAGGGGTGTGATGCCCCTTGTCTATAAGGGACTGTCTATAAATGAGCATGCAGCTGAGTCAGCTGACTCTGCAATTAGTTTATTCACATTTTTTAGCTTGTCTCAAGACTCATATGTTTTCTGCCCTTAGCATTCACCGTTTCTCTCCCTCTTATATCTCTTACAAATAAAATGTTTTCAATTCAAAGACAAAATTCTCATTTAAATTTCTTTTTTGCTGCTTACAAACAATGGTGGGGTTTTTGAGAGTTTTGATGTTACCTACCTACGCAAAACAATGAACAACTGAATATAACAAATACCAAAGAGGCCAGTTGTAAGAGGCATTAAACAGAAAGCACTCAGTCCCATGTGGTTCATATAATCTGGAATTTTCCTGGAATAGAGCTTCATGTTTCTCTGAACAGGAGACATAAGAATTTGTTATGAAATTCTCCTCTTCTGACCTGCATGGGACAAACATTTTGTTTCTAATAAAACTGAGCAAGTTCTTATCCTGTCCAACTTTTTGGTGTGTTACTATTTGGCATTATTTTTTTAATATCCAAAAGCCTAAAAGAAATCATCTACCACCTTCCATAAAGAGATACACGAAGGAGAGGTGGTCAGAGAAATGAAGCAAATCTCTGCTATTTAGGAAATGACAGCATGCCCTAGGGCTGGGACTGTATCACCTGTGTATGAAGTTCATTCAAGGCAGACCCACTGGGAGATGGGTCTGTGCTCTGAAAAAGAAACAACCAGGAAAGTCACAGGTGAGCTCTGAGCGTAGATTTGGAAACAGGTTAGGACTGAATCAGAAGACTTTGCCAGTGAAGATAGCGACAGGAAATAGAACTCATTCGCAGAGAACGGGTTGAAAGGTCTCCAGCATTTCTCCCGCATGGTGCTTAGAAAGCAAGACTTCCTGAGGTTTTCAGGATAAATGGGCCAGAAACATATGGATGATATTTTCTCAGAAACTCAGATGTTTTTCACAGTGAAGTGCAAAACTGCTCTGAAAATACACACCGGAGGTTACCCTCAGTCTGCAAACCTTCCAAATGTTTTCTAAGCTATTTTGCTGATGTTCATAACTAAGGGGATTTATAGAGATGACTACTTTCTGAGCTCTGATAATAAATAATAATAAACGGTGGCTTGTCAACCCTCCTAGGCAATTTCCCTGGACTGAGCATGATTGGCCAAGCCCAGAGCCCCACAGCCTGGGAAGAATTTCTAAAAAGTGGAGGTTATCGCCTCTTCTTCTTCCTGCTCTCATGACCCCTGTTCCCCTCTCTTGTTCTCCAGAAAGGGTGCTGGGTGTGCAATTTACAACAGAGGGAGGATTCCTAAAGAGAGAGCAGGTCATTGGTTTGTTCAAGACTTTCCTCATGGGCTTCCCTGGTGGCGCAGTGGTTGAGAGTCCACCTGCCAATGCAGGGGACGCGGGTCTGCGCCCCGGTCCGGGAAGATCCCACATGCCACGGAGCGGCTGGGCCCATGAGCCATGGCCATTGAGCCTGCGCGTCCGGAGCCTGTGCTCCACAACAAAAAGCTTTCCTCATGAATTTATTTATCCATCCAACAAGTATTTCTTGAACACTTCATATGAGCCAGGCACTTTTCCAAGTGCTGGTCATTTCCCCTTCTCTGTGATGAGGATTGTATTATTTTCCTAGGGCTGCTGTAACAGAGTACCACAGACTGGGTGGTTTAAATGACAGAAATGTATTGTCTCCCAGTTCAAGAGGCTAGAAGTCCGAAATCAGGGTGTTGGCAGGATTGGCTCCTTCTGAGGGCTGTGGGAGAATCTGTTCCATCCCTCTCACCTGGCTTCTGGTGGTTTTCTGGTGATCTTTGGGGTTTTCTGGCTTATAAACATTATCCTGACCTCTGCTTTCATCTTCACAGACATTATGCCTATGTGCACGCCTGTCTCCAAATGTCCCCTTTTTATAAGGACACCATTTGTATTAGATTAGAGTCCACTCTGATGGCTTCATTTTACCTTGATTACCTCTGTAAAGACCCTATCTCCAACTCAGGGCACATTCTGAGGTACTGGGGGTTAGGACCGCAACATATGAATTCGGGGGACACAATTTAACCCTTAACAGGGACTAAACGATATCAGACTGGCTGCCTGTGTTTCCCTTTTATCCATCCACCCGCTTTTAGCTACAGAGGTGTAGCTCCTTTGCATACCCCGCTCTCCCAATCCTGGGAAGTAGAAAATCTATCTAGAAGGTGCATTTGGACCTAGCAATCTCTTTAGTAGCTTCCTGAAAAGACTGTGATAAAGAATATACCTCCCAATTTGATTCAGAAAACTAATGGGTTATATGGAATTCTCGTTCCTCTTCTAAGATAGGAGACAGAGGCACAAAGCCGGGTGGCAGTATTGCCTCAATGTCCCGGACTACCAGCATTATTTTGCATTGAGTAAAATATGATTTGAATAGAATTCTCTTCCTCTAATCAACAGATCATTACAATTCAGTTTGTGGTTGGGGGGAAGGTGAATTTATCAATACTGACATGTTACCCAAGGGAAAGAAAACTGTTCTAAAGTATTATTTTCAGATATCTTCAGCCAGTGCTAAATAGTTGTATTACACTCATATAATCAGGGAATTTTATTTGATTGATATTTTATTTTTCAGAATCAGGGAATTTTACACCAAAAAATAGCTTTAGAAATCAACTAAACATTTCATTAAGGAATCTATGTTTCACTAAGGAGAGAGGTTTACTCAAGGTCACAGCCAAGCTAACTCTCACCACGTGCCCGGCGTGTGCTAAGCACACTCAGTAGACATCTGGTTTCTCTGCATGGCTAGTACGTGGTGGAGCTGAGACGGAACACAGGGACCAGACTCCAGAGCTGGATGCATAACCACTGCACAGTAGTTGCTTAGTGGCAGGGCTGGGCTTTGCGGCCAGGCCTCCTGAACGCAGTCCAGCGTTTTTCCACTGTCCCACCCTGCTTCCTATCTTGCCTTTGCTCTATCTACACTCTGCACACAACTGCTAGAACAAATCTCTGACAGGTGCAACCTTAATCATAACTTTTTCTGCTTATACTCCTGCAATCTCTTGCCTACAATTCCTCACCTGATCTATTGAAGGCCCGTGACAAAAATTTTCAGCCTTGTTTCTGAACGTTCCCTGTGTGCACTGCTAAACTCTTCAGCCAACTTGGCTATAAGCACTTCTCTATAAGAGGCCTGTCTCTTCTGCCCTTGCCCAGGCTCTTTCCCAGGCCTGGACTTCCCTCCCTCACTTTGTGTTAGCATAGTCTAAATAAATCCTTCCTCTGTGTACTTTTTCTTGTTCTTCTAACAGATGTAACCTTCTGGGTCTGAGGCTGCTGGTTGTCTATCAATATCCATTCCCCTTCTTCTTTTAGAAAGAGAGGCTCTGAGCTTTAACTAGGCACACAGATCCCTGGAAGGAAGATGTTTCCTCGCTTCTTGCATGACTTGGTGTGGCGATGTGATTCGTTCTGGCCAAGGGTCTGGGAGCAGAAGCAAAGTGTGCAGTGATGGTCACAACTGAGAGGACACAGGGACTCCCTTCTCTCTCCTCCTATGGCATGAAATGCAGACCCAGTGGATACAGTGGGCACAATGCCATCTTCAACCATGCAGCTGAAGGCAACACCACCAGTGACGGCACAGCCAAGAATTAAAAGGAGCCTGGTCCCCAACACAATGGAGCTGGCATATCAGTCCAGGGTTGCCTACATTTGGACGTTTATGTGTGAGAGAGAAGTACTGCCATCTCGTTTAAACCACTGTTTGGTTTTCGTAATTCTTGGTTCTCCTCGTTATAGCAGCCCGCATTTTCTAGATGAATGCATTCTTACTTCTTCCTCCTGCAGCCTTGGTGTTTTTCCTAGGACATGTCCTCAATTTACCTCTATTTAGAAAACATGGGATTTTAAGTTGGATAGCCCCAGCTTCAATTCTAGCTCCACCACTTATCAGCTGGGTGACTCTGGGCTAGTGACTTAGCCTCTCTGAGCTTCAGTCTCCTTATTTGTAAACGTGGAGTAACTTTCCACTATTTTGAGCTGCCTCTCCAGGATGATTTTCGTAGGCGTGGGGACACCGTGAGTCACTGTTCTCCACTATAGGAAAATAACAACCACAGAAACCAAAATGTTCACATCTGCTCCTCAGGCATCCTCTCTCGTGAAGTCAGCTGGAAATGCTAACATATTCTTCAGTTCTCCCTTGGCTGCTGTCTGGGTAGAGCCTCTCCCCTCTGTCTGTAGATGTAAGGCTATGATTCACCCTTCCTCTATCCAACTCTTCGCATAAAGAGATTATTATAATTCCAAGGTCACAGCTCATTGTTCATATACACATTGATGCTTAGAGTTACAAGACACTTGAGGGTTGCATGGTCAAATCTTCTCTGTCAAATCAACAGGGTCCCGCAAGGCCCACATTCATCCACAGCCAGCCTCACCAATGATCATCTTGCCTCCACAGAATGGTGTCCACTGTGTCACACGGCAGCTTGTCCTGTTTCTCAACAGCACAATCATAATCAAGTTCTTTTTGATATTTTTATCCTGTGCCATTCCTGGAAGGCTCATCACTTAGGAATGTTAATTCCCCACACATGGTGGGATATTTGAGGACTGGGCCCAGTAGAAAGTGAATCTAATTCCTTATATACATCCTCAATAGGGTCAGTTTGGGAGGAACTTAACTACGATCCTTCTTCCTCTGCTATCTCACATATGGCTAGTGTTTTCCAAGTCTTTTTGATCAAGCACCTCTGTCAGTAGAGAATTTTTGAGCATGCATCTCCCAAGATACACATATTTATTATATAATAATAGATGTGCTGCTGCGTTAACATATTATGAAATAAGACACATACAAAGCTAGATGTTAAAGGAGATAAGAAATATAGAAGTGGAAGTTCAAATATTTTCTAGCCACATACCAAAGGACCATCTCACCTATCCCTGGACTCCGCGTCTCACTCTTGGGAAGGCTCTAAGCTACACAGGATGATTTTCCTCACCAGTGTGCGAGCTCCGTAGGCGGGCAAAGATTCTGTCTGTTTGCTGCTATATCCCATGGTTTAGAACAGTGTTTGGCACACCAGACACACTCAGTAAATGTTTGCTGAATCAATGAGTGATTCCCAATCCTTTATTTATAACATAAACTCCTCATTTCCAACTGTCTACCAGACAGCTTTACCTGCATCTCCCTAGATACTTTAAAGCCAACACAGGCCAAGCTGAATTCTGTCTTCCTACCACATAATGTCTCCCTCCACCGAAGTGTCATCTCTCTTTTTTCTCTTCCTACATTACACCTGCACCCATATGGCTAAACTGGCTGGAGTTAAACACAACCCGCCTGACTAAACTGACCTGAGACCATATTATTCAGCCAAAAGGAAGAAGGAAATCCCGCCATTTGCAAGAACATGGGTGGGTCCTGCCGGCATCATGCTAAGCGAAATACGTCAGAGAAGAACAAATACTGTATGATCTCCTATGTGGAATCTAAAAAAGCCAGACTCCTAGAAACAGTGTAGAGCTACGGAGAGCTGGTGGCAGCAAGAATACTGAAACCTGTGAGTACCTCCTGGCTCCTACCTTTGCACTCTCGGCAACATGCAGAAGGTGACCAGGAATGGAAAAAAATAGGAAGATACACAGAGCTATGTGAATATAGAATAACAACCTTTTTTTTTTTTAAAGGAAACTAGAATGTATCCATTTTAAGCCATCCTTCCCCATAGTTGTCTGGTTGCATTATCCACTTAATTTATTGTCAATGATGGCAATAAAAGTTTTTCGAAGTAATGTGGAACTGTCCAGTTTGCAAGTCACATCATAAGATCTTTCATTTAAAAAAATAAGAGAGAGAGTAGAATGGTGGCTGCCAGTGGCTGGGGGAAGGGCTGGGGCTGGGGAACATGGGGAGATGTTGGGCAAAGGGTACAAACTTCCAGTTCTAAGATGAACAGGTTCTGGGGATCAGCATGGTGATTACGGTTAACAACTCTGTAGTATATACCTGAAAGTTGCTAAGAGAGTAGCTCTTAAATGCTCTCACCACACAAAAAAAGAGATGGTAATCACGTGCTATGATGAAGGTGTTAACTAAGGTTACTGCGGTAATCATTTCACCATATATAAGTGTATCAAATCAACATGTCCTACACCTTAAACTATAAAATGTCATATGTCAGTTAAATTTCAAAAAAGTTAGAAAACAAAGACCGTATATCTCTTAGGTGAGCACTCGCAACTGCCTGGCAATCCTAATACATCTGCCACCCAACTCGCTCTCTCAATATAACAGCTAGGGACTTCCCTGGTGGCGCAGTGGTTAAGAATCCGCCTGCCAATGCAGGGGACATGGGTTCGAGCCCTGGTCCAGGAAGATCCCACATGCTGTGGAGCAGCTAAGCCCGTGTGCCACAACTACTGAGCTTGTGCTCAAGAGCCCGTGAGCCACAACTACCAAGCCTGAGTGCCACAACTACTGAAGCCCGCGCGCCTAGAGCCCGTGCTCCACAACAAGAGAAGCCACCACAATGAGAAGCCCGCACACCGCAAGGAAGAGTAGCCCCAGCTCGCCGCAATTAGAGAAAGCCCGCGTGCAGCAACGAAGACCCAGTGCAGCCAAAAATAAAAATAAATAAATAAAATAAAAATAAATGAATTAAAAAAAATATCACGGCTCCTCTTTATACTCCCCCTACCCACCTCCGGCCTCTCAAAATTCCAACATCCCTTCTACTTCCTCACTCTCAGCTTTATTTTCCTTTCCTTTGCTTTATTTTGCTGTACGTTACTCTGCTTTATTTTCCTGAGAAAGTAAAACCAACCAGAGAGGACTCTTCCTGGTAGGACCAGGCACCTGTTCCTCCACGTTCTGCTGTTCCTCCTCTTACAACAGGTGGGATCGTACTTGTTCCTAAGTCCAACCCCTCCACTGTGCACTGCAACCCATCCTCCTGCTTAGTCAAGGGTTTGACTCCTGCAGTTTGCTCCGCTTTCTCCTGTATCATTAGCTTTCTCTTCTCTATTGGATAATTCCCATCTGTACATAAATATGCTGTGAAAATAAAACAAGATCAAATCCCCTTGACCTCTTGTCCCCATCCGGCTCTCACTTCATCTCTCTGTACTCTTTTAAAGCAAATCCTTTTAAAGCATCGCCGATGGGCCTTCTCTTCACTTTCTCACCGCTCAGTCTCCTTGTGTTTCATCACCACCACTTTGCCAAAATAGCTTCTGTCAAGGTTGCCAATCATCTCCGTCTTGCCACGTCCAGTGGTCAATTCTCAGGTCTCATTTTACTAGACCTCTCAGCAGCATCTAGCATAGAAACTCACTCCTTCCTTCTGGAAACGAATTTCTTCACTTGGCCTTTGGGACACCACCCTTGAAGTTTCTTTTACCAGCATTGTCATCTCCTTCTCAATCTCCTTTACTGGCTACTTCTTCTCCACTCAACTATTATCATCCTGAGTGAACAAGAATCAGTCCTGGCCCACCTTCTCTTTCCAATCTGTATTCAGTTCCCTTGTGACCTCATTCAATCTCATGACATCAAACACCTTCAAATTTTTATCTCCACCCAAACCTTCCCCAAGAACTCCAGATCTGTGTGTCTAGCTATCTTCCCATATTTCCTCCTGGATGTTTAATAGGCTTTCCAAGTGAAGTATGTCTGAAACAAAACCTTTGATTCCCTCCTCCATTGCCTTAAAACCTATTTCTTCCCAACTCTTCTCAACCTCAGTAAAGAGTACCAACATTCACCCATTTTCCCAGGTGAAGAACCTAGGAGTGATTCTTGATTCTGTTTTCAATCCATCAGCAAGTCCTGATTTTTCCACCCTCCAAAAGGCTATAGCTACTTCTCAACACTCTCACTGCTAAAACCCAAGTCTCAGCTGCCACTTTTCTTTTGCCTTGACTACTGCTTCCATTCATGCATCTCTAAAATTCATTCTAGGGGCTTCCCTGGTGGCACAGTGGTTGAGAGTCCGCCTGCCGATGCAGGGGACACAGGTTCGTGCCCCGGTCCGGGAAGATCCCACGTGCCGCGGAGCAGCTGGGCCCGTGAGCCATGGCCGCTGAGCCTGTGCGTCCGGAGGCTGTGCTCCGCAACGGGAGAGGCCACAACAGTGAGAGGCCCGCATACAGCAAAAACAAAAAAACAAAACAAAAATAAAATAAAATAAAATTCATTCTATACTTCACAACCAGAATAATTTAACAACAACATCAACAAGAAGAACATAAGTCAAATTATGTCTCTCCCTTACCCAAACCCATCTAATAGCTTCCCATCACATTTCATATGAAATCCACACTCACTGTCATGATGGGCAAAGATGTGAGAATCTAACCCCTGCTACCCACCTTTTTCCTGTGACTTTACTGAGCTCCGGCCACACTGACCTTCTCACTGTTTGTCAAACAAGCCCCCCTTGTTTCAGTCACAGGCTCTTTATGCCCACTCTTCCCTCTGCCTGAATATCTTTCCCTCCAGATCTTCACGTGGCTTTCCTGTGCCCTAATGATTCTTGGAGAATCATTCCTTGTCTCCTGCATAAAATAAACATCATGCTCCATCTTTTTACCATGCTTTATTTTTTGTCATAAGGTTTAACACAATCTGAAATTCTACTATCTCTTTGTTTACTTATTTACAGACTCTTCCACTTGGGCTTTTCCTATTTTGTTCAAAGCCATACTCCCAGTGCCTAGATTAGTGCCTGGTACATAGGAGGTTCTCAATAGATAGTCTTTGGATGAATTTATATATTTACCTTAATTACCCAAAAGACACTTGGAAGAGTCATGCTCATCTTTTTCTGCTCAAGCCAGTCCCCTCTCCACCCTCCGCCATGGGTCATCAAGTCTTTAGAATCTCCTACTCCAATGTCTCTTAAATCCCTCCTCTTTGTCACACCCAGAGTCACTCTGTAGATCTTTGTCATCTTTCAACAGTTCTACTGAGCAACCTCTGAAGCTGGTCTTCCTAGCTCCCCGCCAACCCAGTTCTTTCCCCATAGGACTTCCAGCGAGGTCTTCTTAAAACATAAATCCCATCATGTCTCTCTTCTGCTTAACAGACTTCAACAGCTCCCCATCACCCAAAGAAGGAAGTCAAAACTCCTTAGCTGGACATGAGCTGGAGTTGGTCCACATTTCCAACCTCATTTCATGCATCCATTTCTCCTGTTGTACCCTAACTACCTGTAGGTCCCAAACAGGCATGTTCTTTTGCTTACACTGTTCCCTGTACTTGAGTACCTTTCCCCTTTTCTTCACCTAGCTACTTACTACTTATCCCTTGAGATTAAGTGCAAAGTCACCTCTTTGAGTCAGCCTTCCTGGTTTCTGTATACAGATGAAATGAGTTGTCCGATCAAGAGACCAGAGCTCCTGGAGTCAGCACTGTTTGTTTTTCTAGGGACAAATTTTACAGTATTTTGTTTCCAGTGGGTAGGCTTTGTTTCCTGTTTATCCTAATTGAATGGCCCGTAGGCCACATTCTGTGAACAGTATGGATGTTTGCACGGGGGCCACCACCACCAAAATCTGATTGTGAAATTGTTTTTAAAATTACCTTTGGGGCTTCCCTGGTGGCGCAGTGGTTGAGAGTCTGCCTGCCGATGCAGGGGACACAGGTTCGTGCCCCGGTCCGGGAAGATCCCACATGCCGCAGAGCGGCTGGGCCCGTGAGCCATGGCCGCTGAGCCTGCGCATCCGGAGCCTGTGCTCCGCAATGGGAGAGGCCACAACAGTGAGAGGCCTGCGTACTGCAAAAAAAAAAAAAAAAAAAAAAAAAAAAATTACCTTTGGACATTTGAAATATGCTTTTTAAAAAGATCAGTAAAAATACACATTTCTCCAAGGCAGGCTGCCTTAAGTAATCAAGCCCCCTCCACCCCAAGACGCCAGGTGCATCTTAGAATACAGTCAAAACTTGCTTGGAACTTAAGGCAGACCTCGGACTGTCAAAACCCATCTTGCTGGTTCTAATTTAAGGATCAAAAAGGAAAAGGCATTTTTCAAAAGATTCCAAAACAGTATTTGGATAAGATCATTGAGAAGGATTCATGAACCTGTGAACTAATTTTTTTTAAGAAAGGGGACATACACAGGGAGGTGTCAGGGGAACTGGGTAGTTCGTTAAAGTCATTATAAAAGTGGGTGGTTACTAAGTGTCCATCGACAGATGAATGGATAAAGAAGATGTGGCACATATACACAATGGAATATTACTCAGCCATAAAAAGAAACAAAATTGAGTTATTTGTAGTGAGGTGGATGGACCTAGAGTCTGTCATACAGAGTGAAGTAAGTCAGAAAGAGAAAATCAAATACCGTATGCTAACACATATATGTGGAATCTAAAAAAAAAGAAAGAAAAAATGGTTCTGAAGAACCTAGGGGCAGGACAGGAATAAAGATGCAGATGTAGAGAATGGACGTGAGGACATGGGGAGGGGTGAGGGTAAGCTGGGATGAAGTGAGAGAATGGCATGGACATATATACACTACCAAATGTAAGATAGATAGCTAGTGGGAAGCAGCCGCATAACACAGGGTGATCAGCTCGGTGCCCTGTGACCACCTAGAGGGGTGGGATAGGGAGGGTGGGAGGGAGACGCAAGAGGGAGGAGTTATGGGGATATATGTATATGTATAGCTGATTCACTTTGTTATACAGCACAAACTAACACACCATTGTAAAGCAGTTATACTCCAATGAAGATGTTAAAAAAAAAAAAAAAAAAAAAAGTGGGTGGTTAGATGGCCTCCCAGAGTTGTAAGGCTTCAATGAGATAATGTACCTAAAATACCGTGCATCAGGCTTACCACAGAGTGGCACTCAAGAAATGTTTGCCCCACCCTGCCTTTTTCCTTAAATGTCCCCACTATTTGCTGCAGCCCCAAATGTTCTCAAGCCACCTGGCCTCCCAGAAATGACCACCTCACTTTTCTGATTTCATAACAAGCAGGGCCACCATATAACATTCGTGGGCTCCTTCCTCATGATAATATCAAAATTTAAATTTTTGATAGAGCTTTAAATACTGCAACATTTTATTTATTTTTTCTTTCAGGCAAAACGTCATCGATTTTTAGAAATCCTACAATTTCCATTTTTTGCTGCTGTGAGATAAAATAAAAACATTTTTTACCCCTGAAAGTTCTTTTTTTTTTCCTTTTGATTTTAAAGAAATGAAAACACTTTGGTGGGCCCTAAAAGCATCGTGGGCCTCAGGGGCTGTGCCTAATGTGTGAGTGGCTGAGAGAAAGAGAGAAAAGGGAAAGCAGCTTGAAGCTGCATGAGGAAGGGGTCTTGATTCCATGGGAAGTTGTACTCGTCCCTTCCCCTAAATGGGTTTTCCCCACTCCCAGCCCCCTCATCCGCTCTAGAGGACTGGCATGGGGAGGGATAACATCATCTCTCGCCCTTGAAACTAAAGGAAAAATAAAGAGGCAGACTGTAATGGGGTCGGTAAGTGTTAGCTAATGTGAACCAGAGCAAAGGCTCATCTAACAAGGAATGAGCTCTTCCCAGGCTCGCATACCCAGGCCTTGGTGTAAGTCCTGCCCCTGGGCATCAGGAATGAATGCCCGCAGCCCCTCCAGATGCCCAGGAAGCCACCCACCCGCAGTCCAACCTCAGGGGCCTCATGTCACAGCTCCTGAGAGCCAGCTACAATGTCTGGCGAACAAAACCAAAAGGATGAGCCTGCTCTGGGGGATAGGTGATTCCTGGACCCCTGGGGAGTGTCGGAAGAGATGAACTGCCCACTGAGGGGGACCCTCTAGCCACTTTCCTGCAGGACTGGGCTCCTCCCAGCATCTCTAGAGAATGTCATGAATGAATGCTTCAGAGGGAGACAGTATGGACAAAAAGCTTCTGGGACTGAGCTAACTAACCACAGTAGCCTTCTTTTCAACCCTCCCAAAGGTCTCTGGAAGTCTCTCATTGCCCTGGAGGATAAGTCTTGGTGACTCGCTAACATGCTTCCTAACTAGGCTCTTTTCCTGGTATCTGGGGGAGAGAATAGTGAGGAAGTAATGGAAATAGATTGTTCTACTAATAACTCATCTTGTCTTTTCACTTCAGTTCCTTTGTTTTATTATCAGTTTATTAACAACAGGCACGACATCCAATCATTCATTCATTCATGCAACAAGTGTTCACTGAGGATCTGCTATGTTCCAGGCACTGTTCTAGGGATTTGGAATACAGCAGGGAAATAAAGACCCCTACCTTTGTAGGAGCTGATATTCTAGAGGGCAGAAAAGACCAAGAAACAATAACATAACACCATAGTTTATCATCTCTAAGATTGCAATGATATAAGATGTATCATTATTCTGTGTGCCATGAAAACAGGACAGAACGCTAATACCCACTGTCAATTATTTTTAAAAATCCTGATTTCATGTATGTTAGAATGTATAAAAAATTGTGCAACTTAGAATTGATTACCTATAGTAGATAAATTATATAGTGTATTAGATGATTATGAGAAACAAAAGCAGAGCAGGCAAAGAAGTTTTGGGAGGAGGAGTGGTGACATTGAACAGACTTGAAGGAGATAGGGCTGTTAAATTTTTATGACTATTTTTTATAGCTCTTTTAGGTTTACGATAATATTGAGAGAAAGGTACGGAGATTTCCCATATGCTTCCTGCCCCCCTACACATGTAGCCTCCCCCGTTATCAACATCATTCACCAGAGTGGTACCTTTGTCCCAGGATGAACCAGCATTGATACACCATAATCACTCAAAGTCCACTGTTTACCTTAGGGTTCACTCTTGGTGTTGTCATTCTATAGGCTCGGACAAATATATAATGACATGTATTTATCAACATAATATCATAAAAGGTAGTTTCACCATCCTAAAAATCCTCTGTGGTCCATCTATTCACCCTTCCTCTCCATCCCACCCCGGCAACCACTGATCTTCTTTACTGTCTCCATAACGTTGCCTTTTCTAGAGTATGTTATAGTTGGAATCTGGATGCAGCCTTTTCAGATTGGCTTCTTTCACTTAGTAATATGCATTTAAGGTTGCTTCATGTCTTTTCACGGCTTGATAGCTCACTTCTTTTTAGCACTGAATAATATTCCATCGACTGTTTTTTAAAACAGCTTTGTTGAGGTATCGTTTACATACCATAAAATTCAATGAATTTAAGTAAATCTACAGTTATGCAAACATTACCATAATCCAGATTTAGAACATTTCTTTTTCTTTTTTTATTGTGTAGGAACACTTCACATGAGATCTACCCTCAACAGTTTTCATATGTGCTGCACAGTCCTGTGAGCTCCAGGTACTGTTACACAGCAGATCTCTAGAACATATTCGTCTTGTAGAACTAAAACTTTATACTCATTGAACAGCAATTTCCCATTTCCACCTCTCCTCAGCCCCTGACAACCACTCTCCGCTTCTATGAGTGGAATCACTCAGGCTTTGTCCTTCTGTGACTGGCTTTACTACACTTAGCATATCTTCCAGGTTCAGCCATGTTGTTGCATGTTGTAGGATTGCTTTCTTTTTTGAGTCTGAATAGTATTCCATTGTATGTATATGCCACATTTTCCTTACCCATTCATCCATCAATGGACATTTAGGTTGTTTCCACATTTTGGCTATTGTCAATAATGCTGCAAAGAACATGGGAATGCTAATATCTCTTTGAGATCCTGATTTCAATTCTTTTGGATAAATACCCAGAAGTGAGATTGCTGAATCATTTGGTGGTTCTATTTTTAATTCGTTGAGGAACCTCCATACTGTCTTCCATAGTGGCTGCACCATTTTACATTCCCACCAACAAGAGTTCCAATTTCTCCACATTCTTGCCAACACTTAAGGTTTCAAAAATATAATAGCCATGCTAATAGGTGTGAGGCAATACCTCATGATTTTGATGTGCATTTCTCTGATGATTAGTGATGTTGAGCATCTTTTCATGTACCAACTGGAAGAGTGGCTATTTACTGAACAACCATGAGATCTGTGGGAGCAGAGATCATTTTGTTCATTGCTCTGTCCCCACTGTTAATGAGTCTGACACGTGTTAGGTACTCAATAAATATTTTTCGAATGAATAAACCACCATGTGCCAGGCACACCACAGATATTATTTCCAAATTCTTATCAAATCAGAGGTAGGCATCAACATCCCCATTTTATGGATAATGAAACTGAGACTTGGAATAATTGCCCAAGATCACATAGTCAGGCAGGGGGAAGATATAGGACCCAAAACATGGGTCTCCCTGATGTTAACACACAGACCTTTCCTCTATACTTCACTGGCTTCTCTGCTGCTGGCCATTTTAATAACATTTTAGTGCAAAAAACCAAAGGCAAATTGGGACAGCAGGCAAGCAAGACCCCTGGATAAAAAACCAGACTCACAGAAACCAGAATGAAACCTCCAGGAATAGAAAACCCAGTCTCGGAAATGGGTGTGAATTGCAGAGTTGCAAGCAGGTTGGCTTGTTATCTCAGATCTCAACTTCTAGCTGCCTTCACTTTAAAATAAATTATATCGGTGCGTTAAAACTCCCCACCTCAAAAGAGATGATGATTATAAAAATCTTTTCTCCTCTTCGACAGTTTTAGCTCAATCCGTTAAAACACAACTGTTAAAAATAAACTGACTTTGATACTTTACAACGTGTAAGGCCAAATAACAATGCATGTGGAAATCTACCACAATCTTTCTCAGACTTAGTAGGACCTCCAGTGTATAGAAAAACATCTTGGGTAAAACCCGTTAAGCCAATATTGGCTTAATTCAAAAGTATACCTAATTTGAAACAACTGCTTTTTCCATGGTCAAGTGGGTACCCTATTGTTCTTTAATAAAAACAACAGAAAGTCCAAATTAAAAGTCAATTTCTCCCCTAAGAAAGCTATGTTTCATATTAACAAGGCTCTACTGAAAACCACTCATGCTATGAGCAGGGGTCTCCATCATTACCCCATGGTGGGAGGATTGTGAGTGGTTAGCCAAGGTCCTGAAAGACTTGAAATTTTGCTTTCAAATGTGAGGGAATAATTAAACTTGGTTTGAACAGCCCGGCCTTTGGAGCAGTGGAGGCAGAGATCAGAATGTAAGTACCAAAGGCCTTGATCAGGGGAATACCCAGCATGGATCCTAGGTACGAGTAGCCATGCTTTTTTTTATTGCGGCAGAATACTCCATTGTGTGACTTTACTTGTACGATGTTTACTTATCCATTTTTGTGGCGATGAACATTGGGTTGCTTTCAGATTTGAAGTATTATAAGTGAAGTATTGGCTACAGCCAGGGACTGGGGGGAGGAGGAGGTGGTGTTTGTGCTAAGGACTGAACTCTGTTCCCCTAAAATTCATATGTTAAAGCTCTAGCCTCCAAAGTGACTGTATTTGGAGACAGAGCCTTTATAGAAGTAATTAAGGTTAAATGAGCTCCTAAGGGTGGGGCCCTGATCTGATAGGATTAGTGTGCTTGTAAGAAGAGACAACAGAGAGCTCTCTCTCTCAAGATCTCTCTCTTGGGGCACAAAGAAGAGGTCGTGTGAACACACAATGAGAAGATGGCCATCTGCAAGCCAGGAAAACAGCCCTCACCAGAACTCAACCATGCTGGAACCCTGAACTCAGACTTCCAGGCTCCAGAACTATGAGAAATGGGTCTCTGTTGTTTACACCGTACAGTCTGGGCTATTTTGTTATGGCAGCCTGAGCAGAAAAAGAAGGGTAGATTGGGTGTGAGCAAGTCACTGACTAGACAGGGACACAAAGGAACTTTTCACACAAGGGTGAAGGAAATAGTCTGTATCTTGATCTGACTAGTAGTTACATGGGTAGATACATAGGTAAACAGATTTACCTAACTGTTTCAGGTTTGTACATTTTTATGTATGTAAAGTTTACTTAAACTTCAAAAAGTTCTTCCTAATTCTTAGTCAGTTAAGGCTGCTGTAACAAAACACCATAGACTGGGTGGCTTATGAACAATAAAAGTGGATTTCTCACAGTTCTGGAGGCTGGAAGTCTGAGATCAGAGTGCCAATATAAATGTTGGGGGCTCTTTTCTGGGTTGCAGACCTCTTGTATCCTCACATGACAAAGGGACCAGATATCTCTCTGGAGGCTCTTTCATAAGGGCACTGATCTCATTCATGAGGGCTCCACCCTCATGACCTAATCACCTCCCAAAGACCACACCTCCTACTACCATCACTTTGGGAGTTAGGAATTCAACATACAAATTTTGGAGGGACACAACATTCAGATGTTAGTACCAAGGGAATCTGCGTTTCAAAAAGATACCAATATAGTCCTCATGCCTTCGAGCAAGGCTGGTAGGAGGGAAATTGACATATATTATTTATGTCTGATGTATTTCTATACCTATTTGCCTGTAATAAATAACACAGGGGATGATACAACTTGCCTTAGATTGAGCAAGTACCAAATGGTCGAGCTGGATTCAGACCCTGCCCCTTGCCCTAACCACTGCATCTGACAGTAAACCCATTCAGCCAAGGGAATGTGCAGGAAGGACACCCGGAAGCATCCAAGGCCGCAGAGTAGGCAGGGAGGCCTGAGATCAGGAGGGCAACTCTGCGGGACACAGAGCCTGAGGTACCCGCTCTGTGGGACACCCTGCCTGTGCTACCCCATAGGAAGGTCGCTGAAGCAAGGCTGACTGGAAGGAGCAGGCAGTGAGGAAGCACGGCTCCAGGAGAGGAGCTGCAAAACCAGCTGGGCAGCCTGCCCAAGAACAACAGGAAGCTTCCACCACACCCCTGCTCGCTGCAGCCCTGGCCCAGAGACCGGGGTCATTTTCTCCAAAGGGCCTTCTGCAGATGTTACATAAACAAAAGCTCCATTGACTCCAGTCTGAATCTGGCCAAAAATAGCCCACGGGCTTTCCCTCAACTCTGCAGTTCACCATCCCTCAAGGTGCCCGGCGTGGATGGGCTTCTTCCCTCCGTGACCCCATGTGCGGACATCGCTCTACAGCATCCCCGAGAGTTTTCCCCGGGCAGCAAAAGGCGGGGTCCTTTTGTTTTCCCTGGCAGGCATCCCTCCGCGCTCTAAGACCTTTGATGGCTACTGGGCCAAGGGACACATCTCCCCCCACCAGCGAGGCAGGAAGCAGGTTCTGAGAGACAGCTGGGTTGGCCGGCAGCAGGCATGAGAGGGGCTGGATCGGTCTCTCTTGGTCTCTCTCTGTCTCTGTCTCTTTCCCCACTCCCCTTCACAGGATGGAGTTTGACTGAGAGCCCAAGAGCAAAGTCTCCAGGTAAGAGCACGAGGGTCCCTCGTCAGGGTTTCTTTTCGAGCTTGCTATCGTGATTGAACCCTCTGCTCCTAACATTTTCTCTGAGCTCCTGTAAGCGCCTCTGACTCAATTTACACTTCATTTTGCAGAAAACTGTTCCATCTGTGCACATCTGGAGATGCACAGAGCTGTGACATAGCATGGGGTCACCCTGGGCTTTACCACCTCGACACAGGCCCCTGAACTCATGAAGATCTTTCACCCTGGCCCCCTTCGTTGCCCCAGAATCCTAAGTCATAAAAATAACAAAACACCTACAATTTACAAAAAAAAATTTGTTAAATATTATACTATGTGCCTGATACTATACTAAGCATTTTATGCTGTTTTATTTTATTTCTCGTCGAATAGTCCTATGAGATCGGTACAATGATCATCTCCAGACTACAGAAAAGCAAACTGTAATTTAGAAATATTATAGGACGTGTCAAAGATGCGGCAGAGGTGGAACGCATACACAAGCCTGTTGGGGTAGTTTTCGTGTCTTCACCACTGCCTCACATGTCCCAGAACAGTCAGTAGGGGCTTATGGCACCTCTTTTCTACAGTCTTCCTTGTTCAAAGTCTAAGCTACTGTATCTGTTATCGGTGTAATTGATCAATGTTTAATTACACTGTAATTTCTATCAGTGTAATTGTTATCAGTGTCATTACATTGATCAAATAATTATCCAACCAATATTTATTATGTTATGTTCTCTAGGCAAGATGCTATTTGAGTCTACACAAGCCAAAAAAAGAAAACAGTATGATGTATAGGATGTGAATATTTAGTTCATATTTCATTAACAGTTGTACTTCAGTTGTGAGAGGGTCTTGCATTTCCTAGGTTGGAGATCCTCAAACCAGGTCTCCAGCCAGGAACTAGCGGGTCCGTCAGCCTGGAGGAGGGAGGGTGGGAAGCATATGGGGAGCTGGGAGGGACCCCACCAGATCCACAGGAAAGGTCCACACTCAGGCCGAGGGACCAGTGCCAGGACATGGAGATCCATCAGGGGACTGATGTAACCCAGGAAACCCGGGCATTCAGAGGAATTTAGTTCAGATTCAGATCCTCTCTACTCTGGCAGCCTCTGTGAGGCTGGCTGGTTCCAGGGTTGCTCTAGGATAACGACAGGACTGAGGCAGCTGTGCCCTTAGACCGAGTCAAAGCCTTAGCTTATATCTAGAAAAAAGCCCTTCCTCTCTGGGTTCCCACAGTTTTCTTTTTTATTCATGTTATTCATCCCTCCCTCCCTCCCTCCCTTCCTTCCTCCCTCCCTCCCAGAAACATTTCTTGAGCATCTACTATGTGCTAGTACCAGGGAGACAGAGATCAGTAATGTGTACAACATGATCAACAGAATGAACACTGCTGTACATTATACCTGAAAGTGGTTAAGAGAGTAGATCCTAAGAGTTCTCATCACAAGGAACATTTTTTTTCTTTTTATTGTATCTATATGAGATGATGGGTGTTCAACTACACTTATTGTAGTAATCATTTCATGACATACGTAAGTCAAATCATTATGCTGTACACCTTAACCTTACACAGTCCTGTATCTCAATTATATCTCAGTAAAACTAGAAGAAAAAAAAGAAACAAAATATTCATCAACCGCTGAACCCAAGAACAAAGTCTGGTATGTCCATACAATGGAATATTACTCACAAGCAAAAGGAATGAAATATTAATATATACAATACGGAAGAATCTTAAAATCATGAACAGTGAAATAATCCAGATAAATCTTCTCACAAGAAGAAATTCTTTTTCTTGTATCTTTATAAGATGGTTAAAGTTATCAACACCTGTCACGGCAATCATTTCACAGTATATGGAAATCAAACCATCATGCTTTACACCTTAATCTTATGCAATGATGTACGCCAATTATTTCTCAATAAAAATGGAACAACAAAAAAAGCAATGCAATACAATCTTGACTTCCAGGAGTTCAAACTCTAGCGGAGGAAGTAGAAAAGAAAAATAGTGGTGACGCAAAATATTAAGGGCAGCGATAGATATCATCACAGGCTATGAAAGCATGGGGAGGAGTCCAGACTCAGTCTTCTTGGGAGGTGCTGGTGGTGTGTGTGTGTGCGTGTGCGTGTGCGTGTGTGTGTGTGTGTGTGTGTGTGCCCGCCTGTGCCCTCACACAGGGAGGGAGGGTGAGGATATACGGGGCTTCCAGAGGAGATTGTTGGGGACACTGACTTTCTTCTCTTGAAGCTTCCTTCCATGTGGACACCTTCGCTAGACCGCTGCTCCTGGCTTCTTACCACCCCTTTATTCATCTCCCTGGGAGGGAGAGGGATTACTTATCTGATCACTGAGTCCAGGGGAGGGAACTGGGACAGAGTGACTCAGTCATTCTTTGGCGGGGACTGTTCCTTTTGCTCCCCTGTGCTGTAAACTTTACAGAGTCAGGCTTTTGCCAGGAACTTACTCATTGTAACCTTCCCGGCAAAAGCCTAGGAAGTAAGTTCAGCACAGAGGGAGCGCCTGGAAAGCCACCTGGCTAATATATTTAAAGCCACGCTCACCAACCCAGCTTTTATCAGCACTGTCATTTTGATCTCCATTGGCCTTATTGGACTCTCTCAAACCCCGACACAGGCAATGCTTACTTGGAGTCTGGGCAGACATGTAGATGTGTGTAGCGGGGCGGACACTCCACTCGGGCTGGGCTGACAGTAGTCTTCACTCCATGTGCCAAATGAGACCAGGATGACCCCGAGCTCTGTAGAGAGAGGAGACACATTTTCAGCGACTTTCTCTGCCTCATCCCCTGCTTTAGAGCTTCCTGTTACAGGAGGAAAGAAGCAGGTCAGGACTGTCCTTGCTTAAGAGTCTGTAGCACTTGGACAAAGGTCATGAATGGCCTTTGGTCCAAGCCTGGAACTCCCACTGATGTCCCAGCTCAGACTCTTGGAAGAACTGCCTGTCTTCCTTTCAGTCTGCCTTTATTTTGAAAGGGCCCCTTTTGTGAATGTGTTTTGGCTTATTTTTCTGGAACACCTTTGCCCTGTTGTTTCTCATGCTTGTTGACTTCCTGTGGAGCTAAACTTGGAAACATATTTGTTCCTAGAAGAAAATGCTGGAACCGTATTAACCTGTACCTCTTGGAAGGCCTGTCAGGATTACTGCCCCCTTTTTTCTCAGATGACAAGTTGTTGAGATGCAGAAGGGCCCAATGTGGCAGACCACCCAAAAAGCATTGGCAAAAACCCAGAGGGTCCCACTTATACGCACCCTAGTATTCTCACATCAGACAATGCCCTTTCCTCACTGTTTCTATCAGCTGGTTCCTCAATTGGTAACTGGGCTGGTTCCTTTCTCCCAGGTTTTATGACACCAAAAACTTCAGAGGGACTAATAGCCCAGTAGAGGGAGCTGTGTTAAACAAGTTCCCTGAGTTGAATGTACAATACTTTCAGTTAGCCAAGCAGGTGGCCCCTGTGGATACTTTGGAAGCTTCATTTATCAATAGGTGGTTACCTAGTCAAAAGCTCTGAGCCAGAGCAAAGCTTTTGCAAGCCGGTGTCTTGGGGTTTGTGGGCTGCCCTGGATTTTGCATCTTGCTTCCATCAGCAAAACTTGGTTTGGGCTTAACATGACAGTTGCCACAATTCGACAAGCTTGTAGATTCCAGAGGCAGGGCCTGGCTCCAGCGTAGTGAGGGAGATGGGTGATTCCGCTGACTCTGCACTCACACACCGGGCAGGGCTGCTCATGTTCACGGTCTCCGGAGACAGATCCTGTGCCAGAGAAACCTATCACTTAGGAGGTTTGTTAGCGACTGGCTTCGGAGGCAGTGGCTGGGAAGGAGAGACAGTAATAGGAGAATCTTACAGAAATGTTTGGAACTGGTGTTCATCTAACCCATTAGCTCCTTGTGGGGTGTCGGACTGGGCTAAATTCAAATCCTGGGTGGCCCTCGGTAAAGACTTTTATTGAATAAACCTCGGATACCAAGACCATTATGAAATTGGAAAATATCAAGCAAAAGCAATATGTTTGGTGTGTGTGTTTGGATTTATGTAAGAACAGGAATTACCAAAATGGATTGCAGGTCATAAGAGATAATAATGGCAGAGACAGGAAAGCTGGACAGACTAGCATCTTTGAGGACTCACAGTTGCTCACAGTATTTTTAATGAGCAAACCTGTTGGGAAATAAGAAGGAAACAAGATGGTACATGGGGAGGCTTGGCCACGTCTATTAGTTTGTTAGGGCTGACGTAACATAATCCCATAGACCTGGTGGTTTAAAAAACAGAAATTAATTGCCTACGGTTCTGGAGGCTGGTAGCCTAAGATCAAAGAGCTAGCAGGCTTGGCTTCCTCTGAGGCCTCTCTCCTTGTCTTGCAGGAGGCCACCCTCTTGCTGCCTCTTGCCATGGTTGTCCCTCTGTGCACTAGCGCCCCTGGTCTATTTCTCTCCCTATAAAGGACACCGGTCATGTCGGATTAGGACCCACTCTAATGCCCTCATTTAAACTAATTGTCTCTTTAAAGAACTTACAATGATATTCTGAGCTACCAGGGGTATCAATGTATCAATATTACAGGGGACACAGTTCAGCTCCTAACACCATGAATGTCTATGACAAGGAAATTGTACTGATTACTGTAAGTAATGCTAGTTGTTATAACAGATAAATCCTGAAGTCTTAGGGCTTACCACCATAAAAAATTATTTTCATCCACATCAAAGTCTGTTTCATTCAGTTAGAGGCGGTGGGGTAGCTGGACAAAGGGCAGTCATTTAGGGACCTAGCAACCATCTTCAACATGCAAGGGACACTTTGGATGAAGAAGTTAGGTGCAAAGCGTGGAGAGGGCACACAACTCTTAGCGGCCTTGACCCAGAAGAGACACATCGCTCTCACTACCACTCCATCAGCAAGAGCTAGTCTCACACTCCCACCTGGATGAAAGGGACTGGGAGACGTAGTGTGTATCTAAGCCCAGGAGACGAAGCAGGTTGGGTGACCACCAAGCCAGTCTCTGCCATAAGAGTGAAGCAAGCCAGTCTCAAGTCTAAAGATGGGCCAGTTGTTTGGGGGAATGGTGACCAGGTACTAGAGAGAGAGTCCAGCAAACATACTGTGGATAGAGGCAGTAAGGGACCCTTCAAGATTCCCAAAGCCAAGATGAACCTTGATCTTGAGAGGAGCTTCCCAACCTTATTCATGTCCTGGCACACGTAGAAAATGATCATTCATGTACTGCGTATGAGACTAGAGATGAGGCTATTCAAGGCCAGAGGTGAGAGTTCAAGAGGCTCTAACCACTCCAGGGGGCCACCTGGCCGTTGTGAAGTAATAAACTGGGGGAGAATTACAAAAGAAACCCAGACATGGACATTCATAACCAAGAGAAAATACAATGAAGGACAACAGAACAGAATAGCCTAGAAATAAACCCACACATATACGGTGAATTAATTTATGACAAAGGAGCCAAGAATATACAATGGGAAAAGGACAGTTTCCTCAATAAATGATGTTGGGAAAACAGGACAGCCACATGCAAAAGAGTGAAACTGGACTCCTATCTGACACCATACAGAAAAATCAACTCAAAATGGATTAAAGACCTAAATGTAAGGCCAGACACTATCAAACTCTTAGAGGAAAACATAGGCAGAACACTCTATGGCATAAATCACGGCAAGATCCTTTTTGACCCACCTCCTAGAGAAATGGAAATAAAACAAAAATAAACAAATGGGACCTAATGAAACTTAAACGCTTTAGCACAGCAAAGGAAACCATAAACAAGACCAAAAGACAACCCTCAGAATGGGAGAAAATATTTGCAAATGAAGCAACTGACAAAGGATCAATCTCCAAAATTACAAGCAGCTCATGCAGCTCAATATCAAAAAAACAAACAACCCAATCCAGAAATGGGCAGAAGACCTAAACAGACATTTCTCCAAAGAAGATATACAGATAGCCAACAAACACATAAAAGAATGCTCAACATCATTAGTCATTAGAGAAATGCAAATCAAAACTACAGTGAGATATCATCTCACACCAGTCAGAATGGCCATCATCAGAAAATCTACAAACAACAAATGCTGGAGAGGGTGTGGAGAAAAGGGAACCCTCTTGCACTGTTGGTGGGAATGTAAATTGATACAGCCACTAGGGAGAACAGTATGGAGGTTCCTTAAAAAACTAAAAATAGAACTACCATATGACCCAGCCACCCCACTACTGGGCATATACCCTGAGAAAACCATAATTCAAAAAGAGTCATGGGGCTTCCCTGGTGGCGCAGTGGTTGAGAATCCGCCTGCCAATGCAGGGGACACAGGTTCGAGCCCTGGTCTGGGAAGATCCCACATGCCGCGGAGCAACTAGGCCCGTGAGCCACAACTACTGAGCCTGTGCGTCTGGAGCCTGTGCTCTGCAACAAGAGAGGCCGCAATAGTGAGGCCCGCGCACTGTGATGAAGAGCGGCCCCCGCTTGCCACAACTGGAGAAAGCCCTCGCACAGAAACGAAGACCCAACACAGCCAGAAAGAAAGAAAGAAAGAAAGAAAGAAAGAAAGAAAGAAAGAGTCATGTACCACAATGTTCATTGCAGCTCTATTTACAATAGCCAGGACATGGAAGCAACCTAAGTGTCCATCAACAGATGAATGCATAAAGAAGATGTGGCACATATATATAATGGAATATTACTCAGCCATAAAAAGAAATGAAATTGAGTTATTTGTAGTGAGGTGGATGGACCTAGAGTCTGTCATACAGAGTGAAGTAAGTCAGAAAGAGAAAATCAAATACCATATGCTAATACATATATATGGAATCTAAAAAAAAAAAAAAAAAGAAAATGGTCAGAAGAACCTAGGGGCAAGACAGGAATAAAGGCACAGACCTACTAAAGAATGGACTTGAGGATATGGGGAGGGGGAAGGGTAAGCTGTGACAAAGTGAGACAGTGGCATGGACATATATACACTACCAAACGTAAAATAGATAGCTAGTGGGAAGCAGCCACACAGCACAAGGAGATCAGCTCGGTGCTTTGTGACCACCTAGAGGGGTGGGATAGGGAGGGTGTGAGGGAGGGAGACGCAAGAGGGAAGAGATATGGGAACATATGTATATGTATAACTGATTCACTTTGTTATAAAGCAGAAACTAACACACCATTGTAAAGCAATTATACTCCAATAAAGATGTTAAAAATAAATAACAGTTTATAACTACAAAAAAAAAAGAGGATTAAAGACTTGAATGTAAGACCTGAAACTGTAAAACTCCTAGAAAAGACCGTAGGAGGTAACTCCTTGACGTGGGTCTTGGCAGTGATTTTTTGGATGTGACACCAAAAGCAAAAGCAACAAAAGCAAAAATAAACAAGCGGGACTACATCAAACAAAAGGCTTCTGCACAGCAAAGGAAACCATCCACAAGATAAAAAGGCAACTATCGAATGGGAGAAAGTGTTTGCAAATCATCTGTCTGATAATGGGTTAATATCCAAAATACAAACAGAACTCACAAACTCGATAGCATAAGAACAATCCAATTTAAAAATGGCCAGAGGAACTGAATAGACATTTTTCTTTTCCTTTTTTTTGAATTTTTAAATTTTTTGGCCACACCGTGCGGCATGCGGGATCTTAGTTCCCTGACCAGGGATCGAACCCATGCCCCCTGCAGTGGAAGCACGGAGCCCTAACTACTGGACTATCAGGGAATTCCCTGAATAACCATTTTTTCTAAAGAAGACAAACAGATGGCCACTGGATACATGAAAATGTGCTCAACATCACTAATCGGGGAAATGCAAACCAAAACCACAATGAGTTATGACCTCACACATGTTAGAATGGCTATCACCAAAAAGACAAGAGATAGTAGAGTTGGAGAGGGTGTGGAGAAAAGGGAACCCTTGGGACTGCTGACGGGAATGTAAAATGCTGCAGCCACTATGGAAAACAATATGGAGGTTCCTCAAAAAAATTAAAAATATAATTACCATACGGTCCAGCAATTCCAATTGTGAGTATATATTTAAAGGGAATGAAAACAGGATAGCAAAGAGATACCTACATCCCATGTTCATAGCAGCACTATTTACAAGAGCCGAGACATGGGAGCAACCTACATGTCCACTGACAGATGAATGGGTAAAGAAGATGTGGCACATATATATATATACACACACACACAATGGAATAGTATTCAGCTGTGAGAAAGAAAGAAATCATGCTATTTGCGAATGGATCTTAAGGGCATGATGCTAAGAGAAATAAGCCAGACAGACAAAGACAAATACTCCATGGTATCACTTATATGTGGAATCTAAAAAAAAAACAACAGTCAAGCTCACAGACACAGAGAGTAGAGTAGTGGTTGCCAGAGGCTGGGGGCTTAGGGAAATAGGGAGAGGTTGGTAAAAGGGTACAAAATTTCAGCTGTAAGATGAACAAGGTTTGAGGATCTAATGTAAAACATGGTGACTATAGTCGAGAACACAGTACTGTATGATTGAATTTTGCTGAGAGTAGTACTTAAATGTTCTCAAAACACAAAAAAAGAAAGTATAAATATGTGAGGTGATGGATATGTTAGTTAACTAGATGGGGAGAATCCTTTCACAACATATATCAAGTCATCACAATGTACACTTAAATACCTTACAATTTTATTTGTCAATTATACCTTAATAAAGCTGAACTTTAAAAAAAAGAGAAAGAAAAGAAAAGCACAATGAAGGAGAAGAAAACGGAACATAGGTTCCTGAACATTGAAGATAGGTTCAATGTTAAAAAAAAATTTATACATGCTATCTTTGGTTTGGTTTAAATCACCTCCACTTTCAATTAACAAATATTTAGCTTCATCTATTAATAAAGTCTCAGTTGATGCTTACAAATTATGGAAAAATATAGGTAGATCACATCACTGCAGAGAGGCTAGAGGCCGATTAAAAAGCTCATATGTTTTTAATGGACTCTCCACTGAAGGAAATAAACTTGCATTCCCGTGATTATCAGAGAATCTTTGCAATGTTATTGACTCTGGACATCTTAGATTACAAATGCCAGGTAACCCTTATAAGTAATTTACAGTGTACTTGGAGATTAAATGGCATTTTTGCCTAAAAACCAGCTCTTTCACAGAAATTATTTTTGCTTCCCACGAAGTTATGAAAAATAAATTGGAGAAAATCTTTTTACTGAGATTTTTAAAGCAAACAAATAGCTTTCAGGATAATATCCAAATCCTTTGTCATTTCCTTCCTCCATTTTCACCAAATATAGGAAAGTTTAACCACACAGGAAGAAGTTGGTGGGTTTGGAAATTTGCTGAATTCTCTTATTTGAATCAATCAACATTAAACACAAGCTGCTGTTTTATGAGCAAGTGAAGGATAAACATAACTTATGTTGAGTGGAATATAGAAGAGAATTCCCTCTTAGCCCAGAGATCCTGGAACAAAAGAATGATTCCATCAGAAACCTGAAAAGAAGGATTTCCTGAGACTGTGTCAGACCAAACCATGTACATATCAAATCCCTGCCCACAAAAATGCAGCCTCAAAAATCGCGGACCGGGCTTCCCTGGTGGCGCAGCGGTTGAGAGTCCGCCTGCCGATGTAGGGGACGCGGGTTCGTGCCGCGGTCCGGGAAGATCCCACATGCCACGGAGCGGCTGGGCCCGTGAGCCGTGGCCGCTGAGCCTGCGCGTCCGGAGCCTGTGCTCCGCAACGGGAGAGGCCACAACAGTGAGAGGCCCGCGTACAGCAAAAAAAAAAAAAAAAATTCTAAAAATCGCGGACCCCTGAGGTCTGTGCATCACTGTGGGAGGGGGTGGGGTGTGAGATGATTTTAGGAGGTGTAAAGATGAACAATTGTAACATTAATGTATTCCATTTAATGTATGTTAGAAAAAATATATCCTGCAAAATTAAACCATGATTTCATCAATAATGTTACCCAGAATGAAAGTAGACTAACATTTTAAATTATTAGGGAGGCAATTAATAAATAGTAAGCACAATTGATCCTCATTATTCATGGATTCTGAATTTGTGAATTCACCTCCTTGCTCAAAGTTATCTGTGACCCCAAAGCCAATACTTACAATGCTTCCACGGTCATTTGCAGATGTGCAGAGGGACAAAAAATTGGGTTGCCCAACCCTCAAGTTCTCAGCTGAGATCGGACAGGTGACTCTCTGCCTTCTTTCTTCAGCTCCCACACTACAAACGTGTCCTTTTCGAGGTCTATTTAGTGCCACTTTTTTGTGCTTCTTCTTGATGATTTTGCTGTTTAAAATGGGATGAAGAGAGAGAGTGGCATGGAGATATATACACTACCAAATGTGAAATCGATAGCTAGTGGGAAGCAGCCGCATAGCACAGGGAGATCAGCTCGGTGCTTTGTGACCACCTGGAGGGGTGGGAGGGAGACGCAAGAGGGAGGGGATATACACATGCATATAGCTGATTCACTTTGTTATACAGCAGAAACTAACACAACATTGTAAAGCAATTATACTGCAGTAAAGGTGTTTAAAAAAAAAAGATTGAAAGAGAACATTAACACACAAAAAAATAAAATAAAATGGCCCCCAGGTGCAGTTCTGAAGCGGGTCGCTAGAAAGCTGTGATGAGCTTTATGGAGAAAACACAGAAAACACGTGTGTTAGATAAGTTTTGCTCAGGCCTGAATTGTAGTCCTGTTGACTTTGAATTCAATGTCTATGAATCAATAACATATATTTTAAAAGGTGTCTTTAAAAAGAAACACACATCAAACCAGGTCACGTATTGATCTGTTGGTGACAATGTTGTGATCAGAGGCTCATAGGAACCTAACCCCTGCATTTCCCCAGGAGCAAAGTTTCACTACTTGCTAATTCAGTGCTAGTTGACTGGTAGTTGTGGCCCACTCGGAGCGGCATCACCTAGATCACCCTTTAAGGAAGGCCTTGCTGCCCAGCTGCAGGGAGTATGGTTAAGAGCCTTCAGCTGGCAGCTCCTCTAGGTCCCATCCTACTTCCTCCCCTGTGCTTCACAGGTGCTGATCCCTAGTGCATGTCTTATATCCATCTCAGCTTCAATTTCTGAAGAACCCAACCTGCTAAGGTGGTTCACAAATTCGGCAAAGTATACATTCCCTAACCAAACTTGGGTCCACTTGCCCAAGCACAGTAAAGCCAACCTACTGGCACTGCGTTATGGTGACGGAAAGTGCAGCATTTATTTCAGGGTACCACGCTAGGGGGCCAGGCAGCTAGTACTTAAAAGACCTGAACTCCCTAATGGCTTTCAGGGAAAGGTTTTTAAAGACGGGCTGAGGGACGAGGGTTGTGGGATGCATGACCAGCAATCTTCTGATTGGTTGGTGGTGAGGTAATCGGGAATCAACACCATTAACCTCCTGGTTCCAACTGGTCTGGGGTCTACGTGCTCACGGTCCGTATATAGTTAACTCCTCTCATCTGGTGGGATCTTAGTATCTGCAAAACAGCTCACAGGACATGGCTCAGAATACTGCCTAGAGCCCTTGAGGAGGAACTAAAGACCCTTGACTTTGTTTAATGGCTCAACTATTATTATTTTTGTCTTGCTTAACTGTTTCCTATATTTCTGCATTTTCTCACTTCTCTGATTAAATTTATTATTTGGAACTCAGGAAATGCCTAGGAGGCTAAAGTTTTTCTATGAACAAGAGGCAGGCAGAGGACGTGGGGCGGGGGGTGTCTGTCCTGGGAAGGCCTGATAGGGTCCTTCTTGGTTACCTATAGAGAAACACTTTGGTAAGACCCTCCCTTCTTCCTCTCCTGCCCTCCACAGATATCAGCCTACTTGCTCTTATCTTCCTGGTTCTGGACTCTTGGTCCAAATCCAAACTCAGACACCTACCCCCAGCCCAAGGCCACTGCTTGAGGCTGTGAAGTCTGGGCCCGGGTCAAGGACTTATTTGAGGAGATGTGAGGGAAATGGTGGGGGACTGAAATCCACCTTGTGCTCCCCTCACCAAATCATGGGTCCTGGGAGGAGGGGTGCCTGTCCCTAACTGGCTCCCTGGAGCCCATGGCTGGCAGTGGCCAAGGCTGTCTCCTGGGCCCTACCCTCATGGCCTGCATGCCTCCTCTCCTCTCTCCCTCTGAAGTGAGGCCTTCACCTCTCGCCTCAGAATCTTCCATTGTTCAGGCCCCTCCTTAATTACTCTTCAATTCCTTCTTCCACCAAGAGGAGGAGAGCAGATGACAAAAACAATTCCACTTCCAAGCCTTCCGAAAGCTTTTCCCCTTGAGATGCAGTGCTCATACCAGCAAGCACCCGTGAGAGCTAGCTCACATTTTTATTCCCTCCCAGCCTCTCTAAATCATATGTGTGTTCTGCAGGCTAAAATAAAGACAGTATAAGTATCTCACTGGGATGTGCTTCCAGATAACCAAGAGGAATTTATAGGGACTTACTGCATGTCAAACACTCTGCTGAGGGCTTCACATACTTTATTCCATTTAATCCTCCTAACACCCTTAAGAGGTGGGTATTACTATTCGCATTTAATAAGGGAGGAAACTCAGGCTTAGAGAGGTTAATGAATTTGCCTTGCACCTAGGAACTTGCAGACCAGGATGTCAGAGGCGCTCTTCTCTGACCACAGAACTAGGTGTGATGTCAGGGGACTCGGGTTCAGCCTGAGGCAAAAGGTCCTGCTGCCAGAAATAGCAGAAGGACAGCAGGAACCAGGCAGCAGGACTGTCCCTCCCTTTGGGGTGAGGGGAGAACGGTGTTCTCTCTCTCCTTTAAAGGAGGGAAACAGGGAGTGAGTAATTAGGAGTATGGGCTTAACAGATACAAACTACTATACATCAGAAAGATAAGCAACAAAGATCTCCTGTATAGCACAGGAAATTACAGCCATTATTTTGTAATAAGCTGTAATGGAGTATAATCTGCAAAAATACTGAATCACTATGCTCTGCACCTGAAACTAACACAAAATTGTGAATCAACTATACTTCAATTTAAAAAAAAAAGAAAAAAAGATTCAACTCAAACCTAAAGTTGCACCAGGATGAAGAGCTGAGCATTTGAGTTTGGTTGGCTTCGTTTAACGATGTGCCTAATAATCTATCATCACTTAAAGACCGTTTCCTCTGCACCTGCATTCAAAACATATCCAGGGCCCGGTGTTTTAAGGAAGAATTACTCAGACCCTCTAATTTGCTCAAATGCAGCCCATTCTGAGCCGTGTCACAGTTTGTGGATGTCAGGGTCTCTCAAAGTCGGGAGGTGGAAACAAGGAGAAGTGAGGCTGATAATTCCTGACTATTTGGTTCTTGACATTTCAAAGGAGGAGTTGGAACAAGACAGGAGGTTAAAGACCGAGCTGTGGGTTTCAGTTATAATTTATGTCATTTCTTCTGGGAGAAACAAGAAAATGGACAGTGTTTGACAGATTTCTGCTTGCATGTTTTGTCACTCTTTGGAGAGTCTTCAGAAATAAGTTGGCTGTAAATCAACTATACCTCAATTAAAAAATAAAATAAAATAAAAATTAAAAAAAAAATAAGTTGAATCTCATCCCCAGATTCTTAGGTTGAGCCTTGCTGTGGATCATAGCAATGTGATGGGCAAGATGACTCTTCTTTTATGTTTCTCCAAGATTCATCGAGAAGATCAGTTTCTGTTGGTGAATAATCTGACTTATTAGTCCACCCATTGGAGACCCAAACAGGGATGTTAGCGGCATTCCAAGCTTCAACCAGACACCCCAAGCTGTTTGCCCGTCTGGTATGCTAGAAGCCCTGGGGTCATTCTCCTTATAGTTTCTGGGATTCCTGGGCCCTTAGATTTCCCGCCACCATTCGCTGATACTCAGCTCGCTAACTGGCTGTGCTGTGTTTCACAGACTTATCCCACCCAGTACAGGCCCTAGGGAACTGCCTTAACTCTCAAGCATCTCTGCAATCTACATTTTTGTGTTTAAAAGAAGAGACTGGAAAGGGCAGCAAAATCAGAACTCGTCTCTAACTATCCTGGAGACTGGAGGTTAAGATTACCAGCTTTAGAGTCAAATGGATCTGGACTGAAATCCTGCTCTATTGCTTATTAGCTGTCTGACCCTGGACAAGTTACTTGACTTCTCTCTAAGCCCCAATTCCTTATCTGTAAAATGCATGTAGTTGTATATGCCTCATCCCACCGTTGGAAGGATGAAGTGAGATTATACATATTACAGCACTTAAAGGTGGAGAGGCACTTGGTATTGGAAGACTGTTAGAAGAGAAATTCAACATATCATCAAAACCTCTCATCCAGAATCCTAAGAACACTATGTGAAAGAGGCCAGAAAAAAGGTCACATGTAGCCACTTATACAAAATGTATGTCAAGAATAGGAAAATCTATAGAGACTGAAAGTAAATTAGCGATGGCCTAGGGCTGGAGGGTTGCAGAACTGAGACCGAGTGCTAGTGGGTATGGCATTTCTTTTGGAGGGGATAACAAAAATGTTCTGGAAATAGATAATAGTGGTGGTTGTAGAAATTGGTGAATATACTAAAACCCACTGAACTGTACACTTTAAAAGGATAAATTTTATATATGTAATTATATCTCAAAAAATGGTTATTTCTTTTTTAAAAAGAACTATCTTTTATGAGCTAAAACCGTGGATTTTGAAGCTCATTTGTTTCATGGACTCTCTACCTCTTCAGCACTGGAATTAAAATGATCCATCTCATTGGAAGACTGTGTCTCTTTCTAGGTGAATCATTTGTTCTCTGACGATGGCACAATAAAAGTCAACCCATTGCAGCTTCAGCTTTTGTGGGAATCAGTAGCACATAGCTCTCTTGTCATTCCATGAAAGGCTGCTGAGCAACTGAATTCATGGGCAGGAAGAGCCAACCTACCCCCTTAGATGGGGAGGTGCCCTGCATCTCGGCTCATCTGGGAGATGGTCCAGGTGGTAAATGAGATGTTTTCCCTCCATCTGGGAGGGAAAAACAGAGGCAGGAAACAGAAATGTAAGTCTATTGGATTAACTGTGAATATTTTGATGTATCATAGCCGTTGGTTCTAACTGAATTTGTGTGTGTGTGTGTGTGTGTGTGTGTGTGTGTGTGTGTTGAAGGGGGGTGAGGGAGGAGGGTGACTTTGCCAAAAGGAAAGAGGGGAGGAGTTTTGGACGAGTCAGTGCCTATTGTGAAACTAGAGTGGATTAATTCTGGAATTTCATTGAGCACGTTCAATGCTTCCAAAATATAATTGAAAAAATACACAGTGTTTTCAGATTCACGTCTCAGACAGGGTTGTCAGCACTGCTTAGGGACAATTTCTTTCAGCGGGAGTAAGGTTACAGATTTTGATAAAAATTATTCCTTCACTGTTTAGAATGTCTGAATAGATTTGTGGTCTTTCATTTTGCTTTAAAACATGATTAAATATGCTTTAAAAATCAAAGACTTCTGTCTCATTTTTGAATTTCTTCCAGACTCATAGCTGGTTAATATTATATACACCATGCTGATTTTTTTTTTTTTTTTTGGTCCTATAATGTCAACTGAGATTCGTTCAAAGAAAAAAAAAAAAGGTTTATAAAAGAGAAGGAATCATTTGTATACCACATTAAGATATCAAGAAATTTACCAAAATCTTTATCAGGAACATTTAATTTTAAAAACTCTTTGCTGGAACTTCTAGGCAGAGTATACAGCCAGTGGGAGAAGCTGAGAGAGATCTCAGGGCAGGAAGAGAATCAAAGTGAAGGTAAACCCGAATAGGTTCACCTATTACTACCTCCTTGGACTAGCAAGGACACACTCGCTCTTTTATTCCCTTTGTTTTATTGAGAATGTACTGTATATTCAGAGTTGAGACTGAAGGTCCTACTTGCTGTGCCATGTACTAACAACCTTCAAGAGACTACGTAAGGTATCTTAGCTCAAGATGCTATAGCAAAATAACCATAGACCGGGTGGCTTAAACAACAGAAATGTATTTTCCACAATTCTGGAGGCTGGAAAGGGTAAGTTCAAGGTGCCAGCCAATTATGTTCCTGATGAGAGCCTTCTTCCTAGTTTGCAGATTATTGTCCTCTTGTTGTATCCTCACATGACACAGAGAGACAGAGACAGAGACAGAGACAGAGACAGAGGTTTCAGTCTCTTCCTCTTCTTATAAGGGCACTAATCCCAACATGGGGGCTCTACCCTCATGACCACATCAAACCTAATCACCTCTCAAAGGCCCCACCTCCAAATAGCATCGCATTTGGGATAAAGGCTTCAACGTATGACTTTGGGGAGAACACGAACATTCAATCCACAGCACGGGGAAGGAAAAATACTCCTGCGTGGATGACCTGACTATTTAACAAGCAGAAAATAACAACACCTACCATGTATTGACCATTTAGTATGGACATACCATTTAGTATGTCTGGACACTGTTGGAATTTCATTTATTCTTCACAAAACCCAGTGAGGTCTTTGTGATCCTGTCCAGTTTATAGTTGAGAAGATCTGGGAGCTTAAATAAATGGGCCTAAGGTCAAGCAACATGGGCATAGTTTGTCCAAAATTTGAACCCAATCTATTTGGTTCATACTTTTGACTCTGCAGACTTGCAATCTTGAAACTGGGTTAATAACACTCTGTTTCCAGAATCTGCCACCACTTGTTTCCATGTCCCCTGGTGAACTGCTCCTTCTAATGTCTTCCACTCATGAGTGATGGAATTGCTCGAGTCAGAAACCTGGAAGTTAGTAAAGGTGCTCCCTTCTCCTCAGCCAGAACACCAATAGATCGAGCTCTAGAGGTTCTACACCTTTCATTTCCTTGTAACCCATCTTCTCCGATTCAGCGTCTGTTACTATAGCTCAGAAGTTCACCATTTCATTGCATTACTTATAACAGCCTCCTACCTGTCCTCTCTGACACCAGGCTTGCCCCCTCCCATCCATGCTTTCCAAAGATGTTTTCACTCCCAGGAGTCATTTTTCAAAAAATCTGAATCCTATCTTTTTCATCTACTGCTAGAAAACATCCACTCTCTTTTCATTGCTTCAAGATAAATTTCAAGTTTCTTGATATTCCTTAAAATGACTTTATTGTTTTGGCCTTATCTTTCCAGGTTCATTTACTATCTAATACTCCCCGACTCAAAATTAGATTTGGTCACAGGTGATAGAAAACTAAAAATAACAGTGGTGTAAACTATAAAAAGTTGATTTTCCTTCTTCCCATATGACAGATATGTTTTTCCAAGTCTCTAAAACTCAAGCTCTTTCTCTATCACTGTTCCATTTTCTTCATCACGTGGCTTCCACGTCGTCAGCCAAGATGATGATGATCTCTGCTTGAGATCCAGCTCTCAGATCCACATTTTAGCCCATACGAAGGAGGAACCAAAGAAAGTCTTACTCTTCCCCTGATGGCCCCGTCTAAGAAGTTCCACTTAAGAACCTCCATTTAGTTTCCACGTAATTTTGTCAGATGGCTACATTTGCTGCAAAACAGATTGGGAAATGCAGTCACTGTTTTTGGTGGTCATATATCCAACAAAAAACTGGGGACAAGTAGCAAACGCTGATACTTTCACTCTCAATTATTTGCGGCAGCCTCTGCAGAAGCTGTTCTTTCTGCCGTGGGTATGCATCTCATCCGCACGTCCCTAGGAGCACTGATAATGCAGCAGACATGTGGATTTTCTTCTGTGCCTGGTCATTAGGCCGAGAATTCCTTGAGGGCATGGATGACTGTCTGGCACTCAAGTCCCAAGTTTCTTTCTTTGTTTTTGCTTTTTCTTTAAATAGATCACTCTCTTTAGCTTAAACGCAGAAACATAACTGTAGATGTCTGAGAATGTGGATACAGCTTATAATTCTGCACGAGAAACATTCATTGCAAGGGTACTCCAACAACTGATACAGAGGCCTCTTTGAGGAGGTGCTCTTTGAGCTGAGCCCAGAATTAGGGGAAGGAGCCAGTCACACAATGATATCAGAGGGAAGAGCCTTGTAGGCAGAGAGTTCAGCTAGGACAAAGGCTTTGAGTTGAGGCAGGAAGGACTTTGGCATTTCCAAGGACAAGAGGAAGAAGTGTGGCTGGAGAGCAGCACTTAAGAGGGAGGGAGGAGGTGCTTCTTTGGGAGCGATGGTAGGAACAGACTACATGCCCAATGTAGGCAGCACAGCATGGAGGTTATAAGTGTGGGCTCTGGAATGGGCCACTTGGACACCCATGGTTCTACTACTTACTGGCCAGGAGATCTTGAGTAAGTTACTTAGTCTCTCTGCGCCTTAGTTTTCCCATCTGTAAAATGGTTATAGAATGTATCTTTATAGAGTGGTTATTAGATTTTAATGAGCTAATGTGTGTCAAGCAACATCTGAAACATTGTGAGTACTCACTGGTCCTTTACGCCTTCATACCTGTCTTTCCTAATGTGTGTCCAGCTTCCTGCCACTCCTGTCTTTCCAATATCTTATACCCACATCGAGGCTCCTGTCACCCCACCACTGCACCCCCACCAGCCCCGCTCTCTACGTTCAGTTAGTTGCTTTCTCAGTTAGGATTAGGTCAGATTGTATATAACGGAAAATGTAGAGCAGGTGTTAAACAGAGGAAACTTATTTTCCTTTCAAGTAAAAATCCTGAGGTGGGCAGGCCAGGGCTGAGGTGATTGCTCTGTGGATATTAGGGACCCTGGTCTTCCCACCTGTCTTCTCTATCGTCTTTGACTCTGGCTTCAGATAGTTGCTGGAGTTTCAGCCATCATCACGTCCACATCCCAGAAAGATGAAAGGTGGAAGGGAGAAAGGACAAAAAGGTGTACTCCTTTGAAAACTGTTCCTGAAGCCCTATCCAATAACCTTCTGTCATTACATCGGCCAGAGTGATTCACATGGCCACCCAGCCCCAGCTAGAAGGGAGGCTGGCACACTGCACGGGGTTCGATTGCTAAGACCAAATCCTGCCGGGATAGCATCTTCTTTCTCGTTGTCCAGATTCTAACCCAGACTCTCATTCTTTGTCTCCTACGCCACTTCCCGTGGGCTCTCTGCCTAAAGGTTCCTGTCTTCAACCCACTTTACCCGTGAGCTGTCTTCTGGATGTTAGGTGGTTCCCATCTGCATCGAGCAGAGCCACAGACCAGTACCTCACAAACTGCATCCAGACGACATAGTTTGATTGACCTTCACGGTCTTTTGAAAAATAAGTGAATTGAATTACTTATCAAAATTTAACAAGCCAAAACTCTAAAATCCTGTGTTTACCTCTTTCAATGGCAGAGGCTCTGAGCCCACACCCCTGAAGAGCAATAATTAGCTGTGATTGAGTAATCACTCACAGCTTTGGATAGAGTTTGGGATTTCCAGTTTGCCCCAATCCCTACCTACTCTTCCTCTTGCCTCACACCCAGACCACTTCCCTGATTTACATTTCCTGAGCATCCCCTGGCAGCATTTGAGGTTATGGGTCTTGACAGAAAGTCTAAAGTCTAAAACTCCTCCTCTGCTCTTCGAGGCCCTCCTGCGATCTGGCCTTCGCCCTTTCTTCTGGTATAACTTCCCAGGAGGCCCATTGTGTGCCCTGTGCCCCAAACACTCCCCACACAGCGCCTCTTGACTGTAAGTTTCATGAGGCCAGAGGCCATGTCTGTTTTGTTCATCAAATTATTGCCAGCCCCTCTAGCAGTGCTTAGCTCGTAAAGAATGCTCAATAATTCATTGTTCAATGAAGCAATGAATCAATACTGGCATTTTGCCACTTCCCTGTTTATGTTCATGTTTCCACTCTCTAAAGTGACCTTCTCTTGTATCCACATGATTGGGACTTAACCATCCTTCAGAGTCAAACCCATCCTCTGTGAAGCCTCCACTGACCCACTTGCCGGAAGTAACTTTCTCCTTCTCTGAACTCCTGTTAAACCCTCGTGCTTTTAGGAGTCATGGAGCTCCCAGGCCATAGTTCAAGGTCCCCAGGGCTTCTATACTCTGGAAAGACACCACGTTGGGGAAGACTCAACAGGACTGAGACCCAGTATGCCAGATGACTCTGGTGACTGTGTTTGGGGAGGAGTGAGAAGAAGATTGGAGGCTACTGAAGCAGTCCAAAGCAAGAAATGATGGTAACTGTGGCCCAGGGGTTGGCAGGGAGGGTGGAAAGAAGTGAATGGATCTGAGAGATTATTAGCACATAAAAATGTTGGGACTGGATGATATAATGGAAAAAACAGTACAGGCAAAGGAAACGGAGGGTTTCAAAAGTGACGACTTGACTGCTGGCTCATGCAAGATATCAATAGCACTATCATTCCCTGAAAGAGGAAATAGGTAGGGAGAACCAGGCTTTGGGGGTTTGTTTTGGCCTTGTGGATTTTGAATATCCTTGAGACATTCAACTTGAGATGTCAAGTAAGAGGTTAGGTATATGGGTTTGGATAAACCTTTCTGGGCTGAGGATATAAACTTGAAAATTATCAGAATTTTTAGTTGTTTAAACTCTGGAAATGGTTATGGTTGCTGGACGCTGAGGGAGATAGTATGGAATAGAAGGAGACAACAGGGCTCATGGCCAAGTCTTGGGGAGCCAACACTTAATAGCCAAGAAGAAATTGAGCCTGCAAAGCAGATGGAGAGGGAGTGCCCAACGACCTAGGAGCAAACCAGGTAAGGATTGTATTGGAAAGCCAAGGAAGAGAGTGTCTCAAGGTGGAAGGAGTGATATGCTGGTGAGAGGTTAAGAAAGACGGGAACTGAAAGAGACCATTGATGTAGCATTGTGTGTGTCATGGGTGACCTCTGAAGGAGCCATTTAGAAGATTGCTGGGCCTGGTAGGAGAAAGCCTACCGGAGAGTGTTGGTTGGGAGATGAGGAAAGGCAGACAGTGAGCACAGCTGTGGTACCCTAGGACAATGCTGGATAAGTGATGTGGACATTAAGGTTATCCCTGGATATGCCTGAAAGTATCTACGGGATTCAGTGATATGGAGATCATGGGTATCCTTAGGAAGAGGCAGCCACTGTGGAAGGGTATTAGGGTTGGAAGAGAGGTTAGGGGAGTTGAGGATGGGAAGAGAAGGAAATAGAGACTGTGAAGTCGATGTGGCCTCATAGTGAAAACCAACTTCCCTCCGCTTTGTCTCTCCGCCTCCACCTGCATAAGTGCTTAATGGGAGCCTCATTAGCTCGTCTGCCTCCCCCAGCAAAAGAACGGACAGATGGTGGCAAGGAAGAGGAGACACAGTGTATGAAGAAATCCTTCAGCCTTTCTCTGTATCCCAAAGACAGTGCATTGGATTTTTTTTTATATATATATAAACCATACCCCCTATATTGGGTTTTCTCATTTATGTGTGTGTTTAAATGATTTTAATGTCAAACCTGAGACCTGCTGCTGATTTAGAGTTCAAAAGACTCTCCCCCGTAGTCCAGGGACATCCCTGTGTGGTTTCTAAGAAAGACGAGGAGTTCAAAATGTGAAGGCACTGTCACGCGTAAAGAGAAAATGAATTCAGTGTGCAATGAAGGAGGGACAGACAGTAGAGCACGCAGCTGGGCTCTGGGATTCCATCCATCAGAAGTGAGACAGAGAGACAGTGCTTGAAACTTCACACTTGCATTAGAGGACAGGGTATTCAGATGACACAGATGGTGGTGAAAATGCAAAAACAGAAAAGGTTTAACAACTGATTTTTTTTTTCATCAGTCATTTAACCTGTACGCTAATGGCTAAGTACCTAACTCAATTTTCAAAACTTCATTGAGGGCTTCCCTGGTGGCGCAGTGGTTGAGAGTCCGCCTGCCGATACGGGGGACGCGGGTTCGTGCCCCGGTACGGGAGGATCCCACATGCCGCGGAGTGGCTGGGCTCGTGAATCATGGCCGCTGGGCCTTTGCGTCCGGGGCCTGTGCTCCGCAGCGGGAGAGGCCGCAGCAGTGAGAGGCCCGCGTACCGCGAAAAAAAAAAACTCCGTTGAATTTTAGGCAACTAGATATTTACAGCAAAAGATAAAAAAAATGAAAAATTTAATTGATCATCTGAGCTTTAGAGAAGACTTGCAATTTAATTCCATCACTCCTCTGGACTTGTAACTGTCCCACAGCAACATAAGGTGAGCCGTGAATGTAATTTTAAATTTTCTATTAGCCTATGTTAAAAAATTTAAAAGAAACAGGTGAGATTATTTTAAGAATTTTTTTATCCTAATATATCCACAATAGTATCATTTAAATGTATAATCAATATGCAAATATACTAATGGGATATTTTCAGTTCTTAAGTTCACACTAAGTCTCACAGCACATCCAGTTCTCACGAACAACATTTCAAGCGCTCAGTAGCCATATGTGGCTAGGGCTACCCTACTGGAAAATGCCAAGCCTCTAAACAATCATTAAAGAATCATGTACAAAGAAAACCCATCTAGTTGGAAAATAGGGAATATTTATGGGGTACCAACTATGTGATGGCCACTGGGTTGACAATTTTACTTACGTCCCATCATTTGCTCATCATCATAATTCTGCCACATAGATAACATTATCCTGTCTCTATGGAGGGGGAAACTGAGTGATTAAATAAATTGTGCTTCACTAAGAAGCATCAAGGTCACGTTTTAAACTCAAGCCTGTGCTTTTTTTTAACACACAACCTTTGACAACATAAATAATCAATTATAAATAGACACTTCTCCAAAGAAGACATACAGATGGTCAAAAGACACATGAAAAGATGCTCAACAGGACTTCCCTGGTGGCACAGTGGTTAAGAATCCACCTGCCAATGCAGGGGACACGGGTTCAAGCCCTAGTCCGGGAAGATCCCACATGCCGTGGAGCAACCAAGCCCACGAGTCACAACTCCTAGGCGCAGCCCGTGCGCCTAGAGTCCGTGCTCCACAACAAGAGAAGCCACCGCAACGAGAAGTCCATGCTCCACAACGAAGAGTAGCCCACGCTCGCCGCAACTAGAGAAAGTCTGTGTGCAGCAACAAAGACCCAACCCAGCCAAAAATAAATAAATAAAATATTAAAAGATGCCCAACATTGCTAATTATTAGAGAAATGCGAATCAAAACTACAATGAGGTATCACCTCACACTGGTCAGAATAGCCATCACCAAAAATTCTACAAACAATAAATGCTAGAGAGAGTGTGGAGAAAAAGGGACCCTCCTACACTGTTGGTGGGAGTGTAAATTGGTACAGACACTGTGGAGAACAGCATGGAGATTCTTTAAAAATCTAAAAATAGAGCTACCATATGACCCAGCAATCCCACTTCTGGACATATACCTGGAGAAAACCGTAATTCGAAAAGATACATGCACCCCAATGTTCGCTGCAGCACTATTTACAATAGCCAAGACATGGAAGCAGCTTAAGTGTCCATCAACAGATGAATGGAAAAAGAAGATGTGATATATATATATATATATATATATATATAATGGAATATTACTCAGCTATAAAAAAGAACAAAATAATGCCATTTGCAGCAACATGGATGGACCTAGAGATCGTCATACTAAGTGAAGTAAGCCAGACAGAGAAAGACAAATACCATATGATGTCACTAAGGCCACCAAATATTTAACACTCCAGAGAGCAACAAGAAAGGAAAGGGACACCTCATCAAATCCAAATTCTTATTAAATAATAGATGTTAACCCACCTGAGAGCACCTTCCTCATATAATAAGCATTACAGAGGAAAAAAAGAAGTACACAAAATTACCTGGCCCTGACCCACCTTTGCATGCTCTGCCCTCCTCATTTTCTCTCACAGGAAACTTCCTGACTCCCATTTGGGCACCCCCTGTTCCCTCTGGCTGGAAGATTCTCCCTTCGCCTCTCTGAGCAATTAACTCTTTCTCATCCTTCAAGGCCTACCTTTCAAAGGTCACTTCCTACAGGAAGCCCTCCCTGACACCCCAGGGAAAACGGATCATTTTGCCTTCAGGCATTCACAGCATCTTTCTGTCAGAGCCCTTATTACACATTTATTCCTAAATCTGTTTCCCACAGAGTGTGAGCTCCCAGAAGCAAGGAGAGTACCTTATTCAATACTTGCTGAGTAAGTGTCTAACTCAGCTATCAGCTAGGGTCACCTGGGCCTTTAAACTCTAGATAAGGTGGATCCGATTCCAACTGCACAGATTAAGGAAACCTAAAGCACTTCCCAAGGGTTCTCCAAATTTGGGGAGAAGTTCTTACAGACTTCTGATTGAGTTCTCATGTCCTGACTTCATCAAAATTCACTCTGCTCGGGCTTCCCTGGTGGCGCAGTGGTTGAGAGTCCGCCTGCCGATGCAGGGGACACGGGTTCGTGCCCCGGTCTGGGAGGATCCCACATGCCGTGGAGCGGCTGGGCCCGTGAGCCATGGCCGCTGAGCCTGCGCATCCGGAGCCTGTGCTCCACAACGGGAGAGGCCGCAACAGTGAGAGGCCCGCGTACCGCAAAAAAAAAAAAAAAAAAAATCACTCTGCTCTACGTCTTAGAGCTAGTTCTTCAATTCTGTTCCGACATCAGCCCCTATATAACATACAGCTTCTTCTCTGACTCTCCCCACCCCAAAAGCAACCATGAAAACAAGGCATTTTCCTAAAGACCAAGTGATCACAGAGAGGGAGGGGTGACATTGCATACAGTAGAGCAAACAACTTAAAATCATGCATTAGATCTTTCTGCAACCCTGCTTTTGCTCTGCATGGCAGAGTTGAGTCGCTTCCACGAAGCCAAAGATATTTACTGTCTGGCCCTTTACAGAAAAAGTTTGCTGACCCCAATCTAAGACATTTGCAATGTGGGGTTTAAGAAAAGAACAGATTTTGAAGTCAAACAGTCCTGATCCAAGCAGTGGGCCTGTCACTTTCTCAGTGTGGCCTTGGACTAGTTACTTCACCTCTAAGGCTAGTTTTCTCATTTATAAAATAGGGTTAGTGTATATTTCACCAAGCTGTTGTCACGCTTCAATGAGCCCACAGGTAAAACACTCAGTACGGTGCTGGACACACACACAAATACTATTTTCCTCTCTTCTCTTTTTCCGTCCACATAGCAATTGATTGTAAAATAATGATGCATTCATCTGGTTTTCAGTAATTCCTGAACAAAATCGATTGCTGTTTAGATAATATTAAGGCAAGCAGACGATGACACACAAAGGATTTAGAGATTCTCTTAAAATGAGCTTCAAGGGCATTGCTAAACTTGCATGTTGCTCTTTTGTTTATAAGGGGCATAAAATCAAGGAAAAGTGGCTTTCTAAAATAGAATATTTATTGGTTCACATAACTAAAAATTCCTGGTTGGATCTTTGTATATGGTGGGTCCAGACACTCAAATCCTGCCATCAGGAATCTGTGTTCTCTGTCCTCTTCCTGGCAAGGCCTTCCTTCGAGTGGTTTCATTCTCAGGCGGGCTCTCCCCACGCAGTGGCAGATGTCCAGGGGAGCCACAGACTATTAGCTCAGCACAGGGGTCCACAAACGATAGCCCTTGAGTCAAAACCCACCTGAGGCCCGTGAGCTAAGGAGAATGTTTGCATTTTCAAGAGCTGTAAAAAATGCAAAGACGACGACTATGTGACAGTCAGAAAACACGGCTGGCAAAGCTGAAAATAATTATTATCTGGACCTTTACAAAAAGAGTTTGCCAACGACAGGGCAGCTCCAGTACAAAAAGAGCTATTCTTGTCCGTTGTTTCCAGTAAAAGGTCCAAGACTGCCTTCCTGGGACCACTTGTTTTCCTGTACGGCATTCTGAAAATTTTTCCATCTGTCTCCGATGTCAGCCAGAATTGAATCAAGCGCTTCCCTGGTTCTCCCTCAGCTGCCCTTAAGTCTGTAACCTTGCTCCTTTCTCAAAGTTCTATTTAGTGCAATCTGCTTAGTCTTTTGGATGGTTTCTTTTTATTTATTTATTTATTTTTAACATCTTTACTGGAGTATAATTGCTTTACAATGACGTGTTAGTTTCTGCTTTATAACAAAGTGGCATGGACAGACATACACTACCAAATGTAAGACTGATGGTTTCTTTTTTCTCACTACTTCTTTCTTACCTGTAATCACTTTATATGCTCTTATTTTATAGTCTCTATCTGAGATCCGGTTTTGGAAAGATTGATACTTCTGTTGCTCTGCCTGCTGGCATTGGCTCATGCATTTGGTGTTTTTTGTTTTTTTTTTAACATCTTTATTGGGGTATAATTGCTTTACAATGGTGTGTTAGTTTCTGCTTGCATTTGATGTTTTTAAACATCTTGGATTGTGAATTCATTTCATCTAGTGTTTTATCCACAGGAACCCTGGGGCTCTAGGTTTGAGGATGTCTCTCTAGTAAGGCTTCTCCTCTGCTTTTGCCAGGAACTTTGGGAGCACCTAAGAGCTGTCTCTAAGCTAATTTAAATATCCAGGAGCCATATAGGGAGTTCACCGTTGAAGCCCAAAGCTAGTGAGGGCGGGACTGGCGTTTCAAATTTTTCCCCCGCTGAGTGCTCACTCCAAGAAACGTGAGCTTGCCTGTCATTTCCCTTGGTCTTTTGGGGGCCTTTTTTTCTCCTTACCCTTTCACTAGGAGTAAGAACTTTACATGGGAGATTGAGGTTTCCTGCTGTCCCAGAGTAACCTCTATATCCCCAACTCCTCAGTTTCTGAGATCACCAAATCCCCCCAGGTAGCCTCAGCTTCAGTTTGCAGATTGCACACTGGTTTTCAGTTTCCATTTCATTTTTGGTCCCTGGAGTTTCCTCTTCTCTCTTTTGAGCCCATTTTGACATTTAAAGGGATGCTAGCTCTATTTTATATGGCCTTTCCAGGTGTCTCATAGCAGGAGGGCTTTATGTAATGCAATCCACCACGTTGCCGGAAATAGAAAGCCCGTTAGGCCCCCGACACCCTGTGTAAGACTCTGGCACCATCATGTGCCACCTGCAGACATCTTCCTCTGCTACTGTTTTAGCCCCTAGAATAGCACCTCGTGAGGTGCTCACAAGAGGTTCGCTGCAGACGATCATCTGAGGGAGTTACCAGGAGAGCACAGCAGAGGCTGCTGATACAGTGTTTCCCGTGTAGGTACTCGATACCCTCCTATGTAGGGGAGCAGCGCCGTGGTGGGGTGGGGGGAGCTCTCTGAGCACAAGCTCTAGAATCAGATTGACTAGATTCAAGCTCGAGTTCTTCTGCTTCCAAGATGGGTAACCTTGGGCAAGCCAGTTAACCTCTCTGCACCTTCATTCCCCAACGTGTGAAGCAGGAATAAGATAGAACTAACTCCAGGGAGGTGCTGAGAGCATTAGATGAAGCACTGTACACAAAGGGCCCGGCACACAGTATCCCTCCACAAGTATCTCTCTCTCAGAGAGAGATAGTTAGTTTAAGGGAAAGGCCCTGCGCTGGGGAGGCTCTTCTCTAAGCTCTCACACAACGGACCAGCACGGAGGGATAGCTCCTCAGGGCTGTCCTGCCCCTTCCCAGAAGCAAAAACAAGAAGGAGGATAAAAAAAAAAACCCCGAGGTCATCACCTTTGTAACTGAAGAGATTTTGACCCAGTCCTCAGGAAAAATCAATAAATAAATAACATTCTAAAAAAGTCCCTTTGAGAGGGAAGAGATATGGGGATAGATGTATATGTATAGCTGATTCACTTTGTTATACAGCAGCAACTAACACACCGTTGTAAAGCAATTATACCCCAATAAAGATGTTAAAAAAAATAGTCCCTTTGAAAATGTAGAATTGGGCGAGGATTACCTAAAGTTTGTGTGCATTGATCTAAAAATGAAACTCCACTCTAATAAACCATAATGGAAAAGAATGTGAAAAGAAATATATATATATATGTATGTATAACTGAATCACTTTGCTATACACCAGAAACTAACACAGCATTGTAAATCAACTATACTTCAATAAAAATTTTAAAAAGAAAAAGGAAAATGGGGGCTTCCCTGGTGGCGCAGTGGTTGAGAGTCCGCCTGCCGATGCAGGGGACACGGGTTCGTGTCCCGGTCCGGGAAGATCCCACATGCCGCAGAGCGGCTGGGCCCGTGAGCCATGGCCGCTGAGCCTGCACATCCGGAGCCTGTGCTCCGCAGCGGGAGAGGCCACAACAGTGAGAGGCCCGCGTACCGCAAAAAAAAAAAAAGAAAGAAAAATGAAACTCCACAGAAGGGTCTCAAGGGGTTCTCAAGCGCAGAGATGTCAGCCTCATTTAGGGAGGTTGTGGGGAGACTCACAGAAGGGTCTCAAGGGGTTCTCAAGCGCAGAGATGTCAACCTCATTTAGGGAGGTTGTGGACCTTCCAGCAGGCGGGGGTGGGGCTGCGGGGAGGCAAGGGTCTCTTAACCTCTACCACTTTGGATCTCTACACCACCCTCCATCTGTCTCTTATCTAACGCCCAAGTGTCAGTATTGAAGTGCCACACAAACCCCTTAGAAACATTCACTCTCAAAAGGAGAACAAAAGACCATCAGAAGCTCCTAAGCATTTTCAAGGGAGATTTGAGCTGATGCAAAACACAAAAAAAAATCTGTAAAATATAAATACATTTCTGCTACAGATTAGAATCAGCATTGTTGAAAATATTTTTTTGAAGTATTTTCAAAACATTTGGCTACAAGAGCAGTGATTTGTCAAAAAAAAATTTCCGAATGGGTCATTTGGCACTGCCTGGCAGGAGTGTGTAGATTAGGAAGTGGTCCTCAGGCTGTTTCCTCCTGAGAAGTGGTTTGACCCACTGGGAAATGTGTTTCTCACTCAACAAGTGCTTATTCAGCAGCCTGAGAGGCGGAGAGAGGTGATAATGGCCACATATCAGGAGCAATCTTTCTAATTTTTTTTTAAGGTTGCCAACATTTGTAGGAGCACCTACCTATGAGCCTTTAACAAAATTTTGTAGGATTCAGTTAAATTCAGATTAAAAACTTGCTACAAAGTTAATCTGTGATTTTTACAGTTAAAATCCTTTTTTTTTTTTCCTGCTGTATGTTTTGGGGGCACAAGTAGAAAACACTTCACACAAATTATTGTGATCTGTGTGGTTCCTATACAGCCCATTAAATCTTTTTTTTTTAAGTTTATTTATTTATTTTTGGCTACGTTAGGTCTTTGTTGCTGCGCGCGGGCTTTTCTCTAGTTGCGGCGAGCGGGGGTTACTCTTGGTTGCGGTGCATGGGCTTCTCGTTGCAGTGGCTTCTCTTGTTGTGGAGCATGGGCTCTAGGCACGTGGGCTTCAGTAACTGTGGCATGTGGACTTCAGTAACTGTGGCACGTGTGCTTCAGTAGTTGTGGCACGCGGGCTTAGTTGCTCCGTGGCATGTGGGATCTTCTCGGACCAGGGCTCGAACCCGTGTCCCCCGCATTGGCAGGCGGATTCTTAACCACTGCGCCACCAGGGAAGTCCCCCATTAAATCTTTTCATTATTATTTGTTTCTTTTCAGTATGCTGATGTCTCCACATTGTGACAACTTCAAATGATGCCCGTTTTGCCACCTGCTGAGCAGGGCAGAACTAGAATCTCTAGGCTGAAGTTCAGGAAAGCACATTTTGCCTTGATACACAGAGATAACTACTAACTCTGAGAGGTGTCCATTCGTTGAATCCACTTGGCTTTGCCCAGCAGTGAGTTCCCATCACAGAGAGCAGGAGAAGCCATTATCAGGAATGCTGTAGGAGGATTTCTTAGTTGGATGTGGGATTAAAACAAAAGATCCTAGGTCGGGCTTCCCTGGTGGCGCAGTGGTTGAGCGTCCGCCTGCCGATGCAGGGAACACGGGTTTGTGCCCCGGTCCGGGAGGGTCCCACGTGCCGCGGAGCGGCTAGGCCCGTGAGCCATGGCCGCTGAGCCTGCGCGTCCGGAGCCTGTGCTCCGCAACGGGAGAAGCCACAACAGTGAGAGGCCCGCGTACCACAAAAAAAAAAAAAAAAAAAAAAAAAGATCCTAGGTCTATTCCAACCTTAAGATTCTATGATCTCATCTTTTAAAAATAATATTTGCATAGGACTTCAAAGTGTTCAATAAACCTCACATGATCTCACTGATTTTCTTTTTTAAGTAATGGAGATCGCTTCTTTCTGACTTTATAAGTGTAAGTGAATATAAATAATAATACAGACATCTGAAGAAAGATGGCTGAATTAAGGCAAAGTAGAGATTCTCCTCCCTCGATACCTAGTATATGAACAAAAGTAATGAAAACCAACAAGAAAAGGAAATTAGCAGTAGCAAGCAAATAAGGAAATGGGTACAAATAAAGAAGTGATGTCATGTACTTCAAAAAGGAGAGGACAAGGAAAGAAAGGGGAGCTTCTAGAGGAGTAGAGGTTCTAACCCTGTGCTCACCCTGGAAACCTTGAATTATCAAAAGTCTTGAGCATTTTTATTAAAACCTCCAAATCTGGTAAGAAGCAAACTAGCTGGCTATATTGGGTTATAGAACAGGTTAATAAGAATATGAATTCAGCGTACTGGGGACCAAAGGGAAAATGATAAAACAAGACAAAGATCTGGAAAGAAATGGACATTTCGATTCTATAGAAACAAATCAAAGACCAAAACAGCATTCTTATGGAACTAATAAATAAATAAATATAGCAAAAAGCTGAATAGACACAGCTCAAAGTCAAATTACAGACAGAAAAAAATGCTTGAGATAAACATAGTGAAGGTATGTGAAAAGCACAAAGCAATCCGAGCCTGTTTGTTATTCCTAAAGTAGAGAATCCACAAATAGGACCGACTAAATACGCAAAGATAGAAAATAAGAAAATTTCTCTGACACGTGAAGAAATGAATCTGCAGACCGAAAGGGCACGGCAGGACCCAGGAAAGGAGATACTGAATAACCGAGACACAGCCTTTTTAATTTATTGAACATCAAGGACTTAAAGGAAAAAAAAAAAGTCCTTTGGCATACTGACATAAAAAGTAAGAGAAGCCAGTTGGGTTGGGCTCTAACTTTGATAATCAATATTCAATGCCAGGATATAATGAAGCGCCATCTAGAACTTCTGAGGGAAATTGTGACTCAAGAATATTTCACCCATCCAAGAGGAGTTCTAGTATAAAAGCCAGAGACAAATATTCTGACACAGAAAAGGAGAAGAGAAGACACACCCATGGGTCTTTTTTTTTTTTTTTTTTTTTTTTTTGCGGTACGCGGGCCTCTCACCGTTGTGGCCTCTCCCGTTGCGGAGCACAGGCTCCGGACGCGCAGGCTCAGCGGCCATGGCTCACGGGCCCAGCCGCTCCGCGGCATGTGGGATCTTCCCGGACCGGGACACGAACCCGCGTCCCCTGCATCGGCAGGCGGACTCTCAACCACTGCGCCACCAGGGGAGCCCCAGGGGTCTTTCTTGAAACAACTATTCAGGGATGAGACTCAGTCAATTTAAAGATGAGGCAAAATAAAGTATTTGGGAAGGGACAAGCTGGGATAAAACGGACGTATCATGAATATATAATTCACTTAAATACCGAACTGATGATATGAAACAATTATGGGAGGAATGTTTCCACAACAGAATGTGAATGTTGCAAACTATGATACTGTAAAAACAGTAGCAGAGTCAGCACTGAGAGGTGAGGGTTGGTGAGATGGGAGGAAGTGCATCTTTCATATACACGGGTCATTCCGTACTGTTTAAAATTGAAAACTGTTCTTAAAACATAATGATTACAACATCTTAACATTTTTCATTATCTCTTTTCTTAACCTTGTTTCCCCAAGAGGCTATTTTAAGGAAATAATAACCTTTGTGGTAAAGATACACTTAACGAAAGGGCAGCAATTCCTTCAGTTTTACTTTAGTTTTACTTTTCTAATGTTTAATTCAAGTAATATTAAATCTATTGTTTTATTAAAAATAGCATGTGTAAAATGCTCCTATTTCTGTAAAAATATTTCTTCCTCTCTAGGTCTGTGTCTTCCAGTCTCTTTTTAGCATACTTTCCCCTCTCCCCTCTTCTCCCTTCCAAATAATACCCTGCTTTTCATTTAGATATCCATCTCTCCACCAGAAAATACATGTCCTTCAGGGGACTCTGAACCCAGCTCCAGCTCTGGGGTGGATAACTACCAGGATAATCCCATTTCTCCTTATCTCAGGGAGCTCAGAGCAAAGGCAACCAGAACGTGGCATAGTCCTGCCACAGAATCTGGAATGGGCTGTGACCCAGCTAAATAAGGCCAACGTAACTTGAGGGAAGGTTTTCTGGGGACTTCTGGGGGAAAAGTTACCCTAGTTTTTACAGTACACCCACCACGCTCACCACGGGAGGTTCCTTCTCTCCCTGTGGACTTGGTGTGGGAAGGTGCAAAGCCTAGAACATCTACAGCCATTTTTACCACAAGTGAAGCCAGCCTGAGGCTTATGCCTCCACAGACAGAGGGTAAAGTTACAGAAAAATGAAGCTGGATCAGACGACCCTGTCTCTGAACATCAATTAGGGCAATCAACACATTTCCATATGAGTTAAACCAAGTTGAATCAGATTTTATATATATTTTTGGAACAGAAAACATCGTAATTGATACATCTGCTTAGAAAGATGTGAAATATTATTCATAGAATGATAATTATTTGGGGTTATTATAAACATGTACATTTCTCCATTGCTTAAATACTTCATAATGAGCATGTTTCATTTTTACAAACACAGAATAGTCATCCTTCTTGGATATTAAATTAGTAAACATAAAAGCCATATATATTCATTAAAAAAAAAAATCCAGACACTTTCACTACCAAGTGCCCCAAATAGAATTAAGGAGAAAGAATGTTCTCTGATCAGAAAATATAATAAAAATGATTTAAAAAACTGTTAACATCTTTATTATGCTAAGCATTTTATATGTATTATCTCATTTAATTTTCAAAACACATCTACAAAGCAGGTAACATTATTGTCTCCATTTTATAGAGAAAGAAATATCTTTTTCATCTTTCTGTGATTGCCTGAATTTCCTTTGAAAAGAGACAAAGTCTTTAATAACATGATTAAACATCAAAAGTTTATAACATGCATGTGATGGAGAAAATTAATATGTACACATGAGTAACGTTACTCAAAATGTAAATGCAGGTAAGAGATGTTTTCCTGGTTTGTTAGGCATGGGCTAGATTGGAAGTCCCCAGGCTTTTGGAAGTTGGGGGTTGCTGGGGTTTCTCAACTTGTAAAAACGAAGTCCCAGATCTCTCTCTCTGAGAGCTGCTACATCCTAAAACTGGACCTGTGGTATTTTTAATAATCTACCTTATTCAATGTTGTCTCTCTAGCGCTCATCACAGTACCTGGTACATAACGGGCGCTCAATGAATGCTTGAAGGAGGAAAGAAAGGAAAGGAAAGGAAAGAAGGAAGGAAGGAAGGGGGGAAGGGGGAAGGGAGGGAAAGAAAGAAGCAGGAGGGAGGGAGGGTCGGAGAGAGGAAGGAAGAAAGAAGCAAAGAAGGAAGGAGGGAGGGAGGAATTATTTTCAGCTTCACTTCTGGTCCACCCACGTGTACCTTTCTCCAAGTTGACGGTGCCTTAGGACGAACATGGTCTTCCGCTTTCTCCTTTTTCTCTTCCTACTGGTGGGAAGACACATGATGGCAGGAGCTCAAACAGCCATCTTGGGCCATGAGAGCATGAAAAAGAGGCTACATTTTGAGGATGACAAAGTAACAAGATAGAATCCTAGTTAAGCCACTATTACAGCCTGGACTGCCTCCCAGACTTCTGCATGGGGGAATAAAAAAAGTCTATATTGTTTCAGTTGCTGCATTTTGGGTAGAAATAGCAGCCTGATTCTTGACTAGTTGAGTCAAGTATGGACACAGTCTAATAGAAACCAAAGTTACTGGGGTGGTAAGATCATTGCCATTTCCTTAATTCAGTTCTTTATTTTATTTTTTTTTTAATATTAGATTTCTAGAAACTAGTTTGAGGGAATTTATTGGATCATATGATTAAAAACTCCAGGGGATTTGGGGCCCTAGGTATAGTTAGATCCAAGGATTAAATAATGTCTGTAGAACTCAATCCCTCTCTCTATCTCTTGACCCATCTTTTCTCTGTATTGAGTTGGTTCCCAAGCAGGACCTCTCTATGATGTGAAGGCTGAAGCTCCTGGCTCACAGTATGCTTAGAGAGAGCAGTTTCAGTGGGGAAAAAACAAACAAACAAACATACTCTTATCCCCAGAGTTCCCACAAAATCCTCAAGGTTCACTCTCATTGGACTCTCATTAGATCATGAGCCCATCTCTGAACCAATCACTGTGGCCAGTGATTCAGGCCTGGGACATGCGCCCACCCCTGGAGCTGGGGATAGTTCACCTCTACCTGAGCCAGGTGCACTGAGAGTGGGAAAGGTGAGGTTTCCCATAAAAGCTCCAGGTGCTCTTCCCAGAAAGAGGGGAATGAATACAGGCAGGCAACAGCTGCAGACGTCTACTATAACTTATTCCTTGATTTAACAAATATTTATTGAAGCACCTGAAGAATATGCCTGATCTTATCTTAGGCAACGGGCATGCAAACTGAAGAAGACAGACAAAAATCCCTGATCTCCCAGAAGGTCCTCACATCCAAGAATGATGAAGCAGGGCTTCCCTGGTGGCGCAGTGGTTGAGAGTCCGCCTGCCGATGCAGGGGACACGGGTTCGTGCCCCGGTCCGGGAAGATCCCACATGCCTCGGAGCGGCTGGGCCCGTGAGCCGTGGCCGCTGAGCCTGCGGGTCCAGAGCCTGTGCTCCCCAACAGGAGAGGCCACAACAGTGAGAGGCCCGCGTACTGCAAAAAAAACGAAACAAAAACAAAACAAAAAAACAAAACAAAACAAAACAAAACAAAAAAACCCACACAGTTGACTCGGGGCCCACTTCTTTAAAAAAAAAAAAAAAGAATGATGAAGCGGTTTCTTGTGTCCTCTTAAAAAGCTTATGTGTACCTTCTTCTGGGAATACTACCAAACTCACCAGGGGCTCTAGAATAATCTTTAGGTCCACAAAGACGCAACTGGAGCTTTTAAATCACGGAGAGGGAGCGTGCAAATGCTAGGTGGAATTTTCCTTGTGAAGATGAGAGGAACAAAGAGAGGAGCCATGAGAAAGTAAAGGAAAAGCCCCAACAGTTTATAGGTGGAGTCTGGGCATTTTCAGGTGACGTCACCTCATTCCAAGGAGAACTCAGTTATTCTTTTTTTCTCCTATCCTAATCTTACTGCAGAGTTTAAAGGGCTGGAAGAAATATTAGTCTGACATGTGGGCACCAATTAGGCTTTTACAGGTCCAGGAAATAAAATACTAACTTCTATAGTTGTTTCGAGTGAAAATTGCCAAGTAATTTGTCTGCTGGAGAAGTATGGAAGCACTTGCCGTGGCTTCCTGTTTTGCACACTGTCTCCCTCCGTGCCAGCTTGTTGTCTCATCAAATTTATTTTCAGTGGCGGTAGGACATACGCTTGTAATTTTAGGAATGGAGGCACCTGAGATAAGGTGGAACTTGTCACTGGAAAATGAGCTCCAGGGAAGCTGTTTCCTGGCTTCATATTTCAAGATATGTCGGTTATCCTTCCAAAAGTGACTGAATCAACAAAATTGATTCAGAGCTTTGTGCAAACGTCTGACACAGGCCCAGGCCGTATTTTAAATGACACGTAAACATTTGCTTTGTACCCTGTCTCCTCAGCTCTGGTCCTCTTCTCCCCCACCCAGCTGCCATGTCACAACTTGGCCGATACTGCCAACCATACGGTTTTTATTTATGTAAACAAATATCTGGTGAAGAAAGAAAGTGGAAATAATCAAATTTTGGTGGGGTGTGGGGGGTGGAGGTGGCAGTGGGGGAAGAGTTGAGAAAAGATCAGCAATGCATTTCATTCTCCTCCGATAGTCACTAGGGTGTTTGGGGACCTTTTACATCCTCACCAAAAGCAAAACAAAGGGGCAGGCTTGATAGAGGTGAAGAAAGTTTTTGTGCATACCCTTTGATTCGGCTTCTTAAAACCAAAGTGTCTCTTATAGATGTGCTTACAAGTTATTTTCTCCCTCTGAGAATCAGTTTTCTTTATCTGTGAAATGGGATTAATAACACATAGCTTCTAGGGTATGGTCCTATGTAAAGCACCAGGCATGCTGGCAGGCACAGAGGGAGAGCTTAGGACAAGGGAGTCACCCAACACACACACACAAACCCCCAATGTCATATTTATGGCGTTGTTTATGTCACATTTAGAGAGTTGGTCATAAAGCCTGGGGCTACAGTCTTTCCATATACAGGCGACCCAACCTGCTATGTCTCTAGACTCAACTCAGGAGCCACCCGGGGCGTTTGAGCGACAGGATTGTTCAGAGAAACCCACTTCAAACCTAGACAAAGACGGCTCTCCTTGATGGCCGAAGCATCTGTTTCCCAGCCCCCAATAGGCCATTTAGATAACAGAGGCAAGTCTGAGATGGGAAATAGCTGATAGCAGCCCAGAAATAGAGCAGGTCTGAGGTGGAATAAAAGCCCTCTGCTGCCCATCAGTGTCAGCAACACCTCCGTGTGAAAGGTGCTGGGAGCTTCCCATATAAGGCAGAAGATGGCTCTCCAGGAGACAAGGGCGGGGTCTGGAAAACTGCTGAACTGGAGCAGGTCTTTGCTCAGGTCATCAGTATGACATAGACCCTGGAAGAAACCTTCCGACTGTCGCATTACCCAAAGAAACCGAGGCTCATAGAGGTTGAATGAATTACCCAAGATCATTTCCTTAGAGGGAAGCAAAACTAAGGAGGAGAACTCAGGTCTCCCGCCTCTCAACCTGTCAGTGCCTTCTCCTTGTTTCCTGGGGTCATCCGACCTTGTTGGAGCTTGAGAGTGATTATTCTGGGCAGAATCCAGAATGGAGGAGAGGGAAGGCCCTGTGAAGCAGGGAACTGCCAAAGAAGAAAGAGAAGGAAGCTTCTTTTTTAAAAAAGGCAGGAGAGTGAGAAGAAGAGAAAGGAATGTATTTTTAAATATAAAATTGATACAGGCTTACAAAAATGAGCATTGTATAAAATAAAAAGTAAAAATCTCACGCCACTTGTCAAGTACAGCCTCCCACATCCTGCTCCCCAGAGGTAAAAACTCAGAGTTTTTCTATACATTTATATGTATATTTTTTTGGTTGACCACAGATAAGATTATACAATAAATATCATTCAGCAATTTACTTTTTTGACTTAATAATATATTCTATTCATCTTTCCATGTCGATGCTTCTAGATCTACCTCAATGTTTTTTGTTTTTTGTTTGTTTTTGTTTTTGCGGTACGCGGGTCTCTCACCGTTGTGGCCTCTCTCGCTGCAGAGCACAGGCTCCGGACGCGCAGGCTCAGCGGCCACGGCTCACGGGCCCAGCCGCTCCGCGGCATGTGGGATCTTCCCGGACCGGGGCACGAACCCGCGTCCCCTGCATCGGCAGGCGGACTCCCAACCACTGCGCCACCAGGGAAGCCCTACCTCAATGTTTTAAGTGGCCCTACAGTGTCATCACATCGGGGAAAAGTGATTGACTTAATGAGTTCTCTAATGATGGGCATTCAGATCGCTTCCAACATTTTTCTCACTAATACAAACAAGCCAGCAAAGAGCATCTTGTTCAAATACCCCTATCCACCTGTATGAGCATATCTCTCATATATATTTTAAATTAGGTCAAAGAACATACACATTTTAAATTTTGATAGATTTGCCTAACTTTCAAAGACTGAATCAATTTGTATTTCCATCAAGAGTGTAGGCCACTTCCCCTTTTTCTACACCCTCATCAGCACTGGATAGCATCCATCTTCCTGTTATTTTTCTTGTGCTCTTTTCAGGCATATTCTTGACTCTGAGTAGAGTCGAGCAGCCATTTATATTGTGAATAGCTCTTTGTAATTATTTTTGTGTAAGATGCTTGCTTTAATCTTTTTTCCCCCACTTTTCTGTTTGGTTTCCAACCTTTTCTTGTTGGATTATAGCAGGATTTTTTTGTAAATTAAATAAATTAATCTTTGAGATATGGGTGGCAGTTATATGTTCCCGTTTCTTTTTCGTCTCTTGGCTTTCTGTGTTTGTTTTTCTGTTTAAAATGTTTGTGTGGTCAAATCTACTCTTTAGACCTTTTGGGTCTTATGTCTTGTTTGAAAGAGCTTCACCGTTTCAGAGGATAAAATTCTACCATTATTCTAAAGTTTTTATGGATTTTCTACATATTGCAAATAACAGACCAAAATGGAATTTATTTTAGGTGTGATGCAGGGCCTTAGCCTCTTCTTTCTCCCTTTCTCTCTCTCTCTCTCTCTCTCTCTCTCTTTCTCTCTTTTTCCTCTCTTTCTTCTTTTCCCCAGATCACTAGCTTATTGTATGAACACTATTGATTGATTGACTGATTTGTTCTTTGACCACTTATATAAAATGCCACTGTTTCCATAAATCAAATTACTCTTCATACTTGGGGTTTTTTTCTGGGCTCTGTTTCATTCCACTGATTATTCTGTTCACCTATGTACCAGCAGGATTCTGTTTCAAATACTGTAGATTTATAATACCTCTTTAGTTTCTATGAAGGCTAATCTCTCCATAACTCTTTAATAAAATGAAGGTTTTTTTGTGTTTTTTATTTTTTGTTTTCAAAGGACACTTGGTTATGCTCCGAAGAAAAGACATAGTATTATATTTTACAAAACCCATTATCGTACATATCCTTCAGGTTTTAGGTCAGGAAAATCTTACAATGTATATATGCTTTTTCCTCCTAGGTCATTACATGTTCCAGACCGCTGGACACACTGAGAGTTGACCCTAGTTACTGTTTTAGTGACAACAAGGGGTATCTGTGATGGGTCTTGAATGAGCCTCCCCTTGCAAGCCTTCTGTCCTGGGTGAGGTCACCACAGGGCTTTCAATCAAAGGAAGGCTCGTCCCCTCCGACACAGGAGGATGAGCTACTGGTACTAGCAAGGGAGGCTCAGAGTGACATGGGGCTGCTGGAGTGTCAGTTCCAACATAATCTCCCCCTTCCAGGTTTCAGTGTCTCATTCTTTTCCAGTCAATTCCCTGACTTTCACATGAGAAACTTGGTAAGGCTGTGAATTCAACTGACATTGCAATTCTGCAACCCTCCCAATTACATTTTATTTGATTTTTAGCAATATGAGCCTGTGGCTATAATAAATAAGAGATTCTTTTAGGGCTGCCATGGAAACTTTCTGGCTCTCAGATCATGACTTGAACTGAGACTGAAAGAACATTAGCTGTTTAGAGATGCTCCAGTGCCCTCAGGAGAACCCATCCAGCACCACAGTCCTTGCTTCCATCTGTATGTCATCACAGCCACCCAGTTTGATTAATTGTGAAGCCATCAAATGCCATGAATTAGTAGGATCCATTTCCCCGTGGCAAGGAGTCGATCATTGCACTCAAGCTCAGATAGAGAGAGAAAGAGAGAGAAAGATTAATTATGGGGAATTGGCTCATGGGATTATGGAGGCTAAGAAGTTCCCTGATGGTCTGCAAGCTGGAGACCCAGGAGAGCAGTGAGGCAGGGGAAAAAGGAACAGATTCCTCCTTCCTCCACCTTTTGTTATATTCAGGTCCTCAATGGGTTGGACGATGCCCACCCACATTGTGGAGGGCAATTCACCTCACTAAATCCAACCATTCAAATGCTAATCTCATCCAGAAACACCTTCACAGACACATCCAGATATACTGTTTAATCTGGGCACCCACTGCCCAGTCAAGATGACATATCAAATTAACCATCACACCCCTTCAATCTGGTGCTTGATTTTCTCCACATATTGGCATCTGAAATCTACAACATCGGCATCTCTTGGTGCTCAGGTTTATGACTTGTTTGCAAGGAAAACTTCCAGAATTGATGACCTCTTTGTGGAAAAAGACAGAATAAAAGAATATAAATCTAAACAAGGAGACCAGAGCGCAGGATGCAGGTGAGAGTCTGTGTCCTTGAGCACTGCTAACACGAAACCATCAGCTTGTAAGTAAGATTTTGAGCTGAAGTCATAATGTCCCTGGAACGTCATGAGTGGGATAATGAACGTGAAACGTTCCCCTCTGTTCCTATGATGAGAAATATATCTCTTAGTTAAGATTCTATAGCAAAATTCAAGACATCAACTAAAGGATTATGCCTATCCTAAGGATAAATCAGTGCCTACCACTAATACAATGGATCTTAAAATATGTCCCCAGACCATCAGTGTCAACATCACTTGGGAACTTATTAGAAATGCAAATTCTCAGATCCCACACCAGACTTACGGAATCAGAGACCCCAGCAATGGGTGTTTTAACAAACCCCAGATGATTTTGAGAATCACAAGTTTACACAGACCTGAAATCAAGTCCCTGCTTCTCCATTTATAACCGGTGTGACTTTGGCAAGACTTTTAAGCCCAGCCGCAGTTCTCCCATGTGTCAGCTGGACCTTGACCGTAGCTACCTGATAGGATTGTTATGAAAGTTAAATAATAAAATAAGTGTACAGAGCTTAGAAAAGAGTCTGTCACAGAGCATTCAAAAACTGGGGGTTTTTTGGAGCCATCTCTTAGGGCTGTCATGAGGATTAAAAGGGACTATGTTATTAAAGTTTAGTATAGTAAACACCGGGCACATAATAAATAGTCTGTGCTCAATAATGCTGGCCAGTAGTAGTATCAGTGGTGGTGGTAGTAGCAGTTATACTTGACACCTGTATTGTATTTAGCTTTACTAGGCATGTTTGTGAACCCGGTACATACTGCATTTTAATACTTAAAACGACCCAGTGAAGCATAATTATCACCGCTTTTGAGATGAGGACATCACGGTACAGAAGCGTTAAGTTTCTCCATCAAGACTGTATAGCTCTTAAGTGATGGCACAAGGATCCACAGCCATGTTGTCTAGTCCAGAGTCTGTGTGCTTAAGCACTCATCTGGGAAGATATGGAAGAAATGCTGGGAGAGGGAGAGGGGAGAGGGGAGGGGAGAGGGGAAGACAGAGGACGGGAGGAGAGAGAAGATACCATTTTATATTTATTCCATTTTCTAAAAATGGAACCCATCTTCTTGCACAATTTGCAGCCAAAGAAATGATGAATGATGTTGCCTCCAGCCTGAGGTGTTTCCAAGGAAGGGAAGAAAAATGTTTAGTAGGAGCCCCCAGGGGCCGGGGGTTGGCCAGCCCTGCGTTTACATCTTTTTCACTGGTAATGATCTGGGAAACAGAAAAACATTACCTGTCAGTATCATTGGAGCTGGTGCTATAGGGAAGGGCCCCACAGGACACATGAAATGTTCTGATAGAGAGAATTCAGAAATCCTAGCCCACTTGGGCCAAGACAGCTATAGAAAAATAATCCAAATTGCACTCGGGAGAGGAGACGGGAGAGGCAGGGAAGGCACAGGTCTTTAGGTCAACAGTCCTGCTGTGACAGGAAGGCCACAGTAGGGGGAAATTGGAGAGGTAGTGCCCCAAAAGTGGAGAAAGGGAACCCCTTTCCTCCTTCCTTTGCAGCCTGCGAGGGCACACCTGGAAGGTGGCCTTATGTAGTTGCAGGGAGACTTCAAAGATAACTCCAGTTTCTAAAGATACTCAGGGAAGAGCAACCACAAAAGACTGAGGAAGAGAAGAAAGGAATTTTCAGATGTGAGAAATCTAATTAGGTTGGTAATGACTGGAGGGCAGTGAGATTCATTTGCTAGTACATGAAGAGGAGAGTTTCAATTCAGTTGATCTGGTATTTATTACATGCCTACTATTTGCTAATTACTGTCTAGGTTCTGGTGAAGTAGAAACAAATGAAACCCAGCCCTGCCCTGAGAAGTTCCTAGTTCAATCAATGCAGGAGGAAAATTGTAATTAGATAATACATGCAGTGTAAAAAAGGGCCATTAAAAGGATATCCCGAGAACACAAAGGAGGGATATATAACACAGTCCAGGCCCAGAAGGGAGCAGGTATCAGAGAAGACTTCCTGGAGGAGGTAGTGCTTGAGTTGAGTCTTAAAAGATAAGGAATATATCAAGTAATATGCCTTTGGCTGCATGTAACAAAAAATCTAAACTCAACTGCCTCACAAGATGGGGGAACTTATTATACTATATAATACAGAGTCTAGAGACTGTCAAGGACCCAGATTCTTTCCATGTCTCTCTTTCTCCCGCCTCAACATGTTAGCTGTGTTCCCAAACCACCATCCCTCATGGTCATAAAATGGCTGCAGAAATTCCAGACATCACATCTGGACATACACTTGTCAAGAAGGAGGTAAGGGTCCTTCGCTTTCTGTCTTTCTTTGAAGGAAGTAAATCCTTCACAGAAGCCTGACCTACACACCTTCCCTCATGTTTCACTGTCCAGAATGGCTATTCACCCCCCCACCTAATCCAAAACAAAGGAAAAAAACCACCATAATTAGGGGAAAAAGGGATTAAAAAAACCCATCATTAACTTAGTCCATTAGGGATCCACCACCCAAGAGAAGAGCAGTTACCTAAACAAAGGCAATAAGGGCTCAGATTGCAGAGGATGCTGTATAAACTGCACTTATAGGGCAGGTGTTTACAGCAGCCCCGTTTTTTCTCTAACAGTTTTATTTTGGTATAATTGACATATTTAAATTTTCACATACTTAAAGTAAACAATTTGCTATGATTTGACACATGTATGCACTTGTGAAAGATCACCACCATCAATATAATGAACATAACCAGTACCCCTAAAAGTTTTCTCCTGTCCTTTTGCAATCCCCCCTCAGGCCCCTTCCTACCCACTCTTTGCCCCTAGGCAACCACTAACGGACTTTCCATCCCTACAGATTCGTTCATATTTTCTAGAATTTTAGAAGTTTCTATAATTGTCAATAATCATGCAAAGTGTACTCTTTTTTTTTTCTGGCTGCTTTCAATCAGCAAAATGATTTTGACATTCACCTATGACTTGTGTGTATCACGTGTTCCTTCCTTTTTATTGCTTAGTAGTATTCCATTGTATGGCTACACTACAATTTGTTTACCCATTCATCTGTTAACGGACATTTGGGTTGTTTCCAGTTTGGGCTGTTACAAGTAAAACTGCCATGAACCTTTGTGTAGAGGCTTTTATTTCTCTTGAATAAATTTCTAGGAAGATAACAACCAGATCACATGGTAGGTATATGTTTCACTTTTTAAGAAACTGCCATACTGTTTTCCACAGCAGTTGTACCATTTTATATTCCTGCCAATGGTGTTTGAGCATTCCAGTTGCTCCGCATCTTCACCAACACTGGATAATCTTTCTAATGTTACACATTCTCATAGAGGTCAACAACTCTTTCTATAATAAATACTTTGTAACCCCCCTGTATGATCCAGAAATAAAATTTGTTATTATACCTACCCGTAATGAGTAATTACACAAATGCCAACACAATGCCCTAACTGTAAAGTGAAAGAGAAATTTAAAAAAAAATTTCTAATAAAATAATGTGTGTTTCAGTATGTAAATAGGTGTGCATAAACTAGAAGCCATAATTAAGTAGTCAAATGCTCACACGTGCATGTGGAGTCACTGTGAGGGCTCCAATGACAAACGCAGATCAATGGAGGTGTGTCATTTGGAAACCCAAACTCCATAAACGACACTGCCCTCAGTGATGTGATTTACCAAAATGGTGAACAACTTTACCTAAATTTCCAGACAAATCAAAGCGTATTCTTTGTTTCGTTACCAAGGAAATGCATTTGTGTAAAATTTAATATTTATTAAAACTATGGAAAAATTGCTTTGTACTTACTGATAAAGTTAGATCCTAGGCTCAGATGCAAAGAGATTTGATTTTTTATGTACCTGAATGTCCAGTGGGTGTTAGAAAGCCATGTGGGCAAGATCTTTGATTATATTCTGCATTAAAAAAAAAAATCTAAAAAGGATATTATTGGTACAACTTGGGAAATTTATAAATATGGACTGTAAATTATTAATGTCAAATAGAATTGTATCAGTGTTAGATTTCCTGAGTATATAATCTGCAGTTATGTAAGAGAATGTCCTTGTTATTAGAAGAGTTAAGGTGAAATATTTAGGGGTAGAGTATTGGGATGTCTGTAATTAAATCTCACATGATTCCGCCAAGGAGAGAGAAAGAGATTTCCTTATGTATACACGGAGAAAATAATAAAGCAAAAGTGCCAAAATATTACCAGTTGGAGAATATAAATGAAAGGTACCCAGGTGTTCTTTGAAATATTCTTGCATCTTTTCTGTAGGTGTGAATACAGTCAGCCCTCAGTATCTGTGGGTTCCACATCTGCAGATTCAACCAACCATGGATCAAAAATATTTGGGAAAAAATCCCAGAAATTTCCAAAAAGCAAAACTTGAATTGGCCTTATACCCATAACGTTAGCATTTACATTGTATTGGGTATTATAAGCGATCTAGAGATAAAGGATACAGGAGGATGTGGCTAGGTTATACGTAAATACTACATCATTTTATATAAGGGACTTGAGCCTCCGTGGGTTTTGGTATCCACAGGGGTCCTGGAACCAATGCTCCATGGATACTGAGAGACAAATGTATTTTCCAAAATAAAAAGCTGAAGAAGGGGGAAAGCTTTTTGTTGGCTGCAGAGCTTAAGGAAAGCAAAGCTATGCAGTATGGGGGATAATTGTTTGCCATGTGAGGCAGCTGTATGCTTTGCAGAGCATCTAGCCCTTCCTGAGCTTCAATCTACTAAATGCTGATAACAATCCTAAAGGCTGTGGAGTCCACAAGTACCCCCACCACATTTCTATTAAGAGAGAAAGAGACAGAGCGAACCTGCTCTTGGTACCTCTCCATCACTGGAGGGGACGCCGGGTAATGATGGGCACTGGGTCAGGGGTCAGAAGAATTCGTAGCCTTTTAGAGCTAAACAGAAATGATCTCATTTGTCAAAGAAGAGTTCGTGGACCAGCAGAGCCAGCTTACCCTGGGTGGGGGGAGAGGGGAGCCTGATTGAAACGCACAATCTCAGCTCCTACCCCACTACCCCGCCCCACCCCCAAACTGATGAGTCAGAATCTGTGTTTGATGTTACTGCACGTTCAAATTTCAGAAGCACTGCTTTGGACTGAGGATGTTAAGCCATGGTGTCTTAGCACGTCCCTGGCGTGGCGTGGGCCTGGGGAGGGGGTCACCTTCGTTCCTGCTACAACCAGAGGCTCAACTCCTTGGGCTTCCACTTAAGCTTTGGGTTGAGGAACAAGCTAGACAGCTAAAAACATTTGAAAGTCACCCCCCAGCTCTCATTTTACCAATGAAGAAACAGAGGCCCCTGGCAGTGATGGGACTTGCCAGCCCACACTGGATCCATGGATTAGAGGCAGGACTCAAATCCAGTACCCCGACCCTGAGCACAGGGCTCTTCCCACAGTACCCTCGGCTTGTTTTCCTCAAATAAGTCCAGCAAGAAGCTGGACTGGGTGACCGCGGCTGTCACTGAACACCGGCAGACCGCAGCCGAGCCCACTCCCCGCTAGAGGCTGGGCCGCAGACCCCTGCAGTATAACCCACCCCGCTGGCCTGACAGACGGACCACCTTTATTTTCCACAGTGCCCACTTGCAGACGTCTGGGCCATCAGCGAATACTCAGCATGTTGGCTCAGAGCACTAAGGCTTTTGTCGGAGACCCTCCAATACCGCCACCAATCAGCCCCCCATCCCTGCCCTAAGTCCGTGCAGGTCAAAAGAAACAGTTCTCTTTCTAATCTAAACTGAGTTAGCTCTGGAATCTGAGATTCATCGGTTGCATTTCTTAACAGCAAAAGAGAAGGCTGTCACGGTGGACGAACCTCCCAATTGTTTTACCTCCCAAGGGCTGTCTGAGACATTCTGCCTGCACAGGCCTTTACAAATTATCATCTGCGCCTTAGGCAAAGCCGTCTTTATTAACTCATGATCTGAGGCATTATTAATTTATTACTCTGCTTTGTGTAGTGACTTGTCTTAAAAAGGCCCGCAATGAATCACATCTCCCTGTTCCAAGAGTCTCAGTTTAACGTCCTTTTATGTTTTTACTCCTATGCACGAGTTTGAAACGACTCTAAAGCGTATACGAAACCTCACATTGGGTTTTTGCATGTGCAAAAGTGGAGCAAAAGCAATTTAAAAGAAAATATTTTCCTCTCACTGGGGAAGCTTATGACCAAGTCTTATTTATTCAGATACAGTCTTTCCTCCTCAGAATTGGAAGTATGCCCCCGAGGAAAGGCACACTAACCAGCCAGGCTGATCCTGTTTCCCCGTTCCAGCTGACTGATAAACACAAACGAAACAAAAGCATGAAAGCTAAAGGGCAAAGCGGGAACGGACTGTTTTTTGCTTTTATGTTTTCTGCTATTGTTTACTAACTTGAGGCAGAGAAACCAGTGAAAAGTCCGCTCGTATTTCTACCTTAAATGAGTTTTTCAATTGTATATTCTTCTCACTGGCTCTGCATAGATCAATGATCAATCCTGAGATTATCCAAATTAGCTCAAATAAAAATTGTGCAGATCAGCTGCTATTGATCAGCTGCTACTGCCTGGTCACTGGGTCCAAGAATCTCACTGTTGGGCCACAACATGTGCATTTACTCTTTTTATGAGTCCTTTGTCTCAGATTCACACACGGGAGGCTGAAAGCCCAAGAGCACCAATGTTTGGGCTTCACCTCTCATTGAAATCCTGGTTGCCCCATGCGATGGGCTGAATTGTGTTCCCCTGAGATTCATACGCCGAAGCAACCCCCAGTACTTTAGAATGTGACTGTATTTGAAGATAGGGTCTTAAAAGAGGTAATTAAGTTAAACCGAGGTTGTTAGGGTGGACCCCAATCCAATATGACTGGCATCCTTATTAAAAGAGGAAAATTGGACACAGACATGTACAGAGAAAGACCGTGTGAAGACACAGGGAGGAGATGGCCATCTATAAGGGAAGGAGAGAGGCCTCAGAAGAAACTAATCCTTCTGACACCTTGATCTTGGACTTCCAGCCTCCAGAACTGTGAGAACATAAATTTCTGTTGTTTAAGCCACTCAGTCTAGGGTACTTCGTTACGGCAGCTGTAGGAAACTAATACACTCAACTTTCATTCAGGTCTTAAGTTTACTATTTAAGCTAAAAAAAAAAAAATACACTGGACTGTAAAAAAATACACTGGACAGTCACTACTATGTTTGTAGTGAGTAGAAATCACCTGTGAAGAGAATTTGGAAATCTTGGAAAACTCATAGCCATCAGGTAGGCAGATTCTTGCCAGGGACTTGGTCACTGACCAGCTGGAAGTCATACTCTTAAAATGAGCTTCTCCTGTGACAGGAGAGGAAGGGACAGATTATGCATGAGCTGGAGAGGCTTCTCTGAGTTTCTTACCCAGGGGAGCTGACGTAGCCCCACGCACATGCCTCCTGGTACAAGAAATGTGGTCTGAAGATTTGAATGAAAGTATATATGTATCTCAATCACTAGGTGAATTAAGATAATTAACATAAGCTACTTCAAAACTTTAGGGTCTTTATATGAAAAAGTTTGATGTGTCTTTACAGTAAAAACTGATGTGGAGACTTCCCTGATGGCTCAGTGGTTAAGAATCTGCCTGCCAATGCAGGGGACACAGGTTCAATCCCTGGACCGGGAAGATCCCACATGTCGTAGAGCAACTAAGACCGTGCACCACAACTACTGAGCCTGCACTCTGGAGCCTGCAAGCCACAACTACTGAGCCCACGTGCCACAATTACTGAAGCCCGCGCGCCTAGAGTCCATGGTCCGCAACAAGAGAAGCCACCGCAACGAGAAGCCTGTGCACCCAACAAAGAGTAGCCCCTGCTCGCTGCAACTAGAGAAAGCCCACGTGCAGCAACAAAGACCCAAAGCAGTCAAAAAAAAAAAAGATGTGGCTCAGCAGGAGCTCTCCTCGATTCAGGGATCCAGGATCCCTCCATCCTGTGATGCTGCCATGTTAACACAGGGCTTTCAAGACAAATACTGTATGATATCACTTATATGTGGAATCCAGAAAATACAACAAATTAGTGAATATAACATAAAAAAGCAGACTCAGATATGGAGAACAACATAGTGACCAGTGGGGAGAGGGAAGGGGGGAGGGGTGGTGTAGAGGGAGAGGATTAAGAGGTACAAACTATTAGGTATAAAATAAACTACAAGGATATATTGTACAACACGGGGGAAAGAGCTTATATTTTATGACTATAAATAGAGTATAACCTTTAAAAATTGTGAATCACTATATTATACACCTGTAACTTATATAATATTGTACAGCAACTATATTTCAGTAAAAAAATAAATAAAATTTTAAAAACGAGCCTTTCAAGATCACCATGGCAGGGGGAGAGAAAGAGAGCATACAACCCAGCTTTTAACTGCCTAAACCCAATGTGACAATATGCTTATGACCCATTTGTTCCAACTAACATCAAGGGTAGCTGGGAAATGTAGGGGAACACATAGAATGTTTGCTGAGCTATGAGGGTCTCTGTCACATTTTTTGAACTTTCATTATGTACTAGCTATAGCGCTAAGAACTTTACATATAGTGTCTTGCTTCATTCTTTTTTAAATAAATGTGGAAACTGAGATTTAAGAGCTTAAGTTGCCCAAGGTCAAATAAAAGTAAGTGGTAGAACTCACATGGGAATTCAGATATGTCTATTTCCAGAAGTCCATAGCCCTAGGCTATACTGATGGGAAATTTTTTTACTAAAAATCTCAAAGCCCTTCTCTTTACTTTTATTTGTCTTCTGAATCACTCTGAAAACTGAGGGGGGAAATGAAAGGTTAAAATCCTGAAGTATGATGTCTGCACCATTCAAATTATCTGGGTGACTTGAAGATACGGAGACTTGGGTTTAAGATTGGTGATACTCTTATATCAAGTGCAGCATTTTATTTTTAATGTGAAAAAACTTCACTGAGATAGTATTTCCTCATCTGCTTTGCTTTATTTTAAAAGGAAGATGTTTCAAACACTTTCGACAGATTGTTCCCAAAGTGTCAAAGAAACGAATAATGAAGTAAGATGATGGCATACAGCTTACAGGGTTGAAATTTCATGTACACCCCCAGAAAAGGAGATGCTGCCCTCAAGATAACCTGTGACTCATAAACTAAGAACTGGGTAATGCTGAATAGTCAAAAAAGGCCTGAAAAAATACCAGAGCAGGGAAGGGTCACTGGCCCCAAACAAATCACATTCACCCGAACGTTGATCAGACCCATGTCTTCTTCATGGCTGAAGTGAATTCTCTTTGCCTATTTGAGTTGTGATGGAATATCATTTTTAAATCATTGGCCATCTTTAAAATATGGTCTTTGGTTTTGGCCCCAAACCCACTCACCCAATAACTTCAGTAACTCAGTGATTTTATTTTTTTTTAATTATTAAGAGACACATTTATATGGCTTAAAACAATACTCTGACCTGTGAGGCTTGCCCTTAATTTGACCTCGTCTCCAAGAACCTTACTGGAGACAATAGGAAAACCTCAAATATTCAGACTAATTATATGGTGGGGGAGGTTAGACCAGATGAAGTTAGTGGAAAGTCTGAGTTGTAAAAGATTTCAAGAAATACCATCTTATTTTTTTCTAAGCTAGATTCAGAATCAACGTGTTGTTAATAAGAGGCCAATGGACAGATACTCCCAATATTAGTTCCTGCACTGGTGCCAGTCAGTGGCTTAGGGCCATGTTTTCACTGGTTTGAAGCAAAAAGAGAAAAGCAAGAATTGTGCAGTGATTTGTTCATGGGTTGAAATTTATTCAGCTTTCAAATTCTGAGATTATTTAATTCTTAGTGTTTTTGTTTTAATTTTGTTTATTTTTTTATACAGCAGGTTCTTATTAGTTATCCACTTTATATACATCAGTGTATACATATCAATCCCAATCTCCCAATTCATCCCACCACCCCCACCCCGCCACCACCACTTTCCCCCCTTGGTGTCCATACATTTGTTCTCTACATCTGTGTCTCAATTTCTGCCCTGCAAACTGGTTCATCTGTACCATTTTTCTAGATTCTACACATATGCGTTAATATACGATATTTGTTTTTCTCTTTCTGACTTACTTTACTCTGTATGACAGCCTCTAGATTCATCCATGTCTCTACAAATGACCCAATTTTATTCCTTTTTATGGCTGAGTAATATTCCATTGTATATACGTACCACATCTTCTTTATCCATTCATCTGTCGATGGGCATGTAGGTTGCTTCAAACCTGGCTATTGTAAATAGTGCTGCAATGAACACTGTGGTACATGACTATTTTTGAATTATGGTTTTCTCTAGGTATATGCCCAGTAGTGGGATTGCTGGGTCATTTGGTAATTCTATTTTTAGTTTTTTAAGGAACCTCCATACTGTTCTCCATAGTGGCTGCATCAATTTACATTCCCACCAACAGTGCAAGAGGGTTCCTTTTTCTCCACACCCTCTCCAGCATTTGCTGTTTGTAGATTTTCTGATGATGCCCATTCTAACTGGTGTGAGGTGATAACTCATCATAGTTTTGATTGGCATTTCTCTAATAATTAGCTGTTCATGTGCTTCCTGGCCATCTGTATGTCTTCTGTGGAGAAATGTCTATTTAGGTCTTTCTGCCCATTTTTGGATTGGGTTGTTTGTTTTTTTAATATTGAACTGCATGAACTGTTTATATACTTTGGAGATTAATCCTTTGTCCGTTCATTCGTTTGCAAATATTTTCTCCCATTCTGAGGGTTGTCTTTTCGTCTTTTTTGTAGTTTCCTTTGCTTTGTAAAAGCTTTTAAGTTTCATTAGGTCCCATCTGCTTATTTTTGTTTTCACTTCCATTACTCTAGGAGCTGGGTCCAAAAAGATCTTGCTGTGATTTATGTCAAAGAGTGTCCTTCCTATGTTTTCCTCTAAGAGTTTTATAGTGTCTGGTCTTACATTTAGGTCTCTAATCTATTTTGAGTTTATTTTTGTGTATGGTATTAGGAATTGTTCTAATTTCATTCTTTTACATGTAGCTGTCCAGTCTTCCCAGCACCATTAATTGAAGAGACTGTCTTTTCTCCATTGTATATCCTTGCCTCCTTTGTCATAGATTAGTTGACCATAGGTGCATGGGTTTATCTCTGGGCTTTCTATCCTGTTCCATTGATCTATATTTCTGTTTTTGTGCCAGTACCATAGTGTCTTGATTACTGTAGCTTTGTAGTATAGTCTGAAGTCAGGAAGTCTGATTCCTCCAGCTCTGTTTTTTCCCCTCAAGACAGCTTTGGCTATTCGTGGTCTTTTGTTCCTCCATACAAATTTTAAGATTTTTTGTTCTAGTTCTGTAAAAAATGCCATTGGTAATTTGATAGGGATTGCATTGAATCTGTAGATTGCTTTGGGTAGTATAGTCATTTTCACAATGTTGATTCTTCCAATCCAAGAACATGGTATATCTCTCCATCGTTGGCATCATCTTTAATTTCTTTCATCAGTGTCTTATAGTTTTCTGCATACAGGTCTTTTGTCTCCCTAGGTAGGTTTATTCCTAGGTATTTTATTCTTTTCGTTGCAGTGGTAAATGGGCGTGTTCCCTTAATTTCTCTTTCAGATTTTTTATCATTAGTGTATAGGAATGCAAGAGATTTCTGTGCATTAAGTTCGTATCCTGCAACTTTACCACATTCATTGATTAGCTCTAGTAGTTTTCTGATGGCATCTTTAGGATTCTCTAGGTATAGTATCATGTCATCTGCAAACAGTAACAGTTTTACATCTTCTTTTCCAATTTGTATTCCTATTATTTCTTTTTCTTCTCTGATTGCTGTGGCTAGGACTTCCAAAACTATGTTAAATAATAGTGGCGAGAGTGGACATCCTTGTTTTATTCCTGATCTTAGAGGAAATGCTTTCAGTTTTTCACCATTGAGAATGATGTTTGCTGTGTGTTTGTCGTATATGGCCTTTATTATGTTGAGGTAGGTTCCCTCTATGCCCACTTTCTGGAGACTTTTTTATCATAAGTGGGTGTGGAATTTTGCCAAAAGCTTTTTCTGCATCTATTGAGATGATCATATGGTTTTTATTCTTCACTTTGTTAATATGGTGTATCACATTGATTCATTTGGATTTATTGAAGAATCCTTGCATCCCTGGGATAAATCTCACTTGATCAGGGTGTATGATCCTTTTAATGTGTTGTTGATTCTGTTTGCTAGTATTTTGTTGAGGATTTTTACATCTATATTTATCAGTGATTTTGGTCTGTAATTTTCTTTTTTTTGTGGTATCTTTGTTTGGTTGTTGGTATCAGGGTGATGGTGGCCTCATAGAATGAGTTTGGGCACCCTTCCTTCCTCTGCAATTTTTTGGAAGAGTTTGAGAAAGATAGGTGATCTCTTTTCTAAATATTTGAGAGAATTCACCTGTGAAGCCAACTGGTCCTGGACGTTTGTTTGTTGGAAGATTTTAAATCACAGTTTCAATTCCATTACTTGTGATTGGTCTGTTCATATTTTCTATTTCTTCCTGATTCAGTCTTGGAAGGTTATACTTTTCTAAGAGTTTCTCCATTTCTTCCACATTGTCCATTTTATTGGCATAGAGTTGCTTGTAGTAGTCTTTTAGGATGCTTTGTATTTCTGTGGTGTCTGTTGTAACTTCTCCTTTTTCATTTCTAATTTTATCGATTTGAGTCCTCTCCCTCTTTTTCTTGATGAGTCTGGCTAATGGTTTATCAATTTTGTTTATCTTCTCAAAGAACCAGCTTCTGGTTTTATTGCTCTTTGTTATTGTTTTCCTTGTTTCTATTTCATTTATTTCTTCTCTGGTCTTTATGATTTCTTTTCTTCTGCTAACTTTGGGTTCTGTTTGTTCTCCTTTCTCTAGTTCCTTTAGGTGTAAGGTTAGATTGTTTATTTGAGATTTTCCTTGTTTCCTGAGGGAGGATTGTATTGTTATTAACATCCCTCTTAGAATTGCTTTTGCTGCATCCCATAGGTTTTGGATCATTGTGTTTTCATTGTCTTTTGTCTCTAGGTATTTTTTTATTTCCTCTTAGACTTTTTCAGTGATCTCTTGGTTATTTAGGAACGTATTGTTTAGCCTCCATGTGTCTGTGTTTTTTACATTTTTTCCCTGTAATTGATTTCTAATCTCATAGCATTGTGGTCGGAAAAGATGCTTGATATGATTTCAATTTTCTTAAATTTACCGAGGCTTGATTTGTGACCCAAGATGTGATCTATCTTGGAGAATGTTCTGTGCACACTTGAGAAGAAAGTGTAATCTGCTGCTTTTGTATGGAATGTCCTATAAATATCAATGAAATCTACCTGGTCTATTGTGTCATTTAAAGCTTGTGTTTCCTTATTAATTTTCTGTTTGGATGATATGTCCATTGGTGTAAGTGGGGTGTTAAAATCCCACACTATTATTGTGTTACTCTCGATTTCCTCTTTTATAGCTGTTAGCATTTGCCTTATGTATTGAGGTGCTCCTATGTTGGGTGCATATATATTTATAATTGTTATATCTTCTTCTTGGATTGATCCCTGGATCATTATGTAATGTCCTTCCTTGCCTCTTGTAATATTCTTTATTTTAAAGTCTATTTTATCAGATATGAATATTTCTACTCCAGCTTTCTTTTGATTTCCATTTGCATGGAATATCTTTTTCCATCCCCTCACTTTCAGTCTGTATGTGTCCCTAGGTCTGAAGTGGGTCTCTTGTAGACAGCATATATATGGGTCTTGTTTTTGTATCCATTCAGCGAGCCTGTGTCTTTTGGTTGGAGCATTTAATCCATTCATGTTTAAGGTAATGATCAATATGTATGCTCCTATTACCCTTTTCTTAATTGTTTGGGGTTTGTTTTTGTAGGTCCTTTTCTTCTCTTGTGTTTTCCACTTAGAGAAGTTCCTTTAGCATTTGTTGTAGAGCTGGTTTGGTGGTGCCGATTTCTCTTGGCTGTTGCTTGTCTGTAAAGCTTTTGATTTTTCTGTCAAATCTGATTGAGATCCTTGCCAGGTATAGTAATCTTGGTTGTAGGTTCTTCCCTTTCATCACTTTAAATATGTCATGCCACTCCCTTCTGGCTTGTAGAGTTTCTGCTGAGAAATCAACTGTTAACCCTATGGGAGTTCCCTTGTATGTTATTTGGCATTTTTCCCTTGCTGCTTTCAATAATTTTTCTTTGTCTTTAATTTTTGCCAATTTGATTACTATGTGTCTTGGCATGTTTATCATTGGGTTTATCCTGTATGGGACTCTCCAAGCTTCCTGGAGTTGAGTGGCTATTTCCTTTCCCATGTTAAGGAAGTTTTCAACTATAATCTCTTCAAATACTTTCTTGGGTCCTTTCCCTCTCTCTCCTCCTTCTGGAACCCCTATGATGTGAATGTTGTTGCACTTAATGTTGTCTCAGAGGTCTCTTAGACTGTCTTCATATCTTTTCATTCTTTTTTCTTTATTCTGTTCCGCAGCAGTGAATTCCACCATTCTGTCTTCCAGGTCACTTATCCATTCTTCTGCTTCAGTTATTCTGCTATTGATTCTTTCTAGTGTATCTTTCCTTTCAGTTATTGTATTGTTCATCTCTGTTTGTTTGTTCTTTAATTCTCTTAGGTCTTTGTTAAGCATTTCTTGCATCTTCTCGATTGTTGCTTCCATTCTTTTTTCAGGTTCTGGATCATCTTCACTATCATTATTCTGAATTCTTTTTCTGTAAGGTTGCCTATCTCCACTTCATTTACTTGTTTTTCTGGGGTTTTATCTTGTTCCTTCATCTGTTACATAGCCCTCTGTCTTTTCTCTTGTCTATCTTTCTGTGAATGTGGTTTTTGTTCCACAGGCTGCAGGATTCTGTTTTTATTTTTAAATTATTTTTTCTTTCAAGAAATGATGATGGAATAGGCTTTTAAAAAAATAAAGAACTTGTTCATTTAGCAAAACAAAAACTTGACACCCCTTTGTCTGACTCCCAAATATTTTTAGGATTTTACTCATCTGCAAAATCTAGCAATGTTGGCCTCAGTGTCTTTAGAGACCTATCTTTCTTTTTTTTTTTTTTTTTGTGGTACACGGGCCTCTCACTGTTGTGGCCTCTCCCTTGGCGGAACACAGGCTCCAGACGCGCAGGCTCAGCGGCCATGGCTCACGGGCCCAGCTGCTCCGTGGCATGTGGGATCTTCCCAGACCGGGGCACGAACCCGTGTCCCCTGCATCGGCAGGCAGACTCTCAACCACTGCACCATCAGGGAAGCCCAAGACCTATCTTTCTTAATGAACAAGTAACAGGTTGGTAAATATCTGGATATCAATCATCTCTTTTGCCACAGAGTCAGTAGAGCACAGTGTTTGAGAGCCTGGACTTCACAATCCGTCAGACTTCAATTTCAACCTTGGTTGTACCTCTAACAGCAGTAAGATCTTGGGCAAGTCACATGACATCTCTAGACCTCTGTGTCCTCAGTTGTAAAATGGGGATAATAACAGCACAGTATCTATTTCTTATAGTTAATGTGAGAAAGAAATGAGAAAGTGAATGTGAAGGAATTAGCACATAGTAAACAATCAATGAACATTATTATTAACATTATTAATAAATAAATGAGTGCTTGAAACATGGACTCTTAGCAAGAGTTTGGATTGCACTCTTCCATATATTATGAATTTGCCACACATACCGTGTCTTCTGGGATGTTTCCAAAATGAATTGGTTTGGCCCCTGTTAAATGAGCCCAGCTTTCAGATTATAGCGTATTAAGTGTTGAGAATTTTTTACCTGATTCTCCCCCCTCCAAGAACAAAGGGAAGAAAGTCATCTCTGCTCTCTCCCCACTCCCCATCTTGGACTCCCTGGCACCAAATGCCTTGGCCGCCATGCTGCCTTGCACGCCCCTCATGTCTTTTAGTTTCCACAGAGACACTAGGACAACCAAAGACAGACAGTGGTGGCTGCCCTCTGGGCTCCTATCACAGCCACACGCAGATTCTCGAGGGAGCTTAAAGACAACGTCTCTCTGACCTTTTCATTTTATCCACGAGGTAACTACAGTGGAGGATGTCAAAGTGACATAGCTGTAAAGTTAGGGAGGAAAAGAGTCAAGGCTGAGTGCATGTCCAAAGTCATTAATTCTTCCTCTCTAAATAGCACACTGTATGACCATAATAACTTCCTTCATGGGACTAAGGAATTTTGCACATATATGTACCTGCCCATCACCAAACATTGAAGCAGAGTTAACTTGGGGATCTAGCTGAATTGTGTCAAGCATTCATCACCACCTACCATGCTGACCCCCTCCCTGCCTCTCATCTGGCATCTCTTTCTGTCTCCTCCCAAACACCCAGTGCCCTCAGATCATGCTATTCCAGCCCCCTGTTATCTGTTCTCATAGCACCTTGTATTTCTCTTTCCCAGATGCTATCATAATTCAAATTTTACTTCTCCCCTTCCAGACTCTAAACTCTCAGAGTGACTCAGTCTGTTTTTGCTCAACATTGTATCCCAGATTTTGGCAGGATTCCTAGAACATCACAGGCCTTCAATAAATATCTGTTAAATGAATGGATGGAGGGAGGGAGGGATGAAGAGATGGATATATCGATGGATGGATGGATGGATGGATGGGGTACCCAGACTACTATCATCCCCTGGAACTCTAAGATTAGGATCTCTCACTACTTCCTGTCCCATCAAAATGCATTGCCTTGTTTTCCATGTTTATATCTCCTTGCTCTCTGAGTCTTTTTAATTTTTTAGACACATCTGAATAAACGCTCTCCAGAGCAAAGCACATGCATTTTAACAGGAGCCCTGGTCAAAACAAAATGCCTGAGGAGTAACTCTAATGGAGAGACTCCAGGCCTTGTGGACATGGGGACGAGTAAGAGATTGAGTCACAAGTCTCTTTGGTAACCTCTAATTCAGCAATTCTCATAAAGAAGTGACTCAAGTAAATCATGGAGTTGGCATAGTGAATGTTAAGAGCCTGGACCTGGACTCTGACTCTACCACTCGGTGGCTGCGTAACCTCTGGCACATTACTTAACTTTTCTGTATCTCAGCTTCCTGCTCTGTAAAATTGAGATGATACTATTCAGCCCATGGTGTTATGGTGAGAATTAAATAGGACATTCTATCCAGAACACTTAGACTAGTACCTGGCCTGCCTCAATAAACATTAGCTATTGTTTTATATGAACTCATGCCTTGTTTTTCCCTTTTTTTTTCCACAAAGAAACCATAAGCTCTTTTTTAAAAAAAATTATTTATTTTATTTATTTATTTTTGGCTGCATTGGGTCTTTGTTGCTGCACGCAGGCCTTCTCTAGCTGCGGTGAGAGGGGGCGACTCTTCATTGCGGTGTGCGGGCTTCTCACTGTGGTGGCCTCTCTCGTTTCAGAGCACGGGCTCTAGGTGCGCGGGCTTCAGTAGTTGTGGCGCACGGGCCCAGTTGCCCCATGGCACGTGGGATCTTCCCGGACCAGGGTTCGAACCCGTGTCTCTTGCATTAGCAGGTGGATTCCCAGCCACTGTGCCACCAGGGAAGCCCTCGTGCCTTGTTTTCCGCCCCAGATAAAATGACTGTGTTGATCACACGCTTCCTCTATCAGATTTCACCATCTGTCTCAAAATCCAAGCCAAAGTTTGACTTGCCATCACTGAGAAAGCTCACAGGACTTTGTCTTTGCTTGCAGGCCTGTGCAGAACAGCATTCCAGGTGGCCCTGGTGGACAATATGTTGTCCCCATGGCGTGGTGATTTTAGAGGGCAATCTCCACGAGGAAGCATAAATTCTGGAATGCATGCTTTTTTAAAAAGTCAGCTGTACAAAGGAGGTGGGCTCTGCTTAGCTGAGATCATGTCTCGGGAGCCCAGATGTAGCAGATGAGGACACACAGACCCCGTGTTCTTTCCAGGTTTCGGGTGCGGAGCCCTGTTCCCAAGGCAACAGTGGCATCAGACCTCTGTCTAATGGCCCTGGATCCCTGGTGACCTTTACCTTTGGCCTCTCCCCCTGCTGATAAGCCTCTCGCAGGGCCTCTTGGTAACGTTCCCGTTTCAGGGTGTTTACATTTATGACAAAGGCACATCTCATTATTAATGGAGGCTCGGGGCGAACGAGCAGCTGCTGTTTCTCACTGTGCTTTACAGACTTCAGAAGCCTCCATTAAACGCCTTGGACAAAAGTGTCTGAGGGGCCTCGGCTCACACACCACTCACCCCATCCCCCAAGTCCTTGTTTACATGGAAAGTGAAGGAAAACGGAGAGCAGCCAAAAAAGGTGAAATTCAAGGAACCAGACGCTGCCGCTTGGATTAAAAGCCATACATCCCCTTTCCCGCTTTTACTGAAGCCTGGCTGCCCTTGAAACCTAGAGAGAGAATTTCTCATAAACTGGTGGGCCCGCAAATAAAGGAAAGGAATGTGGCCACATCCCAAATTTCCAGGGACAATGATCTCAGACCTTCTCCAAAAAAGCTGTGTGAAGGAAGCCAATCACAGAAAGACAAATACTGCATGACTCTACTTACATAAGGTACAGAGAACAGTCAAAATCATAGACACAGAAAGTTGAATGGGGCTTGCCAGGGGCTGGGAGTATAGAGGAGATGGGGAATGGTGTGTAATGGGTAGAGTTGTTAAACATTTTTTTTTTTTTTAAAGCGTTGGCCGCACCATGTGGCTTGCGGGATCCTAGTTCCCCAGCCAGAGATGGAACCTGCGCCCTCAGCAGTGAAAGCGCCGAGTCCTAACCATTGGACCGCCAGGGAATTTCCAGAGTTTCAGTTTTACAAAATAAAAAGAATTCTGGAAATGGAGGGTGGTGCTGGCTGGACAACATTATGAAAGTATTTAAGACCGCTGAACTGTACACTAAAAATGGTTAAGATGGTAAATTTTATGTGCATTTTACTACAATTAAATATATCTATATACATATACATTTATATATAATTATATAAGTTATAAATATATACTTATATACATTTATATATAGTATAAGGTGTGTGTGTATGCGTGTGTGTGTGTGTGTGTGTGTGTATATATATATATATATATATATTCTGCTCCTTGGAGAGCAACTTGCATTAATTCAGAGCCAAGGACATGACGTGTGGAAGTAGCTTCCCTTGCAAGCCGTTTAGAAATACGTGTCCAACCTTAACTTTGCCTGGGACTGGCTTGAAGAACAGATGACATTAAAGTGGCTCTGGGCTGGCCACACTGAGTAAGGTTCAGGAAAACCTTGTGGAGTTAGCCTGTTGCAAAAGTGTGGAGAAGGTGAGATTGGTCTTTCCCTCATCTCCCACTTCTTATATTTTCCCTAATTTTATCTGGCTTTTAGTCTCTTGTCTGACTTTCTTTCATCCTAGAGCAAGATTTGCCACCTCCTTGAAAATAAAACTGTTTTTGGTCCTTGCACCTGGTAGACACTTGTTAAATATTAGTTGAATGAATAAAGTATTTCCCCCTGATAGTACTGATTATTTGTAAAATCCATTTACTCTTTCCAAACCTCTTTCATTTCTGTTACTTCACTGTGTCTTCCAAACACCGGTCTCGCGTTTGCCACCCCTGGGAACTTGGCATGAGGGCCATTAGCATTGCCTTTTATCAGGTGAGAAAAACCAAGGTGCGCTTGGTCAAGGTCACGTGGACAGTACTTGGAGATGCAGGCTTAGCATCAGTGCTCCCGGCTGGTTTCTCAGTGTCCTTTGCACACAGCCAGGATGTTTCACTCTCGGGAGAATAGCTGACATTTATCAAGCAGGTATTATGGGGTCTTCCCTGGTGGCGCAGTGGTTGAGAGTCCGCCTGCCGATGCAGGGGACACGGGTTCGTGCCCCGGTCCGGGAAGATCCCACATGCCGCGGAGCGCCTGGGCCCGTGAGCCATGGCCGCTGAGCCTGCGCGTCCGGAGCCTGTGCTCCGCAGTGGGAGAGGCCACAACAGTGAGAGGCCCGCGTACCGCAAAAAAACAAAAAAAAAAAACAAAAAAAACCAGATATTATGTGCCAGGCACCATGCTGAGAGCCTTATGTGTGTTATCTTCTCTAATCCCACCGTAACCCTCCGGGTAGCTATTATTATTATTATCCCCATTTTACAGAGGTGTAAAATAAGGTATGGTGTGGAGTGGTAAAGGGAAAGTCACAAAGTTAGTAAATGGTGCAGCTAGGATGGGACTCCAAGATGTCTGGCTTAAATCCATGCACTTAAATACCATAAAGTTACTGTCGTAAGACGAAAGTGATGTAATATTGCCCTGCAAGGAAATTTTCTCAAGGAAAACTAGAGAAAGAGGGAATGGTAATCAAAAGGATGACTTCCTAAAGGAGGTCCCTCAGGGAGCTGGGGACCAAAGGAAGCATATGGGGCTGAAAGGGACTCTATCTCTAGGTAGTCCCTAGGTCTTTGAAATCTATTCAAGTGGAATAGATTTTGTAGGAAAACTCCCACATACATTCTGGTTTAAAGGGAAATTCTAGATTGTTGCCCCAATTTCTACCGATCCCGGTTAATCTTTCATGTTGCCCAAGGGAATCATTTTCAACACAGAGTCTCTTTTTATTCTCAGGCCCAGAGGATTTCACTACTTGTATCCAAATCATGTCTCCACTCTTTTGATTCTGTTCTAATTATGAAAGAGAGGATGATATTGATCTTTTGATCCTATCTTCCAGCCTAAAGATACTACAGTTCATAGAAGGACTTAGCTAAAAATAAATAGAATAATATTCTCACAGTGAGTATTTAAAGAATTGCAATTACTTTCCCTCATAATATGGTAGGTATAATGCTTCTTATTATCAAAAGTAACTTTGGAGTGGATATAATTTTAATATTTAAGAAAAAGGAAAAAGAATATCTCCTCTATTTGTCAGTACTTTTAAGGTAACAAATGAAAGAAACTCAAATAAAACCACCTTAAATAATGAAGTAAATGGGTGCATATAACTAGGAAATTTAGAAATCAAGAGGGCCTGAGGATCCTTTGAGACTCAAATGATGTCATTTGCTCTCTCTCCCTCTCTGTCCCCACTGCCAGTCTTTGCTTTTCTTGGTATTTGGGCCTCAGTTCCTCCCATGATGATTGAACCTCTGCCATGAAGAGGAACACGGCCTCTTACAGCTTCGAGCATAATCTCTCCTAATGAAAATTTCCAGAGGAAACAGAGAGGTTTTCTCTCTGAGCATTAAAATATGCAATCCAAGAAAGGACCCTAAATGGCTCTTGTTTGGTCAAATGCTTAATGCTGGGCCAGTTCCTGTGGCCATGGGGAGGTTTGAGATTGGCCAGGTTATCGAACACATGCTCACTTCCGTGGTCAAGATGTGAGTGCTGTGATTAACTGCCTTTCTAGATCCTCTGGGAGAGCGAGTGGGTGCGGTGCCCCAGGGGGTGTTAGAAGATGTAAACAGAAATTGGTCAGTGTCATATGGGCCATTCTGTGACCCTGGCAGAGCATAAACTGCAGTGAAGGTCAACGCCAATCTAGTCTTAATCGTTTGAGCTAAATAGGGGATTTGGGCTAGAAATAGGAAAATTACATTATGATCCAGAACCTACTCTCCCAATGATACACACAAAAAAGTCACATACACAAACACCTACTGACTGAGTGCCTACAATATACTAGAAAGACACACAACGTTGTGTTTAGTGAAGAAAAGACTCTATCGATGATCAGATGTGTGACTGGATGAGCTACTGCCCCCTTCTTATGTCCTAGTCTTTAGTGGGAATAAGGGTATCAGGAACATACCTCACAGGAACATGAATGTGTTCATATATGTAAAGCAATTGGTGTACTCCCTGCCTGGCTCACAGTAAATCCTATCTAGTTGTTTGGTTTTCTTAGTGCTACTATTAATATTAGTATTAGTATTATGTGACTTTCGGCAAGTTGCCTCACATCTCTGTGCTTCAGACTGCCTCTCCATAAAATGGGAGCGCTACACCTATTTTAAAGTGTGAGGTATAGGTAAAAACAACACATACAGAGCACAGGATATTGCAAACAAGCAAGGATGGCCATCATCAGGTGGGAAATGTCCTTGCTTCACAACTCCTGGTCCCGTTCCTGCGCCCTGACCATGGAGAGAGAACCAGGACCCAATGGGAGACAGAGCCCTGCTGTTTACACCTTTCCAGTGAGTGTAATCCCGTGTTACTTTTTTTTTTTTTTTAACATCTTTAGTGGAGTATAATTGCTTTACAGTGTTGTGTTAGTTTCTGCTTTATAACAAAGTGAATCAGTTATACATATACACATGTTCCCACATCTCCTCCCTCTTGCATCTCCCTCCCTCCCACCCTCCCTATCCCACCCCTCTAGGTGGTCACAAACCACCTAGCTGATCTCTCTGTGCTATGCGGCTACTTCCCACTAGCTATGTATTTTACGTTTGGTAGTGTATATATGTCCATGCCACTCTCTCACTTTGTCACAGCTTACCCTTCCCCCTCCCCATATCCTCAAGTCCATTCTCTAGTACTGTATCTTTATTCCCGTCTTACCCCTAGGTTCCTCATGACATTTTTTTTTCTTGGATTCCATATATATGTGTTAGCATACAGTATTTGTCTTTCTCTTTCTGACTTACTTCACTCTGTATGACACAGAGTGAAGACACAGATGGTGACTCTAGGCCACCATCACCCTGATACCAAAACCAGACAAAGACGTCACAAAGAAAGAAAACTACAAGCCAATATCACTGATGAACATAGATGCAAAAATCCTCAACAAAATACTAGCAAACAGAATCCAACAGCACATTAAAAGGATCATACACCATGATCAAGTGGGGTTTATTCAAGGAATGCAAGGAATCTTCAATATATGCAAATCAATCAACGTGACACACCACATTAACAAATTGAAGGAGAAAAACCATATGATCATCTCAATAGATGCAGAGAAAGCTTTCGATAAAATTCAACACCCATTTATGATAAAAACCCTGCAGAAAGTAGGCATAGAGGGAACTTTCCTCAACATAATAAAGGCCATATATGACAAACCCACAGCCAACATCGTCCTCAATGAAACCATGTTACTTTTGAATATTCAGTCACTAGAAGAACCCCTTTGGTCGTTCCCCGACTACAAACAGTTTTAACATTTGATCTAAGTAAATTAGCAACACTAGTATACATTTGATAGTGAAAGAGAAAAGACAATTTCTCACCATTTAAATGATCGTTGACTCTTCTCTTTTCGTGCTTCATGGTTCCTGTTCCGATCCATAGAGGCTTGTTGGAAATTTTAGCCTTAAAAATGACCAATAAATACTGACTAAATCATAGGCCACGAGAACTGGGGAGATGTTAACACTATGATAACAATTAAGGTGGTCCCTGAGCAAAGGCTGAAAATGTTACAAGTTGTTTGAGAGTGGATTCCCAGTTGTGTCCTATGTATACCAGGAGCTGGTCCTATGCCAGCTGGGTCTTCTATAATTTCTGGTGGAACTTTATCACTTTGCTTTCTTTCTGATGGCAAGTTACTCTTAAATCTCTTTTCCTGGAAGCAGAATCTTGTTTTAAGTTCTCTTAGAATCTGAAACTAGGCAAAATAATACTTGGATAAAATGTAAGACTTTAGAAAGCTTTGCCTGGGCCAACATTATTTCCTTGTGGAGTTTTTCGGTTTTCTAACTTAAACACCTATTTATTAGTAACAATGCAGGGCAGTACAGCTTACTCTTGGCATTGGAAATGGGGAATGTTGGATTTAGGGTTTTGTTTTTTCTTGTTTCAACAGCTTTATTGAGGTATAATTGACATATAATAAACTGTACGCATTTAAAGTGTCAACTTGGATAAGACTTGACATATGTATACACCTGTGAAACCGTCACCACAGTCAAGAAAAAGAAGATATAAGTCACCCCCAGAAATTCCTGGAGTTTGTATGTCTCTTTCCCCTTCCTCTAGAATATGTGCAATTTTTCTAGGGTAAAGAAAAGCACGATTTATTTATCATTAGAAGCAAATATTTTTAATACATATGGGGAACCTGGGCTGGGGAGCTGGGAATGGGATGACAGCTCCATTACAAAGCTGACTTTTAGAATTGTAAGAGGAACTAATTACCCCATTACGGAGACTCTCTGCTTTCCTAGCTGCAGGTCTGCTAACTATGAAAAAGGCTTTGGGGGCACGAGTGTCCTTCAGGGATTTCTAAACACTCCATAAACTAGGCTCATCCAAACCGATGGGGCTGTCTGAGGCCTTATTATAAACAGATGGGAAAGAAAGTATATCAACTGTCTGTGATCTTTTTGGAGTCACTTAGAAAGACACCAGTGAAGGGGATGGTCATGGAGATGAAGTCCCTTGATTTCTGACGCTGAATTCAACCCACAGGATCCAACAGGCCCAGATAAAGCTCAAGACATACACTTAGAAACTAACCTAAAAGAAAAAAAAAAAAAAGATAAGACCAAAGGAAACATTCATCCTCTTCTGACTCACTGCAGCTTCTGAGCTGGATGCCCTAGTGAAGGGTTGAAGAATTATGAAACGGTTTGGCTGGGTGGGAAGGAGTGTTCACCAGATTGTCTTGCAACGTTCAGTGCAGGAAATTATCCATCAGGTGGGAGAGGATAACCCTGCAATTCCATCCAGATGAGGCATGATCAGAGCCATGAAGGGTCTACGTTGAAAAGTGAAACAAAACCAAAGGAAATCAAAGGAGATGAGTTGAGGTTAGGGTGAGGGATGGGGAAGGATAGACGCCTTGGAAAGCATGTCAGTTCTGAATACTCCTGGACCTCAGAAATATTTGTATTATTCCCTCTCAGAGCTCTGATTCACATCTCTCCAATTCCGTGGAAGTCCAGGCCTAAGGGGAGGGGCAAAGGGAACATCTATTGTTCAGGGGATGGGGGGTGTAATGTGTAATTGTTCAGATTCATTCAATAGGACTGAATCTAAATAAACACACAGCTTTATCAGTTAGAGATGAAAGGGTCTGACCAGCTCTGAGCCTCTTTCCCTGACAAGCATAGAGATACGAAAAGGGAATCTTATCAAGGGGTTTTAGAATCCAGAAGGAGACACGAACAAGCAGACTTAAAACATACACAAGGTAGGATCTGGGGACAAATTGAGCTGACTTGAATTCCCTTTGTCTCTCCTTCCATTTTTCTTTTTCTCTTGTAAAAGCTGATAAACGTCTGCATGCAATGACAGTACAGAATTCAAGAAACATATTTCTAAAGTAAGAGGAAAACCGGCCCTGGCGTATGTGAAAAGCCCCTTCTCCTTCACGTTGGCATAGTGAGCAAGGCTTCATTAAGCCTTGGACTCGCTTGTCAAGGCATAAAGATCAAAATCCCCTGGTGTTGGCCAGGCTCACTTATTCCTGCTTCGGGGGCTCCCCCAGTGCAGCGGAGCTGGGCACAGACACCCGCCATGAAATCAGAAGCTGCCCTGAGCAGGACAGATGGGTGTTTCAGTTCTGTCTTCCCAACAGATTTGTAGGGACACCCCAGAAAGGAGGCAGAAGTATCCGTCTCTCTCCCAGCGGGGAGGGGATGCCTAAGGTCCCTGAAAGGTCCCTGTTCAACTAGGCAGTTTACCATTCCTCAGTCTCTTCTTTCTTTTTTAACGTTACAAGCTTCATTTGTGTTCATTTAAGATAAATGAGAAAGTACAAATGGGCCAAAAAGAAGAAAACCACTGTCAACACTTTCTTAAATATTCTTCCAAAGCTTTCCACAGAAAACCAAATAACAGATGACACTAAACTTCTTTTTTTTATAATTTACTTGTTTCTCCCACTATAATGAACATGTCATAGTATGTTTAATTAATTCCCCTGTATTAGACAGTCTGGTTGTTTCCAGGATTTTATTCTTATAAACAACCCGTAGCCTTAAATCTTTGTGCAAATTCCTTATTTCCTTAGGATAAATTCCTAGGTGTCGGGTCAAAACTGTGCATGTCGTGAGGCTTCTTAGAATGGTTGTTTCCAAATTGCAACCTCCCACTCACCCACCTTCCACGCCAAATTTTATCAATCCTCACTCCCATCTATTCTACCCCTGGCTAACTCTGGGTAGCGTCACTTTTCTCTTCTGCTAATCTGATTGTGTAAAAGTGGTGCCTCTTTGTTTCAATTTGCATTTCTTTAATTACTAGTAAAATGAATTTTTTTCATATGTGTATTATCTATTTGTTTTTCTTTCATTAACTTGCTATTCATGCCCTTAGTGCATTTTTCTATTGTGGTACAGTATTCCTCTTTTTCTTCATAAGAACCCTTTATATGTAAAAGGTATTCTTTATCAGCTTTTTTTTTTTTTTTTGCGATACGCGGGCCTCTCACTGCTGTGGCCTCTCCCGCTGCGGAGCACAGGCTCCGGACGCGCAGGCCCAGTGGCCACAGCTCACGGGCCCAGCCGCTCCGCGGCACGCGGGATCCTCCCGGACCGGGACACGTACCCATGTCCCCGACATCGGCAGGCAGACTCCCAAACACTGCGTCACCAGGGAAGCCCTCTTTATCAGCTTTTAATACAAGTTACATATTTCTTTAAAGTTTATCATTGGTCCTTTAGCTTTTTAATAGTGTTTTGCCATATACTTAAAATTTTTTTCAGATTTTAATACAAAGGTTTCTGCCTTGGAATCATGCTTTCAAAGTTCTCCATTTATCTCTGAGGGAAGATGGAGGCTTTTAGACAATGCTTCATCAAACCCCCATGGCTATCCTTTATGCATTTTTAAACAAAAAGAACAGAGGCAGTGAATAGATGCAGTGAGACTTAAATTACAGTGGAATAAAATTCCATATATTTTTGCTTACCAGAGTTGGCTTGCTTTTGCTAATTTATCACAGAGCATGAAAAGCCCAGCAGAGCCCCCAAAGAGAGAATAATGCCCAAAGGCAGGCTGCTTCTTCATTTGAATGCTCAGATTCATTTGGAACCCTGTTTCTTTTGGGGGTAGTTCTTAGCAGGCACACTCACCTTACCTCGAACTCCTTTCTCACCCCTGAGCACCTTATGTGCTCAATGCTCAGTTTGTTAAACTTTTTGGAGTTCTGCCTCTAAAGCAGGGCCAAGGCAAGAGCTCTTTGTTAAGGGAGTGTTTCCCAGAGACTTGCTTAGGACTCAAAAGCGATCAATCCATGGGGTTAGGAGAGGGGTAAGGGTGATGCTACTCAGCATCACCATCTTTCCAAAGCCTCAGAAACAATTGACTTCTCTGTATTCCCTGGGTGTACATGTGCTTTGCACATGAGAAATTCATTTTACCTAAAGGGGATTATTTCCTACAGCAGGGTAATAGCCAACAGGAAAACCTCACCAATATATTATCTAGAAATCCACTCTGTTATTTGACAGCAGTCTCAGCGTCTAGAGCACATCTCAGTTTTGTGCCTGCCCAGCACCTATTCTCTCTTCTTGGGTTGATGGAACTTTGATCTTCTTGGAAGAATCTTGCTGCCCTCATGCTCCAAATATGTAATTTGAGGATGGAGGTGCTGAGACCAGCCCCTGACACTATATAGACATACCAGTCAGACCTAGACAATCAGAGCATTTCACTCCCCTTGGCTACAGTGATTGGTTCAAGAATGGGCACACGACCCAAGCTAGCCCAATAAAATTCAACTCTTAGACTTTCATTGGTATTATTAGGAAAGAGACAAGTTCTTTTCACTAGGGATGCTGAGCAAATAGGTTGTGAGCCTGGACTTTGGTCTCCTCCTTGCCCAGTCATGGGAGGAGCCTGTCTAAATGAAACCTGCTCAGAGGAAAGCAGAAATAGAAAGTGGCTGAGTCCTGACTACTGCCGTAAGCCCCTAGACTGACCCGTGCCTAAAATTGGAATCCCCCTAAACTGTTTCCTGAGCCAGTAAGCCCTTTTTTTTGCTCAAGTCCATTGAGATGAGAGTTTCATCACCTGAGCGATATTTCTGAAAATAGCAACTTCGTATTAGCTCTAGACACCTTGGCAATAAAGGCAAGTTTAAAAGGAGTTGATCTGAGAGTCTAGATTGTAGCCCTACCACCACTAATTGCTTTCAAATCCTTGGGCTAGTGGCTTTATCTGCGTGGGCTCACTCTTCTCATCTAAAACTGGTTGTTGGAAGAAAGAAACTCTAAATATCTCTTCGAGGGCCATAAGTCTTGGCTCTGTGATAACATTGTGTCAACACTTCAAGTTAATCTGAGATTCTGTCCCCAACTGCCACCTCCATACCCAATGACAAATGACACTGATTTATTTTAAAAGTTGAAAACCAAATCATAAGGACTACATATGCTTTAAGGGACTAGCAGATAGAACAAGACTATCTCTAAAACATTACTAGGATGTAGATTTCTCCAGGACTATGTTAATGAAGTGAGTAATATACTAATACATTAACTATTGTAACTATTGTATAGATTGGTAATAAATATTTTGCTTTTAAAAGGTCTACTGCTCCAGTTTTGCTGAGCTAAAGTAAACAAAGATCCTAGTATGTCAACAGATGACACAAGTGTTCAGAAATGATGCTGTCTGCTCCAAGTAGATGAACAGAGAAAACAGGAAGAGAATCCAGCAAGGGACCATCACCTGTGCCATCCACGTCAGGCGTGAGTGAAACTGCAGCTCGCCCTCCGTCTCTTATTGCTGACGATCCTTCAGCTCTACCATCTCCCACCTCCTCTCCCTCCTCCAGTCAGTAACTCCTCTTGCCTCTTCACTCGATGCCAGTCCCTGTATGCCAACTGTTGTACTGCACTACTGTACTTTCCAAGGTACTGTACTGTAAGATTAAAAATGTTTTCTTTATTTTTTGTGTTTGTTTTTTATGTATTATTTGTGTGAAAAGTATTATAAACCTCTTACAGTACAGTACTGTATAGACGATTGTGTTAGTTGGGTACCTAAGCTAACTTTGTTGGACTTATGAACAAATTGGACTTACGAACGCGCTCTCAGAACGGAACTCGTTCATATGTAGGGGACTTACTGTAGCGGCTTCTTGCTGATGCCTTTTCCTGCATGGACTCATTATCCCATGTTTAACTCTCAGCATCCCTCTCTACCATACAGCCAATCCCCTGCTTTGAATTCCTTCTGTTGTAAATATTTGAGGAGGTGTCTGTTTTCCTGCAGAAACCTGACTGATTCACGTAGCGGGCCTTCCTACCACAGGGCCTTTGCTTATTCTCTACCTGTGCCTCCTCATCCCCAAGGTCTGCTCTTAGTCATCCTTTAAGACTTTGTTCTACCATCACTTCCTCTTTGAAACTGTCCCGGTTTTCCACCCACTCCTTCCTGAAGAATGAATTGTGTATCCCTCTTCTATCACATCTCTCTCATAATAAGTGGTTTATTCTTGGAAACCAGTATAGACTTAATTTTCTTAAGAGCAAGTACATTGTTGTATGAAATGTGGTATCACAGACCTATCACATAGAAGAAGTAAGTGTTTATTAAATGAATGACGGAATGCAGAACTAAAGAAACACTTTTCAAACCCAGATAAAAATAATTGTATACTGTCCTTGTGGCAGACACTATAAGTTACCCACTCAGTATCACATCTCCTTTTTTCTTGACAACAGAACCGTAGCTGTGTTTGGAGCAGCAATGTTTCCAGCCTCCCTTGCAGCTCAAGGTGGCCATGTGACGGGTCTATCCAGTGAAACAAGTGAAGGCTGCCAGGGAGGTTTTTGGAAAAGCTTTGCTCTCCTAAGAAAAGGGAAAAGTCATAGCTCATACTACTCTTTCTTCCCACCCTATTTTTTCTGTGCCTTGAATGTTGATGTGATATCTGGAGCTACTGCAGCTAACGTGAAACTATGAGTGTGAGGGAAGCAATAAGCATGAGGGGGGAAGAAAAACCCAACACATGTAAGATAGCAAAGCAAAGGATAGAAAGAATATGGGTCTCATGGCATCACTGGATTTCTTGATACAGGAGGAAAGTTAATTCTTCCTTTTAAGCTATTGTTCTTTCAATTTTATATCACTTGCAGTCAAATCCATTTCTAATGGATAGAATCTGCCATTCAGGAATAGTCTACTGTTGTTCCCTTTTATCATCCCAGATAAGGATGGCACAGTCACAATTAGATGATCCAATACCAGTGACTAATATGGAGAGTCCAAAGATAAAACAGTAGATTAATGGGTATGGTGGTTAACTTTTTGTGTTCAACTGGACTAGGCCATGGTATCCAGCTATTTGGTCAAACACCAATCTAGATGTTGCTGTGAATGTATTTTTTAGATGAAATTAACATTTAAACCAGTAGGCTTTGTGTAAAGCAGATTATCCTCCATAATGTGGATGGGTCTCATCCAATCAGTTGAAGACCTTAAGAGAGAAAGGCTGAAGTTCCCCAAGGAAGAGAGAATTCTGCCTGTAGACTGACTTTGGACTTGAGATGCAACATGAACTCTTCCCTGGGTTTCTAGCCTGTGGCCTGCCTTATAGATTTCAGACTTGCCAGCCCCCATAATTATAGGAGCTAATTCCTTAAAATCAATCAATTTCTCACATGTATATATGAAACAGAACCATGTATCCTATTGGTTCTGTTTGTCCAGAGAAAAATGACTAATATATTGTGTATATAGAAGCTCAGGGAAGGAATAAACTTTTAAAAACTATATTTATTTTTTGCATGCGTCAGGTCTTAGTTGCAGCATGCGGGAATCTTCATTGTGGTATGCGGGCTTCTCTCTAGTTGTGACACGTGGGCTCAGTAGTTGCAGCACATGGGCTTAGTTGCCCTGCAGCATGTGAAATCCTTTTTCCCTGACCAGTGATCAAACCGGCATCTCCTGCATTGCAAGACAGATTCTTAACCACTGGACCACGAGGGAAGTCCCAAGAATAAACTCTTAGTGGGAAACAAAGACCCTTGAGATATATACCTCAGTGGAAACCATCAAGAATTTTCATTCCAGATTTTGTTGAGCATGTTTATAATTTTTGTGTGTGTGTGATTTTTGGATAAAGAAAAACTTGATTTATCCCACTCTCTCTTTTGATCAGAGACTAGTCTACATTCCTTCCAGGATCAATTTAATTAATCTTCAGCCTTCTTCTTTTCCTCTCTGTGAAGTCGGATCTGTTAGAACCTGGCCCAGTGGCCAGTATCTTCACGAGCCAGTTTTCTACCAAGTGTAGATGGGAGTCTCCTGGCCCTGGGGATCGTATCTATGATCTCATTCTATCACCCATGGGGCTTCTTTGCTGTTGTCAGAGTTAAAACCGTAGCCCTGTCTTCTGCTGCTTGGAATGAAAGGTTATGGGATGAGGAGAACCTATCAACATGAGTGAATTATTTATGAAATCAGGTTTTGGCTTTTTCATTTCTGAGCATCTTGCTGGGCTGGATTGCTGGAAAATGACAGCACTTTTGAGTAGTGAGATGAGAGCCGTTTTGAAGCACAGATGCTAGTCTGGTTCTCACCTGTTCTTTACTAATGGCGGCAAACTCTGAGACAGGCTGGGTTCAGGCAGAATCAGGCAGTGCCAGGATCTGACTCCGTCTTCCAGGTCTACTTTACGTCCTGTAGCCAGTTAATCCCTTCAATGAGTCCTTTCCCTTGGGGACCACCATTGCCATCTCTTCCTCTCCTGATAGAGGGAGAGAAAACAGAAAACCCCTTTCTCTCTTAGATACCTCCCAGAGCCTCCTTTATGCAGATGGCTAATCTAATCAGAAAACTGTGAGTCTCTTTAAACTTTCCTCTAGCAGGAGTCGGCAAACCATGGCCCTTGGGCCAAATCCAGAGACTACAGGTAGCCTACAAAACCTAGCTTATTTCCTCTCTGGCCCTTAAAAGTTTGCTGACCCCTCTGGATTCCAGAGGAGTAAAGCCTTTAGCAATGGGCATTACAGGCATGAGTGAGGGGTGGAGGAATTTTGTGGTATGAGGCTTGGGCCAGCTTTGTTCAAAAACAAAAATAAAGATGCAAAGAGAAGTCCTTGAAAGATGGCGGTTGAGCAACTTGTCCACAGGAAACGGATGCACTGTTGATAGACTTCCGTGACTGGGAGAAGCCTAGCGTCTTGATTACCATGGATTCTATTGAAAAGGAAACACTAGGTGTTTCTGTTAATTATACATACTTATCAGGTAAGTGTGTGTACTTACCAGGTTACTGCCCAGAGCACTTTTCACACATTTATCCCACTTAATCTCCACAACAACTCCATGAGGAAGATGTAGTTACTAACCCCGGTTTGTGGATAAGTAAGACAAATCATACATATCGAATTGGCCCCGGATACACAGCAGGTGAGAGGAAGAACGCAGGCTCGGATTCATGACTGTCACCTTACATGCCACCACCCTATGTTGCTTTCCGGTTCTGACCAACATAGTGCGGCAGGTTTCCTCCCGCATTCCATTGGAAGGCTCTTGATTCTTGAACATGCTTGCCCATGCTGCTCTGCCCTTCTGTTTCCCATCCTCTGGCCCATCTTCTCCAGCCTACTTCCTCTCCTAAACTGGGTCCTGGCACGGGGGTGGAGAGAGGCGCAGGCAGGGCGGTCATGTAACTGTATTATGCAACCGTGTAATAGACCCCAGTCCTTCAGGAAGTTTGACAAACTAGAATATGTGTTTAGATTTCTAAACTCGGAGACATTTCAGAGCAAAGAGGATCAGGCTGTGTCCTCCAGATGGTTCCAAATGGTTTCACTCTTCTGTGTACGATAGGGATGCAGCTGCCCCTGGAACACAGCTGTTTACAGAGTCTGTGCAGGGGAGTATGCGGGGAATGTCAGAGCTGTGGGCTGGCTTCTTTATCCCTGAGGAAGGGAGAGCAGCCTGGCTTGCAAGTTTCTGATGTGAGAACATGCCCGTTTGTTTCAAGAAGAATTTATTGAAGAGTTGCAAAGGGTTCCAGGCTCCCGCCCTGCATGATGCAAGCTTGGGTACAGTGTGCCAGTGGGTATGTATGAGTTTCCCGTGGCTGCCGTAACAAATTACCATGAACTGGATGGGTTAAAACAACAGAAGTATATTCTCTTATGGTTCTGGAGAGAAACACAGAAACCCAAAATCAAGGTGTCAGCAGGGCCACATTCCTTCTGGAGGCTCTAGGGAACAGTCCGTTCTTTGCCTCTTCCAGCTTCTGTGGCTGATGGCTTTCCTGGATTCATGGCTGTGTCACTCCAATCTCTGACTCTATGGTCACAATCACTTCCTCTTCTGTCTTCTCTTCTGTGTGTCTCTTATGAGGACACTTGTCACTGGACTGAGGACCTGTACAGATAATCCAGGATGATCTCCTCATCTTAAGATCTCTAAATTAATTACATCTGCAAAGACCTCTTCTTCCAAAGAAGGTAACGTTCACAGGTTCTGGAGATTAGGACATGAACATAAGTTTTGTGGGTCCACAATTCATTCCACTGCAGGTGTGCACTAGCGTGAGAGAGAGGAAAAGAGAGAGGCGAGGGCATGGAAGAAACCAGTTGCCTATCCTAGGATCCCAACAACGATTCAGCCAGCTCCAGGCCTTAATCCCATTTTTCAGTCATGGGGAAATGTATCATTTCCAGTTTGCAATTAGCGGTGAGTATCATAGACACAGTACTCAAACAGTGTAGGTGTTTATGTTTATCATGTAATGAGAGTTAAGAGATCGACATCTTAAGACCATTATGCTGCTCTATCATCGTCTGGGACCCTTCTGCTCCTTGTCTCCCCATCCAGCCTTAGTGCAAGGCTTCCATACTTAGATGACCACATGGTTCAGCCAGGCTGCTGAAGCTTCAGCCGTCACATCTACCTTTTAGGCAGGAAGAAGGAGGAAGATTAGGAAGGGCAAAGTGGTATGTGCTTTGTGACTCGGCTCACTTAAAGAGCTTCACAGAGGATACACCTAGTGCTTACATCTCATTGGTCAGAACAGGATGGGCCATAGCTACGAAGGAAACAAGGGAAATGTGTGTGTGTATGTGTGTGTGTGTGTGTTTAATCTAGGCACACTGCTATGTTGAATAAAATGAAGGGTCAATTACTAAGGAAGAAGGAGAGACTGGCTATTGGGTAGGCAACCAGGGCTCCATACCATGGGGACCTTGTAAGCACACAAGTCTTAGCACTCATATGACAGAGGCAGAGACCCGAGAACAGAGGCAGAAGCAGAGAACACTGTCACCTCCTCTCACTTGTATTAATAATAAAAGTAGCTAACATTTGCTGAGGGGTCCCCAGCACTGGGCTTTTTTCCTCCCAAGTTCATTAAACTTTACAACAACCCTCTGAGATTGGTCCTATTGCACTGTTCCCATTTACAGATGAGAAAACTGAGCCCCAGTTAGAGCAAGTAATTTGCCAAGGATCACATGACTGGAAAGTGGCAGAGCCAGGATTGAACCAGATATGCCCGTCGCATGGCCCAGGTTCCACGATGGCTGCCCCACCTGGCTGGGCTGCTCTGAGACCTTGAGGAGGCTGGAGGGGAGGGCTTAGGTCACCCCTGTGGGATAGTAACTGAGGGAGCATGGCCGCAGAGCTGCCTCATCTTTCTTATTTATTTTCGGCTGCACTGTACAGCGTGTGGGATCTTAGTTCCCCCTACCAGGGATCAAACCCGCGCCCCTGCATTGGAAGCGTGGAGTCTTAACCACTGAACCACCAGGGAAGTCCCTTGCCTTTCTTTTTGCTACATTAACTAGGTGTGCAATACTGACTTGGCGACGATCGGTGTTATATGTTACTACTCCTTTAAAAATATTTTTCTTAATGGTACAGATGAACCTGTTTGCAAGGCACAGATGTAGAGAACAAACGTATGGACACCAAGGGGGGGAAGTGGGGGTGGGATGAACTGGGAGATTGGGATTGACCTATATACACTAATATGTATAAAATAGGTAACTAATGAGAACTTGCTGTAGAGCACAGGGAACTCCACTTCGCCGTACAGTAGAAACTAACACAACATTGTAAAACAACTATACCCCAATAAAAAAAAAATTCTTAATCTTCCCACTTTCTACTTACCCCATAGCCTCCTATATTCATATATAGGATTATATATGAATTATATTATATAGAGAGAGATGTACGTGTATATAAAATATTTGAGTTAACACTTTGCTGATTCCTGACTGATTGAACGCGTGGGGTGGCAGGGGGACTCTGCTCGACAGAGCTAACTCCCAGAGCACGAAGCCTCTGATCCTTCTCTGCCTGAACATTCTGTCCACTTTCCTACCTCCAGGACTTTGTACCTACCAGCTCCTTTTTTGTTTTTGTTTTTGTTTTTGCGGTACGCAGGCCTCTCACTGTTGTGGCCCCTCCCGTTGCGGAGCACAGGCTCCGGACGCGCAGGCTCAGCGGCCATGGCTCACGGGCCCAGCCGCTCCGCGGCATGTGGAATCTTCCCGGACCGGGGCACGATCCCGTGTCCCCTGCATCGGCAGGCAGACTCTCCACCACTGCGCCACCAGGGAAGCCCCCAGCTCCTTTTTTGGAATGCTCTCCTTTCTCTCTCTCTCTCTCATCGTAAATGTAAGCTGCTTCCTCTAAGACCCCCAGATCAAGTGTCCTTTTATCACGATGTCTTCCTTCTCCGACTGCCCTTGCTGACAGCTCTCTCCTCTCCTGTGCCCTCCCCTCCCCTGTCCCTTTCTCTCTCTCGACCCCTGTCCATCCTCAGCACCTCTTTTTGGTACCACTCGCTTGGCCTGGAGTTGTCTTTTGGGCCCACATGGGGTGGCACATGTTTTAAGCCGTATGTTTTCTGAAGGCTGGTGGTGCATCTCATGCTTTTCATGTCCCCTGAGTCCCCCACACCCCAGCCCTTCATGCCCACCTCTCTCCGAAGCCTGTGATGTGGTCACAATGCCTTAGAGCACTGGTTCAGCGAGTTACACGCTCACTGAAGAGCTCTTACGCGCTCTCACGTGTTGCATGCCCATGTTTGTGCGACAATCCTGTTTATGTAGCCAAGATACAGAGAGAAAGGGAAGGGAAGTGGTCACACAAGGCAGGAGCAGATGCAACGTGTTTCTTGATGGGCTTTTTCCCTTGCTCCTGGGTTCCCTTACAACCCCCAGCTGCCTGCAGCACTCTGCAGATGGGGCTGGGCCAGCGTTGAGAAAACAACCCAGGCTTGCTCGGCCACTGTGTTTTCAGCCCACCCTGGGGTGGTTCACCCCACCCCAGGAAGAACTTACACTAAAAACCCATGTACTTGCGTTGGTGGGACTGTTTATAAGCAGCAAACTCTCCTGGATCTGACCTGGACTCAGCACCAATGAGACCACATCCTCAGCTGGGAGGAGAAGGCAGGGTCAGTGCCCGGGAGACGCCAGCTGGACAACATCTCTGCCCCAGCTCTCAGCACCCCTGATGGCCCAGTTTCTTGACTTTCTGAGTCGCACTGTCACCTAGAATAACGACTCCATCCAAGTGGAACTCCAGGTGCCTTAGGAAGGACATGAGGCTGATGGTAGGGCAGGGCCAACCACACTGTACCTCCCTGGCTTTTCTGTTGATGCCCAGGGAGGTGAAGCTTTACGCCCACAGTGGGTTCACTGCCTCTCCTTACCTTTGCTTTCTGCCCAGGGCTTCTGAACTGGCTTCACCAATCGGTATCAAGAGGAGCAGGCTCTCTGTTGTGTGTCCATTGTGAACCCATACATAGGCCCCCTTAATTCACAGTGACATCAGCTCCATTGAGAGTGACTGCATTTAACAGATTATGGGGAAAACTCCAAATTCCACCCCATTCAGTCTTATCAAGGATAAGACAGAGAGCTGATGTTATACTGAAGTATTCCCTGAGATATTTCTTTATCCTCTGAATGCTCCTGGCAACTCAGCCCATGAATTAGATGCGTAGTCACGTTCCATAAATGGGATAAGCGCCTAGTAGGAAAGTCAACGACAATTTACTGGACACAACGATGTAAGGCACACATCTAGATTCTGGGCCTCGGTAGCACCTGAGATCCCCTCCTCTCCGTCCGATGCCCACCAAGTCCCGTACTAAGTTACCACGTCTTGCAGACTGTTCCTTTGCAGAACCCATCCCTGTCTTCCCAGGCCCGTCATCCCTACCACTCCAGGTGAGGCATTTATCTGCTCGCACCTGGATGGATGAAGAAGTTGGAGGCAACAGTGCAATTTGTCTTCACTCTACCTTAAAATCCCTGTCCTTACACCCTCCCCTCTCCTCCTATCTTTATCTCATCCACCTCTTTGCTTTGCCCAATTTCTCCTCTCTCTCTCTCTCCCTCTCGGAATAACCTACATCAAGTGCACAAATCTTACCTGTAGAGTGCCATAGATTTGTACATAGGTGCACACCTGTTCTATCCCCACCCAGTCAAGATACAGAACACTTCCAGCCCCCCAAGCTGACTCCTTCGTGGCCCTTCCCAGCCAGCACCCCCCTCAAGGGCAACCACTATTCTGACCTCTATCACCATAGACTAGTTTTGCCGATTTTTGAGCTTCATATAAATGCAGTCATACAATAGGAATTCTTTTGTGTCTGTTCTATTTCAACTTGGTGCTTCTCTCACTCAGCATTGAGTCTGTGAGATTCATCCACGTTGTTCATAAAATACCAGTATTCTAGCTTTCCTTTGCTGTGTAGCATTCCATATGAATGAACACGCTGCAGTTTCCTTAGCCACTCCCCCACTGATGGACATTTGAGTTTCCAGTTTGGGGCTATTCCAAATACAGCTGCTGTGAACATCCTGGTCCAAGTCTTTGCTCATTCCTTAGGCCCTTCCCTGTCAATTCTCTCCGCGAGTTTCCAATCCCTTGCTTTCCGCTGTTTCTTCACCTCAGCCTACACACATGGCCAGAACTCTGAACTCTTCTAACTTACAAGGAAGAAAGAAAAGAGTTTTTTTTTTTTTTTTAAATTCTTCTTCTGACCAGAGTCCACCTGTTCACCACTCCTCCCATTTCCTTCCTATGTCCCCGCATGCCCTCCCGGAGGCGAGGCTGACCCCTGTTGGTTCCATGTCTGAGGTGTCCACTTAGGGTGCAGCACCTCGTGGGGCTAATCCTGACTTTCCTCCGTCGTGGCCCCTCCTCCTATCACGCTTACAAATGCAGGCATATCTCCTCCCCTGGAGCTTGTGATAAAATGGCACCTAGGATGCTTTCTGTCCTCTCATCTCTCTGCCTGCAGACCCAATCCTGCCCTCCCAGACTGACTTCTTTTTTTTTTTTTTACATCTTTATTGCAGTATAATTGCTTTACAATGGTGTGTTAGTTTCTGCTTTATAACAAAGTGAATCAGCTATACATATACATATATCCCCATATCTCCTCCCTCTTGCGGCTCCCTCCCACCCTCCCTATCCCACCCCTCCAGGCGGTCACAAAGCACCGAGCTGATCTCCCTGTGCTATGGGGCTGCTTCCCACTAGCTATCTACCTCACGTTTGGTAGTGTATATATGTCCATGCCACTCTCTCACTTTGTCACAGCTTACCCTTCCCCCCAGACTGACTTCTAATATCACTAGTATTACCTCCTCCATTCCCCCAGCTGGGAGTAATCCTCCATGCCCGTGCCATTTGTCATGTAAGCCTCTTTCATGGCATTTACCATCCCGTCTGCCTCGCCTTGCTGTTACTTGGGAGTACGTCACATGACCTGCCTGGGCCTGGAGTCTCTGGATGTATTACCTGTGTCTGCATCATCGCTGATTTCTCCCAACACCAAACACTGTGTCTGGCACTGATAAGGCTTATTACTAAATGAACGATATTATTCATTTATTATTTATTATTAATAAATTATTAAGTGGTTTATTCTTAAATTACTTGCCACCTGTCCCTCTATTACGAAGATTCTATCTCTGAAACACATATGAAAAGTTTAAAGCTTTTAAACCTTAAAGAACAAGGTGAGGAAATCTATCGTGTATTTGTGTGTGGTTGTCAGAACTCTAAGGCTAGGGTGGCCTTGAGTTGGCAAGCACGTCAGTGCCTGACTGTCTGGGGGCCTTGGGGGGGCCACTCAGGCCGTGAGAGGGCAGGCTGCTCTCGAATCAGGTGGTTTCAAAGATCCTTTAGCCCTGAGTCAACCTCACTGAGGACTGGAATACTCAGAAGCGAGCAGGAGAGGGAAGGGCTCGCAGACATTTAACAGACCCCATGGCTGACTGCAGCTAGCTCAGCCTCGTAGAATTTCTTTCTGATGCCTCACAGTCTACTTTTTATCCCAATATTTTCACTACTTGATGACAGCTGGTTTTTCTGTTTGATTTCTGTCTGTGCGCACCAGGGTGTGATCAGAAGAAACCAACTTTATCCTCCAGTTTTCCTCTTAGTCTTGAAATGCAACCAGTCTAACTAAACCCACATTTACCAAAAGTTAGGTGAGTATGACATCACTTTTGGATGCCAAACACTTAAGTTTTTCACCCTAGAATATGTCTGTCGGACTCTGCCCAGCAGCCAGGGGAATGATGCCCTGTAGGGGAACACGGCCTTCTTTGTAACACTCACGCCCAGGCAGTTTTGTTCCCTCGGTGGGCTGTCCTTAAGAGATGGGCTGGGAAATTATCCTCTCCTTTCCAATGACCACTATCAAAAGGGCAGTGTTCTCAGTTGCCCCGGGACTAACATTTCAGAAGAAATGCTAGTTCAATGACTTCTTAGTGTTACATTTTAATCCAGAAATATTATTTATCTAGTGGTCTGAATATCAACCTTTGTTTTTATCCTCACGGGGAAAAGAGAAGACGGCAAAACTTGCTCAAGTGGCAGTCTCCAAGTTGGGTCTGGTAATTACGAAACACTGACATTTTCTGGGAGGAAAAAATATGATTGGCTGTTCGAAAATACACAGAACTTATTTTTTAGAGCAGTTTTTAGGCTCACAGCAAAATTTAGTGGAAAATACAGAGTTACTGTATACTCCCATCCCCCCACATATGCCCCCATTATCAACTTCCCCGACCAGAGTGGTACATTTGTTACAACTGATGAACCTACATGACACATCATAATCACTCCAAGTTCATAGTTTAAATTAGGGTTCGCTCTTGGTGTTGCACATTCTGTGGGTTTTGACAAATGTATAATGATATGCATCCACCATTATAGTATCAGACAGAGTGGTTTTACTGCCCCCCAAATTCTCTGCACTCACCCCCTCTCCCCCAACCCCTGGCAACCACTGATCTTTTTGTTGTCTCCATAGTTTTGCATTTTCCAGAATGTCATATATTTCAAATCATATAGCATGTAGCCTTTTAGTGGCTTCTTTCACTTACTAGTACACATTCAGAGTTCCTCCACGTCTTTATGTTCTTTGATAGCTTATTTCTTTTTAGCATTGAGTAATATTTCATTGTCTGGTTGTAGCACTGTTTATCCATTCACCTACTAAAGGATGTGTTGTTCGCTTCAAAGTATTGGCAATTATGACTGAAGCTGCTATAAAAATTTGCATTCAGGCCTTTGTGTGGACAAGTTTTCAGCTCGGTTGGGTAAATGAAAATGATTTTTTTTTGCATTTATTTATTTTAAACATCTTTATTGTAGTATAATTGCTTTACAATGGTGTGTTAGTTTCTGCTTTATAACAAAGTGAATCAGTCATACGTATACATATATCCCCATATCCCCCTCCCTCTTGCCATCTCCCTCCCACCCTCCCTATCCCTCCCCTCTAGGTGGTCACAAAGCACCGAGCTGATCTCCCTGTGCTATGTGGCTGCTTCCCACTAGCCATCTATTTTACATTTGGTAGTGTATATAAGTCCATACCACTCTCTCACTTCATCCCAGCTTACCCTTCCCCCTGCCCGCATCCACACGTCCATTCTCTGCATCTGTGTCTTTATTCCTGCCCTGCCCCTAGGTGCAGCAGAACTAGAAAATGATTATTTTTTGAAACAAACCTGACAGCCACCCTTTCTGACTCCCATCATACGCACAAAGCTTCACCACCATTTGCGGGATTCTGTACTCCATAGAGGATTGTTCGCCGTGCTATAGCGGAGGATGCGGAGAAGAATATGTGTTTCTGTCCTTATTTCATGGTATGAAAGGGAAGGGCAACATGTAAACTCACTGAGAAACATGACAGCATGTAATTTGTGCTAAGAGAGAAACTCTACAATGGCGAAGTGGAAGTGAAATAAAAGCTCAATAATTAAGCACACCTATAGCAACAGAGAAAGAAAGAATAAGAAAAGGTGAAAGTCAGTACCTATTTCCCTACTATTTGGATTTACACCGTAAAGCAACTGCAGTTGTCTTTACATCTCCCATCGCTTTCAGGGTCTCTCCCTCCCCTCAGCCTCCTCAGTCCAGTGGGGACACAGTGTGGGTCCCCAAGCAGCAAAGAGTAAAAATGGCTGCCTGTACCCCTTCACATGGAGGAGTTGATGAACTTATGTCTGAATGAATGTATTGCCTCTGTGTTGGTTGAATGATGGCCCCCAAAAGATATGTCCATATCCTAACCCCTAGAACATGTGAATGTTAACTTACTTGGGAAAAGGATCTTGCAGAAGCTATTAAGTTAAGGCTCTTAAAATGAGGAGATCATCCTGGATTATCTGGATGGGTGCTAAATCCAGTGATAAGTGTCCAATTAAGAGACACACAGAAGAGAAGACGGACAGAAGAGGAGGAGGTGATGTGACCAGAGAGGCAGTGATTGGGATAATGTGACCACAATCAAGGAAAACCTACAGCCACCAGAAGCCGGAAGAGGCAAAGAACAGACAGTCCCTAGAGCCTCCAGGGGAAGTGTGGTCCTCTGGACACCTTGATTTCATGTTTCTGGCTTCCAGAACTATAAAAGAATAAATTTCTGGGACTTCCCTGGTGGCTCAGGAGTTAAGACTCCGCACTCCCAATGCAGGTGGCCTGGGTTTGATCGCTGGTGAGGGAACTAGATCCCACATGCATGTCGCAACTAAGAGTTTGTATGCCACAACTAAGGAGCCCACGTGCCACAGCTAAGGAGCCTGCCTGCCACAACTACGACCCGGCGTAACCAAATAAATAAATAAATAAACAAATTAAAAAGAGAGTAAATCCTAAGGGTTCTCATCAGAAGGAAAAAAAATTAAAAAATAATAAATTTCTGCTGTTTTAAACCACCCAGTTTGAAGTAATTTGTTACAGCAACCGCAAGGAACTAATACATCCTCCTAAGGTCATTTTTACTTTAACAAACACAGTCTATTGATTGATAATATTGTTTTAGACATTATCAGTCTTTTTGGCCATCCAGCTTCTGAATCCCTTCCATGTTTAGCAGTGTATCAGATGCATCATGTATGATATAGTTTAATTTCAGATTATTTGTCTGTAAAGTTCTAGCCTTTCACATTTTGTTGAAGACCTGGGTGAGCTCGGGAAGTTATACTCACTCTATTCTTTTACACCTGCCCTGCCTTGTTCCATTAACTGAACACTCCTTGAGTTCAGGAATCAATTTCCCACAAATTTTTTCAGCACACAACAAATACTGGGTGTGCACTTAGTACCATTTGACCATAAAACAGAAAGTCCACATGGCCTCCATGAATTAAAGAGGCCAACCGTGCTCTTAGAAATATAAATTTCTAATAAATCCCCCTTTCCCCAGCCTTTCCCTTTCCCATATATACTCTGTACTATAGCCAGACTTACTTTTCTAATACGTAAACGTAATGATTCTTAAATCTTTTCATTGGCTCTCCATTGTATAAAGGCCAGAGTTGAAAGCCACTTGGAAGGGACAAAACAAGGAAAGGACTCCACAATCTGGCTTCAAACTTCCTTTTAGGTTAATCTGTCATCTTTCCACCCTCAAATTCTGCATGCCTCAAGGGCATCATGTTCTTTCAGTCTTCAACTTGAGCCAAACTGGGATACTCAACAACCCCCAGCATGCTAGCCTCTTCACCTGCAGCACACCATTTCTCCTCCCTCTATTGTATCATTAATTGTAGCAGAGACAATAATTTATGAATACCAAACTATTTCAATTTCTTCCTGGACACATTGGAAGATTACATTTTTCCAGTTCCACTGTATCTTGATGGCATCATATGTCTAGTTCTGGCCAATGGTATCCTTGTGGATGTGATGTGGGTCACTTCCTGATCTGGCTTCTCAAATGTCCTGTGGGATTCTGCATGCTCTGTCTCTCCCATCATCTGATGGCTGGTTGTGGAAGACTTCAAGATCTCATAGGACTGTGGGATGAAACATCCAGAGTCCCAGAATCACCATATGGAAGCCCACATACCCAATATTCAATTAGAAGTGAGAAAAAAAATGTTGTGTTGTGTTAATCACTGAGATGGGATTGTTTGTTACAGCATTATCTTATCCTGACTAATCCATTCATTCCTGAACAGCAGTTAAGTATCAATTTCCATTAGTTTTTATGAGTTGCCCTTAACACTCCTTTCTAGGTATTTTCATAAGCCTTTCTTGGTGTTTTTGTTTTCTTAACAAAAACTTTAATGTTATTTTTAATGATAGGATTAACAGAATAATATCATAGACTGCTTGGAAAACAGTTTTTTAAAATTACTCATAAACCCATCACTTTAGCAATAACTTTTATAGTTTTTGCATAATTCCTTTCTGTCTTTAGTACACACGTATTTTTCACACGTTTCTTTTCTTTTGAATTTTATTTTATTTATTATATGTTTTATACAACATGTTCTTATTACTTATCTATTTTATACATATTAGTGTATACATGTCAATCCCAATCTCCCAGTTCATCCCACCACCACCCCACCCCCACCACATTCCCCCCTTGGTGTCCGTATGTTTGTTCTCTATATCTTTGTCTCTATTTCTGCCTTGCAAACCGGTTCATCTGTACCATTTTTCTAGATTCCACATATATGTGTTAATATATGATACTTGTTTTCCTCTTTCTGACTTACTTTACTCTGTTTGACAGTCTCTAGGCCCATCCACGTCTCTACAAATGACCCAATTTCGTTTCTTTTTATGGCTGAGTAATATTCCATTGTATATATGTACCACCTCTTCTTTATCCATTCGTCTCTCAATGGGCATTTAGGTTGCCTCCTTGACCTGGCTATTGTAAGTAGTGCTGCAATGAACACGGGTGCATGTGTCTTTTCGAATTATGGTTTTCTCTGGGTATATGCCCAGTAGTGGGATTGCTGGGTCATATGGTAATTCTATTTTTAGTTTTTTAAGGAACCTCCATACTGTTCTCCATAGTGGCTGTAACAATTTACATTCCCACCAACAGTGCAAGAAGGTTCCCTTTTCTCCACACCCTCTCCAGCATTTGTTGTTTGTAGATTTTCTGATGATGCCCATTCTAACTGGTGTGAGGTGATACCTCATTGTACTTTTGATTTGCATTTCTCTAATAATTACTGATATTGAGCAGCTTTTCATGTGCTTCTTGGCCATCTGTATTTCTTCTTTGGAAAAATGTCTATTTAGATGTTCTGCCCATTTTTTGATTGCATTGTTTGTTTTTTTAAATATTGAGCTGCATGAGCTGTTTATATATTTTGGAGATTAATCCTTTGTCTGTTGATTCATTTGCAAATATTTTCTCCCATTCTGAGGGTTGTCTTTTTGTCTTGTTTATAGTTTCCTTTGCTGTGCAAAAGCTTTTAAGTTTCATTAGTTCTCATTGTTTATTTTTGTTTTTATTTCCATTACTCTAGGATGTGGGTCAAAAAAGATCTTGTTGTGATTTCTGTCAAAGTATTCTTCTTATGTTTTCCTCTAAGAGTTTTATAGTGTCTGCTCTTACGTTTAGGTCTTTAATCCATTTGGAGTTTATGTTTGTGTATGGTGTTAGGGAGTGATCTAACATCATTGTTTTATGAAATTTTTCCCAGTTTTCCCAGCACCACTTATTGAAGAGACTGTCTTTTCTCCATTGTATATCCTTGCCTCCTTTGTCATAGATTAGTTGACTATAGGTGTGTGGGTTATCACTGTGCTTTCTATCCTGTTCCACTGATCTGTATTTCTGTTTTTGTGCCAGTACCATATTGTCTTGATTACTGTAGCTTTGTAGTATAGTCTGAAGTCAGGGAGTCTGATTCTTCCAGCTCTGTTTTTTTCCCTTAGGATTGCTTTAGCTATTTGGGGTCTTTTCTGTTTCCATACAAATTTTACGTTTTTTTGTTCTAGTTCTGTAAAAAAAAAAAAATGCCACTGGTAATTTGATAGGATTGCACTAAATCTGTAGATTGCTTTGGGTAGTATAGTCAGTTTCACAATATTGATTCTTCCAATCCAAGAACATGGTGCATCTCTCCAACTGTTTGTGTCATCTTTGATTTCTTTCATCAGTGTCTTATAGTTTTCTGAGTACAGGTCTTTTACCTCCTTAGGTAAGTTTATTCCTAGGTATTTTATTCTTTTTGTTGCAATAGGGAATGGAATTGTTTCCTTATTTTCTCTTTCTGATCTTTCACTGTTAGTGTATAGGAATGCAAGAGATTTCTGTGCATTAATTTTGTATCCTGCAACTTTACCAAGTTCATTGATTAGCTCTAGTAGTTTTCTGGTAGCATCTTTAGGATTCTCTATGTATAGTATCATGTCATCTGCAAACAGTGACAGTTTTACTTCTTCTTTTCCAATTTGCATTCCTTTTATTTCTTTTTCTTCTCTGGTTGCCATGGCTAGGAATTCCAAAACTATGTTGAGTAATAGTGGCGAGAGTGGACATCCTTGTATTGTTCCTGATCTTAGAGGAAATGCTTTCAGTTTTTCACCATTGAGAATGATATTTGCTGTGGGTTTGTCATATATGGCCTTCATTACGTAGAGGTAGGTTCCCTCTATACCCACTTTTAGCAGAGTTTTTATCATAAATGAGTGTAGAATTTTGTCAAAAGCTTTTTCTGCATCTATTGAGATGATCATATGGTTTTTATTCTTCACTTTGTTAATATGGTGTATCACAATGATTGATTTGTGTTATTGAAGAATCCTTGCATCCCTGGGATAAATCTCACTTGATCATGGTGTATGATCCTTTTAATGTGTTATTGTATTCTGTTTGCTAGTATTTTGTTGAGGATTTTTGCATCTATATTCATCAGTGATATTGGTCTGTAATTTTCTTTTTTGTAGTATCTCTGTCTTGTTTTGGTATCAGGGTGATGATGGCCTCATAGCACAAGTTTGGGAGTGTTCATTCCTCTAAAATTTTGGGGAAGAGCTTGAGAAGGATGGGTGTTAGCTCTTCTCTAAATGTTTGAGAGAATTCACCTGTGAAGGCATCTGGTGCTGGACTTTTGTTTGTTGGAAGATTTTTTGTGTGTGTGTGTGGTAAGTGGGCCTCTCACTGTTGTGGCCTCTCCCGTTGCAGAGCACAGGCTCCGGACACGCAGGCTCAGCGGCCATGGCTCATGGGTCTAGCCACTCCATGGCATGTGGGATCTTCCCAGACCAGGGCACGAACCCATGTCCCCTGCATTTGCAGACAGACTCTTAACCACTGTGTCACCAGGGAAGCCCTGTTGGAAGATTTTTAATCACAGTTTCAATTTCATTACTTGTGATTGGTCTGTTCATATTTTCTATTTCTTCCTGATTCAGTCTTGGAAGCTATACCTTTCTAAGAATTTCTCCATTTCTTCCAGGTTGTCCATTTTATTGGCATAGAGTTGCTTGTAGTAGTCTCTTAGGATGCTTTGTATTTCTGTGGTGTCCGTTGTAACTTCTCCTTTTTCATTTCTAATTTTATTGATTTGAGTAGTCTCCCTCTTTTTTTTGATGAGTCTGGCTAAAGGTTGATCAGTTTTGTTTATCTTCTCAAAGAGACAGCTTTTAGTTTCCTTGATCTTTGCTATTGTTTTTCTGTTTCTATTTCATTTATTTCTGCTCTGATCTTTATGATTTATTTCCTTCTACTAACTTTGGGTTTTGCTTGTTCTTCTTTCTCTAGTTCCTTTAGGTGTAAGGTTAGAGTCTTTATTTGAGATTTTTCTTGTTTCCTGAGGTAGGATTGTGTTGCTATAAACTTCCCTTTTAGAACTGCTTTTGCTGCATCCCATAGGTTTTGGATCATCGTGTTTTCATTGTCATTTGTCTCTAGGTATTTTTTGATTTCCTCTTAGATTTCATCAGTGATCTCTTGGTTATTTAGTAACGTATTGTTTAGCCTTCATGTGTTTCTGTTTTTCACGGTTTTTTTCCCTGTAATTTCTTTCTAATCTCATTGCATTGTGGTTGGAAAAGATGCTTGATATGATTTCAATTTTCTTAAATTTACCGAGGCTTGATTCATGACCCAAGATGTTGTCTATCCTGGAGAATGTTCTGTGCACACTTGAGAAAAAAGTGTAATCTGCCATTTTTGGATGGAATGTCCTATAAATATCAATGAAATCTATCTGTTCTATTGTGTCATTTAAAGCTTGTGCTAACTTATTAATTTTCTGCCTGGATGATATGTCCATTGGTGTAAGTGAGGTGTTAAAGTCCCCCACTATCATTGTGTTACTGTCAATTTCCTCTTTTATAGCTGTTAACATTTGCCTTATGTATTGAGGTGCTCCTATGTTGGGTGCATATATATTTATAATTGTTATATCTTCTTGTTGGATTGATCTCTTGATCATTATGTTTTGTCCTTCCTTGTCTCTTTTAACATTCTTTATTTTAAAGTCTATTTTATCCGATATGAGTATCACTACTCCAGCTTTCTTTTGATTTCCATTTGCATGGAATATCTTTTTCCATCCCCTCACTTTCAGTCTGTATGTTTCCCTAGGTCTGAAGTGGGTCTCTTATAGACAGCATATATATGGGTCTTGTTTTTGTATCCATTCAGCAAGACTGTGTCTTTTGGTTGGAGCTTTTAATCCATTCACATTTAAGGTAATGATCGATATGTATGTTCTCATCACTATTTTCTTAATTGTTTGGGCTTGTTTTTGTAGGTCTTTCCCTTCTCTTGTGTTTCCCACTTAGAGAAGTTCATTTAGCATTTGTTGTAGAGCTGGTTTGGTGGTGCTGAATTGTCTTAGCTTTTGCTTGTCCGTAAAGCTTTTCATTTCTCCCTTGAATCTGAATGAGATCCTTGCCAGTAATCTTGGTTGTAGGTTCTTCCCTTTCATCACTTTAAATATATCATGCCACTCCCTTCTGGCTTCTAGAATTTCTGCTGAGAAATCAGCTAACCTTATGGGAGTTCCCTTGTATGTTATTTGTCATTTTTCCCTTGTTGCTTTTAATAATTTTTCTTTGTTTTAATTTTTGTCAATTTGATTACTATGTGTCTTGGCATGTTTCTCCTTAGGTTTATCCTGCCTGGGACTCTCTGCATATCCTGGACTTGGGTGGCTATTTCCTTTCCCATGTTAGGGAAGTTTTCGACTATAATCTCTTCAGATATTTTCTGGGGTCCTTTCTCTCTTCTCCTTCTGGGACCCCTATAATGCAAATTTTGGTGCATTTAATGTTGTCGCAGAGGTCTCTTAGGCTGTCTTCATTTCTTTTCATTCTTTTTTCTTTATTCTGTTCTGCAGCAGTGAATTCCACCATTCTGTCTTCCAGGTCACTTATCCATTCTTCTGCCTCAGTTATTCTGCTATTGATTCCTTGTAGTGTATTTTTTACTTCAGTTATTGTATTGTTCATCTCTGTTTTTTTCTTCTTTAATTCTTATAAGTGTTTGTTCTTTGGTTCTTCTAGGTCTTTGTTAAACATTTCTTGCATCTTCTCGATTTTTACCTCCATTCTTTTTCCAAGGTCCTGGATCATCTTCACTATCATTATTCTGAATTCGTTTTCTGGAAGGTTGCCTACCTCCACTTCATTTAGTTGTTTTTCTGGGGTTTTATCTTATTCCTTCATCTGGTACATAGTCTTCTGCCTTTTCATTTTGTCTGTCCTTCTATTAATGTGGTTTTCTTTCCACAGGCTACAGGATTGTAGTTCTTCTTGCCTCTGCTGTCTGCCCTCTCATGGGTGAGAGTATCTAAGAGGCTTGTGCTAGCTTCCTGATGGGAGGGACTGGTGGTGGGTAGAGCTGGGTGTTGCTCTGGTGGGAAGAGTTCAGTAAAACTTTAATCTGCTTGTCTATTCCTGGGTGGGGCTGGGTTCCCTCCCTATTGGTTGTTTGGCCTGAGGCAACCCAGCATTGGAGCCTACCCGGCTCTTTGGTGGGGCTAATGGCAGATTCTGGGAGGGCTTATGCCAAGGATTACTTCCCAGAACTTCTGCTGCCAGTGTCCTTGTCCCCGTGGTGAGCCACAGCCACCCCCCACCTCTGCAGGTGACCCTCCAACACTAGCAGGTAGGTCTGGTTCAGTCTCTTATGGAGTCATTGCTCCTTCCCCCGGGTCCCAGTGCACACACTACTTTGTGTGTTTCCTCCAAGAGTGGAGTCTCTGTTTCCTTCAGTCCTGTCAAAGTCCTGCAATCAAATCCCACAAGCCTTCAAAGTCTGATTCTCTAGAAATTCCTGCTCCCATTACCGGATTCCCAGGTTGGGAAGCCTGACATGTGGCTCAGAACCTTCACTCCAGTGGGTGGACTTCTGTGGTATTAATGTTCTCCAGTTTGTAACTCACCCAACCAGCAGTTATGGGATTTGATTTTATTGTAATTGCGCCTCTCATACCATCTCATTACAGCTTCTTCTTTATCTTTGGATGTGGGGTATCTTTTTTGGTGAGTTCCTGTCTTCTTGTTGATGACTGTTCAGCAGTTAGTTGTGATTCCGGTGCTCTCACAAGGAGTGAAGCACATCCTTCTACTCCACCATCTTGAAACAATCTCACACACAGCATATTTCTAAAACGTAATCTTTATTTCTGTCTCACTCCAAGAATTATTATAAGGTAGAGATATATATAATTTTGTATCTCACATTTTCTCTTCATATAACGACATAAGCATTTTTCTACGTTGAGAGATTCCTCAGAACCATCACCTTTAATGAGTGTATAATATTGCATTAAATGGGTTGGCTGTAATTAACTTCATTATTGCTCTGTTTGGGGGCATTTGACTGTTTTTATTTTTATTATAGATAAAAATATGGTGAATATCCTCAAAATATAGCTTTTCATATTTTGGTCCATTTTCCTAGGATAGACTCTCAGGAGTGAATTTACTGGTGCGAATATTTTTATTGGCTTAATGCAGTCGGCCTTCCCATCCAAGGATTCTGCTTCCAAGGATTCAACCAACTGCAGATCTAAAATATTTGGAAAAAAAATCCAGAAACTTCCAAAAAGCAAAACTTGAATTTGTTGCATTCTGGCGTCTATTTACACAGCCTTTACATTTGTATTAAGTAACCTAGGGATGACTTAAAGTATACAGGAGACTGTGCATAGGTTGTATGTAAATACTACACCATTTTTTATAAGGGACTTGAACATCCCTGAATTGGGGTATCTGTGGGGGTCTTGCAACCAATTCCCCCATGGATACTAAGGGATGACAGTGTTTTTTTCTAAATTGCTTTCTAGAAATTGTTGTACTAATGTACGGTGCCAAGAGCAAAGTGTACAGTGCTCATCTTCCTGCATCCTCTCATAGATTATTTTTACTATCTTTAATTTAATTAAAGAAAGATTGAACTTATTTGTATTTTAATTTACTTATTACTAATTGAGTTAAACTTTTCTCTGTATGATTATTTACTCCTATTTTCAATTCGGTTAATTTTCTGTTTGGGTCTTTATAGAGTTGTCTATTTTTAACTATTGATTCGTTTCTTGCTTGTGTTTACAACATACTTAATAAAGGTGTCAATCCTGTGTCATGTCATCCATAACTGTTCAAATTTATTCATTCGACAAACATTTATTGAGCACCACTTTGTGTCAGGCAATCTCTAGGTACTGTGGACACATCAGTGAACAAATCAGATAAAATTATGCCTGTCTTCATGTTTCATCTCTCTCATTGGACAGTAATTGTAGGCTTAATTTATTATCCCTTCCAAATATACTGTGAGTAGCTAGAGGTTAGGGATGAGATTATAGCTTATTTATTTTGATTTCTCCATTGCCTTTCATCACATGTATGGCACATGGAAGATGCTCAATGCTGGTTTGTGCATAGAGACAGAGGCCTACAGGGCAAAATGTTCAAATTATGTTTCCAGCTCCCTAACATCTGAGCTCATTTTAGCTTAATGTTTTGCATGCACTATAATAAAAACTGGTCCCTCTACTGCCACCAGCCTAAGAAGGATGCTGACTCCATGATTATCAACCATAACTGCCCATCAGAATTACCAGGAAAGTTTAAAAAACAAAAACAAACCACCTCATTTCCAGTACCCACTCCTAGACTAACTAAGTCAAAATCTCCCATATTTTTTAAAGCTCCCCAGTGATTTTAATGTGCAGCCAGGACCAGAAACCACAGAAGAGGCTAAGATGTTTGAAGGAGGATCAAGTGAGAGGAACTGGAAGGTATTTCTTCTAGGGGGAAGGAAACAGAGCGGCTTGAGTTCTTTGCTCCTCCTTCCCTTTTTTATGTATGTAAATAGCATCCATTCATCCAGGTCCACCCTTTACAGAGAGTGACCATGATGTGGAAAAGTCCAGAGCCAATATTTGATGGAAAGGATTATTCACTTTAGACACTCAGTGTAATCCTGAAAGCTACACTCAGATAGAAGCTCTGTGAGAGCAAGAACTTTGTTCTGCTTACTTTGTGTCCCCAGAGCCTAGTGCCACGTCTTGGGGATGCTTGTTACAGCACCTAGCCCAGCCTGACTAATTTACTCCTTGAACCTTCTGTGACACCTTCCCCAATTCTCCCAGGAATAAATGAAACACATCAAGAAAGTACTGTTAGCCTCCACCATTCCCAGAGACAGGAGAAAATGCTGTGACCCGTTTGTCAGGCACTGCCTAGGACTTCTCTTACTGCAGTTACTTTTGGCCATCTGTTACTAGCGGGTGGCAGTGCGGGTGAGTTCCTGCAGGCTGGCAGCAGAAGCAAGTATAGCAGCCCTGCCACTACTAGGAGGCTGATCTCACACCAGCTACTGTCAGAGAGGAAATGAGAGCTTTCTGGATGGCCCCACTTAATTCAAAAGTGGTTTAGAATGGGGTCTATTTTAAAGGGACCATCTGGTATAAATTCACATACTAAAAAGGGATAAATACAAAATCATCTTGTCCTCCTCAGAAACATCAAAGTCTTGGCCGTAGTCTTTTCTTCCACCCCTAGAAAATGTAAATGCCAAAGCAAACCTCTTTTGTTCTCCTTCCTCAGAAATGTTCAGACCAGGAGGCCTCATCATAAGTTTGAAAAAAAAGCAATTTCTCATGATACCTGGAAATATTATTTTTCTAAGTCAATCATTCTGTTTTCTTGTAAACTGTGAGCAGTTTACAAGAAAACAGAATGATTACCAGTTGCTTAGTTAACACTCACTGGAAATTAAATCTGATAACATAACTGTAATACGCAAATGACAGGCACTTTGGAATTCTCTGGTATTTGTGCTTGGGATGAGTTTTCCACAGCCTGTTTCTCTACCATGTAGTAAACGGAAATAGCCCATATAGATTTTGAAAAACTCAACCATGAAAAAACAACAGTACAGGGATGTGTTGGGCAATCAAGAGGTTGTTTTGTTGTTTGACCTCCATATAGAGATGTTTGTCACTGTTGGTATCTTTCCCCTGGGGAATCATCTCTTGAAATCAAGAAGAAACTCATCTCTTGAACAGGTTGGAGAGAAGTCAGATGGCATCTCATTTCTATTTCAGAAAGACCAGAATCCTTTCCAGTTTGTGCAACAGCCTTGACCAAAACACTGAGGTCACGTCTTAGTTTCTCCAGGAGAAACAGTTGCCAAAAAAGCCACCATCCTGTCCACTTTCGTTTCAAGTACTTTCTATACTCCCTGTGATGTGGGAGGTCAAGTAAAGAGAGCGACCTTCAGTTCCTGGTCAGACATGATGAGCTGTATTCCCCAAATGCTCTTGCGCTGATTCGCAAGCTTTAGAGGCAAAGGAAGTTCAGCTCTTCCCCTAGCCTGAAAGTATCGTGCAGAACTTTAGGCCATGAGAGGACATAAGACCTAAATAGACATTTCTCCAAAGAAGACATACAGATGGACAAGAGGCACATGGAAACATGCTAACATCACTAATTATTAGAGAAATGCGAATCAAAACTACAATGAGGTATCACCTCACACCAGTCAGAATGGCCATCATCAAAAAATCTACAAAGTATAAATGCTGGAGTGGGTGTGGAGAAAAGGCAACACTCCTACACTGTTGGTGGGAATGTAAATTGGTACAACCACTATGGAGAACAGTATGGAGATTCCTTAAATAACTAAAAATAGAGCTACAATATGATCCAGCAATCCCACTCCTGGGCTTATATCCAGAGAAAACCATAATTTGAAAAGATACATGTATCCCATGTATCTTTTCAGCAGCACTATTTCATTGCAGCACTATTTATGATAGCCAGGACATGCAAGCCACCGAAATGTCCATCAACGGAGGAATGAATAAAGAAGATGTGGCATATATATACAATGGAATATTACTCAGCCATGAAAAAGCATGAAATAATGCCATTTGCAGTGACATGGATCGACCTAAAGATTGTCATACTCAGTAAAGTAAGCCAGACAGAGAAAGACAAATATCATGTAATATCACTTATATGTGGAATCTAAAATGTGACACAAATAGAGTCACAGATGTAGAAAACAAACTTATGGTTACCAAGGGGTGGGGGTGGATAAACTGGGAGATTGGGATTGACATATACACGCTGCTATATATAAAATAGACAACTAATAAGAACCTACTGTATGGCACAGGGAACTCTACTCAATACTCTGTAATGACCTATATGGGAATAGAATCTAAAAAAAAGTGGATATATGTATATGTATAACTGATTCACTCTGCTGTACAGCAGAAGCTAATACAACATTGTAAATCAACTATACTCCAATAAAAATTAATTAAAAAGAAAGAATTTTAGGCCATTAGGAAATCTAAGAATTCCTCCATGATAGCCCAGAATCAGTTGATGTCTTCCAATACATCTCAAGTAAATGTCAAGCTTTGCCGAGTGAATCGAAAGACATTTAAAAGTGGCATTTTGGTGGAACATGATAGGAAGTAGTAAACAGCTTTAGGGAAGAGGCAAAGTTATCTTGGATTTATGGCTCTTGCAAATATTTATGCAAGGTGCTAAAAAGTAGCATCTCTCCTTCTTAAAATTATTGGCCAAAGTGGGCTTACGCTTTTACTTTGTAAGTAAATATTGCTGCGACATCCTAAACAGATTTATTAGGCTTGTCACCAACAGCCAAATATTTATGTAAGCTCCACGGGTTGAAAAGGTAATTTAAGGAGGCTGTTTTAACCACAGCATTGTAAATGTTTAAGGTAACATCCTGTCTCTTTGAAACTATCCCACCTAGTCATATCATCATATTTATAATAAAAAGACAACTTGTTCAAAGTGATGCATTATTTCCTGCTGTCCAGAGTGAGGCTTCTGTCTTTCTACTACAGCCAAGCAGAAAAAAAGAAATGATTTCAGAGAGATCCTTCTATGCAATATCTGGGAGGAAGCCACTGAAAATGTTACTAGTGGGAGTTGGGAGAGAGAAAATGTAACTGTTGTAGCAGATGCAAACACAGGCATACCTCAGAGATATTGAGGGTACGGTTCCAGATCACCACAATAAAAAGACTATCCCAATAAAGCATGTCACACGATTTCTTTTCATTTCCCAGTGCATATAAAAGTTGTGCTTACACTATACTAAGGGTGCAATAGCATTATGTCTAAAAAAATGATATATATACCTTAATTAAAAGATACTTTATTGCTAAAAAATGCTAACCATCATCTAACAACACAGGACTGCCTTCAATTTGTTTTACAAACCTTCAATTTGTAAAAACAAAAACAAACAAAGAAACACAGTATGTGAGAAGCGCAATAAAGCAAAGAGCTAATAAAATGAGTTATGCCTTTAAAAGGGAATCGTTTTATTCATTTATTTATTTTTGGTTGCATTGAGTCTTCACTGCTGCGCGCGGGCTTTCTCTAGTTGCGGCAAGCAGGGACTACTCTTTGTTGCAGTGCGTGGGCTTCTCATTGCGGTGGCTTCTCTTGTTGCGGAGCACGGGCTCTAGGCGCACAGGCTTCAGTAGGTGTCGCTCCCAGGCTCTAGAGCACAGACTCAGTAATTGTGGCGCACAGGCTTGGTTGCTCCGCGGCATGTGGGATCTTCCCCCATCAGGGCTCGAACCCGTGTCCCCTTCATTGGCAGGCGGATTCTTAACCACTGCACCATCAGGGAAGCCCTGAAAGGGAATCGTTTTTTTGTTTGTTTGTTTTTAATTTTATTTATTTATTTTTGGCTGTGTTGGGTCTTCATTTCTGTGCGAGGGCTTTCTCTAGTTGCGGCAAGTGGGGGCCACTCTTCATCGCGGTGAGCGGGCCTCTCACTATTGCGGCCTCTCTTGTTGCGGAGCACAGGCTCCAGACGCGCAGGCTCAGTAATTGTGGCTCACGGGCCTAGTTGCTCCACGGCATGTGGGATCTTCCCAGACCAGGGCTTGAACCCGTGTCCCCTGCATTGGCAGGCAGATTCTCAACCACTGTGCCACCAGGGAAGCCCAAGGGAATAGTTTTTTAAAATGCAATTAGACCTTGCTAAGAATACACAGATATATTTACTAGTTGTATTCATTTTTCAATCTATTTTGCTTTAAAATACCTCAATAACTACTGATAAGATTTGGTCCCAAGTCTGGTCTGATTATCAGAATAAGCTCTGTGTGTGTGTGTGTGTGACTAGCTGAGTGAATTCTGGGCTTTGCTAAGCTCTGACCAGTCTCATTTGCTTGTGGTCCTATTGGCCTCAATACCAGACTATGATATATCATTTAGGACTCTTTCAATTGCTCATGAAAGAAACCAAACTCAACTAGCTTAAACTACACAGGCCATGCATTTGCTTACATAATGGAAAGGTCCAGGAGAACACCTTCAGGCACAGTTGGATTCGGGTGCTCAGAGTCGTTGCTAAAATCCTTTGCTCTGCTTTCCTTTGTACTGACTTCACTCTCAGGCAGGTTTTAGTTTTGGCCACAGGTGGCCAAGATGAGCCCCAGAAGCTCCAAAAAATTTTTTTCTACCAGCAAAACTATGGACAGAGATTTAGTTCAGACTGGGATACAGGGCTGTTCACAACCATCATTGTGACTTCACGTGCCTTCCTTTGGAAACAGGGGTAGCTTATGGGAGTGGGGTCAGCTGTGATGTGACCCCATAGATTGAAAGAGGAAAAGGTGTGTCTCCTGGAAAAAAGTCTGAGTGAAGTAGCAAAAGCTGGAGTTTGCTGAATGAGTAAAAATGATGGGTACATTTCATAGTGATGGACAATCACAAGAAACTCATTTTCAGATTCTAAAGATGACACAAAGATATACGTGCTGAACAGGTATCTAGAGACCAGAAGCTACCTGCAAAACTGGTAGTTGGTGACATGCCGAGAAATTAAGAGGATGGGGGAGATAAAAGAAAAAATAGTTCATCTGCGTAGAAGTTTACTAAATGCCCATCACTAAGAATTTCACCAGATCTGCTCAAATTCGCTAGCATCCCAGTATTGACTAACCTAACGGCATAGTTAAGGATTAAGACAGTGTATCCCAAACACGGGCCCTGTTTCACCTGAGGTGCTTATAAAAATGCAGAAGCCTGGGGCACAGACCTCCTTATCATGCCATCTGGGAATAGGATATCAGCATTTTCACATACTCTTTAAGAAATTTTTTAATAAACTGGCTTACGTGGTAAAATCTGGGGACTTTACACCATGGGGTGAAGGTTTCCATTTAGTTCCATTTGTTATCTTCTCAGCAGCTGATGAGTTGACATATTGTTGTTGCCACATGCACAAGAAACAACGGCCCCAGGTTATGACTAGAGTACAGATGGAGTGTTTTAGATAATAGAATTAGTGGCGTAAATTGAATTAGCTCCGAGTGTTCATCTCCAGAGACACATCCTTGCCTTAACCTCATATCGGCAGGGAATACTTCCCCACGTCTTGACTTCGAGTTTGCCCATATATCTTACTTTGGCCAATGGAATGTGGACAGATGCAACAGTACCTAGTTCTCAAGAGACCTTCTGTATCTCCAATTGCCCTCTCACATTTTTGCCAAAGCACTGAGAGGAGTTTCCCCTGAGTAGTTGCCACCTTTCATTCCAGGCCCAAAGTGAACACATTCGGAGCAGAGCTCCCCGGAGAAGTCTGGCTGGACCCACAGCTTGAAGCAGAGCCTCCCAGACACACCAGACTTAGATCAGCCAAGCTCACGGATAGACTCATGAGAAGAAGCGATTGCTGTTTTAAGTCACTGAGTTTAGGGTGGTTTCTTAAGCAGCATTGTGTAGTAACAGAGCTAACCGATACAGTCAGGGGCTGTAAATATCTTTGGGGGATTGGTTTGGTTTGTTTGGGGTTGACTCCTACCTGAATTGAGGAAAGCAATTTGGAGAATAAGCAGTGGCAATTTCAGTAGGAGAGATCTTTCTGGGTGACAGGTGGCCCTAGCTTCATGGGAATCCAGAGAGATAAAGGTGGAACTTGTGTTCATTGTTAAGTACCATTATCGTAAACAGCAAATATCGAGGGCACTTACTGGACGCCCAGGGCTGGGGGAAACTGAGAGGTGTATAGTAGGACCAGGGCTCTAGAAAAGCTATGATCCCACTGCAGGACCAAACCTGGGATGGAGGGGCTGAGACCACCCCCTGACACTATATAGATATAGGAGTAAGACCTAGCCAATCAGAGCATTTCACTCCCCTTGGCTACAGTGATTAGTTCAAGGATGGGCACATGACCCAAGCTAGACCAATAAAACTCAATTCCTAGACTTGCATTGATATTATCAGGAAAAAGATAAGTTCCTTTCACTAAGGATGCTTAGCAGACAGGTTGTGAGCCTGGACTGTGGTCTCCTCTTTGCTCCATCAGGGGAGAAGCTGTCTGAATGCAATTCCATCTGAATTGACTCAGACTGGGTAGATTTCTTTCAGGGCACACCGATTGAGATATAAGAACTTTAAAGTGAAAAGATTCTTCCTGATTCTACCCACCACCCTAGTATTGACACCCAACAACCCTTCATCCCAGAAGTTTCCAAGCCCCCAGAGCTGAGTGGATCGACTTGGAGTTAGTGACAGTCCTTTCCTCGTGGCTCGCAGGGTTTCAGGAGGGCGAAGCTGAAAGCTCACTTGATGCGGTAGCTCTAACTGAAATCCATTTCCTTCCTGATGTCTCTATTCTTACATTACGGTTGAGACTGCCCCCCAGAACCTCTATATCATTTGCAGGACTCAGTGCAAAATGAAAATTCAGGGCCCATTCAAAACTCACTCAGAATTTCAAGACAGTAACCACAGAACATTAAACCTGCTGTGGACTCTTCTGAGTGTGGGACCCATTGTGACTTTTCGGGTGTCACACACAGGAAGCCGGCCCCCCTGCCACCTGGAGGGTAGTCCCCATCACCAATGTCTACCGGTGTTAAAGGAAGCACCAGCCAAGGGTCCAATCCTGGGTGGAATCAGAAGATGATCCCCATTCAACATTCATGGTACCAACCATCTCCAAACCGCCCATCAGGCAAAGTGGTTAAATCAAGTGAGGGCCAACCCCAAGGAGAAATCGGCTGCCTTCTCCTGCCCAGCCCAGCCCGGGAGCTGAAGGAAAAGGGCAGACACAGCAGTGACTGGGACCCTTTCTGCAATCCCAGTACCGCGCCCCCCCCCCCAGCTGGGGCTTTCCCAGCAATCGTTCTGAAATTATTTGTCTATGAGCCCCCAAAGGACTTCAGATAAAATTCTGACTTGCTTGTGGGTTGGAGCGATCGCAGGTATATCGCAGAAGTTGCACAAGAGGAGCACAGCATCTTCACTGCTGCACGTGGACAGCATTTCAGGACAGCCTAGAAAGGCTCAAGCCAGACTCCGCCGAGGTAAGACGAGGCCCTGATGCTGCAGCAACTCCAGGGGCTCCCAACACAGAGCAACTGCTCAGCACGGGCAGACATTTGGCCAACAGACCCTCCTTTGAAGTCCAGGCAAAACTGGGCAAACTTTCCTGCCTGGAACATGTGGCTGTCAGTGGGAGGAAGGGTAGCGTGGAGGCCCCAGCTCTCCTCCCCCAAGGTTTAGGAGCCGGCGCTTCCTTTCCTACAGAGTGAGAGCTTCTGTTGTCCACACAGAGCTCAAAGGCTAACCTACTCCTCGTCGTCTTTAAAAAACTCAGCACAAAGCTTAAGGCCAAGGCGAAAGTGCCCGCTCTGTGTGCTCCTGATTTCCCTCGAAAGAAATAAGAAAGGGGATGATGTAGTTACGGGTGGAGAGAGTCTAAATCAGTGGTTCTCAAAGTGTGGTCCCCAGACCAGCAGCATCAGTAACCTGGTAACTGGTTAGAAATGCAAATTCCAGGCCCCACCCCACATCTACTAACTCAGAAATCTGGAAGGCAGGGACCAGTAATAGTTTAATAAGCCCTCCGGGTGATTCTCAGGGTGACCCTCATTGCCTAAAGCCATCGCACCACTCATTTTCAACAATAAGCTTCTTAAGGATGATCACGATGCTAATAACCAACATTTATTCCACATTTCTGTTTGCCAGGTACTGTGCTAAGCGCTTTTATATGCACAATTACCTTTATAAGCCGCACGGTTTTGGTGTTTTGTCATAGCAGGCTGTGCTGAAACAATCGGAGACCCCTAAAATAATGCTGCCAGGTCTTGATGGGATGCAGTTGGGATACGGTATGTTCAAGATCAGCATCTGTATCAGATTGACACGCACCACACACAGCAACTATGCCGGGCTCTGGGCATCTTTGACTAAACAAGCCGATACAGAACCACAGTACAGTGTGACACAATGGAAAATAGGCCATAACTGAAGTATGCAAGCATCCTCTGCTTCTGCTGACAGCTGACATTGATTGAGAACTTGCTGTGTGCCAGGCCCCGTTCTAAACACATCATGGACTGTTATCCTAACTGAACAGAAGAGGAAATGGGAATGTATATCAGTGAATGCGTGTCTTGTTTTGCTCCAGGTTACACGGCTGGTAACTGATGGTACCAGAAATCAGACTCAGGCAGTCTGGCTCCAGAGTCTGGGGCCCTTAACCACAACACTACCTCCTCTTTAATGGGATCTGAAATGGAGTTTGGCTGCAGAGAGAAGTGTGCCCCGAGTCCCCCTGACTCCTACATCAGCCACCGACAGAAACCAGATCTAAAAGGAGCCACAGAAGTTCACCCAGCTTGACCCTTAGCCACAACCCAGAGAAGATGTTATTATCAATAGATGAAATAACCAAGGTGCTTAGGTTAAAAAACAAAAAAGCATACGAAAAACAAAATAGCGTACAAAAAACAAAAAAAATAAATGGCTGAATCACCAAGCGTTTATGACACGTGTGTTCAATTTGGTGGGAGTCTAGTGGGCCATAAATCAGAAAAGGCCTGGGTGGCTTACCGGGGCCTCCTCACTGGACTGTGTTTGTACCATCCCAGGGCTGGAGCCGCAGCTCTGTATGAGGCTGGTCGGACCACACGGAACTCCCGGGGCCTGGCACGCTGCTTGTTTGCTGGTGGTTTTGCTAAAGGCCGGCCCAGTCCAGCGGGCGGCTGGGAGGCCTCTCCTACTCACGTCCAGCCCCTGCCCCTGCCCCCCCACAGCTAGGCTCAAGACTGCTGCCAACATCCTGCCTGACACCCTCCACAAGCAAGAAGGGCTTTAGGGAAATGGCCCTTGGGGCCCTTGCTGGGTTATGGGGACCTCTGCAGAGAGAAGCCAGGTCAGAAATGAACCAGAGGACCAGCCCTCAGCAGCATTTCTGCGGAGAGCATGTGCGCCTGGTCCTTCTCTTGTTCAGCACAAAGTAAAAAGACTCGCGGGGACTCCGTGGTAGGGTACTTCAAGCAACCCACAACCTACGTTCCCTGAAATCTGGGGAGACTGGGACTTCCCTGGTGGCACAGTGGTTAAGAATCCGCCCACCAATGCAGGGGACATGCGTTCGAGCCCTGGTCCGGGAAGATCCCACATGCCGCGGATCAACTAAGCCCGTGCGCCACAACTACTGAGCCCACATGCCACAACTACTGAAGCCCACGTGCCTAGAGCCTGTGCTCCACAACGAGAGAAGCCACTGCAATGAGAAGCCCATGCACCACAAGGAAGAGTAGCCTCCACTCGCCACAACTAGAGAAAGCCAGCGTGCAGCAACGAAGACCCAACGCAGCCAATAACTAAATAAATAAAATAAAACTATTATTAAAAAAAGAAAGAAATTTGGGTAGACTGGTATTCTCACCTAAAAGGTCTAAAAGCAAGTGTGGGGTGGAGTAGCAGCTTGCCTAAGAAAGGTCAGTGCTTGCCGGGTTTGGGATGGGGGGGCGACGTTGCATTCACGTCTCCCGAGCCAAGTGTGGACCCTGAGGAAGGGAGCTGGTGGTGGGTCATCTCAGAAGGGATATTGCACAAGAGAGCCTCCTGGAGGGATGAGGTGACCCCAACAGAGCACCAACCAGAAGCCAAAGACTGGGGCAGGGGGCAATTTTAGCCATTCAAAGCAGACATTACCTCAGAGGAACCTCAGATGTGAAATCCTCAGTGCTGGGGACCCAAGGAACCCAAGGAAGTGTAAGCTTTGGGGCACACAGCACGCAAAGGGCCATGATGCTAAATTGCAGTGACAACTTGGCCCTGGTCCTCTAATTCACCTGATCCCACCTCCACTCCATCCTGACCCTAGAGAGCAAAACAACACCTAGAAGAAGAGGAGGTCTAGTGAGGAAGGGAGAAAAAAATTACTGTACCCTTGTCCACTGCAGTCCCATTGCCTGAGGCAGGTCAGAACTAGAGGAAGAGAAAACGTTCTCATTGGATGAGAGTTCAGAGTTTATTGGATGAGATTGGCCTTTTCATATTTGAAATTGACCAAAAAAGCTATGGGATCTGCCCGAGATTTTACCCAACGTGTAGTAAAGAATAATTCACGTCTTCAGAGTATCTGAAGGGAAATGGTGAGAAAGGAAAAGGTTGCTTTCTAGGTAGAATTTTTGATGTTCAATTCATTCATTCATACCTATTCATATATTATACACACGCATCTCTCTTTGTGTATCTATTCATAAGGATGTCCAGAAAAGGCAGATTGGTGCTATAGGATTCAAAGATGGTACAGCATTATAATAGGAGTGATGGGAGTTTCGTAGGAGACAGTCTGGTCAACAAAGTGTAAAGCAAATGCCAAGGATATGTCTTGGATTCTTGGAGAGACAGCATGACCATATGTCAAGAATTTGTCACTGAAAAGTCAACACATGACAAGTACACAGAAGATGATGGGGAGAAGGATGGTATTTGGGAAAAGGTACCCAGGCAGAAAACTCAGTGTGGTCAATGCAGCATCAAGTGTCCACTTTGTAACAGCAGATCAATTATTTCATGTCTTTTAGTGGGCATTTTGTGGGCACTCACAATGTGCTTGGAACCATCAGGATATATGGGGGTTTTTTTTTGTTTTTTTTTGCGGTACGAGGGCCTCTCACTGTTGTGGCCTCTCCCGTTGCAGAGCACAGGCTCCGGACGCGCAGGCTCAGCGGCCACGGCTCAAGGGCCCAGCCGCTCCGCGGCATGTGGGATCCTCCCGGACCAGGGCACGAACCCGTGTCCCCTGCATAGGCAGGCGGACTCTCAACCACTGCGCCACCAGGGAAGCCCTGGGTAGTCTTTTAAATAATAAGCATTTCCATCACCTAAGTGGAATTTCTTACACTCTTGACTCATGATATAATCAGGTTACCTTCTCTTAAAAGACCCTACCCTTCACAGAGTAGATGTCATAGAACCCTAATTTTCTAATAGAGTCACTATTTTAACAAAGTGGAAAGATGTGTGTGATGTGGTAAGACCAGCGTTATCATCTACGGAGGAGCAGCAGACTAGCAGATCTGTACTGGATGGCGGATTTTTCTTCACTTTGGTACTCAGGGATCACTTGAGAAAAATGTTAGCATCCAGCTCTTAAAATACTGTATACATTTTAGATTAAATATGTTTGACTAAACACTGTCTTAGACGAGAGGAAAATCTACTGATTAAAGAATGTCTCGGCATGATGCCTTTAAGAGGAAAATCCCAACATGTTTTTGTTTTATTTATTTATTTATTTATTTATTTATGGCTGCGTTGAGTCTTCGTTGCTGCGCGCGGGCTTTCTCTAGTTGCGGTGAGCGGGGGCTACTCTTCGTCGTAGTGTGCAGGCCTCTCATTGCGGTGGCTTCTCTTGTTGCGGAGCACGGGCTCTAGGTGCACAAGCTTCAGTAGTTGTGGCTCGCGGGCTCAGTAGTTGTGGCGCACGGGCTTAGTTGCTCCGCGACAGGTGGGATCTTCCCAGACCAGGGCTCGAACCCGTGTCCACAGCATTGGCAGGCGGATTCTTAACCATTGTGTCACCAGCGAAGTCCCCCAACAGGTTTTAACTAAATTCACAGATAGCACCATCCATTACATATTCATTTCTCTGTGGGAAATCACAGCAGAGTCAAACCTTATATCCTCTCATTTGACATCAGTTGAATTAAAATGTTTTGAACACTCACAGGTGATGCAGCCCTGGATGAGCTCATGGTGATATCAAGAGCTGGTACAGCACTCACCAGGTGCTAGAAACCAACCTGTTTTGGTCTGGCAGGAAAAGTAACGTCAGGACTGCAAGTGAATCCTTTTGCTGTGTGTCATCCTCTCCTCGTTATCATAGTGCACATGTAGTCCTAACCCAGAAGCAATTTTTAAAAAATGCCCTTTAGGAGCGGAGAGAGCTCTGGGCTGGGAGGCAGAAACCCCGGTGTTTGTAATGGCTCTGCTGCTGAAGAGTTGTGTGGCCCTGAAAAAGTAACAGTCAGCCAAGGTTTCTGGTGCATGGATTCCTCCAGCAAATGTGAATTTGTCACCTGCCATGCAGGCCCTGTGCTAGCTCTGTGGAGCTGGCTTCCATCTCTCATCTTCTTGTAGTCTTTCTGACGCTCTGTGTATCCAGGCACCTCTGGACCAGAGAGATATGGCTGTAATCTCATCACACACACAGAGCAGACAAACATGGGCATGGGTGTTTGTGGCAGAGACTGCCAGTTGTTCTTCAGTATCTATTCTCCTGTTCTTTCATTGTATAGAATCCTTGACTTTCACTTGGGCACGAGGCCACCCCTTCCCTCCTCCTTGGTAGCAGCAAAGTTCTGGCCAGTGGGATGTGAGTGGAAGTGATGTGTGCAACTTCTGAATTATGCCCTGAACAATAAGAGGGCATGCCCTCCTGTTCCTTTTTCCCTCTTCCTACTGGCCGGGATACAAGCAAGGTGGGGAGTAATCTTGTACCATGTGGATGGGAAGGATAGCAGAGAAACAAGATGGAAGAAGCCTGGTACCCTGTATTGGTTGTATTATTTCTCTATAATAATCCACCCTAAAACATAGTGGCTTAAGTAACAAACATTTATGATCTCACAGTTCCTCTGGGTCAGGAATCGGGGTACGGCTTTGCGAGATCCTCTGGCTCAGGGTCCCTCCCAAGGCTGCTGTATCTTAGGGCGCAACTGAGGTGGGATCCACGTCCAAGCTCACTTAAGTGGTGTTGGCAGCCGTCAGGTCCCAGCTGACTGTTGACCTCTGATGTCAGTTTCTCGCTCTGTGGGCCTCTCCATGGGGCAGCTCACAACAAGGCAGATGGCTTCCCCCAGAGTAAGCAAGAGACAGAGAGAGAGCCAGCAAAATGGAAGGCAGTCTTTTTGTACCCCAGTCTCAGAAGCGACACCCCATCACCGCTGCCACACACTGTTTGCTAGAACGGAATCACAGGATCCAGCCTCCATTCAACGGGAAGTGATTACACCGGGGCATGAAGACCAGAAGGAGAGAGGGTCACCAAGAGCCGTTTTAGAGGCTGCCTGCCGTGGGTCCTGACACCGTGGAGTTGCCCTCTCCTTGCTGGTCTGTTTATGCTCCAACCACGAGGGGAGGTTAAATAAATGCTCATCTTCTTTAAGGCAGGGTGTACATTAGGGTAGCCACAGCTGTATTCTAATTGGTAGTATTTGTTTCATTCTAGGAAACATTATCCCAATTAATGAAGACCCTGCAGTAGCCATTTTCTGGAATAACTGCCCAACTAAATCCTTTTCTTGGAAAATTTCCCCCTTTCTCCACCTCCGCCCCACCTCTCCTTTCTGGGAACTTCTGTGACCACTTTTGTAACAAATAACTTCAGTCCTCCCTGGCTTCATCTAATTGAAGAAAGTTTAAATAGCTGAACTAATGGGCCAACTCTGTCCCGCAGGCATTTAGAATCGAGATCCAGAGACCCTGGTCGGTGCCCTGGAGAACCGGGCATCATGTGAAGCTAGGACAGGGTCTGCACGTACATGGGAAATCGAGAAAGCCAGTTGCGGAGAGAGAAGGAAGGAAGAGGCAGATGTGCAGAGAGAAGCCTTCAGTCAGAGTGGCTCAGCTCAAGCCTTCCTGACCAGGCACTGCTGAAGCCCAGCTCTGCCCCCAGCCCAAGCATGGGAGATGCCTCCGTACCATTCCAAAAACATGACCTCACCACCCCCCACCCTTTTCTTTTACTTAAACTAGTTTGAGGGCTCTTCAGGTCTTTGAAATTAAACAATACCTGACTACAAAAGGCCCTTCGTTTTTTGTGAGTTTTTAACACCTACCCTTAACATTGTCTCAGACAGCCCATGGCATCCTCAACACTCTCCTCTACTTCCTCCCTGAAAAAATAATGCAGTCTTGCTGGAAAACGCTGGGGTGGAGTCAACAGAGCCCACTTGGAAAGAACAGTGCCAGGGAGGGCACTGTATCTACATGTGTGTGACCCGATTCATTACTTAGTTGGAGGTCAGAAAAGGAGATGTGTTCGTTGCGGGAGGACACAAAGGACTAAAGAAGTCATCTTCTCTTGCCTTAACCTTCTGTGCGCTCACATGCTGCTGGTCTAGACCAAAACCCAGTTACTCCGCATCCTTGTTACTGAGTCGTTAGAAAGACCCCCCACTCTGAGCTCACCCACACATTCTTCAAAGCCTCTCGGGTTCCTTTTGAGTTCCCTAATGGCTCTCTAAGAAGCAGTCTCTGTTCTGAGACAGCGTCTCTCTCCACACATCCTCTCAACATGTTACTCTCCGTCTGAAATTTTTACTGCAGAATTCAGGCCAGGGTGCTGCAGATGGGTTGTATTTCTTTAGTGGAATTCTGCACGCCCCTTCCTGAGTCACACTCTGCATTCCTTTGATGCGTCCTCTGAGCTGAAGAGTCACTGGGCAGCAAAGCTATTGGTTGCACAGCCCCTGGAGGGCTTGTACCCAACCTTATCCTAGCAGCTGACCCTCTTGTGTGGAAGGAGGCAGAGTGGGATATAGTAAACAGGAAGGCAGCAAGCTCTACTTGGCCTGGAGAGCAGGAAACATCAGGGACCACGCTCAGCCCTGGGCCCAGATCACAAGCTTCTGAGTTTGCTACGCCTCCCAGGCTGGTTCAAAGATCGTTCCAGCAGCTTGGGGCTGTCAGTGCCGCAGGAAGAATTTGTCCTAAGATGCCACCTCAACAATTTCACGGTTTCTGAGTCTGGTGTGATAGGTGGATAAACAGATGGATGAGAGGAGGAGAAGGTGGAGTTAGAGGGAGCAGTGAGGGACAGGCTTACCCCCTGCCACCTTATCGTAAACTGTTACTGACCCCACACACACACACCCTGCCGTACTCCCAACTTTCCCTCACCGAGCTGTATTTCTCTATTTCTACAACCTCTAACATACTTTATTTCTATCGTCTGTCTTTCTGTTCTAGAATCAACTCCACATGAGGGCAGGGATCTTTGTTTATACCCTGATAATTCCTATGAGTCTGCACAGTGCCTGGTACAAAACAGGTTCTCAACAAATATTTATTGAATGAATGAATGGATGGATGGATGGATGAGTGAGTAAATTTCCCTAGGGATGCTTTTAACAATATTCTTACTACATGTCTTTTACTTTTCTCCTCCTGTTCTCCAAACTGGGAATGCCCTCTTCCAACCCTACCAATCATAATCTGATTCATCTTCCATGGGCCAGCTCCAGTTCCACTTCTGCAGTATGGCAGAAGAGCCAGGATTCCAGAGTTCAAATCTCTAGTCTACTGCTTGCTCACGGTGGAACCTTGATTAAGTTACTTCATATCTCTAAGCCTTAGTTTTCTTATCTAATGGGATTACTGTGAAGATGAAGTAATACGATTTCTGAAATATGCTTAATTAACACACCTCTGCTACTGCGCCCCAGTTGGGTACCTTCTCTTCCTCCTTTGAAGACCCATATTACATTAAGTGTCTCTTAAGAACTTGTCACATTTTCTCTTATATTCTAGTTGTCTTTATATATATAGTACTTCCCTTAACAGAAGGGATCTTCTCAACATAGCTAATCATCTGGGAAACGCAAATCAAAACCACAATGAGGGGGCTTCCCTGGTGGCGCAGTGGTTGAGGGTCCGCCTGTCGATGCAGGGGACACAGGCTCGTGCCCCGGTCCGGGATGATCCCACATGCCACGAAGCAGCTGGGCCTGTGAGCCATGGCCGCTGAGCCTGCGCGTCCGGAGCCTGTGCTCCGCAGTGGGAGAGGCCACAACAGCGAGAGGATCGCGTACCACAAAAAACAAAACAAAACAAAACAAAACCCACAATGAGATATCACCTCACACCTGTCAGAATGGCCATCATCAAAAAGAACACAAATAACAAATGTTGGCCAGGACGTGAAGAAAAGGGAACCCTCCTACACTGTTGGTAAGAATGTAAATTGGTGCAGCCAGTGTGGAAAACCGTATAGAGGTTTCTCAAGAAACGATAAACAGAACTACCATATGACCCTACAATTCCATTCCTGGGTATATATCCAAAAAAACCAAAATCACTAATTCGAAAAGATACATGTACCCCAATGTTCACTGCAGCATTATTTACAATAGCCAAGATATGGAAGCAACCTGAGTGTCCATCAACAGATGAATGGATAAAGAATATGTGGTACATATACACAATGGAATACTACACAACCATAAAAACGAATGAAATTTTGCCATTTGCAGCAACATGGATGGACTTGGAGGGCATTATGCTAAGTTAAGTAAGTCAGACAAAGAAAGATACCGTATATTATCACTTATATGTTGAATCTAAAAAATACAACACACTGGTGAATATAACAAAAGAGAAGCAGCTCACAGGTATAGAAAACAAACTAGTGGTTACCAGTGGGGAGAGGGAAGGGGGAGAAGGGCAATATTGGGGTATGCGGATTAAGACGTATAAGCTATTAGGTATAAAATAAGCTACAAGGATATACGGTATAGCCTGAGGAATATAGCCAATATTTATAATTATTGTGAATGGAGTATAGCCTTTAAAAATTGTGAAACACTATATAGTACACCTGTAACTTATATAATATGGTATATCAACTATACATCATTTAAAAAATAAATGAAAGAAAGGGAAAAAAAGAAGAAGGGTCTTAAACACCCTCCTTGAGTATTTATAAACGCAGCAAAGAAGTACCTAAGTCCAGGAGCGAACATTGCTGGGAAGAAAGAGAGAGGATGAGATCAGTACTCAGAGGCTGAGTAATATTCCACTGTATACATGTGCCACATCTTCTTTATCCATTCCTGTGTCGATGGACACTTAGGTTGCTTCCGTATCTTGGCTATTGTAAATAGTGCTGTAGTGAACGTTGGGGTGCATGTATCTTTCTCAATTAGTGTTTTTGTGTTTTTCGGATAAATACCCAGGAGTGGAATTGTTGGGTCATATGGTAGCCCCTTATCTGGAAGGGCTTGGAGGATGGGATATTGTGACGCAGAAACACATGATCAAAAAACCATTTACCCAGCACAGCCATTCCACATCATGAGCCGCAACTCCATACAAGTTTCTGAGTGAGAGCTCGTGAAGAGGAATCGACCGTCTCCTGTGCCTCAGAAGCCCTCAGGAGTGAAAGTCAGCCTCAGACTTGAGGCAGCAAAGCCTTGTCTTCTGAAGAACAGGACCTGCCCCTTGCTGTTACAGGAACCCCTGGAAAGTCGCTCATGATAAACACTGGTATGTTTCTGCAACCTGGCTTTCTTCCCTTCAAAGGTTCCTGAACTGGTGGCAATTAACAGATCTGGGGAAGCCAAGAAAATGCACTGTGAGTATAAACAGCCTGACAGGACATTTACGCAGCAGCAATCGGAGCAGAGCACTCCTTCCCCGGGGTGCCAGAGGCCAGCAGGGGAGATTCTGAGAGCAAGACGCCCATCTTTTCTCTTCTTTCTAAGATGGACTTCTTCTGTCCGTTACAAGAGAGCCTGGTTGAGTTCTGGGAAGGATGAGTGACTGGGTGGGATTGCAGGGACAGCGGCAGATGGAGGAAAGTTTACCCACTCCCACTCAGGACCACCAAAGCTCTTTTATAGGAAACAGAAGGGAAGTCACAGTCTAACTTCTTTTCCAGCTTTATTTAGGTATAATTGACAATCCCCAGCCCCTAGTAACCACCATTCCACTCTCTGCTTCTATGAGTTTGACTATTTTAGATTTCACATATAAGTGGAATCATGCAGTATTTGTCTTTCTGTGTCTGGCTTATTTCATGTAGCATTATGTCCTCCAGGTTCATCCACCTCGTTGCAAGTGGCAGGATTTCCTTTTCTTTAAGCTGAGTAACATTCCTTTATATAGATATATCTATATCAAGAAAATGTTTATATATATATATATATATATATATATATATATATATATATATATATATATGGGATCTATTTATCCACTCATCCATTGACATTTAGGTTGTTTCCATGTTTCCACATCTTGGTTATTGTGAATAATGTTGATTTGAACATGGGAGTGTAGATTAATTATCCGGGAAATGCCAGTAAAACCACAATGAGATATCATCTCACATCTGCTAGGATGGCTGTAATCGGAAAGACAAAAGATAACAAGTGTTGGAAAGGATATGGAAAAAAGGGAACCCTCACGCACTCTTGGAGGGAATGTAAATTGATACTTTTGAAAGCTGAATGAGCCAACCTGAGTTCACTGTTCTATCCATGGTCAGGATTCAATGATTAGAACTTTATCTTCAATATCCTCCTTGCCTGTGTGCCAGGCTAGCAGGATCCTTTGTCTTGGAAAAGGTTTATAAGGGTCTCAGAGTACATACATGAGTACATACATGCCTGAAAGACAGGCAGCCTTGAGATCCAGCAGTGGCTTTGCCATCTACTGAGAGCAGACTATCAATCCATCAGACCTGGGCGAGTGACTGAGCCCCTAAGCTTTGCTTTCTCTGCCTCTGAAATGGGAAGAAAGTTAATACCTTCCTCACTGGGATTGTCCTTAGGAATAATAAAGCAATAAACCGATTCCAGGCTGCCAAATGCCCTCAACGAAGTGTGGTTCCTTTGATTATTACTAAAAGATGAAACCTATGTTCTGGGTTGGAGAGAAAGGGGCCCTCGTGTCCAAGAAGGGAGAAGAGTTGGCTTTTAGAATCTGCGTGGAATGCGTGTCTTGAAGCCATATATCCGGCTTTCCAAATTGAAAAGGAGATTACAACTTTTCAGTAGGGGTGATGAATAGGTTCACTGTGTTGATTGTGGAGTTGTATACATATGTCAAAACATATCAAATTATATACTTTCAATGTGTACAGTTTATTGCATTTCAGTTGCATCTCAATAAAGCAGTTAAAATGGAAAATAATTCACTTGGAGAACAGCAACAAAAAAAGACCATAATGATGATTTTCAGGCAGGTGATTATAAGTGGATGGGCATACCGGTACATGAAAGCTCCAGTATAAACAACACTGTTCACACGTGATTATTCCCGGCAATTTTCTTAAAACCTCTCCTTTCTCTTCCCCTTCATCTATCCATATCCTTCATCTTTAAGCCCCAGTTTAAGTCCTACCTTCTCTCAGAGGCCTTCTCAGGCCACTCCACCTCATCATAGTTGAACCCACCTATGAGCGTCTTAACCTATACACACTCTAATTTCTCAAATCGTGCCTGTGACTCCTCACGCGCTCTCGTTCTATTATTTAAATCATCGTTTAACTCCATATGTGTCTGTGATGCTTTTGAAGGAGACACATCTTTTGTGTCTATGCACACAGAGTGCTTGATAAATATTTCCTTATTGAATGATGACATTTAGAGTTCTCCCTCCTAGGCTTGACTCTCATTGCCATGAACTGTAAGGAATGATCTCCAGTCTTCCACTGGATAGAAATTTGACGGTATCTATTATTACTTGACTAAGTAGGCCATCAGCTACATTCTGTTTATCATTTGTTGTCATACAAGGAATCTGTTTTCATTGTATTGACTGTATTCGTCCATAATGGCTTTTCATACAAAACTAATGGCTCTCAGACTTGAGAAAACTGACCCCCAGAAAACCTAGTTTGATTGCATCAGAGTTTCAAAGACTTGTTCCAGCCCCATCTCCATGTGAGCAGCACAGTTCTCAATGGTAGTCAAGCCGGGGGCCCGGAACGCAGGGTGCCTGGGAGCAGCTCCCCAACGACAGCCCTGATCCGATTCCATTATCCTAAGCCCTTTCCTTTTCTGTTTGTTTGTTTTGGGCTGTCCTGGAAGTCTAATGGAGTCAGACACCACGTCTCCCAGAAGAGGAATGACATTTATAACCCCCTTCTGCTGCTGCAAATGGAGGGGTTATCTAGCTCTTTCCCCGATTGGCGGTCCCTGCCATCTCAGGCGGCCTCTCAGACTGGTGCCCTTGGAGTCAACTCCAAGGCTGGTGGTTTCGGCAGCCAGGGAGCCTCAGACCTGAGCAGCAGGCCCACGGTTGAGAGTTAGCAGGACAGCTCTAAGTAGCCTCTTCCTGTTTCAGAGAGTTGCTGGCAGGTTTCTGCAAACCTGCAGCTTATTTATGTCTTTCACGTTGGGCTCCTGGCCACTGCTCACTGCAGGACTAGATGGAGCTCTGGTTAACATTAGGCCAATCCTCCCACCCCGGCCGCCATCTGAATGAGGAAGGATGGGCCCATCGTGTTCAGCGCCTGCCAAGGAAGCAAAGTGACTGGAGATTGCCGCGGGGATGCACCCTTGGGAGTGGCGAGGAAGGATTTGTTTCTCTGGTATCTAGTGGAAGACAGAGAGCAACTTTTTGGGTAGGAACTAAAAAATACGGGAATATTTAGGAGGGAATGCTCTTTCCCCAAAACAGTCTCTATGGTTCTATTTTTCCTTTAAATAATAATTTACTGCTGAATTAATTGTTGGCTTAGCATTTCCTAAACTGGGATCCATGGTGTCAACAGATATTTCTTTTTAAAAATGTAGAAAAATGTTGGGGAAATAAAGGTCTGGAGAATAAGGGCTCTAGGACCAACCATAGGAAGTGGTAAAGGTTACAGCGGTCATGGAAAAGCGATGTCCAAGGCAGGCCTGATGCAGACCAGGCAGAAAGGAGGTGTGTTCCAGGCAAAAGGGGTCAATGAACAATAAAGGGAAAATGCTCAGGGAGAAAAGAGAGACCTCTGGCTTGGAGAGTTCGGTGCAGACTAATTTTTACTGGAGTAATTCCAGGGACGTTTTCTCCCTTCCCATTGCTTTCAGGAGACATTGCAAGCAGCCTACTTGTGGCCGACCCTGTTGTTTGCCTCTCCTAGAGCTCACACTTGCACACGCATGCAAGTGTGCATACACACAATCACACACACACACACAAACACATACTTCTTCTTGGTTCTGTCTAGGTGCCCCACCTCCAAGTTGTCAAGGAAAGGAACACCTCATCCCAGAAGATGAACATTGGTTAGTTTAAGCTAATTATAGTAATTTCTTCCCTGTTGCCATGGACTGGTTGGGCACGACCACGTAACACAAGTCTGACAAATGGAGCCCAAGGGGTGGCCCTTTCAGGGTTTCTGGAAGGATTTTTCTCCATAATAAGAAGAGACAGACACATGGAAAGAAACACCCCCTTCTTTGCTGGGTGTGGATTTTCTGTGTGACATATCAGGAGCTACCACAAGCATCATGCAGCTGGGCAGGAGATGGGGAGCGGGTTGTAGACATTCTGGGAATGGCAGAACAGCGGGATGTAAATGACCTGGATCCTTGATGACACAGTCAAATAGCCAAATGGACCCTGGAACCACTCTTCCTCTGGACATGGCACTAAGTGAGATATAAAGTCCATTCTGCTTAGGCCACTGGTAGTTGAGTCTTCGGTTCCTTGCAGCTAGATGTTTCATGTTAAGAGCTTTTCCCCTTCACGGAACACATCTAACAACTTGACCATTAGGCCACCCACCTAATTCCTTGGCCAAATTCTTCACTTAGCCCCATCAGAATGTAAAATTTGATCCTCCAGGTTGCCCCTGGCCAATGCCTTCCTCTGCGTCCCCCCCCCTCTGCTTCCTCTCCTTTGGGGGTGTCCTGGCTCTCACCCTCACCAACTCCAATCACCATGGGTTACCTTGTATCTACTGATGGTTCAGAACACAGGTTTTATAGTCAAACAGACTTGAGTTTTAACCCTGGCTCTACCACTTGTTCGTTGTTGTGCTCATAAAAGTAATTCAACTTCCCTGAAGTGTTGTTTCCTCAACTGTAAAACAGGAAAAAATATCTCATCTCATAGGTCTATTTTAAGAATTCTATGAGATGATAATGAAAAGAGCTTAACAGTACCTTACATACAGTAAGTGGTCTGTAAGTCATAGTCTTAACAATGTTAATGATTATTTTAATTAAAATTGATAATTGCTTTAGATTAACTAAGGCTACGTGATTCAGATTGGATCGTTCAAATGGCAATAGGGCATTGTTGCTACCAAAGGCAGTATAGCAGCAAGGGAAGGTAATAATAACTAATCTGGGTACCTTGCCTTATAATCTGATATTTCACCAAACGTATTTTAATGTTTGTTTACTCCCCAAAAGAATCTTTTAAATATCAGTATCATTCCCATTGCTGAAGCAAATGAAGTCAAGAGAGCCTAAGTTCATGCCTCGGCTAACATAATTGGTGATTGAAATATAAATCTTAACAAACTCCAAAATACATTCTCTTTCCACCACACTGCCCTGCACATTCGCATCCATCTAGCTGCTATAGTCAATTGCTCTCAGCTCCTGAACTTTTGTGACTGGATTCTAATTCATCCTAGATTGGTTGGTTGCTTTCTGTATAAAACTTTCATGTTAATATTTCTTGAAAACGTTCAGTGGTTCTGAGAGTGTTTCTGTGAGGCGGCGGGGGAGAGGACGAGAATTATGGCAAACAGCCCAGTGTTCTAGCATCCTCTATGGAAGGCTGGGTTTGCCACTGAGCTTTGTATAAGTAGTTCCTGTTTTGGGCAATAATTTGTGTATTCGCTGTACTTCTTAGGCTTTCTTTGTTCCCCCAGGGGGTGAGACTTTGTGATAAGCAGTCTCTAATGAGGTTTATGTGACTAGGAGTGGACATTGCTGCTAAAACTGTTTACCATCTACTGAGTGTCAACAGGGTCCACTGTGTGGCTGTCTAGAGATGCTTGTTCAAACAGAGAAGGACAGAAAAAGAGAGAGAGAGAGAGGAAGGAAATTTTCTATCCAGGGAAAATAGGGATGGGTTAGAAACTAGAGAAGGAAATCTTTTGGAAATTCATTGCCAAAGAAACAAGTTAATTTAATGCTTGGTTTAATGGCTTGGGAGTGTGTATAAAGTCCATTTTTAACTGGTATTCTCGTAGATGACAGTCTAAATTGTTCTCACTCAAAAAACACCCATGTATTTTGGACACCTTTTGTTATCTTCCTTCTTTTCTAGGGTCTACCAGAGTCAACGCAAAGTGGGAACTTCAATATGAAGGGCTGAGTTTCTTTGGGTTTTCTGTTGTGTTTTTGCAGTATTCGAATAGAGACTTGAGATGATTACTGGTCAGGGATCTTTAGAAGAGAGGCTCTAGCTTTGAGTGGGAGTTGTACTGAATTACCATTTGACCCCTTTCCGGCTCCAAAATTTAACTGTGTAAGCATTGGTTGGCTGTTGAGTTATTCTACTGTTCTGTGCATCTGGAGTAACAGTCTCCTGGTATATCTTTTGGGTTCATTCAACTTTTGTAAAGTTCAGAGTAAGAGTATGGCCTCTCTGAGATACATTATTCTTTAGGGAAGATCTTGGTCTAGGTCTGGGTTTCACTACAGGCAAAAATTTGAGTGCCAGTTGTTTATTTAGTGGGTGACCATGGGAAGCACTTGTAAGGAAGTGAAGAAGTGGGACAGGAAACGGAAGGAAGCCAATGAAGGGTACGTTTCAGAGCCAGTTAGCAGGGTGGGCAACTGGAATTCATGCCTGCTGGGGTGCTCTGGGAGATAGTGTAGAACACGCCTCAGAGTCATCCCAACTGAAGGATTAGGAAGCTGGGGAATTTACCCACCAATAACATCCCCAATCTGCCACTGACTCAAGGGTGATTCCTAAGGGAATCCGGTATTAATTAAACTCTGGTATTAATACCAGATTGTACACAAGCTCCCCTGGGTACAAGTGGAGCTTGATCCTGCCATCAGGTAGAAAGTCTTCAGGAACAGAGTTGTTGATGTTCACAGCAAGCAGCCTTGGGTGTGTAGAGGCGAATGCCAAGGCACCTGGCAAGTGGTGGGTGCTAGATTATTGTCTTTGTGGTTCTCAAATTTTGAAATTTCTTTCTCCTGATTCTAGGCACTGGTCTTTTTCATGACCTTCAGGAGTGAAGAGGGGAAGGTGAAAGGTGGAAATAGCTTTGTATTCCACGACCACATCTGTTCCTGATGCTACAGCTCTAGTCAGCTCCTTGATATTGGAGCATAACTTAGAAGCACATGATGAAAACTCCATCTGTTGTAAGTGTTTGTGGATCGAGCTAAATTGGATTATGCATGTGAATGAGTGAAATGTGGAGTTTTGAATATGCTGTTTTAAACATCTGTTGCTGCAGAATCTCTGAATGGATTATTGTTTCTTTAACGTATTAGAACAACCCTTTGTTGTACTGTGTGTGTGTGTGTGTATTTCCCCAACTAGATAAGCTCTTTGAGGATCTAGTACAATGTTGAGTATATAATGTTGTATAAATATTTAACAAAAAATTTATTATTATTATGCACCTGTTATGGAGTACATTCTAGGAAAGAGGTTTTGGTTATGAGGACAGTCCTTACCAGTGAAGAAGGCAGGCTCAACACAGTTAAGATGAATAGTAAGGAGCAGAGAGAAATTTCAGTGAATATTTCTTTCTCCTGGCAGAAAGGTTACAAGATCCTGTTGGGGATTTCAACTAAAGATGTTGTGTTGAACGCATGCCTTAATGTCTAGTCCCCCCTGAAATTCCACTAAAATAACAGTAAAAGGATTTTTTTAAAAAGGCATAAACGTATAAAAACAAAGAATTCCAGAGAGGATACAATAGCAACGAAATTTTGGAAGTCGGAAGGCAGATGCCTGCATAGTTACTGATTATCTCAACAAAGATAAATCTTAAGTGAGGGAAATGGAGACACAAATTATAGTGAAGAACCCACAAAAGTCTTAAGAATTGGGGGTACTTGTAGAAGCTGAGGGAAAGGTAAGCTTACAAGAGGTGGTATTGAGTAAAAGTCTGTTTAAGAAGCACTGAGACCCTTCATATCCCTTCTCTCCCATGGAGCCAGGTGACAGACTCCCCCACCACCCTAGAAGAAGAAAGAGGGTTGGTGTTTGGAAAAGATAAATCATAGTCTCTGGACTGGAGGACACCAGCCACAGCTGAGGGTGGAGATGGTGTAATAAAAATAGGAGGATTAAATGAATACTTAGTGAACGTTGAAACTCAAACATTCTTCTCCTTCTACTTGGCTCTCAAAACACTGGAAATCAGGTTTATATCCTCTACGCAGAAAATTAACAGAGCCTTCTCACTGGTATCTGATCAACTCACAGGAAAAGACCTAAAGATCTTAGGGTTCTGCAGAAAATGGCTTGTCCAGCTCACCCTACCATGAAGCTCACAGTCGATAACCCCACTGACTCGGAGTTTCCAATCAGCTTTTGAGCATCCTGTTTTTAAATATGAGCATCTAGCCAAGCCAGACATATTAGGGGAAAATCTCAATTATAAAAGATTAGGAACAAAACCAATACACAGAGGAAAATAACTTGGAGGCAGAGAAAAACTGAAAAAAAACCCTATAATATATTTGGGGAAAAAAGATATTGCAGCCATAAAAGAGAAGCAGGAGACTATTTAAATGAGGCATACTCAGGAACTCCCCTGGTGGCACAGTGGTTAAGAATCCGCCTGCCAATGTAGGGGACACAGGTTCGAACCCTGGTCCAGGAAGATCCCACATGCCTCAGAGCAACTAAGCCCGTGAGCCACAACTACTGAGCCTGCGCTCTAGAGCCTGCGTGCCACAACTACTGAGCCCATGTGCCACAACTACTGAAGCCCACACGCCTAGAGCCTGCTCTCCGCAACAAGAGAAGCCACCACAATGAGAAGCCCATGCACCGCAAGGAAGAACAGACCCCACTCACCACAACTAGGGAAAGCCTGCACGTAGTAACGAAGACTCAACGCAGCCAAACATTAATTAATTAATTTAAAAATAATAAAATAATAAATAAATGAAGAATACTCAGAACAAAGAAGAGGTCTCAGAAATTAAAAACAAGATAGCAGAAATGTAAAAACTCAGAAGAAAGATAAATAAAGAACAAAATGAAAAAGAGAACCAGTTTGCAGGGCAGAAATAGAGATACAGATGTAGAGAAAAACACGTATGGACACCAAGGGGGGAAAGCCACAGTGGGGGGGGGGGTGGTGGAGGTGGTGGGATGAATTGGGAGATTGGGATTGACATGTATACACTGATGTGTATAAAATTGATGACTAATAAGAACCTGCTGAATAAAAAGCAAATAAAATAAAATTTAAAAATTTAAAAAAAAATGAAAAAGAGAAGGAAAACAGGAAAGGACGGATAAGGTGATGACAGAGAACCATTCCAGCATCTCGAACATCTGAATAAAAAGCATTCCAGGGGACTTCCCTGGTGGCGCAGTGGTTGAGAATCCGCCTGCCGATGCAAGGGACACGGGTTCGTGCCCCAGTCTGGGAAGATCCCACATGTTGCGGAGCGGCTAGGCTTGCGAGCCATGGCCGCTGGGCCTGTGCGTCCGGAGCCTGTGCTCCGCTACGGGAGAGGCCACGACAGTGAGAGGCCCGTGTACTGCCAAAAATTTCCCAGAACTCAAGTATATGTTTCCAGAGTGAAAAACAATCATTGTGACCTTTAGAACACATGTCTAGAAGACATCGCTGGTACCTCGTCTGGATCCCCTGTATGGGGCCAGCACATCCAACTGTCGGCCACTCTGGGCTCACAGCCCCCTTCTCTGGGGAACTGCCCTCAGCCAAAGGGCAGCTGTGTCTCCTGGGAGGTTCCACCCACCACTCCAGCTCCTGCACAGGAGAGGTCACACCAATGACTGATGGGAAATGTCTAGAGTCTTGTCCCGAAAGGGGAACCAACTCTGGTCCAATCTGTGCTCCAGAGCAGAGCAGGGTATCAGGCCAAACTAGCTTCCAGCCAAACCACATCCTTAGCTCTTTCCCCAGAACCATCCTCCTTCCCTCATTTACCTTCTCCTGAGATTAATCCCTCAATTAGTCACATGCACTCAAAACCCTGTCTCAATCTCAGTTTCTAGGAAACCCAACCTAAGGTGGTAGAAGACAAAGAGGATTCTAAAAGCTTCCAGAGTAAAAAGCAGGCATTATACAAAATCTCAAAAATCAGAATGGCATCGGGTCTCTCAGCACAGGAAGCTGAAAGACAAGGGAGCAATTCCTTAAAAATTCTGAAGGAAAATGATTTTCAATATAGGATCGGATGTTGAGTACCCAAGATAATGAAGGGGAAGAGGAAATCAAAGGATTTTGGATTTTCAGACCCCAAGATCTCCAAAAGTCTATCTCATTTTCATTCTTTCTCAGAGATACCTCACCAAAACAAGGAAGTAAACCCAGGAAGAGGCAGACACAAAATGCAGGAAATAGAAGACCCAACGAAAAGGAGAGGCGAAGAGAAAGTCCAGGAAAATGATGAAGGAGGATCTCAAGATGACAGCTGTGAACAGGCCTATAGGGCAGGCTCCAGGAGGGACCTCTTCAGAGCATATAAAATTAATAGACTCTCTAATGTATGTGAAGATACGGAAAGAGATACACAGTCGGGGGACAGTTAAGGAAGATGGTAATGACCATTGCACAGAAAACTAAGCACATGTAAAAACAAAGCCATTATTTACTTTAGGACAACAAATGTTTGTGCCGGGAAGGTAATCATACGTGACTCAGGTATGGAGTTTACGAAGTTGTCAAGTGCTACATATCAATCTAACCAAAATTATAAAAGACAGGGGACCAAAACAGTCTATGTGTAGCAGACTTGGGTGGCGCATGGGAAAGAAGGATAAATCCTCATCTTCCATAGCTGGAAGTCCAGAGATGCTGTTTAACGCCGAGAAATCAAGAATTGCGGTTGAACCATGTTAAGGATAAAGACCACAAGAAAGGCCAAAGGGGTTGAAAGCAGGGGCTTCGGAGGAGTGGTAAATGGATGGGGAGAGGCTGCTGTGTTTTCTGAAAGCTCTCTGTAGGTGCATTTGATCCTTTAAATGCTGTGCGGGGTAACCTTGATTTTTACAACTACATTAAAAATTAAAATGCCTCCAGGGATAGACACCAGGGGACACAAACTAGATTGTTGGATTAAATGCCGTGAGGAGGGCAGTTTTGATCAGTTGCTGGCGTGGAGCCTGGGTTGAGGAAATATTTTTCTCGAGGGACTTAAAATGCTGAGAGAAAAAGCTGGCTCTGGCCCAGAGGGTGGAAGTAGAGTGATGACATGTGAGGGGCCTAAGAGCTCCCTGACCCCAGGGTCGGAGCTGGAGCCTGCTGGTTGGGAGGAAATTGGGAAGAGTCCATCGTATTATTACGGGCTTCCACAGCTTGTGAACTCCCGAGGCGTCACACTAAGATTAAAGCCAAATTAGAGTCCCCACTTGCTTGTTTTCAGGACAACAGTCCTCACCCACTTCAAAGTCCCCTCAGCTCACTGGGGGAGTCTTCAAAGGCGTTTTCACACAGGCTCACAAATCTGCCAGCTACAGTCAACACACCTAGGCCACAGTGGTACTTCCTTCTGGTCCCTCACTCTCCTGCCCAGGTTGTCCAGAGGTTCATCCTATCACTGAGTCTCACTCAGCACTAAATATGGAGGCCGTGTCCTAAGCTCTCTCGCACTGGATTAGACGTCAGTATACTCTTGACCAGGTACCCAGGGTGAGGCTGGTTGTCATGGCAATAGCTTGGAAGGGGGCTAAAGGTAAAGCACGGATGCAAATCTCAAACCTGACTTTTGGAGGCACCTTTCCTGTCTTCCCAGGAGATGGCCAAGGGAGTTATCCCAAAGGTGATAAATGTGGGAGACCCACTGGGGGAGGCTCATGTCTAGTGGTGCGTCCTTCGAGAATACTCAGGGTAGGAAGAGAATTGCCTAGCCGACCAACATAACTTCTCAATTGAAATAAGACCACTGGCTAAACATCAATATATATATTATTATATCCATTGGATTAACCAGAGGAATTACCAGAAGATTCATTTAAGTGGTGAATTCCTCTTTCTTTAGAAAATGAGTCAATTTACCTAAGGGTGATGGACACACCTATTCTGAGTCTGTAAACTTGAGTAAACCAGTAACAGGCTCACAGCTACTGCTCCCAAGGGCCTGGACAGAACTTTACAGAACTGGTTCCTAGAGACCCGAGTTCCTTTTTTACATTAGTGAAAGCCAAGACTCAGAGAGGTTAAGCGACATGCCCAAGTCACACAGCAAGTAAATAGCAAGTCTACACATTCCAAGTCTGGATATCTTTTGGCTCAAATGATCTGCCCTTGAAAGTGAGGCAACCATCTTTACAAAGATGTAAAGTTCAACTTATTCCCACATATTCCTAAATCTATTATCATAGTTCTTGTGGGAGTCTGACAGCCATGGATTACTCAACTCAGACCTCAGATGCTGATATAAACCAGCAGCCCCAGACCCCTGCCTGCCTTAGAATCTTCTACCGTAAGTAAGAGGGAGTGGAGTGGATGGGCAGGCGCGAGCAGGAACAACAAAGAACGATGAGCCCAACAGGCTGCCTGGCTTCCTGCACAGAGAGCAGATGAAGAGCTCTGGTTGAGGAGCTTAATCGTGACCTCTTCAGCCAGGGCAGCTCATCAAGACTGATGGCCAATGGATTCCACGGCCAACATTAAATTACCAAATGACACCTGAGAGGTTCCATCTCTTTTTCCCCTCAAGTAACCCACCACCTCTCTGCAAGCCTCCTAGTCTCCTCCACCCACTCGCATTTAGGTCTCTCCTCTCTGACAGCAGACCTATCTCACTTCTCATTGCCCTAATCTGACAACAGATCAAAGATGTCAAATACCTTCCATTCCTTTCTCCCCAAGTTACTTTTGTAGCCCTCCACTTAAACACCTCTCTCGTGGTCAGGCCAGCCCTGGGATTCCATAGAGAGCGGATCTGCCTTTCGCTTTGTCCAACCACTAAACAGGTTCAGGAAAGTTTCTTGAGCACGGGATCCAAGGTCACTAGAAGAGATATCAACTATAATAGTGGGAGCCTTTGAACCACCCATGAGGCCTGTCTTGCAATCATATAAGAATTAGTCCTGAGAACGCCTCCATACCCTTAGGCTGATTTCTTTTATAAAGAGTAAATGAAAATAATGAAACATCGTATGATTGAGGAAATGAGAGGAAACTAAGTGTTTGTGGACCTATACAGAGAGACTCCATACTCGTGGGGATTTGGGAGCCTTTAGAGGAATCACTCCCCTTATTAAAACAAAACCCAGACCCTCTAAAGTCTAACACTGGCAGCAAAAGCCCCAAGAGGGGAAGGCGAAATGACCCACTAGTGCCGCTAAGTACAGTGTCAAGGTTAGAATTCACGTTCTAGAATCTGACATATTTAGATTCCAATCCCAGCTCAACTTCAGCACTGCATAGGGTTATGAGGGAAATTATCTAAGTCTCTTGAGCCTCGACTTCATCATTAGTAAAATCAGTTAATAACGTCTTCACGAACTAGGGCATGTGAAGTATGCACGCAGTGTCAGCTCAAGGCAAGCAGTCACTGGATGTCAACTGGTGTTATTGGGACAGGGTCATCTTCTGCTTAGGGTTTGATCACTGGTACTGATGCCACCTCCACAGTAATTCCCAAGAGAGTGGTAATTCTCCCTCCTTTAGTGATTTACAGTGGGTTTTTTTCCCTGTGAACATATGTGTGTATGTGTGTGTGTATACACACAGAGAAATATATTTACACGGTTGCAATCTACGCAGTGGTAGAGCTAAGATTTGAACCTGTATCTGACTCCAGAGCCACTATGAAGACTCAGGGATATTACGTTCAGAAAACCCAAGTGCCAACCACACAAAAAGGAGAGAGGATCCTCCTTCCCTTCTCCCCACCTCCCTATTCACTTCCCTCCCACCCTCCTTCCAAACAAAGAAGGATATTCTGATAACATGAATGGTTAGAGGCCAAGGCATCTGTTAGGTCACTGTGACTAGTAGGCATGGTTGGTGCACCATTTTCCACTCACTCTCTTGCTCCTGCCTTTTCTCCTCAAGCAGTTAAGTGTACAAGTCAAGCTGGCACCTACTCTGCTCCTTCAACTTCCTTCGTCTATGAGTCTGGACAGAGAGCAGAGGGCATGTGAGTGGCTGAAGATGTTAGCTGAGACAGTGAACTTTCCTAAAGTGCCTTTTTGATTGACTGTAATCACATTCAGGAGATCAGGTAAAGTTTACCAATTGCAGATTTGGTCTGGTTATTTCTGATACAGGCTGATGGGGCATCAGTCCAATTAGCACACAATTTTGACAAGGCCTAAAATTCCAAATCAACATTCTAGCCCTCCTAGTTGTGCTGTACATGCTGGGACTACAGAGACTATAACTACTGACACAAACGGAAATATCTCACCTAAATTATCCTTCTACCTTAACTACCCATCTGTGACGGTTAATTTTATGTGTCAACTTGACTAGGTCATGGGGGAACCCGGATATTTGGTTAAACATCATTTCTGGGTGTGTCTGTGAGAGTTTTCCAGATGAGATTAATACTTGAATCAACAGGGACTTCCCTGGTGGTCCAGTGGGTAAGACTCCATGCTCCCAATGCAGGGGGCCCGGGTTGGATCCCTGGTTGGGAAACTGATCCCACATGCCGCAACTAACAGTTCACATCCTGCAACTAAAGATCCCACGTGCCGCAACTAAGACCCAGTGCAGCCAAAATAAATAAATAATATTTTTTAAAAATATTTGAATCCGCAGACTGGGTAAAGTAAATGGCCCTCCCCAATGTGGGTAGGCACCGTCCAATCCTTTGAGAGGCTGAATAGTACAAAAAGGTGGAGGAAGGGAAGAGTTGCTCTCTGTCTGACTCCTTGAGCTGAGGCATTGGTCTTCTCCTGCTCTGGGATTGGTTCTCAGGCCTTTGGACCCGGACTGGAACTATGACACCACTTTTCCTGGGTCTCCAACCTGCAGACAACACATCATAAGACTTCACAGCCTCCATAGCTGGGTCAACCAATTCCTTAAAATAAATGTGTGTGTGAACACACACATACCTATCTTCTATTGGTTCTTTCTCTGGAGAACCCTGACTAATACACCATCTGATCTTTAACTCCTCTAAAAGCTACTCAAGAGCGGAAACTGTATCCTTTACTAATTCCATCTCTTTGAAGCCTGGAAGAACACACAACGCTTGCGCAGACTTACTTTACTTACTGCCCTTTATGGATTTCTGTGATAGGATGATATTTACAAATCATATCATAGAGTAGTTAAATGTTAAAGATGTTACCCCATGAATCAATATCAATTCCAAGTGAATAGGAATTTAATATAAAAATCCCAGCCACCAACTAATGAAGAAAATGTAACATTTTTCAAAATTCTAAGTAATTTTCTAAGCATGGAAGACAAAAGACAAAATCCTAAGCATAGAAGTAATAGAAGAGGGAATTCCCTGGCAGTCCAGTGGTTAGGACTCTGTGCTTTCACTGCCGAGGACATGGGTTCAATACCTGGTTGGGGAACTAAGATCCCGTGAGCCTCACGGTGCGGCCAAAAAGAAAAAAATTATATAAAAAAATAGAAGTAATAGAAGAAATAATAAGGGAAGGGAAGAGATTGATTGGTTTCACTACATTTCAGAATTTAGAACTAAAGATAAAAAGTAATTGTAAAGGCTAAGATAAACAGATGTTGAAAGTATGTTTGAGAGTTAAAAAATTTTCAGTCCTGAGCTGATAAAAATAGATAACAAAACCCTTAAGACACTGGTAAAGAAAATTACTTGGACAAAAACTCCCAAAAGAAGATTTAAAAAACTTGTTTGCAAATATTTATAGCCACTTTATTCATAGTTGTCCAAAGAGGAAACAACCCAACTGGCTAATGGATCAACAAATTGTGATACATTCGTACAACAGAATACCAAACTGCTAGAAAAAGGAACAACCACTGATATGTGGAACAACACGATGAAGTCTCAAAATCGTTATGCTGTGACAGAAGCCAGACACAAAAGAACCATACAGGGGCTGCCCTGGTGGCACAGTGGTTGAGAGTCCACCTGCCGATGCAGGGGACACGGGTTCGTGCCCCGGTCCGGGAGGATCCCACATGCCACGGAGCGGCTGGGCCCGTGAGCCATGGCCGCTGAGCCTGCGCGTCCGGAGCCTGTGCTCCACAACGGGAGAGGCCACAACAGTGAGAGGCCCGCGTACCACCAAAAAAAAAAAAAAGAACCATACATACTTTATGATTCCATGTATGTGACATTCTGGAAAAAGAAAAACTATAGGAACAGACAACAGATTAGAGGAGGCCAAGGGCTGGAGGTCTGAGAAGATTGTCTACAAAGAGAACTTTTGGGGGTGGTGAAGAAAATATTTTATATCTTGAGTGAGATGAGGGGGGTACATGATTATAAAAATTTGCCAAAAACAATACATCTGAACATGATGAATTTTACAAATATAACTGATAATATCCAACTCTGGTTAGGTTTCAAATAATCTAGTATTCTCATATAGTAATGTTGGTGATGTAAATTGGAATGACTTTTTGGAAATCATCCTTGAAATATGTATCAAGAGTCATAAAATGTGGGCTTCCCTGGTGGCGCAGTGGTTGAGAGTCCGCCTGCCGATGCAGGGGAGACGGGTTTGTGCCCCGGTCTGGGAAGATCCCACATGCCACGGAGCAGCTGCGCCCGTGAGCCATGGCCGCTGAGCCTGCGCCTCCGGAGCCTGTGCTCCGCAGCCGGAGAGGCCACAACAGTGAGAGGCCCGCGTACCGCAAAAAAAAAAAAAAAAAAAAAAAAAAAAGAGTCATAAAATGTTTACTCTTTGACTTGGCAATACGATTTATGGGAATGTATGGCAAGAAAATTCTGCAAAATGGCTTGAACAATCATGTTCATGGAATAATTTATTGAAAACTTTAAACAATTAGAGAAACTCAATTTCCAATAGTGGGGGAATGGCTCATTGAATTATTATGGAAAATGTTATGGTAGTACTATGCAATAATTTAAATGATTGTTATAAAATCTATCCAGCTACATATACATACGAAAGTATGTATACGATGTAACATTACTGAAGAGAGCCAAATACAGACGTAGGTGTGCATTCTAGAAAGGCAGTAAGTATAGTGGTTAAGAGCATAGATTCCATAGCTAAACTGGCTAGGTTCATGTCCCAGCCCTGCCACCTACCTGCTGTGACCTTGGGTAACTTACTTAACCTCTCTGATGCTCGATTTCCTCATTTGTAGACTAGGAAAAATAATAATAGCTTCCTCACAGGTTTTTTCTAAGGGTTAAATGAGTTACTATCACATAAAACTCTTATACTAAACTACTTGGCACAGAGTAAGTACTTTATATAAGTGTTTGCTGTGCTGTTTTATCTCTGCAAATGCAAAAGTGCTGGACAAAAATAACACAACAGTATCATTCTGGTGTATGTGGTTGTGGAAGTATTACATTAGGATGGTTAAGACTGTGGGAACTTTTGACTATTTTTTCCATTTTTGCATTTTAAAAAATCATTTGGATTTTTAAATGCTTGTGTAGATCTCACAACAGATTTGCATATATATTTCATTAAATGGACATTTTTTCAGATTTTTTTTTTGGCTTGCTGTTAATGGATTTCCAAGTGATGGTGTGACTAAAGAGCTAAAGGAATACATACACCAATGATCCGTGTAAGTGCCATTGAAAGAGAGACTCTGAAAACTAGGAAACATCACAAAATGGTTTGAAGGTAATCATATCCATGGAAATACTAATTACAGATTACTTATTACGTTAAACAATTAGAAGAAGCCCGATTTCCCATAGCAGGAAAATGATGAATTAAGTTACAAGATAGCTACCCAGAGGAATATTATCAATAATTTAAATTATGATTGAAAAGATTATATAACGATCTATACACACGGAAATGTGTAGGAACAGAAGTCTAGGGAAGAAAGTTGAATATTTTTGTCTTGAAACAAAGCTTAAGATGCATGGGGGAGGGGTGGATTCCTCTCTCTTGGGTCTCTACGCTCCTCAGTTTCTTGGAATTTCTTATTCTGGTATTGGAGGTAGGTAGTGCCTTCCAAAGCAGCCAATACTACAGCTCTGCTTTTATCTGTGGAGCTGGCTTCCACATAAGATCTATGTTGGGTGGACACAGGGCAGGACGAGCCTACCTTGGCGCTTTCTGCCTGTGTGTTCCGGGCAGCACTGAGAGCCAAGCCTGGACTCGAAACCTGTCTGGGGAAATTTATGCTGACACTTGGTTCCACATCTGGAAATGCTGAGGGTCAGTTATGATTCTTAGCATTGTGGTCATTTTCTTCAGCAAAACTTCAACATACCTCGCAGTCAAGCGTTCTTCTTTCCAGACGCCCTGGGCCTTCCAGCAACCAACTCTCCGAAAAAGGGATGGGTTTACAGGTTCAGGCCACAAGGTGAAATTTTCCAGTGTTTTCGGCTGGAAAAATCCAGACCTGTGTAGATCTGCTACCTGTTAGGTTCTGGTCACAGGAGGCAGGAGACATATTTTTAAATAATACTCCCTAGATTAAATAGACCATCTGAAAAATTTTTTCTTCCAAGACTTTGCATGTCTTTTAAGAACCGATTAAACTTGACAATTTAAATCTTGTGTCTTAGACCTGCCTAAGGGAAAATTGTGAAAAAGAAACAAATGGACTTTTGGTAAAGTTAGAAGACCAATGGAAAATAGAAGTAACTTAAAGGAAGTTTTTCTCATTATTTTACATAAAAGAAAATGGTCAGCTGAAGCAAACAGAAGTGTCTACTTCACAGTTTAAAGAGAATTGTACTTATACCTTGTCCTATCTTTTGCTTCATAGCTTGCATAATTTGTCTTTCAGCAGAGGGAAAAAATGTTGTTTATTTACGCCTTGACCTAGACAGAGGGAAGGGACTTCAGTGGGAAGATTTTAACATCATGAAGTACTTTGTCAATCAACAAACTGCTTTTCAAAAGTGCTGTATTATTACCCACCCCCCTTATTTTTTCAATGTCACAATTATTTATAGGGCCGGTTGCAGGCTTCACTCTGCTAAAACCACTTCTGGGAGGGCTCTCAGCCCTTATCCCAAGCACGATACCACTCTATTAGGCCTCTGCACAGATGTTTGTTCATACGGATCCTGACTCAGCTCTGTGTGTGTGTGTGTGTGTGTGTGTGTGTGTGTGTGTGTGTGTGTTAGTAGTGACAAGGGTTACTCTTAATCTGGGTTTTTCTGGAACATGGAGAGCACAAAGTGATCCTCTTCATTCCTCTGTGCCAATAAGATGGTCCCGATATCACGGGCGACACAAACCCCCTATCCACTGTCCACCCAAATGGGAAGCCGGTGGGGTTCTGATTCACCGTGGCCATGGAAATTGGACCACCCCTGAGAAAAGCACAGACAGGTTGTGCGGGGTCACGAGATCCTCACCAGATATAGACATGCAGGCCTCATGCTCCTTGACATGGCAGGAGTCAGGAAAACTTGGAAAATCTGCTTTGGCCTAAAGTGCATCTGACATTAGGCGAGGAGACACACTGTAAAGTTAACATCTTACCGGGCACCCTAACGTGGCATGTCCTTAGACATGGTGTGCTCCATCAAAGAGGCAACCTAACAGAGAGATTAAAAACAAGGACTTGGGAGCCTGCCGACCTGGATCTGGACCCTGCTCTGCCACTTCTGAGCTGGGGAACCTTGGACCAATTACTTAACCTCTCTGTTTATTTTTCTGTAAAAGGGTGATGTTAATTGTACCTACTTCATAGAGATGGTAGGAGGACCCTCATTTGCAAAGTGCTTAAACCTATGCCTGGTCACTGGTATATCAACGTATGCTGAATAAAATGAATAGATTTGCAGAAACGATTTCATTTCTGGTGCCACCTCTTTTCATCCAGGGATTCTGTTTCATTTAAAAACAGTACTAGGAGTTTTCTTGCTGGTCTGAGATCTTTTATCTTTGTCTTTCAAATTAAATTTATTCAGGTGGGGACAACTTTGCCTTTGGAAGCAGAAACATTGAACAGAGATCATGCATTCATCACATGAAGAATCTGGGTTAAGATACGAATTCAACACTCAACTGTAAGGGCTTGAGAGAGTTTCTTAAGTTTTCTGAACTCAATTTATTCATTAGCAAGTTGGGGATAATATGAACCTCTTAGGATTATGAAATTAATATAAGTTATTGTGGAAAGTACTTAGCAGATAGTCTGGTGGTGGAAAAAATATTCTCTTCCTGATAAGATTCAGCCTTTTATCTTTTTGCTTTAGCCCGCCTGCATTTAACTGATTCTCTTACAATTTTCAACAGCCTGGTCAAGTATTCATAGTAGATTTGGGGGTGATTTTCTGATGTAAACAGTTGAATCTTTCTATTCCTTGAGTATTGTTACTATTAATATTTTTATTAAATCGTGTGTTTATCTGTTCATGTAATCTGAATCACCCCCTTCCGATGATATCGGTAAGATCCAAAGAGCTGGTGAAAATTATATGGATTGATAAGAATATTTTGAGAAAGTACATTTCAGGAAACTACTCTGGCTCGTGGTTGTGGCTCTTTTAAGACCTTTCAACAAACGTGTCCTAGGAATTCTCTCACATTTTGGTTGTTTTCAAAACTTCACATCCTTAGGCAGATGTCACCCAGTGCAGCTTGCCTTTTTCAACAGGATTTTTTTTTGAAAGATGAGCTCTTTAAGAGAGAGTTTTCTATATCTTATTTTCAATTAAAAATTAAGATGTGTCCAAGTCACCCAGGATTTTCAGCTGCCCAACATTTGTCTCACGTATGTTCTTTCTTAACAAAGATTTTTTTTCTCCCCAATGTCAAGTTTAAGATCCCAAATCCTCCTTTAAAATCTATTTCAAATTTTGAGCAAGTTACTCTCCATGGGGTTTGCTGACGCAGGGGCGCCTGTGTTTGTTTTGACAAAGGAATGGCCGTTCCCCAAGTCCTGTTCCTTCATTCTCTGAATGTTTCCCTGGAGAATTCAGCAAACCGACAAACTGTCTCTCCTGGAGAGAAGAATCCAGTAGCCCTTAGTGTGTTTGCCACTCTGTGCTTCTGTCACAGATACACATGCAAATCACAAGCTGCGGAGGGGGGACGGCTGGGATCCCGCAACCCTAGAGGCAGCTCTCAGCCACAGAGACACGATGTCTTTTCTCCAAACAGCTTACAATCAGCCCTGTGCTTCACGTTGCTCCACCTTAAAAGGTCTCTGTGGTCCGGCAGGCTAGGAGAATCTTAGAGAAACATTTTAAAGTATGTTGCAAATCGTGTTCCTTTCTCAGAGTCACAATGCACATTAGCATATTCAATTTCTCAGTAAAGAAGTTCAACTTCACCTCAGGCTACCCGGAGTTGTTTAACCCGGAACTCCATTTTTCAATATTATCTCATGAAAAGCTAAGAACTTGGGGTTCCATGGAAGGTACCCTGGAAAATACTCTTTTACATCAAAAATGCACACATGAAATTAGGAGTTTGGGATTAAGAGATACACACCACTATATATAAAATAGAGAAAAAACAAGGACCTACTGTATAGTACAGGGAACTATATTCAGTATCTTATAATAACCTATAATGGAGAAGAATTATAGATAGATAGATCAATCTTGTTCAGTAGCTCCCATCTCTCTCTCTTTTTTTTAAAGAAGATGACTTTTTAATTTATTTATTTATTTATTTGTTTTTCCTGTGTTGGGTCTTCGTTTCTGTGTGAGGGCTTTCTCCAGTTGCGGTGAGCGGGGGCCACTCTTCATCGCAGTGAGCGGGCCTCTCACTGTCGCGGCCTCTCTTGTTACGGAGCACAGGCTCCAGACGCGCAGGCTCAGTAGTTGTGGCTCACGGGCCTAGCCGCTCCGTGGCATGTGGGATCTTCCCAGACCAGGGCTTGAACCCATGTCCCCTGCATTGGCAGGCAGACTCTCAACCACTGCACCACCAGGGAAGCCCCACTCCCATCTCTCTTAAAATAAAGGCCAGCCTCTTTAAAAATATTCCACATGGCTCAGCAAGATACGACTCCTGCCTTCACTCAGATTTCAACTTTTCCTGCCTCACATGTTAGAATATAGTCAATTGCCCCTTGCTCCCAGTTCCCACAATACAGTCTCTGTGACTGCCTCTCCCAAAACTCTCTAGCCCAGGGGTCCCCAACCCCCGGGCCGTGGACCGATACTGGTCTGCAGCCTGTTAGGAACCGGGCCACACAGCAGGAGGTGAGCGGAGGATGAGAGAGGGAAGCTTCATCTGCCGCTCCCCATTGCTCCCCATAGCTCCCCATCACTGGCATTACTGCCTGAACCATCCCCCCATCCCCCCACACCTGTCCTGTGGGAAAAATTGTCTTCCATGAAACTGGCCCCTGGTGCCAAAATGGTTGGGGACCCCTGCTCTAGCCCATTCCCTTCCCTCACCCAATTTCCCTGCCCCTGCCCCTGCCCCCAGCCCTATGCCTAGCTGCTTCCCCCTCATCTCTTATGTCATGGTCTAGACATCATTTCTTCCAAGAAGCCTTCCCTGACACTTCCACAAAGCTGGCTTGGCTGACCCTTCTCTGGCCTCCCTTAGCAGCTATACTACCCATTTCACAGCATTCCCTGCGCCTCACTATAAGTGAGTCTCTGTATTGATCTGTCTCTCCCATTGGCTGTAAACTCCACAGGGACAGGAACTCTCTGCATCACTCCCCACCGTACCACCAGGGCCTGGCTCAGAACCTCTACCGTGGCAGCTGTTCAATAAATACATAGTGAAGGAAAGGATCTGTCAGTGGATCGACCTCAGCCTTGTTGCCAAGCGTAAGGGCAAGATTCTATCACCAGATCCCCAAATCTCAAATTCTCATTCCTGAATCTCTCAGATGAACGGCATAATACAATCCAAGACACAGTCTCTCTGAAGTTATCTTCCTCAAACTCTCAGAAAGTGTGAGGCAAGGAGTGAGGACTCCTCTTATTGACAAATCAAGTACAACCTCCTGTGGTCAGCTCTCCTATGCTGGACTCAGCCAGTTAGGGTTATGCTTCTTCCCATCAGACTTCCTAAATAAATCATCAGATTCAAAACTGTTGAACTGGGCCTATACTCAGCCTTCCCAGAAAACCTGCTTCTTGTTCTCATGACAAATCATGCATGCTCTAGGGCTCTAAGAATCCGCTTATTTTTATTTGTCTCATTGCATAATAAAAGACAGACGCAGAGTCACACGTGAGCTCAATAACACCCTTATTCTCCCCTGTTCTTGTGCAAACCGAACTGAAGCCTTACCCAGCTGCCAAGTTCATATTCTAATAGGATGACACGTAACTATTTCTCTAACGTAATCATGAATCAGTCTGTGTCAGACAGGACTATTCCCCACAACGCCCTTCCTGGTTGGAAAGCAAAATGTGTAAGCTGGATGGTTTCAGAGAAAAAAAATTGCTTCTGGCTGCAGAATAAGATGACTGTAGAGTTGACCAACTATACAGTTTGCATGACCAAGAAAAACATGCAAACACACAAAAACACCCCTATGAGATGAATTACTTGAAATTAGGAGGCCTACATTCCTGCGGCCAGATAGCAAAACTATTTTACCCCCTTAAGACATGATGCTAGAGTTAGTCAGACATTTCCAGGATTTCGCTTTGTGGAAAAATATGTTGACCCCGTTGCAGAAAACTGCTCTAAGAGGCACATGTTATAAGCATACCCACTGCAGAATAAAGCTTTTCAGTGGTATTGAGGGGAGGCTCTCTCCACAATCCCTGCCACCACTTCAATGACTGGAATTGTGGAAAGAGTTTTAAGACCATGGAGGGTGGCTCAGAAACGAGATTGTAAAATGACACTCCACCCGATGGTTGGATCCATGACCATATGCTTTACCCTTTTCAATTCTCTAGGATGTCCAAGTCTAGCAAGACAATATACTTCTTTCTGTACTATTGGCTACCCAGCTATCAAAGCTCATTCTTGGCTCTCTGTACCATTGGTGTGTAATACAAATTAAAGGGTCTCAAAGAATGTAGGAGATGACTAGCAGGGAATGTCGGTTTTTAGTCCAGTTTCATGGTTCTTTATTCATATTTCTTTGATAATAAAATTTCCTCAAAAATATAGTATGTTTCCCATCTATCTGCCTCCAGTCAGTTGCGAATGTCAGTTTTTAGATATGATTCTAAAGCCTGATACATTTCTTTGTTCTCTTGCCCTCATGACTCTCTCTTAACTTAATGGCAACCAACTTCAGGCCATCCAGCTTGGGTAGAAAAGCCATATAATCTGACCTTTACTATAAATCTGCATCTTAATAAGACATTGTTTTTCAAAGGGTTTCTCCATCTTATTTCCTACTGCTTGGAGTCTAGAAGCAGATGGCTTTTTAAATCTTTCAGTACCCAAATATCTGAACTCCTTAGATTCATTTTTATTTATGTTTCCAAATCAGCAAATCCTTGTCTGAACTCATCTCTTTCTTCTAATAATACATCCGGTCACAACCAACACACACTATTAACATTCTACCTTCCAAACCTTTTCCTTGAAGTTAAAGAATTGGTAGCTACTTGATCTTCCTGCCACATGAGCTCAGGCACAATTTTAACAAATGTGTTTGTCACTGCAAAACTTGGATCACTGTCTTCCAACCTCCAATGTCACTGCCTGCCGTCTGACTACTAAAACAATGTCACTTGACTTAATTAGAGTATTTAGTCCACTTATAATTAGTGTAGTTAATGATATATTGGTGTTTTTATTTAGCATCTTACCATTTATTTTATATGTAACCCATATTTCTTTTGGTCTCTTTTCCTGTCTTTTTGGATTAATATCTTTTATTATTCCATTTTTCTCTTATGCACATTTTACCTCTCGTTTAGTGCTCACTTACATGTTAAAAAATATTTCCTTAACTTACTGTGATCTAAATTACTATTTTTATTAATTCCCATACAATGCCAAAACTTTAGAAAATTTTAACTGCATCTATAACCTTCTCAACTTTTCCATTAATGTTGTCCTGCGTTTTAATTCTATATATATATATATATACACACACACACATAGAGGGAATATATATAATGATTAATATTATATATAAATATTATATATAATCATATATAAATATATGATTAATATTTAGTCAATATTCATTTATACCTACCCACAGGTGTATAACAACATTTCTGTCGCTCTTTATTTCTTGCAATTCTGGGGTTTCCTCTGCGATCATTTTCCTTCTGTCTTGAGAATTCTCTTTAGAATTTCTCTAATTGAGGTTTGTTGGCAATGAATTCTCTCATTTTTCTTTTCTGAAAATACCCTTTTTTCCCTTGATTTCTGAAGAATATTTTCACTGGGTATAGAATTCTGGGTTGATAGATTTTTCTTTCAGCACTTTAAAGATATCTTTTCATTGTCTTGTAGTCAATTATCAGACTAATTTTTGTTCTTTTGAGGGTAATGTGCGTTTTTTCCTAGCTCTTTTTGAGACTTTTCTCTTTGCCTTTAATTTTCAACTGTCTTACTATGATGTATCTATACGTGGTTTTCTTTGTATTTATTCTGCTTGGGGTTTGCAAAAATATCCTGAATCTGTGGGTGAATATCTTTAATCAGTTGGGAAATATTCTTAACCATTATGTCTTCAAATATTCTTTTGTCCTATTCTCTCTCTGACCCATTATTTCTCTCTCCTCTTTTCCTGGGACTCCAATGACACATACGCCCCACATATCTCAATAATCTTTCCTGCAGTCCCATTCTTTTCTTCTCTCTGTGCTTCTGTTTGGTTATTTTCAATTACCCTGTTCCCATATTTTGCTTTATCTAATTTGCTGTTAAGCCTATCTGATGGGCTCTTAATTCCAGATATTGTTCTTTGCTCCTAGAATTTGATTTTATTCTTTCTTACAGATTCCAATTCTCTGGTGAAATTCTTTTATCGTATATTTTTCTCTACCTTTTCCTCTATTTTTAAAACATAGTGGTCACAGTTATTTTAAAGTCCTTGTTGAGACTCCCCTGGTGGTCCAGTGGTTGGGACTCCATGCTTCCAGTGAGGGGGGCATGGATTTGATCCCTAGTCGGGGAACTAATATCCCACATGCTGTGTGGGGCAGTCAAAAAAAAAAGTTCTTGTTAGCTAACTTCAATGCATGACTATTTCTATGATCTGTTTTATTTCTTGGTTTTTCTTCTTGTCATCCTCTCTTTTGCCATGGCTAATAACTTTTCTGAATGAATGAAGGATATTGCATATTAAAGGGTGTAGGGGCTTCAGATGATGGCAACTTCTTTCAAAGAGGGTTTCAAAACCCTACGTTCCACTAGGCCAATAAATGTTGTGTTATGTCAAAGTCTGTTGTGGCTCTTGTAATTTAATATATTTCTTGTTTTCTGCTGATCTATTGGCTTTTCAACTGAGACCCTGGTATATTCTACACAATCCCTCTTCCTGGCAGGTCTTGAACACTAACCTTTGCTTTGCAAGATCACCAAAATTCTGGGACTTCCCTGGTGGCTTAGGGGATAGGAATCCACCTGCCAGTGCAGGGGACATGGGTTCGATCCCTGGTCCCAGAAGATCCCACATGCCATGGAGAAAATAAGACCGTGTGTCACAACTACTGAGCCTGCACATCTAGAGCCTGTGCTCCGCCATAAGAGAAGCCCCTACTTGACTAGAGAAAGCCTGTGGGCAGCAACAAAGACCCAACACAGCCAAAAATAAATAAAATGAAATCTTAAAAGAAATAATAAAATAAAAGAATACATCCTTTGAAAAAACAAAAAGATTGCCAAAATTCTGCTCTGATTCTCAAAGTTTCTTGACCTATGTCTGTGACCTCCCACCCAGTACAGCCCCCAAATTATGCAGAAGTCCTGAGGCAAAAGCTGATCACGTGCTTGAGGCCTTCAATTCTCTTCCAGAAGATGCCACCCTCTTCAGGTATAAACCTGAGATTCTTAGCCTTCAGGTTGAGGCCAGAAATGTCAAATACTCCCAGGGTTAAATCTGATGCAGAAGTCAGTTCACTTCTCTGAAGCCGCCCCTCTCTGGAGTCCTACAGTTGTCTTTGCCTCATCAGCTCTCCATGCCTTCAAATCCTTTAGGAGATCTTGATTAAAATGCAGATTCTCAGGCCATGCTCCCAAAAGATTCTTAAAATGTAAGGCTGGTGGGCAAGGTCAAGAAATCTGCCAGATGATTTGATGCAGCTAGACTAGGGATTACATGTTAAGAAATACTGACCCAGATACTTGCCGATTATTCCCTCATGGTACCATCTCTATTTGGGAATTTACTTTGTACCTTCTGCAGTTACTGCTGTGAATTCAGATGCTGTTCTGGCTGTCAGGGCACCTTCTAACACCACCCCCAAGAGGCCTCCTCACCATGTGCCAGCTACTGCTCCAGACACCAGAGCCCTGAACCACCCAACACAGAGCATGTTGCTGCATTCCTTGCTTATCCAGTTGCCATCCCACTACCACTGCAGCCAGAAATCTCAGATGATATCTGCCACACTACACAAGCTCATGGATAATCTCTCCTTTGATTGATGGATGTCAACAAACTCTCAACATGGCTTTTCTTCTCCCACATGTGGCAGGGAAAACTTTAAATGAGGCCCCAGTGCATTTCATCCATGAACTATCATCTGTTTCTCAATGTAAGATTTTATCTGTGACACAGAACAGAGCTTTAGTACTAGAGTATTTTTTTTCTATTCCTGGAATTTTATTCTAAGTTTCTCCCATGGGTGCCATGGGAAACATATCTCAACTATCTGCAAAAACTTGAGCCTTATCTTCTTTATCCATTCACCTCTCATTGGACATTTAGGTTGTTTCCCTGTCCTGGCTATTGTTCATTGCAGCTATCAATGTGCATGTGATGCACTCTGTGATGACTTAGATGGGTGGGATGGAGGGGGGAGGGAGGTCCAAGAGGGAGGGGATATAGGTATACATATAGCTGATTCACTTCATGTACAGCAGAAACTAACACAACATTGTAAAGCAATTTTACTCCAATAAAAAAAAAAAAATTTTAAAAGAGAGAGGAAAACATACAAAACAAAACTTGAGCCCTGTTGGTAGGAAAGAACTAAACCCACACTAGACTTCTTGATGAGTGAAACAACAAAATATCTTTATCTGTTTGTTACTTCCAGCCAAAAACATTCTGATTCATGCAAATTTAAGCACACCACAGCAACCACGATGGAAAACAACATCTTGGAGGCACACATCCAGAAGTACAGAGCTCATTCTAGTTAGGAAATAATGTGGAAAAAATAATCAAGAGTTGGTGATATCCAAAGGAGCTCCCTCGTGGCCTAATGGTTAGGATTCTGGGCTTTCACTATTGTGGCCCGGGTTCAATCCCTGGTTGGGGAACTGAGATCCCACAAGCTGCACAGCATGGTCAAAAAAAAAAAGAAAAGAGTTGGTGATCTCCTTAGTGTGGACCTCATTCCAAATGAACAAACCTATCCCTTGCATCTAAGTGAGGTTTCATGGCTACAGACAGGATTACTTGTAACCATACATCAAATTGTACTAAACACCATCGCCTCCAGATTCCCATGCTGTAGGTAATAGCCTGGGAAGAACCACAGGAGGAATTAGAAAATAAAGAAGGCAAACAGAAGGTCTGCTGGAAGTCAAGTGTTTGAGGCCACATGTGTCTCGTTATGGGTCATGACTCATTAGACCAACTGCTGTTCTCCCTTGCCTCATTTTTTTTCCACAGGAGGACAGAGAAATAAAAGCAGGAAAGCTGCTGGAGAATATCCTAACATCCTTTTTTATAGGCTATTGGTTTCTTCTCTTGTATCTATTCATTCTTGGCCAGATGCATTTCAGGTTAGCTCAATACCAATTTACCCTGAAGTGATAAGGCACTTGGTACTTCCTAAATTCTCACCTCAGAAGGTGGAATGTTTGCAATCAGTGCCCTCAAAGAATTCTTTAAAACTCCAGAATCCAGGCTGCTTTGGAATATTACTGAATCCCTCGGGGGATTCTTTATAGATAAAGTACGGCAGAACCTTTTTCTAAAGCGTTGATTTGAATAATTTAGCTTCAAAACCAACAAGGGACTGCCAGAGGGATTTTACTGAGTGGAAGGCCCAAATTCATGTCTACAAAAAGATAATCACTGGGCTTCCCTGGTGGCGCAGTGGTTGAGTCCGCCTGCCGATACAGGGGACACGGGTTCGCGCCCCGGTCCGGGAAGATCCCACATGCCGCGGAGCGGCTGGGCCCGTGAGCCATGGCCGCTGGGCCTGTGCGTCCGGAGCCTGTGCTCCGCAATGGGAGAGGCCACAACAGTGAGAGGCCCGCGTAGCACAAAACAAAAAAAAAAAAAAAAAAAAAAAGATAATCACTACCATCTGTTAAACATTTTTTTATATACCAGGCACCGTGCTAAGCTCTTTACTTGCTCTATCTCTTGTAAACATCACAACAACCCTCTCAGGGCGGTTCTGCTATTCCCTTTTTACTGATGAAAACACTGAGATTCAAAGAATTTGGATTACCCAACTCACACAAAACATCCATAAAGTGGACTAGGAATAAATGAAACAACAGTTTGAAACAGCAGTTCAAACACAGTGATAAATGGCAACGAACACAGCACCATTTGGGCCCCCAAATGAAAGGAGACCTTGCCCCAGTTAAGGGAAGCAACTTCTCTTCAACTTCAGCCCCTTTCGCTGTGAGGGTGCCCAGGCCCAGTTTTTCTAAATCTTCAGTCTTTCAAGAGAAAGCAGAAATCCACATCTTTATGTGAAATTGAAATCTTATTGTTAAATGTTGTCAGCTATTAAAAAGTTTTTCAGCTCTCTGTAGCCAAACAAAATACAGCTGTGGGCTGGATTCTGCTTGTAGGCTGTTTGCAAACTCTGTCCTCTGTCCTGGGCAACTGGGGGTCATTTGGGGTTCTTTTGTTCTCTTAAGGAAACATGGCTCCTTCAACCAGAGGCCAGAGAGTTTTAAATTATCGTCAATGGTTCAATACTGAGGCATAGCCATTACCTGCCCACCCACCTGCCCTTAGAAATACAAAGATCCATGACGTTACTCCTGGGACATCCATGCATAACTTGTGAAATCATTACCCTGTGTGACTTGAGGGATGTGGGTTGACGTAAGGGTGCCCAAGGAAGAAGAAGATACAAGGAAAAAAAGGAAACATGAGCACCCAGAGAAAGACACCAGGGCACCCTGCTGAGCGCTGCCCACCCCCATCCCCGGCCCCTGTCTGTTTTCACCATTCGGGCCCCTGAAGCCTCACGTTCAGAGCCTCAGCCCACCATTCTTCATTTCTGATTTCTCTCCTCTGAGGAGATAAGGACGACCCAAGGCCTCTCGGTGTGTTTTACATCAAAGGCCACTGAAGGGTCCTGACAGCCTGGATGTCAGGGCTGCAAATAAACCATTAATCACTCTGCCATTGCATGGACATACTTTTCCCAGAGGGCACGAACTTTCTTCAGGTCACTAATATAAACCACATCTTCCCTGAGCCAATGGGGGAGGCAGAGGGGGGTGTTAGAGGGCAGAGAGCAGGCTCCGTCATTGACACACCATTACTTTCTCTTAACCCTACAGGCCATTGCTATAGTCTTAGCGGATTGTAAATGGTCAATTAAAAAGGAGATGGTTAAAATGAATTAAACAAATGAAGTCACCGTTTCAGGAAACATGTATACCCCAGAGCAGCTGCTTCCAACCCTCCAAAATTCTCCACCTCTAGATCAAGTACCAAGAGAGAGGCCACAGGGACATAACAGGACATTAAGGATTTTGCCACTGACCCAAAGCAGAGTGCCTTTGGCAGAGCCCCAGAGTCTGAGTTCCAAGAAGCAGACCCAGGGGAAAGGCATAAAATGCCTTTCGAGGACAGTTTCTCCATTGCACAAGAAGTCAGGATCACCTGACCCATGGTGCTAACTTGGCCAATACACCCACTAGAGGCCCAGTCTCCGGTGCAAATTGGTTCATTCGCTGAGCCTCTCCTGGGGCCAGGCACAGTGAAAACACAGGTGAGGTCCCTGCTCTCCCGGCATTGACATTCTCGTTGGGGCAGGCAGCCCATGAACGGACCGCATAAACTTAGGTAGCGATAAAGCTGTAAAGAGCATAAAACAGGAAGGTGGTGTCAACAGTGATGGCAGTTTTAGTTTGAGTGGAAAGAGGGGAGCTTTCATTCACTCAGCAGCTAAACAAGGTAGGAGGCCCGGGCGGTTACCAAAGAAACAGGAGTGGTGATTCTGTTTAAGGACCTTATGTGTAACTGGAGAGGGGAGAGAAGTATGTAAGCGTTCAGAAGAAATTATGAATATGCAAAAACCTACATGCAAACCTGCAAATACAGGACGTAAAGCCGTGATCAGGGCCAGCGACAGTGAGGAAGGACAGGTGTCTCAAGAAGAGGAGTCTCAGCAGCTGGGCATCAGTTGTGCATCTGGTTGTATCTGGGGGATGGGGGGCGTGGGAGGGAAGAGCCTTAAGTCCTTAACACTGAGCCACTGGGAACAGGGTCAAGATTTGGTCCTGGGCTGAGATGCCCAAGCTGAACTGTCAGGCAGAGGAGATAACAAGGTACCAGCCTGAAGTCAGATTTGGGAGGAAGGGCAGAAAGAGACGCAATACCACCCTGGCCGCCAAAGCGCTGCCTGCCTCCCCTGGGGTCTTCCACCTCCCACTCTTGCTGCTGCCATGCTGGCCTCTCGCCCACATTCACCCGGCCTCCACTGGCCCGTGATGACTTTTGCATCTGCCAATTCCTCTGCTCAGAAAGGGCCTCTTTCAGATCCTCCCATGTCTGGCTCCTTCTCGTCATCTAGGTCTTGGCTAAGCCGTCTCCTCCTCTGCGAGGCTGTAGCTGATCCTTCCTCCCCAATCTCTCCCCATCCCCTCGCCTTCATATATTCTCTTCAGAGCACTTTACTATCTAGCCTCTTTTATTCCTTTATTTGTTTCCTTGTCTGTGTCTGCTTCTCCCCTCTAGAAAGTAAGTTCGGTTTGAGCAGGAAGTTGTATGCTTTGCTCCGCGTCCCCTCCCACTGTTGAAATGCCCCCTGGTGCAGAGCGAAAGCTGAAGAGATGCTTGTTGCTCAGAAGCTAAGTGCCTACTCTGCCCCCAGCATCATGCTGGGCTCCTTCCATGACGATGACATCATATGACATCACATTGAATCCTCACGACAGTGCTGAGTGGCAGGTGTTGTCATGCTCATCTTACAGACGAGGAAACTGAGGCCCAGAAAAGCTAACTCACGCAACATCGCAGGGCTAGTAAACAGCAGTGGAACCCAAGTCTGTCAAACCCTGAACTCTCCATCCTTTTCTACCTCACTACTTTCTTTCCACAAGGAAAACAGGAAGTAAAATCAGGGACGTAAAGGAGCTAAATCAGGTTAAGACTTTTGGACCACAGATAGGAACCCATGAAGGTCAGTCCAGCTGTCAGGTAAAGACCAGGAACCCCGGGGGTCAAGACCAGCCGAGGTAAGGATGGAACCCCTGGAACAACGCAGGACTGGGGAAGGAGGTTGCCAACAGAAAGAAGAGGGTAGGACCCTTTAATACCGAGCTGAACCAAGAGCCATCAGCTAAGTACACCCCTGAGTACACCCAGTGCCACTTTCTCCTCCAGAGCGCCAAGAAACAGGGGGTAAGCAAAGAGTGGGGAAAGGGCACGTTCAACAGAGTTGGTAAGATTCTGTCATAACATAAGAACTGTGCACTTATTCTCGGTTCATGTCATCCCTAGTTTTGCGTGTTTAACTCTTTCTTTTACACTTAGAAGGTAAGAGATGATGGTTGCTTTTTCAAAAACTCCTTGGCAAAAATAAGAACTGATAGTCCTTCCTCTTACAGTTTTACTATTTGAAAACTCCAAATGTTTAAGAACCAAGGCACTTTACACCACGGTGTCCCCCCCCACCCCCAGTGACAGAGGCCGCAACCTGGGGGCTCCTGAGTCAAATTCAGCCCCGATACAGAGGTATTTGGGTTTGGTCACAGTGGATTGTAACATCCTACGTTAACTGACAATATTTCCAATAGGAGAATTTATGCACAAATCTGGATTTCTGGCCTCTCTTTACAGTCCCAGGGATCTGGCTACACCGGGTGTCCACTTCCTCTGGAACGTGGAGCTGGGTGGTGGCGGCCCCCTGCTGGAGAGGCACGCTGTCACGTGCTCCCCTCCGCCTGCAGTATGGTATCTGGGTAGACCGCTGCGGTCATGGCCAAGGTGTCCGTGTCTTTTGGCACCATGCCCTTTCATTATCATCTTCGCACTCCTGTGACTCCGGGCTTGCCCGTGTGACTCACTCAGTGGGACCAGAGCAAATGTAAGCACGAGCGGAAGCCTGAACAGTGCTTGCACATGGCGGCTTGCGTCCCTGGCTGCGGAGAACCCTGAGGCCACCGTGTGAACAAACCAAACTAGCCTGCAGGAGGGGCCGTGAGCAGGCAAACTGAGCCCTCTGGCTGCTAACTCGGGGTTATCCCAGACCGGAAGGCCAAGCTAGACCACCCAGCCCCAGCCGAGCCACCACTGACCACAGTCGCCTGGAGGAGCCCAGGGGAGACCAGAGGGAGAAACACCAAGCAGAGCCCAAGCCAAGTTCTATTACTAAATCACTGTTGCCTTAAGCCATTAGATGAGGTGCTTTGTTACGCGAACTGATAGCACACCCACCCTGGGTCTCACTCACTTACCTCAACACCTGCGTTATGAAAGCATTCGGGTCTGTGGCTCCTGCTTTGAGATATCGAAGACCCTTTCCATGGGCATATGTGTACACATATACACAGGCATCTGTGTACACACACTCAGGCACGCTCATTTATAGGTACCTGATTATTAAGTGACAGCAGGGAATTTAAATTGTTCCCTCCAGCCCCCAGGACAGCACCTGGCACACGGTTGGCCCTTAATAAATACCTTTTGAATGAATAAATGAATTCACAGATGTTTCCCTAAGTAACTTAATTTAAGAGGTAGCCTAGGGGTGGTCACAGCCCCAGGAACTTGGCGCTAGAGGAATCCCCGAGATCATCTCCAGGTAGCATTAAGGATCCTTGAACCCCCATTGCAGCCAGGCCCCTGGCTTCCCAGACAGCCCGCTGTATCTGCTAACATACAGCACATGTGAACTGACTCAGTGGGGACTGAGGTTTGACAGCGCTTATAATCACAACCTATTTGTCATTCGCGCTTGGCTTTTCACTGGCGTTGACGGAGGTCTAGATGGCGAGGGGCTCTCCTACAACAGCCGAGGGAGATACAGCGGAGCTGCGGGTGTTAGCTGAAGAACGGCCACCGTGAGAGCTGGGTCCTGCTCGCCTACTGAGTGAGTTGTGACTGTTACTTTTCAAGGGATTAAAAAAAGGAATGCCTTGTGAACAAAACACTGGATACTCTGAAGCCCCAGACATGAACACACATCATCCTTGTGTGACCATGAGAGCTTGGTCAGCAGAGGAAACTGCCTCTCTCCTTCTACCATTTTCTTGCTTATTGTTTCCTTTTTCAAAAAGAAGAGATGTTTATTAAGTTAATCAAAGACACTATTCGGGGGAGATGCACAGCAGCCTGGAAACCAGGACACTTGGAGAAATGGACAGCAACTCAGAATTGCAAAACTGGACGTCCTGAATTTTAGTGCGGTTGCTTGCTTCGTAATTACTTCGTGACTGAGCCAGCCAGTCTGTCTCAACCCTAGATCGCGCATCTACAAGACGGGGGAAATGATATCCGCTCTGCCGACTTCGTAGGGGTTTTGAGACGATTAAATGAGATGACAGAAGTGAAAATGTCACTCAAACGTTTATAATTACAAAATAAAACCTGGTAATGATCCGTAGGCACAAATACAGGAAGAGAAATGAAATCTGTGCCAGGCCCTCCTACAAAGACACTCTGAACCCATCGGAAGCCGTGGGTAGCAGGGCGGAGCACCAACACCAAACCATCAAGGGAGGAAACAGAGAGGAATCAGGACCAGATCAACAGGCTGGATCAGAAACACACAGATGTGGGGCTGGCGGGGAGTCCAGGCCTTCAACGGGACCAGGACACAGAGATGCTGGGGGTCAGCCGCAGATGGGCCAGGGCATGGAACCGACAGCTGCCGTTGTGCCTTGCCCAGCCCCCAGGGTTCCTTCCCGCCTTTCCTCCAGAGGAGCTCCCCGCTCCCTCATTGCGTGCGCCATGCCCACAGCCTAACCAAGCGCTTTCCCTGTGGCCGGACCTAGTCCAATCACATTCCACTTACCGGGAGTAGAAATCTTTACTGGAATGACACAAGGATGGGGAATATTGGGGGTGAATATATTTCTAGAGAGCACCCTGAAAGACCATTCCCGAGTCCTGCTACCGAAATCTCCAAGGCTGCCTTGTTTTCAGTCCTTTCTGAGGCCTAATTGCTCTGATAAATCAACCTTTCCTTGAGTTTATGAACCACCCAGAACCCTTCCAATATTTTCTCTTTTACTTTTTCTATTTTCTTTTCTTCTTTTTTTTCTCTTAAGTTAACCAGAGTTCAGGACTTCCCTGGTGGCGCAGTGGTTAAGAAACCGCCTGCCAATGCAGGGGACATGGGTTTGAGCCCTGGTCCGGGAAGATCCCACATGCCGCGGAGCAACTAAGCCCGTGCGCCACAACTACTGAGCCTGCGCTCTAGAGCCTGCATGCCACAAATACTAAAGCCGGCGGACCCAGAGCCCATGCTCCGCAACAAGAGAAGCCACCGCAATGAGAAGCCCGCGCACCGCAGCGAAGAGTAGCCCCCGCTCGCTACAACTAGAGAAAGCCCGCACGCAGCGACCAAGACCCAACGCAGCTATAAATAAATCAATTTATTAAACAAACAAACAGAAGTTAACCAAAGTTCATTTCTGCTGCTTATAAGTAAACAAGCAAATGCAAACAACCCAGGCATCTACCTAAGGTCTAGTTACATAGAAGGGGACAGGTGTCTTGCACACCTTGTTGCTCTTGGCGATGTTGACCTCCCCTCCCTGGCCTACCCTGCTTGCTTCTGTGAATTTTCTGACACAATCTGAGAAAAGTGTTGGGCCCCTGAACAGGGAGTTGTGGAAAGACAAGGGCATAAGGTGAATCCAGGCTTGAAGCCAAGCTGCTACCAGAATCTAAGAACAGAGATGGGGCTAAGCAGTGCCGCTCCCTCATAACTAGTGCAGACCAAATCGTCATTAGCACATCATGACTAACTTTACACTCCACAACCTTAAGAGAATCTGAGGAAAGCCACAGTGAGAGAAGTGAGGTAGCATGGACTGTGGCTAAGGGACTGCCAGGGCCCAAAGCCTTGTTCTGCCTCTCAGGAGCTGTGTGACCTTGGAAAAGTTACCTAACCTCTCTGTTCCATTTTTACCCCCTCTCTAAAATGGAAGTGATAATAACACCTATGCCTATCTCGTGGAGCTGTCATGAGCATAAAATATTTTGGTATTTGTAATGTACCTAGAATCACGTGTGGCACCTAGCAAGGGCCGTATAAGGGTTTGTTAAAATAAATAATCAATGTTTCCCCGAAATCAAAGTTGGGAACCTGAGGTGGTTTATTTAGCCTGGAGAGGAAGTCTTTCAAAAAAGACAAGAAAACCTCTCAATAGCAAATATGAACTTTGCCGAGCTAACCACATGCCATTTGACATTGGGAAGAGGATCAAAGGAAATTAGCCAACAGGGCCTTTGTGTCATGGTCGTTTGGGGTCAGTTCTATCAATTGACCCTTACTGATTTTGTTTGAGAAGAGGAGGATAAGGCTCCCCCAAGGGTAATGAGGCTTTGGCCCACTGGTCCATGCAATGACAAGCTATCTTAAAACACAGACAGAGGGGACAGCCCCACCCCCTCAGACCCGGGGACTCCGTGCGCTGGTCATTTGTGTGTGTCGCTTGGTAGTCAGGGATACTTATGGGCTCCATCCTTCTCTCTTTTTTGCCATCTCAGCCACTCACTTCCTGCCTCCCCTGATAGTGGGATGCCCTTTTCCCTTGGTGATGGGCACACAGGTGGCAATGTGGGGAGCTGCAGCCCAGCCGCCACGCTGCAGGGGAATCTCCCTGGCTCATGGTTAATGCCGCCTTTTCCAAGGAGCCAGTGCTCCAGCCATCACTCAAGGATGGAAAGTCCCTGCCAGCTCAGTCTCTCTGGTTTTTGTTGGCATATTCTAGCCCTCTGCTCAGTGAAGATGGATTGTAGCACGAAGGCCAGAGAAAGGGAACAAAAAGGGGGAATGTCAATGGTGATATGAGAAAGGACAAGTGAATTAGTAGAACTAGAATTGCTCTTGGCATCAGCTCCCACTTAATTGTTCCTATTTAGCTAGAAGTATTTGTGGTTTGGCCTGTCAGCAGTTACTTCTTGCTTCTCCATCTGACGGTTTTCCCTGACCTACTTGCTGAAAGATGCTTGGGCAGAGAATCTTTCTCTCCACTGACTTAGATGCTGAAGTGGGGGATCTGCTGGTGGTAGGACCATCAGAGGGCTTCCTTTACTCCTGCTTTGTTCCCACTGGGTCTCCAGAACCATCCCATTTCCTGGCACACATAAGCCTCACTGGCCGTGGCCTGCACACCCGGTCAGTCTCAAATTCCCCTATATTCCTCTCTCCAAATATCTTCCATTTGCTCTCCATTCCTGGCCAATGCACATTTCCCAGCCTTTGTTAGGGTTATTTTAAGACCTTCAGAGACCCTAAGCATTCTTACTTCCGGAGGCTTCACCCCACATCAAAGCAGACATCCTAAACTGCATCCACTTCCATCATTGAATATAATTTCCATTCAATGACAGATGAATTGAGTTGCATATGTCTGACATATGATTACTTTTTATAGATATTTAATTAAACATTTTATTTGCAATTTCACAGCTTTTTATATTTCAGAACCAGAATTTTTTTCAAAAGGAAAACACTTTTCCTGTCCTATGGAAATCTCATAGGCCCTAGATATTGTGCCTGTAGTAGATTAAATGGTCCCGTTCTTCAACCAAAGGCAGTGGCTAGAAAGCTAACCGATCTCCTATAGTTTGGGAAACTAAGCAGTACATAAGTCCCCTACACACGAACCTTCAAGTTGTGAACTTTCAAAGCTGCGAATATGCCCAGAGAAAGGACGAAGAGAGACAAGAGGAGGAAGAAGTAACTGAAGAACCGAAGAAATTCATGACGCGGGAAATGGCAAGGGGATTTTCTTTATGTGAGGAGGCCCTGTTAGTTTTTGAGGCACAGGACCCAAACGTAGAATGGTACACGAAGGTTGCAGCAGCCGTTCAGAATGCAAACCAGTGTCACTGTTCAGAATGCAATTCGTCATCTATGATGTGGAAAAAAGAGCTATGACCCAGACATCACTGGATCGTTTTTTCAAGAGGGTAAATAGGATGAATCCAGCAAGGGACCATCACCTGTGCCATCGATGTCAGGCGTGAGTGAAATTGCAGCTCGCCCTCCATCACCTATTGCTGACGATCCTTCAGCTCTACCATCTCCCACCTCCTCTCCCTCCTCCAGTCAGTAACTCTTCTTGCCTCTTCACTCAGTGCCAGCCCCTGTATGCCAAGTATTGTACTGCACTACTGTACCTGCCAAGGTACTGTACTGTAAGATTAAAAATGTTTTCTTTATTTTTTGTGTTTGTTTTTTATGTATTATTTGTGTGAAAAGTATTATAAACCTGTTACAGTACAGTACTGTATAGACGATTGTGTTAGTTGGGTACCTAGGCTAACTCTGTTGGACTTACAAACAAATTGGACTTACGAATGCACTCTCAGAACAGAACTCTGGTATGTAGGGGACTTACTGCACATTTAGAAATGGTAAATCTGCACTTACCGTGATCTTAGGGTAAGGAAAACTGTATATGGAAGAGAATATAACTAATGAGGTAAAGATTACACATCTGATTTTATTATCATCATCATAGATTATTATCAATCATAACAACTACCCCTTATGAGTATTTACTGCTTACTAGAGGTTTTGTATGTATCATCTCAGCTAAACTTATAACCTTACACAATAAATATTATCTACATTTTACTAATGAGACAACTAGGGCTGATGGAGTAATGAGAGGCACAGGTGAATTTGACCCTTGGTCCAACTGACTTCACAGCACACGTTTCCTGCCTCACCATGCTGTCTGGTACTTTCTTGTACTCAAATCATCAGACAAGGTAGGCCCATATGTACTTGTGATGGTTAATGTTGTGTGTCAACTTGATGGGGCCATGAGGTGCCCAGATATTTGATGGAATATTATTCAGAATATGTGGGAGTGTTTTTGGATGAGATTAATATGTAAATTGATAGACTGAGTAAAGCAGATTGCCTTCCCTAATGTAGGTGGGCCTCGTCCAATCAGATGAAGGCCTAGATAGAATTTAAAAGGCTGACCCTCCCCTGAATAAGAGGGAATTCCTCTTGCCTAACTACCCTCAAGTTAGGACTTTTTTTTTTTTTTTTCTGCCTTTGGATTTGAACTGAAATATTGGCTTTTGAGTCTGGAGCCTGCTGTCCTTCAGATGGGAACTTACACCATTGGCCCTGTTAGTTCTCAGGACTTCAGACTTGGACGAGAACTGCATATCCACTCACTTGGGTCCCTGGCTGGCCAATTACTGATCTCGGGATTTGTCAGCCTTCATCATTGCATGGGCCAATTCCTTAGAATAAATCTCTTTATTATAGGTTCGTTTCTCTGAAGAATTCTGACTAATATGACACCCCAAGCCTTCAGTCTCTCCTCATAACACATTCTACTATAGGACTTCTGCAAACACCATATGTCAGGAAGCAGTATCTGGAGGACAAAGTTTCCAACTGCAGCTCCTTCCTCCTCTCAGGAAAAAAAAAAATGAGGCATTAATCATGGTATTATTATTTTATTTTATGTAAAAAAAAAAAAAAAAAAAAAGAGAGAGATGCCCAGCCCAAATTTTAGCTGGCAGAATTAGAATAATAGTTTCTACCTAATCCAATAGAAGTGTGCAAAAACAAGGCAGCAAGGGCTAGGGGAAGTGGTAATCATATCTCTCACTTGGGGTTCGGGGCTTATTTTGAGATTTATTGTGTTTATGTTTATGTGAGGAGGATAGGATACTACTGGAAATTACAGGCAGGGCAAACTATCCTTCTTGGGCAGGACTCCTCTGCAGACATCCTTACCTGCTTCCAAAATCCATCATCAAAATCAAATATAATGTATGTAAAATAATTATGTAATAGATGAGTTGAGTTGCAATTGACTAGCTGACGTATTATTGCTTTTTGATAGATATTTAAATAAATATATTTAATTGTGGCTATTTTCAGTTCTTCTAGTCAAACAGAGGACAGATACATAGCTTAGGGCAGGAGAAACTAGCTCTGTGTGGGTATAATACAGAGGCCTGGCCTTGGCAACGTCACACTTAATCCCAGAAATAGCAGGTGTCAGAGCCCCCGTTACCACCTGGGTGGAAAGGAAGGCAGTGTTATACGACCCACAGAGGAGAGAGGATTCTGGTCTTCATTCCCAGCTCATAGCTCTGGCTTAGCACCTAATGCGGCACAGCTTGGTCTGATGACCAGGATTATGCTCATAGTTTTTCTATGCTGAGACCAAAAGACGCTAAAGGCAAAGAAAGGAGGTGGCTTGCCCAAAGACATCCAAGTGATGATGATGATGATGATGATGAAGAGACGGAGGAAGAGGACAATTGTACCCACTCCTGCTACATGTACATGCATATACGATTCCTAACCTTCATAACAATCCTATGAGGTAGATGTAATCATCCTCCTCTTATGGTTGAGGAAACTCAGACGAAGAACGATTGATTAATTTGATCCAAGTCACATAGTTTCTAGTGGTTGAGATGAGATTTGAACCCGTATCTGCTTAGCTCCAAAGTCTTCATACTACTGTTGGATATGTTTCTTTTTTTCACCCTATATATAAAAATAAACGAGATGGCTAAGCCAATCTGAACTGACTGTCCAGCAGCCAACCTCTCTTCCGTGGAATTGTGGATTACATTACCCCAGAGTTAGTAATTGGTGGAGAAGCATTTTTCCGAGACTTCTGTTTTTGACTCCAACTGTCATGGTGGTTACTGGAGGCTGACGTAATGCAGCTTTCATTGGTTTAATTGTCAGGGAGCCTTAAAATTACCCTGCACTCCTCTCCAAGATCATGTCTCACGGCCTCCAAATTGAAGACTGGGCCACTCTAACTCCTACTCATGTCTTTCCAACACTGCTTTCCAGCACCATTTCTGGCTGGGGAAGGCTATGGTTTTAAATATACTTTTGCATTTTAACTGTCGTGCCCTGTCTGATCAGGCCAAGCTATGGCCACAATTGTGTATAATTAGTTAACTTCACTCACTGTCTCCTGTGTTTACAGTTCTCTGCCCAATTCCAAGTGACAGATGGCTGTCCAAAGCCATGGGCTTGACCCCAGGTGACCCTGTGTTTGATTGCCTTCATCCCAGTGCACGGGTCAGCACTCAGAGATTCCCATAGCTCTTGCTCAGCTGCTAATTGATTTCCATGTGAATTCATGGGCCAGTTGGCAGAACTGGGCCATTGGGCACATTGACAGCACAGGCAGGAGGCAGCCTAGGGCAGCCACCACTTTAGAGCAGGTCACTGGCATACTGACTTCAAATAAAGACCTGTACTTAAGGGGACATTGCCCACCCAGTGCCAGGAAGGTAAAATGCTTACTAAGGATTCATATCCCAAGGTTCCCAGACTTCTCCTGAAAGCAGAAATTCAGTGAGCAATTCCCAAGTAATAGGACAGGAGTTTCCCCAGTTTTCTTTTCAACCTTTTGTTTGGCTTCTGTGCTAGCTGATGCCAATCAACTGTCAACAAATGAGGAGTAATGCCTAGGTCACACTTCTGTTTTCCAACTGTTTATTTATGCATCATTAATACCTCCACTTTAAGAGTTGTTAATGTATCAAGACAATGTTTGTTCAAGCTCAGTAAAGTGCAGTGAAGAGGGAAGGCTCCTAGATAAGAAGTTGGAGGGCCGGACCTGGATCTTAGACCCCCCTCTGCTTCTGACTGGATGTGTACTTCACCTCTGGCCTCAGTTTCTTCATTAGTGAAAGGAGGAGGAGGAGAAGGAGAAGAAGAAAGAGGAGGATGAAATAAAAAGGGAGGGAAGGAGAGAAGAAAGGAAACGAGAGAGGGAGGGAGGGAAACAGGAAGGAAGAAAAGAAGAAGAAAGAAAGCAGTTGGACTAGATAAATGATTTCAAGATTTCCCTCCAGCTTCCTGCTTTGTGTATTTCAAAGTATGTTATCAGGTGAATAAACATTTAAAATTGTTATGTCCTCTTGATGAATTGAGTCCCTTATCATTATAAAGTGACTTTCTTTGTCACTGGAAATATTCTTTGCTCTGAAATTTACTGACTAGTAATATAATGATTCCAGCTTTCTTTTGATTAGTGTTAACATGGTATACATTTTTCCATCTTTTTTATTTTTCATCTATTCTTCATATTTAAACTACCTTTTTTTGTGTTTTTCTTGACTATGTTCCTTTTTTTTTTTAACATCTTTATTGGGGTATAATTGCTTTACAATGGTGTGTTAGTTTCTGCTTTATAACAAAGTGAATCAGTTATACATAAACTACATTTTTTGTAGGAAGTTTATAGTTGGGTCTTTTTTTCCCTCTGCCTTCTAGCTGGGATATTTAAACCATTTACATTTAATGTGATAATTGCTATGGTTGGATTTAAATCTATCATCCTATCTGTTCTTTGTTTCATTTTTGCTCTTTTTTATTTTTTTTTACTTCTTTTGGATTTCATCTTTTTAGCTATAACTGTTTGTTGTGTTATTGTAATTGTTCATTAGAGGTTATAGTATATATCTTCAACTTATCATATTCTACCTTCAAGTGATATTATTCCACTTCACATATAGTATAAAAACCTTGCAATAGTATACTTCCATTTCTCCCCTCCCAACTTTTATACTATTGTTGTCATACGTTATGCTTTTACTTATGTTATAATCCCCATGTTAATACATTGTTATTTTTTAAACAATCAATTGTTTCTCTTCTTTTAAATATTTATTTATTTATGTGGCTGCACTGGGTCTTAGTTATGGCATGTGGGATCTTCGTTGTGGCACGCAGGATCTTTTAGTTGCGACATGCAGGATCTAGTTCCCTGATCAGGGATTGAACCCAGGCCCTCTGCATTGGGAGCATGGAGTCTTAACCACTGTAGCACCAGGGAAGTTTCCAATTGTTTCTTAAAGAGATTTAAACAAGAAAAAAATCCCTATATATTAATATTTACTTATGTAGTTGCCATTATCAGTGCTCTTCATTCTTTCGTGTATATCCTTTTTCCACTTGGTACCATTTTCCTTCTGCCTGAAGGACTTCCTTTAACATTTCTTGTAGTGCCAGGACTGCTGCTCCTAAATTCCTTCAGTTTTGTAATTCTTAGAAAGAATATCTGCTGTCATTCTTACCTATGCTCCTCAGTACATAATGTTTTTTTTTCCTCTGGCTTTTTAAAATGCTTTTTCTTTAACACTGGTGTTGAATAATTTGATTATGATGTTACTTGGTCTAGTTTTCTTCATGTTTCTTCATGTTTCTTGGGTTAACTGGTCTTGGATCTGTGGGTTAATAGTTTTTGTCAAATTTGAGACATTTTCAGCCACTGTTTACTCAAATATCTTTTCTTTTCCCCCTCTTTCTTTTGGGGACTCCATTTACACATATATTAGGCTTCTTGAAGTTTTCTCACAGATCTTTGATGATTATTTCATTTTTAAAAATTATTTTATCTTTCAGTGTTTTATTGTGGATAGTTTCTATTGCTGTGTCTTCAGGTTCACAAATGTTTTCTTCTGCAACATCTAATCTGCTATTAATCCCACTGTATTTTTAGCATTTATTGTAATTTTCATCTCTAAATGTTCTATTTGAGTCTCTTATACCATCCACGTCTTTAACTTTTGAACATATGTTCTATGTTATAATTACTATCTTAATATCCTTGACTGTTCATTCTAACAATTTTATCAGTCCTGGGTCAATTGCAGTTGACTGATTTCTCTCTCCCCATTATGGGTCATATTTTTATGCTTTTTTGCATGGCTGATAATTTTTGCATGGCTGATAATCTCATCTAAATGAGAGTCATTGCAAATTTTACCCTGTTGGGTGCTGAATATTTTTATACTCCTATAAATATCTTGAGTTTGTTTGGGGGCACATTTAAGTCAGATGGAAAGAGTTTGATCTTTTCGGTTCTTGCTTTAAGATTTTTTAGCTAGGGGCATAGATTGCTCATTTTAGAACTAATTATTTCCCACTTTGAAGGCAAGAGTCTTCTGTGTACTAAAGAACTCACAAAACTCAAAGAAAACCATCCAATTTAAAAAAGAGAAAAACATTGAACAATTGAGCAGACACTTCTCTTATCTATCAAGCTATACAAATGTCAAAAAGGCAGATAAAAATGTGCCCAACATCATTAGTTATTAGGGAAATGCAAATTAAAATCACAATGAGATGCCCCTACACACCTATTAGAATGGCTAAAATTTTTTTTAACTGACTATATCAAGTGTTGGTGAGGATGCAGAAGAATAAGAACTCTCTTATACTGCTGGTGGGGATGTAAAATGGCACAACCACTTTGCAAAACGGTTTGGCCGTTTCTTCAAAAGTTAACCATATATCTACCATATGATCTAGCCATTCTACTCCTAAGTAATTACTCAGAAGAAACGAATGAGTGCATACATCCCACAAAAATTTATACATGAATGTTCAAAGGAGTTTCATTTGTAACGGCCCCAAACTGGAAACCACCCAATGTCCAACAACAAGTGAATAAACAACCTGTGGTTAGCTATACAATGAAATACTACCCAGCAATAAAAAGGAATGAACTATAGATACACTCTGCAACTTGAATGGATTGCAAAATAATTACGCTGAGTGAAAGAAACCAGACAAAATAAGAATACGTACTGTATGATTTCATTTATATCATATTCATGAATATGCAAACTACTGTAAAAGAAAACAGATCTATGTTTCCTTGAGGGCCTGAGGACAGGAGGGACCTGGAGGAGGAAGGAGAAATAGGAGAGAGGAATGGCAAAGGAGCACAAGGAAACCTTGGCGGGGGGGGGAGGCTATGAATGTGTTATTTTGATAGTAATGATGATTTTAGAGGTGTATACATATGCCCGCACTTACCAAATTGTATACTTTAAACATGTGGCGTTTACGGTATTTCAGTTATATCTCAATAAAGCTGTCAAAAAAAAACCCACAAAAAACCACAAGCAGTGACTTAAAGTGGGCTTCCACTGTCCAAATTTAGGACAACCTGTGCAGGAAAAGAAATAGTAATGGCATTGGACAGAATAAAAAAAAATTATTCATGAGTCCATAGTGACACCCAAAAAAGAGAGAAAGAGAGAAAAAGAGAAGTAGGAGGAAGCAAATGTGATGGAGGTTCTTCTTTACAAAAGAATGTCAGCCAACAAACAGAAAGAAAGATGAAATAAGAAAATCACTATTTATCTACTCCCCGTTTAATAATGGATTCAGGTAAGGAGGAACGCTAGATGCCAAAATATGGGGTGAAGTCAGCTCTATAAATATTCGCCTACCCACCAAGATAAGATTAAATTACACTCAACTATTCTGCTTTTAAAAGCAGAAAAGTATGTATTGCTTCAGCTCTGCTTTAATTGCTCCTCAAACAATTTGTCTGTTTGTTATTATTGATTCACTAATACAATTGCTTGATTCATGCCTGAATTCCCACTAGACTGTATGTACCAAGAAAGAGAGGATCTGGTCCTTATTTGCTCATCAGACTTTAACAGGGTACCTGGTAAGAGCTAGTTAACTACTTCTGAAATGAATGAGTGAGTGAATGAATGAAGACAACAGACTTATAGTCAACACCATTTTAACTGAACTGCCCTGTGTTACAGCTAGCTATTAGCTGCCCTTGTAAATGCCATGAGGGCAAAAACCTGGCCTATTCTTGTCATAGATTTAGCTACAACCCCTAGAACAGCACCTGGCACATAGTATGCCTTCAGTAAATATTTGCTGAACTAACAACTTAGAATGGGTATCTCCATCAGACTGTAAACTTCGTGAGGGCAAAGACAATCTTTGAAATCCTTCTTTGAAATCCTTCCACGGCAAGCACAGAGCTCTGCACATAGTAGGGGCTCAGTAAATACGTGAGAAGGAGCAAATGAATGAATGATGAAGAGTTGAATTCCATCCACACTTTCTTACTAAACTGAGTGAAGACCACAAACATTCAAAGGAGAAGCTGCTCAGGGAAGGTGGAAGTGGAAAGGGCTTTGGGAGACAGCACTGACAGCCGTGTGGATGGAAGGCCAGGCTGGTTGGGGTCCAGCCTGCTGGCAGAGGAGTGGACCCCTGAGAGCCCCACCTGCCGTGGTCCCTTCCTCTCTGCAGCCCCTAGAGCTGGACGCATTCTGACTTTGCCAGGAAAGTGCCACCCACAAACTCCCGCTTCCCTCCAGAGAGTCCACGGTCAAGTGTTTCGTATTTGGCAGCCGGGCTGACTGAGCCAGCAAAGCCTCCAGGAGGAGGGCTCTGTGGAGTCCGGCAAGCAGGGCGTCACCTTTACTTAGTCTGTGAAAGGAAACAGTCCAGAAGAAGAAAGACCATCATCCAGAGAGTCATCAACACCCCAGGATTCTTTTTGGAGATTTGAATCTGAAAGTGGAGGTTTCATTAAAGCACCAACCAAATTTAAAGAAAAAAAATAAAACAAAATGAAGCAGAGAAATCCAAGCTAAACTTTCTGCTAATGATCTTATAATTTGAGGGAGTATTACGCTCTGAAATGGGGCCTTGTCTGAGAGAATCACAGAATTGTATTGTTCGTATGCCCTGTGATTTGTTTTGGACACAGCGCTGCCTGCCACCGCATCTCAAATCTCATTAGAGCAAGTGCTGCTGGAACAAGAAACTTGTCTACAGTCAGAACTACAGACAAAGGTTCACTCATTTAAGTTACACTTTCAACAACTAAATTCCAGTATGGTGAAAGCATTCTTTACCCAGAGTTTATAGTACTGAGTTTGAACTCATCCAAGCTCTTAAATTCAGAGCTTCCAACAAAAGGAAAAGGCAACCTACCACTATCCTTCATTCCCACCTGCGACCCTGTGGGAGAGCCCTGACAGACTAAGAAAAACTCCAGTTTGATTCAGGCTGGATCGGAGTCGATTACTAAGCCATCCAAAGAGAGCAGCAGCTCCTACTCTATTAGATCGCTGAAGAGAAAAAAAATGCCTTATCCCCTTGCTACCCAAACTGCAGATCTTGAACCAGCAGCATCAGTATCAGCTGAGAATTTTTAGAAATGAAAACCTTTGTGACCTTAGATTAGGCAATTGTTGCTTAGATATAACACTAAGAGCACAAGCTACAAAAGGAAACGTGGATAAAGGAGATGTCATCAAATTTATGCTTCAAAGGACACTATCAAGAAAATGAAAAGATAACCTCCAAAATGAGAGAAAATATTTGCAAATCATATATCTGATAAGGATCTAATGTCCAGAATATATAAAGAACACTTACAACTCAACAATGAAAATACAGGGAAGTTCCCTGGTGGCCTAGTGGTTAGGATTCTGGGATTTCACTGCCGTGGCCCAGATTCGATCCCTGGTGGGAGAACTGAGATCCTGCAAGCCACACAGTGCAATCAAAAAAAAACCAAAAACAAAAACAGTAAAAAGACAATGAATGTTTTTAATGTGCAAAGGATTTAAATAGACATGTCTCTAAAGAAGATATATAAATGGCCAAGTAAGCACATGAAAAGATGCTCAACATCATTAGTCATTAGGGAAATGCAAGTCAAAACCACAGTGAAATGCCATTTCGCACCCACTGGAATGGCCATCACACACACACAAATAATCAGACAATAACGAGAGTTAACAAGGACGTGGAGAAAGTGGAACTCTCACACATTGCTGGTGGGGATGTAAAATGGTGCGGCCACTTTAGAAACTAGCTTGGGAGTTCCTCAGAAAGGTAAACATAGAGTTACCATATGGCCCAGCAATTCCACTCCTAGGTATATAGCCACCAGAATTGAAAACATATGTACACACAACTTGTACACAGAGATTCATATTAGCATTATTTATAATAGCCAAGAAGTGGAAACAATCCATTTGTTCATTAATTAATGGATAGAAAAACAAAATGTAGGATATCCATACAATGGAGTCAGCCATCAAAAGGAATGAAGTACTGATACGTGATGCAATATTCATGAACCTTGAAAACATTATGCTTAGCGAAGAAAGCCTGACGCAAAAGGCAGCGTGTTGGACCATTCAACTTACATGAAGTGTCCAGAATAGGCAAAAATCCACAGAGACAGAAAGTAGTTTAGAGTTAGTCAGAGACTGGAGGGAGGGGAAGCAGGGAGGAACTACCAATGGGTACAAGGTTTCTCTTTGGTGTGAGGAAGATGTTCTGGAATTAGACGGTAGTGATGGTCACAAACTGTGTGGATATACTAAAAATCACTGAATGCTACACTTTAAGTGGTGAATTTTATGGTAGGTTAATTATATCAGAATAAAAATGAAATAAAAAGAAAGAAAACGTAGGCCCCAACTCAGACTCCCTGCATTACTATCTATATTTTAACAAGATCCTCATATAATATGAATGCACATTAATGTTTGAGAAGCACTCCTCTAGCACTCTGGATCCCATACGTGGCTAAAATTTGGAATCACCCAGGGAGATTTCAAAACTGCTCCATGACCTGGTAAGTTGTCTTTCTGTGTCTTATCTGCCCAACTCACATACAAGCCCATGAGATGTGTGGGGTGGACCTCATGGCCCTTGATGGTTAGCACTATTTACAAGACATCTCTCGGTTCTCAAGCACACTTATTGCTTCATTTAAGAGCAAGGACTCTGGGCCAGGTTACCTCATTCAAATTGTAGCTGTGCCACTGACTAGCAGTGAAACCTTGAACAAATGACTTATCTTCTCATGCCTCAGTTTTCTCATTTGTAAAATGGGGATAATAATACAGCTACTTCATATAGGAATAAATTACTTCATATATATATAAAGCACTTAGAATAATACCTGGTATAGAGTAAGCATTATGTATATGTATTAGATATTATTATATAAGCAAATATCCTTTTATAAAATATTTATTGTATGGTATGTTATTATACATTGTATATTATTATTATATATATAATACTAGCAACTATGGAACCCTGGCCATGTGTGCAGGCACCGAGCTTGTGTTTTACATTATTTTATGTAATTATCCCAATTATTCTAAAAGATAGGAATTCATTCAGCAAACAGTTATTAAGCATCTGTCAACCATATACCTGACCCAGATGTGAAACTGAAATCAGTTCAGGTTGCTATAACACAATACCACAGACGGGTGGTATTATAAATAGCAGAAATTTCTTTCTCACAGTTCTAGAGGCTGGGAATTCCAAGATCGAGGCGTTGGCATGTTTGGTGTCTAGTGAAGGCTCACTTCCTGCTCCATAGACATAGATGGCGGTCTTCTGGCTGTGTCCTGACATGATGGAAGGGGTGAGGGAGACTCTGTGGAGTCTCTGTTACAAGGGCACTAATCCCATCATGAGGGCTCCACCCTCATGATCTAATCCCCTCCCGAAGACCCCACCTCCTAATAGCATCAAGTTTGAGGTTAAGATTTCAACATAGGGATTCTGAGGGGACAGGAACATTCAGTCCATAGCACCAGGGAAGTTAAGAGACCCACCCAGGGTCACAGAGCCTATGAGCAGGGAAGCCCAGCCTGACTCCAGAATTTTGGTTCTTGCCTATCACCTTCTGTGGCCTCCCTTCAAAAGCATACAACCTGGTAGGAGAAATGCAAAGACAAGTGGTCAACTGGGTACAGGCACGTGCGGGAAGGAGGCCTGGGGGTGCCCAGCAAGGACATTTGGGGTGGCCCTGTGTGTGGCACTAACAGAGATTGGTGCATTGTGTGGGGAGGAGGGGCAGGCAGAGGGTCTGCTGTGATCACACTCCTTCTTTCAGGGCATGAAACCCCTCCGGGAACACAAAGGCGAGTGTGCAGTCTTCTCTATGAGCCGGGCAGACGCCCGTGTTCCAGAAGGCCCCATGTCATGAACAGGACAGCAGCAGCTCCCACGGTCAGTGCCGGCCTCAGCTCCCAGGACACACAGAGCTTGTCGCCCCGTCTGCCAACGCCTCAACCACCGAAGCAGAGCCACAAAGCCTGACCTAAGCGCCCACCTCCCCCCGATTGGTCTGCCTCTTTTCTTGGGGACTTTATGCTTTAATGCTGCTGAATGCAGAAGAAAAGAGAAATTTAAACACAACCCAAAATGACTGTGAACAAGTTGCCCAAATTCGCCATTGTCCCATGTCCTCACAGAACCCCTAACCTCAACTGCAGATCACCTCAAACTGCCGGAAGTTCTCTCTGCCCCTTTCCAAAAGCCTGAAAAACAAAGTCCCTCATGGACTCTACTCTTGCCATTATTCAAACACAAGCGATGTTTAAATAATCACTGTTCGTCTATATTCGGATTTCAAAGTGGACTTCCCCCCCATCCAGATGTTACTGCTTATGTGACTGTCTTCGTTCAGAGAAACAGCGCGGAGGACCCAGTCTCTGGGGCACTTTTCTGTAACTCACCACTCGGCTGTTCTCTTTCCAAAAAAAAAAAAACAAGGACTGTTTTTGATGTAAAACACTAGTTGTTTCGGAACTGTGGCATTTCTCCTTGCTAAACTTTCTCCTCACTTACCTTGCCCAGCCAAAAGGCTCTCTCCTAATGGAACTGCTGGAACCCCTTACCCTCCATTAAAATGCTAATCTGTTTCAGAGGGGAGGGAAGAGAGAGAGAGAGAGATAACTGAGTGGGTAAATGGACTCAGAAAGAATGAAATGTTGTGAAGACATCCCCGTGTGTGTGTGTGTGTGTGCGCGCGCGCGCACGTGCACACGCGCGTGTGTTTGGGGGATGGTAGGCAGAGAGTAGGCAGGGGGATCAGAATCATATTTTGGCAGCATTTTCACAAAACAAGGAATCACCAGTCTAGCTACTTGATTAAATCATAATCACGTTGGGTTTGATCTAATCTTGACTCTAAGAGTTTTGCATGGGCACCAGGATTGGCAGTCAATGGGACATGCGTCTATGTATGACTCTCTTCCTTAAGTTTGTTATGATTAGATCAACTATGGGCTTTTATAAAAGTAAAAATTTTCAAGTAAGCACTAATCAACTCACCACGTTAAGGTAGTGACTCTTTTTCTGTCCTCGTGTCCTTTCCACGCTGTTAAACATATTGCCTGGATACGCTCTATCTGATCTGATTCCAGAACACCCAGTCAAGCCTGGGTGCAGGAGTTGGTGGTTTGGGGGGCAGGGGAAGAGCAGTCAGGTAGAAAACTCATCAAGTCAAAATACCTGTGTTCATAGCCTGGCTTCATCAGTCACCAGCCTTTATCATTGGAACAAATCACATAACTTCTGTGAGTAGAGGCTTTCTCCTTCTCTAAAGGGAGTATAACACGCCTAATTTGCAGGGAAGATTAGTGGTAATATGTAAAAAGTATAGTTATTTTTATAATCTATAATTTTCCCTGGTTAGTGTTTAATTGAGGCATACAGACCATTTGCTTTCTTCTTGTTTCACCTAGCCATGCTGTTAAATGCACATGCACAGTCTTTCCACAAATGTTTGTACTACAGAGTAGCATTCTTGCATCACAGATCAAAAGACTAAAATATACTTTCTTCCTAAAAGTAATAGAAGGCACAGCCATTGCTCTGACAGAGAGCAGCTGCATAAAAGAATAATGGCCACAACAATGACAATCACTTTGTTGTTAACATCTTTATTGGAGTATAATTGCTTTACAATGTTGTGTTAGTTTCTGCTGTATAACAAAGTGAATCAGCTATATGCGTATGTATGTCCCCTCCCTCTTGCATCTCCCTCCCACCCTCCCTATCCCACCCCTCTAGGTGGTCACAAAGCATGGATCTCCCTGTGCTATGCAGCTGCTTCCCACTAGCTATCTATTTTACATTTGGTAGTGTGTATATGTCAATGTTACTCTCTCATTTCGTCCCAGCTTACCCTTCCCTCTCCCTGTGTCCTCAAGTCCATTCTCTATGTCTGTGTCTTTGCTCCTGTCCAGCCCCTAGGTTCATCAGAACCCTTTTTTTAATTTAGATTCCATATACATGTGTTAGCATTATGGGATTTGTTTTTCTCTTTCTGACTTCCTTCACTCTGTACGACAGACTCTAGGTCCACCAACCTCACTACAAATAACTCAGTTTTCTTCCTTTCTATGGCTGAGTAATATTCCATTGTATATATATGCCACATCTTCTTTAACTATTCATCTGTCAGTGGACACTTAGGTTGCTTCCATGTCCTGGCTATTGTAAATAGTGCTGCAATGAACATTGTGGTACATGACTCTTTTTGAATTATGGTTTTCTCAGGGTATATGTCAGTAGTGGGATTGCTGGGTCCTATGGTAGTTTTATTTTTAGTTTTTTAGGGAACCTCCATACTGTTCTCCATAGTGGCTGTATCCATTTACATTCCCACCAACAGTGCAAGAGGGCTCCCTTTTCTCCACACCCTCTCCAGCATTTATTGTTTGTAGATTTTTTGATGATGGCCATTCTGACCAGTGTGAGATGATAGCTCATTGTAGCTTTGATTTGCTTTTCTCTAATTATTAGTGATGTTGAGCATGTTTTCATGTGTTTGTTGGCAATCTGTATATCTTCTTTGGAGAGATGTCTATTTAGGTCTTCTGCCCATTCTTGGATTGGGTTATTTGTTCTTTTGATATTGAGCTGCATGAGCTGCTTGTATAGTTTGAAGATTAATCCTTTGTCATTCGTCTCATTTGCAAATATTTTCTCCCACTCTGAGGGTTGTCTTTTCATCTTGTTTATTGTTTCCTTTGCTGTGCAAAAGGTTTTAAGTTTCATTAGGTCCCATCCCATTTATTTATTTTTGTTTTTATTTCCGTTTCTCTAGGAGGTAGGTCAAAAAGGATCTTGCTGTGATTTATATCAAAGAGTGTTCTTCCTATGTTTTCCTCTAAGAGTTTGATAGTGTCTGGCCTTACATTTAGGTCTTTAATCCATTTTGAGTTTATTTTTGTGAATGGTGTTAGGAAGTGTTCTAATTTCATTCTTTTACATGTAGCTGTTCAGTTTTCCCAGCACCACTTATTGAAGAGGCTGTCTTTTCTCCATTGTATACTCTTGCCTCCTTTATCAAAGATAAGGTAACCATATGTGCATGGGTTTATCTCTGGGCTTTCTATCCTGTTCCATTGATCTATATTTCTGTTTTTGTGCCAGTACTATACTGTCTTATTACTGTAGCTTTGTAGTATGGTCTAAAGTGAGGGAGCCTGATTCCTCCAGATCTGTTTTTCTTTCTCAAGATTGCTTTGGCTATTCAGGGTCTTTTGTGTTTCCATACAAATTGTAAATTTTTTGTTCTAGTTCTGTGCAAAATGTCATTGGTAGTTTGATAGGGATTGCACTGAATCTGCAGATTGCTTTGGGTAGTAGAGTCATTTTCACAATGTTGATTCTTCCAATCCAAGAACATGGTATATCTCTCCATCTGTTGGTATCATCTTTAATTTCTTTCATCAGTGTCTTATAGTTTTCTTCATACAGGCCTTTTGTCTCCTTAGGCAGGTTTACTCCTAGGTATTTTATTCTTTTTGTTGCAATAATAAATGGGAGTGTTTCCTTAATTTCTCTTTCAGATTTTTCATCATTACTGTATAGGAATACAAGAGATTTCTGAGCATTAATTTCAGTATCCTGCTACTTTACCAAATTCATTGATTAGCTCTAGTAGTTTTCTGGTAGCATCTTTAGGATTCTCTATGTATAGTATTATCTCATCAGCAAACAGTGACAGTTTTACTTCTTCTTTTCCAGTTTGGATTCCTTTTATTTCTTTTTCTCCTCTGATTGCTGTGGCTAAAACTTCCAAAACTATGTTGAATAAGAGCGGTGAGAGTGGGCAACCTTGTCTTGTTCCTGATCTTAGAGGAAATGTTTTCAGTTTTTCACCATTGAAAACGATGTTGGCGGTGGGTTTGTCATATATGGCCTTTATGATGTTGAGGTACGTTCCCTCTATGCCTACTTTCTGGAGAGTTTTTATCACAAATGGGTGTTGAATTTTGTTGAATGCTATTTCTGCATCTATTGAGATGATCATGTGGTTTTTATTCTTCAATTTGTTAACATGATGTATCACATTGATTGTTTTGCATATATTGAAGAATCCTTGCATTCCTGGGATAAACCCCACTTGATCATGGTGTATGATCCTTTTAATGTGCTGTTGGATTCTATTTGCTAGTATTCTATTGAGGATTTTTTCATCTCTGTTCATCAGAGATATTGGCCTGTAGTTTCCTTTTTTTGTGACATCTTTTTCTGGTTTTTATATCAAGGTGATGGTGGCCTTTTAGAATCAGTTTGGGAGCGTTCCTCTCTCTGCTATATTTTGGAAGAGTTGGAGAAGGATAGGTGTTAGCTCTTCTCTAAACGTTTGATAGAATTCACCTGTGAAGCCATCTGGTCCTGTGCTTTTGTTTGTTGGAAGATTTTTAATCACAGTTTCAATTTCAGTGCTTGTGATTGGTCTGTTTATATTTTCTATTTCTTCCTGGTTCAGTCTCAGAAGGTTGTGCATTTCTAAGAATTTGTCAATTTCTTCCAGGTTGTCCATTTTATTGGCCTACAGTTGCTTGTAGTAATCTCTCATGATCCTTTGTATTTCTGCAGTGTCAGTTGTTACTTCTCCTTTTTCATTTCTAATTCTGTCGATTTAAGTCTTCTCCCTTTTTTTCTTGATGAGTCTGGCTAATGGTTTATCAATGTTGTTTATCTTCTCAAAGAACCAGCTTTTAGTTTTATTGATCTTTGCTATCATTTCCTTCATTTCTTTTTTATTTATTTCTAATGTGATCTTTATGATTTCTTTCTTTCTGCTAACTTTGGGGGGGGGGGTTGTTCTTCTTTCTCTAATTGCTTTAGGTATAAGGTTAGGTTTTTTATTTGAGATGTTTCTTGTTTCTTGAGGTAGGATTGCATTGCTATAAACTTCCCTCTTAGAACTGTTTTTGCTGCATCCCGTAGGTTTTGGTTTGTCGTGTTTTCATTGTCATTTGTTTCTAGGTATTTTTGATTTCCTCTTTGATTTCTTCAGTGATCTATTGGTTATTTAGTAGTGTACTGTTTCGCCTCCATGTGTTTGTGTGTTTTACAGTTTTTTTTCCTGTAATTGATATCTAGTCTCATAGCATTGTGGTCAGAAAAGATACTTGATATGATTTCAATTTTCTTAAATTTACCAAGGCTTGATTTGTGACCCAAGATATGATTTATCCTGGAGAATGTTCCATGAGCATTGAGAAGAAAGTGTATTCTGTTGTTTTGGGATGGAATGTCCTATAAATATCAATTAAGTCCAGCTTGTTTAATGTATCATTTAAAGCTTGTGTTTCCTTATTTATTTTCATTTTGGATGATCCGTCCATTGGTGAAAGTGGGATGTTAAAGTCCCCTATTATGATTGTGTTACTGTTGATTTCCCCTTTTATGACTGTTAGCATTTGTCTTATGTATTGAGGTGCTCCTATGTTGGGTGCATAAATATTTACAATTGTTATATATTCTTTTTGGATTGATCCCTTGATCATTATGTAGTGCCCTTCTTTGTCTCTTGTAATAGTCTTTATTTTAAATTCTATTTTGTCTGATATGAGAATTGCTACTCCAGCTTTCTTTTGATTTCCATTTGCATGGACTATCTTTTTCCATCCCCTCACTTTCAGTCTGTATGTGTCCCTAGGTCTGAAGTGTGTCTCTTGTAAACAGCATATATATGGGTCTTGTATTTTTATCCATTCAGCCAGTCTATTTCTTTTGGTGGGAGCATTTAATGCATTTACATTTAAGGTAATTATCGATATGTATGTTCCTATTACCATTTTCTTAATTGTTTTGGATTTGTTTCTATAGGTCTTTTCCTTCTCTTGTGTTTCCTGCCTAGAGAAGTTCCTTTAGCATTTGTTATAAAGCTGGTTTGGTGGTGTTGAATTCTCTCAGCTTTTGCTTATCTGTAAAGGTTTTAATTTCTCCATCAAATCTGAATGAGATCCTTGCTCGATAGAGTAATCTTGGTTGTTGGTTGTTCCCTTTCATCACTTTAAATATGTCCTGCCAGTCCCTTCTGGCTTGCAGAGTTTCTGCTGAAAGATCAGCTGTTAACCTCATGGGGATTCCCTTGTATGTTATTTGTTGCTTTTCCCTTGCTCCTTTTAATGTTTTTTCTTTGTATTTAATTTTTGATAGTTTGATTAATATGTGTCTTGGCGTGTTTCTCTTTGGGTTTATCCTGTATGGGACTCTCTGTGCTTCCTGGACTTGATTGACTACTTCACTTCCCACGTTAGGGATGTTTTTGACTATAATCTCTTCAAATATTTTCTCAGACCCTTTCTTTTTCTCTTCTTCTTCTGGGACCCCTATAATTCAAATGTTGGTGCGTTTAATTTCCCAGAGGTCTCTGAGACTGTCCTCAGTTCTTTTCATTCTTTTTTCTTTTTCTGCTCTTTGGCGGTTATTTCCACCATTTTATCTTCCAACTCACTTATCTGCTCCTCTGCCTCAGTTATTCTGCTATTGATTCCTTCTAGAGTATTTTTAATTTCAGTAATTGTATTGTTCATCACTGTTTGTTTGCTCTTTAGTTCTTCTAGATCCTTGTTAAATGTTTCTTGTATTTTCTCCATTCTGTTTCTGAGATTCTGGATCATCTTTACTATCTTTACTTTGAATTCTTTTCCAGGTAGGTTGCCTATTTCGTCTTCATTTATTTGGTCTTGTAGGTTTTTACCTTGCTCCTTCGTCTGTAACATATTTTTTTGTCGTTTCATTTTTCTTTTTTCTTTTGATGGGTGATGCTGTATTCCTGTCTTACTGGTTGTTTGGCCTGAGACCTCTAACGCTGGAGTTTGCAGGCAGTTGGATAGAGCCGGTTCTTGGTGCTGAGATGAGGAGCTCTGGGAAGCCTCATTCCGATTAATATTCCCTGGGGTCGAAGGTTCCCTGTTAGTCCAGTGGTTTGGACTCAGAGCTCCCGCCACGGGAGCTCGGGCCAACATCTGGCCTGGGAACCAAGATCCCCCAAGCTGGATTCTTGCTGGGGGTTCCTCCCATTCCCTTAGGTATCCATGGTCCCCCACCGGTGCCTGGTAGGTGCCCTAGTTGTGTGGAGACACGAATTCCACATCCTCCTAGTATGCCATCTTAACTCCCCACTACCAATAATGACTTTTCTTAGGCATTGAACTAAGCACCCTTCAAGCCGCACAGCAGAATTTCCCAACCGTGGCACCCTTGACATTGGGGCCAGATCCTTCCTCATTGTGGGGCCATCCCGTGCCTTGTAGGATATGTAGCAGCTTCCCTGGCCTCTCCCGGCTAGCTACCAGCGGCGACCAGTCCACTCCACCACACTTGTGATGTGGCCTCAAAAATGTCTCCTGATGTTGCCAAATATCTGCTGGGGGGCGAAATCATCCCCCATTGAGAACCACTGGCTTAGAGCATTTAATATTCACAATGAACAGGTGAGGCTGGGACGATTGATATTCCCATCTTAGAAGTGAAGAGGCTGAGCGTCTGTGCAGCTAAGTGAGGGAACCAGACAAGCCTATACCTGCTCCACCCACAAAACTGGAGAAGAGTCGCTTGGACCATCTCCAGTCTCATTTGTAGAGGCCTGGGGAGGTGGAGGAGGGACAAGAGGAAGAGCAAGATGTGCTTTCAGGAAAGGGGACAACTGCTTCCTTCCCATGTCCACCATGGAGACAGACATGTCCTGCCCAACCTGGGGCAGCCAGTGAAGCCAGGTGGGACCAAGGCGGAGTAGGTGTCCCGGGAGCCACGATGAGAGAACGCTTCAGGGAAGGATTGGCAACTGTGTCTACTGCTGCCCATCACCTGATTTCAGGAAACTTAGCTCAGAGATCTGGCCAGTGAGGAGGCCACAGGTGACCCTGCAAAGTTAGTCAAGAGTTTCTAACAATTTGTATTAATATATTATGAAAGCCATGTATATGCTATTATTATTTTCAATTAAAAAATAAACCTTCATAGGAAGGCCATGTTTATCCCCATTAAAAGCATTTCTAATTCCAATTATGGTATAAAATAGAGCAACACCTTATGATGAATGTTCTGCAAAAGAGGATCCTGGATTCTGGGACCCCCTCCTCCTTTGGAACAAGTTTGAGATCCTGGGAACAGTGACTTAGTGGGAGACAGACATTTGCCTGAGGGAAGAACTGGTCTCCACTTCCCACACAAAAAGGGGCACAGCCATCGCTCCAGAACCAGACCAGGACATGAAGGCCTAACATAAACCATTGTCCATGCCCAGTGGCCACCAGTACAGAGGATTCAAAGGCAGGACTGTCCTGGAAAATTCCAAATGTGAGACAGCCGAGGCCCACCTTCCATAAATGAAAGGGGAGAACTGTTCACTCGAGCCAAATATAAAACACATGATAATGGTAAAAATGTTTGTTTTTACCTTATTAAATTGTGAGGTAACTTCCTTTCTGACTGCATGATTAAACTCGGAATTGCAGCCAATCTATGAGATTTGTGATGCAAACTGTCCCCTGTAATAAATGGTGGCATAAAATGAGCTGTGGGTAAAATGGCATAAGGAAAACTGTTGACCTTGGATCCCCTGCCGATTGCTGCCTGGAACACAGAGTGCATCCACAGTAACATTGTTACCATTACATTTAGTACGTTCAAGGGGTCCTAAGTGACTCCCTGGGAGGAGCAGTTAACTGCCTTTGGGTGTTTTCTATTTTCTCTCTCTCTTTTTTTTTTAATGCCAAAATTTTTACTCTGAAAATCCCTGTTCCCGCTAACTGAAAAGTAACAGTCTTTCTGAGGAAAGAAAGGCAACGTTCAAAATGAATTCTTCATTGCTATCACTTTACCAACTCTGCTTCCAGTTGGAGTAGCCTGAGGTAGACAACCCTAGGGGAGCCAGTTGCCCATAATCTCCTATTCATTCTCCAACTTCCTCTCCATCATCACCCCTCTCCCATCAAAGAACAACCCTACTCATCCCTCCCGTTTTGTTTCCAGCGTTGTCGGAGTGGTGTATAGTTTATGAGGCGCTTTGGCAAACAGGGTTTCCCACAAGTTAGGAGACCTAAGCCACTTCCTTTGACTGAGGCTGCCAGCATACTCAAAATGAAGGGGGAAAAGGCCAAAAGAAAGTTATAAAAAATTATGGAACTGTTAAAACATTCATACTGGGCAACTATTACTTTTAATGTGCATGCACAAATGCCATTCAATGCAACACAACTGCATCTCATTGATAGTGTAGGTACATACATGTGTGTGTATAATTTTCAAAAATATAAATTTGAGACAATTTGTGAATGTGAGGCCAAAGGGCTTCCTTGGTTCCTCTCTCCACCCCATTCGTCTACCCACTCAGCCCAGCTCACATCTATGGGATGGTTGCTCTTCTCAATAAGCCTTTATGCAGAGGAAGAGTGTGTATTCATAGTTTTCCACTTGATAAAGAAGGACACTAAAGCCTGGAAGGTTGGGTGAGACTCCTGAGATTGCAAAGCTGAGTGGTGAGCAAGGAATCGAACCTAGGTCTTTGTACTCCAAAATCACAGTTCTTTCTACTATGGGGCCTTCCGTCGTCTTCCAAAATGCTTTCCCCAAATACTGAGAATTCACTATGGTTCTCTTCTTTAGAAAGAGGCAGATAGCACCCAGTGGCACATAATTAAAGAATAAACGTGCGTAAACTGCATGGTAATGGAGGAAATTCAAATGGGGGTAGAGGAGGAAGACAGTCTCAGTCCCAGGATGGCAGCTCCCCCAAGACCAGCAACCTGCTCTGTTCTGAACTTCATAAACTCTGTACTGCGCTGTCTCCCAGGCCATCTGAGCATAGTAAGAGTTCATTCATCCAGCCAACATTTATCGTGTGGACCATGTGCTGGGTGCTGGGTGCTGGGCAGCAGGCTGCTAAGATGACTCAGGAATTCTTTCTGACCTCCAGGTACCCGAGGCTCATAGAAGCGACATGGAAAAGACAGCAGGTACCCACAGGATACACTGGGCCATCAGGCAATCATTTCAAACTAATTCCAACAATAGAAACTGTTTGAATAAAAAAAAATTCCATAAAATAGACTTCTATACAAACACTGGTAGAATTGTAGGTCTTTTTTTAAAATTGAGGCATAATTGACATATAACATTATATTGGTTTCAGATGTCTAACGTAATAATTCAATACTTGGACATATTGCAAAATGATCACCACAGTAAGTCTAGTTAACATGCATCACCACACACAGTTACACATTTTCTTTCTTACGGTGAGAACTTTTAAGATCTATCTACTCTCCTAGCAACTGTACATACAATACAGTTTATTAACTATAGTCACCATGCTGTACATTACATCCCCAGGACTCCTTTATTTTCTACCTCTAAGTTTGTACCTTTGGGCCTCCTTCACCCTTTTTGCCCACCTCCCTCCTCCACAACAATTGTAAGGTTTTATTAAAAAGATGAGCCCAAGTATTTTTAAGTGACTAACACATCTTTAAAATGGAATGTAGAATATGTTCTCTATGTAGATCTAAAATATAGATAATCTAAATACAGAAGGAAATACACCAAAATATTAGCAGAAGGTGTCTCTGAGTGGTGGGATTATGCATGGTTTTAATGGATTTCTAATTTGAGTTTATCTATGTTTTCAAATTTAATAAAAAAAACATGTTTTACTCTTGGAATAAGTAAAGACACAGTAACGATCAGTTTGGCTACATCTGCCAAGAATGTCACAGATCACAAAGGAAACCTTATTGTCATGTCCAGCAAAAAGAATCAGTAAGGAAATTATGTAAACAGTATGCTCTCTACTTTATATTTTAAAACAATAATAAAAGGGGAAAAATCAAACCCTGAAGGACTGGAAGGTAATATGCTAAAATGTGACAGATGTTGTCTTTGGAGAGTAATTTTTTATCTCCATTTTCATGCCTTTTTTTCAAGTTTTCTACAATAAGCATGAATTGCTTACATGGTGTTAGAAATTAAACAGTAAGTGATTAAGCAGAAATGAACTACAGGGGGCTTCCCTGGTGGCGCAGTGGTTAAGAATCCGCCTGCCAATGCAGGGGACACGGGTTCGAGCCCTGGTCCGGGAAGATCCCACATGCCGCAGAGCAACTAAGCCCGTGCGCCACAACTACTGAGCCTGCGCTCTAGAGCCCACTAGCCACAACTACTGAGTCCACGTGCCACAACTACTGAGCCCGTGCGCCTAGAGCCCATGGTCTGCAGCAAGAGAAGGCACAGCAGTGAGTAGCCTGAGCACCGCAAGGAAGAGCCGACCCCGCTCGCCGAAACTAGAGAAAGCCCGTGGGCAGCGATGAAGACCCAATGCAGCCAAAAATAAATTTTAAAAATAATAAAAAATAATAGATAAATTAAAAAAAAGAAATGAACTACAGGAGTGAGGAAAAGGTTAGAGTGGATATTGATGTCTCTGAGAAGTGTAAGAGGCCACCCCAGGGTGGCAATATTTGGGCCTCTGACTACCACAAAAAGTGGATTTTTCCACCCAAAAGAGATTAAAATACCCTCCCCGTTACCAGAACACACCAAAAATGTTATTTTAAAATTATCTTGGCAGAGGTGAGAGACCTAAGAATGCAAAGATACAGAATGAGTCAGCCGAGGCAGAGAGACAGCTGTAGCAACACAGCCACTTCTACTCAACTGCTAAGGCAGAAAGATAGCCTTTAGCATAGCATGGTGAGGCAAACCCTGCCTTCCAAAGAAAACACTTGCTAAACACTTGGTACTTGAAGATTGTATTCTCAAGAAATGTAAAGTCGAAGAACTTTCTCCAATGAGCATTTAAAACCCTGATATTAGATGAAGGCCTCCTAATGGTACTGTATGGCCTGACGCAAAATGCCATCTACATGTGTGTCCCCAAAACGGACTAAAACTAAAACTAGCTTAATCCAGGCTGGCCCAGACTAGCTTTTTGGAGGATCTGTTTTTCCCTAGGGAGGAGCAAATAGAGCTGGTACATCCTCTAAATGTCAATGATTTTCAACAAAACTGTTGTCAACTTCATAAAGTTCTTGACTTAAAGAACCCCCTCGAAAATAGTTATGGTTGCTGTGCTTAGGGGCACTCTACCTGCCAATCATCGTCTGAATTCTGATGCCAAAGGGAACAAAACCAAGTCGAATAAGAGCTACCAACTATTTTTAATTTGTGCCAAGCCCTTTATGCATATTTTTTATTTTATTCCCAAAACAATTGAATGAGGTAGGAAACATTACAAATCCTATTTTACAGACAAACAGAGGCTTTAAAAGATTAAGTAATTTGCCCAAAGTTACTCAGCTAATGTGAGAAAACTAGAACTTGAATCCAATCTCTGTGACCCGCAATGCCCAGATTTTAACCACCCAACTTTGTTATAAGGAATTTTTTAAATCTGTAACTCTCTACAGAATTTAGTCTTAAGATTATTTCTGTCTGAATATACTACATGTTGTACATGACTAATCTTTATTATTGGGAAAAAATTAAATCCATATCAAAAATGTTACCTACAGTACCATAAGGATGTATTAATTTTTAGGCACTTTATACAAATTAACTCATTTAATCATCATAACAGTCACGTAAAATCCGACTATTATCCCCCTTCACAGATGAGAAAACTGAGGTGCATAGACATCAAAATCATACAGGAAGAGGCAGAGCAAGGATTTGAACCCAGGTCTGATTCTTGAACCCATGCTCTTAAGAGATACTCTACAGTTGGTATCATATAGTCACGCAAGCAAAGATACGACCCACTGAGTGAGTGGTGAAAATATTTTCTCAACCCATCATTAAACTAAGTGCTTTACAGGCAACAGGTTAATGGTTCACTGATATCCACCTATCTTTCCAAAACCTAGTATGGGTAGAAGGCCACGCACAGGATGTCGTTGTATGTGAGTGTTTCAGTAGCTTATTCAGGTTGAAGGCATAAGCAATGTACTACCATGCCATCTCCAAATCCTGTCTCCTCCTTACTGAATTTTCTTTTAAAAAAATTCCATTTGTCTATCCACTCCATTAAAAACAATTTTTTTTTTTGTCTTGAGTGCAAAGCATCACCAGGAAGATAACAATTTAAAGAGAAATGAGAGTAAGAGATCCCATGGTTCACCTTACTGAAGTGAAAAAGCAAAGGTACATGGGACTTTGGCAGTTGTCTCAGACAGCAAGTGATTCCTCCGTAAGAGAAGAGGCCCAAGCCAGCCAGGGAATGAATGATCGCTGAGAACCAGAACTCGATCCACTCAGAAAATCTTCCTTCGTCTGCCCTGAGCACCCAGGTCGAACAAACATCAGTGGATCTCACTGTCCCTTCAGTTTGCCAGACTAAGACTGTCATGAAAACTCCTTACAATTACTCTTTACGTTTTTGCTTTCTTGATGATTCTATCACATGGTGACAAACTCATTTAAATTGACCTCTGTAATAAAACGAAAAATTTTGAAGCTATAATATTTCAAAGCTGGAGGAAATTTAAATTGTCATCTTGATACCATTTCATCCATTTGAATATCAAAACACTGAAACTGACAAAGATACAAGGACACACATGTTCCTAGTTTGTCGGCAGGAACTTGAATTGTTGCACAATTTTGGAAATGAATCTGGTAGTATCTTTTAAAATTAAAAACATACATTTTCTTTCATCCAGCATTTCCACTTCTGGAAATCTGTTAGAAATAAATCTACTCAGTATATAAGGATATACGTGTAACATTTGTACTATGTGGTATTAAGCAGCAATGTAAAAAGAAAGAGTGAGATCCACATCTATTTATCTAAAGAAATGTCTACAATGCATTTATTAGGTGAGAAAAACAGGATGGGGAAAAATAGATATAGTCTGAGGAGGGAGGGAGGGAGAGGGAGATAGAGGGGGGAAAGACTAGGTGAAATGAAAATTTGAGAAAAATACTATAATCTAAAGCCAAATGTAGACTAGATAATAGAAAATACTCCCTTAATTCCCCGTGTGTAAAGTGATACAGTAACAGTACTTGTCTCAGAGGGTTATTGTAACAATCAAATGAATTAATGTATTTAAAGAGCTTGGGACAGAGCCTGGCACATACTAGTAGTAAACGAGTGTTTCTGTTATTTTAAAATTCTGTCTATAATAGAGAGTAGACTGGTGGTTGCCAGTCGCTGGGGGTGGGACGGGGGATGGGGGGGACTGGGGAGATGTTGGTCAAAGAGTACAAACTTCTAGTTACAAGATAAATAGGTTCTAGGGACCTAATGTACTGCATGGTGACTGTAGTTAACACCACTGTATTAAACAGTTGAAAGCTGCTAAGGTAGTAATTCTTAAATGTTATCACCACCATAAACAACAAAAAAAGGTAATTACTTAAGATGATGGAGGTATTAACTAACCTCACTGTGGTAATCATTTCACAATATATATGTGTCTCAATGGATCTGGTTATACACCTTAAACTTACATATGTTATATGTCAATTACATCTCAATAAAGTTTTTAAAAAACAAGCAATAAATTAATTAAATTAAATTCTATCTGTAATATTATTACAAAGATGCACATATTATATGCACGTAAAGATAAACGTGATAGAAGATAATATGGACACATGAAACATTGCTTTGCTCAAATGATGGGATTTTTTTGTTTGTTTTTTTTTTTTTACCCTAGTTCTCCAACCAGGGATTGAACCTGCACCCCTTGCATTGGAAGCACGGAATATTAACCACTGGACCACCAGGGAAGTCCCTGGAACTTTTTTTGTTTTTGTTTTTGTTTTTTGCGGTACGCGGGCCCCTCACTGTTGTGGCCTCTCCCGTTGCGGAGCACAGGCTCCGGACGCGCAGGCTCAGCGGCCATGGCTCACGGGTCCAGCCGCTCCGCGGCATGTGGGATCCTCCCGGCCTGGGGCACGAACCCGCGTCCCCTACATCGGCAGGCGGACTCTCAACCACTGCGCCACCAGGGAAGCCCTGGAACTTTCTTTTAATGTTGCTTTTGCCGTACTGTTGGGGATGGGGAAAGTGAGTTCATCTCTAACTAAGTCTCCTTACCCGAAGGCAGAACTACATCTCCTCCGTGAAGGCAAAGGGGTATGTTTGCCAACCGTATTTTTTATAACTGCCATCAAATAACTGCCTTACGTGTTGTATTTCCAAAGTTTAACCCACGGTAGAGTGCTTTCCTTTGACTACAGTGACCATCTATTTAGAATCTAACATGGAAACCCTTTTCATGACAAAGGAGTTTTGAAAACTCTTGCAAAAAGGCATAAAAGTTAAATCACAGTTATCTATGCTTTTAATAAATAAATGCCATTTATCGAAAAGAATTAATTTTCATAAAATCAGAACTGTGTTGGACAGCCGAGATAAAGACTGCCCATCTGTCTGGGCAAATCCTCCCTGGAGTGCTCATACTGCCGTCTCAGTGGAAGCACTGAGTGTTACCCTTTTCATAAATCTCCGTATATTTGAGGACACCATTCAACTTTATCTTAAACGGAGTGGCCACATTCTGCTGGCTACGGCCCAATCCCTCCAGAGACCAGCCAAGAACATAAAACGTTGGAAAAGAGCCTGGAGGATGCCAAGTCTAGAAGAGGATCCTGAGGCTTGTGTGTCATGTTCCTATAAACATAAATCACTGTCTCCACGTCAGTTGAGAGCCCAACCCCATCTGTTCCCCTCTCAGAGGGATTTTCAGATTCTGAAGAGCAGAAGGCACTCAAGAGTTAAGAGCGGTTCTTTGCTGCTGGAAGAACTGGCTCTAGAACCAGGAAGGTTAAATTATAAATCTTTGGCAACACAGTTTTTTCTACGTCATTTTCCTCTGGGAGTAGATGAGGAACAGCTGGATGTTTGGATAGAAAAACCACTGGAAAAACTTGAGCTGGTTAACAACTTTTCCCAAACCTTCACTCAGCCGACTCCTTGCCGTTCTGGTCTCAGCTCCATTGTCACCACCTTGGAGTCTCTTTCCCTGATGCTCAACCTCACGCCCTCCTCTTAAACATATCACCTTCTTTCTCTGTGGCACTTATCGCTATCGGGAATTATTTATTTGCTTATTATCTCTCTTCCCACCAAACTATTGAGCACAGAGGTTGTGTCTGGCTTTTCACTGCCATGTCCCCAGTGCCTGAAACAGTGCTGGCGCATAGTGCTTGATGTTTAAATTTGTTGAGCGAACTGAACATGAGTGAATAACCGTTGTGCATTTCTACTTCTATTTTCCTTCCAGTGTTTCTTTAATGAGCATTGATTTCCTTTCTCATAATCGTAACAATGTTTATTCTTTTAAAAGAAAACATCTGCCTACCTGAATTCAAACTCCACTTTAAATACTTAGGAAATCTAATTAGTGTAGGCTCTTACGGGTTCTGGAAGATGGGGATTTTGTCTTACTCATTTCTGTGTCCTCAGCGTCCAGCATAGAGCCTGACTCAGAGTGGACACTCAACAAGCAGATGACTGTGTATTGATCATGTGCCTGACGCTCTGCTCGTCGTTTTCCTACTCATGATCTTTCCCATCTCATCATCCCAACAGTCCCATGGAGTTGGATTGTAATCCACATTTTACAGATGAAATAACTGAGGCTTAGTAACTTCAAGTTTAAAAACGTGCTAGTAAGCAGCAGAGCTAGTGTTTGAATCCAGGTCTGGAAAGTCCCCTAACTGCTGCACCTTCCAGTCTCCCAAATTTCCCTAATACAAGGTCACTCAGCAAAAGTTTTCCCTTTTAGGAGGGGCAGTGAAATCAATGGTGTTTTGTTCCTATAATCTACGTGCTCTAATTTTGGCCAGATTGCCATTATATCCAGAACAGGACCAGGCACAGAGCAGATGTTCAATAAATACTCGTTGGGTGGGTGGATGGGTGGGTGGATGGGTGGGAGGGATGAAGGGAGGGAGGGCTTCTCAGAAGACCATCAAGGAAAAAAAGGCCAAAAGTCCTTTGCCTTATGAGGTGGATGACCTTGGCAATGTGAAATCAGAGAAATAGCTTCCTGCCTCTGTGACAAATGCTCCTGGCATCTCCAATGCCTTTCCCTGACAGAGGAGCATTCTACCACACCTGTAGGCATATCAGCATTTCTACCTGGCATTAGTAAGGAGGTTCAAACCCTGAATGGTTTGACACTGTGACCTGCTGGGGAGAGAATGGGGAGGGAAGGGACAGAGAAACACCGAATCTGGTGTGAAAATTCCCTCTCTCCAACCTCTGGTTCTGTTGTCATACTAAGGAATACATTATAAGATCAGACTCTAAAAGCCTGTGGCTGCCTTTGCTTGGATCCAAGATAGGATCAACGTGTGTGGGGAGAGAAATCATTAGTAAACTACTTTCTCTGATGCCTATGAAAACTACAGGTTTGCTCTCCTTAGAAAAGGCATCTTATTTGAAGTGGTGTGGAAATTCATTGTTCAACTGCCTGTTCTCTCCGCAGGTCTGAGCTGGAAGGGATCAGATCTGTTTTATTTAATTGCTGTAGAGCCAGCTTTGCCACAGAGCCTAGACACACAGGAGCCATGCAAGCGTATTTGTTAATTTATGCATCTGATACATATTAATTGAATGCAGATCAACAGTCCGCTATTTGCAATTCCAAACTCCAAAAAGCCCTGAAAAGGACGGCAAGCTTCTTTGATAGGGACTCCTGACATGAAGCTATTCAAAGTCTTTATTGATCTCCCTTAATGTGAATATTCATATATTCTGCACCTTTCACTGCAGATCTGCAAAAGTGTCTGATGATAGGATGCCACCCCTGACCCTTGGGGTGTTACATAACTTAGTGGATTGGACCCCGTGACCTTTCTGAAATGTGAAAATTCTGAATTCCCAAAACACTTGGACCCCACGGGTTTCAGATAAAAGGTTTGGGAATGTGTATCTGTTTGGATGTGTATGAGGCATTGTTGTAGAGGCTGAGAATACAATGGTGGGTGGAATAAAATCAAGGTCCTTGCTGTCATGGAGTTTGCTTTCCAGCTAGCCAAGCAATAACACAGAAGCAAACAAGATCACTTCTGAAGGAGACAGGTGTTCTGCAAAAACTCCGTCAGGAAGGAGAATGGGATAGAGATGTAATGGAGTACCAGAGAACTCTTCACTAAGGAGACTTAAATGAAGAGAAGGAAGCAGCTGTGAGATCTGATCAGGCACCAACACCAGCTCATTCTGAAAACAGGGACCAATAGACCATGCTTGTTCCTACCTCAGGACCTTTGCACTTGCTCTCTCTTCTGTCAGGAAGAAACAAGTCACTTCACTCTCTTGAGCCTTGGTTTTCTCACCTGTGTTTTGCTCAGGGTTGCACATATCTATAAAGTGGCAGGGTTGGCACAAGAACAAAGGGTTTATGATTGAGAGTCACATTTGCAGCTGAGAAGGGAAACAGCCACCTTGAGAGGTTTTGAGGACTAGGTAGAAGTTCTCTATGAACTATTATAATGTGCCACAATAGCTGACGTGACAGCACAGAGATCTCTCCCTTCCTGGCAGTGAACACTCAGATCTGGGCAGCATCTCCCTGAGCCACAAATGTGGACCATTCCACAGAAAGCTTAAGGCCTGGCTAGTCTATCTGTGAATTGCTCCTTCCAAGTCTTGCACTCCCTCCACATGGGGCTTGAGTCTCCAAAGATAAACAAACATGGCATGGGCACCCCAGAGAACCCTCATCTCCAGCAACGGTGATGCCAATGCAAAATGCTCTTTCACAGGAACCAGCACCCAGCTCACCCCAGACAAGGTCTCCCCAGACAAAGGGGTTGCTAGTGAGTATGCAGTCTTAAAGTGTTCTGTTGTTATTATTGCTGTTATTGTTGCTTTTCCCTTGGTCTTCTTGCTTAAGAGAAAGGAGGGGCTGCTATAGGGGCAATGCTTCCATCTGGAACTAATGCACCTTTGTTGTGGACAAGCTCTGAGTGGAGGACTGCCGGGTACCCAGTGATAAAAATGGGCAAAGGCCAGGCAGGATGTGAAGAGCATGACCAATCACCAAGGAGGGGTTTATGGTCTTGTCCATTTTATTGTGCCATAACGTCCCTCTTTTCAGCTTTAGATGTCAGCAACTGGTGACAAGCTTAATGGCTGATGAGTGGAGGAGACAGCCATGGGTCCCACAGCTTAGCTCTCCCCGAAACTGGGACGGGTCACTCTTCCTTGGCCGGCTTCTCCATCCCAAGTGAGCAAATTGGAGAATATCGGGTAAGCCTGGACAGTAACCCAAGGGGATCCGCCAGGTTCCTCTTGTCTGAGTAAGGCTTTTCCCCCCCATTTTAAAGAACTGTTGATCTGACAAAGGGAAGAGAGGTGTTATAGAGTAACGGGAACTGTATGGAAGAATAGCTAAAGCATTAAGGTCTCCTCCTTTGTCTTCTATAATTTTGCATCAGCTTCTACCAGGGTAGAGATTGTATTCTAAATTGTTCTAGTCTCTTCACTCTCTTTAATAAGACCTGTAAAAATGAACATGCTGTCTTGTGTGCCTAGAAAGGTCTTGTCAGTGTCTCTTTTGTGCTTCTGTCCACTCTTGTTTGATATTCTTAGTACTTTCACCCCGATGAGTTTAGAAATGTCTCAGCAGAGTAGTTGCCATTTATGAAAGACTCCACGGTTTACAGAACACTTTCATATGTATTGTCTTATGGAAGGCTCTGAAAAATAAACTACGAATACCTTTGTAAAGAGCCTTCCTTAGTTCGCAAAATAGTTACTGGGCCCTCCTTTTCAGTGACTGCATTTCCCACACTTTTTCTGACTTTGTTGACTTAAGTTCAAAGTCAAGCTAGCAAATCTGTTTTGTCAGATGGGAAGCTGGCAGCTAATGGTTCAGGGAGGCTCCGTGCCCAGCTCACTATGTTCCCCCATGCCCAGAAGAATCTGCTGTCTTCCCGAGAAGTTAGCAGCATTGTGTTTCATGTATTTATTTAACACTCCAATGGCTTAAGCCAGTCTGCGGGGAAAGCCCTTGAACACTGGGACCTGAGGGACAAAAGGGATTCCCAGACCAGCTCTAAATCAGCCCATTCCAACTAAACAGTCGTTACACTTTATAGGTGCCTGCTTGCCCTTTATTATTTTGGACTACCAGGCTGGGCCTGGAAGTGTGGTACCTCCAGTGCCCTCGCAGAGCAGCGGCTGGCAGCCCAGCCCTGCTGCTTCAGTGTTGGAGGCGGCAGTTGCAGGGGAAATACGGTAACTCACCGGTCTACAGCAGCACTTCCTGGAAGAGCCCCTGGGATGCCGCCTTTGGGACACTATTAGCGAGCACGTGGCAGCCTTGCCCAGTTGGGGCTGCTGCTGATTGAAATGTGTTCAGACTGTGGTCAGAGAAGAGGTGTGGGGAGGAAAAGAGGCGAGAGGCGTCTTTAATGAGGATGCTTGCTCTCCTCTTGAATATCTCCTGGGACAGGTTGCCAAACACCAGTCTGTTACTCAAATGAGGGAAAATAACATTCTTTAGTTTCTGTTTCCAGTTTGCTTCATGAACACTGTAAACTGGCTTGTCTCCTAATCTTACCCCCACGGCTCATCTCTATTACCAAATGATCCCATCCTTGAGAAAGATCTCCGACAAGTAGAGTGCTATATAAACGCAAAAAATCAGTATTCAGTATTTCATTCACATTGCCAATAAAGAAACTTACAAGGATATTATAAAAGAAACATCCCCTTAGCTTTTGAAGCAAATGTACATTTTCTTGTTAATAAACATTTCCTTCCCTCTAATCAGCCTGTGTTGGACGCAAGGACTAAGAATGCGTATTTCCTAAAGAAAGCATGTAAAGCCAGCACTGCTTTTCTCTTAAGTAGCATTCATTTAAATGATGTGCTCTATAATCGATCCCCAGGGACTCTAGAATTTTCTGTAATTTGTCCCTTTTCTTTTTCCTCATTGGATAATAATTTTTCAGAATAAAATCTTTTGGTGTCAGTATTTTCAAAATATTTCAACACGTTAACCATTCCTAAGCAGGCTACTGTGGAGCTCTATACAATTAAGTTACTAAAGATGTGAGTTCCAGATTCCAGCTCCGTGTATCTGAATGGAAGCTCTCATATAGATGAAGCATTCTGACCACCACCCAGCTGAAAATTCCCCACTTGTGTCTGTCTAGAATCAGACACCTGGGCATAAGCCAATGTAAATGCTTCCTCAAAGACCTTTAGCAGAAAGAAAACAACTAAATAGATGTTTCCTGACTTTGTTCCATCGATGAATATATTCTTACTCTTAAATATACTTTACCCCTGATAATTTAGAGATCTACCATTGTTGAGAGGATATCATGGATGAGAAGTGTCCTAACATTGCGTTTGTAAGGGTAACATCCTGGCTTGATGAGACAGGAATTGGCAATAGCATCTTTGCAGGGCTTTTCAAAGAGCAACAGGAATGGAAAAAGTTCCCTGGGACCCATTCCCCGACTGCTCCATTTGCGCCGATAATGACTTTATCTCACCATGTTTTCCAAATGACCCATCAAAGCACAAGTTCCCTTAGGAGCACAATGGAGCTGAATATCTGTCCCCAGAACTCTCTTGGGAAATGAAGGACCCAAAGTTGCTGGAACTCGGGCTAAAATTTAAGGACAAAGAGATGAGGTGCGGACTGCAAACTCGATTTCTTTGAATTAGAATCCGCAATTAAATCTTCCCTTTCCCATCAGAACACATCTTTCCTATGCACCTTGATGCCTGGTTGCATACACAACAGATGCACAGACACAGTAGATGATTAATTGATGCACTGAGACCTCAGCAATATGACTTTTAAAGCTTTCAAACCAAATGAAGTAATCTGCATTTGGGCACCGAGCCAAGAGGACTCTAAACCATCTTCCTAAACAGTGCGCCTCGCCCTTCTTCTTTACCCCTGGTGCTCTCAGCAGCCCCTCGAAATACATATGCACTCTCGCAAGAAAGAAGTGACTGTCAAGTGTGATTCAACCAAGAAAGGAGGTCATATAAATTTTTAATTTCTACATATGCCTCTGAAAAATGTATAAGTTGTTCCACAAACAGAAATGCTCTTCCTTGCCAGGACTGCTTCAATCGGTTCAAGCTCTCTGGCAATATATTCAGTTCACGAGGTCCCTTCCTTCCTATCTCCCACGACACACTTACAAGAACATCATAACCACATTATCTGAGAAGAATTTCTCAGGCCACTCAGACAAAGCCGTCTCTTCCAAGCGAGGGGTTACCCAATGGGAGAGGGAATCTTGCTCCGTTCCTGCTGACACGTCGCTTTCTGCCTGGGTTTTATCTTTAGCTCCCTAGTAATCCAAACGGAGCAGGGAAACCTCAAACAATAGAGCCTCTTTTCTGCTTTACACCCACGATTTTGGGTCAGCACGGAACAACCATTATGAAATGGTTTTTGGTGCAAAGCAGCGGCCTTGGGTAAGCTAAAATGTTTGCGACACCAAAATAAAGATGTTCCACGCTGCTAAAACCTCAGAGGCACGCAGGGAACAACTAAAATGAAATTCAACTCCAAGGTTTACTCAGCTTGACTTTTAACTCTTGTCTGCCTGATACACACCCATCCAGAAGAATCGGCAGAAACCCCGGGTGGACAAAAGAGGGCAGTGTTCGCTGTGTCTTTCTTTCTGGCTCTTTGCTCTGTATGGAAATGCAACTGAGCCAACAGAAAACTATGCCCAGCATTTCATAACACAGGAAGTGGGGAAGTAGATTAGATATTGGACTCTGCAGTCACCGCAGAATGAGCAGTACGTTTGTAAAAATCCTTTTTTTTTCCCCTCCGACCCATGGAGAGCTTTTTTGGTCTTGTTTTTTATTCAGATGGACTAAACCTCTCAAAGAAAATAAAGGAAGAGGTCGTCTTCTTCAAACTCTAACATCTCATAAAGGCTCATTGAGTTCCAACCCTTCCTTCTGCAGATGAGGACCAGGTCTGGACGTTTATCATTTGCTTCTCTTTGTGTTCAGATTTTATTATCAGCATGTGGGGAAAGGGAGTCGGATTTTCCTCCCCGAGGTCCTTAGAGGATTTTCAGTCACTTCAAAATAAGACTCCTGTATGCCCTGTGCGTAAAGAAACTAGGACCTAACAAGGGAATCCTGTCTCCTGCCCGGCATGGCATCTTACTGGGTTGGACTAGATTTACATTTTGGAGAAAGAGTTTTCATGGACATGCTATTTTACCTAATAAAGGATTACAACCTGAGCATTCAAAAATGCACATTTTACCAACATATCCACCTACTTTTTAACTATATGTATATCTACTGTCTTTTCTTTTGATAAGAAAGTACTCTTTAATCCCAGATTAATTCACTCCTTTCTACCCACATTTTTGAACTCCTGACGTGTGTAAGCCTCTGTGTTGGACACACAAAGGTGAAAAGGACACTGTTCTAGCCCTTAAGAGACTAAAGGCTAAAATCAGGTTAGAAGAATCAGATGAGGCCATAAATAACCATGAAACAAGGCAGAATGGAGTTCATCTGGAAGAAAAATACAAACAAATAGCAAAAGGAGAGGTTGTATTCATCTGGAGTGGAAGGCTGAAGGGAAACCTCAATAAACGAAAGAGCCTTTACATGGGACCCTGAAGAATAGGTAGGTTTCCCAAGGCAGATGAATGGATGGTCAGAGAAGAGAAACCCAGGACTGAGCAAAGGCAGGTTGGCAGAGGGGGCTGGGGCCGGTCCCGAGCAGCCAACAGCCCGTTGCTAACGCTTGTAGAAAGAAGAGGTAAAAGAGGAGGTTGGAAATGCTAGCTAAAGCCACACCGTGGAGAGCTTCAGCATTAGGCTGGTGGACTTGATTCCAAAAGGCAATAATAGGAAACCATTGGAGGTTTGAGGCGAGCAGGACCAGGATTAGATTTAATTTTAGGAAAATTAGTCTGACCTGGAGAAGGAGAGGGGATTCAAGGAGGGTAGCAGGAAGTGAGGAGACCAGTTAAGGCACTATTACTGCAGAGACACATGGGATGAAATGCTGTGGTAGCCAGTACAAAAGGAAAGAAGGGGACAGTGGCCTTAAAGGTTTGGCAGCAACGTACCTACTGAGCGGGGAAGGCAGGGCAGCAGGCAGGGGGCCAGAGTGAGTTGCAGTGAAAGTGTCATTAGTAGAGGCACAAAGGGAAGGTGGAGAAGCTGGTCTGGGGGAAGGTGATCCTGGCTTGGGCCTGGGTGTACTGACTTGGAGACTCCTACAAAATATCAATATCGAGATGTCCAAGGGATGGCTGAAAACCAGGACGGGTTCTCAGAGACAGGTCAAAAGAACAGCACATTCCAGGTTGAAGTAGACCAAGGTGATGGCTGAAGATTGCCATTCTAGAAGGTTCCACCCTCTTGATACCCCAAACCGTGGTCTAAGGCAGTTTGCAGACCTCTCTCAAGGTGCTGTCAATTTGGGAATGTTGCGTTCTTGCATCTCTTTTGGTTTCTACTTGTCTTGATATTGGTATACAGTATCCTAAGGAAGCCCAGTTTATAAAAAGATTAATGTGAAACTGCAAATTAGTCCTGGGAAAAGGGAAGGAAATTCTGATTTTCTTTACAAAAGGATTATTCAGATAGAAAATGCTTTAGCATTGAATCCCATTAAAAGGCTTTGAAGGCATTTAAAAAATATAATCTGGCCCGTATATAATCAATTTAAACACAGCCTTCTAGGCAAACCTTCGTTTAAAAGCGAGGTATATTCTAGTGATTCACACAGCCTTGCAGCTTCATTCCTGGGGCAAATTGAAACAATGGTATTGGAAATGAAGATGGGACATTAGGAGGCAGTATGGTACGATGGAAAGATCTGGAATCAGATTTAGACCTGGCTTTGCCCCTTACTAGCTTTGTGAGCACAAACATAAGAAAGTAGAACGTTCTGGGCTTCCCTGGTGGCACAGTGGTTAACAGTCTGCCTGCCGATGCAGGGGACGCGGGTTCGTGCCTCAGTCCGGGAAGATCCCATATGCCGCGGAGCGGCTGGGCCCGTGAGCCATGGCCGCTGAGCCTGCGCGTCCGGAGCCTGTGCTCCGCAACGGGAGAGGCCACAGCAGTGAGAGGCCCACGTACCGCAAAAAAAAAAAAAAGAAAATAGAACGTTCTGCCCAAAGTGAGCATTACACAAGGCAATTCGTGTGAAATTGCTTTGCACAGTTCCTGGCACAGAGGGGCTGCTTAATAAAGAGCTGAGGCCTCCTTGTGTAGTCCAGTTGGAAAGCTCTCTTGTACCAAAATGTGTGCCTCCCCTCTGTCTCCTTCGCATCTTTGTGGAGGGACATGGGACACACCATCTCCCCCAGGGCCATGATTCTTCTTCAGAGCTTTGCGCTCTTGTAAGTATTTTTGGTTTTGGGGTTTGGGGTTTTTTAAATCAATAACATGGAATGTAGGTCCTGCCCTTAACTAGAGGACAAGCGCTTCAGACCTGAACCAGAGGCGTTACCTCTAGGAGCTCAGAACTCCAAATGGCGCCAGACCCTTGTCTCCGTACTCTGGGACCAGATGAAGGGGCCCTTCCTCGCTCCTTCTTCTCTTGGCCTCCAGGAAAGAGTCAGACAATGCTCAAAATTTTGACTTAATACTAAGTGATAACAGTCTGCAGAGCACTATTCTGGATCCTAGATTACATGTGCTTTCAAGAGCAATATTTTCTTTGAACCCCATGACAAGGCTTTGAGAAACTAACAAGGCACAGCCTGAGTGGATCACATCCCCGCTCCACTGCTCATTAGCCATGTGGCCCCGGGCAGTCACTGACTCTCTCTGTGCCTCAGTGTTGCCTCTGTAAAGCAGAGCTAATGGAAGTATCGCCCGCGCATCAGTTATCACAGACCTTAAGGAACATAACTGTGAAAGCTTCTAGGTCAGGGCCTGCGACACAGCGAGTACACACTCTAAAACTGCACTGTTACCCACACTCTCCCAGGGAGAAAACCGAGGCTCAATACGGTTAAGCAGCAGCTCGATATTACACACCTTCAATGCCAAAGCTGGAGCTTAAACCCAGAACTCTTGAAAAATACAACCAGGGCTTCCCTGGTGGCGGCAGTGGTTGAGAATCTGCCTGCCGATGCAGGGGACACGGGTTCGAGCCCTGGTCTGGGAAGATCCCACATGCCGCGGAGCAGCTGGGCCCGTGAGCCACAACTACTGAGCCTGCGCGACTGGAGCCTGTGCTCTGCAACAAGAGAGGCCGCGTTAGTGAGAGGCCCGCGCACCGCGATGAAGAGTGGCCCCCGCTTGCCACAACTAGAGAAAGCCCTCGCACAGAAACCAAGACCCAACACAGCCAAAATAAATTAATTAATTAATAAACTTCTACCCCCAACATCTAAAAAAAAAGAAAAGGGAAACCTTAAAAAAAAAAATTCAACCCACATCAAGATTAAAAAAAAAAAATACAACCACACATAATTTGATCAAGAGAAAGCAAAATAAAGGGCTTTCTGTTCCCTCTCTTTCACTGAGAATTTCCCTGCTGGAGCTACCTCTGTCCCACTCATCCCCCTCCTTCCCTTCTTGCCCCCCCCCAAAAGGTTAAAGGTTGGGTTTTGCAGGAAAGTTGTGTATTGGGATCAGTCTCAGATATACCGTGCTCCTACCTCTCTGAGCCAGTCCATTCTGTGGGGCTCACTCATCTTTAGTCGAATTCTCTGATAACCCCATTATTTCCAATTATCTGTTTGGCAAATACTAATTGAGTCAGCATCCTGTTAGGCACTAGATGAAAAGATATGGCTCCAACCCATTGGGTGACACTTAGGAGAATCATTGTTTACCAGAAACAACTGAGTTACCAGAGGAAATTATGGAATGTTCTCCTCTTTAAAACTAGGACGGTTTCTTAATCAGCGGCCTGTCTGGCTAACTTATCTGGAAGACAAGAAAGCAAAGGCCTGGGAGAGATTCCTATCAAGCTGGGGGAGGCTTGGTCTTTGCAATTTGACTAACAGCTCGGAGCAGAGCTGAGCCGTGCCCTCCTCCTTCACTATGGTGCCTTCTAGGAAGACACCGCATAACACGGTGGTGAAGAGCCCAGGCCCCAGTGAGCTGAAAGTGCTTTGCATCCCAGGTCTGCCACTTACCACAGTGCAATCTTGGGCAAGTTACTGAGCTCTCTCAATCACAGCTTCCTTCTGAGATTCCTCACGTGAGGCATAAAGAGATGGGTATGCAAAAGGCTTACTGTAAGGCTTGACACACAGGAGATGCTCAGTGGATGATGGCTTACAGTGTTATCACAGGGTAAAGGCGTACTGTCCTCCATGGCTGGGGGAGGCGTGTGCCTACACAGGCCAAGGCTTCTTAGACTGTGCTTCTCAAGGGGGCTGCAGTCTGCTCCAACAGCGTTCCAGAAAAGCTGGTTTGTGGCTAAGTGGTGGGCCAGCCTGTCTGCCTCCAGCCTGGCACCCAGACACTAATGTCATCAAGTGGCCAAGCCACCATCCTTTACAAAAGCCTCTACCTTGTCTCCCTGCTTGCGTCCTGGGCCCCTCCTGTCTAGTGCTTTTTCTTCCCTTTTATGATGCAACCACATTATTGTGAGAACTTGTAGTTTATTCATTTCCACATATGTGTAATATTTTTATATTCACAATTTACTTTTTTATTTATTTTGAAGTTCTTGATATTATGAACAGAGCTGCCTGCTAGACACACTCAATTTGTCAAGGGTATAGACTTGTAGGAGCTAAATTATCAAGATATACAATATGTGCATATTCAGTGTTATTAGGTAATGATTTATGGTTTTATTATCAAATTTTTGCCAGTCTGGTGGGTATGAACTAACAGCTCCTCATGGTTTTAGTTTGCGTGTCTAGGAGTAATAGTGTGATTAGGTATCATTCTGTGTTTATTTATTTTTTAATACATCTAACTCAGCCATGCACGTACATACTTTCAGACCACAGGATGGATTCATCTTATTTATTGAACTTTCTGCCTTATCCCTCAGCTTTCTAACTCGCTGGGAACCCGCATTTGCAAATGTATTCAATGCCCAGCACGTGCCAGACTCGACTGTGTCTACCCAAGTCTTCACTCACTGCTTCTACAAGAATCACGTTGCTTGAATGGAATTTTGTTGTTTTCAGTGTATATCACTCAGTTTGTTTTTTAGGGCTTTGCTCTTTATTTTCCTTCTCGTTGATATTTTACTACATTTTCCCTCTTTGTCTTATTTCTCCACTCCCCACCTAGCCATTGCCTCCTGACAAACCGAGCTCCAGATTTAAATATCTTCATGTGAATAGAATGTGGGGTCTGTGTCTACACAGGCAAAGTGGGGAGCTGAGGCAACTATCTTTTTTTTACCTTTTGACCCCCTTCATCCATTTCTCTCATCCCCCCACACCTGGCGTCTGGCAACCGCCAGTCTGTTCTGTATCTATGAGCTTGATTATATTCATGTAACCATTTATATATTATATATCATAATATTATATTATAATAAACGTAGTCACTTAACCTAAGGGTCAATTGTCTCATCAGTATAATGGAGGTCATGATGCATACACTGCTGGTATAATAAGACAGTTGTGAGGATCCAGTGAAGTAATGGATATGTGCAACAGAGATGCTGAGTCCTCCCTCAGTAGCCAATCTTCCCTTCTTCCACTCTAATACAATTGCGAGCTGGGCACATCCTTCCTTCCAGTAAAAGACTACACTTCCCAGCCTCCCTTGCAGCTAGAGGGAACCATGTGACTTAATTCTGGCTAATGGGATGTGAGCTAAAGTGATATGGCAATTTCAAGGTCTCACCCTTAGAGAGAGGGATGTGCCCTCCTCCCCTTTCCCTTTCCTGAGCATTGGAAGCAGAGAAGGTAATGAGCCATCTCAGGCCATTCAGAGGAAGGCACAAAGTGAGCTCTTAAACACTTACGTAGCAAAGCCAGTGTACCAGTTTAGAGTTGTGTATATAACATTTTTTTAAGCCACTTATTTGGGGCATACCCTGATTCATCCATTGGTACAAAGAGCATTTATTGAGTACCTATCACGCGCCAGGCAAATATTAGGTGCTGAGACAGATGCAAAACGTAGTTCCTTTCCTTAGAGAGCCAGAGGGGCAGACATGGCATATACAAGTCATCACAACATAAGGTAGTACGAGCTCTAATGAGGGAAAGACAGGGTGCTGTGGGACTCCAGAGGATGCTTTGTAAGCTCTACAACTCACTATGCTTTCATTTATTCAAGTGTTTATTGAACACCTATTATGGGCTAGGCACGGCTCTAGATTTGGGGAGCACAAGAGTAGACAGGCAGATGAGGTCCCAGCTCTCAAGTAGTTTACATGCCTTATAAACAAACCCTTTTTATATCTAATAAATAAGATAACGTCTAAGAGGGTTAAGTGCTATAGAGACCATAAAGCGGGATATTTAATAGAGTGTAACAGGTTTGTTGAGGAGGGGTGCCTACTTTAGACCGGGTGGTCTTGGAAACCCCAGTGACATTCAAGCTGGGACCAGAGTGACACAGAAACTGGGAGAAGAGCACTTGGGGCAGAGGGCAAAGGCGAGTGCAGATGCAAAGGCCCTGCGGTGGGATGAGGGTCAGTGTGGCTGGAGTGACTGAGTGCACAGGCAGACAAAATCAGGGGGGCAGCCCGGCCAGACAGGTGCCTCGTCAGCCACAGTAAGGGGATGGAACTTTTCCCTGAGGTTGGAAGCCTCTGCAGCCTCTTTAAGAAGGGAGACTGGCACGACTGATTCATGTTTTAAATGATCCTTCTGGCCGCTCTGTGGGGACAGTGTGGGGAGGTCACAGCAGCACGCCGGGTCGGAGAGCTGGTGACTCGGATGAGGCTGGCAGCAGTGGGAAGGAGAAGCGGGAAGATTTGGCATCTGTCTGGGAAGCAGGGTTGGCAGAACTTGCTGCTAGAATGGACGGAGGTGTGTGAGAATGAGAATAATCAAAACACAACTCTGAAACGTTTGGTTTGAGCGGCTGGGATGAAGATGGGAAAGGAGAGAGACATGTTTGGGCTGGGGATTGGATCACGAGTTCTGATTCCTACGCAATGGAAGTTATTGGCAGCCATCGCAAAGACTTTGGCTTTCGTCCAAATGAGCTGGAGAGCCTCTGGCAGACTTTGCCACTCCTCGCCCCAGCCCTGCCAGCTCTCTCCACCCAGCAACCAAAGTCCTGACCGCGTGACCTACACCATTCGGCTCCCATCACCTCTCTGACCTCCCCCAGCGGGGCGTCTCCTTGCTCACTGGTGGCCGTCTTCTTTCTCGACACTTCCAGCCCTGCTCCTGCCTCAGGGCCCATGTCCCTGCCTCTCTCAGCACAATCTGCTTGTCCCCCAGACACTCACCTACGTCTCCCCCTCACCTCTTTCAAATCATTCTCCAAATGTCACTTTCTCAAGGAAATCAATCCTGGCCATACCACTCTTTGGAAAATTGCGAAACTCCACTCTTACCCTCTGGCCAACATATCCCGTCCCTCTCTCACCAGATTTATTTTTCTCCAAAGTACTTACCACCTTCTAATAAACGAACATCTTTCTAACTTATTTATGTACTGTCCATCCCCTCCCACTTGAATATAAACTTCATGAGGACAGGGATTTTCTCTGCTTTGTTCACGGCTGTATCCCCAGAGGGTAGAACGGTACCTGGCACACAGTAGGGGTTCAAAAAATATTTGCTGTGTCAATTACAGTGCCTTATGTTATCTTTATCTCTTAGGGAATTATTATTTCAATATATATTTGTTTTTAGTAGGAGGTAAGGAAGAGGAAATCTGTGTTCAGGTCCCATCCTGAGTTGATGGCTAGTTCCCCACGTAAATGAGAACAATTGGTCATTTCTACTATCACCCCATTTTACAGTTGGGAAAACTGAGGCTTAGTGAGATTCTAATTTTTCTAATTCCTTAGAAGTACTAGCCATGCACTGGCCTGGTTAAGTTATTCAGCCAAACCAGTGTACCTGAGCAGGACTCAGCATGTTTTTTTCACACTCACACCCACTTATAAGGCAACAGTGAGGGGAGATTAGATCTTGTATGAGCACAGATGTGAAAAGCCCCGGCATTCATGAAAATTAAAACTGTGAGCAACCTCTGTGTGGGATGCTGAGGAGACAAGGAATCTTCTAGTCATCAGTACAGGACCCTGGTCTTTGGTTTGCTTCTTGGACATTTATTAAGAGCTTACTACTTTCTGCCCACCAAGGTCATGTGACTTATCTGTTAAACTTCATTGTAATAAAATGAGAGGAGAAAAAAAAAGCTTACTGCTTTCTTTAAAAAAAAAAAAAAAGCACAAAAAAATATACACAGATATTCATAGCATCACTATTAATAATAGGCAAAAGGTAGAAACCACCCTAATGTCCATCAACAGATGAATGGATACATAAATTGTGGTGCATAAATGCAATGGAATACCATTCAGCCATAAAGCAGAATGAAGTCATGATAACTGCTGCAACATGGATGAACTTCAAAAACATGATGCTGAGTGAAAGGAGCCAGACACAAAAGGTCACATATTGTATGATTCCACTGATAGGAAATGCCCCGAAATCCATAGAGACAGAAAGCAAATTGGTGGTTGCCAGGGGCTGGAAGGCCTGACTGCTTAAAGAGTATGCACTTGATCTGGGGCGAGGAGAGTGTTTTCGAAGTAGACGTGGTGGTTACACGCCGTTGTGAGTGTCCTAAATGCCACTGAATTGTTTGCTTAAAAATGGTTAACTGTATCCTGCGTGAATTTCAACTCCATTTTTTGGGAAAAATCCCATGCATCAATTTGTTCACGTCGTCTTTACAAACGCCCTGCAAATTAAGTACTAATGCTATTATTCCCGGGAGAGACCTGAGCCTAGAGAGGGTAAGGGACCTGGTCAGGGTCACACAGATGTCAGACCTGAAGCCGGGGGCTGGATGACTCCAAAGCCTTGGCTCAGAGTCAGGGCGTGGACCCTGGGAGAACAGAGGGCTGGCTGGGGTGTGCGGGGGGAGGGGTGCCAAAGGAGAGAAGCACCGCGCAGAGGCAGGGTCCAAGCAGAAGGGCTCTGGGGTCTCTCTAGGGTCCCGACTAACACCAGCAAAACTCAGCGTCTTGAACCTTTTGGTTCCTGCTAATTCTGCCCTCTGGTCTGACTGTGCTCCCCGGGCTTCTCTCTGTTCCTCTGAACTCCCTGCATCAGGAAAAGGCCAAGAGCCATGACTAAGGGGTGGGATGGGGGGATGGGCAGGGGTCGAATGAGGAATCAGAGGACCACACAGACACTGGACCAAAGGCCCTAATTCCCATCTCTCTCCTCTTCCTTAAAATGTCTGTAAGTCCTTGACTCAGTGACAGAGCCCTTGAGTGACTCGAATATCAACATATTTTGAAAGAAGGGCATATTTTAGGGAGTTCTGTCTCAGAAGATTTAAACAGGGTGTTATTCAGCTTGTGGGGGGAGCAGGGGTGGCTGGTGGGTGGGGAGAGAAGGAAGGATGGAAGTAAATGTGGCAGAATGACACAATAATAGGGCTAATGATTTCAACATTTAAAAGTTGAATAGCTCGGGCTTCCCTGGTGGCGCAGTGGTTGAGAGTCCGCCTGCCGATGCAGGGGACACGGGTTCGTGCCCCGGTCTGGGAAGATCCCACATGCCATGGAGCGGCTGGTCCGTGAGCCATGGACGCTGAGCCTGCGCGTCCGGAGCCTGTGCTCCGTGGCAGGGGAGACCACAACAGTGAGAGGCCCGCGTACCAAAAAAAAACAAAAAAAAAGTTGAACAGCTCTTAGTGAACATGAGAGACAAGCTCCAGCAGAAGGCTCCTAAAAGAGCCCCTTTGACGGTTTCTGGGCTTTTGAGCTGCTTCTGTTTGGTTCCTCTTCAAAGCTTGTTAGCACCTCCCATTGGGGGGACTTCGGCCACCTTAGGAGAGTGACGAGTCCAGGCTCCAGGGGGCCGAACCCCAGCCAGGGCTCGGGCTCTGGACAATTTGTGAGTTTGTTTATAGCAGTGGGGGTGAGCAGGGCAGAGAAGGTAGAAGACCCCTGTAAACCCTCTTTTTTTTTTTTTCTTGCTGACGTTTTCTTGATGCCATAACCAAAGTCCTTGATTATAATTTCCTCGGCAACCCCTTCAAAAAGCAAAAGACCGACATGTAGGACAGAAACGAGTCGTGGTGACTTGTGAATTCAGAAGGGCCAAGGTCCTACCAGAGATCAGCAGGGACTCAATCTGTCCCTCTATCGGACTAGCAGATTCCTCTCCTGGGAGCCTGCCTGGGGAGTGGCTTTTCCTTTGAGAACATCAGGAAGCTCTGGTCCACAAAATTGCTAAAGGGCCTTACAGGAAGCAACGTGTCTCCATTGACACACCAACCAGCCCAAGGCAGCCACGTGCCCCGACCGCATGGACTTGCATGTGGGCTCCAGCACAGCAGGGATGGACACTCAGTCAAGAGCCCTGCGAACAGGGGTAACTACGTGTTTGCCCCAGGAAAGGACACACCCAATATTTCTGGCTGAGACAGTTGGCTCACTCCCACTGTCCCACTCATTCACACCAAGGAAGAGGAGGCTGGAAGGTTTGAATATGCAAAGACTCCAATTGTCTTATCCTCAATCAGCTTAATCAAGAGGTTGTGCTGTGAAGGCCAAACAGGCCCAAGGGACTGTTTACAAATTCACCAGCTGCCCAGGTTTGCAGGTCGCCTTGGCTAGCTCAGATCGTGGTGGTGTTACTATTGGTTTTGAAACACTAAAGATTAATTTAATAAGTTACTAAAGTCACATCTGGGGGGGAAATTACATTCAGCTGTATGAGACAAAGACCACTGCAGAGGTATTTGCTCCCGACGGCCCCTGTGCTTTTTCTTTTGAAGGGTCCCCTTGTGCCGGGTGTTTTAAATATAGTAATAAAATATGAGAATAAAATAGTTCTTGGGGGGAAAAAAGATGAAAAGAATTGAAATGAAATGGAACGCCAACAGATGTGTGTGTGTAAGAAACTAAAATGGGGAATGCGGACAAGCAGATAATAAATGAGGAAACAGTCCTCTAGATGTTGTTACTGTCTCCAGAAGTTTTCCCTTCAACCTTCAACTGAACTACGCAGTGTAGTGGCTAAAAGTTCAGGCTTTGCAGGCAGAATGTCTAGTTTCAAATTCTTACTCTGCCACTTATGAGCTGTGTGACTTTGGGTAAATACCTGACCTCTCTGTGTTTTAATTGTCTCCTCAGTGAGTGAGGTACCCAGCCAACAGAGGGTACATGACATTTCCATTGCTTGCAAAATATAAAAAATAACAAATGAAACATTTCTAGATAGAAAGGAGGTTTTCCCCTAGAAAAACCTAAAGTACCTACCTCAGTGGGTCCTGTCAGCTGTTAAGTACATACTGAGTACTACCTGCCAGGAAGAGGTAACCGCTTCAGATACATTTGGACTGGAATATCAAAATATCTGCTGTGTGGTTCTAACCTCTTCTGTGACCATTTAAGTGGTAATTGCTTTCTAGACAATTGTATTTTCTGTCCCCAGAACTGCCACAGGAAGGTATGCACAGATTTCAGTGAAGACGATAGGCTCAAAAAGGCTTTCGGGGCTTCCCTGGTGGCGTGGTTGAGAGTCTGCCTGCCAATGCAGGGGACACGGGTTCAAGCCCTGGTCCAGGAAGATCCCACATGCCACCAAGCAACTAAACCCGTGAGCCACAACAACTAAGCCTGTGCTCCAGAGCCCGCGAGCCACAACTACTGAGCCCGCGTGCCACAACTACTGAAGCCTGCGTGCCTAGAGCCCGTGCTCGGCAACAAGAGGAGCCACCACAGTGAGAACCCCGCACACCGCAACCAAGAGTAGTTGCTCATAGCAACTAGAGAAAGCCCACGCAAAGCAATGAAAACCCAATGCAGCCAAAAATAAAATAAATTTATTAAAAAAAAAAAAAAAGGCTTTCGGTGGCCCGCTGTTAGTTCTTGAGCCCCAGCAGGAAGGAGCCCACATAAAACCTGAGAGTAGTAACAGTAACAGCGATTTCTACTCTTTTTGAGGGCCCTAATTCATGCCACTGCGCTAGGTATCTTCTACACATGCCTCTAATCTTATCAGCTCCAGGAGGCAGATGTTATTAGCCCTATTTAACAGAATGGGCCCAGAGTTGCTAAGTGTCGCCAGGTGCCTGAATCTGGTTCCAGCCAGACCCATCTGGCTACAGACTCAGCATTCCTGGGGGGTGTCCAGGCAGCTCTTGGTCCTTTTCCCTATAATTTCTGAGACCAAAAGCAATCCATTTCAGGATCTTATCATGTGTCAGAAAGTTCTTCTCAAGATCTATTATAAATCTCATCTGCTATAATGTACATTTCTCCCTCGCCTCTCCCTGCCTATCTGACACTCCTCTCCCCGCCGACTGTGGTGATTTCATAGAGTGTTCGTCTAACCCAATGCTTCTCCAGCAGAGGAGTTTTGCCTCTGCCCCAGGGACATTGTGCCACATCTGGAGATATTTTGGGAGTCACAACTGAGGGAGGAGATCTGCTACTGGCACCGAGGGGGCAGGGGCCAGATAGGATGTTAGGCATCCATCAGTGCACAGGACAGCCTTCACAACCAAGAGCTATGCAACTCAAACCATGCCAAGGCTGAGAAACCCTGAAAACAGAACTCTTGCTTTCTGTGGCCCAAATCCATTGTTCTCTCTGTAAAAGGCACCATCACTCACAAGCTGCTCGGACCCCAAGCCTAAGAGTTTGCCTTGATTCGTCCCTTTTTCTCATTCCTTTTTCACATAAATTTTAGCCATCACTATTAGCAAAAGAATTAATACCATGATATTCAACTCATATTTCAACCTTCGTGATGGTTGCATTAATTTATTAAAATATCCATTCGTCAACAAATGATTATGGGGAGACCACCAAGCAGCCAGCCACCACATTGGCTTTCCCTGGAACCTTGTAAAGTCTCCTAACTTTGTAAACTTGCGCACAAATGGTTCAGCACTATTGGGCAATTCACCTAAAGTATTTAAGAGCTTTTGCAAAAACACCAAATGAAGAAAAGTTTAAAGTTAAAACGAACGTCTAATGGCATAAAGTGAAAAGACAGCCAACCAAAGGGAATGCGAGACGGTTCAATGCCAGATCTTTGCTGTGACTCTGCGTCCACCCAGGCAGTGTGGGGTGTTGGAGCCAGACTCCATCCTCGCCCTCAGGTTGATTAGAGTCTATCGGGAGGAGAAGAGATTTTCATTTCAACAAACTCTCAGAAAGCGTTAAGTCCAGTTGAGTCCTGCCTGTCCCTTGACCTCTCAGAAGACCTCCACCTCTCCCGAAAGTGCCACGCTGTTCAAATCTACAGAGACGCCCCTGTCTGACCACAAAGGTCATGTCACTAGAAGGAAACCAAGGGCTTCAGAGACACAGCTTTCCTTTTTCTGAGAAAGGCATGGAGCAGTCCATCCTGCACCTCATCCATTGGGCTTAGCTGCTCCCAGAAATCTACTGGGAAGCGTTTTTAAGTGGCCACCCCAAAAAGGAAACACAAATAGGCCTGAGGCCATTAGACAGGCCATCCCAGGAAATGATTCAAGGCACAGTTCTGCCTTCCAGGCCCAGAGTAATGGATCCAGTGGTACCCAGATGGTGACAGGGATCACTTCCATACCCAACCCACACTGGAAGACCCTGGGAAGGGTGTCACAGGGGCCAGACCTCAAACCAGGCTCTGGGAACCCTTGTGATGCTGCCCCCAGAGAGTGAGCTAGGTCTAGGACAGGCCTAAACATTCTTCTTCCAAGCTGCAGATGTGGAGTCCTGGGTTAGAATCCCAGGTTCAGTTACTTTGGGCAGGTCACAAAACCCCGTCAGCCTCATCTTCCTCACTGGTAAAATGAGGATAGTAATACGTACTTCAGAGTTCCTGCGAGGATTAAATGAGCTACTACAGGTAAAGCACTTACAATCGTACCTTCTGTCGTGGTCCGAACGCGGATTGGAAAAGAATTTCCAGACACAAGGCAGAATGTAAAGAAGATGGAATTTGTTAGAGGGAAGGGTCGCTGCCAGAACAGCAGGCCGACTTCCTAGTAGTCTGGGAGAATCGAGCCTGAACATGTGCTATTGATCTGTTTTTATAGCCAGAAAACAAAAGAATGGTCCAAGGTGAAATTTTTGTTTACTGATTGGTCCTTCTATAGGGTGGGAGTGGGACAGGGCATATGCCTTTCCTTATTTGGGACAGGTCCCGTTGCCCAGGTGGAATGTCATAACCATTGCACCATGGTGTGGAGGGTGATTAAGAGTCTGGTAGAGGGTGTAATGCTGAAACTTTCCAGGCAGGGTCATCCTTTGTCCTTCAAGCATCACTGTCCTTGGAACACCACACCTTCCATAAGTATTGATATTATGTATAATTTTATGATGACCATTATTATTATAGCTTTTAGCACAGAGCCTAGCACATAACACTCAGCCAATATTAACCATGACGACTTAGGCCTAGGGTAGACGTGAAAATCTTAGGCCATCTTGTAAAACCCTGAGATGCTAGGATTCATCAACAGGCTTTGTATAGTCACTAGAAAGAAAGAGACATAGGGAAAAACAAAAGCTCATATTTCACAAGGAGTAATAAAGTTGCCAGGTACCGTGCAAGGCACTGAAGACATCTTGGTGAAGTAAAGCAAGCTTCTGCTTTCTTAGTGGTTCTTAGTAATTGTAGGGTCACACACCCCCTGTGAAAACTTAACTCATTGTATTGCCCTTTAATGATGAGACAAAGAAGGTGTCCCAGTTGTTGGCAATGTTTTCCCTTGCCCCTGGTTACATCATAAATAGTTGAATTGTACCCAGACAGACGACTGGGAGGGAACTATGAACTTCATCTGGCCTGGCCACCACTCCCACCTTCCCCAGTGCTTATCTAGTCCCAAGCAAAGGCTTTGATAAAGGTGGGAGTGTGCGCTAGACCTGCCGAGGGTCACAGTTAGATTTCGACAGGATGAGAAGAAAGATAAGAGCTATGCCCTGGGCTCCTTGTTTTTTTGGTGTTCTTTGAGAGGAGTGCCCAAGATAGCTGGAGAGAGACATGTGACAGGGGATCTCTACTATAACTCCTGCCCAACACCGTCCCCGCATCCTGGGCCGCGCCCGTGCAGCATGTCAAACCCGCGCCCCCTGCATCGGAAGCTCAGAGTCTTAACCACTGGACTGCCAGGGAAGTCCCTGTGGCTCCTTTTTTGATTATAAAATTCCTTTTTCTTATTGAGCCAATTCCAAATGTTCCCCGAGACCATAGTCTCTGGAGTTTACCCCCTGCCTGCCTGTGGACCTCGCTCAGCATCACTTTTCCAACCTACATCTGGCTCAGAGAGGTGGTAGCACCGAGCTGAGTCGAGGGCAGGTGGGGCATCTCTCCTCCTCCAGGTCCAGGTAGTGAGAGAGTTCTGGGCCTGGACAGTCACCCTTGGCCGCTGGCACCGAACCAGCTTGTTCGAGCTGAAGACGGACCACAGGCCAGCCTCGCAGACAGTACGGTTTGGCGGCCACTGCTCTGAACCATCTTGCCTGACCCTCCAGGCCCCTCACAACCTGCTGCCACCCCAGCCTGTCGCCAAGCACTTGCCACCCTCCCCCACCCGCGCCAGGCTTTCACCCTCCTCACCTTTGCCCATGGTGTTCCCTCCACCGGAAAAGCCCTGCTCTGTCCTCCAAATGTTAGTATCTGCTAAGCTTTCCAGACCGAACTGGATCCTTGTCTTTTCCTTGAGGCACTCGTTTAATGTCTGTACTTCCCTCTCCCCGGGGGGCCCAGTGCACTGTCCTCCCGTGTGCTCCTCCCTGAAGTTCCTGGAAGGCTGGAGATGGGCTTGATTGCCTTTTGTCATTTCTGATACCTGGGAGGCTCTCGATAAATGTGGAATGAATGGGTAACTGACTGAATAAATAAATGACACCATTCTTAACTTGCTAACGAATGTGACTCTTCTATAGGGTCATAGGAAGATATTAGAGATCATTTTCCCCAGCCCAGTTCTACTTCTTACTAGCTGTGTGGCCTTGGGTAAGTTACTTAACCTCTCTGTGCCTCAGCTTCTTCATCAGGAAAATGCGGATGATAGAATGATATATCTGTTTCATAGGGTGGCCATGGGCATCAAATGTTAGTGTATATAAGGTCCTTTAAACAGTGCCTGGCGTATAATTAAGTGCTAGTGAACGCCAGAGTTTATCGCTATCGTCGCAATGACACCATGGACACCTGGCCCAGAGGCGCACCGAGTTAGTCTCCGCTGCAGTGAGGCTGGCTGCTGGTGGCCCCGACTCTCCCCTTTCTTTGGAGACTTGCCCTCAGCCTCGCCCAGATGGTTACCTTCTAACTCCCCAATGCCCAAGCCGTCCCCTATACTCATAGTCAATGCCTGGCTGACTTGGGCTACGAAAGCCGGCCCGACCTCAAGGTAGGGTGGACTTCAAGTTGCAGTCTGTGCTCCAGAGTCCCCAGGAGAGCAGACTGGGCTGGAATCCAACTGGACATATTCCCCTTTCCTGTCCTGCCTCCTCACCCCCTTCTCCTGGGGGGCCTCCCATAACTCACACACACAAGAATCTCCGTCTCAGGCTCCATTTCCAGGGACCCTGAGCTACACATCGTCAACACCGTTATTACCAGAGAAGAGGAGACAGACGCGGGGCGGTGGCCTGACTGATCCAAGACCAAGGTTAGAACCAGTTGGAGGTCAGGCAGTGCCTGGGAGTTAGTTATTTTAGAGGAGTGCAGGTTTCTGAGACTCCAAGGAGTCTTTGGTAAGAAACAACGGAATGAATTCACTAACAGTCAGCCAGAAAAACAACAGAAACCTTCGGTACCTGAGGTCGGTGCAGAAAGTCACAGCCTTTGGGGTGGTGACCGAGGACAAGGCAGCCTCAGTTGAAACCAGACATCTGGGGATGAGAGCCACAGGGTCCAGGCCAACAGGAGCCCTTCAGGCCAGCACAGCCGACGGGGGTGGCAAAATGGGAGGAAGTCCACAGTCCCGCGAGCCTTGGCCTTCCTGCAGACACACCTGTGCACACGTGCCTCCCCTCACAGCTCTGTCGAGCACGTGAGCCCTCCAGTGAGCACGTGAGCCCTCCAGCGAGCACGTGAGCCCTCCAGCGAGCACGCGTCAATGGCCTCCCAGCCCAGCTGAAAGTCATCTCCACTTGATGACCCCGTAGCCGCTACCACACTAGACCATGAGGGCTCTGAGGGCAGAATTCAGGAGGTGGATCTTTGCCCTACCCCACAGGGGAACTGCAGTGAGAGAAAATAAAGAGAGAAATCACAAACGTTTGCTGTTGGGCAGCCGTGAGGGACCACTATCATGCTTTTCCTTATGAGTGAAGGCTGGGGACAGTCCTTTATCATCATGGTCACAGAGCTGCTGTAACCTACAAAGCCAGATTCAAGTCCAAGCTAAAACAGACTAGGAAAAGGAAAATATACTCCAGGTGAGGAGCTTAAAGACATCTGATATAATTAGATGGATATTCTGATGGGAAAGGGGCTGACAGGAAAGCTTTGCAGAGCCTGGTGCAGAAGTTATTTTTTTATGTGAAAGGAATTCTTTTTTCTAATTATAAACGTAACACATAGTTGTGAAAAATTCAGAGAAAACAGAAGTGTATAAAACAGACAATATGAGTGCCCAATTCCCTCCCACCCTCAGCAATACCTACTGTTGGGAGTTTGATTATTCTTCCAGACATTTTTTAATCGACCGATTAGATGGTTTCATGCTAAAAAGACTTTGTTTTTGGGCTGTGCCAGTTGAGGGATCTCAGCTCCCCAACTAGGGATTGAACCTGCGCCCTCAGCAGTGAAAGCGCCCAGTTCTAACTGCTGGACCACCGGGGAATTCCCTAGAAAGACTTCTTATTCATAGATTAATAGGTCAGTCAAGAGTTTTGATTGACAGGGACTGATTCTAGAACATGTGGTGCATTATACTGCATTTTGGGGGACATGTACTTTTGTGAGGCAAGTTGTTTTTAAACTCAATTACAATTTAATACTGGGCCATATAATAAAAAAAATGACAGAAACAAGAATGCAAAGAACTACAATAAGTTAAAAGATATCTAATGATTGTTTTAAAATAGGTATTGTTCTAATTACAGACGAAATACATGTTTATTATGATTAGGAGAAGGGAGTCCATAATAACACAAGGAACAAAAGTTTCCCACAAAATTGCATTCTCCCAATAACCACAGTTTATATGTCACTATTTTTCTTTCTGTCATTTTTCTAGTCTTGTGCACTTATAAATTTTTTAAAACAAAACTGAGTTCATAGTCTTCTGGAACGAGCTTTTTTCACTCAATATCAGATTGTGAATTGGGGCGGGGGAGGCCTGAGCAGCTATTGTATACTTCATTACCTAGCCTGCGATTGATAATCTATCAGTATTTGTTTCCTAAGGAGAATCTTCTACGATAATAGGGTATATACCCAAACAATCTTCCCCCACCCAAATCTCTTCATCCCTTGATATTTTATTATCTCCTCCCTTTTTTTTTTTTCCCCAGCTCCTTTTGTAAGTAGTTGTGGAGCTGTGTTATCTCGGGAAGGCCCCAAGTTTCCTTTTCCCCGTCTCCCCAGGCCTTCGTTGAAGAGCATTTTAGCGACACTTCCAGGTGCTGTTTCAATGAAGTGCAGAGACAAGCCTTTACTGTGTGCTCCTGGGTGTTTTGTATAAATCCAACACTGTCCTGTTTTCTCCTGGACATCGTCTCATCACGTTTCAGAGAGACTCTTCTGTTTCTGATGGATCCCTAGCTCCTCAGGAGTGACTCCTGATACGTTGGTTCTGAATTTCTGTCACATCCCCAGCTGCCCTCCAGTTTCTGACAAATCTAGTATTATTCTTTGACCCAGAACAGCCAGATCAGTGGAAATCCACCTGGTGATCAGCGGAGCCACTAAATAATGCAGCTAGAGGGCGCTCACATCCTCACAATTCTGAGGAATAAGGAGATTTCAAAGACATTTCCCGTTAGTACTCAAACTTGAGAAGCTTACAGACTTGGGGGAAGGGAGAGCAATATACTTGTCACATAAGATAACCGATAAGAAATTGTAGTATATTCATTTAACAATAAAACCAACATATGATGAGTACAGCATGTCAGGTGCTGTTCTACCTAAGCCCTTAACTCTTCTCCCAGGACTCCTGAGACACATACAAAACAATCAGGTGAGGCACTAAGAGATTTTGTAATTTTCCCAAGGTCACAAGGGCACAGGTGAAAATGAAACCCAGGCCGCTAGCTCCAAAGCCCACACTTACTCATTATGAACTGGCTAAAAAAGAAAGGCATTTGAGGAGGGACATCAAATTAACATTGGTTATCCCTGGGAGCAAGAAGTATTAGGAGGGAATTCCCTGGCAGTCCAGTGGTTAGGACTCCGTGCTTCCACTACAGAGGGCATGGGTTCGACCCCTTGAACTAAGATAGGGGAACTAAAATCCTGCAAGCCGTGCGGCATGGCCAAAAATAAACAAAAAACAAAATTAGTATTAGGAGACCATATTATTTACTTTCTACACAAAGCTCTGCATTGTTGAAAATTATTTCCCATACATAAACTATTATGGTTACCTTTAAAATTCACTAACTACAGGGAACTCTACTCAATACTCTGTAATGACCTATATGGGAAAAGAATCTTTAAGAGTGGATATAGGTGTATTTATAACTGATTCACTTTGCTGTACACCTGAAACTAATACAACATTGTAGATCAACTATACTCCAATAAAAATTTTAAAATCAAAAATAAAATAACAGTAAAATAAAATTCAATAACTGTTACAAGAATAATATAAGAAGAAATTGCTCAACTGTGGTCAAGGGCAGATTCAGCTTACGTGGGTCTTGAAGCTCATACATGGAGGAGAGACGCTTTAAGAAAAAGAATTCAAAACAGGAATACAAAATTAGGTATGAAAGTGGAATGTATTTTGATTGAAAAAATCATTATAAATTACAAATTTTTAGAAGGTGACAAATACTGTACATATAATAAAACTGTGAAAAATTACATAGTATACTTCTGTTATACTTTTTCATATTTTTGGGGTTGTATACCCTGTATGATCATCTCTTCATGGACAATAATTCTGTAATATCATTTTCATGGAGGGAAGAGAAAGTGATTCAAGTGCATTATGAAATGCCATTATATTGGATTGAGCTACATAATTGTTTAATCAAATAACCCTTAAACTATGTGCAATAATTTATAGATGAATATGCATGGGAGTTTTGTCACAGGAGCACTTAGGTTGCTTTGCTGTGATTGTAGAGCTTTCGAATGTCATTTTTTCTTTTTTTTTTTTCTGAAATTGCCAGGCTTCATCAGGACAAGGCATTGCAGACATGCAAAGATTGGTCCAATGGGGATCAGTTGAGATCCCCATTGGTTTTTATGTTGGGAGGCATAAAAATTCAATTTGGCATGCATAAAAACCCTACTTCACGGTTTACAGTATTGCTACCATTTGGTGCCCTGCTAACACAAGAATTCCGGTCAATTCTATTTTGCACTGATTCCCATTTTAAAAGCATGGTAGTAGGGTATGTTATAATCGTATACACTGCATTATTGAGTATTTTCCTGAAGGTAATTTCTGTTTTGAGTAGACATCAATGAGAATCAAATATTCCACTTATAATTTTCTACATCTGAGGATTCAAAGAACGTTCCTCAGACTAGCGTTTGTTTCTGCGCATTTTGACTCTTCTTCTTCGTTTCCAGTGGTAGGCGCAGTGCGACACGCTGATATTGCAATAGGACCCGTGATGCCAGATGAGTATGTACCAAGGATATCGGGAGTATTCCTGGAAGCCATTCTTACATGAGAACAGATAACACGGAAATAAGTGTGAACCACATGAATAGATCCATTGAACCCAAAACAAATAAATCTCCAACTCAGCTTCTCCTAGTTGGAGTCCCCAAAATGCTAAGGGCCTCTCCGTCAACACATAACTCCTGGGGGTAGAACTAAGGGAGGGGGAAGCTGAGTAGAAGAAGACAATATCCTTAGCCCATTGCAGTTAAAATATTGAATATCTTACATTTGCAATGTTATCAGAAGCATATGACCACGTGAACCCAAGCATTATTAGAAGTTCTAAAGCCTAAGCTTCTTTCACTTTACAATAACTCTGCCCTAACTGTGGTGAAGATGGTAATTGCAGCAAGAGCTGAGATCATGGGTAAATCAGTGTGAACTGAAGTTGTCAAGAAAATCCTCCTGTTCGAATATTACTCAGCCATAAAAAGAAATTAAATTGAGTTATTTATAGTGAGGTGGATGACCCTAGAGACTGTCATACAGAGTGAAGTAAGTCAGAAAGAGAAAAACAAATACCATATGCTAACATATATATATATATATGGAATCTAAAAAAAAAATGTTTATGAAGAACCTAGGGGCAGGACAGGAATAAAGATGCAGACGTAGAGAATGGACTTGAGGACACAGGGAGGGGGAAGGGTAAGCTGTGACAAAGTGACAGAGTGGCATGGACATATATACACTACCAACTGTAAAATAGCTAGCTAGTGGGAAGCAGCCGCATAGCACAGGGAGATCAGCTCTGTGCTTTGTGACCACCTAGAGGGGTGGGAGAGGGAGGGTGGGAGGGAGACGCAAGAGGGAGGGGATATGGGAACATATGTATATGTATAGCTGATTCACTTTGTTATAAAGCAGAAACTGACACACCATTGTAAAGCAATTATACTCCAATCAAGATGTTAATAAATAAATAAAGAAAAGAAAATCCTCCTGTTCAAGGCAGGCACTGAGCTACACCTTGAACCACTGGTAGAATTCACTAGACAGAGGAGCAGGAAGGACGGAAGCTACAAGTTTCTGCATTCTGCCCAAAAGTAGACACACATATATGTGGATATAAAATGTGTTCTTGTGCCAATGAAAACATTTTTTTTGTCACTGGCTTAGAGCTACCTAGTAAGAGCCAATGGCAATACATTTCCACATCACTTAAGAATGAGACTTGAATTTTCTTCCCAGCCCCGCCTCATCCCAACCAGCAAATAATCATTCCCAATCCAGGACCAACCAGCGCTGCAGTCATTCGGCCCCTTGTGTCTACCATCCGCCTTTCCTCCAACACAGGGATCCCAGAGCGCCGGGTTTACGCTCCAGGCAAAGGGGAGGGGAGGAGAGAGGAACTGGCCAGAGACCGTGTTCTGCGTCGACACAGGAGGCGAAGCCTGCTGAATGCCTGTGCAGCCAGTGTGGGGAAGGAAGACCCAGGCCCAACTCTCATTCCCCTTTCTGTTCAATATTTTCTGTGCCATTCCATCTCTGGAGAATTCGCAGTGTGTCCTTTTCCCAATACCACATCACTCTGGAACTCATCTGGGTTTGTTCCCAGGTCAGCCCCAGTGCCACGGCACTGGTGACGGTTCACTTGTGATAAAGCAGTCACCCTGCTGATCAACTAGTTCAGTGTGGAGCCTGAGTGGGTCTCTGAAGACTGGCACGTGGAAGGGAGAAAGTTAAGGAACAGTTATCAAGTGTCAGGGTAAATTCGTTTCAGGATACAGTTTAAAGTACGAATCTCAAGTGCTTTTTCCCTAATTTTAATCTTTGTATACAAGACCATTTACTGAATAATTCTTGCTTTCCCTTCGTGATGCTCCCATAATCCTTTATTTAATTATTATATATTTTTAGATCTAGGTCCAGTTCTCTAGCCAGTTTCACTGACCTACATCTTTATCATGCTAAAATCACACTGCTTTAACCTGCGGGGCTAGATCCTTATTACCTAAATCCCACCTCCTTCCCCCTCACCCCTTTCCACCTCTCCTGTCCCACTTTACTGGGCAGGGGGTAGGGGGGCATTGGGTGTATAAGAAAAAAAGATAGAATCTCTATCCTCCCTTCAGGAGCTTGCATTCTATGTAGGAAAAGTATATTTATGCCCTTGGAATAAGGGTAGTACTCACAGTCAGTGCTCAAAATGGCTTGTTGGAATAATAAGTTCAAATACGATGGAAAAGTATCACCAACTAGCTTCTCTATAAACTACTCACTGCTCTATAAAAATGGTTCCAATTACCCCAACACACATACAAATCTCTACAGTTACATAATCTTGTTCTTGTTTTTCAGATTGACCTGATTCAAATTGTGTAAAGTAAAACTCACTGTGGTAACCTCACCCAAGTTACTTAGAAATGAAGAGCCAGTCATTTGAACCATTGCCTTTATTTTATTTTGGAGGGGAAAAAAAAAAAAAAAAGGTGGGGCAGGAATATGGTCAGAAAAACAGTTTATAGAAATTTGCAGGCATAGAGGAGGGAACAATTGGAACTTGGAGAATATTCTTCCATCAGCACTTTGCTGGTTTAGTAGCACAAGCATGTATTCTGTATTATCAGATCACTTATGAACTTACTATATTTGGCAGTTCCAGAGATGTACAAATTTGATTTAAGAAGACAAGTCTTCCCTCACCCTTTTGCAAATCAGGAGGTAAGATAGGCACACACAAAAATAGTTTATTCCAATCAAATTTTTCTGATTTTTAAAATTCTAAAATTAAGATGTTTCCCAGTTACCCAAGATTAATTCTGCACCTTCAGAATTTTTAACAAGAATACTCGGCTCTCCATTAGTTGTGATATAAACTGATCTGTCTCTGGCCCTAGCCCATCCATGCCACCTTATTTAGGGTGGAGCCTTCTTGGGGTCTGAGGAGCTGCATGCAGACAGAGGGTAGCTGAGGTGTCTCCAGAGCTTTCAGGGTCCTGGATAGCTCTCTAAAGCTGGGGTGCGCGACTGCTACAAATAGTGCCTGCTCCCAACCAGTGTGTCTTGAACGTCGGGATGCATCAGAATCACCTACTGACTCAGGCAGTCCTGGAGCGGAGCCCACACAGGCAGACTTCTAACAGGGTTCCTAAGAGATGCCCCCAAGGCTGGGAAGCCCCAGCTAGCCTAGAGTTTCCACCAAAGCAGAGGTCCTCTTTATTCACCCTTGTGTCTGGGTGAATGACATGGCACAGTGACATGCATGTAGTAAGCACTTAATAAAGATTTACCGAATTGATCATACCTGGTACTAAATTCCAACTGGATTAAAAATTTTTTAACATTTTTTTTACAGAAAAGAAATCCCTGAAATAGCTTCCAAATGCCATAAAACTGAAAAAAAAAATCTGAAGTTGATTTGAAAGAAAATACGTGAAAAATGTTCACAGTGATTATTGATTGCTAACTATTTAGTTGGTGTAAGGAATCACTAAAAATAAGATTCTCCCATGATGGCTAAAGCAAAAACACTTCACTGTTTCACAAAAGCCAGAGGCAGCAGGGAAAAAAAGGGTTCTGACAATAGTCAGACTTTATGATACAGCATACTTAAAAAGAAAATCCACCTTGAAATTTAAGCACCTTTAGTTCTTTCTTGGCTTGTATCTTCCTTTTTCCCCCCTGGCTCTTTCTCCTTTTTGGCTTCTGTTCTCTCTGCCTGTCTCTCTCTGGCATCCTCTGCAGCGGTCACTCTCTCTCATCTTCTCAGGAGCCACTGATGAATGATTTGAGTGCTCTGAGTGGGTGGTGCGGCTCAGGCTAGGACTGTTGAAAGAGCAGATAGAACAAATCCAGGGAGACTTCCGAAGGATCTGGAACTGGAGTGTGCGTAGGCTTTAGCTTTGCACAGAGTAGCCGGGGAGACACCCTAGCGTAGTAATGTGTAAACATTTAAATGTCCTTAGGAAACTTGCTGTTTAAATAGGAGTTCTCTATTAGCTTCAACCAATTCAACAAAGGTTCATGGACATAGCTGTGATGGATAAGGACAGAGTCTGCTGGCAGACTATCTGGTTTCCAATCCCAGCTCCAAAACTTACTGCTGGTGTGACCTTGGACAGCTTATCCCTCCTCTGTGCCTCAGTTTCTTCATCTGGAAAATGGGGACAACAATAGAGTTGATGTGAAAATTTGACAATGGTCTGGGGGCCTACAAATGTTTTTGGCCACTGCTCTTCTTTTAAAAATAAATGAAAACAAGAGATTATAATTTAGTTGGGGGCAGCGGACAGGATAATATAAACAACTCATACTGATTTTTCTTTCCTATAAATCTGATTATTTTTGGTTTTATTTTTTAAGTAGGACATAGCTTCCATATATGGAAGAAATATTTACTGAGGCACTCTGCCAAGTGCTTTACCTAGCTGTGGTAAGTAATCCTCACACAACTCTGAGATAGATATCATCACCCCAATTTTGCAGATGAGGAAGCTAAGGCTGAGAAGGGTTAATTCACTTGCCCTAGATCCCACAGCCATCAGTAGTAAGCAGCTGAGCAAAGATCTGAGTTCAAGTCTTATTCCAATTCATAAGCCATTTTGCTATACCATGAATTACCAAACCATGGTTAATGGGAGTCTAAACCCACAGATAAAGCTTTGTTGACCTGCAGAATAAATCACTTCCCTGCCAGCCCCATACAACCCCACCCAGCTGACTCACCAAGAAACTGAAAAGGCAGCTTCACTAGAGAAGGCCACAAAAACATGAGAAATCTTGACTGTCAGGGGCCACATTGTCCTTCAAGCTTCCAGGCTAAGTGATCAGACTCTGGAGGGATTAGGTAATCTTTGGCAAAGGGATCCCGGTTGCTGGGATTCACAGGAACCTCTGGGATTCAGTGTTTATTGTGTACTTAGCAGCCTCCCTAAGATACCTTCTTGGAGTTCCTAGTTTCTAGCCAGTGATGAGAATGAATTTGAGGCCAATTCATCCACTTATCAAGTGATACAGCCTGAAGTTGTCTGCCAGGTAGACACCATCTCGATTTTTTTCTCCCCACTAAGGTATTCAGCAATGGGCAAGAGTTTGAGGTCTTGTCCATCTTGGCTCACAAGGTCCCATTCCCCAGAAGCCTTCCAGAGAGCTCTGGGAAAGAGGGACTGTTCCATGACTTTCTGCAGCTCACTTGTAGCCAGATTTGGATAATGTCCAAGATCTTATAACCGATCTCCTCCTCTTCTTTTTTGGATGTCATCAACCAAGGGGTGTTTAGGAATGTGTTAATAATTCCCAGGAGAAATTGGCCAGGATTACCTACTCATGACTAATGAAGCTGTCATCCGCCATTCCTTCCCACTGTTTCATAATGCCGCCCAAAGAGTGCTTTATGAAGATGGATAGTATTATAACGCTGCACCCAAGAAACTGGCACTGTGTCAATGGAAACAGAGGCCAGTTTATTTTGCATGCCACTCTATTTTTCATTATACTTCACAATAACTTGTTATTAAATGAAAATGAATTTGCCATTAGGGACTAGAGACTATTTAATAACCGTTCAGCAATGTTTCATGAATTTTTTTTTTTTTTTGTAACTCATGCAGCCACCACATGAATAAGTGTCACGTTGGATTAGGTGAGGTTGGATTTTCTAGAACAATCTTAAATGTTTCGTGGAAATCGATCATTAAAACATGTGGCTTGAAGCTTGGATTGCAAGATTCTGACTTTGAATTGGCCATCTTAAAAACAGAAAGAGTGAGGTAGACTTGTCGTCTTAAGTACTCCCAGAAAATGACACAGAGTGAAAATAGGACGGGGCATTTATGCGCAAGCACAATGTTTTCCCCATAGAGGGCAAGGAGGCTTTCTGGAGAGCAGTCTCTCCAGCCACCCTCTCCAAATAGCATGCAGCGGTCAGGATAGTCAATGTTATTCTGCAATAACAAATAAACTTCCAAAATTTATTTATCAGTGGCTCAAAATGACGAAAGTCTGTTTCTTGCTTGTACTGTGTGTCCATTACAGGGCTATATGTCTGTCATGCATTATCTTGGAAGATAGATGATGAAGCACCCACTCTCTGAAATAGTGGCAGAGATTAAAAAAAGAGCCCTGGAGGGTCTCAACAGCAATTAAAGCTTGACCTTGGGACTTCCCTGATGGTCCAATGGGTCCACCTTCCCAATGCAGGGGGCCTGGGGTCGATCCCTCGCTGGGGAACTGGATCCCGCGTGCATGGTGCAACTAAAGATCCCGTGTGCCGCAACTAAGACCCGGAACAGCCAAAATAAATAAAATAAATAAATATATATTTTAAAAAGCTTGACCTTGAATTTATCACACGGTACCAACTAACCCCAAGGGGTAAGAGGGAACCAAGAATTACAACCTTACTAGGTGCTCAAAAGGCAGAAATAGCATATCTGGTGATCAGCCCTCATAAGTACTAACGTGAGATCAAAATGAGGATTCATTCAATCACTTGAAGGCCTGAATAGAACAGGAAGTAAGAGAGAATTCTTCCTGCCTAACAGTCTTTGAACCAGGGCATTGGCTCTTTCCCTGTCTTCAGACTCAAACCGAAATATTACCTTTTCCCAGGTCTCCCGTTTATGGTGAAAATGTGCACACTCTTTGACCCAGCAAGTGCACTTGTGGGCTGGGAAGTGCCTGGTGCCAAGCACAGTGTCCGTTGGACCGAATGAAAGATGGCATTGAGGAATGTGAGATTTAAAGCTACAATACCCCGGATCCATCACTCACACGTTGACCTTGGGCAAGTGACTCCATCCTCAGTGTCTTCATCTGTAAAATGAACGATAATACCTCACAGCCTTGTCAGGAAGATGAAATAGAATAGTTCATGTACAGCACAGTGTCTGGCACATGGTAAGCATTGAATGAATGGTGGTAATTACTTGTTATTACACCTCAAAGCTGGCTGGGTTCCTCTTTCTACAGAGTGGACAGATTGATTATTTAAGATTACTTAGGCCAGAGACTGGAAAGGAAGGTTCAGTCATTTGGATCATGGCATCTACATCAATGACTCCTTGTACTTTTTGCGACAGCAAATAGCCCTTACGTACCTCAAAAAATTTTGGGACCCCTCCAAACATAATAATTATATATTTCTAAATCCTTGATTGAAAAAACACATGAAACCAAAAAGCCTCTCTACATTCAGTCACATTTTAAATGTATTTTGTTGGCCTCAACGCCATCCACCAGCATCTTGAAAATAGTAGGGCATTGGATGTGTGGGACAGAGCCTTTGTCCCATCTAGAGACAATGTTAGGTGGACACCAGGGTTCAAGACCCACAGCCTTAACTCCAGGCCCATCTGGGGGTCTGGGGCCCAGTGGGATGAAAATACTGATTTGGCTAAGTAACCGTGCAGGTCAGAGAAAACACCCACCTGTTCCTCCCTGGGAGCTTGAAGTCGTTGTACATGCTTCTCACGTTCCAGCGATGCAGCCCGCCCAGGCCGATGTGCCGTCCCCGCAGACTTCCCTGGGCATCTCCCTCCCCTTGAAGGGCTGCCCCTCCATGAATGACAGTCCTCTCCTCAGCTCTTGTCTATACTCCAGTATGAATACATGACTAGTAATTGTCATGTCATTCTCAAAACTCTATTTCTGGATGCATTTGCCAGAAAGATAAAAAAACCTAACGAGACCACACAGAAGCAGAAGCTGGAGAACTAGACATCTGGTCATCCCCGCAGGAAGGGACTGTTATGAGATGGAATGGCCAGAGCTGTGATTCTGGTTGTGTCCCAAGGCCCAGGGAGACCCATCTGGAGAAAGACTGTGGTCCTCTATGCCTATGAGACTTTAATTCCATCATCTCCTGGGGACAATCCCCATGGGTAGGAAGGACTCACTAGAGAAAGGAAGACAAAGCCAGCAGCAAGTTCACAGTCCCACATGTGAGCTGTTTCCTTCTTCTAGAAGCTAAGGCAAAATTGGCTTTCCAGTAGCTCTAAAAGAAGTCACTTCTAGAATCTGATGTCTGTGAAGGGAGGCCGAGAAGTTGATTGTCCCACGTCCCTGATGTGCAACCATGCCAATCACGAAGACCACCAATGCTCCAAACATTTAAGAGGTGTGGAGCTCAGAGTGATCGATTACGGAGATCCTCATATGTATAGCACACATGAAAACGAGCAGGACAAAACAACTCTTCTCGGCCACCACTCATTCATTCACTCATTCATTCAGCCAACAAATATTTATCAGACCCCTACAGTGTATCACACACTGTAGGCAAAGTGCTTTACTTTTGAACAAGTAAAACAGGCAAGACCTGTCATCATGGAGCTGATTGTCTACTAGATTATTAGTCAAATAATCACACAAACAAACGCAAAATCACAAAAGTGACAAATGACACAAAAGAGAGGTACATGGTGCTCGAGAGAGCCATAATTCAGGGTGTCAGCTAATGAGGGAGGACAGGGAAGGCTTCCTGGGGAAAAAATGCACGAGTGAAGAGGAAAGGAAAGAGGTTTCCAGGCAGGAAACAGCCTGAGCAAAGGCCCAGGGGTGGGAAGAGGTCTCATGAGGAGATTTTTGACCTTCTCTACCCCGAAATCAGATAAATAGGCAATAGTATTTTCCTTTTTGCTCTTTCATGGTTTCATGTTTTACTTCTTTTAACCTCTCTAGAAAAAATTCTGATGCATGATGGTGAGAACATCACTAAGAACTTCTGTTGGTTCCCTCACTGATTTGAAATACCTCCTCCCCTTGGGTCTGCTTCTAGCTTTCTTTTCAGTGTCATTGGTTTATTTACAGGCAAAATGATACTCTTTTTATTATTGAGAATTCTTGCAGTGCAGACTCCACATACCCCTCAGTCTTCTTTTTTGGAAAAAAAAATATAAAAACAGCAAATTGCAGAGAATAATATATACCACCTACCACAGATTATTAACAGATATTAACATTGTAACATAGCTGCTTCAGGCGTGTGTCTTAGGAAAAGGTAGAAAATGTAACAGATTGATTCCAAGTCCCTGACCCACTCCCCTTTCTCCCTGCTTAGAAGTAACCACAAGCATGAATTGGACATGGAACCTTCCAGTCCATGTTTTAAACCTTTAACTTCATATACGTCTACCCATAAGTAAAATGCCATATTGTTTCATGGGTTTTCACTTATTTATTCTTCCAAGTGAATTTTAGAACCATCTTGTCACAATGCCTGTAGACTCCGTTTATAAAATTTTTATTGGAGATGCATTAAAGGGATTTATTACTTTGGAGAGAATTGACATCTTTACATTATTAGTTTTTCCCTCTAGGGACAAAGTATATATTTCATTTATTCAAGCCTCTGTTATATCTGTTTGTAAAATATTGTTATTTCCTTCTTGTAGGTTTAGCATATTTCTTCTTGTTTCCAGGTAATGACTTGTGTTCATGTTGAGAATAGGATTTTATTTTTGTATTATAATTGCTAATTCATTCTTACTGGTATAAAAGAAAGCAGTTTATTTGAAAAATACTTATTTTGTAACTGGCCATATCACTGGATTCTTATATTGAATACTGTAGTTTTTCCAAATGATTCTTTTGTGTTTTCTTTGTAGATAATTATATAGTATATATAATGCTAGAGATTTGTAAATAACGAAAATTTTGTCTGTTTCCTGCTGACAGCTATACTCCATCTTATTTTTTCTTCTCTCAATGAATTAACTGGGACTTGTAGAAAAATGTTAAATTATGATAGTGATAGGAGGAATCCTCATCTCATTCATGATCTTAAGAGGATTACCCCTAATACTGCACTTTTTTATAGAGTGTTGACTGTTATTTGAGACAGCATTTATCATGCTTTTTCTTTTACAATAATGAGAGGTTTCTTGTTTGTTTGTTTTGTTTCGTTTTCCCAGTCTGTGTATATTTACAAAGCAGAGTGGTTTTAAAAAAATGAAACTCACTACATTTTTGGTAACGTTTTGCAAATTGGAAGGTTCAACCGTCATCGGCATGCATTTTGGTTATTTGTATTGGGAAGAGCATTAGACTGGTTCTAGTTCAGGCTTTGCAATTAGTTTATGGTTTCATTTTGGGCAGGTCCTCTTACTTCTCTGAGCCTCAGTTTCTTCCCTATAAAATGGGGAGAGATAAAATTATTTCTAATCAACTTGTTAATAGTTTAAGCCCTATTTTAATAATATCTCTTTTTCTGTTTGTTTTAGTCAAGGAATTTTACAAAGTCATCCATACCCCATAATTCGACAGGGCTGAACAAGATTAAAAATTTAGGCTGAATACACAGAAAACTGAAAATTCAAGAGATCAGACTGTAAACCTGCTAAGGTTTTGAAACTAATAACTACTACTTATGGAATATTTACTATGCCCCAGGAATAGTGTTTTACTTGTAATATAGGCTTATTCATTGCTTATAACAACCCTATGAAGTAGGTAAAATCATTATCCCCATTCTACAGATGAGGAAACTGAGGCATAGTGTGGCGGGAACGCCACAGATTAGCTCACTCAACATCCATTCCAGTTTCCTTCTGATGTACCTTCCTTCCTGTATTACATAGCCTGGAAAGCTAAAGTCCACGTTTCCCAGATTCCCTTGCAAATAAGATTCTGGATATGATTTAGCTTCCATCAATCAGCTGCATAGGCTTAAGACTTGATTTTGAAACACAGTTAAGCAGGAAAAGAGGCAGCACGCAAGGCTATGTTTTGCAGATCATTGTAGGTATATGAGGCTTTGGTGCCTACAGTTCTGGGAGTGGCTTCCTGATCCCCAGATCACAGTCAAGATAGGGGGTCCTGGACCCAGTGGCTGGGATACCAACTTCCTGAATCTCCCCACTGGGGCAGAGAAGTTAGTTCCCTCCACAGGCCAGTTCTACAGCACCCTCCTAGAAGCTGTTCCCAGAGGCCAGTCTGTGGCCACTCCTCCAGCCCTTCCAGCAATGTTGTTTTTTTTTAATTGGGGTATAGTTGTTTTACGATGTTGTGTTAGTTTCTACTGTACAGAGAAGTGGAGCTCTCTGTGCTATACAGCAGGTTCTTATTAGTTATCTATTTTATACGTATTAGTGTGTATATGTCAATCCCCTTCCAGAAATGTTGTAGGCACCTAGTTCCCTCATTAAATCCCTTTCTGCTTAAAGCAACTAAAGTGGTCTCTATTATCTGCACTTAAACTCGAATCATTACGAGTGGTGTAATCTTTCTTTTCTCAGGTGCCCCCTTCAGCTAAACAGGAGAAGCCACATAGCATAAGGGACCGGGCATTGAATTTAGATCAGGTGACCTGGCTTCTAGTTCCACCCCTTTTATTTAATAGCTACATGACTCTGGGCAAGTTCCTTTATACTTCTGTGTCTCCGTTTTCTTATCTTTGACATGAGAGCATACAGTGTCACTTCTGGCTCTAACATCCTGTGATTATCATTGACCCAGAAGAACATTAAACACTCATGATGCAGACTGCAGCTCAGCAGTTCACAGTAAGCCAGTTACAGACCTGAAACTAGCAAGTCCCTTCCCCCAGGCTCGGATCTTCCTTGGTTTAACTCACTTGGCAGAATGCTCCGTGCTGGGCCTGGGATGCAGAGCCATCCACCGAGAGGGACTTGAACCACGGAGGCAGGGAGGGCGTAACACCAGCAGGATGTAGCTGCATTAGGAAGCTGCTGAGCTGGCAAGCTGGGGGTTACAAAGCCTGGGGCTACTAGAGATCAGGCCAAGCAAAAGGTCAGGAAACTGGAAAATCAGGACAGGACCACGGAGAATTCTGAGGGCAGAGGTCAGTCGCAAGGCAGGGGCGGAAGCCAGGAAGTCTAGCCTGAGGCCAAGGAGTCCACGGTGCATAAAACTGTGGTCCAAGTGAGGAGACAAAGATTTCAGAGTCCAGGTTGAAAGGTAGGATGAGAGTCCTCATCTGCCCTCCACCTGCCTGTTCAAATTCAGCTAACTCAAAGCCTTGCACAGTGTGGAAGCTCAGAAATAGTTGTTGCATCAGATTGACTTAAACTTGGTCTTGGAACAGATGTTTCCAGCCCCAGTGATAAGCAGGAAGTGTTTTCATAAGTGAGCAAATCAGCTGCATTTGGGGAGAATGGCTCTGGCTGACTGAGGACAAAGTACTGAAGTCAATTGAATTCTGGCAAGTTGTCTGGGGGGGTTGGGGGAGTGTGGGAAGGGAGCTGGACAGGGTGGCATTTGAGCCATAGAGAAGTGGACTTCCAGTGTCCCACCATACTTCAGGGAGAATGAAGACACACTAACATTAGAGTTTGCCTTAAGAGTTTGCTCTCTGTATGTTTATAATTCTTCTCCATCCCCTCTCGCCCGCATCTACTCTCTAAATACTACCCTTTCTAAATCTGCTCTCAGATAGGTCCTTTCCAGCAAAGAAGCTGATAAACAAATCCATAAGATACAAATGACTCAACTAATCATTTGTTTCCCTTCCCGGAGGTTGTTGCCTTTTAGTAGGCAAACTAATAGTGATGAATTTATAACATCAGGGAAGTATTGTGGAACAGGAACCAGGGTAATGAGATCTCACCCTGAAGGATATACAGATGATCTTCATTATTCGTGGATTCTGTATTTGTGACTTCGCCTACCCACTAAAATTCACTTGTCACACCCAAATCAATAATTGGCAGGAATTCTGTGGTCATTCACAGACATGCAGAGGGCTGAAAAATGAGTCCCACCCAGATCACAGTAAAACCGGCTCTGCTTTCCTGTTTTAGCTCCCAGACTGTAACAAGGGTCCTTTTCATAATCCATGTATTGATAGTTCCATGTTTTTTGTCCTGATGTGCTTTTCTTGGTGTTTTCACTGTTTCATGGCCCCCAAACATGTTGTTGAAGTGCTGCCTAGTGTTTCTAAGCGCCAGAAGGCTGTGACACGCCTTGAGGAGAAAACACGTGTGTTAGACAAGCTTCCTTCAGTCCTGAGTTATGGTGCCGTCAGCCATGAGTTCAGTGTGAATGAATCAACAATAGGTACATTAAGTAAGGTGTCTTTAAATGGAAACACATAAAACAAGGTTATGTATTGCTTGATTGATGAAAACCTTGTGACCAGAGGCCCCAAGAAGCTAACTCTGTATTTCCGCAGGAACAGCAGTTCAGAATTTGCTACTTCGTTGTTCACAGTGACTTTCTGGAGCATAACTACCGCGAATAACGAGAACGGGCTGTACTTGGTCTATCTCCAAACACTTCCTCATCCTGTCAGTATTACTAGGAGATGCTTACAGGGATCTCCTGCACGATTATTGCAAAGAATTACAATGAAAATATTTGGAAACGTTTTTCAAGTTCTTAACCTTTTCACAGGCATCACCTAAAATTCTCATTGACAAGCCATGAATGTGATGGCCCACTTAGGATTGGATGTGCTGTTCCAGAAACTGAGATAAAAAGAAATTCTGCCTGAATTTTTTTACTGTCCTACAGATTTGCGGGATCCCCTGCCCCCAATAGATTCTTGATGTGAGTGTAAAAGTCTTGAAAGAGACTCCTGAGTGATAAATAATGTCACTACAAGTGTTCACATAGTTTCCACATGAAATCCTAAGGAGAAAGCTGGGTCCAGGGCACAGACAGGTGGACAGAGGTTTACAAGGGACTCCTTACTCCCCCTCAGGCAGAGGGTAGAGGGTCTGATTTTGTCACCTACAGAGGGGAATCTTTATTTGGCACTTAGTCTGTTTCTGACCGTTCCAGAATTATCCTGACTGGAATGGGATCCAGATCACACTCTGGAAAGAATAAATTCAAAGGATACCAGGAGACGGCTGCTAATCTAGATGCCCGGTAAAGAGTCCTAATTCCTAGGGCACACAGCCTAAGACAAGAAGCCTGTTTGTTTTTAAGCAGTGATACCAGGTAATTCACTTTCCAAAGCTGTTTAAGCATATTGTGGGGTTTTGAGGGCCTCAAACGTTCGCTGAATTTTGCTTTCCTGGAAGGAAAGGCATTTCAAGATGACATGGAGTCTCTTTTCTCTGCATTTCTCTTTCAGTTAAGTTGTGAATTTCTTCTCGTTGCATTGAAATTTGTGGGACAAAAAGAAGGCGTCCCTCCCCATCATTCACAGCTCCCGGGCTCTTAAATGCCACAGTTCTGAGCTCTGCATCCCAGACACGCATTTCTCACAGAAAAGAACTGAAAGGTCTCTCCATGCGGCCTTCCCCGGCCCAGGGGCCCTGAAGCCCAGCCTCCCTCAGGGCCTTCGCGAGCCACCCAGGCAGCTCGGAGCAGAGCAGTGTGTGTGGCTGAGTCCAGGGAGGAATTTGTGACTGCGGACTGGGGTCAAACGCCTTCCGGTTTTCTACTTAGTGACACGCTTTCTCACACAGAGGTCGAGGGTTGAGGCCTCACAAATGATCCTTCGAGATGAGCTGCTAGAAATGTTTTCTCAACAAGAGTCCTTTTCTTTTCCCTTGAGAGTTTGAACCTCAGACCTTTCAATCCCTCGGCAGAAGCTATAAACCACAAATGTGCTGCATGTTGAAAGATGTGCGAGGCACCGGGACTTTGGTCTTCGCCTCAGCTGACGGCTTGGGCAGCCGGCCCGTGCTGGTGGGGAAAGAAGAGGGGAACCGCTTCCTCCACCACCAGGGAGCCATGAGGACTCCATCAGCTTGGGCTTGCATCCTCAGCAGACCTGCTGCGGACCTCAGGCTGGCCCCAGGCGTGCGTGCCCCCCTCGGCCTGCTTGCCGCTGGCCTGCTCCCGTAACGCGTCCTCTGAGAAGCCTGTCCGAGAAGTCTCCTTTGGCCTGTTGCTGTGACACCAAAAACCCCAGCTGCTGCTCCACGGGGAAATGGGGGAGCTAGCACAGCTATAAAGCGATGGGTGGACCAGGAGGGCGGCCACACTTGTGCTTGACCCCAGAGCCAACAGGTGTAGATTCCGAAGGATTTACCACGGTGCAGATTGCCTTCATTCTTTCTTTTCTTTTTAAATTGTTTTTGCAAATATTAGCAAGTGTTAAAATGTACTGTGTGTGTGTGTGTGTGTGTGTGTGCGTGTGTGTGTTTTGGGGCTGGGGTTTTCTTTATTTTGGAAAAGAGAGAAGCCTGGAGAGAGTGCAGGAGGGCAAGTGGAGGTGATGGTGAAGCCAGGTGTTCAGCTGAGCAGGGGAGGGCAATTCCTGTCCTGGGGTAGCTTTCTCCTGATTAGCTCTGGCTGGGGAGGGGGGCGATGGGGCGTGGGGGGATGGTCACAAGTGGGTGAGAGTGGGAAGCAAAAAGCCAGTGCAGGTCCTGAGCCAGTGTCACAAACTCTGTGTTGCTGGATGCGAAGCACCGACCCAGGTCTCTCTCCCCACACCTGGGTCTCCGCGTTGACTGCTCCCCAACTTGCCTTTGCCCCATCCCCCCAGCTCTCTGCTTTTGCACCCCCCAGGAAGAGCTGCAGGATCTTGTTAAGCTTCCTGACACCTGAAGTTCTCTCCTCACAGCTTCTGTCTTAATATTTTCTCTCAAAATGCAAATGTCCTCAGGGTGGGACGGCATTTTTAAAATTGTGATTATGGAGATCACGTTATCCGAACACCAAATCAGAATATTTTACAAAGCACTTTTCCTATCTTTTTTTATTCAATAAATTTTCTTCTAGAAGTTTTTTCTATTATCAAAGCAAGTCATAAATGTCGTAAAAAATGTTTTTAAGTAAAACAAAACTATACAAGGAAATCTACCCCTCCCCGCTATCATCCCCTCCCATCTACTTTGTAGGAAGGATAGCCATGGCTTAGTGTGTGGTGCATCCTTCCAGGTGTTTCTCTGTGTGCGCATACATGTGTGTATGCATGTGTTGTCTTTAACAAAAATGCATTCCACTTTACATACTTCGTTGATACAAGTATCCCTCACTTTTCAAAAGTTCACTTTATGCCACAGGTCTTTTACCTTAGCACTTAGTTTCCACAACTGAAAGAAATCTGAAGAAGATTTCAGTTTTACAAAAAAAGAGGAAAAGCAAAAAGAGCATTCAGCACTGGTTTTGCAGCAGACATTACAGAGGCAGCCACAGCCAGCAGAGAGAGTGGACCCGCCAAGCTCCTTCCTGGGAAATATACTCAGCATCTGAGCATCAGCTGCCATAGCTTTGAACTGTGTCTGTGAGCATCTGTGCTTCATCTCAATTGATTCCATGCATCTGTTAGCAAGACATGTCCTCAGGTAATTGCTTCTTCACTTTAGGCCATTTCAGCTTAGGAAAGGTTTCATAGGAACCTCTGCTTTCAGATAGTGGGGGAAACCTGTATTTGATTTTTTTCACTCACTGCACTGGAAACATCTTTTCAGGAAGAACTTTTTTTATCTTTTTATTTTTCTTTGGCCGCACTGTGCAGCATGTGGCATCTTAGTTCTCCAGCCAGGGATCGAACCCACTCCCCCTGCCTTGGAAGCACGGAGTCTTAAGCACCGGACAGCCACGGAAATCCAGGAAGAACATGTTTTAGTCTATTAATGTCACATGAAAAAATCCTCAAAAGTTAAATTTCACTTAATATAGATTTTACAGATCACCATTGTTTGTGTTATTGTTCTTGATGTTTATCAAACAGAATAAAATTACAGGAAGTCAGGGATTTTCTAGGGCACTTTCTGCTGCGATGGAAACATTTGGTATCTGCACTTTCCAATATGGTAGCTACCACTGAGCTCTTGAAATGGCACTAGTGCTACTGAGGAAATGAAAGTTTAACTTAGAATTATTTAGATGCTAAATTAAATAGCTACATGTGGCCAGTGGCTACTGTATTGGACAGTGCATTTCTAGAAAATTTAGGATGAACCCATCATCTGCTCCTAGACGAGTTGTATAGAGGAAGAAACTTTGAAGCCAGACTTCCTGGATTTGAACCCCAATTCCTTCCACGTACCAGCAGTGTGACTTTGCACACTTCACTCAACCTCTCTGGGCCTCAGTTTGCTCATCTGTACAATGAGGGTAATCACAGAAATACCTTATTGTGTTGCTATGAGGATTCAGTGAGTTAATACTTCTAAAGCCGTTGAACAAGTGCTGGAGCGTATAATAAGTGCTCAGTAAATATTAGATATATCATTCTTCCCTAAGAATACAAATGGAAGGGGAAAAAATACTTGAGGAGGGGAGGAGACTGGAGAGAGGAATTTTTGAGTGAATAAAAGGGGCGCTTATTCCCGCAGGAAAGGTGAGTCAACAGTGCAAATAAACCACCGAGGCCTCTTAGTCTGCTGAGACCTGCCTTCAGTGAGAAGAGAGTGAGCAAAAAGTGTGGTCTGGAAAGTGGACTCCTTCAACGGCTTATTGAATTCCTCTTTTCCCCAGAGGGCTCCTCCCCATGGAGCTGCTATGAGCCCTCTGCTCAGCTTGAACGCCCTCCCCCCTCCTCCCCCACCTGGGGCCTGGAGAGACAAAGCCCCGCTCCATGCCTGCAGCCCTGTGGCCTGAGCTTCTGAGCCCAGGTGGCTGCACAGGCTTCCCGGGGCCTGTGGGCAAACAGTGGGCACAGTGTTCCCAGCCCCCGGGGCAGTCCTTGTCCTGCAGCTCTTTTAAGGCTAATTCAAGTAAAGGGCAGGAAAGATGAATCTAACTGTCATGAAGTGGGATCTTTCTTCCACAGGGAAAACAGAGTCTGGATAGTTGGAATAAATTGATGAAGTGAGGCAAGTCTTTATTTATTTATTTTTTTATAAATTTTATTTATTTTTGGCTGTGTTGGGTCTTTGTTGCTGTGCGCGGGCTTTCTCTAGTTGCGTGAGTGGGGGCTACTCATCGTTGTGGTGCGTGGGCTTCTCACTGCTGTGGCTTCTCTAGTTGCAGAGCACGGGCTCTAGGCGCGCGGGCTTCAGTAGTTCTGGCTCACGGTCTTAGTTGCTCCACGGCATGTGGGATCTTCCCGGACCAGGGCTCGAACCCATGTCCCCTGCATTGGCAGGTGGGTTCCTAACCACTGCGCCACCAGGGAAGTCCCGAAGCAAGTCTTTTTCTCTCAGACCGTTTAAGAGTTTATGGAGGGACTTCCCTGGTGGTGCAGAGGTTAGGAACCCACCTGCCAATGCAGGGGACATGGGTTCGAGCCCTGGTCCGGGAAGATCCCACATGCCGTGGAGCAACTAAGACCGTGAGCCAGAACTACTGAAGCCCGCGCGCCTAGAGCCCGTGCTCTGCAACTAGAGAAGCCACAGCAGTGAGAAGCCCACGCACCACAACGATGAGTAGCCCCCACTCACGCAACTAGAGAAAGCCCGCGCACAGCAACAAAGACCCAACACAGCCAAAAATAATAAATTAATAAAGAATAATAATGATTATAAAAAAAAGTTTATGGATTCATTTGGATTGTTAGTCCTTCCCACCTACACACACACACACACACACACACACACACACACACACACACACACACCCATGTCCAGAATGCCTGGAATGCATTTCTCTAGTTATTGCCACCTCCTGAAGCACCACTGCAGGCAGCAAGATCAATTGACCTACTTGTCTCTCTAACCCCTGCACAGGGCAGGATTCATGGATGGATGGATGAATGAATGACAGATAATTGAGTGAGTCCCTGAAAACATTCTAAAATATACATTCTCTGAATATTAACCTTCTTCTACATTATGAATAGGATTTTTAAATGAGGATTCAATTGTTATCAGCCTTGAGTCAGTGTGGATTATAAAGAACGCCAAGAAACACACCCTTGTTTCAGGAAAAGGTACCACCACCAGCCTGGCCAGAAGGACTCCTGAGTTCAAGTTCCAACTCTGCCTTCCAGCATAGAGCAGCCACTTCCTTTTTGGTAAAAGGTGGGAGAGATACAGATGACCTCCAAGATGCCTCAAAACTCACAAATCCTACACCGCCTGGGCTCCCCAGGTAAGACGTCAGGCATAGACCCATCTGGCCACAATTTTCCCAGCCAGGAGGCCACTGGGCAGCCTTTCTCAAGTGTGGCAGGATAATGCTGCTCTTGCTGTCGCCTCTAAAACGACCAGTTATCCCAGGGGCTGAACAGAAAGGTCCATGGCAGTTGTCTTTAGAGAAGCCAAGCCCATCCCTCCAAACATGAGTTACAGCTCCGATCACCTCAGTGGCTTTTGAGGGGGGATTTCCATTCATAAACCCCATTCAGAGGCTTTTTGGAAGCCTTCTGTCCTGGTGCAATGAAGCAGGCTGCCTCTTTTTCCACCAAATGTCCAAAGGGAAATGACATTCACCAAGAATTTGGACAAACTTTTTTAGAAGAAGAAACTGTGTGAAAATTGCACAGATCCTTGTTACTTAAAGCATTTGAGAAGAAAACTGCAGGAAGTGGTAGATTCAGGACATAAAGGACATCATTTGCCTGCCTTATTATCTCATTTTTCAGTGGAGCTGACAGGACAGCTGCCTGTTATTACAGGGCACACCAGGAAGTGTTTAGCTGCCAAACAGAAAAGAACGAGCGAGGGATTAGCAGCCCTGTTCATGCCACACAAATAGAATTCTTGCACCTGGTAGTCATGCAGTTAGATTTATCATCTTCGTAGGGTATGTTACTTAAATCCCATTTACAAAGAAACAAAAGCAACCCAAAAAGGCGCCTTAATGTCATTGTAATTATGATCAGTATTAGTAACCATTTTGCAGCTTTTAGTCTAGATTAAATTAATTGGTGGCGGTTTTCATTTAATTGCTCTAATCTTTCATTTTGTTTCTGTAATGTTGTAAATTCACTCTTCCGTGTTGCAAATCAAACACATTCTTAAAAATGAAAGCTCGATAACAGTTTAATCCTCCGGAAGGCTGCTATCATTAATGATGTTGTGTAACAATAGCGATCTCTTTGCAAGGTGGTAGATCACCTACAGAAGTGACATTTCAGAGAGAGTCAGTAATCTGCTTCTCAGCTTCATTTTCTAATGCCAGGTGGTGGGGCTGGGGTATGGGGAGCCAGCTCCTTGAGCGGATAGCACAGCGGAGATCCTGAGTGCAGGGCCAGAGAGGCTGCTGATGGACAACAGAGGCCCTAAATGGTCTGCTTGTTCCCATGAGAGTGAATTCACTTCCCTCATGACAAGCCCCAGCGAGGAATCCAGCAGGAGGGAAAAAATTAGTCTTGGCTCCTGTGAAAACTACCCTTTAGTATGCATGAATCTTTGGATTAATAAAAAAGCTAACCCCTCATGGAGGCTTGTTGCTTAGGATTAGGGTAGAAACTTGAGATGGTTAGATTTTCATTCCTCTTCTGGCATCTCCTAGGGCCTCTCCGTGCCTACCAACCCTTGATATCAAGAGGAATGAGGCCAAGTCGGGCCCTGTAGGAACTCCTCATAATCTGAGAGCATCCACCCTGCCTGAAGAGCTCGGGAATGTTTAGGTTTTCAAGGGAGTATTAGTTCTCCAGGGGGGCAGGAGTCAGGGGCATTCTGGATGGAGGGGACCATACAAAGGGCACACAAAAGGCCTGAGCGGGAAGCTGCTGGATGTCAAGCAGGACTAGTATTCAGGGTGGCTGCGGAGGAGTGAAGGGGGAGAAGGCTGAAGACAGAGGACAGAGGGGCATGGTCTCTGTCCCCCACATGATGGAGAAGAGTAATATGGCATAGGTGGTATTTGTGAAATTTACTCCTGCAGCATGAATTTTAAGGAAAAGAGGTTGAAGAGGAGAAGACTTAGGAGACTCTTAGGATAGGATATTCCAAGTAGGAGATGTGGAGGCTGCATAGCAGAGAGCATGGAGAAGAAATACGTCCCAGAGAGCTTAAGGGTAAAGCTTTGGCAAGACTCCAATTACCAACTGGACATAAGGAAGAGGGGCTAGATTGTCTCCTTGGGCATGTGGGTGAAGAGTGGTACCATTAATAAAGATGGGGAATTCAGTAGAAGAATGGATTAGGGAATGAGGGAAGAGTTGATTTGTGCCATTCAGGGTATTATGGGATATCCATATGGAAGTATCTGTTCTGGAGATGTCTTCAGTACAGAGTATAAGCATTCAGGCACTGTGACCTCATGTTGAAAGGGAGCTCAGGAAATAGACTTGGTACTTACCCTTAGAGATATTCTGTACTTACCTGAATAGAGATAGACGTTGAATCCACTGGATTCAATACAGTCCCTCAGGGACTATTTGTAGTGAGACTAAATGCAGGCTGAAAACCAGAGTAAAAGAACACCACTTGTCATGGACTGAATGTTTGTGTCTCCTTAAAATTCATATGCTGAAGCCTAATTCCCATTGTGATGATTTTTAGAGTTCGAAATTTGGGGAGGTGATTAGGTCATGAGGATGGAGCCCTCATGAATGAGATTAGTGCCCTTATAAGAAGAGACCTCAGACAGCTCTCTTGCCCCTTCTGCCATGTGAGGACACAGTGAGAAGACAGCTGTCTATGAACCAGGAAGTGGGCTCTCACCAGACATCAAATCTGCCAATGTCTTTATCTTTTATTTCCCAACCTCCAGAACTGTGAGAAATAAGTGCTTGTCCTTTAAGTTACCCAGTCTATGGTATTCTTGTTACAGAAGCCTGAATGGACTAAGACACCACTCTTTAAATATGGACATAGAAAGAAGAGTCAGCAAGGGAGAGCAGTAGTCAGAAGCCAGGGGAGGATAGAGTTTTCATGAAGAAGGATGCTAGCAACAATGTCATCTACCAGACAGGCCATGTGTTCATGGGAGTTGACAATGAAGAGGTCATGATCATCCTAGGAAGCAGTGTTCTCTTTTGAGGGGGTGGAGGTGGGGTGCTGGTGGGGAAGAGTCAGGACAATAAGTAGAAGTGCTGAATTGTACTAGGATGAAGAGAGGATAGAGGTTGAGAGTGTTGAGACTATAGAGACTTTTTTGTTTTTTAAGACTGGGATAAGAAGGAAAGAAACAACCCACAATGAGATACAGATTAATGGAGGATTTTCTTTCTTTTTTAACAGATAAAACCTGAACCTACGTATGAGCTATAGGAAGGGAACCAGTTGAGAGAGGTTAGTCAGAGGGAAGAGAGGGTGATGAGTCAGAAGCACAGGTGAAACTGTTGGCCTTTTATTCCTGGTACAAACTACTTTTCTCTGTGGTAAGAAGAGATAGTGTTGGGAAGAGAGTAGCTGAAGAACTTGGTTAATTGTTTCAAGCGTATTTGCTTACGCTCTTCTCTCTCCTGGAAGGGCTCCCCTTTGTCCCTCTGCCCCATCGCCTCTAAACCAGAATCTGCATCTTTCAAGGCTCCCTTCCCAGGTTACCTCCACACACATACCAATTCCCTCCACTGTGGTTTGAACCTTGACTTTTCATCTGTTCTCTTCTCATGGGCTGACATGCTCTACCTTGTATTGTCAAATCAGGATGTAGTCTCACTATCAGAGGTTTGGCTCTTTGAGTGGAGGGACTATATATATATTTTTAATATAAAATGATTTTCATTTTAGCTTAAATATAATGTATTGGAAAGATAAATCTGCCATGATCAAAGTCAGATATACAAAATTTGAACGATTTTTGCTAAACAGGGCAAGTTATGTAACTTTTTGGAGTATGCTTTCTTGATCAGTAAAGTGGGAATAATAATAATACCTACTTTTTAGGGTTGTTTCAATCATTTAATGAGATAAGGTATATACAGTGTTTAACACTATGCCTTGCATATAGTAAATGCTTAATAAATAAGATATTATTATTATTAGCAAGTAGATAATCTCTGAGACCTATTCTGGATAAATTCTATGATTCTGTAAAAAAAAAAATGGTTCTAAAGAATCTAGGGGCGGGACAGGAATAAAGACGCAGACATAGAGAATGGACTTGAGGACAAAGGGAGGGGGAAGGGTAAGCTGGGACGAAGTGAGAGAGTGGTATGGACTTATATACACTACCAAATGTAAAATAGATAGCTAGTGGGAAGCAGCCACATAGCACAGGGAGATCAGCTCGGTGCTCTGTGACCACCTAGAGGGGTGGGATAGGGAGGGTGGGAGAGAGACGCAAGAGGGAGGAGATATGGGGATATATGTATATGTATAGCTGATTCACTTTGTTATAAAGCAGAAACTAACACACCATTGTAAAGCAATTATACTCGAATAAAGATGTTAAATAAATAAATAATAAATAAATTCTATGATTCTTTCTCCACTAGTACAGGCAGACCTTACCTATAAAATATGCACATGTTTGATAATACACTATAGCCATGAAGTTAGGGTCAAACCTACACTTAAAATTTAAAGTAGGGGGACTTCCCTGGTGGTGCAGTGGTTAAGACTCCATACTCCCAATGCAGGGGGCCCGGGTTCAAGCCCTGATCAGGGAACTAGATCCCACATGCATGCCACAACTAAGAGTTCACATGCCACAACTAAGGAGCCCACGAGCCACAACTAAGACCCGGCACAACCAAATAAATAAATAAAATAAATAATAAAAAAAATTAAAGTAGGGGGATTTCCCTGGCGGTTCAGTGGTTAAGACTCCACACTTCCGATGCAGGGGGCATGGGTTCGATCCCTGGTCGGGGAGCTAAGATCCCGTAAGCCACGTGGCATGGCCAAAGAAATAAAAAATTAAAATAGGAAAAAAAGTCAGAACCTGAAAAACTGAGAAAGCAACCCTTCCATATACCTTTCTGTAAACATTTCTACTGTAATTAGCAGTATTATAGTTCATTCACTTGTTCTCTACACAAATACTTTTTTGAGCACTTAGGATGTATGAAATGCTCTGGAAGAAGCCTCAGGGAAATACAGGATGAATAAAACGCAAGCTTTGCTCTGAGGTACTCTGGGGTGGGGGAAATAAATAAGTATATACAAATTACAGTAGTATGTGATATAAGATGGTACCCAAGGAGAAACTAGTAAAAGCTTCAGGAAGAAGGGGGCAGTGGGGGCAACAACAGTGACAATGAATTCTGCACGAAGTACATCGATTTAGAAGCAAAAGCCTTCCGAGGTTGCCTTTCACCATACTGGATTAAGAAAACACATGCTGTTTTCATGGGCTTCCTTCTCTCCTTAGCTACAATTCTTCCAAAAGGTGGGGAAAAGGACAGACCTCTCAACATTGAGCACCCAGTGGGGCTTCAGCCAGTTTCAAGTGACTTTTGTTATGAAGCCAGCTGGATTTATCAAGCCCTCGGGGGCAAAGCGATTGCTGTAGGAAGGGTTGAGGGTGAATCTTTTTTCCTCTTTTTTTTAAATCCTCAGAAGAGCCAACAGAATCAAAGTCTGAAAGAGAGGTGTTTTTGGCAGTCCGTGGAGGCCCAAGGCTTCCTTGAATTTGGATATCTAGCTGGCTCCCTGACATCACCATCAGCGGCGAGGCACCCTCATACCCAAGGAAAATACTCCTCAGAATGCCAAGCATCACTTTTAAAACAGAATTTTCCAAATCATTTGCAACTTGAAATACAGGCTTGAGCTCTTGGCTTTTTGAGAAGGAAGAGTGAGCAAACTGTGTGATTCTAATCGGTGGCGTGGGTCAGTAGACATCATGGAAGGACTTCAGCTTTTGCTTCACTGGCTGGCTTTCGTCTTCTGTTGTCATGGATTTCTGGGTGAGAGGAGGAGGGGACTTGAGACAAATGCATGGTGGTGGCAGTGACTGCAGGGGGACCACCGTAGGGGCTATGTGTGCAGTCTGTTGGCCAGTTATCTACAGATGGTATATGAAAGTATTTCTCCTGTGAGCTTGAAGGTTATGGCTTTGAAAGTCTTAGCGCAAGAGCAGTGTCCCACACTTACCAAAAAAACATGCCTTTGGCTTTAAAACGTCTTAACTTATCAGATACTGGTGACAATTTAAATTATTTATGTTGACATGAGTTTTTGGTGTCCTTAGTGGAAGCTTTAGAGCAAAATGAAGGCTATTTGCAGAGTCCTTAGGGTTTTTAATGAATATGAAATTTATTAAAGGAAGAAACTTTAAGTAATTCTAAAACTGTTTTCCTTAAACCTAAAGTTCAATGTAGAAACCTTATTATTCTATTTATAAGTCAAGTAAATTTTAACCATTAGTTTCAAGAGGATTAAAGCTCTGTCAACTAAAGCTGCAGGAATTAAATTCTCCTAAACAGTCTCATTTAAATACTCAATTAATTAAATTCCATTAGAAATTTCAAGCTGCATTATATATTTAATATAGTGGATCTTTTTTAGCACTTCAAATGCTTCTAAGCAAAATGTTCTCAACTACTTACATGACTTTAGCAAAACGTAACTAGAGTAATCTCCAGTTCTTTTAAACCAAAATGGTTTAGAACCTTAGTCAATAGGTTTTTAAAGTTCTCTTTATACATTTTAGCTAATAATTACAAATTACACTCTTTAAATTGGGACTGCAATTCTCTAACAGGTTAAATCCTCCCTTACAAATATTTGAAATACCAAACAACACACTTCATCCTCAAGATTATAAAAATCTCTTCCTGAACTTACGCAAAAATGCTAACCCTGTGGATTCGACTTACTTCACTACCTATTTAACTCTAAATCTTAACAGGATTAAAAGCCCCATTAAGAAAACAATTATACCATCCCCAAACAAGTAGAGATCACCACTCTAGTGGAGTGAGTGTTCACATTGGCTGCAGGTTTGGGGCCAAGGCATGAGATTTTATTCTGTGACAATGACAAGCAACACGGTGAACTGTTTTGAGGATGGTGGTCTCTCTCAGCTTCAAGATACATCATCACCTGGTTTATCTATAATTCAGATCCCGCCCATTTGCTCACCACTTTATTGGCTAGAATAGTTTATTTGTTCCTGATTCTATTCTATTCTTTTTTCTTTTTCTTTTTGGGGGGTGGTGGTGGTGGTGGTGCTGTGCAGCTTATTGGATCTTAGTTCCCTGACCAAGGATTGAACCCAGGCCCTTGGCAGTGAAAGCACCATGTCCTAACCACTGGACCACCAGGGAATTCCCTCCTGATTCTCCTCTGAATGTTTTTCTGTTCTTCCATTTTGACCAGGCCATGACCCTTATAAATATATAAGCGATGTCCGTTAAAATTCTGCACGTTTCCCTTGCCTTGTCTGGCTGTGCCTATCACTTGATCAAAGTGATGGCTCCAAACCAAACTCTTCCTCTTCGAATGACCCACCTTATCTCAAAAGATGAGGGAAGTTTGACATAGGCTTTCTTCATTTTCCCTTTATGTCCAACTCAGATAGAAGTAGTTTTCTTTGTTCCCAAAGAGCTCCACCCGAGTTCAGACACAGCAGACCAAGTGAAGTGGCAAGAGGCTCTCTTTAATAGCACTGCCTCTCAGAATCTGACGTGTATATGAATCACCTGGGATTTCATTCAAGTGCAGATTCTGATGCAATAGGTATGGGCTGAGGCCCAAGAGTCTTCATTTCTAGCAACCTCTGGTGATGCTGGTACTGCTGGTCTTCAGAGCATGGTGAATAGAACTTGAATAGTTCATGGTATTTGAGCTGTAGGGTCAATCTGGCCCCCATTTCTATAAATCATGCACAGCAAACATCTAGTTTTCCCTCACTAAAGTCCTTCTGTCATGGGTCCTCAGCTCTTTCACACACACACACACACACACACACACACACACACACACAGTCTTCTCTCTGCCCCTTTTCAAACCTGCCTGTGAGAATATAATGCTTTAAAAGTACTTTAAAAGTACTTGCGGGCTTCCCTGGTGGCACAGCGGTTGAGAGTCCGCCTGCCGAATCAAGGGACACGGGTTCGTGCCCCGGTCCGGGAAGATCCCACATGCCGCGGAGAGGCTGGGCCCGTGAGCCGTGGCCGCTGAGCCTGCGCATCCGGAGCCTGTGCTCCGCAACGGGAGAGGCCACAACAGTGAGAGGCCCGCGTACCACAAAAAAAAAAAAGTACTTGCTATGCAGAGCTGTAAAGATGGCTGTAGAGAGAGAAGACACCTTTTAGCTATGTATTAACAATAATAGTTTCCATTTATTGTGTGCTAACAACATGCCAGTCACTAGAACTATTTGTCTCGTATAATATAATCCTATGAAAAATGTATTATTATTTACACTTTAAAGGAAGAGGAAATTGAGGCTCAGAAGTTTAAGTAACTTGCCTCAAGTCAAAGAGCTAGTACATGACAGAGCGTGGCAGCTGGTCAGTCTCTGAAGGTCAGCCCACCGGGCTGGCCTTCTGACCATGGTTGACTAATAGAATGACTAAGAGAAGTGACTTCCAAGCTTTGACCTCAGGAAGGCTCGCAGCTTTTGCTCTAGCCTTTTTGGAACACCGCTACTACGTGAACAAAATCAGGCTTGCCTCCTTGGGGATGAGAGACTTCATGGAGAGAAAGGCCCAGTTATCCCAGTCAAACCAGACACATGAAGCCAGTGAGACTATCTGGGACCAGCCACCTCCCAGCCGATCTGCCAGCTGACTACGGACATGGAAGTAAGGACAGCCAACACCACGTGGGCCACAGATGAGCCATCCCAGCTGAGCCCTGCCTAAATTGCCAGCACATAGACTTGTGAGTAAATAAATAGGTGCTGTTTTAAGCCACTAAAACATGGGGTGGTTGGGACTTCCCCGGTCGTCCAGTGGTTAAGACTCTGCCTTCTGGGGGAGACGTGGGTTCAATCCCTGGTCAGGGAACCAAGATCCCGCATGACATGGTGTGACCAGAAATTTTTAAATAAATAAATAAAACATGGGGTGGTTTGTCATGCAACAATAGAAAACTGAGCCAAGATTTGAATTCCAAGGATGTCTGATTCTAAACCTCTTCTGAGCCCAAAGCCATGACCCTCCAAACCCTAACTTGATGCTCCATGACTGGTTTGGGGCCTGCTTGTTCCTCTCTGAGTTTCAGCTCTAAGTCTAGTCACTCCTGATTTTCCTGTGCCCCCTCCACCCCCCACCCTTGAGTTGACTGCCTTATCTTCTTTCCCTAGGGTTCCAGTCCCCCTTCCAGACTGCCCTTTCTGCTCTTCTTTGAGCTATCTTCTTGGTAATCTTTATGTGAGGTCCAAGTGCTTGTCCTCCTTTGACTCCCTAGGCCAGTGTTTAAATTTTAGTGAGCTTAAAAATCTTTGGAAGGTTTTGTTAAAAATGCAGATTCTGGTCCAGGTAATCTAGGATAGGACCTGAGATGCTGCATTCCACATAAGCCCCCAGAGGATGCTGACGCTGCTTGCCCAAGGATCACACTTTCAGTAACAAGGCTCTAGGCTACTCTGTGAAGCAACTGTCTCCTGCTCCCCCATTCACACAAATAATAATGATCATAGCTGATGCGGGTCATGGCTAGACTCCTCAGCCCAATAAGGAGCCTCAGCTGTGCACTTATCAGTGACCTTCTCTCCTGCACACAGAGAAATGTGAAGTCATGTGTCACTACGAACTCATCATGCTTAACCCAGGGAACAATGTAAAAGAGAAGAAAGAATCAAATATAAAAATTCCACTTTCAAGGCATTCACTCAATGTAAGTATTTACCAAGCACCTATGCCAAACACTGTATGATAGTATCTAGATAGGGAGACCTATCCTCTTTTGGGGACCTGGACTAGCTAAACAAATACCACTTTATAATGAAACTTTCTTTTTTTTTTTTTAACATCTTTATTGGGGTATAATTGCTTTACAATGGTGTGTTAGTTTCTGCTTTATAACAAAGTGAATCAGTCATACATAAACATATGTTCCCATATGTCTTCCCTCTTACGTCTCCCTCCCTCCCACCCTCCCTATCCCACCCCTCCGAAACTTTCTTTCTTTAATCACCAGTCTCTTTAATTAGTTGAAGCCTGTGGGCTTTAACTATAATGCTGGCTGATGCAATATGATTGTAATACAGCAATTGGAGTGTAGGAGCCAATGTTGTGTTTGAAATATAATAGTTAGCGTTTAGTTGTCTGTATGTAGTGGAATGATGTGTCTTTAAATGTGTGTACCTGGGCAGACCCACCCCTTTCTTAATAAGATCAGAGATACACACAGGTGACCCTGTAAATAAGGCCAGATAGTTGTCTTATTTGAGCCCCTTCAGTCTTTCTTTAGAGAGACCAGGCTCCCAAAAGAGCATGCCCTGGGGCTCCCTACATAGATGCTGCCACACACTGTTTGGCATAGGTATTTAGAAAATATTTGTTGTATTATTGAGTGAATGCCTTAAAAAATGAAATCTTTATCTTATATCCCTTTTCCTCTTTTACCTGCTGAGGCCTCCTAAGACGAGTGCTATCTCTCCCCTGACTAGATAAAGGATCTAGTTTCCCTAGGGACCAGTCAGATGCAAGGACAACCCCATCTTCCTCTGGCATGGAGTGCTGAACTGTAATTCTTCTCTCTCCAGCCAGGGATCCACCTCCTTTCTTTTCCTCTAGGCTTCTTTCTGAGGAAGCTGAATGGGATTAAATCTTGCTTTGGGTTACGCATCCTTGGGTTTGCAGTGCAAAGGCCTACTTCTGGAACTCTAAACCTTTAGTTAGCTTAAGATAGGTAGGCCCTAAAGAAGCAAAGTGTGAGACGGACACAGTCCCTCCCTTCTCGATAGCCTAGTGAGAGATCAAGACAAGTACATGGACACTAAAGAGATACATACTACAACGGGGAACATACAGTGTTACCATAGGAGCACTTAGGAAGGACACCCACCCCAGGCTTGGGAATGGTGGTGGTGATGGAAACAGGAAAGACTTTCCTAAAATGATGTCACCTGAGCTGGGTATTAAAGAATGAGTAACACTGAGCTAAGCAAAAAGAATGGGAAGGGTAGCAAGGGCACCTGGAGGAGAATAACCATTGTGTAAAAGAAGTTCAAACAAATCATAGAATCAAACTCAAATACAAGTGTCAATGCAATTGTAGGTGTGGATAGAAACTCAGTAGCACAACCTGGGCTGAAGATAGATTTGAGGATGTCCCTGGGGCCTTTTTATTTTAAACTAGTTATGTCTTATCACTGCTTACAGAAAATATAATAGAAAATGCAAAACATTCTATTTCTTAGTATTTGGCGTTTTGCTCCATTCTTTACAATTTTGCTCACTACCAGAAAGTGAACTCCATATTGGAAAGCTTCCCTGGAGAATATGTGGTAATTGAACAAAGCTGGGCTGACCTTTCCCTTTGCTGCACAAAGAAAGGATTTGCTAAGATAATGAATAGAGTAACCAAAAGCAGGGTATGTATTTAATCCACTTCAAGGACACTTTTTTTTTCAACATTTTGTAAGCACACTATATGCAAATGATGCTATGTATTAAGTTAAAAATCAGCCTCATCTAGTCATCAAAGCAAGTCGTGGCTTAACATCTACCGGGAAACACTCAGGCATTATAAAAATGAACTTGAATTTAATTACATAATGCAGTATTTCATAAGTACTTTCGTTAAAACTTTGTATGAATTCAGCCTGATCTCCTTCTAACTTACCTGACCTATGAGGTTTCACCAAATTTGATAGATGCTTAAATGCCTGTGATTGATTTGTATTTTTCTTAGCCTTGAATATGGGAAAAAGAGTTTCTAAATTCTTCTAATATTATCAGTTTAAGCAGGACTATAATAGTTAATCAAAATAAGTTCATTTATTAAGACAAAATCTAGGTCCAGACTCTTTATCCAACACTCTTACAGAAAATTTATTAGTAAAACAATTTTTTAAAGTTCAGCAATGAGTATCAACGCATCATAAAATGTTGAGCTCAAAAGTAGCTAAGAAATTTTTCAAACTCAAAGTCCTCTTTTTATACTGAAATAATCAATGTCCAGAGAGATGAAGTGATTGCCCGTAAATCCACAACTTAGTTAAAATGCCAGTATAGGTTAACCTTCTCTTGTCTGCAATTCTGAAATCTCATAGGCTCTTAAAGACAAAAGTTATTTGCTTTGTTATTTTAGTGCCAAAACTTACTGAACAGCAAAGTCTGGCCTGAGCTTACATGAGGCTATATATACCACTTAATATGAATATTCATATATTTCACTGAAGAAATACAAGTGTATTTGATTATGAAAAGACTTCCAAGACCTCCACGGAGATGTAAATGCACTAGATAACCTTTCTCCAATCTGAAGAATTCTGGATTATGAAACATATCTGGCCTCAAAGGTTTTGGATAAGATATTATGAACTCCTAACAACAGCTATTTATTGTTGAGTACCCGATTTGCACCAGAGACTGTCCTAAGATTTTAGATGCATTTTCATAATCTTAATTGGACACATTCCACTCTGACCCCACCTCCCATTTTTCCAGATCACTCCTTCTAGTACCCCTATTCCTCCAATCCTTCTAAACTATGGGGATTTCTAATCCATTTGATCCTTCCCTCTTTTTACTTGAGGTCCTATCTTCTCTGCTTACTCGGCTTAGATTCTCTGGTCATTATCAAGTTGTACTTACTCACTTCAGAACCCTTGAAGTCCCTTGCCTCTTTCTCACTTTGTCGCACTTGCTTAGCAAAACCACCACCCTGGCAAAACCCAACTCTTTGCCTGTACCAGAACAGCTGAGTATGCCTGGTGAAAGACTCAACTGCTGCCTGGCCTCATTTTGAGTCTGTGATCGTTAACCATTAAGTGGGCCCTTAATGCTGCCTGGTATTTGTCCTATGTTCCCCCAGTCCATTCACTCTCCTGTTCTCCCAGAGGACAAGTTCATACCTTCCTCTCTACCCTTTGTCTCAGCTGATTACTTTGCTTCCTACTTCTCTAAGACATTTGAGAGAACCAGAGAAAACCCCCAGAGACTTCCACAGCCACATCTACCCACCTACCGACAGCTGCATGCCTGTTCTCTGCCTCTTTGCCTGTTACCATAGAAGAATTCAATTCTCTGTGCGTCCACATAGACACAGTTACTTTTCTCCCCCTCCAAGCCACTGTAGCTGCTTTTCCTTTTTTTTTTTTTTGATTTATAACAACATGTATTTATTATCTCGATGTTCAGGAAGACTGAAATCAGTTCCACCGGGCTAACGTCAAGAAGTTGGCAGGGTTTGTCCTTTCATAACTAGAATCTGTTTCCTTGACTTTTTCAGCTTCTACTGGCCACCAACATTTCTTGGCTTGTGGCCCCTTCTTCTGTCTTCAAAGTGCATCACAGTAGCTTCTTTATTCTTTGCTCTCAAACATACCTGGCATACTCCTGCCCTCTGGCCTTTGTACTGGCTTCCCTTTGCCGAGACCATTCTGTCTCTAGATACCCAGAGGGCTTACACCCTAACCACTCTAATTTTTTGCTCAAGCATCACCTTCTCAAAGAGACCCACTCTGTCTACCCTTGTCTACCCTCTATAAAATTGCAAGCCACTCCCACCCTCCCATATCCCCCAACACTGCCTTTGGATCTCTTACCCTGCACTACTATTCTCTTAGCACATAGAACTTCTAACATATCATATGTTTATTTTACTATGTTTATGGCTTTTGTTTGCCTTCCATCCCCCTACCCTTGCTAGACAACAAGGATCACAAAGTCAAAGATCTTTACTCTGTTCATATATCCCAAACATGTTGAATTACATCCACCACAAATAAACCACCATCCAGTGCCACAGCATTGTATTATGTCCCATTGGGGTACTTGACAGTTTGGTAGCTTTGATCTAAGATCAGAGGCTACCCATTTACTTTCTTACTCCAGAAGGAAACAGGCTGAAAGCCAGTCAAAGGGATTGGTTTTCATTCACGTATCCACTCATTCATTCAACGTATATTCGTTGAGCACCAACGTACTGAGTCTACACGGAGTGAGGATTTTTGATTTGGATGCAGCCAGTAAGCCCAATTTCTCCCTTGATCCCTAAGGGAAAAAATATGCCCCCATCATTTTTGGAACTAAATTCACAGATGAAAGATGATCTTTTCTCTAACTGCGTCAGAACTAATGGCCCTGCCCTCAGCCTAGGAAGAGCCCCCTGTCTTAGCCCCTGACCTGGGGCCTCCTTTCCAAGGGAAGTGAAAAGGCTAGTCTGTGGGGACCAGGCCCAGCGCATCTGCTGAGTTACATGGCTGATGGCTTGCTCATTCTGAATAGCCTGTGCTGGAATTTGGAAGGAATGTGTGCAGTGCTCAACATGAAGCTCAGTTTGGCTTCAGGGACCATTTTAATTAAATTATCTCTAGGAGAAACACTCAAGCTGTTTAAGCCTAAACAATAGGTACTTGTTCTCATTCCTAATAGGAGCCGTATTGTGCAGAGTTCTCTTGGTGAGCTGAGGACAATATACCACCAGATATTTAAGGCTGGCCCTGTCCTCTTGTTCCTTCTCCCCATTCTCTGCTGCTCTCTCCTCATGCAGAGTGCAGGGGCTTTCAGAGAAGAGGGATGCAGACCCTGTGAGATGTACATGTCTGGACTCTACATAAATTGCACTCTAGTGTTGCATTGACTTCCTTAGCTCATCTATGTTTTGCATTTCAGTTGTGGACAAGTCATACTGCCTTGCTCTACATGGTCTGCATTTCCAGGAAAAAGGGTCCCATTCTTAGTGACCCTTGGTGTTCCCCTAAAGGAATAGGTGTCGCTATTTTTCTATTACATTCGCCCCTGCCCCATTTTCTCCTACTGGTCCCTTGTTTTCAAGAATTCCAGGTTAACTTTTCTTTTAAAATAATATATACCCTGCCTCATTGAAAAACAAACAAAAAAAGATTTCATCTGGCTCATTTGTTCTATTCTGTTCTTTTTAAAATTGCAGTGCGAGGAAGTAAATCAATATCTCCCCTACCTCAATCTCTAACAGCCAGCCATGCCCCATAACCTTGTCACTTAGAAAAAGGAGTGTGGGAAGTTGGCGGGGGGGTGGTCCCTGTACCCTCCAAATTCACTCTTCAGAGCTGTGTATTATCTTTCAGGGTGCATCTCTTTGTAGAAAAGCCTTGGTATTGTGGGCTTCTTATTCCAATCAAAAGTGAGAATGTTTAAGGCCTTTCTGTGCCGTACTAATAAGCCCTCCTCCCTGAGCCTTCCCTCTTAGAGCTTGATTTACTCTCAGCAGAGCCGTAAATGGCCTCTTCTTTGGTGTCTCTCCCAGAACCCAGTGGACACTGGATGTGGCACATAGCAGGAGCCCTAAAGGCAGTAGACTGATTGACAATGGCAGCATTAAGTGTCACAGGGGCTGGATTTGCTGGAATAAATGTAAAATAATGACCAGAGCTTGTCAAGTTAGCGTCACATAATAATACAACCGGTGTTGGAAGAGATGGCCAAAGCTCAGGCCATGGCCTAAACAGGTCCCATTCAGCTTTCACTATCCCAAGTTATTATTTAGCAAGTAGGACTGGGTCAGCAGTATCAGTAGTTAACTTCACTATTCTTGAACTAAAGTGATAAATAATAAATGACACTCAGGATTATTTTAAACCTGTGTTTTGAATATTCTAATTCATGGGCAAATATTAGAGAAAAGAAGGTAAAAAGGCTTATCTTCCATTGTTACTTAAAGGAATAAAAAAAAATTTTGTTGTAATTAAAATCTCATGACTAATTGTTAAAACCTGTTTCTTTTTTTCTTTCTTTTCTTTTCTGGGATGACCCATTCCCAACCTATTTGGTAAAAACTATTGCATTGCTTCGAACATATGGTAAAATTCAAAATCTTTTCAAAATCATTTGTTTACAGCTAACAATCAAGTGGGTAGATCAAAAGCAACTGACCAATTTTTAAAGTTTTCCTAATCTGTCTTGGTACCATATTTTTTTGTACCCTAACATTGTTGACTAGAACACTATCAACATCTACAGGTAAGGAAGCAGAGACCTAGTAAAAGTTAAACAGCAAAAGTGAACATGGTAACAGATTAGATTGAGACAACCCTAAATTCATGAACTGCTAGATTTTATTTTAGCTAATGAGCTGTTTCCTAAGATTAACTATCTAGGATACAAAAGAGTTTCCATATTTAAAAACAAATTTTGACTAAGGGAAAAGAGATGAGGTAAATAAGAGTAGTAATCAGACTCTGTTTTCCACCTTTAAATGCTTAGTAAAGTTTACTGGGCACACACACATCTTTAAAATGGGAAATACATTTAAATTAAGACTAAATTTCATTGTTTCACTCACTTGGAAAATTAAAAAAAAACAATTTGGAGAAATATAAACATTATTCTGTGTTTGGAAAAGAGAATTGCACCCTTGGGACTATCCTCTAACCTCTGCTTTAGACAAACACAAAAAGGATAGAAATGCTTATGCTGCTTTTCTGTGTTGTTCCTCATAGGATTGTCTATGTGTGGTCTAAAATCAGAGACTTAACATATTTTCAAAGTAGACTCAAGCCTTTGTCTCATCTCTCTTTACATCACATAATACTATGTTACCTTTTACCAGCTACATCAGGGAAGTATATATGTTTATTTAAATCAAGCCAAATACTCAAGTACGTGGGAGATTTCTATGACAGTGTCTCTATTTTTTGTTTTGGCCTATATTGATGATTTACTGATGAGCTTCTTTACTGATGTTTATTCAAAGATACTATCATCCTTCTTTTCATTCTGAAGGAGTTTGGAGACTATTATTTTTTAACAGTGTAGGTGAAAAGAGTGACGAACCTTCTCAAAGAAATGAGGTAATGAAACAGAGACACAGATGTAGAGAACAAACATATGGACACCAAGGGGGGAAAGCAGGGGGTGGGATGAACTGGGAGATTGGGATTGACATATATACACTAATACGTATAAAATGGATAACTAATAAGAACCTGCTGTATAGCACAGGGAACTCTAAAAAAGCAAAGCAAAACAAAACAAAACCAAAAAACTCCTGGGGATTAAGGTGTGAATATCTTTAAGGACCATTCTGCCTATCACAGGTTCTGACCTTAGGTTCTCAGGCAAAGCGGTGATGCAGACCCAGTTCCAGGTTAAAAAAAAAAAAGAAAGAAAAAGAAATGAGGTAATGAAGCTGTGAACACACAGAGCCATGGGAGAAATAAGACGCGTTTTCCTAGGGTCAAAGTTGTGGGGGTGAAATTTAGTTTGATATTAAAACAAACATGGTTATATATTTATGTATTCAACAAATTTATTGGGTACTTATCATGTGACAGGCAATGTTCTTAGTGCTGGGAATATAGTGGCAAGGGCCCCAATTTGTGGGGCTGGTACCCTAATAGAAGACATACCAAATGACAAAACTATGAATAAGATCAACGCAGACAGTGAAAAGCACAGTCAAGAGAATACAGTAGGATACTGACTGGGTAGAGGTGCTAATTCAGACTGGATGGTTGGGAAAGGTTTCACTGATGAATGGACACTTGTGCTGAGATCTGAATGACAGGAGTTAGTCATTCCAGGCAGAGGCAACACTGAACCAAAGACCCCAAAGGAGGACTGCACTTTGTCCTTTTGAGTAAGACCGTTCAGCAGTGGGATTGCAGTGGGTGAGACTGGGTGCTGGGTGGTAGGATATGTCAAAAGGTAGACAAGAGCCAGATTAGGAAGGAAGCTAAATAATAGTTAAGAGTGTATCATAAAAAATAAAAAAAATAAAAAAAATAAAAAAAAAAAAGAGTGTATCATAGGGCTTCCCTGGTGGCACAGTGGTTGAGAGTCCGCCTGCCGATGCAGGGGACACGGGTTCGTGCCCCGGTCCGGGAAGATTCCACATGCCACGGAGTGGCTGGGCCCGTGAGCCATGGCCGCTGAGCCTGCATGTCCGGAGCCCGGGAGAGGCCACAGGAGTGAGAGGCCCACGTATCGCCAAAAAAAAAAAAAAAAAAAAAAAAGTGTATCACAATAATTCAGATAAGAACTGACAGAAGATAATGGAAGCTTAGACACAAGTGAAAGCAATGGATACAGAGAGAAATGTACTGAGGATGTATTCTTAAGGTAGAGTATGGAGAGTATGGGAAATGGAGGGAAAAGGACAATGGCTGGGTTCTTGTCTTGAATACCTGAGTGAAAGGAGGGGCCATATACTGAGGTTAGGAAGAATGAAAAAAGAAGTTTTCACAGGGAGAAAACCAAGAAAACCAAGAAGTGTGAAATGCCCATTTGTCATTCAAGGAGAGAAGTGTAAAGTCGGCATCTAAATATCTAAATTTATAGCTCAGTGGAAAGGTCAGAGCTGGCAACATAAATTTGCATACAGATAGTATCTAAAGCATGGGATTAGATGAGACTGGGTAGAAAAAGAGAAGAGCTAAAGTTAAGTCCTGGACCTGAGCCCTGGAGCACTCCAACATTTAAAGGTGAAGAGGAGGAGCTGAAGCCAATGGATGGAACAAGGAGCAAAAACCTGGGGGAGCATGCTGTCAGGGAAGACAAGAGGAGGGGGCGTATGAAGAGGATGCAGTGGTCAACTGAGTACATGCTTTTTTTTTTTTGCGGCACGCGGGCCTCTCACTGTTGTGGCCTCTCCCGTTGCGGAGCACAGGCTCCGGACGAGCAGGCTCAGCGGCCATGGCTCACGGGCCCAGCCGCTCTGCGGCATGTGGGATCTTCCCGGACCGGGGCACGAACCCGTGTCCCCTGCATCGGCAGACGGACTCTCAACCACTGCGCCACCAGGGAAGCCCTGAGTAAATGCTTTTACATAGAGTAGTGACTACTGATTTGGCAAAGTGGAAGTGTGTGGTAATCTTGACAAGAGCAGCTTCAGGGGAGTGGGTAACCAAAACCTAGTAAGGGTCAGTAGAGGTAAGCTGAAACATGAGGAAACTTTTGAGAAGCTTTCTGTGAGGTGTGAGAGACACGGCAGAAGGAAATATGAGGTCCAGGGAGGGTATTATTTTGTTTAAAGATAGGAGGTAAAAGAGAATGTTCGTATGCTGATGGAAAGATTCAGTAGTAAGAGAAGGTTGGTGTTGAACATTTGAAGTGGGAAGTGAAGGTATGACAAAGTAATTTTGGAGAGTAAGAGAACAAACATATATGTGAAGTATGGTAAGATATTTGGGTGGTGACTATTTGACATTTGTGATAATGAACTGAAAATGAAATTAGCACTGGTGGTAGGTTTTTCTCCAGCCCCATTCAGCTGTTAGGTGCAAGCACAGAGTAGGGGGATAGCTGTGTTTAAAACAAGTTGAGACTCCCAGCTGACTGTGACACAGGGAGAGGAGCTGAAGGAGTTGATATAATTACAAAGCAGCAATCGCTACTGATAGGCTTTGATAAATTCAATTCCCAGTGCAATACAAGATGAGTGTTTATTAAATGTTTGATGTATGACACAGGTCTGGAATCAAGCTTTATTTATCACTTTCTAGAAGAACAAGTTACTTATCTTCAGCTTAAGTTTCCTTTGCAGAATAGACATACTAACTTTTATGTCCAGAATTTCCTTATAACTTTTGCAACGTGCCTAAAATAGGACCTGGCATTGAGTAACTGCTCAATAGATTCTAGTTTCAGTTCTGCTTCCCAAACACAATTTCTTTTCTCCTCCTCCTTCAGTTATTCAACAACCATTTCCTCAACACTTACTATGTGCCAGGCATTGCACTTAGTGCTAGAGATAAGACAACAAGACTAACAGGTTTCATGGTATATAATGGAACACAGATATTATACAAATAACTACACTTCGTAAATAAAGTTCAGCCATGAGAAACACTATAAAGGTTAGCCAGTGTTATATTTACATAAAATGGAGATGTTGGAATGGTTATATTTTTTAATTTTTAAACCTTTATAAAAATGTTCAGAGGGCTTCCCTGGTGGAGCAGTGGTTGAGAGTCCGCCTGCCGATGCAGGGGACACGGGTTCGTGCCCCAGTCCGGGAAGATCCCACATGCCGCAGAGCGGCTGGGCCCGTGAGCCATGGCCGCTGAGCCTGCGCGTCCGGAGCCTGTGCTCCGCAACGGGAGAGGCCACAGCAGTGAGAGGCCCGTGTACCACAAAAAAAAAAAAAAAAAAAAAAAAAATGTTCAGAGAATCTGTTGTTAGAAGTTTAACATTCTGGGGACTTCCCTGGTGGTGCAGTAGTTAAGAATCCACCTGCCAATGCAGGGGACACAGGTTCGATCCCTGGTCTGGGAAGACCCCACATGCCATGGAGCAACGAAGTCCATGCACCACAACTACTGAGCCTGCACTCTAGAGCCCGTGAGCTACAACTACTGAGCCCGCGTGCCACAACTACTGAAGCCCACGCGCCTACAGCCCGTGCTCTGCAACAAGAGAAGCCACCACAATGAGAAGCCTGCAAACCACATTCTTAGAGTCGCCCCTCTCGCCGCAACTAGAGAAAGCCCGTGCACAGAAACGAAGACCCAACGCAGCCCAAAATAAATTAATTTTTAAAAAAAGTTTAACATTCTGATCTATACTTTTTGAGTATGAAAAATACTAACTCAAAGTAAAAATCTAAAACATAAGAAAAGTCTACTCACATAGAAAAGGAGCAGGCCAATAGGGTAGGTCGAAAATAGACCAAACTAAACTAGGGTCCACTAAATGCTTCAGAGTAACATAAAGGAGTGACTTACTGGGTCAGAATGCATTTGAGAGTTGGGTTCAATATTACAATTCCTTAGGAAATAGTTTTTAAGCTTTAAGTTTATGATAGGCATTATGCTGAGTGATGAGAAGAGGAAAGCAGCCCCCTGGCATCTGGGAACTGGCTTGTTACTGTCAGCTAGGTCTTGGTATTCTCTTGTTGAACATAAATTTAATCTCACAGAACATCAATATCAGGCAAGGTCACTCTGTGACCCTGATGAAATAAGACAAACAGGCAAGACCTCTTCATAATTTTGTCTAAGCACAGATAGAAAGCCAAGTCACAGTGCAAAGCACAAAATACCAAATATCCCCCCTTCCACCTAAAACTAGGTGACTGCTGCTTCTTTACCAATTACAGCTTTAACTTCCTTTCATTCTTCCCACCATCTAAACAAGATGCATTAAGATACCCAATCATAAAATGATCCCACTTCCTGAGAGGATGCAATCCAGACCAAACTCTTGCTTCCTTGAACTCTTCCAAATCACCAAACACGAGCCCAAATCTTATAAGGTCTTTTCAGCACCCTCTGATTGTAACAGCTCCACCGATACGCCACTGTGTGTGCTCTAGTTTCAACAATTAACCCAATTTTGTTCAACTCCTCATGTGTTCCTGGTAATCTTAGGTTGGGAGGCATTGTCAATAGAATATATGCATTACATTATTTAATCCTCACAGCCATTTCTTGAAACAGGTGCTATTATAAGTCTATTTTACAAATGAGAAAACAGAGGCACAAAACTGTTGAGTAATATTTCCAAGGTCAAATAGCCAGAAAGTGGCAGAGCCAGAATTACAGTCCAGGTTTGACTCCAGAGATTCCTTGATAATGTCCCAGGTAATTATCCAGAATTGTCAGAAGGTTAGTCTTTCTGTTAAACAAAAGTCAATTCTGTTTTTCTACACCTTTATTCCTTCCATCTTACCTATTATTTGGTCTTATTGTTAAAATAGTGAGTTCTTCAATGAGAGATCTGATTGGGTCCAATCACCTTCTAAAAATCCTTCAATAGCTTCAGGTTAGAGTAAAAAATTTCAGCATGGTACACATGCCCTTTCTCCCTTTTCTGGCCTTATCTCTTGATGTTTTCCCATAATTCATTAACTTAAGAGATAATTACTACATACCAGATAGCCTTTCCCTATTTTCCAGTCATGCAGAACCCCTTTTTTAATGCAACTTATTTATATCCCTCTCTGCCTTTGCACCTGTCCATTTTCAACTGATCCTTCAAAATCATCATGACTATCTCCTGAAGACTTCATTGACCTTCTCACCCAATACAAAATTTATTGCTTCTTTGTAGCCCCACCATACCACATAATTCCCTTGATTATTGGCACATATTATACCACATTACATGTTTATTCCTCCAGCCTAAACTCTTCAGAAGTAGAGTGATATTATTTCCCTTGATAGCCTTTGTACTTGGCATAATGCCGGGAAACAGGCCAAGCTTAACACATATTCTTTACACCCTTCCCTAACCAAACCAATTTAGAGTATGGCACTATTAAGGAGAACAAGTCAAATGTCTCCAATTTCATTAGTAACATATGTTTAGCTCTGTTATCTGGCACTAAAGAAATCTACATTAATGATTTAGTAATCTGCACATAACCCATGATGGTGGACAACTGGTATTCAGACTATTTTCCTAGATCTATTGTGGACTGGAAGATATTAACTGGATTATTTTTCTCACCCAGGAACAGAAGTTCAACAGGTCTTTAGGTTACGTTACAGCAGTGTCATCTCTTGGAACTAAACATGTATTTTTTATAGAAGTTTTCATCTGCTATTCCAGGATTAGCAGTTAACATAATTTGGGAACATAATGCAGAAATAAATCTCTTTGATAACTAAAAGGAAAATAAATACTAACAAAAATAAAACCAAAAAGACTCACCACAGAACAGTCACTTTGTGGAAGCCAACTGGAGAGAATAGAAACTAGCTACCACTCAGTGGAGAAAGGACAGTCTCTTCAATAAGTGGTGCTGGGAAAACTGGACAGGTACATGTAAAAGTATGAGATTAGATCACTCCCTAACACCATACACAAAAATAAGCTCAAAATGGATTAAAGACCTAAATGTAAGGCCAGAAACTATCAAACTCTTGGAGGAAAACATAAGCAGAACACTCTATGACATAAATCACAGCAAGATCCTTTTTGACCCACCTCCTAGAGAAATGGAAATAAAAACAAAAATAAACAAATGGGACCTAATGAAACTTCAAAGCTTTTGCACAGCAAAGGAAACCATAAACAAGACCAAAAGACAACCCTCAGAATGGGAGAAAATATTTGCAAATGAAGCCACTGACAAAGGATTAATCTCCAAAATTTATAAGCAGCTCAATAACAAAAAAACAAACAACCCAATCCAAAAATGGGCAGAAGACCTAAATAGACATTTCTCCAAAGAAGATATACAGACTGCCAACAAACACATGAAAGAATGCTCAACATCATTAACCATTAGAGAAATGCAAATCAAAACTACAATGAGATATCATCTCACACCAGTCAGAATGGCTATCATCAAAAAATCTAGAAACAATAAATGCTGGAGAGGGTGTGGAGAAACGGGAACACTCTTGCACTGCTGCTGGGAATGTGAATTGGCACAGCCACTATGGAGAACAGTATGGAGGTTCCTTAAAAAACTACAAATAGAACTACCATACGACCCAGCAATCCCACTACTGGGCATATACCCTGAGAAAACCATAATTCAAAAAGAGTCATGTACCAAAATGTTCATTGCAGCTCTATTTACAATAGCCCAGAGATGGAAACCACCAAAGTGTCCAACATCAGATGAATGGATAAAGATGTGGCACATATATACAATGGAATATTACTCAGCCATAAAAAGAAATGAAATTGAGCTATTTGTAATGAGGTGGATGTACCTAGAGTCTGTCATATAGAGTGAAGTATGTCAGAAAGAGAAAGACAAATACTGTATGATAACACATATATATGGAATTTAAGAAAAAAAAATGTCATGAAGAACCTAAGGGTAAGACAGGAATAAAGACACAGACCTACTAGAGAATGGACTTGAGGATATGGGGAGGGGGAAGGGTAAGCTGTGACAAAGTGAGAGAGTGGCATGGACATATATACACTACCAAACGTAAAATAGATAGCTAGTGGGAAGCAGCCGCATAGCACAGGGAGATCATCTCGGTGCTTTGTGACCACCTAGAGAGGTGGGATAGGGAGGGTGGGAGGGAGGGAGACGCAAGAGGGAAGAGATATGGGAACATATGTATATGTATAACTGAATCATTTCGTTATAAAGCAGAAAGTAACACCCCATTGTAAAGCAATTATACTCCAATAAAGATGTAAAAAAAAAAAAAAGAAACTAGCTACCACTGTCTTTTGTACCTTCTGAATTTTGAATTGATGCAAAAAAACTGATAGAAGTATTCTTTAAAGCTAAAGTTGTAATTGTTGAAAGTAATGAAAATAAAGTCATATAGCTAGTATGAAATAATTAAGAGGCAAGTTATTTATCTACTTAAATGTGGACAATCCTATGAAGAAAAGTGTGTATTAACAGGGCAGCTTATAAACGTAGATTTTAAAAGTTGAGCTGGATTCCTTTTTATTGAAGGGAAAAGGATTACCATCATCTATTTTTAAATTGTAAAGAATAAAATTGGGGTCAAAACATATGCTTAAAGTGGCACTAAAATGACAATAAATTTTAAAAATTTGTTTTCCCCTTTTGTTTTTAAGAGATTATCTTTGAAATGCCATTTTCTGAGTAAACAGATTTGCTATAATAGTAAATTCTATCTTGTTTGAAATATACTTGACATTCTCTTTATTTCTACAGTATTTGTTTTAAAAACTTACTACATCTAGAAGTTTCAAAAAGTTCAAAGTCTTAAACACTCTCTTGTGAAGAAAGCAAAATAACCTTTTTGTAAAAAATAAAAACATAAAAATAAAACTCAAATTTTGAAATCTAAGCATTATTTCAAGGCAGAACTACCACTGACTTTCTATCTCTGGCCAATACTTTGAATTATTTAAAAGCAAACATCATTTTTCTTTTATTCCTTTTGTTTTAAGCTATTTAAATATTACCCCAAAAGCATACTTAAATTTTAACATACTATTTAAGAATCTAGGTTTCAACATTGCTAACTCCTGTATTTCATCTTCTTATTTAATTAAAAACATTCTCCAGTTGATTGTGAATGGTTTAATAAATTTCATTTGTGATCTTGATACAAATTCATTTCAAGAATGCAATTTTGATGAGTAAATCAGGGTAGTTCAATGGGGAAACAAAGGAGATAACCAAGAAATTGTTCATAGTTACACTTTCATGTTTGAAAATGTGGCATTTAAAAATAATAGCACATTTGCAGCATAGTTATAGGGACTCCATACTGCTAGAAGAAGTGTAAGAAAGGTAACTGTCAAGAGTTCAGTAATCCTGCAATATCAATATTCTTCACTAATGGCTGGTTCCTTGAGAACTCCAAAACTATGTAAGTTTCTGAGAGTGCTCCAAACATTCAATAAATGAAAAAACACATTCATAAAAGTAGTAAACATTTTGTGATTTTTAAAGTATATTTTACAATTTTCCTTTATCAAAAATATATCTAAAGCTAATTTTGTTTTTAAGCTGCTAAAGAACACGTTCTTAAATGAGAGATTCTGGTCGAAGGGCTTTCAGTCATTAAAAAATTTTAGACATTGTAACTTCCTGCAGTTGAACAGCTAACACACTTTAAATTCATGATACACTACTTTACTCTCAGAAAATAATCTTCTTCAATCATGGCCTAAAGCCATAATGTCATTATTATTGATGCCAATAACTAAAAATAGGCCTTTCCTGTCGTTTTTTCAGGCACCTGCTTGTCAATTACTCTCAACTGGCAGCCTGCTGGACAGACAGCTCCCTTGAGCACAGTTCTTAGTTCCAACATTTCAATTCATTACATAGTTAGCCACCATTTCCTCTGTAACCCTTTCAGATTCTTTGTAATTTCCCACTTTTCCAAAGCATAAATTTCCCAAAAACATATTTGAAAGAATGGCAACTGGAGTTGAACTCTATCCTATCTAGTGAAAGTTCATCATCAAATATTACATTTTCATATTGTCATTCACTATCAAGAGAGTTGATTTCTATTCATGTGGATGCAGAACTAGAATGGCAAGTCTGTGAAGAACTGGTTTACTACATAGCTGAGCAATGATGCTCAGAGTACCCTTCATTATCCCAAAGAAGCATTTATTACATAAGCGAACATTACACAGAGCTTACGTGCATAGATCCATAGATAACGTAAAGTACGGCTCACTGAAATTAATGTTACTACACATTACAGTTAGCTTACACTTTAAAATAAAAAGGGAAATTAATGGTAAGGAAACAATATAGTTAACATTATTCACCATTTGCTTGGAAAATGCAATGAGAACACACATGCACACAAATCGGTATTTGTAGACCTGCCTTTGTAATTTAAAATGTTAATGAAATGTAAATTTTTTCTGTGCAAAATGCATGAATGTTCACCTCTAGGCTGCATTGTGTCCAACCTTGCTGGAGTCCTTTTTGAATTTTATTAGTACCAAAAGCCCGTCATTGTCCATTTCTCTTCTATCTCACCACCACCAAGGAAAATACTTCTGACAATCACAAATAGAACGGTGGCAGTAAAACATAAAATAATTTTAACTTAGAAAACAACACACCCCTTGCATTTTTTTGTAAGGAAATCAAGTTTTTGGGTTCCAAGCTATTCATCATGAAGAGAATGTGCTTAATCTGATGTGAAGTTGGCTACCCAGCAGTCTAGTCAGGCTGTAGAATGTTTAACTCGGGGTCTGGTAGGCTGCCAGCCAGCCATTCTAAATGTTTTCACACGGACCAGCGATAAATAATTAAATGTTTAAGTCACAGTTCTCAGGTTGGACAGTAGATAGAGCTAGAATTTCACCACTTAGCGAGATAAGCAATTTTGGGTTGTTTCTCTTCAACAATTTGCCTTTAGGTGCTCTAGGCATAGGTGATAGTCTTTCAGTTGCAAAGAATCAATCTTGGTAACACTTTCTGGATTTCAAATGACAGCTTTTAGGATTTTTTAAAAATTGCTAAGTTTGCAAAAAGGAAGATTCTATTTATAGTATTTAATGCAGGAAAGACTCCCCCCCCCCACACACACACACACATAAGCTCTGTCACTAACAATCTGTGAGCACAGATAAATGACAAACTCCTTAGGTCATTATAAGGTTAGAATGGGGAAGAACGATGTCATCATAATTGAGAAAAATCTTTCAAAATATATTCTACTTTCCTCCCAATTCTAATGGGGGTGGTAGGGGGTGGGACAGTACAGACAAGTGTATTTGAAAAAAACAAAACAAAAAAACTCCCCAGTTGATTCCAAGGCACATCCCCATTGGGTACCACTGGGGTTTCTTCCAGCTCTGAGATTCTATCTTTTTAAAAATGTATGTGGTCTCTATAACTAAAGAGCAAGGCCCTGTGCTGACAAAATTGGAAAAGAAGATAGTGCTTTCCTACACACATACTTTCTGCAAGGCTCTCCTAGTGCAGATTAATTGTCAATGGGTTTGATAGTATTTAAACACTCACCATGTATTTATAGATCTAACTCATCTTTGCTCTAAACAGTAGATATAAGAAATATTGGTCAATCTGGGCAGAATGGTTGACTTCTTACACTTACATTCTTTTACAAAAATACCTTCCAGCAGGTATAGAATGTTATAAACAGAAAACTATGAAGAGCTGGTTTTTCAGAGTTCATAAATCTTAGAATGCCTCTGGTAAACTTTACCTATCTTTGCAAAATAGCTTCATTAGTTTTTGTTACATGTTTGATGCTCAGAGTAAAACTATACTGCTTATGCTTTATGTACACAAACAGGTTTGCCCACCTCGTCAGGTCAGTCTTTCCAAGCATAAGCTTGAAGTAATTTAAGTCAGTTTCAATAGATTAAATTCCAATTTGGAAAAAAAAAAAAGCTCTCAATATATAGTACAGAAATATTTGTGTTACTTGTCTCATTACCTTTTACCTATAATACAATTCTTAAATTTAAGATTATACCATGGAAGAATGGTATCATTAATATAGAAATTGACAAATACAGCCAAAAATACCAGGTTGAAAATATAAATTCATCCCTATATTTTTCAACTTTAGTCTTTAAGCTGTAGTTAATTTTAAAAGCTTTAAAAAAGTTACAGGCAAAAAACCCCCAGAAGTACAGTACATGAAGATTTGGGGATAGATGACAAAAATTCTTACCACATTTAGTCTGAAAACTGGGATTTTAACCATGAAGCACAGTAGCTGACAAGTATCTTTTGGAGAAAAAAACCTACTGAGGAGACACTATAAATATAGAAATTAAAGATTTCCTTTTCAGATGTTTTTATAAATTTCTTATTTCCCACTGGTAGCAGAATGCCTCTGCAATTTATGCTTTTTGGCCAGATCATACAACATTAAAGGACTGATAATTTAGACTTTTATTTTGCTGAAGTAATTAATAAATTATTTTGACAGAAACAAGTCATTTTTCACCTCTAAATAATGCAGGCTTGTTCTTTTAACACTTGAGATGCTTTCCTTCTGATCAATTCTTAATTTCTTCAGACTTGTGTAGCAATTTTTTTCATAGTTTCGAATATATTGACATTTCTAATTTAAAATGTCTAAAAATTCTTCAGGTTATATCCATGCAGTATTTGTGCTTTGAATTAAAAGACCAACAGAACAAAACCATATGGGTTAACACCAGACTGAACAATGTAAACCACTAAAAGGTATGACTGTGCCACAAAGGTATTCTTTGGCACCTTCAGATACTACACTGTAAGTAAATCACTGAGTCAAGACATGTCAAGTTGGATTCTCCTTCCATTCACAGCAGAACATTTGAGTTTTTTAAGAAGATAGTCTTTGGAGTCTAGAATATGATACAAAGTAAGAAGCATATAACTAAAACCTTAAATTTAATCTAGTTAACATCCTTCTCACCTAGAGACATACCAACAATACTTGAATATGCTGGTCCTCACAATCATCGATAAGGCTTCCTTTAAAGGATAACTTAAGGTCATAATGTATAGGAAGTCTAGCCTCAGTCATGCTCTAGGAAGGACTCAAAGAGAGATTTGGGGGTGAGACAGAATAATCTCTTTGCCACCTCAGAAGAGTTTCTCACTTTTTAAATGGCCCTATATTAGTCAATGAGGTAATCTATGGTATGCCAGTTTGGGATCCAAAAAGTGGGTGGTCTTTGCAGAGGGAGGTGCTCACTCACTCTACCTATGGCCGGAGCCAGTTCCTGCAGCTGGACCAAAGGCAGCCCACAGACTACACTCAGCACATTTCTTCATTTCTCACTTGAGTGCCCTTCTTTAGTTCCCTTTCAACTGCCCACTTTATATCGGCTTCATTACACCACCGCTCCATTTGTAATGTAAATTGGGAAACTCGGGGAAGTTTTTCTTTTGGCCTTGTCTATGGAAGAATACGGAGAGGTATTCAAAACGTATTAACACAAATCAATGGCACCAATAAAAGCAAAATCTCCTTAGCAACATAATCTTGATTGCAAAAGGAGAACTGAGAGCATTTAGCAGAACAGTGGCCCACATGGAATACGCATTTGTCTGGAAGAATCCAGCACAAAGCCTAAAAGAGAGATTTTGAAAAAATCCAAAATTAACTCACAGGGAACAGTTACTCTTTTTTTCAAAAGTACACAATTGGCTACATTAAATCTATCATGTGCTTTTGGCTCAGCAACATTGTATCACACCACTTTGCAAACTGAAATTACAACACCATGCATGCTTCACATGAGTTACAGGGTGTTTTTTGTTTGTTTTGTTTTTTGGACTTTTTTTTTTCCTTCGTTGATTTCTTTAGTAAAGCAAACAAAAATGTCTCAAGAAATATTCATCTCACACACAATGTAAAGAAAACTGAATGGCTATCTAACAATATCTAAGACTGTAGGTACAAAAGGTTGGGCTATCTTTTGGGCTTTCTGTGATGGATTCTAAGATAGTAACTAATGCAAGCAGCAATGGCATTTTTGCTTAGGTCTCCACCTGTGAAAAGGGAAACTTAATATGCTTCTGAGAACCCTTGCATTTTTCTTGTCAGGATGAAAAGAAAAATAAGTAAAGGAATAAAAACTCAGAAAATAAGAAAGTAATTCTTTTAAAACTACAATATTGAGATGATTCAAGGAAACAAAAAAAATTATCCACAAACACAAAATTTCCCTTAGTTTTTAAATGTTTCAAATAGACTCAATTGTCATTTTGCATTTTAACTCTAACAATCCAGGTGATGGAGTTTTAAAAGCATCTCTATTGCCTACTGCAGAAATGTCTTAGTGTTAAAAGCATCTCTACTGCCTACTGCAGAAATGTCTTAGTGTTAAAAGCATCTCTACTGCCTACTGCAGAAATGTCTTAGTGAATTTCTTAGTTATAATGTCTTAGTTATAATTACTTTATCTTAGAATTGTGTGTGTATATATGCACACACATACACTTTTTTCTATATGGAACTGTTTTTTTTAAAGGTTTGCAATGGAACCTGGGTCAATCAAGTAACATGAAAAAAATAAAAGTCTGTACGACAAATAGTCATTTGATACAATGCAACAGATAAACTTTAGCTAAATGCTAAATGTGTATATTTACAGGAATAGTGATTAGAATTATCTGCCTCCCCCTAAAAACTGAAAAACCAATGCTAAACCTTAATAGCTGTATTGGCTTTAAAAATTTAGGGACAACTTAAATAAGATCTTTGGAGGAAAAAAAGGTAATATGTAAGTTGTATTTTTTCCTCTTCTTTGTTCCAACTCTAAAGCAAGTTCATGAACACAATATAAAATTTTCTTTAATAAGTTTATTGCTCATAGTTCCTAAACTCATATTCATAATGTTAAATATTTTATTCCCAGATATTTGTAAAGGTCATGTCTACAGAAGAAATATGTGTATGTATATTCATTCACATGGTCATTTCAACAGACATAATTATTAAGTTTGGTCAATTTCTTTTAAAGTGATTTGATCTCTAAATTCCAGACTCCCTTTTCCAACTTCACCTAAATTGGCTTAAAATTTTATTTGACATATTATAGTCTTTAGAGACCAAATACTGTGAATTAGCCCATATTTCAGTTTTGAGCATGTAATCATGTGTTGAAGTCATGTGTTACAACAGACTCACTTAAGAACAATAAAAACTCAACTAGGCAAAGCAAGCAAGCAAAGTAAAAGTTAAAAACAAAACAAAACAAAAAATCCTGTAGCTCAAATTAGGTCTCCATTTGTTTACTAGAAAAACCATGTCAGTGAAGGTTTAATTTTGCAAGACTAAATATACTGCAACCTACACTGGAACAAAAACGAAGCCACCTTAAATACAGATTTCCTCACAATTATAAAAGCCAACAAACTTTTATCTAACCATAAGAAAAATCTCATCTTAACAAAAACAGATGATATTCGTTTGACAATGGCTTTAATTTCTCAATAATGAAAGAAAAATACAATACACACCTTTAAAATTCAACTGCGTATTTTACCAAAATTGTATTCATTTATTTTAATGTTACTAGACTTAGCTGAATGTAATTAGAATTACCTGAAAGCATAATTAATAGGGACCTCTTGGGTCTGCATAACTGCTCACCCATCAAAAATTTCTGATGAATTATTGATATTTTATTTGTAAACTATTCCATGCTCATCAAGGACATAGGAACAAATTCCTAAAATCCTTTATTTGGTACTTTTTAAAATTGTCACACTTAAATTATAAAAAATAAATAGAAGAATACTGTATTCAAGGTAGCCTCCTATCTTCTCAAAGGACATCATATAACAGAGGAAAACTCTATCTAGAACAGTATTTTTCTTTTAAAAAATAATTCCATTGTAATACATAAAGAAAGCTGTGTGCAGTTCTTGACCATTGCATAACTTTCCCCTTTGTAAACCAAACTGTAGGATAACAATGCAGTTATTTCTCTCCAACAGTAGATTTCAGCATATTGCTTTCCAAATCATGTCTACCTTGCTTTCCACTGCCAGTTTTACAATGCTTAACTCTTCTGAGAGGTCAAAATGTCACTAGCTCTAACAAATGTAAAAAGAAAGTGACTTTAAAGGGCTTCAATAACTTCAGTTAAAACAAACTCCTGTTTATGAAGACTTCATGGTAATGCAATGAGATTGTAGTAATTACCTAGTTAAACAAACTGCTATTGGAAAAAAAGGAAGAGATGGTGGTCTTTTATTTAGTACAAAAGGTTTCTTGAGGAACTAGAATGTGCTTTTCTTCTAAAACATTTTAAATCGATATAGCATTTATATTGAGAAGAACTGGAACCAGTTTTACTAAATTAAGAACCAGTAGGAAAAATAATGAGAGAGAAAATCTGCAGTTTGAGGGTATATCATGGTCCAGTAGAGGAGAGCAGCCAGAACACCAACCTGTTACTTATCTTCTCTTGAAGGCTGGTTGACATTATGGTTCTTTAAAAAAAAAAAAAAAAAAAAAAAAGGAATAGATAGCTTATCTGCCAAAATTAAGTATTACCTGGCATAGTTAGTTCACTGAACTATTTCTGAGATAAAGAGCTAAGAAAGCAATATACTGTCTATTTTTCATGAGGAGAAAAAAGTCAATTCTCAAATTCAGAGCACCATGTTTATGAAGTAAATGTTAAAAAAACCAAAAGAAAGGCGTAATTTTACTTTAATATTGGAGGTGTAACTATATTTTAAAAGGTCTTATTAGAAATTTTTCTCAAATATTATACTTAATGTTTACCTGACTTTTTAAACAAGCAAAGCATTACTATAAGTATATATAGGAAGTACTCACTCTCTTTCATTTAAAAAGCAAAATTTGATAATAACTCAAGTTTCTGCCGATATTGTAAATAAGTCAGAAAAGCTACTCAGTCATTACTATTAAACATCTAGCTACTTAACTTCTATATAGGACTTAATAACAGCAAAATAAATGATTAAAAAATATGAGGTAGTCATAGTATCCTCCTTTTGTGGAAATGAAAAGCAAAGATGCCAAGTAACTTGATGATCTTGCAGAACATCAGAAATCAATTCAAAATCAGAATCAGCAATCTGAATTTCCGTTTTCATTACTGTCTATTAAGGCTACAAACAACCTCTGTTGTTTCAATTTACCATGGGCAGGTGGCAGGGGTAGGGGGGCTATTGCTCCCTCGAACAGAAACAAGTACACAAAATTATGACTAATAATGTAAACAATATTTAAGTTTCTCCTAAATTACTATCTAAAAATCTTTGTAAAAGTACAGACAAGGTAACTCAAGATTTAAAGACAAATCTCCTTCAAATCTCAACTTATATAAAAGGTATGATCCTAAAAACAACATAAAGTTGGCTATTATATCCATGGAAAATTAAGAGTTGTTTATTTTAAAAAGGGTATTTATTTAAACACAAATTATTATGGGATAACCAATATTTTGGTTTGGGATTGGTCTTGAGCCTATTCTTTCCACCTCAATACTAACATAAATCAACTTTCTTCAGAAATAGTGGTTTGAGAAGCCCCATATGCAACCATTCTCTTACTCCCTTCCTGGAAAGTCCAGATTGATAGGGTCTATTGAAAAGGAAAACACCAATTGTACCACTGCACCAATTGGAAATTTAAGTTAAAAAATTCCCTTTTAAAAATGCAAGTACCACTTTAGCAGAATTCAGTGTGTCAGCCATTCATCACTTAATGTGACTGACTCACTTTAACTGGCTTTCTAAACACCTAGCTAAGAGTGCCAAAAAATTAACATTCTTACTGGGAGCTTTGGGGAAGGAAGACAGAAAGGCAATTCTGAACTATGTCCACGCCTGGGTGAAGACTCTGAACATCAGGAGGGCAGCAAAAGGACCCACAGTACTTTAGTGGGATAGGAGAAGGAAACAGAGTTCAGGACGAGATGCTGGAATTCAGTCAAAGACAGTTTCAAACACAAGGTACTTATGATTTAGTACTACTGACCAAGAGCTGAGCCAAAGCAAATATTTACAGTGAAACATCAGGCAAGCAGCTAATGGTTATAACTGTGAAGCAAATACCATAAAAGTTGAAACAGTCTATATACAAAATATTAAACCAGTGTAGTTTGAACTCATGCAACTATGGATCCAACTGTACATGTTACTATTTAATATCATTTTTTATAACCAAGATTGATATGGAATGCTGTCAAGATTTTATATACGGTTAGCCTGTGTCTATTAACATAAAGAAGTAATCAGAAGCTCTCTACATACAACACTGAAAATACAACCATGGAGAAAGTTGTTACAAAACTAGTTCTCTAGTAAGAAAAGGATATCATTGTTTACTAGTATTCAAGCTTGAACACTTGTTGATTTCAGGCCAAAATTACATGTTTATATTTTAAATGGATGAAACCTAGTCATTAAAAAGTCTTAAAAAATCATCTGATGACCATTTGATATAGGTGAAGTTGTGAGAGAGGGGCATATATACCTTAAAAGCTAAATGTGTCACTTCAGTTTTACTGTAGTCATTAGGTTTTGGACTACATATTTTAACTTACGTATATAAAAGTCATGTACTAAAATATAATAAAGTTTGCAAAGTACATTATTTGATAAAGGAATGTTTCCACAAAGGGATACTGGACTAATTGTAAAATGCCAGTAATATATGAACAAAGATCATAAGTAAAATCTAAACATTAGATTTTCTGCTAATACCTTTCCTTGGCCAGTTTTACAAGTACTATGGTTCATGTCTCACAAACTTTAAGTCAGAAAACAGACACTAAAGATCATCATTTAAAACACTTTCTTTGGACTAATGTTCATGTAACACAGGCATCTCTGACATTCCTAATTTCCAGTAACATGGGCACTTAAATTCATGATTCAAGAAAAGGTAAACCAGAGGGCTTACGCTGGGGGGTACTAATGAAAACCCAAGCGTGAAAATCTAACTCCTCAAAGCATCACTGGCTTATGGTAATGCCACATACTAAGCACTGACAGCTCTTTTCTATATATTCATTAGAAGCATGAGTGCCCATTTCTAGGGAATCCTTAAGCAACTGACATGTTGATACTTCTCAATAAAATTAGGAAAGTTTTTAAAAATCCTATACTTAACATTATCAAGTATGAAAACTATCTTACTGTTAACAATATTCTTATAGGAATATAATAATGTCAAAATTACAATTTATAGAAGAATAATAGGAGAAAAAATTATGCCTAAATAGGTATAGTTCTTCCTATAAAGCTGATTAATATGGTGCTTTACAAATTTACAAAATTTTAGATTTGGAAAACTGTGTTGCATAGTCTACACAGTCATCATATTTTTCTGTTCTTTCGGAATCCTGAGGCAGAATTAGCATTCTCCATACAATAATCTGTCACAGGGAAACCAAAGAGGAATATTAGAGTTTCCGAACAGCATTACCTTTTAATCTGCACTACTTTAAGGTGACAGGACACACCCAAGACACAAGGTAAATAAAGTGAGAAGTGTATGAATCCTTTGTACTTTGAGCTTTTCATAGGAAAAGTGTTATATAAATTCAAGTTGGTGTTTTGGGAGGCAAAGGAAACAAATAAATCTCAGACCAAAAAAAAAAAAAAAAAATTCCTAGTTTTTAAGACAGTTCCTAATGTCCAATATAGGATATAAGATACTGGCATTCAACTATCCAAATTTACATAGAATAATAGTACTTTGGAGAAATATAAATAAATACTTTTTAAAAATACAGGTATATAAATTAATGAAACTGGTATTTGAAAGATTTAATACAAGGAAAAAAAGTATTATATAGTGGTACCAATTCTTAATACAAATTAAGCATAGTTTATATAATTTCAAAAGTTATTCACATTATTGCTCGATACCACAGTTGTACGGAACAAGTTCTTGACACACAAAATTTGTATAATTTCAGGTTTATAAAAACAAAAATTTATACATAGGCCATTTAGAATTTAGAAAGTTTTAAAATGCATGGAGATATGTACAACCAAAAGGAGAAAAAAATGTATGTCTGTACATATTTGAAAGAAACAAACTGATCTGACTCAAACTTGTATGTCACAGTCACAATCAAAAAAGTATACATAACTGGACTGAAAGCAAACTAGTGGACTAAAACGGTACTAAATATGTCCTTCATTTCTTAGTAATAATCTGTTTTAAATATTAATGGGGTATTAAACACCAGCTTACTTTAATTCTACAACTTTTGCTTTCTTTCAAAAACTTTTCAGAAACACATATCCATTCTACAACTGTGTTAGACTGGGACAAATATTTTCCTTAGAAATTTTTTAAAGGAGTATTTCTATACTTTTGTATACAAGATTTGATAAACAATAAAAAATAACCCAAATAAGGCCATTATTAATATCATCTTGATCAAAAATATACAGATTGTAATGCTACTATATTTTGTGATCCTGAGCTCTAGTAACCATTAGATGCATGCATACCATTCAGGGATTTGTCTATTCTAATGAAAATAATTTAATCCTGCCTTACTACTTTTGAAGACAGAAATACCTTCAAAACTTTTTGATACGTCTTCATAATGTTACAGATATTTCTGCTGTAAACAGAGCATTAGGAATTGTATGAGAAAATATGTTAGGGTTCAAAAAGCTATGAAAGAAAATTTACTATTTTAAAATAATGACAATAAATTTAAAAAGCAAGAAAAATAATACAAAGAGGGTGCTTGCTAGAACAGATAAGTAGAGCCTTACAAAGGTCTTTTTCTATATTAAGGAATTAATAAATAAAGGACTGTGTGTACCTTGGTGGTAAAATAAAAAAGGCTGGCCACTTTTTATGCTAAGTTCAAATGTATTTTTTTGATAATACAAAAAAGTAATCCTTGAAAATCAGAATACATAACATAAAAGAGCACAATAACTTAAGTATTAAACATCTGTATGAAATAACTGTTGCAAAGTCTGACAAAAATGCACACTTAGAACATGCGGTTATTTAAAAAAACAAAAACGGAAAAAAACACCACACGATTCTGTAGAACCAATGTTATGTCACCACCAGGAGAGCACCAAGCAAGGCACCATTGGAAAGACAACATACTTGGAAAGTCTCTATAAATAAAGTAAATGCTAATCTGGTCGAAAAATCGGTGTCTTTGGTAAAAATTCTATGAGGATGACCTGTAGAAGGAGAAAAAAAAGTTTTAAAAAGATTTAAAAAAAATTTTATCTTAAAAAAGACTTCAGTTATATTCCATCACTTAAAATGATTTTGATAGTGCCTCTGACAGACAGAAGGAGAGTGCATGCATGAATGAATGAGAAAAGGAAGCTACCATTTACTGAGAACTAACTACATACCAAATGTTTCACACTATATGGATCTATTTAATCCCAACAATTTTCTGTGAGGCAAGTATTGTCATACTCATTTTATAGATGAGAAAACTGATGATCCGAGAAGTGTAACACCATGGATTGTGGAGTCAGTATTTGAACAAAGGACTGTCTTAACTCCAAAGCCTTGCCCTTTCTACTGCCCTATGGTGGCTGTAGCTGACCCAATATTCACTTCCTCGGGCTTCCTCCCTTTTACCTAGAGTTGTTCTCATTTTATTGTACCAGGATATGTGATCTCTAGAAAAAGAGTTGGTCGTCTTTCTCTTAATTTTTTAAAAACAGTCTTTTCTTTTTAGGTTAGCAAAATTAAAGGTTAAAATTTGTTCCAAAAGACTTTTTACAAGAAAACTAAAGGAAAATCAACAAATACAAAACACAGTAACACAGAAAGACACAAGTTGACCAGAGTTGATTTTTATTCTAAACTTGGAACTGTCTTAAATTACAATCAATTCTTCCTCTTGTTCCAACTCTATATGGAATAGATGCTAAATGATGAACTCCTCACTCTTTTTCAGAAACTGTGTCTTGATATGACCTCCAGGTTTGGATACTCTTCTACATTTAGCCATCTGGGCCAGAAACCTTCATTTTCACTCTTCAGTTCTGGCTTTTGGTCTGTCTCAATAAAGAAGGTATTTCTATACGTGGCTCCAAAACATTCCTCTCCTAGTTGACTTATCCTTTGGTGCCCCCTGGGCCACTCTCCTGACCTGTTATTTGCCTACAAAATGTTTATTAGCTTCCTATCCAGCTTCTTTATTTGAGCTAGATTCCTCTGTTTCTCAGTTTCCTCATCTATAAAATAAAGGGATTGGAGAGATGACAAGATTCTTTGTAGCTCTAAAATTTGATGATTAAATTACATTTTACAGTATATACTACATAATGAATAATAAAAGCTATCTTTGACTATACTTGAATTATTACTAGTTTTTAAAGAATATATCTTACAAACTTTTCCCTTCAGAAGCCACACATAAAAATTAACCACTCGTCTCATTTCTTCTAGATCATACTGCTCTGCCATATCTCAATAAAAAGAAGTTGGTACAAGTTGGTATTTTTCATAGATTTACTCCAATATTCAAAATATAATCGAGGAGAATTACTTCCCTTTAACTAACAAATGAAATTTCTGTAAGTTAAATAAAATCTGAGGTCAAATAGATATATATGGTAGATTATTTACTATCTTAACTTTTCAAAACTATTTTTAGGGGTTTTTTTAAATTATGTTTTTCCCCCATTCAACTATCACAAACATATACATATACATACACATATACACACACACTCTCTCTCCAAGAAAACTTAGAAAAATACATTTTTTAAGCAATTTTTTTTAAACTACTCTTCTTAGTAGAGTGTTTATCTAAAAATTTATGATAATTAAAGGGAACTATTTTACAAACACAGCACATAAGTTCAGAATGTTTTGGAAGGTTAAATTAAATTATTTTGTTTTAATTAATAATAGAACATCATAAAAATAAACATGAATATAATACGCATATTTTATGAATGAATGACATTCTTATAGTTCTATCTGGAAATAACAGTATTGGGAATAACTTTTATGTTTTGCTTTCCAAAGTAAATTTAGAAATGTGCAAAATAAATAAATAAATAAAAAGCTCCATTTTAAGCTTAGTGTTTGGGTTTATAAATATAGCAAATATTCTTTTCACAAAATCCTTTAAATCTCTTACATATCCATCCCTCCTCACAAAATACATAAACTCTCTCACCATCTATGATGAAAATATAAGACTAGCATATTCATAGGTCAATCTCAAAACAAGTTATTTGAATGTGCTTTTATTATTATAAAGAAGTATTGAGTGTCTTTTTATCATCATAAATTAACATGCTTAATATAATAGATAATGATAAAATCTACATTGTTTGGTTCACTGAATAGAGATATTCTATGAAAGAAGAGACATTTTAAAGATATCTTTTATGTTCAAGGCTAGAAATGGGATTTGATTGTGCTAATGAAAGAGAAAATGCTACAGAGAAAAAAATTTTATGATAATTTCCAACTATTTCCAGTATCTAAGCACTGTTTTCATCAATCTTTTATACACACACACACACACACACACACACACACACACAAAACCTATGATGTCTATACTGTTTCAAAGAATAGACAAAATTTGTCAGAAATGATGTGTCAGATAGTTAACTCTTCCCCAGATCTTTTTATTTTTGTATATTACCTTTTCATATTTAAAATAAAACACCCAAGCTCGAGGGAGAATAAAGATTCATAATTTTCTATAGTATTCTGAACTTTTCAAAAGGAGAAAAACTGTTCAAGTAAATCAAGCAGTCAGTAAATTAAATCCCATTCTAAGCTCTAAAATTCATTGTATATACATGCCCATTAGACATCGTTTAAAGAATAAACACAGGATGAGCAACATCTCATCTCCTGTTTACTTTTAAGATAATTTTTACAAAATAATATTCCAATAACACTTTAAAAGACTCTTTAAAGGCCACTGAGGTATGGGCAGTTAAAATCTATAAAGGCTAAAGGTTTCTTAAGCTCCAGCGGCTTGACTGAAAGGTTTTCTTCCATACTTGGAAATCTGATTAGCATTATATAAAAAAGCCATATCTGACTTGCTGCGTAACCAAAGTTGTGGTTATTCTTTATACAGCATCTAAAATTTCACACTCCATCAACACATGTTCAGCCTATTTTATCTTGGCAATTAATTTATTATTTTTCAGAACACAGTGAAGCCTTGTTTTCAAGTCATTCATAACTTTATAAATCAGTCTTGCACATGAAACCATGCATCTGTGAACCGTAGAAAATCCTTGCACTCAGGAGATTAAGCTCCTGACACCTTTGCTGATTAATAATCATGGAAAGAATAAGATCAGAAGCAAAATAAATGATCATTTAATAGAGAAACTCACAAAACAGCCCTTTAACTTACATATTCCATCATGTTATTCGTTTCACATTTCCTTTTGCTCAGTCTCCAGTGCAAGCACAGCTAGACAAGAAGGAGAGTAAAAGAAGAAAAATGAGCTCTATTTTATTGCAGCACACAGACTAACCCATTTGTCCACCTTTCATATTTTTAGTTCAACAAAAGCATCTGTTTCCATACTGTGCAATTCAGACCCCAACGGTACGAAGCTGCTCCCTGTGGTACTCACCTTGTGGTATAACCTATTGTTTTCCCATTCTAATAACTTCTCAATCGATCTTCGTGTCTGGAAGACAAATGAGAAAAAAGTTTACTCTTGACTGGTTTTAGAAAAACTTTGTTTTGCAGCTGCTTTTTGTGTGAAAAGGAAAGAGGTATAAGACAGTGACTGAGTATAGGGTGGTCTATAACACTATCAATATTCAAGCACTAAATTGTAGCCTGAACAGAAATAGTACTTTGTTTTGATAAAGATATGGTTTTGTTTTTTGGCATTGTATTTTTTAACTGTTTCGAACTTACTAGCCTCTGATTAAAACTATCAAAGTCTAAAAAGCTAATGTTATCTACCAAATGACACAAATTTAAATCCCCATTTCTTTCAAAAATATTGTAATACTTAAGTAGTAAAACAAGAATACCTTAATATATATATATTTTAAAACAAAGGTTATTTACACATTAGTTAACGAAATGAAAAGGGCCTTTATAGTAAATTTAAAAAGGAAATAATTAAAGGTTAATAAAAAAATCAATTTGCTAACAAATCAAACTAATTTTTACCTCATACTTAAAAATAATGTCCAAATTTAAGAGCTAGTTTATTATTCCACAGATAAAGATTTTCCAACAGAGGCAAAACTGCATTTAAACCAATCATTTTTGTTGGTTTTCAAACAAAACTGGTTTTACTTGAAAATCAAACTATTCAATACTACTGTTAAAGGAATCAACTAAGAAATTTATATTTAAGATCACTTGATTTTTGCAATATATACTATGCAGCATGAAATGTTTCTTGCTTGGGAGGAATAAAGGGGAGGATAATTCATGGTGCCAGGTGTTAGGATGAGACTGACACAGATGCAGGTGCAAACAGGACAGTGTTGCCACAAGAAGCAACTGCAACTTGCTGCAGCTGCAGCTTCATTCAGTCTCCAATCATTTTTGTTGGTTTTCAAACAAAATTGGTTTTATTTGAAAATCAAACTCTTTATTCAATACTACTGTAAAAGGAATCAACTAAGAAATTTATATTTAAGATCACTTGATTTTTGCAATATATACTATGCAGCATGAAATGTTGCTTGCTTAGGAGGAAAAAAGGGGAGGATAATTCATGGTGCCAGGTGTTAGGATGAGACTGACACAGCTGCAGGTGCAAACAGGACAGTGTTGCCACAAGAAGCAACTGCAACTTGCCGCAGCTGCAGCTTCCTTGCAAGGAAAGGAAAAAAGCATACAGCTCCATTAATGTGGCACAACTAAATAAGTACTAATCATCAAATACGAAAATCTTCATGTCAAACAAGGATGAGCTAGGTGAAAAACTGTTAGGATCAAGCTGGTTTTGAATGTTACATAATAAAATGTTTAATATTTATTTAAAGTACCTACTATAATCTAGTTACCATATTACCTCTTAGCATGTTAAACATGCTAAAGACACACCACAGTCACAGAGGTGCTAATTATAATTCATAACTACTACTTACTGCCTTACATTTTCTAAGCTTATGTCATAAAAATCAGAAAATCAACTAACTCCCTGGATAATAATATGCCAATGACTAATTTATTACATTACTTTTTTTGAACAGTTTTTTGGCAAGAATTTTAAAGGAAAAAAGTGCCCTTGTTAACAATGATCAGCAAACCTCACTTGTTTCTTTGTAAAGATAGCCTTTTAGAGGCAGCTCTCCTTTTAAATGAAAATAGGGCAGCAGTTATGGTCACACTTTTTGTTAATTTAGTTGCCAGTCAGCCCCAAATCAAAAGAAAATAAGGCTGCAGAGTGTAATTAACATTCAGTTCAGTCGTTTTGTCCCTTGTCTAGCCCCCAAGCTTTGTTAAAATTGCCATCTGAATGCTGAAGGCTGTAGGGAAATCGATTTGATTCTAATCGCACCATGAAAAGAACATGATCTAACTGCTTTCAGCCCTCCGTAAATCTGTACTAGGTCTTTAGCACAATGCAACTTCCAATTTAAAAAGCACTGAATGTCTCGTCAATGACTTTGTGAAGAAAAAAGAACAAGGAGCAGACATAAAAATTCCAATAGTTGTTTAAGCATTAAAGTTCATTTGCATCACAGCGAACCTGAAAAGGGCTGACCTCTCAAACCGCCTCTCAGGTCTATGAAGTTGTAGCCTTGACAAGCTCACATTGACAGAGCTCATTGACTCTGAAAGGCTACTCTATCAATGGTGAAAAATGGCAATAGGTTCTACTCTGAGCAGGCATCTGCCTGCCCACCCGCTGCTAAACCAATGGCAAAACCGATTCAAAACCTGAATCTACCTTGTAATCTTCCTTTCTAGGACCTTTTAATAATAGATTAAGATTACTATACAATTTGAGGTTTTACTTTTTACTGATGGTTTAAAAAGGGGGCAGGCGGTATGAAAGAAGTAAGGTGGGGAGAACAAGCTTTCCAAGTCTCTTGTTTCATATTAATGTATAAAAATTAAAAGGTTGACATTACAATCTGCAAATATTCATTACTCACAGAAAAAAGGGTAGTTACCACAATCATCGTTTCATCACAAATTTAAACCCATACTATATTATAACAAGAACAAATCTCATTATGAATGGATCTCATGGTGTATATGATACATACACACACACATAAATTTAGAAACTTAAATATTTACTTTAAATAAATCAACTACCAGTATTTGAATAAAAGGTAATTATAAAGTATGAACCTTAAATTCCAAAATATTCATGTAGGAATTCTGAATTCATCCTTTGCCTCTAACTGAAAGTTTAATGACAAGGTTTGATGATATAATAATTATATCTTACAATATATAAGAATTCTAAACCAAACAAACGGTGGTATGCCATATTCTAAGTAAGCATCTAAATATAAAATATTTTTACACACTTCACAGTCTGGAGTAATAGCTGTGAATTAACACCATCTAATCTTGCTATAAGACTTCTTTCCTGCTTGACAGGTGGAAAAAAAAGCACTTGCACGTGCAGCTTAATTAATCATTGCACTTGACATCTCAATGATTTACAGTGAGGAGCAGGTGAGAACATACAAAACCAGAAAGGAACCCTTCATCTGAGTGGAACATTTCTAGCACACTAAGGTGACAAGTATATAGATTGTAACAGTCATTAAAAAAAAAAAAAAAAAAAAGAAAGAAAAGAAAGAAAGAAAAGAAACTGTGCCACAAATTATTTGTTAGTAACAACAAAAGCTCAAATTAAATGGGGGAAAAAAAAGCTTTAACTACTGAGAATGTTTAATACTTTGCAATTATTTTAGTTAACAAAATCAAAATATATTTTCACAATTAAACACAATACCAATTTGGCAGATATTGAAAAAAATGTGACACTTCAGCATTTATAAAAGCTATTTAAAGCCTTTAAACATGAAAAGAAAGTACCTTATTATTGCAGTAACCTAGAAATAAAAGTTAAGAGTTTATGTCCACAGAGTTGTCAGATAGCTATTTCTAATGAAATATAAGATTTAACATTGCCAAACTCTGTGATTACTACTGGACAAACAAACTTAACCATATAAATATCTGTCCTTGATTTTTAAAAGTTTGTATCGATCACCAAATTCAACATAAATTAAAGCAAACTAATATGCATCAGAAAAAAAAACAATATGTATAAGGTCTGTCAACATGAAGTACCAAAAAAATATATCATCTTTCGGTATTCTAGGCCAGTGGATCTAAAAATAAGTCATCTTAATTTTCTTAAAAGAATTTGGTGCTTGTGAAAAGCACCAGACTGACAGTCATGGGAACTAAAAATCTTCTATTTAACTGAAAGAACAGGGGAAAGGGCAGTGCAGGCTTCAGTGCAAGCTTCCCTACAGTGGGCCTTAATCCTTTTCAGTGCTCACACCCTGGGGGCGAGAGGACAGGTTAGTGGTTCTTAACCAATGAATCCTCAGTCCTTCTGCATAAGATGATCAATAAGAAATCTAATTTTATCATGGATTCTTATCCTTAATTAAAAGGACCAAGACCATCAACTCATACCATGTAATCAAAACAAGTTTTTTATGAGAATAACATCATGTCAACTAACCTGGTTGGGAAAAGGACTGCTCCAAGCATCTGGACTCCTACCCACCTCCCTCATCACAGAGCTCTCACTTTAACTTTTTTTTTTTAACACATTTCCTCATTTCAGCACCTTGCTAATTTTATTTTTCTCACTGGTGAACTAGTTCTAATATAGCTGTTCAGCAATGTTAAAGTAAAAAATAATAGAGGTTTAAAAACATCATTACAATTATAAATAGACTTATTTATTAAATAGACTCAACTTGAGTAGTAAGTAGTAATAACAGGAGGATAGAAATTTTGGCTTCTACTCCTTTGGTTCCTTTACATTTTTGGCAGAATTGTGGAAATAAGTCAAAACATGCCAACTGCAAAAGAGGTAAAATAGCCTGGATAATTCACATAAAAGGCTAATTAAATAATGATTAATCAAAAATTAATATTAGGTATGATATAGCCCTATCAATTTCCAAAGAAGCATCTAGAGTAAGCTTACAATAGAAAAATACATATGAAACACCTAGATAAAGTTACGTTACTGCAATTGAAAATCAGGATTTCCTGAAAATTCAAATTTGACTTATTATTAGAAGAAACATTTTTGTAATTTTTTTCTAATATCATACTTTCTAAGGAATATGTTATTATTCCCTATAAACAAATTATGTGCCACTAGATATAAATAAGTCTTTCAGGACAGCAAGAAATCATTTAGCAAATCTTCAATGTATTACTTCTCTACTTTGTTACCACTATTACTTAACAGCATACTCATTACCAACGATTCATTTACTCACAATCAATTGTTTGAAAAAACGGTTTTTCAAAGAAGTAGTTTTCTAGAACTTGCTAATAAAATCAATAGAAATTTCATAGATTTTAAAGTACTTAAAACCAAAGGAAAAACGTTTAATGTGGAAGCTGTAACAAAATTTCTCTGAATTTTTCTCAAAGAAATGACATTCTTATCAGTCTTTAGAACATAAGATGCTAAGATATGTTAACAAAATGTATAAATAGGGTAGCTCACTAATAACTATTTGTAAAAGTTCAACTACTTAAAATTAAAGCTTATTTGAACAGGATTTATTCATAACATCACAATGTTCAATGTCTTATTTAAAACAAGTTTTAGTTTTAAACTCCTAAGTTTATAATGCATTAATTAAGCTTTAGCTAGAATAATGCTTTGAATGTATTCATAATTTTTTAAACTTTTAAGTATTTTCAAATAAAAACTATACTTATCTTTTGACATCTGTGCAAATCCAAATCATTAAAATAAGTGAAACAGAAATGTTCTTAGTTATAAGTCATTAGAAAGAAACCATACAAAATTTTAAATAATTATTTTAACTTAAGAGAAAATTACTTCATTCACCTCTGTCTGTTCTGGATTCATATAAATCTTATACTGCAGTTATGTGCAGAAAATTAAATGGCATATCTCAGTATTATGATACATGAAAACTCTATATTCACCAAAAGACAAACTAGAATATGATTAGATTCCTCAAAAGGATTTTTAAACAAATTCCCTTCCTGTACTTAAAGGCCGCTTTTAAAAATTTTATGTGAATATTAACTTTTAAGTAACCTAGATAAACTAAATATCCACTAAAGTATATTCAGAACAATCCTTTTCATACTGTTTGTTAAAAGTACTATTTTTAGATGAAGATAAACTAAACAACTGCAAATATTTTGTGTATCAAAAGTGCCCTTTTAACTTAGTACTGAGCAGTGACTTACAGGTACTAATCTTAAACAAGGTATGCTTAAATACAATTTAATCAAGCTGACTAGGGCTTCCCTGGTGGCGCATTGGTTAAGAATCCACCTGCCAATGCTGGGGACACGGGTTCGAGCCCTGGTCCGGGAAGATCCCACATGCCTCGGAGCAACTAAGCCCGTGCACCACAACTACCGAGCCTGCGCTCTAGAGCCCGCGAGCCACAACTACTGAAGCCCGAGAGCCTACAGCCCGTGCTCCACAACAAGAGAAACCACCGCAGTGAGAAGCCCTCACACCCCAATGAAGAGTAGCCCCCACTCGCCACAACTAGAGAAAGCCCATATGCAGCAAGAAGACCCAACACAGCCAAAAATAAATAAATAAATAAATTTATATTTAAAAAAAAAAGAGTGTATGACTAGGCTTGTGGTTCTTAACTTTTTAAGGTTACTCTGACTACCTTGTGAATGATGAAAAAAGCATTTATGCACCAATATGTAAAATGTTGCACACAATTTTAAGGGGTTATCCACAAACCTCTGATAACTTTTCAGAAAATACTGATAACATATCAAAAAACTAAAACTGAGTTTCAATTGACAGCAGAAAATTAGAAAAATTATTCATAAGACAAATGAATTTCACTAAGCTAAGAGTCAAATGTATTACTATCAGGGATTTTTAAAATCTATATAACTACACAAGGAAGAATCACTGGCTAGAACCAACAGGTGGGGTTAAAAAAAAATTACTGCTGATTAATTATAATGGACAACTGGAGAAACAGAAACAAAAAGGAGTAAGGAATAGTATTTGTTGATCCTCACTTCGGATGTGACCCCATGCCATGTGTCTTCCCTTTGTTACCTTATTTAATCTTCACAATAAACCTAGAAGGCAGCTTGTATAACTTTTATTTTACATATGAAAACTGTGTCTTAGTGGGGTTAAGAAACTTAAAGCTACACTAGGAAATGGTGGAGCTGCGATTTGAAACCGGGATTGTATGGCTTTCAACATCATGCTCTCTCCATTATTCAACGAACTATGAATTTGTAAAGAATTTGTAACTTGTTGAATAACATGTCTATGACACGCAAGGTATCTTAAGCCACTAACTAGGCTATCGGCCTTGAACAGCCAACCTAATCTAAAACTAAATTTTCTCCAGCTCTAAGGTCTAGAAGTACTCATTCTACTTTATTCTTAAGTCTCAGTGAGATTTATCCAAAATGTATTCTGTTTTTGTTTATATCTTGCTTTGTGCAACAAAACATGAATTGAGGTATATTATTATTTTATAGATTAAGCACACAGGCTTAAAGAAGTTAAATAGTTTGCCCAAGGTCACACAACCAGTAAGGGTAATGACAGGATTGAAACTCGGATCTCTAAACTTTAAACCCAACATTCTTTTTACTTGGGATCAGCAAGCATAACTATTTTTACTTGCAACTGAATTAAGAGACATCAATTTATAAATCCTCCCAATCAAGGCACAAACATAAAATGAATACCATGTCCTTAAAATACGATTTCTTCAATTCCAAACACGAAGAAATTTCAAACAAAATGTTAAAAATCAAGAGAGTGATAATCACACCATTCTTTCCTTCCCAACATGCAAAGAACAGCATAATCTTTATGTAAAGTCAAGGTAACTAGAGACTTATATTTCTGTGTAGGATGTCAAACTCAAGCCAACACTCCCATCACAAGTAGAAACGGATAAACTGAAGAAGAAAAAAAAACCCATTATTTTTAAAACATCAGAAAATTCTGGAAGCAACAAGGACTAGATGAAATAAAATCCAGAGAAGGAAAGAGCGCTTTCTAAATCATTTGATGATTATGTACTGGCCATTTTCTTTCTTTGTTGCTTAGAGAGGTCAGTTGAGGATTAGGCTTGGCACCAGTGGGACTCTACTAGGGAAAAGGGAAATCAACAGAGCTTTTGTAGGTTGTACAGCCTGGCCCAATGGACTGGAAATTAGATGTACCCTAAAATGCAAAGCCAGTTTTCCCTAGAGACACTACTGAATTCTGGGGCAGCATGGAAGGATGGGGGACCAAGACAAAAAGGCAGAGAAAAATTACTCATAGTCTCCTAGTATTTAGGAGACAAAATTCTGCTAGATGGAGGAGGATCTGCAACAAACTCATGATTGGTCTCCCCCTCAAAACACCTGAACCTGCATAAGATGGAAAGCTAAACTCAAAATATCCAAAGGATACAACCTCCTGAGGAGAGGAGACAAAGACCTGCCAGGCCTCAATCAAAAGTCTGAGAGGGTCATACCCAAGAAATAGAAAACCAGAGATGGACTGAATCTACTAAACTTGCAACCCAGCCCAACCCACCTCAATCTCTCATTAGATCAAAGTGATTGTTCTCCTCAAGCTATCTGCCTAATACAGAACAGATGGGACCCTTGATTTTGGAAGATTTTTTCTGGAGTTTCTACTTCATTCTGTTTATAACATCTAGCATAAAATTTAAAACTTTAGGAGTCAGGAAAAAATGACCAATAATCAAAAGAAAAAACCCACAGAAACAGATCCACAGATAATCCAAGTATTGGTATTAGCTGACAGGAATTTAAATTAACTATGATTAGTATGTTCAATTAAATAGAGGGAAAAGACGGACTAAATGGGTGAAAAGATGAAGAATTTCAAAAGAGGACTAGCCTCTATAAAAACATCAAATGGACCTTCTAGAACTGAAAAATATACCATCTGAAATTAAGAACTCATGGCATGGGGTAACAGCAGACTGGACACTGAAGTAGGTGAGCAAATCTTTCTATAAACCACCACACCAATACTATGTTCTAAATATTCAGAGGGAACTGAATGTCAGCCAGCTCTAGGCAAAACACATTTTAAAGGAGTCGAACACATCTTTAAAGTCCCAGTGCCATCTCTGCACATTTAAGACTCAAAGTTTACACTTCTTTCTTGCATATCTTCTTTCACAATGAGAATTTAATTTAGTAACATGTTTTTACTCCAGCTAAAAACAAATCATCAGTGCCATTCACACTAACGGAAGTAATTTATTTAGTTTATGTAAGAATCAGTTTTCTAAGTTTCACGCCTAAAGTATTCTTTAAAATGAAACAGCAATAAATATATTCTTCTGGTCCTAAGAAATTTTTTACATGAGATCCCTTTTCCACAGCAATTGAAGTAAGATTTGAAAGAGGTTAAACCTATTTATCCTTATAATGTGGGAGATACTAAAGAAGAGGCAAGAAACTGCAAATTGAACACTTAAGGATAGATGGGTGTTAGAATACCCGACTCTACCTTCAGTGCGAGTCCCTGTCCCCCCTACTTTGCATTAACTCCTTACATGACATTCTCAGTCTCTCTAAGAGTAAATACACAAGTTTTAAGGAAGGGTGTAATATTATAAAAAGAAAAAACTTTACCAGAAATAATGTGTACTTATTTATTAGGGAGTGAGACCCTGATAATTTTTCAAAGACAAGGATGTTGATTTTTGTTTTTATAAAAGTAAAATAGAAGCAAAAGCAATATACCAACTCTTAGTTGTCCAACTGGAACTTTGCATAAAATCTGATTAAAATATACTGTTTTCCTGCATCTTTACCTCCTTTATGGCCTCCTTCCTTTACTGTTAGTTTGTATTTTCAAGAAATACAAATCTGTTTATGGGCTTCCCTGGTGGCGCAGTGGTTGGGAGTCCGCCTGCTGATGCAGGGGACACGGGTTCGTGGCCCGGTCCGGGAAGATCCCACATGCCACGGAGCGGCTGGGCCCATGAGCCATGGCCTCTGAGCCATGGCCGCTGAGCCTGCGCGTCCGGAGCCTGTGCTCCGCAACGGGAGAGGCCACAGCAGTGAGAGGCCCACGTACCACAAAAAAAAAAAAAAAAATTACAAATTTGTTTAAATATTAGGGAAAAAATAATTGGAAAGCTAAATCTGCCGAAAAACTAAAGTACTACAAAAGCTAATATAAAATGCTTGAACACTGTTACCATTTATAAATCAACTGGATAAACTTACAACACTCAATGGACCTGAATCTCCTATCTTGTGAAATAATGATCTTTTAAGTTTCTTCCACACCTCTAAAATCCCCCTGCTTCCAGGTATAAAATTAAATTATGATAAGTAATAAAAAACAGCTTGATTTTGTATCCTTATCAAAGAGTGAAAAAAAGCATATCTGAGGCTTTAAGCCTGGGGTTCAAATTATAGCCTAGCTTTGTAGACTGTGGGATCTCAAACAGATTACTTAACTTCTGAGCCTCAGTTTTCTCATCCTTAAAATAGGAATAATATGAATGCCTACTCTTGGAATTTGGCGAAGATTGAATGACACAGTACAAGTAAATTGATTAACTCAATGACCCTGGCATAAAGTGAACACTCAAGATTAGAAGAGAACGTTTGGGTTTTGCAATATATATGTGTATCAGATCATCATGTTGTACACTTTAAACTTATGCAATGTTATGTGTCAATTACATCTCAGTAAAGCTGGGGGTGGGGGAAGAATGCATGGGGTAGATCTTACATTAAATATTAAATGTTCTTGTCACACCTACACACACAAAAAAAGAGGGAGGAAAGGAGTGAATTATTAGAGTTGATGGTTGGGTTTACAGCACCGCTTATAATGTTGGTTTCACAGATGTATACTTATCTTGAACATATGAAAGCCCTTATAAATATGTTATATTTATAGAAATAAAGCAATTGGATAGCATTCGTTAAAAAAAAGTTAGCACTGGTTTTCCTATACTTTCAATTAATAATAATGATTGTCATAGGACTACATTTAACTCATCTCTTTTGTTTACCAGGAACTTTTCAAGATCGCCCTTCACTAAAATTTCATTATGATGTTTTTAAGTTTGTTTTGCTTTCATTACCTGAAACATATTAGCATTTTTCTTTATCTAATTCTTCATCCAAAGGTTCACTGACATTCTCATGATTCAGAGTTACTGAATACAAATGCTCAAATCCCAAACACAGAGTAAATTAGAGTTCTAAAAGTTTTGGGTAACTTTTAATACTGTTAGTATAACTGAGTAAGTATACTTCAAATTCCTCTCATATACAAATATTTGCAGCTCTTTGGTTATGACTGTCCTAGGTTCACTTTCCCTTGAATTTTTTTAAGTCTTACAAGGCTGCATTCTCACTCAAAACCCTCTACTCTTGACCTCTTCCATTTGGATTTTCCACCCCTTCTATACCCCAACCAAAGTAACTCACAATTATTGGATAACTAAACTTGAGGTTGAGAGAAAAGATATCTAGAAGTAAATCTAAGCATAATACAACTTAAAGTAAAACAGTTAGATGAGATACAGGCCTTTTTTTTTTTTAATCAAAGTTTCAAAACTAAATAGCAATTATCCAAAAAAAACTCAGAGAAGCCAAAAAAGTAAAAGGAAAACTAAAAAAAAACAAAGAAAGAAAATATTTTACTAAAATGTTAAATCTTTAGATTTGAAATAAAAATCAATATTGAGAACTTCTTTACTTTAGAGCTTGGAAATAGTGATGTTTTGTAGACCTACACAGCTCAATTTTCAAAGGATTATAGATTTTTAGGGCTGGAGAGTACCTAGAGAGATCAGTCAGCCTCTCTTCTTCTGAGATTAAAAGAAAAAGAAGATGTGGGGGGGATGGTGGTGGAAGTCCAGTCTCAGAGAGGTTTTAAGCGACTCTCAAAGTCACTCAGCTTCAAACACTAATTTACTATTGTTTATACTCTATCACACTGCTCCTGCAGAAAAAAAAAATGTTATTTACTCTAAAAGACAAGATGCTTTTATTTACTTAGGAATCTTATTTTGAATAGTGAGGACTATATCTTCTGAAATGTTACATTCTTACTACTCACAAATTTCAAAAGCCAAAAGGTACATTCATTCAGCAAATACTTATTGAACATAAAGTAGACGAGAGGCACTGTGAGAGGCACTGGGGATATAGTAGTTAGCAAGACAGACACTGGGAAGAATATAAAATGATATTAATAGCAACTGCCGTTAACTAAGCACACACTATAGCCAAAATGCTATACTAAGTACCCTACATGCACTTGCTCTAATTTTTAAAACAACACTGCAAAGAAGAGATTAACGCCATCTTAGAGAGGTAAAAACTGAGGTTTAGAGAGAGTGAACTGATCAGTCATTCTGAGTAAGTACCACTTTCCAAACCAGTTCCTCTAGCACCAAAGTGCAGGTCCCAGCTACCACATGTTGCAGCCTATTTCCCTATTCCTAAAGAAATGATTCCCTGATACAGGACAACATACAAATAAAAGTATAAAGGGAATGGAAATATACACTATTTACAACAAATCCATACAGAGAGCACTTTTAGAAAGCCACACAATTTTGGTCATCATATGTAAGAGAGAAATTAAAGCACTAAAAAAAGGAGGTAAGACAACTCATTAGATTAAGAAATTGGTGTATAAACATTCTAAAACTTAAGAGTTCTTCAGTCAGAAAGGATAATGGCTGAGAGCATATATAAACAAAGTCTATAAAACCACTAAATGTGGGATATTTTATATATATATGCAAAATCTTATAAGACTGAAACTAATAGTTACTTTAGGATGGAAAACAAGCTAAAACAAAAAATACTGTAACACAATGTACAGTAAAATTATGAAACTTGTTTCCTCAATAAATAAGCCAGGCTGAAAGAAAAACAAGTCATAAAGAGTTCACTTACTTAGACATCAATTTTCAAAACTATAATATTACAATTAAGGCACAATCAAAAAGCAAAGTATAATCACAAGTATCAATGAAAATAAGCTTTTGCAAAGTAAAGGTCATAAGATCTATTTAATGAAGCTGAAGCATTTTATTTGCTTGTAAGCTCCTCAAGCTCTTACAAAGAACAGCAAAAGGCTGAGGTTTTCTGCTTTATTGTCTTCCAAGCACTTATCACTATCTGTAATTACCTCGTTGCTTTCTGTCTACTTTTTAAGTCTACAGGAGGAAACATAACCTCTAAACAGTATCTAAACAGCATCTTAAACAGTACCAAGTCCACAGTGCAGCTTTAGAAATATTAATTGAATTAATGAATAAGTAACTTCCAGAGAATGGCATACTAGCAGCATAAAGAAGTGGTAGCTAAAACCAGCAATTTCATAAGACACATGTGCTTATATTCTAAGAGTATCAACTTTATTCAATAAGTCATTTTAAACATTTTCTATTAAAACAAATATGTTTTGTAATAGAATGTAAAATTCAGATGAGTGTCTAAGATGTAACACAAGACTTCAAACATATTTTGTGATTGCAGGTGGCTACTTCATATTTCTAGACCCTAAGGACATATATTTATTGTCTTTTGTTATTAGAGCTACTTCATGAAAAACATGACAAGTACTTACAAACTTAAACTATCTCTGCACTCATCTAGCCAATTCTCCAAATAGACTACATGCTCTTTGAGTATAGCGTTAATATAAATCTTTCAATCCACAGCACAGTAGTTATTTGTCAAAACACTTCTATAAAAAGAGGACATTCAGACTTTCATTTTCAGCGATGATGCAGCAATAGGCACCAGATTTACCCTCTGGCCTGAAACCACCAAAACAAACAAACAAAAACCCAAAATACCCCTCAAAGCATATGAAACTGTTTTCAAGACAATGAACAGACAAGGAAAGACCAGAATTCCTGGGAGACAGAGACAAATGAGAAAGGCCCTATGCTTTCCCATGATTACTGATGTCAGAGAGCTTCCAGGCCACAGTGAATGGAGGGAGAGCCCAGACAAAGCCAGCAACTCCGAGTTAAGGAGACTGAGCTGAGCATCTGAGGAAACCAAGGCAGCTAGAAGCCACAGAACAGAGTACCAGAGAGGAAAGTGCTGCAAAGAACTCCAAAGATCTGCAGATAGTCTCTACTGAGTATCAAGGTGAGTGCTGAGCAGCACACGTGGGTAAGGAAACTACCAAAGGTAGAGCAAAGAACTACTAGAAAGGATTACAGGAAGAGTATCCCAAACTGACAAATATCCAGCACAAAGCCTCTTTCCATGAGCCATACTAGAGAACATCACAATTAACAAGCTACTGAGTAAAGTAACCAGGAAGGTCTTGCCTCACTAGTGCTCAGCCCTAGACTAAACACTGCTCTGGTTCCTCGAGAAGTTAAGCACAAACTGTGATATATATGCATAATGGGATATTATTCAACCATAAAAAAGAATAGAGAATTGATACACATTACAACACAGAGGAACCTTGATGAGTGCTCCTAAAATTTAAGGAAGAAATAATGCATATTCTGCACAAACTCATCCAGAAAACTGAAGAGGAGGGAACACTTCCCAACTCATTTTGTGAGGCTATCACTACCCCAATGCCAAAATCAGACATTACGAGAAAAGACTACAGAAAAATATCCCTCATGAACACAGATATAAGACTTCTAAACAAACTTATAGTCTATCAAATCCAACAAAAATATTAAAAGAAAAATAGACATGACCAAGTGAGGTTCATTCCAGGAATGCAAGGTTGGTTTAACATCCAAAAATCCAATCAATTCCACAGATTTCTAAACTAAAAACGAAAAACCATATAACCACTCTAAAGAAGCAGAAAAGGTATCTGACAAAATCCACCATCTATTCCTGATAAAAACTCTCCACAAACTAGTAGAATAAAACTTACTCAGATGATAAAGGACATCTACAAAACCCTGTCATTAATATGATATGGAATGATTAAAGTGAGAATGCATTCCCCCTAATATCAGGAGCAAGACAAGGACATATGTTCTCACTGCTTCTAATCAGTGTTTTTCTGGAGATTCTAGTCAGTGCAGTTAGAAATAAATAAACAAATTAAATCCAAAGCAAGGAGAAGAAATAATAAAAATAAGAACAAAAAGCAGTGAAATTGAAAACAGAAAAATAGAGAAAATCAGGCCTAAAGGAGTCCACTCTCATCACTCCTATTCAACATTTTACTGGAAATCCTACTCAGTGAAAAAAGAGAGAAAGAAATAAAAGGTATACAGATTAGAAATCAAGAAATAAAACAACATAGTTATCTATGTAGAAAATCCCATAGAATGTACAAAAACATTCCTATAATATAATAAGATCACAGGACACAATGTCAATATACAAAAATCAATTGTATTTTTTATGTACTAGCAATGAACAACTGGAAATCAAAAATTTAAAAATACCATTAATAGCACCAAAACCAAAGAAATAAGTACATATAAAGCTAACAAAATATGTGCATGATCTGTATGCTATGCAAAAAATTACAAAATACTGATGAAAAAGAAATCAAAGAAGACCTAAATAAATAGAGAGGTATGCCACATTAATGGTTTAGAAGACTTGTTGTTAAGATGTCTATTTTCTCCATATTGATCTATAATTTCATCAAAATTTCCATCAAAATCCCAGCATATTTTTTTAGACACAACAATCTGATTCTAAAACATACATGAAAAATGAAAGAAATTAGAATAGCCAAAACAATCCTGAAAAAGAAGAATGAAGTTTAGAAGACTTGCCCTACCTGATTCCACACTTACTATGAAGCTATAAGGTACTAAACTATATATATATATATATATATATATATACACACACACACACACACACACACATATATGTGTATATATATATACACACACACTAGATACTATATATACATATATATAGACGTATCTTGTATATAGTACTTTATAGTTTTATAGTAGGTACTACAGCACTATAGCATATATATATATATATATGTATATACTATATACTATACAGCTATAAAATATTATAAATAAGACCACATGGTATTGAAATCAAGATGGACACAAGTCAATAGAACAGAACAGAGTCCAGAAATAGATCCACATAAATATGGTTGATTGACTTTTGACAATGTACCCATACAATGGCAATTTAATGGAAAAAGGATAGTCTTTTCAACAAATCACCTTGGAAAACTTGAAGTCATATGCAAAAAATGAACTTTGATCTACTCATACCTGTACAAATACTGACTCAAAATGGGTGACAGACCTAAAAGTAAAATGCAGAAGAGATCACAGGAGAAAAATGTTGTGACCCTAATTTAGGCAAAGAATTCTTAGATATGACACCAAATGCACAATCAATTTTTTAAAAATTAACAAATTGGACTTAAGCAAAATAAAAAACTTTTGCTCTGCCAAAGACATTAAGAGAATGAAAAGACAATTACAGACTGCAAAAATATATTTGCAAGTTATATATCTGACAAGGGATGTCCTTCAATTGGTGAATGGATAAACAAATTGTGATACATCCATACAATAGAATGCTACTCAGCAATAAAAAAGAATAAACTATTGATACATGAAACAAAATAGATGACTCTAAAATGCACTACCTGAATGAAAGAAGCCAGATTCAAGTGGCTATATACACTGTATACTTCCATTCATACAATATTCTAGAAGAGGCAGAACCATAGGGATAGAGAACAGATCAGTGTTGCCAGGGTTTAAAAACCGAAGAGGGTGTGACTGCAGTGGGACAGAAAAAGGAAGTTTTTTGAAGTGAAAGAACTGTAATGTATCTTGATTGTGGCAGTAGTTACACAACTCTATGCATTAGTCAAAAATCATAGAACTGTACATCAAAAAGAGAAAATTTTACTGTATATTAAATAATTTTCAAAAATAGGCTAAGGTAATTTTTTTAAAAGGAAAAGGCAGACTTCCCTGGTGGCACAGCGGTTGAGAATCCACCTGCCAGTGCAGGGGACACAGGTTCAAGCCCTGGTCCAGGAAGATCCCACATGCCCCAGAGAAACTACGCCCGTGCACTACAACTACTGACCCTACACTATAGAGCCCGCGAGCCACAACTACTGAGCCCACACACTTAGAGCCCATGCTCTGCAACAAGAGAAGCCACCGCAACGAGAAGTCCGTGCACCACAACGAAGAGGAGCCCCCACTCGCCGCAACTAGAGAAAGCCTACACATGGCAACGAAGACCCAACGCAGCCAAAAAATAAATAAATTTTAAAAAAAATTAAAAGGAAAAGGCAATTTGGAAGACCTAAAAATAATAACGATAGGACAGATTAAAAACCAGGTCTCTGGAACGTGGCCAGGTCATAAAAAGGATCACTCATTTGGGGATGGGTTTCAAAGACAAGGCAGAAATCTAGTTATTCAAACTATTAAGTAATGTTAGGAAGGTGAAAACGCTAAGCTGCATATGGAGTATGCCTTTGGTCCTGATTTGCCTTAGAGTGAGACAATTCTAACCATATAAGATGATTCCACATCACAAACGAGGACAAAGCAGACGTTCAGAGGGGTTCAGAGGCTGGCAATCAGGCTGGGTTTTAGCTTTTATTTATACTAGTACCTCTAAATCAAGGGTTCTTAACATGGAATACCTAGATAGAATTCCAGCAGTCTGTGAAAGTGGACAGAACAAAAATTCATCTTTAATTTCACTAACCTCTAACTGAAATGTGGTATATTTCCTTAGGCTATGAATGCATGCAACGAACTGTGGTAGTTTAAATAGGACCTGTATATTTATCACTCATAGAAATCACAGATTTTTCCTATAACATCATACTACCGTGAGTCCCCTGCTATCTTATTTTGCATGCATTAATAAATATTTATAAAGCACACATTTGAGGGGTTTCAGTATTTTGATAACTATGTAATTGGTTTCCTGAATAATCCAATGTATTTGAAAACGCATTTAAGATACATTAAACCTTTCCAAACACAAATAAAACATTATTCTAAGAAAGGGTTCATAGGCTTCCCCAGACTATCAAAAGGGTCTATGATAAATAAAAGGTTAAAAATCCCTGCTCCAAATCATCCTGCCCCCATCTTACAAAGCACCCCTTTTTTCAGGGCCTCTAATACTCTTCATACATGCATGAAGGGTCCCTCTCTCCAATTATATAATAGTTTAAACCCTCGACAGGGAAATGAACAGTTTTTTAAGCAGCATTCAAATTTTTTATGCCCACTGGACAATAGAGTCCATAAAAAATTAAATCATATAAATACAAGAAAGACCTTATATATAATAATACACAGTTGAATGAAGTGTACTTTCTGAAACTACAGACTGAAATAACCTAAAAAAGTCAATCTACCTTATGTCTCAAATAAGAAGGAATTTAATGAAAGCATCTGAAATATGATCTTCTTACTAAGAATTCATGGAGAAGGGTAGGAAGTTTACTTTTGTTTTCTAAATCCTACACTGTGTGCACATTGCAATGTCTTGTTTACTCATTTAAAAAGTAAAAAACAGAATCTCAAAACCTCAAAAAAATAAAAATAACTAGGTCACAAAGGTTTCTACAGTAATAAAACTCTCTGATTCCTTGGGTTAAATAACAGCAAATGGCCAACCAAGTAAGATATAGCAGTCACTTAAACAATGGAAATGCCCAAACAGTAGGAGGGAGTGAGAGGCTCTAAACTGTAAGAGCTACAAATTCAACTGTGGATGCAGGTACAACCATATTTTTTTTTCCTTTTAATCTATGGTAGGAAGATGATCTGGTGAGAACTATGGGGGGGAAAAAAAGAAATATTCTTGGAATATAAAAAAGTAAATATTACAGTAAATATCACAATAGTAGTTTTATTATGAAGGCAATATCTACTTCCTATTAATAAAATGCACTAGTTAAATATTTTTCCAGTAGAAATATACATCTTATTATGTAAAACAAAAAAGGACAAATAAAATTTGCTTTTCCATATTTCCTATCATTTGATGACAAAATGAAATGTAGCCACACAAAACTATACATTCAATTTCAATGTAATGGTATTTCATTTTTATACATTTAATTACACAATTTTTTAAAGCTTTTTAACAAAAATATAACACATTCAATCTATACTAATTTGCCTTATCTCTACCCACATCTTGGAAATTTTTTATTATAAGCAGTCAAAATTATTACACTTTAGATCATTTTTTCAGATTACAGGATTACTATGTACTCATCACAGGAAACTTGTAAAATAACAAAAAAAATTTCTTTGAATAAAAAAAGAAAACAGAATTCCCCATTATTTCACCAAATAAAAATAAGCACTATTACCATTTTATTTCTTCTATGGGTACTATCTTACATTTCAGTAATAATGCTATTAATCAACATATATTAGACTCTTGCTCTGAGCTATTCAACTAAAAGCTTTACAAACACTATTTTATTTTATCCTTACAACAGTCCTATTCAAGTAGGGAGGTAAATATTGCCATTTTACAAATATGTCAACTACAGTTTAAAGAGGTTAGGAAGGGACTTTCCTGGTGGCGCAGTGGTTAAGAATCCACCTGCCAATGCAGGGGACGTGGGTTTGAGCCCTGGTCCGGGAAGATCCCGCATGCCACAGAGCAACTAAGCCCGTGCGCCACAACTACTGAGCCTGCGCTCTAGAGCCCGTGCGCCACAACTACTGAGCCTGTGCTCTAGAGCCCACGTGCCACAACTACTGAAGCCTGCGTGCCTAGAGCCCATGCTCTGCAACAAGAGAAAGCCACCACAATGAGAAGCCCGAGCTTCGCAACAAAGAGTAGCCCCCGCTCACCACAACTAGAGAAAGCCTGCACACAGCAACAAAGACCCAATGCAGCAATAAATAAACAAACAAACAAATAAATAAATAGGTTAGGAAACATGCCTAGAAGGTCAGAGATAAGTGGCAGACCTGAACCCAAATTTTCAATTACCACCATGAATGTATACATAGAGAACGCTATATTCTACCCTAACGTAATGTCCTATGTCATAAAAATTATAATTTTCAGATTGCTATTTAATATAACAGCATGTGGACGTAACTTAATCACTCCTCTATTGGATCAAATTATTTCTGTATAGTATTCAGAATAGTGTGATGCATTCAATACAAAAAATAAAAACTAGGTAAATGCAAGATTTGGCTTGTCAACTTCTATATTTAAATTAAAATATATAATTCAACTTACTCTTTTACTGAGGCAAATAACTGGCCACATACTGCAGCCTAATGTGCAGCAGCAACAAAGGCAGCCACAAAGTAGCCAACGTACATTAACAGGAAGGTTCTTCTTAAGACAGCTGTTAACTCTGTTGATGCTGGCTTTAAATTCTTCAGGAGCTACCTAAAGAAAAATTTTAAGAAATAACAACACTGCAGTATTAATGTCAATAAACATGTCTCATTAGCATAAATTTTTCTAATTTGTTAGGAAAAGACTTTAGTTTTGAGGCATACAAATAATACCTAAATAATTGACACTCACTTTTCCAGTTAATGAAGAAGGGAATTCTGATTCAAATTTGTTGCTCAGTCCAAATCTATTTTTTTAAAAAAGAAAAATATGTTATTACATGTCATGGTTGCAACAAATACACCATTTAACTTGATCAAATTTCAAGTAAATAGAGTGCAACTTTATACACAGAATAACAATGGAAGTTTGAGACACACTGTCATCAGCAATTTATGAAATGTAACAAGCAATTTTAGCAGCTGAATCAAAACTTTTATACAAGAGGCTGAGAATATACAAAGACATGACTTCTTTGGAGCTATCTTTGTGAGCCAAATAGTACTGTGGAAAACAACACAACTGTCCAATTCTGTCAAAATTACTAAGATTCTTCCAATTAAGTAACAGGAAGCTAAAATCTCTGCTATTAATTACTCTTTAGGTCAAGAGCATTTTGTTAACTCTCAAAAAAGGGATAACATGTCTAAGAACGCAAATTACATTTTCTGAGATCAGCATATCTACACTGCTATTACAGCTACAGAATGTCAAAAACACCTGGAACAAAACAGCTACTTCAACTTTCAAATACCAAGACATTTGCTACACATACCCCCAAAGAAATGAAACCAAGGTAGTGCATTTTAACATCTTCAAGCTTTTAAGTGTCTTTAAAGATCATGAGGATTGACTGGGCACTTGACTATTTCTTTGCATAAGTTAGTGGGAAAGAATAAAACATTCATAGACAACATTGGTAATAGCAGACTGCACCCTGGAAATAAAATTGAGATGCTTACATATGATGACTTTTAGTGGACCCTGGAGCCAAATTTTTTTTCCGGTTTTATTGAGATGTACTTGACATTTAACACTGCATTAATTTAAGGTGTACAACCTAATGATCTGATACATGCATGCATTGTGAAATGATTACCACTGTAAGTTTAGTTCACATCCATCACCTCACTGTTACATTTTTTCCTGTGAAGAAAATGCTTAAAATTCACTCTCTTAGCAACACTTGAATACACAATACTGCATCTTGGGTATCTGGCACTGGTAAGAGGGATCCCCTAAGATATTCTGTATGAAACAGCTGGCCAGGTCAAGGGTTTCTAACTCAACCATCAGTGGAGCTAGAGAGAGAAATCAAATAAGGTAGGCTGTGTGCAGTCAATAAGGAGTGGGGAGACCAGCCAAGCAGAGGTATACAATTTGTGTGTGTGTGAATGTAATGAGTCAGATCCAGCTGATTACTGTCACACTAGAATGCAGGCCCACCTTTGACAGGTTGTATTTTTCTTCTTCTAAGAGGAGATGGAAAACCAGATTTCTCTGCAAAATTTCCCACCTTTATAATACTGTGCAAGTCAATCACAACACTTCTGTGGGTCAGGCTGTCGTTTGCATCATGATCTAGACTTCCTTACAACATGTAGATGGTGGCATCTGAGACCATTTTGTCATCATCTTAAAGTACTTTCAAAAATTACTTAATAGCAGCATTGAAATAACATCAAATGTCTTTATAAACAATGAATACTATTTTATGAAAAAAGTTTTGACACTAAACGTAAATTGGCAACCATTACTGTTTAATATAATTCTGGCATTGGTGATATTCTCTTTCTAAGACTCTGAGCTAAACCTGTTTTTTCTGTGGGGGCCTCAGAGCAATGTGGTTCTACTTGAAAATGCCCCTACAGGTAACTCACCTACAACTGTAAAGGCCCTAGCATGAGGAAGAGGTATGCAGTACTCGCTGACAGTTCTATGAGGTCTCTAGATAATGGACTCCCTTTTCATCTATTTGCCTTAGAGGAGATACCATTCAACAAATGTTTATAGAATACTGGACCTTCTAGATTATACACTTCCATCTCTTGTGTTATCTCCCTTGGTCTGAAGATCTTCTCCTTCAAGCAACAGGTTTCATTTCAACCATGTTTATTATTGCAATTAACCATCTCCTTCCAACTGGTCCTCAAATTTTTTTAGAAAAGCCACAACCAGATACCTCCAAGTCTCCTAAAGTATCTTCCCCTTCCACCTTCAGCCATTAAATATTTGGAACAGATTATTTTATCAAATACCTATAGTTTGCCAGTAATATGCTAATTTAGAGGGAGCAATCCAGTATGAGTATAAACCTTAATTTCCTTTCTTTTCCAAGCCTGGATACTTCCTTATAATAAGGCTGAGTGTTGATGCTTTGCCCAGGGAGCACTACCAGCTAATTGCCCTGCTGTTCCTGCAAGCCAGGGCTCCTTGTAAGTCAGGCTAGTAGTTATTCTTCTGAGTAAGAACTAGCAGTTCCAAGGACATTCTTTAGGCACTCTCCTCTTCAGTCATAATTTTGTTGTGTCTTAACAACAGACAGTAATCCTTTCTCTTTCTTCATCTCACCCCCAAAAGAATGACATGGTTCACAATAGATGGGAGTGCTTAGCTTTGCCACCAGCCTTCCCTTCTTCCCTCCTTTCTTCCTTCCTTTATTTATTTATGGCTGCGTTGGGTCTTCATTGCTGTGCGGGGGCTTTCTTTAGTTGCGGCGAGCGGGGGCTACTCTTTGTTGCGGTGCGAGGGCGTCTCACTGCAGTGGCTTCTCTTGTTGCGGAGCATGGGCTCTAGGTGTGCGGGCTTCAGTACTTGTGGCTCGCGGGCTCTAGAGCACAGCCTCAGTAGTTGTGGCGCACGGGCTCAGCTGCTCCACGGCACATGGGCTCTTCCCGGACCAGGGCTCAAACCTGTGTCCCCTGCATTGGCAGGTGGATTCTTAACCACTGCGCCACCAAGGAAGCCCCATTTCCCCTCACTTTTCTTTCCCACCTGCTTAACAAGAATACCTGTAAAGAGGGGCAAGAAGATGCTGCTGTTGAAGGCCTTGGAGTCTCCCCAGCCCACAGGAGTGAAACCCAACTGCAATCTGCTTTCGCTTTAAAAATGTTTAAAGACATTTAATATTCAAATCAAGTACTTCATGATTATAGGCAGATTGAGCCATGATACCCAGGCACCCTTTCCTCATTTCCATTTGGAATATAGTACTCTACTATATTCAAACATTTGGGTGAACAAGGGGTGTTCAAACATTTGGTGTCAGGACTTCTTTGGTCTCTTAAATCCTTGAGGACCTCAGTGAGCTTAAGCTTATGTGATTTAGATTTATCACTATTTCAGATTATACATTAGAACTGAGACATCTAAAACATTTAAAATTTTTATTCATAAATGAGCCCAAAATGCTCATTTTTACGCTAACAAAAATAATGTTTTTATGAGAAATATTTTTCAAAACAAAAAACTTTAGTGAGATTTTCTCACATCTCTTTAATGTCACACAATGGAAGACAGCTGAATTCTCACATCTCTTTCTGCATTCAATCTGTAGTGATATGCTCTTTTGGTTAATGTTTATAAAGAAAATTGAGTTTCACCAGATATGTAGTTGGAAAATTGTATATATTCTTTGATACTATAACAAAACTTGATAAGTGCTACCTTATTAAGGATTTCTTGTAAGGAGGAAACAAGCTTTATCAATGAACTTTGAATACTCTGTTCAATTAAAATCCACTGTATATCTTGCATTTTAAATGGATTTTTTTTTCTTACCCATACCTGATTTTATAACTTCATATATTTGTCCCTTGGAAAATACTGGTAGATTGAGTTATGCAGATTTCCAAATGTTGACACACTTCATTGTGTGATATCAGAATCATCACATTCATTAATATGACCACTGATCTCATCGTAAGTATTGAGAAGCTGTCAAGCTCACAGAGGCAGATGTAAGTTTTCCCAAATTCCAATTTTCATCTGAAAGCTGGAATTACTGCCAACAAATGCTATCAGTTGTTTTACTTGAAGTGACAGTCTTGCTTTACTTAAAAAAAATAAATAAGATGCTGAATGATAACTAACCAACAAAACAAAACAAAAAAGGTTAATTTAGCTACCACCTATACCTTAAAACTAACTTCAAAGCATATTATTTTAATATATAGAATGGATAAGCAACAAGGTCCTACTGTATAGCAAAGGGAATTATATTCAATATTCTGTGATAAACCATAATGGAAAAAATATGAAGAAGAATGTATATATATGTATAACTGAATCTCTTTGCTGTATAGCAGAAATTAACAAAACATTGTAAATCAACTATACTTCAATAAAATAAATTTTTAAAAAAATAGATGACTTTTTTTCCTAGCTTTGAATGTTACTAATGGAGATAGGCAATGGCTGTGGATTTTAATAGGTGTCCTTGATATGCATAAGCAATAAAAGCAGGAGAAGGAAAAATACAGGGAAAAGTTGGAAAGGGGAAGTAGAAGGAAAGAGGGAGAGAAGAAATGAAGAAGAAAGTGAGGGTTGGCAAAGTGCTACCAACAACTGTCTTATTTACCATTCAATACCTATTAACTGTCAGTCCATTAGATGCCTGAAAAATGTAGACATGTCCTACATCTGCATCTATTCCTATGAAAGACCTTGTCCTTAATCACTCTTAAAATACGGCTTTAGAAGTGATAAACGATTTAAACTATTTTCAAAGAATGACATATATGACAAGAAGATAAAACACATTAAACAACCTATTTTACCTATTACAAGTTTACAAGTCTACTAGTACTTGGAGAAAAAGAGAAATTCATTCAAATCAAACTATTGAGCACCTTCTATGTAACATTTCATGATCACAAAGTCCTACAACAGAAGGCTTATATAGCTTTAAAAAATTTTTTTTCAGAAAGAAAGCATGGGACTTCCCTGGCAGTCCAGTGGTTAAGACTCCGCACTCCCAATGCAGGGGGCACGGGTTCAACCCCTGGTCAGGGAATTAGGATCCCGCATGCCGCACAGTGCGGCAAAAAAAAAAAAAAAAAACAAGAAAAAGAAAGGAAGCAAGCAGGTAAGAGGCCAATTTTTACTTTTTTTTTTTTTTTTTTCCCGCGGGATCTTAGTTTGCCGACCGGGGACTGAACCTGGGCCCTCAGCAGTGAAAGTGCAGAGTGCTAACCACTGGACCGCCAGGGAATTCCCCCAATTTTTACTTTTCTATAAATTGAGGTAATTTTCAAAGCTCTTACACCTGGTAAAGCTCGGCAAAGGGACTGCAACTTTACACCTAAATCTAAATGGAATCTTGAAATAGGCTTGTTTTACTCACTTACTTCCATTTTCACTGTCGCCTCGTTCCTAAATCTATAGCCAAAATTCAAAGAGTAAACTAATCTGTTACCCTGCACTCTCATTTTCATCTAATTCAGAACTTCCCTTTCCTGACAGATTCTTCCCCTTCCAAACCTCTTTTAATATTTAACTTTGGAACCCCTGATGTATTGATCTGCTACCTGGATACCTATTTATATCTTCTCTTTAAAAAAAATTTTTTTTCTTCACTTTAACCAAAAATCCTGTTGAAATGACACTCTTTCCTTAGAAATTCTCAACTATAGCTCATTCCCTGGAGTTCATCTTCCAGACTCCATCTTCCATGTCCTCATAATACTTGACTATATTCTCTCTTGCACAGTCCTTATCATATCTCATTATAATTATGTCATAAGCCTAACTCCCTACCCTGATAGTCAATGAGTTGGTTATAGGTAGGCACGATATCTTAACAATCTTTATATCCTAAATGTCTGGTCCAATGCCTGATAAATATTCATGAAATATTTGCTAAATAATTTCCAAGCAAGAAGAAATGTCTACATTCCACTACCTCCTCATTGCAAAATTCCACACCACTGCTCTCTCTCCCTCTGATGCACATGATTTCCACATTGTTCCAAGCCCAACCGTCATTTTCAGCCTTCCAGGTCGCTCCCTCTGTGTTGGGGGTCCCCAAGACCATCCTCAGGTTTGATGATTCACTAGGAGGACTCACAGGACTCAGCATACAGTCCTGTGAGTATAAATCTATACTCACAGCTAGATTTACTACAGCAAAAGGATACAAAGCAAAATCAGCAATGGGATAAGGCATATGGGGTGAAATCCAGAGGAAACCAGAAGCAAGCGTGCAAGAGTCTCTTCTCAGTGAAGAACACAGGATGTGCTTAATTCCTCCTGCAACTAGTTTTCACAACATGTGTATAATGTTGTCTACCAGGAAAGGTCATTAGAGAGTCAGTGCCAAAGGTTTTACCATGGACTAGTCACGTAGGCCCCCTCTACTTAGCATGTACCAAAATTCCAGACTCCCAGAAGGAAAGCAGGTGTTCAGTATACACCATACTGTTTGTACAAACAGTTTAGGCACAGTGAGCCATTCTTATCAATTCTGGGCATACTGGGAATGCTTCCAAAGTTCAAGTTCTTAGACAACCAACCAAAAGCCGACACAGCAAGCAAGGCTTTTTAAGGATAGCAGTCTCAAGTCTGCTGTGCTCTTTTTGGCACAACTTCACACTCTCTAATGACACAGACATTCACATCACAGTTTTTTCTTTCTACAAGAACTCTTGTCTTCATCCCAAATAATTCAGTACTCAGCACCAAAACCTAACTGATTAACTGACCTCATCTACTCTGAGGAAATTCACCTCTATTTAATTCAGCAACCCACGCCATCATCTGGAACTGTATCACCTCTGAAATTCTGAACTGTAAATTTCTCCTCTTACCACTACCATCAATCATTTCATTTCTCCCACCCTTATCAAATTTGCTTTTTTGTCTCTGGTTGTAACCTACTCCTTACCACTCCTCCTTGCTTTTCTACTCCAAATCTGCTCCCTATGACTCCACTTCCTCCTTTATCTGCCAGAACTACACAATCAATCATTTAACCATACTCCAACAAAACCCTTTATTTTCTGCCCCTCTAGAGTGTCTCTTGTCAATCCAATTTAATTGAAATGTTTACTTTCTTCACCTCAATTCCCACTGCCTGGAGCTACAATAGAAAAAAATCATACAGATTATTTCTAACTTCAGTTAGATTAATGCTATAGCAATCTTTATTCATTCCTAATCAACTCCCTTTTCCATACTTCACAATTGCTCCTCTATGTGCTCAGTCTTTTCCTCCCAACCCACTTTTTTGCAGATAACCATGGTTCCTCCAACCAGAGGAAAAAAGATCAAGAACATAAACTGCTATGCCTTCTCTCCCTTTCATTTTTAGATTTACCTATGTTTTCAGTATCTTTACCATCTTTCTCAATGGAGGCAAACTAATCATTTGCTCCTGGTTGCATCTCCTTCAGTCTCCTCTGCAATCCACTCATTTCTCCCTCTCTCTGGCTCCTTACACATAGCTTACAATCCTGCATAAGTCTACCCAGCCTGAGATCTGAACCCCTATTTTCTTCTCTCTCAAGGTATGATGGCATCCATCTCTTCTCCTTCCTCATCCAGTGTCTTGAAAGAGTCTTCCACATTCACCTCTTTATCTCACCTCCCATTCATTATTCAAACCACTACAATCCAGGGTTTAGTTCACATTTCTTTACAGATGAGACTGCTCTCAACAGAACAGCTGAAAACACTCTCTTCAGTGAGTCCCACTTCATATAGCATGCTTTCTCCTAGCAAAGAGCTTGAGTACCACAGTGGCAAATCTTTTACTTGTTATTGGCTACAGCAAATACCTCCTTTGCTGTGCCAACTAAACAATACTGTCAGATAAAGTTTTAACAAAACCATCCTTTTTTATTAAATGGATAAGAAAAGCCACACACTTCATGTTTGTTAATATAACTACAAAATATCATCTTTGATGGTTTTGATGTGACATAAGTTACTTAATTTTGATACTACCTTAGTTCCAGTTTGGGGGGTGGTGGTGCTGGTTTTGTTTTTTTAAGTTTGGCGGGAGATGGAGTTTGTTAGCAATGAAAATGAGAGGTATGTTTCAGTTTAACTGGACAGCATTATAAATTACTCCTTTTATCCATTATGTTCCTTCAAGTTTAAAGTTTTAAAATATAATAATAATAATTTAGTTTATTCTAAGTCAAAGTACAGTTGGCCCTGGACAGTAATGGAAAGGTCAAATTTCTTAAAATAATAATTCGATATGCTGGAAAGAAGAGTAATGGGTAGGAAGCTGAACTCCCTTCAAACCTAATAACCTAACATTCTGTTAACCCAAAAAACTAGAAGTAGCACTTAATAATTTTAAAAGATATAATTCAAGATGGGTGCCATCTTAGTTATCTACAAAGACTAATAAATGAAATAAAATAAAACACTTTATGTTGGCAAGAATGTCTTAAGATGGAAAATATCATGCACTGTCGGTGGAACTATAAATTATTACAACCATTCCAGAAATCAATTTGGCATTAAAAATATTTATACCTTTGGCAGAGTAATTTCTCCTTTAGGGATCCTGCCTAAAAAATAATCTGAAATGTGAATAAAAATATATGCATAAACAAGCTCCCTGAAACTTTATTCACAATAGAGAAGAATAAAATAATGGGAATGTTAAGTAAATTACAGTATCTCAGCATAATAGAATATTAGACAACTATTAAAAATGAAGTTTGCAAACTAATAACACGGAAAGTACATATAATATACTGTTAAATAAAAAGAAAATACAAAAACATACATGTAACATATGATCTAGAATGTAAAGGAAAAAAACTTACAAAATGAAAGACCTTTCAAGCGCACAATTTGATAGTATGTAAAAAGAGTCTTAAAAAAAGTTCATACCTTTTGACCTAATAATTCTACTTCTAGAAATGTATTAGAAGAAAATAATTACAGTGGCACAGATATGTTCACGAATAATCAAGTATTCTGCAGTGCTATTTTGGTGAGGGAGTATTAAAGACATTTTGTTTCATTTGTTGTTTCTTAAAATAGGATCTGTTTTTCAGCAGATGTACAGTAATTGCTACGCAAACACATTTTATAATATACGATAACATCAATATAATTTTTTTTCTACTTGAATCTTTTATTTGGCATTAACTAGGTATGTTATCATAAGTAAACAAGTTTGGGGTTCACTAATCAATAGCTTTCCTGAATGCATTTCAACCTTTTCTATAGTTCTAGTCTACATAATCCCCAGACCTTTTTTTTAACTTCGATTTTTAATTTTTCTGTGTTCCTTGTATCTCCTCATATTAATGTCTCTTAGAATTCACTAATGCATTGTTATTTCGAATTCTGTCTTTTAAATACAGAAGTACAAGAACCTGATTTCTTCAACTTTGTTTTGTGCTATGTTTATTTTCCTTGTTTCTGAGTTGCAGTGCTATTTTTAACAGTGAAGGTTTTAAAACAATAGAAAGACTAAAACTGTATGAAATTAATTATGATATACCAATTTGAAAGATACTACACAGCTCAAAACCATGTACACTAGAGAGTAGCCTATTACTCTGCGTGCCTGACTAGGAGCTCCCTAAGCTCTGGTGAATTAGACCACAAACAGGCATCTGCTTTAAGAACAGCTAATTCCTGGGCTGGCTAGCAGCGTATGGGATGGCAGGGCCTACCCAACTTGGACAACATTAACTAACTCAATCTGATCCTCTTTCTTGAGGTATCTGAATAAGAGACAATAGCTGGTAACATGAAGCTTAAGCGGAAGCGGAGATACAGTAAAGTCATGTAAGTAGAGGTTAAAAAGAATTTTTTAAAAAAAGAATAAGCTGAAGCCAACAGTAAGCAGAAACTATGAGACAGAGGCAAAAAGGAGTCTGCCAGTTCACGACTGCAACAGCAGAAGCTAGAACTGAAAGAAGGTAAGTCGCTGTGACAGACCACTAGACCAAAGGACACTTGCTGCTGAGAAAAATGACAGAATAACTTCATCACCAGAGCTGCACTCAATTATCCAAAATAATAATATTCCAGTCTCCTTGAAGTCTGGCTATACAATGGCAAAGTTTCCTGTCTTCTTTAGTCTCCATGCATTCTTACAAAAAATGTGCACTGCTTAAGGCCCCCTGGGTGGTTCTGTTCTTTGAAATCTAACAGAGCCTAATGTTTCAGACTATGTAAGAACCTGTAATAATATTGGCAAATGTTCCCAATATGTTAAATGAAAAATGCAGAGTACAAAATACTTTATAAGTATGGTCTCAATTTTTAATAAAAATATTTATATATACACAGAAAAACAGAAAAAGTTTATCCATCAAAATATTAATAGTGGCTAACCCTAGGCAAAAATATTACGGGTGACATTTCATTTTCATAATTTCATGTTTTCCAAATTTTCAATAATTACATATATTAGTATTTTAAACTAAACAAAATATTTTAATAAGGACTAAGAACAAACACACCAAAATATTAAATGACCTTTTCCTCTTGGTGATTATAGATGGTTTATTTTCTGCTTCACTGGGAAGTACTACTTTCCAATTTTTAATAATCTTTATGTTTTTCATTATAATTAGAAAAAGCATTAAACCTGAAGAAAAAGTAGATGATTAAAGGAGTTTTGTTTTTACTTTTAACTCAGCCTAAGGAAATATATGTGCAATTGACATGTCTAGATTTCAAGATAATTCTACTAGTTTTTTTTTTTTAATTCTACTAGTTTTAAAGTATATTTTAGAGTATATTTTAAGGATTTTTAAAGTATATTTAAATACATATTAAGTATACTGTAAAGAATTTTAAAATTAAATAGAAAAAAATAATTCCTAATTCCACAACAGAATCTCAGAATCTGAGAGCTAGAAAGGACCACAACTATCATTTAGTCCAAACACTTAATTTTACAGATGAAGAAATTGATGCATAAAAGGCAAACAGCTTGGGTCTCATAGCTAATTAATATGTAGGATCTAGGCTAGAGCCTTATTTTCCTGAACCCAAGCCCGGGGCAATTTCTACTACAGGACAATGCCTCTAATAACTTTCTCTGTAAGCATAGAAAATGTTTATCTCCTTGAACTGGAAACTCTAAATTGAGAAAATATTTGAGAATTGGAGGGAAAAACCTTTTTCCATCAAACAGAAATTATAAAACTAACACATAACAAATGTTAAAATTCTCATACGGATCTAGGGGAAAAAATCTGTTTTTGAGCTTTTCACATTTGTATCTAAAATCCCAAAATGTATAGGATTTTGTTATAAGTGTTTCTTGATGAATAGTTGCTCTGGTTCAATAAAATAAAAGCAATTAAGTAAACAATACCCTGGAGCCAGACTGCCTTGATAGAAATCTTGATACTGCCTTTTCTAGATGTGTCACTTTGAGCAAGTTTACCTTTTCTGAGCCTCAGTTTCCCTATTTATATACCAGGGATAATAATCACCCCTAACTCATTAAATGAGTTCATATACATAAAGCACCAACAGTGCACAGTATAAACTCTGTATGTTTAACTGCTTTCATTATTATAAAACAATGTAAATGTATGCTTAGTTTTTATTATGGTTATCATCCTTCTAATAAAGTTGACAATATTATCATTTAATGTCCACTATAGATAATGCTAAATTAGAGAATGTCCAAACCTCAATGACTTCACAAATATCCTCTTCAAATAGCTTAGCAAATAGAATAGCCGATGATAAAACTGGCTACTGTTAACTGTCAAAGATATTCCAACTTTCTGCCAACCTCATCAAGGTCAGGGGTAATGTGGAGGAAACAGGGTACATAGAGAGGTGCTGGGTTCAGGAAAGCCAGGCAAAATTAAACAGTTGTAGCCATCATGGGCAAGCATGAGGCCAGGAATCCAGGCAGGTGAGACAAAGTTTGAAAAGCACAAAGAAGTTACTGTGGTGAAAATATAAGAGCAACACAATGGAGAGACAGAATGCCTGAATTCTAACCCTGGTTCAGGTATGAACTAGGTATATTATCTCAACAAAGTAAATCTACCTTTTGGTTTTATTTGCCTCGGGTAAGACAACATGCTTCTCAGGGTCATTTATGGCCCAAAAGTCAAATGCAGTCTCAAAGTTTTTAAGGAAAAAAAAAAAAAGGCAGTATTTTCTGGGTTCACATTTTATAGGTGGAACAGCTGCTGTAAAAAAGCAAGAAAGTTTTAAACATTTATTCTTGTCAAAAAAGTTTGAGAGTTTTCCTCTTTGCAAGAGAAAGTTGTCTAAAGTTTGTACTCTACCAAGCCTGGCTCACCTCACGTTCTGACAGAGGAAGCACTATGAAAAAAGAGAAAGCACAGAGTAAGAGGAAGTAGAGGAGTTTTAATTTTAAGTAGAAAGTAGGGTAGGATGCATTAAGATAATTGTGAAAGATCTGAAGGTGAAGGAGTTAGCCATTTGGGTATCTGGAGGGGAATATTCCAGAAAGTGGAACCAGCCAGTGCAAAGCCCTAACCAGAAGTGTGCCTAGAATAACTCGGGGAATGGAAAGGAGGCTTGTGTGCCTAGACTGGGGTAAACAAGTGAAAGAATGGTAGAAGGCAGAGAAATGGGCCAGATCAGGTAGGGTCTTACAGGCCATTAAAAGGAACTTTAATTCTGAAGATGGGGAGCTTCAGGGAGTCTTGATACAGAAAAGAGACGTGATCTGACTTATGTTTTAAAAGAATCACTGTGGCAGATGTACCAAAGAGACCGTAAAGGTTGAGAGGCAAAGGTGGGAGCAGGGGGAAGAAAAGTATTGAGTACAAGGCAGAAGAGAGAAAATGATAACTCACACCAGCAGTACAGATGGTAAAAAGTGGTCAGAGTTTGGATATATTTTGAAGACGGAGCCAAGAGATTGATTTCTTGACAGATTAGAGGCAGTGAAAGAGAAACGGGGACATCAAGAATGTGTCACAGATTTTTTAGTCTAAGCAAATAGGATGCCAGGTCTGTCATCAACTGAAAATGGGAAGGCTGCACTTGAAGCTGATTTGGGGGGAAGATTATAAATTCAGTTTTGGATATTTTGAACTCTGAGACACTTGACCTGTACAAATCTATAGACTAAGAGAATTTTATCTTCCTGTCGATATGACAACACATATGAACTAGAAATTTCAGATTCAACCTGAACACATGGGTTATGCAAATGGCAAGTGAAGACAACACTTATTTCCTAATGCTGAACTCTGAGCTCAATGGAATCAGCTTTTTCGCTATTTTGGGAGATGAAGCCATAACCATAGAAGAAATTAACAGATTTCAATGCATAAAAATCACGCTTTAAATTCATCTGGCTGCCTTAATACACATCTGAATATCAATGTGGCTCATGGAAGGATAGAACTGAAAGTGTACTATATTTACCCAGAAGATACAGAACCCCTGGAGTTGGAGACATATATATGTCTCATAATGTAACTCTAAAAATTTTAACTATGTGACCAAATTCTATACATTTGGGTTCAACCAGCTCTGTGAGAGTATAATCTCATTCATAAACTAGTGAAATCAAAAATTTATTTAAATCATGTATTACAATCAGTCTATCATAACCTCATAATTATACACAGTTCTATAATATTCTAGCATTAGAATTTTACTAATTTTCAATTATTACGGTATTTTCAAGTATTAAGAGACGATTATATATAAAGCAATAAAGTTATGTAAATGTATACTGATTAAACTTCATGGTATTAACGTCTGATGATTTAGAGATTCAACTAATCCAACTCAACTACTTTACATTACCTGTACCAGACCAAGGAAAAAAGACCTTATATATCTAATTTATATATATTGTAGAATATTCTTCATATTTATATAAATACTATGAGCAATGCAATAACTTATGTTCATTTAAGAAATAATATATAGTTGAATTGGTTTATAGTACAGACTACCAACATATCAATTTCAAGTAACATTTATAATTGAGTAGTTTAGAAAGGGCAGAGAAAGAAGGCTGGATACACAGGAACTCCTTCACTGCACTAATCAAGGACTCCATTGTAATTATCAATACAATGCAAGATCAAAGAGAATAAAACAAGGTGCTCTTGCAGGAAGCATACAGACAGACAAGACAGACAAATAGAGATACACATAAACATTCACTTCTTATCAATCAAAAGAACAAAGGTAAGTTAACACAAAGTCCAACCAACTCTACCCTAAGTAAACTTCACTTACTAGATGTAGGATGGAAAAGAGCTCAAGAAGAAGAAAATCATTTTTCCAGATCTTTGAGAAAATTTCAATCCTTATGTAGACAATTCAGTTTTAAGTGTAAACATGTAAAAAGCACAGTGTTTTCCTCCTAATGAACAGATCATTGTCAAACATCACACATCTTGTAGCTAAAGGGTACAAAGGTCCTCACTTCAAAATCCACGATCTTGTGGGAAAGCCCCTCTCCACTTCTGCCACATGCTGTTCTCTTGGCATACTAGCTGCCATGTGGCAGCAGAACAGGAAATGTAGGTATGTCATCAAGACAGTCTCCAGTCAACAGTAAGGGCAGCCACAGTTCTTTGACCTCACCCTCCACAAAGCCAAAACAAAAACCAAAAACAAAACAAAAAATACCACAGTTGGGGAATGAGATAGCAAAAGTGGCCAATGCGAGTTCTGCCATACCTCATAGGAAAGTTGCTAAATTTGATGGTTTACAGTTAGAACTGAAATACCTCCTTTATCTAAAGTCCATCACCCTAGACCAGGCCACTATCATTTCATCTTTACTGTTCCAAGAGCTCCTAACTACTCTTCTTAGTTTCACTCTAATCTCTCTGCAATCCTTTCTGGCCCCTACCTGAGCTCGCCAATCTCATTTCAAGGCACTATCTCCTTTGTTTCCTACATTCTAGCCACAATACAGTAGTATCCTTTCAGTTCCTCAGGGAAGCCGAACTTATTTTGCTGTTCTCCAGACTTGCAATGCTTTTCACAGGACTCTTTCACCCTTCCTAAATGTTTCCTTCTCAGAGGGGTTCTCCCTAATCACATTATTTTCTATCAGAGACTCTAATGGTCTCCTTCACAGCAATTTTCTCAGACATAATTTGTCTATTAGTTGTAAGCTCCAGGAGGGCAGAGGAACTATGCATGTTTCATTCGTAACTATATACCCAGAGACTCACATGACATTTAGCATAAAATTTAATAAATACTTGTTAAATTACTTATCAGGAAACCTCAATAAGACAGTTGATAATGATTAGTCAAAAATACTCTGAGCAAACAAGTATCTTAAAACCCAAGTATTAAAATTCAAGCATCTAAGTCTAGCACTCAGAACCAACTTCTCTTACTTTACACATAGCTCTAATAAGGTTGGTTGTCTCATTTCCAACCTACAGCTGATCAATTAGAAAGAAAAGAAGAATGTAAACAGAAAGTAAAATCTCTCACATGTGAAATTCAAAAGAAAGTGCCATTCAGAGAAGATCCTCAAACCCCAAAATACCTCAACAGCCTCGAAGAACATCACTGTGTACCAATCTGTTAGTATCTTCTTTTGATTAAATGTTTCCCCTACTCAGTCAGATAATTCTGATTTATGCTCAGGATCTTGCTTTAAAGCAGGAAAGCATATGTCACATTTCAGACTGATTTCCAAGAAAACGGTAAAGATTAACCAAAAAATATGCATGAAGGGATAAATATCAAAATATATGGTAATCATTTGCTGAATGCCTACTATGGGTCCAGGTAATCAGATAAATTATTTCTGACTGTCACACCTAATCTCTGAGGTAGATATCCCTTTTGCGGATGAGAAAACTAAAGTTCAGAAAGGTTAATGGTTACAGTTAGGAAGTTTCTGAGAACTGAAATCAATCTGCCTGACATCCAAGACCACACTCTTTCCACAGTACCATCTATTGTTTTCCAAATGCATCTGATATAAGAATCATCCAAGGTCTTATTAAAAATAAAAATTCCTAGTCTTCCCCTAAAGATTCTGATTGGGGATGTCTTGGGTAAGAACTCGAAATGTATATTTTTTAAAATGTCCTTAGTGATTCTGATGATCAGGCAAGTTTAAAAAATATTGTACTGGGATTAAGCTAGACTGCATGAACACGGAAACACTGGTATAAGATCTGATTTTACAAGTGGATTCTGAAACAAATTATGAAAAATCTTACACAGAAGATACTGGAGTAAGGATACCTAACAGCATCTGTTGCCGTTATATTTTAAAGCTTAATTTTATTGTGAATGAAATCTTAAGTAGCTTTATAACAGATTTGAAAGCTAAGCCAGACATAGATACTAGAGAGACTTAAAAGATTCCCTTCTGAGTATATAGTTAGTCTAATATCCTAGGTGTTTAACCTGCTAGGAATATAAACTCAAGTTGGAATTCAAGAGCAGCTCTCATATAACATTATTATTTAGAGTAATGTTATTTAGAATAATAATATTTAGTATTTGATTATTTACCATCATAAATAATTTCATATCATTTACGTCCCACCATTTAGTTCCTATATTCCACTTAGCTAGACACATAAAATCTTAAGTACTGGTTAATTTCACATCTGTTGGCAGGCAGAAATTCCACATTGAACTGTTTGGACTGGAATATCATGTGAATTTCAAATTCAAATACAGTAAAATTTTGAAACTTCAGTTTACTACCATATTTCTCATTTCTTCAAGAAAGTTTACCCATTGAGAATTTTTGGCAGTTAATCCAGTTAAAATATTTAGCATTTTTTTTTCCTTCATATTATCAGAGATACATTCAATGCTATGTTCTAAATCAAACTAATTTCCTCTCAAATTATACGGAGTAAGAAAATTCTCTGGGAAAAAAATATCTACTTTAAGTTGACAGTTTCCTCACATTCACCAAACTTTGTTTTTTAAGAAAAGACATCAGCCTGCCCTGTGAATCATGTAGAGCAAATAGAAGCCCGGACTCGGGCATCAACCCCTATTCTTCTCTGCCTTTGGTATCCTGGCTTCTCAATTCCCTGGCATTCTTATTTTATTGTTATTTTTAAATGATAGGTATATGACATGGGAATTAATTTCCTTTTATTCCTATTTACATTGCTCATATTTTCTTCCTCTCCTCTTAGGCAATCAATTAAATGTATTTAACATGCATCTTTTCATTTGTATGTGTTTTTACAAAAATGAATATGTTTGTGCATGGATTTTTAATAAACGAATATATACATTACAAAAAAAAAAAGAGAAGCCAGAGAATTTCCTGGCGGTCCAGTGGTTAAGACTCTGTGCTTTCACTGCCGAGGGCACGGGTTCAATCCCTTGTCAGGGAACTAAGCTCCTGCAAGCCGCACAGCACGGCCAATAAATAAATCAATGAAATAAGACTGGCCACTTATCTTATAAATGTGATTTCATAAGAGTTCTATTGTAAAATATTGTTTGCCTTCATTGGTAGGTACAGAAAAAAGAAAAAAACAGTTATTCCTTTGACAATTCTAACAAGATCCAAAGATGTATGCAATCACCTCATTTATTTAGAGAACATTTCAGGACCTATAACATTCCAGACACTATATGAAGCAATGGAGAAATAAAAACCAAGAAGCATAATTCCTGCCCTCAAAGAACTATCCAGTTTTGTGCAGAAATATCAATAAGATCTTCAAAAATCTCCAAACAAAAAATTTAATCTTTAAAAATGGAATTATGTCGGGTGGAAGAAAGGAGGTGGGAGTTATAAAGTTTAAAACAAACTGTTAAACTAAAGTGAATCTGTTATTTGGGCAAATCATGTTCAGGTCTCTTGTTGCTAACCACAGCATCTAGAAGCAGTCTTGGTCCAATACATTTCAAGACAATTTTTTTTTAACTCTACCATCTGAAAGGTCAGTATACACTAAAGTGTTCCTGTGATGTCTCTTATGCAAAGATTCTATTGTATCCCAAAGTGTTCCCATATTTTTTCAAGTCACATTTCTAAATCTTTCAATTTTCACAGCTTAACTGAGATGAAGACAAAGAGAATGATGTCCCACAGCCATTGATAAAAACTGGTAAAGGATGGGGAATTATTTGTGGACATGACAGGAAGATTATACCTCAGAAGAAAGTACCCAAAGACACAATAATTTAGTGAAATTAGAAACAAACCCCAGTAAAATAAGTTGGCTCTATGACTGGGCTTATTTTAGAAGTCAAAGATTATACATGCCCTATGAAAGCTCCAAGTTTGATTCTGATATGGGAGGGCATGAAATGAGACAGGAACTAATGTCAGTTATAATGATAGTTTAGATAGGAAATACTGGCCTAAAACCAGTTTTAAATTCTAATTTTTATATTAACACATCACTATCATCATTGTGAAAAAATCAAACTCTTCAACAAATGATCATTCTATTTTACACAAATTTATTCTAAGGGGCAAAGAACACCATAATTTAAAAATATTAACAAATTTGGCCAATACCACCTAATAAGTTAATCAGTTTTTTCCCCTCATCTTCATTACATAATAATACACACACACACACACACACACACACACACACACACACACACACAGGAAATCTACTTTTAATTGAAGTGGGAGTTCAAGCCTTTTAAATTACATGTACATAAACATTATGCAATAACAGGAACTTATCATTTCCCTCTCTTCCTTCAAATGCCACTTTCCTCAAAATATGCTTCTGCACAAGATTTCTTCCTGTTGGAGCTGCCACCCTGTTTCATATTGCTACATGCAAATCCAAAAATGAAGGAAATTATTATACTCATCTAGAAGAATATCAAGAAAGAATACTGATCTTAATGGAGGTACACAGTTGAAGCCTGATTTGGGGTCAACATGAAAATATTTTATTAGAAACTACATTAAAGCAGGCTTCGTTTAGGCAAATTATACATTTTAAATACTTATGTTCCCAAAATCTGATTATGCCACAAAACTAACCAAGACCTGCCTGTGTAGTAGAAAATGGAAGGTGACTTAATTTCTCACGTCACTATAATGACGTGCCAAATTACATCATATGAGAATATAGTGATGTCTAAAATGAGAGTAATAGTATAATACGATGTAGTAAATCATAGGGGGAGAAAAGAGTAGAAATATTCAACTATAAGCGTCTACTCAAAAGTGAAATCTGTGAAAAACACATATGGATGGATCTATATCTTTTCAGATTGATCTGTATTACAGATGATTCTATACATTACACTATAATTGCCTTTCAAGGGAAAAGGGCTCTGAACAGTTCCTTAGTTTAAATAAATGGGTAGGGGGTAGGGCAGCTGCAGTGATAAGCTTAACCAGTCTTATTATAACTATTTTAATAGCTCTTCCCATTTATACTTAAGATTTTTTTTTTGATGTGGACCTTTTTTCAAGTCTTTATTGAATTTGTTACAATATTGCTTCTATTTTATATTTTGGTTTTTTGGCCGCAAGGCATATGGGATCTTAGCTCCCCAACCAGGGATCGAACCCACACCCCCTGCATTGGAAGGCGAAGTCTTAACCACCGGACCGCCAGAGAAGTCCCCGCATTTGTACTTAAAGGCAAGAAAAACTGAATATGCTCAACAGGTATAGCAACCCATAAACACCAATTTCAGAAACCTTTATAGGTGTTAACTGGGTTCCTATTGGCATAGTAAGCCTGTGAATTATGTATGACAGAGTCATGTAAAAAAAGTTTTGCATTAGTTACTATATTTATATATGGCACCACAATAACAGGATTAGGTTTTCAATGCAGAAAGATTCTTATTAATCCTCACTGAAATATTTCACACAATAATTTAACCTCATACAAATTGTCTAGAAATGGAAAAACAAGACTAAAGTTAATCACCATTAGGTTTGAAAACGGCAGTTCGGATTTCTTAGTACTGTGCTTTACTCCTATGTTTCTCAAAGTGGAACATTGTGTGTGTGAATGATAATAAAGGCTAATATCTATTGAGCACATTACCATACAATGTGATGAATTCTTTGCATGTATTTTCTCAATTAATCCTTAATAATTTTAACAGTGAGGGACTATAACTATCCCCATCTTAAATGAAGAGTCTTAGATATAAATAATTTACCCAAAAAGTGGCAGAGGATAGATCTGAACCCAGAGCCTGGAACCAAGGTAACAGGAAAGAAAGGGAAGTTGCTGAGGGAGATCGCAGAAAAATTAACTCCCCTCGTAGAAAGGCATACTGTTTACTGGTGGCATATAGTTCCTCTTATACTCTGGAATAATGGTTTTCAATCCTGGGTACATATTTGAATCACCTGTGGAACTTTTTAAACAAGCTATGCAAGCCTGGGACACTCACTTAGATAACTGGCTTTTAACTGGGGCAAAGACAAGGTTGTTTTTTTTTTAAAGCTCCCCAGGTGATTCTAATGGGCAACTAACGTTGAGAACCACCACTAATTCTCTCCACTCTGTTAACCTCTCTAAGCAGCCAACTAAAATCAAATTTACTAATCACCTATTTGGTTCTGAGCACTTCGCCTATTATATTTTCCATCATGCCCAAGAAAGTACTTAGCTTTTCTTTCCCTTAAACAGAGGAAACATTATAACTATAGTTGCACCTTTTTAAATAAAATATTGCCAGCTTTTTTTTTTGACAAGAGGAATGTAAGGGGCAGGGTGGGCAGACAACATGATAAAGTTTGAAAACTCTTCTTTAAGCACTCCTTACGTTTAAAAGAATGTAAAAAGGTCCTAATAGTCAAACAAAATTTAAATGGCAGGCTCTGAAGACTTAAAAATTTCTGTGATATGTGTTAAAAAAAAGATTTAATATCCCACTATATTTGGTTACATGTCTTAATTCTGCTGGTGATAACAGTTAAAATACTAAGTAACTGTTATTGTGGTGATAAATTCCATTGTCTTCTCATGGCACTGTGACAGCACTTAGGCAGCATTTTCACCCTGGTTAAGTCACCTGAATATAAACTAACAGGTGCTAAAGAAATCAAAGCATTACATAAGCACACCCAAACAACAATATGGCTGATCACATCATGTATTGAGAAATGCAAGGGTTTTGCTGACGGTCTTATATGAAAAGTCTTACTGTTTCACTGAAAGTTATTCACTGCAAGACCCACTCACCCTAAACCAAAAATACAATGAAAAGTGTTCCAGGCAGTCTCAGACTTGCTGGCCCTTTTATTTTACTAAAAAGGTGAAGTGGGGAGATATCTGACAAGCATGAAGTTTGACCTAGGATTTGAACAGAGATCTAAAATGAAAAACAGTATAAATACTTCAAGTTGTACAAAACTCTGGACTTCTCAGAGAAACATTACAAAACTTCCTGCTTCCGGACAGCTCATTATTTGGTTCAAGTCTTCACATTCCTTTATTAGTCATGACCTTTCAGAAAGCTCTCCTTCCTTATTGTTTGAATAATGTTGCGCTTTTAAAATGTTGCCAGTTGGACTTACAGGAACCCTTATCAAATGAAGAAGCCATCCCAGAGTTCATGCCCAAAGGAGGGACTTAGATTACTGAGAACCCCCAGTAACCTGAGCGGTGTGTGCCCATCACATAGATTTTTTTTTTAATTATGTGTAAGCATACATCGTTCTGCATCTTAAATATATATGTTCATCTATACTTTTTATCATATACAATTACAGGAACTTGCACTAGTTCCGCAGAAACTGACTCTGCAAGAAACTGGGAAGACCTGTGGGTGTGTGAAATACACAAGGACAGGGAACCACTCATTACCGATCGTCACTGGGGTCTCACCCGGCCCACATCTGGCCTCTGAGCCATATGTCACTAGGCTCAAAGGCACAGACGAGGAGACAGAAGCACAGGGTAACTGGGTGAGAAAACAGGGGCAGACACCTCAGAAATGCGTATTTCCACCCCAAAGCTGAAGGGGTGGCCGGAAGGGCAGACCCTGAAGAATAACCTTCCTTCTGGGATCCGTCAAGGCGCCCAGGCCCGAAGGGCCTACTAAGAGGGGTGCGGGCGAAGGGAGGGCAGCGTCTGTCCCCACTTCAGAGACCGAAACCAATGAAAATAAAGCAAGTTTTCACTTCCTGGTCGCCTACTCCTCCCGCAGGCCTCCGACACCAGACGCACACCGGGGCGAGAGGGCCCCCGCGGAGTAAGGGCCCGCCCCAGCCCTGCACCTCCCGTCCTCGCCCTCGCCCTCCTCCGGGCCTTACACGGTGACGTGACCGGAGCCGCGGACCACCACCGGGTCCGGCGAGTACTTGAGCAGCTGCTCCTCCAAGGCCCGCTCCTCGTCCTCCTCCTCCTCATAGATCTCGTCGAAATCCGCCATCCTGAGCCTCCGAGGCCCCCTGCCCGAAGGGGCCTGTCCAGGGGCTGAGGCCGGGATACGGGCTGGCAAGGCGGCGGAGGCTGAAGGGAGTCGCTGCCGCGGGCTCCGAGGCCGCGGAGTTCACTCCGGGCTGTCTCGGCGTCGGCTACAGAGGAGATGGGGTCCCGGCCGTCGCCGCCGCCATTACCGTCAGCAATAACAACAACACAATGTCAACATCCGCCCAAGAGCCGACACCTCCACCAGCGTCGCCGCCGCCGCCTCAGCAGCAACTCAGGCAACCACAGCAACAGCCTGCGCCTCCTGCAGCGGGAGCACCGGGCTACGGCATCGCGAGACTTCCCGGAAGGGCGGGCGGGCGAGCGGCCGCGCGAGCACGCGGGCTGGATAGCGGGAGCGCGCACGTGAGGCCTCGCTAGCTCCCCCAGGTCGCTTTCGTTCCTCCACTTCCACTCGCCGACGGCTCCTCGGACGCGCGCTCCCGCAGGCGCGGCACCGTCCCCCAGCAGAGGGGTCGCGGACCCACAGAGGGGAGTGTCTCTGGGAGCTGGTGGCGTTGACCCCGACTCAAAGAACAGATCTCTGAGTGTCCAGTGGGGCACTTAGTTCCCCAGAGTAATGTCTAACCGAAACAACAAAAAATAAAAACCCTGATTGGAATAGAGAATTTATTGTGTATGTGGTTGCCAGTTTATCTAACAATCGAATCTCACTTTTCGTCAGTTTTTTTAGTCTGTGATGAGAACCAGAGTCTGTACTTTTCCAATTTGAGGAACCCAACAGACACACTGCAAATATTTTTTGTCCACTATAATACAGGATTTTTCAAAATATATCTAAAGTCAAACATCTTGTCCCATTATCCCCTTAAATATAGTCCAGTAGATGAGGCCAATTATGCTGATTTTTTTTTCCTACAAGAAAACTCATTTTAGTCATGCCATGAAGCAAAATTGACAAATTCTCTGGATTCCAGATTAGAAGAAGCATTCTCCTGCCCCAGCTTCCTCACCAGCTATAACCTCTTTTCTCCCGTAAGAACTTAGGAAATCCCTAAGTTCTTAAGCTCCTCCCAGGAAAGGAAAAGTGAAGGAAGGAGAGGGGAGGTACCGTTTAATGGATTCCCCTTACCAGTCTAGACTACCAGTAAAGGCTTAAGGTTCACATTGGGCACTTGGCTTCATGGTCAAGAACCTGCCCAGGCAAATAGTTCAGGGGCAGGAGTAGGCTCCTGAGAGTGTCCAGGACAAGGAACATACACTGTGTGGGCAGGAAAGGGTAGTCATACCCAGTGCTGGTGAGAATATTCTCCAAGTACAGTGTTCACTTCTACCAGTTTAGGTGGGTCGTTGTTAAAGTTGAGAAAGTGTAGGGGAGGGCAATTAGGACAGTGAGTGAGAAATGCCAAAGAACCTCCTACTGGTAATGGCTGAAGAAAATGAGCATAGTTAGCCAAGAAAAGATGAAGGAAAAACATAGTAGATAGTATCAGACTTGCTATGTATCTCTCCTGAGTACATTTATGCATTCGACAAACATTTACTGAGCTCCAACCATGTGGCAGGCACTGTGGGGTGGGGGTGTGTGTTTGTGTGTGTGTGTGTGTGTGTGTGTGTGTGTGTAATGAGGTACAGTTCCTGCCTTCCAGTAGCTTATTTATCACTAAGGCAAGCAATCATAATCCTGTCGAGTGCTCCCAGAGGAGTATCAGAGGGCGGCGGTAACAGAGCACACAGGAGGCAGCTTGGTTTGGTGATTAACTGCCTGCCTGACTGCCTGTCTTTGAATCTCAGCTCTGCTACTTACAATGTGACACCGGACAAGTCATTTAACTTCTCTGTTCCTCATGTGTAAGTTGAGGATAATAATAGTACTACCCCACTGGGCTGCTCTGCAGATTAAACAGACTACTACATGTGAAATGCGTAGAAGAAAGCCTGGCACACAGTAAATATTGGGTGGCAATAGGAGATCTCTAAGGCCCCATCCGACTAATCAACTCTATGAGGATCAGCACAATTGTTTTGCATTATGTAATGCTTTACTGTTTATGAAGCACATACATATCATTTAATATTCCCCAAGAACTCTGTGAGGTAATCTAGGATGTAATTGATTCCTGAGTTTCAGAGATGCTATGTGACTGCCCTACAGCCAAATGGCTATCTAAGAGTCAAACTCAGGGCTTCAATTCAGTGCACTGGGTAGGCCAAGCTCCTGAATTTCTTTCTTGGCAGGAACTAGGAGGCCAAGTGGCTGCGCTCAGTTAAAGGAATGGCTGCAGATGGGAGGGTGAGAAAAGGGAACCAGAGGAAGAAAGGTCAGTATGTTCCAGACATGGCCCAAACCCTGTGTGCCGTGACTGAGAATTCACCTTTCTGTAGAAATAATGGCAAAGATAAGGGGCTGGTGCCCCAAAGTTTCTAAATCATCACACAAGGGCAGGGGAAGTCACTCACGGCCCTTTGAATCTCCAGCACTTTCCATAGCTCCTGCTTCAGAGGAGGAGCCCAATAAATGCTTTCTGAATTGAGATATACTGTTACTGGTGCTATTTCCAGAACATCATGAGTTAATTAGGCTTTTGAGGACTGTGAGAATCTCACCCTTATCTTAACACTGGTTCTGTGTGGGAGAAATGTTCTTATTCTAAGATCTATCCAACAGAGAGAACTTTGTAACTCCCACTGCCTCAGTGTAAGGCGGGGGCTACCTTATTTTTGCTCCTCCTATTTCACGCTTCTTTTTCCTGTTCTGAAAACCCTGTCACAGCCAGCAAAAGGGTGTAGGACCTGGGAACAAGGGCGAGAGGGTAAAGGGAAGATGAGTCAAACATTTCCCTGATGATGGTTGACATCATAATCCCAAACTCCATTTCCAGCCCTCCAGGGTCCAGCTTCCTGTCACACTCCTTTTCCAGTCTCTTCCTGGGGACAAATCTCCCTTCTCAGTATCTTTTCCCTCAGCTTTCAGGTGCTCTCCTGCGCTCTGCAGTATGGACTCCCCTCCATTTGAGCTCCCCTTTACATTCCTGCTTCACACACTTTCACATGCACCCTCACACCAAAAGGCTCAAAACCAAACAGGAAGATGCCTCAGAGGCCTCATGAGGCAGCAAATCTACAGCTGCTTTTAAGGCAAATATCCCTAGATTTGAAAACTTCCAAGTTCTGTCATTACCTAGCTGAGTGGCCTTGGGTAGTTTCAACTTTCTAAGCTTCCTTTTCTTCATCCTGAAGTGGGACCTATGTCATGGGGTTATCAAGGGTCAAATGAGATAATGCATGTGCTATGAGGTGAATTGTGTCTCCCCAAAATTTATATACAGAAGCTCTAACCCCCAAGGGGATGGTATTTGGAGATAGGGCCTTTGGGAGGTAATTAGGCTTAGATGAGATCATGAGGCTGGGGTCCTCAGGACAGGATTAGTGTCCTTATAAGAAGTCACCAGAGAGCTTACTCTCCCCAACACCCTTGCCTTGGTGTGAGGACACAGAAGGAAGACTTCCACCTGCAAGCCAGGCAGCTGGTTCTCACCAGGAACCAAACTGGCAAGCACTTTGATCTTTCTGCAGACTTCCAGTGTCTCCAGAACTTGTGAGAAATACATTTCTGTTGTTTAAGCCAACCATTCTATGGTATTTTGTTACAGCAGCCCGAGCTAAGACAGCATGTAAACCCTCATTTGTTCACTCATTCATTCATTAAACCAATATGCACTGAATTACTCCCGTGTGCCGTACTCTGCACCAGGAACTAGGGTTTAGCAATAAGGTAGTGAATGAAACACAGTCCCTGCCTTCATGAAGCATAAAGTCCATGGGGGAAGGGTGACAGACAACTATAAAAATAATTAACTATCAGAGTTGTGATCAATCCTGTGGAGAAGTACAGGGGACCATGAGAGCTAATGGACCTAACTTATCCTGAGAAATCAGGAATTCTCCTCTGGGGAAATGACATTTAAGATAATGAGCTAAGCAAAAGTATGAGGGTGGGGAAATAGAAAAGAGGAGAAAGTTCTAAGGCAGTGAAAATGGCATGTTTGTCTTAGTTTGGGCTGCTGTCACAGAATACCACAGACTAGGTGGCTTATGAACAACAGAGATTTATCCGCCCTCATGACCTAATCGTCTACCAAAGGCCCCACCTCCTGATACCATCACATTGGGGGGTAAGATTTCAACATAGGAATTTGAGGAGAACACAAACATTCAGTCTATAGCAATACTTAAAGACTCTGAGGCAGAAAAGCACATGACCCAAATCAGGTAAAAACCAAAGTGTGGTTGAACCATAGCAAGGAAGGCAGAGCCAAAATGCAATGGGATAAAAGAGGTTGAGAGAAACTTGAAGGCCTTGATAAAGAGCCAGAAGTTCATCCTAAAAGTAAGGAAGATACACTGAGGATGTGAAGCCAAGCCATGACATTATCAGATGTGCATTTTAAAATCCGCAAATGGGAGACCAGTAGTCCAACTTACCCAGCATGCATACCCTACTTCTTCTGGAAACAGCACTCATCCTCCCCTCCCTGGACAGTTTGTGGTAAACCATATCTCCCCTACTCTCAGTACAGATGATTGGGTTAAGCTGGGCACATCCCCAATTCCAAGAGTGTGCATATGACCTAGGGTGTCAAGTCAGAGAGCATGGGATACCTTGAGGCAGAGTGATTGGTTTGAACAGATACATGATTCAGACAGAACCAATGAGATTCAATACCAGAACTTTTAACAAAACTATTGGGAAGAGGGGGATCTCTTTTTCTATGAATCTACTAGGAACCATGTCGCTCTTACAGTAGTAGAAACAGTCTAAGAATGATGCCAACACTGGGGGAAGCAGAACCAAGGAATGAAGCAGACATGACTTTTCCTGATGACCATGTCCTGAGTCCCCTGAGTTCAGCTACTCCTAAAAATTTCCCTGGTTTGTAGGAGAGAATAATGGATTTAGTGGACACCCAGTGGAGATGCCCAGTAGAACACAGTTAGATAGACACGGATATTAGACAGACAGATGGATAGATATGTGGGTAGATGAATGAAGAGATAGATAAGACAGGGAGAAGAGAGAATGAGGAGAGGGAGAGGCTCAAAAGATAAGTCTTGGCAGGAAATAAAAACATTTGGGACCCATCAACTCATAGATGGTAAAGGTAGCCATAGAAGTGCCCTAGATGGCTCAAAAGCCAAGAGGTGAGGTCCCCGGGAGAGAGTGAGAAGATAAGATGATGTAGGGTGAAGGAATTACAGTGAGTAGGGATGGAGACAGGAGGAAGGACTGACAAAGGAAATTGAGAGAAACTAGTCAAAGTGGTGAGAGGCAAACTCAGAGAGTGTGGTGTTACAAGTAAAGGGAGAGAAAAAAGTAAAAGAAGGAGGTAGTAGCTGTTCAAGTGAGATGCTGCAGAGATAATGTAAGAAACCAGTGTCCACTGTATTAAGGAGAACAGCAAATCCTGAGGAAGGACTCAATTTCTACAACCAGCAATTTGATAGAGCCAACACAGAACCCCTTGATTAAATATAACCATTAAAAAAAAACAGTAATAAAGGGGAGCATAACTCCCCACTCCTTAAGTGTGGACCATACATAGAGACTTCCTTCCAAAGCAAAGGGGGGAAGACTAACTTTACAGTGGTGACACCTGACAAACACTGCAGCCAGCTAATCAAAGTCAACATCATGCTGACCATAAATTATGTTGATAGTATGTACCTTTGTTATGATATGATGACAATGGCACTTAACCTTTCTGATCTTCCTCCCCAAAACCCATAAGCCCATTCTAATCATAAGAAAAACATTAGACAAATTCCAGTAGTGATGCATCCTACAAAATACCTTAACAGTACTCCTGAAGACTACCTAGGTCATCAAGAACAAGGAAACTCCGAGAAACTGTCACAGCCAAGAGGAACCTAAGAAGACATAACAACTAAAGGTAATGTGGCATCCTGGATGGGATTTTGGAACAGAAAACGGAACTTAGGTAAAAACTAAGAAAATCTGAATAAACTATGGACTTCCGTTAATAATAATGTATCAATGTTGGTTCATTCATTTTAGCAAACATACTGTAACATGTTAATAACAGAAAACTTGCATGCAGTAGTGTAGGGAACATTCTGTATTATCTTCTCAATTTTCCTTAAAGTCTAAAACATCTCTTAAAAAATAAAGCCTAAGTTTTAAAAATTAGTAATATAGTAAATACTGAATTTAAAAGAGAGACAGAGAAAGCTTTTTAGTGCCAGAAGCAAAGATGAAGCTTTAAGCTTGAGTGATAGACTCATAGACTACATCATGGGGCTGGGAGGGGAAGGGTTAGGGGGAATTACTGGACCAGAAGTAGGTCCCAGCAGCTAAAGGCAGGAGTTTCAATATGCTGTGATAGGAGACCTGGCCCTGGGCAGGTTCAAGGCAGGACCATGGCATCTAACCAGGAAGGGCAGCAAGACAGAAACCAGAAAAACTCTGCCCATGGGCAAAGGAAGCAACATGGAAAATTTTTCTCGTGGAATTCTGGGCTGAGGAGATAAAGATCTCTGGTGACAAATCAAAGGCCCAGGCCTACACCTTGCTTAACTGCCATATGCAAATTTACACCAAACTTGTAATACAGGAATGGCTGACCTAAGACATTAGTTGAGGGAGGAATCATTTCTAGCATATGATTTTCAAAAAAGGCAAATGGGTTGGGATCTAGCATACAGTGCCTGGAACCTCACAGAAGATGTTAGCTATTTTTCTTTTCTTTTCTTTTTTTAAATAGATTTTATTTATTTATTGGCTGCGTTGTGTCTTCCGTGGCTGTGCACGGGCTTTCTCTAGTTGCAGGGGGCTTCTCATTGCGGTGGCTTGCGGAGCACAAGCTCCAGGCACGCAGGCTTCAGTAGTTGTGTCACACGGGCTCAGTAGTTGTGGTGCACGGGCTTAGTTGCTCCGCGGCATGTGGGATCTTCCCAGACCAGGGCTGGAACCCATGTCCCCTGCATTAGCAGGCGGATGCTTAACCACTGCGCCACCAGGGAAGCCCCAACTATTTTTCTTCTTATTACTCTATCTCTGTTACTATCTAAGAAGAGTGATAGGGACAATAAAACTAACATATGATTTTGTATGTTCTAGAGCCTAATTTATTAATATTTGGATAGGGTAGATGTGGTATTAGGGAACATGGCCTTAGGAGCAGAAATGTTTGGTGCCAGCCATGAGTACCATCTTCCTAGGTGAGAGGAAGAAGTTTAAATTGCATCAGGAGAATTTTAAATTGTCTGGAGAAATTCAAATTTCTTGGTTCTCTGGGAAAACAAATAAAATGTCTTACTTAGTCTTTACTCATAGGTATAATTCCCAAAAAGAAGTTAATCTTCTCAACCCACACTGATCATTAGCACTTTTTTTTAAATTTATGTATTTTATTATTTATTTTTGGCTGCGTTGGGTTTTTGTTGTTGTGCGCGGGCTTTCTCTAGTTGAATTGAGCGGGGGCTACTCTTCATTGTGGTGCACAGGCTTCTCATTGCGGTGGCTTCTCTTGCTGCGGCTTCTCTTGCTGCGGAGCACAGGCTCTAGGCACGCAGGCTTCAGTAGTTGTGGCACAAGGGCTTAGTTGCTCCGCGGCATGTGGGATCTTCCTGGACCGGGGCTCGAACCCATGTCCCCTGTAATGGCAGGTGGATTCTTAACCACTGCGCCATCAGGGAAGCCCCCCCACACTGATCATTTTTAAAATCTTTTTTAACATAAAATTGACACTATGTGTCCCAATCTTAGAGTTTGTGGTGCTCAGAGTATTACTAGTGAAAAATAGCACTGCTGCTCCAGTGCCCTAGGATTAAGGAAAGGTCGTGTGCAATACAAGTGTGTGAAAGGCCTTTGGGGAGCACCAGTTATCCTCTTCTGCTTCCACAGTCATCTGAACAACTGTGGTGACTGAGGAAGAGAGAAAGAAGGTGATCTAAACTAGAGTGGGAGCTTCCTGAGGGCAGACGCTATTCTACTTAGGAAAAGAAACAAATGCTTATATAGTATACAGTGCACGGGCTTTCTCTAGTTGCAGAGAAACTAGATGTGCAACTAGTTGTGCAACTAGAATAGTGCACTATTCTAAACACTTTGCATATATCAACACATTTAGCCTCACAAACATCCCTATAACATAGGTACCATTTTCATTCCTATTTTACACATAGGCAAACTGAGGCAAAAGGAAATCAAAGTAACTTGGCCCAAGGCCACACAACTAGGAAATGGTAGAACCAGGATTTGAGCCTAAACAGTATGTTTCCTCACCCCATGACCTTACCACTATGCTCTCCAGTTTTCAACACCAGCAGAGAAATATTCAGATCACTTCCATCTTCCCAACACCTACAACAGTGCCTAGTATACAGTTAGTGCTTTATAAATATTAGATGACTACAGATATGAACTCATTGCTTTCATTGTTCTTTGATCATTTCACACTGTATATACATATTTAGTTCAATGTCTCCAAATATTTTTATAATAAATCTGTAAAATCCATATGGATTTTCCTAGATTACCCTAGAATAATATCTACAGCTGCTCACCTGATTTAAACCAATGCTGTAAATATGACATATAATTTGTACTGGGTTTTCCTCACTGCCATCTTTTTTTTTTTTTTTTGCGGTACGTGGACCTCTCACTGTTGTGGCCCCTCTCGTTGCGGAGCACAGGCTCCGGACGCGCAGGCTCAGCGGCCATGGCTCACGGGCCTAGTTGCTCCATGGCATGTGGGATCTTCCCGGACCAGGGCATGAACCCGTGTCCCCTGCATCGGCAGGCAGACTCTCAACCACTGCGCCACCAGGGAAGCCCCTCACTGCCGTCTTTTAAATTCACAAATGTCTAGAGACTACTAAAATCATAGGCTCATAAGATCAGAATGAAGCCCAAAGTCATCTTATCCACACTAACCTCCAAAACCATGCTTCAGTCTAAATCATGTGGTGCTTCCTTCTCTATCGAACATCTTCGATAATTATATTAAATATCTGTAACCATACTGAGCATAGACAAAAATGCTGTATTATGTTCTTCCACAACTCTTAAAGACTGGATTCTTTAAGGTCTGGGACCGTGACTTTGCTATTTTTTTATTCCAAGCCCTTTAATATTGCCTGGAATTCAAGAGTCATTCAATATATCTTCATCCATTAATTCTCTTTCCAATCTCTGGGGAGACATAAATCAAGTTTACTCTTTCTTCTATGTGACAGTCCTTCAAATAAGTGAAGATATCTCCACCCAAAATTTTTTCTTTGAGCTAAACATGCCCACTTACTTCAATCATTTTTCCTCCAAGAAGGTAGTTTCAAGTTCCTGACTCTTTTCAGAGGCTGTATATGCCTCTTATCAGCTTTGTTGGGTCAATAGCCATTTTATTATTTGGGGCTCAGAACCAGAAATAGTGTGATTTGACTAGTATGATAGCCAGCCCCCAGGCTGATCCCTAATGAGCCCCATCATCTGGTATTCACACCTTCCTGTAGTCCCTCCCACATTGAATAGAGTTGACCTGTGCGACCAACAGGATTGTGAAAGTGACAGTATGTGATTTCTGAGGCTAGGTTATAAAAGACATGGCAGCACCCACCTTACTCTCTTAAATCACTCGCTCTGGGGGAAGCAAGTAGCCATGTCATGAAGACACTCAAACAACTCTACGGGAAGGCTCACAAGAGAGGAACTGAGGCCTCCCACCACTCCTGTGAGTGAGCCATCCTAGTCAAGCCTTCAGATGGCGGCAACTCCAGCTAACATCCTGACTGCAACAGTATGAGAGGTATACCCTGAGAAAACCAAAATTCAAAAAGAGTCATGTACCAAAATGTTAATTGCAGCTCTATTTACAACAGCCTGGAGATGGAAACAACCTAAGCGCCCATCATTGGATGAATGGATAAAGAAGATGTGGCACATATGTACAATGGAATATTACTCGGCCATAAAAAGAAATGAAATTGAGCTATTTGTAATGAGGTGGACAGACTAGAGTCTGTCATACAGAGTGAAGTAAGTCAGAAAGAGAAAGACAAATACCGTATGCTAACACATATATATGGAATTTAAGGGAAAAAAATGTCATGAATAACCTAGGGGTAAGACAGGAATAAAGACACAGACCTACTGGAGAACGGACTTGAGGATATGGGGAGGGGGAAGGGTGAGCTGTGACAGGGCGAGAGAGAGGCATGGACATGTATACACTAACAAACGTAAGGTAGATAGCTAGTGGGAAGCAGCCACATAGCACAGGGAGATCAGCTCGGTGCTTTGTGACCACCTGGAGGGGTGGGATAGGGAGGGTGGGAGGGAGGGAGATGCAAGAGGGAAGAGATATGGGAACATATGTATATGTATAACTGATTCACTTTGTTATAAAGCAGAAACTAATGCACCATTGTAAAGCAATTATACCCCAATAAAGATGTTAAAAAAAAAAAAAGATCAGCATTTAAGAACATCTCTTTGCACTTAGACTACATAACAGTGGGTATAAAGATACTTCTTAAAACTTGGAGAGATCTTGATCAAAGGGATGCATATTTTATCCTGTCTAGGACTTTGGCTAACAGCCATCAACTGTCAAGATCAGCATTTCCCAATGTTTGACTCTGAGAAAATCTAGTCCTGTGAAATGCTTCTAGAAAAAAACAAAGGGAGAAGATAAGTGTTTTTCTCTTCCTTTCTTCCTTCCTTCCTTCAAAACTGAATTCAAACTGTCTCAATAAGTAGACATTTGTTGACTTCACTGATAAAGTCTAGAGGTGGGGCAGGCAAGGTACAATGCGATCAGGCCTCAAGCTCCATTTCTGGATTCTGTTTATATCTGTGTGTTATATTCTTCCTCTTCTCTGCAAAATGACTGCAGCAGATCCAGCCCTCACATATACACATCACACTCTCCAGAGCATGAGAGAGGATCAGTGTTCTTAAACTCCACCACCCCGCCCCCCCACCACCAAAAGTTCTGAGACTTGCTTTTATTGGATCCTCTCAGGTCACAGGCTGTTTACCAAGCCTATCATTACGCAAGGGATAACATATACTGACTGGCTTACCCTAGATCATATTTCCCTCTTTGGAGCCATAGATAGTATCAGCTTCCCTGGAATTCCAAGGCTGAAACAACAACACTACCAATGCTGTAGAAATAACTAACTGCTGTCCACTATAAATATATTTGGAAAATATTGACTTATACCTACTTCTTAATTCAAGTATAATCTTGAAAATGAAGACGACTCCAAACCTGGAGAATAAGCATTAACAAGAGACCAGTCCCATGAGATTTATCAGCATACCCCTAAAATTTAATATAAGGAACTGTTAGAACATAAGCCCCATTAGGAGAAAACTTTACCTGTTTTCTTTTCCCTGGTGCCATGAAGACTGCTTGACATACAGTAAGCGCTCAATAAATATTTGTGGAGTTAATGAAGGAACTGGTTTCTATTGAAGGGCCTTTGATCTGAACATCAGCAAACTTTGTTCTCAAAGGGAGGAAGGATCCATAAATCTCTAAGTTCCCCTTCTGAGGAAATGGGCATAAGAAGGAATGATTTTTCCAATTCTCCATGAGGTCTGGCTTTGCAGTTGCTGAGACATACCCTACTTTCCTTTACCTCCCTGTCTATCCTTACCAAAACACTCAAGTCAGCTGAGGGAAATTGGGTATCCATGTGTTCCTGCAACCTTAAAAAAGCCCATTTCATTACAATGTTCAATACACAGCCCTGTACAAGGAGGAATGCAAAGAGATAAAGAAAATACCAGGAACTATTTTTGTCCTTTAAAAAATGAACACTAAAAATATGGTGCTTTGGCAAGATTTTGAACTGCAGAGTCTCAAAGGCATGGGTTTGAATCCAGGTTCTGCTCTTTACTAATCATGTGACCTCAGGCAAATTAAGCTCTGTGAACTTCAGTTTCCTCGTCCGTAAAATGAGGATGATATCCTCTTCACTCAGCCAAATGTAATAACATGGCAAAATGCTTATTCTGGCATAGCAGACACAATAAATGATAGTTATTAGCATTATTATTCTCATCATCTAAGAAACTTCAAATTGACTTAGTTGAATAGTTCATTTAACTCAACCATCTCTCTAGATGATGCTGAGGGTTAGTCTATAAGATATTGCTCTTGAAAGATTAGCATCTGCATAAACAGATCCTGAGAAATTATGCCCCAGTATAGACTATGAAGAGATAAAACTTATAGTTACTATATATGTAAACACTGAGGAATTTTAGATTCGTGTTTTCACCATTAGGAAGAAAAAGGTAGAAAAACAGGGTAGAAGCACTTTAAGTGGGGAAAGATGTCAGTAGGAAGCCCCAGACATGGAGCTCTGTGTGCTGTGGACCACAAACAGGCCTGCCTGCTTAAAGCAGAGATGTTGGTCCAGAATGTACTAGGATGAGGGCAATTAGATAGGTAATGAGGTGATGGATGGAAAATAAATTAAAAGTTATAGCTGATGATAAATGGTGATAATGTATATGCATTGATTTACCATTTCTCCCTGCTTTTTCCATCTACCTGGGGTCTCAAAGGTGAGCAACCTTCTTTCTGGAGGTTTGCAAAATGACAGACCATTTTGCAAGCACCTGAAGTCGTTCACGAAACACAAACACCTTGTGACCCGGAGCAGTCCCTTAGGATTGTGACTCACACTGCGAATCTGAGCAATGCTGTTGCTTAGGACCAAGCCAGAAACATCTGACTGCCCTACTTGATGAGTCCTTGGCATGCTAAGTTGGCAATAGGCCCTTCAAAGTTGTATCAATCAGAAAACGTGTAAGGTCTACATGGAAAAGGAAGTCTTTTGGAAAGGAAACAAGGCAGGGTATCTGAAGACTACATTAAGATTTCCCTACTTCACTCTGTTTCTATTAGATGGGCTGGGATGAAGAAAGAGTGCTCAGGCCAACTTTCTAAGGCACCTGGTTGGCTAAAGGAGGCTATTTCGAACTCTAATCCCAAATTCCCACCAAGCCACCTTCCAACCTTGATTTGGTTTCCAAATCTACTGTATTCCAGTCCCATTGTCAACTGGCAAGGACTTGATTACCACTAGGTAGACTGACCAAGAGATTATACAGTTCCTGAGAGCAGGGAAGTGAGCCTCTGGAACAGAATCAGCTTTCAACAAACATGTTAAATACTGTGTGCCAATTACTCTGGTGGGCACTATACCCATCAGACCTTGCGGCCTTTCCTGACCACCGTCCTAACCATCACCTCAACCCGCAGTAATTTCATCTTATCTTAATGCTGCAACTATTATTCGAATACAGTTTAAATACTGTAGACTGATGCCATTTATTTATTTATTTATTTATTTTTGGCTGCATTGGGTCTTCGTTGCTGCGTGTGAGCTTTCTCTAGTTGCGGCGAGTGGGGGTTACGGGGGCTACTCTTGGTTGCGTGCATGGGCTTCTCATTGCGGTAGCTTCTCTTGTTGCAGAGCACGGGCTCTAGGCGCGGGGGCTTCAGTAGTTGTGGCACGTGGGCTCAGTAGTTGTGGTTCACAGGCTCTAGAGCACAGGCTCAGTAGTTGTGGCGCACAGGCTTAGTTGCTCCGTGGCACGTGGGATCTTCCCGGATCAGGGCTCGAACCCATGTCCCCTGCATTGGCAGGCGGATTCTTAACCACTGCGCCACCAGGGAAGTCCAACTGATGCCATTTTTACTTCCAGCCCCAATTTCTCTTAAGTTCAGATCCATTTTTCCAACTACTCCTATACATAAAAAATTTCTCCTTGACTGTTCCCAAAGTACTAACAACTCAAAATGTTTAAAACCAAATACTTTTTCTTCTTCCTCTTCCACCCACTCCAACCACAAGCCCACCTGAAATAACGAAAAACTGCTTATCTTCCATCTGTAACCACTATGTTTGTTAATACCATCATCATTAACACAGATACCTGAGCTAGAAATCCAAATTCCCCACTGACTCATTTCTCTTCCTGTACCCACATTCCATCTAATTAGTAACCAAGGACTGTTGGTGCTCTCTTCCAAATGACTCTTGAATTTATCCTCCCTTCTCCTTTCCTGCCACCACTGATTAATGTGACCCTCTTCATCTCAGGACTGGACTTTAAGACTTTAACTGCCTCTGGTTTCTCTCTTTTCCAATCATTCCTTTACAATGATTACAATATAATCATTGCAATTTTCTGCTTAGCACCGTCAATGACTGTCCATCTAATATGGAGGTATCTCATAGTACTTCACTTGCCACTCAGACCATTTGCTTTCTAGCGCTCAGCAGCCCTTGCTGTTTCTCCCTGCTGCGTGCAGCCATTCCACCTCCACATAACAGACATCCACCTTCTAGGCCTGTGCTCACTAGCAGACCTTTGGCCTAAAAGTCTCTTCTCTCACTGCTGTTGTGGTGATGTTGTGTTGTTTTGAAGCTGAGCATGTCCTACAAACAGTTCAAGGCCCAATCTCAGAATCCCTGATGCCAGCTAGAAGAAAGAATGGCTGTCTTCTCCATGGTTTCATAGATTGTTGCATTCCATTAGAATTCATCAAGGGTTGTGGTTAGATTCTGGCCATCTTTGTTACCCTAGCACCTAGCACAAGTAGGCACTCAGTAAATAATGGTGAATTGAACTGAACTGAATTTTAATAGCAACTGTAGCTCTACTTCCAGAAGTTCCTCTAGCAATATAGCCTAGACCTTATATTTAAAATTGGCCATTATTCTGACATGCTTTGCTTGTGTTTACAACTAAATACACCAAGAGTCCTGTCTGGGTAGGGGTCATTCTCTGGCCAATATAAATGGTATTGTGATCTTTATTAGTTACGCTGTTTGGAACTCCATTAACTTGCCTGATCTCAGAAAAAGCACAGGTAAAAAGCCTTTTTTAGAACAGCAACGATGCAGTTAACTTTGGCTGCCATTGTTCCTTTCTGAACTATGCCTTCTGCATTCATAATTAACATCTCTGTTGCCGTAGAGCACCTGGAACTGAAAAACAGTGTATAACTGAGACATGTATTAAATTCTAAATGGAGATGGCATGGCGATAATCTGTGAATAACCAAACATTGAATTAATATTTCAATAAACAATTAAATTGTTCTTTTCCTTTTCTTGTCTCGAAATGTTTTAATTTTCCCCATTCACATAAAAAAGTAACAATTTATGCCATTCGAGAGATAACAAAGAAGCAACTGTCATTCACTACATGTGAACATCTTTGAGGAAAAAGTACTATCTTTAAAAATTTGTTCAGAATTGGTAATTTTATATTTACATCTATTTTCTGAATCACATTACTTTTTCTTTTACTGATTTTAGAGTTCGATATAATTAACTGTTGCTCTAACACCAGTTATTGATGAATGGCTATTGAGGTATCAATGCTCTCAAAAGGAGATGTCAATTTTTCATAATATCTGGGAAGACAGTGGTGCTGTGTATGCCCAGAGAATGAGGGACATTGTCTTGCTAACTCAGTTTGCAGTCAATGAGCTCATCAGCTAAATCTGATGGACTGACAGAGAAACCAAACATGAGGAAGGAACTATAATACACTGACTAAGACAGTATGTTGGTTTGCCCAGAGCAAGTCAGACAAGGTAGGGCATCCAGCCAAGTCCAGAGAATCGGGGCAGACTCCAAATGAGCTCGAGCTAACAAGACAATATCTCTTGTTTTCAACCCTGTGCAAATTATGAACACAAGAGGATGTGGCCATTGTGTTATGTTCCCCCAAGCACCACTCATTTAGCTGGGGCTTGAGCAGATACATAATACTAAAGACAGACAGTAGACAGAGGACCCCAACCTTCATCCTGGGGCAAGATTTTAGAGGGACCCACAGTGAACCAGTAACCTATTAGTTCTCCTCATTGAGCCAAGTGTCTCCCACCCAAAAAGACACTCTGATTTAGAGCCTAGTCCTGGATCTGATTTGGACAAGTCCTTTAACCTGTGAATACCTCATTGTGGAAATAACTGTTGGGAAAAAAAAAATCCTGTCTAGCTTATATTAATTGTGAGATCCAATGACACAACATATTTAAGACATATTTACAACATATTCTTTGTAAACTCCAAAATGCTATGTGGAGGTAAGATAGAGTTGTGGTTAGGCATCTACCCAGAACACTGGCATTCTTCTTTCAATCCTGTACTTAGTACTGATTGAGCACCTACTGTTCTCAGTGACCCCAACAGACATAAATATCCTCCAGGAGCTTTCAGTCTAGCAGGGAGATTCTGACAATAAACACACAAACACAGTACACATTATACATTATAGAGTATGCCGGAAAGTGATAAGTGCTATGGGAGAACAAAACAGAGCATGGTGCGGGGGTTGGGCGTACAGAGGGCACAGTAGGGGCTTTGGTATTTTTAAAATAATGAGAAAATGACATTTGAGGGAAGACCAGAAGGTGAGGAAGTGAGCTTGTGGGGAAGAATTCTCACCAGAGGGGAAGGCCAGTGCAAGAGAGGGCCAGACAAGCAAGGAAAGTAGAGCAAGCGCGTAGGTCAACAGGAGAAGAGGGGGTCAGAGAGACAGACACGGCCAGATCATGGAGGGCCTTTCTGGCCATTGTAATATATTCGGTTTTTGCTCTGACGTGATCTGACTTCTGTTTTTAGAGGATCTTCTAGCTGCTGGGTTGAGAACAGACTATAGAGGCAAGTATAGGAGAAAAAAGCCCAGTCAGGAGACTAGACTGTGATGTGGACCAGTGTGACAGTGGTGGGAGTGTTGAGAGTGGTCAAGTTCTAGATTTTTTTTTTTTTTTTTTTTGCGGTACGTGGGCCTCTCACAGTTGTGGCCTCTCCCGTTGCGGAGCACAGGATCTGGACGCGCAGGCTCAGCGGCCATGGCTCACGGGCCCAGCCGCTCCGCGGCATGTGGGATCTTCCCGGACCGGGGCACGAACCCGTGTCCCCTGCATCGGCAGGCAGACGCTCAACCACTGCGCCACCAGGGAAGCCCAAGTTCTGGATATTTTTAAAGGTAGAGCCATCAGGGCTTTCCAATGGATAAATGTACAGAGGGAAAGAGAGGAGTCAGGAAGAGTCCAAAAGTTTGGTTCTGACCCACCAGAAGATAGAGCTGCCAGCAACAGAGATGTGTCCAAATGGAAGAGAGCTGGAACTCCCTTTTTCCCTCCTAGTTGCAGGAATTCTTCCTGCAAATGTAAAATTGTGGATAAAATTGTGACTAATTGGTGACTGCTAAAGGGACTGACCATTCATCTCCCGGGACGTCAGTTTCTCTGGCTATAATATGAGATGGGCCAGCAGGATAATGGCAAAATTCCTTTTCAGCTGCTAAATTCAAGAACCTAGATGTTGCAAACAATTCTCGCACTTTTCAAGATTTCTTTCTGTTTTATTTTCTCTTGAAAAAAGGAAGGAAATTCAATCTTTGAACATGATCTTTTTGGTTTAAAATAAAATTATTTTGTGATCCTAGTTAGAACATCAAAAAAAAATAAAAGAATCTTAATAAGACAGCCTCCTTTAAAAAAAAAAAATTATGTCCTGCAATTGTTTATACAGTATCTTGTTCCAGGGAGGCACATGGCTAATCAGGAAACAGATTTCCTATGTCATATTTCATCGGAAACCTTGCTCACAAGTTTAAATTACAGCACGCATTTTGTGTCACTGTGAAAATATTCCCTTTCACTTTAATGGTACCTGAGTAGACTCAAAATGCTTCTAAGGCTGCCTGAAAGAACATTTGGCTCCTGTAGATTCTCACTGTCTTCCCTCAATACTTTTCCATTTCCTCTTGACAACAGCACTATTGATACCATTGGTTCAGGAGAAGTCACTCGAGAAGAATGAAGACCAAGTATCTGATACTCACAGCCTGATTCTAGAGAGGAATGCAGTATAAACATACACAGATTCATTTAATTTAATTTAAATCCATGGATAATCTCTTAAACTTGTAGCCCACAAACACAGCATCTCCCCTTCTCCCACATTCCATCAGGCCTGGGGAACACCATCATCGCCATCATCATGGTTTGTATATATTGAGGGCTAACCACGCACCAGGCATTTTCCCACGGTTGTCATAGCAACTCATTTAACACCCACAGCCACCCTATGAGAAGAGTCATTATTATTTTCACTGTCAAAGGAGGGGAGATTCACACCCAGGACCTCCTAACCCTATGCCCAAGCTCAATAGTGCAGTGAAAGGGTTGAGGCTGGGATGGAGCAGAATGCACACACACTTACTACAGTGCATTGTCTCATTGCTATCATTGTCTGTCTTATAAGCCCTTCTGCTGGAGGGCACAGGCCAAAATTTATGTTTGTATCATCACCATTTGGCAAAGTAGTTACCCATGAACAGAAAACCCTGTGAAAACTCCACGATGAGTGAGACCTAAGCTATCTTGTTCTCCTGGTTTCCCCAGCGGCCTAAAGCAGAGCCTGGCATACTGTAGGCACTCCATAAATGCTCACTGAGAAAATGGATGGAAAGACGATCCAGATGGGAGTGAAAAAAACCGGCGGCAGAAAAGAAAGGGACTCCAGGAGCCATTGCTCCAGAGCCCCGCCCGCTTAGCACGTCCACCTTTAAACGTGAGGTTCCCTCCTCCCCCACCACCCCTCCCTCCCTCTGAGGTCGCAGGTTCCAAGGCTCCATGCAGACAGAGGAGCTTGCCCTGCGGTGGATGCCCACTGCGTAAGCAGGAGCGAGCAGCCAAGAGGCCCGGCCCGCGGGAGGAGCCACGCCCCGCGCACCCACCCCACGCACGCACGCGCTCTCAAATGACAACTTCTCTCTCTCACACACACACACACATATATACACGCGCACACACGCCCTCTTCCACGTCCACACTCGTACTCAAACGTGCACACTCCCCAGTCACACTCTTCACAGACACCCTGGCAGGCCCGCACACACACCTGCTTCCACAAACGCACACACTCATGGGACCCCACGCTTCTCACACACTCACATTCGCACGTCCTCTCACACACTCAGCCTAATTCTCACTTTCATATATCCACACACTCCTATAGTCACACGCACACTGATGCTTACAACCCCCCAAACTCCTAAACACCTACTCTTCACTTTTACACTTACACACACTACTCATATTCACACTCTTCACACACTTGCTCATATACACATTCACATCATACACACCCTCCCGCACGCACTCATTCTCACGCTCACGCACGCTCACCCCCTCACTGTCTCACACGCTCTTGCGCACACACAGAATCGCACTCAGTTCCCCCGCCCTGCACTCACGCTCGCGCTTGCGCATCTGCCACGGCGAGGCCGCTGAGCGGAGCGTGAATGCCGCCGGTGTGCTTGGAGTTTGGGGGCTGTTGCTGATGGAACCGTTTTCAGGCTGTGGGTTCAATGAGATCTCTTAGAGCCGCTGCGTTTTCCAGTAAGAAATGCTAGGCAGGGACAGGGGGAGACCGAGACCCAGAGAGGGCGACAGACACAGGCAGGTGTAGGTTGCAGTTCTCCCGCGGTGGCAGCCAGAACGCCGGGAAGGGGCAAGGCACGCGATGAGCGCGGCAAAATCTCAGAGCCTATTTACCCCCAACTAGGGATTGGCCTCGCGGGCCTCTTGCAACTTCTGCCTCCCTCGGCTTCACCCAGACCTGGAGAGAGGAGTGACTGAGCACGGATTTCGGACAGCCCCTGGCAGAGTAGCCCTGTTCCCGTGCTCAGTCCCTGTGACCTACAGGACATAGCTCAGGAAGCTGTGGGCTAGGGTGAAAAGGGGGACAGGGTCAGCATTAGAAAGTCCTCAGTTTGAATTCGCCCTCTGCCATTTCTAAGCTGTGTGGCCTTGAACAAGTTGCATAACCTCTCTGAGCCTCATTTTTCCTAGCTGTAAAATGAGGGATTACTCATTCAATAAATACTTATTCCACTCCTAATATATGTCACCTCTGAGCTGGATGTTTTATATACACTGGCGAATAAACGAAACAGACCCAGTTTCTGCCCAGTGCAGCTTGCAGTCAACTGGGGGAGGTACTCAACCAGCACTGAAATAAACCTGCAGACATACATATTGATTATAAGGAAGGCTTTTGAAGTAAAAGAATAAGATTTTTTTACACCTGCCCAAATGTCTTTCAACACTTACTATGTTCTGGGAGCAAGTGAATAAAAACAGTCACATTCCCTATCTCATCCCAATTCCAGCCTGCCTTTTCCGTCATATGGGCCACATTAGACTGGCCTTTGTTATCTTTAATATATAGGAAAACCACATTAACCAAGGAGTGGACAATAGACAAGTGAGAAATAATAAAAGTACCTACCTCACAGGGTCATTGCTAGAAATAAAGGATGCATTAAAGGCTTAACTCATAGCTGGGCACATGGTAGGTGCTCCACTACTATATATAAAATAGATAACTAATAAGGACCTACTGTGTAGCACAGGGAACTCTACTCAGTACTCTGTAATGACTTATATGGGAAAAGAATCTAAAAAAGAGTGGATATATATATATACACACATATATATATAACTGATTCACTTTGCTGTACACCTGAAACTAACACAACATTGTAAATCGACTATACGCCAATAAAAATTGTTTCTAAAAAACATAGTAGGTGCTCAATAAATGCTAGATATTATTAGGAGACAGTATCGCCTAGTGCCTAAAACTTCAGGCTTCCGCATTCTACAGACAGGATCTGAATCCTGGCTGTGTCATCTCTAGCTCTGTGACCTCGGATAAGCCTTTGAACTTCCATAAGACTCGGGATTCTCATCAGAGAAACAACCATAAAAATAGTGCTTTATCTGGTACGGCAGTTATGCAAATTAAATGAGGTTTTGTGGGCAAAGGCTCCTGGTTAAGGGCAAGGCGCACAATGAGAGCTCGGGAAATGATGGCTATGAGGATTCTCATACCCTCCTGTTGCCTCCCCTGTAAAACAAGTCAGCAAAGCTGGAAGGTTTCTCCAGGCCAAAGGAGCCTTGAAATTTGGAGCTCAGTCCCAAGTGGGGACTAGCAGGATGGAGCTCGAGGCCTTTGACGTGGATGGGGAACAGGAGGTGGCGAGGCTCTCCAGCCAGGCCCAGGTTGACGGTACGCCCAGAAACCGAGGGCCAGAGAAATGCCCGGATGGGTGGCTCTAGGGTGCGGACGCCAGGCTGCGGAGGAGCCTTTGCCGGGGGCAGAGAAGGGATTGGGCAGAGGCTCCGGCTCCCTGGTTACTCATTAGGAAACCCGGGGCTCTGGTACCTCATTCCCAAGCCTCAGGACCCATGGAGCTGCAGGTCGCAGATAATAACAAAAACAAGAGACGCCACGAGCTCTTACCAAGCACCAGGCCAGGCGCTAGGCAGTGCTTAATTCTTCTACCCTCATTTATCTAGATTCGAGAGCTGTGTGCATTTTTCCTAGTTCGCAGATGCGGAAACTGAGATTCTTCTGCCAGTCTCCCTGGCCTCGTTTCAGTTTTTGCAGTTAGCCAAGAGAAACTCTTCTCGGCTTTTGTGCGCACTCTTCGGTGTCCCGACACATTCCCCATCCCCTCCCCCCAACCCCGTCCCAGGCCGAGGCTACCCGGTTGTCCGGCAGGTCACTTCAGCCTTCGGCTTTATCCACTCCCAGAGCCTCGAGGGCTTTACTTTCATATTCACGCGACTTTTTGGGATTCACCAGATCTGAGTTGATTTGTCGATTCTTTTGATGTACAGGAAGCACCCAGGGGGACGGGTCTTGTGCAAGGGAACTCCCTGGCACCAAACTTGACATATAGTAGGTGCTCATTACACACTTTCAACAACTATCAATTGTTGAATGAGGCTCAGAGGGGTTATTACCTTGGATAAATGAGGGTAGAATTTATTTGTTATTTCTCAACTCTCACCACCTTCAGGACCACATAGAAAGTGACCCATGCTTTTTGTTTTTAAGTTGTGTTCTGGCCACACACCACTAAATCAAAATCTCTAGGGCATCCGTACTCTCCAGGAGATTTTTGTAGATGACCAAGGTTGAACACCAGAAAGGCCAGATTGCTAAAAATTATAAAGGTTCGCTCTCTTTTTAGTAACAATTTTTTTATATATAAAAAACTGTCTTGAATCCCATTACTAAGCAGCTATTTAGGCCCAGTGCTTTCAGCAAACTTAGGCCAAGGGAAGTGAAGAATTGGTGCTAATTCAGCCCTCCCCTTACACTCCCAGCTACCCGATTCTAACCCAAAACCACCAACTTTGAAAAACGTAGATTTTTTAAAAAATGGCAAGCGCCGAGAGAGGACGGGAGAAGGAGGGCGGTGCAGCATTTGCTTCAATTATCCGGATAATTGTTCCCCACCTCAGACCATTGTTAGTAAAGTGAAACAATATTCTATTGGATACAGTCTCGGCCTTTTCAGGCTTGCTCCCTGCAGCGCCTAGCGCACGCTGGGCACTGAGTTGGTGCTCAATAAATTTTATTCTGATGACAGAGAGGACCTTTAAGGGTGGGGGAGGGATGCCTCGTTAGGCTTAAGGATTGGGGCTGGGCGAGTATTAATCCAGGGGAGGGGGAGCAGAAAGGCTGTGTGGTGGGGACGGGGTGCCATCACAACTCTGCTCAGAGGCTGTTCCTGAGATTCTCAGCCAAGCTCCTCGCTTCTTTCCCAGAACCTTCCCCCCCTTCCTCTCTGAGGGCCGAACTGAACTCTTGTGCCTGTGGTGAGCACAAAGGCGAATTCAGGTTTCTCAAAGGCCCGTCGGTTCTGAGTAAACACTGGGGAGAAGCAAGATCATTTCTCGGTAGTGGCTGAGCCCAAGGCCCGCAGCCTGCCCTCTCCATGGACCGGCCTCCCCCGACCATGGATTAAAAGTAACAGTACTGGGGCAGCTGAAGGGGAAGCCAGGACCTGAGTCCCTCACCGCTCAGCCAGCGCAGAAATGTGAGGGCTGACTCCCAACTGCCCCTCTTTCATCCCGACTCGCGCTTTTTCAAGAGGAGCTTGGGTTCCCTAAGAGTGTGTATTTGCTAATTGCAGCCTCGGCTTTAATGGGAGTCTTTTAACTCCCCCAAGCCCGTTTGTAGGTTACAGCCTTATCTGGGGACCCCCGTTTTCCACCCTGGCTACACATCCTGAGAACAATTGCCTCTCTGGCTCCTGAAAAGAGAGCGAGCGCCCCATTTCTGCTGAATGCACGTCTTGGTTCATCCAAAGCTGGCGGGCTTTTGATGGCCACAATGCAAGTTACACCCAAAGAGTGTCTCTTTGGTCATATCGACAACGCTTGGCTTCATGTTTGCAAGTTAAATGGGCAGAACCCCGGCTGAAACTCCCACGCCAGACGCCAGTACATTTCCCTCCACCCTGATCTGACCAGAACTGGGGAATGGGTCTGAGCAGCGGGAGGAAAGAAGGGGGAGCGGGAAAACAGTCCTGATTCTCAGCCACCATCTAGAGGAAGGGAGGGGCTGGAGGGGAAGGACCATTTTCTCTGGTATTTTTCTCTCTTACTTAAATATTCTTTTCATTTTGCTTTGTTGGCAGCTTTACCCAAACAACAACAAAAATCAAATGAGAGCATTTTCTCCTTGTCTTCACCTAGGTAGCTGCTTTCCTCTAGCCCCTGAAAATGTGACTCCTTCATAAAATCAAAATTTATGATTATTCAAATGTTGGGGACTGTGAAAAAAGAGGAAGAAAGAGAGAAAATTAATATTGCAGCTGTTCTTCTGATTAATGAGAGATAATTGCTCATGAAAAGTCACCCCTGTGGCATTTTGTTGTCTCCTGGATCTTTGTTCTTTTCCACTATTATTGAGGACTTTCTTGAAGACTAAGCAGTTCTTTTCAATTTTTGGGTATTCAGAAAGGGTTGCCTGGTTACAGAGAATGGGGAAATCTCTGGCTATATCGGGTAAGATGTGCCACAGACAGCAATATCACAATGCCACTCAGAGAAAAGGATGGATACAAGTTAACGATGCGCTTTCAATAAAACATTCATAGACTTGTTCACGCTTTGATAATGACCTCATTAAAGGGAGCTGGGGGCAAGTAAGTCCTGTCTCCTGTTTGTGTTCGGCTAACAAAACCCAGCTTTGAGATCATTCATTGCTTTGGAAACTAATATGAAATCAATGTAAGAGGAGCAAATAAATCCAAGGCGGCCCCGCCAACTCCCGGCTGTCCCGCCCTGCTCGCGGCCTCCTCTGTTTGGGGCGGGAGAACCGTGTGGGCAAATGCTGCAACTGAGAGGGAAAAAATGGACTTGGGGTGGAGGGGGCGAAGCTTTAGGGGGAGCAGAGGGAGGGGCAAAGTAAGACTTCCAGCCGGAGAAGAACAGTAAGCACATCAATGGGTCAGAACGCTAGGGTTGCGGAATAAGTAAGGTTTAGTCCACGCCCTTTATTTCCCTGTTTTTGCCTGTGAAAAGAAACAGGAAGAGAGAGAAGGAAGAGGAAAATGTGCGGTTCAGATCCGGTGTGATCCCAGATGGGGGAAAGTACTGGGAGACTTTCTGAAAGGTATATCCAAGAATTCGAATCTCAGGGTTGGGCTGCGAGGAGACTGCTCATCCAGACTCAAGCTGGAGAGTCCAGAGGCAAGAAGGTGGTGCCTCTGAACTGCTTTGATTTTTTTTTCCTCAGTTGAGGGTAAGGGTGGGGTGTCCTGACTGGGCAAGGCTGCGGGATGGTGGGGACAATTTCTGTTACCTTCGCATTTGTGACATCATAAAAGACAAAGCAAAGCCATCTCTGTCATCCCCAGCAAAAGGGGGAAAAAAATCAAAGGATTCCCCCCCCTTTAAAAGAGCTAATTTTCTCCTTGAATTATGAAAGTAATGGCTTAGGTAACAGCCTGTACTCTGTACCCAACTGCTTAATACCGAATAAATCCTTCCACGTGGCTCCCCGAGTCGTGGCAATTAGAGCTCATTATAGGCTCATAAGAGCTCTCATTTCAGGGATTACTTAATGGACGATGAAATTTTATCGGACAGAATCACTGAGAAATAAAATTGGGTGTTAGCGAGGGCACCATGGGGGCACGCCGATGGTGTGCCCAGGGTCCCTTTCTGCTCCGAATGGGTTGGAGGCGCTGCAGTCCTGGGGGAGGGCAGGTCTGGGCAGGGCCAGCCGCAAAGCTGTCCACAGGGTCATTGGGCAGGGGAACGATGGCAAGGCACACGGGGTTGGGAAGCTTCTGAAGACGGGGCTGGAGTGGAGGAAAGGGGGAGGGGGTGGGGAGAGAGACTGAGAGATCCAAAGAGAACTGAAGAGAAGAGTCTGAGAAAAGAGACTCCAATGTGGAACGTGACCCCAAAATACTTGCTCTTGGTGGGCTCAAGCAGTTAACCGAGTATCCTAATAGACAAATTTCTTGGTCGTGGTCTGCTTTCAGCCTCAGTCTGGCCCCAAGCCGCTACTCCCCTCGCAGCCCTAAGTAACCCTACGGGCCTCTCACTTTTCTCAAAATTCACCAGCACACCAACCGGAGGTTTCTGTAGGCAGACCTAAATCGAGTTAGATGCTCAAGCATCATAATTAGGATTCTCTAAAATAAAATGATCCTCACGTAAGCACAACTCCCAGCACATTAGCATAGAAGTTCTTCCCAAGAGCAGAACTAGAACCACTGCAGATCAAAGTGATAGATACATATAAATATATATTATACAAAATTTTAAGTGAAATGTATATATACACTTGCAAAGTCAACAGGGAAATCACGTCACCTGTTTGGACAATTTAGGCCTATACAAACATCCTGCCATTAAGCACCTCCCAATGGTTGAGCTCCCAGTTTTCTTTCTGAGGCGGGAATGATTCGGGAACTTCCCGGATTCTCCCATTGTGAGCGAGGGCGGGCTGGGCCAGGCAGGCTGGGTTGAGGCTGAGCGCCTGCGATGGCTGCAGCAGCAAACCTTGTGGTACAAAAGTAGTTACAGCTGAGCTGCCCTGAGTTAAGCCCTGAGACTCCTTAATTGTTGTCACAAGATGTTGGATTAGCACATTTCTGGAATAGCTGTCTGTTTACACTCTGGAGACCCACCGTCCACTAACCGCTTTCTAATTGAATTCTAATCACATTCAAATAGCTCAATAACCAGCCTCAGCTGCAATTCATAAAACTTTAATTGCCATCCATAAATCCTGGGCTCCCCAGAGCGGGTCGTCCCTACAACCCAATTACACTTCTCTAGCAGGCAAGAGAGACGGTCACAGAGATGGAAAGGGGGAAGGAGAGAGGACAGAGAGACAGCCATGTCACCAGCTGAGAAGCTGATGCTCCCCTAGGATTTGGGCCCTTGGTTCTCACAGGTGGAGGGAGTCCCGTCCCCAAGTTTCTTAGCACCGTTATCTCAGGCCTGAAGTTTGCTGTTTGGGGGAAAGGATTGGACTTGTAGCTGTTGCTCACCCTCCCTGCTCCAGCCAGATTTTCCACAAGGAAAAAGAAGAGAAAGCTGTCACTTCTGCAGCCTTGCTTCCCCAGAAAGATCAATAGCCCTTAGGTGGGCAGCCACCCTCTCTCACCAGCCACTGGTGCACCAGTCTTCCACCGCCACTCAGAGAGGTTTCCTTTACCAAGCCACTTCTCCCATCCTGAGGCAGGATTCACTGAGTGACTCAATTCCCTTCAAAACCTTTATGGGCTTTAAAAGGCGTGCATACGGGAGAGAACTTCCTGGTTAGCTGCCTAAGCAGTAGATAGCAGGACTCAGAACGAAGGCTTCCCTCAACCCCTGCCCAGTCTCTAGAAGGGCCGGGATTTGGTCCTCTCCCCAAAGTCCTTGAGATGGAGTTTGTAGGATTGGTCTGCAAATGCAGCAGTGGGACCACTCGGAGAAAGACAAGAGCGTATCTTCAATGTCTCTCTTTGCCAAGGGGGGTGGTTTCAGGTTAGAAAGAGGCACAAGGAAGGGTCGTTGATCTGAGTGGCCCCAGAAGGCCCCAAGTGCAAAGGCATTTTAGAACTTCCCAAGCATCAGAATGAAAAGCTCCACTTCTGAGCTGGGAGGCCTCTCTGCTATGCCCCCCGGATTCCCTCACCAGCCAACCACCTGAATGACCTTGGCCAGTTCCAAAAGCTAGGGGACTCTGTGTGAGTGTGTGAGTGTGTGTGTGTGTGTGTGTGTGTGTGTGTGTGTGTGTGTGTGTCCGTCCTTGTCCCAAGCTGCGCTCCGGGACTGGGTCCCTGCCAGTCCACCGCCACACAATCCTGTTCTAAACCGTAGGCTTCACACTATGCCGTGACTTATCCGCGGCTGGCACAGAAGAGCAAGGAGCACTAGGCATTCCTATTAGAAAGCCCTCAAAGTCCCCACCTGGTGCGATCTGTGACCGGAAGCGAGGAAGAGTTGGGCCGGGGCCCAGGCTAGGGAGAGGGGTGGGATGGAGGATGCAGCTCTGTGATTTCTCGGGAAAGCGTGGAGAAAGAAGGGGAGGAGGCCGGCCTCCCCGCGAAATTAACAAAACCTACACTTTGCAAAGTCTCCCCCATCCCCCCCTCCGAATTCTTCCCCGCCGCGCACCCGCCCCTCCTCGCCGCTTCTGTTGTGACTCGGGCAGCCTATCCCGAGGGTGGGGAGCTGCTGAGGAGCCTGAGCCGAGCGGTACTCCGCAGCATCACGTGTCGGGGTGGGGGCTATAAAATCCCGGAGCCTGGGCGTCGGGCGGGGGACGTGAGGACCAGCCCTCTCCAGGGACCCCTTTGTTCGCAGCCCAGACGCCGACACCTCCGCGTCCCCAAGGGCTTGACCGCCTGCGTTCGCGCCGCGCCCGGGGCAGAGCTCAGGACAGGAGAGGGGAGGGGGCGCCACGGCCGGCCGGGCCCTCCAGCCACCCACCCCTCGCGACATGTCGCGCTCCTTCTATGTCGACTCGCTCATCATCAAGGACTCCTCACGGCCCGCGCCCCCGCTTCCTGAGCCGCACCCCGGGCCAGATTTCTTCATCCCGCTGGGCATGCCATCCCCGTTGGTGATGTCCGTGTCCGGGACGGGCTGCCCGTCCCGCAAGAGCGGTGCGTTCTGCGTTTGCCCGCTCTGCGTCACTTCGCACCTGCACTCCCCTCGGGGGCCCGCGAGCTCCAACTGCGGGAGCGCAGGGACCGGGAGTGCCGGGGCCGGGGGTGGCGGGGCGGCGGCAGCCGCCGGGGCGTTGCCCCTGCTCAAGAGTCAGTTCTCTTCGGGTCCTGGGGACGCACAATTTTGCCCGCGTGTGAGCCACGCGCACCATCACCACCACCCTCCGCAGCACCACCATCACCACCACCAGCCCCAGCAGCCCGGCGCTGCGGCGGCGGCGGCTGCGGCGGCGGCGGCCGCGGCGGCCGCGGCGGCCTTGGGGCACCCGCAGCACCACGCACCTGTCTGCACCGCCACCACCTACAACGTGGCGGACCCGCGGAGATTCCACTGCCTCACCATGGGTAGGGCCGGGTTTCTGGGCACCTGCGCGCTGTGCCTTGCCGGCTCCCGGGAGCAAACTTTCCGCCTTCAGTGGATGAAGTGGGAGCCTGGGGGCGGGATAGGGAGGGAGGAGGGGCTTTTAGTATAACTGTGGAGTCGTCCCCAGAAGTTCCACGAAGGTGGGAGTTAGCCTTCTCAGCCTCTCCAAGCAGCCTGGTGAGCTTCACTCCCGGTATCTGGTGCCCGAGTCTTGCATAACATCGGGGCCTTTAGGACTTCGAACTTGAGGGCTGAGAAATCGGAGGTTAACTGACTGAGGTCCGGGGTGGGTGTATTTGTATTTAAGTGTGGCATTCCGGCGTCGAGGCTGGCTGGGTTTCGTTGCTTTGGGCTAAGCCTGCCTGCCTTTCCGCTAGGCTTGAAGGGAGACGACCGGACAATGCAACCCCTCCCCCGCCCCCCACTTTAATCCTCTGACTTTACGTCCCGAACATCAAAGGCCTTCACTTGCTTTGGGCGTCCCTGTCCTTCCCGGTTAAGTAACGATGTGTCTTGAAATGAGAAAGAGTGAGAGATGGATACAGGTATTTAGTTGAGCTTCACGGGTGAGTCCCTGCGAGGCATCCTTTCCAAGGGATGGCACGTGGGGTGGGAGCGCCTCCCCACACCCACCCCCGAGAATTACCTCTCTGCCCTCTCTTGGCCCGTCTGCAGGGGGTTCGGAGGCCAGCCAGGTACCCAATGGCAAGAGGATGAGGACGGCGTTCACTAGCACGCAGCTCCTGGAGCTGGAGCGGGAATTCTCTTCCAATATGTACTTGTCTCGACTCCGGAGGATCGAGATCGCCACGTACCTGAACCTGTCAGAGAAGCAGGTGAAAATCTGGTTTCAGAACCGCAGGGTGAAGCATAAGAAGGAAGGGAAGGGCACACAGAGGAACAGCCACACGGGCTGCAAGTGCGTCGGCAGCCAGGCGCACTACGCGCGCTCAGAGGATGAGGACTCCTTGTCGCCGGTCTCGGCCAACGATGACAAGGAGATTTCCCCATTATGAGGGAGGGCTGCCCCACCTCTCCCTACACGCTCCCGTAATCCCCCCCACCCACACACACACAACGCGACGCGGCAGGCACCCAGGGGCCAAAATCCTTGGCCTTTCGGTTGTTCTGCCTGGAGAAGGTGGAGACAGGTATTCCCGGGGGCTTACATGACGGGCTTGTCACTTCCGTCTCCTACTTGATCTATTTGTTTGGGACTCCACTCGCAGTTATAGATCATTTTTTTAAAATGTAAATAATCTAGATTCAACTAAGTCTCGTCATATAACAAAGAAAAAAGGGTTGGTTTAAGTTTAAAACTGTATGTGGGTTTTTGAAAGCGCATGTCATTTCCCTTTCCCTGTCTTTCAGAACCTGATAAGAACACGGGGTTTCTTGATTCTTTTTGTTTTGTTTTGTTTTTAATGAAAGTATTGAATTGCAAATAACTTAGAAAATTAAACCCTGTAGGTCTTGCTTTCTGAAAATTTGCCTGGGGAGAGTTTAAAATCCAAGTCACTGGAAGTCTCCTTGTGAATAGTTTTATATAAAATTTATATTTATATTTATTTAAATAAATGAAACAAAATCAAGGTTTTAAATTTGTGATGTTTGCTTTCTCCATCTTCCCCCGTCTTTCTCTCCCCCTTATGGACAGGGAATAAAAGTGTCTGAGAATTTAAAGTAATGACTATAACTTGGTAATGTGGGTCTCTTGGTTGAGGGAGTTTGTGGCTCTATAGGATTTCTGTGTCACTGAAACTTCTGCCAAGAAGACACCTTCCATCATGATGCTGCCTACCAGGTAGTACTCCCCATTCTTAAAATAGCTCAATTCCTCACAATTGACAGGATACATCACTCCATTTAGAGTGACACTGACAATTAATGACAGGCAAACCTTTAAATTTATTTAGCAGGAGAGGGTGAAAATCCCTTACCTAGTATTTATTTTCTGTATCAGTCCCTCCTCCCTTTCTTTCCTTCTTCATCTCTCTCAGTACTAAAACCTGAATTATGTAAAGGAATCTGAATAGTAGGAATTGTTTTAGGAAGGGCAACAATTCATCAAACAGGTTTGAAGCAAACACATGCAAAGTTACAAATGATGCTACAAGTGACTAGAAACAATACCGTTTTTCCGAGTTTGTCTAGCTAAGAAATTAGCTGGTTTCCACCACTGCTGAGAAAACAAAAGTTCAGGAATAGGGAATTATTTTGTCCAAAGACTTACATTCTCACTTTTCCAAAATAGCTCACAGGTGCCTTCGGACTTCTGGTTTTTTTCTCTGGTCTCCCTAACTTTAACCTAAATTAGTTCCTTTCTAGTCCCTCTCTTCCCACCACCTTGCAGAGTGCATTCGCGCAATCCTGGCCCTGGAGAAGACTTACTTTGGCTTTGCCCTCAGCAAGGCAACCTGGCTCTCTCTTCAGCACAGCCAGGTTCTGTTCTTTAAGGGAGAGAGTGAAGCTGGAAACATGGAAACTAGGAGATCTCATTCCCTGCAATCTCATTCCCTGCAAGCTGAGTTCCACAAACACCCGCTGGGGTTGTTTTTGATTATTTTCTCTAAAGATGCCACCTAAAAAGTCCAAGCCATAGGAACTGTTTACAACACACATACTCACACTTCTTTAGGTCTGATTTACTTTAGGTCTGTAGGAACTGAAACCTCACCAGGTGGGGCTGGGCTCTAGTATGGGTTTCCCCGCCCAGACACTCCCTCACTCTCACTCCCTCTCTCTCTCTCTCTCTCTCTCTCTCTGATCTCTCCTCTCTCTCTCTCTCTCTCTCTCTCTCACACACACACACACACACACACACACACACACACACACACACACACACACACACTCCTGAGGCCCGTCGTCATCTCTCATTCTGGTGCTGGCCAGGGCAGGCAGGGGAGAGGAGAGGCTGGACGGTGCGTACTGAATGGGGAGCTGCCGCCGCTTTGTGCAGTGACCTGGGCCCGATCCTGCGCAGCAGTCACAGGCATCTGACTCGCTCCTGGCCCGGGCCTGGGAGGCTCAGGCTCTGGATTGCCCTCTCTCTTTCACACACAAGCAAAGCTTTGGGCCCCCTCGCCCTGCCCACCGCGAAGGAGGAGGGGCGCTGACCCACTGCCTTTTCCAAAGATTCCGTCTCCCTCCTTCCCAATAAACAGGCGTCTCCGGGCACCGGTACAGGGCTGGGAGGAAGGGAGTTTCGTAGCGCAAAAAACTGGCAGCTAAGGAAGAATTCCTTCACAGGAAATAACAAGAAGGCCAAAGAGCCCCGGCCGCACCTCTTTGCGCTCCTGCCCAAAGCGAAGCCTCATCTGAGAGGTGGACAGGCAACCCCGTCCCCTACCCATCCACTCTCAGCCCGGCCTCTCTGTCGTCCCGCACTCGGGCCTGGCCCTCCCCAAGTCCCTGCCCAGTAGGGACCAGAGCATCTGCACTTCTCCTCGCTACCCGCACCCAGGCCCTGCGCCCAGAGTGCTGAGCCGCCCGCTTGCCACACCGATGCTGCACTCGCCCAGCTCTACGACCCGGCAACGGAGACGCGGGGCCAGCCCTCCGTGCCTGGTTTGGGGTTGGCTGCTCGGTACCTTTCCTTCCTGTCTTCAGGGATATTCCTTAGGGAAGAGAGGAGAAACAGTGAATCCTGCACCAGAGGCAAAAAGATTCAGGCAAAGACGCTGGACATTCTCCAAAGAAACGTTCTCCGGTGAATCTTCTTGTCACTTTCAGAGTGAACCATGAAGTCTCCTTGTCTCCTATTTTACACGTCCCCAACGCCCGCCCCCCCCCCAAAAATCAGTTGATGTTTTTGAAGATTGGGAATAAGGTTTTGGGAATCTGTCTGATTTTAAAGGCCTACAGTTTCATCTTAGGGTAAGAACACCTAAGCCAACACTCAGATGTACAAATATTCTGTTAAACAATCTTGATATCAAACACTCTAAGAGAAGTGTCCCCAGATTTATTAAAAGAGGAATGTTTAAGATGTGTGGAGTCACGCTTGACTATTTCTATCTGGGAAGCACTAGATGCTAGTTTTTCAATACGCCCCACTTGAAACACAGAACTCTGTTCCTCCAAAACATGGCCTCTTAGGGGCCTATAACCACATGATGGAAAGAGAGAAAGAGAATAAAAATGAGAATTAAAAATCAGGACCTTGCTCCATTAGGAGAAAAGAAGTGAGCAGCAGGAACCATTAGCATGGATGAATCCACCTCTTTAAACAGGAAAAGAGCTGGGGGCTGGGGAGGATGGACAGCGGGAAGAATAACCTCCTGCCATTGTGCCCTGACCCAGTCCAGAATTCCCAGCAAAGAGGAGGAGCAGAGACCTTTCCCCTTCACCCTCCCACTCAGTGACCAAACCAAGCCCAAGGCCAAGGGTCTAACAATGACGGTGGCACACAGCAAGGCTTTTTTTTTTTTTGGCGGTACGCGGGCCTCCCACTGCTGTGGCCTCTCCTGTTGCGGAGCACAGGCTCCGGACGCGCAGGCTCAGTGGCCATGGCTCACAGGCCCAGCCACTCCGCGGCATGTGGGATCTCCCCGGACCGGGGCACGAACCGGTGTCCCCTGCATCGGCAGGTGGACTCTCAACCACTGCGCCACCAGGGAAGCCCCAGCAAGGCTTCTTGATTGCAAACCATGCCCAGGGCAGAAAGGACCCAGCAGCCCATCCCTGGGGTGTTCATGGCCCCAGGTGATAGAGACACTGGTGATGGTAGATCCCACCTCCTCTCCTAATTCTGAAGTGGCCATCATAGTTTACTGCCCCCTCCCAACCCCCCACCATATCCCCCCCAAGGATATCCATAGATATTTTAGGAGAAACAAAAAGTTGGGGCTGTGAAGTCTTTGACTTTCTGGCTTCCTCCTCCCTCCCCTCACCCCCACTCCTCAACACTGCTGCCCAGTTACATCTAATCAGGATTAGAAATGCAGTTTGCTTGGCCCACCCTGACTGTGGTCAGGGAATTGCCAGAAGGGTGATTGTTCTAACTCAAAGTGGTCACAGAGGGCAACAGGGTCTGTGTGTGTATGTGCATGTACACAAGTGTGTGTGGACTCTTGGTGGTGTTAATGTATGTGGGAAGAAGAGAGTTATTTTCACTAGAATTTTTTTCCTTATTTTTTTGCTTCGCACTTCTATCTTTCGTGCAGTTTCCACTCATTTTTCATGGCACTGCTTGGGAGATTTCTTTGAGGGAGGCAGGAAGAGGCTCAGAGTTGGGCTAGGGGAAGGAGCAAAAGGCTGAACCTCAGGGAAGACTGTAGTGAGCTCTGGGTAAGATCTCAGGTCCAGGCTTAAGGGTGTAAGAGAGAGGGAGAATGACACTTCCAATAGAACCTATTTGCTAGAGGAAATTGGGTTTAAAGGAGCAATCACTGCTTTAAAAGGAGCTCCTCCCATCCTCTCCAAACACAGCCTAAAGCTGTCCTAGACATGAATGCAGCTCAGTGCATCAAAGCAATTGTTCCTATTTTCATTATTCACAGGGAATCTTTGAATGTACCTGTTAAGGTGACAGACCTCTTAAAAGGGAACATTTTTTTCCATGCAATTAAATGGTGCATTTACTAGGCTTCTATTAACATAATTTAATATAAATCTATTTTATAAATCTTTAGGCTCACATTACCGAAAACTGAGCATCTCTGAAAAAAAAAATACCTATGTCTCTTCCCTAAATTAGATGGAATAGAATCCAAAAACTTGCTATTCTAAGCCAGCTGGAAATATTAAAAGTAGAAGAATTTTTTGTATTATCTTTTGTTAATGGTGGAGGTATGAAGAAAAGAGTCAGCTTGTCTCACAGAAGATGAGAAATTCCACAGGAAGGCAGGGCTTCTCACCCAAGGGCCTGGCACTTGGAGTGGTTAACACAGGCTAGAACTGGAACAGGAGGTTAAAGAGATCTCTTAGGAACAGAGATGAATCAGAGCTCAGATGAAAAAACAACAGCCAACCCTGACTCATATGTGGAAGCAAGTTTCTTCTGTTTGGGGAGAGAAAAATCCAAAGCCTGTGAGCTCTCACAGTCCCATAAGCTATTCTACATGGAGGTAGATATCCTTGTCTGTTCCCATAGCTGGACTCCTTGTTCTCAAGTGCACCCTCCAAAAGCTTGGGCATCCCATTGTCTCTGAAAAGGTGTTTTGTCTGCCCTTATATTGATGTCGCTGCCTGCCCTTCTGCACCAGGCATTGCATTTCTTCAAGCAGAGCCCTATGTTTTCCTGAACCCTTGTCCTACCTTTGTTGAGTCTTCCAAATCCTAAACCCAGGAAGGCCCCAGGGGCTCCTCTGAGTGAATCCTGACAGATCGGAAGTGTGTGCTGTGTGCTTAGGAAAGTAACTAGTTTCAGATTAATGAAGCAGTGACAATTTCAATCTGCTTAAAGGCGGAGGTTGGCACTGCCCAGGCCTGAGCGTGGGGAGCTCGCCAGGCTGGGCTTTATATTGTCCGCTTTTCTGAAGAGCAGACAAAGATGGATAGAGAGACATTGAAAAGCAGGGGGCGTATTTCAAACAGCCCCATAAAGAGGGCTGTCACTTTAAGACAAGAACCATAGTGCTTTGATGACTTTGTATTAGCTGCCCCATTTCAAATAAGGAACTCAAGTCTCTAGTGAGAGGGAGGAAAAAGAAGACTGTGAGAGGGAGAGGGAGAGGGAGAAGGAGGGGGGTGGAGGGAGAGAGGGAGAGAGAGAGAGAGAGAGAACAGAGAATGTGGTGATATTTAGCCTGTGTGAGCACTGCAGCGGGACTAATTCTTAGGCAACTATTTGGTTTCTGAAGTTCAGGGAGAAACAACCCACAGCAGGTGCAGAGAAAAAAGGCAGGTGGGAGCTGCTCCTTATGGGAAAGAGCTCCCTGCCCCGTGCGCAGCAGCCGGCTCCGAGGAGTTAAAGCCAGCTTGGCCTCAGTTGGCTGGGAAGGGCTGGAGAGGGATGCACAGCTCTACCGGCCCCAGGCCGCTGAGGATTATAATGGAAATTTTTGAGAGCTTGAAAGAGAAATAATAGGAAGGAGGGGGATGGCAGGCTTTTGGAGTCCACCTTCACAAAGCCTAATTTAAATTGTTTGGGGTCAAGCAGCAGCAAGCCACCTCCCCCCTTTCCTCCTTAATTAATTAATGACCACGATTAATTATTAGGGTCTTGCATCTCAAGACTTCAAATCACCTCCCCCCGCCGGGGTGATGAGTTGCTTGAGCCAGGCACGTGGTTCTAACTTGAGAAGAAAGTTGAAAGTTGGCAGTGTAGTCTGTGTCTCTATTATCTGCTTCCCTCTAGGTCTCTGCCTCTGCTTTTTTTCTGTCTCTCCTACTCTTCCTGCCTTGGTGTGTCTCTGTCTCTGTCTCTCTAATCTTTCCCCTCTTTGTTCTCCAGGCTGATCTCCCCATCCTCCTCCAATATCCCTTGGCCCTGGCTCAACCCTCCCAACTCTAGGACCCCAGCTGTCCCGGGAGAGGGGAGGATGCCCATGAGGCCCTCACCCACGGCACCGGCCAGCAGCTCCGAATCTCACCGCGTCCTCAGTGGCGGGAAGTGAGTGGGCAGCAGTGTTCACCGGCTGGATCAGGAGTTATTGACAGTTTAGATTTTTTTTTCCTGCCAAAGAAATCTTTTTTTTTTTTTTTTTTTTTTAAGGGACCGGAGGACCGGGAGCGGGAAAGCGCTTCGGCTTTGAAGGCCGGCGGAAGGGCTCCCCCGACGGTGGCGCTGGAGGAAGAAGCGTGTAGTCAGTTTCATTAGGCACTATTTGAACCTTGCAACATGTGGTAATTTCTGAGGCAAGCTGAAGAGGGGGGATTATGTAGGAGGGACACAAGGAAATTAGCGAACGGTTAATTTAATTCGTTTTCTGCTAGACTTTTCGATACATTCCTAATTGACTGAGGGGCAGGTGAAGCTCCCGCCCCATGCAGGCTCATTCACGGTGGGAATAAATGGTTCTTTTTCAACTCACACTGCTCACAATATATCATCAGGGAAAAGACATGCAATGAATATGTTGATTTTTTTATTATTATTAATGGACTTACACCCTGCCACGCAGGTGTGAGGGTAAAAACCTACACTGCAATGAGATAAGATTAACAATGGAATTAGAATTTTATTAGCTTTATATGTCACATAGACCTGGATCCGAACTGTCAAAACAAGCAACAAGAAAAGATATTCTGAAGGCAGCCCTGCCACTCAACCAGGAGAAATGGAACAGCGCCGATCCAAATCACGATCAGCTCCAGTTCCTTCAGTACCTCCCTTGGGCCTTCTGCCGGAGGCAAGAGGCGGGAGGGCCTCGCTTAGGTGAACGCCTCGGTTCCCGACCCGCAGGTAGTAGCTGAAAACACCACTTGAGCTCGGAGGCCCGGCCTAGAGCAGGCCCCAGCCCAGGGTAGGGGGCCCGTGATGACCCGAGGCTGCCGAGAGGTCAGCGGAGGGGCCGGGCCACCGCGGCCTGCGGGCCGCAGGCTTCGCATCCTCTAAATCAGCTGCAGGCGCTGGCCGCGACCCGAGGGAATGGAGAAGAGTCGGAATGCGGGACTGGAGGTGGAGTGGGGCGTCCCTTGAAAGCCGCACTGAGTTTTGTTACCCGGGGGCCACTGCTACCTGGGTCTCGCAGGCGCAGAGGTGCCCTATGCAAATGGTTCACTATTAGGCGAGAAAGAAATACTTCAAATGGCCCTTTGTAACCTTCTATAGAAAATCGAGGTACTCTGCATGACAAAGCACAATTAAGCTTTCTATTCAGGAGTTCTGCAGCTGGTAGCCCATTGGGAAAGTGGGAGGAAACGCGAATATATTAATAGTGTGGCAAAAGTTTTTTGTGTGCGTGTCCTTTTCTGGGTCGGGGCTGGGGAGGGGCGGTGGGTGGACCCAGAGGGGAAGGAAGCTCCGCCTTGGATCCTTGCCACCTGTCCAACCTCGTCTCTGCCCAAGTGGAGAGCCCTGCTTGTCTGGCAGCCCGGACATTCTGAATGGTCTCGGCGACCCCCGCGAGCAGACCAGGGCTGGGCGGACCCTGCAGGCACCAGCACCTGGACGGGACGGGACGCCTGCCCCAGCCTAGCCTCCTCGTTCCCGGAAAGCTGAGCTGAGACCCGGCGCCCGGCTATTCTTGGTCCCCCGCGCAGGAGGGAGGCTCCCAGACCAAGTGCTTCGCCCAGACGCCAGGGTGGGTGGTGCACCCGGGAGCACAGTAGGAGGATGTTGGAGCTGGGAAAGAGACACGGGAAGAGCAGAGCCGGATTTTCCGTTCAGCTCTAATTTTCTCCCATAGTTGAGGTTCACTTCCTAATCGTTCACTTTTACAGACCTCGAGGAGAATTTCTTGCTTCTTAGTAAAGAAGGGCTCTTAACCAACTGTGCTGGTTATTCTCCATATGCCGGTCTAGATCCATCTCCACCTTCCTCTGGCCTCGTGGTTGCCAGAAGACACTGGCCACTGTGGATTGTACTACATCTTCTATTAACTGCATCACCTGCAGTCTCTTGCCTCTGGCTTGCATTTGGGTTTGGTGAATGAGTGGCACTGCAAATAACCGAACAACCTGATGAGAGAATCTGAGGTACACTGATTGTTTCTGGGGATGTTGCATTGTCCCAGTTCTGGCAGTTGCTGCTCCTTTCCAGAAATTCCCTTTCTCTCTGAGAGCCTCTCTTCCAAGGCTCCAGCTCTCAGTCAGGCTCCTCCTGCACCTTCATGGAAAAAGGTGAAAATGCCTTCTGGCTTCTACTAGTCCCCTCTACTAGTCCCATCAAATTCTTGTTGGTTCTCTCAGCCCGGCACACATCTCTGCAAGTAGTCATTTTGTTGAAAACTTTCTTTAAAAATCCCCACTCGGGCTTCCCTGGTGGCGCAGTGGTTGAGAGTCCGCCTGCTGATGCAGGGGACACGGGTTCGTGCCCCGGTCCGGGAAGATCCCACATGCCGCGGAGCAGCTGGGCCCGTGAGCCATGGCCGCTGAGCCTGCGCGTCCGGAGCCTGTGCTCCGCAACGGGAGAGGCCACAACAATGAGAGGCCCGCGTACCGCAAAAAAAAAAAAAAAAAAAAAAAATCCCCGCTCAGATCAGTTGCCGAGTGGCTGACCAGCCATGTTATGCTTGAGCCAGTCTCTTCTGTAACAGTCAGGTCAACTGTCTCCTCACTTTTGCTGGGATGTCTCCCATGAGAGAAGTTGTCCCAGCCCATTCCATTTTCAACAGCTTTGACCACTAGGAATACTTACTTGTGTTGTATCTTCCTTTGTAATTTCTATCCATGAGTTCTACCTAGTTCTTCCCTCATGGACTTCGAGGTGTCTGCCTTCTTCCCTATTCTCAACTGTGATGTCCTTGATGACAGCAACTGCATCTGTCATCTCTGCATCCTCAGCACTCATCACAATACCTAGTACATAGTAGATGCCCAGTAAACTAGCTAGATCAATGCATCATTCTGCTTCCAAGACTCCACCAGTTGCCTCAAACATGGAGGCTAGAAACAACTATACTTCATTGTAGCTGTATATAAATATATGTAATAAACATATATTCCCTGGTGGCACAGTGGTGAAGAATCCGCCTGCCAATGCAGGGGACACGGGTTTGAGTCCTGGTCCGGGAAGATCCCACGTGCCACGGAGCAACTAAGCCCGTGCGCTACTACTACTGAGCCTGTGCTCTAGAGCCCGTGCACCACAACTACTGAGCCTGCGTGCTGCAACTACTGAAGCCCGCGCGCCTATAGCCCGTGCTCCACAACAAGAGAAGCCACCGCAATGAGGAGCCTGCGCACCGCAACAAAGAGTAGTCCCCGCTCACCGCAACTAGAGAAAGCCTGTGTGCAGCAACGAAGACCCAATGCAGCCAAAAATTAAAATAAAATAAAATTTTAAAAATGTATATATACATAGGCTAAATATCCTATGTATAGAATAAATATCCTATATAGAGGATAATTATAGATAGGATATAGAGAAGGTTCTGGAATCAGTCTGCATGCTCTACCATTTACTAGCAGTGTGACCTTGAGCAACCCACTTAACCTCTCTAACTTCTATTTTCCTCATTTGTAAAATGGGGATAATTAATAGTACTTCCCTCATAGGGTGATGACGACTAAATAAGGAAATATACATGAAGATATACAGATATTTAGTTAACTCAGATAAGGTCTAACTGAAAAAGTAACTTTTAAATAAAGACCTGAAGAGAATACGAAGAACTGACCCTGTGCTTGCTGGGTCAAGAGAATTCTAGTGGTAAAGAATTCCAAGCAAAGGCCAAGGTGTGAAGATGCCTGAAATAGTTGGGAAACAGTGAAGAGGCAGAGTGACTAGAGTACAGTGAGTGAGTGTGTGTGAGGGGGGAAGAGGGATGATGGGGTAGGGCTTGTAGGTCAGAGTAAGGGCTTTGGCTTTTATTTTTAGTTAACTGGGAAGCTCTTGCGGGATTTTGAGCAGAGAAGTGATATGCTGTAACTTATGACTAATCTGGATGAATTTGGCTGCTATGTTGAGAGAAGCCAGGAAGATAAGATACTATTAAATACAGCCAGGTAAGAGATGACACTGGCCTGGACCAGGGTGGAAGTAATGGGAGTGGGGAGAAGTGTTGAATTCTTGGGTTTGATTTGGTAGAGTTGCCAGGATTTGCTAACAAACTGAAACTGAGGAGTAAGAGTAAGAAAAGGGTCAAGGATGACACCAAGGTCTTTATCCCAAGCATTGAAAAGAAAAATGTTGCCGTTAAGAAGACTATAGGGGACTTCCCTGGTGGCACAGTGGTTAAGAATCCACCTGCCAATGCAGGAGACACGGGTTCGAGCCCTGGTCCAGGAAGATCCCACATGCCGCAGAGCAACTAAGCCTGTGCGCCACAACTACTGAGCCCGCGAGCCACAACTACTGAGCCGATGTGCCACAACTACTGAAGCCTGCACGCCTAGAGCCCGTGCTCTGCAGAAAGAGAAGCCACCGCAATGAGAAGCCCACACACCGCAACGAAGAGTAGCCCCCACTCGCCGCAACTAGAGAAAGTCCGCGTGCAGCAACAAAGACCCAATGCAGCCAAAAATAAATAAATAATAAATAAATAAATTTATTTATTTTAAAAAAAGAAGACTGTAGGAGGAGCAATTTTAGTATATATTAAGTTTGAGATGACAATTACACATCAAAGTGGGGATATCATGAAGGCAATTGAAAAAATAATTCTGAAGTGAGAGCAAGCCTCGAGAAGTAAATAAAGGAGTCATGAATGTAACGATGGTATTAAAATCATGTGACAAGGTGAGCGCATAAGGGAGTGGTACATAGTAAAAGGGGAAGGAACCCAAGGACTTAGCACTGGAGAACTCTAAAATTTAAAAGCATTGAAAACAAGTCTTGGAGATGAGAAAGAATGAACATAGAGGAAAACAATGAGGTGAGTAGTATGACTGACCCACCATATGGCCTGGAGAGAATTTCCTGAACTCAGGGAGGGTAACCCAAGCAAAGGCCAGCAGTCTCCCTGAGTTGAGGAGACAGAATTGAGAAGTAGAGGAAACCAAGGTGCCTAGAATTCATAGGACACAGTACTTATTCAATAGCAAACTGCTCAGAACGAAAGCTCTAGAAATCTACAGAGGTTTCCCCTCTAGTTTTCAGCTGAGTATTCATCAGTACTTACACATGAAGAACCTACCTGGGGCTAGAGAAAGAACACCACAAAGAAGCAGGCTGAAAAATTTATGACCTCACACATGCCTGGTAAGACTTTGTGTCCTCTCTGGCCAGAAAGAAAAGACCTCCTAACATACACGGGGCTTTTCATTCAAATAGACTACTCAGAAAGGTATTGCCTCAGTGGTAGAGCAAAATTAGCTCTAAAGACTACTCAGGCTCCACCTAACAAAGCTTAAAAGCAAGCTTCAAAAGGATCAAACTGTTTCCAAGTAACCTAACTGCATCCAAAACAGCTCAAAAATATTTAAAGGAATTAAAAAAAAACTCTAGCATCCTAGAAGGTATAATTCATAATAATAAATTATGAGGTATGCAATCAAAACACACCGGGCTGAAAAGAAGCAGCAAAGTATGACAATGAGAAGAAAAATCAATCAATATAAAGACACAGAAATGACACATATGGTAGAATTCTGACAAAGACTTTCAAACAATTATTATATTTTTAAATCCCCTCCATTTATTCATGAAGGCAGAGGAAAGTATGAACATAATAAGGAGAGATCTGCAAGTTATTTTAAAAAAAAAAAGATCTGAATCAATTAAGAAATACAGTGTGTGAGATGAAAAACACCAGATGTGATTAACGACAGTTAGACACTGCAAATAAAAGATTAGTGACCTTACATGATGCAGAGCAACTAAGCCCATGAGCCACAACTACTGAGCCTGTGCTCTAGAGCCCGCGAGACACAACTACTGAGCCCGTGTGCCACAACTACTGAAGCCCCGCGCCTAGAGCCCATGCTCCACAACAAGAGAAGCCACCACAATGAGAAGCCCGTGCACCACAACGAAAAGTAGCCCCTGCTCAACACAACTAGAGAAAGCCCGCGCGCAGCAACAGAGACCCAACACAGGCAAAGATAAAAATTTTTTAAATTAAAAAAGAGTTTGCATGCCACAACTAAGACCCAGCGCAACCCAGTAAATAAATAAATAAATATTTTTAAAAAAGATTAGTGACCTTAAAGACATAGCCATAGAAACTATCCAAAACAAAATATAGTGAGATAAGAGACTGAAAAGAAAAGAATAGAGCATCAGTGAGCTGTAACACAACACTGAGTGACCTATACACACATGTTCCTGGAGTTCCAGAAGAAGAAAGACAGATGAAGGGACAGAGAAATCACTGCCAATTTTTTTTCAAATTTGATGTAAACTATAAACCTACATATCCAAGGAGTTCAACAAACTCCAAACAGCAGAAACATGTGCCCCAAGGCACATCATAATTATAATGATAAGAAGAAAATCTTAAAAACATCTAGAGAAAAAAGATACTATGTGCAAAGGAACAAAGATGAAGATGATAGTAGATTTGTCATCAGAAAGAACGCAAGCCAGGGACTTCCCTGGCGATCCACTGGTTAAGACTCCCTGCCTGCTTCCACTGCAGGGAGCACAGGTTCGCATGCCACAAGGCCAAAAAAAAAAAAAAAAGCAAGCCAGAAGACAGTGATTTCTGTCTTTAAACTACTGAAAGAATAAAACAGTCAATCAGAATTCTAAACTCAGCAAAAATAGTAATTTTTTTCTTTGGTTGCCTATGCTTTTGGCACTATATGCAAAAAATCATTGCCAAATCCAATGTTATGGAGCTTTCCTCCCACGTTTTTTTCTAAGAGTTTTACAGTTTAAGCTCCTATGTTTGGGTCTTTAATCCATTTTGAGTTTATTTATTTTAAAAATAATTTTTTTTGGAGTATAATTGCTCTACAATCGTGTGTTATCTTCTGCTTTACAACAAAATGAATCAGCCATACACACACATATGTTCCCATATCTCTTCCCTCCTGTGTCTCCCTCCCTCCCACCCTCCCTATCCCACCCCTCCAGGCGGTCACAAAGCACCGAGCTGATCTCCCTGTGCTATGCGGCTGCTTCCCACTGGCTATCTATTTTACGTTTGGTAGTGTATATATGTCCATGCCTCTCTCTCGCTTTGTCACAGCTTACCCTTCCCCCTCCCCATATCCTCAAGTCCATTCTCTAGTAGGTCTGTGTCTTTATTCCTGTTTTACCCATAGGTTCTTCATGACATTTTTTTTCTTAAATTCCATATATATGTGTTAGCATACGGTATTTGTCTCTCTCTTTCTGACTTACTTCACTCTGTATGACAGACTCTAGGTCTATCCACCTCATTACAAATAGCTCAATTTCGTCTCTTTTTATGGCTGAGTAATATTCCATTGTATATATGTGCCACATCTTCTTTATCCATTCATCCGATGATGGACACTTAGGTTGTTTCCATCTCTGGGCTATTGTAAATAGAGCTGCAATGAACATTTTGGTACATGACTCTTTTTGAATTATGGTTTTCTCAGGGTATACACCCAGTAGTGGGATTGCTGGGTCATATGGTAGTTCTATTTGTAGTTTTTTAAGGAACCTCCATACTGTTCTCCACAGTGGCTGTATCAATTTACATTCCCACCAACAGTGCAAGAGGGTTCCCTTTTCTCCACACTCTCTCCAGCATTTATTGTTTCTAGATTTTTTGATGATGGCCATTCTGACTAGTGTGAGATGATATCTCATTGTAGTTTTGATTTGCATTTCTCTAATGATTGAAAGTTTAATTTTTTTTTTTTTTTTTTGGTATGTGGGGCTCTCACTGTTGTGGCCTCTCCCGTTGCGGAGCAGAGGCTCCGGACACGCAGGCTCAGCGGCCATGGATCACGGGCCCAGCTGCTCCGCGGCATGTGGGATCTTCCCGGACCGGGGCACAAACCCGTGTCCCCTGCATCGGCAGGCAGACTCTCAACCACTGCGCCACCAGGGAAGCCCAGAAAGTTTAATTTTTATGATTTTAATGATTGAAAGTTTTAATGATTGAAAGTTTTAATGATTGTAAGTTTTAATGATTGAAAGTTTTAATTGAAAAAACACATCTCATGGGCTTCCCTGGTGGGAAGGGAAGAGGTTAAGAATCTGGGAAGAGGTTAAGAATCTGCCTGCCAATGCAGGGGACACAGGTTTGTGCCCTGGTCCAGGAAGATACCACATGCTTTGGAGCAACTAAATCCGTGCGCAATAACTACTGAGCCTGCGCTCTAGAGCCTGCGAGCCACAACTACTGAAGCTCACACGCCACAACTACTGAAGCCCGCACGCCTAGAGCCCGTGCTCCGCAACAAGAGAAGCCACCGCAATGAGAAGCCCGCGCACCACAATGAAGAATATCTCCCGCTCACCTCAACTAGAGAAAGCCTGTGTGCAGCAACGATGACCCAACACAGCCAAAAATAATTAAATAAAATAAATAAATTTATTAAAAAAAAAGAAAAAACACATCTCATAAAATGTACTCTCTTAACTATTTTAAAGTATGCAGTTCAGTAGTGTAAAATATATTTGCATTATTGTGAAACAGATCTCCAGAATTTTTTGTCTTGCAGAACTTGGTAACCACCATTCAACTTTCTATTTCAGTGAATTTGACTACTTTAGACAACTCATGTGAGTGGAATCACAGAGTATTGTTGTTTTGTGTCTGGCTTATTTCACGGGGCATAATGATTTCTAGGTTCATCCATGTTGTAGCATGTGACCGCACTTCCTTTTATTAAAGGTTGCATAGTATTTCATTGTGCTTATATACCACATTTTATTTCATCCATTGATGGACATTTGGGTTGCTTCCACATCTTTGCTATTGTGAATAGTACTGCTATGAATGTGGGTGTAAAAATATCTCTTTGAGATCTTGCTTTCAATTATTTTGGATTATACCCAGGAGTGGGATTGCTGGATCATACGGTAGTTCTATTTTTAATTTTTTGAGGAACCACTGTACTGTTTTCTGTAATGGTTGTACCATTTTACAGTCCCACCAACAATGCACAAGGTCCAACTTCTCCACATCGCTGCCAACACTTGTTAGTTTCGGTGGCTTTTTTTTTTGGTAGTAACTATCATAATAGTGTAAAGTAATATCTCAGTGTGATTTTGATTTGCATTTCTCTGGTGATTAGTAATGTTGAACATCTTTTCATATTCTTTTTTTTTTTTCCATATTCTTTTTGGCCATTTGTATATCTTCTTTGGAGAAGTATCTACTCAAGTCCTTTGACCATTTATTTTCTAATTGGGCTATTTGATTTTTTTGTTGTTTAGTTGTAGGAGTTCTTTATATATTCTGGATATTAACCCCTTATCAGATATCTGATTTGTAAATATTTTCTCCCATTCCTTAGGTTGTCTTTCACTCTGTTGATTCTGTCCTTTGATGCACAAAAGTTTTAAAATTTGATTTGTCCCATCTGTATTTTTTTCTTTTGTTGCTTGTGCTTTTGGTGTCATATCCAAGAAATCATTGCCAAATTCAATGTCATGAAGATTTTCCTCTATGGTTTCCTCTAGGAGTTTTATATTTTTAAGTCATACATTTAGGTCTTCATTCCATTTAGAGTTAATGTTTGTTTATGGTGTAAGGTAAGGGTTTAACTTTGTTCTTTTGCATATGAATATCCAGTTTTCTGAACTGGATATCCTGTTGAAGAGACTATCCTTTCCCCATTGAATATTCTTGGCACCCTTGTTGAAAATCATTTGAAATTTGTTTCTGGGTCATTTATTTTATTCCACTGGTCTATATGTCTGTCTGTATGCCACTACCACTCTTCTGAGTACCATAGATTTGTAGTTGTTTTGCAATCAGGAAGTGTGAGACCTCCAAATTTATTTTTCACTTTCAATATTGTTTTCGCTACCTGGGTCTATTTATATGAATTTTAGGATAAATTTTCTGTTTCTGTAAAAAATATCATTGGGATTTTGATAGGGATCACATTGAATCTGTAGATTGTTTTGATTAGTATAGACATCTTAACAATACTAAGTCTTCCAATCCAGGAACATGGGATGTTGCCCCATTTATTTGTATTGTTAATTTCTTTCAGCAACATTTTGTAGTTTTCAGTACACAAGCTCTTTGGGAGGCTGTGTTAAACAGCAAAATCACCAATCCTGTTTGAATTCCCTGGAGGTTCAGTGGTTAGGACTCCACGCTTTCACTGTGGAGTCCCTGATGGGGGACTCAGTCCCTGGTGGGGGAACTAAGATCCCACAAGCCACATGTTACAGCCAAAAAAAAAAAGTTTTAAATAAATAAATAAATAGATAAGGATTATGTTAGTAAATGTGAAAGTGCAGCTCAAAGAGTCCAAAAACGTATCTTTAAAGAAATCATGTTTTTTTAAATGCCTGGAAATACAGACGCCCAAATATTGAGATAATGCTTACTGAGATGGAGTTTTAGAAATGTGAATTAATATGTGTAAAACTGCTTTCTAAAACAGTAAAGAACTACAAAACTAATCGCAAAGAATAAGAATAATCACAAAATAATTTCGGCTCTCATGACCTGTTTGGAATGATTAGTCTAAAAGACACCAGAAGAAAAATTGTTTTTTTTTTTAACCGAAGTATAGTTGATATACAATGTTGTGTTAATTTCTGCTGTACAGCAAAGTGATTGTTACACATACATATACATTATTTTTTATATTCTTTTCCATTATGGTTTATCACAGATATTGAATATAGTTCCCTGTGCTGTACAGTAGGACTTTGATGTTTATCCCTTCTATATATAATAGTTTGCATCTGCTAATCCTCAAATCCCAGTCCATCCCTCCCCCACCCCCTTGACAACCACAAGTCTGTTCTCTATGTCTGTGAGTCTGTTTCTGTTTCATAGATAAGTTCATTTGTGTCATATTTTAGATTCCACATATAAGGATATCGTATGGTATTTGTCTTTCTCTTTCTGACTTACTTCACTTAGTGTGATAATCTCTAGGTCCATCCATGTTGCTGCAAATGGCATTATTTCATTCTTTTTTATGGCTGAGTAGTATTCCACTGTATATATGTATCACATCTTCTTTATGCATTCATCTGTTGATAGACATTTAGGTTGTTTTCATGTCTTGGCTACTGTGAATAGTGCTGCTATGAACATAGGGGTGCATGTATCTTTTCGAATTATAGTTTTGTCCAGATGTATGCCCAGGAGTGGGATTGCTGGATCATATGGCAACTTCATCTTTAGTTTTTTGAGCAACCTCCACACTGTTTCCCACAGTGGCTGCACCAACTTACATTCCCACAAATACTGTAGGAGGGTTCCCTTTTCTCTACACCCTCCCCAGCACTTGTTATTTGTGGACTCTTTAATGATGGCCATTCTGACCAGTGTGAGGTGGTACCTCATTGTATTTTTGATTTGCATTTCTCTAATAATTAGTGATTTTGAGCATCTTTTCATGTGCCTGTTGGCTATCAGTATGTCTTCTTTGGAGAAATGTCTGTTTAGGTCTTCTTCCCATTTTCTGATTGGGTTGTTTTTGTTTTGTTTTGTTTTGTTTTGTGGCCTCTCCTGTTGCGGAGCACAGGCTCCTGACGCGCAGGCTCAGCAGCCATGGCTCACAGGCCCAGCCGCTCCGTGGCATGTGGGATCATCCCGGACCGGGGCACGAACCCATGTCCCTTGCATCGGCAGGCGGACTCTCAACCACTGCGCCACCAGGGAAGCCCGGGTTGTTTGTTTTTTGAGTGTTAAGTTGTATGAGCTGTTTGTATATTTTGGAAATTAAGCCCTTGTCAGTCTCATTATTTGCAAATAGAAAAATTGTTATTTGATTAGGTTTTGAGTAGCATAAGAACTAGTTCACATTCAGAATGCATTCTTGGTCAGTGTCAGGATTACTTCTAATAACTATTTTTGAATTTAAGCTTCCTTCTCCAGGGCATATGGAGACATTCAAGACATGGATATATACAAAATGCTTGAATGTTTTTGTTTTTTAAAAACACCTTCCTCCATGTTTTAAGCTTTATAGCACCAAACAATTTCTTTTTAATTGTTTTGATTTCCTAGGCTTTCTTTATGAAGTTGAAGTTGGTAAATCTCTTTCTCAATAGCCCAAAGCACACTGGATCAGGTCTGATCTTAGAAATAGCCATGTCTTAGCCAAAATTCCTTTCTAAACTTCTGTGCCTAATAAAAAAATTTTAGTATGCTAGAAACAGAAAGAAATTGTTTAACATTAATAAACATTTGTCAGAAACTAATGGCAAATGTCTTACTAATTTGTGAAACTGTCACACTATCCCCATTAAAATAGGGAACAAGAAAATCTGCCCACTCTAATCATTTTACTTAATGATCTTTTTGTTGGTTCTAGCAAGCTGTAAGGAAAGAAATGAATCAAGAGCTATCTGTGCGGGACTTCCCTGGTGGTGCAGTGGTTAAGAATCTGCCTGCCAATGCAGGGAACATGGGTTCAAGCCCTGGTCGGGGAAGATCCCACATGCCCAAGCAACTAAGCCCATGTGCCACAACTACTGAGCCTGCACTCTAGAGCCCACGAACCACAACTGCTGAGCCCACGTGCCACAAGTACTGGCCTGCCTGCTGCAACTACTGAAACCCATGCACCTAGAGCCAGTGCTCCGCAACAAGAGAAGCCACTGCAATGAGAAGCCCATGCACCACAACGAAGAGTAACCCCCGCTTGCTGCAACTAGAGAAAGCCTGCGCGCCGCAACGAAAACCCAACATAGCCAAAAAAAAAAAGAAAAGAAAAAAAAGAAAATAGCTGGGGCTTCCCTGGTGGCTCAGTGGTTGAGAGTCTGCCTGCCGATGCAGGGGACACGGGTTCGTGCCCCGGTCCGGGAAGATCCCACATGCCGCGGAGCGGCTGGGCCCGTGAGCCATGGCCGCTGAGCCTGCGCGTCCGGAGCCTGTGCTCCGCAAAGGGAGAGGCCACAACAGTGAGAGGCCCACGTACCGCAAAAAAAAAAAAAAAGAAAAAGAAAATAGCTAATTGCATATTATAATTTATATTAGAATATAAATATACAACATAATACAATGTAATTAATTGTATTATTGATTTATATTTTATTAATTATATAATATAGTATAATTATATGTAATAATGATATATTATGTTTATTATATATGTGTGTACGTATACACACACACACACACACACATACACATAAAGAGCTAAACTGTTACTCAGAAACATAGGAAAGGTTTCTAAACTTTTGAACTTATGAAGTTCAGCAGCCCAATAGCGTTTCTCAAAAAATCCTATTCAATACGCAGAGTATGTACTTTCAGTCTACCGAGAAATTCACAAACCTGTAGGAAATTGTACACATGAAACCTAAATCACAGGAAGTACACAGTCACAATGTGTAAAATGTGTAGCTTAAAAGATTATACATTTTATTTTAATTGTTCTTTGGGAAATAGTTCACTCTCAAAAATGTATGAATTTTTGTTTTAATCTGTCAGCTTCTGAGGAAGGGAGTGTAAGAGGTCATAGTTTTTAAAGTGTATTATATAACCCCTAGAAATTTTTGATCATAGGGCTTAAAAACAGACCATATTTATAGAACTGAAATGCAGAATTAAAAAAAATAAAAGTGGTTTATGTGGGCCTAAGTGGATTTTGAATTTACAGACTATTTTGTTCTTTAATAGAAGTTGAATTTAAAAATGAAGAAATAGAATACTATCTTTTTTCTTTGTATTGCTTTTGAAGCAATCAAATGAAATTGTATCTTCCTCAGACCTCTCCTAAAGCTATATATACAATTTTATAGGCTGTATTTGAAAATAAGCCTCACTTTCAATATTATCAAGAACTCCAAAGCTTTCCCCGTTCTTTGAGATGGAACTGGTGCATGAAAAGAGTGCTGAACTAGAATATAAGGGCCTACCTGGGTTTTAGCTCTGACTCCTTTTTCCTATGAGCTGTGTGCCAATTGTTTAACCTCTCTGATCTGTAAAGAAATCTCTGTTTTCTTTATCTGTAAAGTTGAGAGTGGTGGAGATTAAATGAGATAACATATGTACAGTGTTTGCAAGCTATAAAACACTGCAAACATTGAATTATGAGGCAGTTTTTCCAAATCCTAATAGCTGTGAGAAGAATGAAAATAGAAGACAAAATTTTTACATTATCTGTTTTATGCAATGAACAGGAAGATGGCCAGTATGGTGAAGGACGTCGAGCTCTTAGTCTTCAGAGGTGTGGTTGAAGGAACTAAGGCTATTAATCTGAAGAGCCAAATACTCAGGGTGTAGGGAAGAATTAGTATTTATAGCCTGCCTCGTGGAAGTCCTGCTGTAGTATTTGCCTTTCAACAGCATCATATTTTTTTAATATCTGTTTCATCCAGACATGAGTTATCACCTCTCCTCACCCATTTTCCTCTCATCATAACATTCCCTTAATCTAAAACTCAGAAAAGGCAAATGAGCTTCAGATGAGCTCTTCGCTGACTTCCCTGTGCTTATAGAATCCTTTCAATCCAGAAGAGGGGTAGGTAGCATTTGGACGTAGTCTCGAAACAAAAGTCAACACGCATATCGTGGGGGAAATCTGAAGAAAATGGAAATGCAACAGGAGGACAACAGACAGAAGTTTAACCTTTGAGGCACATGTGGACTGGAAGGTATTGAGTGGCAGGTCTGGATGTCCAGAAGACGATGCCTCACCACAAGAGATATGGGAAGCTGATGTCTATACTTAGAAAATTGCTCAGGAATGCACAAATTAAGATTGATGTTTGGAGCTCCAATTTCCATACTTCCTATTGTTTCTCTTTTCTCATAATAACCATTCTATCTTTCTACCTCTTTTATTCAATCAAGTAAGACATAGAGAGTTTAATGAGTTTTGATTTTTCCCAGTCAGGAAGACCTGTCAATATTTCATAGGTAAGCAGAAAGAGGCAGTAAAAGAGCCCTATTAAAATGTTTTAGTCACTTCTGAAGATCCAAAGACAGGTTCTATTTTGCAAAGCTTTATTCTCTTTTTATGAATTCCTCTCTCTGCTGATTTGTTTTTTGTGATTACTCAGAGATCAAGCAGCTCATACAATGTATGTGAGTCAGATTTATTGAGACAGCAGGGTAGCCTGTTGGCTTGTCTTTTTTTTTTTTTTTTGCGGTACGCGGGCCTCTCACTGTCGTGGCCTCTCCCGTTGCGTAGCACAGGCTCCGGACGCGCAGGCTCAGCGGCCATGGCTCATGGGCCCAGCCGCTCCGTGGCATGTGGGATCTTCCCAGACCGGGGCACGAACCCGTGTCCCCTGCATCGGCAGGCGGACTCTCAACCACTGCGCCACCAGGGAAGCCCTTGGCTTGTCTTCATAGCTGCCAAGCTGCAATTAAATTGCCAAAAATTTTCAGCTGGCTACCTATTTACAGTATAACCAAGTGGTCGCTGGTATCAAACGATTTGTGAATACAGGATTTTTGCACATTTCTTTGGCTAAAACGGCATCATTAAAAAAAGGAAACCTACAAAATAGTTGAGGTTTTCTCAGAGACATGAAGATTTAATTTGGGTTGTGATTTTTTGGCATAATAAAGAGTGAAGCAAAGTTTGTGAGAGATTTGAGCTATTTCATTGTGTTAATCAACAGCTATGTATATGATTATAGTAACATCACCATCTCGAGGGCTGTGGCTTACACTAAACAGAAAATACTACATTTAATTTGTATAATTAAGAGTTTGCTGTTCTGAGTGCTCCTTTTTAAAAAGAAATTATTTTTTTCAGCTTTATTAAAGTATAATTGACAAAACTGCGTATACTTAAAGTGAGCAACGTGATGATTTCCTCCCTCTTTCATCTATTTATACTCACAAGTGTACCAGGGAAAGGCTTTGCTCTGAATGCAGTGGGGTAGATGTGAACAACTGGGTGAGTGAATTGTTATCTTGTCTACATGTTCTAAATTGAGTAACTATGGTTCCTAGTCCTCACAGCCAGTGGTGAGAAAGCCATCCTCAGTTATGTTTTGAAGAATTTCCCCCTCTTCTTTGGGTCTTCTAAAAATCCAGGTTGGAGGAGTGGTCTCTTCCCTGTCTAGCAAATGGGGAGAGGCCAAGGCTTTAGCTGAAAGTGTTGGGCTTCATGGCTGCAGCTGTTTTCTGCTCCGTGATTCTGCTACCCAGACCAGTTCCTCCTGTCTGTTGGACACAAATGCTTTGGGCAGGCTCAGAGACACCACTCCTGTGGACCTCTCCACTCTGCCTCAGCCACAGTGACCCTCACTGCTGTTCCCAAGGCTGGGATGGTCAAGGAACACCTTACTGAGATGTAGTCATTAAAATATGTCCTGGGACTTCCCTGGTGGCACAGTGGTTAAGCATCCACCTGCCAATGCAGGCGACACGGGTTCGAGCTCTGGTCCGGGAAGATCTCACATGTCAGGAGCAACTAAGCCGGTGAGCCACAACTACTGAGCCTGCACTCTAGAGCCCGCGATCCACAACTACTGAGCCTGCGTGCCACAACTACTGAAGCCCTCACGCCTAGAGCCTGTGCTCCACAACAAGAGAAGCCACCGCAGTGAGAAGCCTGCGCACCGCAACGAAGAGCAGCCCCCGCTCACCACAACTAGAGAAAGCCCATGTGCAGCAACGAAGACCCAACGCAGCCATAAATTAATTAATTAATTAAAGGTTAAAAAAAAAAAAAAAGAATATGTCCTGAAGGAGGTCTGATAGAAAAGCATTCCAGGCAGGGGGTAGAGCCAGAGGCCATGAGGCAGGAGCTTGCCCGGAGTGTTTGAAGAGCAGCAAGGAGGCCAGGGTGGGCACATCAGAGAAGTGCTGGGGTCGGGGGAGTAGTAAAGGTGAGATCAGAGCAGTATAGGGCCCTGGAGGCCACTGTAAGGACTTCAGTGTTTATTCTGAGTAAGATGGGGAACCACTGAAGTGTTTTGAGGATCAGTCCGGCCGTGTGGAGAACAGCTTGTTTGGCTTCCTAATGTCCACTTCCAATCTTGCCTCCACACACCTGTTTGGGGATTGTAGCACTTGTATTGTGCACAGAGGACTGTTTCCGTTGGATGCTGCTTCAGTTATATTCCTTGTAACTATGCCTCAAATGATGTGTCACTTGGAAAGTGAATGAAGATGGCACTACTGATTCACCTACCGATCAGTCAAATAAACATACAGTTATAAACTTTGGAAAGTTTCTATCAAGAAAAACCAAATGACTGAGAGCCCAGAATTGCCAGCAACCATCAGGCTACCAGGAGCTGGGAGAGGCAACAAATGATTCCTCCCTGAAGACTTTGGAGGGAGCAAGATCCTGCCAACACCTTTCAGATTTCTGGCGTCCAGAAGTGTGATTCTCTCTCTCTCTCTCTCTCTCTCTCTCTCTCTCTCTCTCTCTCTCTCTCTCTCTCTGTGTGTGTGTGTCTCTCACGCACACACACACACAGACACACACACAAAGTGTGATGCTTTGACAGTATACGATGGGAAAAGAGACCTTGGGTTAATACTGTGTGGAAGTACCTTTGAACAAGATCTGAAAGATGTGAGGAGTTAAACACTGTGAATGGGGACAGGAGAGTAGGTTTTGCAGATAGAACAGTATATATAAAGGCTCTAGAAAGGGAGAAGCAAGGTGTATTCCATTAAATGAAGGAAGGTCAGTGTGGGGAACACCAGGGTGGGGAGAGTGACAGGAGTTGAGTATGAAGTACACCATGTAAGCAATTTTGGTTTTAAGATTTGGACTTAACTCTTTGAACACTATCTTAGTCTATTCAGGCTGCTATAACAAAAATACCACAGACGGGCTTATAAACAACCAAAATTTATTTCTCATGGTTCTGGAGGCTGGAAATCTGAGATCAGGGTGTTGGCATGCTCATGTGAGGGTCCTCTTCTGGGTTGCAGACTTCTTGTATCCTCACAGGGCGGAAGGGGCCAGGGACTCTCTGGGGCCTCTTTCAAAAGAATATTAATTCCATTTATGAGAGTTTTACTCTCATGACCTAACCACTTCCCAAAGATCCTACCTGCTAATTACCATCACCTTGGGAGTTAAGATTTCAACATATGAATTTTGGGGTTGGGGGCCACAAACATTCAGACAATAACAGTCACTAAATCTGTGAGCATGTTTCCTGATCGACTGACATAAACAAAGAGATTATGGACCAAACCATATTAGGGGGTATCTCATGGTTGGTTTATCAGCCAATAGATTTTGGGCTTTTTCTTATCCTGGCAGTACCTAGACTTTCCTTTGGGGAACCCACTCTTCCTCATTGGAGTAGTCAGTGTATCTCATGGTTGGTTTATCAGCCAATAGATTTTGGGCTTTTTCTTATCCTGGCAGTACCTAGACTTTCCTTTGGGGAACCCACTCTTCCTCACTGGAGTAGTCAGTGCTTTGGGTAGCATGGACCCTACTTCTAGTTCTAAGGGTAGGCTTCGATTGTCATAAGTCAATCAATGTTTTTTTTGAAACTTCAAGGAGGTCCCTGGTAAGTGTCATCTCTTCTCTGCCTTGTTTTTTTTTTTTTCTGCCTTGGTTTTGAACAACTTGAAAAACAAAGCAAAGAGTAAATATGATGGTCCCAAATAGCACTTTTATTGTCATAGAGGCATTTGTCTCATGTCTGCTAACCAAGTGGACTTACTAATACTCAACCCCAAATGATGCAACTCAGGCCATGATGGACTTTGACAGGTCCAGCAACACAGAATAACAAAAGAGAACTTCTGATTTTTGAGGGGAAGTCTACTCCCAAAAGGAAGGCAGAGCTGAGTAGAGTGTTCTCAGTCTTTATAAAATTACCATATGAGATGAGTGGATCCGTCTTCCCAGAAGCAGAGAGAGACTGGAGTTACATTAATTGAAGCAACATCAGGAGTGGGAAAGAAGCATTCTCCATAACAAGCACCATTTCATCCCTCTTGTGACAGTGATTGTTTTAGGAAGGATAGTAACCCAGGCTTAGGCCAATCAACCCATAGAAGTTCCATAGCTTCCAATGGCAGTTTTTACAGAAATATGACAAACAATATTAAAATTTGTATGGAACTACAGAGGATCCTGAATAGCCAAAGCAATATTGAGAAAGAACAAAGCTGGAGGCATCACTGATTTCAAGCTATATTACAAAGCTATAGTAATCAAAATGATATGGTATTGGCATAAAAACAGACAAATAGATCAATGGAACAGAACAGAGTGTCTAGAAATAAGCCATGCATATGTGGTTAATTACTTTACAACAAAGGAGCCAAGAATATACACTGGGGAAAGGATAGTCTCTTCAACAAATGGTGTTGGGAAAACTGGACAGCCACATGCAAAAGAATAAAACTGGACCACAATCTTAAACTATACACAAAAGTTAACTCAAAATAGGTTAAAGGCTTGCATGTCAGACCTGAAACTGTAAAACTCTTAGAAAAAAACACAGCGGATAAGCTCCTTGACATTAGTCTTTGCACTGATTTTTTGGATTTGATACCAAAGCAAAAGCAACAAAAGCAAAAATAAATAAGGAGTACCACATCAAGCTAAAAAGCTCTGCACAGCAAAGGAAACAATCAACAAAATGCAAAGATAACCTACCAAATGTGAGAAAATATTTGCAAATCATATAACTGATAAGGGGTTAATATCCAAAATATATAAAGAACTCATACAACACAATAGCATAAAACTAAACAATCCACTTTAAAAATGGGCAGAGGATCTGAATAGACCTTTTTTCCAAAGACAAACAGATGACCAACAGGTACACTGTAAAAGGTACACTGAAATTATACCTTTTAATGGACCAACAGGTACATTAATTAAAAAGGTGCTCAAACCACTAGTCATCAGGGAAATGCAAATCAAAATCACAATAAGATATCACCTCACACCTTTAGAATGGCTATTATCAAAAAGAGAAGAAATAACAAGCATGGGACAGGATGTGGAGAAAAGGAGAACTTCATGTACTGCTGGTGGGAATGGAAATTGGTGCAGCCACTATGGAAAATAATACAGCGATTCCTCAAAAAATTAAAAATGGAACTACCATATGATCTAGCAATTCCCCTCCTGGGTATTTCTCTGAAAAAAAAATGAGAACACTAACTTGAAAAGATATTTGCACTCCCATGTACATTGCTGCATTATTTACAAGAGCCAAGGTATGGAAACAAGCTAACTGTCCATGGATGGATGTGTGGATACAGGTTGATACACATACACACATACACACACACACACACACACACACACACACACACACACACACACAGAGGAATATTATTCAGCCATGAAGAAGAAGGAAATCCAACCAGTTGGGACCACATGGATGGACCTTGAGGGCATTATGCTAACTGAAATAAGTCAGACAGAGAAACAAAAATACCTATGATCTCACTTACAAGTAGAATCTAAAATAAACAAACAACAAAAACACAACAATAACAATTGAGCTCCAAGATAAAATAACACATTGGTGGTTGCTAGAGGTGAGGAATGGGGTGGTGAGCAAAATGGGTCAAAATGTATAAACTTCCAGTTATAAAATAAATATAAACTTGGGAATGTAATGTACAGCATGGTGACTATAGTTAATAATATTGTATTGCATATTTGAAAGTTGCTAAGACAGTAAATCTTTAAAAAGTTCTCATCACAACAAATTTTGTAACTATATATGGTGACAGGTGTTGACTTATGGTTATGATTTTGCATATATACAAATATCAAATCATTCTGCTGTACACCTGTAACTAATATAATGTTAAATGTCAAATATACCTCTATTTTAAAAAAGAAGAAGAAAGAAATTCTTTAGCCTCATAGATTGGTCAGGATTGCACCAATCAGAGGGAGGTGCAAGGGTTTGCTACTGAAGAGGGGCCTCTAGAGAGAAGACCTCTGTAATCACTTTGCTTCCATGAGGGATGTAAGCCTGAGAATGAGCTGTGAAAATCAGAGAAATACAAAGTTGGAACCCTGATCAAAATTAGTCTGAAATGTTCCCTGGGCTTTTTCAGTTACATAAGTCAATAAATTATCTTTATCATTTAAGTCAGTTTGAATTAGATTTTCTGTTACTACAATACAACCCAAATTATCCTAATCAATACACATATATCTCAACTCTTTTTTCAAAGACTCAAATCTCATCACCTCTAAGTTTTCTATAATTGACCCTCTTGTTGACACTTGTTTTCTGACAGTTCAGCATTACCTAGTGTATACTATAATTTTTGCACTTACTTATAACATTATTAGTGTTTTCATCATATATTCTTTTATTATTTTTTTCTTTCAATCTATTTGCATCCTTATATTTAAAGTGTGTTTCTTATGAACAGCATATAGTTGGGTCTTTGTTTTGTTAAAATCTAGTCTGACAATTTCTACTGCAGTGTTAGGCCATTTATATTGAATTAGCAACTGGTATGATTGGTTCAATCGTTGCTATTTTGTTTTTTAAATCTCATCTGTGGAGTTCCCTGGTGGTCTAGTGCAGGGGTCCCCAACCCCTGGGCTGAGGACCGTACTGGTCCACGGCCTACTAGGAAATGGGCTGCATAGCAGGAGGTGAGCGGCAGGCAAGTGAGCAAAGCTTCATCTGCCGCTCCCCATCGCTCGCATTACCGCCTGAACCATCCCCCCCATCCCCCCAGTCCGTGGAAAAATTGTCTTCCACGAAACCGGTCCCTCGTGCCAAAAATGTTTTTATGTATTTTTTTATGTTTTTTTTTGTATTTTTTTATGTATTTTTTTTATGTATTGTTTTTATGTATTTTTCTCATCTATTATAACACATTTCATTATATTTGCTTTTAACAGTCAATAGTCTTCTAAAGAAAAAAATTAAAAATATATTTTATATTTGTTCACATCTGTGCCCTTTCTGATGGCCTTCATTATTTTCTACAGATCCAGGCTTCTATCTGGAGTCATTTCCCTTCAGCATGAAAAACTTTCTTTAGTGTTTCTCCATAGTGCAGGTTTTCAAGGGACAAATTCTCTGTTTCTGTTTTTATTTTGCTCTCACTTTAAAAGGATTTTTCACAGGGTATAGAATTCTAGCTTGACAGGTTTTTGGGTTTGTTGATGCTGTTGTTGTTTTCCAGATGTCATTCTATTGTTTTCTGGCTTCCATTTTTTTTCTGATGAGAAGTCAACCAACATTCATACTTCTGTCTTCATAAACATCATTGCTCCTTTGGCCCAACCTGGCTGCTTTTAATATGTGTCTAGGTATAATTTTCTTTTTATTTATCTAGCTTAGTGTTTACTAAGATTCTTGGATATACGGGTTGATTTATTTCACCAATTTTGGAAAATTCTTGGCTGTTATCTCTTCAAATATTTCTTTTGCCCCAGTCTCTCCTCTATTCTTAGATTCCAGCTACATATATGCTAGATTACTAAATATTGTCCCATAGGTTTCTGACTCTTTGTTCTGTTTTTCTTTTTCCCTCAATATTTTATTCTTTATTCAGTTTGTATAATTCCTTTTGACCTATCTTGGGGTTCACTAATTCCTTTGTTCTGTGATATATGTCTGTCATTAAGCTCATCCAATGAATTCTGCATTTTAGATATTGTATTTTTTCTTTTTAGAGTTTTCATTTTTCTGCTGAAATTCTCCATCTATTTGCTCATTTTGTTTATCTTTTATCCAAATATTCTAACATATTTGTAATAGTTATTTTAAAATTCTTGTCTGCTAATTCTAACACCTGGGTTACCTGTGGGTAATATTTTTCTCGATTATGAGTCATATTTTCTTCCTTTTTCACATATCTTGTCACTTTTTAGACACTTTGTGTGTATTTGTTTACAACTAATATTTGCTCCCAGAAAAGGCAATCCCCTTTCCTCTATCAGGAAGCTAGGTTAAGAGGCTGATTTCTTCAGTCTAATCAAAGTTTGGGGTTGCCTCTTCAGTTAGTTTCAGTTCAATTCACCTCTGATATTAAATACCTTTTTTAAAATTGAGGTATATTGACATACAACATTATATTAGCTTCAGGCGTACAACATAATGATTTGATATTTGCATACACTGCAAAATGATCACTACAATAAGTCTAGTTAACATCTGTCACCATACATAGTTATAGTTTTTTTTTCTCTTGTGGTATTAAATATCTTGAGCATGATCAGTCCTTCTTCTTCTTCTCCTTTTCCTGAAAGAATCCTGAAATTCAGATCCTTCTGTAAAATTTCCCAATATTTCATTTTAGCAAATAATTCGAAATTCTTTTAAAGTGTAGTACAGTCCTAACAAGATATCTGTTAGGTTAATTCAGCCCATGGGCCACCAGTTCTGTCTGCAATGTGGTCCAACTTCCCCATATTAGATAAAAAAGCTAAGGTCCAAAGCACTTAACCTTAGATCAGCAAAGACGACTTTCTGAAGTAAAAATTAAAAAAAAAATTTTTAATTCTTAGAAGTTAAAATTTTAAAAATTTGGTTGCCGGTTTATTATGAGGCCTTTTCATCAGAGATTTTGCAGATATAAAATATAAAAACTATTCATCCAACCACATGTGGCACAGTGGATTAGCTTTGCAGGGGAGTTATTTTAAGTGTAGATTTTCCACTGTGAAGACAATATATTAATAGTAGTTCCAGATAGTTAAGGAGAGATAAATAAAACTCTCAAATATACCAGTTTTTATCCCACAGCCATATATCCGTTTTGCCTTGTATTCCCTGAGAAACATAACTATTTTGCCCCTACAACTGACATCTGTGGGCATGGGATCTGCCAGAGAATAAGATTATTAGTATCTATTCCTAGAAAAAATTTGTTGTATTTCAAATGGACTTAATCCGCCTGCCAATGCAGGGGGCATGGGTTCGGTCCCTGGTCTGGGAAGATCCCACATGTCGCAACGAAGAGTGGCCCCGCTCGCCACAACTAGAGAGAGTCTGCACTTAGCAAGGAAGACCCAATGCAGCCAAAAATAAATAAATTAAATTTAGAAAAGACTTTGATATGAAGAGATTTTTTAAAATTTATTTTATTTATTTATTTTTGGCTGCATTGGGTCTTCCTTGCTGAGCAACGGGTTGCGGCGAGCGGGGGCCACTCTTCGTTGCGGTGCGTGGGCTTCTCATTGCGGTGGCTTCTCTTGTTGCGGAGCATGGGCTCTAGGCACACGGGCTTCAGTAGTTGTGGAGTGTGGGCTCAGCTGCTCTGCGGCATGTGGGATCTTTCTGGAACTGGGCTTGAACCCGTGTTCCCTGAATCGGCAGGTGGATTCACAAGGGAAGTCCTCAAAGTCTTATTTGCTATTTAGAGACCTATTTGTTCAGCTGCCTACCTGAATGGCATGGCAAAGAAAGGACAATCAGTAGCTCTCCCTGCAAACCGTTTTAATATTCCTGTTTCTCTAGACAAAGTTTCTTTAAGTAAACATGATTATGCGTTCTGGGGTGCTGTAATTTGTAAGTCTTATATTCCTTACATATATTCCTCATATTCCTCTACACACACGTATGTACACTCATCCCTTCCTTACATCCCACATGCACAGAACCACAATTATGTTACTAACCGAAATGAATGTATTTTATGATGTATTTATTTCTCTCTCCAAGCTCTGAGAGAAAAACTAGAAGCCAGTGGCCACTAAGAACTCATTTCTTGCCAAGCAGCTACTGGCATTTGTTCAAAACATATTCATAGAGTTGCCAGGATATCAACTTGGAAAGTAGATTAAAATCAGTACCATCTTTTTCATCCCCCAGCAATTTTACATTTCAATGCCTCCACTGAATTCTTCAGGAATAATCCACCTGACTCAGATTTTTCAAATTTAACTTGCAGGCTAGAAGTTTGAATGTTAGGGGTGTCAAACTATTGGAAGGTTTGACTAAATCCCTTTTCCTTCAGGCATTCCCTAAGATTCTGTCCTTTTCTTGTTCTTCACTCTTCCTCAGAGCTCTCACTTCTCCCATGGGATCAGTCATCCCTTTTATAAGGACAATTTGCAGATCTAAGATCTTTTTTTGCGTGTGGTAAAATATACACAACATAAATTCACCACGTTAACCATTTTTTCAGTGTTTCATTCAGTGGTATTACACACATCCAAACTGTTGTGCAATCATCACCGCCATTCATCTGCAGAACTTTTTTGTCTTCCCAAATGGAAACTCTTTACCCATTAAATAATCATTCTTCGTTCTCCCCTCCCCCCAGCCCCTGGCAACCACCATTCTACTTTCCACCTCTATGATTCTGATTGCTCTAGGAACCTCATGCATGTGGAATCATACGGTGTTTGTCCTTTTGTGACTAGCTTATTTCACTTAGCATAATGTCTCCAAGGTTCATTCATGTTGTAATATGTATCAGAATTTTATTCCTTTTTAAAGCTGAATAATATATACATATATATATATATGTTTGGCTACTCCACGCGGCATACAAGATCTTAGTTCCCCGACCAGGGATCAAACCCGTGTCCCCTGCAGTAGTCCTAACTCCCCTGAACGGAGTTCTAACCACTGGACCACCAGGGAATTCCCAACTTCTCATCCATTTTTAGCATTACTACCTAAACTTAGGCCCTTAATATTTCTAATTATATAGTAATATCTTTAATTAAATAATCAATTAGCAAACTCCATTAAATATGCTATAGTGTTTTCCTGCCCCAATGTCTTAACTCTGCCATTGTCTATGCTTGGGGAACCCTTCTTTCCTCTGCATCTCTCACCATCTGCTCTAGACACCTTCTGCGTGCTCCAGCACACACTAACTTCTCCCTTTCCTGGATCCTTTTAGCAATTATTAGAAAGCTCTCTTTTAGTCCTTAGCAAATAGCTGTTTGGGAATTATTTGTCCATCTTGGAGATTGTCCACCTTGGAGGGCAAGGACTACATTGTTACTTATCCATTCTATAGTGACCGAGTATCTATTATATTTTTGGCTCTGGGCAAGGGTTACAAACTAGCATGCGGCATGTTCCCTGCTTTTAAGATGCTCACATTTTAGTGGAGATGTAACGCAAAAGCAAATCATTATAATTCAACATGAAAAGGGCTTTAGAAAAACCATGGGCAGGAAAGGAATGGCTAACTTTACCTAGAGGAACTAAAAAGAAGGCTTATATTTCTTGACATTTCCACAATGACAAATGACCCGCTAAAAATCACAGAAGTTCCTCATAGGTGATAGATAATTCACGATTTTCACAACTGATTTTTCTGTCTCTCTAGAATCCACTAGCCTTTTCATACATTTGCCTAGAGGATCTAGATGTGTATGTTTTAAACTACTAATTGTTAGGGAAAATAGTCTGGGCCTAAGGAAGTGGAATGGGAACTCTCACTCACAATTCCACTTCACGATGGATACAAATAACTGCCCCTCCACTGAAGACAGTGCTCCAGGGGGCAGGGAAGTATCAGAATACAGGGTCTTCTTCTCAGAAGCCTGGATGGTTGACGGGAGAGGGGTGATTTGGAGAGTAATACAGGTGGCGGCACTCAGTTCTCAAGAGAAGGCAGGGTAAAAATTTGAAAGATTGTCTTTTTTTTTTTTCCTTCAGGAATTCCAAGAATATTTTCTGGAGACAAAGATGTAATAATAGCAGATAACCTTATCCACTTGCTGACTGTTTTTTCATTTGTTTGTTTTATCCTTAGCACCTATCAGGCATCTGGCACGTAATAGACCCTCAAATGCTGCTGTAGAAATTCCAAAAATCATACTGCTTGAGTTCACTACAAATTCAGAGAATCTAACCCAATCTTTTAGATCTACTGTTTATTATCTTTTTCCGTTTTCCTAAGTTACCTAATTAAGTGCTGTTGAGTTCAGATTCTCAACTATAATATACTCCATATAAAATTATAAAGTACTGATCTAACTTTGCCCTGATTCCAGGGCCTTCTTTAGCTGTGATGGATTATGTCATTTCTGATTGGGGTAGGAAACTGATAAAGAGCTATCGTCACCTCACTTCTCATGAGGCTCATACCCCAAAGCCTACTCAGTACAGCTGGTTTTATGACTTAAAGAAGGAAAAACCCTTTCCTGCCTCTGAGGGAAAAAGTAGGCTTGAAGATCTGCCCCTATTGGGATGCCATCCCAGCTCATTAATGTTGTGCCTCCTGATGGTCCTCACCTATAAGTTCTATTAAATGTGAGGTTGTTCATGTCTTCATCCATCCATCCATCCAACAATCACTTGTTGAAAGTCTACATGAGGGGCTCTGGATAAATCACACAAATGGTGTTTACCTTTATGGAGCTGATAATCCAGTGGAGGACACAGACAAAATGAAGTCACAAAAAAATATATTAGAATCTGTGATAAGTTCTATGAAGAAAGCACAGATGTCAGTGATAGAGAAAATTTTTTAAAAAGGATCCTCTGAGTTTGCTCAAAGAAGGGCTTTCCAAGGAGGTGACTTTTCAGTTGATAGAAAAATGAGACATTTAAGTTGATGGAAAGATTTAAGTTGATAAAGATGGAAATCTTCCTTCGAGTAGAGGGAAGATTGTCCCAGGGAAGACAGAGCAGTGTGTGTGTGAGGGTCCTGGGGTGGAGGGGCTGATAGAGAGGGGAGCTACAGAGCACAAACCCCATCTAAGGGGCAGCATGCCATGGTAGTTAAACAGTACAGACTCTAGCACCAGACGGCCTGGCTTCAAGTTCCAATTTGGCCTCTGACTAATGTTGTGACCTCATGTAAGTTGAAAGTTCCATGCCTCAGTTTCCTTAACTCTAAGATGGAGATTTAAAATACTATCTATCTGGCAGGATTTCAAGAGAAGTCATACATGCAGATTTTTATATAAAACTTCCCAATTTTTAAATTTTGTCCATCATTTCAGGCAGCTTCGTCATCCCAGCTTCCCTTCAACCTGGAACTCAGGGTTTGTGATGGGCCCACTTTGTTGCCTTCTCTTCCTTTTCCCCAATGTCTCTCCAATAGACAATTTGGGTACTGAGTTCCCTTACATTTACTTATGGGATTATTCAGATTGAAGTCTGTCTTCCTTGCTTACCATAAACTGTGCAAAGTCAGGGTCCAAAACTGGTTTTGCATAGCATTATATCCCAGAGTCTAACACAATACCAGGCACTCAGCAGGTTCTCAACATATATTTATTGGATAAATGGATGATACTGAGATGCTTTTTCTATTCTGCCTTGTCCTCCTTTGTCTCTTCTCCTTTCCATTTGTCTCCCAGTTCCTCTTCTTTCTTGTCTTCCTCAAATTCTTAATCTAATCTCTTTACCTGGCAAGAGATATTTTCCCTTTCCTTGTTAATGTATTTTGAAGCAAAGGACTACTGTTTTTCCCCTCTAAATTTTTGTCCTCATTTTCAAATGTGTGGTCATATAATGCTGTTCCCCCCCAACCCAAAATAAAAAAGCTTCAGCAAATGGAGTCATGAGGTAGATGTATAACACTTTGAAACACAGTAATATTGAAAAAAATTATCAGGGGAAAAAGAGAAGAACTCTACTTTCATCTGGAAAAAAGATAGTGGGAAATAGTTTTCAAATGTCTTGATATTCTGTCTCTCAATAGTTGATAAATATATTTTCCTTTGGAGACTGTTTGCCTGTGAAATATTTTCATGTTTCAAATTTGTTTTGGTTGTTCAGCTTATGTAACCTACTGAAGCAGAAATTAAGTTAGAAAATTCTTGTCAGGGTTAGATATGGCAGTATGAACACCAAGAAGTAAAGTGACCTGACAACATTCGTTAGAGAAACAAAAAACAAATGAAACTATGGAAAACTCTAGAAAAGCCCAGACTTCCCTTCTGGGGATCATTAACCCTGAGGAATTAACGGAAGTGAAGGTTGCTTTGTCCCACATTGCCAAGTTTTTTAACCTTTTACCTTACCTATAATACTGGACTACTTCCCACTCTTTTATACTGCTAGGGCATACATTTAAAGCAGTTTCCTGGCATTTTCTGTCTGTCAAAATATGGAGAAAGCAGAATGTAGCAGAAGCAGTAGTCATCTGAGTTCCCTTGAGTTTTGGCCCCACCAACAACTATAGTGTGTGCCCTTGGGCATGTCACTCACTGCTCCAGCCTCAGCTCCTCAACCAGCAAGAAGAGACAGAACAAATGATCATGAAGCCATTGTTCAGTTGTAATAGTCAACTCCATGATTCTTTTCCTTTATTTCCTTTTCAGTTTTGTTCTTTATGATGGGCTTACAAAAGACACCACAAAAGAGAAGATGTGAAGTCACAGTTGATAAACACGACTTTCTCCTTTCTGGATTTGTTGGGCATCTAATGATTCCTTGGTTCAAAAAAAAATTCTCTGCTTTTTGTGTTTCCTCGCAAGAAAAGAGCAGTTAACAACCAGGCTGGGTCATAAAAGTGCCCATCCTGCTCGGCGGAGGGAAATTCTTTTGTGCAGCAGGGACAGAATTGCTGGCTGACAGGCAAAGGCACTGCAGGGGATGCCTGGACATTGCTGCCCATATTAACCAACTGCCTAGACCTTTACTGCATACTACATGGGCAGCAAGTGGCTGCCTTTCACTCTGCTTTGCTGTTAAATCACATCAATGTATGTGTACCAAACTTCTAGAAAATAGCTTGTACAGTATGGGGAATATAGTGACGTCAAAGGCACTGTCCCTACCCTAGTGAGATTTGGATGGGCATAGAGAAATGTGCTCTTCCTCTTTGGGGTGTGCAGCTTGTCCTCCCTTTTTTTTCTCTTGTTTCTTTTTTGGTTGGACCCCCAGAAAACTCTAACTAAAATTTAAAATTGCCCTTAGCAAAATGGGGAACTCCACTGGTTTTTAACACTGAAGAGTTCAGGCATAGCTGGATTTCAGGTCCCAAATGATATCACCAGAGTCTAGTCCTTCTCTTGGCTAGACTTTTCCCTATGTTGACCTTGCTGTCAAACAGGCTCTTATTGGAAAGGTGAAGGCCAGCAGAGCAGCCAGCCTAATCTTCACAGCTTGTGTTTAGCAGCACAGAGAGAGAGTACCCATTGGCTGGTCCCTTCAACAAAAGTTGTGGGATTGGCTCAGAGTCAAGCTGATGGGTGGAGTGCCAACCCTGAACCAGTCACAGTGGCTGGGGAGCGAGGTGGAGGGCAGGGTTGCTTTGGTTGGCCGTGTCTTTCTTAAAGGTCAACCCCATCCATCTCAGTTGCAGGGACTGAGAGTAGTGGGGGAAAGATAGTACGTCCAGAGAGAAAGAAGGGACACTGTCACTCCAAGAAGAGTAAAATAATGCTGGACAGGCTAAGAGAACCAATATTCACATTATCCCACAATATGAACCTCTTCATTGAGAATAATAAATGAGGGAATTCCCTGGCCGTTCAGTGGTTAGGACTCTACGCTCTCACTGCCTAGGGCCCAGGTTCACTCCCTGGTCGGTGAACTAAGATCCCACAAGCTATGTAGCATGGCCAATAAAAAAATAAAAACATCTTTCAAAAAAGAATAATATGTGAAGAAGGACTAGGCAAGCAGAGGGGACTAGGAGGTCAACCAGGTATAGGCTGGATACTCAACTAACCCAGGATTGTCTTGTTCTAAGTATTGATTGGACCAAGTGCCACATCTACTGTCCACTTCTCTCGTTATTGTCGTCATATCACAAGTTAGAATTCTTACAAATCCTTAGGAAAGCTGCTCCTTACATGAGTACACAGAGCTTTAGTACACTATTGTTTAAATGTTGAAAAGGGTTTCTTTCTTTCTTCTTTCATTGCATTTTGGCTTTTCATAGTGTGCAATTTTGCTGCATTTATAATCATCATGTGCTTTGTTTTGGGAGAATGCATTTTGTCATAAAAGCTTTTCATACAACTAGAGGAATGATCAGCCTCACTATCAATATTCCAGCACAACCTGTTTTCCCCCCCCGGGAATATTTAAAATAAGTTGCAAAACTCAGATGTATAGCAATTGAAAAAGAAAACTGAAACCAATTTGATTCTCTTAATTGAGAAATAATTAATTTCTGCATGACAATATTAGATTCTATAAAAGAGACTCCATGTATTCCTCTCCCTTTTCCTTTCACAAAGTTATCATTTAACTCTAGCTTTGTTTGTGATATAATAATGTAGAGCCTGTGCACAAAGTGAGACTAAACTAACACAGAGGCTTCTCTTATAAATAGAAAAAAATGAATGCTTTTTTTTAATTTAAAGGAAACTGTATTTAAAATGCAATTTTTGGAAAATATAATAAAGTCAAATATAAATATTGTGAATATTGTGAATATGTTTCTTAAGAAACTTCTGAAATGAATAGTCACCATCTGGAACCATTTACAATGAGAAGAAGGTAAGCATGCACCTGTTCCTTCTTTGAAAAGATGTAATCTGAGTACCAAATTATAAACAAGTATGGCAGTCTCTGTAAAAAGGCAATATTCAATTTGCCAAACTGCTTAGAAAAATATTGATAAGAATGTAGATGGTGCTTCTAAAAAGCTTAGTCTGTTTTCAGATTTCTTTGCTTACTTGTAATTTTTAAAAGATAACACTCTTCAAAAGTGGGTGCATATTCTACATTTTTTTTTCATATTCTACATTTTTAAAGACATGCACAAAACCTGAATGGACACTGCTACTTTCGCTACCACCACCATCACTCAAGATGTCTATTTGCCCCAGACCACAATTTAGATACTCCACAACATGAATTGAACCTATAATCCTTGCAGCCTTGATAGACTGATTGCATTAGTGGCTCCCTTAATGGTTTTCTATATCCACATCCTTCACAAGGTGCTACTGCAGCAACTTGCACCAAGAGGTGGAGTCTTTTTCCCCATCCTTTGAAGCAGGGCTGAACTTGTGACTTGCTTTGGCCAACAGAACGCAGAAGGGACAGCATACTAGTTCCAAGCCTAGACCTCCAGAGCCTTTGTATAATTTGATCTTCTCTCCCAGAGCCCTGCCACAGCCTTGTGAATAAGCCTGAGTTAGCCTGTTGGAGGACGAGAGACCACATGGAGGAGAGTCCGGTTATCCCTGTGAAGGCCATTCTAGAACAGCTTTCAGCCAACCAACTCCCCAACATGTGAGAAAGCCAGCCAAGATCAGCAGAGTTGCCTATGTCACATGTCCTTCGCCTTTTGCCTATGTGAGAGTTTTGATTTCTCCATGACTAATGAATGACAGGGGGTGATGCGAGTTCCTAAAGGATTTTAAGAGCTTCTGGCTGCTGTCCTTTTATCTCCTTGAACTACAGGGAGGTAGGTACAAGTTGCAGGGATATAGTTCAAAAAAGAAGATGTTGGAACTTATAGGTAGATTTTGATATGCAGATTGGAGGCTCCAAATAAATGAAATAGGAAAAACACATTGAGTGAATGTAAGAATATGGTTAACTTACCGAAGAGAATAATCTACTTTTAATAATTTCAGCATATTTTTGAATATAATTATAAATGAAGCTAATCTCTGTTGAAATCCATTCTTCCTACAAGTGAATTCTTCTTATTTCAGCAGTTGGTTCCACATGCTATATGCTCTTTTAAAATATTTAATTAATGGGAATTCCCTGGCAGTCCTTTGGTTGGGACTCGGCACTTTCACTGCTGTGGGCCTGGGTTTGATCCCTGGTCGGGGAACTAAGATCCCACAGCCAAAAAACCTCCAAAAAGCAATCAAAGGTTATTTTTTGTATTTGTGATGATTATTTATTGGTTACTTCCCTGGCATTCATCTTCCACTTTTCCTCTAACCTTACTCCGAAATTTCATTCTCCTAGTCATGTGATTTAGGTGGGAATAACCTTACTACAAATTCCAGAGAGTGGCTGACTGTCTCATGTCCCATGGTCACTTGTGATGGTTTTGGGGTGAAGAACACAGTCAAAGCCAACAAAATGCAAGGACTTCTGATGTGGAGAAGCTTCCCTATTTCCCTGCTTGGTGTGAGATCTGGAATTATGGAAATTATTTTTCTATAAGGAGAGGAATTTTAGAGTTGCCACAAAAAGGAGCCTAAGGATGAAAGCTACACCATAGAAAGCAGATAAGAGAGATAGAGAGGAAAAAATGGGTCCTTGGAAACATTGTTTGAGGGGCTGGATACAGCTTTGCCTGAAGTTAACATTGCCTCTGGAGATTTGTCCCTGGCAAAGCCCGTTAACATTTCCCAGGGAATAAAAATAGAATCTGAGTAAAAAAGTCGAAACTTTTTTCTCTTTGCACCTTGTCTAGTTTCACTTACTCATAGGGGGCCACACGCAGAGGCTTCGCACATGGCGCTTTAGACCAGAGTTCTTAGTGTGAAACAGCTGCACCAGACACCTCAGCTTGGGGACTGTGTACAGAAGCACCAAAGGAAACCTGATTAAAGATGGCAGCGGCCGACCATGTGCAGAGACACTGCGCCCGATATGGAGCCTGAGCTGCACAGCTGCGCCTGCCCTACAAGAACTCCGCCCCCTCCCCTCCCCGCTAATGAGATCCCCATAAAGCAGCCCTGCCGGCAGCCTGTTGGGGAGCATGGACTCTAGAGTTCAAGCTCACACCTCTTTATCCTCTGATCAAAGAATAAAGCTTTCCTTTGCTTCTGAACCACAACTGCCACCACCGCACCAGGGCTTCTGCCCTCCTCACAACTCCAGGGGTCAACAGTAGCCTTCTCCATAGTCACTTCTGGTTTGGTAAAGGAGAGTGGGCAGCCCCGTAAGCCTATAGGCGAGATTGGGAAAAGGTCCAGGTAATGAGGCCGCCTGACAAAGGGAATGAGGACACTCATTCAGCAAGTTCAGGAAAGGACACTGGGGACGCCTGAGTGCAGAACTGTCCCAAGGTAGGTAAGTGAACAGTGACTGAACTTCTCTTCCAGTTAGCACTATTCTATCTGAAGTGAGCTAGGGAGCCCTGTGAGCCACTTGTGAGACCAGGAATCCCTGCTGTCAGGAAGCCCCCTGAGCTGCTGGCAAGAAGAGGAAACACCATACTGCCCGACTCCTATTCTTAATCCTCCAAGCTCCCTCCCCCTCTGCTTGTGAGGTGAACCTTGGGCAGTTCTTCATCCACCTAAGTCCCCCGGGCTCTCCTCCCAGTGTCGGCACAAAACATCAACTGCTCCAGCAATCTGGTGACTACCCCGTGGAAATCCCTCATATTCTTGCCCTCACCCTGTGGGAGATCTGAAAATTCCCCCTTTTGGTCAAAAGGAGGAGAGAGAGGCCCCTGCCTCAAATAGCTGTGCCACTCCATAACAGACAAAATGGGCAAGGAACCACAGTGGCTCAGCTGCTCTGGCCCTAAGGCATCCATCTAACCTCCTGTGGGATATTCTGACTGAGGAAGGACTAACTGTCTCAAGCAGGGGCCGTAGAAATTCAAAGGGGGACCCCCAGTTATATCAGAGTCCACACCACTTGGACACCTCAGATTTGGATCTTTTGAGAAATCCATGAACAGTTTGGTGCTGGTTCCAAATTTCCCGAACTGGAAATCTTATTTGGGTCCAATCTTGTGGCATTTGCATGCCAACAAATCACTACAACTGCTCCCCTTGGTACTTGAAAACAAATCCAAAACAGAACATCTGAGGTATGGGGAACCCATTAGGGTGCATCCTGTAGAACTGGAAGTTTTTCGGGTATCATTCCCTGACCCCCAAACATTTAATCTTCCTATGTAATGCAGCCTGGCCCCAATACCAGCTGGGAGATGGGGGAAGTTGGCCCATCAGTTGGTCTCTAAATTACACTATTTTACAATCGGACCTGCTATGCCAGAGACAAAAGAAATGGGATGAAATTCCCTATACCCAGTTTTTTATGGCCTTATATCCAAACAAAGGCCTTCATAAGTGATGTGGGCTCTCTTCCACTGAGGTGATACTAGTCCCTGACCCTCCCCCTGAGGACATTGATCTCTTCCCTAACCTTCCTCCTACTTCTCCCTCCCTACCCTTTTCCTTCATATGTCCAGATTTGGGCCATAAAACAGAGGGACCCCCTCCATGCCAGGCCCCTCCCCCAGAACCCAGTCCAGCACGTATAGGAAGCAGGACTAATAACCAGCCAAGGTCCAACACCTGCTCGAAAAAGCATTCCCTTTAAGTCAGGTTCCCAATGGAGGAGAGCTCATCCAAGTATATGTCCCATTTACCACTTTTGATCTGTATAACTGGAAAAATCATAGTAAGGGGTTGAGGGAAGATCCAGAAGCGTTCCTGAATCTGATTAGGGGAATCTTTCAGATCCATGACCCCACCTGGAATGACAGCCAGAGTCTCTTCAATGTACCCCTAACAGGGGAAGAAAAGGCAAAAGAGAACAGAACAATGCAGGTCATGCTATTTTCAAACCAGGGAATCAAGCAGTCTCAGATAATGAACCCAACTTGGACCACTGAGACAATGGAGAATGGGGTGGAAGACAAAGGCTGACCCATTATAAAAATATGATCCTAAAGGGAATCCAGGCAGAAGGAAAGAAACCTGTCAATTGGGATAAGAGAAAGGAAGTCAATCAGATGTCAACGGAAAACCCTTCAGCATTCCAAGAGCACTTCAGGGACTGCCCCAGAATCTATATAACCACAGACCCCGAGTCATTGGAAGGGAATGCAATCCTGAGGTCATAGTTCATTTCCCAAAGTGCCCCTGACACTAGGTATAAACTTCAGAAACTGGAAATAGAACTGTTGTTGAAACCAAGTTTGTGTGCCCCATGCACAGTGAGACCAAACTATCTGAAACATCAGAGTTTGGAGCAGAGACAGGTTTATTACAAGGGGCAAGCAAGGAGAACGGGTGACTCATGCTCAAAAAGCCTGAACTCCCTGATGGTTTTGGAGGGAGAGTTGGCAAAATTGGGGGGAGGGGGGAGGCTACAGGGGGTGTGACCTTCCTCTGACTTGGTGGTGAGATAATAGGGTGGCGCTCCAGGAATCTCAATCATCAGGCTTCTAGTTCCAACCAGTCTGGGGACCATGTGCTTATGCTTTGCCTGAAGTTACCTTCCTCCACCTGGGTGGGGGGGGCGTCTTAGATCCTATAGAATAAGTCAGAGATTTGTATCATATTGTTATATATATCCCTTGAGGAGGAACCAGGACCCTGCCCCATCACTGCACTATTGTTTCTTGACTGCCTTTCCTTTGTTTCTGTATTCTTTCACTCCTCTAATTAGTACACTGCTTGAATCTGCCCTTTGGAACTCAGGGAAGGAAGCCTTTTTCCACCACAAGGAATGGGGGACACAGAAAGGCTTTTGTACCTGGGAGGGCCCCACAGGGTCCTGCTTGGTTTCAGAACCAGATACCCCTAACTCTCACCTGCCTACTAGGTGTTTAACAACCGAGATATAAAGGAGGAAATGTCAGAGGATAAAAAGGTCTGAAGGCAAGCCCTCCTACTGGCTGTTGCCCTCCAATATCAACTGGTCGGTACGGGAATCTGGACTAACTGTCTGCCCACAGAGACTCAACTCTAGTGGGTGATCCCCAGCACCCACCAAGGGATAATAAGCCCAGGAAACTAGGACTCAATCAGTGCACCATATGTAAATAAGAAGAACACTAGAAGAGAGAATGCCCTCATACACAGCACCTGTCATGGGAATGGAAATGGCAGATCTTGGCCATTACCCTTGAAGGAAGATGGTCCAAATAGAAGAAGAATGACAGGGCCAGAGGGCTCCTAAGCTGGCACTCCAGCTGACCCCTGAGGAGCCCTGGCTGACATTGGATATAAGGGGAAAGCCTATCAAATTCTTAGTTGACACCAGTGCCACCTACTCGGTTCTGAACACCAGATCAGACAAACTTGGTCACAAGAGTTGTAAAATTATGTTGGTATCAGGGAAGGCCCAAGAACAGGCATTCACAGAGCCATCAGAATGCAAACTGGATGAACACACTCTCACCCATTCCTTCCTCTACAGTCCTGAATGCACTATGCCCCCGTCAGGAAGGGATATCTTACATAAATTGAGATCTACTATCCACCTAATGGGAGACAAACTGGAGATTGGTGACCCCCTAGACAAAGGGCACAAGATGATAATGTTAACCTCCCCAGACAGAGCAAATCAACCTCTCTGGAATAAATTCCAAGGTTTGGGCCCGGAGACAGGTGGGATGAGCAATAGGAGCCAGTTCTGTGATAGTCCCTCTAAAACCCTGACATACATGGCCCAATAGAAAATAGCACCCTTGGGGACTTCCCTGGTGGTGCAGTGGTTAAGAATCTGCCTGCCAATGCAGGGAACACAGGTTCGAGCCCTGGTCCGGGAAGATCTCACATGCTGCGGAGCAACTAAGCCTGTGTGCCACAGCTACTGAGCCTGTGCTCTAGAGCCCATGAGCCACAACTACTGAGCCCATGTGCCACAACTACTGAAGCCCCTGTGCCTAGAGCCTGTACTCCGCAACAAGAGAAGGCACAGCAATGAGAAGCCTGTGCACTGCAATGAAGAGTAGCCCCCACTGGCCGCAACTACAGAAAGCTGCGTGCAGCAACGAAGACCCAACGCAGCCAATAAATAAATTAATTAATTAATTAATTAATTAAATTTATTTAAAATAAGTTTATTTAAAATTTATTTATTAAAAAAAATAAATTTATTTAAAAAGAAAATAGTACCCTCTCCACTGGGAGACTTTATTGGGCATTGCCCCTGTTATACAGGGCCTAATCAACCAGGGTCTTATTAGACCATGCCAATCAGCCTGTAATACCCCATTCTCCTCATAAACCCAATGGAGAATATCAGATAGTACAGGACCTAGAGTAGTCAATGAAGCTGTTAGGGAACTGATGACCCGCCTGCCTTGGCCAGGCATGATGATAACCACTCACATGAGTTGTCTCACAACAGGATGTCCTGATAAGGAACGTGGTGCTGCTGCTGAAAACTAACCAGGAGAATTCAGGAGGGGCCAGAAAGAGGGAGGAGACGCCAGACCATAATATGTCCTACCAACCTCCCAAAATCCTTTGCGCTGGAATCCATCTTGGCTGAGAGATGCACGCACCATCAGGAAGGACCCTGAGTCAGACCAAATACGGGCCAAGCAAGATGACTGCCAGAGACAACCCGGAAACTAGCCCCATTACCATAAAACCTGAGACTGCGAGCCAAGTGGCAGAGCAGCTCTCCTGGGTTCCCTTACCCTACTACTCCATACCCTACTACGCCCAGGCACTCCTTCCCAATAAAGTCTTTGGCTTTGTCAGTACGTGTGTCTCCTTGGACAATTCATTTCCAATTGTTAGACAAGAGCCTGCTCTAGGGCCCTAGAGCAGGAAGGGGCCCCCTCCCTGCAAAAAAAGCCACCAAGGATATACAGTCAGTGGTTTCTAATCCCTACACCCTGCTGGCCACTCTACTGCCTACCAGGACCTGGTATTCTGTATTAAATTTAAAAGATGCCTTCTTCTGTATTCCATTAGCCCCAGAGTCACAAGAAACTTTTGCTTTTGAGTGGCAGGATCCAAACACGCAATAAAAACAACAAAAATTCCTGCCCCAAGTGTTCAAAAATTCCCTCACCATCTTTGGGGAAACTTTAGCTAAAGACCTGAAAGATCTGTATCTGAGGGAGAGAACCTTCCTCCATTATGTAGACAACATTCTGATTGCCAGCCCTACTAAGGTGGCCTCTGATAAAAATACTGTAGCCACCCTGAACCTCTTAGCTGATAAAGGATATAAGGTGTCCAAGAAAAAGGCTCGAATATCAGAAACTAGGGTGATCTACCTAGATTTCATTCTCACAGGTCAGAGAAGCCTACCTCAGGAAAGGAAAGAAGGGAGGCTGGCTCATCAAGGAACTCACTATGGTTAGGAAGCCCTATATAACTGGTTAGTTGAGGTCATGGTAACTCCTAGCATGAAAAGTATAGTCAGCTGGGTAGTTGAGTCCTGCCCCATCTGCAATGAATGACCCCAACACCAAACCCCCCAGAGGTCCCCAAATAAGGCCCATTCAGGCCAGAGGGACATATCCTGGGGAAGACTGACTAATTGATTTCACTGTCACACTGAGAGTACCAGGCAATTTCAGATACCTCTTGGTGCTAGCGGAAACATTTTCAGGGTAGGTAGACGCGTTCCCTGCTAGAACTGAAACGGCAGCTGAAATGGCTGAAGTACTACTAAAAGAGATAATCCCCAGGTTTAGGCTTTCAGGATTCTACAAAGTGATAATGCATTCATGTCTCAAGTGAATAAAAAGGGATAACAAGTGCACTGGGCATAAAATGGATCTTGCACTCAGCCTGGAGATTCCTATCATTGGGGGAAAGTAGAGAGATTCGATAAGAACTTAGCCAAGCTATGCCTGGAGACTCAAGAAAATTGGATAAGGTTACTCCCTGCTCAGCAGTTAGCCCCAAGGGTAAGTCAAAGTTAAGTGCGTTTGAACTTCTGTATGGTAGACCCATCCCCCAAGCCTGAGAAAAGGGACACCTCGGGCCCCCTTGAAATAGAACAACTCAAGTATCCCCTCCAGGTAGGAGAAACCGTGAAGGCTCTTATGGAATATGGTAACCAGGTGCTGCCACCCCTTCTGGCCAGGAGATTGGGTGAACCTACAACCTGGAAAACCAGCAGCTGGCAAGATAGGCTCACTCCTAAGTGGAATGGAGCTCACTTGCTGACCCAAACCACCTACTCTGCCCTGAAGTTGTAGGGGATCACTCCGTGGGTAGATCACATTTGAGTGAGAAGGGCCCCCGAGCCCCAAACTCTGGAAAGACAACCTGGGGCAACAGACCCCCTTGACTACTTGTGTGAACCTCTCTCTGACCTAAAGCTTCTCTTCTGAAAAGCAGGAAAAGTTGGTCCCAGAAGACCAATTGCAGGAATCATTGCACTCAAAGGGGTGCTAGTAACCTTGGCTGGGGGAGCAGTGTCACCATAAAAAAGGTAACAGCCACCATGATGACGGCGGCCAATGGACCAGTCTCAACTTGAAGCTATGACAAAAGTCCACTGACTCATTGACCAGTAAGATCCTGGATAACCAAATTGCCGTAGATTATCCATTAGCTCAGGGGTCCCCAACCCCCGGGCCTCAGACCAGCACCACTCTGTGACACAGCAGAAGGTGAGCGGCGGAGGAGCAAGCTTCATCTGCCACTCCCCATCTCTCCCCATCGCTCGCATTACCGCCTGAACTGTCCCTCCCACCCACCCCCCGACCCACCCCCCGACCCCCATCAGTGAAAAAACTGCCTTCCATGAAACCGGTCCCTGGTGCCAAAAAGGTTGGGGACCGCTGCGTTAGCTGACAGGAAGGGGCCTGTGCACTGGCCAAAACTTCGGGCTGTTTTAAAGTTGGTGCACGTGGCCTGCTTGGCGAAAGCGCAGACAGACTACCGGGAAAAGCAACTTGGCTGCAGAAACTAGGCAGCCCAATCTGGCCGAACAAACGTGGAGCGAGATAAAACAGGCCCTCCCCAGCGTCACTCGGTTTCTCCCTTTCCTGGACCCCTCAACGACCATTATTCTCTTGTTAGTATGTGGGCCATGCATCCTAAATTGTCTGGTGTCCTTTGTCTCCAAAGGTTAGACCAGTGGTGGCTCAGGGATACAGAACAGTCAGGGCTGAGACCCAGTGACAACCAAACATATCAAAGGCAACGGGGGAGAAGTTCTGCTCCTCCAACCAGGTTAAGACAGCGCCCCAAATCAGCAGGAGGCAATTACAGAAGACAGACCTGCGCCCCTCAGCGCCCCTCCGGAATGAGAGCAGGACAAAAGCCACAGGAGGGATTCGTCACCGGCAAAGCCCACTAACAATTCCCCGGAAGTACAAATAGAACGCGGATCACAAAACAAAGTCTAACCTTTTTATCCTTTCCTTTGTGCTTAGTCTAGTTTCACTTGCTCACAGGGTGCCGTGTATAGAAGCCTTGCACCTGGCACTTCGGACCAGAGTTCCTAGTGTGAAACGGTGACCCCCGCACCTCAGCTCCACGGGTCTTGCGCAGCTGCACTCGACCTTGATTCAAGATGGTGGCGGGGGGGACCGTGCGCAGAGATGCTGCGCCTGCCTCGCGAGAATTCCGACCCCTCCTCCTCCCCGCTGACAAGATCCCTATAGAGCAGCCCCACAGCTGCCTGTTGGCGGACGGTGTGGACTCCAGAGCGGGAGTTCGCACCTCTGCATTCTTTGATCCAAGAATAAAACGTTTTGTTTTCTTCTGAACCAAACTTGGTCTCATTCTATTGGTGCCAGCAACATGGGGCAGGAGGATCCTTGTTGGGGTCCAATTCGGGAGGCTCAATAACATTTTCACTTATGTGACTAATAAATCCCTGTTCTTATTTAAGCCAAAATGAGTGTTCTCTTCACTTGCAGCTGAAAGATCATTGACTGATACAACTTTTATCTCTTATTTTCTAGCTTTGCTTCAAGCTCCCTAATTCAGAATCTTTCTTCATTCTTAGACTATTACAATAGCTTCTTAACTACCCTCTACTTCCACTCTGTGTCGCTGTGATCTATATATTTTGTTACTGGATTAATTAATATCTTTTAGGCATAGCTATAATTATATCCTCTTGCCCCCAAACTGCAATGATTCCCCGGTGTCTACTGCATTAAAAACAAACATCTTTTAACATTCTAGGCCTAGTCAGTGTGTGTCAACTGTACTCCTTAAGGCTTCCTGTGACCTCCGTTCCATGTTGGTAAGTACAGAAGACATTTGTTATTCTTTTTCTTATTTGACAGCTCAGTAGCGTTTAGCATTGTTTACTGCTCTCTCCTAAGACATTTCTTTTTCCCTGTTTCTGTGATGCAGCGTGCTCCTCTTTTGGTCTTCTCCAACTACTCAATCTTTAACTGTTGGAGCTTTTCCAGGTTGTTATTGTAGGATTATTGCTCTTCTCAGTACATACACATTTGCTAGTCATCTCATCAACTTCCATGACTTAAAATTCCTTTTAAATCCAATGACTCCTAAATCTAAGCCTTCAACCAGACTTCACAGTTTCAGACCCCAGCATCCACTTGCCCATTGGAATCTTCACCTCAGACCTGCCACTTTCTCCTCAAACCTGCACCTCCTCCAGGGCTCCTACCCCCATGAATAGTCATCCCCTTTGATCTAGGGGCTCAAGCCATAAATTTGGCAGTTATGCTTGGCTATTCCATCTCCTTAATCCTTCAAATGCAATCAAACACCAGATCCTGCCAGTTCTAACTGCTAAACATCTCTCTCTGTTCCGTACTCTCATCCTCTAGTACAAGCCAAAATTACCTGTTCCCTGGACTGCTAAACTAGTCTCCTAACTGGTTTCCCTTCTTTTACTCTGGGTGCTTTCTTCTCTCTCTCCACTTGAGTTGTCTTTGAAAAATACAAAATATGATCATGTCACTTCCATGCATACAACCTCTCACTGACTTCCCAATGTCCTGAGACTCAAGTCCAAATTCATACCATGGCCCGCAAGGCTCTGATGGGCCAGCCCCTGCCTACCTCTCCAACCTCATCTTGGGGCCATTCTCCTTTTCTTTCCCTCTGCTCACCACACTTTTCTTTGTCCTTAGGCTCCACTGAGGCTGTTTTCTGTACCAGCGATATCCTCATCCTTCTTTCTGCTGCCTCAACCCAAGGGCCCCAGCACAGGCATCCCTCTCTAATGACCCCAAATTGTCGGCAAACCTCTTCCTATCTCAAATTGCACTGCACCTCCCTTTTTCTAAGGATCATCACAGTTGTAAAGACCTGTTCAATATCTGTCTACTGTCCTGGGCCTTAAGCTCCATTAGAGGGGTGACTGTGTCTGTTTTGTAACCTTTGCCTCTAAAACTTTATTTTCCATTGAAAAGAAAATTTAAAAAAAAATAACTTCTTTTTACAATTTTCCTGTTTACATAAACATAAAGAATTAGAAATAAGCTTAAAAGGAAGGTAAATGTTTTGCATAAAATAAATTTCTTAAAATATATACCTACCTTGTAAAATAAAGAAGCGTATACAGATGTCCTTTTTAAAAGAATATTTAAAACCCATTATTTAAATAAGTCTCTTACAAGGCAGTAAATTTGGGAAAGCAAAGAAGTAAAAACTCTCAAACCTCTCAAACATATTTCTATTTTTGTGCCAATTTGTTGCAGTGGAGGGAATTGCAGACAAAAAAAGTTAGATAGGTGATGTAAATAGAAAGGCAATTTCTAGCTACAATGAGACAAGTTAAAAATTTGAATTATAAACGTTGACTAATTGTCATTACCTGTGGTTTCTTTTGATAAGACCTTTTTAAATGTAGTCTAAATTTTAGTTTAATGCACTTAAAAATAAAATTTATGCCACTTAGCAAAAGAAAATGTAGGCTGATTGTTAGTTCAGCCTTTGTATTTGGGGTAAATGAATTAGAATCTTTCAGCACCTAAGCTTTTCTTAGGTGGTAAACTAAGATTCTTGGAAATCTTTATTAACTCTTTTTAGCCACATGAGCATTGTTCAAAAAGCTATGGTTTGAAAGCTGTGCTGTAGAGAGAATGGGAGAGATCAGAACACAAACTGATTTTCATTCTCTGGATTCACTTGGTAAACAGTTATTCACCACGTCAGTCGGTTATCAGAGCTTTGGAATCTGTGTCAGATACAGATGATCATTTTTTAAATTAGTATATTATAACTGCATTTAAAGCCAAAAATATGCTAAACATAATTTTAGGTATTTTGTCAACTTAATGATAATAATTGAGACTATTCATAACACTATGTTAAGTGCCCTGCATACATTACATGGTTTAAGCCTCACAACAATCCTAGGTGATAGGTATTATTATTCACCATTCCCTTTTTACAGTGGAGGCATTTGAGTTTCAGAGAGGGTAAGTAACTTGCTCACAGTCACACAGCTAGGGGGAGCTAGAATTACAAGCCATGTTTTCTGACTTTAAAGACAGTAGATTTAGCCACAGTGGTGTATTGACACTCGTCAGATTATGACTTTGAATGTTACTATTGTGGTGGGCATGGCAATGATGATACCAATTTCTGATTATGCAATAATGAAAAGTTTAATTTGATACCATATTTATTTTTTTTAATTTCCCACAGCATATATTTTTTCTCATAAAGAAAAAGTTTCTGCAATCAAAAAAACATTTCTTGGGCTTCCCTGGTGGCGCAGTGGTTGAGAGTCCGCCTGCCGATGCAGGGGACGTAGGTTCGTGCCCCGGTCCGGGAGGATCCCACATGCTGCAGAGCGGCTGGGCCCGTGAGCCATGGCCGCTGAGCCTGCGCTTCCGGAGCCTGTGCTCCACAATGGGAGAGGCCACAACAGTGAGAGGCCCGCGTACAGCAAAAAACAACAACAACAACAACATTTCTTTCTTCCAGGAAAGGAGAGGACTTATCTCAGGATAATTGATGGCTATCAGTTTGATTTCCAAACACTTCTGTTCTAAAATAATTTGAATTCTATTTATGTAGATAAGCCCTACCCATCTATCTCCCTATCAGTTATCTCCCTATCAGATATTCTGTCCAGATATCCTGGAAGTCAGGGTGTCAGTCTGATGGGAAGAGCTCCACAGAGCACAGTGGAGATCTGCCCTGGGGAAGATAAACTAGACAATTTAAGCATAGAATTGGGAAGCCAAGAGTCCAACTGACTGCAACAGTTGTTGAGTACCTATCATGTGCCAGCCACTGTGCTCTCTACTTTTATCTGGTTTTCCATCTTCTCGCTGCCCTTTCCCTGAACCCCTAGCCTCCTGTGCTAGAGTCTGGGGTTCTGCTGAAACACATGTGAATGTCACTTTTTCCCTACCTATACCCAAAGACACATCATTAGGCTCCTACTGGCAGTGGAAATGGAGGCAGGCAGGCCAGTTTCTAGGCCCAGCTCTCGGTAGAAGGGGCATTAAATGGGTTTCCATTACCCTACTCCACTTCCACACCTTACCCCAGGCCTGTGATCACCCTGGATTACACCTCAGGACAGAAGTAGATGGTGTGAGCGAGGGAAGAGGTATTCACAGGTTACAGAGATCCAGAGAGAAAATTCCTAAGCAGCAGCTAGGAGAAATACTAAAAGTAGTGAGTGCTTGGAAATTTGTGACCTGCCATACTCTACATTTGTAACCACCAGCCCAAGCAAGGTAATATTACTGCATGTAACAGAGGGGGAAACTGAGACTCAGACAGGTTGTCATATCCGTGGTCTTGCAAGTACTGCAGAACTGGGATTTAAGACCTAAAGTGTGTCTCACTTGGATCCCACACTCAACTGCAGATCTGTGAAGGTGCATGAAGGCTGTCATCCAGGAACTCCTTGCTTGTTAGAGACCCAGGATTAAGCAGCTGCAAGCCCAACCCTGAGTGCTGAGACAAGCATGGCATCTGACCCTCTGCCTTTCAGGAAAATAGTCTCAATTCCTCTGGGATTCAGTCCAACAATTTTTCCTGCTCTTGGTTACATTTCTAAGTCTCTTCTTTCCACTTATTCACAGATTTGTTTTCTTTTTTTTAAAATTTATTTATTTCATTTATTTTATTTTTGGCTGTGTTGGGTCTTTGTTGCTGCACGCAGGCTTTCTCTAGTTGCAGCGAGCAGGGGCTACTCTTCATTGCGGTGCATGGGCTTCTCATTGTGGTAGCTTCTCTTGTTGTGGAGCATGGGCTCTAGGCACGTGGGCTTCAGTAGTTGTGGCACGTGGGCTTCAGTAGTTGTGGCACATGGGCTTCAGTAGTTGTGGCTCATGGGCTTCAGTAGTTGTGGCTCATGGGCTCTAGAGCTCAGGCTCAGTAGTTGTGGCGCACAGGCTTAGTTGCTCCGCGGCATGTGGGATCTTCCTGCACCAGGGATCGAACCCATGTCCCCCGCATTGGCAGGCGGATTCTTAACCACTGCGCCACCAGGGAAGCCCCGATTTGTTTTCTTCATCTTGAAATAAAAATCAAAAATCTTTCCTTGACCTTGCTCCTCTTTCAGGCATGCACCTTATCTTTCTGTTCTTTATTGCCCAACCTCTTAAAAGTGGTCTACACCAGGGAAGGGGGAATAAGAAGTTATTGTTTAATGGGTATAGAGTTTCAGTTTTACAAGATGAAAAGAGTTATGAAGATGTGTGGTGGAGATGGCTGACAATGTGAATATATTTAATATCACTGGACTGTGCACTTTACAATGGTTAAGATGGTAAATGTTATGTTATGTGTGTTTTCCCACAAAAAGGAAAAAGTGGTCTGCACCACCTGCTACTGCCAAGATGAACAGCTGAGGTTTCCTGGGAGATAGGACTTTCAGTGCTAAAACTGGGAGAGTCCTAGGCAACCAGGACAGTTAGTGACCCTGTGTTGGCACCACTCTCATTCATTCCTCACTCTGGGCTTTGTTCACATTTAACCTTGCGAATCTGCTTTTCTCCTTCTCCATCCACTGAAATGGACACTAACAGCTTAACCCAGTGGTCTTTTTTTTTTTTTTTTCTTTTTTAGTTCTGCAGCGTTTGACTGGTGAATTTCTCCTTGAAATGCCTTCTTTTTTCTTTCTTTAATCTCAGTAGCCCACTGCTTATGATTTTCTTTCTCCTAATAGCTCCTCTCCATCTCTTTCATTGACTCTTTCTTCTACTATCAAATTCAGGTCTCAGACCATGTGAGTTCAGGCAGGTCTGGGTTCAAGTTCTAGTCTTTATCTGTGAGCTCCATGAGCACAAGTTGCTTAATCCTCCTGAATCTCAGCTTTCTGTTCTGTAACATAGACCAGACCTGCCTACTAATTACTTACGGTGTAGGGGAAGGATTGGGAAAGGAATATTTAGAACGTTTAAGGAAGTTCTTGGCAGAAAGTAAGCTCTCAATAAAAGGAAGTATTGTTATTACTTCATTGTCTTTTGGAGCTTTGACTTTCATTTCTACGCAGCTCACTAAACTGCAGCTTCAGTTACTCTTTCTAGTTCTATGACCATATTCCAGTTGCCACCTTTACCAGGCTGTCTTCCAGGTCTATCAATTCAAAATATTTAAGACCAAAGCCAACATCTTCCCCTCAAACCAACTGTGAGATACAGTGTTTCTTCCTGCTTCCAGGGATTCCCAGGGATTCCCAGGGATCCAGGTTCAAACACCCCTGGCTGTTTTTGACTCACCCTTCTCCCTCCTCACCCACATCTGTCAGTTCCAAAGCTGATTAATTCTATCTGAGACACATTTCACAAGTGTTTCTCCTTTTGATTCCCAGTGTCATCGTTGGGCCCCTACCGCCCATCTTAGTACCTCATTAGCTTTTAGCTGGACTGTTGCGGCAGCCTCTTAACTGACTCCTCAACCTACCAAGATACTTTGTGCCAGTTTCTGCCTGAATAATTTTCCTAGTGCAAAACTCTAAAAGACCTTCAGACGCAAAGAAAGTATAACCCAAGACTAAAGTTTCAAGCCTTTCCAAACTGGCAGAAGAAAAAGAGTATGAAATGACCAAAATCTACAGGTGGCCATGGGAGTGAGTGACTGAAGTAGGAGAGAGACAAAATTATTACGGATGAAGAGATTAAGAAAATGAGAGGGTTGTAAAGCAGAAACTAACACACCATTGTAAAGAAATTATACTCCAATAAAGATGTTAAAAAAAAAAAGAAAATGAGAGGGCAAGATATTGGCAGGAATATTGTAGATATTGAAACCAGAAAGTATCAGTATTATGACAGTACTACATAAAACCCTCAATGTGTGTATAGTCAATTAAATTGGGGAGGAAGCACTTTGCACAGACACCCTGAGAGGAGTGTTTAGACTAGAGCATTACTCTTAGAATATATTTCCATGTTGTATAGTCTAGATCAGAGGTCAGCAAACTTTTGCTGTAAAGGACTGGGTAGTAAATACCTTAGCCTTTTGGTTCACACAGTCTCTGTTGCGACTGCTCAACTCTGCCATTGCAGCCATAGACAATACACATATGAATGAGCATGGCTGTGTTCCAATAAAACATTGTTTATGAAAACAGGCTGAGGGACTTCCCTGGTGGCGCAGTGGTTAAGAATCCGGCTGCCAATGCAGGGGACACGGGTTCGAGCCCTGGTCCTGGAAGATCCCACATACCGTGGAGCACCTAAGCCTGTGCACCACAATTACCGAGCCTGCACTGTAGAGCCTGCGAGCCACAACTTCTGAAGCCCGCACGCCTGGAGCCTGTGCTCTGCAACAAGATAAGCCGCTGCGATGAAAAGCCTGCGCACCTCAACAAAGAGTAGCCCCCGCTTGCCGCAACTAGAGAAAGTCCACTCGCAACAAAGACCCAGTGCAGCCAAAAATAAATAAATGTATTAAAAAAAAGAAGTTATGTTAAGTCAAAAAAAATGTAAGAATTATGCAAGGTTAATTTTAATAATATATTTTATTTAACACAATATATCCAAAGTATCATTATCTGCATAATGAACACTAAAATGTCTTGAGTAATTTTACATTCTTGTTTTCAGACTGAGTCTTCTAAATCTCATGTATTTGTAGCACATCTCAATCCCACTAAGCCATGTTTCAAGAGCTCAGTTGTTACATGTGGCTGGTGGCTACTGTACTGGACAACACAGATCTGGATTTCTTCTAGCTTACTTAAGATCTCAAACTAAACGAGAACTGGGGAGATGGCATGCAGGATCTTAGTTCCCTGATGGGGGACCAAACTCATGCCCCCTGCATTGGGAGCTCTGAGTCTTAACCACTGGACAGCCAGGAAAGTCCCAAGACTTTACTAAATTGGTATCGAACAGTTTGCTTTCAGTCTCTAAAGCCTGTTCTTTTTCGGTAGTGAGATATTATTTGTTTTTAGCAAAGTTGAGTTGGCTTTAGTGGAGTATCAGTTAAGATAGGCTATGTCATGCTATGGTAACAAGCAGTCCCAGTGGCTTAAAATGAGTGAGCAAGGTGGATTATAACACAATTTAACCAAGCATTTAAGCAAAATGTCCAACGTGGGTCAGTCATACCATGAGTCAGCTTCATGGAGCCGCCACCTTGACACTTGATTCAAGGTCTCGAGGGCAGGAAAGGAGCTTGACTTTTAAATATATATGTTTGGAAGTGTAACGTATTACTCTTGTTCACATTTCATTCACCCAAGCAAGTCACATGGCCACTTCTAACTTCAAGGATGGTAGGAAAGTGAAATCTTACCTTGTGCTTAAAGACTGGGAACTTGTGTGATTAGCTCTAACGTCTATCACAAGCTGGCAACCTGCAGACTTCCCCAAGTGTGAAGAATTGAGAAATAATCAACATGCAATAGGTGACAACTCTATGTCAGGCACAGATGCTTCAGCATTTATGAATTTGGAAGCGGAGCGGGAGGTCATTTGACTAAACAACTCATAATCAGTTTGAAGGAAATGTGGAAAGTTTGTGCCGTATTGCCGGAGTATTCATCATGTTCCACTAGGATGGAACCTTCTGGAAAGATTTCCTTTAAAGTTTCAGTGCTGGGAGCCAGTAAGATGGCAATGGAATCCAAAACAGAAGGCAATTTAACTCTTTCCCGCACCTGATATCTGAAACTCACACTTTGGAAAACTAGGGTCAGGAACTTTTCAATAAATAATGCTGGGATAATTGGTTATTCAAATGTGTAGGGGAGGGGAAGTAGATTCCTATATCACCCCATATTCAAATGTCAGTTCTGACTAGATTAAAGACCAAAGCAAAACACTAAAACTTTTACAAGAAAATATTTTAAAAAATCTTTATGAGTCCAGGGTTGGGAAGGATGTATTAAGATACAAAATGCACACACCATTTATCCATTAATTTATTTATTCATTCATTTAACAAATATTTACTGAGAATCTACTAGATGCCAGGCGCTGATCTAGGCACTGAGAACAAGAAGAGGATAAGACAGACAATTCTTCATCCCAGAGAACTTAGATTCCAGTGGGACCATAGAGGCAGAGAATAATACATTAAATCACATGAAAATGGAAATGCTTCTAAAGGACAAAAGATGTCACCAACAAAATGACAATGCTAAGAGAAGATACTTGCAATGCACATAACCAAAAAGGATTAGTATCTGGAATATATAGAAACCCTTCCTAATCAAAAAGAAAAAGACAGACAACCCAATGGAAGAATGAGCAAATGATATAGAAAAAGAAAGCTGAATAGTCAATAAACATGAAGAGATTTTCAGCATAATTTATAACAACAGAAATGCAAATTACACAATCACAAGATACCATTTAATGTATAGAAGACAGCAAAAATCACGTCTAACAATATGTGTTAGCCAGGTTTGGACCAGTAGGACTGCTTATGAGAGGCTGGAGAGAGTGCAAATAAATTGACTGTTTTGGAGAGCAATTTGGCAATTAATATGAAGGCTAAAAATATTCCTACCCTCCCACCCAGTAATTCTACTTCTTGGTACATACCCAGTGAATTTTTGCACATGGGCTCAAGGGAACAAGCAATGTTTATTGCAGTACAGTTTATGATGGCAAAGAAACAAAGACAGATGAAATATCCACCAATAGGAAATTAAATAAAGAAATCCACTGTGAGATGTTCACGCTGTGGAATAGCATTCAGCAGTGAAAATGAATGACCTTGGGCTGCCATCAAAATGGATAAATTTCAAAAACACCATTTTGAGTAAAAAAACCCAAACTGAAAATGAAACCAAACACCATGATACTGTGATTTAAGATAAGACTATGTTATAAAGTTCTAAAGTTGGCAGAACAGTACTAAATCTTGTTTATGAATATAAATTCAGATTAGAAAAGGATGAAAACATACACACACATGAAAATATTAAATCTCAGTGTAGGGGAGGGGAGACAAAGGAAATGGGAGAGAAGAGGGGTCTGCAGTTAATTACAGCTGTTTCAAAACAATCAGAATGTTACGGAAAAATACTGAAATCATAATACAAACATTTAAAAATGTGAATCATTTAAGAATAAGTGATTGATCTTGAATCTACTTTCCATGAGCCCAAGTAGGGAGCAGGCACAGGGGAATATTTGAGGGTGATGTAGAAGTTCCACAGCTCAGTTGCAGTGGCGGCATAACTGTATAACTTTACTAAAAATCTTCGGACTGTTCACTTACAATGGACGACTTTTGTGGGATGCATATTATATACCTCAAGAAAACTCTTAGAATCTACATATCTGAAAGGACTCTTTCCAGTGTGGTTCTAAGGCTGATTCTTGTTGGAATGACTTTCAATAACTTGTTTTTCTGTCTGTGTTTCATGTAGGCTTATGTCCAAGAACGCCTTTGGAAATTCAGCTTACACTAGTTAATCATATGTATATGTGCATGATATTAGCATTTAACAGTAACTAACATGTTTGGATTTCCATGGATGTTTTGTAATAATTTCATAAAGTGAGAATTTATGGGAGAGTGAGTTTCAGATCACACTTTTATTACAGTTAGTGTAAAACTTAAGAAGAGGGATGATTAAGCTTCATTGAAACTAGGACTATTAGATGATTAGCCTTTCAACCAGTAAAAACTCCATATTAATGAAAAAAATTTTACCCTTTATTGAAACTTACTAAAAATCTTTGAGATTTGGGAAACCAATAAAAATCCATTTGAAAGTTTCTTTAAAAAAAAAAAAAGTGGCTGATGATTTCTAACCCATCAGACACATATACTTCAGAGTGTACTTTCTATAAACAAGAACATTTTCCCACATAACCACAATACAATCATCAAAATGAGGAAATTAATATTAACATTGCTACTATCTCATTCATCTTCAGACCCCATTCAGGTTTTGCCACTTATATCAAAAGGACTTGATTCAGAATCTAGCATTGCATTTAGTTGTTGTGTCTCTTTACTCAAATTCCTCAGTCTTTTGTTGACTTTTATGACGCTTTTGCAGATTTCAGGTCAGTTATATTGTAAAATGTCCTTTAATTTAAATTTTTCTGATATCTCCTTGTGATTAGGTTGTACATCTTTGGCAGGAATATCACAAAAGTGATGCTGTGTTCTTCTCATTGTATATCAGATAGTGACAATTTCAATTTGTCCCATTGCTAATGATGTTCATTTTGATCACATGATTACAGTGGTGTCTGCCAGGCTTCTCCACTGTAAAGGTACTCTCTTCTTTATAATTAATAGCTGTGTAAATATACCATTTCTCTTCAAACTCTTGTTATTCATTTATTTATTTATATCTATACGGGCTCATGATTCCTGTTTCAGTAAATAGATTATAATTTGTTACTATTATTATTTAATTTTATATTCAACTCATGCTCGCACTGACCATTGGGAGCCCATTCGAGCTCACATCTGGTCTTATAACAGGTTCGCATCACTGTTTATGCACTTCATTAGTTTCTGGCCCAAGGTATCCCAGGCTCATCTTGTGCTATCTTTCTTAGTCCTAGCTCTAGAATCAGCCAGTTCTCCAAGGAGCCTCCATTCTTTTTAATGGAGAATAGTATTTAGAAGTCAAGATCTGAGCACTAGATGTGCTCATCGTTATTGAAGTGTGACTGTTCCCAGCGGACAGAGCTAGGGAATATACATATATACATGTATATACACACATTTATATCTGTATTTATTTTTTTTGTTGATCTATGCATATGGAAAAACATATGTTCTCACCAACACAACTAATTCCAGGCCAACACCACAGAATTTATTCTAGTTTTCTCCCTTTCCATAGAAACCTGGCTCCTATCATGCTTATTATATTTGTTCCTTTGATCATTTTCTTGGAATATAGCTCATCTCCCAACTCTTCCATTACACTACCCCATCCCGCCCACACTCCCACCCCCCCCACCCCACCCCCCCACCCCCGTGCAGAAGCCTTCCTCTCCCGTTTGGGCTCTGACTTCCCATGCCAGAGGCTGCCCCTCTGCATGAATACCCTCTTCACCCCTCCTAGGCCCTGACATTCCATACCCGTCCCTTCCTGTGGGCATCCCGTGTATCTATTGTGCTCACAGGCTTTGCTTCTCCATGTTGGGTCACTGTGGCTCCCTCTCTCCCAGCCATGGTCTGTCAACTTAAAAGGAGAGAGGAGGGGAGGAGAAGGGAGGGAGGGGGTAACAAGGAGGGGAGGAGAAGGGAGGGAGGGGGTAACAAGGAGGGGAGGAGAAGGGAGGGAGGGGGTAACAAGGATGGGAAGGGGAAGGAAGAGGGAGAAAAAAAGAAGGAAGGGGGCTTCCCTGGTGGCGCAGTGGTTGAGAGTCTGCCTACCGATGCAGGGGACACGGGTTCGTGGCCCAGTCCGGGAAGATCCCACGTGCTGCGGAGCGGCTGGGCCCGTGAGCCATGGCCGCTGAGCCTGCGCGTCCGGAGCCTGTGCTCCGCAACGGGAGAGGCCACAACACTGAGAGGCCCATGTACCGCAAAAAAAAAAAAAAAAAAAAAAATGGTGTCTGGGTACTGGTACGGCTGCTCTGATCTTGATGTCCTGAAATCTCTAGAGGAATGCAGAGAGAAGACCAGAATGAAATGGCAGAATGGTGGCAGACAGAGCCACTAGAAAGCCTCCTACAAAACAGGAGAACTTCTGTGTGGGGAGGAAGAGTGCAAGTGCTTGGATTCCATTAGAAAAACTACATGTGTGTTTCTGGAGTTTCCCCAAAACAGACCGGCTCCTTTCCAGTCCTGGTCGCAGTTCCTGAGCCTGAGTCACTGGTGGGGACTGGCGGCTGCTCCAAAAACCCCGCCTTTGGCCCCTCAGGGTGCAGACCCCGCCAACTCCCTGGGAGTCCTGTCTTCTGTCATCTGTGTGGAGATTCGACAGTCCCTGGGACCCTTGTAAACTAAATCACGGTGGAAGAGGAAAGATAAGGAACAGATGTGATCATCGCAATCTGAAAAACAAAACAAAGGAAAACAAACAGTTTTCTCCACTGGCCAATACGAATAGGGCTCAAGCCAGCTTTCTATATGGAGTCTGACTTCCTGGCACAAGCACTCGGAGTGCGCAGTGAGTGTCCTCAGCACAGAAAAGACCAGGCTCTCTTCCGTGTTTCCTTTGAAGGTATATGTTTTTAGAGCAGCCATTTTGATTTGAAAATGTGTTAGGTTGACGCCCTCTCCCCAGGAGGCTCAAAGACCGTTTCTTTAAAATGTGAATTTCCCAGCAATATATTTACCAGTTTTTTTTTTAAAGTACATTTAACTTGGAATTTTCCATAATAGTTGCAAGTGTTTTTTTTGTTTTGTTTTGTTTTTAATGAACTTCTTAGTGCAGCCATGTGGAAAATATTATTCTTTGTATTTCCTCTGCTAGAAGACTTCAGATTGCATTTTCCTTTAGGCTAATGGTGCTGCTTGCTGTTGGTGGCTGGAAAGCCACCTTGATTGGTGGCCTTGAGAATTTTCTAGAGGCCAGGGTGAGGCCTGGACACCACTCCCAGGTGGTCTGAGAACAGGGTGTTCAGAAGCCAACCCTCAGCATTCAGGTCTGGAATCATTTCTCAGCGCAGTGCAGCTTGTTACACAGGACTGTTTTCCTTCCAATGTATGAACTGGGATTTTTGGCTGCGTTGTGCTCATTAAGATAACCCACGTCACTTGTCACAAGTGTAAAAATAATGTTTCAAATGTTCCTGGAAAACTTTCAGCTGGTTCATGTCTATTCCTAGGTCCTCCCGGCAATTTTCCCTATTCCTCCCCTCCCAAGATGTGGAGCAGAGTTATATCTGATGTAGAATGATTGCAGTGTTTCAGCCAGGTAATGGATGAAGTCATTGATGTAGATGACTAGCTGACTCTGTAAAGTTCTACAGGAATGGGTTGAGGGGGATTCCTGGCCTGGGTTTCTGTTAGTGTGGCCAAGAAATAAGATTTATAACAACCCCTCAAGGACTTAATACCCTTTTGCAGACATGTTCCCCATGGAGTTTATTAAATATAGAGGCTTATTCTAAAGCAAAGAACTCGATGGGTATAAAAGTACCCATCGGGGGCTTCCCTGGTGGCGCAGTGGTTGAGAGTCCGCCTGCCGATGCAGGGGACACGGGTTCGTGCCCCGGTCCGGGAAGATCCCACATGCCGCGGAGGGGCTGGGCCCGTGAGCCGTGGCCGCTGAGCCTGCGCGTCCGGAGCCTGTGCTCCGCAACGGGAGAGGCCACAACAGTGAGAGGCCCGCGCACCGCAAAAAAATAAAAGAAAAAAAAAAAGTACCCATCGAACGTACGAGGTTTTCTGGCGGAGAAAAACTAGTCTTTATTTCCAAACATTTATCCAGGGCAGGATTTTACCTAATAAAACTCGATTCAAATGTAATTTTTCTGATGCTCTTTGAGTCTATTCATTTTAATTTCTAATTACAACAGAAAATATCTAGTGAGATCCTTCTCCATATAGACAACACTGCTTATGAACACCCCCAGTTGAGGACTTTGAAACTGTTCCATGTTCCTTAAGATATTTTCATCTGTTTTTGTCTCTTCTATATTTATTTTGTGAAAAAAACTAGCACTGGTATTAAAACAATGGCACAATGACATACTAACCCTTGGGGATCAAGAAGAGTATTAACTTGCATTCAAAATAATATGACTCCTAAGAGAGTAAAAAGACAAGCCACAGATTTGGAGAAATGCTTTGCACAACACATATTTGGTAAAAGACTTGTATCCAAAATATACAGAGAAATTTTAAAACTCAGCAATAAAAAACAAACAAACAATCCAATTAAAAAATTGGCAAGATCTGGGCAGCAACCAAAGAAGATAAGCAGATGGAATAAACATATGAAAAGGTGCTTAACATCTATGCCATTAGGGAATTACAAATGGAAACAATAATGAGATATCACTATATACTTCTTAGAGTGGTGAAAATGCAAAAAACTGAAAACACCAAATGCTAGCAAGGGTGTGGCACTACAGGAGCTCTCATTCATTGCTGGTGGGAATGCAAAATGGTACAGCCACTTTGGAAGACAGCTTGGCAGTCTCTTACGCAGCTGAACATAGTCTTAGCATATGATCCAGCAATCATGTTCCTAGGTATTTATCCAAATGAAAACTTATGTCCACGCAAAACCTGAACATAAATGTTTATAGCAGCTTTATTCATAATTGTTTGGAAACAGCCAAGGTATCTTTTGATAGGCAAATGAATAAACAAACTGTGGTATATCACACAATGGAATATTTTTCAGTGATAAAAATGAGCTATCAACTCATGAAAAGACGTGGAAGAAACTCACATGTGTGTTTCTAAGTGAAAGTAACCAGTCTATAAAGGCTACTTTGTCATTTCAACTATATGATATTCAGGAAGAGGCAAAACAATAGAAAGAACGATGGCTGCCATGGGTTGGGATGCAGGGGTAGGGAGGAATGAATAGGTGAGGCAAAAAAAGAGAATTTTTAGGCTGGTGAAACTATTCTGAATGATACTATAATGGATACTGTAATGATACTAAATGCACACATGGCACTGTGCATTTGTCAAAGCCCATAGAATTGTATAACACAAAGAGTGAATAGTAATATAAACTTTGGCCTTTATTAATAATGATATATAAATATTGGTTCATCAACCATAACAAATGTATCATGCTAATGCAAGATGTTAACGATAGGAGAAACTGTGTGTGTGTGAGAGGGGTATATGGGAACTCTGTATTATCTGCTCAATTTTTCTGTAAACCTAAAGCTGTTCTAAAAAGTAGTCTGTTAATTAAAAACAAAAACAGCAATAATATGACTAGAAATGATCAGTTTTCATCATAAAGGAAAACTTTGTCTTCTGCTATATCTTATTTCTGTGCTGGTTACTGGAGGGCCCTTGTCTATCTTGTTTACAACTGAATCCCCATGGCACATAGTAGGTGCTCAGTAAAGGCTGTTGGATGAATATGCTCACAGAAGTTTAGCTAATAAAACTCTCCTCTCATGTCTTTATGCTCTGTTTGAACAGATAAACCTTGACCAAATGCAAACGATTGTAATAATATATATGGAACATCCAATGTGTGCTAACATTTTTCTAGACCCCTAACAGGTAGTAATTAATTGATTCCTAATAACTACCGTATGAAATCGGTACTTGTTTTTACAGACGAGGAAACTGGAACACAGACAGTTTAAGTAATTTGTCCAAAGTTATAGGAGCAGTAAGTGATAGAAGCAGGATTTGAACTCTGAAAGTAGCTCTGGAGGCCACACTCTTTTGACAACTCTGCTAAAATAGGAGCTGTGGGAATAAGATGTAGCAGCAAATAATCTCCTCCCTTAAGGAGATTTCAATCCATTAGGACAGCCAGGCATGAAGACTACAAACAATAACAGAGGGCTGACCTCTTTCTTTCACAATGCTCACTCAGGCCAAGTCCTACTGGCACATCAGGCTGATGGTTTCTTGATCTATGTCCTGGGCTCAGTTTTCTTATTACACTTCATCACAGTCAACATGGAAGAACTATCGACATTACTTACTAATTGTTTCCTCTGTGTTTGTCTCCCCCCAGTTAGACTCAAACTCCTTGAGGTCAGGAATAACTTCTTATACTTTGCTCTCTACCTGCACAGTAGGTGATTAATAAATACTTTCAGATTGATTAACTGTTGGGAGAATGCTCAGTGAGTGAGGGAAGAAATTTTAAGTCCAAGTTTCAGTAAAAATAGAGCTTAAAAGTTATTGTGTGTATGCCGTGCGCCACAAGTACTGAGCCTGTGCTCTAGAGCCCGCGAGCCACAGCTACTGTGCCCACGTGCCACAACTACTGAAGCCCGCGTGTCTAGAGCCCATGCTCCGCAGCAAGAGAAGTCATCGCAATCAGAGGCCTGTGCACCGCAACGAAGAGTAGCCTCTGCTGGCCGCAACTAGAGAAAGCCCCGCACGCAGCAACGAAGACCAATGCAGTCAAAAATAAATAAATAAATTTATTTTAAAAAGAAGTTATTGTGTGTGTGTGTTTGCTTGTTTTCCAGGACCTTTGGTGGCAAATTTCTACTTCATTTACATTTGATTAACTGTGATGGTCATAGTGTTTGATATTAGCCATATCTTTGATAGCCCATTAGAGGGCAAAGTGCTTCAGTAAACCATCAGCATACAGATAGAGAGGAACTCACCTTGGATCCCTGGAATTGGAGATTTTTCATTTTAGCCTGATACTGTCCCAGACTGTGTGACTGGGGCAGATCACTGAACATCTCTGAGCCTCAGTTTTCCATCCACTACATGAAGCTACTTCTACTTACCCTGCCTACCTCTCATGGTTTTTTTTTTTATCAAATGAGGCTTTGGTAAATGAAAGAGCAGGGTATTACATAATTTGAAAGAGAGAAGGTGGTGGGAAAGAATAGTGATGAAATATTTTTGTGATTCATTTTATTATCGTCTGCATCAGAGGCTTATTGTTTGAAATAGGGCAGCATAAAAATACTTCTGCTTGCTGTTTTAGAATATATGAAAACTTATAGAAGAGGGTTTTGATCATCTGGGTCAAGCTGAAGGACATCAAGTACATACTCTTTTTTTCTTTCTTAATAAATTACCCTCTAATGGGCTTGACGTATTCACCATCATTCTGCTGTTGTGGGATTATACCATTGTAGTGAGAATTCAGTGTATGCTTGCCACTAATGGCTGTAATTTTAGTAGGATGTCTCCTACTAGGGGAAAACATTTACACAAGGACTGAACCATCATTCCTACCAAATGTCCTACCAGTTGGTCAGTGGCCAGGTAAAGACCAACAGCAAGCCAGTGTTGATTAGTCATCCGCATTCTATTTCATGTTTGTTGACAGCCATCAGAACACCTTACAGTCATAGGTAGGTGACAGAAACAATTATCAGGTTACACAGAAAGTTTTTTCCAAGAAGCCTCAAGGCATCTCTTACAGAACTTTAAAGATACACTATGATGGGGCTTCCCTGGTGGCGCAATGGTTGAGAGTCCGCCTGCCGATGCAGGGGACACGGGTTCGTGCCCCGGTCCGGGAAGATCCCACATGCTGCGGAGCGGCTGGGCCCGTGAGCCATGGCCGCTGAGCCTGCGCGTCCGGAGCCTGTGCTCCGCAACGGGAGAGGCCACAACAGTGAGAGGCCCACGTACAGCAAAAAAAAAAAAAAGATACACTATGATGGCATCCTGACTGCCCTCATCTTTGGAACCAGAAATCAGCATACAACAAAAGGCTCTGAGAGCTAGATGCGGGATTAATTAGAAGGTACGGAATGGTTGCATCAAGGATAGAGCATCCTGCCACCTTATGTTCTCCTCCTCCATCACCTCCCGTGGATACTGCTACTGGACCCTATCTGAAGGTATGAAGGCAGCCGGGCAGAGGGCTCATCCACTGTCCAACCACCACCATTTCTTCTGTCCACATCCAGGGAACAGGAAGCAGATCAGCCTTGGCAGACGTGCCCTAGGCAAGACCCACCAGCACGTAGATTGCTGAGAATAGCCAGGTTCGAGGGACACTTGGCCAGTCCCTTCCGTCTGTCTCCTCAGCAAGGAGAAGGAAGCCTCATGCTTAGGAGCCATTCTGATGTTTAAATATGCTTACTATCATGAAATCTTTTGGAGCAAAGCCCAGGTAGAGATTGAGCCTGTGTGTGTGTGTGTGTGTGTGTGTGTGCGTGTTCCCAGCCTAAGGAGAGAGGCTTCAGAAAACCCCTTTGCAGTTTGGGAGAGACACTTTGGCCCTTGGGAGACAGTTTGGCAGACAATTTAACTGTCTGAGGGTTTGGATTCAAAGCAAGCTATGGGAGCGGGGGGAGTAGGAGGGGAGAAGAAAATGTGTGCGAGGAAGGATGTATTTCTGTGAGCTTGCAGCTGCCAGAAGCACACTGACACTAAGCTCTGGGCTCATTCTGCAGGTGGGACCATAGAGAGAAAGGAACTGCGGTGGGGACAGTACCCAGGACAGGAGCTGGAATAGCAGACTCGTCTGGGACCAAGTTCTAGGCCCCTCACTCAGGCAAGATGCCATTTCAGATCAGGCCCCCATCCATTTTTGAGCCTTTGGTTAGTTCCTTCAAGGCAGTCCAGATGTCCCCCTGGACATTTACAGCCTCAGGAGACATTTAAGGGGCAGGGGTTGGGGAGTGGGGGTCGTTGGAGACTAGGTTACTTTATCTTTCCGGGCCTCATTTTCATTATTTGAAAAAAAAAAAATTCTACTTAATAATCCGTTGGGGGTTTCCCTGGTGGCACAGTGGTTAAGAATCCGCCTGCCAATTCAGGGGACATGGGTTCGAGCCCTGGTCCGGGAAGATCCCACATGCCGTGGAGCAACTAAGCCCATGCACCACAACTACTGAGCCTACGCTCTACAGCCCACGAGCCACAACTACTGAGCCTGTGTGCCACAACTACTGAAGCCCACGCGCTTAGAGCCCGTGCTCGGCAACAAGAGAAGCCACTGCAATGAGAAGCCCGCGCGCCGCAACGAAGAGTAGCCCCCACTCGCTGCAACTAGAGAAAGCCCGCGTGCAGCAATGAAGACCCAATGCAGCCAAAAATAAATTAATTAATTAATTTAAAAAATTAAAAAAATATTTGTTGTGAGGGTTTAAATAAAATAACATGTGTAAAGCATCTAGCATAGCGACTAACATGTAGTAAGAGTTCCATAATTGCCAGGTTTTTATTGTTTCACATGACACTCCTAGTAGAGTGGTTTGCATATCGGCAAGTCACTCCCATTTGATTATAAGTCCCTTGGGGGCAGACTCTGAGTCTATTTATCTTTGTCTTTTTTTAGGAACTAAGAGCTCCTTGAAAGCAGGGACCTTTTCTTATTCTTGTAGATATCTGTTCCTTAGCAAAGGGCCTGGCACATGGTAAACAATGTAGAAACAATGTTTTTGAGTGAATGAGTGAATGAATGAATGCATGAGTGAGTGAATGAATGAAAACCACAATGAAGTGAAGAGAATGGAAATCTGAGAGTGGGGTGTGATTCCGTGTGTCTGTTATGTTTGCTTGAAATTAATTCTCAGATCTTCTCTGCTGGGATCCTGGCTGACATACATTTGCTGGGGCTGACTGGATTATATAATTGCCATTTTCTGTCTCTAACTACTGTGATTATGACTCAAGTAGTGGATATGTTTATGGTGCTACGTAAATAATAATTATTTTAATTATGGTTTGACCTGTACAATATATTCTAACAACATAGCTGACTGTGCATTTGTGTGTGTGCACTCTTGAGAGTGGTGGAAAAATCTCCTATTATGAAAGTACAAAGGAATCTCCCCTCTATGCACATGGTAATTTTAGAATTATAACGTGGAGATGTACAATACCACTGTAATTATAGCAAGTTTGCAGAAAGAAATGGCTTTGAAATAGTATATAATTTGTGTTGTATTTAGATAATATAAAATTTAATGTTATTGACAATATTTTATTTTTGATGCCAGGAAAAATTAGTAATGGTGATTTTTCAGGCTCCCTTTAAGAGTAGGAAAGTGCCTTGTAGATTTAAGTGTGATTTAAGCAACATAATCTGTGTACAATGCTTAGCCAGGTGCCTGGCATGTAGTAAGTGCTCAGTATTAGGTGTCCACTTGGCAAAAGCATACATCTAAGTAAGCATTCTATGTAAATGATGAGCTGTATGCATTTTTTTTTTTTTTTTTTGGCCATGCCACACAGCATGCAGGATCTTAGTTCTCTGACCGGGCGTCAAACCCATGCCCCCACTGCAGTCAAAGCACGGAATCCTAACCGCTGGACCGCCAGGGAAGTCCTGTATGCATTTTTTAAATGACCTACACAAAGAACTCAGGTTTTATCCACAAGGCACCTGGGAGAACTTTATCAATCACAGCAACATTATTTTTTGCACTTGAAATGCACAAAGGACCATCTTAGACACTGGAGGGGGTGGAGAATGTTTGGGACCCATGGGTAGGGTACAAAGACGAACAGCAGAGTATTTGCTTCTGAGGAACGTACAATGAGGAGACAAGACACTCATGGAATAATAATAGAGCTCTCACTGAACCCTTACTACATGCCGGGCACTGTTCTAGGTGCTCTGCTTATACTACTCCATTTAATCTTCACACAGAAGGGGAAACTGAGGCACAGGAAAATTAAGTAAGGTGTCACAGATAGCAAGCAGCAGCTGATTCCATTCTAAGCTGTCTGACCCCAGAGTCTGCTCTCCTGACCCTACACTAAATTGCCCCCTCTAAGGGCATGCAAATAGCAGTAATACAAGTATAAACTTTAGGGAGGGGTAAGAAAACCCACTGTGGGAAAATTCCAGCCAAGAGATTGGGAATGTTTCTCCAAGGACTGGCATTTGAGCTGAATTTTGGAAGACTGGGGGAAAGGAATGTCAAAAGAGAGAACAGCTTCCTAGAGACTTTGACAGCGATCCCCATTCTGGGGTAAACTGTTGTAACCCTTAGTACCCTTTATTGCAATAGCCTGTTTAGCTGTCTCCTCCCTTGTTAAATATAAGCTCTTTGAGGACAGAGACCTGTCTGGACATCTTTTTATCCTGAGCACCTTGGAGACCCTCAGGTTTTACTGATATGATCTCCCACCAAGTTTTTTTCCCCCTGAAATAAGATATTTTACACAACAAAATGACTACATTTAATTTAAAATACCATATGCCCTACAGAAATGCCTGTTTACATAGTGCTAAGATATGTTGAACAGCAGTTCATTATTTGAAACATACTTTTGTGGGTAAATCAGTAGGATTACTGGAGCCAAAGTAAACCTTTTAAATGTACATGCCATGGAGGATAAATGCCTTCCAATTATCTGGCACGTTAATTTTAAATGAAAATGACAATACCTCCTTCTCTTGTTCTCATTTGAATACTCTGTACTTTCTATTCTACTCATATCCAGAGGGTGCTTAGCCTCTCCTGTCCAGTAGGAAATCTGTAGTAGTGGTTGTCAGATGGGTGCTATTTGATGGAACAGACAATAGAGGGAAATCAGGTTAGCACAAGAGAGACTGAACATACTTCAGAAATGCACAAAATTACCAACTTATAGTAATTAATGTATTCTCAAAATTCTTGCCAGGAACACTACTTTTCACAATATCAAATTCTGTCCCCATTGTTATTGAAATGTTATTGAAATATTGGAAGGATATTCTTTCTTACACTAAAGTTACTGGCTTTAGGATCTGAGCCAGCTGATCCCTAATGCTTGCACCACTCCCTAGGAATGACTGAAGTCCTTAAGAAAAGGGCATTCCCTCTTGGAAGATATTAAGATGCTTCCTGGGGATAGGAAGGACTATTTGATTCTTTTAAAAATTTCACTTACTGGGGGACTTCCCTGCTGGCGCAGTGGTTAAGAATCCGCCTGCCAATGCAGGGGACGTGGGTTCGAGCCCTGGTCCGGGCAGATCCCACATGCCACGGAGCAACTAAGCCCAAGTCCCACAACTACTGAGCCTGCCCTCTGGAGCCCGTGTGCCACAACTACTGAAGGCCACGTGCCTAGAGCCCGTGGTACACAACAAGAGAAGCCACCCCAATGAGAAGCCCATGCACCTCAACGAAGGGTAGCCCCCGCTCACCGCAACTAGAGGAAGCCTGCACACAGCAACGAAGACCCAATGCAGCCATAAATAAATAAATTTTTTAAAAATTTCACTTACTGGAATACCCACACCTTCCCCCAAGGACGAGGTCTTTTACCCTTCTTTATAGGTAAACTGTCTTTTTCTGGAGACTCCTCACTTGTGGACAAGCTCTGGGCTGCTTGTCTAAGTGTTGCTGGTTCATCCCTCAAACCCTCTCCCTGTCCACGTCTGGCCATGTTTTTGCCACACACCCAGGAAAATATTCCTTCCTTGAGTGGATGTCAAAACTCCACACCCAAAGACGATATTAAACATTATTTTACTTATAGTCTAAAATAGACTGGAGTCATTCACTCGTGTTTTTCAGTTAACATTTGATGAGTGCCCGGTCTGCCAGGCATAGGGGCTAGAGTGGTTTATGAAGCAGACAGACTCACAATCTTCATGGACTTTACAATCAGACCAAAACAAGGGGGCGGGGGAGAGAGAAATATGTAACTACAAACGGCTTTAATCACTATGTGATTAGTTCTGTGAAGGGAAAAACAGGAGGGAGGGGTCGGGGACCTCTTACGGACAGACTTTAAATCTGAGATATGAAGGGTTGGAAGGAAGGCTTGTGACGAGGGCGGGATGCAGTGAAATTCTGAAGGCTGAGGGAGCTGTATGCAGGTCCAGAGTGGGAAGCAGCTTAATAGATTTTAAGAAGGAAAAGGCTAGTGTAAAAAGAGAGAAAGAGAGCGACATGCAGTGACATTGGAGGGGTACACAGGGCCATATTTAGGAGTCTGGGTTTTGTTTTAAATCCAGGGAGAAGCCAGAGACTTCCCTGGTGGTCCAGTGGTTAGCACTCCACGTTTCCACTGCAGGGGGCGCAGGTTCGATCCCTGGTTGGGGAACTAAGATCCCACATGCCGTGTGGCACAGCCAAAAAAAGAAAAAGAAAATTCAATGAGAAGCCATTAAGTAGGAAGTGACACTGGTCAGATTTATGGAAGGGCACACTGCCCATGGCTAAGATGAAAAAGACAGGTAAAATCAGGAGTTGGCAAGGACACAAGGCAAATGGAGTGCTCACATCTTGCTAGTGAGAGCATAAACTGATACAACTACTCGGAAAACCGGCAGCATCTACTAAAGTGCTCGCACCCCACCACCCAGGAATTCCACTTCTAGGTATATTCTTGACAGAAATGCGTACATAGGCTCACCAAGAAGTCAGGCATGAGAATGTTCGTAGCAGTTTTATTCTTGATAGCTAAAAACTGGACACTACTCAAGTATCCATCAACAGCAGAACGGGTAAATAAATCGTGGTGAATTCATAAAATGGAATACTTCCCAGAAATGAGAATAAACAAACGACGACTGCAAGCAACAACATGGATGAGTTTCATTAACAAAATGTTGAGTGAAAGACGCCAGACACGGAAGAGACACACTGTATGATTCTATTTATATAAAGCGCTAAAGCAGGCAAAACCAATCTACGATGTTGGCAGTTAGGACATGGGTACGTTTGGTAGGCGGGTAGCATGGAAAGCGTGTGAAGGGATTTCTGAGATACTGATCATAAATGTGTTTGTTTTATGTAAAATCACTGTCACACATTTTATGGAGAATCACTGAGTTATACAGTATGGTTTGTGTTCTTTTTGTATATATATTTCAACAATATATTTTTCATTTGCATAAAAAAGAATCTACATTTCAAAAGGAGCACCCTGACCGCTATGTGGGGAATGAATTGACAGTAGGCAAGAGTAGGTGTAGAGAAGCAATTGGAAGGTGATGACTGGTGAGAGGAATCTCATGGGAATAGGGGGATATGGTGGAGATAGAGAGGAATGAACAGGTTTGAGACACTCTTGGAAGGAAAAATCAATAAAACCTGCTAATGGCCTGAATATGGGGGACAAGGGAGAAGAAAGAACAAAGTAAACTCCTAGATTTGGGACTTGGGCAACTGAATGGCTGGTGGTGTCGTTGCCTGAGACGGGAAAGAACTAGGGGAGAATCAAGTTTGGGTGAAAATCTATAGTTTGTGAATCAGGACTTCCCGCCACCTCTGTTGGTGCGAGGCTGATCCCCAGGGAAATGGAGAAGGTCAAAATGACTCAGAACACCTACACCCTTGCCAGCCCTGAACTCTCAGGAAAGAAAAAGGAGGAACATTCCCATTCGGAATGAGGTACTCTCTTCTAGGAGTCCACAGCCTCTCCCATTTCTTCCCAGCCCCGTAGCTCTGGATAAACAAGTAAGCTTTTGCCACCAGGAAGGCCGCAAAGATATCTTTAACATTATTCTCTCTTGGCCGGAAAGTAGAAAATGTCCAGCTCTTCCCCTTAGGTCATAGATAGTTGAAATCAAAGAAAAATCTTTTAGTTGGAAAAAAAGGAAAGGAGCCCAAATACCAACCAGAGAACACAAGAGGGAAGAAAAAGTAAATGAGCGTTTTCTGAGTTGGCCAGGTTTGACCCAAACAACAGGATGTTGAAAGCAGCTGGGTGCAGGCAGGGGTGCCCAGGGCAGGGCTGGGAATGTGATCAAGGGCTCTATGGTGGGCTTCGTAGGCAGTGCCCAGGATTCTGGAACTGGATCTTATAGTACTGGAGGACTACTGAAAAGCTTTGCGGGGGACACAGTCAGATTTGCATTGTAAGTGGTTGTGAAGGGCATCAAATAAGCTAGCATATTCAGAAATACTTTGGGAAGGTGTAAAATGGCATTTAAAATGGAATAGAGAGAGTTCCCTGGCAGTCCAGTGGTTGGGACTTTGCCTTCCAATGCAGGGGCTGTGGGTTCGATCCCTGGCCGGGAAGCTAAGATCCCACATGCCTCGCGGCCAAAAGAACATAAAACAGAAGCAATATTGTAACAAATTCAATAAAGACTTTAAAAATGGTCCACATCGGGCTTCCCTGGTAGTGAAGTGGTTGAGAATCTGCCTGTCAATGCAGGGGACACGGGTTCGAGCCCTGGTCCGGGAAGATCCCACATGCCGCGGAGCAACTGGCCCCGTGAGCCACAACTACCGAGCCTGCGCGTCTGGAGCCTGTGCTCCGCAGCAAGAAAGGCTACGATAGTGAGAGGCCCGTGCACCGCGATGAAGAGTGGCACCTGCTTGCCACAACTAGAGAAAGCCCTCGCACAGAAACGAAGACCCAACACAGTCAAAAATAAATCAATTAATTAAAAAAAAAGTGGTCCACATCAAAAAAAAAAAAAAAGGAACAAGGCTTCCCTGGTGGCGCAGTTGTTGAGAGTCCGCCTGCCGATGCAGGGGACACGGGTTCGTGCCCCGGTCCGGGAAGATCCCACATGCCGCGGAGCGGCTGGGCCCGTGAGTCATGGCCGCTGAGCCTGCGCGTCCGGAGCCTGTGCTCCGCAACGGGAGAGGCCACAACAGTGAGAGGCCCGCGTACCACACACACACACACAAAAGGAACAGAAAAACTTAAATGAAAGAAAAGTGACCCATATTTCCAGTGGTTTGTCAGGATTTTGAAAGTTTAGGATAACTGAAATATTTATTTTTCATCCAACCTTCAGGTATTATGTAGACTTGAGGCATTTATCCTCTGAATGGTATGTGTGGTTGTAATAAGTTTGAGCTTTAGAATGAGACTTGTGTGGTCACGGCTGTGCATTTTAACCAGTCATCTTGTCAGGTCACTGTGCTCAAACACCAAGGATTACGCAGCACCCAATCAGACAAGCTCTTTCTCTGTCTTCCAGGTGCGGTAGGGGCAGGGAATTCTTGAGTGGCCAATTCTACTTTCTCAAGTTTTATTGGTGGCTTAGGGGAAAGCAAACAGTACTCATGGAGATAAGATAACCACTATTTGAAGTGTAAGCCTGCAGTTTTAAATTGTCTTCTATTTGGAAATACATTCGATCTCATTTGAAGGCCAGGGTAAAACCTAAATATTCAAGCATCCAGCTATAGACAATTCCTTCATTAAGTGTGCAGAAGAAATGTTTGATGTCCATTTCTACCTGCAATAAGAGACTAGTTTAGTAGGCTAGGTATTAGGTTAAACCATGTTAATTGCTGATGTCCAACCATTTTTAGACCTATAGAAACAGCAGCTACAAATGGTAGAGTTGTCAACCTAATAGAGATTCTGTCACTGGCAAATTTAGATGACCCACAGGAAACTTCGATGAAATTTATATTAGCCATTCCTCTTGTGTGTGTGTGTGTGATAGTCTGGTGTGTCTCTAATTATCTCAAGGAGTGTTGAAATACGTCTTAAAAGAAACTTACTTTCATGTGCTTTTACAAATAAAATCATGTCATTGCACCCTTATTTAGTAGAAGATGGGTTAGTGGTAGAGAATTCAATTCAAAGATTGGAAGTCGGGTGCGGGGAGTGGTGGTGGTGGGGTGGGATGAATTGGGAGTTTAGGATTGACCTGTATACACTAATGTGTATAAAATAGGTAACTAATAAGAAGCTCCTGTATAAAAAAATAAAATAAAATTCAAAATAAAAGAAAGATTGGAAGTCATCACAACCATGCCTGAATTTGACTAGAATGGAAATAGGTATTGGATCTGAATTATTAAGATTCTTCTTAAAGATGTGTGCATGTGTCAGTCAAGTGTTATTTGTGTCTATGGTAACATGACAACATAAAAACATGAGTCTCTTAGCTGGATATATCACTGTGGTTCAATTGACCTTAATGCTCCCAAGTTACATAATGGGGATAAACTACAGTAATAATATCAGGTTTTTCACAGGGCTGCCATGGAAAATTATTTGATAAGAAATATTTCTCATGTTGCCTGCTGATTTTAGAGTACTATCTCCATGGGAGAGCCTCAGAAAGTTACATCTTGTAGCTCCACGATGCAGGACAGTCTGTCAAAATACTGTACTGTTTTTGTGGTGATAAATGAAGAACCTACTATGACATTCCTTGCCAGCAGCTAAGGTTTTTATTTCAGTGTTTGAGAATTCTAGCAATCGATGCAGACTCAACATTACAAGGCAGTGATATTTGTTACAGGAGCCCATTTGGGACATTTTAATTTGAGTTGAACTTAAGTTCAGGTCCTGAGTTGTCTCTTTGAAGTCCCTAGGGGCTGTCAGATTTCAAATCTGCTAGAGTTGCTCACAAAAGCAAGGGGTGCCCGTCCCTGCCTCTGATGGGGTACATGGCCTCCCCTCTCCCCAGCCTCTATGCCTGTGCTTAAGCCATTCCCTCTGCAAAGAACACATCTCTCGCCTTTCTTCCCGGGTTATTTCTACTTACTCTTCAAGACTTAGCTCAGGAAAAAAAAAAAAAAAAAAAAGACTTAGCTCAGACACAGCCAGGGGAAGTCTTCCCTAACGTCTGGTTTGGTAAAGCGCCCCGATTCTGTGCTTTCATGGCCTTATATTTGTACCTCTATGTTATCGCTGACCTTTTTATATAAATTACCTGTCTACGTAGCACAGAGCCTGACACTTGGTTGGGGATGGAAACTGGCTGTAGTTTTAATTGCATCGTCCTCCCCTCCCCCTTGTACTGACACACAAACCTTAGTGTTCTAGGGATGACTCCAGACAGGGTCAGTCCTTCCGGTGGAACCTTAGCTTGTTGAGGGCTGGACTGGAACTGAAGCGGTTTCTAGGGGTGACTGGGGAGTCTTGGGGGAAGGGAGAGGCCCTGACCTGGTTTCTCTCCAGAACATTTGGGAACACTTGGCTTGGTTTCAGGCACTAATTATGAGCTCACCCGGAGTGGACTGAGATTCTGAGCTGGCCTCTTGCGCCCTCTGGTGGTATCAAATCACAGCTGAGCAGAGCTAGAACTCAACCAACTGGTTGGGTTTTCTCCAAGCAGGAATCATCACTAACCATTCAGACATCTACCACGCAGTGAAGTCATTTCATAAATACGCTTAGAGAGCAATCAAATAATTAACCAAACACACACACGATCAGGAATTTGGAACCTCTTGTGGGATCCTTGAAGGGCCTTGGGTTTTTTATTTTGTAGCACAAACTCTAACAGGCTGTACGCACCCAGGGGATAATCGAAAATGTGCCTTAATCAAAGGCAATCACTCTGTCATTGTCAACCTGTGAAACATTAGCTAAGGGGGCCGGATGACAGTATATGTGTCTCATCTCCCCAAGACAACTCCACCCCCAGGATGACTGAAGAACCAGCTTTGGGCCCGTCATGAGATCACGAGAGTCTCGATTACATTCAAATATCACGATAACCAATCCCAGGGGCAACAAATTCTCTCTCTCTCTCTCTCTCTCTCTCTCTCTCTCTCTCTCCCTCTTTGGCTGCGCGGTATGGCTTGTGGGATCTTAGTTCCCAGGCCAGGGATGGAACCCATGGCCCCTGCAGTGGAAGCACAGAGTCCTAACCACCGTACCGCCAGGGAATTCTCCAAATTGTCTCTGTTGAACAAGGACAGTTCGTCAGTTGAGTGTGTTCAATCATTTTGTGATTCAGTCTCGGAATATTACAGTTCCTTTGGGGGCACTCAAAACTCATTTCTAGAAACGGGAGAGTGTGATTTGCTATCTTCGTAACTGCCCCAAACATACACTTCTTGTGGGACCTAACTTTCTGAATGACTTAAAAATAATAGCAGAATATAGCTACTTTCTTCAGAATTGCTCGCAGCTTTATTTATTTATTATTTTTGGCTGCGTCGGGTCTTCGTTGCTGCGTGCGGGCTTTCTCTAGTTGTGGCGAGCGGGGGCTGCTCTTCGTCGCAGTGCGCGGGCTTCTCATTGCGGTGGCTTCTCTTGTTGCGGAGCACGGGCTCTAGACGCCCAGGATTCAGTAGCTGTGGTTCGTGGGCTCTAGAATGCAGGCTCAGTAGTTGTGGTGCACGGGCTTAGTTGCTCCGAGGCATGTGGGATCTTCCCGGACCAGGGCTCGAACCCGTGTCGCCTGCATTGGCGGGCAGATTCTTAACCACTGCGCCACCAGGGAAGCCCTTGCATGAAGTTTTTTGTTTTTGTTTTGAATTTTATTTATTTATTTATTTATACAGCAGGTTCTTATTAGTTATCTATTTTACACATATTAGTGTATATGTGTCAATCCCAATCTCCCAATTCATCCCACCACCACCACCACCCACCCCCGCTTTTCCCCCTTGGTGTCCATACGTTTGTTCTCTACATCTGTGTCTCTATTTCTGCCCTGCAAACCCGTTCATCTGTACCATTTTTCTAGGTTCCACACATATGGCACGCAGGGAAGATCCTTTGAGGCACTGGACCAGCTGAGGCTTCCTAGGATAGCCTCACACAGCCCCAGATGATGGCAGAGCACTTTAATCAGGGCCTGGTTTGTTTTTGGTCTGTCTCCCCGCAACAAAAGCTAAGCCCCGCAGTGCAGAGATCTTGTTTGTTTCTCCACCACGGTTCCCCAGAGTCTAGCACGGTGCCTGGCACAGGTGGGGCTGAATGAACGTTTGTCAGCTGACTGATGCAATCCAGTGGGGTAAATGCTGAGGAGACAGGCCACAGAGGAAAACTGATTTTGATTCTTATTTAAGGCTATGAAGGACTCCCTTCCCTCAAATTTTGAGCAGAAAAAGTATATGATTCAAGACTCAGTGATAGCTGGATTGGAGGCTTGAGTTAGCACCCAGAGGTCGATGTACATTTGTAGCTGTGTCAGGGCAGGGAGAGGAGAAACTCAGAGTTCTCTCATTCAGTTCCTGAGTCAGTCAGGAATCGTCATCTCCTTGCCTCGTGGGGCTGCCTTTCTCTGCCAAGAGCCTGGTGGAAGTTGGCCTAAACTCTGTGGACGGTTTACCTGCAGGATCGTTTTATGACCTCGAAATGTGGGCATGAAGTTTACTCTGAAGGCATATTTTTAAAGCATGAAAAATCGAACGAGGATGTAAATATGTTGAGGATCTGAAAGTGGCAAAGAGAGGAGGCCAGAAATGTGCAGACTGTAAGAATATATGCGGGGTAAGAACAAGGATATCACGAAAAATGAAACCACGAGACCAGGAGAAAGAAGATGAAAAGAGAGCTAATGTGTCCTTCCTTTTGTCTTCTTTGCGTTTCCTTTTGTGTCACTAACTATCTAAAGACAAATTAAGTTGAACAAGCAGCGCTTCGGAATGAGAGTTTTAAAACACACGCGCGCGCACACACACACACACTTAGAATTCCACAGGAACGTCGTAAATGTGAGCACGTCGCAGGGAGACATCCAGTCTTGGTAGGCTTAATGGGGATGTCATGCAGCTGTGTGTACGCTTTCAGCCCTTCTCTCCCCAGACAGCTTTCATTTTTGAGTGAGGGTAGTTGTATTTGTAGTTAGAACGAGCAAACCCTTTCTGACTTCATTAGTTAGGATCAAGCTTGGCTGCAAGTCACAGAAAAATTCAAAAGAAGAGACTTGACAAGATAGAATTGTATCTCTGCTACATTTCCCAGAAGACAATAGGTAGTTTATAAGGGGTTGTTTGGAGCTTCTTGGGTCAGGGACCTTCCATTTTACTGCATTACAGGGTGTAGTTTCCATTTTCAAGGTTGCCTCATAGTCTAAAATCGCTGCTGAAGCTCCAGTCATCACCTGTTTTCCATCCAGCAAAAAGATCAGATTGAAAACGATATGCCCTTTATTATTAAGGACACTTCTTGACAGTTGCACCCACAACTTCTGCTTACATCCTATTGGCCAGAACTTTTCTTCATGACCACATCTAGCTTCAAGAGAGACTGTGAAAGGATGATTTTGTCCCAAGAAGCAAAACAAAACAAAAAAACCAAAATAACAACAACAGTGACCCAGAGGCTCAATTACTGAGTAGGAGGGGAGAATGATTACTGGAGGACAATATGCAATCTTGGTCACTGGAATCATACATATTTTTTTGTCTCTGAAAGTGAGCCCTGCCTTAAGTTCTCCAGTGCCTGCCAAAGACTGCAAGTGGGGGGTACAGAGCTAGCACTGTGTATCCTTAGGACAAGAATCTGGCTTCAACCTCACTCCGTGATCTGAAATCCAAATGTGGATACAAATATGGATATAAATATTTACGAGTATGAAAAAAACAAAGGTTAGTTATTGTCTAAATGGAAAAGCATCTCTTCAGCTTGGGGGTAGTTTTTGCAGTTAATTTACATAATTCTGTTTGTTACTATTAAAATGTTCTGCCTATTTATTCATGTTAGAAAACCTTGTAAAATAATGATTATTATTGATTTGTATTCCAAAAATTTCAATTGCAAATAAATTCTCATACTTGTCTAAAAGAAAAGAGTGGGCTTCCCTGGTGGCGCAGTGGTGGAGAGTCCGCCTGCTGATGCAGGGGACACGGGTTCGTGACCCGGTCCGGGAGGATCCCACGTGCCGCGGAGCGGCTGGGCCCGTGAACCATGGCCGCTGAGCCTGCGCATCCGGAGCCTGTGCTCCGCAACGGGAGAGGCCACAGCAGTGAGAGGCCCGCGTACCGCAAAAAAAAAAAAGAAAAAAAAAAAGAAGAGTATGAGTGAGGGAAAAAATAATCTAGTATTGCCACTCATATAACAATTAAAGCTCTCATGTTTTCATAGAATGTTTATAATCACTCATAAGTATAAAATCACCTGATATGTCTGGCCACATTTTATAATGTTGAACTTAGATGGTAAGCATAGATAGCTCTTTAAATTTGACCAAAGCCTGTCTTATGGATTCAGAGACAAGAGCTGAACGTTCGGGAGATAAAGATTCCTAGCTGTTTCTCAGCATCTTCTCTGCTCACTGGAAAATGCTAGAGTTACTCAAGATTCTGTTCTGGATTTTCTCCTCATTTTAATCCTTCCCTGCCTGAGTTGTTTTCAAATGTATCAGGTTGAAGAGCGGACTCCGTTTCCCTTCCCAAATTTGTGTTCCTTTTGTCCCCCAGCTGTGTCAACAGCACCAGCTATGGCCTAAGGTAAGGACTCCACTCTCTCTTACAGCTCACATTCAACTTCCCTCTCTCCCGATTCACTTTCTCCAAATTCCCTGCCCTCAGCCGCAGGCCAGGGAAGCACCCGCTCCTGCTAGATTACAGTGGTAGCCTCCCTGCCTCTTGGCATCCTCCAGGCTAATCTTGCCTAAAATTCAACTTTGCTCCCGTCCTGCCCCTCCTTAAATCAATTCTAGTATCTCCATAGAATTCAGTCCAGATTCTTAACATGGCCTGGAAGGCCTCCAGGATCTGACTTCTTTCTAGCTCCTCCCCGCGTGGACCTTTACAAGTTCCAGTCATTCCAAACTTCTTTCATTGCTGATGGCCTCCTGCTGTCTCTCATCTCCAAGCCCATGCTTGGAGACTCACAAGAGTCTTCCTGAACTAGATTCTTATTCCTTTTAGGTTCACAGAGGAGACATCCCTTCCCTCTAAGAAGTCTTCTCCAACCTCCAAGTTGGGGTTAGGCTCCTCCTATGTGCTCTGACATCACTGGGCACCCTAACATTCGCTTACAGCACTATATTCCAACGTTATGTTTTATTGATTGTTTGTTCAGCTAACTCTATGCAGGCAGGGCTGTATCCTCAACCCTTGACATGGAGTCTTGGGCATTTCTGGCTCTGGAAGTATTTATTATATTGAATTGGATAAAGATAAGCTCCTCTCCAGCCCGGCTGGAGATCCCAGTTGTACACATTCTGGAGAGTTCGGGCGTGGGGGGTGTGTGCGTTCTGTGACCCACGATTCAAGGGGTCTGCCTTCTCCAGTCATCTTCTTCATTACAGTCTCATGAAAAAATGAGTGCTATTCTAATGGGGGCTCTCTCATTGCAGCAGTGAGTCTGCAATGGGGAGGGGGCACTGGTGGCTAGACAAGAAAATTGTAGCAAGTCCCTCAAGGCAAGGACCATATCCATTCTGTTTACTATTGTAACCCTAATGCCTAATATAGAGCCAGACACAAGGCATGTGCTCAATAAATGTTTCTTGACTCAATCAACTCTCTCTCTCTCTTTTTTTGGCTGCACGGCTTGGATTTTAGTTCCCCGAGCAGGGATTGAACCTGGGCCCACGGCAGTAAAAGTGCTGAGTCCTAACCACTGGACCACCAAAGAATTCCCTGAACCAATTCTCTCTAGCTGAGAGGAAACTCTGATTGGCACATGCCATAAGGTTTTTTTTAAACTCCTTTTTAAAAAATTTTAATTTTATATTAGAGTATAGTTTATTTACAATGTTGTGTTAGTTTCAGGTGTGCCTTAAGTTTTTTATTTATTTATTTTTTGCGGTATTTTCTCCCTGTTGGGGCCTCTCCCGTTGCGGAGCACAGGCTCCGGACGCGCAGGCTCAGCGGCCATGGCTCACGGGCCCAGCTGCTCTGCGGCATGTGGGATCTTCCCGGACCGGGGCACGAACCCGTGTCCCCTGCATCGGCAGGCGGACTCCCAACCACTGCACCACCAGGGAAGCCCTGCCTTAAGTTTTTGATGAATTGAAAAATGGGAAAAGAAACGCTTCCAAAATCAAGGTTGGGGGAAGTCTGGTGGGGGAGGGTGGCTGTCTGGGAGATGCATGTATGGGACACCTTGCCCTACCAAGTGCATCCTCTCAAAGTCCGGGCATCTGGTGCACAAGACATCCCAGAGGCTCCCTCACAGGTCCTCACCCCGAGGCTAAGGCCTCAACTTCTCTTTTTCCTGACTTTCTTACAGACCCTCTTGTTGGTGATGCCAGGCCTGTCTTCTCATTTCAGTTGCTTTTTCTACTCCTTCCTGGCTCCCCCGCTGCGTTCTTGCCTAGGCCCCATTTTTTGAGAGGGCCTGAAACATTGGGGGTTAATAGTTGGGAACCAAGATGCCCCTGACCCACCCTTAATTGAGAATATGAACTAGAAAACTAGACTGGCCTTCACCCAGCTCTGGAGGCCAATCCAGGGGAAGCAGAGAACTGGAGGTGACTGTGACAGTGACTGTGCCTGTGGAAAGCCTGAAGAAAGATGAGAAAGAGAAATTTTATCTAGTGCCTTCCTGGGCTCTTATACCTCATTTCATTTAACCTTCACAACAATCTGGGGGTGTAATGCAGACATTATGTCCATTCATACAGATGAGACTGAGGTTCAGAGACATGACCTATCTTCATCAGATCACACTGTACCTGGTGTCTGTTAGGCAGATCCCGGCACTGCTGTATACAAATTGCTTAACCCTCTGATTTCGTGTGCTCTTCTGTTAAACGGGGGGTAATCACGCACAACCCCCAGGGTTGTCTCGGGGATTAAATAATACCCTGATTAAATAATGTGGCTCATATTCAAACTTAGGTACTATAATTAATGTAGTTGTGGAACCCAGTTTCCACTGGCTTTCCCCTGAACAACGTTTCAGCTGGAAGCTTTTTTGCTTTGCTTTGCTTTTTTTTTTTTTTTAAATAACATCACTGGGCCTTGCTGTACTCCTGGGACTTCCAGAGGACAAGGCCCTTTCTTCAGTCAAGCTGACCTAAACAGAGCCAGCCCTCCTTCCCCTCCCAAGCCACAGCTGTGTGTTGGAAAGCTGGAAGCTGGGGCCCCTAATAAAGAGCAGACCTCCCAATCTCCTCGTTCCTTCCCTCTCCCCTCACACGGGTTTCAAATTAAAAGTAACTCAAAGCTAAGGCCTAAGAGGAGGAGAGGGGAGTAGGAGGTACAGAAACATCCCTAGATTGAGGAAGTGGGGCTCTCTCCCTAGGAAAAGGGTATCCATAAATCCAGACGCAGAGGAGTCTAGTCCTACCACATCTTTCCCAACTCCACAGTCTCTGGTCCTCGGGTCGGTAAGCAGGCTGAAGTGTTAGGGACCCTAGCAGAGGGTGCCTCTGGTCTCCAGCCACGGGGAACCGCTTTCTACGTCTCTCGGGAGACGAATCTCTGCAGAGAGAGCAAGGAACCCAGAAGAGACGCTGCGCCCTTAGCCAGACACTGGGAAGAAGAGGAGGTGTGCCAGGGGCCCCAGAGAGAACTGTCGCCCCAAGTTACACAGGCCGGTCTGGACCCTCTTTCTCCTCCCTTTCTAAGACTTGGGCCTCTCTGTGTTCTGAGCGTGCAGAGGCTCGCAGCAAGCTTCCAAGCCTCAGCCGGGGCAGACCCGAGGCAAGGGCGGGGCTCCCGGCGCTCTGCGGGGACTCCACACATCTGTGCACCACGTCCACAAGCCTCCTCCGGGCCTTCCCGACGAAGGTCCCTTCGGTGGGCCCACGGAGGCGTCCCTTCCAGGCCCAATCAAGAATTGAAGGGGGTGGGAAAAGGGACAGTTAGAGCCTTTTTTCCCTCCCAACCATCAAACGGCCCTTCATTTTCAATTCAGAAAGCCAGAAATGTGCCCCCCTCATCAATTTCATTTGAAAAACCAGTTGCAGGTTGGTGTAAATGTGATTTTCGTTAACTAACGGCTTTGATAACTGCTGCAACCAAAGGTCTCCTAAAGCCGAAGGACCTTCTGAATTCTCCGCGGAAAGTAGAATTGGGGGGCGGAGCTGGAGAGGAGGGGAGGAGTAAAGGAGAAACAAAAAGCCAGCTCAGCGGGGAACGCCCATGAAAGCCGAAGGTGTGACGCCCCGAGCTGCGGCAGCGGTCTCCCAGGGGTGGGGTGGGGACCAAAAGCGCGAGCCCGGGAAGCAGGGCAGGGGGAGATTTTGTTTTTGTTCTCAGGAACCATTTCGATTTGGTTGTAAAAACTTTGTGGAGTCCTCCTTTTGATGGCTGGCTCTGCTACATCTTTTGCCTCCACTTTCACAGTCGCTTGAGCGCCTAGATGCGCAAGGTCACGCCAGAAACACCGCACTCCCCAAACTTCCCACTTGGCTCAACTCCCGAGTTGGGCCTCCTTCCCAGAGGGTCGCAGCTGCCCAGACTCCGGGTTTGGGGAGATAAACCCTCATTCTTAACCCCATGATGATCCCTCAAGGGAAAAGCAGAAGAGGTTGAAAATCAAAATCCGGGTGCAGGCTGAGACCTTCGCTCAGCTGCCCAAGCCTGAAAGGGTCACTCCTCGGGGCGCACAGGGGTGGCCCGGTCACCCGCGATGCCCCAGGCAGAAGCCGACGAGAAGAGACCCCTCAGTCCGCCTCGGCCAGGAGGCGCTTCTTGCCCGCTGCGGCTCCAGGACCACCCAGGACACCGGGCATCGGGGGGAGCAATCTGGAGGATCTTAGAACAACACGGGGAGAGCGAAACTCGGCTCGCCCCACCTCCCAGCGACGCCCGGGCTGACTGACGGGCGCAGCCCCGACCTCTCCAAGCCTCTGGCCAGCGGCGGAGGGCGGACAGCAAGATTCAAACCCGCCTATGAGCAGTGGGAGGGGCAGCTGGGCGGGACTCGTCTTAAGGAACGAACCGCCCCTTCCCGAGGACCTCCAGCCCCGAGGTCGCTCCTGACCACTGGGTTTATTTTGCTTTTGCTGGAGAGGCAGATGTTGCCCTCTCTCCATCTTTGCTCGGCCCAGACTCGGCGAAAACTTCTCCCAACCATTTGCTTCTCTGCGCCACCCCCCACCGGTGTTCTATGCCGGGAGTCTGCTCCGCAGGCCTTTAAACCGTCTGGAATGTCACACATGGAAACCTTTAGCAAATGTTTGTTAATGATCATAACAAAGGCATCATTCAAATTAGGCAGGTAATTACTACCAGAAGGACAACTGAGTGCTTACTGGCTCATCCATTCTCCCTGCTTTAAACTGGCGAGGAGTTATGGTCCGAAGACACCCTCCGCCCAGTCCGTTTTTCGGGCCCCTTTAAGCTTCTCTGAAATGAACTGTGAAGTTACCATTTGTGGGCGGGGAGTGCTGGGGCCCTGCGTTCGGGAGATCCCGGCGTGACCGGTCTGGCAATCTCTTAGCAGCAAAGCAGGCCTTCCTGGGTAGGCCCTGCTCCCTGCCTCGCTTCCTACCCTCTTGGGTACTTGGTATAAAAACTTAGATCTCAGCTTGACTTTTTTAATTGCATGAAAGCCAGCACCCGCCTTCCCCCTATTATTCCGCACTCCAATTTTTTTTTTGGGGGGGTGTCTTTAGTTCCCGTTCGTTATCTACAAACATTACGGTATCCTGTTAGCATTCCGAACAAGGGGCTGTTCATATATTCGCCTTCAATGATTTCCTGAAAGAACATGTGGAAGTAATAGTGAGCAGGGCAGTCACCCGAACCGAAGATGCAGGAGAGGCGGTTGCGCAGAAGGGCTGGGGGTATAGGGCCCCTAGCCCAGCCTCAGGCGTCTTCCCCTTCCTGACATCCCAGGAACCGGTCCCAGTTCAATACAGCACCCCTTGGAGTACTTCTCTGGGACCATCCCCTGCAGGCTGTCCCGCGTCCATCCTCTGGATGAGGTAAAGGTGATGGCTGTCTCACGTTCCAGCCTAAACCAGGCCGCGCTGGCCGTTCTCAGGAGTGTGTGTGTTGTGTGTGGGGAGTGAGGGTGGGGGAGGGATGAGCCCCTCCACCCAGCAAGAGAATTCAAAATTAGGGAAGGCGGGGAAGGTGAACTCGCTCCCTTCCCCCGCCCTCGCTCGGCAGCCCCACTCCGCCCAGGTCTGGTTCCTGGAGCGTCAGCGCCCCCTTTCCTTCGCGAGCAGGATCGCTTTCTCCCGGCGTTGTCTCTTGCCTCGCGCCCCCGGCAAAGGGTTTGGGGCTCCGTTCTCAACCCCCAGGGCACAGGTAAGGTCCGACCTAGGCGGCGGGAGGGAGCGCAGGGAGAGTCAAATTGCACCCCCCAACACCCCCCACACACCTCCCCCCCACCCCGAGCGCGGAGGTGACAGGCTGTTTGTAGAGGATTCCCCAGACGCTCAAGCCTGAGCCTTTTTGTGTGCGTGATAGAAGCCAGGACAACCTCGCCCAGATAACCATGAAAACAAAGACATGACAAGATAAGTGCTCCAAGGGAGTAAAGGTCGTTCTGTCAGAGAACGTTCCAAACCTATGCAGACCCTCGACTCTTTGTACCCTCCTTCAAACCCGTTTTCAAACAAAACCAAACAAAACCAAAGCAAACCAAAAAACACCCATCATCTTCTTATTAGACTCAACAGTTTGCCTAATCCCATTAAAGGATTAGCAACTGCACGGAACTTTCCCTAAAAGACCCCAGGTTCAAAACGACGCAAGCGCTCGGAGATCTCTCGTGACGGCCCCAGTTATAGTCGGGCTAGGAATTCCTACAGAAGGGCCACTTCTCGATTCCAGATTTATATTCTCTCTGGGCAGTAACTACAATTTAACGTGTTCTTTTTCTTCCTTTCAAAGAAAATACAAAGCAACTTAGCTGCGTAGGAAAATGTCCCCCAGATCAGGAGGCAAACTCATTCTGGAAATGATGGGCAGTTTGTATCCTCGCGAACCCCTTCCCCGGCAGAGCATCCACACCTCCCTCTTCCATCCCACCCACCCCATCTGGTCTGCTTCTCCCCGCCCCCCAGTTGTTGTCGAAGTCTGGAGGTTGGGGCTGGACCCCCTGATTGCGTAAGAGCGAAAAGTGAAGGCGCAATCTGGGGGCTGGAAGATTCAGAGCGCACGGAGTTCGAGGGAAACTCTTATTTTGAAGAGGCCGAGGGGAGGGGGGGGCCTTCATTTCCTGACAGCTATTTACTTAGAGCAAATGATTAGTTTTAGAAGGATGGACTATAACATTGAATCAATTACAAAACGCGGTTTTTGAGCCCATTACGGTTGGAGCTAGAGTGAGAGAAACAGAGGAGGGGACTACAGGAGAGGACTGAAGGCCGTGGACACATTTTTTGCTCCATATGTAGGATTTTCATTGCGAATTGACATAGGAGGAGAAGGTAAGGGAGGAGAAAAAGGATTTTTGTTTCTAAGAGAAGTCCCTAATCAGGCCCTTTGGGCTACAAGAAGTGAAGTAACTTCACTTAAAGTTTGGGCGATCAGAAAAAAAAAAATTGGAGTTGAATTCTAGTTGTGTGTCCAGAGAGTAATTTATTTTGAATAAACTTCACTTGGAGGAAAGATAACTATAGAGTTCGAAAGTCTAGGCATTTTAAAAAAAACCACATTTTCCAGACCTATTTTTAAAAGCAGTGTTTTTCTAACAACTCTATGGCCTCCCAAAGAAATTGTTTAAGGTTACATTTTTGAGGTTTCTTTTGGGATTGGGGGTGGTATTCCTGTATACTGGGACTAGCACCTAGTACTGCTGGGAGTTGGGGCAGAGGTGTTTGCCCTCTTCCTGGCATTGGGTCCTGGAAGGCGACAGGTTTTTAACGAGTATTTTCATTCCTCGCCCGCAGTTTGGCGCGACAGCGCTGTAGCGGGTGGTGTGGAGCGCGGCCGGTGGACCGAGGGAGGTGGGGAGAGAAGAGCGCGGAGCGGGGCGCGGAAGGGGTTGAAGGGAGGGGAGGCGTGAAAGGCTCGGCTGGAGAGGGCCGGACCTTGGGTGCCCGCCGGGTGCACATGGCGCCGACCCAGGGCGCGTAATTACTGGACGACGCTGCGCCCGGTGCGAGCCGGGGCCAGACTCACCACAGCCTTGGCGGCTTCGAGACAAGCAGAGGGGGCGCGGATTTGGGCGAGGTTTGGGGAGCTCCTCGGAGGTTTGTGGGATCAGTGAAGTGCAAGGGAGAGCGGGCGCCAGCCCCGCAGTGCGCTCTGGTTGCGCGCTCTAGCGCGGGGGCGACGGCGGCCAGGGCAGGCAGGCAGGCGGTCTGGAGTAATGACAAACACATTTGGCCCCGAGTGAAGAAGTCATCGTCGCCTCGCATTCCAGCAACTGGGATTTGAGGAATTTCGAACTGCGCTCCAAGGGGCCCTCATTGTGCGCGGTGGTCCCCACCCCCACCAATCTCTGCGCGCCCCCTTCCTCGGTCGAACCGTTTATGCAAAGCCCGGGGCTCTGCTCCTGCCCAGTCCCGGCCGCAGGAAGGAAAGAAGGAAGGTCGCCAAAAAAGTGGAGAACTTCTTGTGGGGGAAGTTAGGGACAACTCGTAACGGAGAAACTTGGTTCCCAGGTAAGACAGGAAGATGGGAGGCGAAATACCTCCCTCGGGGCACCCGGACCCTGCACCCCCCTCGCATGCCCCTTTCCGCGCGGGGATGCGTGGCACTCGCCGCCCGTGCTTCACCCTCTCCAGTGTCCCTGTTTCTATTCCACTCCCTGCGCCGGCCAGAGTCTCTGCCCGCCTCGGAGCTCTCTCCTCGCGCCCCTCCTTCTTCCACCGTCTATCCCCATGGAAATCGGCTTTTATACGTGAGATTAACTTCTCCAGGCAGCGCCAGGGGAGCGGGCGGCGTCCACTTGGCTCGGAAACAACTGGGATCAGCGGTTCAGGTCGGAAAGGGTCTCGGCCAGCTGAGAGTGAGAGGGAGTGTGGCTTGACCCGAGCACCGCTGTCTGAGGAGGCCAGGAACCCCGGCCGCCTGGCCAGGTGTGAAGGAGCTGCCAGTAGCCTGGCCAAGCGTCTCAGCCGTGGAGGAAGCGAGGGGCTGTCGGTTCGCTGTCTCTCCCGCCGCCAGAGCGGCCCCCCCACCCCCGCCCTTTGCTCCCCCAGCCCATCTCCAAGGGTGAGAGGCAGATTGGGGCTGGAGAGGGAGCGTGAATGACACTTATCAGGTCCGGACTGCCCCGCGCCCGGCCCGGCCGCCTGGAAAAGCCCCTGGCTTCGCTGTGTGGGAAATGGCTTTTTGGCTCCGCAACCGAATTGCTCAACGTTTTGGACCGCCTCGCCTCGCCGCGGTCGCCTTCGAACAGAACTAGGCAGGTTTTTAGAGCAGGGAGAGACATCCGGGGCAAACGGGGCACGACAACCAGCCGCACAGCTCACGGGACTAACACCCCAGAGACCGGCGAGCCCGGGGGCCGCTGGAGGGGAGGAAGGGGCCCCCGGGACGTGAGCACCTCATTTGTTTCCGCTCTGGCTCTGGTTTTAACATTCCCTCCCATCCCCAATCTCCACCTCCATCTGACCGACCCAGGCTCTGGTACTGCTGCTTTGCTCCCCTTCCGTCTTTTCTTTCTCTCTTGCCTTTCTCCTCTTCACAGTCCTTACGGTAAAGGGGGCCCTTCCTCCACTCCCCGACAGGCGAGGGCCCGACCAGCCTCACTGACACCCTAGTGAGTCCCTGCTTCGGGCTCTTGGACAGTCTTGCTTTTGGTTTGACCCAAGTGTAGCTGGTCCAGGATTGGAGTCCGAAGAGCGAGGGGTGGTGGCGAGTGGGAGATAGACGAGGTGGGAGAAGGCACCAGGAAGGAGCCCTCAGCTGCCCCTCGGCCCTTACACCAGCCTTTAGACCGAGAGGGACTCGAAACGGAGCCTTGGCTCCCGGCCCCAGGTCCGCTTTCCTCCGGGGGCACGGACTGGGGAGGGGTGTAGGGGGAGGGGCATCGGGCCGGGCTTCCCAGCTGCAAACGCGTCTGGCGCCGAGGCGGGCCCGTTTTGTGCCTCCTGGGGACCGGCCGTGGGCGGCGCGCAGTGCCGGGACGCATCCTGGGGACGTGGTGACCGGCGCCTTCCTGCAGACCCCGGTGGGTGGGACTCCCTCTGGCCTCCGGGGAGCTGCGATAGGGTTACATGTTGTTGATGGAAAAGTGGCAATTCATGGGGGAAAGCTAAAAGCTTGCTCGGTCGCCGAAAGGTACGGCTCTCAGCCTCCCTTGCGTCTGGTCTTACGGGGTCCGCGCGCAGCATCAGCCAGCGGGGTACGCGAGGCGGGGGGTAAGGTTTGTGGTCTTGCCTCGAGTGCGGGAGGCAGAGTCGGGGCAAATTGCTTTTCCCCACAACACTCTAGTCCGGGCTCTGCCGGTGCTTGTCTTGTGCTGTAGTGGCTTGGTGGCATTTCCTTTTGTTTTAAACTGAACAGTGAGCCAGGGATCCGTTGGAAAAGTAGATTGTAGGGGATGGACGACCTCGGAATCAGGGTGCTTCCTTCCCCGCCTATAGCAGTCTTCCCCTTCCCCGCGAAAGGGGAGCGAGAGGCGCAGGCGGCGCTTGTGTGCTTAGGGCAGCCGCGGCTGAGCGAGCGTCGGGCAAGGGGGACACTGGGGAAAGGCTGGGTTCTTAAAAGCGCAGGAGGCGCAGCCACGGCGGCCTTCTCTGCGAGCAGCTGTCCGCGGCCGTGGCGCTTTCCGACCCATAGGAGGCGCTAGCGTGCGACTGTAACCCTAAACCCACCCGGTCCTTCTCCCTCCACCCCGTCCGGCCCCCTCTCAGGTCTCAGCCGAAAACAATGCAAACGCCTAGCGTCGTGCCTGGGGCGCAGCGGCGGACGCGGGCGCTAAACCTGGGAGCGAGCGGTCGTTGCCCCAAGCGCCGGGGTGACTGAGCTGACGAGAACGTGGACCAGCGGGAGGGGGAGCGGCCCGCTCGGTGTTCGTGTGGGCGTGGCGGGGCCGGAGGCCGGACTGTGCCAGCGCGGAACCACCCCGGCGAAGGTGGGCGAGCAGCGGTCTCCGCTGCGCTGTCGGGGACCCGGAGCCAGAGCGGCCGGCCGGAGCGAGGAGCTAGCCGGGTAAGATTCTCGGGGCTACCGCGCCCTCTAGCGGGCGTCCGGCTCGCAATCCGGCTCTCCGCCAGCCTCCGGCGGTCCCCGCAGCCGCCGGGTCGGAGCGCAGCGCTGAGACCCAGGGGAAGACTAACCTCGGTCACCTTACCCCCTCCTGGAGGCCTCAGATTGACGCCTCGCGGGCACTTTGTGTGCCCGGATGGCGCTGGGTGGACGAGAGGGGCGGAGGTCTCCGGGTTTGGGGATAAGGGTAGGGGCGTCATAGTAATTACATGTGGGAGAAGCGGAGGATGTAAAATCCTGGGCGCTCTTGGGTGGGGGTCGGTGTCAAGCCCCTCGAAAGTTCTCCTGCCGCGCAGGCGGCCTCTTGCTGTTTGTTTTACGACCCTGCGTTATTATGCAATGGGAGCAGTCGTTTCCAATCAGCCCGTAGTTCCCGGGCTGCGCGGCCGTCGCGGCCCCCGCCGGGGGCTTTACGAGGGGTGACAATGGTATGCGAACAGATTGGGCAGCGCGGGCCCGGCCACGGCGTCGGGACCCCCACCTAGCGCTGCCCAGGTGGTCTCCCTCCCCTGAGCGGGCGGAAACTGCAAGGTGGGGAGAGCGTTGGTGAAACAAAACCCTGAACCGCCCGACCTCCTCCCGAGTGGCTTTTCCTGCTGAACTTTCTAAACCTTTGCGACCTGGGATGGCAGCGCCATTTTCCTGGCTCCCGAAGCTCAGTCTCCCCGGCCGACCCTCTGGCAGGGGTGATGGTGATGGTGATGGTGATGGTGGTGGTGGTGATGGTGATGTCTGGCCTTCAGCGAATTCTCTTGGGGCCCCGCGGAACTTTAAGCCATTTCGCAGGCAGTTACCCTATTCCTGTTTCTATTCTGCGGGCTTTGAGCTGAGGTCACCACGAAACCTAAATGTACAACCCAATAAAATAAGAGATTGGAAGTTAAGATTTGGGACACTTTGGCACAGAACTTGTAGCAGCATCTAAGCCGGACTGCCTGTCCCTTGGACCAATACTGCCACCTGCTGGTTTTACTTGAGAACTGCAACGACCCTTTGCGAGAATGGGCTTCGCGGATATTCTAAGTGAGTCGTGGCACCAGGAAGATGCATTTTCCACCCGGTAGGACCAAGTTTTCTTCTTCTGTGAAGTTGCAAGAATCATTGGGCTGACAACATTTATTTTATGGACTTCTGGGTAGTCTTTCGCCTTAGTTGTTAATCCTTTGTATTTACCTAATGAGCAAAGTGCTGACCTACCACATCTGATTATCAGAACAGACCTGTGAAGAAGATAGGTGGGTTATTTGCATTTCCTTTTACAGTGAAGCCCTAGTGTTGGGGACTTGGTGAGATCAAGTATACTACAAGCTGCTACGCCTAAGGTTGTCCCATTAGGTGTCACACCAGTTTGGTGACAGTCAAAAGGAAGTTGACATTGTAGTCTCCTGTGGTCAAATATCTGGTGCAGGAGAGCAGAAAGGTTTATGAGCTCAGACGGTCCCATAAAATGTTCCCATGTAAAAATGCTCCAGCCCCCGCCCATCACTGGAATGTCTAGTGGAACTCAAGGAGATAAAAACAGTAAAACAGGCTCTGGTGAGGTGCAGATCCCAGTAAACACACCCTCGCTGAAGTTGCCACCAGGGTAGACCAGCATTTGGATTGCCTGGGCTGAAGTTGCAAGAACATTTGTCGCAGGGGAAAAGCAGCCCATGTAATTTTCACAGTTAGAATTAACTGAAGAGAGCTGAAATTAACTGAACCTCGGAAATCTGAATCTTGAGGTCGTCAGTGACTTTTGGGACTGTGAGAGAGTCTTCTGTGGCCTCTAGTCATGCCAGGGTGGGGTGAAATTCAGTATTCAGCGGCTCTGCAGTGGGATGCATTGTGCAGCTGGTGATCCGGAAGCCAGCTCTCTGGCTTTGTGAGAAGAATGCCATGCTCTCTCTTCTGGAAATAGTGCCCTTGCATTGCTTGCCCTGTGCTTACTCTCTAGCTTAGCATGTTGTTTTTGACTGTAGAGTCATAGTTAATGGCTCTTTGCTTCTGTTTGCAGGGACAGAGATGGCAACCTGTTAAAGAGAAAGAATAGTGGCTGCAAACAGATTTGTTTCTCTGTTTACATGACTGTATATATTGGTTCAACTTGAAACAGTGTTGATCACTACACCAGGCTTCACCACATGCGAGTTCAGATTCAGTTCTCCACTACGCAGGTGGTACAGGGCCAGTCAAGTGGCCTCTGGGGCCTGACTGGTCTCAGTAAGTAGAAGCTGCAGTAGCCCCTCTGATGTCCCTCTCATCTAAAACATTTTTGGAGCCTGCAGAAAAAGAGGCAGTATGAAAACTAACAGCTGCAGTTTCTGAAGCCCTTTCAATTACACTATAGAATTTAGTCTTTATAATAATGCAGTAAGGCAAGCCAGCGAGTCAGGTGTTAGTCTTGGTTTACAGAAGAGACTGAGGTTCAGAGAGGTGGCCTAGGTGTCAGATGTGGGATCAAAGCCTGCTCTAATGCCATTTCTATCATATCTTCTGAGAGAAGGAATGAAGGACCGGAGAATGGGGGGTGGGAGGAGAGACCACACTCATTTGTCTGAGAGTGAACACGGAAGAGATCTCTTTTCTCCAGTCGTTTCTCTAACCCGTGGCAACGAGTTGTGAGTATAGAGGATTGAGACTGACGTCTCAGCGCACGGCTGGCATGAGAGAAATGATTATGATTAAAAAAATGTTTTTTGGATGAAATCCATTGTTCGTCCTTGCAAAGTGGTTTATTCTTGCTGACTCATAACACGCTGTGTTTCCCTGAATCTGTAACCTCAGTTCCTGATATTTGCATGTCCGACTTTTGGAGGAGCTCTAGGATAGGGGTTACCGATTAAGGATGAGCAGTTACTCCCAGAGTAGAAAAGCACTGGAAATAGCAACATGACTCCTAGAGATTCTCACTCCAGGGCCAATAGGAAGGGAAGCCTCCGTTCTTTCCAGTTGTTTTCTATTACCTCCCTGTAGGGCTAACAGTCTGCAATTATTCACGAGTAAATTGTCTGAGTTACAGACGAGTAATGACACGAAACTTCACCAATATGCCTAGATTTCTAGCCAGGGAACCACTCTTATCAGAGAAGGGAGGTTGAAATCATAAGTAAACACATGTTGATTTTCAGTATTTGTATCATTATCGCTTGCTCCGAGGCCCTGTTTTCATTGCCCACTTTGTATGTCAGTAAGTAATCCTCCCTGGCATCGGGTCCCCCATATCTGGATGCACAGAAGGAAACATGGTGGGGCCTGGCCGGGGCAAAACGCTCGTCAGAGCCTGCGCTGTAAAAGCAGTGAGCCCCTCTCTTAAGCTTGGGAATGCTTTAAAGATGCATCATTGGCAAGCCCAGCTGAAGGAATGCAGGATATAAATGTGATAAAACCCAAGACATCAAGCTGGCTCTGGAGGGCTCCTTTGAAGTTTGCTAAGTGGATTATCAGTGGGAGGTTGATATTTATATGTACAAACACACAGGCCCGTTACTGCTAATTGTGGTAAGTAAGTCTTTCCAGCCCGGCTCTGGGGCCCGCTGTGCCCGTCACCGCAGCAGTGAGGGGACCCTGCATCCCTGGGCACACGCCAGGATCCTTGGAAGCCATCAGCCAGCTAGCATTGTGCAAATTGCATTTGGGTTCACGGCACATTGTGCTGCTCTCACTGTGGCAGAGAGCAGAGGAGGAAAGCAGGGCCCCAGTTTGCATTAGGAAATAGTTGGGGGTGGAGGGAGCACAGAAGGTTGAAACACTGACCTTCCCTTGAGAGAGAACATATGGTGGATTGCAGAGAGCGTGGTGTTTGCATTACACAGACGCGGTGTTACAATCCTGGCTTTACCACCAACAGCGTGATTTTGGGTCATTTGCTAAACCTCTCTGAGCCACAAGCGGCCCTTTTTAAAATCAGATATTTCACAGGGTTATTATCAACAAACATGGCATACACATGACAACTTTGGCTTCATACATATTGGTTTCTCGTTCCCGCTTTGGAGAAAACAGAATTATCATTTTATTCCTGTCCAGCCCACTCACTGCTACCAGCATTCCATGTTTCACTCTGTCTTTCTTCCTCTTCCATTTAACTGGTAGAATTTAATCTGATGTCTGCAGGTAGACCAGTTGCCACTTCCAAGCAAGAATACATGACGAAGCTCTCGTGCTCCACCAAAAACTACTAGGCTATTATCAACTGGATCCTCTGCAACGAAAAAAAAAAAAAAGAAGAAAACAAGGGCTAAACACAGGCGTACGTGAATTCCTTCTTTGGTTTTGTTTTTTAGACGGCTTACTCAGGAATCCTGTACACACATCAGAGTCAGTGATGGAACAAGTCAAGCCCCATGAACTCATTTCCGTTGCATGAGTTGGGGTTTTGAGCGACTCAGAGACCCAGTACCTCCCAGGCCAAGGCTTAGGTGATTTTTATGGGTCATCTTAAAGCTTGCGCCCCTGCCCAGGCCCCTCCGCGGAGCCTCTTTAATTGAAACTTGGATGCTCAGCAGACCCAATACCTGGAAGCTCATCGTGGTCGACTTCAGGAAGATCACTTTCTCAGTGACTTCATGTGGGAAGTGAAGCGGGAGATAATAACATTTGTGGGGTGTGCATGGAAAGAAAAGGATAAAGGAGAGGGGCCTTTTCAGAGGGTGGACCAGAACAGATTTTTCAGTGGTTTTACTGCAGGGCAATATGGGTCCTGCTTTTCATTTTTCCCTCCGTTAATTTTCCTTATCCCCCCTTTCTTGCCCACTGCTTTTCCCTGTTTTGTCTTAGGGACATTCAGTTTCAGTCTCTCTCTCTCTCTCTACTTCTCTTCCGTTCCCTAGAATTTGTTGCAGGAAATCAGGGTGGAGAACTTGGCTTTTGCAGGTACAGGTACCTGTGTGAGAACGAATCATCCATTGAATTTTATCCCGTGGTTTACTGCATCCCTGAAACACAAGAATTTAGCCACACTTTTCTCTCGCACTTCCTCTCCCTTTTCCACTTCCTTTACAGATCCTCTTTCCATGCCTGTGCCCTCGGCTTTTCTGTGCCTTGTTTAGCTTGACTGTGAATGTAGCAGGTCCTGGGAGAACTTGGGCTGGGGGCCCAGGCCTGAGCCTGGTACAGGGCTGCCTATGACATCCTCTAAGTGACACTGGGTTAGTGCAACTTGTAAAACGTCTATACCAGGATGGCTCTTAAGTATTAAGATATTTGTTGGCAGCCTAAGCATCTTTTCCCAAAAGTTGCCGAGGATGTGACCAAGTATTTTCTGTTAGCGAAACACGAAGCCAACGACAACGCATTTTGAGTGAAAACAGCTCAAGTTTAGCAGTTGAGTAAATACATGTTTATTTGTTTTTCGTAATCTTAATTTAAATGGTTTAAGAGGAACCGTTCTTCTGTACTTTTGGACATATTCCAAGACAATAAAGTCAGACTTTTTGGAATTTGAAAGCTGCAGACAATCAAAAAGGGTTTGGGCTTCAGATGGTTCCTGTCATGATCTCGGGGCCGCACAAGGCCATCTGATTTCTGCTTCTTAGGCATCTTCCTGTTTTAACTGTGAGTCTTAAAACCCAGGATGTTGTTGACTAAAATGATGCTGTTAACATAAAATTGATGACTAATAAGAACCTGCTGTATAAAAAAAATAATAAAATTAAATTTAAATAAAAAGGCAATTTAATAACTAAAAAAAAGAAAAAAAAAACATTTTCCATAGTGCAAAGTGCAAAGAGAACTAGGCTCATGGGTTGTTTTATTGACTAACATTGTTTCTGTTTGACTTTTTCAGTTTTCCAGAACTATGGGGACTTCCCATTGGGCACTCCTGGTCTTAGGCTGTCTCGTCACAGGTATGGATCACAGGCCTATCTGAGTTCATTGTCCTAGGGGAAATCTTTTCTTCCCCTAAGTTCTGTGCTCTGCGGGTATATGACCTATACTGCACATACTGCAAACAGTCCAAAAGAGTAAAGAGAAGTAGAAACCTATGGGACATTATCTAGAATGACCACAAACCTTCAGTTCTCTCTGCTGTATTGCACTAATTCCAGTTCAAAAAAGAATGTTCTTTATGTGTGTCATCATGGCGTTGAAATATCGTTAGGAATAATAGTCTAAATTTGCCCACCGCCCTCCTCCATCTCCTGGGACATGGGTTTCCAGTAGAGGTGGATCAGGGGAATTCAAGAATGCTCAAAGGGAACACATAATGGAAAAATCTCATCTAGAAAATCATACCTGTCTAAAGTTATACCTGTCTTAGGTGGAAGATGCTTTCATTGCTACAAAATCTTAGAATCACCTTTGGCCTTGAAATTGAATTAACAGACTGACTTTTGGGGAAGCTTAGTAACTCTCTTCCAACAGGAGGGATGCCACTGGGGCCATTTGTTGAAATATTTATTGGACTTTCTTAGTTTTCATCCAGATATTTATAAATTGCAGATGTTCACCATGACACCAGTGTTTTTCTAATCTGAGGAGTTAACTTAAGTCTATTAGTCTCTTTAGGTCGTATCTAGATGGATATGGTAGAACTAAGCACTGTCAGTGATTTAAGAGTTCTGAAGTCCACTCAGTATTCCCCACCTGCAGGATAGTGACCCAGGTGTACTTACCACTTCCCTGTTAACAAAAGCTGTTCAATCATAGTGGACACATACTGAAGTCGGGTGGGATTCCCACACCAGGCTCAGAGGGAGGTTAGAGAACATTAATGAATAATTAATTAAGTCATAACATCTCTTCTACCAGTTTTATAGACAGAGGAAGCAGCTAGACTGACATTTTAGGTTCTAAGATGAACTTAGACGTTTTTGCTCTTGGGCTTGACTGTTCTTTTTGAATTGAAATCCACATCCTCCTGCTTTGGTTTCTGGAAGTCATTAGAGAGGAGGCACGCCAGAGGGTAGAGAGGAACGGAAGACGCGTACTTCTTGAGCACGAATCTGCCTTGTGTCTTTACTGTCTGCGTTCCCTGTCCACAGTAAAGAATGCACGTGTGCTTGAGCTTATACTATCTTGGGATATTTCATGGTCACACATAAGAGCCTAAAATATGGAGTTGGAGTCAGACGTCCTCTATCCATTGGAGTGTTTGGAGGGGTGAATCCAGGGGCGCTTAGCGGGACTATTGAGGCCTTAGGAGCATTTGCTGCTCTCAGCAGATGCGGTGCCGTTATAATGGGGGGCCTTTCAAGGGCACCCAGGCTAGCGGATTTTTGCGTAGAAATGGTCATTGTTCATAGAAGCTGCTCTGGGTGAGACCGTCCTTTTGGCCTGCATCCTATTCAGAGCATGTTTCCTTTTACAGGGCCAAGCCTCATCCTCTGCCAGCTTTCATTACCCTCCATCCTGCCCAATGAAAACGAGAGGATTGTCCAGCTGAATTCATCCTTTTCTCTGAGATGCTTTGGGGAGAGTGAAGTGAGCTGGCAGTACCCCATGTCTGAAGAAGAGAACCCCAATGTGGAAATCAGGGACGAGGAGAACAACAGTGGCCTTTTTGTGACAGTGCTGGAAGTGGTCAGTGCCTCGGCGGCCCACACGGGGCTGTACACTTGCTATTACAACCACACACAGTTGGAAGAAAGCGAGATCGAGGGCAGACGCATTTACATCTATGTGCCAGGTGAGTTGCCTGGGTCCCCTGGACCAAGCTTATCGTCGTCCCGTCTCTCCTGTTGATTGTATGAGAGTTTTTTATAAGTATAAAAATCATAAATTTTCATCGGAGAAAATTTGAAAACTATAGGCGAACACACAAACTTAAATCAAGATCATTTGTCATGCCGGCATCTAGAAATATTCACTTAATATTTTGGAACTGTATTAAGTTTTGAAAATCATTGTCATTGTGGCATCTTTTATTGGCATTGTGCAGAATGTCTGAAATGTACTCATTTCTATTCAGTTTGATCGAGTTCAACAAATATTTACTGTGTATGCTTTGTGTGACAGGCACTGCTAAGTGCTGGGGCCACGAAGTAATTAGGTAGGCCTTATCATGGACTTGCCCATAGTCATTAGAATAGTTTCCAAATAACCATGCTATTTCTTAAATTCAATAAAACATGTACAGGCGTACCTTGGAGATGTTACAGGTTTAGCTCCTGACCCCCTCATTAAAGCCAATATCACAATAAAGCGAGTCACACAAATTTTTTTTTGGTTTTCCAGTGGATATAAAAGTTATGTTTGAATTATACTGCAGCCTATTAGGTGTGCAATAGCATTATGTCTTAAAAAAACAACGTACGTACTGTAAGTTTAAAATATTTTATTGCTAGAAACACCATCGTCTCAGCCTTCAGTGAGTTGTAATCTTTTTGCAATAGTAACATCAAATATCACTGATCACAGATCACTGTAACAAAGATAATAACAATGAAAAAGTTTGAAATATTAACAAGAATTACTAATATGTGACACAGAGACACAGACTGAGGGAATGCTGTTGGAAAAAATGGCACTGATAGATTTTCTTTTTTTCTTTTCTTTTTTTTTTTTTTGCGGTACGCGGGCCTCTCACTGTTGTGGCCTCTCCCGCTGCGGAGCACAGGCTCCGGACGCGCAGGCTCAGCGGCCATGGCTCACGGGCCCAGCCGCTCCGCGGCACGTGGGATCTTCCTGGACCGCGGTACGAACCCGCGTCCCCTGCATCGGCAGGCGGACTCTCAACCACTGCGCCACCAGGGAAGCCCCTGATAGATTTTCTTGATGCAGCGTTGCCACAAACCTCCGATTTGTAACAAATTCAGGATCTGCGAAGCGCAGTAAAGCAAAGCGCAATACACCGAGGTGTGCCTGTATTTACTCTTGATGAGTTAGAATATTTTTTTTTCTTTTTAATAAAAATTCAGGTTGATGTTGTCTCTTGTCCTCCAAGAAGCACGTGCCAGGATAGGAGTAAGGTGGGATTAAGTATGTAAGGGTTTTACTAGGAGAGAGGCTTATGAGAGAAAATGGGGAGGGATCCAGCAGAGGCTGGGAGAGCTGTCTGCCTGCATTGTAAGGGTGACCCTGAATGAAGGACCGTGGGTAGGAAGGTGGGGTAGATGAGTCCTAGACCTCTGGGCAAAGAAAGCTGGGGAGTCCTCCAGCCTAAGGAACTCCTGTTCCACACAGTCATTGTCTGGAAGCATCTCTGGAGGGCATGGCCTAGGGTTGTGATGGATTTCAGAGCCAGGCCCTGTTGCTGGAGGAAGATGTGGTGCTTTCCCACAGCAGCCACCCTAATTAACTAGCCTTAGCCATGAGCTTGAGATGCATTTGGTCTGCCACCCTCCTAGCATTGCCTGGGTACTCCTTTGTAATGATCTATGTCTGTATCTGTACCTATATCTATATCTGTACCTGTATCTATATCTGTATCTGTATATATTGGCTTCTTCCAAGGACAGTTGTTAAAAGAAGGACCACCATGTTATTTAAACATTGCATAGGTAACGCATGATGGTAGGGGAGACTTGCATTTTAAAGGAATCTCTGGCTGATGTGTAATGGATATCAAACTGTATATTTTAACCTGAAATTAACTTGCAGCTTAATTAACTTTGCTGGAGTCTTTGCTAACAGAGTTCAAGAATTTGGAACTCTAAACACAAATTCAAGTCACGGCAGTTGTAATATATAGATGGGTGAATTAAAGAGGAATACAGCCAGAGTAGTCAGTTTCAAATAAACATATAAACCACTTACAGCTCTTGCCATCCGTGTCATTTTAGCAGAGGTAGAGTAAGGGGGTTTCAGAAGTGTATCTTCATACCTTTCTGTCTTTTCAAGTTTTTAAAATTGGCTCCTTTTCCTGCCTTCTGTTAACTGTGGGTGCTCCATGGATCTAGACCCTCTTCACTTCTGTTCTGACACTCTTATCTGTATCAGCCTCCCTTCCTACCAATCAAAAAAAATTGTTTCAAAAAGAGTAGGTATTTAGAATGTCACCTGTCATTGCCACCATAAATACCACCCCCCCTCCTTCTCCCGTTGTGAAGGCAATGGTAGGAAGGTAGGTATGTTAAAGGTCCCTGGGTCTTGGAGTTTTGATCTGCCTAAGATTGCCCAAAGATGATTCTTCTTTTTTTTTTTTTTCTGGCTGCACTGTGCAGCTTCCGGGATTTTAGTTCCCCGACCAGGGATCGAACCCCGGGCCCTTGGCAGTGAGAGTGCGGAGTTCTAACCACTGGACCACCAGGGAACTCCCAGTCCAAAGGTTCTTCTTGTTCCTCCCTTGCCCTAGCACAAACATCATCTGGGTAGGCCCTGCATTGTCAGAGATCTTGTTTGCTATTATGAAGAGTTGCACATCCTTTGCGAAACTGATGCTTGAGACTCTCAGTACTTCTTACTATAGTAGCTTAAGTAGCTGGTTTTCTTTGGAAAGGAAATTCTCAAGCTATGGGATTATACATTTTATTTATTATTTGAGAGTCATTTTTTTTGATAGGTAGGTTTCTGTACTACTTTTCAATAATACTGACTATAGGCCATAAGCATTGTCAAAAGCATTGCATAATTTTAAAATTATAAGTATTTTCTCATGTTTTGAACAGACCTGATTATTTTGTTGTCCATTTTTTGTTGTTTTTAGTAGTTGTTTAAATTTTTACCTCAATTCCTGACTAATATTTATATTTATCATCAGTATTTTTTTTTTTTTTTTTTTTTTTGCGGTACGTGGGCCTGTCACTTTTGTGGCCTCTCCTGTTGTGGCCTCTCCTGTTGCGGAGCACAGGCTCCGGACGTGCAGGCCGAGCGGCCATGGCTCACGGAACCAGCCGCTCCGCGGCATGTGGGATCTTCCCAGACCGGGGCACGAACCCGCGTCCCCTGCATCGGTAGGCGGACTCCCAACCACTGCGCCACCAGGGAAGCCCTAGCATCAGTATTTTTTATGAGGGTATAGGCAATTTGGTATTGTTCATACTTTAAGAAGTATGAACCTTCTAGCTTTTATGATGATTAATGTCAGTGGGGTGACACTTCTATATATATGTGTGAAGGTAAAATTCATACCTTTGAATTTGATTAATGGTAAAGGAATAATTTTTCTGCATATATGTGTAAAGATGAAATTAATCCCTAACATGTTTTTCTTTCTTTTTCAAACCTCAGACCCAGATGTAGCCTTCGTGCCTCTAGGAATGACAGATTACTTGGTCATCGTGGAGGACGATGATTCTGCCATCATCCCTTGTCGAACGACTGATCCTGAGACGCCAGTGATTTTACTCAGCAGTGACGGGGTGGTGCACGCCTCCTATGACAGCAGACAAGGCTTTAATGGAACCTTCACTGTCGGACCCTATATCTGCGAGGCCACCGTCAGGGGGAAGAAGTTCCAGACGATCCCATTCAATGTTTATGCTTTAAAAGGTACTTGTGCCCTCTCCGCCCCCCCCCCCCTTTTTTTTTTTGCGGTACGCGGGCCTCTCACTGCTGTGGCCTCTCTTGTTGCGGAGCACAGGCTCCGGACGCGCAGGCTCAGCGGCCATGGCTCACGGGCCCAGCCGCTCCGCCGGCATGTGGGATCTTCCCGGACCGGGTCACGAACCCGTGTCCCCTGCATCGGCAGGCGGACTCTCAACCACTGCGCCACCAGGGAAGCCCCCTCCTTCTTAAAATAAGAGTTATGGGCAAAACAGTCAGATGCATGTAGCTTTTTTTTCCCTTGATCTTAGTCCCTGGTGATGGGAGACCCCAAATTCTGATATGGGAACTTAGGATCCCACCTTTACCGTACAATGTTAAGCTGACTTCTGTGGCTGTAACAGTACGAAGCTTAGCAATACCAAAGGCAAAAGCTTTCCTACCCCTGGAAGATTTTGTGTTTCATCAGTTGACTTCAAAATACTCTAAGGAATTCTTTTCTTGCATAAGCCTCTTACTGTTTAGTCACATTCCTGACTACAAAGGCCCTAACAACAAACACACACCTGTGAGGGTTGGACCCCTAGGTTAATTTTAGTAACTTAAGAAAAGTGATTTTGATTTTGAGAAAAGCTGGTGGTTGTCGACTTCATCCCTTTGATGCGAGTGGTTAATGCAAATGGGAAAGGATAAACCATGCTTGGGGGGCAACAGATCTATTGAACGCTTACGTGTAGGTGTGGCGTTAGCAAGAGTGTGCCATTGAACTTCTGTGAAGGGCTTCTTTTATGCCCAGCTCTGTGCTAGGTTCTTGAAGTGCTGAGAATACCTGGGGAGCGGAGCGGGAGAGGAGAATGAGTGATGGGGTGGGAACTAGTGCCTATAGGGGAGCGCAGGTCAGTAAAGACTGAGTAGATTCATCAGTAAAGGCGGCTGCAGTCGTAATTAACCCAAATGAACCCAAATGCTTGCGGATTCAAATGTCTTCTGTTTAATTGGAGTTTATTTTTACTATTGTTATTGTTCTGCGTGTGTGTGTGTCTTATTTTGTGCCAAATTATGTATGTCAACGCAAATCAAAGTTTCTGAGATTTTCAATATTTTGTCTTGATCAAGGTGGTTTGCAAATTATTGTTCAGGGTCATCTTAAAAAAGCCCAAACCTTGTAAGATCCTAACTATACTGTGGATATTTAGGTCCTTGTGTTTGTTGTTTTTTTAAATAGCAACATCAGAACTTGATCTGGAAATGGAAGCTCTTAAAACTGTCTATAAGGCAGGGGAATCGATTGTGGTCACCTGCGCCGTCTTTAACAATGAGGTTGTGGACCTTCAGTGGACTTACCCTGGACAAGTGGTAGGTACCCTCACGGCCCCTGGTGGCATGGAATGGAGTACAGGAGGGGTCCAAAGACCCATCGCTGATGGGGCACGACATTGACCTCCTGTAGACCCCAGCTTCCCATCTCTAAGCTGCTCACTGACCAGATGGCTTCATGGCTCTTGGAGCAATGGGAGAGTCTGAGATGATGACAGCTGGACAGAATGCATAGATATTTCACACTGAGCCCTTTTTCTCATAAGTATGAAAGAAACTGGAAGGTTCTATGGCTACAAGATAACAACCAAAAAAATTAAAAAGAGAATGGATTTTAAAATTTGCTGATTGCTGAGAGAGTCATGAATTCTCCTTTTCTTGGCTCTCATACCTTTGGGTTTTGAGGCATTTGATAATGTTGGTTGTCTGCCCCCTTCTATTTCTGCTTTGTGGACACCCATGACACTTCTGCCTCCTGCGTGCCTGGTCTTTCTTTGCCTGGTTTTCTTCAGTGAACAGGCATAACTCGAGTCATTCAACAAAGATTTAATGATGTTTGCCAAATCCCAAGCACTCTGTTAAAAGCTGGCCCATGTACAGAAAGAGGGAGAAGGAGGGAGGAATGGAGATGGAAGCGGGGAAGGGGAGCCACCGTGCCATCTCTCATCCCTGGGGATTTACACATAGGTTCTCATTCATTCTGGTTTTTTTTTTTTTAATTGAAGTATAGTTAATTTACAATGTGGTGTTAGTTTCGTGTACAGTAAACGGATTCAGTTATACATACATATATTCTTTTTCAGATTCTTTTCCATTCTAGGTTATTATAAGATATTGAGTATAGTTCCCTGTGCTATACAGTAGGTCCTTGTTGTTTTCCTGTTTTATATATAGCGGTGCGTATATGTTAATCCCGGGTCTCATTCATTCTAATGCATTGTGGTAAGTGTATATGAACCATTGTGAAAGGCTATGATGGTCCCACGCAGAAACAATTAACAGTATTGAATGCAGGGGCCTCATGGAGAACAAAAAACATATATGTATATATATGCTTTTTTGTCCCCTTCACTCCTAGTTTGCAAATTTCGGCTCCTTGCTCTTTTTTTTGACATTTTATAGTGTCTCTTCTTTTATCCATTTCTCTCCCCCATGCTTTTGCTGCCCCTTTCCTTTCTCTCCAGGGCGTCTGATTGGAAGTTGTGCATTTTCACATATTGCCTTATAAACCTCATGTTTTGAAGAGACATTCATAGACCTATATATATATATATATATATATATATCTATCTATCTTTGCTGAAATGTAAAGCTATCTGATTTTTCTGTTCATACCTGATTGCCTTTAATCCTTAAAACAGAAACTTTTCATTTATTGGAGATAAAATATTTTTCCCCTCGAAACCAAACTATGTACTGTTTGGCCCCAAATATATGATCAAAGTATTGGTTATGAATCATATTTTTGTTTGATATTAAAAATAACGTAGGCTTATTGTTGTAACTTCATAAAATTTAGAGAAACAGAGGAAAAGTCACTTCCCAGAACACCTCCATTATAATTTTAGGGAGATAAAATCCTTTAAATACTTTATAAATGTAATAATTAATAGCTACTATACTTTAAATAGTACTTTGTTATGTATTTTTCCTGCGGCAGTAGAGCACAGACACCTTCCTATGTCATTAAATATCTTTTTAAAACAGGATTTTCAAAGGAGTGAGCTTGAAAAAACCCTTTTTGTCAATTAGACTTTATTTTTTAGGGCAGTTTTAAGTTCACAGCAGAATTGAGGGGAAAGTACCGAGATTTCTCGCATAGCTCCTGGGCTCACACGAGAGCGGCCTCCCGCATGACATCCCCACAAGGGTGGTACCCTTGTTACAGTCCGCGAACCCATACCGGTGCGTCATTATCTCCCAGGGTCCGTAGCCTACGTGAGGCTTCACTCTTAGGAGCTAGCTTGTTAAAGTTGGTTTTCCTCCCCTTTTTCTGTAGAAAGGCAAAGGCCTCACAATGCTGGAGGAGACCAAGGTCCCGTCCATCAAGTTGGTGTACACTCTGATGGTCCCTGAGGCCACGGTGAAAGATAGTGGAGATTACGAATGTGCTGCCCGCCAGGCCACCAAGGAGGTCAAAGAAATGAAGAAAGTCACCATCTCTGTGCACGGTACATTCTGCTTTCCAAAATGTCCACTGACTGTGCTGCTCGGGGATCCACTATGCAGTAAGCGTTGTTTAACGGAAACTTTTCCCTGTACAGAGAAAGGGTTTATTGAAATCAGACCCAACTTCAGCCCGTTGGAAGCCGTCAACCTGCATGAAGTCAAACATTTTGTGGTGGACGTGCAGGCCTACCCCCCTCCCAGGATAGCCTGGCTCAAGGACAACCTGACTCTGATTGAGAATCTCACAGAGATCACCACTGACATAGAAAAGATTCAGGAAATCAGGTAAAGAAACAGCCTTCCTGAGTATGCCTTTTCTTTTTATTGTGTGTGTATTCCTAGATAGACTGACGCTTGCGCTTGTCTTACAACCCAAACCAAGAGTCCATATAGAAAATTTAGCAGTCAGAAATAGGAGATAGTGGAAATCAAGTACCTCTTCCGATGACATTGCAATGCAATAATAGTGTGTTGGTAAGTTTATGATCAAACGAGAGAAAGAAGAACTGAAAATCTCTGCTCCCGATGAAAGATACGTTCCTGGATTCAGCAAGGGATGGAGGAAAGAAAGTAAAATTGGACCCACTTGTATGGTGATTACAGTTCCAGGGCAATTAGCACATAAACCTACATGAAACAAAACGTTGCTGGCTTCATTTGAAACGCATTTGCCCCAGTGAGGCCTCCATGGGAAATAAGAGTAGTGTCTGGTTAAATGTGGTTAGGAGAAGACATACAGTGAATAGTTTAGATCCCTGCCCTCTGAGGAGTCGGGAGACTGCTGTCATCTCTTAACCAGTGGTGGAGTTTTGGGTAAGTCGCCCTTCAGCCTCAGTTTTCCCATCTATAAGGTAGGGTTAATAATACCTTGTGTCCTTCAAGGCAAGGCACTGGACCAGATGATATTTTGAGGTCTCTTGCAGTTTTAAGCTCTGATTAGAATTTAGGAGTAGAAGGTACCTCTTGAAGGGCTCAGCTAATCCAGCCCTGCACCTTTGTCAGAAACCATCCCAGGGAGACACAGTCCTCTATTTCAAGCCTTCAGGGAAGAAGAGAAGACAGAACCCCTCTCTCATCAGTTCGCTTAACCTCAGGATTTGCTTTCTTCTTTCTGAACTAAATTCCATGTGTAATTGAGAAGCGACATCTGGGAAAATGGACGTGGAAACCTCTGTGGAACAGTGATGGAAAAAGAAGTGGGATACGGAATCTGGAAGGCTTTCTGATGACACAAAATGGAGGTGCACAAAGAGGTGGGCAGTGCCCAACTTTCCACTAGGCTGTGAGGCCAGAGAGGAATAGGGTGATCCTGGCACAGCCAACACTTGAGACACCCGTCTGAGCGCTGTCTGCGAGCTACAGTCAATAGCGACGGCCAGGTAGCGGTCGTCCCCTGAGTGGTCCAGGAGAGCGGCCTGTTCAGGTGCTTCGAGAGTTCCTCCAGCACATCTGATCCCCATGAAGGGCAAGGGAACATAGGATGCATATGATGGAGGGGTGTCTGGCTTACTTAAAACTAGTGGATCCGGGCTTCCCTGGTGGCACAGTGGTTAAGAATCCGCCTGCCAATGCAGGGATACGGGTTCAAGCCCTGGTCCGGGAAGATCCCACATGCTGTGGAGCAACTAAGCCTGTGCGCCACAACTACTGAGCCTGTGCTCTAGAACCTGCAAGCCACAACTACTGAACCCGTGTGCCTAGAGCCTGTGCTCTGCAACAAGAGAAGCCACCCCAATGAGAAGCCTGCGCACCGCAATGAAGAGTAGCCCCCGCCCGCCGCAACTAGAGGAAGCCCGCGTGCAGCAACGGAGACCCAACAGAGCCAAAAATAAATAAATAAATAAAACCAAAAAACCCCCAAACAAACTAGTGGATCCACCAGCTTCCTTGGCTGAACGAGTGCAGAAAATGAACAACAAAAGACTGTCTGGTCATTGGCAGCCAGGGTCGCTAAGGGGACTCTAAGGAAGTCCATTCCAGAGTGTGTCCAGTGTGGTGTGGCAGAGGGAGAGCCAGCCCAGCATGCTCCCTTCACAGGTCCCAGCACCTGGCGTCTTGGGCTAGAAGACTCTACATTAGCAGGGTATTTTGGAGCCTGTGAAATGCTTTAGATTATTTCATGTAATTAATTCTCAAAATGACACTTGCATACAGCTTTCCAATGCTACACATAAGGAACCTGAGGCATGGAGAAGTTCAGTCATGCCCCAGATCTCCTCCCTTCATGACCAGTGCTCTTCCTCTCACTCCACCTTCCTTTCACTCACAATTCTACACTGTACTGTTTTTTTTTTAATTATAAATTTATTTATTTTTATTTTTGGCTGTGTTGGATCTTTGTTGCTGTGCACGGGCTTTCTCTAGTTGCGGCGAGCGGGGGCTGCTCTTCGTTGTGGAGCACGGGCTCTAGGCACGAGGGCTCAGCAGTTGTGGCTCATGGGCTCTAGAGCGCAGGCTCAGTAGTTGTGGCGCACAGGCTTAGTTGCTCTGTGGCATGTGGGATCTTCCCAGACCAGGGCTCGAACCCATGTCCCCTGCCTTGGCAGGCAGGTTCTTAACCATTGCGCCACCAGGGAAGCCTATCACACTGTGCTGTTTTGTTAATGACAGCCAAATGGGCCATTACTTTATAGATGCACGCACACACACGTGCATGCACACACACACTCATGGCCAAATGTCATTTATTGTACGTGTAAGAAACCTTTTGGAGAAACTTCCCATTAGTGAAGTATGAAGGACTATGTTTCTCTAATTTATTTATTTTTTAAGATGAATCCTGTGCTTTAAAATCATTCAAGCCTAAAGACAGTGCATTGTAAGAAACCTTATTCCACTCCTGTCCTCGTGTTCCTCCGTACCCGCTCCTCTCCACCCCCAGGGGAATACTTTTGTTAGTTTTGTTAGGTTCTTATGAAACCTTCCAGAGTTTCTTAAAGCAGATACAAGCAAGCAGGAATTTTATACCCTAGTGACCTCTTCGTATCGATACAGAGACAGTGTCCTCGTTCTTTCTTCCAAGGATGTTCCATTGTTTGGCTAATCACTCAAATGATGAATATTTAGGGGAAGCAAGTATTTTTTAGAAGGTAAAAATCAAGGGTTAAAAAAAAAAAAGGAAAGTTGGTGGGTTTATTCCCATTAGAAGTCTGGCCTTAGCAGAGCTGACTGCTCTTGTAGCCACATAAGCCATTGCTCATCTCAGGTTGTCCCGTCTTATGTTTAAGAATTAAGTGTCTATGACTCAGACCTTCAGTGCGTAGAAAGTGTATCAAAAATCCCAGAAAAGCGATGATATGGACAAGAAAAAAAGGTGTTTTTACTTTTTTACAAAAAACAAAATTCGAATTGAATATGGTTATTACTTAATGATTAGAATTTATTTGGCTACAACTTGCTGAAACAAAGTCCTTTACTTTCAAGGTATCGAAGCAAATTAAAGTTGATCCGAGCTAAGGAAGAAGACAGCGGCCATTATACTATTGTAGTTCAAAATGAAGATGATGTGAAGAGCTACACTTTTGAACTCTTAACTCAAGGTATGTAAGGGCCGTATAAAGATAATGCCAGCTCAGTAGATGCGTGACTGAGAGTCTGCCGAGGAGAGCCTGGCACTTTTCCCCCAGGTCGTGGAGGGAAAAGCAGCCCTTTTAGGGGAGAAGCAGGGACTGTAGATGTCACATGTCAGGGATGGCTTTGTTGGACTTACAAATCCACATCATTCTGGGAGGTTCCAGGCTAGTCTGGAATCATTTGGGAATTCCTAGGCTCCACTAGCTTCCTTACCATCTGCTTCTCAATGTGGTCTGGGAAGAGTGACATGATGCTTTCTGGTCTGGATGACCTTAGATTGTTCCAGAGTGTTTGGCCTTTTTGCTTTGCTTTCCTTGTAGACCTCGTACAGTGGCCCTTCCCAGAAAGGAGTGCCCAAGTCTTTAATCCTGGTTCAGAACCTACTCACCTACCCTGGGCCACATACTGTCTTAGGTGGGCTCATTTGACCCTCACAGTCAATCTATGATACAAGTCTCAGCATATTTCTAAATTATTTGATCCCAGGTTGAAAAAACATCTTTAAAACCTAATAATACCCTGTAGATGCACTTTGGTAAATGCTGCTCTAGATTTAGATGAATCCATTAGATGATTCCCAAGCTATGATATAATTTTAAGAGCCTTCTTGCCTTTCAAGCCAAATAACCACAGGGGCTTTTTGCTTTCTTCACTGAGGATTTAAAACACCACGGGGCATAAATGCCAAATCACTGAAGATGTGACCATGCTCTTACCCAAGTGGGTCTGTCCAAACTGGAGTGTTAACCGTGCACGTGACTCAGTGGCCGCTTGATTTGTAGGTTTGAATGTCACGCGGACAAGTTCTGAACTCTTGGAATTCCACTTCGTAATTCCCAGAAGCTCTGGGACACGAACCATTCAATTCTGATTTCTTTTCACCTCTTGCAGTTCCGTCATCCATTCTGGACTTGGTCGACGACCACCATGGCTCTAATGGGGGCCAGACAGTGAGATGCACAGCTGAAGGAACCCCTCTTCCTGATATTGAGTGGCTGATTTGCAAGGATATTAAGAAGTATGGAAATCACACCTTCCCTTTCCATTTGTGGTCAGAATGTTTCTTCCTTGGGACAAAGGACCTCAAGTGCCTTTTACTTCTTTTGCTGGCCCTTGTTTTTGTGTTTGTGATTCTTATTTGGCCTAAGTCTCATAAACTGCAAGATAGGGTTCCAAACATGGACCTCGCGTGTGTGTGCATGCAGGCGTGCATGCACGCAGGTGCACATCTGTGTTCTTGAGTAGCTGTAAGAAGGTCGACAGCTTTCAGCAGATTCTCAAAGGGTCTCTAATCTGAAAAGAGCATGAATCTAAAGAACTGCTGTAAGAGGATTTTTACTACCCTGGCCCACAGTTTCATCTCACATTTCATCTGTGGTGAATGTTATTTGGTGGTTAGACTGGCACATGAAAATAAATGAAGGTACTGCCCAGGTGACTTCTCACTACCTGCTCTGTGGCGGGAGTTAAGGTACCCGTCCGTCCTTCAGCCCCCACCCCTCACCCTTCTCCGGCGGGCACGTGAGCAGCACATTTGCACTCCCACCTGTAGTGACTGCCGTGCTCAGAAGCCTCGTTGCTTCTCCTGGAGACGGAGACTCCTAGACCTACGCCCCCCGCAGGCCACAAGGCAGCAGACTTGGATCCAGACTGGAGCTGGTGTCGAGGTCTAACCCTAGTGACACCTGAGGGGGTCCTCACAGTGTGGGTGGAGAGAAGGGAGGGCAGCAGGCCTTTTCGGAGGGGTGGGACGTTGGGATAGTTAAATTCTTGAAGTCCAGGTTGCTCTTGGGTTCAAGGCTTGGGATGGGTAGTTCTGTTGGATTGAACTTGTTTATCTCTGCCTTGTCCTCATAACCAGTTAACTTTTAAATACCCACATGTAGCTTATTCTCTCTTGGAGAACAAGGTGTTGAATGTTAATCTGCACATAAAATAAGAAAATCGACCTGTAGCCCCCCAAATGCAGACAAAGTCAGGGCTGCTTGCCGTCTTAGATGATTCTCACTGCTCCACCCACCCCCATGACTCCCCGTAATTGGCTCTATACCTATACCCTTTTTCTCCGTCTCCAGATGTAATAACGAAACTTCATGGACGATTTTGGCCAACAATGTCTCAAACATCATCACGGAGGTCCACCCCCGAGACAGGAGCATGGTGGAGGGCCAAGTGACATTCGCCAAGGTGGAGGAGACCATTGCAGTACGATGCCTGGCTAAGAATCTCCTCGGGGTGGAGAGCCGAGAGCTGAAGTTGGTGGCTCCCAGTGAGTAGCTCGTGGGTCAGGACGACGCCAAGTCAGCAGCCGAGCCCTTCCTCTCTCAAGCGGAACTTTGAATCCCAGATGGGGTCCCGTAGGAATGAAGGTCCCTCGGTGGAAATTCAGCTCCGGATGCTCTTAACGGGCCTTCTCTGGGCATCTCTGTGGGAGCCCTTTCTTTCAGATTCAAATCCCAAACCGCATTGTGCAGAGGCCCCTAGGCATTTTGATTGTCTAGCCGTATAGCTACCCAGTCTCTTTGGTCTGAGCATGTGGGGATGGAGGATGGGGAAGAAGGGTCTTCCTCCTTGTTGCTCTTCATAACAGTTGAGACAGGTTGAATTCTTAAAAAAAAAAAAAAAAAAAAATGAAGCCAAAAGCAATATAAGTAAACTGCAACCTTTCAAAATAACTGAACTTGATTTTCTGAACTTACGTTCTAAACGTATGCTACTAATGGTAGCTCTCAATCTCACTTATTATTATTTATATTCCAATTCATATTTTGTCCAGAAGGTTAATGTTGGAGGACCTTTGGGGAAAGTATTTTGTTCCCAAGTGAATTTTGTCCCTTTCACTTCTAAGGGAAGAGCTGGAGTAGTTTCATGCATGTAGATAACTGAGAGATGGTCTTGCCCATCCTCCAGATAAGCCTGGCAGCTCTTATGCTTCTCCACCAGTAGTGAAAGATTTCTGGCCCAGAAACAGCCACCCTGCCTTCCTGCCCTCGCGCGTGTTTGTGCAAGTTCTCCACCGTGCCTCTCTCTCTCTCTCCCTCTCTCTCTGGTCCTCTAGCTCTGCGTTCTGAACTCACGGTGGCGGCCGCAGTCCTGGTGTTGTTGGTGATTGTAATCATCTCACTCATTGTCCTGGTTGTCATTTGGAAACAGGTAGATTTTCTTTTTAAAGAACTAAAACTATTTGAAACCAATAAGAACAAGAAGAAGAGCCACCTAGTTCAGGGCTTGGCACAGAGGAGGAGCTCAGTAACAGCATGATGAGTGAACATTATTGAATCCTACTGTGTCCAGTCATTCTGCTGCTGCGGTTAAGCTTTGGTACATTCGGACGTTGGTAATTCACCAGTTACCTGTCCTGGTCATTTATAGAAACCAAGGTATGAAATTCGTTGGAGGGTCATTGAATCAATCAGCCCCGATGGACATGAATATATTTATGTGGACCCGATGCAACTGCCTTATGACTCGAGATGGGAGTTTCCAAGAGATGGACTAGTGCTTGGTAAGCTCCTACTGGGGTGATCTCCCAAGACTCCCTTTGATTTGTACGCAACTTTACTCTTTACGGGCCTGTGGAGGAATAAAGGATCTGCGCTTGTGCTTGGTAAAAGCTAAGCATTAGAAATTGGCTTTCAGAAATAGTTTTCTCTCTTGAAAATGAGTTAATTGAATCACAGCAATGATTTGTTTTTACCTCCTTCCCTAGCAAATTACGGTTAAAGAACATTTTACAAAGGGAGAAGAGAATATGAGGAGGCCTGCCAAAGCTACGCATCAAAGTGGCTTTGCTTTGGAAATGACACCAATTGAAAATGAGACGAAGTTCTACAACTAAAAGGGAACAGATGAGAAATGAATGAGGACAATCGGAAAATATATTTTGACTCAGTACATTCTGAGGATTATTAGATACTTCTTTAAACTATAGAATATAAAAATATAGGTTCCTTTTAAAACAAACATGAAAAAATCATCAAGCCAGCTTATCACAGACTTTTCAAATATTTCAATCTTGGGCTGAGACCAAGAACATGAAGCTTTAGTCCAAGGGATTTTTTTTGGTTTTTTTAAAATCATATCCTGAATGAATGAAAACAGGACAAAGACAAATGAAAGTTAGAGCTAGAGGTTGTGTCATCATGACTATTCTAACAGTATGTACTTCAGAGGATGCCAAAGGCATTTTAACATTATCCACTTGTCTCATTCCAAAGTACAGCCAAGTTAGGTCTTCTTACAGAGTTACTTAAACTGAAATCAAACAAGACACCCTATTCACATACCTATACCTGGGAACTAAGCTTTCTTTATTATATTTTCTCCCTTGTTTTACAAAAAGGGATGAGGAGCTTAGGGAAGTTAAAAAGTAATAAAATATGGAGAAAAAGGGCAACATCCCTAACGTACCAAGAGGCAGTCCTGTGTCTCTCTGCTTCTGTGTATTGTCAAGTTGCTAGGGAAGCAGTACCTTTCCAGGAACAGTTTCCAGCCGTGCAGACATGCAGTCACAGGCAGTGTTGGCTGTTAGTGCCCTTTTATGAGCCGAGTCTTTCCCTGGCTTGGCAGAAACATCTGTTTTAGACTGTGAGCTCTTTTAAGAGTGGGGACCAGAGCTTCCATTTCATTTTGTATCTCCCAGCGTGCGGCAAAGTGTTGTGCTCCTAGGGCATGTTTAGCCTTTGCCCTTCCTAGTCTTTCTAAGAAACAGGCAGCAAGGGAGCCAGCCCGAAGTTGTCTTCATCACTGCTTAGAATCCGTGATGTCTTGAATACTGAAGTATTGCCAGTGGATAAAGGCTTATTGATGCAAAAGATGCCCCTGTTTGTGTGCGGAAAACAGAAGGGTAGAGAACCAGGAGGTTTGGGCCAGAGCCACAGAAAGCAAGTACCACAGAGCCCACGATTTGGCCCGGTTCTCCAGCTGGTAGACAGAGTGCTCACACCAGCGAGGGCTACACCCTCCTTCTTCCCGCCTGTGTTTTCCTTTCCTTTGCAAATGTTATTTGACAAAAGCAGTTATACTAATTTCCTTCCCTGTGGGCTCAGTTCTGGTTTTGACATGATGACTCGGAGGAATCATTATGCTTCCTCCATATGGGAGAAACACCACCCAGCTGTGTACCCGTGAGCGCTGGCCGCGGTAAATGAAGCTGACGAGATGCCTGATTCTGCATGTGTTGATGGTGCTGGTTGCCCACAGGTCGTATCCTGGGCTCTGGTGCATTTGGGAAAGTGGTTGAAGGAACTGCCTATGGATTAAGTCGATCCCAACCTGTCATGAAGGTAGCAGTGAAGATGCTAAAACGTAAGTGCCCCTTTCTGGGGATTTTTTGAACATGGAGATATTAAGTAAATTGCTCAAAATCACACAGCCAGTAAATGCCAAGTTTAGGACTAGATCTTGGTTCTTTTGACTCTAGGTTTTATGCATATGTAGACTCTTTTGTCAGTTAGTTTTATTTAGATTGTTCTTGTTGCCTATATGTTGGAAAACCAAGAGTTATTTGTAGTGGCTTCTTTTTACCCTGAAGCCTAGGGATTAGTTATTAGCATCTAGACTGAGTCACTGTTTCTCTTTTAGACTGTTGTTAAATAAAATGACGTCCAGTCGTAGGGTTAGCCATGTTCTGGGCTTTTTCTGGGTAGTAAATAGTTTAGTTGAACCGATACGTGATTTATTTCTTCAACAGCCACAGCCAGATCCAGTGAAAAACAAGCTCTCATGTCTGAACTGAAGATAATGACCCACCTGGGGCCGCATTTAAACATTGTGAACTTGCTGGGAGCCTGCACCAAGTCAGGTAGGCTTGCTCACCTGAGAGTGAGGATTTTCATAGAACACTACGGTTGTGAAGACTGTCTAGGCTTTTAAATGCCCAAACACGCCAGCAAATATAAGTCCCTTGAATGGAGCTGTTGACTAGATTCTATTGAGGGAAGCTCACTGTTCTTGAGCAGCGTCTCTTACCAGTGTAGACACAGTGTAATTCATGGCCCTTCTGTTCTTCACTTTCATGCTCACCTCCAACTGGTTTTGGACCCCACAGGCCCCATTTACATCATCACTGAGTACTGCTTCTATGGGGATTTGGTCAACTATTTGCATAAGAATAGGGACAGCTTCTTGAGCCGCCACCCAGAGAAGCCCAAGAAAGAGCTGGACATTTTTGGATTGAACCCTGCTGACGAAAGCACACGAAGGTAGGTGCGAAGAGAGACGCTGTTGTGAACCGTCGTCTTATGAGCCTCACCCATGGAGAGAACCCATGTCCTGACAGAGGCCATGTCTGCAGATTCAGTGCCAGGAGGTAGCAAGACTTAGAGTCAACTACCCTGCTCCATCATCCTGTAACATGGTGCTGAGAGATACCTGATGTCTGCAGGTGTTTTGAACCAGGATATCATGTTGGGGATAGGTTTGCTGATAGGTTTGAATGAGAGTGAGGGTTGGAATAGTTCTGGGAACCAGTTTGCTGTTTATGTGTGTTCTACTTAAGACCTCTAAATGCATCTCTGGCCAGGGATGCCCCAGTACTCGTACCTTGTGAGAAACTTCTAAGTTTGAGATACTGGTCCTTGCTGAACCCTGTGCCTATTAGTCCCCACTGCAGAAGTCTAAAGTGGCTAAAAAGATCTCTGTAGATACGAAGTTCTGTAAGATCAGAAAGGACGTGAGTTCACTTCATATTAATTTACTCAATGGACACCAGATTGGTGCTAAATGTATTGAGTAGCAGGATTTGTCTGCCCAAGCCACTTGGTCATGGGGTGCAGGTTCATGGCCCGTGAACTGAAAAACAGAATAAAGACAGACACAGCTGAGTTGAGATGGTCCATGTGTTTGTGTGATCATTGATTGATGCTCATCCCCCCGACTAGACCACCCTTGTGAAGGGTATGGGTGGTTGTGCTTTTGTTCCCTGTGCCGCCCCCATGGCCACCACTGCCTCGCATGTGGCGGGTACCTAGTTGTCATCTACTGAATGTCGGGCGATCGCTCCAGAGGACAGCCTGGTTAAGGTTTCTTTTTCTGTTTCTACAGTTACGTTATTTTATCTTTTGAAAACAACGGTGACTACATGGACATGAAGCAAGCTGACACTACACAGTATGTCCCCATGCTGGAAAGGAAAGAGGTTTCTAAGTACTCAGACATCCAGAGAGCGCTGTACGATCGCCCAGCCTCATATAAGAAGAAATCCATGTTAGGTAAAGGCGTCTTTGCTTACGCTTTGGGTGTTGTGATCTTCCGGTGGTTTAATACGATACCTAAAATACTCAGAAGATGCTGAGCAGGCCTGGGAAGTAGGACTGCCAGGCCACATGGTTCCTAACTGCAGATCTGCACACCTGAGTCTAGGACATGTTTTTGAAGGTCTGTGGCCTGTGGATTGAAAAAAGAAAAAGAATAAAGATAGACCTCATGTAATAAATTTTTCAGACTTTAAATGTAATTATTTTATGTTATTAATTTTATCTTTCTGTCCAGTTTTATTCAGATGTAATTGAGATACAGGACTGTGTAAGTTCAAGGTGCACAGCAGAATGATTTGACTTACAAACGTCATGAAATGATCACCACAGTGAGCGTAGTGAACATCCATCATCTCACACAGATGCAAACTAAAAGAAAAAGATTGTTTTCCTTGTGATGAGAATTCTTAGTATTTACTCTCTTAACTTGCATATATACTATACAGCAGTGTTAATTATATTGATCATGTTGTACATCATATCCCTGTAATGTACATTTTAAAATGTAGTCATTTTAAAGAATTGTTTATTCTGACATAATGATATTCATTTTTTGGTGTTAGCATGACTTTTTTTTTTCTTCTTCAAATGGAAGTATGGTGGTAGTTGATGTTTTTTCTCAGTACCCTTATTTGGAACAATTAAAAGCTGGCAATCTTATATTGGTTCCTAATATATTTTTTTAATTTAATTATATAAATCTCTAATATCTGTGAGTTCAATAGCCCTTGTTTTTAGCTTTGCTAATATCCAGTTTGTGTTAGAAACTGGAAAGTGGACAACTTGAGGTTATATTTTCTGACAAGGGTGTTGGGTTTTTCTACTGAATGTTGTTTCAAGGAAGATCCGTTTGTTTTCAGAGCAGATGAGCATGTGGCAGGGTTGAACTGATTTGTAAACTCCAGGGAGCCTAGCTGATGCCCATAGCAGATGGACCACCCCACATCTGCTGGGGGTGGTCCTTCCAGGCTTCTACTCTCATCACAGGCTTGGAGTGGGGAGGAGGCTGCTAGATAGATCTGACGATGCCTTGTTCCATAATCTTGTATTACCGGGACTGAGACCTCCCGTTGGTCCCTGCAAAAAGGTGTTGAGCTGTCATGGAAATTGTTTTGAAAATCATTACTGTACTCTGGATGCTTTCAGGGTTCTTAAGTGAAAGGTACAGTCATTAAAAAAAAGAATGTGCTTGTTCTGCAAAGCGCAGTACAGAATAATATTTTCCACTCCTGCAGCTCCAAGGTCCATTCACATCTCATTGCCAACTGGGTAAACTTCCAAGCCCTTTTAAAAGATTAGCCAGTGAGACTTGTCGGAACCAGTCCTTCCTCTCCCCTCCTGTATTGTTAAAAATAGTTTACGTTGCTTCCCAGGCTGGACGTGGCTCTAGATGTCAGGGGAACCTGATTCATGCTCAACCCAGGCCCAGTTGGCAGGCAGACCATTGCTTTCTGGCTGGAAAAATGTGAAGGGCTGCAGCTACTCTTCACATGCCTGAACTTTTTCAAAAAGTGCTGAGAACTGCTGGCCTAGATTGCCTCCTTCCTCGAAAACCCTGGGACCCTTCCAGAAGGGACCAACTGGGGAAAGTGGACAAGTTACAAAGAAAGGGAACTACGCGCGAAGTCTTTGGCACTGACCTTTAAGATCGCTATCTCTAGTTGGACTGGTGGCTAATTTTATTCACAAAGTAAGCCAAGTACTATGAAGGTGGCTTTAAAAAGAAAAAAAAAGCAATTCCTAGAAGCTGCTTTTTCAAAGAGCCCTCGTGTACATTCCTCACGGAAGATTTGTGTGTGTGTGTCTGTGTGTGTGTGTGTGTGTGTGTGTGTGTGTGTGTTTAAAGTGGCTGAGGTGATTTGCTAACTAAGATTGAAAAAAGAAATTTGGGAGGCAAACAACAAAATATGTGTGAGAACGCATGATACTGGTCCTTATGGAATCATATATACTTATATATATACTTAAACCAGGTATATGTTTCTACAGATGTATTTCTTTTTAAAGAGAGCACTTTTGCATATTTTACACACACCCCTGTGAGGTTTAGAAACTATAACAAAATGATCTTAAGTGTGTTCTTTGGACAAGCCTCCGCAGTCTGACGAGTGGCCCAGCCCTTCGGGAGTATCAAGGTGGGTGATGTTTCATGCTGTCCGCCAGCACCAACACACTTAATTCCTTTCCTGCAGACTCAGAAGTCAAAAACCTCCTTTCAGATGATAACTCAGAAGGCCTTACTTTGTTGGATTTGTTGAGCTTTACCTATCAAGTTGCCCGAGGAATGGAGTTTTTGGCTTCAAAAAATGTAAGTGTATTCGGGGGACAGAGACTTCTTTAGACCCAGGCCACAGATCTGAGCAAGGTGAGCGTGGAAGGGAGATCGTGGAGAAGCCTGTAGCAATGGCTGCTTCTCTCTTCCTCATCCCCAAAGCAGAGCGGGGCATCCAACAGGATCAGGTGTCTACTTTTCTCCAGAGCTTTGTCCCTCTCGGGAGGGACTGGGATGAGGGCCTGAGAGAGGGGAGCTCTTTATGCCAGGACAGCCTCCCTGAGGCTGTGTTCCAGGCAGCTCCAAGCACCCCCGTGAAGTGGCCAGTCTTGCAGGGGTGATGCTGTCTAGCGCAGGTGGACTGACACTCCCCGTCATTTCTTCCCTTTCTGCGCAGTGTGTCCACCGGGACCTGGCCGCTCGCAACGTCCTCCTGGCGCAAGGGAAAATCGTGAAGATCTGTGACTTTGGCCTGGCCAGAGACATCATGCATGATTCGAACTACGTGTCAAAAGGCAGCGTACGTGCTCTCACCTTGTTTGGCATGCTCGCCCTCCCTCACTTGCATCTCTGAAAGCAGGTGTTGCTTCCAGCCATTCAGTGCCCAGATTTTTAACACAGAGTCCATGACATTCATGAATGGGCTCCAGGGGTCAGTATGAAAAGCACAGGCTCTACAGACAGACTCCCTGGGTGTGAGCACCATCTCCAGCACCTACTAGTGTGGGAACTTGGGGCAAGTTACTTGGCCATTCTGTACCTCGGTTTCCCTGTCTGTATCAGGGAAGTGACATTAGTACCTATCTCCTGAGTTGCTGCAGAGTATTAGATCACTGGATTCATGTAAAATGCTTAGGACAGTGCCTGGCACATACAAAGCAGCCCGTAAGTGTTAGTCATTAATACATAAGTTGTGCATTTATTTCCAAGGAGAGCACCTCTTTTATCAAATTTTCAAATGGTGTCTACGACCCCTAAAATGTTAAAACCATTTGAGTTAATACATCTTAGAGGCACAGTTTCCTTAAAGATAGTCGTTCTGTCCTACACTTGAACCTTCTCCCCACTATTTCTTATAGTTCAAAAATGTAATTGGCTCTCGGGTCACTAGGTCTGTTCTTAATTTCGTTCCTAGGAAGACCTGAAAATAGGGGACAGGTCCATTCAGGGCTCACGCTTTTGGGGTAGACATTCAGGATTAAATATCTTGGCATGTTATTCCTTGGAAGGGTGTCAGAGGCAGCAGTGACCATCCATCATTCATTAAATACGTATTGAGCACCCACTAGGTGGCAGGCACTCTTCTGGGTGCCGAGAGTACAGAAGTGAACTAAAGAGACGCTCCTGTGGGGCAAGGTTGCCAGTGCAAGCTATTAGCCCAGAGAGGACCCCTTTCTATTCCTGCTGCCGTAGATCATAGCTGCATCTGCTGGCTTTAACGTCCTCCCCGCTTCCCTGCAGACCTTTCTCCCGGTGAAGTGGATGGCTCCCGAGAGCATCTTCGACAACCTCTACACCACACTGAGCGACGTCTGGTCTTACGGCATTCTGCTCTGGGAGATCTTTTCCCTCGGTATGGGCCTGACATCTCTGCTTGTTTGGGTTGTTCTGGAACAACACTGGAAGGGAGATGCTGTGTTTGCCGAGCTCCAGGATGTAAACAATGTTAAGATACCTAGTGTGGGTCAGGTGCACTGCGGCCGATTCACACGTTGTGCACTTACGATGGCTAGTGTGTTTCCGAGCAGACCGAGAAGGGGTCTTGGGGAACTGTGCCCTCACCCCTGGCCTTTGCCCCCCTTCTCCTCTGAGCTACATCAGAGGGACCGTCTCCTGCTGGAAATGCTCCTGATGACATTCACTCACCCGCTACTTCTTCACCTTGGACTTTGGGTTAAGTGGGTTCACCAGTGGGGATTCGCCCTCCCTCACCTCATGGTGATGGACCCTCAGTGAAAGCGGTGCAGTGAGGGAAGGGGAATGGTGACTCCCTTCCTGGTCATCATTCTGGAGGAGAGAAACCTTCTAGTCATTCAGTAAGTCAGGCACCGGTTACTGAAGAACACAGGTGCCCCGAGCTACCAGGTGAGGGCCCTGCGAGGGGGTGATTCACGCCCCTGACTTCCAGACGGTTCACCTGGGGAGGTGAAACTTACACATTTAATGATAAGCTCTGTGTTCCTGATTTAAAATTGTAATGGAAGCTCAGAGAACAGAGGAGTCCTGGAGTAGTTTTGGAAGGAAACTAAACTTGACCTGGCCTTGGCCACAAAAATGGGAAATGTTTCATGAATCCACTATTGTCCTGATGTGACAGTAAAGGGCTTTCCCTGCCTGTTCTCCTTTGTCGACCCTAGTTCATCCCTCCGTAGATGTCACTGTGGGTCACCCAAGTGTGTGGCCTAACTGAGTCTCGTATTCTGTGACAAACAGAGAATTATCTAGACATTTCAAGACTGCTGCCTTAATTATTTGAACATTTCGGATGGAAATGACTTTCCATTGGGCAAGGCTGTGAAATCAAGCAGATGATAACACTTAATTTCTTTGGAAGAACCGCTACTTCAAGGCGGGGATCCCCAAACATTTTCTAAAGGTGTCAAGTGTTTCAACAGTGTACCACACACTCGTCAGTCCTGGTCGTTTTCTTCTTGGGTCCTCAGGTGGTACGCCCTACCCTGGCATGGTGGTGGATTCTACTTTCTACAATAAGATCAAGAGTGGGTACCGGATGGCCAAGCCCGACCACGCCACCAGTGAAGTGTGAGCCCCCCTTGCTATCCCGTGGGCCTGTGTTCATGCCCGGTGGGTCTATGGGGGTAGGGGGTGCCCTGACGTTCCTCCCTGTGCCCACTGTGAGTCCTGTGCTTCTCCAGCTACGAGATCATGGTGAAGTGCTGGAACAGTGAGCCAGAGAAGAGACCCTCCTTTTACCACCTGAGTGAGATTGTGGAGAATCTGCTGCCTGGACAATATAAAAAGGTTTGTCTGAGCCTCTTAAGATGGGTGAGTGGAAAGGAATGGGCAAAGGGAGGAGACAACAGCTGGTCATTGCACAGGAGAGCAGTACCGTTCAACACTATGTTAAAGGAGCATTTTCAAAGGAGGAAAAAGATGGTGTGATCCAGTGGCCGGGGCTTCAGGGAATGCTCCCTGGGCCCTTGGTAGCAATGATGAGTAGAAACCCTCCTCTTCCTGCACGGCTCCCTTTCATCCTGAGTGTGCGACACCTGTAAGCACTTCATTCTCCATATGCTTGAGTATCTGAAGCTACTGTGCAGTTAGAAGTCTCAGAGCACCCACAGCCATTAAATCGCTAATTTGAATGCACTTAAACCCATGCGAAATTGGCTTTTACCAGCCGACTGGAAGGAACAACCTCAGCTGTTATCTGTGGCTCCAGCTGGTTTTTTGTGGAATAGGAAGCATTGTTCAAAGGAACAAATGTAATTTCATGGAACCAAGCAGGATACAGTAATGAATGAAACAAATTTTTGCTGAGATGCTGAGAAGGAAACCCAGACACACTTGTGGAATAAACTCAGTTTCTTAGATTCAGTCACCATGTAGGTTTTCCATACTTATTGCTTCTCTTCCTTCTTCTCGAGGAAGAGCAGTGTTAGCTGAACTGGAAGTTAAATACTTTTGTTTATCGATTATCTCACTGCCCCTTACAACTGCCATAAGTGAGGCAGAAGGAAGGAAGGAAATTAACCATAGGAAAGTCAGAGACACTCTGGTTGGTGAAATTGTGTTGATGGGAACAGACTGGAACTATTGTTGAAAATGGGGTCTTTTTTAGATCAATGGTCCCTAAGTTTTGAATTACATTTCTCCAGTGTTTGGGGATTAGGAAGACTTCTGGTATGGTGCTCCCAGTGGAAGCCCTGTTCACCTCTTATTGGGACTCATCCCAGCCCTGGAGAGACTGTGTGATGGGGACCAGAAGGGTCCATGCTAGTCCCAGAGAAGGGAGTGTGTGTGTTTGGGGACGCAGTTGTAGCTACTGACTGAGAAGGGGTTCTTGGTATCTCAAGACCTACCAGCAGGAGATCTCTGCCACGGGTGGCCCTTTCTTCATGTTACACATCTCTGCGGAACAGTTAACACCTGACTCTCCTTCAGTTGTCAACAGTTTAAAAAATAGTAAGCTCTGAGCATCTGTGTTCTTTTTTGCAGTTCTATCAGTAATCCTTGAGTAACTATGTGAAATGAACATTTGCAGAGTTATGAAAAGATCCACCTGGACTTCCTGAAGAGTGACCATCCCGCCGTGGCACGTATGCGCGTGGACTCCGACAATGCGTACATTGGCGTCACCTACAAAAACGAGGAGGACAAGCTGAAGGACTGGGAGGGTGGCCTCGACGAGCAGAGGCTGAGCGCAGACAGTGGCTACATCATCCCTCTGCCTGACATCGACCCTGTTCCTGAAGAGGAAGACCTGGGCAAAAGGAACAGACACAGGTAGACACGAGACCTCAGCTTCCCGCCGAGCTCTCTCCCCTCCCCTCGCCCAGCGCACCTGAAGGGGAGGAGCCATTGCCCCATTGTGAGGCCCTCCTGGTGCTCAATCTGTCCTGGGGGAGCCAGTGGCAGAACCCCCAGGGGTCTGTTTAGTTTTGAAAATGCTTCCCAGATGATTCTTTAAATTTTTTGTTTGTTTGTTTACTCAAATATAGTTGGCTTACAATATTATATTAGTGTCAAGTGTACAACATAGTGATTTGATATTTTTATAGATTATACACCCTACAAAGTTGTTATAAATTATAGATTATTTCCCTATATGTGCTGTACATTACATCCCTGCGATTTATTTTTTTGCGGTACGCAGGCCTCTCACTGTTGTGGCCTCTCCCGTTGCGGAGCACAGGCTCTGGACGCACAGGCTCAGCGGCCATGGCTCACGGGCCCAGCCGCTCTGCAGCATGTGGGATCTTCCCGGACTGGGTCAGGAACCCGTGTCCCCTGCATCGGCAGACGGACTCCCAACCACTGCGCCACCAGGGAAGCCTCCTGTGATTTATTTATTTTATAACTGGTAGTTTGTACCTTTTAATCCCATTCACCTACTTTGCCCCTCTCCCCTCTGGTAACCACTAGTTTGTTCTCTGTGAGTCTGTTTTTGTTTTGTTTGTTAATTTGTTTTCTTTTTTTAGCTTCCACATATACGTGAAAACATACAGTATTTGTCTCTGACTCATTTCACTAAGTGTAACACCCTCCAGGTCCATTCACGTTGTCACAAGTGGCAAGATTTCATTCTTTTTTATGGCTGAGTATTTCATTGTGTATATATACCATATCTTCCTTATCCATTCGTCGGTTGATGGGCACTTAGGTTGCTTCTATATCATGGCTATTGTAAATAATGCTGTTAAGAACACTGGGGTGTACATATCTTTCCGAATTAGTGTTTTCATCTCCTTTGGATAAATACCGAGAAGTGGAACTGCTGTGTCGTATGGTAGTTCTATTTTTAATTTTTTGAGGAACCTCCATATTGTTTTCCATAGTGGTTGCACCAATTTACATTCCCACTAACAATGTACTAGGGTTTTCTTTTTTCCACATCCTCACCACCACTTGTTATTTCTTGTCTTTTTGATGATAGCCATTCTGACAGGCATGACATGATATCTCATTGTGGTTTTGATTTGCATTTCCCTGATGATTAGTGACGTTGAGCATCTTTTCATGTGCCTGTTGACCATCTGTATGCCTTCTTTGGAAAAATGCCTATTCAGGTCCTCTGCCCAATTTTTAATTGGATTGTTTGGGGTTTTTTGATATTGAGTTGTATGAGTTCTTTATGTATTTTGGTTATTAATCCCTTATCAGACATATTTTTGCAAATATCTTCTCTCATTCAGTACGTTCCCTTTTCATTTTGTTATTGGTTTCCTTTGCTGTGCAAGAGGTTTGATCAGGTCCCATTTGTTTATTTTTGTTTTTGTTGCTCTTGGCTGAAGAGACAGGTCCAAAAACATATTGCTTAGACCAATGTCAAAGAGTGTACTGCCTATATTTGCTCCCTGGAGCTGGTGGAGGTCTGGGGCAGGAAGGGACATGTTTCCCTGATGGAGAACCTTTGACCTAAGTCCTCAAGTAATTTGATCAAACTGACACAGCAACTATGATTACTGAAATAATATAAGCCTCTCTTGCTGTTTTTTTTCTTTTTTCTTTTCTTTTTTGGCCCCACAGCCTGTGGGTGGGATCTTGTGGGATCTTAGTTCCCCGACCAGGGATCTAACCCGCATCCCCTGCAGTGGAAGCTTGGAGTCTTAACCACTGGACTGCCAGAGAAATCCTTCTTCCTGTTTTCTTATTTAGTTTCTTAATTCAAACCGAGGAGAAAATTGAGAGGCGGGCTGTACTGGGCTATGTGACGCTACATCAGTGGTTTCATTTATTCATTCATTCATTCATGCTACATTGGGTCTTTGTTGTTGTGCCTGGGATTTCTCTAATTGTGGAGAGTGGGGGCTACTCTTCATTGTGGTGCGTGGGCTTCTCATTGCGGTGGCTTCTCTTGTTGCGGAGCATGGGTTCTAGGCGTGTGGGTTTCAGTAGTTGTGGCACACGGGCTTAGCTGCTCCGCGGCATGTGGGATCTTCCCCACCCAGGGCTCAAACCCATGTTCCCAGCATTGGCAGGCGGATTCTTAACCACTGCGCCACCAGGGAAGTCCCCATCAGCGGTTTTAAACCCTGGCTGCAAGTTGGAACCACCTGGGGAGATTTGATGACTACTCCTATACAAGCCTCACCCAGGCCAACAAATGATAATCTCTGGGAGTGAGGCACAAGCACTCTCTGGCTGATTTGTTCTTTCTTTCTTTCTAACTTTGTATTATGGAAGATTTACGTGCATAATTCAAACAGTATAGTGAACTGTCAGGTACCCACCACTCAACTTCAGTGTTGATGAACCCATGACCTGTCTGCTTGCGTAGCCATATCTCCTCCTCCTCTACCACTTCCCTCTGGATTATTTTGAAGCAGATCCTAGACATCATATCATTTCACCCATAATATTTCAGCATACATCTCAAAAAGATAAGGGCTCTATTTAAAAAAATAACTATAGTTATTAAAAATAACTACAGTACCATTATTTCACCCCCCAAATTGACAATAAATAGTTAAAAGCATCCGATATCCAGTCAGTGTTCAAATTTCCTTGATTCTCTCATAAATATTATTTTACATTTAGTTTGTTCTGTTCAAGACCCAAATAAGAGTCACACCTTGACTTTGGTTGATAGAGCTCTATAAGTTCGTTCTGCCTCTTTTAGCCCCCTTGCATATTGTTTGTGTAAAAACCAGAGCCTTTGCCTGTAGAGTTCCCACATTCAGAATTTTGCTGCTTGCATTACTGTTGTGAGTTTTATCATATGCTTCTGTCTCCTATATTTGTTGGAAATTGGTAGTTAGTCTAGAGGCTTGATCTGACTCAGTAGATTTTTGGTAAGTGTGCTTCAAAGATGATGCGGTGTACGGGAGGTACCTGCTGTACCGTTGTCTCTTTCTGTGACAATAGCAGCCACTGGTGATCATACCTAGACCCATTAATTTATTACCAACGTGATGCTAATGCACAGCCAGCACTAGAACCATTGGTTTGTATGGTCCAGGGGGAGGGGCCATGCCCCACTTCCTTGCTCTCTTTGCATAACCCTTGGACAGAGGCAGGAGAAGGTAGGTGGTGATAGTGGCCCCAAGTTCAAGGTCCAAGTTGCTTATGAGTTTCTCTCTTTCTCTCTTCATTCAGGATATTGCTGTCTCTCATTCAGTTGAATACATATAAATATTTAGGCAGAAGCACATGACATTATTATTTTGGAGGCTTATAACTGTGACCTCTCTCAACCAATTTAGGTGTAAGATATAGACAGCCCTTGTTTATGTGTATGCACCAGGTAATTTTAAAAATATAGTTTTTATTTGTTTTTGTGATGCGATTTGGAGATGGGAAAAAGTGAGCTGTCTGACTTACCTTTCTGTTTATCCTCTGCTCAGAACAATTTTTAAAGGTGTTTATGTTCCTTTAGTAAACACTGTTTCTCCAAGTTTTGGGTAGTTTTTGTAGAACTTCTTGGGGGTGGGAAGAAGGTTGAACAGTGGGTCTTGGAGTGCTCACTATACCCCAGATCTGTCATCCATTTGGTTACTTTGTGTTTGAGGGCCCTGAATATTTCAACTGTAAAAAAGGGTTCTGCTTCTAAATAAAGTTAGAAAATCACTTTGGGATAAATAACATAAGAAAGGTGCCAAGAACTGTTCTAGGGGTACACAAGGCTGGACTTCAGAATTTGACATGTATTCCACAGAGAGAGCAATTCTAGTTGGTAGGTAGTTGTTATATTAAAAAACTGGGACTTCTGTAAGGGTGATACATTTGGTTTTCTCTGAATCACACAAAGTATGTCCCAAATGATTACACTAGGTCAGCGAGACTGTGGCCCTGACAGGTGGGCTGAGATGGTGAGTGTCTTAGCTTGTGCTGCCTTAACACAGTACCACAGACTAAGGGGCTTAAACAACAGGAATTTCTCACAGTTCTGGAAGCTGGAAATTCAAGATCAAGGTGTTGGCAGGTTTGGTTTCTCCCAAGGCCTCTCTCCTTGGCTTGCACATGGCCACCTTTTTGCTGTGTCCTCACATGGGCTTTTTCTGTGTGTGCATCTCTGGTGTCTCTTCTTATAAGGACACCAATCCTACTGGGCTAGGGCCCCATCCTTATGACTTCATTTAACCTTAATTACCTCCTTAAAGGCCCTGTCTCCACATTTTTCACATTGGGGGTTGGGGCTTCAACATATGACTTTGGTGGGATACAATTCAGCCCATAAAAGATGGGGGATTCCAGATCTGGGATGCTCTGGGTGTAGGCAGGCAGGAGTGAGCATGGTGGTCTTGTGGAACACCCTCCTCAGGCTCAGGATGCTTGGCCTTGGGAGGCGAGTGGGCCTGAGAAAGAAAGGGCCTTGCTGTAGAGGACTTGGGGATGCTAGGTCAGAGCCTATCAGGAGTCAGGTCCTGGGCTACAAGATGAGCACTGTGGCTTGGGAACCAGAAATAAGCCCAGTCATCAGCATTAGGAACCCCCGTCCGTGAAGCCTGATGAGCAGCAAGGATGATGTGGTGCTGAGTCTTGGTGGAAGCTACCTTCTTCTGTGCCCACAGTCCAGCCATTGGCCAAGGTCCCGGGAACTGGGTTTGGCCTCTTGGGGAGAGAGGCTGCCAGGACTAGATGGTTATTAAGACCAGCCAAGTGGACTAGGATTCACAGTGAGGCTTTAGGACCAGGGTATAAGTGGGGAGGGAAGGTGGAGTACAGACTAGGAACTGAGCAAAAGCTCAGTCTTAAGGAAGGGCCCAATCTGGAGGGTTATGAAGGGGAACTCAGTCCAGTAGCCCCATAGGTTCTAAGAGCTCTCTGGGCCACTGGGGCCCCACGGTGGAGGGTAGCAGACTGTTTCCCGTGGGCTTCTATTGGCCAGGCTTGGTTCTCTGCTTGGAAACTGATACGGAAAGGAGGGGAGAGAGCCTCTTTTTTGGTATGCATGTGTGAGACTCCGTCATGTGGCCACCCAGCTGATGGTATGGCTTCTATGCCGTGTGTGTAGCATGGTGCTGCAGCCTTGCCATGAGGAGGTGAAGCTGTGGTCCTGCCTATCAGCAGGTGATAATCTGCTTGGAGCTAAAAGAGATACATGAAAATTTAGCAACACAGGGTAGGATAACAGTAAGAGAGTAAGAGTTCAGAGAAGGGAAGACAGGCAATAGTGACAGTCTGGAGACCCTAGAGAATATTTTCTAAAAATTTTTGTGAAAAATTTTAAGTGTCCAGAAAAATTCTAAGAATATATCTACCACTTAGATTTAGCTGTTGTTAACACTGTATCACATTTGCTTTACCTATATATTATATATATAATATACATATATATGGTAGGTGTTGTGTGTATCACAAACATACACTCATACTTTTTTTCTTGCTAAGTCACCTGAAACAAAGTCATTTGAAATTCCAGCACACATCTCCTAAGAATAAGGAGACTCTCCTACATAACCATAATAGCATGACCACACATGAGAAAATTGACAACTATTCCTTGATATCATCTAATATCCGGGCCCTATTCAAATTCAGAGTTTGGATAACAGCAACAATAATCATAACTAACATTTATCGAGCGCTTATTATGTGCTAGGTACTCTACTCAGTGCTGTATGGTTATTGCCTTACTGCTGTATTTAATCTCCCTAACAAACAGGAATATTGTCAGGCACTGTTGTCATCTCATTTTATAGGCAAGGGAACAAGTTCAGGAGGTTAAGGGACTTGTGTGAAGTCCCACAGCTGGTAAGTGGTGGACCATTCCACATCTAAGGCTGTCTGACTCTAGAACTCCCTTCTCAGATGCTACTCTAGTAAGTAAAGAGCCTTCACCTGGGCCTTTAGGACTCAAGGGGGGATTGGATGTAAGAGGAGGGGAAGGAGGGCATGCCTGGGGCGTGGGGTGAAATCCTGAGATCACAGTTTGGACGTTCAGGAGCTTTCAGGGCTAGCAAGTGACTGACCCGGCTGCACTTTGCCCCAATTTCATCCCTCTGCTTTTTCTTCCCCAGGTCTTTTGATCGGGCATTGCTTCTTTTCTCTTCCACTGGGGTTGAGTAGGGAAAATAGAAATTGTCACAGCTTGTTAGCAACTTTGATGGAGGATCTGGCAGAAGAGAAGGGAAGCTGAAGTGTGGAGATGACCTGTGGATCTGGGTTTTCCATACGGCCCACTGCAGTGTGATGGGGGCTGTGTCTGGCTTGGTGGCAAAATCTTGCCCAGCTGGGTAGCCTGGGTTTGAATGCCAAAGGATGTTGCAGGAAGAGCTCCTTTGCTTTGGGGGGCCACCTTGGAAATGCCCCCATGGTCTAGTTGGTCTGACTGTGATCTTTTCTATTCTTTCCCCTCTCCAGCTCGCAGACCTCTGAAGAGAGTGCCATTGAGACAGGTTCCAGCAGTTCTACCTTCATCAAGAGAGAGGATGAGACCATCGAGGACATCGACATGATGGACGACATTGGCATAGACTCCTCGGACCTGGTGGAAGACAGCTTCCTGTAACTGGCAGATTCGGAGGGGACCTTCCACTCCTGGAACCAACTTGGATCCTTTTAAGAAAACCACTTTACTGCAATGCAAAGTTTGAGGGGAGGACTTGGATGATGTGTAAAGAGAAGTTCCCAGCCAAGGGCCTCAGGGAACCTTCTAAATACGAATGAATGGGATATTCTGAAATGAACTTTTTTATTGTGGCCTCTGGCAATGCTTCAGTAGCATCTCATTGGCATGTGAAGTATGGAGGTAGATGGACAAGGAAATAACGGGCCACAGGAGACAAACTTTGCGATTCAGGGGCATTGGTGAGATTCCAACGTACACAACTTTTACTGCAACAAAACTCCAGCATTGTAATTATGTAAATAACTCTAACCAAGGATGTGTTTTGATTTGTATTAACTATCTTCTCTGGACTTCTGGAGAGACCACTCAGTCCACCCATGTACTTCACGCTTGAAACCTGGTATCAGCTGCTGTTGGACTTTCTTATGAAGTACATGCAAAACCACTTTTGAACCTTAAAAGGTACTGGTACTATAGCATTTTACATTTTTTTTTTTTTTTAGTGTTGAGGAGATAAAAGATAATAATTAACCAACTTTGTTTATTAGATTTGGGTCATTTATAAGCCCGACAACTCATTTTCATATTGTAATCTACGTTTATAATAATGCTACTGTTATCAGTAATGCTAAATGTGTAATATGTAACACGTTTTCCCTACAGAAAAAGCACAATTTAAAAAAAATCCTTACTAAGTAGGTGACAAGTTTGACAGTTTTTGACATTTATATTAAATAACATGTTTCTCTATAAAATATGGTTATAGCTTTAGTGGATTAAATTTAGTTGAACATAGAGAACAAAGTAAGAGTAGTGTCTTCCAGCAAGTCAGAGTTTTTAACTATGTACTGAATAGTTCCCTAATCCATTGTACTAAAAGCAATTAACTGCCCTTTGAAGTAATGCGATTTGGAATAAATAAACAAAACCCCTAAATCCTAAATGTTCTCAATATTAAGGCATGAGTCTCTGCCTAACATGACTTCTCATATTATTACCCAGTGGAAAAAGTAATCATCAGCAAAAAGACTGGATTTGCAGAGATTTTGTTTTCATGCCTGGTGATAATTCTGGTGGATCTCAACACATAGATATTTTAAATTCTGCGAACCCTGAAAAAGTCAGAAGGATGCCCTGAACAGGAGCCCCCTTCCTTACCCCCAGGAGGAATAGTTTGGAACTCTGAGACAATAAAGGCATTGTTTAGTGAAGGCTGTGTATGCCATAGCCTGGATCCTTGGTCCCCATATGGAACCGGCAACCAGAATCATGAGATTCTATGTCCCCATCCGAGAGATTCTGAATTAATTAGGTCTGGGGGAGCAGAGACCTGTATTTTTATAAACATCCTGGCTGTTCTGATCAGCCAGATTTGGGGAACACCGGCGTAGATGACAGGAAGTTGCCATGGGAAAAAAATAATTGGAAATAGAAATCAACCACGTAGGAAGCCTCCATTTAAATCTTTGGCTCTGGGTCAGTGACATTTAATGCCATATATCTGGCAATTGCCACACTTAATTTAATATCACAGTCTTAGCTGAGACTGAGCAAGCGAACAAGTCTTGGTTTAGTAGATCTCACTGCATGGGGAACTGAACCCCCTCCCCACCAGTTTCCCGCCAAAAGGCATGTACAAAAATGATGCAATTCAGTGTACCAAGTCTCTGTATGACCAGGTCACTATTTTGGTGAAAAAAATTTTTTTAAGTTTTACTGATACTTTGGGGTTAGAGGGGAGGACAGATTGTCACATCCATCCAGATTGTCAAACCGGTTGTTGTGGGTTCATTGGCATTCTGTGCGATACCACTTAATTGCTGACACCATATGAATGAAACATGGGCTGTGATTACTGCAATCACTGTGCGTACTCGTGGCAGGTGATGCTTTGGAAGATGTAGAAGCAATAACAAGGTACTTGACTACCTACTGGTGTAATCTCAATGCAAGCCCCACCTTTTTCATGGTAAGTGTGAAGACTGAGCCAGATTGGCCAATTTAAAAAGAAAACCTGACTAGGTTCTGTAGAGCCAATTGGACTTGAAATACGTTTGTGTTTCTAGGATCACAGCTCAAGCACTCTGTTTATCGCTCCCTGTTTATCATACAGCCTCCTTTTGTTGGTGCTTTGCATTTTGATGTCCTTTGAGTCTTGCATGACATCATGAGGCTGGATGAAAATTCTCAGACCAGCAGGATCTAGTCCTGACAAATGCTGTCACCTGAGTTTGTATGTGGCTGCATTTTTTTTTTTTTTCTCTCAAGTAGTGTTTTCAGTGTATGACAGATTTGTTTCCTTTCTGGCCTCCTGCAAAGACCCCAGATGAAAATTTGTCAATCCTTCCTGCTTTCTATTTTTATGAAGACAATCAAAGTTGGCCTGAGAAACACAATTTGTGACTTTTTAAATGATTGATTATGTCCTTAAAATGTGGTCTGCCAATCTGTACAAAATGGTCCTATTTTTGTGAAGAGGGACGTGAGATAAAATGATGTTATACATCAATATGTATATATGTATTTCTATATAGACTTGGAGAATACTGCCAAAACATTTATGACAAGCTGTATCACTGCCTTTGTTTATATTTTTTTAACTGTGATATTCCCCACAGGCACATTAACTGTTGCACTTTTGAATGTCCAAAATTTATATTTTAGAAATAATAAAGAGAAAAATACGTAAATGTTCCCAAAACGGTGGTGTGGTGAATGTTGGAGAACTAACTCGATAGGAAGAGTCTACCGATACAATTGTATTACAAATTGCCCCGTTCATGTTTTTGTTTTAAAACGTGTAAATGAAGATCTTTATATTTCAATAAATGAGATATATATATAATTTTAAATTATGCTAAGGTTTTAGCATTTTTGTCTTTAGTTTAACCATAAATTAAACCAATCCTGTTTAATTTACTTTAGTGACGTTCTAGTAGGACTCTGTATTATGGTTTTAATGAAACCAATAGAAAATTCTAGTTTCAAACATTATTTGAGGTCGTTAGTTCTCAGAACCAGCATTTGGCTTAAAGATGACTGGCACCTAGCTCATCTTTGATCCTGTCTATTGTTTGTTATAGTAGCATTTTGTGCATTTTCCCCTGCACAAGGAATACAAGACTGCATTTACTCTGGACCCGGTTCAAACATTGTTCAAGTACGTAAAATAAAAGGTTAAAGTCTTTTTTCACTGTATCTTCTTCCCTGTCCCTGTCCCATTTCCCAGAGGAAGAACTGCATCTTTTTTGTGTGTTCTTTTATCCTTTCAGCCCCCTTTTTGTTCATCTGCTTATATACATATATACACATCTCTACTTTGCTTTATATTTTACCTAAATGGGGTTGTACTTTATGTAATGCTTTGTAATGTGCTTTGTTCTTTCTTTTTAATAGACTTAATTTTTTTTAGAGCAGTTTTAAGTTCATAGCAAAATCGAGCAAAGGTACAGAGATTTCCCTCATACGCCCCCGTACATTCACCACCTCTCCCATTATCACCATCCCCCACAGAGTGGTACCTTTGTTACCTACATTGACACATCATTATCACCAGAGTCCACAGTGTTTCTTCTCTTTAAGTGCTATCTTTTAGAGATCTGTGTCACAAGTATATATAGGTAAACCTTCCTAATTTTTTATCAGCTGCATAGTATCCTATTGTGTAAATATACCATAATTTATGCAATCTCGTTCCTATAGATAGATTTATAGTTTCCAATCCTTTGCTGTTAAAATGACTTCATGGACTTCCCTGGTGGCGCAGTGTTTAAGAATCCTCCTGCCAATGCAGGGGACACGGGTTTGAGCCCTGGTCTGGGAAGATCCCACATGCTGCAGAGCAACTAAGCCCATGCACCACAACTACTGAGCCTGCGCTCTAGAGCCCATGAGCACAACTACTGAGCCTGTATGCCACAACTCCTGAAGCCTGTGTGCCTAGAGCCCGTGCTCTGCAACAAGAGAAGCCACCGCAATGAGAGGCCCGTGCACCGCAACGAAGAGTAGCCCCTGCTCACTTCAACTGGAGAAAGCCCGCGCACAGTAACAAAGGCCCAACGCAGTCAAAAATAAATAAAATAAAATAAATAAAATAGAGGGAGGGGCTTCCCTGGTGGTGCAGTGGTTGAGAGTCTGCCTGCCGATGCAGGGGACACGGGTTTGTGCCCCTGTCCGGGAAGATCCCACATGCCGCGGAGCAGCTGGGCCCGTGAGCCATGACCGCTGAGCCTGCGCGTCGGGAGCCTGTGCTTCGCAACGGGAGAGGCCACAACAGTAAGAGGCCCGCATACCGCAAAAAAAAAAAAAAAAAAAAAAATAGAGGGAGGAGCTTCAAGATGGCGGAAGAGTAAGATATGGAGATCACCTTCCTCCCCACAAATACATTGGAAATATATCTACATGTGGAACAACTCCTACAGAACACCTACTGAATGCTGGCAGAAGACTTCAGACCTCCCAAAAGGCAAGAAACTCCCCACGTACCTGGGTAGGGCAAAAGAAAAAACAGAGACAAAAGAATAGGGACGGGACCCGCACCAGTGGGAGGGAGCTGTGAAGGAGGAAAGGTTCCCACACACTAGGAGCCCCTTGGCGGGCGGAGACTGCGGGTGGCGGAGGGGGGAGCTTCGGCGCCGCGGAGGAGAGCGCAGCCACACGGGGGCGGAGGGCAAAGCAGGGAGATTCCCGCACAGAGGATCAGGGCCGACCGGCACACACCAGCCCGAGAGACTTGTCTGCTCACCCGCCGGGGCGGGCGGGGCTGGGAGCTGAGGCTCGGGCTTCGGTCGGAGCGCGGGGAGGGATTGGCGGCGTGAACACAGCCTGAAGGTGTTAGTGCGCCAAGGCTAGCCGGGAGGGAGTCCGGGAAAAGGCCTGGAGCTGCCGAAGAGGCAAGAGACTTTTTCTTCCCTCTTTGTTTCCTGGTAGGCGAGGAGAGGGGATTAAGAGCGCTGCTTAAAGGAGCTCCAGAGACGGGCGCGAGCTGCGGCTAAAAGCGCGGACCCCAGAGACAGTCATGAGACGCTAAGGCTGTTGCTGCCGCCACCAAGAAGCCTGTGTGCGAGCACAGGTCACTCTCCACACCCCTCTTCCGGGGAGCCTGTGCAGCCCGCCACTGCCAGGGTCCCGGGATCCAGGGACAACTTCCCCGGGAGAACGCACGGCGCACCTCAGGCTGGTGCAACGTCACGCTGGCCTCTGCCGTAGCAGGCTCGCCCTGCACGCCGTGCCACTCCCTCCCCCTGGCCTGAGTGAGCCAGAGCCCCCGAATCAGCTGCTCCTTTAACCCCGTCCTGTCTGAGCGAAGAACAGACGCCCTCAGGCGACCTATACGCAGAGGCAGGGCCAAATCCAAAGCTGAACCCCCAGAGCTGTGCGTACAAAGAAGAGAAAGGGAAATCTCTCCCAGAAGCCTCAGGAGCAGTGGATTAAATCTCCACAATCAACTTGATGTACCCTGCATCTGTGGAATACCTGAACAGACAACGAATCATCCCAAATTGAGGAGGTGGACTTTGGGAGCAACAATATATATATATATTTTCCCTTTTTCTCTTTTTGTGAGTGTGTATGTGTATGCTTCTGTGAGATTTTGTCTGTATAGCTTTGCTTCCACCATTTGTCCTAGGGTTCTATCCTTCCTTTTTTTGTTTTTTTAAAATATTTTTTCTTAATAATAATTTTTTTATTTTAATAACTTTATTTTATCTTACTTTATTTTATTTTTCTTTCTTTCTTTCTTTCCTTCCTTCCCTCCTTCCTTCCTTCCTTCCTCCCTCCCTCCCTCCCTCCTTTCTTTCTTTCTTTCTTTCTTTCTTTCTACTTTTTCTCCCTTTTATTCTGAGACGTGTGGATGAAAAGGCTCTTGGTGCTGCAGCCAGGAGTCAGTGCTGTGCCTCTGAGGTGGGAGAGCCAACTTCAGGACACTGGTCCACAGGAGACCTCCCAGCTCCACATAATATCAAATGGCAAAAATCTCCCAGAGATCTCCATCTCAACACCAGCACCCAGCTTCAGTCAACAACCAGCAAGCTACAGTGCTGGACATCCTATGCCAAACAACTAGCAAGACAGGAACACAACCCCACCTATTAGCAGAGAGGCTGCCTAAAATCATAATAAGTCCACAGACACCCCAAAACACACCACCAGATGTGGACCTGCCCACCAGAGAGACAAACTCCAGCCTCATCCACCAGAACACAGGCACTAGTCCCCTCCACCAGGAAGCCTACACAACCCACTGAACCAACCTTAGCCACTGGGGACAGACACCAAAAACAACAGGAACTACGAACCTGCAGCCTGCAAAAAGGAGACCCCAAACACAGTAAGATAAGCAAAATGAGAAGACAGAAAAACACACAGCAGATGAAGGAGCAAGATAAAAACCCACCACACCTAACAAATGAAGAGGAAATAGGCAGTGTACTTGAAAAAGAATTCAGAATAATGATAGTAAAGATGATCCAAATCTTGGAAATAGAATAAAGAGAATGCAAGAAACATTTAACAAGGACCTAGAAGAACTAAAAATGAAACAAGCAATGATGAACAACACAATAAATGAAATGAAAAATACTCTAGATGGGATCAATAGCAGAATAACTGAGGCAGAACGGATAAGTGACCTGGAAGATAAAATAGTGGAAATAACTACTTCAGAACAGAATAAAGAAAAAAGAATGAAAAGAATTGAGGACAGTCTCAGAGGCCTCTGGGACAACATTAAATGCACCAACATTCGAATTATAGGGGTTCCAGAAGAAGAAGAGAAAAAGAAAGGGACTGAGAGAATATTTGAAGAGATTATAGTTGAAAACTTCCCTAATATGGGAAAGGAAATAGTTAATCAAGTCCAGGAAACACAGAGAGTCCCATATGGGATAAATCCAAGGAGAAATACACCAAGACACATATTAATCAAACTGTCAAAAATTAAATCCAAAGAAAACATATTAAAAGCAGCAAGGGAAAAACAACAAATAACACACAAGGGAATCCCCATAAGGTTAACAGCTGATCTTTCAGCAGAAACTCTGCAAGCCAGAAGGGACTGGCAGGACATATTTAAAGTGATGAAGGAGAAAAACCTGCAATCAAGATTACTCTACCCAGCAAGGATCTCATTCAGATTTGATGGAGAAATTAAAACCTTTACAGACAAGCAAAAGCTGAGAGAGTTCAGCACCACCAAACCAGCTTTACAACAACTGCTAAAGGAATTTCTCTAGGCAAGACACACAAGAGAAGGAAAAGACCTTGACGAAAAGAAATGACGAACCCAAAACAATTAAGAAAATGGGAATAAGAACATACATATCGATAATTACCTTAAATGTAAATGGACTAAATGCTCCCACCAAAAGACACAGATTGGCTGAATGGATAAAAAAACAAGACCCATATATATGCTGTCTACAAGAGACCCACTTCAGACCTAGAGACACATACAGACTGAAAGTAAGGGGATGGAAAAAGATATTCCATGCAAATGGAAACCAAAAGAAAGCTGGAGTAGCAATTCTCATATCAGACAAAATAGACTTTAAAATAAAGACTATTACAAGAGACGAAGGACACTACATAATGATCAAGGGTTCGATCCAAGAAGAAGATATAACAATTGTAAATATTTATGCACCCAACATAGGAGCACCTCAATACATAAGGCAAATACTAACAGCCATACAAGGGGAAATCCACAGTAACAGAGTAATACTAGGGGACTTTAACACCCCACTTTCAGCAATGGACAGATCATCCAAAATGAAAATAAATAAGGAAACACAAGCTTTAAATGATACATTAAACAAGATGGACTTAATTGATATTTATAGGACATTCCATCCAAAAACAACAGAATACACATTTTTCTCAAGTGCTCATGGAACATTCTCCAGGATAAATCGTATCTTGGGTCACAAATCAAGCCTTGGTAAATTTAAGGAAATTGAAATTGTATCAAGTATCTTTTCCGACCACAATGCTATGAGACTAGATATCAATTACAGGAAAAGATCTGTAAAAAATACAAACACATGGAGGCTAAACAATACACTACTTAATAACGAAATGATCACTGAAGAAATCAAAGAGGAAATCAAAAAATACCCAGAAACAAATGGCAATGGAGACATGACGACCCAAAACCTATGGGATGCAGCAAGAGCAGTTCTAAGAGGGAAGTTTATAGCAATAAAATCCTACCTTAAGAAACAGGAAACATCTCGAAAAAACAACCTAACCTTTCACCTAAAGCAATTAGAGAAAGAAGAACAAAAAACTCCCAAAGTTAGCAGAAGGAAGGAAATCATAAAGATCAGATGAGAAATAAATGAAAAAGAAATAAAGGAAATGATAGCAAAGATCAATAAAACTAAAAGCTGGTTCTTTGAGAAGATGAACAAAATTGATAAACCATTAGCCAGACCCATCAAGAGAAAAAGGGAGAAGCCTCAAATCAATAGAAGTAGAAATGAAAAAGGAGAAGTAACAACTGACACTGCAGAAATATAAAAGATCATGAGAGATTACTACAAGCAACTCTATGCCAATAAAATGGACAATGTGGAAGAAATGGACAAATTCTTAGAAATGCACAACCTGCCAAGACTGAATCAGGAAGAAATAGAAAATATGAACAGACAAATCACAAGCACTGAAATTGAAACTGTGATTAAAAATCTTCCAACAAACAAAAGCCCAGTACCAGATGGCTTCACAGGCGAATTCTATCCAACATTTAGAGAAGGGCTAGCACCTATCCTTCTCAAACTCTTCCAAAATATAGCAGAGGGAGGAACACTCCCAAACTCATTCTACGAGGCCACCATCACCCTGATACCAAAACCAGACAAGTTGTCACAAAGAAAGAAAACTACAGGCCAATATCACTGATGAGCATAGATGCAAAAATCCTCAACAAAATACTAGCAAACAGAATCCAACAGCACATTAAAAGGATCATACACCATGATCAAGTGGGGTTTATTCCAGGAATGCAAGGATTCTTCAATATATGCAAATCAATCAACGTGATACACCATATTAACAAATTGAAGGAGAAAAACCACATGATCATCTCAATAGATGCAGAGAAAGCTTTCGACAAAATGCAACCCCCCTTTATGATAAAAACCCTGCAGAAAGTAAGGATAGAGGGAACTTTCCTCAACATAATAAAGGCCATATATGACAAACCCACAGCCAACATTGTCCTCAATGGTGAAAAACTGAAAGCATTTCCACTAAGATCAGGAACAAGACAAGGTTGCCCACTCTCACCACTCTTATTCAACAGTTTTGGAAGTTTTAGCCACAGCAATCAGAGAAGAAAAGGAAATAAAAGGAATCCAAATCGGAAAAGAAGAAGTAAAGCTGTCACTGTTTGCAGATGACATGATACTATACATAGAGAATCCTAAAGATGCTACCAGAAAACTACTAGAGCTAATCAATGAATTTGGTAAAGTAGCAGGATACAAAATTAATGCACAGAAATTTCTGGCATTCCTATACACTAATGATGAAATATCTGAAAGTGAAATCAAGAAAACACTCCCATTTACCATTGCAACAAAAAGAATAAAATATCTAGGAATAAACCTACCTAAGGAGACAAAAGACCTGTATGCAGAAAATTATAAGACACTGATGAAAGAAATTAAAGACGATACAAATAGATGGAGAGATATACCATGTTCTTGGATTGGAAGAATCAACATTGTGAAAATGACTCTACTACCCAAAGCAATCTACAGATTCAATGCAACCCCTATCAAACTACCACTGGCATTTTTCACAGAACTAGAACAAAAAATTTCACAATTTGTATGGAAACACAAAAGACCCCGAATAGCCAAAGCAATCTTGCGAATGAAAAACGGAGCTGGAGGAATCAGGCTCCCTGACTTCAGACTATATACTATAAAGCTACAGTAATCAAGACAGTATGGTAATGGCACAAAAACAGAAAGATAGATCAATCGAACAGGATAGAAAGCCCAGAGATAAACCCATGCACATATGGTCACCTCTTCTTTGATAAAGGTGGCAGGAATGTACAGTGGAGAAAGGACAGCCTCTTCAATAAGTGGTGCTGGGAAAACTGGACAGGTGCATGTAAAAGTATGAGATTATGTCACTCCCTAACACCATACACAAAAATAAGCTCAAAATGGATTAAAGACATAAATGTAAGGCCAGAACCTATCAAACTCTTAGAGGAAAACATAGGCAGAACTCTCTATGACATAAATCACAGCAAGATCCTTTTTGACCCACCTCCTAGAGAAATGGAAATAAAAACAAAAATAAACAAATGGGACCTAATGAAACTTCAAAGCTTTTGCACAGCAAAGGAAACCATAAACAAGACCAAAAGACAACCCTCAGAATGGGAGAAAATATTTGCAAATGAAGCCGCTGACAAAGGATTAATCTACAAAATTTATAAGCAGCTCATGCAGCTCAATAACAAAAAAACAAACAACCCAATCCAAAAATGAGCAGAAGACCTAAATAGACATTTCTCCAAAGAAGATATACAGACTGCCAACAAACACATGAAAGAATGCTCAACATCATTAATCATTAGAGAAATGCAAATCGAAACTACAATGAGATATCATCTCACACCAGTCAGAATGGTCATCATCAAAAAATCTAGAAACAATAAATGCTGGAGAGGGTGTGGAGAAAAGGGAACACTCTTGCACTGCTGCTGGGAATGGGAATTGGTACAGCCACTAGGGAGAAAAGTATGGAGGTTCCTTAAAAAACTAAAAATAGGGGCTTCCCTGGTGGCTCAGTGGTTGGGAGTCCGCCTGCCGATGCAGGGGACGCGGGTTCGTGCCCCGGTCCGGGAGGATCCCACGTGCCGCGGAGCGGCTGGGCCCGTGAGCCATGGCCGCGGAGCCTGCACGTCCGGAGCCTGTGCTCCGCGACGGGAGAGGCCACAACAGTGAGAGGCCCGCGTACCACAAAAAAAAAAAAAAAAAAAAAAAAAAAACTAAAAATAGGGGCTTCCCTGGTGGTGCAGTGGTTGAGAGTCCGCCTGCCGATGCAGGGGACACGGGTTCGTGCCCCGGTCCGGGAAGATCCCACATGCTGTGGAGCGGCTGGGCCCATGAACCATGGCCGCTGAGCCTGCACGTCCGGAGCCTGTGCTCCGCAACGGGAAAGGCCACAACAGTGAGAGGCCTGCATACCGCAAAATAAAAAAAATTAAAAAAAAAACACTACAAATAGAACTACCATATGACCCAGCAATCCCACTACTGGGCATATAGCCTGAGAAAACCATAATTCAAAAAGAGTCATGTACCACAATGTTCATTGCAGCTCTATTTATAATAGCCCGGAGATGGAAACAACCTAAGTGTCCATCATCAGACGAATGGATTAAGAAGATATGGCACATATATACAATGGAATATTACTCAGGCATAAAAAGAAATGAAATTGAGCTGTTTGTAATGAGATGGATGGACCTAGAGTCTGTCATACAGAGTGAAGTAAGTCAGAAAGAGAAAGACAAATACCGTATGCTAACACATATATATGGAATTTAAGAGAAAAAAAAATGTCATGAAGAACCTAGGGGTAAGACAGGAATAAAGACACAGACCTACTGGAGAATGGACTTGAGGATATGGGGAGGGGGAAGGGTAAGCTGTGACAAAGCAAGAGAGTGGCGTGGACATATATACACTACCAAACGTAAAATAGATAGCTAGTGGGAAGCAGCCGCATAGCACAGGGAGATCAGCTGGGTGCTTTGTGACCACCTAGACGGGTGGGATAGGGAGGGTGGGAGGGAGATGCAAGAGGGAGGAGATATGGGGATATATGTATATGTATAGCTGATTCACTTTGTTATAAAGCAGAAACTAACACACCATTGTAGAGCAACTATAGTCCAATAAAGATGTTAAAAAATGTTAAAAATGTATAAATAAAATAAAATAAAATTTTAAAAATATAAAATGACTTCCTGAACGTCCTTGCACATACATCCTTGTGCACATACAGAAGTGTTTTGTTAGGACAAATTCATAGAAATAAATTGCTAGGCCAAATGGTGTGCAGAAGTAAACTGATATTGAGCCCATGTCTCCAGATATGATTGTCACAGTAAATTCTGGAATGTCTGCATGTGAATCGTCTATTTTGCTAATTACTTGCAGTTTTACAGGGTTTCCTCTGCCTCACAGTGCTCACTGATGTGACGTATGGGAGGATGTGGGGTTTTGGGCTCTGAAGCATGCCAAATCAAAAGACTTTAGGAAGCAATAAAAAGATAAATTCGTCTTATTTTCAATTCATGGATAATGCAGGTTGATTATGTTGTTAATTGGAATATAGCCTCGTATTCCAATGTAACTCCTTATTGCCCATGTTCAGGTAGGCTGCAGATTAAAGCACGCCTCCTTGGAGTTGAAGCTGAAAGGAGTTTGGCTGCAGGTTGCATATTGGCTCAGCCTCTGTTCCAGCCCAGGAAGAAGGTAGATCATCAGGAACAATAATCCTACTGATTAAACAATAGCTTCCTAATCTAGCATCAAATCAGTGCTCCAAGCACTGCCGAGAGATCTTTTTGTTCTCCTTTTTTAATGTACAATTCTACCTCTTAATTTAATGCAGGCAATTCTCCTACTTTATACAGTCATAATAATAAAAATGATTTTTACTGTTGGAAGGTTTTAAAACTTTTTCAAAGATGCTTTTCATGTTTACTTATTTTGAATCTTACAGTAACACTGAGGCAGGGAAGACTTTTTATAGCTGAGGAAACCACATGATTTCTAAAAATCATACAACAGTAATGAGAGCACTGGGATTAGAAATTCCAAATATACTAATTCCAGTGTTGTTTGCACTACAACACACCATGGAAAAGCAAGAGTTACTGGGAAATGTCAGTATGCAGAAATAGGTTGCTTTGCTTCTTGAAATATTTCAAAAGACAAGTGATGGACTAGCCAGCCTATAGAACTGTTTTATGCATTTGTATAAGAACAATCTCTTTTCAGGCTGTACTACAGTTCTAATAATGGACATTATGATTTTAATAGCTATGTGCTTCATAAAATGCAGCTCAGGGAAATAGCTTAGAATATCTGAAACCATCATAAACTAGGCAATTTTCCCTGGGATAACAGGGCGATAGAAATGCTTTATTATCTCTGACTCCAAATACATATAAGGATTAAGTCCAACCACATTGTTACAGCAAAATTAATATACTGTGTTTATAACAGACACAATTTTTCACCCTCATCATTAAAATATATGTGAAAATATAAATGTGGCCTTAATTAGCAGATTCCAACATTCTGTTCCACCCAGTTACATAAATAGCACCCGTGTCCTAAAGAATAATGGATGTATCCTCCCAAATGTATTCATACATGGGTAATGTTTCCATCACCCACATTCTTGTCTACATTTAAAGCGATGGAGACGTCAAGGACACATGGTCTCACGTGGCCAGGGAAGCATATTTGCTCACTGTTTCTGGTTTATAAGCTAATTGGAATTTTAAAGAGATTTGCCACATTATCCTGGCAGATGGTATTTTGCTTTATCATTATTCATGGGTATTAATGACTTCCCTCTGGAGCATGTGTATCCTGTCTATTTTGAATTTCATTACATTTCATGCTGACTGCTCCAAAGAGAATCAGATCCAGTATTTTCTGTGTGGCGCATAAACTGCCGATTGTTTGGTTGGTTAAAGTTTTAGGCTTGATTAGGAATTAAGTAACTCTTTGAAATGAAGAAAACCTTTTTCTTCTCTGTCCTGAGGATTACATTGCATTTATTTTTTTTTATTTTTTATTTTTTTGTGGTACGCAGGCCTCTCACTGCTGTGGCCTTTCCCGTTGCGGAGCACAGGCTCCGGACGCGCAGGCTCAGCGGCCATGGCTCACGGACCCAGCCGCTCCGCGGCATGTGGGATCTTCCCAGACCGGGGCACGAACCCGTGTCCCCTGCATCAGCAGACGGACTCTCAACCACTGCGCCACCAGGGAAGCCCGTTGCATTTCTAATTTTTTGAGTTCCTACAGGATAGCGTGTGATATCTGGTATATATGGAGACAATTCCAGAATGGATGCGTCTTTCATTAGCCTGAGATAATTAGACATCCTTTCTTTGGAGAAAGGTTGGGGTTTCCTTCCTAAATGGAGAAAATGTGTGAGAACATAATGGAATAATCCGGCCCCAGAAAGTCATTTTTTAATTAATTCCTTCAACAAATACATATTAGAGAACAGCCTTTTCTTTGTTTCCTTGATCTCCAGAATGCTTACGCCTAAATGAGGCAGCTGGCAGACCTGTTTCCAACGAGCTAATTACCTGAGGGGAACGGTATGGGACAGTAGAGCAGCACGGGGCCGAGAACTGCAGTAGGTGGAGGCCACAGTCCTTACTTGGGGGTAACAAAGAGCCAGAGGAGTAGGATGTAGATGGAACCTTCTGATAAAAAGAAAGCTTTTCTGCAACCAGAGGACACAAGTGTTGTTGGAACGTTCGAGAATGGGAGCTGGGGCTAGGGTAGCCAGACGTGGTGGCCTCACTTCCTGCAATCCCCTTGCTGGATTCCAGACACCATGGCCCCCTTCACACCCATCCTCCCAGACTTTCAAGAATGATTGTATTTTAACTAACCCAACACTGTAAATCAATTGCACACCAATAAAAATTAAACCAAAACAAAACACAACGTAGGGGTTCAAGGTGGCCAAAAAAAAAAGAAAAAAAAAAGAGAATGATTGTATTTTGGTGCTGCCATTCAGCTGCTATCATAACTCCTTTTGCAACCAGAGTGAGACTACAGTGATGGTAGAGTCTAAAAGATGTGGATGGTGAGGTGATATCATGACCATATGGTAAGGTCATGACTTTCTAGTTATGATTTTGGAAACAAGGATCCTTCCAAACTGAAATATAAAGTGATATTTTGGCATACTTTTCTAAAAAGACACTTATTTAGTCATTGTTCAACAACCATTTTCCATATATGTTAAGTCCTAGGGATACTAATAGCACTAACGTTCAGTGAACATTGTGGTTAATCGAATTATACTTTGGAACTCTATCCTCCCCCTCAGCCTCATAGGAGCAGATATTCTCCCTTCATTGATATTGGACTTGACTGTGTGACTGTCTTTGACTAACAGGATGTTATCAGACATGATACAGTAGATACTTGAAGGTTGCTTGTGTTGAAGGACATATGCTCTTGACAATATTGAGTCTTCCAATCTGTAAACATGCTATATCTCTTCATTTACTTAGGTCTTCGTTTTTTTCGTTACGCGGGCCTCTCACTGTTGTGGCCTCTCCCGTTGCGGAGCACAGGCTCCGGACGTGCAGGCTCAGTGGCCATGGCTCATGGGCCCAGCCGCTCCGCGGCATGTAGGATCTTCCCAGACCGGGGCACGAACCCGTGTCCCCTGCATCGGCAGGCGGACTCTCAACCACTGCGCCACCAGGGAAGCCCAACAAATGCATTCTTAAGTGATGCAACCCTTTTGGAACAAATGAAAAATTTCTATGGGAATGTTTGTAATTCCCATCTTTAATATACTTTCTTCACTGGGTTTCCAAGACATTAACCTCTCTTGGTTTTCCTCCTGCATTACTGGTGTCTTTTTTATCAGTTTCTTTGCTGATTCTTCTCTTCTCCTGGCCTCTATTTGTGTTGGAGTGCCCTAAGGCTAAGTCTTTGAATTTCATTTTTTGATCTCATCTATCCTCATGGCTGCAAATAGCATCTATACGCTGGAAGCTCCTAATTGTATGTTTCTAGCCGAGTCCTCTCTCCTGAACTACAGATTCATGTGTCCAACTACCTGCTCAACATCTTCCTTTGGATATCAGAGTTGACCTCTTAACTTCAAAACTTGACTCCTACTTCTTCCCTCAAGCTGATCTAACCTCAAGCTACCTCATCTCTGTTAATGGCAACTCTATAATCTTCCAGTTGCTCATACCCCAAATCTCAGAGTCATCCTTGACAATTCTTTTTCTCTTTCTCACACTCTGCATCTAATCTGTTAAGACTTTGGTTCTACCTTAAGCATCTCCAAGATGTGTTTAGAATCTGACCACTTCTCACTACCTCTATTGCTACCACCCTGGGTCAAGCCACCATCACCCTTTGCCCGGACTACTGCAGTAGTCCTGAAACGTCTACCTTGCTTTGCTCTTTCCCCTTCTACAACAGACTTTGCAAAGCAGCAGCCAGAGTGATCCTTTTAAAATGAAGTAGGATCATGGTCACCCCTTTGCTCAAAATCCTGCAGTGACTCCCTCTTTTACTCAAAGTAAAACATAAAGTGTTTCAAATAGCTGTCAAAGCCCTTCAAGATCCAGCCTCTGGCATCTCCCAGCTTCTCCCATTCTCTCCTTTGCTTACTCCCTTCCAACCTCACTGGCCTCATTGCCGTTCTAGAACACAGGAAGGATACACCCATGTTATGGCCTTAGGGCTGGTTGTTCCCTTTGCCTGGAATGCTCCTCCTCTTGCTATGTTTGGATAATTGTCTCACGTCACATGTCTGCTCGACTTCACCTTTTCCATGGGACTGACCCTGACTGCCCTATTTAATATTGACCTCAGCTCCATCCACCACCCCACCCATGCTGCCTCTGCTCCCTGCACTTACCCTGCTATACTCTCCCCATCCCCCAACTTGTAACCTTCTAACTCACTGTATAGTTTATCCACGAGCTCATGGTTATTTTTTATCTCTGATGCTAGAAACCAAGCTACACGATGGCAGGATTTGTATCTGTTTTCTTCACTGATTTATCCCTGGTGCCTAGAATAGTGCCTGGTCCAGAGTAAGTGTTTAGTAAATATTTGATGCAGGATTGAATGAATCCCCATCCACAGAGGGAGGAGTTTCAGGAGGCTTTAGGGCAGCAGACAAATGGAGAAAGCAACACTTAAGTTGGAGGTCAAATTCAACATTGACCTAAAGCTCCTACCTATGTATGTCGATCGAAAATGCCTATGACATAATGGCTGTGCTCTTCTCTAATGAAAAAAGGGACAACAAACATGATAGTGAATGTGTGGGAAGTTTTTTGGCAGGGACACATCTGAAAAGTGCTGAAAAAGTGTTTAAATAGAGTTTCTCTTGAATCCAGAAAACTCAAACCCTCCATTGAAGCTATTTGCCACCATAACATCCTTTTTAGACTTATGGGAAGAATTACATTCTTATTTTTATTTTTTAATTTTTTTGGCAGCGTTGAGTCATTGTTGCTGCGCGCCGGCTTTCTCCAGTTGTGGCGAGCGGGGGCTACTCTTCGTTGGGGTGCGCGGGCTTCTCATTGCCGTGGCTTCTCTTGTTGCAGAGCATGGGCTCTAGAGCGCAGGCTCAGTAGTTGTGGTGCACGGGCTTAGTTGCTCTGCGGCATGTGGGATCTTCCTGCGCCAGGGCTTGAACCCATGTCCCCTGCATTGGCAGGTGAATTCTTAACCACTGTGCCACCAGGGAAGTCCTACAGTCTTATTTTAAATAAAACCCAGAGTTTTGCTGGCAACCTGTCCAAGCCTGGAGTGAAGCAAAAGCAAGAACCAGAGGCGGAGGAATTTCTGATCCTGAACACTATTGGAATTAAGTATGTGGGTGGTCTTGGGTGGTGGCTATTTTCATAAGAAATACACTTATGTATTTGTAGACCTTGAGGTGAATTTCTCAGAAACACTGACTTTTACCTCACCAAGATTGAGAATTTGTTCCACTTCTGGAATGAATAAGCAAACATTGTGTAGTCTCAATTCCTCTTCAAATTCAGGACTCTGGTTAGGTTTCGATGGGGGCTACTTGGCAAAGAACCCAGTCCGTCCATAGAGGCATGCTTCAGCATGGAGTACGGCACACAATAGTCTGCATTATGATTATGCTACAGCTGAGGGCTAGCCACTTGATAGAGCTCCTCTATGTTAATGACACTACAATAGGAATTATTTATTCTTGTGGTTGTACTGAAGGGTAGGGACCAGGGGGCTCTCACAGAGCCCGGAATTCGAGCGCCTCCTTACATTTTGCACCCTAGGCATCTCACTTGCCTTACCCCTGTCGTCGTGGTCCTGCTGTCATCTGTTCCCATTCTGAACCAATTGGAGCTGGCATTAGATGCTCCAGGAAATCTAGAATTTCTTCATGCTGAATTCCCTTAAAGAGTGTCACCGTTTTGATTCTGATGGTCTCTGGCCTTGGACAAACCTTTCCTCGTTAGCGTCTTGAAATTATGGAGAGCTCTCTGTGGAAACTGTTATTTTTTGGAATAAATAGTACCATTTGCTGCTGGAGAAGAGCATTTTCCTCCTATTTCCCTCTTTCCTCCCAACAGATTGTCTTTCCTTTTCCCACAAACATCATTTATTCCATTTCTGTTGCCAAATCATTGTGTTTTTGATAACAATAATTAAGAATCTGGTGGAAAGTTTTTATAAACTAGCAACTGGGTTTAAACAAAGGCTTAAGGGTCAAGTTCTGAGTAGTTGGACTCCTGAAAAGTTCTAACTAGAATGATGAATCCAGTTGTTTTATACATTAGGGGAATCTTTTACTGATTTTTCTTTTTAAATACAAACTTCTATATATGATATTGCATTAGGAAAGACTAACCAGGTCAGCTCCTTGTAGCTCTGTATCTGTTGCTTTGGTCAGATCACATGAATTTACTTGGGTTATGATAAGAAACTCTGCACCTGCACAGGGATGATGCTCCGTGAGTATGATTCATCGACCAACTATATTGTCAGAAAAAACTCAGAAGTTGGTTTTTCTGGGGAAAGGCACTAACAGATCAGAGTCTTGAGAACTAATGATAGTAATGAATATGCTTATAATGTGCAAAGACTGCCATCACATATCTTAAATAAGCTTCATGATAATCACATGAGCTAACTCTTATTATTATCATTCTCATACGGTTGATCCTTGAACAATGCAAGGGTTAGGGGCACAGACCCTCAGCCCAGCTGAAAATCTGCATGTAACTTATAACTGATCCTCTATATCTGAGGTTCCTCTATATCCACAGTTCCACGTCCACAGATTCAACCAACCTTGGATCATGTAGGGCTGTAATATTTACTACTGGAAAAAATCTGCATATAAGTGGACCCCTGAACTTCAAACCCATGTTATTCCAGGTTCAACATTATTTATTTTAGATGAGCAAAGGAATATTCAAAGAAGGTAGTAATGTCTAGAATTACAAAGGAAGAGGTGTGATTTGTGACCAGGTCTATTTTATAAAGGGGACAGAGAGGTTAATGCCATTGAAAGAAGATTTTTATTATTTACATTTCCTGAGAGGAGAGAGCACACACCGTGCCATGTAGGGGCATATGGGGAAGTACCAGAGTCGGTCAGGAGGCAGAAGGAAAAGGGAAAAGTATACGTGCAACCGTATTAGAGTTTCTTCCAGAAAGGCAAGGCAGATTAAACACTTTGGGATTGGCTAGTTTGAGTAATTCCAGCAAGTTTTGGGGCTTAGGGGTTGTCCCAAGATGTCTGGCCCTGGGCTGATATATGACAGGGGAAATACCGACTTGGTGTTAGTGAGATAAAGGAGGTGGTTGGAGGTATGGGCTTGAGATTGGTTGGAGAGTTTGTAATATGACTTTTGTGCACCTGAGAAAGCTGGATAGCAGGGGAGATGTAAACAAATTTGGTCATTAGTTTGGCCCTGTGATTAATGAATGCCAAATAGACAAATACAGACCAAGAAAATACAGTTAGAACAAAATGGTATCAGAGCAGAAACTTGACTCCAGATATAAAGCTGTTTCCATGAAACCATCCAAACTCATCAAATTCTCCATCTTCCGGCCTCCACATCCCTTACCCCACTCCAAACCTCCTAGTTTGCAACATTAGTTCATCAACCACTCAGCTGCTTTAGTTGGAAACCTGACCCATCTGCTACATCCTTCAATTCTACTCCTGAATATCTCTTCAGTTGGTCCTTTTCTTTCTCACTGCCTACTGCCCTTGCCTTGGGTCAGGCTGTCTCGACTTCTCAGTCTCATAATCCTATACCCACACCCAACTAGCTTCATCCTGTTTCCAGAATGATCACTCGTAAATGACAGATTTGATTACATTACTTCCTTGCTTACATCCTACATCCCTCCCTATCTCCTTCATATTTCTCAGTAGAATACAAAGGATCTTTCATGATTTGACCTTTGCTCTTCCCCTAGCTGTCTATCCTACAAAACTATGATATTGTGTCCATCTACTGACCTGAGCCACAATCCTAGGGCTGGTGCATAATAGGATCTTATTAAATGTTTGGAGAATGAAGATATAGATAGATAGATGATAGATAGATGATAGATGGATAGATAGATAGATGATAGATGGAGAGAGAGAGACAAAGACAGAGACAGAGAGAGAACGATTGAAATTCTTAACCAAATTGGTTCTCTTAAAGAATTGAGTTTTATTGGTGTGCAGGAATGGACTCATTGCTAGTTTTATTTTGGTTACTGTTAACTTTTTCTTAAAAGATCTGTAAGATTCTTGTGCCTAGGGTAGGGAGTATAATGCATCCAGGGTATCAGAGTCTTATAGTTCAAGTCTCTTGCAGTTAAGAACCAGGCCTGGAATAGAGGCACTGTCCCGCAGATTGTTTTAAGTACCACAAGGGGATGCTAGGGAGCAACAGAAACTCTAAAGGAACTTCTTTGAAATGTCCCCTTTTGGCCACATCCTCATTTCCTTGGTCTTGGTAGGAAGTAAGATGTTTTCTTCCATTTGGGGTTACATTTACTTAGTGGATATGGCTCTGCTGTGGATTACCCATATCTGTCTGCTTGTAATAATTTCCTTTATACCAATCCCTCAAAGAGCTTTATCCGTCTTCCCTGCTGTGGGGAGGGACTCCTAATATGCTTTCCTAGTCCTCAACTTCTTTTTTTCTTTTAATATTTATTTATTTATTTAATTTTTGGCTGCATCAGGTCTTAGTTGTGGTTAGTGGGATCTTCGCTGCACTGTGCGGGCTCCTCGTTGTGCGGTGTGGGCTTCTCTCTAGTTGTGGTCCGCATGCTCAGTAGTTGCGGCATGCAGGCTTAGTTGCCCCACGACATGTGGGAATCTTAGTTCCCCGACCAGGGATTCAACCTGCGTCCCCTGAATTGGAAGGCGGATTCTTAACCACTGGACCACCAGGGAAGTCCCTGAACTCAACTTCTTGAATGCAATCTAAATCAACCTGGTTTTCAGAGGAAAGGAATAATGTTGGCTCATGTATCTACCACGGAACCAGCTAGCAGAGCAAGCATCTTTGTATCAATTGCTAAAAGTTGCCTCTTCTGAATGAACAAATTATGAAAAGTGCCACTGCTCCCAGGGTGACCCGACCTGACCCCATGGTAGACTTCGGGAGCTAAGTTTAGGCTGGATTTCAACCCTCACCCCTTTGGCCAGGCAACCTGGAGACAGAATTCCAGAAGAATTAGCGGACCAGAGGGAACTGAGAATAACATGAGGTTTAGGTACATTTTTTTTTTCTGGCTGCACCACATGGCATGTGGGATCTTAGGTCCCTGGCCAGGGATCGAACCCACACCCCCTGCAGTGGAAGCACGGACTCTTAACCACTGGACTGCCAAGGAAGTCCCCTATATACATATTTTTAAAAATTATTTTCTGGAAATTTTGCGAGGGAACTTTGTACAGAACGAGTGTGCATCCCATGCCTGGAGACACCTGCACTTTCCTAGTTGTCTGAAATGTCTGAAATAGGTCTTAATCACAATGAGCACTATTTCTGTATTTCTTCTCTCATGTGGAATTAACATTCCCTTGTGACTCAGAGATGCTCAGTTACTGAGTCCCAAGAGGAGGGGTTTCGGATGATCTGCTTTGGTTGTTGCACTGTCAGTTCAACGCGTCGTAGGAAACATGGACATTTTCTCTGATGTTATATGAAAGAGCGTTTTCATGCACCAGCCTAGCCTGATTTATTCCTTCCTGTGCATCCTTACAGTGTCCTTCTTGAATTCACTGTGTTGTCTGATTATCACAAGAACCGTCTATCAGTTAGATTACATTTGACTGCATACATCACAAAATCGAAATATCAGTAGCTTATATAGTACAGAGGTTCATTTCTAATTTCACGTCAAAGCAGCCTGGAAGTCACCTAGGCTGGTATAGTAGCTCCACAGGCATCAGAGACCCAGAAACTATCTTCCTGTCCATTCCTCCACCCTTTGTGTGTGGCTTTCATCTTTATAATTACCTCATGGTCTAAGATGGCCACCGGAGCCCCAGCCATCAGGCCCGAGTTCCAGGGAGAAAATAAAGGAAGGTAAAAGAGCAAAAGGTACTTGCCTCCTTGCTGAGTCAACCCCCTTAGGAGTCTTATTCCACAACTTCCATTTGTATCCCATTAGCCATTCCTATCTGCAAAGGAAGCTGGGAAATGTTTTCTAGCTGGGCACACTGAGACTCTTGACAATATAGGAGTTTGTTATATAGGGAGAATGGATATGGTGTAGGCAACTAGCAGCCTCTGCCACATATGAGAATTCAATCTGTTGCCCAGGACAATACAGAGATTAGAAAACAAAATGCAAGAGGAGTTACACACGGAGAGTTGCTGCATCGTCTTCACACAGTCACCGAATGCCTGTCTATTCAGTGGCTGCTGGGTGGAGTCAATCCCTCCTCCTGTCTTATCTTGAACCCACCTAGCCTCACTTACCGTCAGTATATTCTCTATTTCCAGTGCTGTCCTCTCTCTTGGGCTCCAGATTCACACAATTACCAATTTGATAGCTCTTCCTGGAAAACACACAGGACCCTCAGATTCAAGAGGTCCCCAAATGAGCCTGGACACCTGCTCCTTCTCCAGTGTCCACGTACCGGATGCTCAAGCCCCAGGCCTGCACGTCACCTGGACTCCTTCTCCTGGCTCCCTACACTCTCCAAGTTCTGCTTCCTAAGTCACTCCTGAATCCTCCCTCTACTCCATCTCCGCGACCATCTATAAGGTCATCCCCCATCACCTCTCACCTGGACAGCGGCCACAGCCTCTTGACTGGTCTAGCCTTGTCCATTCTTCCCTCTCTCCAATACATGCTACTCACAACAGCCAGATAAATTATTATTAAAAAACCCCACCAGCCCAATTATGTCACTCCATACCTTCCTGCCCATCGATGGCTTCTTATTGCCCTTAGGGAGAAGTCAATAACAAGGACTAAAAGGCCCTGAGTGATCTGGCCTCTGCCCACATCACTTTGCATCACTCTCCCCTTCGCTCTGGCCCAGCCTCATTTGTCTCGCTGATGAACTAAGCTCTTTCCCATTTCAGACATCGGCAGGGGCGGTTCTCACTGCCTGGAATGCTCTCCCCTTGGACCTCTACCTCTTCATTTAGTGAATCGCCATGAATTATTTGAGGTCTCAGACCCACGCACTCCAAAACCATGCCAGATGCTCACTGTATGTGTCCTTTGAAGCCTTCATCCGCTTTCTAATTACCTGCTCAATTGTAAGTTCCTTGAAGGTAGGCCCCCTCTGTCTTTTTCCTTCCTGTTCTCCCAGTGCCTGGCGCAGCACTTAGCACATATTCATTCGATGACACAATCCTTCATTCATTTACTCATTAACTCAGAAGTATTTGTCGATCTTCCTGTCCTCATTTACAGTTCAGTGGTGGGGAAAGACTTAGCAAAATAAGTACCCAAATAGATACTTCATAAGACTTCTGATCAGAGCTGCAAGTAGAAAGATAGGGCATTATGAATATACGTAAAAGGGGGCTCCAACCTTGTCTTGGAGGGACAAGGAAAGGTGAGTTTTCTATCAACGACATAAATGGGATTTTTTTTTTTTTTTTTTTTTTTTTTTTTTGCGGTACGTGGGCCTCTCACTGTTGTGGCCTCTCCCGTTGCGGAGCACAGGCTCCGGATGCGCAGGCTCAGCGGCCATGGCTTACAGGCCCAACCGCTCCGCGGCATGTGGGATCTTCCTGGACCGGGGCACGAACCCGTGTCCCCTGCATCGGCAGGTGGACTCTCAACCACTGCGCCACCGGGGAAGCCCAATGGGAATGTTTTTGCCATGTCAACTTCAACCCCTCTCTGCATCCCATCCCTAGCCTTACACTGGACCAACAAATATAAACCCAGTGCGAGACAAGTTCAGCTGAAACCTTTTTTAACCCATCAGTTTCCATTACGCTATCTTCTCAAAGCTTCTGATTTCAGAAAAATAATCCAGGAATTTTCCGCTAATTCCTCTGCCTCTCCCTCCACCATTTTCCTGCCCATTTTTCTACCATCAGACACTCTCTTCCATCTTAGGCTGGTTCTGCTTTTATTGGAACCTGTGTAGAACAAGGCTCCATTATACCAAGCTAAACATGCCCCCTTATTCATCATGCCCTAGGTTCCTGAATTGAGTCACCTTGGGTAAGTGAGATTGTGGCAGCTCTTATGAGCCTGTAGTCTGTGATGGCCCCAGGATAATGAACAAGAGGGGCTTAGAGATGGCAAGGGGTCCTAGGGGACTGGACTTAAAGCCCTCTCTCTCTGTAAGTAAAAATAGCAGTTTGTAAAAATGCTTTTATTCAAGTTTATATAAAATTGAAGAAATATATACATCATGAAAGAATAAGAACATCAAGGAGGGTTTGATGGCAGGTCTGATGAAGGTTATAGGGTGGTTAACCACCAACGAATTCTCCACACCAGCCATCCTTTGACATCAGCTGTTGCTTACAACCTACTGACATCCTTGAGATGCGATGAGCCTTTGTTGGCAGCCAAGCACTGCTGTGTCTTAGAAAGTCAGCGCACGAGCAACGATAAAGTTCCTGGCTGGAATTTAGAGGTCAGAGACTTCATTTTGTGCGTTTTAATCTTTGGACACCCAGATTTCTCGTGGGCAAACCTCCACCTCCCTTATCCACAGGGTACAAATTTCATGTGAAATCTTTGGGCAGGGGTCTGGGGCAGCCCACCCAGACCCAGACCCAGACCCATGCTCCTTACCTGAGTGGGTAAGTAATCACCAAGACCTTTGGAGAATTCTTGACTTCCTGTCCAAAGCAGCAGGTTGGCCACAAGGGGGAAGCATTACACAGAGATAGCGCTCTGGCTGGACCTGTTCTTTGTTCTGCCTTTCCTATTGTCATCCACAAAAGGAGGGCAGGTGAGCCGCACTGCAGGGGGCTGCTGTTCAGCCGTGACCATGCCTTCCTGTGGTCTTATCCTGGCCATACCGTGAATGGACACTCAGTGAATAGTAATTTACATTCATGAATATGCAGGGTTTAATTTATTAATGAAATTTAAGCAAATCCCTGAAAAAGATAAGTGGCAAATTTGTAGATTCCGAAGAGTCATCGTGTGCTGAAAACTGGGAGTCAGAGGATCTGGTTCCAGGGCTGACCCCGCCGCGCACTCACTGGTTGTGTGCTTCCAGTCACGTCTCTTAACCTCACCTTTCATATGGTCTCCAAAGGCCCTTTCTGTCTGTATTGCAGGGCTGATGTGAGGATGAAGCAGGAGAGCATGGGCGCAAGCACTTAGAAAAATGGTAAAGCAGGATTGGAAATCTACTAGCGCTACACTTTAGGTGAGTAAAGAAAATGCAGCTGGTTAGATCTCTATACTGATGTGATTTTTCTGAGGTGGGCTGTGCGTGTGTGTGCGTGCATGCGTGCGTGCGTGTGAATCCATTTGGTGCAACTGAATCGAAATCTTAGCTCGATTTAATCAGTTAGACCATCTCTTCAGACTAGGGTGCCAGCTGTCCTGGTTCACCAGGATTTTCCCAGTTTTAAAACTCAAAGTCCCGTGCCTGGGAATCCCCCTCTGTCCCAGGATAATGAGGACCCAGTGTCTTTGGGATGCTCGCTCAGGCTTCTAACCCCCTCTCTTCTCCAGGAAGACACTGCTGGAATGGGGAAGACGGTTCACCTGATTCAGAGCAGTGAAGAGGAGCCCGGGCCTTTGGATCCCTGTGGAATTCTCTGGATCCTGTTTTGAGGGTAACGGGACTGGACAGCTTCAGAGACTGTTTGGGTTCCCGCCACAGCTCTCATTTGGGGCCTTTGATCTCCAAGTCTCCACCTACTCCACTCCTGAAGCTTTGTCCTCAGGCCAGGTCCCCAGCCCTCGATGCTCCTTCAGATAGGAACCAAATGGGCCAGGACCTTGATCGTGGACTCCCAGCCTCCAGAGCCGTGAGAAGTAAATGTCTGTTGATTAACGCCCCTACCCTGGCCCCGGAGCTGAGACCCTGCCCAAAGCCTTTCAGTGCTGCCCTGCAGTCCACCCCAAACTTCACAGCAGCTCATCTGTTTTGTGTGTGTCGGGGGGTGATGGCCCTGCTCCCTGGGTGCTGGGCCCAGCAGGTGGGCGTGATGCTCACAGAGCAGAGGCCACCAGAGGCATTGGGGCAGGCAGCTTCACAGTCTTCCAGCCACGGAGACTTGGTCCAGGAGCTCAGGCCATGCCTGCCTGCAGCCTGGTGTGCAAAAGGGCCTGACTCCTGGAACGTGTTCCTTGTCTCCCCTTCACCATAGGCCTGGGCACTTCTGGTCACCTGCTTACCATGGGGAGGACTTGGGGAGCCAGAAGTGCTGCCTCAGGCTCACTCGATTATCCCCTCTTCCGTAACGCCCATCACTGCCCTTGTCATATTAGAAGTGACAGCATCAGGTGTGGACCTTTCCCAGAAGCTTGAAACTCCTCCCACGGGGTGCCAGGGGAAGTGTGCGCTAGCCCAGATGTTTTCAGTCTTCCTCATTCATATTTGGGGTTCTGCCCCGGGGTGGGAAGAACTCTAAGAGGACCCCAGGATTCCCAGCCTTTGGTGTACTCACCCTCCTAGTATTCAATAAAGCACTAACCTAGGTGCTGCTGCGGAGGGGATTTTGCAGATTTATTGACCTTAAGAGAGGGAGACTACCCAGGTGAGCCAGAGCTACTCACATGAGCCCTTTAACTAGATCTGGAGGTCGGAGACAGAGGAGTCAGAGAGATTGGAAGCATGAGACACATGGCAAGGAGCCAAGGGCAGCATTTAGTTGCTGAGAGTCATGCCTGGGTGACAGCTAGCAAGACAACGGGACCCCAGTCCTACAGATGCAAGGAAAGGAATTCTACTAACAACTGGAATGAGCTTTGAAGCAGATTTTTCCCTAGTTGATCCTCCAGGTAGAAATACAGCCAGCTGACACCTTGACTTCTGCCCCATGAGACCCTGAGCTGAGGACTGGCTAAAACATGCTGGGCTCCTGACCCATGGAAACTAAGATAATACATTTATATTGTTTTAAGCCACTAAGTTTGTGGTAATTTGTTACCCAGCATAGAAAACAAATACAATGCCCCCACTTAGGGAAAGGGTTCGAAGATGGAGAGGGCAAGCATCCTTTTATCTTCCTTCCTCCTCAACCCTTTCCTCCCTTTTCTTCCCCGCAGTTCTTCCAATTGGCAGGGGCAGGCTATTCCTGCCTTAGAACAGCCAGGTCTGTGGCCTTACTGCCACGTGAGAAGGGCTATCTTCTCTACTGTTCTGAGAAAATCTATGATCCGAAACTCTAGACATGAAATGATTCCTGCTCTGAATGTTCTAGAATGATTTGGAACTGGAGACACCCAAAGGTTAATATGGTGGCTTACCATCCCCCAAGTATTGTTCCATTATATGCTACAAAGATGCAAACATTATATGTGCCTGCAGTAAATGATGAAAGGCTGGTGTTGATTCTGAACAACGAGCGAAACAATTTTTACCCTTTACCATTTTCCGAAGAGGTCTTCAGCCCTGCCCAAAGTGGCTGGTTCTTTATTTTCTCTTCCACATTAATTTCTTTCACAAATGTTTTCTCAACTCCCTGATATGCTCAGTGCTATTGTGGCTTGAAATACCCGGTGGCAACACAGATTTAGTATTGGCGAACCATCTACCCATTTTCAAAAATTTGTGTCCATCACTGGGGGCACTCAGCAATGTGCCAGGGTCTATGAGAAGTGACAGGATCAAAGTAGTGCTTTATAATGGAGGGTCAATTTTATTTGGAGATTAAGAGAATAAACTAAGTGTTTTCAATATGTCATTTAAAACGTATTTTTAATATCTAAAAGAAATAGCGGTAAGTTTTGGAGGAGCATGGAGCATGTGTATGAATCTTGAAGACAAAAACAAGCAATTTCAAAGCATTTATAGACTCGTTTTAGGCTGTGACTCCGGACTCTGGGGCCATGTGACTATTCTATTCTACTATTGGCAACCCACTGGAAGATGGTTTTGGAAGACCATTGCCCATCCGTATGGAGAAAAGGAAAGGGGAGGGAGAAAGGAGGAGGAGGTACCACCTAGGAGTTTATGGGAAGACTGAAGAATTGGTGGTGGTGAAGTTGGTCCATTGCCGTCGAAGGAGCACTGAAGACCAAGGGCTGGTTAAAGCCATAGACTCAAACGTTCGACGCAAAAACTTGGGTTATTTTGTTTCTTTGTTTTCTAAGTTTATTTTATTCAAGTAGAGTTGATTTACAATGTTGTGTTAATTTCTGCTGTACACACTGAAGTGATTCAGTTATACATATATATACATTCTATGGGCTGTTTATAGCTGTATAAATGAAACTGTGCTTTTTTGGGGATACATTTTTTGGGTACATTTGGTATATTTCCAGATATTCAACCAGAGGCACATTCCCTCAGAGAGGGTCAGGATTTTTTATTTGGAAAGCACAGAGAAATAAGGAGATTAAGTTAAGGATTTTTTTTAAAAATATTTATTTATTTATTTGGCGGCGCTGGGTCTTAGTAGCGGCACGTGCGATCTTTAGTTGAGGCATGTGGGCTTTTAGTTACAGCAAGCAGGATCTAGTTCCCTGACCAGGGATCAAACCCGGTCCCCTGATTGGGAGCACGGAGTCTTAACCACTGGACCACCAGGGAATCCCCCAAAGTTGAGGATCTGATGGCCAAAATAGACTCTTAATGCCTGATTTGGGAAAGTCACACATTGAATTGCAAGAGCCAGGCCCTTGAGAGAAAAAAATAACATATTTTCCCCAATTCCAAAAGTCTTTAATTATTCAGTACCGGGGCGTGGAGGACTGAGCGTATATATATATATTTTTTTTTCCTATAACTACAGAGCTAGGAGAATGTAGGCTATGACCAATTCAATTTCCTGCCACATAGGAAGGCAATTTCAAACTTTCTGAACTGGGAGGTGTTTGCGGGGAGAGGAGAGAAGAGAGTAAGACAAAGCAAAGGACCCTGGGAAGGTGGGTAATGGACTCTCTGTGGGCAGGTTTGGGGGTGAGAAGACAGAGGAAGTTTTACCCCATATCCTGTGGGGAGGGGAGCTTGTCAAATTGCCTATACAATAAAAGGGTTAACTTAAATCTTTGAATTCTGTGAGCTCTTCCAGGTCTGAAATTCTATGATTCTAAATCTTCTTATGCAGATTGGGTGGATATTTCAAAAATCCAGATTATCAGCTTTGCTGGAATTTTCTGAGTTTCTTCTGATTGTGAAATATCTGTCATATTGGGGTTATGGGGATTACAGAGAGGTATGAGGTAGGGATCACAATTCCTCTGCCCCCAGCTCCCTTTTCTACCATGAACTGAGGTGTGGGCTGTCAGCCCCACAGACCTTTATGGGGACTCTTAATCTCATGAGCCTTCAGATTTTCTTCTTTGTACATAGAGAGTAATTCCAGGAAGCAAAACAGTGACCAGGGGGAAATAAAAAGTCCCAGTGAGGAGACCCATAGGAACTGTTGATCACCTCTTCATCTTATGCTTCATTTTTTTTTTAAAGAGCTGAGATGCAGTTTATATACCATATACCTTCATCCATTTAAAGTATACAACTCAATGGTGTGTTAGTTTCTGCTTTATAACAAAGTGAAAGCAATTATACGCCAATAAAGATGTTACAAAAAAAAAGTGTACAACTCGATGGTTGTTAGTATGTTTACAGATACGTGCAGACATCACCACAGTTAATTTTAGAACATTTTCATCACCCCAGCACGAAGCCCCGTATTCCTTAGTTCTCATCCCCCTTCCTCACCAGAATCTTCTTCTCTCAGCCATGGCAACCACTGATCCACTTTCTGCCTCTATAGGTTTCCGTTCTGGACATTTCATACTTATGAAATCATATAATATGTGGTCTTTTGTGACTAGCTTCTTCACTTATGACGTCTTCAAGGTTCATCCGTGTTGTAACATATGTCAGAACTTTATTTCTTTTGATGACCAAATAATGCATTGTATTTTTTAATTGAAGTATAGTTGATTTACAATATTGTGTTAGTTGCAGGTGTACAGCAAAGTGATTCAGTTATACATATATATTTTTTCTGATTCTTTTCCATTATAGGTTATTACAAGATGTTGAATACCGTTCCCTATGCTCTACAGTAAATCCTTCTTGTTTATTTTATATATAGTGGTGCATAGTCCCATGTATTGATATGCCATATCTTATTTATCCATTTTTCAGATGATGGACATTTGGATTGTTTCCACCGATACTTCATTTTGTGTGTCCTGCAGTGTCTGTGGTTCCACTACTAGGCTCCTAACAATGAGACCTATTTTCCTTTCCTAAAAACGTAAGTGGACTAGGAAAACCTGATGTGTCTGGAATTCAGACAAATCAAGTTCCATACGTGTCAAGTGGTGCGTCAAGATGGTGCTCAGGAAAGAACTTCAGAGATGTCCAGGGTCTCATGTTCCCTCAGAGGTGATCAGCCTCAGGAGACTTGACTTACAACTACCCAACTTACTAGCCCAAACCAGCAAACCACCTGGTAAGTCAGGAGTTATTTTACAAATTTACAATGCCTCCAGACAGACCTGGAATCAGGAGTTGGCTGGTTTATACATGATCTACATGAGAAGTCAGATTACTACCAGAAGGTTGCCTTGTGAGTACCGCTGCAGGTACAGGGGACTGGCTCTAAGGAATTGACATGTAAGCCATAATAGCTGGACAACTTTGATAAGTGTCTGATAGGCATTCTTCCAGGCAGGGCATGGTTTCTCAGCGGTGCTGGATAAATACTGACCAACTTTTGTTGTTTTCACCATCTTCTTCTCATTCCAAGCTGAACACTAGCTTTCTATGTATATTGAGATTTTATAATGTAATTATTTAAAACAGTAATATCCAAACGTTTTTTATTGTGCACCCCTATGATTAAAACTTTTTGAGTGCAAACTCTATATATGTTTATTTATTTATAAAGTATATACATGTACTACTACCAATTTGTATATTAAAATGGAGATTTATTTATTCCTCTAAATTAAATTGAATCTAAATTGAAATAGTAATTTTTTTTTCTATACCCCAAATTGTCTTGTCTTCTCCACTTAAAGAATACTGTTTTAGAATTTTTTGTTTTTGTGTTAAATCCATCCCAGACTTAAAGTTACACTTTAATCATCTGATTTTTTTACTTGGGTTGACTCTCATTTGTACTGACCTTACAAATCTATCTTTTAAAGTAGGTTATTTAGATGAGATCAGAAAGGCTGCTTTATCTGTTTTATATTGATTCCATTACTTTCCGTTTTAGGTAAGGTGACATTTTCTATTCATTTCCCAAAATTCCAGGGGGCAGCCTACTGCAGCCTTCTAATCACAGACTAAATTCTTACAGAGGAGCTAATGTTCTGCACTTAGGCTTCTCTGAGAAGAGAAATGGTGGAGATGAGTGTCTGGGGGTGTCACTCCTAGCAGGAATGTGGGTTGATGGTACCAAGATGGTGAAATTGGGGTTAGTAATAGAACTCGGGAATTGGCAAGAATCATTGCGCGGCAAAGCTCTTAGAAGCAGGCACGGCGCTCTGCCTGCCTAACTATGCCCGCTAATGTAGTGATTGAACTGTAGAGATGTCAGAGGAACTAAAGTAAAGCTGGAGCCCCAGAGCAGAGAACATGATAGTTCCAGAAAATTCTTTGGTCATAATTGAGAGACACCAGTAAACTAGGATTTAGGTACCCTGGAGAGAACACTTGGGGCTCCAAATAAAGGATTTGCTGGGTTCCAGATGAAAAGGAATCTGCTTCCTGAGAGACAGGATTGCTAAAAGATAGAATTCTGTCCTTGGACTATGTCAGTGGTTCTTTACATTGGTTGCAAATTGGAATCACCTGAGGAGCTGTTAAAATTACTGATGCCTGGGCTTCCCTGGTGGCGCAGTGGTTGGGAGTCCGCCTGCCGATGCAGGGGGCACGGGTTCGTGCCCTGGTTCGGGAGGATCCCACGTGCTGCGGAGCGGCTGGGCCCGTGAGCCATGGCCGCTGAGCCTGCGCGTCCGGAGCCTGTGCTCCGCAACGGGAGAGGCCACAACAGTGAGAGGCCCGCGTACCGCAAAAAAAAAAAAAAAAAAAAAAGTGAAAATTACTGATGCCTGAGTCTCTCCAGCCCCGCCTTGTCCCCCCCCGGCCCAGAGATTCTGACTTCATTTGTCTGGGTTGAGGCTTGGCCCCTGGAATTTTTTTTAAACAACTTCAGCTGATTCTAACGTGCAGCCAAGGTTGGGAACCATTGGACTAGAGGGAAGAAGAATGGAGTGACCTCAGGAGATACAGGAGGAAGCTTGGAGGGAAGAGAACAGCCTAAGTCATCTTAGAAGGGTGAACCACAGAGCCTTCTGTGACCTCATTCCCCAGGCCCCCATCGACACTGCGAAGAGGGTATTCGGAAAGAGAAGGCAATGGGGGAAAGGCTGGCATTTCTATGACACCTCAGGAAGGCGGCCATGGAACCTTCTGCTTGGGGGCTACCGTCAGTCTTGGTTATAACAGTAGCTGTGACCCCGTAACTCCTTTGCGACGACAGTGCAGGACACAGAGAAAGTGCTCCATAAGTGGCATCTCTTATTGCATCCTTTTCCTTCTCAGTCCTTCCTGGGCCTCTCTGCACGGGTGTTCTCTGGCCTAACATCTTATTTCCCTTCAATTCCACCATTTTCCAGGCATGGGAAGGAAGGCAAGAGAATGGCTTCCTCTGACCTAGAAATACCTGGGAGAATCTGGTATACGGTCTTCGGCAGGCATGAGAGTGAATGTTCTGCAGCTGCAGTTCCCAAAATGAATTCCTTAGATGCTGCTTCCTGAAGATGTTCTCCTCTGTGTCCACGCAAGCTTGGGAAACGCAGCGAGCTTCAGTGCCCTCGTTGAGATTCACGCTGCCCCTCAGGAGAGAAAATGCCCTGAGATCTTCCACAGAAAGAGACCTGTTTGTTTTTCTTTAACTCTCGTGTCCCAACTCATCTGGCCGTGGAATTGTTTTTTTCCGCTCAGCACATTAACATCTTGCCTCTTTCTCATGACACACTTTTGGGAAACTGCCCCAGAAACTACAATCGGTGGCTTCATTCACAAAGAACAAAGAAGGCAGCTGCATCCTGTACACACGAAATGGGGCAAGCACCCCAGTTGGGCCCTGGCCTCTCACTGAAACTGTGCCCTTTTCCACCGCTCTACCACCCCCTTCCTGTTGCCATGGCAATGCCCCTGGAGAGTTAGGACCAGGCTCTCTATTTCTTTCCTACACCCGCCTTTGTGTCTAGAAGAGCGCTGAACACGCAGTAGGTGATGTTTTGAAACATTGATTGATGGAGAGTTGGGGGGGTTCATTTGGACCATCTGCAGGTGGGCTGGGGAGGAAGAGACAGCATCCCATGGTTTGCATCTATATATCTGGTAGAAGAGCCAGCCAAGAGGGTGGGAGAGTGCAGGTCTGGGAACTCACATAGCCTTGGCATTGCCTGGTTTTTTGTTTTGTTTTGTTTGTTTAATGCTGGATCACAAATATTTCACAAATTAGGGATGGCGAAGGGCACATCCAAAAAAGAAAATATTTTGATTTCTTGGTATGTTTGGTTCAGGGGTGAATTTTTCTTTCAGTAAAATTTCTGGTCACGTTGCTTGCTAGGATGTTGTTTGTGTAATAAATAATTTTCTTTTAAGTCTGAGAAGAAAAGGATGTCCTACTTTCTCCTCTGTCTCTAACTGGTGACCGTATTTTCAAAGACCCAAACCAGGACACAGCCTGATTGACACACAGCCTCACAGAATATTTGAAATAGGGGGTCTGACAGGACCAAGTATTTGTGTGTGTGTGTGTGTGTGTGTGTGTTTAGATTTATTTTTTATTGAGGTGACATTGGTTTATAACATTATATGAGTTTCATGTGTACAGCATTATATTTCTACTTCTGTATGCCCTACAGTGTGCTCACCACCGAAAATTTAGTTTCCATCCGTCACCATATAGTGATTCCCTTTACCCAGTTGGCTCTCCACCCCATGCCCCACCAGAGGATACTCTGGTAGCCACTACTATGATCTGGGATAGATATTTGAAATGGAGGTGACAGTCACTCTGAGAAAATCGGGCGTCCTAGCTGCCGTGCTTGGATGCCTCACGAGTAACATCATTTCTAAACCATAGAGTCCGTGAGGCCAATTTTGGTATCCATTGATGAAACCTGGGTACTATCCACATATTTTCTAAATTCATGTCCACATTTACAAATTTTATTTATTGCTGCAAAGAGCAGCCTTCCCAGAGAGGGGAAAAGAACCCCAGAAATTCTATTCAGTGTCTAAGTACATGAAAGACCCAGTTATCTCCAGTTTGCTCTGCTGCCGCAGCCTGACCTTGGGTACTCTATGAATGAAAGGTTTGTGGGCATCTGCCTGACGCAAGCCAAGTGCCTGGGAAAGCCTCACACTACTGTTTCTGTCTCCCAGCCGGCTGAGAAGGCTTCCCAGGGTCTGCAAGTACCAGTTCTTCAGGCGTGAGCACTGGCAGAGGATTATAATTTAAATCAGCTGGTTCTTACTTTCTTAAGTGTGAAAAAAAGGCCAGTGATCAGGAGTGCGTGCATGTGTGCCTGTGATGGGCTAGCATTTGTGGAGAATCTGCTGTGGGCTGAGAACTGTACCTATGAGATATATAAACTGATGTCTACTTATTGATATCTGTACCTAATAGATATCAATTTATATATCTCTATCTATTGATATGTACATATTTATAGATAAATATAAACCATTTCATTTATGTCAGCTATATAGCTATATATATTTATTTCATATATGTATCTGAATATATATCAGTATATATCAAATATGTATCAATATATCTATATCCATCATTTAATTTTATTTTTATAACTTTGTTTTAGTACGAATAAGGAGAAAAGGAAATGGAAGCTGAAAGTGGGTAAATACATAATATGAACCATATGGGTCAGCCTGTAAATCTCAGCTTATTCGTATTCAGCTCTGACTCCTTTAAAGAGACACTTGGGGCTTCCCTGGTGGCGCAGTGGTTAAGAATCTGCCTGGCAATGAAGGGGACGCGGGTTCGAGCCCTGGTCCGGGAAGATCCCACATGCAGCAGAGCAACTAAACCCATGCTCCACAACTACTGAGCCTGCGCTCTAGAGTTCACGAGCCACAACTACTGAAGCCCGCGTGCCTTAGAGCCCGTGCTCCGCAACAAGAGAAGCCACCGCAATGAGAAGCCCGCGCACCACAACGAAGAGTAGCCCCCGCGCACCGCAACTAGAGAAAGCCCGTTCGCAGCAACGAAGACCCAACGCAGACAAAAATAAAATAAAAATAAAAAAAATAAAGAGATGCCTGTTTCTTTAACCTTGATCATGGCCAGGGGGCATGTTTAAACCTCTGATAGGAGAGCATTTTCATGAATGAGGAATATGAGTCTCCCCATCTGCCTGCCTAGGGCTCACATTCCAAGTGGGATGATCAATAGAGCACCTACCTCTTCTTGCATGATTTTACAGCAGGATCTACCTCTTTGAGAAAGGACCACAAGACCGTAGACTGGAGACGCCAACAGGACACAAACAGTATTAGAATAGGCATGTAAAACGCAAAAGCTACTTTTTGTATATAACAACATAAAAATTCTTATTTCCCTAAGTCAGTTGGAAGAAGCATCAAATCAAACAAATGAAGACTGTAAGATGACAGTGGGATGAATTGGGAGATTAGGACTGACATATATACACTACCACGTGTAAAATAGCTAGCTAGTGGGAACCTGCTGTATAGCACAGGGAGCTCAGCTTGGTGCTCTGTGATGACCTAGACGGGTGGGATGGGGGGTGGAGGGAGGTCCGAGAGGGAGGGGGTATATGTATACATATAGCTGATTCGCTTCGTTGTACAGCAGAGACTAACACAACATTGTAAAACAATTATACTCCAATTAAAAAAAAAAGACTGTCAGATGAAAGGCTAGGGGCCTTGGATTGTATTGATTTCTGAAAGAATGGCTGGTTAGCACAAAGGAATGAATAATGAATGAAATTTCAGTGTCCACCCTCAAGAGTCTAGGCTAGCACTGTCCAGTAGGAATATAATGAGAGATGCAAATGTGAGCCACATACGTAATTTTAAATTTGCTAGTAGCCACATATGTCATTTTAAATTTGCTAGTAGCCACATATGTCATTTTAAATTTGCTAGTAGCCACGTCGAAAAAGTAAAAAGAACCAGGTGAAATTAATTTTGACAATGTTATTTAACCTAATATATCTAAAATATTATCACTTCAACATATAATAAATTGTTAATAAGATAGTTTACATACCAAGCCTCAGAAATCTGGTATCTTATACTTACAATATATCTCAGTTCTGACTAACCACATTTTAAGTGCCCAGTAGCTGCATGTGGTTGGTGGCTACATACTGGAAATCAGATTCAGACCTTTAAATAAACCTAACCTAGTCGTCATAAGACTGAAAAAAAAAAAGGAAGCCATCTAAATATTTGACAATGCTGCATAAACAATCATATCCATCTATACAATGGAATCTTAGGTATTCATTAAAAATAATGTTATAGAAGAGAATTTATATAAAATGTGTTCAAGAGATAGCGGGAGCTAGAGTCGAAATAACACTTTATTTTTTGCCAGAAAGACATTTTGTTTATTTTAGATGAAGTAAACTGAATAATATACAAACATCAATTCTCTCCAACAGAGTTAATCGACAATTACATTTAGGTCAAAGTCATTAATAAATGTGGATCCTGAAAATTCAACATATGACCTGGGAATATTATCTATGCTACTTTTCACTCTAATTTCACCTAAAACAATAACTATACTTTATTTGTGTCCATGATCATAAATTAATAACACCTCAAAAATTCAAATTCCATCTAGATAGAGCAATAGCAAGTGTTAAATAACTCTTTAAAGACGACATGCTCTAAAGGGGAGCAGAGAAATGGAGCCGAAGTGAAAGAGGGATGTCGGGGCAACACAGGTTTGTTCATTATTCGTTTCTTTGTTTCAGATGGGAGAGATTACAGTATGTTTGCTTACTGATGGAATAGGGGGAACAATTGATAAGAAGTGAATTTCAGAGTGAACCTTTGAGCTGGTGAAAGGAAGTTGGATGGAGTGGAGAATGGAGACAGTGGCGTTAGGACCAGACAGTTCATCCTCTGTACCAGGGAAGGCAAAGCATGTGGGCACACGTGTGGGGCTGGGAGATGGCGGGGGAGAATGTAGAGGTTCTCTTCTTATTGCTTCAACTTGCTTGGTGAAATAGGAAGCAAACGTTGTTGTATCCCGAAGGAGTTACTCCAAGGTGCTACACGTGTTTTCTCTCCATTAAGTGGGAATTACGGGCATTTTAAATGATCTTCTTTTTGCTTTTGTAGTTTTGATTTCTAACAAGTGTGTAATATTATATATCTTTTCTTAGTAGTAGGTGTCATCTCCCAGTGCCCTCCTTTCCTGCTGCTCATAAAGGTGATCCTAACCAGTCCTGCCATTTACCCACTACATGTCCTTGAAGGAGTTACTTGTGTCTTGGGTTCTTCCTTAGTAAAATGGGGGATGTTGATGTCTGTGCTATTTAATCCACTGGGTTGGAAGACTGTTAAATGAGAAAATGTAAGCAAAAATACTTTGAAAAAGAATCAGCAAGGCATGGATATAAAATGTTCTTGCTGTGGTTATTTCTGGTCTTGATGGGGAAGTACGAGGCAGGGGCGGGATCTAAGAATAGGATGGAATCATCAATTCACCTCTCACAAGCTACAAAATAGTTTTAAGAGCAAAAACTACTATTCTGATTCAGACAGTGCTGCATTCTTTTGTTAAGCTTCTGATTAAAAGCTTTATGCTAAACTCTGGAAAACAAAACATGAAACATGTTTCCTTTGCTGTTACATTAGGTTAACTTGATTATTTGACGCTCTAAGCTAAACTGTTTCCTACTGAGACACGTTTTTCTTTTTTTGGCTTCAGATACATTAATTGTGACATTTACCCACATTTTTGCATTTGTATTCAAAACCACCCAGAGAATATATAACCATGATTATTCTTTTGTTATTTCTTTTCAAATTACTGTAATTGCATTGTTAGATATGCTTCAGCACATGGGTCCTGCTGGTTTGTCATCATTAGACACCTTCATAGAGCTCTACTAAATAAAAAAATCACAAGATGAAGATAAAACGACTTATTTAAGGCACTTTGCATGAATTAAGTAATGATAGTGGAGTCACATAACTCTTCCTCAAGTGTAATTCTGAACTGCTTTTGTGTTTCCTGGCATTTGAATATTTCATTGTCAGCCTCAAGGATTATAAGATGAAAAGACAATACAGAGTTTTTGCTGTTGTACAATGTGTAGACTATTAAAGATAAATGCTCGTTAATCTTTGCTTTCAACTTATTTACGTCTCCTCCTTTTTTATTGTTAGCGTAACCCCAGCTTTAAAGACCATTTTGAAAAATGAGAAAAACACAACCATCTCATCATCTGAATGTAACCATTTCGTATTCTCGGTCCATCTTTGTTCTTTCACATATACAGCCGTCCATGGTTGCAATATAAATTGCAAGGTAAATTGTATGTATACAACTTTGAATATGAATTTGTGGAGTTGTATCTAAAAGAGTGTTTCTCAGGTACAGAATAATTGCCCAAGTTATGTCAAAACTTGATTGTGTTAGAAAAATACTGAGATCAGGAGACCTTGTGGGGAGGAAACCTCTCTGGATGGGGGGTCGGGAGCAAGATCTGATGTGGTTGTGGTAGACGTCTTCTCAGATGGTCCTTGATTAAAATTTTGAGCCTTTTTAGCTCCTATTTTGATGAAAATCCTATGATTTACGCTGTCTCAAAGCCATTTCAACAACGAAACGTTTTTCGCAATTGCTGTCGCTCATTTCACACACCACCATGTTTCCAGCCTGTGGTAGGTTGATTGCAAATGTGACCCCAATGTTTTACCCCTCCTTGTATCCTCACCCTTTGCAATGTGACTCTGCAACTACTCCCGTTAAGAAATACAATCTGTTCACCATCCCTGGAATCTGGGCTGTGCTCCTGTTATACTTTGGCCAGCGGGATGCAGCAGAAGCAGTGGTGTGTCAATTCCGAGCTTAGGGCTCAGAGCTTGTCCTCAGAGATTGTGTGCACATCCACAATAGCCTGCACCAGCCTGCCGGAGGATGAGAGACCATGTGGATTAGGGCCAAGTCAGCCCAGCAGAGGCTCAGCCCCCGGCCAACCACCAGCTGACCACAGATGCATGGGTGAGCCCGGTCAGGATGAGCTGAGCAGGCGCAGGTGAGCAGACCTGCTCAGCTGAGAACTCAAACGTGGTTGCTCTTTTAAGCCACTAAGTTGTAGGGTGATTTATTGTACAGAATTATTTTGGTAATACGTAAGTGATACAAAGTTCTATCACATTTTGACACTTGGCAAATTCTATTGGATAATGTTTCCCCTTGAGTTTCTGTTGTCACAGTAAGTTAATATTGGGGTGGGAGGCTATAGAGAGGACACATGCTTGGCTTCCATTGCCATTACCCATCTTCCACGAAAGGCCAAGGATTGGTAGAGACTATAGATTGACTGAGAAGTACTTTGAATCCCCGTTGAATGCTTGAGCTCAGACAATCTACCTTAGGGCTTTCATGCTTCTTTCTTCAACGGGCTGAACGTGAAGTAGGACTGCTGTTATCTTATTTTTTCCCTTTTTTAACGAATCCATCAAGCCTATAATCTCTTCTCAACAGATTTTCAAGTGAGCGGGAAACTGAAAAAGATAAATGAAAGTTGGAGTGGTATTGTTAAAGGAGAAATGGTCTCTGTAACTACAGGTACCATCTAATTAACCTCAGAACCGGGCAAGGACCCTGAGAATAGAAGTGCCCAATTCACAACTAACTCAACCACCTGAAATTTAAGCAATTCATCCTTTTGTAGGGGAGGTGCTGCGGCTGCTGTTGTTATTTATTTTCATTCTAATTTTAAATGATTTAGGGTATAGATGTACCTTCATTCAGATGCAGTATTTGTCAGTACAGTGTGTGTGTGACAGATTCCTCCTATGGAGTTACGTCACCGATGGGCTCAGGTATCTCACAGGTCAAGTGAGTTCCCAGACAGCAGTAACCCCTCAGCAAACAGCCAGTCCTGTCCTCTGTATGGCATTGAGTTCCTGATTTCTTATTAATACGCTCTGATAAGGAGGTCGATTTAATCTATTTGAGGAAAAGGAGAATGAACTAAATCTGTCTTCCTCCATCTTTTAAACATTCATTGTACATGTTCCATGGTAAAAACGGCACATACGATTACTATCATTTTTATTTTTAATTAGAAAAATTATTTCTGCTTGTTTCGCACATCTTATTGTACAGGAAACAGTCTTACATACGTATCTGGAATAATGTACCATTGCACACTTTGTTTAAAGGCAAAGCACCACCGGGAAAGCTAATCAGCTGTCCAGGGCTCTCACCTGATGGGATCTTCCTTCCTGATTTTACATTAATTTCTGAAAGTCAGAAATGTCATCTCCCAGAAAATGTTAAGGGGTTTGTAAAATATAATTACTTTATTCAATATGATAGCTGTAGAAATGGAGTATATTTTCTTTAATAAACGAAACATGAAGAAGAAAATGCCAGGTAACATCACCGGCACGTCAATATAGACCAGCAGAAAAGATTCTGTTGTAAGCCTGTCTCCTTGATACCAAGAAGACATTCTAGTCCAAGCTTTTAATATGCTTCCTGTGTTTTCACTAGATGCTTCTTTTCTGTTGCTTTTCATTCATCCTTTTCCACATTTCAAATCAGAGTGTTGGTATAGCCTTTAAAACTTCATTAACAGGAGCAAATCCAGTATCCATTGATTTATTCTCAAAAGGCACTCTCACCCATCAGATTGCCCGGCAGTTTCATTCTCATGAATACTTAGCCATGAGAAAACTCAACAGAACACAGATGAATCCAGTGAATACAAGAAGGAGTCTGGGGCTTCCCTGGTGGTGCAGTGGTTAAGAACCCACCTGCCAATGCTGGGGACACGGGTTCGAGCCCTGGGCCGGGAAGATCCCACATGCTGCAGAGCAACTGAGCCAGTGCGCCACAACTACTGAGCATGCGCTCTAGAGCCCACGAGCCACAACTACTGAAGCCCGTGTGCCACAACTACTGAAGCCTGTGTGCCTAGAGCCCGTGCTCCGCAACAGGAGAAGCCACCACAATGTGAAGCCCAAGCACCGCAAAGACGAGTAGCCCCCGCTCGCCGCAATTAGAGACAGCCCGCGTGCAGCAATGAAGACTCAACGCAGCCAAAAATCATAAATAAGTAAATAAATTTATATTTTAAAAAAAGTATTAAAAAAAAGAAGTCTATTTAGTTTTGGAGTGTTTGGTGCCTTGGATCAGTCGAGGATTATGAAACCCAAACCTCCCACTGTAGACAGAAAGCTGGATGTGAGTCCTTCATACTATATCGTCCATTTACTCCCTAGGCCAAGAAAGCTGTGGGCCTCTGCTGCCCGTGCTCATCAGTCACAGAGCCAACACTCGAGGTTCGACAGTAACGTCATAAATTGTTCCTCCGGCGTTGAGGAAGTAAGACACCACCACCAGAGCGCACACCATCACGGTCAATGGCAATGTGCACCCAGGGTGGCTTCTTCAGCCTCGGACTGGGTCATTCGAACACTAAGAAGAGGACTCGGTACAAAGCCTCCGTGTTGGTCATGGCAGGGGAGGCATTCCACAATTATTTTTTAAATTATTTAAAAAATTTGTTTTATTCAAGTATAGTTGATTTACAATGTTGTGTTAATTTATGCTGGACAGCAAAGTGATTCAGTTATACATATACATAATCTTTTTCATATTCTTTTCCGTTATGGGTTTTTTTTTTGCGGTACGCGGGCCTCTCACTGTTGTGGCCTCTCCCGTTGCGGAGCACAGGCTCCGGACGCGCAGGCCCAGCGGCCACGGCTCACGGGCCCAGCCGCTCCGCGGCATGTGGGATCTTCCCGGACCGCGGCACGAACCCGCGTCCCCTGAATCGGCAGGCGGACTCTCAAGCACTGCGCCACCAGGGAAGCCCCCTGCAACGATTTTTTGACTTTCAAGCATGTTCCTCTGAAACCGAAATCTGAGTGTCATCCGTCACCGTTGATTTGTGCTAGTGCCTATCAGTACCTTTTCTTCTTTCCACTTTTCTTTCAGAGTACAATAAATTATATTCAAACGGCAGTCATGGAGGAAACTTTCCTTTCCTCCTTCATCAACAACGCTGATCGACGGGCGCGAAAGCCCCTGGCAAGCAGCATCTGCTCTAACTCAAGGATCCCCGCCCGAGCAGAGGATGAAATTACCAGACACAGAGCAGTTTTGCTGCTCAACATTTGTGCAAGTCTGGCACATGCACACATCATTAGCAACTCTATTTGAGAAGCAGGATCAAGGAGGTGAGCAGGAGAGGGGATCTCATTAAAGAGATATTCAAGGAAGAGGAAATTCAGAGCATTTAGGTAAAGCTTCACGGCTAAAATAGATGAACAAATAGCCGGGTAAGTTTGGGAGGTGTTGACAGACAATTTACATAATTTTGCATCTTCCAGAACAGAGTCATGTTAGGCTGCCTATTTTACTTAGCCCCGTGGGCTAGAACGAAGCCTTTATGAGGGCAAAGATTTTGCTGTCCTGTTCATTGCTGTCATCTGGGCTTGTAGCATATAAAATTCAATACTCATGGAATGAGTTAATGTATACTTGCTCAAAGCTTACCTCGACCTGAGCTAGGCAGATGAGGTCTGGCACGCTCAGCAGGAATCAAAGCAATATGCGTGCCAGAAGAATGGTAACTTCTAACTAAAACTGATTGTTAATTAAAGTGTATGGAATCAGTGGTAAAATATTAGTGGAATGCCTCTCGTGCGCCCACCATTATTCTAGGCAACAGAGGAGATACGGTAGAAGCACAACACAAGGAAGATTGTGATTGGCCAGGCATGCTCTAAGTTCATTACTAAAGGCTTGCTATTGGCCAGGCGTGTTCTAATTTCATTATTAGCATTAGCATATTCAATTCTGTCAACACCACCTACAGGGTAGGTTGGTAAAGTACAAGTGTGATCATCTCTCCGTTTGACATACAAGGCAACTAGTACCAGGTCAATTTAGTAACTTGCCCAGAGTTCTAGGCTGGCAAATGTGGAGCTGGGATTCCCCCCACCATGCTCTTTACTGCCATTCTCTATGTTCTCAGCCCATTAGGAACTTACCCTTCATTTGAGGACACAAAAGGAACACATATGAAGCAGAGAACAACTAAATCTTAAACTCTGTGGCCCTGGCAGCAAAAAGGGAGAAGAGTAAGTGTAGACTGGAGTTTTGAGAGAGAACTTCTGGAAGGGGGCTGTACTAGATCTGTCTAGAATTCATCACTGGTTTGTCTGTATATCCATGTCTCCATCCTCCCATCTACTCATCCACTCAATCTTCCCATACACTCACCCAACAAACATTTTTTGAGCTCCAGCTACGTGCCAGGCCCTGAGCACTGCGGTGGTGGATTTTGTGCTGAAGTAGTCATATGTTAGCAGTCTTAGCTTCTCTGCCTGGGAGGGCTAAGATGAAACCACACACACGCACCAACAGAGAGTCTCCTCTAGGCAGGACCGTTTGGTGCTGTCTATCAAAACTGAGAATGTGCAGACCTTTGGTAATGCAATCCCGCCTGCTGGAATTTACCCGTGGTGAAGTGACCTGTGCACAAGGGTATTCTCTGCTGTACTGTTTTCAACAAGAAAGTATTAGAAAGAGTCCCACGTTCATCAAAAGGGGACTGCTTAAATAAAACATGAGAGTACACCCAAAGAGATTACTAAGCAGCCGTAAATAGAAGTGAAGAAGCTAAAATGAAAATATCTTTAAGACATTTAAGTGAAAAATATCAAAGAGCATATGTATAGTGGGCTACCATTTAGGTAAAAGATGGGGAATATAAACATACTTGGTAGGATATCTATAAAATATCTCTGGAAAGATACACCAGACACTGATCACATCTGTGGCTTTCAGTGGAGGGAGCAGGTAGTTGAATGGCAGGAGAGATTTTCACTGGATACCATTTTATATATTTTGAATTTTGAACCTTGTAAATGCATTGCCTATATTCCCCTACAAAACACTCTTTTTCTTTCAAAAGTTCATGCACCCAGACCCAAGTATTAGTGGCATATCTATGAGTGCCAGAGTCTTCATTTTGGTCCCCTGAATCTTTCGAGGCACCGAGAATGGAATCTTAGGTGCCAGGATGGAGTGACATCTGGAACCCACAGCAGCATGACTCGTACCTGAAGTGCTGTGACGTTTGGTTTCTGTCCTTGGCTGGCCCGGAAGTGCCTTGGCTGGCATTTCCTCTTCCTTGGCCGAGGGGCTTCTCCTCAGACCTTGGGTTTGCAATTTGCAAGACGGTGGTCAGGGTGGGCCTCCCTGAGAAAGTGACATTTGTTCAAGGCTTGAAGTCAATGAGGGAATGAGTCCCGAGGGTATTGGAGGAGGGATTCCAGAAGGACGGAATAGCAAGGTCCAAGAATTGGAGGCAGGAGTATGCCGGGCAAGGTGGCAGGTGTGCCTAGAATGGAGTAAACAAGAGGGGGGGAAGAGCTGAAGACAAAGGAGTAAGCGGCAGTCTGTGTGGGGCTGAGGGAGGTGTGGACGGGAGGTCTTCCTCTCCCTTCCTTGAGATTTGACATCCAGACACTGCCTGTCTGTCCATCTCGTGTCCCAGTTCTGCCAACTTGCTGCTGCCTGGTTCCTGAGACCCAGTCCCTGTCCTGCACTCAGATCTGGTTTTGGTTTCACGGCCTCATACCCAGTCCTGGTGGCCAGTCCAGGGACCTGGTCTCTCCCAGGTTGGGAAATGGAGCCCAAATTCCAGTTTGCACTGGAAGTGCAGCCAGTTCAGTCCCCACAGGGACTATGGGCACCGTGAGGACAGACAGGAGCAAGGAATGCAGAGACTCATCTTTCAACCACCGTGCTACGTTGGGCTTCCTCATAATTCTCAAATGGCACACCTTTACCTCGGGTACCCTTGGACTTGGATCCCTCATCCTCAGTCACTCCTTCCCCACCTTGTGTGACTCAATTCCTATTTCACTCAGATGAGTCTCAAATGCCCTGCACCTCCGAGAGGCCTTCCCTGACCTCCTGATGTAAGGCAACACCTCCTGTCCCCGCAATCCCCTTACTTGCCTGAATGTTTTCAATACACATATGGAGGTGTTTGTTGTCTGTCTCTCTCTGCTTGAATACCAGCGTGGGCGCAGTTAGGACTTTATCTAGACCCCCCAAACCTGTGGGGGGTTTGGCTTCCTGGTCCTTGCCTCAGTGAGTGAGTCTGGTTCCTGATTTTGGTCCCTCCCAGTCATCCCTGTCCCACTGGAGAACCAGGCTCTGCCCATGCTGGAATGGGGAGGCCTAGGAATTAGGAGGAGACGTACCATCAGCTAGAATGGTATTAGGGCATCCCAGGAGCACCATGCCCTAACTCTGTTCCCTATCCTGGAGAAGAAACACGCAGAAATGAGGAGACAGCGTCCTCCAACATTTTACAGGAAGAAAATACAGGGTCCTTTTACTTGCTCAGAATTGCATTTCCCTTGATCTTAGCAGAGCTTTAAGAGGAATGTGAAGTGCTCATAATTTTAAGGGTCACGGTTGTCATGACGTGACAATCTACTTTTGTTCTTACTGATTCTTTGTTCTAGAGAAGCAGCTTTGTTGCTAGTAGACTGGGGTTCAAATTCTGGCTCTGGCATTTGCTGACATTGGGCAAATCAAGCCTTTCTGGGCCTGTTTCCTCATCAACAATGGGCTGGGGGGGGCGCGTAGGAATGAGGGGTAATGTCTACCTCCCTCCGTTAGCAGATGGAAAGTGTGGAGTATGGTCTTTGGTATGTAGTAAGTGCTTATTTAATGTTCAGCCCTCTCCTCCTTCCTCAGCCCTCCTCCACATTCCCCACCATGAAAGGTCTTTTCCGTGTACTTAGTGGTCCAATATTGCCTGCAAGCTGTGAGGACTTGAAAATGCAGCACATGATCTTTGAGTTCTTCATCATTTATTATGCCATTGGATGTTCCACATCCTGGTCACAGGTCTAACATCTGTAAGAGCTGATCAGTTAACATTTTGTTGTTGTTGCTGCTGCTGATGGAATCACCCTACATCTTGGTCAGTCTTTTCACACATGTGTAGGTAAGTTAGTCAGGGTATTGGCTCAGCTGCTACAACAAAAATACCTGCAAATGCTGTAGCTTCAATAGGATAGGAGCTTGTGTCTATATTACATAATAATCTAGAAACAAGTGGTAGGTCTAGGTCAGAGGCTCTGGGCTAGGAGGGCATCCAGAGACCTAGGTTCCTTCTGTCTTGTTGCTCTGCAAGTCCCTAGCGTGGTGTTTTTGTCCACACGATCAAAGCTAGAGCAACACCACTCTATCTGCATCCTGGTCAGAGAGAAGGAGGCGGGAGAGGAAGTCCACAGTGAGTCCATTTCTTTTAGGGAAATTGCACTCCAGTTCCTTTGGAAATGTGGTCACATGGCCATGCTTGGCTGCAAGGGTGCTTGGGAAATTTTACTTCTACCTCCATGGCCGTGGGCTCTGCTAAAACTTGATAACTGGGGATCTGTTATCAAAAGGAAGAAGAGGAGAGTGGATTTGGGGAACAGCAGTCTCAACACTCCTGGTCTGAAGGGAACCAGGCAAGAATGTGGCTGGCTAGGCTGGGGCAAGACCATGACCACTGGAAAAAGGCAACTGCTGACAGAGGTGGGTTTTAGGTAAATTTCCCCCCTCCCATTTAAAAAAATGTCGTCCAACAAAACTGAAGGTAAACGATTGCATGCCCATACTGTGTTTGTAAGGGTTTCATACCATTCTGATCAGTCCAGTGGGTTGCTTTAGAACCCATTGGAAGTTTTTTGAAACTCAGAACCAAGGTTTTACCTCAAGTCATGAGGCTTTTGTGACCCTTGATGATCTTTAGGGTCAGTGCAGAAACAGAAAGCTGGTGTGGCCCATGGGCTCCTTGGATGGTACCTGTGGTCACAGGCACAGCATCTCGACTAGGATACCAGGGCTTGTCACTTGTCACTTCACTTTTACTCCAGCATCCATGCTTCAGTCTCCATTTCCATTAACAAGGGCCAGAAGCAGCAGAAGGCCACAGAATTTGGGGGAGAGGATCACTCTTAACAGTTGTTAAGTTCTCCGCCAATGTCAACTGCAGCCGCATTGTGACAGATTTACCTCCAGGATTGCAGACTGAGCTAAAGTAGACAGAGCAGATAGTAAAATTAGCTCACGTTTGTATTATTATTATGGAGTTGAAAGAAGCATTTTACATCAATTCACTCTTCTGGTCCTCTCATTTGGGGTGGATTATTATGTTGTTATTTCTATTCTTTCCAGTTGTCAGATGAAGCAACCGAAATGCAAAGAGATTATGGGTATTATTCAAGGACACCTAGATGGTAGGTGGTAAATACCCATGATGCTAAGTAAGATTGATTTAAAAAATTAAATCAGGACATGTTTGTTAAAAGAATGGGTAAATACGGATAAGTATGGTCATGTCAGAAAACTTTGGACTCTGTCATAATAGTGAAGAGAACTCTCGTGGGCACTCCAGTGAATGTTCCACTTCCTCCTGATTTGTACTAGGGAATGGTACCAGCACTACAGACAAGTGCTCTGTGTCTAACTTGTCACATTTCTTGGCCACTCTCTAGTTGATAAAGCCGTTTCACACATATCAACAGGCCTGTAAACTCACCAAGGATTGGGCCTTAGTGTTATTTCCCTCTGTGGCCACTGTAGGGCCTTGCACGTAGTAGGTAGCTTCTGAATTTCCATGGGAGGAGTGCTCTCATTGGTTCTCAGGACAGCTCAGGAGGGTAAGCAGGACAGATGATGTCCCTGTAGAAAAGGCCCCGAGACTTAGGCTCGGGGTGGCTGAGGGACAGGCTGAGTGTCCCAGAGCTAAGAAGCAGTGCTGGGACAGTGGTTTCCAGGTTTCTGACCCCCATGTTTCTTGCATTGCCCCACACCCAGATCAGCCCTTTAGCTCCCTTCTCTCTGGATCTGAAGCACTCACTTACAGGCACTTCATAGGGCCATCTAAGTATCATTTTTCTCTCAGAAGAAGCCTCAGTCTTTTATTCAAGAAATAAATTCAGAACTTGAGACAATTGGTCTGGTTCTTGATCCCTTTCAGTAAATGTGGAAACGCATCCTTTAGAAAATGCAATTCCTGCTCTTGAAAATACAAGTGGGCTTTCTTCCCCAACATCCTTGCTACAAAGAATTTGGTCACAGTTGTATTTTATCGCTGATTTTTCTGAAAAATGAACAGGACAAGAAAAACTTCCTTCAGAGTCCTCAAGGCCTGACCTTGTCCTTTGTCTCCCAAACCCAAACCTTCTTCTCTTTGCACAGTTGGGCTGAACTAAATTCTATCCTCTGGAGATGACCTCCATTTCTGATTCCCATTGACCCTAAGATTCACTACCCAATTTGCACCTCAGACCTGATCCTCTTGTTCTTCAAGTCCCTCTCTTGACAAATGGCATCATTTATAAGTAAAAATCCCAGGAGACACCTCCCCTTCCTCCTATGGCAGGCAGATTGTATAATGGCCCCCAGTGATCCCACCTCCTGCTGTTCACACTCTGGTGTAATCCCCTCTCTGAGTGTGGGCAGGAGCTGTGATTTGCTCCTAACAGACAGAATATGGCAAAGGTGATGGGGTGTCCCTGCTGTGATTAGGGTACATAAGGCTGTGGCTTCTGTCCTGCCAGAAGTCTTTCTCTCACTGACTTTAATAAAGCCAGCTGTTACGTTGGGGAGGCCCACATGGCAAGGAGCTGAGGGCAGCCTCTAACCAATACCCAGCAAGGAACTGAGGCCCTCAACCCAACTGAATTCTGTCGCTAACCACGCGAGCTTGGAAGTGGATCCTTCTCCAGTCGAGCCTTTAGGTGAGATCCCAGCCCTGACCGACAAGCTGACTGCAGCCTAATGAGATGCCTTGAAGCAGAGGCCCCAACTAGGCCACACCTGGATTCCTGACTGATAGAAAATGCAAGATAATAAGTGTGTGTTGTTTTCAACCCACTACATTGGTGATAATTTGTTACACAGAAGTTGATAAGTAATCCACTTCATGATATCTAATTGGGTACTGAGTTCTACTGACTCTTCCTGTCAGAGTTCTTGAATTTCTATGTTCTTCCATACTTCTGTGGCCTTTGCTTTGTGTCAGTCCTCATCGGCCTTGTTTGGATAAAACCATCGCCTCCTGTGTCAGGCAGGGTACCACAGGAGCCAGAGGCAGTCTTAGAGGGTCTAACTGAAGAGCGACGTGGACAGGTTAGGAGCACCCAGGGACTGGCAACAGCATGATGCCATTATCATCCCAGACTTAAAGGGGCAAGGGGAGCCAGTGGTGGTATCATGTCAGGTGGAAGCTGACATGGAAAAGGGGTTGTCTAGCCAGAGCTGTGGCTTTAGTTAGAGAGAACACAGCAGCTGCCAGATGGTGGGAAGGCAAGGAGAAGACGTAAATAGGTACCCCAGCTTCTCCCTCGTCCTGTCCTCTAGGCTCTCCTGTCTCCCATGGGGCAAATTCATTCAGAAGCCGGATTGGTCTTCTTCTGCCCTTGGACTGGGACTTATGCCATCAGCTTCCCTGGTTCTCAGGCCTCTGACTCAGACTGAATTATACCACCAGCTTTCCTGGGTCTCCAGCTTGCAGATGGCAGATTGCAGGACTTCTCAGCCTCCATCATTATGAAAGCCAGTTCCTCACGATAAATCATTCTCTCTCTATCTGCCTCTCCCCATATTTCATACACACACACACACACACACACATACACACACACACACATACACATATACATACACACACATATATATGCCATCTGGGAGACTTAGCACTTTGACTTGGTATGTATGTTTACTGGTTGTTTCCTCTTGCTCTCAAGAGCAGGGACTTTGGTTTATTTACCTTTTTATCCCCAGGGTCCAGAACAAATAGAAGTCCAGTTGTTCCTGGCATCAGAGCAAGCTCCGTGGTGTAGAAAGCCCTCACTTGGGTGGAGCCACAAAGAGGTGGAGGTGGACAGCAAGCTGAAGCTAGGATGTGGCGACGGTGGGCCAGCTGTGGGTCCACTACACCTGGCCTCCTGGACTGGGAGATGAAGACAGCATGAAATCTTTGTTTCCCATTTAAAAATACCTGCTCCTGGGGGTCAGTCGGCTTCTTTGAGGCAGGCTCGTCGAATATTTTTGGAAGATTACAAAGAGAGTCGGGACTTTTAGTCATTATTTTGTTTGTTTGTTTGTTTGTTTTGCGGTACGCGGGCCTCTCACTGTTGTGGCCTCTCCCGTTGGGGAGCACAGGCTGCGGACGCGTAGGCTCAGCGGCCATGGCTCACGGGCCCAGCCGCTCCACAGCATGTGGGATCTTCCTGGACCGGGGCACGAACCCATGTCCCCTGCATCGGCAGGCGGACTCTCAACCACTGCGCCACCAGGGAAGCCCTTGTCATTAGTTTTAATTACTGTGGATACTCCCGCTTTACAAAGGGTCCTGTTTTGGACAATGAATTAATTGATCGCACTACCCCTAGGAAATGGCTGTGACTGCGTCCACCCCACAGCCATCATAAAGAGCCGAGTTTTCTGTGTCCACCTCTGTCTTGATCGGGGAACGACCGGGACTACGGTATGCTGGGAGCTCCTTTCTTGCCTCTTGGCACAGGACAGCTGGACACACAGAGGGCCGGGGGGGCCCTCATCCCACTCAACAACCTGCAGCCTTCCTCCCTGCCCTCCCTGCCCGCACTGCCCTCCACTTGTCTAGCTTTCAGCGCATCCTCACTTCCCAGGTTCCAGTCCAAACTCCTCTGGGACTAGAGGCTGCCCCAGCTCCCCAATCAGCTGGGACCTTGACCTTTCCATCTCTTCCAGCCCCTTTTCCCTAGAGCTGGACCCAGCTCCCTGATCCTCCTTTGACCTATGCCACATAGGATGCACTCACATTTTTTACCAAGAGGCCCACTCCATGCCCCACACGCTTGGCTCAGACGCTTTGAGTCCCAGCATGACACCGGACTTGAGTTCATCCCGCCGCTTGGCCTTGGGGCCGGGCTGCTGGACCGTCTCTGGAAAACTTTGCCCTCTACTATTTCATAGGCTTTGCTCTTGTTTCCATCTGGAGCAGGTCCTGTAATTCCCAGTGTCCTCTGTGACCAAGACTGCCTGGATTATAACAAGATTTGGCACAGAGTGTGCTGAAATAAATGAGAAAAACCGGAAGGGCTAGGAATGATGAGTTCCGTGAGATTCATTCATTCATAACTTTGCTCAAATATCGCTGAAATATCTAGCAACGCAGTTCCAGACGCACAGTAGGCAGGTAGCGTTTGTGGGATTGTACAGACAGGAGACACATACAGGGCTTCTGACAGCCAGATGGGTGAGGGTGAGGGTTCAGCAACCCTAATTCCTCCTCCACTCAGCTCAGGGTGTGGATTCCCCTCACGAGTCAGGAAGGATGGGGTATGCATTGTATCGATACTTAGTGTATCAGCTACATGACTCTGGGGATGATAATAATGTTGAAATCTGTTTTTGCTCTGGCTTCGAGTTTCCATGAAGCAGGTAACCCTGGCCTCTTTCCCCGCCGCGCTCCATACCTTGCTGTTCACATGAAGGATCTGTTCAGCTCTGCTCTGAGTTTCACGGGGCCAGGCCTCTGGAGGAGATTCTGTGATGATCCGGTGCTGCTTGGCACTGGGCGGTGCATTTAATTCTGGGGAAGTCTAAGCTCTAAGCTGTGTTCTCCCTTATCAGCTATATTATTATAGAGAACACTCGATCTCCATTTTCCATGGATACCTATGTCGACCTATCAATTAGTTCTCAACTTCAGTGGGAAAGAGGGATATTAATTACTGGGCCTTTTCAAAGCCCACCAAATAGGTCCAATTTCATAGGGTTGGTGTGAGGATTAAATGAATCTTTAAGGTAGGCTTGGCACTTAGTGAGAGCTCAAAAACGTTAGCTATTGTTATTATTAGTATTATTATTAGTATTGCTATTATTAGTTATTACTGTGGAAAAATAATAGTAACAGGAACCTGATTCCTCACACAATACCTAGTCGAGAGGGAAAGAGAACACTATTAAATATGCATTTCAAGCATTGACAAATAATGTTGTCAATGGGAAGGGAGAAGTGGGAAGGAGGGAACAAGGGAAGAAGTGGACAGAAATGCATACTGCAAAGTGGGAATTGAGAGAAAGGAAGCGGGCCCTATGGGATCAGTTGCACCAACATCTAGAGAGGCTCAGATGGCTTCCCTGAAAGAAGGTTCAGAGCTGGCCTCTGAGTGGAGTCCTGGGCAACTTCAGACAGGTCGGCTCCCCCAGGCAGCACATCCTGAGAAGAATCATTCTCCCATCGCTGCGGTCAGAAGTGCCACACCCACTGTCCTCTGGATAGGCCAGGAACAAGGAGGGGTTCAGTTTCTTGCCTTTTTCCCATTTCTCGCTCCTGGAGAGAAAATGAAGAGGAGAATGCAAGCCAGAGACCTCAAACCATATTACGTCTGGGGCTGCCTGCGTCTGAGCGGAGGGCCATCAATGCATACCCCATCGATTGTGCATTAAAACTTCCAGTGATGGGCAGGTTAATCTATTCCTATTATTTATAGTTAAACTTGATTGAGTAGCTACTGTGTATGTACCTCAGCTCACTCTGTTTGCCCAGGGAATATCTCTAAGGAAGATACCAGTAACTCCTTAGAAGCTTAGAGAGAATCTTTCTCCTTTTCTTCCCAGTTATCTTAAAACGCAACAGTTGGGCGATTTATTAAGCATTTTTAATTTATTATTGGGTGCTTCTTACAACTTGCCTGAGGGTGGCAACATTTACAGGGATCTCCCTAATTTCCCAATGGTTCCCCAAATGCGCACTATGACTTTTGTTTTCATTTTGAAGGAACTCAGAAATGTAATCATCCTAAGGGGAGTGCAAATGGTTGAGAGATAGATATTAAGGAAATGTAAATGTTCCATTTTACATTATTAACGAGGACAGCTGAAGAGCCGTGCTGGCAGCAGGCGCAACTTTTAAAGTCTCTTAAGTATGTCTGTGCCACCAACAGCAGGTGAAGGGCAGAGTGGGCCCCCCAGCGCTGTAGTTGTCTATTCCTAGGGCATCCCGGCCTCACACTTGCTCCCAGGGATCCAGAAAGGAGCAATATCAAAGGGGATCCCCTTCCTCAGCCCCATTAGTTTCTCTGACGCTCCGACTATGGGGAAGATGGTTGAGGTGGGGGGATAGTTGACTCCAACAGCCGAATAACCAGAGGCTGGGACTGCTTTTGGGCACTGGAGCTCTAGGAGTATGGCGGGGTGGAGTTGGATGGTGGAGACCCTAATAAGCCTGACATACAAATATGTTCAGAAGTACTAAGTGAGAAAAAAATCAAGATGCAAAACTGCATGTGCAGTATGATAATAATAAAAGTCACCATTTATTGAGTTTTTACTGTGGGTCAAGCATTGTGTTATGTACTTTTCCTGCATTATCCCAGATAATCCTAACCATACTCCAATGAGGTAGGAGGTATATTTGTTATTTCTAAGATGAGAAAAATGAGGCTTGAGGAAATTAAATTACTTGCCGTTATAGACTGAATGTTTGTGTCTTCCAAAATTCATATGTTGAAACCTAATCCCTAATGTGATGGTATTTAGAGGTGGGGCTTCTGGGAGGTAATTAGATCACGAAGGCAGAGCCCTTATGAAAGAGAGTAGTGCCCTTACAGAACCCTAGAGAGTTCCCTGTCCCTTTCACCATGTGAGGACATAACAAAAAGATGTCTATGAATCAGGAAGGGAGGTGTCTCACCAGAGCCTTGATCTTGGACTTCCCAGCCTCCAGAAGTATAAGAAATAAATTCCTGTTGTCCAAGCCACCCGATCTATGGTATTCTGTTATAGCAACCTGAATGGACTAAGATGCTTGCTCAAGGTCACATGCAAAGCTGAGATTCAAGCTCTGATTACCGTAGTCTATAATCACGTGACTCGACTTCCGGGAAGATGGCGGAAGAGTAAGACGCGGAGATCACCTTCCTCCCCACAGATACACCAGAAATACATGTGGAACAACTCCTACAAAATACCTACTGAACGCTGGCAGAAGACCTCAGACCTCCCAAAAGGCAAGAAACTCCCCACGTACCTGGGTAAGGCAAAAGAATAAACAGAGACAAAAGGATAGGGATGGTACCTGCACCAGTGGGAGGGAGCTGTGAAGGAAAGGTTCCCACACACTAGGAAACCCCTTCGCGGGCGGAGACTGCGGGTGGCGGAGCCGGGGGGGAGCTTCGGAGCCGCGGAGGAGAGCGCAGCCACAGGGGTGCGGAGGGCAAAGCGGAGAGATTCCCGCACAGAGGATCAGGGCCGACCGGCACTCACGAGCCCGAGAGGCTTGTCTGCTCACCCGCCGGGGCGGGCGGGGCTGCGAGCTGAGGCTCCGGCTTCGGTCGGAGCACAGGGAGAGGACTGGGGTTGGCGGCGTGAACACAGCCTGAAGGGGGCTAGTGCGCCACGGCTAGCCGGGAGGGAGTCCGGGGAAAAGTCTGGACCTGCCGAAGAGGCAAGAGACTTTTTCTTCCCTCTTTGTTTCCTGGCGCGCGAGGAGAGGGGATTAAGAGCGCCGCTTAAAGGAGCTCCAGAGACGGGCCGAGCCGCGGGCTAAAAGCGCGGACCCCAGAGACGGGCATGAGACGCTAAGGCTGCTGCTACCGCCATCAGGAGGCCTGTGTGCGAGCACAGGTCACTATCCACACCCCCTTTCCGGGGAGCCTGTGCAGCCCGCCACTGCCAGGGTCCCGGGATCCAGGGACAACTTCCCCGGGAGAACGCACGGCGGGCCTCACGCTGGTGCAACGTCATGCCGGCCTCTGCCGCCGCAGGCCCGCCCCGCACTCCGTGCCCCTCCCTCACCCCCGGCCTGAGTGAGCCAGAGCCCGCGGATCAGCGGCTCCTTTAACCCCGTCCTGTCTGAGCGGAGAACAGACGCCCTCCGGAGACCTACACGCAGAGGCGGGGCCAAATCCAAAGCTGAGCCCCGGGAGCTGTGAGAACAAAGAAGAGAAAGGGAAATCTCTCCCAGCAGCCTCAGAAGCAGCGGAATAAAGCTCCACAATCAACTTGATGTACCCTGCGTCTGTGGAATACCTGAATAGACAACGAATCATCCCAAATTGAGGAGGTGGACTTTGAGAGCAAGAGTTATGATTTTTTCCCCTTTTCCTCTTTTTGTGAGTGTGTATGTGTATGCTTCTGTGTGAGATTTTGTCTGTATAGCTTTGCTTCCTCCATTTGTCCTAGGGTTCTATCCGTACGTTTTTTTAAAAAAAAATTTTTCTTAATAATTATTTTTTATTTTAATAATTTTATTTTATTTTACTTTATCTTCTTTCTTTCTTTTTTCCTTCCTTCCCTCCTTCCTTCCTCCCTCCCTCCTTTCTTTCTTTCTACTTCTACTAATTCTTTCTTTCTACTTTTTCTCCCTTTTATTCTGAGCCGTGTGCATGAAAGGCTCTTGGTGCTGCAGCCAGGAGTCAGTGCTGTGCCTCTGAGGTGGGAGAGCCAACTTCAGGACACTGGTCCACAGGAGACCTCCCAGCTCCACATAATATCAAACGGCAAAAATCTTGCAGAGATCTCCATCTCAACACCAGTACCCAGCTTCACTCAACGACGAGCAAGCTACAGTGCTGGACACCCTATGCCAAACAACTAGCAAGACAGGAACACAACCCCACCCATTAGCAGAGAGGCTGCCTAAAATTATAATAAGTCCACAGAAACCCCAAAACACACAAACAGACGTGGACTTGCCCACGAGAAAGACAAGATCCAGCCTCATCCACCAGAACACAGGCACTAGTCCCCTCCACCAGGAAGCCTACACAACCCACTGAACCAACCTTAGCCACTGGGGACAGACACCAAAAACAACGGGAACTACAAACCTGAAGCCTGCAAAAAGGAGACCCCAAACACAGTAAGAGAAGCAAAATGAGAAGACAGAAAAACACACAGCAGATGAAGGAGCAAGATAAAAACCCACCACACCTAACAAATGAAGAGGAAATAGGCAGTGTACTTGAAAAAGAATTCAGAATAATGATAGTAAAGATGATCCAAAATCTTGGAAATAGGATAGACAAAATGCAAGAAACATTTAACAAGGACCTAGAAGAACTAAAGATGAAACAAGCAATGATGAACAACACAGTAAATGAAATTAAAAATACTCTAGATGGGATCAATAGCAGAATAACTGAGGCAGAAGAACGGATAAGTGACCTGGAAGATAAAATAGTGGAAATAACTACTGCAGAGCAGAATAAAGAAAAAAGAATGAAAAGAACTGAGGACAGTCTCAGAGACCTCTCGGACAACATTAAACACACCAACATTCGAATTATAGGGGTTCCAGAAGAAGAGAAAAAGAAAGGGACTGAGAAAATATTTGAAGAAATTATGGTTGAAAACTTCCCTAATATAGGAAAGGAAATAGTTAATCAAGTCCAGGAAGCACAGAGAGTCCCATACAGGATAAATCCAAGGAGAAATATGCCAAGACACATATTAATCAAACTGTCAAAAATTAAATACAAAGAAAACATATTAAAAGCAGCAAGGGAGGGCTTCCCTGGTGGCACAGTGGTTGAGAGTCCTCCTGCCGATGCAGGGGATGTGGGTTCGTTCCCTGGTCTGGGAAGATACCACATGCTGCAGAGCGGCTGGGCCCATGAGCTATGGCCGCTGAGCCTGCACGTCTGGAGCCTGTGCTCCACAATGGGAGAGGCCCGCGTACCACAGAAAAAAAAAAAAGCAGCAAGGGAAAAACAACAAATAACACACAAGGGAATCACCATAAGGTTAACAGCTGATCTTTCAGCAGAAACTCTGCAAGCCAGAAGGGACTGGCAGGACATATTTAAAGTGATGGAGAAAAACCTGCAGCCAAGATTACTCTACCCAGCAAGGATCTCATTCAGATTTGATGGAGAAATTAAAACCTTTACAGACAAGCAAAAGCTGAGAGAGTTCAGCATCACCAAACCAGCTTTAAAACAAATACTAAAGGAACTTCTCGAGGCAAGAAACACAAGAGAAGGAAAAGACCTACAATAACGAACCCAAAACAATTAAGAAAATGGGAATAGGAACATACATATCGATAATTACCTTAGATGTAAATGGACTAAATGCTCCCATCAAAAGACACAGATTGGCTGAATGGATACAAAAACAAGACCCATATATATGCTGTCTACAAGAGACCCACTTCAGACCTAGAGACACATACAGACTGAAAGTAAGGGGATGGAAAAAGATATTCTATGCAAATGGAAACCAAAAGAAAGCTGGAGTAGCAATTCTCATATCAGACAAAATAGACTTTAAAATAAAGACTATTAGAAGAGACAAAGAAGGACACTACATAATGATAAAGGGATCGATCCAAGAAGAATATATAACAATTGTAAATATTTATGCACCCAACATAGGAGCACCTCAATACATAAGGCAAATACTAACAGCCATAAAAGGGGAAATTGACAGTAACACATTCATAGTAGGGGACTTTAACACCCCACTTTCACCACTGGACAGATCATCCAAAATGAAAATAAGTAAGGAAACACAAGCTTTAAATGATACATTAAACAAAATGGACTTAATTGATATTTATAGGACATTCCATCCAAAAACAAGAGAATACACATTTTTCTCAAGTGCTCATGGAACATTCTCCAGGATAGATCATATCTTGGGTCACAAATCAAGCCTTGGTAAATTTAAGGAAATTGAAATTGTATCAAGTATCTTTTCCAACCACAATGCTATGAGACTAGATATCAATTACAGGAAAAGATCTGTAAAAAATACAGACACATGGAGGCTAAACAATACACTACTTAATAACGAAGTGGTCACTGAAGAAATCAAAGAGGAAATCAAAAAATACCTAGAAACAAATGACAATGGAGACACGACGACCCAAAACCTATGGGATGCAGCAAAAGCAGTTCTAAGAGGGAAGTTTATAGCAATACAAGCCTACCTTAAGAAACAGGAAACATCTCGAATAAACTACCTAGCCTTGCACCTAAAGCAATTAGAGAAAGAAGAACAAAAAAACTCCAAAGTTAGCAGAAGGAAAGAAATCATAAAGATCAGATGAGAAATAAATGAAAAAGAAATGAAGGAAACAATAGCAAAGATCAATAAAACTAAAAGCTGGTTCTTTGAGAAGATAAACAACATTGATAAACCATTAGCCAGACTCATCAAGAAAAAAAGGGAGAAGACTCAAATCAATAGAATTAGAAATGAAAAAGAAGTAACAACTGACACTGAAGAAGTACAAAAGATCATGAAAGATTACTACAAGCAACTCTATGCCAATAAAATGGACAACCTGGAAGAAATGGACAAATTCTTAGAAATGCACAACCTGCCAAGACTGAATCAGGAAGAAATAGAAAATATGAACAGACCAATCACAAGCACTGAAATTGAAACTGTGATTAAAAATCTTCCAACAAACTAAAGCCCAGGACCAGATGGCTTCACAGGCGAATTCTATCAAACATTTAGAGAAGAGCTAACACCCATCCTTCTCAAACTCTTCCAAAATAGAGCAGAGGGAGGACCACTCCCAAACTCATTCTACGAGGCCACCATCACTTTGATACCAAAACCAGACAAGGATGCAACAAAGAAAGAAAACTACAGGCCAATATCACTGATGAGCATAGATGCAAAAATCCTCAACAAAATACTAGCAAACAGAATCCAACAGCACATTAAAAGGATCATACACCATGATCAAGTGGGGTTTATTCCAGGAATGCAAGGATTCTTTAATATACGCAAATCAATCAACGTGATACACCATATCAACAAATTGAAGGAGAAAAACCATATGATCATCTCAATAAATGCAGAGAAAGCTTTCGACAAAGTGCAACACCCATTTATGATAAAAATCCTGCAGAAAGTAGGGATAGAGGGAACTTTCCTCAACATAATAAAGGCCATATATGACAAACCCACAGCCAACATTGTCCTCAATGGTGAAAAACTGAAAGCATTTCCACTAAGATCAGGAACAAGACAAGGTTGCCCACTCTCACCACTCTTATTCAACATAGTTTTGGAAGTTTTAGCCACTGCAATCAGAGAAGAAAAGGAAATAAAAGGAATCCAAATCGGAAAAGAAGAAGTAAAGCTGTCACTGTTTGCAGATGACATGATACTATACATAGAGAATCCTAAAGATGCTACCAGAAAACTACTAGAGCTAATCAATGAATTTGGTAAAGTAGCAGGATACAAAATTAATGCACAGAAATTTCTAGCATTCCTATGCACTAATGATGAAAAATCTGAAAGTGAAATCAAGAAAACACTCCCATTTACCATTGCAACAAAAAGAATAAAATATCTAGGAATAAACCTACCTAAGGAGACAAAAGACCTGTGTGCAGAAAATTATAAGACACTGATGAAAGAAATTAAAGATGATACAAATAGACGGAGAGATATACCATGTTCTTGGATTGGAAGAATCAACATTGTGAAAATGACTCTACTACCCAAAGCAAGTTACAGATTCAATGCAATCCCTATCAAGCTACCACTGGCATTTTTCACAGAACTAGAACAAAAAATTTCACAATTTGTATGGAAACACAAAAGACCCCGAATAGCCAAAGCAATCTTGAGAACAAAAAACGGAGCTGGAGGAATCAGGCTCCCTGACTTCAGACCATATACTACAAAGCTACAGTAATCAAGACAGTATGTTACTGGCACAAAAACAGAAAGATAGATCAATGGAACAGGGTAGAAAGCCCAGAGATAAACCCATGCACATATGGTCACCTTATCTTTGATAATTGAGGCAGGAATGTACAGTGGAGAAAGGACAGCCTCTTCAATAAGTGGTGTTGGGAAAACTGGACAGGTACATATAAAAGTATGAGATTATGTCACTCCCTAGCACCATACACAAAAATAAGCTCAAAATGGATTAAAGACATAAATGTAAGGCCAGAAACTATCAAATTCTTAAAGGAAAACATAGGCAGAACACTCTATGACATAAATCACATTAAGATCCTTTTTTGACCCACTTCCTAGAGAAATGGAAATAAAAGCAAATATAAACAAATGGGACCTAATGAAACTTCAAAGCTTTTGTACAGCAAAGGAAACCATAAACAAGACCAAAAGACAACCCTCAGAATGGGAGAAAATATTTGCAAATGAAGCCACTGACAAAGGATTAATCTCCAAAATTTATAAGCAGCTCATGCAGCTCAATAACAAAAAAACAAACAACCCAATCCAAAAATGGGCAGAAGACCTAAATAGACATTTCTCCAAGGAAGACATACAGATTGCCAACAAACACATGAAAGAATGCTCAACATCATTAATCATTAGAGAAATGCAAATCGAAAGTACAATGAGATATCATCTCACAGCAGTCAGATGGCCGTCATCAAAATATCTAGAAGCAATAAATGCTGGAGAGGGTGTGGAGAAAAGGGAACACTCTTGCACTGCTGGTGGGAATGTGAATTGGTATAGCCACTATGGAGAACAGTATGGAGGTTCCTTAAAAAACTACAAATAGAAGTACCATATGACCCAGCAATCCCACTACTGGGCATATACCCTGAGAAAACTATAATTCAAAAAGGGTCATGTACCAAAATGTTCATTGCCGCTCTATTTACAATAGCCCCGAGATGGAAACAACATAAGTGTCCATCATCGGATGAATGGATAAAGAAGATGTGGCACATATATACAATGGAATATTACTTAGCCATAAAAAGAAATGAAATTGAGCTATTTGTAATGAGGTGGATAGACCTAGAGTCTGTCATACAGAGTGAAGTAAGTCAGAAAGAGAAAGACAAATACCGTATGCTAACACATATATATGGAATTTAAGAAAAAAAAATGTCATGAAGAACCAGGGGAAAGACAGGAATAAAGACACAGACCTACTAGAGAATGGACTTAAGGATATGGGGAGCGGAAAGGGTAAGCTGTGACAAAGCGAGAGAATGGCATGGACATATATACACTACCAAACATAAGGTAGATAGCTAGTGGGAAGCAGCCGCATAGCACAGGGAGATCAGCTGGGTGCTTTGTGACCTCCTGGAGGGGTGGGATAGGGAGGGTCGGAGGGAGGGAGACGCAAGAGGGAAGAGATGTGGGAACATATGTATATGTATAACTGATTCACTTTGTTGTGAAGCAGAAACTAACACACCATTGTAAAGCGATTATACTCCAATAAAGATGTAAAAAAAATTAAAAGAAAATATAATCACATGTGCTTAAATATACATGTGCTCAAAGAGATAGAGGGATATGTGTAAAGATACATAACACAATGTTCATGGTAGTTAATTCAGGATGATAGGATAACAATTTTAATCATCTTCCTTTTGCCTATTTATATATTCTAATTTATCTTAAGTGAACAGGTATTCTTTGTTTTTCCTTCCTTCTTTCGTTCCTTCCTTCCTTCTTCCTTTCTTTCTTTTTCTCTCTGTTTTTTCTTTCCTTCACTCACTTGTTCGACAAATATTTGTGGAAGGCTTTCTGCATTCCAGGCACTGTTCTAGATTGGGAACAAAACTAACAAAAATCCTTGTTCTCATAGAGCTTATGTTCTAATAGAGGGGACAGACAGACAATGAATCACATAAATAAGTACATAGTAAATTTGACTGTAATCATGCAATGGATAAAAATAAAACAGGGAAGCGACATAAGGAGTGCCAGGGCAGGGGACTGTGATTGCAATTTCGAAGAGGTGAGTCAATGTTGGCCTCAATGAGAATATGACATTTGGGCAAAGACTTGAGAGTAATGAAGGAGACAGGCAGGCAGAGAAGTGGGGAAAAGTGTTCTAGGCAGAGCGGAGATGAGCAGAGGCCTGGAGACAAGAATATACCCGGAGGACTCAAGGACAAACAGAGAGGCCCGGGTGGCTGGAGTAGAGTAAGAGATGGGCAGAGAGGAGGAGATTAGGTCAGAGATGTATCAAGGGCAGTAAGGATCTGCAGGCTGCTGGGAAGACTTGGACTTTTCTGAGCAAAATGGGGTATATAGAGGGTAAGTGGTTTTGGCGGTGAGGTGGCATGATCTGACTTATTTTCACAGGATAACTCTGGTTCCTGCGTGGAGAATAGTTATGGGGAAATAGGCAATCACAGAAGCAGACAGAACAGTTAAGAGGCTACTGAAATAACCCAGGCCAGAGAGCTAGTGGCTTGGACTAGGGAAAGGCTTCTCCACCTATGCGCTGTTGATATTTTAGCTGGATAATTTGTTGTGAGGCCTGTCCTGTGCCTTGAGGGGTGTTTAGCAGCATCCCTGGCCTCTACCTACTAGATGCCAGTAGTACCGTCTTCATTGTGACAACTGAAAGTGCCTCCAGATGTTGCCAGATAGCCACTGGGAGGTGAAATTAGCAAGTGTGGTTTGACAACCTCTGGACCAGGGTGATAGCCATGGAGGTGTGAGAAGCCATCAGATTCAGGATTTGTTGGGTTTAGTCAGAGAGAGAGGAGTCAAAGCTGACTCCAAGGTTGTGGCCTGAGCAGCTGGAGGGATGGAGCTGCCATTGACTGAGATGGGGGAAGACCATCAGTGAAACAATTTTGAAGGCAGGGCTGTCTGGAGTTCACATGAGAGGTCCGGACTGGATTGAAGTACATGTAATACTCATTGCTTATATATTTTAGAAGGGGCAGAAAGGAGTTGATGGTTAAGATCATGGAGGTATTAATCGTGTGACAGTGGCCACAGGGAAGGAAGCATTTCCAAGGGGTCTGGGGACATTGCGGTCACAGACTTATTCTGGGAGGTCAAGCATTCGCTGGTTGGAGACTTAAGAGTCACATGTATCATATCTCTGAGGATTAGTGGTTACTCTGCACTTTAGATTCTTTCTGTTAGGAGAGGTCACCAGTATATCTCTGAAACTTTAGGACCAAAGCAATGGCTGTGGCCACGCCTCTACTCCCCACAGCCTTGGATCAATATTGAATTATTTACTATCGTGCTTTTGCTTTAATTATTCAATGTTTGGTTTTACCCCAGCAAAGAGAGCAGCATGGTTTGGAGAAGAACCTGGCACCTGAATACCTTGCATATCTGATATATCAAACTGAAAAAAAATCCATTCTCTCTGGTTACAAAAATTCCATTGTGCTGTACCTACAATTCGTTGGCCACAGCCTGAGCTGAAAAGTATTTGCTAAAGCACAGCTATATATAGAAACTTCTTATCTGTCAGAAGATATAAACAACTGCAGGAAGTTTGGAATATGTTGCTAGGAATGTTCTCTTGGTTTCCTCGTCACAGAGCTTCTTGCCATTCTGTAGGGAATGTGTTGCTTTCTATTTGGTATGTGGTTTCTGCTGCTCCCTTCTTCCTAAACTTTCAGCAGACGCTCTTCCTACGTCACTGCTGAAGAAACTGCTTAAAAAAAATGGCGCCCTGTTTTCCAATGAGTGTGCAGATTTTGCAAGGTCTAGGAAGACAATAAAATCTCTCTATTTCAGAAAGTAGGTGGCAGTGGGGATGAGTCAGGAGGGAGAGAGAGGAAAAGCCCTGACTTTAAATTAATGAAAATTCTGCGCTGAAGAATTTTGTTTTTACTTTATTTCTTTTAAGTAAATATAATAACAAAAACTAAACTGATAAAAATTCTTTAAGTAGAAGTCCTGCTGGAATACTCTTTAATAAGTGTGAGAATGTGTACACATTCTCACATATATAACGTGCACATATATATAACGTGTGCACACAGATAGTGTGTGCACATTATTGCTAAAGTGCTTTTAAAAAACGTTCTGCAAAGAGAATTTTTTTGAGAGTGTCTATGTTATTAACTAAATTGGTACATGGAAAAACCGCAGTTTCACAAAGTCTGTGTTAGTGGGTTACAATCAATGATGGTGATTTTCCCTCGGTGTTACAAGGCTTGCCCACTTGTCTAATTGAGGTGATCCCTGTGACAGGGGATGATATTTTAAACATAAATTAAGGTTAAGAATAATAGAAATAATTAATCATAAAGAGTTTTTTAAACTTTTTTTTCAAATTTATGCTATAGGTCCATTAAATCATAAGTTTATTTTACCTTCTTAAATTCAGATAAACTAAGCATTGCTCTGCTTTTTGTTTTTTTCATCTGATCAAAGAAACACAGGTAGAATTGCTTACATTATATTCAGGGTCTAAGAACTGAGGTCTTCACTTCTTTACCACATCCTTAGCAAAACCACTGCCTAGATGGCTTCCTAATTCCCCCAAACCACATCTTTATGGACATTTAGGAGACTTGTAGAATCTGTCCAATAGAACTTCCTGCAATGACGGAAATGGTCTACATCTGCTTTGTCCAATGGTAGCCACCAGCCATATGTGGCTGTTGAGCCCATGAAATGTGACTAGTGTTGATGAACTAAATTTTTAATTTTAATTCATTTTAATCTTAATAGCTACATGTAGCTAGTGACTACTCTACTACACAGCACAGATTCTAGGCAGTGTACTAAAGAAATAGAATTCTATATAAATGTAACATCATCCTTTCCCTCTTTCTTCTCCTCTCCATCTCTGCCATCCTTCCATCCTTCCTTCCTTAAACATGCTATGATTACCTACCACATGCAGGCTCTGTGCTTGGTACCAGAGAGTAGATATTAAAGTGATTTGTCTGCCCTCAAGGAATTAACAAAGGTCGGGATGACAGTGACAGGTTGTAGGAAGAACAGGTGTATAGTCAGAGCCCAATAAGCATGCAGGTATGGTTCTCTTCTTCAACTATATCTACATCACAGGTACCCATTTTTGCTAAATGTTATTTTTTTTAATGTTGAATATTCATCAAAATATTCATCAAAAGTAACCCAGTGAGGTTTATCAAGGAAAGTGAAAGATGGATGACTTTGAGATCTTAGGAATGTGGAATAAAGAAACAGACATGGGAGCAAGAGGCACTAGGGATTAGTCAGGGAGAGAAGGGGAAGGGGAGACTCTGGCTAGAGGCATAATGTAGTGGTTTTATTATTTATTTATTTATTTATTTATTTATTTATTTATTTTTGGCTGTGTTGGGTCTTCGTTGCTGTGCACGGGCTTTCTCTAGTTGTGGCGAGTGGTGGCTACTCTTTGTTGTGGTGTGTGGGCTTCTCATTGCAGTGGCTTCACTTGTTGCAGAGCACGGGCTCTAGAGCACAGTCTCAGTAGTTGTGGCACATGGGCTCTAGAGCACAGGCACAGTAGTTGTGGTGCACGGGCTTAGTTGCTCCGTGGCATGTGGGATCTTCCCGGACCAGGGCTCGAACCCATGTCCCCTGCATTGGCAGGTGGATTCTTAACCACTGCGCCACCAGGGAAGCCCAATGTAGTGCTTTTAAATGAGTGAGGTTGGAGAAGACCAGGGAAGAACTGGTGCAGGAGGCTTCAGAGCATGAGGACGGAAGAATCTGGAGAAAAGCATGAGTGCCTGGGTCACAGTTTGTCTTGGCTTTGGAATTAAGCCTAGAAACCTAGTCAGTAAGGTCTTTGGCTCTTCTGTATACATTGTCACCAGAAGAGTGTTCTGATTGGACCCAGAATAGCCAGGAAATAAAATAGAAGCTAATGACATGTTGGCCCGCCAGGCAGAAGAAAGCTTGGGTCATGTTCGTGATTGTCCCTGGAATGTACTGTGGGCTCCAACTGTGATTAACTATATATATAGTCCCTGCCTCAGGACTTCCAGTGCTGTCCTTGTTCTTTATACTCCAATGGCTGTCTGAGTGTGACGTTTCCAATGAGTCATCTCTGAAGAGGACAAGCAAACGATTCCACTTTGAGCACACATTTATGGAATGAGGGAATAAAAAGAAAAGACCTGGATTCCTGTGACTAACTAAGTTAAAGATTACACTACCCAGTACTTGAGCAATGGTTATGAAAGAGGTGGAGGGCCTAAGTCAACAGATGTCCTGTTGAAGTTTTGCTGGAAACCAAGGGTTCTAGTCATCATTCATTCATTGTATTCCACATCCATGTATTCATTCAACTAACATCTGTTTAATATCTTTACTATGCCAGTAACATGGACACAGTAGGGAAGGAGACTTATGATATATTGGGGGAGATAGATGTTAAGCAAATAATTATAAAATCTAAAATAATTGATTTAAACTTTTAATGTCAGCTCTGAAGAAAAGTTACAGGGTACATTACAGAGAAATTGGATCTAATCTGGGAATCATGGAAGGATCTCTGAGGAGGTGACATGTTAGTTGAATAGTTGCTTAGGCCAGGTTGGAGAACAAGGCTTTTTAAGCAGAGGAAACAATGCACTGTACTCTTCCTTCTTAGCCCCTTTTGTGACTGGCATTATGTAGCCATATTTAATTACTTGTTTACAATTCTGTCTCCTTATCTAGACTGCCCCAGGAGATCAGGAACTGCATTGGTCTTGGTCACTGCAGCACCTTCAATGTCCAGCCCAGTGCGTGTCACATATCAGGTACAGTAAAAATTTATTATCTATAAAAATTTATTATTATAAATAAATAATTTATTATCTATAAAACATGTATCACATGTGTAGAAGCTCAGAAGTAAGAAGGGATTTGGAGCATTTAAGAATCTGAAAGGAGGCTGGTGTGGGAAAGCATACAGTGAGGGATGGAGAGGTTCAGATAGGGATATAGAAGTTATTCTGGGCCCTGTAGGCTATGTGAAGGATTTGGGGACTCTGTCCAAAGACAGGTTGGGAAAGTATAGAAAGGTATTAAGTAAAGAAGTGATACAATCAGATTGCACTTTAAAAATATTTATCTGCTTGCTGTATGAGGAATAGATTGGAAGGGAGCAAGGGTGGACACAGCAAGATTAATTAGGATGCTTATGTAGTGGCTCAGGTGAAACATGATGGTGTCTTGGACTATGGAGATGGAAAGAGAAATGGATGGATACAAGAGATCAACTAAAAAGACAAATATCCTGATTGAAAAATGGTCAAAGGATCTAAATAGACATTTCTTCAAAGAAAATATGCAAATGGCCAATAAGCACATGAAAAGATGCTCAACATCATTAGCCATCAGGGCTATGCAAATCAAAACCACAATGAGATACCACTTCACAAACACTGGGGTAGCTAGAATAAAAAAGACAAATAATAACATGTATTCATGATTATATGGAGAAATTAGAACCCTCATGCACTGCTGATGAGAATGTAAAATGGTACAGTCACTTTGGAAAGTAGTCTGGCAGCTCCTCAAAAGGTTAAATATGGAATTCAATATTACCTAGAAACTTCAATCCTAAGTACAAAGTCAAGAGAAATGAAAACGTGTCCATACAAAAAGCTGTACACACATGTTCATAACTACATTATTCATAATAGTCAAAAGCGGTAATAGCTCAAATGTCCATCAACTGATGAATGGATAAATAAAATATGGTGGAATAAGAGTTTTCTATCATATTCCCGCCACAGAACACTGATTTGGACAATCAACAGGTGAGAGAGACTTTGGAAGCCCAGGAGTCCAGCAAAGAAGTTCCAGCACATCAAGATGCAAGGATGGTTCAACATTCACAAATCAATAAATGTAATACACCACATTAGTATAATGAAATATAAAAATCATATGATCATCTCAATAGATGTAGAAAAAACATTTTAAAAACCCAACATTATTTCATCTTAAAAACTCACATGGTGGGCTTCCCTGGTGGCGCAGTGGTTGAGAGTCCGCCTGCCGATGCAGGGGACACGGGTTTGTGCCCCGGTCTGGGAAGATCCCACATGCTGCAGAGCGGCTGGGCCCGTGAGCCATGGCTGCTGAGCCTGTGCGCATCCGGAGCCTGTGCTCTGCAATGGGAGAGGCCACAACAGTGAGAGGCCTGCGTACCGAAAAACAAAAACAAAAACAAAACTTACATGGTAACAATAGTTAATACAATTTTATTGCATATTGAAAGATGCTAAGAGATTAAATCTTAAAAGTTCTCATCACAAGAAAAAATTTGTAAGTATGTATGTTAGCTAGACTTATTGTGGCGATCATTTCACAGTATATACATATATGTTGTTCACCTGAAACCAATAAAATGTTAAATGTCAATTGGATCTCAAAAAAGAAGACTCAAAAAATTGGGTATAGAAGGAACATACCTGAACATTATAAAGACCATATATGACAAACTCACAGCTAACACCATACTCAACAGTGACAGGTTGAAAGCTTTTTCTTTAAGTTCAGGAACAAGGCAAGGGTACTCATCCTCATCACTCCTTTTCAATATAGTACTGGAAGCCCCTAACCAAAGCAATTAGGCAAGAACAAGTAACAAAAGCCATCCAAATCAGAAAGGAAGAAGTAAATTTGTCTCTGTTTTCAGATGATATGATCTTATAGATAGAAAATCATTGATTCCACACACATCCAAAAAAAAAAAAAAAAAACCAAAACCAAAAACCTGTTAGAATTAATCAACAAATTCAATAAACTTGCAGGATATAAAATCAACATACAAGAATCAGTTATATTACTATACACTAACAATGAAATATTTTAAAAAGTAATACAGAAAAGAATCCCAATTCCAATAGCTTCAAGAACAATAAAAAACTTAGGAATAAATTTAACCAGTGAGGTGAAAGTTCTCTACACTGAAACTATACAACTTCAATGAAAGTAATTGAATAAGACATGATTAAATGGAAAGATATCCCATTTTCATGGATCGGAAGAATCAATATTGTTAAAAATGTCCATACTAAAAATGTCCATACTACCCAAAGCTATCTATAGATTCAGTCCAATCCTCATCAAAATTCTAATGCCATTTTTCACAGGAATAGAAAAAAAATCCTAAAACTCATATAGAACCATGAAAGAACCTGAAGAGCCAAAGCAATCCTGAGAAAGAAGAACAAAGCTGGAGACAATACATGTCCAGATTTCAAACTATATCACGAAGCTATAGTAATCAAAACGTATGGTATTGACTTAAAAATATACAAATAAACCTATGGAACAGAATTGAGAGCCCATGCATATATGGTCAACCAATATTTGACAAGGGAGCCAAGAATCCTCAATGGGGAAAAGATAGTCTTTTCAATAAATGGTGTTTGGAAAACTGGATATCCACATGTGAAAGAATGAAATTGAACCTCTATCTTGTACCACTCACAAAATTAACTCAAAATGAATTAATGACTTAAATGCAAGAACTAAAACTAAAACTCCTGGAAGAAAGAAAACATAGGGGAAAAATCTCCTTGACATTGGTCTTGGCAATGATCTTTGGATATAACACCAAAAGCACAAGCAACAAAAGCAAAAATCAGCAAGTGGGATTACATCCAGCTAAAAACCTTCTGCCCAGCAAAAGAAACAATCAACAAAATGAAAGACAACTTGCACAGAAAATATTTTCAAACCATCTCTCTGATATGAGCTTAATATCCAAAATATATAAGGAATTCATACAACCTGATTGCAAAAAACCCCAAATAATCCAATTGAAAAATGGGCAGAGGACATGAATAGACATTTTTCCAAAGAAGATTATGTACATGAAAAGATGCTCAACATCGCTAATCATCTGGGAAATGCGAATCAAAAACACAATGAGGTATCACCTCACACCAGTTATAATGACTATCATAAAAAAGATAAGAGATAATAAGTCTTGGCCAGGTTGTGGAGAAAAGGCAACCCTTGTGCACTGTTACTTGGAATATAATTGGCATAGCCACAATGGGAAATGTTTTGAAGTTTCCTCAAAAAATTGAAAATAGAACTAGCATATCACCCAGCAATCCCACCTCTGGATATATATATCCAAGGAAAAAAGATATATATCCAAGGAAATGAAATCACTATCTGGAATAGCTATTTACATCCCCGTGTTCATTGCAGCATTAATTACAATAGCCAAGATATGGAAACCATCTTAGTGTTCACTGACAGATGAATGGATAAGGAAAATGTGGTATATAGATGTATATGTGGAATACCATAAAAAAGAAGAAAATCCTGCCATTTTGACAGCATGGATCAACCTTGAGGGCATTATGCTCAGTGACATAAGTCAGACTGAGAAAGACAGGTACTATATGATCTCACTTATATGTGGAATCTAAAAAAGAAAATGACAACAGGAGAGAAGGACACAGGAAGCAGAGATGGGAAAGCATAGAAGAGAAAATGAAAGTAATAAATCCAAATGCTTTGAAAGTTGTCTCTAAGAGCCCCAGGAAAGTGTATCCTCACATGGAGCCTGTAGTTTGGGCACAGAAGTTGAGGTTGTGAGGAAATCCCAGTAATAGCTACAGCTTGGTTATTTAAACTATCGTTCACTGAGGGGAACAGTTTCGAGCTTTCCTGGAAGCACTTCAACTTTAAAGACACTCTTATCTGCCATGCCATTAGGGGAACCAGCATGGCAGCCACTAGATTCACTTAATAGACTTTTGTGTAACATCTATCAACATCCATATAGCAGCAATACCATACAGAAATGCCAGCAGGGATGTACAAAGCATGTAACTAGTGAGAGTGAGATCAATGGGAAGCATCAAGGAGTTGGAGGCTCTTGATATGTATTAAGTAATAATAGCTTCCCCCAGGGTCCCCATGACATGGCAGATGAGAGGGTCTTTAAAGTTTAACTGCCCCCACCTGAGAAGCTAGACAGTTTCATCCCCAGGGCGAACAATCAGAGAAGGGACAAAAACACTCTTAGGCGGGCTCATAGATTAAAGAGACATGTCTACCTATGAGTGGCATCTGTGGTAGGTTTGCATTGGTTAATCCCTTTTCTGTCCTGAGGCCTGGGGATGCTCTGTGATGTTTACATGACTCGAGAGAGGGAAGAGTTAGAGGCTCCCAGAGAAAAGCAGCAGGAATTGGCTAAGTCAGCCCATGTCTGGATGCGTAAGTGTTGGACTCAAGGGTGAGTTATCAGGGGGCCATACTTGACCATAGATCCAGACCACATTCTCAATGGCTTTATTGGTGATAAGGGTGATATTCTGATCTCCATCTGCTCAAATGAGGTCACTATCTGAATATGGATGGAGAGCATGAGTGTTACTTCTTGGGCTCCCTAAAGCCCCACTATCTGTTGCAAGAACCTGGAACCATGAGATATTGACAAGGTTAAGCATTTGGAGAGCAAAGTAACGGTTGGAAAGTGAGGTTTCTGAAGTTGTATTGCTTTGGTAGGTGCAAGCCTTAGGCTTAGTAAGTGGGATTTCTACCCGGGTGGGGCATTGCTCCTATGGAAACTATTCACAGGGAGTGGCTGGTTTTGTTCTGACATGGGTCTTAGTGGCCACTTGCTTTTTCAACCTCGCGGTGCTGAGCGCTGCCACTTGACTTGAAGCTTCGCATGCACTGCTTGGCATAGGGCCTGGTTTGTGGGCAAGGCTGTGTCAGAGATTAGATCATTTTAAGCATGAGCGGGCAGGATAATATTTGCTGCTTTTATTGCATTTCTCAGCTGTGTCTACAGGCAGAGTATTCAAACTGAAGAAAAGAAAAAAGCTGTTTCATGCATGCCATAGAACACTAAGATATGAGGTAATGGCTTAAATTGTTAGTGTCAGACCCAGGAAACAATGTGACAGAAGACACCCCCAAATCTGCTAACTGCCTTCGGGTCCCCAGGAGGCAACTGGAGGTGTAACTTACAACTGTCTGGCTTGTCTATTGGTTCTTAACATGTGATTTCATACTGACTCTGGACTTGTTGATTATATAAGCTCTGACCATGGCTTTAGATGGCTTCACCATAAGGTGATAGGTTTTGTTGATAAGCAGACCAAAAAAAAAAACAAAAGGAAGAAAAAAGAACTCTCATTATAAAGAGAATGTGCTATCCTCTTGAGATGAGGCGGAGAAACAATTAAATAACACTCTTGCACACTCCAAGTCCAGGAGGGCAATGAAAAGGACCCATGTCTGGAACTTTCTGTCTCTAGAAATCAGATTGCTCTGAAAATTAAGGAAGAACTAGAGTGGCATGAAAAATATGCCTCCTTCTTACCACCAGGACAGGAATATAGGTAAAATGAGAGTGAAACACAGGAGAGCAGGTTGATAAAGCTGGAGGAAGAGAAAGGTTTCCTTAGGAGGAAGGGTGCTATATTTCAAATACAGAAAGAAAGATAACCAAGAAGCCTAAGCTAGAGAAACAGGAAGAGGAGATGCATATAGGTGTGCTGACTCTTAACAAGGAGTTAGGAAGAAGGAGATGCTTCAGTTGTCATAAAATCTGAAGACATGGATCAGGGATCAATGAAATCTAACAGATGAAGAGAGGCAAGAGAAGTGTCCAGAATGGCTTCTCCAGAAGGAGCTAAAATGTAGAAAAACTGGGAGGAAGCAGTCTCTTAGAGATGTTGATAGAACCCACAGTAAGAGCAATCAGGGAGCCAACCTTGCAAATTGAGACAACTATCCAAAGTCGTTATATAATATGGGGAAGAGGGCTGACTAGAAGCATCAACATAAAACATCATAGTATTATTGGGTGTGCACCCATGATTAATGCAAAGAAGCATGCAGGTTGTACCTGTTACCTGGGGATTCTTGACCAATAAATTTCTAGAATTACAACACTAAAGGAAGACCTAGCAAAGATGGGACTTACCTAAGGGCGGCAGACAAGCGTGGTTTAGATGTTAGTCTGATAGGTCTCCTGCATCACTCCCTGAGTAGGTCACCCATCCCTACTCAGTGAGTGACAATGGCCAGATTTGAACAATAATTGTTTTTGCCAGTCTTACAACTCGCTGACTTTATGTGTCTTACCTTGAAAGACCAGATGTGAGAAATATGTTAGAAAACATAGTAGGGGCCGTGCAAGAGAGGAAGGGAGGAAGGAGGACACTTGAATCCTGCAAATGTGCTAGGTCTTCTCAGGGAAGAGGAAAGGGGAACAGCTCCAAAAGTAGGTTAAACTGTTAGAAATTCACTTCTCTGAGAGGAGCAGGGGAATAGTAGAGGGAAATGGAACATGGTGTGTGTCCCTTGGCTGCAACTAAGGACAGAGCAGGGAGCTATGGTCCTTGAAGCCTGGAACCATTAAAGTTTGAGGAAAACTGCATCCTGGGAAGCACGCAGCAGAGGTTTGGATCCTCACTCACTGCCCCAGGGCACAGGTTCTGGATTCAGCTATGGCATGTTCAATTCAGGGATCTGCCAACGGTAGTTCTTCACTGGAAATAAACACGAAGGCGAGGGGGACAGCTCCCCAGGAAGCAGGTTTTACCAGCCTCAGCAATTCTGATTGTCTTCTAGATGATTGAAGCACCATGGTGACCCAGTATTAACTGACTACTCACAGTTCCAAGAGAATCTGGGGCCAGTGTCCTACCCTCTGTTCATGATGGAGATGTCGACACACAGGACTCAAAGAGAAATGGACGCAAACAATATTCCTTTTTCTCCTCAGATATCAAGTCTCTGCTATGGTCTTTGGCAATATCACACACTAATTCTAGAAACCTACTTTTTCCTGGAATAGCTCAGAGTGCTTTTGTTTTTTAATTTTGTGGGTATAAAGCTAGTGTTATAATAATTATATGTCTTATTAAATCTCTGGATTCTTTAGAAAGATGACATTCATGAGAGACTTTGAGCCTTGAAGAAACTATATCCATCCTAAAGAGAGGAGGATACAAGATAGTTGTAGAAAGAATCGGAACTGCCTCCCACCACACCCAATTTTTTTTTTTTTTTTTTTTTTGCATTAAGTACTCTCTGATTTCAGCTCGAAAATTTTGGACTTTGGGCTCACAAGGACAACTTGTTTTGCTTTAAAGATGGATTCCTTTGGATTTTAATCTGCAAGAGGATTTAGTCCTTGGACTTATATTTCTCCCCAAGAGTTTGATAATAAAAAGACATTTTTATTACTGGAATATCTTTACACTGTCAATACATCTAATTTCCGAACCTTGGACGAGCTGTATTGCATGACATGTTTTGCTGTGGGAAATAGAAGAGAGAGTGAATTTTCAGCCTTCAATTGATGCACTATTTGATCCTTGGTTCAGGTACTGGTTAGATCCATCTGTGAACTTTCTGGTGGCAAAATCTGTACTCCCACCTACAGATGCAGAGGCTCCATTAAGGAACGATGGCAAGTGGTACCATTGAGGTAGACCTCAGGAAAGTGGAAAAGGACTTTCACCAGGACACAGTGTGTTCCTCCTCCCATGCCTCTGTTCTGGAAACTTCCACTGAGTAACTTTCCTGGCTCTTCTCTGTCCTATGTGAGTGGTGCATTTGGAGCAGGATCAGTTTCCTTCAGCTTCTCTGTCTTGGGCTCTACCTGCCTGCAGAGCGGGCACACTCTGGAATGGATGCCCAGCTACAAACTAAGTGTAGTGGGGCAGGCCCTGTCCAGCAGGGGATGCCGTGTGGTCCAGCACTAATTATGGCTGATGGATTAGTTGAATTCAAAGAAGCAGAATCAGTTAGTTCATTTGGCAGACATGGGGTCATATCCTCCAAAATTGCTTTTGATCAGCGATCTCCATCTGTCTGACTTTTGTGTCTACCCATTTGTTCTCTTTTCTACAGAAAAATCATAGTGTGTACATTGCACTATTGACTCTTGCATATTCGGCTCTGACTCATCAAGGAGAAGAACATGGAGATTACAGTGAAGGAGACATTTCCAAGGTTGTAGCCAGCCCAGAGGTTCTTGGTGGCAGTAGAGGCAACCCTGATGACTAAAAGAAATTCAAGACTCTCATTCTAGAACTGGTAAGCATAAGACACATGTGATATTGTGATTTATAATAAGAAATATGTAACTGGTCTTCATCCCCATTTCTGGCACAGAAATCCTTGGAATTTCACTTGAAGAGAGTGATAAATGTCTTCTTATTATGTTAATGAAACGACTTTTGGAAGGCACCTAAGGATAGGAGCTGGTTGCCAGGAGAACCAACCAAAGTGACTGGAGGGTTGGAACTTTCATTCCCACCTCCCTGACCTCTGGGGAGAAGAAAGGAGCTGGAGGTTGAATTGATTGCCAATGGCTGATGATATAATCAACCATGCCTATGTAATGAAGTCTCCATAAAAACCCCAAAGAGACCCTTTGACCTATGGGGGGTCAGAGCTGTCATGGTGGCATCTCCAGACTCTGAGTTTCCAGGGAAACACGATGAAATGACTCCCATTCCCACTCCTAATTTTGAGCAAAATGCACGTAGAAAACTCCCAAATTCTTCATTTTCGAATTGTCTTACAAAGTCTACTTTTTATGCCAGTCTCCATTCTTCCTTTCAGCAAAATTGATTAAGAGAACATTCATTTCTTGTGTAGGCTGTCTTGCGGACTGTATATGCCCTCAGGCTAGGTTATTCTAATTTTGACTAAACTGAGAAGATTGGAATCTGGGAAGGAGAATGATATACCTCCAGGTGCCCACTCCAAATATTCGTTCCTTACTGTAAAACTAGGAGGTAGTATGTTCTCTCCCCCAACATGTATATGTGCTGCCCACATCCCCTCCCCAACTCAGTCTTGGGGTAAGTGGGACATTCTAGTCAGGTCCTGCAAAGATGCTCTTTGTCACAAATGCCACATCCCACACTGTGTGCTATTTCTGTCCTGCTCTGTAACGGGGTAATTTCTCTGTAACAGGGTGATTTCCCCGAGGAAAAAAAAAGCTTTTCTGGACCCAGGACATACATAGGATCCAGCACTGGGTTGTTGCTGTGGACTGAATTGTGTCCCCTCAAATTCACATATTGAAGCCCTAACCTCCCAATGTGATGGTATTTGGAGATGGAGCCTTTGGGAGATAATTAGGTTTAGATGAGGTCGTGAGGGTGGCACCTGCATCTTAGGATTAGTGTCCTTATAATAAGAGGAAGAGACAGAAGAGCTCATTTTCTATCCTGCCATGTACAAGCCGGGAAGAGAGCTCTCACCAGAAAACGACCATGCTGGCACCCTGATCTCTGACTTCCAGCCTCCAGAACAGTAAGAAAATACATTTCTGTTGTTTAATCCACCAAGTCTGTGGCACTTTTCTGTGACAGCTCTGGAAATCTAATATGGCCCCTCATCCAAGTACAGTTGTCCCTTGAACAACATGAGTTTGAATTGTGCAGGTCCACTTATATGCAGATTTTTTCAACAGTAAATACTATAGTACTGCATGATTCATGGGCTACAGAGGGCCTTCTGTAAGATGCTCAGATTTTCAACTGTGTGGAGGGTCTGCACCCCAAACTTGAGTTGTTCAAGGGTCAGTTGTACTTCTGAAGCCCAAGCACATTCCTGTTATTGGAGTTCATGAGACAACACATTAGCCTGATGATAAATTCTCATTTTATCCCAAGCTATTTTGAGTTGGGTTTTATCACTTGCAACCAAAGGAGTCTTGATTAATACAGTACTGATAAACAAGAAGAATCCAATCAGTAAAGGAAGGAGGGAAAACACATTCTGAAAGTGCACAGAAGACCAAGGATGGCTGGCGTTTGGGGCTTGAGGAGCAGGCAGGAGCCGGGTCACAGAGGGTCTTTTACACTATAGCATGAGATCTCTGGGGTAGGTAAGCACTCACTGAAGTAACCTAAGCAGGAAATGAGATGATCATATTCAGATTTTTGAAAAATAACTGACCCCAGGAGGATGTAAACTGGGAGGAAATAAGTTAGAATGCAATACAGGATTCTACATGAGAAATGATGTTGCCTGAACTAAGAGTCTGACCGTAGGGAGATGGCCAGATTCAAGGGCACTATTAGAAGGCAAAGCTGACAGGTCTTGGTGACCATTTAGTGCTCAAAGGTGAGAGGGAGGGAGAAATCAAGGGCGACTCCCAAGCGTCTTGCTCAGGTAATGAACGGTGCTGCCTATCGTGGGACAGAAGCTGCAGACAGAGGGCAGGTTTGAGAAGTAGATGAGATGGACTTGGTTTGGCACATGTACCTTGAGAAGGGCTTTGGGGACTTTTACTACGAAGTTGTTCAGTATGACATATGAGGCTGCAGCTGTGGAAAAGTCCAGGCTGGAGGGTAACCATGGGCACAATGAGACTGTCCAGAGGGAGGAGGAAGGAGAACAAGAAGGAGAAAGAGGAGCCTTAGATGAGACAGAGAAGAAGCGGCCAGGGGGAGGAGGAAAAACAAGAAATAGAGGTTTCAATGAGGAGGAGTTGTACAGAAGTGCCAAGGACAGCAACAGAGCAAGCCAAGTAAGGATGGAGGAGTTTCCACTGGCTGTCAGAGGACCGCTGGTGACCTTGGAGAGGTAGACCCCTTTCACAGAGCACAGAAGGGTGAGACAGCAGGGGTCAAGGTATCATGGGTTGAGGAATAAACAGGGGAGTGGGGTCTTGGGATAAGACAATGGCAGAAGTGAACGTGGACAGCTCCTTGGAGAAATTTGGTTGTCAAGGGAAGGAAGGAGATGGGGGCTAGAAGGCTGTTCATATGCTGAAAGAACATTTGTTTGTTTGTTTGCTTAGCCAAGAGTATTTTAGCATATTTTTAACCTGAGAAGATAAAATTTGTATAGAGTATTTGAATGCAAGAGGACGAGGATGATGATAAATAATTTATAAATAGTTATTGCACACTTACTAAGTGCCACACAGTTGGTGAACACAACACACAGGGTCTTGAGGATTCTACATGCTAGCAGCTCAAAATTAAGGAGGTGGAGTAGTGAATGGCAGAGGACATGGCAGGGAAAGATGAGACTTGTGCAAAGGGAGGAATTCCAAGTTCACTGAGGGGAAGAAGGAAATGATGGATGGGGATACAGGTAACTTCATCAGTGCAACAGCAGGAAGTTGATGGTGCCTCTGCTCTTCTGTGAAGCAGGTGCTGAAGTTATCTGTTGCATGGAGAATGTGGTGTGCAAAGTTTGAGAAAGGCAGAGTTGGAATTCTTGAGAGGTGTGGGGTAAGAAGTTGATTAAATGACACAGATCGCTAAAGAGACATTTGCAATAACGAGGGCCTGGCTGAAACAAATGACTATAAATGTGTAATGTCCCAAACTCATGAAGTCATTTGATTTTCTCCAGCAGAGCCTCCTTACCTGGTACAGGCTCTGAGAAGGGGGTCCACTGACTTGCTGTGTGCTTGTGTTCCTAAGTTCACTCATTTTAATCACCACCTCAATGGTTCAATGGCGGATGCCTAGAATTTGGCATTGAGGATTTGGCAAGCAAGACCAGGGTCCAAGGAAGAGACTGCTGTGATGGACTAGCAATGCCACCAGGGTTTTGGTTTTTGGAGGCAAGAATGTCACATTTATGGTGACTCTGATCCAAGTGACCCCGTAGCTCATCCAGCTGAAAAAACAATAATGCGTGTGTCAGGACCCCTGACGACATTGACGCCCTGTGAGCTTACTATTACCATGCAGCTTGGGTAATACTTTGAGATATTAATCGATGGGTTTGTTTTTCTTGCTCTACTGTCCCGTTTTTCTTTTTTCCTGTTTAAGCAAGTAGCAGGCCCTGTGCTCACTGTCTTGGGGGACATGTGTGTCTAGCAGGAGAACAGATAGCAAGCAGGTCTTTCTGCCTTTGTTTTCCAAAAGCCTAAACCCTTGGAGTAAGTGGATTGGCCTGTAAAGACAAAGCATCTTGGCCAGAAGAAGGGGAAAAACTGAATGTGTTAGTTTCCTAGGACCGCCGTAACAAAGTTCCCAAACATAAGTGAATTGAAATAGTAAAAATTTACTGTCTCACGTTTCTAGAAGCTAGGAGTCCAAAATTAAGGTGTCAGAAGGGCCAGGTTCTCCCTGGTAGCTCTAGGGAAGAAGACTTCTTTGCCTCTTCCAGCTTCTGGTGTTTGCTGGAATGCTTGGAATTTCTTAGCTTAGAGACGCGTGACACCAGTCATGTGACTGTCTCCTACCTGTGTGTCTTCACATAGTCTTCCTACTGTGCATGTCCATCTCTGTTTCCAAATCTCCCCTTCTTATAAGAACACCAGTCATATTGGACTAGGGCCCACCCTAATTACCTAATTTTAACTTCATTACCTCTGTCAAGACCCTATTTCTAAATAACGTTACATTCTAAGGTACTTAGAGTTAGGATTTCCACTTTCCTTTACGAGGGGGACACAGTTCAACCGAAAACACTGGAGTTACCATCCTCCAGCTCTGTACTGACTGGCTTTCTGGCATAGTGGAAAGGGTAGCAATTGGATCCAAGAGAGAAGGGCTTCAATGATGGGGCATCCAGTTAGAAAGACCATGGGCCCTCCAGGAGCTGGGGGGCCAGGGCAACAGGGCCACCTTAATGCCCATCTGTGTGGACTGAGTGCCTTCTCCATGGACCCCCAGATGCCCTGAAACCCTGGAGCAAAAACATGGTGGAGGGGATGCTTATCTCACAAAGAAATGAGGGTTATCCTTAACAGTCATGACAGATAATTTAAAATGTTATGTTTCTTATATAGTTAAGCTTGTGAACCAAGATTTATGCCCACCGCACCTGTCGTTGACATGCCCCCCAGCAGAGCTGTCATTACTGCCTGTACCTCTTTTCACCCAGGCTCTCAATAAGCCAGATACTGATCTTGCCAGCAGCTATGTTTTCTAGGAAATGTTTATCATCGACTACTTGCTTTTTCTCTCCCATACAGATTTTTCTGTTTAATACTGCTAGAATCGATATTGGTATATTCTACACACACACACAAAAACCTATTGCATTTTAAAAAGAAATTTCTAGGGTGAACCCTAGAAAACAATCTGCCTGGTCACTTTATCTCTTTCTTTTTCTTTCTCTTCTTTTTTCAAAGAGTAAAGTCTTTTATTTGATACATACCACAGATAGAGTCAAAGGGAAAAATTATCTATGGAAAAGAATATGATTTCATAATTGGAGAAGGAACTGTGTTCAGAGATGGAAGGCATACAGTAATTTTCTAGAGTGAAAAGCAATTTCCCTCAAACACAAGTCATAACTTTTTATCCTGTTCACAATTTTGCAGTTTCCATATTTCCCCAGAAAAATAAACCCCAATTTCCTGACCTTGCTTTAAAAGTTAATTTTGGGAAACCTGCCACTCAGCTGGCCCACAGTCATTGATTTACAGGAGGAAGCCTCATCTTGCAACAAATCAATAGCTGGGGGTGCCTCAGGCCTTGGTCTCACCCCCTTTTATGTCTAATTGGTTGTGTGATCTCAGAGGGAAAATAAAATTAGGGCCTCAATTTTGCTTATCTCATCAGAAAATGCAATTTTAAAAAAACAAGGATTCATTCTTCTTCAATCATTCTTTTGTCAAATATTGAGTACCTCCTGTGAGATGGGCACAGAGCTAGGCGCTGGGGATACAGTGAAGAGGATGGGCTCCCCATCTGGGAAGACAGGCATACATGTTAAATCAAAACCTTGATAAATGCCAAGAAAGGAGGTACCGGGTGTTATATAAAGGAGTAAAAGGAAGATTTTAGCTTGTCTGAGATTCAAGGAAGGATTCTAAGGAAGGACCCTTCATGCTCTAATCTGTAGACAAGTAGGAGTTAGTCAAACAAAGGCATAGGAAGTGAGCATTTTAGACAGAGCGTCCAACGTATGCAAAACTGTGATGTGGGAGGGAACACAGTGTACACAGAAGACTGAAAGATGAGTGCAGAGTGGAGCAACAAGGCTAAGAGGTAGGCAGAGCCAGCACGTGCTCATGCAGGGCCTTCCCAGCCATGAGGAAGACTTGGTCTTTATCCCAAAGCAGTGAATGGGAACTGTGGTGCCCATGTGGGGTGTGTGTGTGTGTGTGTGTGTGTGTGTGTGTGTGTGATCATCTATCCACATCATCCTTTGGCAACAGGTGCCACTCATGAAAAGTGAGTCTCCAGAGACATAGAAAACAAATTTATGGTTACCAAAGGGGAAATGGGGGGGGAGGGAGAGAGAAATCAGGAGCTTGAGATTAACAGATACACACTACTATATATAAAATAGATAAACAACAAGGACTTACTGTATAGCACAGGGAACTGTATTCAATATCTTGTAATAACCTGCAATGGAAAAGAATCTAAAAAAGAATGGGTATATGTATATGTATAAATGAATCACTTTGCTGTACATCTGAAACTAACACAACATTTTAAGTCAACTGTACTTCAACCAAAAAAGACTCAGATTGATTCAACCTATGAATAAATACTTTAGGGAAAAAAGAGTGAGTCTTTAAAATTCTTTGAGATTCTAATTTTGAAGACAGTTTTTGGTTCGTGAGATCCTCACGTGTGTCCCTTAGTTCACCATCTATCACAGAGAACCAAGACTGAACTGTGATCAGTATATGAGCCCACTGCAGCTACAAGCTTGCCTGTACTGGATGATACCATCTTTATTAAAAATATAGACAAGTAGATAATTACATAGATGATCTGGAAAGATGCACATCGAAATGTCATCTCTGGATTATGGGATTTGTCAGTGAATTTCAATTTTCTTTTTTGGTACATGTCATATTCTCCAAGGTTTGGAGAGTTATTTTTTAAAGAGCTCCCTGAAAATAGAACTGAGAGTAGGTAAGTGTCAGATTCACATACAAGTCACCAGGCACACAGGGCCTTTCTACTTGGGAATTGAGTAGGATGGGATCAGGTTACCATGAGGGCTGGAGCTCCAAAGAAATACAGAGAAAGGAGGGTGCTATGGACTGAATTGTGTCCCCTCCCCCCAATTCATATGTTGAAGCCCTAACCTCCGAGAGGCTGTATTTGGAGTACAGAGGTTATTCAGGTTAAATGAGGACAAAAGGGTGGTCCCTGATCTGATAGGTTTAGTGTTGCTATAAGAACAGACACCAGAGAACTTGCTGTCACTCTGCCATGTGGGGTCACAGCAAAAAGACGGCCATCTACAAGGCTTCCATCTACAAGGAGGTTGGCTCTTGCTAGAAACCGAATCTGCTGACATCTTGAAAGGGCCTCCCTCCCACTGGACTTCTCAGGCAAGTAGTAAATGTTATTTAAGCCAGCGGTCTATGGTATTTTGTTATGGCACCTAAGCTGACTGAGACAAAGAGGGTTAAACTCCATGGTGGCACTCCCTCTGGGAAGACTTCACAGAGAAGGAGAAATGTAAGTTGCACCTTGTTTGATGTCATTACATTTCAAGTTATCTATGTTCTTTTTATGAAGAAAAATCATGTCACCATCCAACCAAAAAAACAAAAACCAAAAAAACCAATAGATCTCAGTAAGAAGTACTTAAAGCATAGTAAATGTGTCCTAATGTGCATCCATGTGTAGGTAATGCTTAGAGGGACAGAAACACTGGCCCCAAATAAGATTTGAGCCAAGTTCTCTATCCACTGAGACTGAAAGAAACAGGGATTTTGCACTGCACTCTATGCTGAGGGATCTTGGCACCCAGACTCCTAGAGGACTTCATTCAGTGAGTAGGACAACATTACAGGGGTAGCACAGACGTAAGAGGGGACTCTTGTCCAGGCAGAAGCAGAGAGCATCTCAGAGGAAGTGGGGTTAAAACCAAATTCTGAAGAATGGATAGGAGTTCACCAAGTAGATGAGGAGAGAAAGAGAGAGAGAGAGAGAGGAGGAGGAAAGAGAAAGGGGTCTCTTACAAGCGCATGAAGGCAGGAACTGTATCTTCTTGTTCTCTGTGCCTGGTACATTAGCTGATGCTCAAAAACAGTTTGTAGAGTGAATGGGTAGAGGGACACGGAGGGCAGAGGAGGCAGTATGTGCAAAGGCACTGGGGCCAGAAGCAGCATAAGATGTTTGAAAAATTCCAAGCTGTCTGATATTGTTGGAGCTGTGGAAAGTGGGGGTGGGGTGGTGTGGAGGGTAGGAGGGTGGCCAGGGAAGAAGGGAGTGGAGCACAGTGGAGACAGGGTTGGAGAGGTCAACAGGGGCTAGGTCATGCAGGGCCTTGTACGTTGCACTTGGAAGTCTGGACTTGGTTCTGTGGGCAATGGCATCATAGATTTGTTGGCAGGTGGCCGAATCAGGGTAGTGACCCAGGTCTCGGGATCCTAGCCCAGGTTCCCCCCATTTCCACCCAACACCTTTCTCTTTACCCACCTTTACCCGTGACTTTGCAGGGAGGTGCCTGCCACCAGATGCCGGAAGGCAGGGCCAGGCAAGGACATATATCCAGGCAGGTTTTCCAATGTCTGGTCCTCAGACAGAGCTGAAAGTTGTAAGCTGTTTTCTCTTTCTTTTTCCCTCTGTCCCTTTTCCTCAGCCCCAGTGTCCCCACTGCTCACTGCGCCGACACCGTGCAAGCTGCTCTCTGACTGGCACATAGCAGTTTGGGGGTTGATGGCTGAAAAACTGGAGAAGCTCCGAGGCCGGTCCGAGGCAGGGAGGTGAGAGGTACCTGAGAGGTACCATCTGTGACTGTAGGGAGGTTGTGTAGAGCAATAGCCAGGAGAGGAGCTGGCATTCCTGCAGCCCTGGAGCCAGCGGCAGATGCTGAGAAGAGCATGGAAGCCTGGCTGAGAGCGGGAGGCTGTTCTGAAGAAAGGCAATACCATACAGCTTTGTCAAGTACGTTGAGTGAGAAGGAAAGTCTTACCTGTCTGCCTCTGTTCCACCCCCACCCCCATGCACCAGCCACCACCCATAGCCAGCTTCTGCCTTCACCTTCCGATCCCAGACTGGCAGAAACAGTGATAGGAAGGTTCCCACCATACATGCCCCACACAGTGTGCAAACCCCAGCCCTGTTGCTAGGCCATATGGTGCCTTCTGCAAACTAGTTAAAGACACCCATTCTCTAGACCCTACAGCTGCCTGCTGTGAACAACCTTCATCGCCACTTTTGCCTGTCCCCCAGTGCTCTCCAATAAGTCCCCTGTCCAAAGGAGACACTCTCGGGAAATCCCGAGGCCCAAGAATAAAACAAGGCAGGTACATTTTTAAAGTGCATTTTCAAGACTGTACTTCAGTTACATGTGAAACAGAAGCCCAAATCAAAGATGCCGTAGCCCCTCTCCCTTCATCTCTGTCATGACTCATCCTAGTATCTGAGCCCCAGGACGAGGCCCCAGATGCTTCCATGGGACTCATTCTCTGCATGCTACAGATGGTTCTGGCTTCATACATATTTCATCTGTCTGATTGTGTGTGGTTTGGGGCGAATGAAAGCAAAGTGATTTTTTTGTCTCCAGCTTTGCTTTCAATATTTAGAGACTGTATTTCCACCAGAGCCTCCGAGATGTAACTAAATGCAAACAATCCCTGCCAGCGTGCAGTCGAGCTTTCTGCAGAGAGGGGGGCTCGAGGTTGTAGATTCCCATTAGCAAATTGACGTCTCATCCTCTCTTCTCCCCAATGGGCTCTTGTATGAAGCTGAAATGCCAAGTTCTTTCCCCAGAGAAACGTTTCCCTCCCACAGTACATTTCGATCAGACGTGTCACATGTCCCCAACTGTAACCAACTATCTCTCCACCAGCCTCCTGTATGGTATAACTGACATCAGATGAGCTCATCACATGCAGAAGTGCTGGGGCCATAGATCTTTCAAAAGATTAAACGGAGGCACCAAATCAGGCACCAAAGCGGGGATTAGAAAGTACGGTGAATGACAGAGACAAAGGCTGTTCAGATTCCCTGCAAGATTAAGAAACTATCAGAAAGGGCCAGACGTTCTGTAATTGGGCCGGGCCTATCTCATTCAGATCTCTGAAGGTGTTTATCAGTCCCTTTTTGTCTCCCAAAGAGATTAAAAAAAGAGCAGTAGAATAGAAATAGTCATTTCAGATATTTTTATTTCCACATATATCTCCTCTGAAGCAGTCAGATCTCATCATGTCACTATACTGCTTATAATCTGATGGCTCCGGGGCTCACAGAAAATAGCACACGTTTCTTAGCATGAAAGACTCTTCCAAACCCATCTCGTTGCACTTGCCTTGTCTCCTTGCCGGTTGCTCACTTGTGCTTGAATTATATTTGACTCCTTGGGACTCTCATGCATCCTAACACCACGTCTTTGCTTATGCTGTTTGCAGTGCCATTCCACAAGTCGTGTCCATGGTCTTCTCCAGCTCATCCTGCAGGAGCTCCCTCCAGGAGAAACTCCCGTTGTGGGAGGATTCGTACTTGCACATCTGCCTTACAAAAATCTTCATCAATTCCCTTATTATAACATTGTCAGATGGTATGGTTACCCTTTGCTCACACATCTGCTCCCTTCCTGGACTCTGAGCTCCCGTCTTGATATCTGAGCCTATTCTTCTTTTTTTTTTTAATTTGTTTATTTCATTTATTTTATTTTTGGCTGCGTTGGGTCTTTGTTGCTGCACATGGGCTTTCTGTAGCTGCGGCGAGCGGGGGCTACTCTTCGTTGCGGTGTGCGGGCTTCTCATTGCGGTGGCTTGTCTTGCTGCGGAGCACGGGCTCTAGGCGCGGTGGCTTCAGTAGTTGTGGCACACGGGCCCAGTAGTTGTGGCTCGCGGGCTCTAGAGTGCAGGCTCAGTAGTTGTGGCGCACGGGCTTAGTTGCTCCACGGCATGCGGGATCTTCCCGGACCAGGGCTTGAACCTGTGTCCCCTGCATTGGCAGGCAGATTCTTAACTGCTGCACCACCAGGGAAGCTCATGAGCCTATTCTTCTTTGAAACCCTGGTTCTTAGCAGGGGGTCTATGAATATTTGCTGGATTGAATGGAATGGAGTGGAATTACATTTCAAAGAAGAGATGGAATACCCAATCTGTATGTGACTGGTAAGACCCAGTGGAATGTTCTAGCAGGGTTTAGAGTAGGTTTACATTGTTACATAAGTAACTCTGATGAGGAAATTCATTGCAGAACTCTTAAGGAAACAAAACTATAATATTTTACTTGAATATTTACTTGTATTATTCATTCATCCAACTACTGCTTATTTAAGGGATGCTACAATGTTCTAGATACCAGGGATTCAGCAGCGAACCAAACAGATAAAAATTCCTGCCCTCCTGGGACATATATTTTAGAACTCAGAGTGCAGTGGTTAGGGTAGGCTCTGGGTTCAATTTCTAGCTTGGTCACTTACTAGCTGTGTAAAATTACTTAACCTTTCAGTGTCTCAGTTTCCTCATCTGTAAAATGGAGATAGATAATAGTGTCTACTGCACAGCGTTGTTGCAGAGATAAATAAGTTAATACACGTTAATACACTTAGAATAATGCCCAGCATATAGTATACATCCAATAAGTGTTAGTTATTATTATCGAATAGTTCATTTTACAGCTGAGAAAACAGAGGTACAGACTCCACACTGGGTGGTTGCTCTACTCTGTCACTCAGGTGCCCCCAGAAGAAATCAGCCTGTAAATACCTGTTTTCCCTCTGTCACTTTCCTGGAATTCCCCCCTCCATCCCACTCTGGGTCCTCACCCTTTTCCTTGATTAACACTTACATGTCCTTAAGGTCTTAGTTTAGAATCATTCTGTCTGGAATGTCCACGAATATAGAAATCAGAGCTATTGGAGTAAAGTGAAGTCGGGTTCATTGCGGAGTGTCCATCCAGATACATATACTGACATATTTAGAGGTGGATTACTCAGAGCTCTCTGCTGTGCATCAATCTCATTGCTCAACTTCATGTTCTCCAGAGAGAGCCAATGGGAGATTCTGGGCAGTTTCTGTAGGAACAAAAATCACCTCTCCTAAGTACTCAGCCTAGAGTCCTGTCACTTCCTACCTGTGTGATCTTGAGCAAGTTATCGTTTCTCCCTATCTTAGCTTTATCATCTGAGAAAGGGGAGCTGGTTGCACAAATAACTGCCTATCTAAGTCAAAGTGAGAATTAAATGGGGCAATTATGCAAAGCCTTCAGTACAGTGCCTGCAATATAGCAAGCATTCAATAAATAACAATAATTCTTATTAATTCTTATTTTTCAATGAATCAAATTGCTGCCTTATCCAATCACTTGACTCCATGGTATGTTACTTAAATGCCAACTCTGGAAAGGAGCAAGCATTGCAGCAAATATTGTCCTTAATATGAATTGCTTCCTTAATTATCATAAAGGACTTTGCAAAACACACAAATCTAGTGCCTTTTACCCCCAATCCCTTTCTTCTTCCCTTCAATAAACACTTTTTGAGGATATTGGTAGAGATCGGCCAGTTTTCCTGCACTAACAATCTCTAAATCTAGTTTAAAACACCGAAGGTTTATTTCTTGTTCATGCTACGTGCCCACGGAGGGCTGGCAAGGGAACTCTGCTCATTGAAGTCACTCAGTGACCCTGGAGACCGGGCAGCCATCATCTGAAATATTGTTGTTGTTGTTCATGGCCAGAGGGAAAAGAGAGCTGTGGATGGTTTCAAACCAGCAAATAAGTGCCTCAGCCTGGAAGTGGCCCTCAACACTGTGTCCGCCACTCACTAAGCACGGGTCACCTGCCCACTCACGCCCAAGGGAGCCAGCAGTGCAATCCCAGAAGGGGGGTGGGATCCCAGTGCAACTCCAGGAAGGCCACATTTGACTAGGATGACAATTCCGAGATACCAACTATATGCAAAGCACTCTGATGGCCCAGTTGAAGATAGCATGATACATAAATTGCGACCTTGCTCCTCAGGTGACCTACAATCTGGCAGGAGAGATAAGGGACAGCAGAAGGCAGAATAAGACAGATACTGCTTCTGAGCTTCCAGCCGCATTCCACTGAGCCTAGAGGATGAGCAGAGTGATTAATTCTCACAGCACTGCCGGGGACACAGAAATTCATTACAAGGGGACTGGCAGGGACTGCAGAGATGTTATCTGGGAGAAGAGAACCGGGGTAGTAATAGCTCATCATTTTTAAAGTTCTAGTGAGGGCTGTCATCATCAACCCCATCATTTATTTAAGCATCTATATGTCTGTGTGATGGGCCAAGCAAGCAGCAGATGTGGTCCTGCCCTCTTGGAGCGCTTGGGAACTAGGGAGCCTCAGGCAGACCGTCCACGGCGGCGGGGGGGGGGGGGGGGGTAATGGGGGTGGGAATCGGGGATAGGGAATGACACACACCGGGACACGCTCACATTCCATCTCACACATGATTCAGCTTTTCAATCATAGTTACTGGGCACTAATTTGGTGGAGAAGACAAGGAAGACAATTGGGGAAACAGAGAAAGATGTGGAAGCCTGGGTCTTACCTTCAAGGTGTTTATGAAGTATTTAGAAAGATAACACTGAGATGCAGGGGAAATAGCACAATCAAAATACAGTAGATGGGACTTCCCTGGCGATCCACTGGTTAAGACTCCACGCTGCCAGTGCAGGGTGCGGGTTCAATCCCTGGTTGGGGAACTAAGGTCCTGCATGCTGCGCAGGATATCTAATATATATATATTAGAGACTAGTGCCTAAATGAGGGACTCAGACCTGTTCTATAGCATCTGAGGAGAGAAAGAAAGCTCCTCTGGTGAGAGTCTGGGGGCACAATCAGAGGAGGCAGACCCCTTTTACCCTGAAGATGGGTACGTTTTTGGTTGATGGAGAAAAGAGACGGCATGGGCAATGGTAAGTGAAAAGTGGTTAGGAAGGAAGGTGAAAAGTCCAAGTAGGGTTTCGCCAAAAGAGGGGCTTTGTGTAGATGAGCGGTAGTCAGAAAGGAAGGGAGGCTGCAGACATGTGGTAGCTTCCAGGGCTGAATTATCCACAGGGCAGTGGGAGTTCTTTGAAAAGACGCAAACTAACATTTATGAAGCATGAACTATTCAAGGTCAAGTTCTGTGTTAGACACCTCACATCTATTAGTGTATTTTATCTTCGCACCAATTTTCAGAGGTTAGCAGGTGTATCGATGAGGGAACAAGCTCAGAGATGACCTGGGAATAAGGGGCAGGGCTGAGGATCACGCCCAGGACTTCGTGGCACTGAACTCTGTGCCTCTCCTATCACGCTGCCCTGATTGTTCATCAAGACAGTGGCGTGGGACTGTCAGGAAGTTACACGGCGCGCTAAGATCAAGCAAACTGTGGCAGCAAGAGACACTAGTGGCAGGGAGATGGATAAGGAGGCAATTATGCAAATCAAAATTTGGGTAAGGGCCTGAATTGATATAATGATGGGGAAATGGGTGTGACCATGAGCTGTGGGGAAGTTACAAGAAAGTGCCGCATTGGGAAGAAAGATGGTGATGTGTAGACACATGAGTTTGAAGAAGACAGAGAGCCAGCTTGTTATCTGGTGTTATGAGACCAGATGAATGATGTGTTTATGGATAGACACACAGACACTGAGGCCTGAGGCAAGCTACTTCACCTCCATAAGCCTCAGTTTCCCCCTCTGTCAGGATTACTGTAAGGGTCAATGAGGGAAAGCATGCAAAGCATTGAACAGTGTCCAAGAAACCATCAGAGCATCTGAGTAGTGGTAGCTGATACTTTAGTAGAAAGAGAGGTGGCAGGGTTTAGGAGTGTGCCTCCTTTCCCACAGTGAGTTGCCTGATGGGCTCTGGAAACTGCCTACAGCTTCCATCATGACAATTTGTGTGATTGATTCTCTTGAGTTTGCCCATTTGGACAGTACACCTGCCCTTCTGCATCCCCACATCCATGGGGGTCCACCATGGTTTGGGGGGAGGCTGCCCTGCCCTGCAGTGTGGTGAGCTTGGGGTGTCTGGGTCTCCTAAATGAGAAAGAAATGGACCAACCTTCCTAATCCCCTGTGCTTATGGAACTGGCTAAGCCTCTTCTGTACATCACCAAAAGATACTCTCTTTACGTGGAGTCACTGCATGTACTATACCAGGTGAGTGTTTGAGAAAAGAGACCCTCAACCCCAAACCACTATCCCCACAAGGTCACATAAACACTCCCCGTTCTTATCAGACAGCAACGTGCAGAGAGAATTCCATAAACAAACTTGGATGTGCAATAAAAAAAGTCCCCACGCTAGGCAGACAATCAAATTTCTACATCTTAAAAGCCCAAGTGAAATACATACATAGTAACCACGTTTGTCCTCATGAAAGTCATCCTGCCACCCTCCGGCTCATCCTAAAAAGATCTATATTAAAAATCAGCATCATCGTGTCCATAAAAGATTGAAGCAAAAAAATGTAATGTTGAGTGTGATTCTTGCAAAGCCTAAGGCAACCTTAGCACAAGGCAAGGCTCCCAGGAATGCCAGGGTAACCAAAGCCAGCCAGTTATTTGATAAAGTCAAGGAGTACCTGAAACCGTGTACTTGTATGTAGCTCATTAGAGACTGAAGGACAATCAGAAAAGCATAGCTGAAGTTTTCACTGTTCTGTTAACACTCTCATCACCCGCCCCCCCCAGCCCCAAACAAGTCTTGAGGATCTAAGTATTCCCAGCTTTGATATTTATTTTATCCGTACATGCCTGCCTGTTTCATCAAAATCAGACATCAGTTGCCAGTGACGACTCCTGTTGTCACAGTCACCTGGCTTTCTCTCTTGCTTTCTCTGCTTGTCCCCTTCATTAAAGCCAGTTTGAATTTCAGTCCCCAGGCCTGAGAGAGTTCTTGTAATTGGGTAAATTGACACAGAGTGAGTTGGTAACTTCGCTCACGGTGGTTACCTTCTTGACCTCTCAACAGGCCCACCTTGAGAAGAGGTTCAGGGACACCTGCCGTGGGGCCCATCTGTCATGGGCAGAAGCAGATGGCATGGCCTCATGGGGGATAACATTTGCAGGACTGTGCAAACAAGTGTAGTGGATGATGGCGTGATATGGTCCCCATGGAAGTCCCAGCCTCGTGGAATATAAAAGCTAGAACATACTGGAGACCTATTTAGTGACAGAGGAAGGTACTGGGGCCAAGAGGGTCGCAATGAGCTGTCAATCAAAGCTCAACTTCTAAAAGCCTCAATTCCCTCATCTAGGAAATGGTGGGACTGAAATAAGAATGCAATGAGATCACTTGTAAATTCCACATGCAGGGACTTGTCTTCCCTCGCAAGCATCACCTGCCTGCATCCTAGAGCCTGATGCAGAGATGTTAGTATCCCAGGTCCCCCATCACCTCCTCTTCGGGGGTCACTCAGTGCTACCTACCACCTCTCCTGCGTCCCCTTGCTCTTCCCCTCCGTGAGGTAGAGGAGATATCTGCGTGGTAGAGGGTGGGGTCCAGTGAGCCTGGACGGAACCCACGTGCCCCAACTGGGGCCTGTCTGTAATCAGGGAAGACCTGGACCAGCTGCTCTAAGAGGACATCAAGGGCAGGAGGGAGGTGCGGCAGCACCCAGCACTCGCTCTCAGGGTCCCTCTTCCACACTCCCCTCCCCCCGACATTTGCTGTGTGCTCTCCTCAAACCAAAAGGCCCCCCTGCCTTCTTCAAGTAGGAGGAGTGGACTTGGCAAGGGTAAAAGTGAGTTCGGGGAGGCCAAGTGCTATGAGGGGAAGATGGGTGTTTTATTCCTTCAATGTTGGGGGCTGACTTTTTACAAAGAGGAGGCCTGTACCTCAGAGCTGCTGATAAGGTCACTTCTGCAAATTTCAGTTTCTGGAGTGGCTCAGGTGTGCCACAGATCAGAGCTCACACCAAAGCCCCCCACCTCATGGCTGGGCCTCCCATCCCGGGTCCCAAGGGCAGAGCTGACTGTTCGTCCCCCTCCTACTTGACCACAGGCAGGGATGAAGCCACTCCCTGAGGTCTTGTGCCTCTGTGCTGGCTACAGCCTCATCTCCAGCCTGTAGGAGGAGGGGAGGAGATCTTTCTGGATGAGATACCCTCACACAGCCTAGGTCACATGGGACAGTGAGGGAGACCCTTCTCTTAGCTCCATCTTAATTTGTAGTGATTAACTTAGAACAAGATGGAGAAACAGCCACTGGTCCCTTCATCCCAATCCTTGCAGTGTCCAATGATTGTGTCACAGGCACTGCTCTCTGGCCCGCAGCCTTTCATCTCGGTCCCAGCTGTGTGGGTCCACACAGTCCAATGCGCACATCAGCTTTGGTTGTGGACTCAAAGCCCCTCCCCTCGGGGCATTTCTGTCAAGTGCTGCCATCAGCCCTGAGATAGGGAAGTGGGAGAGGGTTACACTTTACCCTCTGACTTGCTTGTGGGACCATGGGAAACTCCATAAGATTTGACTAAAACCCTGGGTTACAGTGAGTAAAAGCAGGACAAAATATTTGGATTTGAGATTACCACAGGAAATCTCTGACCCGGAGCTGCCCATAATTCTCCCAACCTGGCTGCTTTCCCAGAGGGTCTCTCTGAGTTATCAGTGGGACCTGGGCTTCCAGAACTAGGACAGGGAGAACTCATAATTTTTCCTTGTCCCTTTTGCCCATAATTATCATCACGCTAGCCAGGCTGGATTGAGGAAGTAAGCCAAGACAGGGGGAGAAAATTAGTGTGGGCCGTGAGGCAGGGGTCCGTTTTTTTCTTGGGGCATCGGATGGGAACATCATCTTCTCCCTTCAGGAAGCCCTCCACCCTTTTACCTATACATCCTCTCTCACTTCTGACTGTCACAACCTTCCAAGGCATGCTCTAAAGCAGAGAAGAAAAGAAAACTTTACACCAACCTTGAAAGGACTGTAATTCTGAGATTCGAGGAGAGTGTGCCAAGATACCTCTGTTAATTAAACTCATTTTGACTGTAATTTATTCCTTATCCACTTCCTAAGATGTTATTGACAGCTTCCAACAAAAGATGCAGATATAAGAGAGCAAAAATTCAATTATTTAATCAAAATTCAATGAGACCCTAACATGTGCAAGGTACGGGGTTGAGGGGAGTTCATCTTTGTGCAGAGAGCAGGGGCTTTGGAATAGCTGATAGCTGTGTAATATGGGCAACTTATTCAATATCTTTGAGTATCAGTTTCCTCTTCTGTAAAACAAAGTTGATAATCATAGCACCTACTTCACAGGACTGTTGTATGGATTTAAGTATATGTGAAGTGAAGGTAAAGTGCAGTCTCTGACAATTAACTGAGCACTTAATACACAGTAACTACTGCTGTGATTATTTCTGAACCAGGAAAGAAAATGATGGTGGGGACGTTGTCCCTGCTCCGTAGGAGAGACAGAGGTGGGGAAGGAGTTGAGGTATTTGGAGAGAAGCACACAGGGTGCCCACTGAGTAGGGTATGAGCAATAGGAAGAAGGAAGTACGTGGGAAGAAGGATGTAGGTGGGAAGAAGGATGTAGGTGGGAAGAAGGAAGTAGGTGGGAAGAAGGACGTAGGTGGAAAGAAGGAAGTAGGCTACCTCAGTACAAGGTCTATCTTTGAATTTATCCTGTCAGCCGTGAAAAGCCACTGAAGCCACTTGACAATTTAGAAAGATCATGTTGATAATAATGTCGAGAATGGATTAAAGTAGGAAGAGCCAGGAGGCAGTTATGGACCTGTCGTAAGACACGAGGTAGAGATAAAATAACATTTTTAGGACCTTCCCAGTGGAGAGGGAAAGTCAGGGACAGAGTCCAAGGCTTCTGGCTCGTGTTATGTGGGATGCTTCACTAGAATGTCAGCTCCATGAAAGCAGGGATCTCAACTTTATACACTGATGTGTCCCAATCTCTTAGAACAGTGCCTGGCACATAGTAAGTGCTCAATAAGTATTTGTTGAATGAGTGAGTGGACGAGAGTGATATTAACCAAGGAAGGAAATAGAGGGGGATTAGCGAGTTTGAGGGTGAAGATAATGAGTTGATTCTAGGTGTGCTGAATTTAGAGTGACCTCTGGGACCTTCGAGTGAAAATGTCTCGGGTGAAAAATGGAAGTTTGGGCTTGATACTCAGGACAGAAAGCTGGGCTGGAGCAGAGTTTTGGAATCACTGGCCTAGAGAGATGGTTGAAATCATAGAAAGATGAAAGTCAACTTGGGAAAGTCTGTAGAACAGGAAGAGAAAATGGTCAAGAATGGAAACTTGGATGAAGACTCACACCCGGGAAGGGATGGGTGGATATAGGAGGAAGAGCCCAGGGGATGGAGGAAGGATAAAGACCAGACGCAAAAGCAGGAGACAGTACAGGGTGTTGTTTTACAGACTCTGAGACGTAGCTTCAAGAGAGGAGTAGTCGTGCTAGCTGCCACAGAGGGTTAGGGTAGGAAGAGGTCACAGAGGGCTACCTGATCTGGTGGTTGGGTCGTCGTCAGCGAGCTTGTGAGCTATAGGGATAGATGTTGGCTCTTGGGGACCAACAGAAAGGATTTCTGACTGGTTTACACTTCCTTTTTCCAAATAATCAGCAAATTATTCTAAATTGTTTTAATTAAATGCAAAACCAAATAGGCACATTCGTGCAATACGAAGGAGTGACTTCCAATTTATAATGTCCTTGACCAGCAATAATGTCACCAATTTAAACATCAGATTAAAAAATAGAAATTTTCAAGTTCTAATAATATTGTTAGCTTTCCCCCTTGGCTTCCATGTGATATTTTAGGCTATTCCTGTAACTATTAAGAGTGCTCTTATCTACACAATTTGGGAGCAAGTTGTCACCTCAGAGAACTTTAAATTGGGTGTGTGCTTGCCTCTGTGTCTATGAGAACTTCATCTTTCTTAAATGTCATTTTCTGAACTTTAGATATGCAAACTTAGAGTGAAACTCCAAAATGCAGTGATTTCTTTTTACAGCCATGATTAGATTTGTCTAAATCATTTGGTCAGCTCAGACAGTTGTATTAAAATTTTTCAGAAAAAAATGATAGAAACCAGAACATGCTATCTAAAGTATACATCCTCTCCTAATGTTTTGGAAAGCCGATGGCACGTACTTCATATGCAAGGCCCTTGTCCTCAGGACTGTTCCGTATGAATAAGCAAGTACTGGTTATGCATTTTTACATAAACTCGACCTCTCCTAGCTCAGCTTGCTCGGCCGAGGCCTGGCCCTGAGGAAGGTTGCCCAGATTTGCAGCCTCGTGTAGCATTTGATTGATAGAGTGCAGTATTCCTGTTCATATAAATATTTTAAGTTGGAAAAAACCCTTTTGTTATTTTTCCCTCTGCCTAAGAAATACTTCTACGAGCCCTTCCCATAACAGAACCTTCAGTAACTCTGGTTTCAGTAACTCGGCCCCGGGTGACAAGGAAATAGCTTCTTGGCACTGTTGGTTTTCCACAACTGTTTTAAACATGGTGAGAGAAGATGCAGAGCCACACCGCTTTGAGGCAGACAGAAAAGATCCTCATTTCCTGTAAACTGTTCATCCTTTCTCCTTGCCATTTCCAGATGTGGGAAAAATTAACAACTGCTTTAATATGGAAGCAAGTGTACCCATTATACTATCAACCTCAGAGAGTCCAATTGCTTTGAAAGTTTCTAATTTCCACCCGTTGTGTTATGGTGCAACCTGTAATTTGGATTTTTATCCAAGAATTGTTTCTTCTAGGAAGCCTTCTGTGAATAATTCCAGGCCATATGTCTCTTCCTTCCTGTAGTGTGTGTACGTGTCCAGGTATGTGAGTACGTGTCCGTGTGTCCGTATGTGTGTGTGACTTGCCTTTCCCCCCTTTATCCTTCTGTGTTATTTTCTTTTTGTTTGTTCAGATATTTGCCTCCCCCATCCCTCTCATTAATCTGCAAAATCCTCCAGAGCAAAGATTATATCTTCTTTTTCTTTTGTTTTCCAGTTCAAAGTATCTAGCCAGAGATTAGGCATCAAAGAAGCATTTGATCGGCGCTCTTGGAGGAAGGGATGTTAGGACAGAAAACCAGATGCCAGGATCTGGGATGGTACCCCTTCCTCCTGACTAGTACCTTTTGCTCTGTGATTCTTATCCTGTGCTGCTTCAAAGGGGATTCGTGAATCCTCTGGAATTGTAGCAAAGTGTTAGTGAAATTGTGCTTGTGTGTGTGTGTATGCCCACTTTTCTGGGGACAAAGTCTTTAGCTGTCATCAGATTCAAAGGGGTCCAAGATCCTCAAAGTCTTGAGGAATGAGCCCTCTCCCTCCCCTTAGTGCTGGCAACTGCACAGTGCAAGGACCCAGTGCTTTTCTAGAACCAGTAAAGGGTCTTCCAGACATGAGGAATTTTACCATTAAAAGCCTGAGGGATGAGATGGAGTTGGGGAAGAAGTGTTCTAAGTTGGCCGGAGGCAAGTTTGGCTGCGAGTCCTAGTAAGCACGGATCCCCCCTCCATGGTTATCAACACGACGCAAACACCCAGTGTGTTTGGCATTCATCTTCTTCCTCTCCCCATCCCCAAGCTTTTACTTCTATTAGTTTTGTTTTGTTTTGTTTTTTTTGCGGTACCCGGGCCTCTCACTGTTGTGGCCTCTCCCGTTGCGGAGCACAGGCTCCGGACGCGCAGGCTCAGCGGCCATGGCTCACGGGCCCAGCCGCTCCGCGGCATGTGGAATCTTCCCGGACCGGGGCACGAACCCGCGTCCCCTGCATCGGCAGGCGGACTCTCAACCACTACGCGACCAGGGAAGCCCTTCTACTGGTTTTTGCATGCTGTATCCCAGTTATGAATCCTGATAGCAATGATTTCCTTAATACATTCTGGACGGTGACTGCTGACATGGAAGCAAACCCTTAGGAAGAAAAATTGGAAAAAGGGGAAAAGAAAGAGAAAGATATAAAAATATAAAGACAGACTATGAAACCGGCCCCCAAATATATATATATATATATATATATATATATATATATATATATATATATATAAAAAACAATTGCATAGAGAGCCTCCTTTGTCACTTAAAGGGAAAAGAGCTCGCTAACCTGGAAACAGAAAGATGAGTGATTTTTAAGTGCATGTTTCAAACAAATTATCTGAGTTCATTAGTACCAATATTCCTAATGAACACTTAGGACTGGTGTGAATCATGTCTCTGCTGACTCCATTAGGGAACCGATGAGCGAACAGTTGAAGTGGGGTCACAGAGAGAGACGCTGAGAGATCTGTGATTTAGAAGGTGGGCAGCTCTCCTCTGAGAGGTTTGAGTGTCCTCTAACTTCACACAAACGGGGCCTCCCAAGCTCAGCTGCAGAGGCAGCCTCTGGTTAAGAGATGCAGAGTCGGGTCCTTCACGGAGGCTTGTAGGAAATTTGCACTGGTGGTTCGCTCATTGCCATGGCAACCACTCAAATGCAGAGGGGCACATACATTTGTTCATTTTTACAATTATTCTATTATTTATATTGAGGTATCTCTGAGAGGATGATACATTTCTGGGGAGGAGCCAGAAAAGCTATTCCTGAGACAAAAAAGACAATTAATCACAGGTGCCCCAAAGTGGAAATACATGTTTGCTAATCACTGGGGGCACCATCCCTTCCCACCTAGCCTAAAGGGAAAGCTTCAATACACAGTGGGATTTTCTGCTACTCACAAAAGAGGGAAATTGGCAGGTCTCACTTATCAAACCCCGTTTTCAGCAATCTGCAGACATTTCTTCTTCTTTGCCATATCTGTTTCTTTTTTGATCTGGAGTTTTCTCGTGGTGCATGGTTCATTATACTTAATTATCTAGAATATGTCACTACATCCAAAAGGAAGGTGGCTTTTTGAAAACTCACCTGAGAAAACTTCTTGTTTGACTCTGAAAACGTAATGCAAAATCTAGGCTTAAAATGTAATGAATTTTGTTTTTTTGACAAATCTTGCAGAATAAATGAATAAATAAACAAGCAAACACATGAAAAAGCAAATAAATAAATCCCCAAACCCTTTAATATTTCGTGTGGATAATTTGATATGCTTCTAATTTTTGCTGATTTGATTCCAAGGATTTAGAGTAAAAAGTATAGGAATGGGGGCAGTTCCTGTGGAGAAATAGAGAGTGAGAGAAAATTTCAATCAAGGGTGCAGAGATGTGTGGTCAAAGATATTCCTCTAAGAGCATTATTATTACAAAATTATGTGATAGACATAGCTGCATATATAATAATTTAACACATATAAAATGTAGTGCATATGTAATACATATATACTAGAACTAACTTGAACGTTCAAAAATGGAAAATTGGTTTAATTATAGTTTATGCAAACAATGGAATATCTGCAGTCATTAGCCAGTAAGAATGATGATGTAGGCAAATTTGTTGACATAGAATAATGCCTATGATGTATTGAGTGTTTAAAAACTAAGAAAGCAAGAACAAAGGGCAGATTAAAAAAATGTGTATTTTATCATCAAATTTTGCTTTCAAAATCTTCTCTGTCTACTTTGTATTTATAGAGAAAAAAATTAGAAGTAGCATCGTTGAAAGTTTAATAGTCATTATCTCTGGTGATGGGATTGTGTGTGATCTTTCTTGTTTTTTCCTCTCTTCATAGAACATTAGCAGAATAGTGATAATTGCAGTTGTATTCTATGATTTAGTAATTACCTATTATGTGTCAGAGGGAGTTGAGTAGGGATAGAACATGGCTCCATAAGTAGGTGAAACTTACAACCCTGATGTTTTTCACATCATGCCCCATTCAACAGAAGTGCAATTTGCCAGTGTTAAATATGCTCTTTTTTGTGTGTCACACTCCTACTAAGTCTTCTCTTGAGATTCTTCTGAATTCTACACACTTTAAGGATTTTAAAAAGATAGCAGATCATTTGATCTCATTTAAATCAAAGATTTTAGTTCCAATAAGCAAACTACAGATGAAATGAACATATGGGTGACAGAATGGATATAAACGCAATGTCTGAAATTGACAGGAATTAGTATCCAAATCGGAGGAACTCCTAAAACCAAAACCATTAAGGATGTGAATAAGAAGTGAGAGTTATTTTATCCCAGAGATACCCACAAACAGGTCCATAATGTAACCTGCAGAAGAATATTCCTAGAAGTAATATTATATTTTTTGGAAGTTGCAAACAACCTAGATATTAATCAGTAGGGTTATAGATATTGTTTACGCAGTAAACAAAAGCTATGCACTAGATGTACAAACAGCAACATGAATAGATCCTAAAAACAGTGTCGAGTAAAAAAATAAGAAAAAAATGAGATCTTTAAGTCAACAGCTCTTGGTAAATTATAAGTGCGAATATAAATAAAATAATACTATGAATTTCACAAGGATATAAGCATGTTTAAAGACATAAGGATATAAGCATGTTTAAAGACATAAATATATTAGAGTGGATGTCTTTGGGAAAGGGCAATGGGAGAGAGAAGAGAATTGAAAAGAAAAATAAATGGAAAACAGCTTTTCTTTCCATTATTTTCTGAAACAGAAAGTGTATGTATGAGAATTTCTCAAATCTTAACCAATTCAAAGGCTGAAATGTTGGGTGAAATGATATTTTGGAGGGTAAAAAAGAGTTTCGTATGTGTAAAACCTGGAAATACTCTCACATCTGATATCCAGTTTATTAGTATAACCCTTTGTCTCTTCCTTCAGACTATATACAGAATCTGCCTACTGCTTTTCACCTCCACTTCTACCATCTTAGTATAATTCATTGTCTTCTTTTGCCATAACTAATGCAATTGTCTCCAAACAGGTTTCCTTGCCTCACCAGGCCCCTTACCCAGATGTCCCTGCACCTCACTGCCCCGCACCCCCCCCCCCCCCCAGCAAAATCAAATCTCCAAACAGAAGCCAACGTGATGTTATAAGTGCCTCGTTCAGGTCATACTACTGTTTAACCAAGAACCCGACAATGGTTTCCCATCTAACAGAATAACGTTTTGTTTTTTTGTTGTTGTTGTTTTTCAATTTTTTTTTTTTTTTTTTTTGGCTGCGCCGGGTGTCATGCGGGACCTTAGCTCTCCGACCAGAGATTGAACCCGTGCCCCCTGCAGTGGAAGACCGGAGTCTTAACCACTGGACCGCCAGGGAAGTCCAATTTTTTTATACATAGGTCTACAAGGCTCTCCATGACCTAGAACTGCCCCCATCCCCAGCACACCTCTACGACTTCAAATCCCATGTCAGGACCTTTGTATTTGCCACTTCCTCAGCCCAGCCCGGAACCCTAATCCCTGCTCAAGGTCACCTCCTCAGAGAGGTCTTCCCTGATTGCCCTGTCTAAAATAGCAAAGCCACTTTTCTCCTTTCCATCTAACCTCTTTACCTGTTTAACTTTTTTTATGGCATTAATTATCACACAACAGAGCATTTGTCACCAGATGCACTTACCCCACTAGAAAGAGAGTGCCTTGAGGTTAGGGACATCCTTTGATGTCCGAGTCAGTTTTCAGTGCCCTCAATAAATACTACTTGAGAGAATCAATGAACGAAAGAATGAAGAAAATGAGGTGGAAGAGAGAGAGAGATAGAGACAGGCAGACAGAGAAAGAGAGAGAAGAGAGACCTGCTCTCTGTTGGAGCCACCATGCTTGAAGTAAGAATGATTCTTTTGGACTAATCCTTCGCTTTCTCCTTCCCTTTCTGACTTCCTCCCTGGATTTCTTTCTTTCTTTCTTCTTTTAACATCTTTATTGGTGTATAATTGCTTTACAATGCTGTGTTAGTTTCTGCTGTGTAACAAAGTGAGTCAGCTTTATATATACATATATCCCCATATCTCCTCCCTCTTGCATCTCCCCCTCACCCTCCCTATCCCACCCCTCTAGGTGGTCACAAAGCACTGAACTGATCTCCCTGTGCTATGCGGCTGCTTCCCACTAGCTATCTATTTTACATTTGGTAGTGTATATATGTCCATGCCACTCTCTCACTTTGTCCCAGCTTACCCTTCCCCCTCCCTGTGTCCTCAAGTCCATTCTCTACATCTGTGTCTTTATTCCTGTCCTCCCCTAGTTTCTTCAGAACCATTTTTTTTTATATTCCGTATATATGGTTTTTTCTTTTCTCTTTCTGACTTGCTTCACTCTGTATGACAGACTCTAGGTCCATCCACCTCACTACAAATAACTCAGTTTCGTTTCTTTTTATGGCTGAGTAATATTCCATTGTATATATGTGCCACATCTTCTTTATCCATTCATCTGTTGATGGACACTTAGGTTGCTTCCATGTCCTGGCTATTGTGAATAGAGCTGCAATGAACATTGTGGTACATGACTCTTTGAATTACGGTTTTCTCAGGGTATATACCCAGTAGTGGGATGGCCAGGCTGTATGGTAGTTCTATTTTTAGTTTTTTAAGGAACGTCCATACTGTTCTCCATAGTGGCTGTATCAATTTACATTCCCACCAACAGTGCAAGAGGGTTCCCTTTTCTCCACACCCTCTCCAGCAAGTATTCTTTGTAGATTTTTTGATGATGGCCATTCTGACTGGTGTGAGGTGATACCTCATTGTACTTTTGATTTGCATTTCTCTAATTATTAGTGATGTTGAGCATCCTTTCATGTGTTTGTTGGCAATCTGTATGTCTTCTTTGGAGAAATGTCTATTTAGGTCTTCTGCCCATTTTTGGATTGGGTTGTTTGTTTTTTGATATTGAGCTGCATGAGCTGCTTGTAAATTTTGGAGATTAATTCTTTGTCCGTTGCTTCATTTGTAAATATTTTCTCCCATTCTGAGGGTTGTCTTTTCATCTTGTTTATGGTTTCCTTTGCTGTGCAAAAGCTTTTAAGTTGCATTAGGTCCCATTTGTTTATTTTTGTTTTTATTTCTATTTCTCTGGGAGGTGGGTCAAAAAGGATCTTGGTGTGATTTATGTCATAGAGTGTTCTGCCTATGTTTTCCTTGAGAGTTTTATAGTGCCTGGCATTACATTTAGCTCTTTAAGCCATTTTGAGTTTATTTTTGTGTATGGTGTTAGGGAGTGTTCTAATTTCATTCTTTTGCAGGTAGCTGTCCAGTTTTCCCAGCACCACTTATTGAAGAGGCTGTCTTTTCTCCGTATATTCTTGCCTCATTATCAAAAGTAAGGTAACCATATATGCATGGGTTTATCTCTGGGCTTTCTATCCTGTTCCATTGATGTATATTTCTGTTTTTGTGCCAGTACCATACTGTCTTGATTACTGTAGCTTTGTAGTATAGTCTGAGGTCAAGGAGTCTGATTCCTCCAGCTCCGTTCTTTTCCCTCAAGACTCCTTTGGCTATTCGGGGTCTTTTGTGTCACCATACAAATTTTAAGATTTTTTGTTCTAGTTCTATAAAAAATGCCACTGGTAATTTGATAGGGATTGCATTGAATCTGTAGATTGCTTTGGGTAGTATAGTCATTTTCACGATGTTGATTCTTCCAATCCAAGAACATGGTATATCTCTCCATCTCTTTGTATCATCCTTAATTTCTTTCATCAGTGTCTTATAGTTTTCTGCATACAGGTCTTTTGTCTCCTTAGGTAGGTTTATACCTAGGTATTTTATTCTCTTTGTTGCAGTGGTAAATGGGAGTGTTTCCTTAATTTCTCTTTATTGGCATATAGTTGCTTGTGGTAATCTCTCATGATCCTTTGTATTCCTGCAGTGTCAGCTATTGCTTCTCTTTTTTCATTTATAATTCTATAGATTTGAGTCTTCTCCCTTTTTCTCTTAATGAGTCTGCCTAATGGTTTATCAATTTTGTTTATCTTCTCAAAGAACCAGCTTTTAGTATTATTGATCTTTGTTATTGTTTCCTTCATTTCTTTTTCATTTATTTCTGATCTGATCTTTATGATTTCTTTCCTTCTGTTTGACTTTGGGATTTTTTTGCTCTTCTTTCTCTAATTGCTTTAGGTGTAAGGTTAGGTTGTTTATTTGAGATGTTTCTTGTTTCTTGAGGTAGGTTTATATTGCTATAAACTTCCCTCTTAGAACTCTTTTGCTTCATCCCATAGGTTTTGGGTCGTCGTGTTTCATTGTCATTTGTTTCTAGGTATTTTTTGATTTCCTCTTTGATTTCTTCAGTGACCTCTTTAGGTACCTTCAGTGTACTATTTAGCCTCCATGTGTTTGCATTTTTTACAGATTTTTTTCCTGTGATTGATATCTAGTCTCATAACGTTGTGGTCAGAAAAGATGCTAGATACAATTTCAATTTTCTTAAATTTACCAAGGCTTGATTTGTGACCCAAGATATGATCTATCCTGGAGAATGTTCCACGAGCACTTGAGAAGAAAGTGTATTCTGTTGTATTTGGATGGAATGTCCTAAAAATATCAATTAAGTCCATCTTGTTTAATGTATCATTTAAAGCTTGTTTCCTTATTTATTTTCATTTTGGATGATATGTCCGTTGGTGAAAGTGGGGTGTTAAAGTCCCCTACTGTGATTGTGCTACTGTTGATTTCCCCTTTTATGGCTGTTAGCATTTACCTTATGCTCTGAGGTGCTCCTATGTTGGGTGCATAAATATTTACAGTTGTTATATCTTCTTGGTTTGATCCCTTGATCATTATGTAGTGTCCTTGTTTGTCTCTTGTAATAGTCTTTATTTTAAAGTCTATTTTGTCTGATATGAGAATTGCTACTCCAGCTTTCTTTTGATTTCCATTTGCATGGAATATCTTTTTCCATCCCTTCACTTTCAGTCTGTATATGTCCCTAGGTCTGAAGTGGGTCTCTTGTACACAGCATATATACGGGTCTTGTTTTTTTATCCATTCAGCCAGTCTATGTCTCTTGGTTGGAGCATTTAATCCATTTACATTTAAGGTAATTATCCATATGTATGTTCCTATTACCATTTTCTTAATTGTTTTGGGTTTGTTATTGTAGGTCTTTTCCTTCTCTTGTGTTTCCTGCCTAGAGAAGTTCCTTTAGCTTTTGCTGTAAAGTTGGTTTAGTGGTGCTGAATTCTCTTAGCTTTTGCTTGTCTCTAAAGGTTTCCATTTCTCTGTCGAATCTGAATGACATTCTTCCTGGGTAGAGTAATCTTGGTTGTATGTTTTTTCCCTTTCATCACTTTAAATATGTCTGCCACACCCTTCTGGCTTGCAGAGTTTCTGATCTTTTTCTGAAAGATCAGCTTTTAACCTTATGGGGATTCCCTTGTATATTATTTGTTGTTTTCCCCTTGTTGCTTGTAATATTTTTTCTTTGTATTTAATTTTTGATAGTTTGATTAATATGTGTCTTGGCATGTTTCTCCTTGGACTTATCCTGTATGGGACTCTGCACTTCCTGGACTTGATTGACTATTTCCTTTCCCATATTAGGGAAGTTTTCAACTATAATCTCTTCAGATATTTTCTCAGTCCCTTCCTTTTTCTCTTCTTCTTCTGGGACCCCTATAATTCAAATGTTGGTGCATTTAATGTTGTCCCAGAGGTCTCTTAGACTGTCCTCAATTCTTTTCATTCTTTTTTCTTTATTCTGCTCTGTGGTAGTTATTTCCACTATTTTATCTTCCAGGTCACTTATCCGTTCTTCTGCCTCAGTTATTCTGCTATTGATCCCATCTAGGGTATTTTTAATTTCATTTATTGTGTTGTTCATCATTGCTTGTTTCATCTTTAGTTCTTCCAGGTCCTTGTTAAATGTTTCTTGCATTTTGTCTATTCTATTTCCAAGATTTTGGATCATCTTTACTATCATTATTCTGAATTCTTTTTCAAGTAGACTGCCTATTTCCTCTTCATTTGTTAGGTGTGGTGGGTTTTTATCTTGCTCCTTCATCTGCTGTGTGTTTTTCTGTCTTCTCATTTTGCTTATCTTACTGTGTTTGGGGTCTCCTTTTTGCTGGCTGCAGGTTCATAATTCCCATTGTTTTTGGTGTCTGCCCCCAGTGGCTAAGGTTGGTTCAGTTGGTTGTGTAGGCTTCCTGGTAGAGGGGGCTGGTGCCTGTGTTCTGGTGGATGAGGCTGGATCTTGTCTGGTTGGGATCTTGTCTTTCTGGTGGGCAGGACCACGTCCGGTGCTTTGTTTTGGGGTGTCTGTGACCTTATTATGATTTTAGGCAGCCTCTCTGCTAATGGGTGGGGTTGTGTTCCTGTATTGCTAGTTGTTTGGCATGGGTGCCCAGCACTGTAACTTGCTGCTCGTTGAGTGGAGCTGGGTCTTAACGTTGAGATGGAGATCTCTGGGCTTTTGCCGTTTGATATTACGTGGAGCCAGCAGGTCTCTGGTGGACCAATGTTCTGAACTCAGCTCTCCCACCTCAGAGGCACAGGCCTGACACCCGGCCGGAGCACCAAGACCCTGTCAGCCACATAGCTCAGAAGAAAAGGGAGAAAAAAAGAAGGAAAGAAAGAAGAAAAATAAATAAATAATTAAAATTAAAAATTAAAAAATTATTGAAAATCAAAAAATTAAAAAGTAATAGAGAAAAAGAAAGAAAGAACAAAAGAAGAGAGCAACGAAACCAAAACACTAATCCACTCTTGATAATACATGCTAAAAACTATATTTTAAAAAAAAAATGGACAGACAGAACCGTAGGATAAATGGTAAAAGAAAGGTATACAGACAAAATCACACAAAGACGCATATACATACACACTCACAAAAAGAGAAAAAGGAAAAAAAAATATATATCTATATATAAAAAAATAAGGAGGAAGAGAGTAACCAAATCAATAAACAAATCTACCAATGATAATGAACTCTAAATACTAAACTAAGGTAAACATAAAATCAGAAACAAATTTGATGCAGAAAGCAAACCTCAAGTCTACAGTTGCTCCCAAAGTCCACTCCCTCAGTTTTGGGATGATTCGTTGTCTATTCAGGTATTCCAGAGATGCAGGGTACATCAAGTTGATTGTGGAGGTTTAATCCACTGCTCCTGAGGCTGCTGGGAGAGATTTCCCTTTCTCTTCCTTGTTTGCACAGCTCCCGGGGTTCAGCTTTGGATTTGGCCCTGCCTCTGCATGTAGGTCGCCTGAGGGTGTCTTTTGGGAAGTCTGAGGTCTTCTGCCAACGTTTAGTAGGTGTTCTGTAGGAGTTTTTTCACATGTTGATGTATTTTTGTTGTATTTGTGGGGAGGAAGGTGATCTTCACATTTCACTCCTCCTCCATGTTTAAGGTCTCTCCCCTCCCTGGCTTTCTTTCAAGTGTGGGTATTGATCGAGAAGTGACTGCAACAGGGAGTGGAGGCTTATTGTGACTCTGTCCAGGAAGTAGCACCTACTGCCTATTTCTACCAACCCTAGGAAGAACTTGTACATTTGAGGAAGCTAAGTACCTTTTCAAACAGGTATAGACAGCTCTAAAGATAGACATTACATTTCTTTTCTATTTTAAAAGCACGTCTATTGCAGAACATTTAGAAAAGGCAGATAAGCAAAAAGTAAAAAATACAGATATCCAGTAACTTCAGTATCCTGAGATAACTTCTGGTAATATTTTTATTTATTCCTTTGCAATTTATTTTTCTCTACATTTTCACTCTGATATGCTCATACCTACCTTAAAAAAAAGAAAAAGTGGGATTAAAAAAAAGGAAACTTTATAAGAATGGCATTTCACCTCTCTGGTTTTCCTTCCAAAAGAACATAACCCTAGTCAAATCACAAACAAAATATCAGGCAAATCCCAACTGAGGGACATTCTACAAAGTATCTGACCATTAATCCTCGAAACTTTCAAGATCATCAAAAAGAAGGAAAGTTTGAGAAACTGTGACAACCAAGAGGAGCCTGAGGAGACATGATGACAATGTTATGTGGGGTCCTGGGTGGGATCCTTGAACAGAAAAAGAACATTAGGAGGAAACTGAGGAAATCTGAATAAGACATGAATTAGTTAATAATAAGACATTTATATTATTTCATTAATTGTGATTGACATACCACAGAAGTGTAAGATATAAATAATAGAGGAAACTGTGAGTGTGTGTGCGTCGGGGGGATGGGGTGCATGGGAACCGTGTACCATACTCACGATTTTTCTGTAAACCTAAAACGTCCAAAATTAAAAGTTTAGTTTTAAATTGGCATTCGACATACTATACCTGCAATATATTGTGCCCTGCATAAGGAAAAGAAAGATTGCTCTGGAAATGCGTCCTGTTTAGCAGAACTTTTCATCCCCATTCAGAATAAACCCTTGCTTTCCAACCACTGTTGAGTGAGGCAGGTAGATAGAGCTTTTTTCTGGGATAGGAACACATACCACCCCCTCCCCGACCCTGAGTTGTGTAATTAGCTTTCTGTCAGGTATAGCCTGAGGATTTACATGTTTTGCCATGTTTAGGTTTCAGCTTAGAGCTCAGTCGTGTTATTTTAAGATCCTTGGCCTTTACAGGAAAAGGGAAACATGGAAAACACATCAATTTTTATAAAACTACATGTCTAACAAAAATAATTTACATGGAAGTGAGCAATCAGACGAGACTTGGAAGTCAGCAGTCCTGTTCAGAGAACTGTCTGCATGGAATTTCCTTGTTTTAAGAAAAGGTCTTTGTAAATCAACTATACTTCAATAAAAAAAAAAATACTATCATTAAAAAAAAGAAAAGCTTTTTACGTAGTCTGTGAAAAGGAGAGTTTCTCTATCAGTTTCTCCTCTGAAAAAGGTAGAAGGGTGAAAAATTGGATCTATTTTGCAATCAATTCAAATAGGGACTTCCTGGGTGGTCCAGTGGTAAAGACTCTGCCCTTCCAATGCAGGGGACAAGGGTTTGATCCCTGGTGAGGGAACTAAGATCCCACATGCTACACGGTGCGGCCAGGAAAAAAAAAAAGATATGATAAATAATGCATGTGTATTTATTCTATACATAAATGTGATAGACAGAAAGATAAACTGATAGATATAGATATTTTAGAGAGCTCTAACACATAATATGATCAAACACATCTATATACATATTACATGTTAGATCATATTATGTGTTAGAACTTTCTCTCTCTCACTCTCAAGTATAATACAAATACCTATAAAACAAACACCCCACACTCATCACACAGTTCGAGAGAGAATATTTCAGTATCTTTGAATTCTCCTCTGTAATCCTCGCTAATCACATCCCTCATCCTTTCCCTGGAGATAACCACTGTCCTGAATTTTATATTTATTATTCTCTTGTTGTCTTTATAGTTATTACCAGACAAAAATGTACCTCTAAAGAATATCTTTTGAGTTTTGTGTATTTTTGAGTTTATATAAATGGAATTAGATGGAATGAATGAATACCTCTGTGACTTGTTTATTCACTCAACAGTATGGGCGTTTTTAGTGTGTGTTTATTTGTTGTTTAAGTTTTCTGTAAAATATCTTTTTATAACTTATATCTGCTTTTCTATTTTTTTATACTTTTTTTTAAAATTGGAGTGTAATTGCTTTACAATGTTGTGTTAGTTTCTGCTGTACAATGAAGTGAATCAGCTATATGTATACCTATATCCCCTCTCTCTTGGACCTCCCTTCCTGTCCCCCACCCCATCCTACCCATCTAGGTCGTCACAGAGCACCGAGCCAAGCTTCCTGTGCTTTATAGCATGTTCCCACTAGCTACCTATTTTACACATGGTAGTGTATATATGTCAATCCTAATCTCCCAGTTCGTCCCACCCTACCCTTCCCCCACCCACCATGTCCACATGTCCATTCTCTACGTCTACGTCTCTATTCCTGCCCTGCAAATATGTTCATCTGTACCATTTTTCTAGATTCCACGTATATTATCTGCTTTTCTATTGAGTTATCATTTTCTTATGATATTTTAGGAGTTTTAAAATATTGATATTTACATTCTGGATACTAATCATTTGTTGGTTATATATATGGTAAGTATTTTGTCCTAGTTTTAGCTTATGTTTAAACTTTCTTTGTAGTCTTTTGAATAAAGAGCTTTTAATATTAATTTAATCAAATGACAATTTTATTTTTAGTAAGTGCTTTTTGTCTTGTTTAAGAAAGTCTTCCCTGCTTCAAAGGTCTTAAGATAGTCTCGCTTATTTTCTTTTTAAAGTTTAAAAAATTTTAGATTCACATTTAGGTGCTTGATCCAACTAGAATTCACTTTTGTGTAAGATGAGAGAAATAGTCCCATTTCATTTTTTGAAAATATTTCTCTGTTGTCTTCTGAGTCTCAATGCTGCCGTTGAGAAGTCAATTTTTTATCTACCTCTCCTTTCTATATAATACACCTTTTCTCTCTTAAAGGATCTTAAAGGATCTTTTCTTTGTTATTGTGATCTGAATTTTCATCAGCATGGATCTGGTTGGGTTTCTTTGCTTGTGATTTGGGCTTCCTGAATCTGATCATTCATGTCTTTCATCAATTATAGAGAATTCTTGGCTAATATCTCTTTAATTTTACATCTTCCCCATTGTCTGTATTACTTCCCTCTGATATCTTATTCCATGTATTTTTAGCCTCCTGAGTCTACCTTCTAGGTATCTCAAACCATCATATAGTCAGTCCATGATATAGTGTCTCTACTGCATTCTCGGCAATGCCTTCAGATCTGTTTTCTGGTTCACTAATTCTCTTGTCAGTGGTTTCTAATTTGATATATACTATGTCCACTAAATCTCTGATTATATTTAGTATACTTTATTTATTTTTAGAAGTTCTATTTGGCTTTTATTCATACTTCCCTGCTCATTAAAAAAAAATCTTTATAATATGAAAAACTTCAAACATACCAAAGGTAAGAGAATAGTGTAGTAAATCCTGATTTATTCACTATCCAGCAACAACAATGAACAATTCATGGCTAATCTTCTTTCCCCTGTATCTCTGCCTACTTCCTCTCCCACTCCAGATAGCAGTGAAGCAAATCCCAGACATCACATCATTTTATCTGTAAGAGTTAAATATGTATCTCTAATAGACAAGGTTTCTCCTTTTAAAACAAACAATACCATTCTCTTACCTTCCTAAAAACCCATTGTAATTCCTTAATATCGAATATTCCAAGTCTCTCAAAAAATATTTTCTGGTTCCTTGGTCATATTTTTTAACATCCCTTTAATTTCTTTGAATGTAATTAAATACATTTAATTTAAATTTTATATCTAGTTTATCTAATTCATGTGGTTCTGATATTATTTTATTTATTTATTTATTTATTTTTTGCGGTACGTGGTCCTCTCACTGTTGTGGCCTCTCCCGTTGTGGAGCACAGGCTCCGGACACGCAGGCTCAGTGGCCATGGCTCACGGGCCCAGCTGCTCCCCGGCATGTGGGATCTTCCCGGACCGGGGCACGAACCCGTGTCCCCTGCATCGGCAGGCGGACTCTCAACCACTGCGCCACCAGGGAAGCCCTGATATTATTATTTATTGTTCCTGCTGCTCCTACTCATAGTGGTTTGTTTCCTCGTTGTGTCTGCGATTTTTTTGTTTTTTTTACTGTGAGCTTATGGTCATTGAAACGTTTGTGTAGAAATTTTTTGAGACTTTGATTAATACCCATTGGAATTAATAATTTCCTCAGAGATTTGTGATTGCTTCTTTAGGCACCTTGGGTCATTACTAACCTGTAATCATTTAAATTCAGTTCTCAGGCTGGGTTTTTCAGGCCGCTCAAATAAGATGAATTTTGACACTAAACCTATATGATGGTCACCTTGTGGTTAGTAATTCTCAGAGAAGCATTTATTTTCCTTTTTACCCAGAGTCAAAGCTGACAGAGGCAAGAGTTTCTACTGGGTTCTTGCTGTGATATTAAATTTCTTTTTCTAGTTTGTCTTCACTGGGGCTGTTGCATTTTGTAGGACTGGCTCTATGCAAGGGTCTCAATTTGCCTTCCTAGCTTGTGTAAACCCCAGGCATTGTCTCCTGTCCCCAGCACATGCTTATATCCTGTTAAAAAATTCTTCACAACCATGTATTGGCAGATTTCCTGAAGACAAGATTTAACTTTAATGCCCAGTTACTGCTCTGGATTCATAACTTTTTACTATTTTATCCTATGAGTATTTCTTTCATTTTTTTAAACTCAGCTAAGCATTTTAAATTATATTATGGATATTTCATCCAGAATTTTGAGGAGTTCTGTACTGGGATTCCTCAGGATATCCAGTGTACTATCATATTCCCAGAAAGAGGATCCAAATTATGCCTTAAGCCTGGCCAGACTCTCCACCTGGAATTAGCCTCCTTCAAAGTGTCTCCCAAGTGTACCTGAGACCTTCCCATTCAGGGGGCTGTCTGATGGACTCCTAGGTTCAGATCTTTTACGTCCCGCACTTTTCTGTTCTGGCTTCCTCATCTGACCATCACACCTCTACTGCTGATGACCCTCATGAGTTCCTCGCTCTGCTTTGGGAAGTTGTCCTTCACTGGACCACCACTGTCACTACCATTTTTGGTCTTTGTCTGAGACACTTTTCTTCCTGTCCTTATTTTATCCCTTGTCCTCAGTTTTCTAAAGCACAGAAGGTATGTGAGAGAGAGTATCATAACATAGAGATCTGCTTACAACTACCACCCGGTGCCAGACCCATCCTCAGGGCTTCTGGGTCACCTACCTCTCTTCATCTCTCAAGCCTGTTGCCATGTGACAATGGCTAGTTTACTTTCCAGTACCTGGGGTCCTGTACTCATGGATGAGGTTTGGAATCCAGGCTAAAATTTACAGTCCTGGAGAGTGGAATTTTCACTCTCCTCTTCCCAGGCCAGGCCCCATCTCCCCAGTCCCTATTTTCCTTTCCAGGAAGGACTGCCTTCCATAGTCCTTGGAAGGAGGATTTTTTTTTTTTCTTTCAGAAAAGTCCAGGGAAATAGGGCCTTACCTTATTACCTCCCACTTCCAAGACACCCCAATACTAGTCTGACATTAGTACACTGTCCAACATCTGGACATTTTAGTCTCTAAAATAGGACTTTATCCGTCCTTTTTAGTTTAGACTACATTGAGCCTAGTCCATTTCTTTTTCTGATGCCCTGTACACGATGACTTAGAAAAGAAACATATACAAACTTCTCTAAAGATACATAATACTAAAGAGGTACTGAGCAGTGTGAAGTCATATTTAGAAGAATAACTACTCTTTAAGGGACAAATTGCAGAGATGCAACTCTCTTTAAGACATTTTCCACATTTACCTGACTAAACAGAACACTACATTTTGAAATTCAGGTTACTTCCCTGTGTTGGGGCTTTTCCCGTGAACAATGAGTGGAATATGCCTTAGATTTGCATAATTAATAGTCCCCAAAGTGATGGTTGTTCCAGAAACAAACAAACAAATAAATGAACAAAAACAATAACCGGCCTCAAAAGTAAACTCAAGTCTTCACCTGGGACCTCCTTCCCCTCTAAACACACTTATAAAGTAAAAGCTGCAACTTTTTAAGTTGTAGTTTTCCAACCACTGTACTCATATATTTTCTAATAAGAATCTTTGTTTCATCTAAGATACCCCCTTACATATCTTTCACGATATGCTACAAAGCAATGTCTTACTCTGAGTGGATTCTTATTAAATGTATGTTTATGCCACACATCAGTGTGAATAATTTCACTCATACTTCTTTTTTCCTACTATGCCATGGAATTGGGGGCTTTGATGGAAGCACCTGAGATCTTTAAATCCCTGCTCTGGCAAACATTGCATGACCTTGGCTAGCTTATTTTCTCTAAGCTTCTGTGTCCTTGTGAAAATATTGCTATATTAAAGAACTTAGCCAAATGTTTCAATGAATATTAATACTCTCCTCTCTTTCCTTCTGCCATGGCTCAGCTTCAAGATGCTAGAGGCCACTCGGCTCTGGGGATGGCCAGGGGAAGCAGGGTCCCAGACCACTCATGCCCACACTTTTTTTTTAATGTTATTATTTTATTTAAAAAATTTTTATTGAAATATAGTTGATTTACAATGTTGTGTTAGTTTCAGTTGTACAGCAAAGTGATTCAGTTATATATATATATACATACATACATATATATGTGTATATATATAGGTTCCTTTTTAGACTCTTTTCCATTATAGATTATTGCAAGATATTGCGTATAGTTTCCTGTGCTATATAGTAGGTCCTTGTTGGTTATCTATTTCGTATATAGTAGTGTGTATATTTTAATCCCAAACTTCTAATTAATCCCTCCCCCTCCTTTCCCCTTTGGTAACCATAAGTTTGTTTCCTATGTCTGTGAGACTATTTCTGTTTTGTAAATAAGTTCACTTGTATCATTTTTTAAGATTCCACATATAAGCAACTTCATATGATATTTGTCTTTCTCTGTCTGGCTTACTTCACTTAGTATGATAATCTCTAAATAGGTCCATCCATGTTGCTGAAAATGGCATGCCCACACTTCTGAGTTCTGTAGATCATTTGTCATTGTACTCTAACACTCCCAATTCAGAAATTCTACTTGGTGTTTCTTCTATACATTTGTGAGATGTTCATGAAAACAAGAAAAGGATCAGGGAAGGCTAAAGCCCTATAAATCAGTATTTTTCGAACCATTGGTTTTGACTCATTAGAGAATGCTGAAATTAATTTCATGGACAACCAACAGTTTGAAAAATTAAATAGTAAAATAGAAAGAAATGTTCATAATAAGAGAAAGTAATATTTAGTGAAAATTTATATAAAATGAGCCACATTGTGTGTCCAGTCTATTCCTTATAGTAGGTTGCAATCAAAAAAGTTTGAGAAACACTTCTTTAAATTGTTCTGATACAGTCAAAATTCCTTTTAAATTCTGCAGAAATAAAGTAACAGAGGTGAATATTCCCAGATAAACAATAATAGCATGTGCCATGTAGCAGTTTGATTGTGTCCCAGTTCTTCACTCCTCTGTGGCTACATTCTTTCCTGAGAAACTTGTTGTGTGTTCCCATTCTGACCCTGCACTCAGTCATGTGACTTGATTTGGCCAATAAGATATTAGCAAATGAAATGCAGGAAAAGAACTCATGAAATTGAGCTCGCACTTACTCTTACCCTTTGCTGTCACCATGAGAACATGTCCAGGCTAGTCTGTTGGAGGATGAAGATCACATGGAGAAGAGTGGAATTGCCCTACTCTCCCAGCCAACGCCATCCTGGACCTGCTGACAGCCAGCCAACCACCACACCTCTGAAGGAGCCCGGAGAAGACCAGAAGAACCACCCAGCCGAGCCCAGCCCAAATTGGCCAACATGCCTACTCATGAGTTAAATAAATGTGTATTTTTATATGCAATGAGTTGTTTGTTATGGAACATTATTGTGGCAATAGATACTTGATATACCTCATTGGGAGATCTTAGTCAATAATAATATTCACAATAATAATAATCATTACAATAAAATATGCACCAATTTTTCAAAGACCATCTCATTAGGTAATTTCAAAAAATGCTTCTCATCTTCATATTTCACATTGCAGTGGGTGCCACAAATGGGCTTTTACTTAGGAAAAGGCTTATTCAATTGCTTTAATAGAAGACAAGATGGCAGAAGAAGTATTCCTTTCCAAAGCTATTCAACCAGGTTCTGTTACCAAGAGAGCTGGATTCAGCCACTCAAGAATTCTCTTTATCAGGGCGACCAAAGGTTGCAGACCTCACCCATTTTCCAAAATAAAAACCCCAGTTCCTGCCCATTCTTCTGGATCTACCTCAATTTTCATAAAAGTTCCTGTGAGATGTTGGTTTGAATAATTAGAAATGACATTTTGCTTGCAAGCAAAACAGAGGCCCTTTCCTCGGGAAACCACAATGACATGAATATCCTCAGAGTGCATATTGTCCTCCAAATAACCTGATTTGTTTTCCCTAAATTTGCATTTTCATTTGATCATTAAAGGTGAGTTCGCCCAAGACGAAAAGACAACCCTCAGAATGCGAGAAAATATTTGCAAATGAAGCAACTGACAAAGGATTAATCTCCAAAATTTACAAGCAGCTCATGAAGCTCAATATCAAAAAAACAAACAACCCAATCCAAAAATGGGCAGCAGACCTAAATAGACATTTCTCCAAAGAAGATATACAGATTGCCAACAAACACATGAAAGGGTACTCAACATCACTAATCGTTAGAGAAATGCAAATCAAAACTACAGTGAGATGTCATCTCACACGGGCCAGAATGGCCATCATCAAAAAATCTACAAACAATAAATGCTGGAGGGGGTGTGGAGAAAAGGGAACCTTCTTGCACTGTTGGTGGGAATGTAAATTGATACAACCACTATGGAGAACAGTATGGATGTTTCTTAAAAAACTAAAAATAGAACTACCATATGACCCAGCAATCCCACTACTAGGCATATACCCTGAGAAAATCATAATTCAAAAAGAGTCATGTACCACAATGTTCACTGCAGCTCTATTTACAATAGCCAGGACATGGAAGCAACCTAAGTGTCCATCAACAGATGAATAGATAAAGAAGATGTGGCACATATATACAATGGAATATTACTCAGCCATAAAAAGAAATGAAATTGAGTTATTTGTAGTGAGGTTGATGAACCTAGAGTCTGTCATACAGAGTGAAGTAAGTCAGAAAGAGAAAAACAAATACCGTATGCTAACACGTATATATGGAATCTAAGAAAAAAAATGTTCATGAAGAACCTAGGGGCAAGACAAGAATAAAGACACAGACCTACTAGAGAATGTACTTGAGGATATGGGGAGGGGGAAGGGTAAGCTGGGATGAAGTGAGAGAGTGGCATGGACATATATACACTACCAAATGTGAAATAGATAGCTAGTGGGAAGCAGCCACATAGCACAGGGAGATCAGCTCAGTGCTTTGTGACCACCTAGAGGGGTAGGAGGGAGGGAGACACAAGAGGGAAGAGATATGGGAACATATGTATATGTATAACTGATTCACTTTGTTATAAAGCAGAAACTAACACACCATTGTAAAGCAGTTATACTCCAATAAAGATGTTAAAAAAAAAAAAAAGATGAGTTTGCCTTTGTAACAGGAGACCTGTGATTCCCTTGACTAGTCTAGTTTGTCCTGTTGGCTATCACAGCAAGATCCTGGGGTCATTTGCTCATGGAACATTCAGTTTGCAGGGACTACCAGTCGTCTAACAAAAGATGCCCCTAAGAATGAGTGCTCAGCCCAGCCATCAGTGAGGGCATAAGGAGTGGCAAAGTGGCAGTGAGATTGGAGTGGGGGAGTTTTGAGGTTCTTTTACAGACCCTATATCAATAGGTTAAGAAAATATCAATTGCCCATGCTAAAGAATTGGCTGTATGTATATTGACGGGGAGAGAATGGAACACAGGGCAAAATCCTTCAAAGCCATCCCCTGGCACCAGCAAACTTTCATCAGTTAGGCAGACCTGATAATTTTGGATTTAAAAACCCCAAATACCCTGTGTCCTATTGATAATGGGGCTAGTAAGAAGTGACTTCACACATATCTCAAATATAAGTGTCTAGCAATGGCTTATGATCTTGAAAGAAGGCAAATTTATCTGGGCATCTTTGATGTGCTGGGCTGCATGCAGGGCGCTGGTAAGCTACAGACAAATGAGACCCAATGCCTGCCATCAAAGAGGACCTACTCTGCAATTGCTTGATGTGTTCATCTCTGTGACCCCAGGGAAGGGGTCAATATTTTAGCTCTTTGAGGACTTAATTTCAATAGCACACTGAGGTTTTACTCATCCCTTACAAAATTTTCTCTGATTCTTTGACAGCTCGGTTATCATTTGTGTCTTCTGACACTTTACTTTTGAGTTATTTTGGAGTTTGCGTTCGGTACAGATAGGTCTCCAATATAAAATCTTCATTAAATGAATGTAGAAACAGTCATGTTTTTTAAATGTCTCAAAATGAGTGGTCAGTTGGTTTGGCAGAATTCACAGGAAAGAACTGCATGTTTTGGTATGCGCACACACCAAAATGCTTACCAAAATCTCATCTAATATATATTTTTAAGAACATAAATACTTTTCCAGCTAAGGATCTTAGGTTGACTTGAATCAAATTCGACTTACATTTCTTGCAGTGCTTAAAGCTTGGTTTGAAACTTAAATACTTGGGTTCAAAATATTTCAGCTTTTAACTAAAATCCTTTGGATTCCATCAAAATGGTAGATTAAGTATGCTTACTCCAATCCCCTGCCTCACAAAGTGGACCTGCAAAGCTATTTTAGTGAATGTTTTACATAAGCCCTTTCTTGAGAAATGGTTAATCAGTAAATTTAAGATAATCTGTTTTAGTTAGAAAAACAAAACATTTCTGAGTGCATTGAAAGTAAGATTTGTTTTATTAAGGGTATTTTTCATTACCCTTGGAATCATGTAAATTATACAGACATGAAATTGTTTAAAACAATGATTTTGCCCGACTGGTGCACTTAAGTGTTTCCTTTTTCTTTCATATGTTACTTATCACATGTCTTTATGTGTTAAGAATTTATTATTTTTATGAAATAAGAATCTTTATAAGAGAGCCCACTTTTACATTATCACCAATATTTGTAATAACAGAATGATACACACATACATCATTTACAGTTTTGTTTAGGGTTAGATTCTTTTTACTCTAAGTGACTGTAATACCTAAAAGAGCTCATAAAGGCTTTTAAAATTAATCTGTATCAGTATCCCCTGACTATAGATATAATTCATCATCAGGTATTCTAAGACTGTCTTCTACTTTCAGGAAGACCAATGGGTTGGGTGATCATGTAGCATAATTTAGTTATAGTATTGTAGAGCTGGAAAGAACTCAACATAATCTAAGTCCATTTTACACAGGCAGTGATTTGGCTTATAAAGTTTAAGTGATATGTTCGCCCTTCTAACCTTACATACAAAGATGATTTCAGAATTGCTGAGCCTGGAGATGGCAGTTGGGGTAAATTATATATAATTATCCCCAGTGAGTCTTTTACCAACCACCTATCCTCTTCCCAGAATGCAGGACAAGAGCAAAATACCAGGCTGCCTGCAGGAGTTACGGATGGGTAGTAGGGTTGATGTGAAACTATGGTGTGTTCTCCATCACTCATAGAACACACCCGATGCTGAGCGCTTACACCAGAAACCAAAGCAACAGGAAGGAGATGTCCAGGGGGAATAATAAATGACTCCACAGGGGATGACGTGCTGATTTTATTCTTGCAAATATTGACTTAGTTGTATGGCCTGAAGGTTTGTGTCCCCTCAAAATTCATATGTTGAATCCTAGCCTCCAAAGTGATGATATTTGGAGGTGGGAACTTTGGTGGTTAGGTCTTGAGGGTAGAGCCCTCATGAATGGGATTAGTGCTCCTATAAAAGAGACCCCAAAGAGCTCTCTCCCACCTTCCATTCTGTGAGGACGGAAGGGAGAAGAGGGAGAAGAAGGCCTCTGTCTATGAACTAGAGGCCAGACACCAGACACTGAATCTGCTGGCACCTAGATTTTGAACTTTCCAGGCTCTAGAACAGTGAGAAATCAATGTCTGTTGTTCAAGCCATCCAGGCCATGGTATATTTTGACAGCATCCCAAACAGACTAAGGTACTTATGAATCAAACTTTTTGCTAGATCTGACAGATGACAGTTTCTCAGAGTCAGAGGGTTTCACAGCCATCTGTCACCCAAGATCAGATGTATAGAATGACCCAGGCATGTCTAAGGCTTGTGGGTCCCGTTGCTGAGACAATGAGTCATGGACTTGATAAGGTTCCTGACTCATGATCATTTATGATGACATGGCAAAAGTTGCCTTCAAAGAGGTAGGCAACTATCAAAATTTCCTTGAAGAGGAAATTCCCTATTGAAAATGACCGGTGTTCAGGCGACTAGTTGAATCTGTTTCTTGGGTTTGAGGAGACAATGAAGAATAGCAGAAAGAACCCGGGCTTTACAGGGAAACAAACCTGGATTTGAACCTTAACTCTACTGCATGGTCGCTGTGTGGCTCATCTGTAAAATGGGGGTAATAAGACTGCTCTTGCGACGTGGTTTTAAGAATTAGATGCTGGTGTATACAAGATGCATAATAAGTGCTCAATGAGTGGTAGTTATTAATTTTCCTCCATCCACGTGTAAGAGGACAATAATGGCATAATGATCTCTATTCCTTATTAGATGCCAAGCAAAAACTTTATAAACTCTCTTTTGAATCTTCATAACAATCCTTAGACCCAGGTAGTATTGATATTTTTCATAAATAAGAAACTTAGATTCAATAAGGTTAAGTAGTATACCAAAGTCACTTGGAAAGTAAGCTGCAGAGACAGGGTTCAAACCCAGATATGTTCCACTTATCACCACTATTCTACACTCTCTCCTCACATCCTTTGGAATCGGGATGCTGATTCTACTCTATGGATGGTCCTTCTCTGCATTTCTTTTTAGGCTGAAAGAGAAGCCATGATTGACTAATAACGATTTTAAAAAATCTCAGAACTAATCCTTTGAAATGCATGTGAGGGGGAAGAGCTCCATATTTCTGCAGTTCTAGTGGAGACCCTCAGAAGCCAAGGTGAAACTAGAAAGCAGTGAGACAGATGTTTGACTTTTAGCTTAAACAGTGGAATTTTTAGTGCTCTGTGTTTGTTTTAGAACATACTTTATAGCAGTTGCTGTTGAAATGATGGGAAGATAGAAATCTCTTTTAGCATTTGGAACTTTCTTTTTTCATTTTCTTTGAGTGACAGTGTTATGACTGGCTTCAGAAGATGAAGTTTTTAAGACATTTATGCTAACTTCCGACGTTAGCAGATTTCCTCTAGCTCTGCTATAGTAAAACTCGGGTAAACAATTTTATTCCATGCCTTCCATTAACAAGGTCAAAAGATTAAAACATACAAGGCTGTGTTCCTTTCAGTCTAACAAAGCATCTAGCTGGGATTACACTTACCGTCTTGGGGTTTTCTTGCTTCTTAAAGACTGTTCTGATTTCCTTGGTTGAAGCTGTCTAGTGACTCTGTTACCTGGACTTGTAGTTGGAGACAGTGGTTGAAGGGAAGCCTGAAGGCTCTTTCTTCTGTGCTGGGGTCCTGCAGGTCCTAGCATGCTAAAGCTTGGGAAATGGCCTTATAGCCTGATTTGTAGACTAGAATGCCAATTGTAGAATTACAAAACCGAATTTGTTACTTTGCTGATTTGTCCTTTTGTCAGTGTTACTATATCTGGAAAGACAAATAACCATCAGTTATTCCATCAGCAAATAGTTTAGGAATGTTTAAAGAGTACCTACCATGTTGTGGATACCATGGCGGTTACACGGAAGTGTAATATACTGGAATGAGCATGAGATCCTGGAGAAGAAAGCTCAAGTTTGATGATGATGATGATAATGACAATGACAATGATGATAGCGGTGGTAACTATCAATTACTGAGCATCTTTCATGTATCAGGATCAAGAGTCTGCCTGTTTCTAAAACTCCTACTCTTTCTAACATGTCCACTTCCCTGTAACTGCCACAGGGCTATAGCATGGTAAATATTCTGTAGGTAGCTCGCAGAATAATGTCCCATGGTTAGGAAGTAACAGGGTCAGGGACACTAGTGATATGACATCAGAAGTATAAATTAAGTCCCTTCACCCCTCTAAACCTTATTTTCCTAGGAATGATTATACCTATGAGGCATCAAAAGGTAGTTGTAAGAGGCTTATACAAAGTACCAGGTGCGTGGAAGATGTTTCATAATTGGTAGTAATTATTAATATTATTACTATTATTAGACATAGCCTTGCCCTTTAAGAAGTCTCTGTGACGTGGAAGGGAGTTTTAAGAGGAATATGGTCAACAGTGGTAAGTGCCAGAGAGAGGCCAAAACTTCAGGATAGTAAGAACGGGTAATAATGTTTTGTTACCGTGGAGTTACTGGAAAAGGAGCTCAGGTAGGTCATGAGGCTGGGCCAACTGGCAATTCATACACCTCTTTCCTGCATACAGTGCCCTAGTCAAGGTCATGTGATATTCTGTTTTTCACTAGCTCCACACTGGGACTGCACTAATACTGATTCCCCGTGCCTCATCTCCCTGGTCCTTGAGTGGCTACGTTTATGTCCCTATGGCAGACTCAGATCCATCATTCCGTTCATCCCATTCTTCTGAAGCTGCCCTCTACGCCATAGCTTCCCTTTTGCCCAGGAGAGGCTGATTATGTTCCCAGGGAAGCTGTCCGCAGCCTTAACCTCGGGGTTTGTAAGTGAATAGAAGACACTAAAAAGTTATAGTCTACTGAAGGCTGCACCAGGAGACTGAAAGGATGGGAACCTTCTCCTTCCTCTGTGACTTGCTGAACTGTAGTTGTCATTAACTTTGTTTTCTAGCTCGTTAACTGCGGATGGAGAAGCGATAAAATGCTGCTCCATTTTGCAGAGACAATTGTGCCAGCAAATTTCAGTGCTTGCTTTGGTCTTCGTTTAGGACAAATTTAAATTTATGTAAACAAAATCTTCCTTCTCCTGAATATTTCAGCTTTTCCTTTTTTCCCCTTGATTGCTCTAAGTCTGAATGAGAGCAGCAGTGCACCTCAGATGCCCTTTTATCGAGGCATCTCAAAGAACTTTGCTGAAAAGCATCTCAGAGGTGATTTTTAACTAATTAATTAACTATTGAGTGGGCCAAAAGATGAGTTCGGTTTTTTCTGTAAGATGGCTCTAGTAGCACTTAGTTGTGTTTAGCTTCATTCAAAACAATTTTGTTAGATTGTATGTGACAGCTGTCACATCAGCGTGCATTTAAAAAAAGACATCAACATTGGTGAATTTTTGTGTAGCCATTTTAATATTGAAGATGGAAGAAAATAAGCAACACTTTAGGCCTATTATACTTTACTATTTCAAGAAAGGTAAAAACACAACTGAAACGCACAAAAAAGATTTGTGCAGTGTATGGAGAAAACTGTTGTGACTGATCGAATGTGTCAAAAGTGGTTTGCGAAGTTTCGTGCTGGAGATTTCTCGCTGTGTGATGCTCCATGGTCAGGTAGACCAGTTGAAGTCGATAGCGATCAAATCAAGACATTAATTGAGAACAATCAATGTTATACCGCGCGGGAGACAGCTGACATACTCAAAATATCCAAATCAAACATTGAAAATCATTTGCTTCGGCCTGGTATGTTAATCGCTTTGAAGTTTGGGTTCCACATAAGTTAAGCGAAAAAAGCCTTCTTGACCGTATTTCCACATGTGATCCTCTACTTAAAGGTAATGAAAATATTCCGTTTTTAAAACAAATTGTGATGGGAGATGAAAAGTGGGTACTGTACAATAATGTGGAACGGAAGAGATCGTGGGGCAAGTGAAATGAACCACCACCAACCACACCAAAGGCCAGTCTTCATCCAAAGAAGGTGATGTTGTGTATACGGTGGGATTGGAAAGGAGTCCTCTATTATGAGCTCCTTCTGGAAAACCAAACGATTAATTCCAACAAGTACTGCTCCCAATTAGACCAACTGAAAGCAGCACTCGACGAAAAGTGTCCAGAATTAGTCAAGAGAAAACTCATAATCTTCCATCAGGATAATGCAAGACTGCATGTTTCTTTGATGACCAGGCAAAAACTGTTACAGCTTGGCTGGGAAGTTCTGATTCATCCGCTGTATTCACCAGACATGGCACCTTCGGATTTCCATTTATTTAGGTCTTTACAAAATTCTCTTAATGGAAAAAATTTCAATTCCCTGGAAGACTGTAAAAGGCACCTAGAGCAGTTCTTGGCTCAAAAAGATAAAAAGTTTTGGAAAGATGGAATTATGAAGTTACCTGAAAAATGGCAGAAGGTAGTGGAACAAAAGGGTGAATCCATTGTTCAATAAAGTTCTTGGTAAAAATGAAAAATGTGTCTTTTTTTAAAAAAACGTAAAAAACAAAGGTACTTTTTGGTCAACCCAGTAATTATCTTACAGAATTTTAAAAATAGGTAATACATATTTATGGTAAAGTTTTCAAACAGAACAAAAGGGTAAACAGTGAAAAGTATGTCTCGTTTCCTGATTCCCCCCCCCTTTTTTTTACAGCATGTTAGTGGCAGGATACAGTCCAATCTGAACACAGATGAAATCTGAAGTTTTGTATTATAAAAAATGAATGTTTCTACTTTATCAATGTTGTAAATTTGCAAACTGTGAAATAATGAATTTACCGACAAAGAATGACACCTGTAACTAAATATGCTATGATCAATGACCACAACAGCAAAAGCCATAGAGAAGGAAAGCAGAGAGAAATAAAGAGAGAGCACATTAAAGGTGGGTGAAGCGCAAGGCCCAGACTCTGACAGGGCTCCTTGAGACCTACTTTGTCATTTCCAAGTTACCATGTGACCAGCTCATGGAAGTGTGGTACATATATACAATGGAATATTACTCAGCCATAAAAAGGAACGAAATTGGGTCATTTGTAGAGATGTGGATGGACCTAGAGTCTGTAATACAGAATGAAGTAATCCAGAGAGAAAAGCAAGTATTGTATATTAACACATGTATGTGGAATCTTGAAAAATCGTACAGATGAACCCATTTGCAGGGCAGGAATAGAGATGTAGATGTAGAGAACAGACATGTGGACCTGGCAGGGAAGGGGAGGATGGGACGAATTGGGAGATTAGGTTTGACATAAATACACTGCCATGTGTAAAATAGCTAGTGGGAACCTGCTGTATAGCACAGGGAGCTCAGCTCCGTGCTCTGTGACAACCTAGATGGGTGGGATGGGGGGGGTGGGAGGGAAGTCCAAGAGGGAGGAGATATAGGTATACATATAGCTGATTCACTTCATTGTACAGCAGAAACTAACACAACACTGTAAAGCAATTATACTCCAAAAAAAAAAAGAACTCATTAGGGAACTTCAGGGTGAAATGTAACATGGATGCCAGACTCTTCCTCCAATGAACACTTCACAAAAACTACCGCCTTTGTCCACCCCATCAGAATAATTCCTAAGGGCAGCCAAGGTCCTGTGCCCTAGCTCTACAAAATAACTTCAAAAATTGTTTAGAGGAAAATATAAAATCTACATGATCATCTCAAATTTCAAGAAAAGTTTCACATTTCATCCTGGCCATCCTGACATTCTTATTACTTCCCAGCACGAAACTAAAAACAGAAGAATTTGCTTATGATACTTACCCTTAGGTGTTTCTTCCAAATGTCTGTTCCCATTAAAAAAAACCAAAAATCAAACAAAATGAAAACTCTAAAAGTCCAAGGAAACCTCAAGAGTATTTCTGTGCCCCCCAGGCTGCTCTAAATTTCCTCATAAGCCTGATTTCCTTGGGTCTACTGGGTTTGGCCCAGAGAAAATACAAACCAATTTCTTCTCATGGCTTTTGTTTTTCATTCACTGCCTAAGAGTATTATGACCAAGATGGTCATTGGAAGTTCAGCTGAGCATCTGAACAAAAGATTTCAAAAGTTAAAATATTTCACACATGGATCATAAATGATAGATTCTACCTCTACCCCACTTCCACTCCCTTTATCCTCCTTATATTCTCCAGGCTTTGAAGCGTTTCTCCAATAGAACTAATAAACCAATATGTTACGAACAGATTTAATCTCGGGCCAACCAGAACCAGGATTTCATCATTATGAATTAACTAAATAATAATATAATTAACCATGTCTATTCCAGTGATTATTCTACAGTAGTAAATAAACAATGCAGTATGTATTTGTCAGATCAGTTAGTCTCTCCAATTCTCTTCTCTCTTCTCCATAACTTTTTTTCCTACTTAATTTCTAAATTTACTTAAAATTATGTACCGCAGCAAGTGACTCATCATGGAGAATCTGCCTCTCCAGCAATATGTAGTTCCTGGCATATAAATTTCATTTAAGGATTGATTCTAAGTTCCTTGAGGCCAAGCTCTGTGTCTTACATTATGTTACATCTGCCGTCCCTAATGTGCTATGAGTTAAGGACAACTGAGTGAGTTAGTACGTTGAGGAATAGAGGGAACCAGGGGTGGACGAGCGGGTGGATGAGAAGGATGCTATGAAATTTGAATTTGGCTTGTGAAATAAAAGGCTCAAAATTTAGGAAGGTCAGGGGCTCCCCTGGTGGCGCAGTGGTTGAGAGTCCGCCTGCCGATGCAGGGCACACGGGTTCGTGCCGCGGTCCGAGAAGGTCCCACATGCCGCAGAGCGGCTGGGCCCGTGAGCCATGGCCGCTGAGCCTGCGCGTCCGGAGCCTGTGCTCCGCAACGGGAGAGGCCACACCAGTGAGAGGCCCGCGTACCGCAAAAAAAAAAAAAAAGTTTAGGAAGGTCAAAGGAGTATTATGGACCTCAAAGATAACCATAAAAGGTTAAAGCAGCAGCTGAGAGATAATACATGCAGATTTCTTAGAAAAGTGAAGACCATAACAAACCAGTAGAAGTTTCCAACTTTTAAGTTAGAGGACTAAAACTGTATATTGCTTCTTTCCAAAATTTTCAGTTGTGAAAATTAGTCTACCTTCCAAACATGCTTGGAATACATGAGTTGCCCATCTGCCTTCTTTGCTATTTATTGAGAAAGACTATGCTGAGTCATCGGAAAAGTAATTCTCTCTTGGTTTTTCAAGAAAATCCCAGATGTGACCTGCACGTTGATAACAGAGCATTTAGTTTGCTGGCAAGAACCGAATTGGATTTTGGTTGTATTTTTTTAAGTAGGGTTGCTATACTTTGTTCTTTTTTCAAGGACAAATTCAAAAATCTTCATTCCCCCTGTCCATGACTATTACTCTGATGGGAAACTCCACTAGAATAGAAATATATTTTAGATGGCAAAAAATCCAACTGACAAATATTTCTTAAAAATCCACCTGTGAGATCAAAGCACCAAATTCGACTCTAAGAACGTATTCCTGGAAATGTAGGATTAATCCCCTAATCGCTCAATCAATAATAGTACCTGAGAGAGTCTGAGTGATTATGCACATCAGCTGCTGGAAATTAAGTTACTTTGTTTAAAATGACCAGTTCTGTAGTGGAATTTATCACTTGAACCCTGGCATTATTTAAACACCAGACAGCATGATCCAATGCTACAAACTCTCAATCATGTACTACCCTGTATCTATTAGTGTTGCTGGGAAGATGCTTTGCCCTGAAGTAATGATAATAAATTTCAGTTGGTTAATACAAATGATGGGCCTTATTGTTAAAGTAATTTGAGAGTGAGAAAAGGAAATTATTATGAAATATATGTTGCCACATAAATTTGCATTTGGACCAAGCAGTGGGCTCTGGGTGGGAGTTGAGGACACTATTAATAGGTTCTTTTTAACTTGAGTACAATTTGTAAAGCAAAAATTTTGCCCAGGAGATAAACTTCTGAAATAACTCCCAAAGTAAATATAAAATGACCACCACAGGAACAAGAATGTGATGATATTGAAACTTTTCTTTTGAAATACTTGATAGAATTCAAAGAAAATAACTGCATCTCAGGGATTTTAGAAAAAACATGCATATTAAGAAAAACTGGAAGGGAAATAGTCATGTTGGGCTGGTAGTGTTATGCATGTGTTTTGTTCTCTTTTATTCTCCCCAATTCTATAAATTGTTGTAATAAAGAGAAAATGGCTCAATTGTTCTCTTAGTTCCAGGGTTTGATTGATGGAGTCAGAGTGCTCGGGGCATCTGTTTGTTCTCTGTAATGGTCTACTGTTTGCAGAAGCTGTTGTAGGGTTTTTATTAAGACCTGGAGGAAAAGAAGAAGGGATGTGTGTGTGTGTGTGTGTGTGTGTATGTGTGTGTGTGTGTATACAGTTCTTTCTTATAAAGCTGTCCTTTTTGCTGCGTGAAGGAGTATTTTTGGGCTTCCCTGGTGGTGCAGTGGTTAAGAATCCGCCTGCCAATGCAAGGGACACGGTCTTAGCCCTGGTCCGGGAAGATCCCACATGCCACGGAGCAACTAAGCCCGTGCACCACAAGTACTGAGCCTGCGCACTAGAGCCCGCGAGCCACAACTACTGAGCCCACGTGCCACAACTACTGAAGCCCACGCACCTAGAGCCCTTGCTGCGCAACAAGAGAAGCCACCACAATGAGAAGCCCGCGCATCGCAAGGAAGAGCAGCCCCTGCTCACCGCAACTAGAGAAAGCCTGTGCACAGCAACAAAGACCCAACCCAGCCATAAATAAATAAATTTATTTATTTATTTATTTTAAAAAGAGTATTTTATTTGTACACATTCTTTCTCCTTCGATGCCTGTTCTCTAGGACAACTTGATGAAAAAATCTCCAGTCAATGAAAGATCCCCTGGTTACAGGTAATTATGTTTTCCTATACTACATTATTGTCTCTACATTTGTAAAACCAATACTATATTCTGTAGAAAAACACATGATTGCTACACCCTTCAGCAAACTTTCTTCATTAAGACAACTTTAAACTTAGTAGGTTTAGATAATTTTCAAGTCACTTGCAAAATACAATAATAATATAGCACTTAGTGTTTGTAAAATCAGTGCTTTACAGTCATTCTAAGATAATAAATTATGGCCTTATATTTTAAAATAACATTGAGAGAGAAGATAATATTAAACAGTGGATGAAGAGGGGAAATATGTATTCAAGACTTTGTTACTCTTAGTCTCCTAGCAGGTTTTCGACTCAGTTTCCCCATCTGTGCAATGGTCAAAATGTTTCTTCTCTGACTCAGAAAACTGATGTAATAATGCTCTACAAGGATTGGCTGCTTTCCCAGTTTTGTGCAGGTATTTTTCTTATTTTTTTTTTCTGAACTCTCTGCAAACCACAAGGAAGCATTTTTCATTCTCTCCAAGAACAGGTCCTGCTCTTCTTAACTCATTCTACCATGTATTCTAGCTTAGAGAACAAAAGGTTTCATCCTCCCTTGTCCTGGGATTCACAGACATGGACCTACATGCAATCAGAGAGCCCTTAAGCTGCTGAGAGAATTCTTTTCAGTGAATCATGATGCTCACTAAAGCCAGAGGAACCAACCAAAGCCACTGTCTCGGGCACTCAGTCTTTCCGCACGAGAGCTCCTTGCTGGCACTAGGCTGAATTGCTCTCTCGCAATAATATTCCGTGCACCAAAATGTCTCTGGAGAACCTTTAGCTTATTGTCATCTGTGGAAAATAGGAAGCCTGCACAGAGCTTTCTAAATTCCTGATTCATTTGGCAGGATCTTGAAACAAGTCATAGCCGAGGGCAGAAATAGTGGAAAATGAACCCCAGGCTAACTTATGAAATATGTGAGCTTGCAGTCGCCTTGACATCCAGTTTCTTTATGGTCTGTCTTTTTGATTCTCCAATATTTTCTCTTAAGCATTTTGATGTGATTTTGCAGTTGTTGTTCACAATAAAATGTAGGGATTTCAGGGTATCAACTTCCTTTCCTTCAAGGATATGGCAACAGAAAGCCAGGGACTTCTTTGTTCTAGCCATAGGACAGAGGAAACATTCTGCTGGTCTCTGAAATATGAGGTGAGGAATTAGAAGGCAGGCTGTGGGAGGTGGGAGGCTTGGGCACTGGATGAGAAGAAGGGAACACTGTCCAAAGGGGCCATGCAGCCTGGGAGGGGTTCCTTCAGGAGGAGCTTGTAAACAGGATCTAGAGAAGAATTGTCTATATTTAAAGACAAAGTGGAACTAGGAGAGGTAAAACAGTGCTTGAAGATTTGGTTGAGGACTGGGACTGAGTTTTTTTAAGCTTGGGGCAGTATTAAATTCTTAATGACCTCATAGGTCATTAGGTGCTAGAGAGGCCAACACTCCATAATTTCTCCATTAAAAGTGGGCAAACCTTGGGCTTCCCTGGTGGCGCAGCGGTTGAGAATCTGCCTGCCAATGCAGGGGACACGGGTTCGAGCCCTGGTCTGGGAGGATCCCACATGCCGTGGAGCAACTAGGCCTGTGAGCCACAACTACTGAGCCTGCGCATCTGGAGCCTGTGCTCCGCAACGAGAGAGGCCACAACAGTGAGAGGCCCGCGCACTGTGATGAAGAGTGGCCCCCACTTGCCACAACTAGAGAAAGCCCTCGCACAGAAACGAAGACCCAACACAGCAAAAATTAATTAATTAATTAATAAACTCCTACCCCCAACATCTTCTTTAAAAAAAAAAAAAAAGTGGGCAAACCAGATCCATTTCTTCCAACATGAAACATATGGGGGAGCAGATATTAATCTTGTAATTATCCAGATCGATAATAATTATAAAATAAGAAAAGTACCCAACAAACACATGAAAGAATGTTCAACATCATTAATCATTAGAGAAATGCAAATCAAAACTACAATGAGATATCATCTCACACCAGTCAGAATGGCCATCATCAAAAAATCTAGAAACAATAAATGCTGGAGAGGGTGTGGAGAAAAGGGAACCCTCTTGCAGTGCTGGTGGGAATGTGAATTGGTTCAGCCACTATGGAGAACAGTATGGAGGTTCCTTTAAAAACTACAAATAGAACTACCATATGACCCAGCAATCCTACTACTGGGCATATACCCTGAGAAAACCAAAATTCAAAAAGAGTCATATACCAAAATGTTCATTGCAGCTCTATTTACAATAGCCCAGAGATGGAAACAACCTAAGTGTCCAACATCAGATGAACGGATAAAGAAGATGTGGCACATATATACAATGGAATATTACTCAGCCATAAAAAGAAATGAAATTGAGCTATTTGTAATGAGGTGGATAGACCTAGAATCTGTCATACAGAGTGAAGTAAGTCAGAAAGAAAAAGACAAATACCGTATGCTAACACATATATATGGAATTTAAGAAAACAAAATGTCATGAAGAACCTAGGGGTAAGACAGGAATAAAGACACAGACCTACTGGAGAACGGACTTGAGGATATGGGGAGGGGGAAGGGTGAGCTGTGTCAGGGCGCGAGAGAGGCATGGACAAGTATACACTACCAAACGTAAGGTAGATAGCTAGTGGGAAGCAGCCGCATAGCACAGGGAGATCAGCTCGGTGCTTTGTGACTGCCTGGAGGGGTGGGATAGGGAGGGTGGGAGGGAGGGAGACGCAAGAGGGAAGAGATATGGGAACATATGTATATGTATAACTGATTCACTTTGTTACAAAGCAGAAACTAACACACCATTGTAAATAAAGCAATTATACCCCAATAAAGATGTTAAAAAAAAATAAGAAGAAAAGTACCCTGAATGACAGAAAACTGCAAGGAGCTCAAGGAATATACACAAATCTCACATACAGCTGCTGCAGTTGTGGATCACTAAGAGATTTCCTTAAGGTGGAGACATTTGGGCAGAGATCAGTAGGTTCTCCTGGTGATGAGAAACCTCTCTGTGAGCTGCAGAGACAGGCAGAGTCCTCAGGAGACGGCCTCAGAGGGGTGATTCTGGGATGAGGAAAGAGTGTTGGAGAGAAGCTTTTCTCATGGATTGTGGGTTCCTGAGCACTGGGTGGGAGCATCTGGGAGGGGAGGAAATCATGGGAGGCCGAGTGAAGGCCTCACCCACTCCCACCCCTTCCCTTACAAGGGGTTGATGAAGTAATCCATTCTCCAAATCTGCTGCATTGTTCCAAAGTGGATCTGGAATTTCCATCTCTTGACCTTTGCTCAGCCTGACCTTTTGTCAGGAAGAACTAGAAACCCTTAAAAGTAGCTGTGAATATCCAGAGGAGCCTTTTCTTTTTTAAACAACTTTATTGGAGTAAAATTGCTTTGCATTGTTTTGTTAGTTTCTGCTGTATAACAAAGTGAATCAGCTATACATATACATATATCCCCATATCTCCTCCCTCTTGCATCTCCCTCCCACCCTCCCTATCCCACCCTTCTAGGTGGTCACAGAGCACCGAGCTGATCTCCCTGTGCTAGGCCGCTGCTTCCCACTAGCTATCTATCTTACATTTGGTAGTGTATATATGTCCATGCCACTCTCTCACTTCGTCCCAGCTTACCCTTACCCCTCCCCGTGTCCTCAAGTCCATTCTCTACATCTGCATCTTTATTCCTGTCCTGCCCCTAGGTTCTTCAGAACCATTTTTTTTTTAGATTCCATATATGTGGTATTTGTTTTTCTCTTTCTGACTTGCTTCACTCTGTATGACAGACTCTAAGTCCATCCACCTCACTACAAATAACTCAATTTCGTTTCTTTTTATGGGTAATATTCCATTGTATATATGTATATATTGTATATATACATCTTCTTTGTCCATTCATCTGTTGATGGACACTTAGGTTGCTTCCATGTCCTGGCTACTCCAGCTTTCTTTTGAGTTCCATTAGCATGGAATATCTTTTTCCATCCCTTCACTTTCAGTCTGTATGTGTCCCTAGGTCTGAAGTGGGTCTCTTGTAGACAGCATATATATGGGTCTTGTTTTTGTATCCATTCAGCCAGTCTATGTCTCTTGGTTGGAACATTTAATCCATTTACATTTAAGGTCATTATCGATATGTATGTTCCTATTACCATTTTCTTAATTGTTTTGGGTTTGTTATTGTAGGTCTTTTCCTTCTCTTGTGTTTCCTGCCTAGAGAAGTTCCTTTAGCATTTGTTGTAAAGGTGGTTTGGTGGTGCTGAATTCTCTTAGCTTTTGCTTGTAAAGGTTTTAATTTCTCTGTCAAATCTGAATGAGATAGAGTGGGATAGAGTGGCTGCTGCCTCCTGCTGCCAGAAAAGAGAGCAAGTGACAGTTCAATTTGGGGATGAAAAACCTCTCACTTAGAAAGATGAATCTCAGATTGTCCCAGCCACTCAGATGGAAGGCATTTCATGGTTTGGCAGTCTGGAAGTTTTCTGCTTTATCTCATTTTCAAAGAAGCACCGAGTCCTGCTCTGTCCAAAATGGTAGTCACTAGGCACGTGTGGCTATTGGATGCTTGAAATGTGGGTGGTCCAAATTGCAATGTGCTGTAGGTACAAAATACACACACTGGAGTTCAAAGACTTAGTATGAAGAAAAGCATGGAAAAGATCTTACTCATATTTTTAATTGATTACTCAGTGAAATGAGGATGTCCTAGATATACTGGCTTCAATAAAAGCCATTATCAAAATTAATTTCTTTTTCCTTTTCTTAGATGTGGTTGCTAGAAAGTTTAGAATGACCTGTTCATATTTGTGCCTTATACTAGATTTCTACTGGACAGCCCTGGTCTAGTCAGACAGACCATCACCTTCTCCGTTTCATCTCTCCTTCCAGAGATCACAACTTTACCCACCACAGCAGCAGAGCTCAGAAGATGAGTAGTGGAAGAGAAGTACCACCTGATTCTGTATTCATTTCAATATGCGACATTCTCCTTACCTCAGCAATCTGAGACAGAGTGAAAAAATACGCGTGGCCTGTCTAAACCCTAGGCTTTAATATCTGCTTCCTTGAAGTTCCTGTTGATAGAGGGAGGGATTGGCTGCTCTTCTGTCTGCTCCCCTGAGCTCTTCATCTGCCTGGCATCCCAGACACTTGTGCATTGAGAATTGTTCCTGCTGGCTCCGCTGCTCACAGATGTAGCTTTGGGAAAGGACCTGCAACAGTTCTCAGAGCATCAGGGAAAAAGGCGGCATCGGGCCAGAATTTTTTCCTTCCAAATGCAGTGTTTATAAATGCAGCTGCAAAGCGCTGGCTTCCCCTCGGCACAGAGCCCGTACACTTGCCACCTCTGTTTTCCTTGAGACTGGAAGAGGCCTCTCCCGGGGGAATCTGCATTTTAAGATGGAATTCTTCAAAGCCCCAGAGGCTTGCCGTGTACAAAAGAAAAAAAAAACAGGCACTAAATGAGGTAATTTCAACTTGATGGCAGACAGTGAGGACCATTTTGCCCCCTACTCCCTCTCCTTGTGAAGTCAGCCCCAAGGAAACATCTCGAGTTAATCTTAAAATGACCTATTGGAAATGGATTTGGAGCAGAATTCTAAAGATATAGAGGGATTTGGGTTAAGAGAGAGTAGATGAGATCCTGAGAGTAATAGGTAGCATTTATTAAGTCTTTTCATGGGCCAAGCCCTACTGGAAGCATTAATTCATCCAATCTTCATAACAGTCCTATAAGGTGAATACAACTGTTACTTCCATTTTACAGAAGTGTAAATTGAGGCAAGCCGTCCTTATATCCGTTGCTTAAAGTCATAGGCTGATAAACAGCAAGACTGCTGAGGGCCTAACTCCAGAGCCCATGCCTGGAACCTATATACGTCCCTGTCTCTCACGTGGGAAGGGAGGGCAGAAGAAGTGAGCGAGCTCGGCTTCATCTATCTGCTAAAAGCAAGTTTAATCTTCCCTCATATAAGTTCCAAAAGTTTATGAGCCTGCAGACATTTCTGTAGCCTCTGAAATATTCATGATCCTTGCTACACTTTTTTTTTTTTTTTGCGGTACACGGGCCTCTCACTGCTGTGGCCTCTCCCATTGCAAAGCACAGGCACCTGACACGCAGGCTCAGTGGCCATGGCTCACGGGCGCAGCGCTGCAGGATCCTCCCGGACTGGGTCACGAACCCGCGTTCCCCGCATCGGCAGGCGGACTCTCAACCACTGCACCACCAGGGAAGCCCTGATTGTTGCTACACTTAATGCAAGGGCTAGGATTGCCTTGGCTCCCCTCAGCGGTGATGGAGAGTGTGTTGCGCGGCAGATAACTTCCTATCTGTGATACTTAAAACTGAAGCCCTCTAAAATGTAAGTTTCTTGAGGGAGGGGTTTTTCTGATTTGTCAGTGTGTTCTCAGTTCCCAGGACAGTGTCTGGCTTGTAGTCGGTGTTCACTAAACTACAACTAACCCTTTCCTTCCAGTCCTACCTGAGTAGAAATGAAGAAGAGTTAATACCATTCCTGTTCCAAAGAAGTAAGGGGACAGTTACTCAACAGAAAATCATGGCAATATAGTTATCATCTCTTATATAATCTTTTAAATTCTTTTCACCCCAGAAACTTTAATTACTAATGGGCAAATGTTTCTCTAATTCTTTGGACGTAATTCTGGTGTCACAGTCAAATAATTGGACTTGTAAATTTTAACCAGAATAACTCCAAGCAAGTAAACAAACTAAATAATGCAAACGTTCCTATTTAACAGACTTTCTTGGATTAAAAAGAAATATTTTTGGTAACCGATCATTTCAGAGAACGCACTATCTTCTATTCATTGCATTTATCCCTCCTCGAAAAGTATAAAACAAGTGTTCATTTTTTGTGAGTCAAAATTGCACCATGTATAAATAATTGGTTTTCAATGATGCACGCAAAAAACATCAGAATTTGTTTTAAGTGTAGGAGCGATTGTGGGATATAATTACAGAGTGTGCAGTTCATCACCCTTTTGCTCATTAGTAGCTAAGGACCCTCTAATGGATGTTCATTGTTTCTTGGGAGTCAAATCTGGCAGGTCAAATCCAAAGAAGATAATATTCCCTGGTAGTCAAATAGTTTCAAAAGCAAATCAATTGCAACATTTAGAATAGAGGTCTACCCCAAACCCAAATCCCAATTTGATTAGTAGTACTTCAAAAGAAGTATTAATTACAGAGGTATAAAATATGCTACGTAAAGCTTACCTCTTCTTATTCGACCCCTCCTATTTCGATTTCAGTGGGCAGTAGGCAAAAAGTGCACATTGGCTTTGGTTTCAGCAGTCGGGGATGGGCGAAAAAAGCTTTCTTACATACCTAGTGTGTATGTCTGTGTGGGCCTACTCACAACCATTCCTGGCATCGCTGCAAAATTCATAGTGATTTCTTCGTTTTGCAAATTTTGCAAACTTTGGCTTACATTTATAATTCTAAACTGCAATTAAAATTCTGTGGCTTTGGGCCCTGGCCTCTAGAGCATTCCCTCTGGGTTAACCTGCAAAGATGAGGGAATGAGTGGGTCCTTATAAACGTATAAGCTAGCCAGCTGGGCTTCAAATGCCAGCTTTGGAAGTGAAAGTACATAGGCTCAAAAGCCCTTGGGCACCACCTGCCACACTTGTTATATTATTTACTGCTGTGGCTGCCCCTGTCCTCACCTCTAAACTAATGCGACTCGTAAGCTGTTCCAGAGAGTGGGAACAACCTGTGCCCGTGTTCAAAGGCCAGAGAGAGACGGCACATTTGAGGAGCTGAGAGTAGGATGCAAACAATGGAGCATTGTTTGCATGTGAAGATGAGGCTGGAGTAGCAGTCGCGGTGAGATCCTGGAGAGGTGGACATAACATACACCCCCATGTCCCAATCGATGGCGTCATTTGGAAGACCAATGCCCACTCAAAACTCGAACTCCAGTTTGATTGGTGCTCAGAAAGAAATGTTCACAATAAATATCCAAAATATACTACGTAGAGCTTACCTCATTTCATTGGCCCTTGCCCTTCTATTTTAGTGGGTAGCATAGGCTAAAGGGGCATACTGGATGAGGTTGAAACTTTATTCTGAAGGCTAAGGCCGCTGGTTGAAATTTTTTAAAGATGAAAACAGCAAAATTAGATTTTAATTTTAGAAAAGACAAAAACCATTCTAAAGATGTGGTAATGGAAAGGCAAAGAGAGAGAGACAGACACAGAGACAGAGAGAGAAGAGAGGTGGATGGATAGGTCTTTAAGACGTAGAATTGACGGTCTTTGATGACCTGATGAAGGGGGTGAGTTAAGGCTGACACCCAGGTTCCCAGGTCAGGTAACTTGAAGGATGATGGTGCCATTGATCAAAATAGGTATTATTAACTATTATAGTTATTATTAAGGCACAAATATGGGTGAGAGGATAGAGACTTAAGAAGATAATGTAGGACTGCCCAGGTGGCGCAGTGGTTAAGAATCCGCCTGCCAGTGCAGGGGACACGGGTTCGAGCCCTGGTCCAGGAAGATCCCACATGCCACGGAGCAGCTAAGCCTGTGCACCACAACTACTGAGCCTGTGCTCTAGAGCCTGCAAGCCACAACTACTGAAGCCCACGCACCTAGAGCCCGTGCTCCGCAACAAGAGAAGCCACGCAATGAGAAGCCCACACACTGCAACGAAGAGCAGCCCCTGCTCGCCGCGACTAGAGAAAAGCCCACACGCAGCAAAGAAGGCCCAATGCAGCCAAAAATACATTAAAAAATTTATTTTAAAAAAAGATATTGTAGCTTTATATTTTCCTGTAGCCTGTAACTCTAATGTGCACAGCTGAATGAGGAAAACCAACAACATCATTAAAAACAGCAAAGGGATGTCCACGTCCCACCCCCCCAGAGGTTCTGATTTAAGTAGTTAGGCACTGTTTGTTTTTTCTCATGATAAAAAAACACAACATGAAATTTACACTTTTAATAGATCTTTAAAGGTACAGTACAGTATTTTTTAACTATCTGTACATTGTCGTACAGCACATCTCTAGAACTTTTTCATTTTACATGATTGAAACACTATACTCATTGAATAGCAACTCTTCATTTCTCCCTCCTAGTCCTTGGCAATCACCATGCTACTTTCTGCTACTGTGAGTTTTGTGAGTTTGACTACTTTGGTTATCTCATATAAGTTGAATCATGCAGTATTTGTCTCTCTATGACTGGCCTCTTTTACTTAGCATCATGTCCTCAAGTTGTATCCATGTTGTAGCATGACAGGCTTTCCTTCTTTGTTAAAGCTGAATAATATTCCATTGTATGAACATACCACATCTTCTGTATCTATTCATCTGTTGATGAACATTTAGGTTGGTTCCATATCTTGGCTATGGTGAACTATGCGGCAGTGAACACTGAGTGTAAATATCTCTTCGAGATCCCAGTTTCTTCTGGATGAATACCTAGATGTGGGATGGTTGGATCATACTGTAGTTCTATTTTTCACTTTTTGAGGAACATGCATACTATTTTCCACAGTGGCTACACCATTTTACATTTCCTCCAACAGCGCTCAACCAGGTATAGAGAGTTAGTCCCCGACTCTATATTCATTCATTCATGAAACACTTCTTGAGTTCACCCTAGGTAGCAGTGCCTTTCTGGGCCCTCTAGTTTTATTGTTTCCAGTCTACTAGCCCTGTGAAGTAGGTATTATTGTACCCATTTTACAGATAAATGAGTGGCAAAGAATGGTACGACAGAGTCACACAGTTAAGAAGTGACTAGAACATCGGTTCCATAAAGGCAGGGACCTTTGCCCTGTCCACTGCTGTATCCATAATCCCAGGACACTGTCTGGGATTGTAAGCACTCAAAATATATTTGTGGAAGAGGCCGAGCTGGAGATTGGATGTGGTTCTGTTAGCTGTGTCTGGATCTGCTGCTTTCCCCTCATACCTAGGTGCTCTCAGCTCGACCTCTCCTTGCCTTCCCCCTCTTAATTCAGAGGAAGCAGTGTCCCCCCCACCCCGCCCCAGGCAGCTTTGCGTGACTGCATCTTATTTTGGGAGGCTGTGAGGGATGCATCTGCCTGGGTCCTCGAGCGCATTGTGGAGAGGGCATTTATTCATCCAGGAAATATCCATTTACATGCTAAAATCTGGTTGCTCTGGAAGGTTAGATGCATACAATATCTATTGTGTATCTGCAGGGAGCTAAATATGTCAAATTCAGCAGTATTTAACAAAAAACTATGTCACAGTAGTAACAGAGTAACAATCAAAAATGGTTTCAGTGAAACCATTTCAGAATGCCCTATATTGACAAAGCTATTTTTAACTTCATCTCTTAATCGAAATTATTTTCACTTGTATTTTAACAATCTTTGCCCTATTAAATGACACTCTGTTTCCAAAATATGCCTGATAAAATAAAAACATGAACTTGTTTCTGCAGCTTAAACGTGAAAGCTTTCAGGAAAAAAAAAAAAAGAAATGGAATATATGTACCGTTTTCTATAATTTTTATCATTTTAGAGTACTCAGATGAGGATTTGAGAAATCTTCGTGTCACTCTCTTAATAAAGCCACAGTGAGCACTTAATGCTGCTTCCACTTCCCACACACAAACTTTCTAATTATAAAAGGACCTTTTCAGACTTATTCAGGGCATATAATCTTATTTGCAGCTCCTAATTGGAGGGCTGTGTTTGTTGAAAAGAACAGAAGTCTTCAGTCATTTAGAACAAAGCTGGCTCATCAACCCCTGTGGGAAGAAAAGAACTATTTATTTTATCCGTTAATCCCAAATACAAACACAATAAAGCTGTCTTTTCTAATAGTGACCTATTTCATGTTAAATTGGGATAAAGCTAGCTTTGCTCAATAAGACTATTGTGGTCAACAAAAAAAGTCAATCTTATTAGGATTCCCACTGAATACCTTCCAATAAATTATCCTTTAAAATGCTGAGCCCAAATCCCAGTTGAATTCTTTATGTTGTCTGACACAAAATGCAAATATGGAAGGGAAATAACCTCAACTAGTGAGCCCCATCTAGTGACAGGGAAGTAAATTGCTGTTCAAAAACCTGGTCTGTAATTATCCCCTACCTTTAATCTGATTTTTAAATGTTTCTATCTGTGCCCAAGCCCTTATGTTTTAATTTCTCTCTGCTTTTTTTTGCCTATACTTTTATTTCTGAGAATAGATAATTTTTTATACCAAGCAATTTTTTCTTTTTTGTAATTAAAGTATAGTTGATTTACTAGACTTTTCTTGATAACTTAAATTTCAGTTTAAAAAAATGAACATTGCTGAAAATTAGCCACGTTTCCCCATTTGTAGTTGAATTTTAAAATGTGGGCCGCCATAGGGACTTCCCTCGTGGTCCAGGGGCTTAGTCTCCATGCTTCCAGTGCAGGGGGTCAAGGGACTAGATCCCGTATGCCGCAATGACGATGCCGTGTGCTGCAACTGAGACCCGATGCAGCCAAATAAATTAATAAAATAAATATAAAAAAATAAAATGTGGGCAGCCATATTCCTCGAATAGCACTACATAGCATTTATATATTAAACTGTTTGATGTAAATAATATTATTCATTTATCGAATGTATTTAATCAAAAGACTCCAAAGGATCTTTATGCATAAGAACTTTAGAAGAAAAAGACTGGGTCATAGAAAAATCCAGTGAGACATCTAAGGACATTAAAGCTTTCAAAGCTTACTTATTTGGGCAATATCTACATTTGACAATTATAGTGGCTCAGAGGTCAGTTCCTTTTAGCTGACTACATTAGAAGTTAATTTTGGTGTGTCTGCATTCCATGCTCCTGCATTTGTTGACTTTTACTATCACAATAATAAACATGTCAAAAAACAGAATAAGGCTACAGCAGGGATCAACTCCAGTCGTACATGGGAAATGCTTCTGTTAATGATTCTGCCTTATACATGCAAACTTTCTTTGTTCCCAGAAAAAACAAGTTGATAATAGCCGTATGTCATTTTTAAATGAAATAGAACACATTCCTCAATTTATCTACACTTGAGTTATTTTCAAAAATATCTTTCCACTAGCCTATGTGCCCACACACCAGAAGCAGACCTAGGCATAGGAGGTTTCTGGGTTATGGAGGAAAGAAGCAAGGACTCAAGTTCAAGTCCTAACATTACCCTTCACTGGCTGCATGACCTTGGGCTAGTCTTACCTCCCAGGAAGTTCCCATGAGCTCAGACTATGAAGCAGATGATGTCTGCTTCTCCACTTCCCAGCTGCTAGACTTTAGACAAAATACTTCTCAAAGCCTTGATTTCCTTAATGCGTATCACGATATTTACTTCATAAAGTTGTTATGAGGAATTGATTGAGTAAAGCGTGTGAGGTGCTGAGCTCGGGGTCTGGCACATGACAGAGTGCTCAGTAAGTATTATTATCACCTACAAAATGGAGGGACAAGCGTCCACCTCTCAAGACTGTTGGGAAGACCCAACGAGATGACATTTGGGAATGTGTTGGTCAACTCTACGGCACTCTGTAAATGTTATGGATTAGAACAAACCTAGTAGGACACTCAGAGAAGCGCTGAGAGAGAAGGAAGGAGGTTGTAATTGGAGAACATGGGGCTTTCATAGATCAGCGCAAGCTCTATGGGCTGAACAGCATTTTTGTAGGTTTGGTGATTGGTACTGTTGGCTTCCATTCTGTTGGGGGATGCAAATTCCTGAAGAGAATGGAATGATCAAGTTTGAAGGGGAATTATGTAATTTGGTTTCCCCATTCTATTGAGGAAACTAATGCCCCTTTCTTCTACAGAGCTCTTTGAGCACTTGAAATGTTTCAGGAATTTTAAATGCTTTGCTTAATGTCTGCCTTTGCTTCTGGATGGTAAGTGCCATGAGGACAGGGGCCATGGCTGTTTGATTCCCACTATACTCTTGGCCATGGCTCAGGGTCCAGCACACTGTCTGGTTCATTGTCTACACATGGTAATTGCTGACAAGCTCAGGGATGTCACATAGCAAGGAAATTGAGAGCACGCACTCTGCAGAGAGGAAAAGCTGATTTTCCTCTCTGATTTACATCCTGTGTGACCTTGGGCAAGTTACTTAGCTTCTCTGATCCTCAGTTTCCTTATCTGTAAAATAGGACTAATAATGACAAAGCCTATTTCATAGGGTTGTTGCGGAGATTAATGAGCTAATTCATGTCTAGGGCCTAAAACCATGTATCAATAACTATTAATTTTTCTAAACCAAGATAAAGTCGGCCAAGATAAAGTCACTCAGAGGGAGTTCTGGGACAAGAATCCTACCTAGGTCTTGCTCTTTATTTTTATTCCTCCAATATTCCTCAACCCCTCTGCCCAGACCACTTTCTAAAACCATTCAATCTAATCAGATAAAAATAGCAAGACAAAATAAGGTATTGGGCAATTCACTTAGAGGTGCTGCAATCTCTCAAAATACGAGCAGCAAGTTTCAGGAACTCATTTGAATGGTGGTAAAGGGCTTATTATTGCTAATAACCTCCCAAAGTCTAAAGCACAGAGCTGAACAGAGCATTTTATATTTTGCTCTAACAGTTGGTCCTTAAGGGTTTGATGATCAGATACAGGCATGGCTGGATTATGAAAATGGCATGTTTAAAAATATCTCTGCGACTCACTCCTAGATGACTTTTAGCAAGTGAACTAACTGTTAGCCTCCTGGAAGATTACATGTCAAGATAATTAACTCTCTGTCACATGGACTCTCTATGTTTCAAATCTCATTCTCCTTTCTTTCCTATGTCTCTTAGTTGACACATCTCATTATTACTTTATGCCCGAGTTCTTCAATTTCTTGTCAGTGCACACATAAACCATCTCCTTTTCATGACTTATCACACCTAACACTCAACTCACACTATTTTGATGTTATATTTTACAATTCTCTGTGTATCCAAATGTCATAGAAAACAAAGATCAAGTTAGCCAGGTAAAGCAGATATAGGAGCATTGCCTATGATAACCCATCCTCCTAGCTCTCCTCGCTCTTCAGAAGCCCATGTGCCACAGAGAAAGTGAAATGTACAGTTTCCCATTTCATTTCATGACCAGAGGACTGTGAATTTCTACTTTCATTGTCTAACGTTGGAGTCTGAGATTTTCCATTTCATTATTCTCTACGACCTGGACTTGGCCTTATGCAACTGGAGAATAAGTTTCTCTTTTCTATTATAAATGGAGCCAATGAAAAGCTAGACTAAAAAACAAAAAGCTGGAATGGGGAATTATCCAAAGGAACCATACAATTATAGAAATTTCTGGCTGGAAGAATGTTGAAAGGCCACCTGTCCAACTCCCTGCACCTTAGCCTGCCCACGCCAATCCACCAGGTAAATTTTGGCTCCTGTTTCAGAAGAATCCACAGGATACGATGCCTCTGCGCTCCATTTAAGAAAGTTCTCTGTGTATGCAGCTTAATACCTTTCCCCCTCCAGTTCAGATTCATTCCTTTCTGTTGTTAGGAATAAGAGTTGCTTAGTTTCATGTCACCTGGAAATACAGATCTTCCTTGACTTATGATGGGGTTGTATCTCAACAAACCCATGGTAAGTTGAAAATATCGTAAGTCAAGATGCGTTTAATACACGTAAGCCCAGAACATCATAGCTGAGCCTAGCTCACCTTAAACATGCCTACAGTTGGGCAAAATCATCTGACACAAAGCCTGTTTTATAATCGTGTTGAATATTTCATGTAATTTATTGACTACTGTACTGAAAGTGTAGAACAGAATGGTCGTCTGGGTAGAGAATGGTTCTAAGTATATCAGTTGTTCACCTTCATGATCGCATTACTGACTGGGAGCTGTGGTGGCTACTGCTGCCCAGCGTCTCGAGAGAGTGTCTTACCAACATCACTAGCTCGGGAAAAGAGCAAAACTCAAAATTCCGAAGTACAGTCTTTATGGAACGTGTATCACTTTCGCACCATCGTAAAGTTGAAAATTTGTTAAGTTGAGCCATCGTAAGTCGGGACGTCTGTACAGATATCCCTCAGGCAGGAAGGCGAGCCTGCTTCACCACCCAGCCCTTTCCCTGCCCATAACCTTCGGAGTTTGCTTCTCTGCTGTTGCCACGAGTTGATTAATTGTGGAAATTCCAGAATTTCCTGAAAATTGTCTTGAACTGAACCAGTGTTTGAGGTAGAAGAAAAGAGGACCAGGAATGTTTTCCTTCTTTCCTTTGCCAGCATCATGGCACCATTCCTTAGACGCTGACTACTTCCTCGCCCACACCCACCTTCACAGCTCAGAAAAGGGGGGACAACATCGAAGACCTATCTAACAGCTTTAGCTTCACGCTTGACTCCATCCCAAATCCAGCTCCCCTCAAAACTCTAAGGAAGGGCTAAGAGTTTTCTAAGATTTATTCAGACCCAGGAATTGTTCCCCAAAGACCTAAAACAGGCAGGAAATGTCCTGTACCCCACTCCCACCTGCAATCATGAGCATAGGTCCTTAATTAACTTATTTTTGACATGCATCTATCTTAGGTTTTTTAACCCAGCAATCAGTCCATTGAACTTTAGGTGATCTGGCAATACGTGTAACGAAAAGAGACGAGTTTGGGGGTCAGGCCAACCTTGGTCCTATGCTCCACTATTTCATTTACTGTAGAAGGACTTTGGTCAAGTTGCTTAACTCTAAACTTCAGGTTTCTTGTGTGTAAAATGGAGCTAATACCAACTTCAGAGTTTGATATGAAGATTAAAGAAAGAGCTAACATGGATTGGGGGTTTGGGGTTAGTAGATGCAAACTATTATATATAGCATGGATAAACAACAAGGTCCTACTGTATAGCACAGAGAACTATATTCAATATCCTGTGATAAACCATAATGGAAAAGAATATGAAAAAGAATGTATGTATATGTATAACTGAATCACTTTGCTGTATAGCAGAAATTAACACATCACTGTAAATAAGTATACTTCAATTTTTTTTTAAATTAAAAAACAGAAGAAAAAGTAAGCATATGGAAAGCACCCAGCACAGTGCCTGGCGTAAGCTAATTGCTTCAAACCAATTTCTCTCCTCCACCGGCTATAGGGACAGAGCTATCCAGCACCATGAGCTTTCGTTGGCTTCATCACTGAAACGGAGCTGCCTTAATAGCAACCCTCAGCGGGACTGTTAATATCAGAGACAGTGAGTATAATTATAAGGGTCTTCACCATGTACTTGTGCTGTGCCCAGTACTGTGCTGGAATCTGAGAACAGAAAGGCAGGAGGACTCATGGTCCCGTCTCACGGCACCCTACAACACAGAAGCAGCAGTGGCACATGTGAGTCCTTTCATGAACACCTCAGCCCGGAGTCATATCAGGATTGGAAAGATTTCGGAAGGTCTAATCACCAAGAAGATCGTGGTGCTGCCACCCCGATATATAATTAAAAATAAAAACAGTACTAAAACCATAATTAAGTGTAGAGAAGCAGAGCAACGTTCTGATACTTTTCCCACTGCAATGACAGTCCTAGTACTTCTTTTGAAAGATCAATTTTCAGAAAAGTTTTTAAAACGATGTTTTGGGGGTGCCCTCATTTTGTAGGTAACTAGTCTGCTGGTAGCGTAACACAGCATGACCCCAGAGCCTCTCCCAATGTTCAGTGACTGCATCAGAAGGCAGGCCGGGAGCACAGAAGCCAGGGGTCTCAACAATTCACAAACTACTTGACAAATCCCACAAAGAATGGAGAGGTGATTGTGCATTTCGAGATGGGTTCAAATCAACATTTAAAAAAAGTAAATTGAAACCCTCTCCAAACACATGGGTGGATTGGGGTGGACTTTTCACAAACGGGACAATAGAAAGGTCATATTCAGATAAGCAAGTTGTAGAATCAATTACATATTATGCCTTAAAAGATGACCTCACCACTGAACTGCACCATCTGGACCTGTTACAATAGAGACACATTGCCAGGAATGATGGTGACAGGAGATATTCACCAGGATGCGAAGGCACTGTTTTTCCTTTGTTTTTTGCTTTCTTTAAATGGAAGACGTTCTCTCTGAAGGATACAGTCCCGCTCGCAGGCAAGTCTGCAGTACCTGGTGAGACTTATCTGGAGATCTAGCTAACAACCTCACATTTGGAGCCACCTTTACACCACAAACCAAACAGAGAAGCACCAGGAAAGGCCCAGAAACCCTGACAGAGAACTTTTTCAAGCAGAGATGAAGCCAATTTACATAGCCACTGTAAATAGTTAATAAAATCCATTTTACATTCCATTTACTTAGATTTCCATTACATCCTGTTCTGTTTCAAACACACATTTTTCTTTTGGATTGTTAGGCAATAAAAAGTCAAGCCATTTATCAAGCAGTGTCTTAGAATTTCTTTCAAATGTTTTACCATTTTCAGGAAATACTGTGGCTTCTATAATTAATCTCCCAGTAGAAAGCTGTTTCAGAAAGACACCGGTACAGCGGAAAGAAAAGTCTTTTCTTTATGAGAGTTTTTTGGTTCTTGTGAGTGGAAATGTTCAGAAACAGATGCTGGTGGTATTGTCACATATTGCAAACTGTCCATTTCAGATAAAGAGGAAAGAAAACAATGGAGTATGGATTCCTTCTCCCAAAACTGTCCTGTGACAGAGCTGTTGTTAAATGGGCCACCCAGGCAACTCAGTGTTGGGCTAAGATGAGAGTCACTCTTCAGAGAAAGGCTGGGTTTCCACAGTTCTTACACCTGACGGAAACAGAAGTAACGTGAGGAGTCCCTCTCCACACACCCACCCGCCTTGTCTTTAGTAATATCAGCTACATTTTCCATGTCTCAGGTCTAGTTCTATTCATTTTACACATATTCACTCACTTAATCCTCACAACTCTCTGAGGAGGGTACTGATATGATACCCAGTTTTCAGATTAGAAAATTGATGCTAGGGACTCCCCTGGTGGTCCAGCGGTTAAGACTCCGCACTTCCGATGCAGGGGGCACAGGTTCAATCCCTGGTCGGGAAACTAGGATCCCACATGCCAAGGGGCATGGCAAAAAAAAAAGAAAGAAGAAAAAGAAAATGGATGCCAGGGCAGACTCCCCGAGGAGTGAGTCCAGTAGCGAAATCCAGGCAACCCAGCTGAGTCCAGCCTCACAGTGTAGCTGCTGCAGGCAGTAGGATGTACCATTTTCAATTCTCACCATCTCCTTTGTGCTGGCACACAGTAGGGCCATTCAGTCATCTCATTCTCCATGGAAATGGAGGCACGTGGGTGCTACGTGGCTTGCCAAAATTCTTGTACAAGACAGTTAGGAGCTCAGGCTCCTTGACTTTTAGGCCAACTTATCCTACTTTATAGCCTTCTTCCTCTTCATGAAAATAAAATAAAATAAAACCAGCAAAGCCAAAGCTCTTGCTTTACTTCTTTCTATGATGTGTCCTCCTGTGTCCCAGGAAAGGGCAGGAGGCCATGTTGGCCTGTAACACCGAGCAGAGCAAACCTCACTGGGGGCTTGGGTTCTGCCCAAAGTATCCATGACTCTGCTCCTCGAAGGCAAACACGTGGTTTGTTTGATCTCCCACCTGAATTGAAGGTTTTGAAATGACTTAATCTCACCCTCAGACAGATTAATAATAAATATTAAGAAGTGCTCCCAACTTTAGGGTATGCAAGGGATCAAGAAAACAATTCGGGAAACCAGAGAATCTGGATGATCTCCAGGGTAATGTTCTGGTTTCCTCCAAGAAACTTGATGGCAAGATCATCTTTACTTCTTCAGTTCTGAGTTTACATTTTTGTTTGTTTCATTTTAGCTTTTATTTATTTATTATTTATTTATTTTTTTTGCGGTACGCGGGCCTCTGACCCCCCAGATCAACCTCAGTCTGAAGACATTTAGGCATCATTTCATCTGCATGGCAACCTGATGCACTTACCAGGGTGTTTTCTTCCCACACGAGGGGAAAGCTTGGTTGTGATGAAACCACAGGCAATGCAGTGCACAGGTAGGACTCAGCCTCTAACACTGTCACGTGATGAAACAGACAATCATGGAAAACCTTGAGTCACGTGAATGCCATCTGTATTTATTAGAGTACAGGAAACAGGAAGAGAGGGCTCATGCCAAATGGGTATTTAGGAGAGTTTTATAAAGGGAGCATTTTACAAAGATGGGGGCAGGGTGAGATAGAGGTAGGGGGTTAAGAGGTACAAACTACTATGTATAAAGTAAACTACGAGGATGTATTGGACAGCACAGGGAATACAGCCAATATTTTATAATAACTACAAATGGAGTATAATCTATAAAAATTTTGAATCACTATGTTGTACACCTGAAACTAATATAATATTTTAAATCAACTATACCACAATTTAAAAAGTCATAAACTCTCAAGAAATATGGGAAAATATGAACAATGGCAGGTTAAGTGAAGAAGCAGGAAAAAAATTATTCATATGTCATGTTTATGACTGTTAAATATGTTGACTATTAACGGAAAAACAAAAATTATAAGAGTTGTGTTTAGGTTATGGGTATTTTTCTCTTTTTTGCTAAACTTGTAATGGTATTATTCCATTTTTATAATGCAAAAATAAATAAAAGACTTTTTAAGGAGTAAAAAAAAAAAAAAGATGGGGGCAGGGTTTAGAGAGACAACACAAGATATGGTGCCGTATCCCAGGGCTAGCACCCGCAGGGGGCCATCACCCCTAGATTTAAAGGGAACCAGAAAGAGAGCTGCATGGGGAAAGCCATGTGACAGCAGCTGTGACTTCTTAGAGGGACACAGAAACCCACGGTGAACCCAGACACAGGGGGAGATGGGGGACTAGACACTCCAACTGCAGCTCTCCTGCCCATTGACCAAACCCAACCGGAGAGCAAGGTAGCCTAACAGATGCAGTCCATGGGGGAGAGCCTGCCAGGGCCCAGTGCAGGGAGCGGGGCAGAGGGAAGATACCCAGCTCACCATCTCATTAAGTTTCTGAGGTACAATAACATGAGCACACCCTCCTGCTGTGACACGAGTAGTTTAATAAAGAATTAATTAGGTAAAAATACCCTCTGCCTACATGGAATTAAGTGGCTAATTTTATGCCAATGGAAGAAATTAGCATTGTAAATTCCCCATTGTGTTTTATGAGTCAGAACTGGATGCCCCTAATAGTCTTAGGAATATGAACCTCAGAACAGGTCCTCTGATAACTTGCAGAGGAGAGCCAGTGGAAATCTGCTCCTGCCACGACAATTGAACAGGAATGTAGGTTTAAGAAAGAGGGTCATTGGAAGTTGAAATTATTGACATAAAATCTCTTGGAGACACCCATTGCATTGAGAGGCCATATTTTAATGGAGTTAATAAGGCCTGTTTTGTTTTGTCTTACCTTGTTTTATCTGGCTTCCTTTAGCAGTTTAGGTAGAAGACTAACCAGAAGGAGGGAAGATGGGGAAATCTGGAGAAGCATCCTTGGGTACTTTAGAGATGCCCAAAGTCAATTAGGCTACCCAGGGATCACGGTGAACCAGGGTCCCAATCACTCGCCTGGGGTCTCTCTTATCGGAGAGCATTTGGTGTTTGGATAACAGCATGATGATGTGGTGTTTCAAGCAAAGGCTTTGGAGTCCAGCTATTAGCTGGGTCACCTTGAGTGAGTTAGATAACCTATAGAAGCCCCAGTTTCTTGCTTAATGAAATGGGGACAATACCTATTTCTTCTAGGTTTGTTTTGTGAATTAAATGAGATCATGTATTTAAAATACTTGAAACAGTATCTAGCACATAACTGGTGTTCAATAAATAGCATATATGTGTCTAGAAATGTATTCATATATAGAGACACATATATGAATATCTATTTATAACTAGAACCATCTGGCCTTCATAAAGGGTGGGAGTGACCATGATTGGTCACAGGGGCCCATTGGCCATGAGAATGCAGCATGACAAGAGGCTCTTCCTTTTTCTTCCTCTTTCTAGCGGCCCCTCTCCAAAAACGTACATACTTAAGTCAGCTCTCTCCTTTCAGCTGTGTCCCCAAATTCTTCCTGACCCTATATCCTGAGACACATATATCCATAAATGTACCTTAGAGATTGCTCTCTTTTAAAAATTCTGATTGAATAATTAACATACACTTACTAAGTTAATTGTAAGTTTTTCAGTATTTAGGGTATCATAACAAAGTCTTGGATGCTCCAACTCTTCCGCTGTCTTCTCTCATCTCACAGACTGCTTTATGGTGAAAGTGATGGTTTTTCTAAAGTTCTGGTGTGATTTGGGAGCAAAGGTCATAAAATTCTGTTTGCTACACTTTAATCTGACCAGAACGGAACCAAAGATTTCAGTTTAGTGGCTATATTTGTTTATTTCACTTATTACTGACTGGAGAATGCACCTTAGCCTCTCCATGAATGCTGGTTTAAAAATGTCATGTATTTTTAATATTTTTAAGGGATTTTAAAATGTGTTGCCTTAGGTGATTAATGCAAATGCAAAAGGTTCCACAATTCCACTAGCTCATTAGGAATTTCATTCTTGGGCCTATATTCTTGAAAGGTATTGACCCCTACAAACAGCTAATACTGTAAAAGCTGACAGACCAGTTTAACCTCCTAATTGTATTCTCTGCATCCTGCATTTGACCTTCCAGAGACAACTTGATGGGTTTCTGCCATATTAATTACTCCTTGCTGTTTTGCAGTGATCTTTTAACAATCCAAGCCTAGTGGATGAATGCATGAACCTTTCTAGCCTCCAGGGAAGAAGCTGGAATGACAATTTAAAAACACCCAACGTAATTTTCCACTACCAACCTTATTTTCTTTCCCTATAATGGTGAAAAAAGACCTCTGGAGTGATTTTGTATTTGTTGTATTCTATAAGTTCTTGCAAATTTTTTACACCTTTGAAACTATGAGGCCTTATCTGGAATACCCTCCTTTGATTATTAGGCATTATGTAATGAATACATTTATTATTAGGCAATATTACTTTAACACCTGAGTCTTTTTTTTCATTTTTATTTTATTTTTACTATAGATGCTATCATCAGCTGTGGTATTTTTTAATATACAATTTTGAAAGGTTATACTCCATTTACAGTTATTACAAAATATTGGCTATATTCTCTACATTGTACAACACATCCTTGTAGCCTACTGTACACCCAATAGTTTGTACCTCTCATCTCCCATCCCTAGATTGCATGCCACCCTCCTACTGATAACGACTAGTTTGTTCTCTATATCTGTTAGTCTGCTTTTTTTTTGTTATATTCACTAGTTTGTTGTATTTTTTAGATTCCACATGTAAGTTTAACACCTGAGCCTTAACTTTGTCTTAAGCGTCATTAATGAGACCTAATGTTCAAAGGTTCATTTAATTTTCCACTCCTAATACTCTTTGTCTGAGGTTGAGTTTGTCTTCCTAATGAACTAGCCAACAGTCATGATTTCTGAACAGTCTTCCTCCTTCCTTGTTTGTTAGACCACTTGCAGTTTACACTTTCCCTCTTCCTCTCCTTCATATGCAACAGGACTTCACCTGTGTGGGTCAATTTCCTCTCCCTGCACTGAGCCATTTCAGAATTAGATCTGAACATTTCCAATGTCTGCATTTGGAAGGCTGCTTACAGCTCAGCCCGTTCTCATGGACCATGTGTGGGTATTAAATGGAAGTCCCCTATGCCAAAATTGGATTCTAGAATCCAATTTTTTCCTGCTCCCTGTCTCCCTTCATCACTCAGTTCTTTTGATTCAACAACTCTCTCTAGCCATATTTTCTTTAATGGCAAAATGTGATTGAATAGGAATCAGATAACTCGGATGGAGTCTCAAGTCTCCCATCTACATCCCTGTGTCTATTTATGCATGTGTGTCTTGAGTACGTGCTTTGTGTGAGGCAATTTACACTTAATCCACACAGCAATCCTCCAAGACAGATACTAGGATGGAGACTTTTTCGGTGAGAGACAGCTTAGAGGGTTTAAATGATTCATTGAACTGGGTTTAAATAATTAACCCGAGTTAGTACTAGTGGACCTGAAATTAAAACACAGCTTTACCGGACTCTAGAGTGTGTGCTTTTAACTACTACATCATACTGAAAATCTAAAAAACTTAAGTCACTTGGCTTTTTGGTGCCTGTCCTGGGTTCATTGAGAAGCAGTGATTGAGAATGCAAGAGTCTAGAGGCTGGATTTGAAATCTGTCTCCTTCACTTACCGGTTGTGTGACATTGGACAAGTTACTTTGCTTTGCTTTGGTTTCCTCAACTATGAAAGTACTTAGGGCTGACACACAGTAGATGCTCTTTAAAAGCAGCAATAATAAAAGCAGTTCAATAAATGTTAGCAAGTATGGTTATTATTGCCTCATTCGCCCCAAATAGATCTGATGTAATGTCTACTCTGAGTGATTGCTCTAATGATTCTCGTGGAGCCCTTGAAAGTCTAAAGTTCTCTGGTTGTATATTGTCGATCAAATCTACTTCTTATTCCTCAGCCTAGAACACGATGGTAGAAGAAGGCTTGGGGAAGCTTGCTTGGGTGTAGAGACTAGGCATGGTATTGAAACGGCAGGAGCGATAAGTCTTGCCCTTCATCGGCTGCAAAAAGTGTGTGGTTATGTGGATAAGACCAGGAGGGAGAACTAAGAAATTTGGCTATCAACCTGTGCTGCAGGCTTGTTACCCACACTTGGGTAATTAACATAATCTAAAGCTAACCTAATCTAAAGCTCAAGCTCGTTATCCTTTCTGGGAAGAGGAGGATACCATATCTATGCAACCTAATTTCAGAGAAAGATTAGGAAGCAGAAGAAGAAGTTAAAAATTGAGAGGATAATAATAGCTTTATATCTTTATATCACCAATGGACTCTCCTCTAGGGAGCAGGAAATGAATAGGGCCAAGCCAGATAGGTAATTACTAGGGAATGAATAAACGGATATCTGGCAATCCGTAGGATGCTTACTACCGTCAAGGAGTTGCCCTTGACATCATGCAAAGATACATAAAGAACAAAGTCCTGCCTTAAAGGGGATGTGATTTACTTAGTCAGCAAGATATAAAACGATAACTAATAATACAGGAGTTTCTATACTGGGTGAGTGGTGCAATCCAAAAGGCTAGAGGGCAAATTTTCCCATTATACACACCTGCTGCACCATTTAATTAAGGGCAGCTTTTCTATTACAGGATTTGGTTGGACTACTTTGCTCTCAATCTTCAACAGTGTGTAAACATTTAAGTAGAATTCTTAAGATTTAACCTAAACTCATTTTTAAAAGTTAATTTTAGCTCCTCTGGGGGGTGGGGGTCAGAGACATCTCTGAGAAGCTATCAGAAGCTCTGAAGCATCTCCCAGAAATCTGCACAAAAACTTCCAAGTCTGCATATAATTGTAGAAGGTTGACAGATCCCCTAAAATCCACGCATGAACCCCTAGCATGAGCAACTGTGTTATAGACACTCAGTTACCCATAGTTTCCCAAATCTTACCAGTTCTCAGTGACTTTTTTTGGTTAGCTTTGGCTGTTTTAAATAATACTATAGTCATGATTCTTGGAATTAAAATATCTTTTTAAAAAACCAAAAAACCTCAAACTGATTTTATACACAGAAAGGGAGGAATCGCTATTTGTCCCCCAGTATCTATCATAGGCTTCTTCCATAGAAATGGAATTTTTAACTGGGCAGAACAAAATGAAGGCCACATTGTCCATCCTCTCCAGGTATTACCACGTCCCTAAGGTCTAGCCAATCGCTGTAGATGGAAGTGTTGTAAAGCCCCCTCTGAACCCTCCTCAGCAAACAACTCAAGGGTGCCCTTTTCTTCCTTTTTATCTCTTCCCCCGTCCAGCTGCTTGGAACATGGATCTGACGGCTGAAATGTCTTCTTGGGCTGTGGGACAAGGGATACCTCCAGGGGACCACAGATCTGAAAGAAGGAAGGAGCCTGGATCTTCAAGGAGCAGGGAGGGGAACCATCACAGTGGTCTTGAATATTGTCTTCTGAACTTTGACATAAGAGGGAACTAAACGTCCCCATTTAAGTTGCTGCTGTTTTTCTATTTTTTCTATTACTTGTAGCTAAACCTAATTCTAACTTACAGATACAATCCCTAGCACTTTAAAGCTGTTGTCATCTTGCCTCCTGACATCTTTGCTGCTAATGAGAAGAATAATCTGTCTTTCCGGTAGCTTTTAAGATTACCTTTGTATGTTTTGCAGTTTCTCTTCAGTGTAAATAGGTACAGATTTGTTTTCACCTATCCTGTTATGTCTTGGTGTTCCTGATTGCCCATGTCGTTTTATTCAGTCATGAGAAATTCTCACCCTACACCTCTTTAAATATTGTGCCTCCATGTTTCCTCTAGCTCCTCTGAAACTCTTATTCAAAATTTGTTGGAGCCTCTCAATCAAGATTTCATGTGTCAGGCTTCCCTGGTGGTGCAGTGGTTAAGAATCTGCCTGCCAATGCAGGGGACACGGGTTCGAGCCCTGGTCCAGGAAGATCCACATGCCGCGGAGCAACTAAGCCCGTGCGCCACAACTACTGAGCCTGTGCTCTAGAGCCCTCAAGCCACAACTACTGAGCCCATGTGCTACAACTACTGAAGCCTGCGCGCCTAGAGCCTGTGCTCTGCAACAAGAGAAACCACTGCAATGAGAAGCCCACACACCACAACGAAGAGTAGTCCCCGCGAACCGCAACTAGAGAAAAGCCCACGCACAGCAACAAAGACCCAACGTAGCCAAAAATAAATAAATATATATATTAAAAAAAAAAGATTTCATGTGTCATAACTGCACTTTTAATCTTTTAAAAATCTCTACATTGCATGCCATTCTTTAACTTTATCTTATAAATACCCTTTTTGATGGTGAACAAACTGGTGTTTATTCCATCCTTTGGATTTTTCATTACATTTTTCCCCCTGGAATTTCCTATAGACAACATATAGTTGAATTTTGTTTTTTTTAACCCCTTCTGATAATTCCTATCTTTTAATTAGTGTATTTAGACCATTCACATTTAAAGTGATTATTGATATAGTTACAGTAATACCAACCATGTTTGTAACTCTTTTCTATTTGTTGCATTGTTCTTTGCTGTTTTTTCCCCCTCTTTTTCTTCCTTCTTTGGTTTTAATTGAGCTGTTTATATGATTTAATTTTATCTCCTCTCTTAGTCTATCAATTCTGATGATTGCACTGTCTCTTTAGACTTTGATTTTTCTTATCTTTTACTGTGTCTTGCAATGTTTTGTTGAAAGATATACATGATGTATCTGGTAGTAGGAACTAAGGTAAGTAAGACTTTGGTGTGAAGTTGTATATTAATCTGGCTAAAAGTTGGGCTCTGTTTAATGTTTTCTGTAGCTACAGAGTTCAGGGTTTTCAAATTACTCTAGTGTCCTTGTTTTTGGTTTCTTTCTTGGTTTCTCTAAGAAGTTCTTCTCAGAGAGAGTCTTTGTCTAACAGCTCTTTCAACTGTAATCCACTGTTATTATATTGGAGCCTTGTGGATGTGGTGGGAAGGTGAGGGAGAGACAAAGTGTTCTATAATCTTATTTAATCAAACTCTCTTTTAGTGGGCTATGTCCCTGAGCTGAGACCTTCACAACTGTTTCTCAGCCTTTTTCCCTCTCTTAGGTGAAACAAGAGGGCTAGAAGGGGATGAAATAGGAAAGATGTCCTTTCCCCAACTGGGATAAGGCTCTGACACATCCTTATCCCTGGAAAATAGGCATTTGTTGTGGAAAAAAGCTCTGCGTGTATTTCATAAGGTTTACTCTTTCCTTCCTTCTGCTCAAGCCACAAAGAGATATTTCTCAGATCATGACTATAAGAATATGGTGGGGCTCCTGGAGGAAAAATCCATGAAACTGTAGGGGGATTCCTCCTGAGACTAGATCCCCAGGAGTTTCTCACCCTCATGCTAGTCTATAATCAGTTTCCCAGTAATTCATCGGAATTGCTATTTGAATATTGCTACCAGGTTATGGCTCCAGTATCTTCTACTACAGATAATCAGATCGCTGCTGTGACTCTCTGAATTCACCTCTCTAGTTCTCCGATCAGTTCATGAAAAGTTGCTGATTTTCAATCTGTTCAGCTTTTTGTTGTTATAAGGACAGGAGTGTTGACTTCCAAGCTCTGTTCATGTCAGAACTGAAACCGAAAGTCATTTGGGGGATTTGTATTAATTCATGCATTCTGTATATTTTTATTATTGTCGTTGTATTATTATTATTGTTGTTATTATTTCTTTCTGTCTCATGACTTTTGGTTCTTTTTTATGGATGCCATTCCTTTCTCTATTTCTTAGATGTCCTTAAATATGCTTACAGAGTCATTTTCAGTCATTTTCCATTTGAATAATGGGTGCCAGTGAAAGAACAGTCAACTAATTTTCAGGGCTAAATTGATCTCTTGATTTTTATGTTGTTAGCTAACTTCCTTAGATTTCTTTTTCCTTCTGTGTTTTAGAATTTTGATTTATCAGTGCATCTTGAGCAGAAGGGTTTTGTTTTATTTTGTTTCTCTCTCTGTATTTTGTGGATGTCTCAAGCAGACACCTTAGGTTCTTGATTAGAAACTCTGCATTCTGTTGGAAACTCAGGGTGCCTGTCCTCTGGAGGTTGAAGACAGCGTCTATGCACTCACCCACTCTAGCAGGCAGCAGCAGGCAGCTGGTTCTGCTTCCTCCCTCTTCCCTAGGCATGGAGCTTTATACTAGCTCCATATATATTTCAGCTCCATATATAATCGAGGTGGTGGGAGCAGACCTTCTGCTTTGCTTCCTGCTTTGTGCTTCTGATTCATGCAGAAGTTTACCTTGTTTTGGAATGAGGGTTGTATCTGTTTTATTTTTCTCTTTTAAAACTTGATCTAACATTTATTTGGAGTCGATCAGGGCCTAAGAGCATGAATTTACAATACCCTCTGGCCCAGAAGACATGTTCCATGTATCTTAGCAACAACTCTATGAAATATACAAAGTCAGGCTTTATATACCCATTTTATAAGTGCAAAGAGAGCGTAACAGGTGCTCAGTGGCAGGGCCAGAACTGGTGAGTAGGCATCCCGAGTGTGTCTCCAACAGGTGATATTCATAATTATATCAAACCCGCCATGTTCATAGCTCATGATATTTTCTTGCTTACTGCGTTTGGAATCTGGGCTGTAATGGAGAAATTCTACAGTGGGTAGGACAAATGTCCCATTTACAACTTAATCACAAGGTGCTTCTACTTTAGAGCCAGTGGTTTCTGCCTGCAGGTTTCTGAGCTATTGGCTGAGCTTCCTGACGCTCTTTCAGTGTATCCATTCCTTTATGTGCTCTACGCAGAGACACTTATGCAGATTTCATATCCTTCTCCTCAGTCTTCAGTCACACAGACAGTTTTTTAATGACTTCAAATCCACCCCACTCGGGCTCTCCCTCTCCCTCTAAGCTGATATCTTTGTCAGATTTCATCACCTAGAGATTGGAGCCCCTGTGGGTTCCTGGGGGAGGGAGGGGGGAGAAGAGTGTTTATGTTTATGCTTTTCTTGATTTTTATGGCCATCATTACCCAAAGCTGTGTGAAACTGAGGGAAACATATTTGGCCTGAACCCTGGAGCCATCTGTTCAACCTGCTCCAGATATCGGTGGTTGACTGTTTACTAAATAGACTACCCTGAGTGGCAGCCTGAAGGCTCAGGCTGGGCTTCTGTTAGTCGTTAGGCATTTAACAAACAGTTGGGACTCTTGCTGGCTTTGCTATCACTGCTTTCAGAAGCAACGTTCTGTACCCTGTCATCAGCCACAGAGCAAGAGATGGGCTCTCTAGGGTGCTGACTGTGAGCATTTCCAGCAGGCTTGGGCTGCCACGCCCAAGCAGTGGTGGTCATGTCATTCTGCAGGAGATGTGACATGTGTGCTTTTGTTGTTGACTTTATCTTTGCCAACACACGTGGGTGTCTAACGTTGGCTGGGAAGCTGGGCTCTAGGGTGGAGTGAAGGTTTCACATTGTTGACAATTTAATGCTTGGAGAGATATGTGCTCTGGTAAGGTCTCTCCCTTGAGACTTTTGCCCTTTCTCTAATCCTTTGCATAAACACTGCCTTGAAAACTGTTTATGAAGTATCTGCAAAGGCACGTGAAACTGTTGGTAAACAGTCGTGAATAAAGATTTACTCATGGTCAGATTTCTGAGCCTGAGTTTATTGTTGATGGGATTTACTGTCTGGTGCAAATCTTTGTGAAGCTGCAAACAGAGGCTGAACGTCTCTGCCTAATTCTTGGGACAGATTAGAGTTCATGACAGAAATGGCAATTAGCGAATGGAATGGAATGGATATGAAAACCTTCTCCCAAAGTCTCCGTATTCTAAATAGGAATCTCTACTAGTCGAAAGTATAAAAAAGAGGAAAATAATCATGAAGTGACAGGAAGGTAGAGAGAGCCAAGGCAGTCCATAGTTTTGGTTAAAGAAGGAAGAGGAAAATTTGGAGGCAAGAAAGCCTCAGATCTAGTAGAGTGTGGAGCTGGCTGGTGCGGCTAAGAGCAGTTTGTGTTTCTTTCTTTCCAGCTTTGTTTTCGGGAAGATGAGGTTGGTGGCTTCAAACAACTATGAAGATGATAACTTGATCTAGACCGATGATGGGTGGGGAAGGTCTCCATGAGAAACTGTGGACTAAGCTGGGATCTGAAGGATTGGTAGGAGTTTAACCTGGTGAGCGGAAGTGAGTGATGGAGGAGGTTTAAGCGGAGAGAAGAAAACATATGGTAGCCTTGTATTATGTAGGAACACGTGTACTTTTTTTTTTTTTTTTTTTGGCGGTATGCGGGCCTCTCACTGTTGCGGCCTCTCTCGTTGCGGAGCACAGGCTCCGGACGCGCAGGCTCAGCGGCCATGGCTCACGGGCCCAGCCGCTCCACGGCATGTGGGATCTTCCCGGACCGGGGCACGAATCCGTGTCCCCTGCATCGGCAGGTGGACTCCCAACCACTGCGTCACCAGGGAAGCCCGGAACACGTGTACTTTTAAGAAAATTAATGATGGGCTGTAGAGCTGGGGAGCAAGGGGCAGGCGTAGTGACATGCAATGAGCTGTGTTAATTCATTTATATTAATCTAAGAGTAACAGAGAGCTATTGGATCAGATTTGTGCTTTCTTTAAAAAAAAAAAATTTCACTTTGGCTACAACATGGAGAACTGATTAGAGGGGAAGAGAGAAGATAGGGACACAAGTTAGAGGCTGTTATTGCATATTCCAGGTGAGAGGAATCCTGCACGAGGCTAATGGCAGAAGTGACGAGGATAAGGGGGTGTATTTAGGAGATGTTTAAGATAGAGAACTGAAGAGACCTGATGATATGTTAAATATAGGGATAGCAAGAGAGGGGGAGCTTGTCAAGGATGACCCCAAGAGTTCTTACTTGGAAATTTAATTGATAATGGCTCTGCTTGCTAAGACTGAGAACCAGAAGTGGGACAAAATCCATGAGTTTGCATTTGGATATGTGGAGTTAAAGTACCTTTTCAACATGTATAATGTAGGTCTCTAGTAGATCCTTTGGATATGCAGATTTGGAGCAGCACAAGCTATCTGCATCTAGGTGGTAACTGAAGCCACGAATCGTAATGAGGTCCTAAGGGAAGAGTACAGAAGGAGAAGAGGAGAGGACCCAAGCAGTACCTTGAGAATGGAAATATTCTGATGACTCAGTAGGAGAGAAGGAGCCTGCAGAGGAGTGAGGGAGTAGTCAGGGAGGAAAACCAAGAAAGATGAGACTGGGGTGAAAAAGGGGATCTTGTTAGGGGAATGAAAAGGCTCTAAACTGATTTATGATGATGGTTATATCACTTGGTACAGTTACTAAAAAGCATTGCACTGGACACTTAAAATAGATGATCTTTATGACATACAAAATATACCTCAATAACACTATTAAACAACAGCAACAAGAGAGTGTGGAACTGAAGAAAATAAAGGATGAGTCTTTCAGGAAACAAGGAATCTACATTTGCACATCATTTGTCACCCGAAGTCCAGAGCTACATCAGGGTTCATTCACCCTTGGTGTTGTGCATGGTATGGGTTTTGACAAACGTATAATGACACGTATCCACCATTGTAATATCATGCAGAATCGTTTCACTGCCCTAAAAATCCTCTATGCTCTGCCTATTCATCCCTCCCTCCCCACAACCCCTGGAAACTACCAATCTTCTACTGTCTCCATAGTTTTACCTTTTCCAGATTATCATAGAGTTGGAATCATACAGTGTGAGCCTTTTCAGACTGACTTATTTCAGTTAATAAGATGTATTTAAGTTTCCTCTGTGTCTTTTCATGGCTCGATTGCTCTTGTATTTTTTGTTTGTTTTGTTTTAGCAATGAATAATATTTCATTTTCTGGATATACCAGTTTATTTATCCACTTACCTACTGAAAGACATCTTGGTTGCTTCCAGGTTTGGCAATTATGAATAAAGCTGCTGTTAAAAAAAAAAAAGGAGAGAAGCAAGGAATGGTTATGCGTATTGAATGTTGATAAATATAGTAAGAAAAGGACTGATGTTCACTAACAAATTGAGAACTTTTTTTTTTTTTTTTTTTTTTTTTGCGGTACGCAGGCCTCTCACTGTTGTGGCCTCTCCCGTTGCGGAGCACAGGCTCCGGACGCGCAGGCTCAGCGGCCATGGCTCACGGGCCCAGCCGCTCCGTGGCATGTGGGATCTTCCCAGACCGGGGCATGAACCCGTGTCCCCTGCATCAGCAGGCGGACTCTCAACCACTGCGCCACCAGGGAAGCCCCAAACTGAGAACTTTAAACAGATATGTAATGCAAAAACAATGGTCCAAATATTGGATAATGTAATACTGTAAAAATACTGACCTATATTTTGAAACGATATCTTCAAGATTAGTGAGAAGATGCACAAGAATCGGTCCCTCCTTGTTCTCAAATAGAGCCTAAATAGAGATGTTTGTTATTCCCTCTGCATGACATGGCAGCTAGGAAATGGATTCTGACAAGGCAATTCTATTACAATCGGAATATTTGTGGTAAGAATTAGGCCCCATATGTGATCAAACAATATATTTACTCTAGAAGTCCAAGACATTCAGAGAATACTATAAAACTCTTCTTAAATGATCAGATGGTTACAAAGGAATTATGTGTCAAATAAAATCATCTTCATAAACACATGATCAGTACCTCGTCCAGCCTATGGCTTAGAGTAGGTGTTCAATAAATATTTGTTGTGACCCGAACTCAGAAGTTAGAAAAGTGAGAGTGTTTATGAATCATTATTTAAATCTATAATACAAATTACTGCAGTAGCAAAACTCAGACGAGCACAATATCATATCAAAATAAAAGACCAAATCCATGTGGGTAATTTACAAGCTTTCTCCATTTAGAAAGAGTTCACTAGCTCTTCATTAGTTCTTACTGATTTTTCACTTGATTACCCAAATCAGTTTAAACTGCTCAGCTAAAATATACATGTAAATAAATCCTCCTTTTACCACAGCCATCTTTTGGGATTTATTTTTATGACGAATATTGTCTTATTTCACTTATAATCTTTTATTTGAGCCATTCGCCTGAAAATGATATTTATTCCATTTTGATTCCCTGTCCTAACCAATAAATGCCTCTGACTTCTAAATTAGGACACATTCAAGAAAACATGAACCAAAGGCTTTTTTCAGCTCAGCTTCTTAATGTAGGTGGCTTCGGAAGGCTGTTGACATGTGATTGCCAATCCAAATTTTTAATGAAACATTTCAACTGAATTTAAATGACTTTTCTAAACTACTTTTTAGGAAATGCTTAACTCAGGTCATTCGATGTTTACTAAATTTCCTGAACTCATACTTACAATAGCAACCCAATGTTATTCTCTGAGAACAGGAAATCAGGGAGCAGAACCACAGTTGATGGAGATATTTCTGAAGGAGGAAGTTGGCGAGCACAGAGATGACCCAGAAATGACCAGTTTTTGACAGAATTTTAGATAAGAATCCATCTGTGTGGCTTGATTGTGGTGTACTGTTAGATCGGACTTCTTTAATATGTCTTCCTTACCGACACATCTGTTTCTACTAGCTGCAATTCATAATGTTAGAATAATCAACAGTATCGGAGAAGTATTTGGGCTATGCAGCCTTCATACAAAATTAGGACATCTGCTCTTCACCCTGTTGACCAAAATTCTCCATTCAGTGACACTAGAGAGGTTTGGTAGCTGTCTTGTGGGTTCATACACTTCTGTTCTCACAAGTCCAGTTGTCTGTTTACCAAGAGTCCACTGTCCCTGTACTTGTCATTGCCATTATGTAATAAATTTATATATATATATATATATATAAAATAATTACACAATGAGACACCATATCAGAGAGAAAACAATATTTCTATGAAAACTAGGCTGAATGCTTTGGAAAGACTAAGATGAGTTGCCCTAAAGTGCTGTTGGATGAGGTGTGAACAAGGCAACTGTAAAGATTGGGTGGGAGGATATTACAAAAGTATAGTTTCTGTTTAAGGTTTCTGTTCTTGGTCCTCACTTCACTTAAAAAAGTCAAAACTGGAAAGAGTGTGCAATGCAATATGGACCCATTTATATAAGAAATTCAACAGGGACTTCCCTGCTGGCACAGTGGTTAAGAATCCGCCTGCCAATGCGGGGGACACGGGTTCTAGTCCTGGTCTGAGAAGATCCCACATGCTGTGGAGCAACTAAGCCCATGCACCACAACTACTGAGCCTGCACTCTAGAGCCTGCGAGCCACAACCACTGAGCCCGCGAGCCACAACTACTTAAGCCCATGTGCCTAGAGCCCATGCTCTGCAACAAGAGAAGCCACCGCAATGAGAAGCCCGCGCACCACAAGGAAGAGTAGCCCCTGCTCGCCACAACTATAGAAAGCCCGCATGCAGCAATGAGGACCCAATACAGCCAAAGATAAATAAATAAATTAATTAATTAAAAAAAATAAATTCAACATGGAACACTAATCACAAGACAACGTCTGGAGCTAAAATCAAAAGGTTGGTGAAATAACACCCATTTATATGTTTTAAATTCAAATAAAATGCTTAAGGCATGTAAAAGTAATTTTCCATAACTCTTCACTTTCACCAACATTTTTGATGAACCAATTAATAACAGGGTAAGAGGACTTCAACTATTGTGATTTTCCCAAGGCACCATCTATTTCCTCTAAAATACCCTCCCTCACTCCCCATATGTATTTCCCCCTAGTTCTCTCTCTCTGTTTTCCTTAACTCTTATTCATCTTTCAAGTCCTATGACTCCAACTCCAGCTCAAACACTAACTCTTATGAGGAAACATTCCTGTCCCTTTTTTTTTCTTATTGAAAATTTATTTTAATCTCTAAGTACTGTTGTTAGTTTGAATTGCTCACAGAAATCTATTCCACCCAAAGGGGAAATGTAAAGTGCTTCTAGCAGTGCAAACACAGTTGGAATGACCTATTCAAAGGTTTCCCACTAGAGTCTGCAGAAAATGTAAATGTAACAAAATCACAAATCAGATGTTTACATTTTTTGGACCACAGGAGATTTTCAAAATCGCTTTGATTTTTAAAACCCATCAAATGTTTTTTCAATTTGAGATTATCCTCAGTCTCAGCATCTCTGTGCTGAGTCTATCACTTTAGGACTATACTTAATGCAGAGTTTGTATTGTAGTCTATTAATTTATTTAACACACTTCATTATCTTTAGGTCCCTTTGGGGTCAGTCTCCATTGGTTGTCCTTTTCTCTTGAGAATGTTTCACATTTTTCTGTTTCTTCATATGTCAAGTAATTTTGTTGGGTCATATCCTGGACATTGTGAGTGTTATATTGTGGTGACTCTGGGTTATGCTATATTCCTCTAAAGAGTATTTACTTTGTTTTAGCAGATACTTTAATTAGCTGCATTCAACATGCAAACTCTGTCTTTTGGGCAGCAACTCAAATCTCAGTTCAGTTCTTCCATCCTTCGTCTGTCTGCAATCTACATGACACATGCACTGTTCAAGGGTCAGACAGAGATTCAGGCAGAGTTTATGCACAGAATTTGGATCCTCTCTCTCTGATTCTTTTCCTTTTCATGATCCCCCCTCACTCACCAGTAAATTTTTTTAAATAGAATTTTAACCATTCCACCCCTCATGGCACATTAAGTCTAAAAGCCAGTAAAATAGGAAACTCACCCAGTGTTGTTTCCTTCTTCCAAGTGTCAATTCCTTTCTAGAAGCTTCCTACTCTTGTTCACTCTCCAGTTCCTTCAAGTCGTTGGGGTTTTTCTTTGTTTGTTTGGTTTTTTGTTTTAATTTTATCCAGAGTTGATAGTTGTTATCCGTGAGAGAATTGGTCTGCTAGGAGCTTATGCATCCTACCAGAAGCAGAAGCATCTTATTATCTTTGTATTTCTATGTCTAAATAATGTCTGACACATTGTATAGGCCCCCAGGAGACATTTTGTGTTGGACAGAATTAAATAGAAGTGCATTGCTAAAAAGAACAAATACATTAAAGGCAAGGGAAAATGAAAGCTTGTTCTCATTAGTTCATATTGATTTTTTAAAAAATAATACCTAGAAGGTATAAAGATCTTAATCAAGGGGAGTTGAAAATAGGAGCAGCGAGTTCCTGTGATGGCCAGACGTGGCATTAGCCAGGAAGCCACTATAAAGGCAGGCTCAGGGCTATGGCATCCACAGGGTCAAGAAGCATCTGGGAGAGTTTTACCTTCTCCAACCCTGGACACGATTCTACCAACAGAGTGAGCTTCCCTAGCTCCTGGAGTTACTAAGCCTCAGAGCAAACATCTGCCTCATGAGAAATCCCCTTGAAAAATCTGTTAAAGTTAGTTTAGACAATAACAGAGTCACAATTGGCTAAAAGACGATAAACAGAACAGCACAATAAATAGCAATTACTCGCCAGGGAGGTGTCTGCAGGGGTGTGAGGGGCTGGGGCCCTCATTTACTAGCCCCAGCTGGGGCTGGGCCTTTTTTCATTTACTATCTTTATTAATGACCTGCAAGGGGTGTAAGCAGCTTGCTAATGAAGTGGCAGCCAGGCCTGCAGTGGGAGCCACCGGCGTTGCAAAGAGAATAACAACCAAGCTGATATAACAAGGGTAGGACACCAGGCAGAAAATTCAGAGGCATGAGATTCAGCAGGGAGGGAATATTGTAACTGTCATGAGAAGAAAAATCAGAAGTGCAGCTTTCTGATGGCAGGGAGTAGAGACAAATGCCAAGAAACAAATAACCTGGAAAGAATCTGAAAATGTAAGGCTGAAACACGGCAACTGACAGATGGTACTTGTGGGGTGAAATTCGATAACAACTGCTTCCCTCCTTCTGACTTTGCAGATTATAAATGTCATTGAGATGTGAAAGGACCAGGGAGGTCCTCAAGACCCCAGGAAGAGGGGAAGCTCTGCTCCCTGCGATGCCTCCACGTTCCCGTGGTTCTCTGCACTGCTGGTTTCCCAGTGTGAGACTGGCCCAGGTCTAGCTTGGCAGCTCCTTCCTGGTCCTGGTCCACAGGGAGAGACATCACAGCGGGTAAATATGGGAACCCAAATACAGGACATTAGGATCCCTGACTATCCCATGCAAAGAATTATCTTCCACCCAGAGTCATCTGTGTATTTAATGAACTTCACAGCTCTTAGATCTATCCAAGATGATCTTGTTTATTAATTCATTTACTTATTGTCTGTCTTCCCCACAAGAACATGAGGTCCCACAGAGACAACATTTGTTGTGTTCACCTCTACAGTGTTTATGCTGAGGACAATGCCTGGCTCAGAATCATCAGGAAACAAATCTTTGCTGAACGAACGATTGAAGAAATGAATCCTGTCCTATGTGCTCATTTTACAAAGGAGGAAACGGAGTCACAAAGGGACACAGTGACTTGAGTGTAGTCACATGGGGGAGGCTGAGCCTGGCCTGGCGCCCAGTTCTACTGACTCTCAGCACCATTCTCAGGCCTCACCTCCTTCAGGGCTTCAACCCAAAGGCAGCTTCTCAGGAGGCCTTCCCCGGCCGCCCTGTGGAGAGAAAACTCCACCCCCTCCACCAGGCAACACTCCACCCTCTTCTCCTGGCTCTGTTTTACTCTTCCCCAAACCATGAGCACTTATCATCACTCTTTGTATTTTATCTTGTTCACTGTATGTCCCTCCTTGTAGAACACAGGCTGCATGAGAGCAGGCATTTTGGTCTGTTGTGTTCATTGATGTATCCCCAACACAGCACAATCCCCAACACAGAGTAGACAACAAGCATTTGCTGCTGAGCATTGAATAGGCAAGACTATGGCCCTCAGCCTTTAGGGACACATTAGGACCCAGTTTCCACAAGTCGGATGCAACTCAAATGAGGGAGACAGAACTTTAAAACTAAACTTGTGTTCTTAGTACCTTTGGCCAAGTTTGCCAAGTCTCCATTTTCCCATCTACAAAACAGGATTACATGATGATTAAACGATACCCTTTCTGTAGACCCTTCAGCATGTGTCTGTTACATAGTAGGTGCTCAATAAACCCGACTTCTCCCCTGCTCTTAAACTGTCCCTGTGAGGATCCACAATAGGGTCCTTGGATCTAAGAATCCAAAGAAACAGTGGAAAGCCCCTTGAAATGAGTGCTGAGGAGGTAGAAACATGAGCAATGTGGGGCATGCTGGGGGACCAGTGAGACGGCACCCTCCGGCTCCCCTTCACTGTCTGCCCCAGCCTTGACGTCTGCGTCATGCACACTTCACTCTGAGGGCAGAAGACAAGCTGTTAATCAAAGCAAAGAAAAAGCCCTGACAGGCTGGGATCTTCCCACTGTTCTGGGAGCATGTGCAAAGGGGCTGTAGGTCAGGAGGCGGGGCTTCCGAGAAAGTGAGGGAGTGAGGCAGAGGGAGTTAAGGACAGGCTGCCTCCTTGTCTTCCTGATTAGAAGCGGATGCTGTCACGTGACCAGGTGAAAGGGCCAGTGGGAAGCTTCGGGGCCCTACGTGTGTGCTGTTTTCTCCCCGGGGCTCTGCCATTTGCCCTGACTTTCAGCTTTATTTGATTCCTCTGAGTACAGCCGAGTCACAGGAAGAGAGCAGTTGCCTGTGAAAGCGCAAGGTGGGTGTTGGACCCCCTAATCGCCCCCACCCCACTCTGCAGGCCCCAGACCACCTGCTCCCACTAGGGCGCCCTTGGGAGGGAGTATATGCACAGTGGTTAGAGCACTGGCTTCTTATTCCATCTCTGTCAGTTACTAGTTGGGGCAGGTCACTTAGCTTACCTAAGTTCAGTTTTCCCGTCTGTAAAATGGGCATACTAACAGTAGCTATTTCATGGCGTTGCTAAGGATTTTAAACGAGATGATCCATGTAAAGTGCCTGACCCTGGACCAGTGCTCAATAAAGGTTAGCTATTGCCATCGTTGTTGCTGCTGCTGGAGTACAGCGGTGGAAAACACAGACGAAACGCCTGCCCCGATGCAGCCTACATTCTACCGGGAACGGCAAATAACGAGGCAGATAAAAACATAGAGCACATGGTAGTCATGGTAAGTGCTCAGGAAGGAAACAGCCGGGAAGGGTGTGTGGAGATTGGCTGGTGGAGGGGGTGGAGTCTTCTCTCCACAGGGTGGCCGGGGAAGGCCTCCTGAGAAGCTGCCTTTGGGTTGAAGCCCTGAAGGAGGTGAGGCCTGAGAATGGTGCTGAGAGTCAGTAGAACTGGGCGCCAGGCCAGGCTCAGCCTCCCCCGTGTGACTACACTCGAGTCACTGTGTCCCTTTGTGACTCCGTTTCCTCCTTTGTAAAATGAGCACATAGGACAGGATTCATTTCTTCAATCGTTCGTTCAGCAAAGATTTGTTTCCTGATTATCATCAGTCAGGGCCAGCCCTAGACATGGATGTTGCAGAGGGGAACACTACAGATGAGGCCCCTGTCCTCATGGGACCATGTTCTTGTGGGGAAAACAGACAACATATAAATGAATAAGTGAACATGATCATCTTTGATAGACCTAAGAAGTATGAAGCGAATAGAAAACATGAAACGACCGTGGGTGGGATGTCATTCCTCGTGCAGCATAATCAGGGGTCCTAATGTCCCGTGTTCCTCGTCCTGCTACCTACCTGCCTGTGACATCTCCTCCAGGCAGGCTCTGTCCTGTCGGGCCATGTGGTCTCCAGATCAAGAGAAAATACTCAAGAGCTGACAAGTCCTAACCATCCTGTGCAGGAGATGAGACATGGGCTTGTGGTTTCTTTCCGAAGACGTCCTAATTGAGGATGAAAACTGGTGAACTCGACCCACGGACAGCACAGAGTACTCTGGCGCCCTGAGAACACTCAGCTCACAGGAGAGCAAGCAGCAGCTTGCAGGGGATGACAGGCATACACTTTCCACCTCTGCTACCTTTGCAAACAAGTTATTAGCAGTTTTACATTTGCCCTTAGGGGAATCAGTGCTGGTTGACCTTGGCGCCTTTCTGGAACTAAGCCATCTAGTCCTGCTTATAGCTCCGTAGCTAAAGAAGGAAGAAAGGAAGAAAAGAAGGGAGGGAGGAAGAAAGGAAGGGAAGGACGGAGGTAGGGAAGAAGAAAGGAAAGAGAGAAGGAATAAAAATGCTACCTCAAAGACTTGTTACAAAATAGAGTGAAACTCACCTTAATGGTCACCAACAGTGAGTGGGTTCTTTGGGGTCACATGTCTCCAAAGGCTTTCGTTACATTTTCTGGAACTTCTGCTTCTTGAAGAGATTCAGAGGGAAAAGTGCATGGGTGTATCAGCACATGAAGGAAGGGGTCTAAGCTTTCTTCACCATAATAATCTGCCCTTTTATTTCACTTCCTCCAGGGTTAATGGAAATTAAGTTTCAAGGGATTCAAGGCTTTCATGTCACAGGTGGAGAAACTAGTTCATAGCCCAGAAAATAATGGCAGGTTGTATGTTAGGTTCAACACCGAGCTCCCTCATTTTCATCTGGCAAATCAAATTTCTTAATAATAACAACAATAGCTCACATAAGTTGAGGCACAGATCTGAACCCTTACACACGTCATCTCTCTTAACTTGAATAACCTTGATCCCTGCAGGGAGTCACTGTACCAGCGCTTGCTTTGACTGAGTAGGTGGGTTTGCCTGATTCTGGAATTCAGTATCAAGAAGCCTGACTCTGTGAACTACATTCTCCAATGTCAGCTTTCTCAATAAAGGTTATAAAGTTTTCCAGGCTGCTTTGCTCCTTTGTCTTATGTCTCAATGGGTTCCGCACTTGGTCAGGGAAGAGAAGTACTGGTCAGTGGGCTGAGTACTTCTCTCAGTGTGTGACTGTCAGTGGGCTGTCCCAGACCCCCAGAGGAGCCTATTTCATACAGCCGCCTTCTGCACCCACACACACAGCCTGTAGGTTTGTTGCATCCTTTTCTCCATCACAGCCAACCTTGCGTGTACCGTTATGACATTCCTGAAAACAGACCCGGGGCAGGCATTGGACTGCCCAGCCAATAGACAGAAAGTGAGGCCCACCAGCAGTCAGAGTTCACCATGGATGGGAGTATAGACCTTCTACTTAGGAGAAAGCAGAGCTCAGAACCCACTGAGTCCACGGTTCCCTTGCATAGGGCCCATCATCCCTGCTGCAGCTGACCGGAGCTGGGTGGGTACCCAGCCCAGGAGTAGCCCGTCTATAGATGTGTGTGAGGACTGGCACTAGAGCAACAGGGGCAATGTCATTGTTAAAAATCAGCACAGTGACTACTGCTCATCAACCATTTCCTATGTACCAGGCATTGGGCTAAGTGCTTAACACTCATTATCTTATTTAGCCCTCCCGTGTCAAATAAGTATTAGTATTACCATTGTATAGATGTGGATATGAAATCACACAGAGGTGAAGATAACTTGGCCAGAAGACAGAGAGAGAGAGGAGAGACAGAAAGAGAGAGAGGTGTAGTTCAAAAGTACAGTTGACCTTTGAACAACACGGGGGTTAGGGACATCGCCGATCCCCCCAGTTGAAAATCCACGTATAACTTTACGGTCACCCCTCTATATCCGTGGTTCCTCTGCAACAGCAGATGTAGCCAACCATGGATCATGTAGTACTAGAGTATGTATTTATTGAAAAAAATCCGCTTTTAAGAGGGTCCACGTAGTTCCAACCTGCATTCTTCAAGGGTCACCTGTAAAATACAACACTGTGACTATCAGCGTGAGCTCAGGAACTAAAATGCCTGCATTTGAATTTGTTACACTTGCCTCTGGCCTTTGGCACATGTAACCTAGGCCAATAATGGTACCGACCTCAAAGGATTGCTACGAAGTTTAGAGGTTAAACTTGTAAAGAGCTTAGAAAAGTGCCTGGCACCTAATATTGGGTTGGCCAAAAGTTTGTTCGGGTTTTTCTGTTCCATCTTACAGAAAACACCCAAACAAACTTATTTGGCCAGCCCATATATATGTTCAGTAAATATTAACAATTAACACCATTGTTTTTTCTTACCCACAAATAGCTCTGTGATATCGTGTAATGGCAAAGTTGTCAAATCAAAACTAATTTTCATAGGATGGCCATTATTATTAATATTTTAATATCTCATAGGCACATGGGGGATGGACAATGTTTCCTTCCATGAAGAAGGAGCTCCACGTATGTTACACTAGGGTTGCCTGTCTACTCACTTACTCTTCCCTTTTTGTTCATTCCATTAATGTTTTTTGAAAACCTTATCTGTGGCAAGTAATTTTCCTAAGTATTGGGAATAGAGCAGTGAACAAGCTGCTGCAGAAAAAAATTTGTAGAAAAAAGAATCCCCGCCCTCATGGAGCCTCTATGCAAATGAATGATATATTTCCTGCATGTTCTGATTTTACTCAGTATTTTGATGACCTTCTTTTGTCCTTCTGCTGAATCTGGATCTGGGCACTGTCCTCTTGTCACAACTTCACAGCCACCAGGGCTACACTGGAAAAGACGTGCAAGGAATGACTTCATCTGATTGGTCCGTCTGGAAGGTGATGCTTGGGGCCCAGCTCCCGTCTCTTCTGCAGGGCACACGTGCTTCCGTGCTCCTCCATGCTTGAAAGCTTTAGAGGGGCCACATCTGTGGTCATCCAGGCCCGTCTACAACTAGGTAGGCTGATTTGCCTAATTCTGGATCAAGAACCCGACTGCTTGCGTATGTAATCCACATTCTCCGATATCAGCTTTGTCAGTGAAAAAAGATGATTTTGTTTCCCGGCTGCCTTATACTTTTGTTTGACGTTTTAAATGGCTCAGAGGTTGATCACGGAAGAGGAGCGATGTTTACTGAGCTCTCGCAAGTGCCCACGGGGGCTTCCTTGGTACCGCTCCCTTCTTAACACACAGCAGGCACTATTTAATACACAGCTAATCTGTAACTTCATATCCAACATCAGTCAAGGATTGACAAATGTTTATTATAAAGTAACTGGCAAGAAAATCTCTCGTCTCTAGAGGAGAACACTGAAGGATTTAATTTACTGAGCCTGGCATAAACGTGTCAGGGGGTCAAAGACATACTTAACAACTTGAGTGGGTGTTTTCTGTTGCCTGTTTACAATCAGTGATGAACATTACTCAACAGTTAATGACAGACATTAAATTGTGATTATACCTTAATTATAATGTATATGTATTTAAGCATACTTGTTTTATATGTATACACACCACTTACAGTCATTCCTAGTTCAAGTTTTTTGGTTTTTTTTTAAGAAGATGTTGGGGGTAGGAGTTAATTAATTAATTAATTAATTTATGGCTGTGTTGGGTCTTCGTTTCTGTGCGAGGGCTTTCTCTAGTTGTGGCAAGCGGGGGCCACTCTTCATTGCGGTGCGCGAGCCTCTCACTGTCGCGGCCTCTCTTGTTGCGGCGCACAGGCTCCAGACGCGCAGGCGCAGTAGTTGTGGCTCACGGGCCCAGTTGCTCCGCGGCACGTGGGATCTTCCCAGACCAGGGCTCGAACCCGCGTCCCCTGCATCGGCAGGCGGACTCTCAACCACTGCGCCACCAGGGAAGCCCTCCTAGTTCAAGTTTTATAACACTCAGGGAATCGTGGCTTAGCTCAAGAGGGCATGAGCAATGTTTCAACTTCTAAAACTCAATTAACGTCAATTCACTTCAATTTGAAAAAGACAAGATCATCTACATGGCACATTGGTGGTGGGGTGATGGGATGGAATAGAAAAATTAAAATTATTTCCAAAAACCAAAGGGAAATCTTTTCTAATCTTCAAAACTGGAGGTTTTGACTCCTTGATCTGACCTTCAAGATCGTTTCCATCCATATTTCTACAAATCCTGAAATTTCATGGTTGTCTTTTTAGCCACACCAAACAAGGTAAGTTTTTCTTACAAACTAGCTGCTTTCATCCAGCATAGAATCACACGTTTACAGGCAGCAAAAATGAACACTGAACAGCTACCCTTAAAATTCTTAAGACTTACAGTCACACAAATACTTTTGTATCTGTGTTACCCAACATTTTTTTGAAAGGAAAGATGGTTTAAAAGCACATACTCCTTTAGTTAATTCAGAGAATTAGGTACAGTCACTTTGGTTACAATGTGACTCATAGTTTGCCAGACTTCAGTTTGTGTCCCACAAGTCCTACCATTCACTATCCCCACCTCCTCCTCCCATGCTGTCTTCATGGTCACCTTTCTCTCCAGCCCTCCTTCAACATTCCCTTCTTCAACTTGAGGTATCTGGTCAGACCTGCTGGTCCAACCCTGAAGCCCTCTGTGTAGCACGCTATGATCAGACTTTTTTGAGAAAACAATAATTTTCTTCAAGCTAATGGAGGTGATGGTAGTGACAAGATAGAGCTATTTGTTTATGTGTTTCCTTTATTCAACAAATCTTGTCTAACCCCCAGTGTATTGTAGAAACTATGATGAGGGCTGACGATGTAAGAATGATCCAGGCACTCTCCAGTGTGCTTGCGCTCTCCAGGTCCTGAAGGGGCTCAGAAATGAGATAAGGATCAGTAGTGTCTGGGAGACTTGCCACCACTTCCTCCTGTGCCCAAGGCAAACATTCATAATCAATCACGGTACTTCTTCCCCCTTTGAACTTAGATTCAACGTCACAGTCCATTTCAACCCAGTGCTCTAAGAAACCACCATCAATGAATTGGATCCAAGATCTGAGACCCAGTGAAGTGTATTTACCATTTCCAAAGTCAGACCAGAGACAGAGAGTGGGAATGGATTGGGGAGGAATAATAGATTATCCCAGGCAGACTCTTTTGGGCAAGATCTGGTTAAATCGGGCTCCTTGATTCGGGGAACCTGACGTGTAAGCATTAGTATAGTCAGTTCTCATCGTACCAGGCACCATGCTAAGTGATCTCATGAAACATCTCACGTGACCCTCATAACAAGCTTATGAGGTCAGTACTGCCATTATCTCGAGTTTGAAGAAAAGTTATGCACAGTAAGGCTACCTAATGCACCCCAAGTCTCACAACTAGAGTGATAGAGTAGGTGGATGCAAAGTCCAGCTAACTCAAGGGCAACACAAGTTCCAAAGTGAAGTGTGAGCCACTGGGACATCTCAAGCTTCTCTATCTATACGTTTATTTTTCATCCAAAAACAAAACAAAAAATGTATTATGTGGATCGTCACTGGCACCCTCAGTCTGAATGTCAAATGGTTACTTGTCACACATAGCATGGAAGACACCCTGCAGGTGGAGAGCAGGTCTCCAAGGCAGAGGGCTGGCCATGGTGCCCTCTTTCTTCCACCTTCTTCAGCCAGGGAGAGCGGCTGCTGTTCACACACGCCTGGTTACCATGTTATCCTAGACAGTAGTATCAGCAAACCTTTCCATTGAGATGGATGACACTATTTTGAAACACCCAGAGATTCACAGGTTATCTTATGGAAAAGCTCTGAATAGCCTTGTCAAACTTAAAGATGAGTTCCACATTTTTCTTTTATAAGCACAAAGTGTTTCATATTTCAGACCTTTACTCTGATGACAAATAGAGATTTGTGAAAAAATAAACACACTTCCTCTGTCCCCTCAAGGTAAAGGTAACATTTTAACAAGTAGGAAAGAAACTTACGTATGAAAAGAGCACTTGGAAACGGTTTGAACTTTTGTCTGTTGGTACAAACAGTGTAAATGTGCCACATGTCAGCACTCTTTAAAAAGTTGGAAATAAACATTTTAACCTGTTTAAAGAGCCTCCAAACAAAGAGTTTCAGTGGATTTTGAGCTGTTTAGGGGAGCCCTGGTTCCTGACAGACTCTCACGATGGCTCCCTGAGCTGCCTGGGGTGACCCTAACACTGCATTGTCCCAGCCCAGCTCAGTGTGGTCCCTGGCCACACTCTCCCCACCTGCCACCTAGGCTAAGAGGCTGGCTGCCCTTCCCTTCCATCAGCACAGCTAAGCCAGATGTCAACAGAGGAATCAGGAAGAGTTAATGTAATCCCCTCACAGTTTAAAGCTAGGGGAAAGATTATCTAGAGGCTCAAGGGTTGCGTGGAGCTGTTTGAACATGAACAGGTACACCGTCTGGAATGGGAATCGTTTTCCCCCTCCCCCCTCTTTCACCTCGGCCTCCCAGGAGTCCACGCCTGCCACCCCGAGGCCTGTCTTCAAGCCTGATGACAGCAGGTGCTCATTCTGCAGGCAACTGGCAAAACTGACTTTCTACCTGGAAGCCTTTCTTTAATCCGTGTCCCTGGCGTCAGTTTGGTTGGGCTTTGAGTGTCTCTCTGCAGTCAGTGACGGAGTACCTGAGCATTCAGGACTCCTCAGAGACATTGATTAACCTTCCAGTCTGTAAATACCTCCTCTGTTACATCAATTGTTTTCCCTCTGGTTCCAGGACGCGTCCTCAGGTTACAGGTACCCTATCCCAAGGCCTGGCCTTTCTTGCCCTGGCTTCCTCACCAATCTGGTTTTTTCCCTTCCCACTTCTTCCTCCAATCTCAGAAGAACCTTAGGTTAAAATGGAATTGTTCTTGGGGATGGTGGCAGGTGACTTAAAAGCAGGACGAGCTTTTTCTCTTTCTCTTTTAAAAACAAATTCATAGAGGATAAGCAGACCAAATCTCAGGGGATAGAAGCCAGAAGAGATGTTATGGCTGTGGCTGGAGGGGTACCGTCTGCAGTGGGCAGGGAGAAACCTTCAAGGGTCATAGAAATGTTCTTTCACTTGATCTGGGTCATCATAACACAGGGGTACCTATGTTAAATATTCATTGAGCTGTACGCTCAAGATGTGTGTACTTTAAGGTATGAGAATGACATCAAATTCTAAAAGGAGAGTCAAATTACAACTAGCTACGCTCTTCAGGGTGTGGGTGTTGAGAAGCTGGTAAGGTGCTCGGACGGGGAGGCACCGGAGCCGTCAGCGGCTGAGCAGACAGTCTACTCCCTCTTGGATACACCCCCTCCCTCCCCGCAAAGGTTTGCTAGGCTCCGTGGAAGTCACTGGATGGACTGAGCTAAGGCTGACCCTGAGCAGATCCCAGAATTTTAAAAATCCATCCCCAACACTACTGCAAAACAGACACCATGCCCAGTGCTCTGCGTGCATTATGTCATTTAATCCCCACAATAATCCCGTGATGGGGGGTGTTACCCTCATTACACAGAGAAGGAACCTGAGCCCCCGGGGCTGGCTGGGTGGTCCGGGGTCACACGGCACATGGTGCAACAAGCCCGACGCCCTCGTCACAATCCTGCAGCATTAGTCTCTCAATTAGAATGTCCTGGTGGACAATTTTCTTTGTTTTGATCCAAAATGTGACTGTTTTTCTTTGCTAGGTGGGCATTTCATTCCTTACTCTATATTGTGATAATGGAAAAGTGACATATTGATTGACCCAGGGGGTGGGTTCCCTGAGGAACCTCGCTCTGGGGACTTGGCCCTCCCACTCCTCACCAATGAGGAAAAATGGAATTTTAAAAGTCTCTAATTTAGGGCTTCCCTGGTGGCGCAGTGGTTGAGAGTCCGCCTGCTGATGCAGGGGACGCGGGTTCGTGCCCCTGTCCGGGAAGATCCCACATGCCGCGGAGCGGCTGGGCCCGTGAGCCATGGCCGCTGAGCCTCCGTATCCGGAGCCTGTGCTCCGCAACGGGAGAGGCCACAGCAGTGAGAGGCCCATGTACCGCAAAAAAAAAAAAAAAAGTCTCTAATTTAGTGCCCAAGAAAGGAGTCTTGGGCCCAGTGGTCCCCCTCCAGTTCTCTGCAGCGGTTGGCAGCCAGCACCTGAGGTATTATATTTCCTCAGCATTTCTGCTCTCTCAGGAGGGGACACTTTAACTTTTTAAAGGTATAAGTGAATAGGGGTAAATCCAAACCTTCTCAGAGTAATCTACGCTGGCGTCTTTACGTAGCAGCTTTTTAAGACCCCAGTGCTTTTGGTGTTTTGGTTTCTGGCAACGTCCATCCTGTTCTCCCACTGAGTAGAGTGTGATGCTTTGAATTGTCAGGGGGCCTACGGTATGCTGTGTAGGGAACAGCTGTGGAATCTTAGAGCCTGTTCTATATCCTGTTCTACCCCTTAGTATTCCCAAGTCCTTAAGCAAATTACTTCACCTCTCTGAGCCACATTTCCCTCCTTTGTAAAATGAAAGTGGTTACTGGATCAAACACTAGCACCAGTAACAGTACAGTCACCCCCTCCTTATCCTCAGGGGATTGGCCCAAGGAGTCCCCAGCATATACCCAAATTCTCAGATGCTCAAGTCCCAAGTTGGCCCCCCCATATCTGTGATTCCACATCCAAGGAGGATTCAACCAACGTGGACCTCGTAGTACTGTATGTATTTACTGAAAACATCTACCTATAAGTGAACTAGCACAGTTCAAATCCGTGTTGTTCAAGCGTCAACAGTACCTTTAATCGGGCCTGTTCTATGTGCCGGGCACCTTACATACCTGGACTCACTTACAACATTCTTACCGCAGCCATATGAACTCAGAACCACTGTTATCCCCTGTTCAGAGATTAATAAATTGAGACGCAGGCCGCAATTACGTGGCAGAGTCAGGGTTTAATTTGGTCTGCCTGATCCAGAGCCTAATGTCTTAACTGCCACGCTTCCTCTATTCCCACCTCAAAATGTCGCTGGAAGGCATTTTTTTTTTTTTTTTTTTTTTGCTGTACGCGGGCCTCTCACTGTTGTGGCCTCTCCCGTTGCGGAGCACAGGCTCCGGACGCGCAGGCTCAGCGGCCATGGCTCACGGGCCCAGCCGCTCCGCGGCATGTGGGATATTCCCGGACCGGGGCACGAACCCGTGTCCCCTGCATCGGCAGGCGGACTCTCAACCACTGCGCCACCAGGGAAGCCCTGGCAGGCATTTTTAATATTCGTGACAGCACTTTGTAGACAATTAAGCAAAATAAAAATATTAATACCATTATTATTATTCTAACTACATGCAAGGAGAATGAGAAATGAGACACAGTCCATGCCTTTGAGAAATTTATAGTCTCAAAGATTCCAAATCACACACACACACACACACATGAAAATATAAACTAAAAAAGCCCAACTGTGTCAAGCACACAACCAACAAAAATTGTAAAGGGAAATAGTACACGTGCCCAGAGGATGCTGGAATCTCTAGAACGTCTGGAGCCAGATGGCACTCATGTGACAATATCTCCCAGGAGTATTCTGCAGTCTGACTAAAGGTGAGAGAAGCGTTCCAGGTGGGGAATGGCCTGTTACATTTCAGGGGGACCTGGGGTTGGAGCCAACAGTGCAGGCTGCCTGGGTAAGGAAGGGCACACAAGTCGGGTGTGGGGCTTAGTGAGAAGCAGCACAGAGGTGAGAGAGGTGCTTGCCAGGGGCCTATGAGGCCACATTATCTAAGGCCCTAATTGGATCTGCAGCACTGTAATGAACCACCGTGGGTGTCTGACCAGAGACGTGATGGAATTCAAAGCACATCAGAGGAAGGCACACCAAAAAGGCTGGTGAAGGAAAACAGCCCAAGGCGAGGAGTGTGTCGCTAATAATTCAGGGACAAGGTGGACACGCTGCTGGAGAGGAAGACTCCGTGATGGTTTGGGGAACTATGAAAGAGGAAGAATCTCCCCATGGGAACCCGGCCCCGTGGAGGCTGGACAGCACAACACTCCTGCTGCCCTGGTGTAGCAAGCATACCAGGCACGAATGTGCCCAACTAGACTTACTGAGGGACAGAATGCGCACACGATGCAAATGGAAGTGGAGTCAAGAATTAGATTCATAGTCACTATCGACTGCTGAGGGACCAGGACACCGGAGGTACCATCGATGATTTTGTGACACTGAAGGTTTGACATTCAGGAAAGCAATGATCTTGGGTAAATTTGGAAGTGGTGTATGATATATATAGGGATTCTTTGTCTAGAAACAAGATGTGAGGTTCAGAAAATGTGAGAAGTCAGGACTAGATGTCTTTTGTGGACAAGGGGGTATCAGCTAAGATTCTGATTTTCAAGCAACAGCAACTTACTCTAGCTGATTTATACAGAAATTGATTTACTGAAACGAGAGTTCCTAATTCACAGAGTCACTGGGGAGTTGGGGCACCAGGCAAAGAACACCCGTTGCCATCACTTAGATCCCTCACCCTATGGGTAGGCGCGTTGGCGTCCCCATCAGCACCTCTGGAACTACTGCCCCGGTGGACAGGTCGTTACAGCCACCTGCTCTACCCCAGGAAGAATCCTTCACGCTCCTTGATTTTTGTGTCAGAGAACCCCAGACGCTGCGTCTAATGGACAGAACCTAGGTCGTTACCACACTCAAGCAGCAAGAGAAGCCTAGAGAGCATTGGAAGCTCTCACAGGTTGACTGCGGTGAAGAAGGTGAATTCAGAGACCGCTGTGCCGGGATCTCCCCCCACCCCGAGGCCTGGCTTCACCCACTGAGAGTGTAGATGGGTGCTGATGTGGTAGACCTACTCCTCCATTCTTGCAGACTATCTCCCTTCAGCCCCACTCAATACCTGTAATTAAGAGTCATCTGTTTACATTAACAGACTCTTCCAGTTTAAAATATAAATACCTCTGGAAAGAAACACACTTCACTTTGTTGTCATTATAAACCTTTCATGCACTAACTTTCAGGGCTGGGGGTTAAAGGCCGGCCCAGAAGCTTGGCAGAAAACTGGACCAAATATAAACTCTTGTAAAGATTTGTAGCCAGTCCTCCCTCACTTAGGGACCCCGGCCCCCGCTGCTACCAAGTTTTTTTCACTCATGTGCCCTCAATACCCTGATCAATTTGTCATGACACATCCAATAGGGTAAGTGTTTTGATGAGATAGAAATGAGAGTGGAAAGAAAAGGAGATTCATTTTTTTATATTGCTCCTCCTATGTGCGATGCCGTGAGGATGGGGCTTGAATTCCCATTTCACAGATGGTGAAAATGAAGCTGGGGGATGTGACTTGCCCAAGGCCACACAGCTGGGACAGTGCAGAGATAGGTTTCAAAACCAGTATGATTGGTCTCGGAAGCCTGATAGCTCCCCCTGCACTATATTGTCTCCCCATGAAAGGAGAGAGGACCTGAGTGCCAAAGAGTAGGGGAAATGTGCACCTTGGTCCAATGGGTTAAAGGAATGGAATACGTTCTGGGGATGTCCCAGGACTGCCCCGGCATAAATGTGCTGGGTTTCTCTGGAAGAGGGTATGCAGGAATGAGGGAGAGAGAAAGCCACGGAAAACCAACTCCTCATTTACGAATTTACTGGCACCCAAGATGCTATTTTTCAGGCATCTTCTGGTTGCAAATAACAGAAACCCAACTCAACTGGCCTAACAAGAAATGCAAATCGTTGGGTACTGGGCATGGAAAACATTCTAGTTCTCTCAATCTCTCTCCACCTCTCAGCTCAGCTTTCCTCTGTCTGCTTCAGTCCCAGGCAGCCTGTCCCTGTGTGGTGGCAGAGGTGGCCAGTTACAGTTCTAGACTGATGTCTCACCAGCTAATCACTCCCTGCCCCACCGGCTGAAACAGCAGGTCTCAAGGGGCTGCAGCGCCCCAATTGTGAGGGCCTTGAGTTCACACCTGCCTCTGCAACCAACGATTCATCAGCCTCATCTCCATCACAGAGCCTGAGAATGGCTCCCCAAAGGAATGCCAAAGCGCTGGCACCATAGGAAGGGATGCTGGAGAGGCCAAGCCCCTGATATCCACGAGAATGTAAGCTTCAGATAGACAGGGAGTTGATTTTTGTCTTGTTTTAAATTTGCTTTGTTTACTGCTGTATCCCCAGGGCTTCAAACAGGGCTGAGCACGTGCTAGGCACACTCAAAAAACACTTGTTGAATAAATGATGACATAAATGAATAAATGTCCTACAGACCATGATGTCTGGGATGTCAGGAAATGGGAGAGTGGGCACGCCGTGCTGACGGATGCATGCAGAGAGCAGAATCTCTTGTCCTTTAGATGAGTCATGTGTCATTGAACGAAGGTCACTCACTACAATGTTGGCGTTCAGAGCATGTCAATCACTGAGTCGAATGGCGCCCTGGAACACCAGGCTCTGATAAAGCAGCTTTCCAGTCTGGTTGCTCACAATCCACCTTGCGTGAAGGATGCTGTGTCGCTTTTTCTTTCAGGGCTGTTTCTACAAGAGAGATGTACCCTATGCATTGCTGCCCTTTCTCCCCACATTCCCCCTGTGAGGTGGAAAGCCAGTGTGGTGATCCCTGCTCCCTTAGAATTCATGGCACTAGGCTGGTGGGAGCCTGGGGGGTGGAATCCCAGAATAACCACTAAATTGCTGTTAATCGGTCTTACATTCTCTCTCAATATGCTAACCCAGTGCCTTAAAGTGTGTGTTGGGGAGCACATATTCCTTAATCCCCCAAATTACCCCACTCCACTTTCATTAGTACCATTTGATTTTCCCCGGCATGTTGGAACAATGGGGCTTTTGGAATTAATGAGAATGTGCTCGGTCAACTTGTCTCAGCCAAACTTGAATTTGTCTGAAAAATGGCTGCAGAGACATTGGATCTGGAAACACTTTCAGAGACAAAAACAAAAACAACCCTCAGAACAGTCACTGCAATAAACTGCCTGGTTAATATGCGCCCAATGTATTTCGCCATTGTGGAAAGGGAGCTTAATTTGCTGTAACATGATGTAGCTATTAGCGTTTGTTTCCCCTCCTCCTCGCCCTCTTCTTTCTAGTTAATTTGGAGTGGAGATAAATCTTAAAAACAGACTAATGGGGGCTTCCCTGGTGGCGCAGTGGTTGAGAATCCGCCTGCCGATGCAGGGGACACGGGTTCGTGCCCCAGTCCGGGAAGATCCCACATGCCGCGGAGCGGCTGGGCCCGTGAGCCATGGCCGCTGAGCCTGCGCGTCCGGAGTCTGTGCTCCGCAATGGGAGAGGCCACAACAGTGAGGCCCGGGTACCGGAAAAAAAAAAAAAAAAAACAGACTAAGACGGCACAGCAGGGGCTCTGAAAAGTCATTTGGGTTTTGCTTCCACAGTGCCCCTTTGCTGTTTTCTGGGCAATTATAACTAATGTAAGAAGATAAAGTGTTATGAAGTGACTCATGAATAGCACAGACCCTGTTGGATGCGTGGAATACTTAGCTCCTGACGAGGGCTTCCTTGGGCACCAGTGGGAGTTGAAACAATCTCTGTGGCCCCAGTAACTGTCCTGAATACGACAGAAGGGTAGGTAAGAGACCCACACTCAGTGGGCTGTCAACTCTTTAACTCTTACAGCATTCGGGAGGAGTAGACAAGCTTCTGGACTGTCAGCTCCTAAGCTGGAAACAAAGGCTCCAGGAGTTGAGCAATTTCCCTCAGGCAACTCGTCTAAGTCAGTGACAGAAGCTGAGGTTCATCGTCTACAAAAACATGACAGTGTTCACAGCGCTACCCTCCACATCCCTCCCTTAGTATTGAGGTTTTGATCCCTGGCATTTTTCTCCCTTGATCCAGGCAGTCGCGTCTACTGTTGCTTTTGTCTGCTATTATTACTACTCTCCTTCTGACATTCACATGCCTTCAGCCATCCCATATTTCATTGACTCTAAATGTCATCCATTATAAGATGAACCACTATTTTATGTAATGCCGAAAAAGAAGAAATACTGCCAATTAAAGATGACATGACATTGATCATGATTTCAGAGATGTTAAAATATGGGGGGAAAAAAGTATCTTACAATCCGTAAAATGTAGTATGTTAATTGTCTGCTCGGATTCAGAACGTCTTCTTTTTTTTTTTTTTTGCAGTACCCGGGCCTCTCACTGTTGTGGCCTCTCCCGTTGCGGAGCACATGCTCCGGACGCGCAGGCTCAGCGGCCATGGCTCACGGGCCCAGCCGCTCCGCGGCATGTGGGATCTTCCCGGACCGGGGCACGAACCCGTGTGCCCTGCATCGGCAGGTGGACTCTCAACCACTGCGCCACCAGGGGAGCCCCAGAACGTCTTCTTTTCTTCAAGTAATGGGTTTGGGGAAGCAGTTCTTCCTCCCCTCCAACCCTGGGGGTCCTACTGTGAGTTGCCTCTCATGTACTCTGCTCCTCTGGCTATAGAACGAGAGCATGAAACCCAAATGGGGCAGAGCAGGGGACCCTTGCTGGGATTATCTAAAATAAGTAAGGCAGTGCTTATTTACTTTAAATAAGTGTCTCTGGTGACAAAGAAGACATGGGCCCTGGAAGTTTGAGCAAGCAACGTGCCAGAGTGGGAGAAACATGGTTTGAGAAAATGAGCCAATCATAGGAGGAGCAGCTGAAACAGAGATGGAAGAGAGTCTCAACAGGGTTGAGCTCTTTGAATGCATTTGTCCCAGAGACCGGGTGCAGTAGCATCAATAAATTGCCCTTCTGCTCAATCAGGAGTGGGTTTTTGTCCCTTGCTACAAGAAGCCTCTTTTTCAAGACACCAAGAGAGCAGCAAAACCAGCAGTATCTCTCCCTCTCTCCTTTAGGCTTACTCACCTTGAACCCACTGTGATGTGAAGACAGTGGGCAGAAATGACAGCATCCCCTGCTTGTATCTTGGGAGTCAAGCTACTGACTCCTACTACCAAGGGCTATGAACACTAGGGTCCTGCCTGCTTCTTCACCAAGAAACTAGACTTTTGTTTGTTGGTTGGTATTTTGAATTGTATTTTTTTTCTATACAGCAGGTTCTTATTAGTTATCTATTTTACGCATATTGGTTTTTTTTTTTTAACACTGATTTTCAATTTTTTAAAGAAAGAGAAAACCAAAATACCTCTGACTGGGAGGAGGGGCTAGGGAGAGGTCAAGGAAAAGAGCAAATATATCCTAGGAACAAGCAAAGAACTAAAAAAAAGAACAACAGTCTGATTTTCTCTCTTAAAGTCCCTTCGGCTGACAATGCATTCCTGACTCCTTTTTCAAAACCTGGCTGGTGGAAGGGGTAGGTGTGGTTTGAAAATTAAGAATGAACTTCTTGGGAATTGCAGAATTTAAAATGTGGGTGAACAAAGCCCAACAGAACCTAGAGTTGTGCGCAGGCAGTGATACTTGCAGGTTTCTGAGTTTTGCTAATGAATACTTTCCAAAAACTTTTCTATATAAACTTGTATAAATCAGCAGGGAGCTATGCTAATCCACTTACCCTGTTTCAACCCTTCAGTTGTTCCCAGAACCTCTGATTTTCTATTGCAGAGAAAGGCAAGTGGAAAATTGTTTTTTAGGTTTCTTTTGTGCAAGAGTAATCTTGGGCCGTCCCCACCTTGCTGTGTCCTCGCATGCACCTTGTAAATTGATTCCAAACTGCTCCCTTATTCAAAAACCCAATTCCCTTGGAAACCAGAAAGAAAATGAAGAGTGGTAAAAGCCCATTTTATCAGTATTAAGATCAAAATCTTCATTACACAAATATGTTTGTCCTTCGGTGCCTTTCAAGTCAGAAATATTCATTAGGAATTGGTGTTAACCTCACATTTCTGTAATATTTTCCATCCAGACGGATCTCGAAGTTGTAGAGTTGTCTAACTCTTAATGACAAAAAAGAATAAAACACTTCCTTCTCCCGCATCCAAGAATTTCATTACCCTTTTTCCCCCCTTTTTTTGTAGTAACACTTCTTTATACTTTTCTGAAGATTTATTAACTTTTTACGGGGAGAAACATTGAATGGAGGTAATATTCTTACCTTATGGACCTTTGATCAGAGCTTTCCCCCCAAAGAATGCCTTTTGTTGGAAAATACTGAATGAGAGAAAAGTATAGCCTTCCACGAAGAGATCATTTAAGTTTTATGCTTACATTGAGCCTGTCGGGAAGTGCAGCACTGCCTGTTTTCTTTCTATAGGGGGAAAAAAGAAAAGAAGTTTGAAACATAATCACCACATATCACCAGCTTTTGAAGTTATCTGAACAAGAACTGTTATTAATCTGATTCATTAGTGAAAACACTCCCTCCACTACAATCTGAGCAAGAAATGCTTAAATGCCTTTGAGATTTCTGCAGTATCACCTTTCTCCATCCCTGTCTCCTTCCACCTGGAGTCACTGAAGCCCTCCACAGGCCACCTCATTCTGTGACAGTGTCGTGTCTGATACAATTTGCAGAGTCAGTTACCCTCATTCCCTCCTCGTTTCAGCTTTTGCCTGTGAGGTTGGGACGGAATTCATCCAGTGGCTGGTATGCCCCCATGGGCCCCTGAGTGGCAGAGTGTCCCAGGCCCCCCTTTTGGGTGTGGGCTAGAGGCCTGGCCTGCTCCATCCTCCTCCAAGTCCCCGTTAGGACATCAGCCTCTATCCACCTGACTCTGGTTCTTAACAGTCTCCCAGTGTAATCTCTTGAACACCTGTTTTTCTTGCCTTCACATCATCTCTTTTCCCTTCCTCTGATGTCAGACATTCATTTAAATTTTGGTAAGCTATCCCCTGCCATGTTCATAGTTCCTGTGGTCTGGGTAGGTGTGACACCTTAGCCCCAGCCCTAGCAGTTAACACACAGCCCAAACCCGGCCAGTTGGTATATCTAATGCTTCGGCCATGGTGACTGGTTCAGAGATGAGCATGTGACACAAGTTGGTCCAATGAGAATCAGTGCTGAGAGCTGGATTAAAATTGTTGGCTAGGAGAAGTCCTTTCCACTACACCATTTCTCAGCTATGACTCCATTGACATATTAGTCCAGATAATTCTGGGCGGGGTGGGAGGGTGTTGTCCAATCCCTTGTAAGATGTTTAACAGCATCCCTGGCCCGAACCCGCTGGTTGCTAATAGCAACTCCCCCATCTCCAGTCGTGATAACCCAAAATGTCTCCTGGGGGAGACAAATGTCTCCGGGGGGAGAGGGGAACAAAATTACCCACAGTTGAGAACCACTGCACTAGGTTGAAACTGTGAGATGTGTGCCTGGAAGTGCTGGGGGACTTTATGTGAAGAAAATATGCCTGATGGTGATGCCAATATATAGGAAGGTGGAGCCAAGAGAGTACACAGACCAAGACCAAATGCCATTCTTTATTTTCCTAAGTTTTTTTGTGCTCCTGTACATTAAGCCAGTCGCACTCCTTTTTGGGACTGAGAACAGGGTGAAAATGTCTGCTCTCACCACTTCCGTTCAACGTTGTACTATGTAGGCCCTAGCCACGGCCATCATGCAAGCACTACAAGTAAAAGACACAGAGGTTGGAAAGAAAAAACAAGCTGTCTTTATTTGCATATAATACAATCTTCTAGATAGAAAATTCTAAGAAATCTATTTTTAAAAACCCTATTAGAACTAATAAGTAAGTTTATAGTAAGGTTGCAAGATAAAAATCAATATACAGATTTCAATTGTATTTCTAGACGCCAGCAATGAGTGATTATACACTGCAATTTAAAACCAATACTATTTAAAACAGCATCAGAACTATGAAATTCTTACAGATAAATTTCACAAAATACGTGTAAGACCGATAACCTGAAAATCAAAGGAGAGATATACTAGACTAATAGTCACAAGAATAAAATTTGTTAAGATGTCAAATCTTTCCAAGTTAGCCTATAGGTTCAGTGCAACCTAATCAAAAGCTCAACAGGCTTTCTAAATAGAAATTGACAAGCCAATTCTAAAATGTATGTGGAAATGCAAATATCCTATAATACCCAAAACAATTTTACAGAAAAAAAAAAAGTTCTTACACTAGAATACTTACACTACTTGATTCAATACCTATTATAAAGCTACAGTAATAAAGACAGTCTGGTATTGGCATAAATATAGATAAATAAAGATATAGTATAGAGTACAGAAATATACCCAAACCTATATGGCTAATTGATTTTTTTACAAAGGTGTCAAGAAAATTCAAGGGGAAAAGACAATCTTTTCAAAAAATGGTCTAAGAACAATTGGCTATCCATATTCCACCCCCTCTCCAAAATAGAATCTCATTTATTATCTAACATTGTATACAAAAATTATCTCAAAATGGATCATAGATCTACATGTAAAATATAACACTATAAAATTCTGGAAGAAAGAATACGAGAAAGGCTTGGTGATCTGGGGTTAGGCAAACAATTTTTAAAATAGGACTCAAAAAGCAGGAAGCATAAAAGAAAAAAGTTCTAAATTTTATTCCATTAAAGATGTTACTCTTTAAAAGACACCATTAATAAAATGAATATTTTTCGAGACTATATTTGCAAAACCATGTCTGCTAAAAGGCTTGTATTCAGAATATATTAAAAAAATTATTTCAACTCAACAAACAGAAGATAAGCTACCAAGTAAAAAACTGGCAACTGATTTGAACTGAGGTTTCATCAAAAAAAATATGTGGATGGCAAACAAGTACATGAAAAGATGCTCAAAATTGTTAACCATTAGGGAAATGCAACTTAAAACCAAAAGGCATACCGCAATATACCTACCAGAATGACTAATATTAAAAAGACTGACAATACCAACTGTTAGCAAGGGTGTAGAGCAACTGTAACTCTCATTTATCGTTGCTGGGAATACAAAATAATACAGCCATGATGAAAAAAGTTGGCAACTTCTTAAGAACTAGGTGATTACCATATGACCTAGCAATTCCATTTCTATGTATTAGCCCAAGAGAAATGAAAACATAAATCCATACAAATACTTATGTGTCAATGTTCTTTTCAGCTGTATTAATAAGATCACCAAACCAGAAATAAGCCAAGTGTCCATCAACACAGGAATGAATAAATAACTTGTGGCATATCCATACCATAGAAATGGTATTTAGCAATAAAAAGGAATGATACATGGTTTACTATTGCATTATGCTAAGTTTAAAAAGCACAAAAGACTATATGCTCTATGATTCTATTTATATAATATTCTAGGCAAATCAAAATTCTGGTAACATAAAGCAGGTCAGTGGTTGCCAGGAGTCAATGGGTTGGGAAGGAGATTGACCTCAAAGGGCCACGAGGCAATATTTGGAGTAATGAAAATGTTCTGTATCTATTTTGGTGGTAGTTACATGACTGCCGCATTTGTCGAAACTCATCCAATTGTACATGTAAAATAGATGCGTTTTATCATATGTAATTCTATCCCAGTAAAGCTGCCTTCAAAACCCAAGGCATCTACATCTGTATTGTATGAAAGTAAGAATGCGGTAAGCCAAGGTCAGCAAACTTCTTCTGTAAAGGACTGAACAGTAAATATTTTAGCTTTTGCGTGTGTATAGTCTCTGTCACAACTACTCAACTCTGCCTTTGTAAGGCCAAAGCAAGTACAGACAATAGGTAAATGAATGGTTGTGGCAGTGTTTCAATAAAACTTTATTTAAGACACTAAAATTTACATTTCATATCATTTCCATATGTCATGAAATATTATTCTTCCTCTGATTTCTTCCCCCAAACCATTTACAAATGTAAAAACTATTCTTAGCTAGCAGGCCATACAAAGGCAGGTGGCAGACCAGATTTGACCCACAGGCTGTAGTTTGCCAACTCCTTCTATAAACGTATGTTAGTAAAAATACAACAATTATCATGACTATATCAAAGAGATGATGATGCAGCTGAAATTTCTAATATTCCATTCATGTTTACATGTTAGAGATCTGTGTAGACTAGAAATAACAAGCTATATTTTATGTATTCTTCAATAGTACATATTTGTTTGCTATATTAATATATTTTTAATTTTATTTTATTTTATTATTTTTTATTTTATTTTTGGCTGTGTTGGGTCTTCGTTGCTGCGCACGGGCTTTCTCTAGTTGTGGCGAGTGGGGGCTACTCTTCGTTGCGGTGCACGGGCTTCTCGTTGCGGTGGCTTCTCTTGCTGCAGAGCACGGGCTCTAGGCACGGGAGCTTCAGTAGTTGTGGCTCGCAGGCTCAGTAGTTGTGGCTCGCGGGCTTTAGAGCGCAGGCTTGGTAGTTGTGGCGCATGGGCATAGTTGCTCCACGGCATGTGGGATCTTCTCGGACCAGGGCTCAAACCCACCCGTGTCCCTGCATTGACAGGCAGATTCTTAACCACTGCACCACTAGGGAAACCCTGCTGTATTAATATTACTCCAAAGTAGTGGGCTTAAAAAAATCAAGGCTTATTTTATTAAATAAGTTCAGCTTTCAAAACTTAGGACATATATATAAATTCATTTTCCCTTGTAAAAAAATTTTAATACGTTTAAATTAAAAGCTTTAATTAGGACTTCCCTGGTGGCACAGTGGTTAGTAATCCGCCTGCCAATGCAGGGGACACAGGTTCGAGCCCTGGTCTGAGAAGATCCCACATGCCGTGGAGCAACTAAGCCCGTGCACCACAACTACTGAACCTGCACTCTAGAGCCCACGAGCCACAACTACTGAGCCCACACACCACAACTACTGAAGCCCACGCACCTAGAGCCCGTGCTCCACAACAAGAGAAGCCACCGCAATAAGAAGCCTGCACACTGCAACGAAGAGTAACCCCCCACTTGCTGCAACAATGCCTGCGTGCGGCAACAAAGACCCAACGCAGCCAAAAAAAAAAAAAAAAACACCTTTAATTAATACTCAGTCCAAACCCTATACTTCTACTCCCATTTTCCCTCTTTGCCTTCTGTCTAATTCCTAAGGTGACAGCAGGGACTTTGCACTTGCTATACTGTCTGGAATGTTCTTCCCCCACATGACATTACTTCCTGTAGGCTTCTGCTCAAAAATCCTCTTATTACTAAAGAACTTCAATAACAAGCTTCTCTCTTAGTCCTTTTACTCTCCTTTCCTTTTTCTCCTTAGCACTTACTGCCATTTGCCACATTTGCGTCTTTACTTGTTTTTTTGCTTATTTTCTGTCTTTTCTCATTAGAATAAGCTCCATGAAGGTGAAGACTTTGCATTTGTCCATACTGTGTAATCCCAGTGCTTAAAGGTTGTCTGGCAAATAGTTGGTGCTTGATAATTTGCTGAGTGAATAATCTGTGAATACACAAAAGAGGACATCCTTCCGGGGAACATCGTCCAACAACTGCCGTAGAGTGAGCAAAAATTATGCTGAGAATCAATGTCTTGAGACATCCAATGATGGTGGGAGAAAACACCAATTCACACCAGCCAAGTGGCCCTGCCACTCAGGAAGGCAGGCAAATCTCACTAAGGGATCCAGGTGCGACAGACCCCTGAGAACCCCTAAAGGAAACATCTTTCCTTTGGAAAGTACATCTCACAAGGTTTTGAGCAATTTCTATAATGGAGAACTTCATTAACCACGTCTTCTGCTGAAAAAGTAATGACCATCTCTTTTCCTTTTCCTTAACTTAACTAAACTCCTTTCTAACATTTTCTTGTTGAAATGCTTGTAAATGTAAAGGGCAGATTCTTTAGTAGGAGAGTATTTCCTAGGTTTCAGAGAGGAGGTCTGAGTGAAGAGTGTGCTTGATTCCCAGAAGGCAATTCAAGCCTCCTGAGTCACAGATGCCCACAGCACAAGGGTTATAATACAGCATATTTCTTTACAAAGCCCATTTCGATGTCTCAGAGCTGCAGTGTCAAACTGTAGAAATCTATGCCTTTGAAGTTCTTGACATATAATGTTGACATTTTCAGACTCTCAGCTCTATGATGAAAGATTAGAATGATGGTGGTGAACAAGAATGACCTATAGAAAGACGTTTTCTGAAGTGGTAAAAACAGTTTTTTTTTTAATGGATGGAGAATTTTTCTTTTAAATTATGAGTTGACCATGAAGGAAAAGAAAGAGAGAAACTAGATCAAGAAAACCTACAAACTGGCTTTAATTTTCCTTACAAAATCTTATAGGAACTCACAAATACAAACTTTGAACAAACTTGTGTTTGAAACATCTTCCTGTCTTGCCAAACAGTTGAAAATATTTTCATGGGAAAAATAGGGTCCATATTTTTCTAATACTTAAGAATTTTGTCCAAACGAATCTGGTGTTGACACGTAAAAATTAGAGCTTGACTAAGTTTGAATTCAGATACTGTGCTCTAAATATTTGTTGGGATAAATTGGGAATTTAGGATTAACAGCTACACACTACTATATATAAAATAGATAAACAAGGACCTACTGTACAGCACAGGGAACGTATTCAATACCTTGTGGTAATCTATAACGGAAAAGAATCTGAAAAAGAATATATATACATATATATCTGAATCACTTTTCTGTACACCTGAAACTAACACAATATTGTAAATCAACTATTATACGTCAATAAAAATAAATTAAAATTTTTAAAAAAAACTTGTTTTGACTCTTGGCCTTGAAGGAGAACATTCAATTCTCTCTCTCTGTTATGTACGATATTTACTTGACTCTAAGACACACTTTTTTGCATTTTAACATTTTGAAATCAGAATATCTTATAATGCATGGTGTCTCCTGATTATACTTGTCAGCAATTTTTCTTTCTTTGTGGTATGCAAAATAATATTGAATCTCACACTTGATATCATCTTAGATTCCATGAAATTAAATATACATGAAGCTTTTTTTTTTAAATTCTATTCTCAATCAGGGACCATTTCTCCCTCCCAACTCTGGCCTCCCACCCCTTGATTCCTTACGAAGCTTACAGCAAAGCCCAACACAAAAGAAAGACTTAAGACTATTAAGTATTAATAGTAGACTCTCTGGCTTCATGACAATGGTTCTTTTGTGATTCTTAAGGCTCAGTACTTCTAAATGGATAAGTTTTATCTTATATTTTCAGAACCTATACTTTCATAACTCACAGGAACAAAGTTATTATTAGCAAGCACCTGTTTAGTATGAGTTGCTGTGAATGTCTCAACCTCAATACAATTTCTTCCTTTTCTTGGTTTTCTTTTCTTTCAGTAGCCAGATTCCTTACCTACTGATTGCTTAGACAGTAAGTCTGAATTGAATCCAGGATTTCGTTTAGGAAATTATATAATATTTATGCCACATTTTACACATGTCCGGCAACTATTTCTCCTGCAAGGAGCATCACACCAATTAAATGTTAAGGGCGGTGAGCTGGGAGCACCTTGCTTCTGGATCAGGCCCCCAGAGTGCAGGTCAGATCTCCTGGGAAGGGTATGAGCTCTGGAGCCAGAGACCTGAGTTTGAATCCTGCCTGTGCCACTTGCTAACTGTGTGATCTTATATGCAAAATCGGAACAAGAATATCTATCCTGAAAGGTTATTGTAAACATTGGATGTGCGGAAAGTGTTTGACCGTAGGAGGGGCTTGAGAAATGGTCTTGGGGAATGTCCTGTCCCCAAATCTGATGTATCTCTGTCCATCGAAGACTGTCTCCTTCCTGTCCTTGGCGTTTCTTTGTGATGCAAAGCAAATCCACCTGCCAAAGCAGCCAAACCTTCTCCAATCTAGAACATTTTGTGAGCAGTCCCAGTGCTCTGCTTGCCCTTCACCTCTCTTGCAGTGCAGATTGCTTGGGTAGTAAGTGCAATGAGCTGGGCATTTTACTTGCTGAAGCGCTGGGTGAGTGCACTCAAACATCACTTCAAAATCACCCTGTGGGGCTTCCCTGGTGGCGCAGTGGTTGAGAGTCCGCCTGCCAATGCAGGGGACACGGGTTCGTGCCCCGGTCCGGGAAGATCTCACATGCCACGGAGCACCTGGGCCCGTGAGCCATGGCCGCTGAGCCTGCGTGTCTGGAGCCTGTGCTCTGCAATGGGAGAGGCCACAACAGTGAGAGGCCTGCGAACCGCAAAAAAAAAAAAAAAAAATCACCCTGCGTTTTCTTCCTCAATATTCCACTTGGGCCTCTGTTTACATGATTACCACATCTTCCTTCCAAATTGCACCCTAACTTCCATTCTGTTTCTTTGCACTGTTACAATTTCCAGATTACAGTGATTTCTTTCCAGTGTGCTTAATATTGAGTAAATCAATAGAGCTATACTATTTTCCATCAATTTGATCTTAAGTGAATCTTTTTTCATTTGAGATGGGGAAGTGGTTGTGTAAGGCCACAGAGAAAACAATGATGACTATAACGTGCTGGTCTGTGTTATCCTCAACTCGACAATATCTTTTCACTTTGACCTTTGCTGCCGTCACTTTAGATTCGAATTCCTAGTGTTCATCTCACTTTGAGAGCGGCTCACTTCACCAAAATCAAAAGAAAAGGAGAAATGGGCAACTAAATATTTGTCTTTTCTTAGTAATATTAAAATAACCACAATCCGTGGAAGAAAATACCTTTCTTCTTGTTTCAAGGCAATGTAATTACAGATCTTAAATTTAAATCCAAGTCATCCTGTCTCAAATAATATATTCAGTCCAACTGCATATATTTCTTCCTTTTGAGTCCTTTTGGGAAAATGTGACATATACAGCCAAGGTTTAAAACTGTTGTCAGAAAATCAGCTTGTAATGAGTAAGTCTGGACTTTCAGAAGACTGCTGGCATACAACTTCCTGCTCTCCTGATACTTAAACATACAAAAAGGCCAAAGATAATTTTGATTGAAAAAGCAAAACAAAAATATTCTCTTGGAAATGAGGCACGCTTTGACTGAATTAAATGGCCCTGTACCCACAGCCAGTGTTTTCTGCCTTTGGTGGAATCTCTGGCCACACAGTAAGGTGCTTGACCCCAGGTTTCTGGCCTTGTAACTAGAATGAGATGGTGGCAGAGTCGAGGGCAGAGGTCAGGGGCCAGTCAGCCACACTACATCTTTCTCTCCCTGCTTCTCTCTGAACAGGTGGTTCCCATCAATAAGTCTTTGCTTTGCTCTCTGAAAGACCTGAATCCCCACTTGCATTCACTTATTCATCTACTTCATTCCAAGAAAACAGGCCATATGGTATTTGTGTTTACAATGATTCTTTGCTGTTTCCAGATTGAGCCTAGGCTCATAAAGTAAGCCTTACTATTGTAAGTGCAAAGGTCAAGTGTTATGGCTCTGCTTAGCAACTTCTGCATAATGAAATTGGAGCCCAGAAGGAAAGCAGAGTCTGGACCAGATGAAACACCGATTAATGGATGGTGTGTAAAGGACACATTTAATACCATACACAGACACTCCTCTTGATGATAACATGGGGAGCAGCTTCCCCTCCCTATTGGCATTCACCATGAGGATAGATTCTACCTACTTCGGATCTACTGAATCTTTTCATCTATACAAACATACGCACCACGAATCACACCAGGCGCCTCCCGTGCTGCGTCAAATGCCCCAGCCCTAGAAGCTCGAATTCATAGCTGGCCATTTCTTCCCAAAACACTAATCCCAAGCCTCTGCTCCTGGAGATATTTGCCAGGCTGGTTATTGCTTCTTTACTTTGACTGATCATTCAAAACTCACCACCATCCCCAGTCTGCCTGTGTTTTGCTCAACAAAATTCACATGGTAGTTTGTGAGACCTATTCCCATTTTAACAGGGAAGAAACTTGTGTATCAAAAAAGTACATTAGGAGATGTGACTCCTGGCCTAGATGGCTCATATAAATGGTTAAGTCCTGTTAAATCATTCATTCATTTATTCACTCATTCATTTACTCATGCATCTATCATATATGTTTTGAGAGCCTACTGTGTGCCAGGTATTGTTTCAGCTATGAGAATACAGCAGTGAACCAGGTAGTCACGTGCCATGCTCCATGAAGATTATAGTTGCATGGGGGGGGGGGCAGTCAAAAGCAAACACACAAAGAAACAAGAACATTTTAGATTTTATCATGATTACCACTATGAATAAAACCAAACAAACCAATGTAGTAAAAAAAAGGAGTGGGAATTACTTTTTTCAAATTTTTTTCTTTTTTTTTTTTAAATGAACATTAGTAAAGAAAAAAATTTTTGTCCCCATTTGTGTGTGTTTGTGTCTGCGTGTATGTGTGTGTAGTGATAGCACTTAATATCTACTCTCTTAGCCAGCTTTAAGTATACATTACTGTATTATTAACCATAGTCATCATGTTATACATTAGATCCCCAGAACTTATTCATCTTATAACTGGAAGTTTGTATTCTTTTACCAGTATCTCCCCATTTCTCCAACCCCCCAGCCTCTGGCAACTATTGCTCTACTCTCTGGTTCTGAGCAAAACCTTTTTAGATTCCACATATAGATGAGATTGTAAAGTATTTGTCTTTATGTGCCTGGCTTATTTCACTTAGCATAATGTCCTCAGGTTCGCCCATGTTGTGGCAAAAGCCAGGATTTCCATCTTTTTTATGGCTGAATAATACTCCATTGTATGTATATACATTTTTTTTATCCATTCATCCATTGATGGACACAGATTGTTTCCATATCTTGGCTATTACGAATATTACTGCAATGAACATGGGAACACGGATATCTCTTTCATATACTGTTTTCATTGTTTTGAATATATACCCAGAAGTGGAATTGCTGGATGATATGGTATGTCTATTTTTAATTTTTTGAGGAAACTCTGTACTATTTTCCATAATGGTTCTACCAGTTTACATTCCCATTAATAGTGTACAAATATTCCCTTTTCTCCACCTCCCTGGTAAACATTCATCTCTTGCCTTTTTGATAAAAGCTAACCTAACAGGTTGAAGTGATATCTCATTGTGGTTTCGATTTGCATTTCCCTGATGATTAGTGATGTCGAGCACCTTTTCATATACCTGTCAGCCATTTGTATGTCTTCTTTGGAAAAATGTATATTTAGATCCTTTGCCCATTTTTTAGTGAGGTTGTTTTTATGGCTATTGAGTTGTATGAGTTCCTGATATATTTTGGATATTAACTCCTTATCATGTATATGATTTGCAAATACTTTCTCCATTTGTTATGTTGCTTTTTCACTCTGTAGATCGTTTTCTTTGCAGTACAGAAACTTTTTAGTTTGATGTAGTCTCACTTGCTCATTTTTGCTTTTGTTGCTTCTGCTTTTAATGTCATATTCAAAATAATACTTGCTAAGACCAGTGTCAAGGAGCTTTCTCCTATGTTTTCTTCCAAGAGTTTTATGGTTTCAAGTCTTATATTCAAGTCTTTAATCAATTTTCAGTTAAGTTTTGTGAGTGAGGTAAGGTAAGGGTCCAATTTCATTCTTTTACACGTGGATATCCAGTTTTCCTAATACATTTATTAAAGAGACTATCCTTTCCCCATTGCATATTCTTGGTGCCTTTGTTGAAGATTCATTGATGATATATGTGTGACTTTTTTCTAGGCTCTCTATTCTGTTCCATTGATCTATGTGTCTGTTGTTATTTCAGTACCATAGTGTTTGATTTCTATAGCTTTGTAATATATTTTAAAATCAGGAAATGTGATGCCTCCAGTTTTTTCTTCTTGCTCAAGATTGCTTGGCTGTTTGGGGTCTTTTGTAGATCCTTAGGAATTTTAGGTATTTTTCCTATTTCGGTGGAAAATGTCATTGGAACTTTTATAGGTATTACATTGAATCTGTATCTTGTTTTGGGTAGTATGGACATTTTAACAATATTAATTCTTACAATCATGAACACAGAATCTCTTCCTATTTATTTTTGTCTTCAATTTCTTGGATCAATGTCTTTTTTTTAAAATCCATTTAGCCTCTCTTTGTCTTTTGATTACAGAATTTGATCCATTTACATTTAAAGTAATTATTGATAGGTAAGGTCTTACTATGATCATTTTGCTAATTGTTTTCTGATTGTTTTGTAGTTCCTTTACTCCTTTCTTTCTCTTTGCTATCTTTTTGTGATTTGTTGATTTTTTGTAGCGCTATGTTTTGATTCCTTTCTCTATATCTTTTTTGTATCTTCCATAGGTTTTTGCCTTGTGGTTACTATAAGGTTTACATAAGTTATGTAGTCATTTTAAGCTGACAACAACTTAAATGTAATCTCATACGAAAACTGTATACTTTTAATTCTCTCCCTGCCACATTTTATGCTATTGATGGCACATTTTACATCTTTTTATAGTGTGTACCTATTAACGCATTATTGTAGCTATAATTATTTTTAATACACTTGTCTTTTAACTTTTATGTTAGACTTAGAAGTGATTTATATACCACCATTACAATTTTAGAGTATTCTAAATTTGACTTTATATTTACTGCTACTGGTGATTTTTATACTTTAATGTTTTCATATGTTTGCTTAGCAGTCTTTCATTTCAACTTGGAGAACCCCCATTAGCATTTCTTGTAAGGAAGGTCTAGTGGTGATGGACTTCCTCAGCTTCTATTTTGGGAATGTCTTTATCTATTCTTCAATCTTTGAAGGACAGCTTTGCTGCATATAATATTCTTCGTTGTCAGATATTTTTTCTTTCAGCACTTTGAATATATCATACCACTCCCTCCTGATCTGCAAGATTTCTGCTGAGAAATATGCTAATAACTTCATGGGAGTTCCCTTATTAAGAACAAGTCTCTTTCTTTTGCTGCTTTCAAAATTCTCTCTTTGTCTTTGACTTTTGACAGTTTGATTATATTGTATTAGGGTAATCTTCTTTAGGTTGCTCTTACTTGGGGTCCTTTGAGCTTTTCGTATCTGGATGATTATATACCTCATAAGAGCTGGGAAGTTTTCATCTATTATTCCTTTAAATAAACTTTCTGCTCCCTTTTCTGTCTCTTCTCCTTCTCAACTCACATAATGTGTATGTTTGTTTGCTTGATGGTGTCCTATAGGTTTTGAATGCTTTATCCATTTTTTTTTCTCATTCCTTTTGTTGCTCCTTTCTTAGTCTGTTAGGGCTGCTATAACAAAATACCACAGGCAGGGTGGCTTAGTAACAACAGAAATTTATTTCTCACAGTTCTGGAGGCAGAAAGTCTGAGATCAGGGTTCCACCACGATTGAATGAGGGCTGTCTTCTGGGTTTCAGACTTCTCACTGTGTCTTCACATGATAGAAGTTGCTAAGGAGTATGTTGAGATCTCTTTTATAAGAACTTTAATCCTGTTCAAGAGGGCTCCACCCTCATGACCTAATCACTTCCAAAAGCCCCACCTCATAATACTATTACATCGGGCATTAGGATTCAACATACGAATTTGAGAGGTATACATTCAGACTATTGTGTTCCTCTAGCTGATTAATTTCAAATGACCTGTTTTTGAGTTTGCTGATTCTTTCTTCTGCATAATTGAGTCTGCTTTTGAAGTTCTCTATTGAATTTTTCAGTTCTGTCTTCAGCTCCAAGATTTCTATTTCATTCTGTTTTACAGTTTTTATTTCTTTATTAAACTTCTCATTTTGTTCATGCATTGTTTTCCTGATTTTGTTTAGTTATCTATCCATGTTCTCTTTCATCTCATTGAGCTTCTTTAATATGATTATCTTGAATTCTTTGTCAAGTGATTCGTAGATCTCTATTCCTTTGGGGTTGATTACTATAGCTTTATTAGTTCCTTTGGTAGTATCAGGTTTGCCAGATTCTCTATAATTCATGTAGCCTTGCATTGGTGTCTGTGTCTTTGAAGGAGCAAACACCTCTTCTAGTCTTTATAGACTGGTTTCGCAGGTAAAGACCTTCTATCGTTGGATCTCCAGGCTGAGGGATTGCCTTTGGGCTTGCAGTCAAGCAGGGTTGAAGCTAAGTCCCATGGCTGCTGCCAGGTCTGTAGTGAGGTCTGAAGTTTGCGGATCTGTTACCAGGAGCTCAGGCAGGTGTGGATTCTGTCTGGCATCTGGGTGGATGGGATGGCTTCTAGGACCTTGGCCAGGAGGGCTGGCACTGGGACAAAAGTCATCTTCAAGTCTGTAGAGAGTAGGCCTGTTACCAGGTGTACAAGTGGGTATGGCTCTTGTTGGGTCCCCTGAAGAACACCAGAAAAGTCACTAGGCAGGTTGCTGGCAGGTAGAATCAGCCCTGGACTACAGCTGAGAGGGGCTGGAACAGAATCATGGGGATGCTTCATGATCCACAGCTGGAGTGGAGGTCTTCAGGCCTGCCTCCAGAGGCACAGACAGACGCGCCCCTTGCCAAGTAGGCAAGACCACTCCTGGGCCATGGCTAAGAGGGGCTGGAGCCAAGCTACAGGGCTGTTTCAAGATCCTCAGTTGGACCAGGAGCACAGAGAGGCATGACTCCTTCTGAGTCTCCAGGCAGGCAAGACTGCTGCCAGAGCAAGGCTGTGAGGAGCTAGAGCCAGTATGGGGCCATGTCAAGATCAGCAGTCTCACAGCAGGCCTACCTCTGAGGGCACAGCTAGTGTGTTTCCCTCTGGGTCCCTGTGCAGACAGGATCACTGAAAGTGGCTGTGAAGAGCTGGAGCTAGGTTACAGGGCTGCTTCAAAATCTGCCAAACCAAGTTTGGCAGACCTATCTTTGGGGGGCGTGGATGCATGTGTGTCTCCTTGCAGGTCGCTGGGTAGGAAGGAGTATTCCCAGCTAATCAACAGACAAACCAGTGTCCACAGAACCTTGGAGGGCTGGACCAGGCTCTTCCTGGGCACACATCTTCTTCCACCCAGAACCTTCCTATTCATCACTATTATGCTCCTTGCCAGTGGGTGACCCTTGCCTCATCATGCTGTTATAAAGAGATATTTTCCAAGTTTACTCCTCTCCTTCCCTTCCCTTCCCTTCCCTTCCCTCCCTCCCTCCCTCCCTCCCTCCCTCCCTTCCTTCCTTCCTTCCTTCCCTTCCTCCCCTCCCCTCCTTCCTTCCTTTTTCTTTTTCCTCATTACTAACCATCCCAAATCTGGTTTCTATGCTGTCTTCTGGATTCACCAGTTACCTAATGCTTTTTTTCTCTGCATCTAAAACACACATCTAACTCTTTGCATTCCCATTTCTCCCTCTGCCCGAAGCATGCATTGAAGTCAGATTCAGAACCCTTCTATTCAAAGCCTATTGCTTTTTCACTGATAGACTTGACCCATGATTCTAAGTGTGTTGTCATCTCCCAGTGACGGTTAGTCCCTACCCTTTGCAGAGTGCTGAGGGCCAAAAGCTGTTAAGCAATGTATACACATTATCGCATTGAAACTTCACCTGCCCTAGGAGGTGGGTACTCTTATTTGTCCCTTTTTGCAGATGTGGAAAATAGACTCAGATAAGCCCAAGAGCACACAACTAGTAAGAGCCAGAGGTGGGGTTCAAATTCAGGGACTGAGACTGCAAAAGCCCAGCTCTAACCTCTGGGTTTTTCCAGTCAGACCCTGTTAGAACATGGATGAGCCCTTTCCTGTATTCTTTTATTTTTTCACTGCAGTATTCCATCAAGATCCATGTCAAGTTTGATTTCTATTACTTTTGTTTGTATTCTCTCTCCTAAATTGGTTTAATCTCTAAATCTCTGTTATTACATCCCTTCCTCTTACAACTCTGGTTTTTCTAAATATGCCTAATATCATGTCATAATTAAGGTCTTAACCCTAGCTCACATGCTCAAATCCTGAAAGCATCAAAGCAAAGTGGCCTGAGGCAGAAACAAAGAAATGAAAATGTATTATTAGCATTTCAGCAATGTATTGGGAGCTCCCACAAAGAACCAAAAGCTGTGTGGTGCATACAAAGACATCACCCTGTTCTCTAGATGGGGTCTGCAGATGACCCTGCTTTTAAAAAGGGATGTTGTGTTCTCATCGTGAATTTATCCAGAGGTCACTGCTGAGAGATGACTGCTCTTACAGATTGCTCCTGTCTGGGAGCCTTCTGTCGAGGGAATGTCAGGAGGTATTTTAAGCTCACAGCGGAGGTAGGTTTTTAGCCACAATTCTGTAGGCCTTCTCCCAGTGACAACTCTAAGAGTGTCCTCAGGAAAAGGTCACTGGTTAGCATGTCTTCTGCAGGCAAGTCTACAGGAAAGAATAAGCCTTGAAGTTTTCTCTAAAAGTCACCCAACCCCTGACCTAGTTGAAAAACCCATAGCTGCAGGCCTTGGGCCAAGGACTTGCAGAGCACTGGAGGCCATCTCCAATAACACTCTTGGTAGAGGAAAAGTCTCAGCTGTCATGGAAGGCCCTTGGAGGGAGGTTGGGGAGGAGCCAATCCCCGGGCAAGATGACCTGTGCTCCCTTGGAATGGAATGCCCAAGGAGATCTGTTAACCACCTTGACCTTGCTCAGCTCTCTCCATGCTGTATGAGCATGATTGCATTTGAGTCCATCACCATATTCATTCATCCTTCCTTCTTACCTTCCAGTAATCAATTTCATTTCACAAATATTTGTTGACTGTCTGATATAAACAAGCACTGTGCTAAGAACGTGACGTACATGTGATGAACACAGTACTGTGGTTCCAGCCGTGGCTGAGAGAGAAAAACAACAAACAAGTGAATGTCTAAGTGGGTCATTATAATTAGAAGTATATTTACTAGGAAGTTAATAAAACATAAGCTTTGGGGTAAGTTTTGGGGTCTCTGGTTTGCACAGGCCTCTTCCAAGGCCCCAAGAGGCTGTGAGTATGGGGTGAGGGTGGGACACAGGCTAGCAATTTATGCATAAGCTCACATGTTTTTGTAAAGTTTGCAAAAGTAATATATTTTTGCATTCTCTTTCTTAAAGAAGGCTCCCCAAATGTATAACCTTCAGCCTGATTGCAATGTAAAGAGCTGTGCATAGATTACCACCTACACACAGAAGCAAAAACTGCATTCTGGCCTTTTCTGGAAAAGTAAATGTGAGACATGCCTGCCATTGCTGTAAACAAACCTGTTCTCATTTGCCTATTTTCTTTCACAATTGCTTCAGGTTTTCTTGTATGCAAATTAACACTGATAACACTCAGCCTGGGGTGACAGTGGAACTCCTCTATCATTCAAAAGTGGAATTTAAAAGTAACCACGTGAGCAACTCATTGTGCACTGAACATCTACCTGTTTAGCCTCTGCAGGCCTTACCACAGAGAGAAAACAGGGAGGGTTAAAAAAGGTGAGGATGATTGGAAAGCAGCATTAATATTCTTCTGAGAACGAGGACCTGAGTGGGGTCTTACATTGAAAGTACAGCTGCAAGAAAACCATAGAATCGGGACCCTGCAAAGAGGCAGAGCTGACTCTGGGGTTATGGCTGCAGGGAATTATGGGAGATTTCAGCAGGACCAGCAGGCTGTCAGACAGTGATCATCACAGCATAGATGGAGATATTCTCATCTGCTCTCCAGCATGGAAACTAGCTATGATCTGGAAACATGGGCTTGGAACTTTTGAACCCATTTTACTTAAACACTTTCTGAGGGAGCTTAGGTGAGTTGGGCAGAGGTGCTTCAGTAGTAAAGAGCTGCTTTCTACTAGAGAACCATCATTTCCCTAAGGGAAAAAAAAAAAGGGACCATAATAGGTGATGAGCAATGTTATGGGCTGAATCGTGTTCCATGCCCCCCAAATTCATATGTTGAAGTCCTAACTCCCCAGTACCTCAGAATGTGACTGAATTTGGAGATAGGGTCTTTAAAGAGGGTTAAGTGAGGTCATTAGGTGGACCCTAACCCAATAGTTCTGGTGTCCTTATAAGAAGAAGAGATTTGGACACAGCCGGGTACAGAGGGAAGGCAATGTGGAGATACAGGTAGAAGACAGCCAGCTACACACCTAGGAGAGAAGACTCAGAAGAAACCAACCTGCCAACAACTTGATCATGGACTTCTAGCCTCCAGCAAAGTGAGAAAATAAATTTCTATTTTTTCAGTTCCCCAGTCTGTGGTACTCTGTTATGGCAGCCCTAGCAGACTCATACAGGCTGCAACTGGCTTCGACACTCACTCTGTCCATCCAGTGATACTGGAGCTCGAGTCCTGGATGAGTCCAGACAAAAGAGTTTCTTTCCTGGTACCTCTACTCTGTGTGTACACTGAACATTACAGTTTTGCCTTAAAATGGCAAAACCCCACAATTTACCAATATGACTTTTTGTGACAGTGAAACCAGTCAGAGGAAATACTTCATGCCAACAATATAGATTTCCTATTATGAATAGAGAAACTTGAGGACAGGAAGTTCCAAGGACTTGATTGACAGATAGACAGACAGATGTATACTGTATATGAAATAAGTATATTTTTCCCATTTTGTTAATAATATGATTAAATAATGTAGAAATTTAGAAAACACAGAAAAATAGGAAGAAAAGCAAATAATGTACAGTCGCACCAGCCACATATAACTATAGTTAACAGCTTGGCATGTGTCTTTCCAGGAAGTAGGGAAAAAGAAAAACCTCTCTCAAAATTTCCAGTATCAAAAGAAAGCAACTTTAGCATTTTGCTGTAGTTCCTCACAGATTTTTTGCCTTGTGTTTTTTATAGAAGTTTGTGATTGTACAAAATACATTGATCTGAAAGCAGAGTGAATATTCTGGAAACTGATGGAATGAAAGACTCAAGCATTTGTACTATCTTTCCTATGTAAACTATAATTTAAGGTAAGCAAACAGCTGAAGAGGAAAAGTTCTTTTTTATAGAAACATCCCTGCTAATAAATATAGATGGAATGACAGAACTAGAAAATCATCATTACATTAGGTTAGGCAAAGAATTCTTATATGGGAGATGAAAAATACAAAACATAAAAGAAAAAAATTGATCAGTTATAAACACTTGCTATTCCAAAGATACTTTAATAAAATGGAAATGTGAGCCCTAGACTGAGGGAAATTGTTTGTAAAATATATATCTGATAAAGGACTAGTATCTAAAATATATAAAGAACTCTTATAACTCAATAAGACAACTAAAATGGAAAATAACTATAAATGGAGTATAACCTTTAAAAATTGTGAATCACTGTGTTGTATACCTGAAACTTATATGATATTGTAAATCAACTATACCACAATTAAAAATAAATAAATAAAAATGCTTTAGATGGATGAAAACTTGGACACATCACTAAAGAAGATTTAGACACATACACATATATGTGTATATGAAAAACAAATAAACACATAAAAATGCTCAACATCATTAATAATTAGAGTCATGAGACTTAGAATCATAATGTGATAGCATTACATATCCACAATAATAACTAAAATTAAAAATACTGAATGTTAGCAAGGATGGCAAGCAGTGGGAACTCTCAGCCATGCTGCTCAGAATGTACAACCACTTTATGAAGTAAATTGGCCTTTTCTTATAAAATAAAATATATACCTACCAAATGACCCAGTAGTTCCTCTTCCAGGTATTTACTCAAGAGAAAATGAAAACACATGTCAGAGAGAGATTTGTATGCAAATTATTATAGTAGCTTTATTCCTAATAGCTCAAACTGTTAGCAATCTAAATGTCAATCATCAGATGAATAGAAAATAAATTGATATACCCATACAACAAAATACAGCTCAGCAATAAAAATCAATAAACTACTGATACACACAATAACATGGCTGAATCTTAACACATTCTGCTAAGTGAAAGAAGCCAGACAGAAAAGACTACAATTATGATGGTATTTATATGAAATTCTACAAGAGGAAAACACTAGTGAAATAAAACAGATCAGTGATTTTTAGGGGCCAAGACTGAGGAAAGTGGTTATTGATCGCAAAGAGGCCTAAGGAGAGTCTTTTTGGTGATAGGAATATTCTATAACTTGATCATGGAGCTGTATATATTTATACACTTGGGGTACCATATATACTGTGGTGCTGGATATCCACATGTGATGTTGTGTACTGTATATACATTGGCCAACACTCATTGAACTGTGTACTTTAAATGGTTGAAATCTGCTGTATGTATATTGTACTTCAAGAAAGCTGCTCTGTCACACCACTTTTTATAGCCTTACTAAAGGGATCAAACCCAAGTCTGTTCAAGTCTCCGGATCCAGCTGCCAGTTTTTAGGAAGCTTAGAGGAGAGAAGAGGATGCTGAGCTGCACCATGAGTATACAATCAACACAGTCCACACTCTGGGACACTCGGCAGGCCACACAGCCCAGGTTCTTTATCAGGTAAATTATAAGGAAAAGAAAATAGTAGAGAGGAAGCTTATAGATTAAAAAAGACTTAGTGACAATTCAAGTTTTAAAAAATCGGGAAGGCTGAACTCTGGTGTTTTGGTTGATGAGACCATAAGAAACATCAGGAAGTGATTATTATAAAAATCAAGAGAGTGATTACATCTGGAGGGTATTATGGGCTGAATTGTGCCCTCTTCCTCCCCCACCAAATGCATATGTTGAAGTCCTAACACCCTGTACCTCAGAATGTGACTGCATTTGGAAAAAGAGCCTTTAAAGAGGTAATTAAGGTTAAATAAGGTCTTTAGGGTGGACCCTAATCCTATGTGTCCTTATAAGAAGAGGAGATTTGGGCACAGACACCCACATGCACAGGGGAAAGATCATGTGAGGGCACAGCAAGAAGGCAGCCGTCTGCAAGCCAGGAAGAGAGGCCTTAGAGGGAACCAACTTTGCCAACACCTTGGTCTTGGACTTCTAGCCTCCAGAACTGTGAGGGGATACATTTGTGTTGTTTAAGCCACTCATTCTGTGGCAGCCCTGGCAAACTAATCCAGAGGGAGACAAGGGCTTGTGGGTGGATGGAGCACAGATGGGGTCACTGACAAAGTTCAATTTCTTATTCTAAGTGGTGGTTACAAGGGTGTCTGCCTTATAATAATTCCTAATCTCTATATTTGTTTTGTGCAGTTTTCTGTGCCTGTCTTTTATTTTATAATAAAAAAGTTGAAAACAAAAATGGAAACAAAGATTAGTTGGAAACAAAGATTATTTAGGCAACAGTTGAGGCTGGTTTGGACTGGGGTGGTGGTAGAGAATTTGGTGAGAAGTGGGCCGATTCCTGATACATTTTCGAGAACAGGAGGATGCAGGAGAGATAGAGTCTAAAAGAACTGCCATGGAGGGTAGGAGGGTGAAGGTTTAGATGAACTGGTTGTGAGCTGGAAATTGTTAAAGCTGGGTGATGGGAACATGGGAGTTTATAACATTGTTCTATCTACTTTTATATATGCTTCAAATCTTTCATGCTAAAAAATAAAACAAGGGAAAATGACAGTAAGAAACCAAAAAAAAAAGTTGCTTTATCATTATTTTCCATAAGTTGTGCCTATTTAGTATTTCAGTTGTCACTTTTTATCTTAGTCTGTTTTTTTCACATGCATTTCTGCTCTTGTTTTGTAGAGTTTCTCTGCATCCCATTGAAGATCCTCAATGAGTTTTTAAAATGTTCCTCTGATTCTCATAAATCATTTTCGAAGATCTGCTATCCCTCTGAGCCTTTAGGATAATCTTTTATTTTCTTCTTCAGTATTATTTTTATAGGCCTATGTGCCCTCCTTTTTTTAGGTTTCATCTTCAAATGTGGGGACCCCTGTCCAGACTGTGTTTTCCAAAAGGACCAGGTATGAGGACGGTCATTGGTTCCATTCCCTATTCACCTGGATACTGAATCTCCTTCTCAGAGCTGCAGTTCAAGGGCATGTTTGTTCAAATGATTCGCAGGCCAATTCCTGGTGTCTGTTATTTGGGCCTTTTTTAGAGCAGCCAAACCTATATCCCAACTAACACACTTGAATAATTACATGCTTTTTTCTTATTTTAGCATCTTAGGTCTTGTAATCTCTTATAATCTGCACAATCCTTCCCTGATATGTACTTGGAGACCCCAGATAAGGAAATCTCTTTTTTTTTAACCCTGGTGGTGGCACACAATTCTGAAATTGAGCAGTAGGATGGGGCATTGTCCATTTCATCACATGATTGCAGGGTTCTTAGGTTGCTACTGTGTGTAGCCCATAAAATGCATCTAGGATAGGTAGCTCAGGATACTATGTCCCTAGCATCCCCCATGCAGGCAAAATCATGCCCCTCACCGGACATTTTAAAACTTGCTTGTAGACATTCTATCTCTTAAGCCTGTGCTTTACCCAGGAGCCTGGAGCCATGAGGATTTCCCCAGTCTGTTAAAAATAGTTGCACTGGTCCTAAGATTTTGACAACAGTCTAATCAAAACTTCAGTCCTACCACGAGGTACTTCTTCACATCTACTAGATTGGCTATAATAATAAAAAAAAAATGTTGGTGAGCATGTGGAGAAGTGGGAACCTTTGTGCATTGCTGGTGGGGAAAGTAAAATGGTGCACCTGCTGTGGGAACCAGTTTGGAGACTCCTCAAAAAGTTACATGGAGAATTACCATATGATTAGCAATTTTACTCCTAGGAATGTATACAAGAGAATTGAAAGCAGACACTCAAACAGATATTTGTACCCGCATGTCCATAGCAGCTTTATTCATAATAGCCAAAAGGTGGAAACAACCCAAGTGTCTATCAACAGATGAGTGGATAAACAAATGTGTGAATTGTATATGCACACAATGGAATACTAGTCAACCATGAAAAGGAATGAAATTTTAATATACGCTACAATATGGGTGGGCCACTATGCTTAATGAAATAAGCCAGATACAGAAGGACGAATACTGCATGATTCCACTTATACAAGGTACCTAGAATAGACAAAATCATAGAGACAGAAAGTAGAATAGAGGTTACCAGGAGCTAGTGGGGAAGGTGATGATGGGCAGTTACTGTTTAGTGGATACAGAGTTTATACTGGAGATGATGAAAAAGTTTCGGGCGTAGATAGTGGCAAAGGTTAGATAACATTATGAGTGTATGAAATACCACTGAATTGTATGCTTAAAATTGGTTAGTGATAAAAAATTATTAGGTATATTTTACCACAACAAAAGATATATCTCTTTAAAACAAAGACAAACTTCAGTCCCTCACCCAGAAAATTTTATGATGGCAATGACTGTCACAAACCCTTCATTAGCAGAGTAGTGTTATCTTTAACATTATTGCCCCCAGAAACAGGACACACAGATACACTTTGTGCAGTGCGTGACCTATATAACCTTACATGATGGCCCTGATCTCCTTCCCATATAAAAGTAATGAAAACCATGGCTTCATCCAACCTGATTTTTTTTGAGGGGGGGGAGGGGGGAGGGGGAGGGATACATTTCTTGGTAAGACGGCACAGTCTTTCCTAAACTCAAGTAAAATATACACAAAGAGGCAGGAAAAGTTGAAATCTTACAACCCCCAAAATCAGAATTGGAATTTAATCTATTGTAAGAATCTACACAAAAATCCTCATCTACAAGGCCAAGGGAACTGGACTGAAAAACACAATAGCAGACCACACCTTGACGCAGAGAAAGATCCACTGGGGAACAGGGTCTGCATCTCGTACAACCACAGGGGGCACATTCACGTCATAGTCTGCAAGACCAGGCCACTGAGCCATGTGGCTAAATGTAGCAGCCACGTTGTGGAAAACACATACGAACGATCCCTACCTCCCCCTTAGCTCCCGGTTACGCTCAATTCAGAAACAAAAATCCTATCCTCACCAGAAATGCCAGAGCCATCTCCCTTTTACTTGGATGCTGGTTTTTGAGACTGCCAGACAATCGTTTTCTCCCCCAACCTATACAGCTCCTCCCTCTTCAGATACTGCAGTTCTCTAAAAGCAAATGAGCAGAAAGCAGGAGCCTGGAGGAGGGAAGGGAGGAAATAGGCTGTGACAATTGTATCTTTGGACCTGTAAGTTAAATGAAAAGTTAAAGCAAAATTCTATGTGGGGAGAAGAAAAAAGTGCCCCGAAGCATACCAGGGATTATCATTTTTGACCTACTGCATCTCTTCAATGTCTCAGGAGAGTTAAGTAGTGAGAGTGAGACAAAAATCCAATTTCAGCCTTGCAGAACCTCAAGAGATGAGAGTAGAGGTGATATTAAAAATATTTAACAACTGGGGGGGCTTCCCTGGTGGCGCAGTGGTTGAGAATCCGCCTGCCGATGCAGGGGACACGGGTTCGTGCCCCAGTCCGGGAAGATCCCACATGCCGCGGAGTGGCTGGGCCCGTGAGCCATGGCCGCTGAGCCTGCGCGTCCGGAGTCTGTGCTCCACAGCGGGAGAGGCCACAACAGTGAGAGGCCCGCATACCGCAAAAAAAAAAAAAAAAAAAAAAAAAAAAAAAAAAAAAATATATATATATATATATATATATATATATATATATTTAACAACTGGTATGGCAAGGGCATGAATCATGCAGAAGGTATGCTAGCCATTACCCAATATAACTTTGCCAGTGATACTACAGTATAGTTTGGGCGAGAGCTTCTTAGGCACTCAGAACTGGCGTAGGAGCTCTCTTCTGGTTGACATTCACAGAGCCCTGACTGATGGGAACTTGATGCAAGTTACCTGAGTACCTATATTTCAGTCCTTGTTCTAGCCTACTCTTTAGCCTGTGTCTTGCCCCAGTGATTCCTTTCCTTGGTGTGACAGAGATGGCTTGTTATCACACAATCCATTCTTCCTTTCTTCTGTGGTTTAGAAGTAATAGAAGTTGGGAATCTAGTCATCCAGCTAAGGACTACATTTTCCAGCCTTCTTTGCAGCTATGTGTGGCCATGTGAGTAGATCACCACCAATGGGATGTGAGCCAAAGTCATGCCCTTAAAAAAAGGAGTGGACTGTGCCCCCCTCTCATCTCATTCTACCATCTCAGTGCCTGGAGTGTGGACCTGGCTTGAAAGCCGAGATAGTCATCTTACCCAGAGGAAGGAATCCAGGGAAGGAGTTGCAGAAGAACTCTAGAAAGAACTTCATTCTCTGAAGATTGTGGAGCTGCTCTATCCTTCCCTAGTGGTTTCTTCTCTCGCCCCAAATACCACCATTACACCATCAGCTGTTCAACTCTCCTGAAGTGCAGCAAGGGAATCTCAACATATAAACTCTATACCAAGCAGGTAGACACACACGACACTCTATTTGGCAAAGATGAACTTTCACGTGCATATGGATCACCTGAAGATCTTGTCAAAATACACAGTCTAGTAGATCTGAGCTGGAGCCTGAAATTCAGCATTTCTAACAAGCTGTAATGCTGCCATTGCTGGTCCAACCACACTTTGAGAAGTGAGGGTCTAAAGCACTGATCCTGGTTACTGAGTGGCCCCTGCCCTCGCTCTACTTTCAGTCTCCATGGTTGTCCAGGTCTTTGAACCAGGGTGCCTCTACCCTTCCATTCCCCCTCCTGCCCAAGGCCTGTCAAACAAAACGATCCTTTCTGATGTGGCGCCTGGTCTTATACTGGCTTTAAGGCCAGGCTCTCCTGCAGAGTGAAGGGCATGTCCAGATGTGTGGCCCCAGACAGTAGGTAGTCCTAGAGCAGGCAGGTAGCATCAGAGGAGTTACTCTCAGGTTAGAGTCGTTATTCAAATGCCCCTTTGTCCATGAGGTCTTCCCTTTCCTGGACATTTTCTCTAAATCTACAACCCCACCCTGCATTCCTCGTGTTATTCCACCCCTCCCCCACCCTTAAAGACCTTATTACCATCTAACATACTACGTATTTTATGTGTTTATTTTATTTATTTTCTGTCTCCTCCCACTGGAATGTAAGCTACCACCTGTATTTCTTTAGAGGATGAATGACAGACAGGTGATGCTCAGTAAACAGAGAAATGGGGCTCAACAGAGGTGGCTGCAGGGAGGATGGATGGGAGATGGAACTGCTGTCTTTGTGGAGTACCAGGCAGGGTGCCAAGGCAGGTAGGTCCTCGGACACCTCAGATAACACAGTGATCTTGTATATAAGACCAGATCTCAAAAAATCCAGCTACTATCCTCCCGCCACTGCTGTTAATCCTTATTTGTGGAATCTCACTCGTGATAGCCATCATCCCACCTTGCAACGCTGGAGGGTGGATATTACTGCTCCAGTTTGACAGATGAGGACAGAGGCTTAGAGAATGTAAATATTTATTCAAGAAACAGAGTTGGGATCTAAATCCAATTCTATTTAATTTCAAAGACATGAGGGTTTCGATGTGGGAGTTCTAGAGTAAAGCTGGGTCTGCCGGTGAAGGTCAAATGGCTCCAGTTTTCAGGGGAAAAAAGGGTGAAGAGGCTGTGAGCAGGCAGGCAGTGCGTGTATCTTCCTGGGTTCTCTACCCCAGGGATCCTATTTTCATCTCTCTTCTGACTACTGGCCTTGGGCCCCTCTTCCCACCAACTCCTTCCTTATGTGAAACAGATTATTCTAATGATGCCACCCACCTACCCACCTTCAACTCTTCACAACTCTGTCTCCCAGAAATGCCAGACCACCGGGCCCACAGTCCCCTCTCCTTCCACAGCCTCACCCGGGAGGGACAGCATGGGGCCAAGGAGGGACACACACCGCCACCCCTCACACTCACTGCCCAATACATTAGGGGACACCCCTTAGTCCATAATCACTCCAGATGTCAGCAGACATGCGACACAGCCAAAAGCATGGCCAGTGCTCTCCTGAGGAAGATAATTTTGTCACTATTCACTTCCATTCAATTGCACGAGCATTCGCTGAGTGCCTGCCAGCGAGCCTGTTCAGGAGTCCCACCTCCGGGGTGTGGGGGGAGGGGCGCGAAGGGAGGAGGGCATCCTTAAAGCTGAGGGAAGGATTTCTAGCTTCTGCTTTGCTCCCTGCCCCCGGGCGGTTATTAAAGCTGGCACATGTCCTCAAACAGAACCCGCACCCACGACCTGGCCCTTCTGACCAGCGAGATCTGCCTCCATTATTAAAGCTTCCCTGCAATGACAGGGACGGGGACAGCCCCCGGTAACTTCAGCCTCCCTCTTCCCGTGAGTGACACAAAATCATGCCCCGTATTTAGAAAGTGGCCTTCTCCGGCAAACTTCAGTAGCCTGTGAGACATAATCTCATTCATTCTCCCAACAGCCTGGTGAGGCTGAGAGGGAGCGGGTATCCTTTGTCAACCCTGCTTGCCTCGTTTCTAGAGGAGAGAACTGAGACCCAGAGGAATTACGCTCCGTCTGAGTCTGCGAGAGAGCCAGTAATAAAACCCAAGTTTCCTGACCCCTGCCCACCAGCTGCCCATTCATCCCTTCCTGATAGCCTGAGCACAAGGGGGATTTTTTCTATTTCTACCCATGAGGACTTAACAAAAAGGTTAGTTTTGTGAATCTGTGCTTCTTTGCAGAGTAGAACAGGTGAGCCAGCCTAAATAAAAGACAGAAGAGAATTCAGGGTTTAAAATAAATGAGAAGCAAGGAGAAGACTGAGGGTGGGCAGGTGGATGAGGGCAGTGGGATGGGCTTCAAAGCTTCGAATTGCTGAGATCTCTGTGGATCTCAGGTAACACCTGAGAGCAGAGGCGTGTGCTCTATGGTGGGCGTGAAACAAAACGAATGGTGGTCCATGACTCACACGCAAGGATTAATGCCTCATTTATTTTTCAGGCTTCATCGGTTTTTGAAATATTCAAAACAAAGGCAGATGGCTGTGGTTTATGGTTCTGCCTTCTCAGATATGGCTGCTCAGACGCCCAGGTTGTTGATAAATAAGGAACAGGGCATAGCTCTGAATAGAATGATAACAGCCAACACTTATCCATCACTTACTCTGAGGCAGATATAACTATTTACGTGCTTTATATTCAAGCCTCCCAACAATCCTATGAGGTCATATTATTATCCCCAATTTACTTTTGAGAAGATTGACGCTTAAGGAATATGGCTAATGGGCCCAATATGCTTTGCCCTCTAACATTCCCAGAGCTGTTGAAATGGTTCTGCAAGGAAAGACTGACTAATTCATACAGCAAGGAGTTCCATGATGGACACTGGAATTTTTTATTCCCAATAACGCATCCCGTGAAATGGCGGGATGAGTAGTCAGTACAGTCACGGATGTGGAAAACAAACTTATGGTTACCAAGAGACAAGGGGGAGGGATAAATTGGGAGATTGGGACTGACATGTACATACCACTATATATAAAATAGGTAACTAATAATAACCTGCTGTACAGTACAGGGAACTCTACTCAAGACTCTAATGACCTACGTGGGCAAAGAATCTAAAAAAACAAAAATAAAGTGGATATATGTATATGTATAACTGATTCACTTTAAAAAAGAAAAAAAGAGGGGGAGGTATCTTTGATTACAAAGAATTCAATTACAAAGACCTTCTTGAAGATATTCTATTCTAGAGATCTTTAAAAAATCTTTTAACTTAGAAAGTAAATGGAAAAATATGGATAGACGAGATCCTGAAGGAATGCTAATGGCTAATGAGAATATGAAACATTGTTAAACCTCCGGTAATCAGGGAACCACAAATTAAAACAGTAGCAGAATACCATTTTTCTCTGTAAAATGAGGAAAAAGAAAAGACAATGTCCATTGATTGGGGAGATGCTGTTGATGTATATGTAAATTGGTAAAGACCACGGAAGACGGTTTGATGTTTTTCTCAAAATTAAATGTGAATACCATTTGGCTATCTGCTATGGGCTGATGTTTCTGTCTCCAAAATTGATATGTTGAAACTTCACCCCCAAGGTGATCATATCAGGTGATGGGACCTTTAGGAGGTAATTAGGTCATAAGGGCAAAATCCTCATGAATGGGATTTGTACCCTTTTAATAAGAGACCCCAGAGAGCTAGATAGCCCCTTCCACCACGTGAGGTTATTACAAAAAGATTTTTATGAGGCAGTGATCCTTACCAGAGACCAGATCTGCTGGTATCATGATCTTGGACTTTTAGCCTCCAGATCTATGAGAAATAAATGTTTGTTGTTACCAACCACTCAGTTTATGATATCTTTGTTATAGCATACCCAAACAGACTAAGACACCAGCAGTTTCTCTTCTGGGCACCTATTCTATAGAAATACCCACCTCGTACTCAGAGATGGATAGAAAGGATATTCATTGCAGCATTTTATTTAATAGTGAAAAATTAGGGGCAACCTAAATGCCCAATAGGGGAGTACATTAGTCAGACTACACTAGCTTATGCTGTGGTTAAAAAAAAAATTAGTGGGTTAATGTAGCCAAGGGTAAGTTCTTCCTCACTGCAAGGTTTGCTCTGCATCCAGGCAGTGCCTGGGGCCACTCCCCTTCATGCTGAGATGCAGCAGTCCAGGCTGCCTTGCTCTTGTGGCTCCATCATCTCAACAGGAGGCCTTCTCCATTGTCACAGGGGATCGAGTGCTGGCGGGTGCACAGCTGCAATTAAACACTTCAGCCCAGCAGTGACACAGGGCACTTCCACTCTCCACCAGAGTTAGTCATGTGGCTCCAGGTAACTGTAACGAGGAGCAAGTATAATCCATTCACACATTCAGAGGAGAAAAACACTGGATGGGGTGAGCACTAAAAGTCTCCACCCCAGGGAGCGGCTAAATGGGATACCCATGTTGGGGAATATTATGCAGCCATTAAAAAGCATTAAGTGGATCTAGATTTAGCAATAAGGAAAGCTCTTCAAGTTTCAAGACTTTAAAAAGCAAATGCCTTAAACAATTTGATCTCATTTATGTTAAAAAAAAAAAGAAGTATGTTTGTATACATTTACATGTGTGCAAATGCATAGCAAAAAATCTATCTAGAAAGATACATCAAAGTAGTGACTAGTTCTGAGGAAAAGAGCTGGATTGGAGCAAGGACCCAGATGGAAAGTGTCTTTCAACTTTCACTGTTTATTTTTGTACACTGTTCATCTCTTTTACAGTGAGATTGTATTCGAATATTTATTATAGATTGAAATTGATTTTATACTCTAAAAAAGGTAAACATATCTGAGAACCTCTTCTCTCTAGGAGCTCTAGAAAAAGCTTCCAGAAAATGTTTTTCCCAAAATGCAAATATATCAGTTTGAGCCAGTTAGTTACCTGTAGGTTGCTGCCGTAGCCAGAGGCCCTTAGGCATAAAGGGTACTTTGAAAAATCATCGTCTTAAGTCTGTTCCCTGGAAACAGATTCTGACACTGAGATTTCTGGGCAACTGTTTGATAGGGACTGGGCTCGGTCCCGTGAGGGATGACAGAAGCAAGATGGTGCAGTTACGTGTGGTTCTGTCACGCAGTCACAATGCAGGCCTTAGTCAATCGTACTGGTGACTCAGGCCCTTCAGAATTATTCTGAATTAAGGCCAAGTGTTCCCTCTCCACTTACCAGACATCCACCAGCCCCTCCCCATTGGGGCTTCCCAGGGTGGCAGTGTGACAGTGGCGAAGGGCATCCCAGGGAGGTATTGAGCTGAGATCTCTCAGCCACCAACTCTTCCAGCAACTGGGGAAATGAGGGGCCCCTCACAAGGATCCCACTAGCAACACACACCTAACTTTACCTAGAACCGTGGTTTAACTCATAGCATAACAAGAGCTTGACCTGGGGGACAGGAATCTGGGTCTTACCTAGCATAGTACCTAGCATTAGTAGACACTCAGTGAATATTTGTTGAATGAATGAACAGTGTCAGCCTTGGCCCAGGTTTTTAGAATCCTAAGGGGCCTACAAAGTGGTTCAGGGTCCAGGATCCCCTAAGGCTGAATCTCCGTGCAATGCAGAAACAAATCAGGTTGGTTCTGGGCCTCAGACGCTCTGGACCTCACCCCGTTGGTTCCCATTAATTGCGAAGGGGTAGAAGGGGTACCTGGAGGCTTCAGGGGGGCTGATAACCCAGACTGTGGGTCATCCACGCTTTGAGTTTATCCTCCTTCTCTTCTCTTCCATTTGCCCCACCTGATCCCTTCTCTGCACTTTCTTCTAAGGGCATCCAGATGAAGAGGGAGGAAAGAAAGCTCTAGACAGATGATTTGCTGCTAGAGGGAGGCCCTGGAGAAAATATTACAGTCATAGAGGGGAAAGCTGGGGTGCCTAAAAGCACCTCGAAGTACATTCTGTAATTGTTTCATAAGACCCCAACTGATGATTGGTTAGAATGGGTTGAAGCCCTTGGAATGTTCTAGAGCAGTGCTTCTCAAATTTCAATGTGCATACAAATATCTCACTGTCTTGTTAAGATGCAGATTCTGATTCAGAAGGTCTGGAGTAAGGCCCAAGATTCTGTGTGATGATGCCCACGCTACTGGTCCACGACCCACACCTGGAGTAGCTGAGGCTTTAGAGAAACAGATCATAGATTCGGCACTGATTTAGAGTCAACATTATACATCACGACGTAGCACTTCGAGCCTGCCGGGCACTGTGCTAAGTGCTTTGAACACTCTTCCTCACTCAGTTTTCAAAGAGCCCTCGAAATGGCTATTACTGAAGATAATTCCCATTTTACAGCAGGGAGAACTGAGGCCCAGAGTGATTAATCAACCAGCTAGCATGTGGGGAAGCCAGCCTTCCAACCCAGGTCCGTCAGAGCCCGGGTCCCGAGTTCCTAGCCACTCCATAGAAGAGCATAGCTTTGAGGCACCTTTTTCTGTGGTTATGTTTTCTGTAAGTCCTCGGCTGTGACCCTGGCTTGCTGAGAAGGGAAAGGCACCTGAGTCCTTAACAGAAGCATCAAGACTTTGCGTCTCATCCAGAGTGGGAGATGATGCTGACTTACCCAGCGGCTAATCTCCGCAGATCTGCCGCTGGTGCTTAGCTGCTCCGCCTGGTACCTCGAGCACCGAGCAGCATCCTGGAGCGGAAGGCACGGACCGTGCGGAACCACCCCGCCGCTACTGGCCGCCAAGCCGAGTCAGCAGCGGGGGCGCAGCGCCAGAACCTGGGGGCGCCACCTCCGCAGCTTCCCGGCTCAGCTGCGCTCTCAGTTCACACGCAGCCGCTGCGCCCGCCTTCCCCGAGCTCAGCTGAAATATTGCTTAGCTCAGCGTGGAAGTGCAACCTAAATTCACCCCTTGGGCCAGGAGACACTTCCTCGCCAGATGATCTTCCCCAACCAGAGCATGGGTAATGGGAGGTGACAGGCTGAGCGCGGGAACCTGGGGCGGGAGGTTGAGCCGCTGCCAGCTGAGCGCGCTTCTCCCAGAAAGGCCCGGACGGTGAAGGCGTGGAACTGCGTTCCTGCACTTCTGGACGACGACAGTCGCGGTACAGGGCCACGGCTGCACGGAGCAGGGGGCGGGGAGGGGGAGCAAGGCAGGGATTTCACTTATTTTCAAGCCCAAATGCTCCACTTTTTTAGATTTGGGGGTTCCTGTCGCTGTGGGTAGCTCCTATTCCTTGGGGGTCCCAGCCTCATTATGAGTCCACCGTGGCAAATCTTGACAAAGTTATGGGAATTTTCCTGGGATTCAACACAAATTGAGGTGTCCAAAAATACACAATTTCTAGGCAAAGTGTTTTCCCATTTAGCCCCCAGTCCACATGGCGCCTTTGTGAGAATTAGAAGTACCTCTCCTGGAGCAACGCAACACATGGGAGCAGGACAGGCACGTGGAAGAGGACACAGCCAGACACAGGAGCTCTGGCTCGATGAGCAGAGCATGGCCTGGCTGTCAGCATCCATTTACCCCATTCAGTTGGTGCCCCTTGTTCAGTGAACGACACATACGACCATACCAGATGACCAATCTTCCTTTCCTCCTTCCTTCTTTCTTTCATCTATTGTTTATTGAATACGTCTTCTGTGTTCTCTGCTTGCTGGCTTTTCCCTCCACCCTCCCCACTGTGTAGCTAACGCAAATCTAAAGATAAATAAGATACGGTCCCTGACTTCAGGAGGCTTGCAGTCTAGTAGGGGAGGCGGCCATGTAAACAGATAAATCGCTAGGATTTTGATATTTAGGACTGAATAATTTATATGCGGCTATAGTAAGGGACTCAGGGACTTCCCTGGTGGCACAGTGGTTAAGACTCCACACTCCCAATGCAGGGGCCTGGGGTTCGATCCCTGGTCAGGGAACTAGATCCCGCATGCATGCCACAACTAAGAGTTCGCATGCCACAACTAAGGAGCTTGTGAGCCACAACTAAGGAGCCCGTGAGCCACAACTAAGGAGCCCACATGCTGCAACTAAGACCTGGAGCAACCAAATAAATAAATAAATATTTTTAAAAATAATAATATTTTAAAATATTTTTAAAAATAATCAGGCTGACTCATACCAGGACTAAAAGCCTAGGAACTTATTTCCTCAAGACCAGTGCATAGTGGTGGAAGGTCTTGGAAGTACAACTGGAAAACATTTGGTGTCTAGAATCCTGACTTCTCTCTAAGAGACGTGCACAGTGTTAACAGAGAGGAAGCCTTTGCTCTGTGAACACCTTGATGGGTCTGCAGCAGCATGTTTGGGAGAAGGCTGAATTGCTCTGCCATTTGGGAGAGGGGGATTTTAAACAGGTTGAGGACACTGGGGAATAGGGGAAGAGACAGAATGACAGAACTCTCCATGGAAGAGAGGCCAACAGAAAAAACTCATGAAGGATAAATTTTCAAGTTACATCTGCTGCGGCGGCTGCTATTAAAATCTTTACGATATAACCCTCCCCCTCAAAAAAAAATACCACATCATTACAGTCCACTCATAATACGGAACTGCCTGGGGTAAGGGGAGGAGACCAAGGAAGACTCTGGATCCTTTTAAGTTGTCATGAGTCAAAACCATAGGTGCTAGAGGCAAAGAAGACCATGAGAATATTAATCTATGAGCATTCACACAGTTACTGGGAAATTTCTCAGAAATCAATTACTTCGATTTCTCAGGCCACGAAATTGGGGATTCAAGGCAATTTCAGGCAGCTCTTGAGGAGCAACTGATATCTATCTAGGTTGGAGCAATAATGCTTTCAAACTTGTTAGTCGTGTTGTCAACACAGGGTCATGTTCAAATGCGTCCAGCAGCCGGGAGGGTAAAGGGGTGAAGCGGACTGGGTGTGAGGCAGCAGGGAGTGGTGGAGACTGTGGTAAGAGGGCAGGTTCCACTGGAAGCAGACAACGGCCACCCAGCTCCAGCCAAGTGTTGCCTTGCAAGAATGCAACCCCAGTGCTGTCAGATAGTCCACATTTTAAGAGAAAGCCAGAAATGTAGATGCTTGAGAAAAACCACAACTAAAAAAAAGTTAACTAATTCAGAAAATATTTTTACACTTCGGGGGTCAAATAAATAATGTCTTAAGCTGTATATGGTTTCTAATTTAGAAGACAGAGAAATACAGAGGCAAGATCAATTTTGGGGGCCAGTAATTAAATGAATGGCATTAGCCAGTGAGCCATGATAGAAGGAGCTCCGGCCCAGAAATCCTAAATTCAGGGCTCCAGGCTCTGCTCTGCTACTAATTGTCTGTGTGGCCTCAGCAAAATAATTTACAAACTCCAAGCCTTAGTTTCTTTATCCGTGAAATGAAGGCGTTACATTTGATGCTCTTTTAGAGTTGGAATTCCCATTATTGAGGGGGCAGAATGAAAAATAAGCCCTGGGTGTGTTTCCAAGAGTATTGAATTCATTGACATTATTGTGTGTCTGCACGGGTGCATTGCATTGATCGTGGGATTCTTGCTTACTCTGAAAAAGTAAACATAAACTCCAAAAGCACCTTAATTATTTTGCCTGCCTGAGAACAATGCTTTCTAAGAAGTGGGAGAAGAGCCTCCACGATGGGGGGTGGTGTTACTGACACTACCAGCAGGTGAGTTCCAGGGTCTGTCAGCGACGATAAGAGTGCTGGCGTATTTCCTATTCAGACTGACATGGCTTCGAGGTAGAAACCGAACTGATGTTTGTTCAATAATAGCAAGATATGTCACAGCATCTTTTGTCAGCTTAGAGTAAAACCCTGGGGAAAATATGTTGCAGACAGTTGCAGATGTTTGGAGATGAAAAGATGTTTCCCTGAAAATGCCTGAGGTGTGGTCTGCTGCTCTGCCTGTTGGCAAACCTCCTTTTCCGGCACTAGGACCCTCCACTGGATCCCCCATCCCCGAGGCCGCTTGGGACAAGCAGAGTCGCAGCTAGTCCTTCAAGTTTTATCTGGAACCTCAGGACAGCCCCACCCTCTTCAGGGATCTGGGGGTGGGAAGGAGGTTGAGAAGCAGCAGCAGAGAACGGGTGGGTAAGAGAAGATTCAGAACCCTGAGATTTGAGTCATTTTAGGAGGCAGTGCTGTTTATGGAACATTTCATTCTTGATAGCTACTGTCACATTCTAGTCATTAGGCTGCATTTACTCGTGGGTTGTAGAAATTACTTCCCATGGGAAACAAAAGCAATTCCTTTTTTTCAAAGGGTGCTTTGTTTTCTAGGAGAAGAAACTAAAACATATGATGGTGCAGCCAACTATAGCCTACATGGCCTGCTAGGTCAGTCCTGGTTCAAGTTCATTACTCAGCATGACCAGATGAATAAGTAAGCAAGAAATAATAATGATGAGAATAATAATAGGTGCATTGCACCTATTACGAAGGTGCATTTGTTGAGCACCTTCTGTTTGCCAAGCTCTGAGCTGAGCATTTACATATGTATTTCAATTAATCCCTAAAGATACCCTGTGCACTCTCATGAGCCCCATTTTACAGATGAGGAAACTGAGGCTCAAAGAAGCTAAATACGTTCGCTCAAATGAACACAACTGGGGACTCAAACCTGATCTGTCTGACTCTGAAGGCCATTCTTGTAACTACCCACCCCTGAATACACTACATTTGTCATTCCAGAAATAAAAACTCTCCCAGCAAATACTATAGGAATAAGGAGTGAATGAAACAAGCAGGAGGGCACAAAACAGACAGCGGCATCTCTGAAACTGGAGTCATCCACGTGGATTCCAGCTTTAATGTATTACATCCATTAGGTGGCACCTGCTTCCCTTCTGTGCTCCAGGTGTGGGCATCCAGAGCTTCACATATCTGCAAAGTGAAATGAGATGGCACTGCTGTAGGGGGAAATGTGAGCTGCAGTTCCTGCTCCCTGCCTCCTCGGCCAGGCCGGCCGAATCCCATCCTTGCCTTGTTGGCATTTATATAAGGCCTCTAGCTGTAGCACCAATAGACTGTCCCCCACTGCCCTGGGTATTCTCATTTTGATTAGTTACAGTGAAGCCATAATAACTGGCTTCACTCTTTCCCCTTCACACCTGACAGAACGCCAGGAGCTCCCCGGGCCCTTCCTGCCCTACCGTCAAGCATCAAGCCAAGATCAATCCCACCTGAGCAATAATGATGAATTAAATCCTTTCGTCCTTCATATCCCATTTTTCAGTTTGCAGAGTTTTCAAACACATTTCGCGGTGACATCATTATCCAATGGGAGATGAGTGAAAAGTCTAATGTGTCCCCGCCCGTAGCACACCAAGAGCTTCTCTCATTTCTCAGGAGACCAGGGCACGTGGAAAGGTTTGGGTTTGGGGCTCTGATGCTAGGAGCGAGGAGAGAGTGCCCAACCCCCAGGTCCTCTGATGTTAGGAAAGAGTTTATGAAAGAATAGAAGGCCAAGGCCTTAGTGCCACTGGTGACGTGGCATCTTCAGTTGGGTGTCTCCACTGAGGTGTCCCCTACCTTCCAGGTGGTTGAGGATTTAAGTCTATTCTTTGGAGAAGCCAGCAGCCTGCATCACAGAGGGCACAGAGCAGGGGCCTCCTGGCCCTCTCGGTCCTGCCTGTCCCCTCCCAATGCTGGCCCCCTCTCCGTTTGCCAGTAGCTCTAGGGGACATGTTTTTCATTGGCCAACAGTGTCTCCACACGCTCAGCACATGGGACCCTTCCAGCCCCTGGATTCCAAGCCAGTTCCTAAATCGGACACTGTTTCATACTTACGTAAAAGAAGAGAAACTTTCTAATTTAAAACCATACAGAGTGTGACATATTGTTTAGCCAAGCACATTAGTGAGCTCCAAGCTTTGGAGTCGGCAAGAGAAGCCAGACTTAAGTTTGGAGATAGGGGCTGGAGGAGATGAATTGTTCCGCAAGACGATTCCCAGAAAATCTTTCCATGCTACTGAAAGCCAAGAAGAGTGAGGGGCTTGAGGCATGAATTACAGTGGGAAACAGATGCCTGAGTTGGCAGAAATGGCCAAGGTGGTTCGCAGAAATGAAAGTCCAATACTTAACTTTTAGTTTTCAGGGCTGTGCTGTGAAGTCCTTCTGACCCCCAGAGTCAGCAAGGTCTGAGGTATATTCACATATGAGGGAAGTGAGTTGTTCTGTGCAAAAGGTAAGGAAAAAGAGGCGTTTCTCGACTGGAAGCAGAGGAGAACCAAGGAGTGAGGTGTAAGGAAGACAGAGTTTGAATGCAACCAAGTTTCTTTCCATGAGAAAATAATCCACAAGGAACTGCAGAACCCTTCTGGGCATGGGATGGGGGAGCATGAGATAGCAGAGTAATGGTGATACCTGGGGTCATTCACCAATCCTGTACAGAAGCCAGGGCAAGTGGCAAGTATTATATCCCCATTTTTTTTTTTTTTTTTGGCTGCGTTGGGTCTCCGTTGCTGCGCGCGGGCTTTCTCTAGTCACGGGGAGCGGGGGCCACTCCTCGTTGCGGTGGCTTCTCTTGTAGCGGAGCACGGGCCCTAGAGCTCGCGGGCTTCGGTAGTTGTGGTGTGCAAGCTCAGTAGTTGTGGCGCATGGGCTTAGTTGCTCCACGGCATGTGAGATCTTCCCGGACCGTGTCCCCTGCATTGGCAGGCGGACTCTCAACCACTGCACCATCAGGGAAGTCCCAGTATATCCCCATTTGACAGATGAGAAAAGCAAGATCCAGATAAGTTACAATATCTGCCCAATGTCACACACCTAGCAAGTGGGGAAGTCCAGATTACGATGCTCCATGTGCTATTTCTAGTTGAAAAATTCCTCACCGTTATTTGCCAACTAAAAGGCAACCAGGGCTTCCCTGGTGGCGCAGTGGCTGAGAGTCCGCCTGCCGATGCAGGGGACACGGGTTTGTGCCCCGGTCCGGGAAGATCCCACGTGCCGCGTAGCGGCTGGGCCCGTGAGCCATGGCCACTGAGCCTGCGCGTCCGGAGCCTGCGCGTCCGGAGCCTGTTGCTCCGCAACGGGAGAGGCCGCAACAGTGAGAGGCTCGCGTACCGCAAAAAAAAAAAAAAAAAAAAAAAAATGCAACCAGAAAAAAATAATCAAAAGTAAATGAGCACCTTCTATATACTTTGTTATAACTCATTACATCATCAGCCTTCTCCTCACTGCGTTATTCTGCTCTAAACGTCACCATCAGTGACACTTAGAGCAGAAGGAAGGGAAGGGTCATGTTCAATGCAAGAGCTGTCGCTGGGGCAGACCAGCTAGGTCGGACATCACAGCAGCGAACACTGAGGCGTGGGCAAGGGATGGGAGTCTTAGCGAAGCCAGTGGAGAATGTGCCCCAACCAGGCCCAAGTTGAGCTCCACGGGACAGGGAGTCCTTACAGACCCTGTGCTGTGCGTGTCCGGGAGATGGGGGCAGAGATCCCCACCCCTCTGCATTTTCTTCCTCTGCAGAAATCCTACCAAGGTTCTTCCACTTTGGCACAGTGCTCCATCTGACAACCTGCCCAGGGAATGAAACCTTCTTTCTGCCTTGTGACCTTCTCCTCCATGGACTGTTTCCTTCAGTCTGAAGACACGTGATTTGGGCAGTTTGCATAACCTTTCACACACCCCACCGCCCTCACCCCACCCCCGCCCTGGCTGAGCTCTTTGTGGGCACTTACTGGGTAATTGTTGGTTGGTCCCTTGATGTTTTTGCCACGAAACTTGTGATTCTCACATGATTCTGAATAAGAAACAGGCTGGGGCTTCCCTGGTGGCGCAGTGGTTGAGAGTCCGCCTGCCGATGCAGGGGACACGGGTTCGTGCCCCGGTCCGGGAAGATCCCACATGCCGCGGAGCGGCTGGGCCCGTGAGCCATGGCCGCTGAGCCTGCGCGTCCAGAGCCTGTGCTCCGCAACGGGAGAGGCCACAGCGGTGAGAGGCCCGCGTACAGCAAAAAAAAAAAAAAAAAAAAGAAACAGGCTAAACACACGTCATCTATTATTTGCAGGTGGCCTCATGCATTTCTTCCAGTTCATGCTCTAGTAAGTAATCCTGGTGCTTTCTCCTGATGGCTGCTGTCCCTGGAACTGTCCCTGATGGCTGCTGTCCCTGAGGCTGTCACCCAACGACTTCATTCCCAGAGGCTGTCCCTGATTGCCTCTGTCCCAAGGCCACTTCCAGAACTCTGCCCAGTGCTGAGAAAGAGAAGAGCAGTGAAGCCATAGAATTCTAGGGTAGAGAAGCAAAGGCCCTCTGCTGGGGTAGGACTCAGTGGTCAGCTGATCATATCTCTCTGTTTGTCTGGGATGCTCCCACTTAATTCTGTTGTAATTATTAATCTTTTCCAATCTCAAAATGTCCTGGTGTGGGTGATAAATTATATATGATCACCCAACTTCGGTGATCATCTAAAGTGATTTCTAAGCTTTCACTTAGCCTGGAGGACCTTTTCTTCAAACAGTTACTCCCAATGCCGATGTGTAACACAGAAAAAAAGGGAAGCCGTTCTGGCTGAAGGGAGTGGGTGAAGGGAGGCTGAACCACCCCCATCTACCCAACACACACCACCCCCCTCCATCACTGTCCCACCCACCTGCTGTGGCAGCCCTCCCCTCAGCCAATGGGAGTCTTGAAGCTCAATGCATCACCTGTGAAACCCACTACTTTAATTTTAAGATGAGGGAACTGAGGCCAATGGAGAGGTAACGGGATTACGTAAGGCCAAACCACTTGGTAATGGAAGAGCCCAAGCTAGAAATTCATAGCGGTATCTCCACCATGCCAAGTCTCCTTCCAGTTTGCCAAACGGTCTTAAAACGAAGTGGCTCTATTCCCAATTTTGTGCTAGCTTTTCCTTATAAATTTTTTCATGATATGTATATATATTTACTATATCATTTCTATGTGTATTTGCTATATATATATTTATATGTGTATGTCAAGGATGTGTAACCTATAACATTTATGTGTAATTTCCATCATGGGGAAAGCGGTAAGGAGTTAGAAATCACCTAATTGACGCTCGAGAAGGCCACAAGGCACAAGGGAATTGCTTTGTGCTAAGTTGACTCAGTGTGAATTGTGTATGTATTATTAAAGTAAACAGTGCTTGGGGACAAATGCCTTTTCTAGAGACTGTATCCTTGCAACCATTTGGATGGGCTTCATTAATCCCAAGAAGCAGACCTCAAAAAGTCAAACAGGAAGCGGGACTCCTGCTGTTGTATAAAATAAACACTCCGGCCCTCCCCCCAGCACAGAGCTCTCCTTTTGTCTGAGGGCTTCATTCGGAACAACAGTTGGCAAATCTAAACGGAAACAGTGCCCTATCTTGGAAGCACAGCTTCTCCAAGCCCCTCGTTGTTTAAAGAGCTGCCCACCTTCCCCTCTCCCTTCTGCTCCCACCTGCCAGCAGGCAGTTTCCACTTGAGCCCTGTACAGGAAAAACCCTGTACTGAATGCAAATCAGAAAGTGATGTGACCGTTTTATGGCCTAAGGAAGGCCCGCGGGAGGCCAGCTCACATGGCAGGCATCCTGCATGTGGCAGCTTCTGGGGGGAGGGCAGGTTGTGTTCTTTTATTTTAACCTTGTTTTAGTTTGACCCAGGCACTGCCTGTTTCTCAGGGGAACGAGAGCCTCTAACTCTGGCCCACACGGACGAATTTGTCCACAGGCAGAAAGCAATCATTTCCCTCTCCTTGGGCAGAAGAGGAACAGCCTGACAAGGTGGGGCTGAGCGCGGGCTTGCCTCACCCTTCTCACCAGTTGACTCAGAGTATTTGCATAGCTGGGATTCTGAGGAAACACCGAAGTCCGTCAGAGCACAGGCTCTGGGTAATCTATGCAAAGTATGTTTCCCTGTTCTGAGGCAGAGAGCACCAACGGGCTGACATTAGAAACAACATAGTAGGGGCGTCCCTGGTGGCGCAGTGGTTGAGAGTCCGCCTGCCAATGCAGGGGACACGGGTTCATGCCCCGGTCCGGGAGGATCCCACATGCCGCGGAGCGGCTGGGCCCGTGAGCCATGGCCGCTGAGCCTGCGCGTCCAAAAAAAAGGAACAACATAGTAGACATAAAATCTGATATTTCTTAAAACCTTACTCTGGGCTTGTTTCTCTAATTCAAGCCTCACAAAACCCCTTTTGGGTGGTAACTGTGATGATCCCATTTCAGAGAGGCAGAAACAGGATTTGATAAAGATGAAAGGGCTTCCCCAGTCACTCAGCAAGGGAGTGGTAAAGGAGGGTTTGAACCTGTGCAGTCCAGCCCCAGAGCCTGCCTCTTACCAACCAAACCCAGGAAGCACCCAAGCTTGGGCTGAGGCTGCCCAAACCTCTGTGTGTTCCCAGATCACAGGGGGCTCTTGTCAAAAATGCATGTTCTGATTCAGGAGTTCCGGGATGCGCCAGACACTCTGCATTTCTAAAAAGCTTCCAGGCAATGCCGATGCTGTCGCCGGACGGGAAGATTCTAGGGATGCTCTCAACAAACGTTTTCTGTGAAGAGCCCGACGGGAAGTAGTTGAGGCTTTGTGGACCAGGGACAGTCTCTGGTGCCTGTTCTTCTTTTCCTTTTTAATCTGGTACAAGCTTTAGAATAGAACATCCTCCTCAGCTCATGGCTCATGGGCTGCATCTGCCCGGGCAGCGGTGCACCGTTCCCTGACCTAGAGCAGAGCGGGTAGAGTGGCCAGGCCCACAGCCCGTCATCTCCGGTCAGTGGGTATGAGCTGCAGTCTGGATCTTCAATGAGGTAGGGCCGTTGGGGCAGTAAGATCCCAGACAGGCTGCCTCCACAGGGGCCACTTTTGGTGACAGAGAGGAAGGAGGCTGACCTACACCCGAAGGGATCTGTCGGGACGACGAGGGGTCTGGACTCCCGGGTGTGCAGAGAGGGCTGGAGCATAGGGGTCGGCGGGCTCGGGGAACGGAGCGGGTGGGCATTGCCGCACACACTGCTGAGCCCTTTACCTCGGGCGAAGCAGGAGCAGAAGGTTATCAAAGGGACTCCAGCGATGGGTGGCAGGATAAAGCCCTTCAGCTCGGAGTCTAAGATCCCATGACGCCAACGTGCGAGGCTAACCTGATGCTGTCGTGAGATAATCTGCGCACACATGATCTGATTCTCTTGGGGTTTATCAGCAGCCACGACGCAGAGCAGCTGCTGAGTTCGCCCCTATGACCCCTTATCTCTCGGCCCAGCCAGGGAACTGGGGCTGCAATTCCCCTGCTGCCCTGGAGGAAAGGGGACATCGCCCCAAGCTCCGGGCTCCAAAGTAGTGAGTGAGGAGCCTCTACTCAAGAGCCTTCTCCAGGCGCTGGGGACCCTGTTCCTTTTTCCTCTTTCTGAGAACTTCAAAATGAGGTGAAGTCATCTTACTTCCAGGAATTCGTTCTCTAAAATAATTATGAATATGAATAAAGACGTTGCCCCTCCTCAGGTGCAAAGGGTGGAGTAATTCATAGCCTCTCAGTCCTTCAAGACTTCTCTCTGGTTTTCTTTGATCTATTCCCCCTCTTTTCTTTCATTCCCCTTCCTTTGACATAGGCTGGTGTGTGTAAAGTGCATCTTTTTGTTTGCCCCGATTCTTGCAAAATGTGTATTGTTTTGTAGGCATATATATATTTCACTTACTTAACCACTCTTTGTACATAACTTATTCTGTTTCTGGCTTTTTCACGCACCACCGTGTTTGAAAGATCCAACCTGTAGCTACATGTAACGGGATCTGTTTCTTCTAACATCTGCATAAACTCGATTCTCCAGGGATGCTCTCCCACGTTACCTCCAATTTCTTCTCATCACACACAGCACTGTGATGAAAACCTTATGCATCTTTCTTTACAGACATGGGTAAGAAATTCTGCTTGATTGCTCTCCAGGGGGGAAATCGCTGGGCTGTCGGGTATGTGAATACCTAATTTGACTTTATCTTGGCGGATGACTCTGGAGGAAAGCAGCACCAGCCCATCCTCCCACCGGCAGTAGAGCAGGGTCTTATCCCTTCATCTCTCCCACCACTTGCCATTAACGGCCTTCTCGTTTTTCTAGTCTAATACTTATGAAGGGAGACCCCGTTGTCACTTTAGTTTGCGCTTCTCTGGTGCCTCCTGAGTTTGAGCATTTCTGCGTATGCTTATTGGTCTTTGGATTTTTTGTCTGTTTGTTGTTAACTGTCTGTTGCTGCTCTTCCTCTACCTTCCCCATGCTACCGCTTACTTTCATCTCGATTTGCAGGAGTCCCTGGAACATTCTAGAATCTAGATATCAGTCATTTGTGAGTTTCAGGCATTGCTGATATCTTCTCCCAGTCTGTCTGTGCCTTGCTTATGGTATCTTTTGTTGAACGGAAATCTTTAAAATGAATATAATTAAGTATATTAATTTTTTACCTCATGGTTTATACTTTTTTCCAGTTTTACACACAAAGTCCATCTATAATCCCAGGACACAATATTTTATCTTACTGTGTGATTTTTACATGTCACGTTTAGGTCATCATATCACCTGGAGTTTACCCTTGAGTGCAGTCAGAGGAGAGGCACTAGTAATTTTTTCTTCTCAGTTTTCCCAATAGCGTCTCATCTACCCAACAAACCTCCCTTTTCTTTTTCATTTGTGGTGCCACTTTGTCACATATTAAGTTCCCATAGGTCCCTAGGTCTATCTCCGAGCTGGTAGCAAAGATTTAGTATCCGTGATATTCACTGTAACATTATTTTTAATAAAAATGCGAAGAACCCTGATGTGCAACAGTTGAAAATTGATGAAATCCATCACAGTTCATCTCCACGAGCAGACGTCCATGCAGGGGTTAAAACTGATGTAGCAAAAGGCTGCACGATGCCATGGATAGCGGTGTTTTATTGCTGACTGGAAATGGCAGATTCCAAAATAACATATAGTGAGTGATCTTAAGTATGTAATAAACCATGTGTATCCATGTCTATAATTGGTAAACACTCAAATAGTATTGATGGTTCTTTATGGACAACAGGATTCTGATAACAGGGTAAAGGAGGGGGGCCGAGTGGGAGAACATCAGAAGAACCTGGCTTACTGGTGGAGCCACATTCTCAGCTGCAAAGCCCTATAGCTGTCTAGCATCAGTGATAAGGAAAGTAGGTAGCTGGCTAGGGAGACTGGAACTTCTCCAACTTCAAGGTGCACATCAATTACCCAGGATCTTGTTAAACTGCAGATTCAGATTCAGTGGATGGGGAGGGACCTGAGATTCTGCATCTCTAACAAGCTCCCAGAGGATGCTTAGAGGTCCCCGGGACCTCACTTAGGGTAGCAAGACCCTCCAACGCCGATTCAGTTCTGCTTCTGGACGAGGCGCTGAGCTGGACAAGGACCCAGCAGCCTTTGCAGGTTACTTAGACGACGTGACCAAGACTGGAGAGTTTAGTTTATGTGCTGGTGTATGTTGTTTTGAGGTTGTTGGTTTTGGAGGGGCCAGAACATGGAGGTGTGTATATAAGAATTGAAATATGACCTTGATCAGCAGCAAATATGGACCAGCAGACATCCCCTTGCCCTTGCCCTTCCCACAGTTGGATTTAGCCACCAATCTCCTCTCAGCAGTAAGGCCTGAGGTTGAGATAGGAAAGCAGGTGAGAGCCATCTGGCCCCAGGCATGCAGCCAGTCTCATGGACAGGGCTCACATGGATAAGGCGAGGGTCACCCCTCAGTCCCCTCAGGAAAGTGTCCCCTGAATGGAGAATTTGAAGAGCACAAGCTTCAGGGCGAGGTCCCAATTATTGCTGAGAAAGAGTCAGGGACCTGTATCCACCCCAGATGGCTAGAAAGCCCCTCCTCCTTTGCTGCCCCCTCAGTCCTGCTGCTTCTTTCCAGCCCTGATAACCTGTTTTATAGGCGACCACAATTATATCTCCCTTACCAAACTGCTCCAAGTAACCAGTACGAGCAGATACTTCGTGCTAGGCCCGGTGATTTTAACCGGCATTGGAGACAAAGGGAGCTCACACAATAAGTATCTGTTGACTGACTGTCAGCTCAATGTACAGACTCTACAAAGCCTCCTACAACTTTTCCATTGCGTTCTTACTCGTGAGCATTTACAGCCCGGTCTTCAGCATACACAAATCCCTGCTATCATGACTATTCAACTAAATTTCACATTTCGTATGTGCCATTTACCAGGCACAGGTACTTTCACATTTGTTGTATCACCTCATCCCTAGAACAATCCTAGAAGCTAGTTATTACAATGAAAATATCAAGGTTCAGAGAGGTTAGGTAACTTGCCTAAAGTAACACAGGTTGTAAATGAGAAATCTCCAATGAGGGGAAGGAAGAAAAGAAGGTGACAAGTGGATTGTTGAATATGTTGAAGAGTTTGTCTTGAATGGAGTTCTTGACTCAGAGTGAAGGCAAAACTCTGAGGGGTAATGTGTTCCTGTGCTCCTAACTAGAATAGGCCTCCAGTGATGTTTCCTAGGCTATGGGAGGCCCTGTTGGTTTCCTAAGTTATGGGAAGTCATGGCTACCTCCTCCTTGATAACAGATTCCGGTTTTGTTCAAGTGGCAATGCATATAGCCCCAGGGGATAAACATCATTGATCTAAGCTAGACATGGCAATCTCCTTCCTCTTTACCAGTGATTAATTGTGGGCATTAGACCAGACAGGAGATGAACAAGAAGATCTGTGGGGACTTCTTGGAAAGTCTTCCTTTCTGATAAGATAGAGATCCATAAAGAGAAACTCCCTTTCCCACAACCAACCTTCCTTCCTTCCTGCTTAGGCTGGTGTATTATGAAGATGTGATACTTTGCACTTAGGCAGCCATCTTGTAACCATGAGGAGAAACGTAGCCTAACACACCGAGGATGGCAGAGCTACAGATGGAAAGAGACTGGGGTCCTTGATGATCTTTTTGAACAACCAAACAGCCCTGGAACCTCTACCTCCAGACTTCTTAAAATGCGAGATAATGAAGCACCTTTATAATTTAGCCTGACTTGTTGGTCAGATATTCTGTTACTTACAGGCAAAAGCACCGTAAGGATACAAGGGCCTTCACTCAGCTTCCTTTCTGGTTAGAGGCTAAGCATTTCCACACAAATCGCTCTGTCTTAGATTGATGTCTCGGTCGAGAATTGCTCTTCATCTGGTCTCCTCAATATCTTCCTACCAGGGCTTCTTTGTGTTGGCAATTGGTTCGGTCTAGCATTGGCTACAAATCAGGGAAGAGTCTTCATTATTCTACAATGGGTAGTCCGTCTACTCTTCTACTTTTTTTCATCTTTGTAAAACTCAGCCCACCTCTTTACAGAAGGAGGACCAACATATTACCTATTAGAGCATTCTGCTTTTGACAATATACTTACTTCTAGCAGTGTGGTTTATATTTTCATAGTACTAATTAGTGCCCTTTCACTTCAGCTTGAGGAACTCTTTCAGCATTTCTCGTGAAGCAGATCTAGTTGTGATGAGTTCCCTCAGCTTTTGTTTGCCTGGGAGATTCTTTACCTCTCTTTCATTTCTGAAGGACAAGTTTGCCTTGTGTGGCCCTTGGAGGGTGTTTCCAGGCTTTTCCACCACCTAAAGATTGCTGGCATCCTCACTGGTGCTTCCAAGTCCAGTGGCTAGGGACCAGGGCAGGCAGTGGTGGGGGGCAGAGCTGCTGGCACACACACACTCAGCTGGGGAGGCCAGCTGCAGGAGCCTGTGTAATGGCAGGGGCTGGTTGCAGACACACACGTAGCGGTAAGAGCTAGGGCCAGCTGTGGGCATACTAGTAGCTCTGGGGGCCCTGGCGGTCAGCATGCCCTTCTGTAGGTGCAGGGTCTTACCTGGGCACATGCATGGCAGCAGAGGCCAGAGACAGGAGTTGGGCAGGTGCAGAGCTACCAGGGCTGGTTTTAGGAGCACCCAGGGGTGCAGGTCAGTGACAGAAGTCAGGGCCTGATCCAGGCCCACAAGCAGCTGTGCGAGCGCTGGCTGTCAGCGTGTACGCCTGGGGCTTCAGGGTCTCACGGGGGCATGTGCTTGGAGGTGGAGGTCAGTGGTGGGGTCAGGCTGGGGGTGTGCAGGTGCTGGAGGGACCAGCTCTGAGTGTGCACACAGCAATGGGGGGCAACCGCAGGAGTCTGGACTGGTGTCTTACACTTGCCTAGCCACAGCGGGATAAGTGGGGAGGGACTCAAAGGGCTGGCATCTGTGAGTGCAAAAACCTGTGGTGGGAAGACCTCCGTGGCCAGATCTGCAGGGGTTCTAGAGGGGCTGCGCATGGCAAAAGCTGCTGGCGTCCTTTGCAGCGCAGGCCACTGGAACCATGGTTGCTTCCACTGCGTAGCTGAGACCCGTGATCCCTGCTCTTCTTCCTTGTTCCTGGTCATTTCCATACCTCTGAGCTTTATGCCTCTGGGGGAAGGGGTGACACTGAAATGGGCCCTCGCGCAGGTTCCTGGAAGGCTAGGGAAGCCTCACTCTCTCTTTCCCAGGGATGAGAACTCTTTCTAGCTGGGAAGTTCATTACTGATGCCGAACAGTGCGGCCCTGAGGGATGGGGTGATGCAGGCAAGATGAAGCTGGTCTTCTTTCCCTTCTTGTGCCGTTATTCTCAGGTGTTTTGTTCTGCCGTGTTGCTGAAGTTCCTTAAGTGGAATCCTGAGCTCTCCCAAAGCTATTTTTGTTCATGGATACCTGTATAACTGGTGATCTTTGTAGGGGAACAGAGGCCGGGATCTCCTACTCCACCATTTTGGTCAGAAATGCCCTTACATGGATATGCCTTGCATTCCATCTGACGTGGAGAGGCCTTGCGATGTCGTGGGAAAGATCAGAGACTCCAAGCCAGGCGCCCTGGGTGTGAATCCAGGCAGTTGTGTGACCTTGGATACAAAGTCAACATCTTAGTGTAGCTTTCCCTAGGAGCAGACCCTGAAATAGCCATTTGAGTGCAAGTGGTTTATTGGGAGGTGATTCTGGAAAATACGCATAGGGGAGCGGGAGAGTGAGGTGGCGAAGGGAAAAAGGTCAACAAGTGCTTGCTACTGAGCAAGTCTCCACTGTGAAGAGCTGGAGCGTAAGCCCTCCAGGGACACCGTGGCACACATGCCTCTGAGTTATCACACTTGGGGCCAGGGAGCCGGGGGAGTTATATACTGACTCCTGTCCGTCATTGGTTGAGGGCTGCTTTCAGGGGACAATAATTTCCCAGCACACCTGACATGCTATATGTGGACAGAGAAAGCTCTCAGAACAGCGATGGTAGCAGTTGGAACTTGGCCTGGCAAGGGCTGAAATGGCGAAGGCTGAAGGGATACAGGGAGGATCCCACAGTATCTGCCACATTTACTTTTCTCATCTTTAAAGTGGGACAATGATAGTATCTACCTCCGAGGCTTATTGGGAGGTTTACGTAAGTTAACAGAGGAAAGTGCTTCGATCAGAGCCTGGCATAGAGTAAGCACCACTTAAGTGTTAGCTGTTTTCATCTGAAGTTCTTTGCCTCTCTGTGATGTAAAGGCGTCTTTCCTACCATACACCTCAGAAATGTTTAGTGAAGTTTGTTAAACTTATGAATGCTTAGGGAGAAGAGGGGCTTGTGGGACAAGAGGAGGGGCTCACATTCACCCCAGGTCCCTGCTGCACAGAGGTAGTCCACATGGAAGCAGGGGTCACGGGGAGAGGGGGTCAAGGCTGTAGACCCTCAGCTGGTAGTTTGCTCACACTCTGGAGGGCTATGGGTTTCTGCGGGGCATGGATTTGGGAATTCGAACCCAGCTCTTCTATATCTCAAAGGCCATGGAGGCTGCAGCTGCCGTCTGGGTTAGGTACTAGATTGCAAGCTTCCTGAAGGCAAGGACTCTGTGTTCATTGCTGGATTCTCCCTGCTTCTCTCCTGGCTTGGGGTAGATGCTTGATAATTGAGTATTGAGTAGAAAAGCATGAAAAGAGCTCAGAAAAGCAGGAAGCGCTTGTTTTCCTCTACAATCTTGGGTGAGGGACAGCATGCCCGTATGCAACCCCTCCACTAGGGGCCCACTTGTCTCCCCTGCCTCTCAGCCTACAGACCCAGGAAGTAACCTGCGCCTGACCCCGGTGTGGGTGAGTTCCCCACTCTCCATGGCATCACTTAGAACACAACGGACAAGCTGTATGCGTTTATACCAACATATACATTTTAAATGGGCTCCCACTTCTTCCTGAAAGGAATGCAAAAACTCTGTTGGAACCGAAAACATTTTATAATTATGTATCGCCAGTTAGTGAGGGAACATAAAGTGCTCGGCAGATCTGATCTCATGAGTCCTCTCAACAGCCCCAAGGGGAGAAGTTGGCAAGAGTACTTATCCTCCCTGGACTGAGGTTCAGGAGGCCAAGTGACATGTGCCAGAGCCACCAAGAGGGTGCTCCAGGGAGCCAGGGTAATGGCAAGGGAATGGAAAATTCAAGAGAAAGTACAAGGACTCCGTCTTGTACCGTGGACCAAGGGGTGTTGCAAGGGGGTGGCCCTGTCCATGCTCACCGCAGCATTACAGAGAGAGCAAAACCTAGATATGGCCCAATGTACAGGACCTGATAGATGGATTACGGTACAAACAATGAGAGACCATTTAGCCATTCAAAAGGATCTGTGTGTTCTGACATGGAAAGTTGTCCAAGCTATTTAAATGAAAAATGCAAGTTGCAAAATAATATATATGATATAATCTCTGATACTATAAAACAGATATTGTATAATATTAAGGGAAAAGTCTAAAAGAATGTACACCAAATTATATATGAAATATGATTATATATGTCTTTGTGTGTACATATTTTCAAGGAAGGTCTAGAAGAATGTGTAACAATGGTCATCAATACAGGTTGAATTAAAATTAAATTTAAATTAATTAAAAATTAATTAAAAATTAAAATTAATTAATTATTAAAAATTAATTAAAATTAAATTTAAATTAAAATTTTACTTTCTTAATCACATTTGTTACATGTTGAATTTTTTTGCAATGTGCATGTTTTTCTCAGGGAATCAAGTCAAAATTTTCTAAAAACCAGAAAAAAGGGAAATCCCTTATGTCACCTGGAAAGTATTAAAAATAGAAAATAAAACTATTAAAATGTGCTCACATTGTTTTCTTTTGTTAAAAAAAAGCACCAGGAGTGTTTTCCTTGATGTGAAGAATTTGGAAAAATTCCACTAGAGTTCCTATTTAGTTCCTACTGTGCAGTGAAAGTTGGATCATACACTCTATTTTGTAAACATATGGCCCTGAATCTGCAAAACCAAAATACAGAACTGAAATCTTTCCTTTTCCTTAATGTTTTTTTCCATGAGACAGGCCTGACTGTTTAGCACACTGGATAACAAACTTTAGCAGAAGAGCAAACAACCCCACCCCAAGAAGGGATTCAAAATGTCAACAACTTGACATGTTCATGAGCTCTTAGACAATAGACATGAACTGTGTTATGTCATTGAACTTTAAAAACTCAGATCGTTGTGGTTCACAAGAAAGCAAATGTACTTAACACAACTGAACTGTACACTTGAAAAGGGTTAAGGTGGTGAATTTTATGCTATGTGTTTCTTATTACAATAAAAATGCAAAAAACCCAAACCAAAACTCAGTTGGCTGAGGTCTAAGATATAGTGTAGGGTAAAGAAAGGAGAGGGTGAGGTCAAGTAGGGCTGGTTAAAGTTTCAGGTCTTGAAATCAGACCTTGGACAGGTTGCACTCCTTCCTTTGGTTCTTGTCCACGTGTCTGAGTGGCTGTCACATGCCTGGCACAGGAGAAGGTACAGATACAGTGACTAGCAGGGCGGGAGGCATACCTGCCCTGGTGCAGTGACTTAACCTCTCAGCCACAAGTGCCCACCTGAAAGTAGGGAAGAATGAGACGTAGGCCCCCCATGCTTCGTTAGAGGCTGGGAACGTACTACCAAGGCCAGAACCTGTCTGTAGGGACCCTAGAATCTCATGGGAGACAGGCAAATGGACCAATAACTGAATTCAGATCATCTTCCCCTTCAGGACAGGGTCTGTCCACAGCCTGTTGCCCTTCCAGCTTCTCAGCCACTTGTAAAGGACAAGAACAGGAAAGGCAAGGTTGGGTGTCCTCATCCTCCCTTACCAGTGCGGTTGGATGAAGTCCTTATGGTTTAGGATGAAAACCATGATGGTGGGCTTCCCTGGTGGCGCCGTGGTTGAGAGCCCGCCTGCCGATGCAGGGGACGCGGGTTCGTGCCCCGGTCTGGGAAGATCCCACATGCCGCAGAGCAGCTGATGGGCCCGTGAGCCATGGCCGCTGGGCCTGCGCATCCGGAGCCTGTGCTCCGCAATGGGAGAGGCCACAACAGTGAGAGGCCCGCGTACCGCAGAAAAAAAAACAAACAAAAAAAAACCATGATGGTCACATGGAATCTCCTGTGAGTTCACAGGGGAGGCCCATCGGGTAATGACAGTGGGAATGAAAGGAGTGGAGCGGGAGGGAGTTACAATGCGTCAGGCACTACGCTGGGCATGTTTTTTATCTCCACATGCCCTCATGACCACAGTTGGGATGACATTGACGGGGAAGGCGGCCGTTTCCGGCATTGTCTTGAGTGCTTTGTCTCTATTGACTCATTGAATGCCCACAATGACACTATGAGGGAGGCACTCTCATTATTCGTTTTTTTACAAATAAGGGAACTGAGGTGCGGGGAGAGTTAGCTAGCTAGTAAGTGGTGGAGCTGAGAGTATAACCCAGGCAATTAAAATGTAGAGCAGAGGAGCTTAACCATTATATCCTATTCTTCTTCTTCACACGTTACGGATGAGGAAACCACGGCTCAACAAGGTGAAGTGGTCTGTGCAAGAGCCCGTGCAGAGAGCTAGGTTTGGCATCAGCAATTGCTGACTTCAAAGCCTATACTCTGTAAACCATGACACTCTCTTGCAATGCCGCAGGCAGTGAAAATCTCCAGAATAACGAGGGCCAACCTGAGGCCTGTGGCTGATGGGCAGAGCTACGGAACCAGCCCTACTCTGTGGCTGGCTCCCCGGGCTGCAGGGATGGGGGCATAAGGCTCACTTGGCTTTCTGCCCAGGGCAGATGGACTCCTCCACCACCATCTAGGAGCGTCCTCACTCCTAGTACCCGCTCCTGTATCTAGATATTCATGCATTCATTCAACGAATATTTATTGAACTATTTGTCAGGTCCTGTTCTAGGTGCTGGGGATCAAGTAGTGAGCCAAACCGTCAAAAATGGTTTTGTGGGCTTCCCTGGTGGCGCAGTGGTTGAGAGTCCGCCTGCCGATGCAGGGGACGCGGGTTCGTGCCCCGGTCCGGGAAGATCCCACGTGCCGTGGAGCGGCTGGGCCCGTGAGCCATGGCCGCTGAGCCTGCGCGTCCGGAGCCTGTGCTCAGCAAGGAGAGTGGAAGGTGGGCTAGGTTTCAGCCCCCATCAAACCTCTAGTCCAGGCATCTTGGGGCAGGGCACAATGTATGGCAGGGCAGGTAGCAGCCCCCTCTCCTCCCCTCCGAGAGAAGTGTTCTTGATGCCCAGGGTCAATGCCCTCAATTCCCACATGACCCCATCTCCCACCTGCTTAGCCAGGGTCCCATCCACTCTAACTTATGTAAGCGGGGCCCTGTAGGCCTTCAGCTCTTCATTAATCACCCACTGCAAGATCCATCAGATGCACCTTGTCCACCTCCCTGGACCCCTTCCTCTTCCTCCTCCTACCTGTCAACTGCTGGGATCTCTCCCTCCCAGTGTGCTCTGCACTACCCTGAACCCAGTGTCCAGCCATCCTGGATGTGCTTATCACACATCCAAGAGCCATTCTGACAAAGGGGCCATTGTGAGGTGTGCCAACCCCTCACCTTTGTAAACAAAAGGCACTACACACCTGTTCAACAGCAGAATTGTATAAACACATACCTATCAGGATGATGTCTTCATTCCCATCTCCATTCTGATGTTGGATGGAGATGATGTTTAAATACTAGAAAGTTCTTTAGGGGTAGCACTCAAAATATAGAAGAGATATAATCTTCAAAGGTGAAAAGTTATGGTTTTAAAAATCTATTTTTATGTAACACATGATTGGATAATTCACCTGCTCAACCCCTATGTATCCTCAGGTCACTTCTTCCTGGTACCTTTCTCAGATCGCCTCGCCTTCACCACCCCTGCCTCTGGTTGGGTGCCCTCCTCTGTGTACCTTCCAGAACACCAGATCTTGCCCATCTAACAATCATCATATGAATTGTAATTGCTCATTTGCTGCTGTACCATTCCCCCAGTGGACTGTAGGTTCTGTGAGAATGAGGACTGAGTCTTGCTCACATTTATATCCTCAGCACCTAGCACAGAACCTAGCAGGAACTCAGTAAATGTTTGGGAACTAAATAAAAGGTATTTATTTGTATGGGAAAAAATTGGCTTCAATACCAAGCTAGACTTTTCCCCAATAATGGAAACCCTGCCTTATTCTGCAAAGAGTGAATGAAATGGGAAGCTATGGTCTGTCCCAAGACAAACCCTCATAAATCAGAAATGAGTATCCCATGGGGCGATTCCATTTGTTTGTTCGTGTATTCATTCATTTATTCATTCACTCACTCATTCACTCACTCATCGTAGGCATTTATTGAACACTTTTGTGTTTCCAGGCACTGGGGATCCTATAGGGAAAAAGGTAGGCAAAGCTCCTGCCCTCATGGAGCTTATCCTCTAGTGGGAGTGGGAGGGCTTGGGAGAGGGAGGGTGGGCACAGAGGGAAGACAGACCACAAGCTTTTCCCTAGTTGGTAACGTAAACTCCAGTGAAACATCGTTACTTAGAATGCCTTTCATTCGCCCTAGCTACTTCAGAATAGTGCAATGGTCAACTTGGCAAGCAGTGGTATCAGACAGCTTAGAAGCAAGTTCTTAATCTACGACTTACTAGTTAGTTTGGGCAAACTACATGACCTTTCCAAGCCTCGGTTTCCTCATGGGGTGATGATGGTAACATCCCATCATCACCCACCATCTTCATGGCTGACTGAGAGCAGGACCGGTAAATGTCAGCAATGACCCTTCCTCACCAACGAAGCAGTTTGGGAGAAGGTCTCTGGACACCAATTCATATGCACTATGATATGAAATAATAATATGAAAGCATTATTTTAATTCCTCACTTTCATTGGCTCATGCTAAGCTTTGCTAGGGGGTAACTGCCTTAATTTAGCCCCCTGGGTTGTGCAATATTTGCGTTTGATCTTTGAGTCCAGGCTCAGTTTCCAGAGGCCCCTGAGCAGACAAAGATGCTGTCCATAAGCTTTAAGCAGGAACGTAGAACAGGCAGTGGTGTGAATATAGCACGAAAGACTCTGTTTGGGTTCTGGCCGTTGAAATTATAGCCCAAATGACTCTCTTGGAAATCCTGGAGCTAATTTCCCTTTATTACTGAACTTGAAATTGCTAGGTTAAATAAAAGCAGATTTTAATCAACTGCATTATAAACAAAAGGCACAGATGGCAGGGAAAGATTGACTGATAACAGCAAAGTCCCCTAGAAACTCTGGAACACCCCTGGGGGTGGGGACTGCTAAAGACTGTGGCTCCCTGCTTTGTTTTACTCTTGCATTTATGAATTCCAGGAACTCCTTTCCTGGAAGTAAATAGCTACCATCAACAGGATATTAGTGGGTGAATGTCCTTTGAAGCCACAGAGGAAAAAACTGTCAATTAAGGTCTGAATAGGTTAAGGGGGGCAACTGGCTGTCCACAGGGTATGCAGCAGCCCCTCATCCTGCCAGGAAGGGACATCAGTGTTTAAATGAAGGAGGGGAACACAAGTGGGATAACAGAGGGGGCAATCAGAGAGAATGTTGAGGGCAGTTTAAAGAAATCATTTACCAGGAGATTCTAAATTCGCCTCACTTCTCTTAATCCTTCTCTCATGCAAAGCACACACAGATACACACATGCCTTAGACTCAGATCTCAAAGAAGTTCCACATACTCCACGTTGAATCATGATTCCGTGTCACCCTAACACCGTGGCCACCGTCCTTTGGTCTTGACTCAAGCAAGGCCAATCATATTCCTAAATCCTGACCCTAAGCTTTAAGCAGAGTGGAATGGCCTCAGGTGAACCAAGAGAGCTCTCTCCCAGGAGTTTAATGCTACAACTAAGAAAGTAAGTCATTTGTGTGTTGGAATGCTTGAGTACTTGAAGGCATACGTCGGATATTTCAAAGTCAGGGAGGTGGACCTAGGCGAAAATGAGTCCCAGATGAAAAGACCTAAATGAATGCTAGGGCTTGGATAAATTGGATCGTGTACACTGTCCAAAAATGGATGGCTCAATAAAATCAAATATTCCGAAGGGCTTGTTTCCTGTAACTCCTGTGTGTTAGAGCAAGGATAACACACAGTAGTCCCTGGTTCTCAAAGTGTGGCCCCAGGACCCTGGAGCAGGTGCCAAGACCTTTTCAGGGGATCTACAGAGTCAAAGCTGCTTTCATAATAATACTAGAGTACTGTTTGTTTTTTCACTCTTATTTTCTTGTGAGTATACAGTGGAGTTTTCTGGAGGCTACATGGCGTGTGATATCACAACAGACTGGATGAAGAAGCAAATATGAGAATCCAGCTGTCTTCAGCCAGATATCAGAGATCTGCAAAAACTGTAGAGCAACGTGACCTCTTCTCATTACATTTATTTTTAGTTTCTTAAAATAGTTATTTTCATCAAAATTGTATTTATGTTAACACACATGTTTATTATTACTAGTCCTCAACTGATTAATAAGTATTTTTAAGTTTTTCATTTTAAACTCCTAAAATAGCAAATACTCACAGACATATCAACACAAGTCAACGCATATCAACCAAAGCCCTTCGGTGTCTGTAATAATTTGTAAGAGTGTGAAGGCGTCCTGAGACCAAACAATCTGAGAAGCTCTGTGTAGAAGACTTGAAAGGGTGGCAATGCTTTCTCCCAGCATTAGAAACAATGTGTAATAAGCCCAAGTATTTGTCTTTAATTACCATCAGCCAGATATGGCAAAGAAGGACATTTAAAAGGGAAATGGGAAAGTACCATGGAGAAAGTTTCTTATATCCGAGGCTATGCTGCAAGCCCAGACAACACGCCCTTCACACAGGCAAAAGAGTGCCCTGGATCACAAACGATGGGCTCGGGGAAAGCCTGTTTTCTGATGGTTCCTGGGGAATTGAAGATGACTCTGCATCAGGGCTCAGGCTAATAGCCTCTTTCTGCCTGGACGAGTCCTTTCCTGCTCAGGAGAGATGCACTGCTGAGTGGGGAAGAAGAGGAGTTTCTCTTCTACAGGCCTGGGGACATGCCTCTCCTGGGAGACACAGGCAAATACCAGGCCCTACACAACAGACCCCTAATTTAACAGCCTTGGACATCACTGGTAATCAGACCTGAACCCACTCGCTGTTTAAAAAATAAGTAATAATAATAGCAATAGTTCTGTCGTAACCTTGCACATTTGCAGGGGAGCTCTCCCAGCTGTGGAGAGACACAGCACTGCGACTCCATAGGTCAAGTAGAAACCAGGTGCCGCATTGTACAGGGACAGGCTGAGCTCTCGGCTAATACCTTGGACCCTGGTCTGGTGCCAGCTGGATGGCACACAGAAATGGAACCCTGGTCCAGCCAGGGGCTTCTGGTTCCAACTCGGTGTTTGGAGCCTGCAAACTTCTTTGGTCCTTTGCCCTGCCCCCAGCCCTTCCAAGGTGAGCCGCTGGAGCTTCCTTATTAGAGAAATAAAACAAATGTCCGATCGATACCTCAGGAAACCCCTCAAGAGGCGTAAAACGGATCAATAGCCTAGATTTGATTAGGCTTTTTTATTTCTCATAATGGTAACAAACTATTCACTTTGATGGTTTAGAAAAATGAAATGAAGATTTTTTTCAGGCATTGTGCACACTGGCATGTGGATTAGCCAATCCAGGAAATGATTGAGGGAGCGGGGAAAGGGACTTGGGGCTAGTCATTTTGTTAATGAGTAATTAATTGCTGTACTTATGTTCCAGCTTCTTAGAAGAATTTAAGGTAGCTTACAAAAATACACAACAAAGTAATTGAAACGGAGGAAATAAACAGATTACTTGTCAAATACCCTGAACTCCCAGATTTAATGAAAATTAAGGAAAAGGAAGACTGGGGGTTTTCAACGGAGGAAGGCATTTAGTTCCAACAGTCGCCAACATTTCTGTGGAATCACGAAGCGGATCCAGAAACTTTTGTGAAAATGGAAAAGAGTTAACCTACAATAAGTGAACATGTTTACACACAGGACTGTCTAGATTTCTGTTGGAGTCTTAATAGTATAGTCTTGTAAAGATACCCTCATATACTTTAAACATTAATTTTAAATTCAAAGAAAAGAAAAGAAATAAATAGATGAGGCAATCAGGCCAAGGAGATAATAATGTTAGAAAATAAGAGAAAACTAGGATTAAGGTCAGTGGATAAACCAGTTGGAGATGGAAGGCTACAGTTTCACCTTGAGCTTTCTAGCACCCAACACAAGGAAAAAAACACAATAAGCCAAATATTTCTCGAGGTTCATTAAATAAAACCAGATCATCTTCAAGGGAGGATATTCAGCTGTTTAATGTGAAGAATTTTTTCCCTGAATTGATTGAATGGCCTTTGTTCCTGAATGATCGGAGGTGGTCTAACAACTTAGTAAACTTAGTAAAGCATGAAAATAATTATCCAGCCAACTGGTAGTCATCAGATTTGGGTAAATGTTTTCCTTCTACTTTCTACCTGGCAATATTAGTAACACTAATCCTCTACCTCTAAATAAAATCTGGTGAAAAGGAAATGCCTCTGAGAAAAGGAAAATAAAATATTTATTAGAACTAATATTGAGAACTTAAGAGCCATGAAAGAGTTCAAGTTCTGGCTCTGACTTGCTTGTTGTGCTATCCTAGGCATGTTATGTAATCTCTCTGAGTCTTGTTTCATCTTCTATAAAATGGTAACTATAATAATACCTACCTCATAGGGCGCTGTGAGGATTAAGTAATGCCTATAAAACATTTACCAGAGTGCGTTGTCTATAATAAGCACTCAATAAACATCAGATTACGACCAAAGAACTTCTGCTATACAAACTCATCAAATGTTCGCCATAACTGTTAATTATGCCATCTGTTAAGATGGAATTTATTATTACCTTATTCTGTGGACTGAGATAGAGATGTAATTTGCCTAACATACACAGAAACATTTGGTGAAGTGAAGGATTATCTATGTGATCCAAATAAATGAGCTACTCTGAAGGCCCTGTGATTCCACCATTAGATATTTCTTCTTTTGCATGAATCTGTTTTTAAATGTGAATAATAAGCCATGAGTGGTAGCACATTCAGAGTTTCTGGTTTTATTGGGGAAAGGAGATGTGGGATGCTCACGCTAGTCCACACATATAACTAGAATATAGTAATCTTATTGTGCTTTCATTGTATCTTTTAAATAATTAACTTCTATCAATGACAAGGTTAATTGTTATTCACTTACAGAGGTGATATCCAATTTCTTTTTTCAATAATGAGTTTTAGAGTTGGTTGAGTTGAAGAAGAAAGAAATGCAACTGGTGAATGGATATGGCAAAAATCACGGTGGCCGTGTCTAGATATCTGTGGTTTGGAAACTGCTACACTGCCGGGTAAAGTATATACTCTTGGACCTGTCTTGTGAGGCCTTCTCTGCTATGGCCACTGCTTAAGTTTCCAGTGTCTTTTCTCAAAATTCCCTATACTCCAGTCACATAGAAGTACTTGCTATTTCCCTGGGTGGGGTTGAGGCACAGCTCTTGTTGTCTATATAATCTAGTTCTACTTATTGGAATGTTCTTTCCTTCCTCCCCAACTCAACAAGTGAATTCCTTCAAGCCCACTCTGCAAAACCTTTCCAGACACCACTGGTGACAGCCCCGTTCAGCCATAACCAAAATAAACAGAGTGAATTCCTCATTCATTTGTGCTGCTTGGTCTAAGGACAATCTCACCAGAGTATGACGTCTTCTAGGGACCGTGCTCTGTGTGTGCTTATGACTAATGTATAGTCTCATTGTTAAGTGCAGGGTTTTATAAGTATTTATATCATCAAGCTTGTAATTGTGTTTTTCAAGTCTTCTGTATCTTTTACAATTTGTGTACTCTTATTAATCTACTAGTATATAAAAATCTACAATTATTATGCTGAGTTTGTAAATTTCTCCTTATAATTTGACATGTTTGATTTCTATCTTTTCATGGCATATTATTCAGTGCCTACAAGTTCACAATTGTGGCATCTTTTTGGTTGGTTGTAACCATATCCTGTGTACCTCTGTTTCCCATAGTTAGCTGGATACTGAATCAAGAACGGAATTTGATCAAAATTAATACTCCATTAGAGGTTCAGAAAGCCTGTGGTCAAGAAAAAAGAGAGCACATCTGCTGGTGACAGAGCTCTATCCCCTTTAGAAGTTATAGGGTAGGGCCCAGGGCCACCCAGCTTTCCAAGGGCCTATGGAGGTGGGGAGCCTATAAAAAAGTAATGGCTCCCTAATATGTAAAGAAAAACTATAAAACCAAACTTTATAAGTATTTATTATCTTCAATGATAGTTAAATTTAATATTTATAAAATGTCATTATAAATTGAAAACAATCTATAGAGTAGATTTTCTTACTTTACCAGAATTCCCAAGGATAAACAATGATTTGCCAAAAAATCATAAGCAATTATAAATTAAATGTTTTAAAAATAATAAGTAATTTGATAAGCAAAGTTATATTTAAAATTTTTAATATATTTGGGGCAAAAAGAAGTAGAAAATACATGGGACTATGAGAGTCTTAAAATGGCTCAGGTTAAGGGGATCTCAGAGACATCTTGAGGGAAATGAATTTAAATGGAGCCCTAAAGAATGGTTAGGTTTTTAAACAAAGCAGTCAAAGAGGAAGAGGACATTTTGCACAGAGATAATAGTGATAGCACAGAGGCCAAAATGCACACTAGGATTTAAAGGACAGAGAGGAATTTCGATGGGGGGAGGGGATGGGGGCTGAAACCCTCAAACCCTGAAAGGCCTTGAATGCCTTGACAGGAGGTTGAAAATTCTCTATTTGAAATGCGGGGAACAAAGGACAGCTCCAGATTTGGAGATGCCTCCCAGGATCATTACTCACTAGAAACACGCTCTAAGGTTTCTCTTCCCAAAGTGAATTTGTTTTCCTCTTGGTCTGGGCCATCTGGCTTCCGACAAGGAATATAGTAGTTAGGAATAAAGAGGCCAAGAGGCCAGAATGTTCTATTGCTCCCCACTTCCCTCCCTGACAGGGCTGCCCCCCTAACGCCTGCACAACCATCCATTAACACACAATTAATCCCCTGGCTTTTTCAAAGCCTGGACCGCCCACCTCTCCCACCCCTTGGCAATTAAAGTCCTGCCAGTTAAAAGGCCAGAGAGAACAGGTGTGTTTCACACTCGGTTTCACTTTCCTGCAAGGTGCCAGATGGGTAGCCCCAAAGACCACAGACGTCTTTATTCATTTAACAGTATCCGTTGGTAGCCAGATACTGTTGGCCTGTTGGTAACCTCAGTGGGAGCAGGAAGGGTAGGGAACCTCATTGCTCCTGCTAATTCCTCTACTTCAGGGCTGGGCTTAATGGGCGGAGCCCCACCTGGGCAGGTAGCTTCCTGAGGGCACTGCTCTGCCCTAGGCATCCATCCATTCATTCATTCATTCAGTCAGTCAACACCATCCACTGAGCCAGGAGGAGCCACCACTCTGCTATTATGTGCGAGATTCAAAATGGGTAAGAGGGAATTCCCTGGTGGTCCAGTGGGTAAGACTCTGCGCTCCCAATACAGGGGGCACGGGTTCGATCCCTGGTCAGGGAACTAGATCCTGCAGGCATGCTGCAACTAAAGATCCTGCATGCTGCAACCAAGATCCCATGTGCCACAACTAAGACCCAGAGGAGCCGAAATAAGTAAACAAATAAATAAATATTCAAAACGGGTAAGAAATGGTGAGAGATTACAGCCTAGTAAAGGAAAAAGTAAGCTTCTAGAGTTCTTATTGTATGTCCAGTTTTGTTCTACACCCTGTACAAATATTAACTCATTTAATCCATATAACAACCTTATTAAGAAAATAGATATTACCATTATCCCTATTTTACAAATGTGAAAACAGGTATTAAAAGTTTAAGTAACTTTCCCAAGTTCACCCAACTTGCCAACAGTTCAGAGATACTAAGTGATAGAAATGAACTTTGGATCAGGGAACCTACTCCAGGATCCAAGTTCTTAACTGGATGGAGACCTGTGAGAGACATATTTGGAAAGTAATTCTGTGAAGCCCAGACCTCAGGTAGCCACAAGTGTACCCTAGCCCAACCCCAAATGATCATCATTCCCCCAAAGTAAACCAAAGGCCCAAATCAGGGCTATCCTGGCTGCAGGGGTGAATGGGGGCTGAGCTCTATCCTGCCTCTGATCAAGGCTCAGCGGTATCAGCCAGGGGAGGAGAAGCCTTGTAGCAATTGTTTGTTTTTAAAGTGGCCCATTTTCTAATTCATACAGAGACACCGTATGTGCCACCCCTATGCTGCATGCAAACAGGTCTTAGATTGAAAGACCAGGATAGGACCAAAAGCTTCTCTTGGGAGTTGAGATAATAAACCACTGTTGCCTAACAACTTCTCTGGCTTGAGCTGACCTCCTCCTCCAAGCCAGCTAATCCCAGCTTCATTACCAAGTTTGGGTTTCACTGTTCATCAGAAGAGCGATGCCCCAAACAAAGAGGAACGGCTAACTCTGAGGAAGGGGGCTTTGTCAGGAGTCACTGTAGGCAGACACCTGGGGAGGCAGCACCGCATCCTTAGGAAGGATAAACGAAGGCTTCTGAGTAAAGTAGGAAGGACTTACTGGGAAATGTAGAGGCGACAAGGATCTAGGGGATGACAATCAAGTCTCCCCATGATTCTTTGAAGAGGTAATCAGAAAAAAAAAGTTGTCAAAGCAGCAAAGTGTTATAGAGTAATAACAGTTCTGAACCCTCTTGGTCTGTTCAGGCTGCTGTAAAAGAATACCATAGACTGGGTGGTTTCATAAACAACAGACATTTATTTCTCACAATCTGGAGGCTGCGAAATCCAAGATCGAGGCACAGCAGATTGAGTGTCTGGGAGAGCCAGAATCATGGTTCACTGACAGCCAGATTGAGTGTCTGGGAGAGCCAGAATCATGGTTCTCTGACAGCCATCTTCTCTCTGTGTCCTCACATGGTGGAAGAGGCAAGGGAGCTCTCGGGGGCCTGTTCTATGAGGGCACTAATGCCATTCGTGAGGGCTCCACCCTCGTGACCTAATCACCTCTCAAAGACCCCCACCTCCTAATACTATCACAGTGGGTAATAGGCTTCAACCTATGAATTTTCAGGGAAGGAGGGACATAAACATTCAGTTTATAGCAGACCCAAAGTCTGTTTTTAATACAAGTACCATGTAACTCTTCCTTTATTACCTTGAAGTGAAATGTATGGCTAATATAACCACCCTCATACATAATTTATTTTTAAAAAATCAATGTAATATGAGGGTAATAAAAGGAGAGTAATTTATAACAAACTAACATATATTTCAGTCACAAATGCTCAGGCATGACCACACCAAGATGTAATGATGTCTGTCAGGGCTGTATCTTCACAAAGAAGCACTATGAACGCATGATCACAGACGCTGACAAATTCAGCTGAGATGTGTTGGCAACTTGTATACCATGAGGGTATTACCATTGGTGACATAATCTTTGAAAATGGTGAAATTGCATGGGACTGTCCTATGCATTGCCAGTTGGTGCTCCAGTGGTCAGAAGCACAGGTGCCAGCCTGGACTTGCGATTAGTGTCTGAAGTCTTGTGGGTCCGAGTGCTTCACCTATGGGTTCTGTGCCCTCCGGGCAGTAAGTGTCAGTGAAATGTTCGACACCAAGAACTAAAGAATTGTTTGGTGTGTCAGCACTGCGTCAGCAGTGGTGTGAGGAGGGGTGTAGAGAGGAAATAGTGGTTTATTTAAACATGAGAATACAGGCATACCTCGTTTTATTGCACTTCATAAATCGTACATTTTTTACAAATTGAAGGTTTGTGGCAGTCCCCGGTTGACCAAGTCTATTGGCACCATTTTTCCAACAGCGTTATCTTTTAAAGTATGTACTTGGGTTTTTTTTTTTTTAATTAATTAATTTTTTTTTTTGCCCACGCCACACAGCTTGTGGGATCTTACTTCCCTGACCAAGGATCCAACCCATGCCTCCTGCAGTAGAAATGTGGAGTCCTAACTACTGGACCGCCAGGGAATTCCTGTACTTGTTTTTTTAGACACAATGATATTGCACTCTCATTGGACTACAGTACAGTATAAATATAATTTTTATAGGCACTGGGAAACCAAAAAACTCATGTGACATTTTACTGTGATATTCGCTTTATTGCAGTGATCTAGAACTGAGCACACAATACCTCAGAGGTTTGCCGTAATAAATTACAGTAAAAAATAAAGAATAAAAAAGCACAAGATGAGTAGACAAAGATATGTTTAATTTGTACTTGCTGTTGAACTGCATGGAGGAAATAGAGACCTTAGTTTCCAGTGGCCAAGTTTCCTCAACTCTCCCACCATGTCACAAGGAACGAGATTTCTAGTACTTTGTCACATGTGCAACACTCACAAGATAACACACACAGATACACTCATGTAGCTTTTATACACTGAGGGCTTCCACAGTTCTGTGTCAAGAGGAATTAAAAGCCTCTGGGCTACAGAGTTGTGATCTAGCTTCCCTGGGGGGACAGGAAAGCAGAAACACAACTGGTTCAGAAGGAAGAAAAATATTCTGTCTCCCTTGCACCTTGGGAGGCTTGGGACAGAAGATGGTGAGGGAAGAGTGTGGGTTCGTAGTAGAAGAAAATTTCGAGCCCCCCTAAGAGGCCTCTCCAGGTGTCTTCTCCACTCCCAGGTAGAACTGACCACTCCTCTTTCTGCCACACATTATGCAGAGCAGTGTCCCGATGTTTTGTTACACTTCTTTTTTCATATGTCTGGATCTTCATACCAAGTTATGAGGCATTTGGAGGCAGAGGCTCTGTTTTTGTTTTTTTCTTTATTTTAACCCCAGAATTTTGATGAGAACCTGGAAGGAGGAGAGTAGGTATCCAACAGAATTTTATTGAATGAATAGAAGGAAGGAAGGAATGGAGAGAGGGAAGGAGAGAGCCACATCAGACACTTCTCTGTAGCCTGTCTGTCTCAACCCCCCTAGGTTTTCCAACACACAAAAAAGAGGTTTACCAGCAGCAGCAGTCTGACTAATGAGCTCAGAGGCAAGAAGTAAGAAAGAATGATGGACAGATGATGACGGACAGATGATGACAGATGATAGATAGATAGATAGATAGACAGATAGATAGAAAGAAAGATAGATGATATGGTCCATTCAGTTGCTATTGTTAGAGATGCTCTCAGCAGTGAAGAAGTCTCTCATTCTGCAATTAGATGTAAAAGGGTTTAAAATGCAAATTCCTGTATAAAATACACATGGACGGGCTTCCCTGGTGGCGCAGTGGTTGAGAGTTCGCCTGCCGATGCAGGGGACACGGGTTCGTGCCCCGGTCCGGGAAGATCCCACATGCCACGGAGCAGCTGGGCCCGTGAGCCGTGGCCACTGAGCCTGCGTGTCCGGAGCCTGTGCTCCGCGACGGGAGAGGCCACAACAGTGAGAGGCCCGCGTACCGAACAAAAAAAAAAAAAAAAAGCACATGGACATGACAGAGTTTTAAGCAAAGTGTGAAGGATGATATTGGATTCTTTCCTATTTTGAAAGAACATGGGACAGTCTGTTGGTGGGAGAGGATGCTTCTGAAGAGGCCGATGGTCTCAAAAAGGGACCCAGGCCCCCAGGACCAAACTCTGCAAAGTTCACCCTCCTCTGTGTCCACAGGTGCTGGCTGCCAGCCCGGCTGGTTGTGCTATGCCACCCTGAGGGCCCCTTTCCATGCCTACCTCTGCAGGCTGCTGCTCCCAGCAGAAAATAAACTGCTCATGAGGCATTTTAAAGCAGTTACTTAAAAAGACAGCAACACGTGACCCTGGGAAGGCTGCGTAAACCCCAGCATGTAGGAATCTTGAGATAAGCTTTCCATTTTCCTGAGCACTGCTCAAGCGCGGCCTAGAAGATTGTGTTTGAGCCCTGTAATTAAAGAGGGAAGGGGAGGACTGGAAGAGGTTCCGAGAAGAATCGTGAGGATATTAAAGGGTAGGAAACAATAAAGCTTACGGGAAAAAAAAGAAGTTGAAAGAACTGGGATTATTTAGACTGAAGGACAGAGGGTCAAGGAGCAGCATAACAATGATCCTCAAACACACTCATTCTGGTGTCTGAGAACAGGGCTAATTCCTCCCTGATAAAATAACCATTTGGGGCCCAGCTGCTCTCTCTGTACGGACTTGTTAGCAAAGAAGACAGAACTCAACAAAAGAAAGAGTTGAGTGGTCAGGCGGTCACATGATGCCTGACTGGCCTGGATCTTGGTCATGTGCCCTTAGCAGGGCCTAGGGATCCAGGGTGAGCATGAAGCCTGGGAGGAGGTGCAGTTCTCTGTGGACAGTATAAAAGCCCAACAGCATTAGTAAAAACCTTACTGTGGGACTTCCCTGGTGGCGCGGTGGTTAAGGTTCCATGCCTGCCAGGGCAGGGGACACGGGTTCAAGCCCTCGTCTGGGAAGATCCCACATGCTGCGGAGCCACTAAGCCCGTGTGCCACAATTACTGAGCTTGCGCTCTAGAGCCCGCGAGTCACAACTACTGAAGCCCGTGCGCCACACCTACTGAAGCCCGCGCTCCTAGAGCCCGTGCTCTGCAACAAGAGAAGCCACCGCAGTGAGAAGCCCGTGCACCGCAACGAAGAGTAGCCCCCGTTCGCCACAGCTAGAGAAAGCCCGTGCGCAGCAATGATGACCCAACGCAGCCAAGAATAAATACATAAATAAATACATAAATAAATACAAACCTCAGTGTGAGCTTAAGAAATAATCCGCCCCCAACCAGGTTTATTTATCCGTTAAAAAAGTTTATTTTCCCACTGTAAAAATAATATACACTGTTAAAGGAAACCAGTTGCTTCCTAAATAAAAGCAAGTCCAGATCTTCAGAGTTGTCAATTGAAGGAGAACTCTGTGTGTGTGTGTGTGTGTGTGTGTCTGTGTGTCTGTGTGTGTGTGTGTGTGTGTGTGTGTGTGTGTGAGACAGAGAGACAGAGAGAGAAGTGGAGGTGTAAGTGCTGTAGGGGGTTGGAGGGTAGCTAGGATATTAAAATGACGCTTTCCTAAGGTCTTGGGACCTCATCATCTGGAAACTTGATTTACACACAATCCATGTTTACAAAGTCATGGTTTCCTGGTCTTCAACCTGGGGCCCCTGCAGAGACGCCCTCCTGTGTGTATCCTGCTCCAGCTATTGGGAGCGAGGAAGCTGCCAGCCCCTGTAATAACATCAAGCCTCCATCCTACCGATGGCGTTAAATAGAGATTCTCAGGATGGGAGTCGGCCATCCATCCCTTCCCAGATCTCTTTCCCAATTCTCCCACCATTTCCAACCTTAGAGAACCAGGAATCAACTCTAGTAAAGAAGCAGACAAATATCAAAATTACTGAGGAATAAAAGTGAGGAAACCTTCCCTGGCCCACAATACACAGACATTCATAATAGCATGTGTGTATATGATTTTGCAATTTTTTTCACCTATTTTAATTAAGTTATTCTAATTGCAATGGTTTGTACAGTATAGAATCCATTTTTATAAATATGTATGTTTATGCATACTTATGTTAAAAAGACTGGGAGGAATTAAACCAATATACAACTATGGTTATCTCTAAATGTGGGATTATAACTTATTTTATTTGTGATGTTGTCATTATTTGTATCCTCCAAATGAATGAATGTATTTCACTTTCATAAAAAGAAGAAAGACATTATTGCACAACTATAACATAACCCTTTCCCGTATCATTATGAACTCTGTGACCACACCGTTTCTAATGGCTTTTTGGTCAAGGGGGTGTTCAATGTTTCACTTAATCATTCCTCCCCCCACTGCTACAGTTAGACTGTTTCATATAAAAGGACATATTCTCAGTAGGATCATTTGCATAAGGTAGATTCCCAAAGGTGAAGTTACCAAATTAAATGGTTTGAATACTGTTAAATATACCCACTTTCTCTAATGACAAACAGGCTCTGCTTCTGATTCCCACTTTTTAAGCTCATATATATTTTTTTATCTTCTGCTGGATTTGGGGCTCGCGTGCTTTTGTTGTCCCTGCCTTCCTGTGCTATTGAGCCCTGTAGTCCTTCTGTCTTCATTTCTCTCCCCAGTTCCCTTGCAGATACCTTGAGGCGCCCAGGGTTATGGCTTTTCCGTGGGCATGCTTCCTTCCAGCTCCTGCCAAGGAGATGACACTATTATTAGCTCCCAAACTTCCATTTCCATCTTCTTGAAATTTAGGACACAAGGAAGAAGTAATAAGCGTGCTAAAGTGTCAGGACCGTGGCATCTGCCCTGAGGGGTTGTCACAAACAATAAATGCCTACTCTGCTAACACCATGAATAGCCTCAAAAAAATGAATAAACCTAGGGTCATTTACACACTTTTGATGATATTTCTTTGATGCCTTGAATACAGTATATTGTTTCCCATGCCTATCTAGATAGGCAGCCATGAAAGACGGTGGGTTATTTTTAAGTTTCTGCGTTGCATGTGATTTACAGACTTACAGACGTAAACACTCTACTTCTTGCGTTCACGTGTTGCCTGAAAAAATCAGCCAAACTGCTCCAATGTGAATGTAAGCATTAGGACCCTGACAAATAGATTTCCCACTGCTGAACATTCGTGATCTGGGCCAGGGGGTCCCTGACTTTTTCAGAGTTGTGTTCGTTTTATGTAATAACACCCATTCTTTGCATTCCCCATCTTCATCTCACAGCCTATCGTGCCTTTATTACTTTGGTCACATTCATAGAATTTCAGAGCTATTAAAGACTTTTTAAAAATTGAGATGAAATTCGTATGACATGAACTCAACCATCCTAAAAAGAACAATTCAATGACATTTAGTGCGTTCACAATATGCAATGCATATTGCGATGCAATCACCACCCCATCTAGCTCCACACATTTTTTTTTTTTTCTTTGCAGTACGCGGGCCTCTCACTGTTGTGGCCTCTCCCGTTGCGGAGCACAGGCTCTGGACGTGCAGGCTCAGCGGCCATGGCTCATGGGCCCAGCCGCTCCGCAGCACGTGGGATCTTCCCGGACCGGGGCACGAACCCGTGTCCCCTGCATTGGCAGGCGGAGTCTTAACCACTGTGCCACCAGGGAAGTCCCTCTCATTGTGGTTTTTTTTTGTTTGTTTGTTTTTTAAACATCTTTATTGGAGTATAATTGCTTTACAATGGTGTGTTAGTTTCTGCTTTATAACAAAGTGAATCAGTTATACATATACATATGTTCCCATATCTCTTTCCTCTTGCGTCTCCCTCCCTCCCACCCTCCCTATCCCATCCCTCTAGGTGGTCACAAAGCACCGAGCTGATCTCCCTGTGCTATGCGGCTGCTTCCCACTAGCTATCTATTTTACGTTTGGTAGTGTATATATGTCCATGCCTCTCTCTCGCTTTGTCACAGCTTACCCTTCCCCCTCCCCATATCCTCAAGCCCATGCTCTAGTAGGTCTGCCTCTTTATTCCCATCTTGCCCCTAGGTTTTTCATGACCTTTTTTTCCCTTAGATTCCATATATATGTGTTAGCATACGGTATTTCTTTTTCTCTTTCTGACTTACTTCACTCTGTATGACAGACTTTAGGTCCATCCACCTCACTACAAATAACTCAATTTCGTTTCTTTTTATGGCTGAGTAATATTCCATTGTATCTATGTGCCACATCTTCTTTATCCATTCATCTGTTGATGGACACTTAGGTTGCTTCCATGTCCTGGCTATTGTAAATAGAGCCGCAATGAACATTTTGGTACATGACTCTTTTTGAATTCTGGTTTTCTCAGTGTATATGCCTAGTAGTGGGATTGCTGGGTCGTATGGTAGTTCTATTTGTAGTTTTTTAAGGAACCTCCATACTGTTCTCCATAGTGACTGTATCAATTTACATTCCCACCAACAGTGCAGGAGTGTTCCCTTTTCTCCACACCCTCTCCAGCATTTATTGTTTCTAGATTTTTTGATGATGGCCGTTCTGACCGGTGTGAGATGGTATCTCATTGTGGTTTTGATTTGCATTTCCTTAATGACTAATCACATTGAGGATCTTTTCATGTGCTTATTGGCCAATTGTATATCTTCTTTGAAGTACTGGCCATCCAAGTCCTTTGTCCATTTTTGATTTGGATTATTTATTTGTTGTTGAGTTCTCAGAGGATCTCAGTGGGATTCAGGTCCAGCTGCCTACAGTAGTGTCCAGCTCAATAACATCTTTGTGTTGTCTTCCCTCTCCCTGGGACACCATTTCCAGTCCCCTACTCTTATTTACTGGGATCATTTCCCAAAATAAATTTTCTTCATGAAAGCCCTTGTCTACTTTCTGGAGGAAATCCAGGCTAGGTCATGCCTTAGGATAGGCACTGTTATTATCCCCACTTTACAGATGAGGAAACAGAGGTTCAGATAGTTTAGAAAACTTCTCTTTGGTGCATAGCTGGTAAATGGCAAAGCAAAGAATTATGCCTCTCTGATTTCAGATTACTGTTACACTCTCCTCTCTCCAATTCTGATTGGTATTTATGTCCTTCTCATTGTCCCACTATCTCAGGAGCCAAGTCTCTACAAACTCATCCCAAGTCCAAAGATGTCTCTTTGTGTCCAGCTCCACCCGCCTCTTCTACCTTCTGCGGGATGTATTTCCCAACTTCAGAAGGACCAAATCCAAATGTCTCCTCATGTTGCCTGGTAACATTACTAATGGCTAACATTTATCACACTCTGCCTAGGTACAAAGCTCTGTTCCAAGTCTATTACATATATCAGCTCACTTAATTCTCACCACAACCTTATGAAGTAGGCACTGCTATTATTCCACCTTACCAGTGAGGAAACTGAGGCACATGGAAGGCAAGTAACTTGCCAAAGACACACCCTTTTTTTTTTTTTTTGCAGTACGTGGGCCTCTCACTGTTGTGGCCCCTCCCGTTGCAGAGCACAGGCTCCGGACGCGCAGGCTCAGCGGCCATGGCTCACGTGGCTCACGGGCCCAGCCGCTCCACAGCATGTGGGATCTTCCCGGACCGGGGCACGAACCCATGTCCCCTGCATCGCCAGGCGGACTCTCAACCACTACGCCACCAGGGAAGCCCCTGACACACCCTTTTAAGAAAGGGATCCAGTCTTATCAGGCTGGCAGTATGACTAGCGCCTGTGCTCTTAGCTATTGCCTTCAGGAGAATGCAGATGATTGAAGTTGGCTGACTAAAGTAAATAGTGGGTATCATGGCAAACTAGGGAGCACATGCTACTAGGAGGGGAGTGGGGATGAGGAAGCAATAAGCTACTCTGCTGCAGTTGATGGTTGCCTTGAGGCAATTCCAGTCTTCTAATTTTTTACGGAATCCAAAAATTCAGATTTTTAGATAAAATCTTCTAATTTGTTTAAGACTATTGACTTATTCATATTTAAATTACTCTGTTCGGGGATTTCCCTGATGGCGCAGTGATTGGGAATCTGCCTGCCAGTGCAGGGGACACGGGTTTGAGCCCTGATTCGGGAAGATCCCACATGCGGCGGAGCAACTAAGTCCGTGTGCCACAACTACTGAAGCCCGCGCGCCTAGAGCCCCTACTCCACAACAAGAGAAGCCACCGCAATGAGAAACCCACGCATCACAGTGAGGAGTGCCCCCCCCCCCCCGCTGCAACTGGAGAAGGCCTGCGTGCAACAACAAAGACACAAGGCAGACAAAAAATAATTAATTAATTAATTTAAAAAATACTGTTTTAATTAATTAATTAAATTACCCTGTTCAAGCTAAACCAAATAGGTATATTAATCAGAGTTAGCCTTCTAGGTCCCAGTTTGCAAACCCTGCTTAGCTATTTGAAATTTGACACTTTGAATTCGTCTTTTCACAAAATGTAGTATCATCGTCACAGAGGGCTGGCAATGGAGTCCCTAACTTCCGGAAAAGAAAAGATTAATCAGGAAGAGTGATCTAGTGGGATCACTTTAATTGTCATAAACCACCTGGAACAGCTGCTTCTATTATAAGCAGCCAACTGGATATTGCATTTTGATGGACTATTTGGTCCCAGAGACCGATGCTGGCTTATGCACCTCTAAGTTTTTAGTAATGGAACAAAGATCAAGTATTCTATACTAGTTATAAATCTAGTCTTTATATTGTATATTTTATAATACAATATTTTATTCTGATTGAAAAAGGCAATATAGAAAATGTGACAAATACGAACAACAGTTAAGAATATAATAGTCATTCATAATCCTGCTCAGAGAAAATATCAACATTTATGTATGTTTCCTTCCAGTCTTTTTTTCTTTAGAAATAGAATAATTCTTATACATAGGTCTTAAAGGAATTTGAGGTTCTTAAAGAATTTGAATATGGTATAGACTCAAACTGAAGAAGTTCAATTCTGCCTGGTTCAAAGCCACTTAAAGTGATTTTCATGTTTTCACATTATCGTAGTATAAGCATTTTCAGATTGCTTGAAGTGGCATATTTTTTCCTGTCTTCTTCTTTGCTTTTCAGTTTTCTAACATTGCTTTTTTAGCATTAAATTAACTTTTCATACATATTTTTAAGTTATAATAAATTTTGTGAGCTTCTTTCGAGGATTTCTTGACAACCATAAGTTATACTTGTGCTTATGCAAAATAAAAGTAATTCAGAAAGAGTCCAGGACTGGGAATCCCATCCATGGGCTATAATAAAAGTGTTTGAGACACGGTGGGAAGGGGAGGGGCATGGGATGAATTGGGAGATTGGGATTGACATAAATACACTACCATGTGTAAAACAGATAGCTAGTGGGAACCTGCTGTATAGCACAGGGAACTCAGCTTCATGCTCTGCGGTGACCTAGATGGGTGGGACTGGGGGGGATGTTGGGAGGGAGGCCCAAGACGGAGGAGATATATGTATACATATAGCTGATTCACTTCATTGTACGACAGAAACTAACACAACATTGTAAAGCAACTATACCCCAATATTTTTTTAAGTTTAAAAAAAATTTTTTTTTTAAAGTGTTTGATTGAAGATTTCTTCCAGTGTGTAAACGCACTGGAAGAAAGTACAGCACTTTATGAAGCTATGTTCATCCTCTCCAGCCACCTGGATATCACAAGTATTGATGAGGTAATAACTAATCTACTAAATAAGAAGCTTTGCATTTAAGCTTTGCATTAAATGCTGGTCTTGTTACCCTAATCCATTTCCTTCTTTCTCCTTCCTAACAGACTTTTGGGAATTCCCTGGTGGTCCAGTGGTTAGGACTTTGAGCTTCCACTGAAGGGGGCACCGGTTCGATCCCTGGTCCAGGAAGATCCCACAAGCCCTTGTGGCACAGCCAAAAAAAAAAAAAAGACCCTAATTTTTGATCAGACACCCACCTCATCAAATAATCCTGTTTATTCTAAGTCAATCTCCTGTTGACTGCTGTTGATCTAGGGATAGGTGTGAGACCTACAGTGGCCCAATCGGATGGAAGGGAAGATTTTATTCCAGGGCTCTCTCTCCTGCTGTACCCAAACAAGGGAACAAGAAGGCCACTAGCAATGAAATTGCAACCAGGAGTTAAATCGCCTTAGGCTAAAGCTGAAGCAGAAGACAGCAGCGGAAACAGGTACAAAGTCTATGTCCTTGGGATTACATGGAGCTTCAGGGCTTACGGCATCTGAGGCCTGTCCAACTGTGGACTCCCAGTTCTGCAAGATGACACCTTTCCTTTTTGTTTTCGTCAATTTTGCATCAGTATTTTTCTGTTACTCGCAGCCAAAAGCATCCTAACTGGTACAAGCTCTATAAAGCTCAGTTTGTTTCCAAGCTTCAAGATGCTTGGTTCTATTGGTTCTATATTACCCAGAATTTAGATGAACCCAAACTGTTCTATATTTTTTCTATTGGTATAAAAAAGCAAATCATGATAGAGGGCATACTAAGAACTTAGTTTTAAGAAATTCACCACCAACAGGGTGAATTTTACAGCAGGGTAAACTATAGCTCAATAAACCTGACTTTAAAAAACAAAATAGGGCTTCCCTGGTGGCGCAGTGGTTGAGAGTCTGCCTGCCAATGCAGGGGTCACGGGTTCATGCCCCGGTTCGGGAGGATCCCACATGCCGCGGAGCGGCTGGGCCCGTGAGCCATGGCCGCTGAGCCTGCGCGTCCGGAGCCTGTGCTCCTCAGCGGGAGAGGCCACAACAGTGAGAGGCCCATGTACCGCAAAAAAAAAAAAAAAAAAAAAAAAAAAATATATATATATATATATATATTTTAAATATCACCACCAACAAAGATTTCTATCAGTTACGTGCATGTTTAACTACTCAATAATGGCGTCATGCTCTTTATCTTTCAGTTCTGCCATCCTTGGTATGCTTGATTCAGCCTCTGGGGTTGCGACAAGACCTATACTCCCCAAAGCAAGGGAAATTGAGCAAACGAAAGCCTCTACTAGCTGGGGTGATTGAGGAGGGAAGGAATGACTTTCATGTAGGCAATGGAGGGTGTTTACCACAATCTTGAGTTTATTGTACATTCACTCCAATAAATCTTCTATGCCTACATCTTCAGTAACATTGACTATAATTATGTTATGACTATTATTGCCATCAAGCAAAAATTTCAAAACACATATTAGAAATTAAGGAAGTCATGCACTTAAAAGAGGAAGGGTGTAAAATCATGGAATCCCAGAAAATCATATGGACTTTTTTGTTACATATCAAAGAGCTGACACATACCAAGCTTAGAGTCATCTAAAATCCTGAGGTTTTTTTCAGTGAAGCTTATTATTAATGCATGACTCTTTTCAAATCTTTGTTTAACCATTTCGAAGCTCCTAATGTCTCTTAATGAGATGAATTAGTTAATTAATTAATTAGCATTTGTGACTCCTTAAATTACCCAGAGCACAGACAAAATGTTATTTATTTAGATTAGTTTATATAAACTAAGAATAAACCTGCAAGGAACATGGCTAAACCTCAAAAACATGATGCTGAGTGAAAGAAGTCTGACACAAGAGAGTATGTTCTGTATGAATCCAATCTTTGAAGTTCAAGGACAGACAAAATTAATTTATGATGACGGCAATCAGAACAGCGGTGAGGCAGTAGAGACTGCGGAGGGACAAAGGAGTTTTCTGTAAAGATGGAAATATTTTGTGTTTTATCTTGGGTGGTGGTTAATCGTTGTATATAATCACCGAAAGTCATCAAACTGAACATTAAGATCTCTGCATTTTAATTGATATTAATAATATTTCAATAAAAGCATTAAAAATAAAAAATAAATATGCAGACTCAGGAACTACCTGAACAGCCATCAAGAGGTGACACAAATCATGGCACATATATACACTGAAATAATACTCAGGTTTAAAAAAATGAGGCAGATCCATGAGCACTGAAATAGGATGATCTCCAAGGTCAGTCTTTAAGTTAAAAAAAAGTAATATCTGGACTGTTATGTAGAATCTATGGTCATTTTTGTACGTTTGTACACGTGTAGAAATAACTCTGGAGGGACACATGCGGCACCAGGAGCAGTGGTTGTCTCTAGGGAGAGAAGCAGTAGGGGGAAGGTGAGTATTGGGAGTGAAAGAGGGTATGGAGAGACCGAGTTTTCACTGTACGTATATTTTTGGATGGAAAAAACAACATTAATGTATTATTTGGGGGTACAGTTTGGTTATAATTACATGGGCTTAAATTACTGACACAGAGCATTGGTGGCTGTTACAATAACCCTTAAATAGTGGCAGCCAGATGTAAGACAGATAGGCTGGAATTTTCTGTTGGGTTGTGTTCGTGTCAGCCCTGCCATGGAAATTTTTTTTTTTTTTTTTTGCGTTACGCGGGCCTCTCACTGTTGTGGCCTCTCCCGTTGCAGAGCACAGGCTCCAGACGCGCAGGCTCAGCGGCCATGGCTCACGGGCCCAGCTGCTCCGCGGCACGAACCCACGTCCCCTGCATCAGCAGGCGGACTCTCAACCACTGCGCCACCAGGGAAGCCCTTTTTTTTAAACATCTTTATTGGAGTACAACTGCTTTGCAATTGTGTGTTAGTTTCTGCTGTATAACAAAGTGAATCAGCTATACATATACATATATCCCCACATCTCCTCTCTCTTGCGTCTCCCTCTCACCCTCCCTATCCCACCCCTCTAGGTGGTCACAGAGCACCAAGCTGATCTCCCTGTGCCATGAAGCTGTTTTGCCCTGGAACTTTTGATTGCTACTATGTCCAGAGCTGAAGGAATCTTTTCTTCGTCATTTGCCGGGTGGTGTAAATATCATTTCAGGTAAAAGTTACTGGCCTCCTGGTGATCCCTCCTGGGATCATTTTCTGGGGTGAAGAGCTGACTTTGATTGTTGCTGCTGGATCAAGGTATGTGTTCATAAGGACTCACTTCATTGTATATTTTTGAACTATTAAAATATGTTACCATGTGCATCTATATTGCCAACTTAAATAAATTAAATCGAAAAGAGTAAAGATACAGAGCAAGAGTTAAAAACAAGCCAAAACTACTTGCAGTAATTAAGATGATCTATATATGCACTATCCCATGATGAACCATAATGCAAAAGAATGTGAAAAAGAATGTATATATATGTATAACTGAATCACTTTGCTGTACAGCAGAAATTAACACAACGTTGTAAAACAACTATACTTTAATTAAAAAAAAAAATTGATCCAGACACTAACATGGAGTGAATCTTATCCACTGGGCCTGCCAATCAGCCTTCCTGGGGACTGATACACCACGATCTAACTGCACCTCTCAAGTGGTACGTATTGTATCATCCTTGAGATCTTCATTCACTTTCTCTAAGCATAAGGTTTATCTTCATGGCTAGACTGTAAGTAACCTTGAGAGTAGGTACCTAGTCTTATACTTTGTAGGGAAGGCGGGGAGAACCTACCCATCCCTCACAAATAGCTGGCAGCTAGAGAAATATTTAATCATTAAAGTAAGTAATAAGTGTGAAGGCTCTGTTTATCTCAACACCTAAAGTCATTGCTAATTATCATGTGAGACTGTAATGACCCCAAAGAGGTTCTAACCAGCTATGTTTTGATTTTTGCTTTTATATTTCAATATTATATTGATGTGACTCACTTAAAAAATATATTCTCCCCAAAATTTGTAAGTAAAATATGTGTAACTCAAATCCTATTTTAAAGTGTTCTGGGAGCTTATTATTTAAAATGGTTTACCTTGCTGGAGTTTTAAAAATAGATATAATACTCCCATCAGTAACATTGTAATATTTTTGTGTGATGAATGATCACAGTATAATTAATCTATTCCCTAAATTTAAAAGTCTAGGTCATATATTTCCTATGGCAAGCCTCCACTGTGCTTGGATTAACACCAAAATGACTTTTTTCCTGGGTCATACAAGTAAATCCTAAATTACTCTCCCTTTTTATTTTTATTATTGAATGAGCGTGAACGCAGTTATTAAAGGGGAAAGGAGACAGGATAATAAAAGACAAAGGCATGACCTAGAATATTGGAAACACGGAGACCCAGAAGCTTTGGATGACAATGAGGGGAAGAGAAAGATTGTCCCTGGGAGAAAAGAGGTCACTTACCCAGGAAGCAGTGGATGCAGGTGGCCTGGGTGGGGAGGACTGCGGCAGGGGGGCAAGGAGAGATCTGCAATGAACAAGCTCCTGAATGTAAAGGTTGAAATAAGCGGGAACCGGTGAGAAGTTTGAGAGTCGCGCTAGGTCAGGGCTGAGCTAATTGTTTGTTTCTGAATATTGAAAGGCAATCTCAAATAGGGCTCATCTTTATGTAGAAAACCACAGTGGTCTCATGGAGGTGGAGAGCCCCAGTACAGTCTCTGCCCAGAACAAATATAACACTGCTGTGAAGTTCACCACCTAGGAGTCGGCTCTTTGGTGACTTTGTTTTTGTTTGTTTTTTTTTTAAGAAGATGTTGGGGGTAGGAGTTTATTAATTTATTTATTTATCTTTGCTGTGTTGGGTCTTCGCCTCTGTGTGAGGGCCCTCCCCAGCCGCGGCAAGCGGGGGCCGCTCTTCATCGCGGTACGCGGGCCTCTCACTGTTGTGGCCTCTCTTGCTGCGGAGCACAGGCTCCAGACGCGCAGGCTTCATTAGTTGTGGCTCACAGGCCCAGCCGCTCCGCGGCATGTGGGATCCTCCCAGACCAGGGCTCGAACCCGTGTCCCCTGCATTAGCAGGCAGACTCTCAACCACTGCGCCACCAGGGAAGCCCTGTTTTGTTTTTAAAGGCAGGTTTCTGCTTGTTTCCTGTTTGTTTACTGCTCGTGTGCCTAGGAGAACTGTTCTGAAGCACAGGGACAGACCATTTTCTGGACCCCTGTGACTGCTCCTAAGGAGATAGCTTCCCCAAGATGGGACCCATCTCTCCCTCACAAAGCCAGCCGCCCCCCTCCATCTTGCTCTGTGGTACTGATGCAGGGTCAGGGGACAGGGAGAGGCAGGGTCACTACCACTTATTTGCTTTGTTCATTGTCTTTCCTCACTGGACTGCCTGCCCCATGTGGGCAGGATTGCTCTCTGTCTTGTACACCACTGCACACTCCCCAGCACCTAACGCAGTGTCTGGTTCAGAGTGCTCACTCTAAATATTTGTTGAAGAAACGAATGAATTGGTTGCATGCCTACCTTCTTGCGCTCAGGTAGGAATGGCAGGTTTCCGGGAATGAGACGAGGGAGAGTATCAAGTACATGCTGGGTTCTTTCCATAAGATATCTATCTCAATGTTGGGAGTTGGCTTCTAAGCCAATTTCGTCATTCAACAGTCACGGTTCTTCTGGTAAGAATTAGCTGCCTCTGGCCATTGAGGTGGGTAAAAGTCATCAATTCCCTCTTCTCCAACCTCCCCCAGTAAGGTGGTATGTTTCAATGAAAGCATGTCCTAGACCAGCCTTTTGTTAAAGTATAAACATTGATTGGCAGGCAGGCACAGAAACAGCCGTACGCCCTGGTCTTGTAAGTGCAGAGAAGCCCTATTCCTCATCCGCAGCCTTCTGACTGCACCTTGCGTGGGAAGCTCACTTGTAGCCTGTCCATAGGATTCTGACTGGTGGATTCGCCAACCTTCCAAATGCATCTCAGGACAGAGCCCTCTGTTAACAGAGAGGCGGATGCAAGAGCAAACAGCTCAGGATGGAGATGCAGCTCTGAAAGTACGAGGATACTTACTCTTCCTTCAGGTAAGGGCAGTGGGGCTTGCTAAAACTCTCTAGCCAAACTCATATCTTAAACAACACTCATGTCACCAATGGAAAAAAATGTGGTACATCCGTATACCAGTTCATGAACCTTCTGGTGTATATTTTCTTAATGATACTTGAAATTCTTAAACTGCCACCTCTGCGGTGGGGACTCCTAATTAGATGAATTCATTAGATTAATTTAAATGCTAAATCGCCATCCCCTTTTCCCTTGCTTCCTCCCCCTGTGCACACACATTTGCAGGGAAGATTACTTTACAGGTACACATAGGTTTAGTCCGAGGTACCGCAGGTTACCACATAGACCATGCAATTCCCGAAAATTTTCTGGAGTGAAAGTAAGAAGAGCAAATGCTTATAAAGTGCTTATTACACGCTCAGGATCTGTACATATCTGACCTTCGCAACAATTCCACTATGATTACCCTGATTTTACAGATAAGGAAGCTGAGGCCCAGAGAAGAAGGAACACCTCCCAGCTCACGCTGCTGAGATGCGATCAGGGCCAAGGTCAAACTCACTGTGGAGTTTCAGAGCCCATGCTCTTTTTTTTTTTTTTTTTTTTTTTTGCGGTACGCGGGCCTCTCACTGTTGTGGCCTCTCCCGTTGTGGAGCACAGGCTCCGGACGCGCAGGCTCAGCGGCCATGGCTCACGGGCCCAGCCGCTCCGCGGCATGTGGGATCTTCCCGAACCGGGGCACGAACCCGTGTCCCCTGCATCGGCAGGCGGACTCTCAACCACTGCGCCACCAGGGAAGCCCAGAGCCCATGCTCTTAACCACTATATTCTGCTGCATCTCCTTCTGATAATAAGAATTATTGGAATATTACTGGTGTTCAGAGTCCCCAACGTTTCTTTCTCCCTTTTATGCTGTGAAAGAAAAAGTGTTAGCTGACAACCGTTGTAGAAGTTTCAGGCACGGAGCTACGGTTTGAGCAAATTCGTGCATGGGCGCCGACTCTGGAGTGTAAAACTATCCTATAGATCACGTTCTTTTTCATCCCGAATGAAAGTCTGATTTCTGAGCCTCCAAAGAAGAAATAATATTCAGGCAATTCCTTTACTATATTTTAAAATAAAAAATATCAATGAAAACCTCAGCTAAATTTAATACCTAAAATGTTAATATTTGGTATATTTGGAAAGTAACGACTCTGAGGCAGCTTTTTACTTTTTCATGCTGAAATTAGCTACCAGGAAACATCACTAAGACTCTTCAAGTGACTCACAACTGCTGAGGAGATAAGAACGTGGGCTTTGGATTCAGCGAGACTGGGTTGGAAGCCCAGCTCCATCACTAAATGTATGTCTTTGTGCGTCTTCACCTCTAAGCCTCAGCTCCTTATTTATGAGATGGGAGTAATGCGTGTATGTGTGCCTAGCCCATAACAGACCATAAAGTATAGCAATCATTATTAGAAGATTAATCATTCAGGGGGATTAGCATTTAGTTGAGGCTCCTGAGGACAAACAGCGTCCAAGTCACAAAAGAAAGGATTGCCCTGACTCTTCAAATTGCTCTCCCTGGAAAGCCACTCACCACCTTGCTTAGAGTCTAAATATTTTGAGAACTCTGGTTATTGGTATATATATATAATCACTCAGCTTGGCTGGGTTGGTTGCCCTTGCTTGGGGCAAGTTCTGTGTAACCTGCTTTACGTAATCATACAGGATGAGCCAAACTCAGGTTGTTCTCTTTGGCTGACCCTCCCATCTCATGTGAAGATGTCATTTGAAATAGCTAAAGGGCTGCTTTGTGGATGTAAGGGCAGAACTAGAAGCAGCAGGTAGGAATTTTTCCATCATGGATATGAACTCAATGGAATGTGAAGTAGTTATCTCCCTGTCACTGGAAGCATTCAAGGAAGCTTACTAATTACAAGATTGGTGGAAAGAATATTCTTTCTTTAGACAGAACATGGGACTGAACAGTAAAGATAAGAAGAGTAATAAAAATCATGGCTTTCATACATTGAAATGCTAGATGCTTGACATTTTAATTTATTTAATTCTCATAGGAATCTTTTCCATCTTTTATAGTAGTAGCCCTTTTGCATATCACTAAACCAAAGTTCAGAAAGGTTAAATTATTTAACAAATCTCTCACAGCTTGAATAATTAACACTGGGATTTGAATCCAGAAGTATGCTATTATTTTATAGTTTCAGATGTCTAAAACCTGCTTGTTATAAGGTCATCCATGAGAACAATGAAGCTGTATATTGAAGATCGAAAATTGACATCTGAAGTGGTGAATGACAGGTATCATCTAATGCCAGCCTCGGCATTCGAGTTACATTTTTATTTTGTTTTCGGCGCATAGAATTGTAAACGGTGTGGTGTTTTCACTGTCCTCTTAGATATCTCTGGATACTCTTCAGTTGGACTAATTCAGAATTTAGAGAGACGATCAGGACATTTTGTTTGAAGTCTGAATAATGAACAGTATCTAACAGCCACATGCCTGCCTTATCACATTACAGAAGTCAGACTAGAAATACACAAAGCTTCCAGAAACTGCTAAAACAATCTATGATATGATATAATCATCACATGGCAGTTACTCCTCAGTAAATTCTCTGAGAGGCACTGGAACACACTGGTTAGGAGCATAAGCTTTGAAGTAGCCCAGCACCACTTCCACTAGCTATGACCCTGAGCAAGATTCTTCAGCTCTTTCAGCCTCAATTTTACAAACGAGGATTGTCAAGAGCAAACCAAGCCAATCTGGTTGTTTACAGTTACAAAGTTCTTGCCAGTAGGCAGAGGTAAGCTCCAACAGGGAGAAGCAGGTCTCTCCCACAGCATCCTGGACACAGAAAATATGTAATAATACCACATTCTGCAACACACAAGCACTAATTAAATAGCCATTCAGTGCTATTTTATGAAAGGTCAGGGAAGTGCTAACTCTCTGTCCTTTTAGACACTTTGAAAGCACCTTGTGTGAAGGTTTCACTTCGGGCAGGTGCAGCAGTATTCCAGCAGCTTTGCTCAGCTAACCGTCTGGTCAGTCAGTTGACATCATCTTCCATTAAATGCTACGTTTAGAAGAAATCAGAATCCTAAACACAGGGTTCGAAGGGCGTAGGCTATTGTGCTAGCTAGGTTCTTATTTCCTACTCATTCAAGGGCAGCAGCACCTATTCATTATTTCTAGCCAGTTCATTCATTCTTGAAAACTATTCATTTCTCCAATGAAATGTCATTTCTAACATCCATTATGCTAATTAGAAAACCTTCTGGTGTTGTTCAGAAATAATGACAGTGGAGTCTGAGTTTTGGATTAGAATCTTTAAAATGCTAACTAACCCCCTGGATTATATAGTTTCTTTTTAGGGAACTGCAAATGTTAACTAATGTCCCCATGATAGAGATTAAAGTTAATACACACTACACTGAAGAATTTTAAAGTGAATGACAGGTAATATAATGGTGGTAAAAACACCCTCACAGAAACGTTTGTGAGAATTAATAACAGCTAATATATATTGAATGCTTACTATGTGCCAAGTACTATACTCAATAGTTTATGTGCATCTTCTCATTTAATTGTCATAAAAACACTGTGAGGAAGACATGATTAAATGACTTATGATTAAATAATCAAATAAATAGTCAAATAGTTATTCGTCAATTGGCTACTAGTTAGCATTATTCCTAGTGCAGCCTATGCATATTATAAATGGTCACTATTCTTACATTGCAGGTCTGATTTTTGTGTTATCTTACAACACATTATTGCATCGATGGTCTCTAATGTGTTACATTTGGTATATGGCATATTGGGATGGATGTGTAGGGTTTTTCTTTTTTTGATGTGTAGTTTTTTAAAGTCTCAGCTTTTTAAATGTTTACTAATACTTTAAAAATGAGGTTTGAATCATTCATGGATTCCTTGAAGCTTTTCCCTCCCTTAGATCCCAGTTTGATGACATTGGCCTAAATGACAAGCCACCATTCAGGGTTCATCCTAGTGTTAAGCCTCTGTGATTCTCTTGCCACTAAGGGCAAAAATCTAAGATCTGTTGAAGTCCAACCTTCCAACCAATGAACAAAATCCAGCTTGTCTTTTTTTTTTTTTCAGTACGCGGGCCTCTCACTGGTGTGGCCTCTCCCGTTGTGGAGCACAGGCTCCGGACGCGCAGGCTCAGCGGCCATGGCTCACGGGACTAGCTGCTCCGCGGCATGTGGGATCTTCCCGGACCGGGGCACGAACCCGCGACCCCTGCATCGGCAGGCGGACTCTCAACCACTGCGCCACCAGGGAAGCCCCCAGCTAGTCTTTACTTCAAATTACAATCAATGTAAAGACCATGATGAATAAGAGGAGTCATTATGATTGTCACTCACAGTTTTCTTCTCATTGAATAAACATGATTATTTCCAGTTTGCTAGTCATCCCTCTTTCATTCTCTCTCTCTTTCTATGCGTTGTGGCTTCCTGGCTTTAAACATTAGAGCGGTTTCATAACGTTTTGTGATCTATACTTTTCAAAGAGTCATATGCTCCTGACTCACAAGACTAGCCAAAGTATCAAGATGAGAAGGAGGTGCCTCGCCATAGGGCTTCTAATTGCAGATCAGAAGCTTCCGGGTTTGAGGCCAATACTTTCAGTAGCCTCCTGATGGGCTGTGTTGTCTTCTCTGCATTTTTTTTTTCTGGAACTGGAAGTCATAATTCTTCCCTTCTGGAATCAGAGTGGGCCACTAAAGTAACAGCAACGAGTGAAGCCAAGAGAAATAACTTCCTTCAGGGGAATGTAGACATCAGGGTAAAAAGAAAAAAATAGAGGATAACTTCAAAAAAGCCACAGAATGTGAACTTTCCCCAAAGTGGAAGCATGTGACAAAATTTTTAAAAGGTCTGGCTTTATAGCTGGGTCTCTGGAGGGAATGAAAAGCTAAAAGGCATGGACATAATGACAAACTGACTAGATACAGAAGACACAGAGACGGCAAAACGCCGAAGGCAACCAGCACGTCCAAAAAGAAAAGCTAATTCAAAACCGGAGAGAGAAGTACCTAGATTAAAAGAGCAAGCACCCTTTTTAAATTTTCAGAGGAAGGTTATAAAAATCACTTAATTTAAAATAAAATGTACCTTTTGATACAAACCCTGAAGCCAAAGAACGTACTATAATTTATTTTAGATCAACTTTTGAATGAAGGGGAATATTTCGCATCTGTTTGTCAAATTTGCAAACATAACAAGAGATTAATGACCCCGAAACCCAATAAAGTCATTACCAAGCTAATAAAGACAATCATAGCCGAGATTCACACTTAGTCAACCCAAAGATGGAAAAGACTGAATGAGCTAAATGAACTCAGATGATGGATTAAAAAGCTAAAAATTAAAAAAAAAAAACCACTCATTAATGGAGAAATTAAGAAAACTGCTACCAACTTCTGCCATTTTCTGTCACCTCAGGCCATCTCTGATCTCCCCTCTTGTCTATTGACTGCCTAACTTCGATTACAAGGCACTGAGGAGGACCCATCTCGTGTCTCCATTCCATGTTGACCATCTCCTTGGCATTAAATGGAGTATATTCTGTGGTTCATTAGTTCATTCATCCAGCAAATGATTACTAAATGCATATTGAGAGCAAAGCATTGATTTGAGTTTGTTAATTATACAAAGATTAGAAGATAGGACCCATGCCCTTGGAGGAGTTAACAGTCCGGTGAGGGACACACACATAAAAGTAATTACAATATAATACACATACGTACATAAAAATAATTGCAACTCAGAGGACCTTTGAGAAAGGTTCATTGTGAGCCGAGGGAAGGAGGCTGAGGTCACCTGGGGAGGAGGTCGAGCTTCAGCTGAGCTGAGCGTCAATGGCTGAGAAGCTGTTTTCTGTGAGGATCGCTACGAACTGCCCAAAGCCCATTGGGTCATAGGCGACCCTTTAATTCACTTTGCTAAATAATCCCTGCTGAAGAAGGCTGAGGCTTTAGTTACTTTCTCAGTCTTACAACTACCAAAAAAACAAGCATCAGAAAAAAGTCTGCCAAACATACGGCATTTAAAAAGAAATATTCATTAAACAGGAAGCACAAAGCAGTCCCTGTCTGTCAGTTATACGAAGTGGCAGCTCTCTGTCCTTTTGGGTGCTTTGTGTGCTCAGACCTGCCTGACAATTTCAGTTCAGCTAGACAGAAGCACATTCCAGAGACAGGATTCTGTTAGCCTTAGAGTTGGCATCAAGCAACCATAAATCCTCCTAAACCAATGGCTGGACTTGGGACCCTTTAGGAATTCAGGTTCAAGGGCCATCCCTACAAATGCAAGCTATAGGTCTCCTAATTCTTATATTCTGCATCCTGGAGTGAAAAGCGTCTCTAAAATATTTTGGCCATTCCACATTTACCACCTTCAATTTCACCATGAAAGTTCATTTTAAATATTCATCTTGCTATTTAAGAGGCCATCAATTTCACCAACGGGGGGAAAAAATGCTGGTCATTGACAACGCTACTTTGCACATCCTCAGGTGTTGATCAAGATCTAGCTAACGAGGGGCACTGTGGGAAACTCTGTAGAGCTGCACTGTCCAATATGGTAGCCACTAGCCACGTGTGGCTGTGGACGCTTCAGCTAGGCCAAAGTGAGATAGTCTATAAATGTAAGATACACGCCAAAATTGGAAGAGCTTAGTACAGACAAACTAAATAAAATAAAGTAGCTCATTAATAATTTTATATGTCAAAATAATATTTTCTATATATTGGGTTAAGTAAAATATATTACAAAAATTAATTTCACCTGTTTCTTAACATTTTAAAAGTGACTGTTAGCAAAGTTCATCCTAAGTATGTGGATTACGTTACATTTCTATTGGACAGAACTGCTCTAGGATATACAGAATCCGAAGTAGAAAGCTTGCTGGTATTCCCGGGACTGTGCATTTCTGGTGAAAATGCCAGTAGCCTGACGTAAAGTGGTATACAACTTACCTGAAGTGGCATGTCCATAACATCCAACTGTATATGCTAAGGTGTTTTAAAATAGATTTATTTGGGCTTCCCTGGTGGCGCAGTGGTTGAGCGTCCGCCTGCCGATGCAGGGGACACGGGTTCGTGCCCTGGTCCGGGAAGATCCCACATGCCGCGGAGCGGCCGGGCCTGTGAGCCATGGCCGCTAAGCCTGTGCGTCCGGAGCCTGTGCTCCGCAACGGGAGAGGCCTCAACAGTGAGAGGCCCACGTACCACCAAAAAAAATAGATTTATTTATTTACTTGTTGATTGCCTCACAAGACAGATAAAATCTGTACTGACGTGGGGATTTATATTCCCTCTGGGGTAGACAGAAAGTAAAGACATAAATAACAAAAAATCAGAAAACCGTTAAGAATTGTACAGAAAGTTAAAATGGGGTGGTGTGTGGTAAAGAGTGATTGGGCAGCTACTTTAAACTGGATAATCAAAGAAGTCCTCTCTGAGGAAATGACATTTGAAATTATATCTGAATGACATGAAGGAGGCAGACATGCAAACATGGGTCTGGGTGGGAAGGCGGTGGGGAAGAGGGTTGCTCAGGCCAGGGAAATAGCTAATGCACACACTCAAACGTGGGGTGAGCTTGGCTTGAGGAGAAAGCAAATAAAGATATTATTAAGCCCACGGTATACAGTAAGATCTCCTAGGGAGAGAACGTAGGTGGAAAAGGAGAAGGGGCCAGCTTCAAGCCCTGGAGAGCTCCTCCATTTAGAGACTGAATGGAGGAGACATCCACAAAAGGGAAAAAGAATCAAGGAATTCAAACAAAAAACTGAGAGAGTGTGGTGTCACTGAGGCCAAGAGCTGAGGCCGTTTCAAGAAGAGCAAGTAGCTGTACAGAAAGTGTATAACTGAATGGTCAGATGACTACTGCTTTCTACCACATGTGGTCATTCAGCATTTTGCAAAAGCAGTCTCTGCTGGGCATTGGGAGTGGAATCCATCGACAATAGGTTGAGGAGAGGATGTGAGACGAAAGCTCTAGTCGGCCCTTTTAAGCTGTTTTCCTGTGACAAGAGAGAGCCATGTTGGGTGTGAGGAACAGTAGAGATGGCTGAATGTAGGTAACCTTGAGCGTGTTACTGCTGAAAGGAGGAGGGAGCAAAAGTAGATGGACAAGGTCAAATGGCTAAAGGCATCTTGTGCTATAACAAAGGGAAGGGAAACTACTGGAGGGTACTGAACAGAGGAGCATACCGATCAAATATAAGTGGAAAGCGGAAGAGGATGGAGCAAAGTAGGGGGTTTGGATTATAAGAGGAGGGGTCTTCCATGTACATTCTCCCCATTGTTGGGCTCTACAGATCTCATGGAAAGTTCTCAAGGAAGGTTGTTAAGGAGAGTTAGCAGTGCAGAAATCCTTAGTAGAGAAAGGCCAGTTCACCTAAAGTCAATTCACCAAAATTCAATTTGCTGAATGATCAATTCACTTAATTTGCCAAACTTTTCTATTAACCACAAAGTTTTCATGGAATGCACAGACAGCTAATTTGCTGAAAGTCAAATTGCTAAAATGAAACTGCTGAATGGCCAGCTCACCCAAGTATCAATTCACAGCAACTCTATATTATCAAGTTTAGAGTATAAATGGAAAAATGGGCAAAGGGCGTGGAGAGGCAGTTCACAGAAGGGAAAGCCCTACTGGTTACAAAGTGTATACAGAGATGTCCAACCTCACTAATAATCAAAGCAATGAAACCTTTTAAAACACTGAGATTCTACTTTACATACACCAGGATGACAAATACTGCACAGGAAGATAATACCAAATATTGGCAATTGACACAAGTTGGAATCTCCAAATAACAAACTCTCGGCTTAAACTTAGTGTGCAAGACATTTATTGGGAAGTGCTCATAGGATCAACGTCTGTGGAGGGAGGTAGAGAGGAGACAGGAGACATGAGTTGCATTGCTGTCCCAAAGAAAGCCTCAGCCAGCCCCACGGGGAACACTAAAGCTGGGCTCACCCCTCAGAGTTGACCCAGCCAGGGTGTAAGAGATTTACATCCCCTCAGTTGGACGATGGCTCTCTGGTAGTTTTTTCCAGGTGAGAACATTCCTAGAAGGGCTGACGGCCAAAGATCCTCTTCCAGCACTCTTCCCAGTAGCTGGAGGATTAAATTCCTCATTCCTGAAGGGGGATCTGAAAGTTGTGCAAGTGTAGGGTTGGATGTTGTCTTTATTTTTAAATATTAAAATTTGGTTCATAATGGATTTCCTGCATTAATTTTGATTGTTAAAAATATTGCATTAAAATATTATCTTAAATAGTGCTGCTGTGAAAATTGGGGTGCATGTGTCTTTTTGAAGTAGAATTTTCATCTTTTCCAGATATATGCCCAGGAGCGGGATTGCTGGATCATACAGTAGCTCTATTTTCTGTTTAAGGAACCTCCATACTGTTTTCCATAGTGGCTGCACTAATTTACATTCCCACCAACAGTGCAGGAGGGTTCCCTTTTCTCCACACCCTCTCCAGCATTTATTATTTGTAGACTTTTTGATGATGGCATTATGACCAGTGTGAGGTGATACCTCGTTGTGGTTTTGATTTGCATTTTTCTAATAATTAATGATGTTGAGCATCTTTTCATGTGCCTGTTGGCCGTCTGTATGTCTTCTTTGGAGAAATCACAATAGCCAAGACATGGAAACAACCCAGGCGTCCATCAACAGATAGTTGGCTTAAGAAGACAATGGAATATTAGTCATAAAAAAGAATGAAACATTGTCATTTGCAGCAACATGGATGGACCTAGAGAATATTATACTTAGTGAGGTAAGTCAGACAGAGAAAGACAAATATTACATGATATCACTTACATGTAGATCTAAAAAATAATACAAATGAATCTATATATACAAAACAGAAACAGATTCACAGACATAGAAAACAAACATGGTTACCAAAGGGAAAAGGTGGGGGGAGGAATAAATTAAGAGTTTGGGATTAACAGACACAAACTACTATTCACAAAATAGATAAGCAACAAGGATTTACTGTATAACACAAGGAACTATATTCAATATCTCATAATAACCTGTAATGGAAAATTATCTGGAAAAATTTACGTATAAAACTGAATCATGTGACTTCCCTGGTGGGGCAGTGGTTAAGAATCTGCCTGCCAATGCAGGAGACACGGGTTTGAGCCCTGGTCCGGGAAGATCCTACATGCCGTGGAGCAACTAAGCCTGTGAGCCACAACTACTGAGCCCGTGTGCCACAACTACTGAAGCCCACGCTCCTAGAGCCCATGCTCCACAACGAGAGAAGCCACAGCAATGAGAAGCCCGTGCACCTCAAGGAAGAGTAACCCCTGCTCACCGCAACTACAGAAAACCCGCGGTGCACAGCAACGAAGACCCAGCGCAGCCAAAAATAAATAATAATTAGTTTTTTAAAAAATTGAATCACTTTGCTGTAGACCTGAAACCAACACAACATTGTAAATCAACTATAGTTCAATTAAAAAATATTATCTTATTACTAAGTTTGTTGGCACTCCCTTCAATTTTCCCTCCATTTCCCAGCCCTGCCTCTGGTGATTGTCTAAACTGGTTAGCCATTCAGGGAAACAAGCTGACAATACTTAGTGACATTACATGTGCTTATGCCCTGTGATGTAGCAATCGGCCTCTTGGTGTATACTCCAGAAAAATTGTCTCATTCTTCAGTAAGGGCATGTGTATAAGGATGTGCATCAGAAAATTGTTTCTGGTAGAGGAGATCTGGAGACAACCTAGAGGTCCATTGCTGGGGTATGGATAGTAAAATGGTTTGGACGCATCCTATAGAATACGAAGCAGCAGTTGGATGCAGTGAACTGAATATACAAAGATCAACATGGATAGATCTTTAAAACAGAGTAAGAAACGGAAGGATATTTATAGCACAATTCTATGTGTGTAAATCAAAAGCAAACATACAGAACACTAGTGAGGATTCACGCATTTTAAGGACATAGAGCAAACACATTAGAGAGAGTCCCCACAGAGGCAGTGAATGGGAGTGGAGACTGGAGGTGAAAAGGGAATATATAAAATTTAATAAAACATGAGAAGGACCTTGTATGGGTCAATGACGACAATGTTTTATAAAGTAAGGAGAATATCAACTCAATTTGCTAACCTGTAAGGATCAAAACAAAAGAAGACAATTAATTTTAAATTTTAATGGCAAATTATGGTACCTTAAATGTTTTCAAATGCCTTTAAGGATTGCCAGCTTGTCGTTAAAGCTATAGTGCAGACTTGGTTTTTGGTGTGCCACAGCTGGTTCACCCCAACAGTTTAGAAACAGATTTGTCAGTCCAACTCAACTGAATTTCAATTTTGTATGTGTCTCACATTTCAGACACTAATCCCTTCTCAAGAGCTTAAAATATAGGCAAAATATTTATTTGAACTAGCTGATTTACAAATCTGTGAATTAAGAGACATACTAAAGACAGTGAACTGAAATAAAATGTACTGAAATAGCAAAACCTGTCCTACCATTCATAAAATTCTTGTCATCCAAAATACATTCAATCTACCTTGAAATGCCAATAAAATTCTCATTCCCCATAGTCATCGACCTAAAATATAGAAAAATCTGGAATATAGTGAACTTTGGTCACAAAGATACAGTTATACTTGAACTAAAATTAAGTTCAAAGTAAACCAAAGTAAAACTTCAAACTCATCAACTGATATTTCATGAAAATCTTTTAAACCTGCTAAAAATAATTCCATCCAAAAAATTAATGTACGCATTATGAACAATGAAAAGAAAAAGGTACATTGATAAACAAGGCAAATTTGTTTGAAAATCTGGCTCATCATGTAGAGATTTGCTCTTCAGTGAATTGACCCGGAGTATAAGGGACTAATTAATCATTTCCTCTTCCCTCTTCAAGTCAGCCTTTGACATTCATCAGAGCTGTGGGCGCCTGGATCAAAATGCTGGGGGTGGGATTGGGGGAGGGGCCATGAGATTGGCCCTAGATCAGCTCATCTTCAAGGACAGTCCCAACCACCACGTGCCAGAATTTCAATACATCCCCATCTCCCGGAACCTGACTGCAGGAAACCAAGTGGAAAAAATTAACCTTGGGCTGAATCCAGTCCGCTTGCAGCTGCAGCCCAAATGGCCTTTTTAAAAGCACATGTTTGATCACGCCACTCCCCAGCTTAAACCATTTCAAGGACTCAGGATCAAGTTCAACGGCATCTCAGGACTTCCAAGGTCCCTCAAAGCGGGACTGCCTCTCCAACCTAAGCTGAAGTCCCTTCCTTCTCCCCACTCTCCTGTTCCCTTTGCTCGGGCTGTACTTAGCTCTTAGTGTTTCCCAGGCACTCCATGGCTGCTGGGCTTTTCTTTACCCATGCTGTTCCCTCTGCCAGAAACCCTCTCTTCCTATACCTCCCACCCCGACATGCCTGCCCTGCTAATCTTCCATCCCCACATGCCTGCTAGCTAACTGTTATGGCTCCTGTTAGACATGACTTTTTTCAGGAAGACTGAAATCAAGAAGACCGCAACCAGTACTACAGTAATGGGGTATAATTACATTTATGCACATCTTGTAAGCAGAAACACTCATTGCCCTTTATTCCAGGCTCGCTTTTCGAGAATGTTTGTGTAGCAAACAACCTAAGAAGATAGAGATAGTGACTCCCTGCAAATCAAAGAGCAGGTACACTTGTTGCCCATTTGAAAACATTTGAGGGACTTCCCTGGCGGTCCAGTGGTTAAGACTTCTGCGCTTCCACTGCAGGGGGCACAGGTTCGATCCCTGATCGGGGAACTAAGATCCCACAAGATGTGTGGCGTGGCAAAAAATAAATAAATAAATAGAAATTTTTAAAAATAAATAAAACATTTGAGTCCCCTAAGTTCAGGGCTCCTCTCCTGTAAGGCAACCCACTCACTATGTGTGCCTGCAATGATCTGAGCTTAGCCTGTTGCCCCCATAGGACCTGGAGATAAGAAAAACTGACACAAACATGTTGTTCCTACAACTTGCTTAGCAATGAGTAATCAAGTCCTTTGTCTCTAATCCAGGAGTCTTATGACTTCTGCCCACACCCGTGAAACTGACATGCTAACACCTTGACTTGCAAGGAGGATAAAAAGAAATTCCTTTTCAGTTCTTGAAAGTAATATACCAATGTTAATATCCTGATTTAGGTGATTGTACTGTAGCTTAATAGCATTATGTCCTTGTTTGTAGGAAATACTAAAGTATGTAGGGGTGATGAGTCACCACGTGGGAAAGTTACTATTAAGGAACAAAAAAAGGCTTTATACTGTACTTGTGACTTTTCTGTATGTTTGAGATGGTTTCCATTTTTTTTTTAAAGATTGATCAGTGGGTTCAGGTGATATTAGCCTGATCCATTCAATAAAATTTCCCCATCAACTTTTTTTTTTAACTAGACTTTATTTTTTAGAGACATTTTGAGTTCACAGCAAAATTGAGCAGAAGGTATAGATTTCCCATATATTTCCTGCCTCCACATACACACAGCCTCCTCCACTACCAACATACTGCACGAGAGTGGTGCATATGTTCCCATCAATTAACCTAAATTGACACATCATTATCACCCAAAGCCCATGGTTTACATTAGGGTTCACTCTTGGGGTTATATATTCTGTGGGTTTAGATGAATGTATTACATGTATCCCCCATTAGAGTATCATACAGCATAGTTTCACTGCCCCCAAATTCTCTATGTTCTGATTCTTTATCCCTTACTTTCCTATAACCCCCTGGCAACCACTGATCTTTTTACTATATCCATAGTTTTATCTTTTCCAGAATGTCATATAGTTGGAATCATACAGTATGTAGCCTTTTCAGACTGGTTTCTCTCACTTGGTAGTATGCATTTAAGCTTCCACCATGTCTTTTCATAGCTTGATAGTTCATTTCTTTTTAGCTCTAAACAATATCCCATCGTCTGGATGTACCACCATTTATTTATCTGTTCACCTACTGAAGGATGTCTTCGTTGCTTCAAGTTTTGGCAATTATGAGTAAAGCAGGTTTAAACATCCAAGTGTAGGTTTTTGTGTAGACATAATTTTTCAGTTCACTTGGGTAAATACCAAGGAGTGCAATTGTTGGATCATATGGTAAGAGTATATGTAGTTTTAAAAGAAATGCCACTGTCTTTCAAAGTGGCTGTACCACTTTTCATTCCCACCAGCCATGAATGAGAGTTCCTATTGCTCCACATCCTTGCCAGCAGTTGATGTTGTCAGTGTTTTGGATTTTGGCCATTCTAACAGGTAAGCAGTGGTAACTCATTGTTTTAATTTGCAATTTCCTAATGATGTATAATGTTGAGCATCTTTTCATATGCTTGTTTTCCATCTGTACATCTTCGATAAGGTATCTGTTCATTCTAAAAGCCATTCCATTTCCACAAATACGTTGGCCAGATTCAACAAAACAGTTGTTTCTCTTCTTCTCAAGAAATTGACTTATATTTCTAATACTACAGAGTGAGAATTTATTGTTGTTAAGTTTGTTCCCAGATGTTGCTCTTGCATACATGATGTAATTGCCATTTTCTTTTCGTCCTAAATTCTTAGATTCTCCTGGAGTGTACTCTGTTCCAGAATCAGAACAGAGTCTTTTGCCCATTTTTTTAATCGAGTTGTTCATTATCAATACGATAAATTGAGTTTTAAGAGTTTAAGCGTTGAGTTTTGAGATTTAAGTTGAGTTTTGAGGTTTAGGGTTCTTTGTATATTTTGGGTAACAGCCCTTTATTAGACATGTCTTTGCAAATATTTTCTCCTGGCCTGTGGCATATATTCTTAATGGTCTCTTGACCATTAACTTTGTACTTAATGGTTTTGGCATCCATTGAAGATTATTGCCTAGACTCATTATTTCATTAGAGATCCCCAAAATGATGATTTTCTAATTCAATTATCCCTTCTGAATTTATTAGCTGTAATTTTTACATAAGGAAGAATTTTTCCTCATCAGGTATTTGGTTGCTCTAAAATTAAATTTATACAGGAAAAGCAGAAAAACTGCCTGACTTTGTCCCTTTATTTTCAAAGTTCTGATCTGTTGCCTTAGGGAATGACCAAAGAATTTTGGTTTTGATTGTTTGTTTGCTTCAGATGGGCTCATCATTTTTATGCGTTTAATGTTTTCAATTCATTGCAGTCATTTTTCCTTTTGATATTCAAATTTCCCATCTCACATCAGTGAAAGCCCCTTCAAGATTCATCAAGTGGGGCTCCCCTGGTGGCTCAGTGGTTAAGAATCCGCCTGCCAATGCAGGGGACACGGGTTCGAGCTCTGGTCCAGGAAGATCCACATGCCGCGAAGAAACTAAGCCCGTGCACCACAACTACTGCGCCCGTGCTCTAGAGCCCGCGAGCCACAACTACTGAAGCTCGCGTGCCTAGAGCCCGTGCTCCGCAACAGGAGAAGCCACTGAAATGAGAAGCCAGCGCACTACAACGAAGAGTAGACCCTGCTCGCCGCAGCTAGAGAAAGCCCACACTCAGCAACAAAGATCCAATGCAGCCAAAAATAGATAAATATAAAAATAAATAAATTTATTTAAAAAAAGATTAATCGTGTCTTTTTGTCATGATTTTATTAGTTTTTTATTGCTTCCTTGCTTTGGGCACAGTAAGATATTACAGGTTCATCCTGGACATTTCTTGCCCAGCTCTGAAATCAGCCATTTCTCTAAGAAGCACTGATACCCTTTAGTAGGGAACTGGTGTTTACAGGTGGAAAGAGCTACAGGTGTTTGTTGCTACTGAGTTGTCATTAATTCCTGCCTTTTCAGTGGGCAGAGCTAAGACATATGCATTCAATCATGAGTCCATGCTGATACCTACAAGGTTTATATAACTTCTTTGATTTTATCCTTTTTCCCACATACTGAAAACCCTGGTTCCTAACAATCTTAATGCAATTACTTATTTATCTTATACTACACAATACAATACTTATACTACAAGTATACCATAATGGTTTCAGAGTAACAATACTTTAGAAAACACTAGGTCTACAGATGCAGTTAAATATTTCTTCTTGGTTCTTATTTGTTCTTAGAATAGATTTCACTAGGGATGTACAGTCAACATATCGGATTTTATCATCAGTTGTTACAGACATCAACAGCCTTGTTTTGCCCAGTACTGAGGGGTTTCCCTAGATCCATGCTAAAACCTGGTCACACCAGGAGTGTTGTTCACCCTACTTGGAGTAATACTCTACTTTTAATGGTTAGCCACCAACTTGACATAGAGTTAAGCTCATTTGTTTCAGATCATTGTCAATAGCTGAAGAATTCTTTTTTTAATTTATTTTTTAACATAAAACATTTACATTGTTCCAAAACCAAAATCATATGATGAGTCACATTCAGAGAAGTGTTGTTTCCATGTCAATCTCCTTCATTTTATTCTCTCTCTCCCCTTAGAAGTATCATTTTCATTAGGTTTCTTGTTTATTTGTTTATTCTACCATTATTTCTTTTTTGAAAATCTAAGGAAGCACATAATATAGTGATATCTCCCTTTCTTACACAAAAGATAACATTCTATAAACACTATTTTCATATACCATTTTTAAAAGTTTCCCCCGATTGGCATCGAATCTAGAAGTGCAAAGCCATATACCTAAATAATCACACTTGTCATCCTCAGAACGACCCTAAACCTAAAATTCCAGAATTGGGGAAGAAAATCCAACAAGCCAGGGGCTGAATGATATAAATAAGGCAGGTTCACTGGGATAGAAAATGCCACATTTTTTCTCCTCACCAGACCCCTAGCATTACCTACTCAACCCCAAACAGCTTTTTAAAATTATTGCTGAGCTCAGACCTAGGGTGTGTAGGAATTTAATATAATGATGAGTCTTAGATGGTGAGGGAAATTGCTTTCAGCTTCCAGCTGCTGAGGATGGTAAACAGGTGATGAGAGGGAAGCAGGAAGGGCCCTCTCGTGTGGTCCCGTGTTGGGGCACCAGCGCCCAAAGTGAAAGGCACAGGGACTGCTTAGCCTTCTGCTGTGACGGGGCCCATGTCAGGAGCACGTGTGAGCTGCTTGCTTGGCTGTGTGAGATTCCACACTGGAGCTCTTTGTATGGTGTATGCACAGGAGCACCACAAGTGAAAGATTTTAGGGGCTGGAAGAGGAGTCATGGATGAGATCCAATGATTTCCTTGAGCGGAAAAGAAGAACAGGCTCCCATTTTTTTAATTTGTGAGGAGCCATGCTCACCTCTTTGCAAATCGGGCCCTGCAGCCTGCAGGCTGAGCACAGGCCAACTGTGGCTGTCAGTGTTCTAGGCAGGGCTGGCATGATCTGTGGGCCTAATTGGTGGCTGTCAACCTGGTGTAACTTAAGGACAGCCGCAAGCTTCTCCTGCCCTCTCAGATTTCCTTCCTACCAGGGCCTTTGGAAAGGACACAGTCTTCTGAGCTCTTTTTGACAATAAAAGGAGGATATCATCTCTTGAAGGTCACTCTTTAAATGCACTTTTGTCAGTAGGGAGAAGGAGATATGGAAGCTCTCACCAAATCCAGTAGGAAATTCAGATTCATGTGTAGAGGTGGAGGAGTAAAATGGTTAGAGCAAAGTCCCTGAAGATTGACTGCATGGGTTTGAATCCTAGCTCCACAGTCCTCTTTAGGGACCCTGGGCATCTTTTTTTTTTTTTTTTTTTCCTGTGCTTTGGTCTCTCACTTGCAAAAAAAGAAAAAAACAAGGGCTTTTCCTAACTTACAACGTTGCCATGCTCCTACAGCGGGTTGAAATGTGGCCCGCAAAATATGTCCACTGAAACCTCAGAATGTGGTCTTATTTGGAATAAGGGTCTTTGCAGATGCAATTAAGTTAAGGACCTAGAGATGAGATCATCCAGATTTAGGGTGGGCCCTAAGTATAATGACCAGCGTCCTTATAAAAGGAAAGAGAGGGAGATTAGAGACGCAGAGAGACAAAGGGAAAGCTCTATGAAGACAGAATTAGAGACTGGACTGATGAATCTACAAGCCAAGGAATGAACGCCATAGATTGCCAGCAACCACCAGGAGCTAAGAGAGAAGCATGGAAGGGAAACTCCCCCTGAGACTCCGGAAGAAAACAGCCCTGCCGATACCTTGATTTCTGTCCTCCAGAGCTATGAAAAAGTAAATTTCTGTCATTTCAAGCCAAGCTGACAGTAATTTGTTATGGTGGCCCTAGGAAACCAATACAGAGCCTAAGAGCAACAAATCCTGGGAAGCAGTTCACAGAGCGAAAGCTCAGGAACTGCTAGCGCGGATTTCTTAGCTCAGTTGAAACAAAGCAAAATCGGCTAACAGGATACATCAACTGGGTGATAGCGGTGGGAACAAAACAAGGACCAGGCAGGGAAGAGACGCTTGGATCGCCCATTCATTATCCACTGCTGCTCAAGTATGCAAAGGAGAATACGAGCTGGTTCTCGGCTATGAGGAGCTTGTTATCTAATGGACCAAAAGTCTCACTACGGTGTGGTTTTCATCGACGTACTGGTGACTCTCAAATGTTTATCTCTAGTACAGACTTGATTGATCGACTCCAGAATTATGGGATCCTGTGAAGCTGGGTTGGAGCGTCCCATCCTCGCTTTCCAGCTGGGAAGCTTGGGTAAATAATTCAACATCCGTGAAGCTCAGTCTCCTCAGGTCTTAAAATAGGCTGAGGAATATCTGCTTCTCAGGTTTTTAAATGAGAACACCTATTCAGGGCACCCCGCTGGGTGCTTGACACGTGGAAGTGTTCAGAAACATTCATCCCTCTGACTATCCCTATGCAAATTCTTACAGGATACCCAATAGGAGCTTCAAACTCAACACAGCCCTAAGTGACCTCCTTTAGGAACTTCTCCCTTCAAAACCTGCCCTTGGGCTTCCCTGGTGGCTCAGTGGTTGGGAGTCTGCCTGCCGATGCAGGGGACGCGGGTTCGTGCCCCGGTCCGGGAAGATCCCACATGCCGCGCAGCGGCTGGGCCTGTGAGCCATGGCCACTGAGCCTGCGCGTCCGGAGCCTGTGCTCCGCAACGGGAGAGGCCACAACAGTGAGAGGCCCGTGTACAGCAAAAAAAAAAAAAAAAACAACAACCCTGCCCTGGCCCTTAATTTCCTGATCCAGTTAATGGCATTGTCACCCTACTGTCTTCCAAATCCAAACTTAGAAATTATCCCCTCCTCTCTTCTCTTTTCTTAGCCTTGCATCCAGATAACCACAAGATCCTGATGATTTTACCTTCCAATGAGCTCTCACATCTATCACATTCTTGCCAGTTCTGCTGTCACTGCCTTCGTTTGGGTGTTTCTCAATGTCCTTCCAGGGGTCTCCTTGCTCTATTCTAACAAGCATATCCCAGCCCCCAGGCCCCAGTTCCTAGTCCTTCCTCTGCTTTACCATTGGACCTATAGTATAGCTACGGTCTTCAAATCTGATCTTGTTATTCTGCTGTTTTTAATCTTCCCATTGTTCCTGTTAACCTAGATGGCAGAGGTCAGGACCAGCATGCACTCTGAGAACATGGGAACCCTGGGAGAATTAAGAGCTGATGTGTTAAATCCCAGACACTCAGATGCCCAATAAGACAGGAAATAAGGGACAAAAGGTAAGGCAGGGTAGCCAGACTCAGACAGACTCACGGTCACACCTGTCTTCTGCTTGCAGGGCTGAGTCTTGAATTAGTTGTAAGGTACAGGGCTGCAGGAAAGTTCAAGCAAGATTATCCTCTCTCTCTGAATCTGGGACTGAGAACCACAGAGTCAGGCTTAAATAAAATGAACAGGGGAATGTTCCAAAATTAGAAAGCTGCTGTGATTTTCCGGATTTTCTGAAGCCTTAGCCGCAACAGCTGTACATGCAATAAGAAGTAAGAAAATACTTTCCTGCCATTCTCCCACCTTCCCTGAGTAGGACACTCCAGTCACAATTCTTTCCAAATACATCACACTGTTTTATGCCTCAGGGCCTTTGCACATGCTACAGTAAGTCCCCCACATACGAACCTTCAAGTTGTGAACTTTCAAAGATGTGAACGTGCATTCCCATGTCCGATCATGTAAGTTAGTTCACATGTCTGGCGTACATTGTCACATGTGTGCATCCTGTACAAGTGGTTGTGCTTTTGTGTACTTTACTGTATAGTACTGTATAGAGTATAGTAGTACAGTATCTTTATTTCAAGCCCAGGATGTCCGGAAGCAAGCGTAAAACAGCAGATGTAGCTGGTACTGCTATACTTTTCAAGGTACCGTACTGTAAGATTAAAAATGTTTTCTTTATTTTGTGTGTTTGTTTTCTATGTATTATTTGTGTGAAAAGTATGATAAACCCATTACAGTACAGTACTATATAGCCGATTGTGTTAGTTGGGTACCTAGGCTAACTCTGTTGGACTTACGAACAAACTGGACTTACGAATACGCTCTCGGAACTGAACTCGTTCGTATGTAGAGGACTTACTGTATCCATATTTATTTCTTTAATTTGGGACTGTCTATCTCCATTAGAATGTAAGCTCCAATGAGACCAGGCCTAGAATAGCGCCTGGTATGTAGCAGGTGCTCAGTAAACACACAGTGAAAACATGATACTCTTCCTTCTTCTTGGAGTACCCAGCCCCTTGTCTGCCTAGGGAACGGCCTATCTATTCTTCAAGACTCAGCTTCTCCATGGCCTCAGACAAATCTCCCTGATCCTGCCTCACTCCCCCTCTCCTAGCTCACTCCCTCTTATGGACCCTTTGGGTTTCGTCAGTGATCCTCTAGGATTGCATTTGTCCTGCCATTTACAACGTCTAAGAGACCATGGACCACACAAGGCAGGGGGCCAAGTCTTGCTGACAGAGGGCCCCAGTGCCCACCCAGGGACAGCCATTGAGCACCATTCATCATGAATGTTTGGGGAACCAGGAAGGGGAGCACCCAGCTCTGCCTGAAGGGTGTGGGGAGGTGAGGTAAGAGAAAGATTGCCAGGAGAGGGGAGGTTGGCAGAAGAGAGATGGTAGATGAGTCTTCAAGGGGGACAAAGGGACATTCCACGAGAGAAAAGACATCCCAAGGTCTACTCTAGGGAGTCTTTTGAGAAAAACGCTACTAAGGACCCCTGAGCTGTCCAACCTGAGTCCAAAAAAAGGGGGTTTAGTGGGTGACATCACTGCCTAAGAAGCAGCATTCTGTGTTCTCCCCCTGAGCCTACAGCCTCCTCAGCAGGGTCCTATTCCCAGCCTGGGTCAGGAGGCAGAACAAGAACCTGCACATTGCTATTCCAGCGGCAGTTTTGCCTGCAAGCTTTTGGAGACCACACAGTAGAAGTTTTCAAATAGGAAGTTTCAAGTAGCCAAGGTGTAATGAGATCAAGACTGCCAGCATGTAGCATGACAGGAAAAATATCATTTATGGCCGGCTTATGAATCCTATTTGCATAAAACTTATGAACCCAAGAGCGCACACTCCCTATGCAGGGAAAATCAACAAGAGCTCTCCTGGCTTTTGTTTTCTCTGGATGGTGGCAGCCTATCAGGTGAATAAGCCTTCGTGATGAGTGATTTCTCCAAAGCTGAACAATTCTACTCATAATAGATTCCTAAATAAACGAATGCATTCATTCAGACGCTTCCTTTACTGCTGCATTGTACAAATAAAGTCTTTCCGCTTAAACTGTTTTACAATTCTTAAATCCCTGCCCACCCACTGACACACCCTTCATACCCCACCTTCATATCCACCCACCCTTCCAGGCACAGAGCATCACACAGCCTGTACCCAGTGTACCCAGAGTATGTGCATATCTACAGAGGCTGGCCAGGGTGCTGAAAATTGCCTAAAGCCCTCATTCTCCTGGGCTGACCTTGAAACTCACAAGGGCATAGTCCTTCAATCCTTCTAGAGTAAAAACACCCTTAACAGGCTCAGGTGAATTTCTTCCTGGGTAAATTGAAGCAGTTGAATTATACGAAGTTTGAAGTCCCTTCTCACATTTTAGAATTCTCAATTCCCTTCGCTCCACACTTCTCAACCTCACAACACAGCATAATACAAGCTAGCGAAGAGTAGGCATAGCGTCTGCTATGTAAGGACCTTCCTGTGCCTTGAGGGGGCACAAGCTTTTCTGCTAAAAGCCCCCAAACCTTGGTTTTCATTGGTCCCAGTTGCTACTGCAGTCAAAGAGTCAAATAAATAAAAATGAATTGAAACCCTACTCTGGACACTTAAGATAATGCCCGTTATGAGTGTTTCTAGACCCAATGTGTCTTCAAAGCCCCTTGGTTTGACTGACTAACGGTGTGGACTAAAGGGAGCCAGTATTAAGATAGGGTAACATTTCTGGACCTCAGAGGCGGTTAGGACCACAGCCAACAGCATGGCTCTGGCGGGTGGATGGGGGCCAGGAGGGTGGACTGGAAGGCAAGAGGGTCTGCAGAGAGCTGAGCAGGGAGCCAGGGAAGATGCGTTAGGGCAGAGAGGAGAGTGAGGACCTGAACGTGGGCTCCTCCTGTGCGGGGCTTGCAACACCCCCTGCCCCCAGACAGCAGTATGGTTTAAAACTCCCTAGCCTAGTTGAGGCCAGAACAGGGATTGTAGATTCAAAAGCTTACTAAGGGATGGTGGCATAATCGTGGGAGACCTTGCTCCCCAGGGTGGGGAACAGAGCAGGGAGAGAAGAGGACTGTGTAGAGAGCAGGCACCTGGCTCTAGCCAATTGTTGATTTTAACGCACAGGGACTCAGCATCCCAAGGTCCGTCATTTGATGTGAAATTTGCACATTTCAAATATTAGCAACTAAAACAAATTTAGAATATTTTGTGTTCCAGACAAAACACCTCGGTGGGCCGATTTGGAACTCCAGTAGGATTTGTACACAGGCCAGAGTAATCAAAGACATTTCACCAGTGATGGGACATGAGGGCCTGGCCTGGGGAAGGGCTGTCGGGACCTCAGATAATCTGTGAAAGGAAGACAGGTCACCAATGCCAAAATAAACCTCAAAGTGAGGAAGACTAAGAATATTTGGAGTAATGGAAAGCTTGGCTTCCTCAGGAAAATTGTATAGTCAGGGTCCGGGGACCCATGCTGTCCCAGGATATATATACCTGTGGTCAATACTGTTATCCCAGGAGCCACTCAGGGGGAAAAAAAAAAAAAAAAAAAAACACACCTCACTTCTGGAAAACATGAAGCTTAAAAGAAATTGCTTCCAATTTATACCAGAAAAAGGAAATGAGGTCAGAAAAAGGTGAGAATAAATCAAAATACTTACATTATAGAAAGAGCTACACCCATCTGTTTCTTGACTGCAGGAAACTGAGCAATGCTTTTCGGAGGCCAGATTGCAAAACACAAACCTGTTTAGCTACGGCTTGATTACAGGCAGTTCATGCCCTGAGATTCCCCTCTCACTATAGTTCAGAATTTGTGTCCTTTAAATGGCGAGCTGATGCTATTGTATTACTGTGAATGCAGATGGATATTACAAATAAATTGGGGCTGGGAAATCAATATTTTTTGAGCACCTACTATGTGCCAGGCCCTCTGGGGGCGCTTCAGATATGACAACTGCTTTTGTTACTCATAGCATCTTTATGAGATAGGTCATTTTCATCATCCCCATTTTACAAATGAGGAAACTGAGGCACAGAACGGGAACACGACTTATTCAATGTCAGGGAGCTAATAATAAGTGGAAGAACTGGACTCTAAGCCAATTCAGTATAATAATAACAGCAGCTAATACTTCTTCTCTCCTCTAAGGGATCTCTGAGCTACCTCTGACCTGTAACCTTCCATAATTAACTCCAGCCTGTCTTTAGAGGGCTGTGAAGCTGAAATGAGATGGCACATGTAAGCACTTAACACACTGACCTGCCCAATAAATGCAATTAATAGTTGTTATTATTAATGGAAGTAACTGGATCTGGCATTCAGAAGGCTCTGGTGACTGCAAAGGAGAGAGACAGGAGGGACAGGGACAGATTGCCATGGACTGGGAGGTGGCTGGAGATGAAAAAGAGGAAGCAACATGTATAGACCGCTCTATGGAAAAGTTTGGTGTTTGAAGTTTGTTTTCAAGAAAGTTGATTTACCACAACTGCTATGGACTGAATTGTGTACCTCCCAAATTCACGTGTCGAAGCCCTAACTGCCAATATGATAGTATTTGGAGATGGCCTTTGGGAGGTGATTAAGTCATGGGGTGGGGCCCCATCATGGGATTAGTGCCCTCATTGAGAGAAGATCTCTCTCTTTCCACGACCAGAGGACACAGCAAGAAGACGGCCACCTGCAAGCCAGGAAGAATGCTCTCACCAGACACTGAATCTGCTGCCAACTTGATCTTGGACTTCTCAGTTTCCAGAACTGTGAGAAATAAATGTCTACTGTTTAAGCCACCCAGGCTATGGTATTTGGTGACAACAGCCTGAGTTGATTAAGACAATGACTGTAAGTGGAAGAGGAGAGGCTGATGCTGCAAAGGACAAAGGTGCTGGTAAATGAAGAACAGCCCCAGGGCCTGGAGGGAAGGGCACCAGGAGCCCAGACAAGGTCAGCCCTGGAAAGGGGGAAGGATGTATCACCCCCTGAAACAGGGGAAAGAAGAAAGTGGGTAGACGACCCTGATATATTTTGATGTGAAAGGAAGAAAATTGAGGGACTAAAGTTTGACCTAATTCCAATGGAAGTGGAGAACATGTCATGGCTGACAGGGAGGAGAGAAGGAAAATGCTGGGCGTGGACGAGCTAGAAAAAGGTGGCATGGCTTCTGTGGGGAACCGTAACCATGGTTCCCTAGATTTTCCAGCACAGCCCTGATTTTAGGATTCTTCCCTATCACCCTCTGTAAGTACATTCATATGGACACACATACTTGCCAGATCTTATGCCCAATTTGGGATTCAAAAAACTAGTCCTACCAACCAAGGGTGAATAAAAGTAATGATGAGCAGCCTGAAACAGACATGAGATTAGACTGAGCAAATGTGCACTGGATTCTATCAGTCAGGCTGGGGGACTCTAGCTCCACAGAACAGTCCAGAGAACCAGAAGCAGGGAAGGCTTTGCAAGGGGGACATGGTGGAAAACCAAAAATGATAGGATTCCATGGCAAAGATGAGAAGCAAGGCATTAGGATGGGAGCACCTCTTCCCCTATCCTGACCCAAAGTAAAGAAAGCTTACCTTATACTCAAGATTTCTCAAAATGTATTCCCCTTGGTCAAACAAACTTAGGAAGCACAGTGTATTTTCTCCACAGAGGATTTATATTACAAGTCACTGTGTTAAAGTCTCTGAGAAGTCCTGCAGTAAAGAAACTTTGTGTCTGATAATGAAACACATACATTTTCATGAAACTGATCTTTGGGAAAATTCTAGAGGTACTTGGAAGGACTGCTTTAATCATCTACTAAGGGTTGGGGTGGCATTGAGTCGGTAAGGGACCTGCTTAAGAAACAACAAATGGGCCCTAAATGCCTGCTATGGTGAGTGGGACCAGTGAACTGCAGGAGTTTTGTTTTACTGAATGCAATATGCAGGTCTGGAGCCAAGACAAAAATTTTCTGGACAAAGAAGAAGAAGCTGGATTTGAATGAGGAAAGGACCGGTAGAAGGACTTCCATGTGTGCCAGGAAAATGGAATCTTGTAAAGAGATACATCTAGTGAGGATATTTAAGATACCTTTCTATGAGTATGGGAGACAAGCCTCCTTCTTCATTTTTTCCAAGAAAATTTCAGCAAAGGCTGAAAAATAAAATCACAGATAGCTGCATGTAGTTGAAATTCCCTTTGAAAATGGTAAGGGAGCTGAATGTCACATGGCATGGAGTTGAGACGGCAGCATGTTAAGATGGGGTAGGGGTGATGTCTGTCCAACTGGGTTCTCTCTGTTCAACCCAGTATTTTCCAAACTTATTTGTCCAAGAACCTGTTTCTTTTCTTATAACACCTATTAACATCTCAGAACTGGCATTCCTCAGATCCAAATTTGGGAACACCTGGTCTTACTCATTCCACTTGCATATAATCTGACTAAAGTAGGAAGTTCTAAGTTGAGAAAGTTCTAAATTTGACTTCTGGCAGAAATAACCAAGGAAAATATTCAAAATACCTAACAAGTCCAGCATGAGTTCCAATAAACGAGTGGGTAACTGTCAGACCTGAACATTCAGCCCTACAAAATCATATTCTTTTCTTAGGCTACATTTAATTCTGGCACTGGAATTTAGACTTATCTCTTAATGGAACTGGAAGGGACCTTGGATACCTTATTCTTCAACTACCTCCTTGGATACAAGAGATAATAAATGGCAGGTTGGTGGCATAGTTGGGGCTGAAACCCCAACTCACTAATTATGGGGAACACTAGCAGTTACTCCATGAACTGCAGTGAATAAATCCCTACTAGAAATCCAAGACCGAAATCATCAAATACTGCCCTCTTCCTCTTCACCCACCCTCCTCACCTACCATCTGTTTTGGGGCTACAGTTATGCAGAAACCCTGCATTTAGGAGCAAGACCACAGCAGTTGGGCTTTGCTTGGTTGTGGAAGAAGGAACTCTTTGGACCTGTGTTAGTTAGGATGGGTTAGGCCGCACTCATAAATAGACCCATACAGGTTATGGCTCAGCACAACAGAAGCTTATTTCTTGCTCACGTGATAGTCCAGAATGGTTCCAGTTCTGGGGAGCTGGGGGATGGGGGTGGAAGCTCTTCAGTTATTCAGGAACCTAGGACGTAGGTTCCTACGTCACCTTCAGCATGTAGCTTCTGAGGTGGCTCAGGGGTTCTCCATCTCAGTCAGCAGGATGAAGGAGGACACATGGTAGCATGTGAACTAGATTGGAAGCAACACACATCACTTCTGCTCCACTCCCATTGGCTGGAACTCAGTTACGTGGCCACGAGAGAGGACGGGAATGAACCGAGGAAAGCGAAGGAAGATATTTTGGTGAGTAGATCCTTTGACCTTCATTTTCCCATTAACTTATGAAGCATGAGGATTTAAGACATCAGCTTCTCCATCTGTAACTGTGAATAGAAAGAAATGAAAATCAGCTTCACTGGTGTCTTTTTTTCTTTTTAACTTTCTAATGTTTCTGGTAGCCTGGTTTATGTTTAGGACAAAAACTGACAAATGCTGATAGTAATTTAGAGTTCTTCTCCGAATCCTTATATGTTCTGATCGCTCTCCCTCCTTCCCCTCCATTCTATGAATGAAAGAGAAGTGCTGGATACTACAAAGGCTATTGATCTAACAGACAGAAGATTTAGGTTCAAACCCTTCCACTTTCTAGCTGTATGACGTAGGGCAAGTCCATTAGCCTTTTGGAGCCCCAGTGTTCTTTAATTATAAATTAAAAATGTACATAGGAGCTCCACCAAGATATCTAGTCCCAGAAAGTGTAAGAGTCTCCTCCATCAGTTCCCATATACATTCATATTAGGGTCCTTCTTGGAGGATTCATTTCAGGAATGGATTGGCACTGTTCACATAGGTTGACAAGTGCTCTATTTGGGGGCTGGGGGGGATGGAAGGCTAACCCAAAGATACCATCGAAGTGTCACACTTGAATGGGGCCATTTTAGTGAGTCATCTGTCTCTCCTTGAAAGTAGAGACCAATTTTTTCATAAACTTGGTTTTGTTTTTTGCCATTTCTAAGCCACTGGTAGTCTGTCTAAATTTATAGTCATTTTTTGTTTGAGTCAGTCCTTAAATTAAGATACAATGCAGGGGACTTCCCTGGCGGTCCAGTGGTTAAGACTCCGTGCTCCCAACGCAGGGGGCCTGGGTTCAACCCCTGGTCAGGGAACTAGATCCTGCATGCATACAGCAACTAAGAGTCTGCATGCCGTAACTAACACCTGGCACAGCCAAATAGATAAATAAATAGATATTTTTTAAAAAAAGATACAATGCAGAACATAGACTTGGAGAACTGGATTATGCACAGAAAAATCAGTGAAACTCATAATATATCATGAACTTGGGGCATATTTTTATTTTCCAAGATACACCAAGCTTCAGGATAAATTTTTTTGTACTTGTACTATCAGTGATGATGATGATAATGATGACAATGGTGATGATTTATGATGATGATGATTTTGCATTAAGGATAGAGCACTGATTTAATAGGAATACAAATAAGGGGTGCTGGTTGGATAGAGATGGTTGTGGTTAGACTTGTCAAAGGGGAAAATTATGAAAAGATACATGCACTCCAATGTTCAGAACAGTACTAAGTACAACAGGCAAGACATGGAAGCAACCTAAATGTCCATCAACAGGTGAATGGATAAAGAAGATGTGGTACATATATATACAGTGGAATATTACTCAGCCATAAAAAAGAACAAAATAATGCCATTTGCAGCAACATGGATGAACTTGGAGAGCATTATGCTAAGTGAAATAAGGCAGACAGAGAAAGATAAATACTGTATGCTATTGCTTATGCATGGAATCTAAAAACTACAACAAACTAGTGAATATAACAAAAAAGAAGACTCACGGATGTAGAGAACAAACAAGTGGTTACCAGTGGGGAGGAGGGACGGGCAATATGCGGGGTGGGAGGCACAAACTATTAGGTGTAAATAGGCTCAAGGATGTAGTGTACAGCACAGGGAAGATAGCCAATATTTTCTAATAACTGTAAATGGAAAGTAACTTTAAAAATTGTATAAAAATTAAAAATTTTTTTAAAAAGAGAAAAATTATGAGCAAAATAGTAGAAAGGCAGAAATAGACATAGTTTACTAAAAGACAATGGAAACTGATTTGGTTAATGAACACTTCTTTTTTTCAATTAATTAATTTTATTTTTGGCTGTGTTGTGTCTTTGTTGCTGCACACGGGCTTTCTCTTGTTGCAGAGAGTGGGGGCTACTCTTCGTTGCAGTGCATGGGTTTCTCATTGCAGTGGCTTCTCTTTTTGCAGAGCACGGGTTTCAGTAGTTGTGACATGTGGGCTCAGTAGTGTGGTGCACGGGCTTAGTTGCTCCGTGGCATGTGGGATCTTCCCGGACCAGGGCTCAAACCCATTTCCCCTGCATTGGCAGGCAGATTCTTAACCACTGCACCACCAGGGAAGTCCCTGAACACTACTTTGGTAGAAGGAGCAGAAAAGAGGAGGGAGAGAAGGTCAAGAGAGGCAAAGAAAGAAAACCAACAAGGGCAGAGGAGACGAGGGTCAACCGGCATTTAGAATCCATTTCTATTGCCTCCCAGTATATATGTGCACAGCAGAAGCTAGAAAACAAAACACGACATTCCTCAGACATTTTCCCTCCCTCCAAAAGTGGGGTTGTGGATGTAAACTGGGTTCTACCAACAAGGGCCAGCCTGCTGTGAGAATGCAACCTGTGTGGACAAGGCCCCCTTGCTCAGCAGGGCTCCAGGTTCAGTTTAATGCTCTGCTGTCAAGGTCTAGAAATCCTGAATAATTTTAGCTTTGAATTTGTGTTTTGTAAGCGAATTCCAATGGGACAACAGAGCACATATGTGAGCAGAGGAGATACACACAGATGTGGGTGTCTGTTACTGTTCCTTGCTGCCCATTCCCATGTAGCTTTAGGGGGACCCCATGAACAAAGAATCTACGTAGGAGGACATTTCCCCCTCCTCCAAGCCCCTGGCAGCCACTAAACTACTTTCTACCTCTGTGGACTTACCTATCCTGGATAGTTCATATACAAAACTCAAAATGAGTACCCAGTAAGGACATTACCGACACAACTGAATAAGCAGGGCTTTCCACTTAGGCAGAACTTCCTTGAATACAGAAAGAAGGTAAAGACATTTTAAGATACAAGAGGCACCAAGGTACCCTTATCATATCGTTTCTCGCTTGCATATTTTTTACTTGCCTATAATTAGGCAACCACTTATGCTGAAAATGAGGGAAAGGGAAGCTGTGATAACCCATACTTCCTTTTCTTTCTGTCTGTCCTTGCTCACAGTAAGCTGAAGGCACAGAGTATTGGTGGAATGTGTACATGTCAAAAAGTGAAATAAAAACAGTTGAGTTAGGGAATTCCCTGGTGGTCCAGTGGTTAAGACTCCGTGCTTCCACTGCGAGGGCCGTGGGTTTGATCCTTGGTCGGGGAACTAAGATCCCAAATGCTGCGGCACAGCTTAAAAAAAAACAAAACACTTGAGTTAGTTATGTGCAGTGTTTCCATTGCTCTGATAAGAATAAAATATATATGCATATAGAAGCTATAAAATACAAATTGTGTGATTTTGGTGATCTACATGCAAATTAAAGTCTTTTATATTTGTATTTGAAACTGGCATTGCACAATGGAAAGATGAATGGTAAAACTCATGCTAGTAAATTTTCAACTTTTTCTCTCTGAGAAAGACATGAAATAGCAAATAAAAAACACAAGTCAAGAGAGAGACTGCAGAAGAAAGGGAAAACCTTTTTATTTTAGTACCTGTAACAGTACTTTTTTTCCTTCTTTTTGAACAAAGGGCCCTGCGTTTTCAATTGCACTGGGCCCCATATATTATGGAGCAGGCCCTGTCCATCAGTTTGATTTCCTCATGTGAGATCTGGGAGGCAAAATAGTGTGGACGCCATCTTCCTTCATCGTCACTGCTTTCCACACAATTGCCACTGCCTGACGCAGCCATGGCTCATGGTTTATGCTACTGTCATCACAAGATGAAAACAATAAGAATCCTAGAGTAAGGTTTAAATGAGGTAGGGTTCCTTCCTTATTTCAAAGGTAATTCAGGGTTTTGAGTCTAATACTATTTTTGAATTAATTTTCATTTTTATCGAGGTAATACTGTTATATAATTGAACATTTCAAATAACATATGATTTTTTAAATTGAGTTGTAATTTGCATACCATAAAATTCACCTTTTCAAAGAGTACCTTTCTGGAATTTTTAGTGTAGTCACAAGGTTAGGCAACCATCACCACTATCTAATTCCGTAATATTTCCACCACCCCCAAAAGAAACCCTGTACCTCCTGGCAGTCGCTCCACGTTGCTCCCTCCCTTAAGCCCCTGGCAACCACTTAGCTCGTTTCTGCCTCTGTGGATTTGCCAATTCTGGATATTTCATATAAATGAACTCATACACTATGGTCTTTCGGGTCTGACTTCTTTCATGTAGCATAATGTGTTCAAGGCTCATCTTAGTGTCAGCAGCTATCGACACTTCGTTCCTTTTTATGGCTGCATAAGATTCCATGACATGGATATGCCATGTTTTGATTATCTATTCATCCACCGAAGTATAAAGTTTAAATGAAAAGAGTAATCCCTCGCTCCGGTCTTTCCTTCTCCTCACTCTTACTCCCCAAAGGAAGCCACTTTCTACTCTTGAGTCATTTCTCCTGGTCTGTACCTCCCTGTTTCCACATATCCTCTTCATACTGCTATTTATTTGTAATTTTAAGATATTTATTATATTCCTATTTGGGAAGATGTGTCACTTTGACACCTCCACACTGACCTGTTTTTTCTTCTTCCTTTCTCTTAATACAGTTACATGGACAATTTTTGGTTAAATCACTATGTATTTAGTGTCCAGATTATTGTGACCATGTAAAATACTGTTCACGGCTGAGCCAAGAATTATACCATTATTACTTCTTCTTTTCAGAGCCAAGAGAGTCATCTCTCTTCCTGATCTCCACGTGCTGGAATGCCGCAGGCTCAGGCCTTGGACCACTTCTTTTCTCTCTTTATACTCACTTTCTAGCCACCCTCCTGGCTTTCAATATTGTCCAAATGCTATGACTCTCAAATTTATATTGTCAGGCTCATCTTCATTTGCATTCCAGACACGTGTCATCCATTGCTGACCTGACATTTCCACTTGGATGTCCCACAGGTACCATATACTTAACTTGTCCAAAAAGAATCCCTACCTCCTTTCCTCTGGAGCCACAAAATTCCCCATTTTAGGAAATGGCAATTCCATTCTTCCGGTTGGTTAGGCTCCAAACCTTGGAATTATCCCTGTCTCTTTTTTTCCCCTTTCATACCCTCTATCCAATCCACAGAAAATTTGGTCAACTCTACTTCAAAATATATAAAAAATCCAACCACTTCTCATCATTCCCTACTCTCACCATCCCAAGTCCAGGACACCATCAACTCTCACCTACACTATGGCAACAACCTCCTGACTGGTCTCCCTACTGCAATTCTTGTCCCCCGACAGTTACTGTCCACACAGGAGCCGGAATCATCCTTTTAAAACGTGAGTCATGTCACGTCACTCCTCTGCTCTAATCTCTCCAATGGTTTTCTGTCTCACTCAGATAAAAGGTGCTGTAAGATCTGGCTCTGCTCTGTCTTTGACCTCACCTCCTTCCACTCTTCCCCAACTTACTCTGTTCCATCAACATTGGCTTTCTTGCCACACACGGAACACTTTAAGTGCATTCTAGCCTCAGGGCCTTTGCACTTGCTGTTGCCCCACCCAGAATGCTTTTCTCCCATATAGCAGCATGGCTGTCTTCCTTACTTCTCTAATGTCTTACCTGCTCAAATGTCACCTTATTGGGGTGGCTATTCCATTAGCCTGTATAAATCAACCCCCCACTGTGACTCTCTCTATACTCCTAATCTTGCTTTATTTCTCCTCCAATATTATCTCCAGTATTAGTATCACCTGACACATTATATATTTGTTTGTTGTCTGCTGTCTTCCCCTGGAAGGCAGGCATTGTTTGTTATATGTACTACGGTATATCCAGTGTCTAGAATGCGCCTGGAATACAGTAAGCACTAGAATACAGTAAATATTTGATGACTGAATGAATTAATTTAAAAGTGTCAATAAATGCATGTATTCAATCTGCAGGTTGAATTCGGAAGCAGAATTTCGTATTCTGCAATTAAAAATTCTATGTAGTTTCCCCTCATAAACGCCTCCCTAGTTTGTAGGACTCTGTGTTTATGTCTTATTCTCTTCCACAGCCTGAAGCTCCTCAGAGGAATTCTCAGTGCCTGGCACAGAAGAGACCCTCAAATGTCGGCGGGACTGTAACATCTCAGGGATTTAAAGAACTAAGGCTTATGGCTGCTCATAAAGGTAACATGTGGCTCATCCTTCAGATACATTTAAGGAGTGAACCCAATACATCTGAGATGGAGAATTCTCCAATCTCATTCATCCATGTATTCCTTCAAGCATTCAATCTGAAATGTATTGAGCACCTTCTCTGCAAAAGTCTCCAGTTCCTACAACTTTCTATTGTATCTAAATGACCTGCCCTCTCCCATTACTGGTCTAAATGTTATTTCTTGTTCTGACCTCAGTGAAGCTGGAGAACAGCTGGGTACCAGCATCTGTCTAATCACCCTTCATCCCTTGGCAACTATTAAGACATGCCAGGATGCTCTTTGCTGAGGCCTCTCAAATTTAAAATGGGGACACTCGGTATTCAAACTAGAGAGCCTTGACATTTGAATACTTGCCCCTCCTTTTTCCTGCCTGAGAGAAATGCCTGGTTGTTGACTTTCAGGGTCAGGCATAGGCAGCCCATCCTTCTGTAGGGCTGGTGTTTGGTTTGGCGGATTGATTTCGTAGACAATGGGCACATCTTCATAAGTCATCACAGCAGGAAGTACCCACCTTCTTGGAAGCAATGTGTGGCAGCATGAGAGAAGAGGGGTCATACTTTCTGTATGGAACTTGAATTCTATTCAGCTGGTATGGAGCAGTTTTTTAAATGTGGGCATAGAGATGAGGCCGAATTGAAAACCAGACCCCCAAGTCTAGCAGGAGGGCTATTTTGTAGTCAGGTCTTTAGAAGTTCTCTACAGAGTCATTGGGCTCGCTGTACATCCTTCCAAACTCCCTGCTTTAGTTGCGATGAAAAGGCGTCCTTGGAGTGAGTTTCCTGAAACTCTGCTGTGTTATGTAAATAAACTTGTTTTATAATCAAGTGGTGTGGGGTTTTTACCATAGGGCCTTGTTTTTAGGTCAGAGGTCAAGAAAGCAAGGCAAGCACCGATCAACGTTATTGTTTTGCAACAATTACTCACTGTTTTTGTTATCTTCTAAAAGGAGATCATTTGCAGGGTAAAGGGATGTTTTACTGCAAGAAACAAGAGGGAAAAATTCATTCTTAAAACAACCCAAAAGCTGAACCTAATTCTTTTATATTAAGAGGGGATTCTTTGAAGCCCTCCTGTTGTATTTTAAATGATTCAGTTTACACAGATAGCTACGCATATACATACAATTTGTTTTACAGCCAGCTTTTGGTTTTTGTTTTTTGCTGCCTGGTTCAGAGCCATTCTGTAAAAGACTATCATTTGTACGTGAGACATCAGTAGGGGAAATGGGCTCATCTGCTTAGAAAGGTGGAGGGTGGGGGGGGTGTCAGTATATAAAACTGACTCCAGAGTGCATTTGCCTGTGAAAGGACCTATTCAGCCGTAGTGAGGTGGAGTTGCAGCCCTGGGCCACACTGTTGGGAAGTGTTCCTGGACCTGCAGGTGGGGTAGGCCTGAGGCTGGTTCCTGGTACAGCTCCTGGCTTTGACTACGCTCCTTTTGTTTTCCTCTGGGAGGTTGGCTCTGCACTCCAGAAACCTGCTTGTGGCTGGTTCTCCTGCCAGGTGCTTCCATCCGTGGAAAGGTACGGGCCATGAACACAGGGACAGCTCAGTTAGGACACACAGTTTGTAATTTACCTGATACATTTCTCTAGATATGCACAGCCTTCCTTCAGAAGTATTCTTTCCCCTTGACCTCATCCCTAGAAGTTACTTTCTTTTGCTCTAAGACATTTTCAGAATCCCGTGTTTATTAGCCTAACTTCCCAGCTCTTATTCTGTTCCCCATCTTACCGGAAAGTCCCAGATCAGAGCTTTCCACCCACCTGGTGCCCTCAGCCTCCATGGGAGCTACCTCCTCTTCACAAGGATGGAAGCAGGTTGGGGAGTCTTCTGGATTGAGTCCCTCAAAGCCCCTGTGCACTCAAGTCACCCATTGATACTGGGCTAAGTAAGCACTGTTTTTGATGGTAGATAAATTACCAGGAATAGATAGAAAAGAAGCAAGTTTCAGGGAGTTAAGTAACAGTCAAACGACTACAGATTTCTTTCTTAATTCTACCATCAACTCCCTGTGTGACCTTGAGTGTCTAAGATGTATCATAAATGCAGAGAACCTCAGATAACTTCCCAGGGCTATTTTGAGCAATACATAATTAATTGGCTAAGGAATGCGGTGATTACAAATGATTTTGTAAATGCAAAGCTTTATACATACTAAGTAATTTTTCTGCATGACTTACTAATGACTGGACTAAAAGCTACAGAAGGAAGTCCACATTGTCTCTATAATAATATATATACATATAAGATAAGATATGTAATAATATCTTGTATAATAATAAGAGCCAACAAATATGAAGCCTTTATGTCCCGGGAGCTGAGCTCAGGTTACCTCGTATAATTTCCCCAACAACGCTTACAGGTCAATATTTTCATTTTCCCCATTTTAGAGATGAGGGCACTGAGGCACAAAGGAGTTAATAATTTCCCAAAGTCTTGCAGACAGAAAGGGCCAGAGCTTCAACAATTCATTTTCATAATTGCTCTTCTCCACTCTGCTGTAATGCCCACCTAGATCTGGAAGTCTCTTAAACGACTGCAGAAAAGTTTGGTAATTGTGTTTAATTAAAATCTTCAGTCCATCAGATGAAATCATGAATACCTGTTGAACGATTATTTTGGTAGTTACACATCTTAAACCATTTAATTCTCACTTCAACCCTAAGAAGTTGGTACTTATTCCCTGTATATGGATCAAGCACAAAGATGTTAAGAAACTTGTCCATGGTCACAGTTAGCAAGTGGCAGAGGCTGGCTTTGAACCTTGGGTAATCTGGATCCAGAGTTTGTGCTCTTTACCCATAAGTAACCCAACCAATGACCAAAAGTGTAGAGCAACATGTAGAATCCCGTCCCTGTCTCAAGGAGTGGACTTGACCAATAAACTAACTGTGTGATTTTGGACCGCAGTTTCTTCATCTGTAAAATGGACGTTCTCCAAAGACGCTGCCAGCTCTGTAATTCTGTACTTTAACAAGTCTGAATTTCTTTTTTTTTTTTAATATTTATTTATTCATTTATTTAGGCTACGCTGGGTCTTAGTAGCAGCACGCGGGATCTTCATTGCAGCACGAAGGATCCTTTGTTGCAGCATGAGAGATCTTTAGTCGCAACATAAGGAATTTTTAGTTGCGGCATGCATGTGGGATCTAGTTCCCTGACCAGGGATCGAACCCAGACCCCCTGCACTGGGAGCGCACAGTCTTACCTACTGGACCACAAGGGAAGTCCCAAGTCTGCATTTCTTAACAGGAGTCTGGAGAGCAATCTTTGCAGCTTCAGGAACAAGTGGGTAGCAAACATCGCAATTGTAGGAATTTGAGAAGAGAAAGTCTACACAAGTTTGGTGCTTCCTGCAGGAGCCGTGGGATGCTTGAAACCAGAGGTGTTAGTAAGACTTCCAGGAGGTGAAACCTCTTGGCAAGAGAACAGTGTTGCGTTCCCAGGAGAAGTGAAAGCTGATGAGGGCTTTAGAGGTGTGGTACAGAGGGGCCGTGGAGGACTCACCTAGAGTAGAAGGTAGGAAAATGGTTAAAACAACAAGAAGAAGAAGAAGTAAAAGTGTTTTGTGAAGTTGGATGTGATATTGGGAAAGGAAGAGAAGTTGCAATGTTATCATTCATAAAATGCAAATCTTATAGTAAGGGCAGCACATAAAGAAAGAGCGTAAGGGCTTTGGAATGGGACAGACGTGGGTTTGATCCCACTTCTGCCACATTTTAGCGTGATCTAAGTGCCTTAATTTTCTCCTTGGTAGAATAGGGGTCACATAACACGGAGCAAAAACTCAATAAATGCTACTTTCCATTCCAACCAGCCAGGATTGCTTCTCTCCCATCCCCACCCTCACCCCAGACCTAAGAAAGTCAAAAGCCAATGAACTCTTAGCAGTGATGCAAAGCTTTGATCTTAAAAGAGGAATGAAGACATCACATCCACTCCTGTTTTTCCTTTCAAATTGCACTAGGCTCCCCAAAGAGCTTCACCCTGAGCTCCAAGAGGAAGGGATGGGAAGACAGGGATGAGTAGCAAAAAAGCAACCCGAGGTTAGAGGAGACCAGCTTGCACCAGAAAGGTAAACCCGGGGAGTCTACTAAGAAAAGACATAATAGTAGTTCCTCCCTCCTTGGTCCTGTTTCCCCACTTGCACCCGGGGTAGGGCCTGTGGTGGCCAACAGCTGACTGGCTCCACTGGAGAGGGAGCTGTCAGAGGAGCAGCCTCCATCATCTTTCTGTCCAGGGTCCTCACAACAGAAGAAAGAGCAGCCTTGACGTTACTCAAAGGGACGAGTGGGATGAGGCAAGAGTGTCACATACATAGATGCAAAAAGGCAACTTGGAGAGAGTGGAAGGGCCTCCCTGTATTAGTTTCCTACTGCTGCTGTAACAAATCATCACAAACGATGGTTTAAAACAACACAGACAATTATCTTACAGTTCCGGAGGTCAGAAATCTAAAATGGTTGGGAAGCCCAGCTGTCGTTCTGGAAGCTCTAGGGGAAAACTCTTTTTTTTGCCTTTTCCAGCTTCTAGAAGTTACCTGTGTTTCTTGACTTCTAGTTTTAGATTAGTCCCATCTCTTCTTCTATCTTCACATCTCCTTCTTGGACTCTGACCCTCCTGTCTCCCTCTTGTAAGGACCCCTGTGATGACATTGGGCCCACCTGGATAATCCAGGATCTCGCCCCATCTCAAGAGCCTTAATGTAATCACATCTGCAAAGTCCCTTTTGCCTTGGAAGGTAGCATCTTCACAGGATCCAGGGATTAGACATCTTTGGAGCAGGCCATTATTCAGCCTACCACACTATCTAAAATTTGGTAACCAGAAATCTGATTTATCTCCTTATTCAATTTGTAATCTCAAAACAACTCACTTCACTCTAAACCTTGTTGTCTCCATCTGTAAAAAGGAAGTGCCACTATTTTAGTTGATTCCTTTGGGGCTCATGGGGGTCATCTACACAGGCTGTCCACTCTTGTGCCTCGTGTGGTGTAAGGGAATGGTAAACGTTGGATCGTCTCCCTCTTCTCTAGCATGCAACGGATAGGCATGATAGGGTTAGAGGCTGGGAGGAGGCACTGGGACCCTTGGGAGCTGTCACAGGTCGAGTTCCTGGGAAAACAGACGTTGAGACTGAGATCTGTATGCGGGACGTTTATTGGTGGGCGGTCCCAGGATCAGCACCTGTGGGGTGTGCGGGAAGTAGAACTGGGGAAGTTGGGCTGTGATGACGATGCAACAAAGGCCTCAACCTACCCAGTGTGGAGCTCAGAGATGACTCAGGTTAGGCTGAGGGGCTGAGCTTCTATATCCCTGCAGGTAGTCATTATACGAGGGTTGCCTGGGGAGGGGCACGACATTGGCCTAGGGGGCTTTCTCCCACCGAAGGTACCCCGGGAGGAGAACACATCAGCAGCCAGTGCTTCCAGAAGCTGGAGGAATGTGTGCCCCAGTTCTGCAGCAGGCACCTGGGGAATGTCCCCTCGTATCCACCATAGCAGCTAACCTTTCTGTCTTATTGAGCGAAGACCAGAGAGAAAACAGACCATAAGGGTCTTGACAGGTTTTATAGCGCACAGGCTCAGAGGCTCAGAGCTTGTGCTCTCAGGCAGGTAAGTCTGACTTCATATCTCATTTCTACTTCTTCCTGATGTGTGATTTGGGGATGTCACTGTACCTCTCTGTATCTCTGCTTCCTCATCTCTAAATTAGAGGGTAATAGTATTAATCTTAGAATTGTCGTAAGGATTAAACAGATAGTCAGTGTACAATTCTCAGCACAGTGCCTGATATCTGATGGGTCCCATACATGTTAGATTTTGTGGTTAATAATATTCTCACAAGTCCTTTCCTACTTTATCTTTTCAACCCAAACCCAAGAGTTTAACATGTGAACTGGAAAGGAAAGGGAAGAATCCTACAAGAATACCCATTGTGATTTAAGACATATGTCACTAAAGCCGGGGTTGGAAGGCAGAGATTGGGGCTGAGAGTGGGAAGAGGGGTGTTAGGAGCACACACCGGGAGCCAGGCTGCCTAAGTGAGACTCCATGCCACTCACGAACTGGCCGGATGACCTTGGAGGGTCATTGTGGGAATTAAATGACATCATGAAAGTAAAGCTCTTAGGACACTGCCTGACACATGGTAGGTACCATGTATGTTTGCCATTATTCTTCTTAGGCTACAATGTATCCACAAAGGCAATATTAAGGGAAGAGGCCCTTGATTTAGACCTTGCAGGTTTCCCAAGAAGTTTAAATCACTTGGGTATCCAGACTGAATTTCTGAAGTTGGCTACAAACTCTGTCTCTTCTGTTACTAGATTAAACCTCCAGTAGCACCAGTTTCCTGGCTTAAGTGTTTAATCATTTACAGCTGTCACCAGGTTGTCAAAGAGGGTGATGCTAGCTTTAGTTTGAGCTGGGACTGGATGAAGAAAAGGGGCTTAGGAAAAATTACTCCAGGGATCAGCTATAGGGATTGGTGTCCTTTGAGAATCCTGGACCTCCCTTCAAGGTAAAATAAGGGTTGGTAAGAGAGACTAAACCTTTTATGCATTTTATGTCTTTTTCTTAATTCCTTTTTTACCTGGAATGTTAAAACTTGAGGAACTTCAAACACCCCAACGCTTACATATCTGCCACTTTCTCTTATGTTGATGTTCTCCAACTTTCTTTCTCCCCAGTCCAAACCCATGCTGGAAAGGGTTACAGAAGATGTGACTGGTCAGAATAAAACTGGGACTACGCTACTGAATTTGGAGACAGAGAGGGGGGCTTTACCTCCTTGCAGAGGGTCCAGGCTGAGAGCTCCTGCCCCATCCCCCACTCTCCTCTCTCTGTATCAAAAATATCAGATATTTACTTTGATTTTCCTTTTCAAATGTGCTTGATTTTCAAGCCCACCTTGTGGGGTTCCTACCACACAGAATAATAAAAATAAGCCACAGGAATCCCAAGTCACGGAGCCAGTTTTTTGGACTCATTTAATCTTTCTCCAAGATTAACTCATTAGTTTTATTTAGTTAAGAGTCACAGGAATGTTTCTCCTGCAACTATGGTGTCAAATTTTTTTTAAGCAAGTTGAAAAAAAAAAAGCAAAGTACGCAATAAAACAAACATGCAAAATATTTTGATAAGAGGGGCAATCATGCTGTCTGTATCTTTCAGAATCTGAAAAACTCCTAGTGATCCAAGTTTTTGGCATTAAGGGAGATACTTAGCAGACAGGATCACGCCCCTGATTTTTAACTTTGTGGACTTAAACTCAGTGAAAGTCAGTTCACAGAGTTATTATTACTAGGCTGGAATGGACTGTCCATTTCCTGTACTGGCTTTTCATATCAGAAGGCAGAGTTGACCTTAAATCTTGTGATTTTTATTTCCCAGAAAGAAAAAATGAGAGGAATAGGCAAACAGAGAGAGTCATGGGACTTGAAAGGAAAGCCCCCAATCAAAATGTGTCTGAAATCTATGCCTTACTTTCTACCACCAATGCTGCTCTCCTAGGGCAGTCTACTGTTACCTCTAACCGAGACTATTACTTACAATGGCTTCCTAATTTATTTCCCTGTATCCATGCTTGCCTGACTCCTGTGTGTTTTTCCCACACACAATGGCCAAGGTGATTTTCTAAAAGTTTAAATCAAATTATGTCACTCCCCTGACTAAAAGTCTATGCTAATTTCCCTTGTACTTCATGTAAACCCAAAATTCTTTCTGTGAATACATGGCCCTGCTTGTCCTTGCAGGCTCAACCCACTACTTTCTAGCCCCACTAGACTTCACTTCCTTAAGTAAGATCTTTCAGGCCTCAGGACCTTTGCACATGCTGTTTCCTTTATTTAGAAAGCTTCCCTCCATCCTATTCCCTTCTTTCAAGGGACTCTCTCTTCTCCTCCCTTAGACCTCACCTTAAATGTCACTTCTTCAGGCAGAAATTTCCAGACTATTCTATTTAAACTAGGCTTCTCATTCTGGTCATTAGTCTCTGTTTTAATCTTTACATAGTATTTATCATGATTTGGCATTATTTATTATTATTAATTTTTCTTTTTTTCTGGTTTATTTTCTGCTTCGTGCACTTGCGTGTAGAGGGCTAAAATCATGTTTTTCTTATTCACCGTTGTATTCTTTCTGTCCAGCCGGGCAATTGGCACAAAGTAGGAACTCAACAAGTATCTGTTATATCAAGAAATACTTTATTCTGATAGGAGGTCTTTTAGAAGGTTGCATTTTCAGGACTTCCCTGGTGGTCCAGTGGCTAAGACTCCACGCTCTCTATGCAGGGGGCCCAGGTTTCAATCACTGGTCAGGGAACTAGATCCCACGTGCTACAACTAAGACCCGGCTCAGCCAAATAAATAAATATATTTTTTAAAAGGCTGCATTTTCCATGAAGTAGTCTGCTTTTAAAAGTTTAATTTTATTAAACTCTATATGACATGCTGAAGTGTCTGTTAAAATCATCTAGCTGTAAATTTCACTGAGATTGTTTTCATCCCCTTGTTTGTTTCTCATGTTTTCATCCCCTTGTTTCTCATGTTTTCTCGTCTTGTCCTTTGTGGATTTTATGAATATGAATGTTTGCTAGAATGTAAGCATCACTTTGCCTGTTTTGTTCACTGCTGCATCTCCGGTATCTAGAACAGTGCATGGCACATAGTAGGCATTTTATATATATAAATATATTGCTGTTACATAAAAGCTATCCAGGGTGAAAGTTCAAAACGGATTTAGCACTAAGACTGTAAACCCACAGAGCAATGGTTCTCACAATATAGAGTTTGCAAACTGGCAGAATATCAGCTAGGAGGGTCCCACAGAAGTGTCTTGTTTAACCTGGGTAGTATTTTAAATTGTTTTAAATCAGTTACCTTTATTTAAAAAGTGGGAGATCATATAAAAATCCCAACTCCAACTTTTCCTGAAAAGCCAGAAGATCAAGCCACACCAGAACCTCGGCCACATGGCACAATGGGCTGAGGCTGGGGAGTGCCTGCCCCTTTTGGAGGCCCATGTCCCCTCCATTTGCTTTTTCTAACACATTGTGTTGACCCAAGGATCCTACCCTGTTGCAACTGTCCTTAAAATCAGTGTGGGATTTTTTTTTAATACATCTTTATTGGAGTATAATTGCTTCACAATACTGTGTTAGTTTCTGTTGTACAACAAAGTGAATCAGCCATATGCATACATATATCCCCATATCCCCTCCCTCTTGAGCCTCCCTCCCACCCTCCCTATCCCATGTCTCTAGTTCATCACAAAGCACTGAGCTGATCTCCCTGTGCTATGCCGCTGCTTCCCACTAGCTATCTATTTTACATTCGGTAGAGTATATATGTCAATTCTACTGTCACTTCACCCCAGCTTCCCCCTCCCCTCCACCGTCCATGCCCTCAAGTCCATTCTCTATGTCTACATCTTTATTCCTGCCCTGGCATTAGGTTCATCAGTACCATTTTTTATTTTTCAGATTCCATATATATGTGTTAGCATACAGTATTTGTTCTTCTCTTTCTGACTTACTTCACTCTGTATGACAGACTCTATGTCCATCCACCTCACTACAAATAACTCAGTTTCATTCTTTTTATGGCTGAGTAATATTCCATTGTGTATATGTGCCACATCTTCTTTATCCATTCATCTGTCGATGGACGCTTAGGTTGCTTCCATGTCCTGGCTATTGTAAATAGCGCTGCAATGACATTGGGGTACATGTCTCTTTATGAATTATGGTTTTCTAAGGGTATATGCCCAGTAGTGGGATTGCTGGGTCATACGGTAGTTCTAGTTTTAGTTATTTAAGGAACCTCCATACTGTTCTCCATAGTGGTTGTATCAATTTACATTCCCGCCAACAGTGCAGGAGGGCTCCTTTTTCACCACACCCTTTCCAGCATTTACTTTTTCTAGATTTTTTGATAATGGCCATTCTGGCCAGTGCGAGGTGATACCTCATTGTAGTTTTTATTTGCATTTCTCTAATAATTAGTGATGTTGAGCATCTCTTCATGTGCCTCTTGGACATCTGTATGTTAAAATTCAACACCAATTTATGATAAAAACTCTTCAGAAAATGGGCAAGAGGGAACCTACCTCAACATAATAAAGGCCATATATGACAAACCCACAACAAACATCATACTCAATGGTGAAAAACTGAAAGCATTTCCACTAAGATCAGGAAAAAGACAAGGATGTCCACTCTTGCCACTCTTATTCAAGATAGTTTTGGAAGTCCTAGCCATGGAAATCAGAGAAGAAAAAGAAATAAAAGGAATACAAATTGGAAAAGAAGAAGTAAATCTGTCACTGTTTGCAGATGACATGATACTATACATAGAAAATCCTAAAGATGTCACCAGAAAACTTCTAGAACTTATCAATGAATTTGGTAAGGTTTCAGGATAAAAAATTAATGCACAGAAATCTCTGGCATTCCTCCACACTAACAAAGAAAAATCAGAAAAAGAAATTAAGGAAACAATCCCATTTACCATTGCAACAAAAAGAATAAAATGCCTAGGAATAAACCTACCTAAGGAGGCGAAAGACCTGTACTCCGAAAACTATAAAATGCCGATGAAAGAAATCAAAGATGACATAAACAGATGGAGAAATATACCATGTTCTTGGATTGGAAGAAATCAATATTGTGAAAATGACTCTACTATCCAAAACAATCTACAGATTCAGTGCAATCCCTATCAAACTACCAATGACATTCTTCACAGAATAAGAACAAAAATCTTTACAATTCATATGGAAACACAAAAGACACCAAATGGCCAAAGCAGTCTTGAGAAAGAAAATCAGAGCTGGAGGAATCACGCTCCCCAACTTTAAACTATACTACAAAACTAGAGTAATCAAGACAGTATGGTGTTGGCACAAAAACAGAAATATAGATCAATGGTACAGGATAGAAAGCCCAGAGATAAACCCATGCACATATGGTCACCTAATTTATGACAAAGGAGGCAAGAATATACAATGGAGAAAAGACAGTCTCTTCAGTAAGTGGTGCTGGGAAAACTGGACAGCTACATGTAAAAGAATGAAATTAGAACACTACCTAACACCATACACAAAAATAAACTCCAAATGGATTAAAGACCTAAATTTAAGACCAGACACTATAAAACTCTTAGAGGAAAGCATAGGAAAAACACTCTTTGACATAAACCACAGCAAGATCTCTTTTGACCCACCTCCTAGAGTAATGGAAATAAAAATAAACAGATGGGACCTCGTTAAACTTCAAAGCTTTTGCACAGTGAAGGAAACCATACACAAGACCAAAAGACAACCCTCAGAATGGCAGAAAATATTTACAAATGAAAAAACAGACAAAGGATTAATCTCCAAAATACACAAACAGCTCATGGAGCTCAATATCAAAAAAGCAAACAGTTCAATTAAAAAACGGGTGGATCTAAATAGACATTTCACCTAAGCGTGGGATTTTAAAACTAGGTAAATACAGAATTACACCAGAAAACCCATCAGGAATGAAGAATCAACTCGGAATATTTGTACAAGATTGAGATGCGTTAGGTCTGATTGGTCCTTCAGAGATTCATTCAAGGCACTCTGCAAGTGGTGCAGTAGGTTAGTGGCTGGAATAGAAATCTATTACTATTCTTAAGATTTTCTTTGTTGTTAAATTCTGGGCATGGTATAAGAAGCTAGATGGATTTCTTTCTCTTAGGACCAAGGTAAATCAGCTTATAAAAATTATTCAAGGACACCATGTCCCCAAAGAAAGGAGGAAACAAGAATAGGCATTATTTAAATCTTGCCTGGGCCATAAGCCTTGACAGTTGGCAAGCAGCCAGTGCCTGGACAAGTCAAAGTGCTTACTGTATTGATAGACGATGAGTTAGCAGCAGCAGAGGATCGCCATCACCATCACCACCACCATCACCATCACCATCACCATCAATATCATCATCATCACCGACGAAATCTGAGTTTTTAATCTAGGCATTTGAGAACAAGTGAAGCCTCCATACAATGTAAGCAATCGTCTGAACTTGATATAAAGAGGTTCAAGTTACATTTGATCAGGAAATACTTTGGCTCTGTCTGCAATCAGGGTCAAAAGAAAAAAGAAACGGGATTTACTAGATCTAGAAATGAGTTATTGGCCTAAGCAAATCTGGGCTGATTTCAAAATGATAATTTATGATAAGCATTTTGCTTTTAGAATTTTATTTTTTGCCTCTATTCCCTTATTGTTTTGGTCACTGTAGGAAAAAATAGGACTGATGAGGGTAAAAACATCTAAGTACTGCAGAGTTTGATTTAGCCTAGCAATTAGATACATTTTTACAAGTGCCAATAATTGTCCCCTAAAATAAACTGTAATGCTATGAAAATGGATGTCACAGTCAAAAATTACTCATCTATTTTGAAATCTAATTCATAGCATCTACTTAAATATTTACAGATTATAGTAAAAAAATAAGAACTATTAAAATTATAAAATGTGTAAGTATAATTTATGAGGAATTTATCATTCGTGATTTAATTAAGTAGTTCATTGCAGCTGTTCAGGTTCATTCTTGAACAAAAATATCCTGCATCCAGCAATACTATTGAAAACCAAAAGTTTTACCACAACAGAGTTAGTTTTCCTTCTCCTTTTTTTTTTTCTAAAAGTGTGAAAAAAAACCCCAAGAATCTAGGAAGTTGGAAGCTTTGTTAAACGTGGTAAAAATTAACGGAAGAGTAGCAGTGTTCCATGTTCAAGACCAGAGCCTTGGAATGGGATTCATCTGTAAGTCCTGATATGGCCCATGTTGGCTCCCCAGCTTATAGCAACTGAGCTTTAGAATCGTTGAGAATCACTGATGGGGCTTACTAAAAATATACATGGGCCTGGAAACTCAGATTGCTAAATTCTAGGTTAGAACCTGGAAATCTATAGTTCGTAATGTTCCTCAGGTGTATCTGCTGATCTGCCATATTAAGGAAGTGCTAGTCTAGTTCCAGGGGATTTGAGAGATAGTAGAGGAGCCTGAAATGGCTCCGTCATCCTGTTATCCATCAAATTCAAGCGAGCTTGGAGCCTATGTTCTGAACCAGGCAAGAGCCCTCCAGGCTAGTTCGGTCCTTACATTCCAGTGTCTCAGACTCCAGCGCTGAATCCAAGGTGAATGATGATAAGGGGCAATTAGAGGGCTTAGGGTCTAGTCTTCTTTGCTTCCAACCAGCTGTGTGAAATCAATCTCACTTGCAACATATCCATCTATAAAACGAAGGAGTTGGGCTAAATGGTCCCTAAGACGCAGACTGCAAACTGGTGGCCTCAGGCCACATCCAGCCTGCAGACTGATTTCTCTAGGACCTACACGGTGCTTGAAAATGAATGTCAATTCGTTTCCCAGTAGGGAAATCGCCCCCTCCCCCCGCCCAGATCTAGATTTTCAGTTTCTCTTGGAAAATGGGAAATTCTGGGCAACAATGGGCCCCTCATTCTTACCCAACGAGTGTTGCGTGGTAGGGTAGGTTTGTTCCTTTTTAAAGAACCTTGAGGACCTTCCCTGGTGGTCCAGTGGTAAAGAATCCACCTTACAATGTAGGGGATGCGGGTTCGATCCCTGGTCAGGGAACTAAGATTCCACATGCCGCAGGGCAACTAAGCTCGTGTGCCACAACTACTGAGCTCGCACGCCTCAACTAGAGTCCGCGTGCCGCAAACTACAGAGCCCACGCGCTCTGGAGCCTGCGCGTCACAAATAGAGAAGAGAAAACCCAAACGCCACAACTAGAGAGAAGCCTGAGCGCAACAAAAGATCCTGCATGCCTCAGCGAAGATCCTGCGTGCTGCAACTAGGACTCAACACGGCCAAAAATAAATAAAATAAATAAATAATAAATAAATCTTTAAAGAAAAAGAAAAGGGCCACAAGCTCTTATATTCCAACGGTAACCACATTTCCTACCCACCAGCCTACTCGTACATTTATGTTTCTGCTTGGTGCCTGCAGAGTTTGGAGCTGTTGATTCTTGCCTCAAGGTCATTCTCAAGACTGACATCCTTTGTCTCTAGATAGCATCATAAGGGTGGGTCCTTTAACCAGGCCTGTGTCTAACGGGCACCTCAGCAGCCGTTCAGTCCTCCTTCAAGTTTGAGTCAGGAAAGCAACTTCTGCTGTTCCTTTATCAGGGCCCAGGGAGTCTTTAAGAAAGAAGCAAGAGAGTAGGAGCTTGAGAGAATGTGGTGACTGCTTCTTCAGAAAGGATCCAAAAAGCTGAAGTTTCTATGTTTACAAATTCCCAAGTACAGTATACCCAAGTGGGCCTTATTTAGGCCAAATGTTTGTATCACTGGTTATGTACTGTTCCACCAATTGCTAAACTGCCAGGTTTTTGCAAATTATAATGAAAATTGTATGGAACTGAGTCCAAAATCCTTGTACCAATATAATAATTGCTGTATGACTAGAATTACTGAAAGGAAGTGGCTTTTCTGGGAAAACAAAAGTGGGAAAAGTTCTTTTTTGCTTTTTCAGAAGCATCTTCAGCCTGAAGGTGGGATACTTGGGGTTGAGGGACTTGGGAAATACTACTGAACTGATATAAACCTGATTGTGATTTAATCAGATCTCGGTTATTGGAGGGATTGACCTATTCGGGACATGTTTTTCACACCACTTCCTCTTAAACACCTTCCTCAAAACACCAAATGCAAAGAGTGGCCAGTGTAGATACTATTCTCAGCTTCCCCAGGCAAATTAGTGCCAAAAGCACACTCTCTATGGTCACTTGATTAAAATCAAACGTTTCTTGGTTCCCAGTTATGGGCATAATTCTATGTTATAAAAGATGGATAAAATTTGAGCCCAGAAGCTAGGGTATGTTACAAATATCTATGCAAGTGACAAAAATACCCATTAGATGTTTTGAAGGATTCTACTGTTGAGAAAGGAACAATGTGCTATGGGAATGGGAGGAGGGTATCATTTAGGTTGGGCCTGGAAGGATGGGATGAATTGGATGGTGAAATGACAAGGAGCATTTAGGCAAAGAGCCTGACACATGTGTTTGAGGAAACTTGCATGGTCTGCTATGACTAGAATTAAAGCTTCTTGGATGATGAGAGAAATAAAAAAGCATGAGAACTGGCAAGAAATAAGGCTAAATTACAGCCAGATTGAGAAGGGTTTTGAATGTCATATGAAAGCATTGGAGCATTTTTTTTAGGTAAGAGTGATACTCATTGAAGGTTTTTGAGATAGACATTGAAATTAGCATATTTTTATTTTAGAAAAATAACTCTCCCTGAAGAGTGCAGCATGGATTGGAGAGGTGGGGTGGGGGAGAGACAAAATTATTTTGAGGTTTCTAACTTAGATTTGTTATTATTTTCTTCCTGAAATGTAAAAGGTAAAATATGTATTGATTTAGATTTTGTTCAGTGATGCGGTTTAATGTTAGCTTAATATTAGAGTAAGAGACCTCCCTGGAAATTGAATTATTTTGTTAAAATAAAGGATATATATTATTTTATTCTAATATATATATATTTAATTGATGTATAGTTGATTTACAATATTATATTAATTTCAGGTGTACAACATAGTGATTCGGTATTTTTACAGATTATATTCCGTTAAAAGTTACTACACGAAAATGCTTATAATTCCCTGTGCTATACAGTATATCCTTGCTGCTTATCTATTTTATACATAATAACTTGTATCTCTTAATCCCATACCCCTAATTTGTCCCTCCCTGCTTCCCGCTCCCCTTTGGTAACTACTAGTTTGTTTTCTATGTCTATGAGTCTGTTTCTGTTTTGCATATATGTTCATTTGTATTATGTTTAGATTCCACACGTAAGTGAGATCATACAGTATTTGTCTTTCTCTGTCTGACTTGTTTCACTAAGCATAATATTCTCTAGGTCCATCCATGCTGCTGCAACTGGCAGAATTTCATTCTTTTTTATGGCTAGTATTCCACGGTATATGTACACCACATCTTCTTTATCCATTCATCTGTTGATTGTCACTTAGGTTGCTTCCATATCTTGGCTACTGTAAATAGTGCTGCTATGAACACTGGGGTGCATGTATCTTTTCAAATTAGTGTTTTTGTCTTTTTCTGGATATATACCCAGACGTGGGATTGCTGGATCATATGGTAGTTCTATTTTTAGTTTTTTGAGGAATCTCCATGCTGTTTTCCATAGTGGCTATATCAATTTACATATTCTAATATACTCTTTCATTAAAAAGTAGTGTAACTAAAAAAAATAACCACAATTCAATTATTTAAGGATTTCCCCCTCCTCTTTATGAATTTCCTAGGGTCTTTTCTTCTTCCTCCCCTTTTTCTTTTTCACCGATTCTAAGCAATTTTGCAGTACTTTGGAGTATAAAGTCTGGGCATTGAACGAGGGATGGTAATGTTTCAGATACAGGTTAGGGGTCTGAATGATCTTTGAGATCCCTGTTCTCTCCTGCTACAGATAGCTGAGAGTGTGATAAGACATATGGGATGGAAACTATCAAGTCAAATGTGGAAATAAGCCAATAAATAAGAAATCTAATCATGACAACAAGTAGGAATGCAAAAGAAACATAACCCACTGAGAAGGAGAAAAAACATAACACACATACTAATATTTCTAGTATGTTTTACATTGGTCCATTAAATATGGAACCTGTTTCAGCCTCATGGAAAATGGGTGATTTTCAGTAGAGTCCGCCAATGAGAGACCTTTGGGGATTTTGAAGGAAAAAGGAAGGCCTTACGTATAAAATACAATTACAACCATGTGAAGTATCTTCTTGCTGGGTCTGGTACTATTGAACTGCACTGAAACATAATTAAAAGTTCAATTCTTGTAAAATATGGAAAATGACAGCTGATAAGGACTATAAGGCTGTTTCCTGAATTTCATATAACTTGGGATATATTCTGCCCACTGAGATGCAAGGCTGAAGAAAAATTCCATAGAATGAGGAAAGGCCGAACTTAATATTTCATTATTTTGCTATTACTTTTATTATTTTGGAGAGCTATTCACAAACTGCTTTATGAGTATTTTCATTAAATATAATTATTTCTAATTATAAATCCATACTATCTTCATAAAAACAATACAATCTCAGACCGTTTTAGTTGAAAAGAGGACAAAGAACAGTAAGCACACTCACAGAGTTCACACTTTGAGCAGAGTGAAGTCACCTGCCTCCAAGTTCCTACAGGGTTCCAGTGATGGACACAAGGGCCCTATGCAATTCTCTGTTATGTAATCATAAAATCCACTGCTAATCCAAGATTATCTGCTCCCTTCCCACCAATACACCATGGCCAAGGTTAGGACCTCCAAAGTCAGACAGGTTTGGGTTGCAAAGCTGCTCTGTTGCTTACTAGCTGTGTGGTCTAGAGTAAGTTAGCTAACTGTCCCATGCCTCAGTTTCCAATCTGTAAAATGAAGACAATAATCTCTTAGGGTGGTTTGAGTGTTAAATGAGAAAATTCATCTAAAGCAGGGTTTATCCACCTTGGCACTGTTGACATTTGCGGCTGGATAATTCTTTGTTGTGGGCCAGTGGTCCTGTGCACTTTCAAATGGTTAGCGGCATCCCTGGCCTCCATCCACTAAATGCCAATATCCTCTCTGTGCTCCCCTCTCCCCGAGACGTGACAATTAAAAATACCTCCAGGCATTGCCAGTGTCCCCTGGTGGGCAAAGCCACCTCCCTCCCCTTAACTAATGATTTTAATAGGATACTCGTCACATAGTGTGTGCTCAGAATACATTAGCTATTATCATCATTTTGTATTGTCGTTAAGGAGCAATCTCTTTGTTTCTTTCTTTGGCCTTGATGAGAAGGTGCAGACAAACGGTCAAATGCATGGAGTAGGAAAGGATGAGCCACAAACCGTATCATCAGTTTCTGACAGTTTTGTTAAACGTTGTGATTTCTTTTTTTTTTTTCTGCCACTAAGGAGAAGACGGTGACCCAACCCTTGGATCCTTCCTGATATTTTCAGATTTTACCAGGCTCCGCAGATGCCCAAATAAAGAGAATGTTGTCACATTACCAAGCCTGCTGCGGAGAAAAGGGAAGATGATAATATGATTAAATCGCTTGCCCGCTATTCTACAAGTTGAGCCAAGCCATCTGCAAATGTAATTTCTATGCATTTCTTCACCTCTCACCTTCCACCACCGCTATTACTTAACCCATTGACCCAGATAGCTGCTTATTAACATTTAACACATGTTGAAATGTTAGTGGGCTTTGAACAAAACGTGAACAAGTTTCTGACTTGCTTTTAGCTCTTTGCCCTTGAACCATTACATGAGTAATTCTTAACACCTCTGCTCTGCCATTGCTATAAACATGGCTAGTATTTTTTTTTTAAGATAAGAATGAACAATTTATGAAAAGAGTTGCCACCCCCCCTGGCATGTAAGCTTTCATTCATTTACTGAATGTTGATGAGCCCCTATTATGCTGGACATTGTGTGCTAAGGTCTCAATGAGCGGACATGGTGGTGGTTTTCTAGTTGCTGTGGTAGGGGAAGCAGGGGAGAGGGGTCCTGGGAGACACAGACAGGTAAATGGGTCATTATAATACATCATAATACAGAGTGAAAAGTCCTAAGACACAGAAGGTGTGTCATCCAACTGAAACACATAGTTGGGCCCCTAACTCAGTCTTCAGGGGTTAGACAAGTTGCCTCTATTCAAACACAAATAAAAAGAAAATTATCCCCACTTCCCTCATCAATAAATAAGTAAGTAAATCAATAAATTAATCAAGTAAGTAAGTAAGTCACACTGATGATAAAAATACAAAGCTCTGGGGAATTTCCTGGCGGTCCAGTGGTTAAGACACCGCATTTTCACTGCCAGCCCGGGTTCAATCCCTGGTCAGGGGAACTAAGATCCCGCAAGCCTCACGGTGCCGCCAAAAAGAAAAAAAAAATACAAAAACTTTGTCTGACTTACTTCACTTAGTATGATAATCTCTAGGTCCATTCAGAAACTAACACAACATTGTAAATCAACTATACTTAAAACGAAAAAAACCAAAATAACCTCAATCAAGGGGGAACCTGAATGTTGGTGACATCTGAAGTGTGTAGCCCTGGGATATGCAAAATGCAAAAGTATTTGAGTATAGGAATATTTAATATTTATTAAACATAAATATTTCTTAATTCCTAAGTTCCTTCCAGAAACCATTTGATGCAGCTAAATTTGGCAAATAGCAACTTATTTTTTATTTTTTACATGATAAAAGTAATACATGAATTTACTTGAATAAAAGTTCAAAGAGTGCAGAAAGAAGCGAACTCCCTTACTTCCTTCCCCCTTCTCCAAATCTACCCTCCTTGCCTAACATGAACAGTTAACAGTTTGATGTGTATCCTTTCAGAAATGTCGTTCCATATTAGGTGGAACCATGCAAAATTGCTGCTTCCGTTGGTCAAAAATGGTCAAATTATCAGTACCTTCATAGGATTCCACCTAATATTTAACATGATTTGAGTCATCTTACACGTATTACTCTGTGACCTCCCTTTTTCTTCAACAGCTTATCTTTAAACTCTATGTGAATAAACAGAGATCAACCTTATTTCTTTGTCACATAACATCTCTAAAAGGATTATTTAAAAAAATAATCTTGAGATGACAGATTAAGGCTGATGATGGTAGAGCTGCTGGAAAAGTTACTCATCATTTGCTACCATTTGAAAAATAAACTGCTCGCCTGAGGTCAGCCTGACCAGAGCCCCCGTGCTTTCCAAGGGACCCAGCGTGCATGGTTAAGAAGCTTTTCAGTTTGCAAACAAAAGAACGGCCCATCCCCTCCCCTGTGCTGGGCTGGCTCTTGCTGCCTCATGTAATTTACCTTTCAGCCATCCAGCGTTCTCCGACTGCACTGTGCCGGGCTCCAGGCTGTCTGGGAGAGAGGCTGGCTGGCTCCAAGACCCAGAGCCCGTAGTCTGAAACTCAGACTAAGTTTTTGTGTTAACAACAAATGTTAACTTGGTTTCTGATGACTGCCGGACTCTTAGGCTAGTAGCTGATCCTCCTAGATTGTTGTCTAGTATAATTTTTCATAATTGCTATTTTTCATAATAATGCCCTCAGAGGGCAATTTGAGTGGAAGCAGCCTTGGATTTATGATCAGAAAACTTGCCTTTAAATGTCTGCTCCATTGTTTATTAAAATGGATAGACTTCCGCTAAATCACTTCTCCTCACTGAACCACAGTTCATTTTAATAGCTATAAAATTAAGATAGTAAAAAAGATCTCTCATTTATTGGGTGCTTACTATATGCCAGGCACTGCTTTTAGCACTTTGCATATATTAACTCACAGCCGTGTGAGGTGGTTCTGGCCCTATTTTTACCCCATTTTACAGATGAGGAGACTGAGGTGCTGAGGTTAAATAACTTGCCCAGAGTCACATAGCCAGGGAGTGACAGGAATGAAAGCCAGAGGTGCAATGTTTGAAGAAGCTAAAAGAATATGAGCGGTTCTACCATCTCTTCTTGGCCACCAGCACAAAGAGTTGGTGGGGTTTTTTTCCTTTCAGTTATTGCCCCCAAATCAGAGAATCATCAACATTTTGGAGCAGGATGGAACCTCAGAGACTGTCAAGGGTAAACCTCTCAGATTAAGGGAGAAAGATGCTGGGCCCAGAGCATTCAGGAGACTTGGGCTCAAGCTTGCTGATGAGTTTGTTGGCAGTCTGTAAATCTTCTTTGGAGAAATGTCTATTTAGGTCTTCTGCCCATTTTTGGATTGGGTTGTTTGTTTTTTTGTTATTGAACTGCGTGAGCTGCTTGTAAATTTTGGAGATTAATCCTTTGTCAGTTGCTTCATTTGCAAATATTTTCTCCCATTCTGAGGGTTGTCTTTTGGTCTTGTTTATGGTTTCCTTTGCTGTGCAAAAGCTTTGAAGTTTCATTAGGTCCCATTTGTTTATTTTTGTTTTTATTTCCATTTCTCTAGGACGCGGGTCAAAAAGGATCTTGCTGTGATTTATGTCATAGAGCGTTCTGCCTATGTTTTCCTCTAAGAGTTTGATAGTGTTTGGCCTTACATTTATGTCTTTAATCCATTTTGAGTTTATTTTTGTGTATGGTGTTAGGGAGTGTTCTAATTTCATTCATTTACATGTAGCTGTCCAGTATTCCCAGCACCACTTATTGAAGAGGCTGTCTTTTCTCCACTGTATATTCTTGCCTCCTTTGTCAAAGATAAGGTGACCATATGTATACAGATTGCCAACAAACACATGAAAGAATGCTCAACATCATTAATCATTAGAGAAATGCAAATCAAAACTACAATGAGATATCATCTCACACCGGTCAGAATGACCATCATCAAAAAATCTAGAAACAATAAATGCTGGAGAGGACGTGGAGAAAAGGGAACCCTCTTGCACTGTTGTTGGGAATGTAAGTTGATACAGCCACTATGGAGAACAGTATGGAGGTTCCTTAAAAACTACAAATGGAACTACCATATGACCCAGCAATCCCACTACTGGGCATATACCCCGAGAAAACCATAATTCAAAAAGAGTCATGTACCAAAATGTTCATTGCAGCTCTATTTACAGTAGCCAGGACATGGAAGCAACCTAAGTGTCCATCAATAGATGAATGGATAAAGAAGATGTGGTACATATATACAATGGAATATTACTCAGCCATAAAAAGAAACGAAATTGAGTTATTTGCAGTGAGGTGGATGGACCTAGAGTCTGTCATACAGAGTGAAGTACGTCAGAAAGAGAAAAACAAATACCGTATGTTAACACATATATATGGAATCTAAGAGAAAAAAAAAAAAAAGGTCATGAAGTACCTAGGGGTAAGATGGGAATAAAGACACAGACCTACTAGAGCATGGACCTGAGGATATGGGGAGGCGGAAGGGTAAGCTGGAACATAGTGAGAGAGTGGCATGGACATATACACACTACCAAATGTGAAATAGATAGCGAGTGGGAAGCAGCCGCATAGCACAGGGAGATCAGCTCGGTGCTTTGTGACCACCTAGAGGGGTGGGATAGGGAGGGTGGGAGGGAGGGAGACACAAGAGGGAAGAGATATGGGAACATATGTATAACTGATTCACTTTGTTATAAAGCAGAAACTAACACACCATTGTAAGGCAATTATACTCCAATAAGATGTTTAAAAAAAAAAAAAATCTTGCTGATGAGCCTGTGGAGGCGTTAATCTTGCTGCCACTGCCCTCAGCCATTCCTGTGGTTCATCAGCCACTTGGCCAATCTGGCTTTGTCTGTATTCCCATCCACTCCCCACCTCCCAGTGCCCACTGGGTAATTTTGAAGGGACTGTCAGACATCATACATTTCATGATAAATAGTTTAGTATATATCTAAACTACAAGGACTCAATTTTAAAAATATATATTTTTTAATACAGTAATTTACTTATTTATTTATTTTTGGCTGCGTTGGGTCTTCATTGCTGCGTGCAGGTTTTCTCTAGTTGTGGCGAGTGGGGGCTACTCTTCATTGCCGTGGGTGGCTTCTCATTGCGGTGGCTTCTCTTTTTGCGGAGCACGGGCTCTAGGCGCGCGGGTGGCACGCGGGCTCAGTGGTTGTGGCTCGCGGGCTCTAGAGCGCAGGCTCAGTAGTTGTGGCACATGGGCTTAGTTGCTCCGTGGCATGTGGGATCTTCCCAGACCAGGACTCGAACCCATGTCCCGTGCATTGGCAGGGGAAGTCCCAATTTTAAAAAATATTTATTGAAGTATAGTTGATTTACAATATTGTGTACAGCATAGTGATTTGGGGTTTCTTTCTTTCTTTTTTTTTTTTTTGCAGTTATATTCCATTAAAGGTTATTACAAGATGTTGGGTATAATTCCCTGTGCTATTCAATAAATCTTTGTTGCTTATCTAGTTTAAGTATAGTAGCTGGTATCTGTTAATCCCATATCCCTAATTTATCCCACCTCCTTTTCCCCTTTGGTAGCCATAAGTTTGCTTTCTATGTCTGTGTGTCCTTTTCTGTTTTGCATATAGATTTATTTGTATTATTTTTTAGATTTCAAATATAAGTGATATCCTATACTATTTGTCTTTCTCTGAGTTATTTCACCAAGCATAATATTCTCTAGGTCCATCCATGTTGCTGCAGATGGCAATATTTCATTCTTTTATATGACTGAGTAAGGACTCTATTTAAAAATATATATATATATATATATATATATATATATATTTATTTATTTATTTATTTGGCTGCCCCGGGTCTTAGTTGCAGCATGTGGACTCTTAGTTGCAGCATGCATGTGGGATCTAGTTCCCTGACCAGGGATCGAACCCTGGGGCCCTTGCATTGGGAGAGTCTTAGCCACTGGACCACCAGGGAAGTCCCAGGACTCTATTTTTAATGTTAGCACAATGCTATTACCTTAAAAATAATAATAATCTCATCAAACAACCTGTCAGTGTTCAAATTGCTTGCCCCATTTAACGCACATTTTTTTAATAGTTAGTTTGCAGCAAGCAAGTTTTGAACTTTCAACAAGTACAAGACACTGTGGAAGACACAGAGATGGTGAGAAACAATCCCCACCCTTTGGTTCTGAACAGTTGAGGATGAAGTTGAAAACCTATTATCAACGTGAAACAAACATGCACTGTGTGCAGAGGGAAGCAGCACAGGATGGATGTTTGCTCATTGGCTGCCTGGGTTCAAGCTTACCTCCACCACTTACTAATCAGGGGACTGTAACTAAGTCACTTGACCTATCGGTGCCTTCCTCTCATCTGTAAAATGGGGTGAATGACAGACTGACCTCTAAAGGTTGTTTGGAAAAGAAATGTGTTAATACAAACACTTCAATCAGCACATGAAACATCGTAATTACTCAATAAACATTATCTATTATTATTATATCCTGAAATGGTTATGACCCATTAATAAGTCTTAAAGGCATTTTATAGTAGAAAGGTGGGCAGTTCTGGTTATTATGGCATGAATAATTATAATACACAATAATAATTATTATGTATGAGGATGATGATGATGATGATTTTGGCCAGGACTGATTTTTTTTAATGTGCAAGTCAATGAAAATTAACTGACTTTAGGGGCTTCCCTGGTGGTGCAGTGGTTAAGAATCCGCATGCTAATGCAGGGGACACAGGCTCGAGCCCTGGTCCGGGAAGATCTCACATGCCACGGAGCAACTGAGCCCGTGCGCCACAGCTACTGAGCCTGCGCTCTAGAGCTCGCATTACTATCCCTTCAATTGTGGAAATAGTTCCTATCAATCAAGAATGAGGGGACTTCCCTGGCGGTCCAGTGGTTAAGACTCTGCACTTCCACTGCTGGGGGCACGGGTTCGATCCCTGGTCGGGAACTAAGATCCCGCATGCTGTGTGGCACGGACAAAAAAAAAAAAAGAAAGAATGAAGGGAGTTTGGGATTAATACATACACACTACTATATATAAAAGAGGTAAACAACAAAGGACCTACTGTGTAGCACAGGGAACTATACTCCATATCCTGTAATAATATATAATGGAAAAGAATCTGAAAAAAGAATATATATATGTATAACTGAATCACTTTGCTGTACACTTGAAACTAACACAACATTATAAATTAACTATACTTCAATTAAAAAAAAAAAGAATAAGGGGTGGGTCCCTAATCTGAGATTATTTAGTTGCAAATTTCAAGAACTGTAAGTAGATTAAACAATTCTGCTCCCTCCCTCCCTCACCAATCAGGAGACCTGATTTACATGTACTCGTTTTTGTGTGTGTTAAATACGTTTTTCCTCCCAGTATTTTCCTGACCATTTAATACTTTTAATCGTAAAGCAAGTTTTTCTTCCTTCCTTACTCCTGCAATGTGACTTCTTTATCAGATCCTAAGGAAAACGTCAAAAGGTGAAAAGATCATGGCATTCAGTATGAGATTAAGACAGATTTGGATTATACAAATTTATGACAATAATAATTCCAGAAAAAGAAGCTGGATTTCATGGAGACTGAATAAGCCCTGGTAAAATAAAAATTATAGGAAAAGACACCCAGTTACATAGTTCATCCGTAATTCCATCTTGCAGACATTCGGTGACTACTGTGTGCATCATGGCTTCGTTTTGGGCAAGCCCTTGAGTGAGATCCACAGTTGAATTACAGCAGTTTCCTCAAAGAATGTATTATTTAGTGGAGAGAGGCTGTGACAAGGTTACGAATAATTCTAATAAAAGGCAATGAAAGATATATGACTTTAAGAGATGCCTGAACAATGTGCTGTGGGGATTTATGGAACACAAATGTGACTCTGAAGTTTAGAAATACTCCTAATTCTGGGAAGTAGCATGGATTTAGATAAGAGGCCCTATTGAGTTGTTTTCTGTTTATTCATTTTTGTACAGTGCCCCAGGAGGAGCAATTGCTGTTAAGTATGATAAAGTAATCTTTTAGTGTCATCTTTTAAGTACTAAAAAAAATATATATATATACATATTTAAGTATTAAATATTAAGTACTAAAATATATGAATATGTATATATTTATATTTACATATAAATGACTCTAGGATTTTAAAACTGACACCTCCCACCCCCCTGCAACTTTTCCCATTTCTCACTGGACTCCTCCCTTCTGTTTTCTAATGTTAATTCCTCCATCTTGACTTTAGATTCTGTTTTTTGTTTTGTTTTGTTTTGTTTTGTTTTTGTTTTTGCCACGCTGCCCAGTTTCGGGATCTTAGTTCCCAACCAGGGATCTAACCCGGAAGACAGTGAAAGCACTGAGTCCTAACCACTGGACCACCAGGGAATTCCCTAGATTCTGTTTTCATCTCCCCTTCTCAATCATCCTCCCCCACCAGCTGGATCTTCCAAATCTCCCTCTTCTGGTGTTTTTACCTCAGCCTACAAACTGCTCAAGGCTTCCCAATCTCCCTTTGATCCCTTACCCCATCCCCTCCTTTTTCATACCATTCAGTTTCTTGAAAACGTACCAAGCAATAAATCTTCGATCCATCTCATCACCTCTAATGTACTGCTCAACCCACTGCAGCCTGAATCCTGGCGTCACAAACTCTGTCTGTCTGGGTGTCTGGGTGTGTGTCTGAGCGTAAGAGTATAGATTTAGTCACCAATGACCTCTAGGTTAACTAGGGAGGGGAGTTATCGCAGGAATTAAGGGCAGGAGCTATGGAGTCAGCCTCCAAGGGTTCGAATCCTGGTGTAAGTTTAGTGCAAGTTACTTAACTTCCTTGAGCTTCAGTTTCCTCAGCTATAAAGTAGGGGAGACCAAGAGTACCTACCTGGTAGAGTTATTGTGAGGATGAAACGGGCTAGTTTATGTAAATAATTTGGAACTGGCTGGGCGTTGCCAGTTCTTATTATGATAACAAACCGACCGATGCTTTTCTGTCTTTATCTTATTTGACTTCCCTAAGAGATAGGCAACACCTGAACACTCCCACTCTCCTGACATCTTCTTGTGCCACAGCCCTCTCTGTGTTTGCCTTTCCGACCCTTCCTTATCAGGATCCTCTGTGGGGTCCTCTTTTTCTGTTTGTCCCTTAAATGTGGGTGTTTCCCTAGGTGCTGACATCAGCCCTCTGTTTTCCTCAGGGGGGACACTCCATCTGGGGTGACCTCATCCAAACCCTCGGCGGCAGCCACCCCCCTATGGCCTGGCCTGTGCTGAGCTCCAGGCCTGGGTGTCTAGCTTGCATGACATCCACGAGCACCTCAAAGCCACCAGGCTCAACTCCACATCCTTCACTTTCCATTAAAAACCTGCTCCCGTGTCTTGCTGGAAGGAAGCACGCTGGAGCTGACATCAGAAATGGGTCTCTCTTTCCACTCATCTTCCACAGTACTGTTGGGGATCGAGGCCTACAGGTCTGCCCAGCATCTCTCTTCTTCACCCCCTCTCACCATTCTCACCCCCACAAACTTAATCCAGTTTACCACTCCTCCTGTGGATCACCACATTAGGCTCCTATTTTCTCAAGTCTGGGCCCCTTTCCATACATCCTTCGCTGAGTCTTCCCACTATCTTTTCAAAATGTTAACCTTATCACATCTGGCCCCAGAGTAAAGTCCTTTAGTGACTCTTCATAGCTTCACCCTTCATCAGAGAATGAAGTTCATGATTCCTGGCATGAATAGCTCTTGTTTATCTCTGTCTCAACTCTTCCCTCCCCGTGAGGCCCCGCTTCCTAGCTGTGCTGCACCACTCGTGGTTCACATGCCTCACGCTGGTTCTTGCCTCTAGCCCTTCGCATGCATGTTTCCTACCTCTCCCTGTTTTGCCTTCCTCTCCTCTGGATGCCTCAGAATCTGCCATCTCTTTGGGGGAGCTTCATGAGGCCACCGTACAACATGATCGAGGTGCTCTTCTGTGTTCAAACATCACCCTGTGCAGAGCTCTGTTAGAGCACCTGTAACCAATTTGACCCCTTGTCTCTCTTCTTTCTCTGTAAATCCCATGAAGACAGCATCTCTGTCTTGTCTAACTCTGCATTCCCAGCACCAAGTAGAGCACATCTGGCACATAGATGGTGTTCAATCGATACTGAGTGAAAGCTTGAACTAAGAACATACATTATCTTTTTTCATCCTCACCAACTGTGAGGGTTATCATCAGTACAGAGTCTACTAGTAAGGATCATGTACTCATTTCTCCCATTTGATGGACAAAAGACTTTCAAACCGTTACTGGAAAAACAAGGTCTATTAAGGAGCAAACGTGAAAAGGATTATTCCCTCGATGCAACAATTCCACCTCTAGGAATCTACCCTAAATAATTAATAGGAGGCAGGGAAGTTTTATTCACCAAGATCTTCATCACTAAGTAATTTATGATAGAAGAAAACTGGAAAAAAATAGAGAAATGATTAAACATCCAGAATTATGGTATATAAATAGGACTGACAACATTATATTAGCATTATATGGTATGTTTCCAAAGAATTTTTAATGATTTGGGACAATGCTTGTGTTACGATTAGTGAAAAAGCTAGAAAGAAAATTAGCAAATATTGTAAAATCAAATCATATAATGAAAAAAAAACCCCTTAGAATAGGCAGAGAAAAAAGATTTGAAAGAAACACACCAGGGACTTCCCTGGTGGCGCAGTGGTTGGGAGTCTGCCTGCCAATGCAGGGACGGGGGTTTGAACCCTGGTCCGGGAGGCTCCCACATGATGCGCCCGTGCGCCACAGCTACTGGAACTGCATTCTGGAGCCCTTGAGCTACAGCTACTGAGACCACGTGCCACAGCTACTGAGGCCCGAGTGCCTAGAGCCCATGCTTCTGCGTACCGCAATGAAGAGTGGCCCTCGCTCACCGCAATTAGAAAGGGCCTGTGAGCAGCAACGAAGACCCAACATAGCAAAAGAAAGAAAGAAAAGAAAGAAAGAAAGAAAGAAAGAAAGAAGGAAGGAAGGAAAGAAAGAATTGCTTTGCTTGGCTCTGTAAAAAAAAAAAAAAGTAACATACCAAAATGAACTCTTCAGTAATTATACCTTGGGTGATTTTTGTTTTGTTTTGTTCATTATAATTTTTGGTATTTTCTAAATTTTCTACAATAAGCATCTTTACTTTTAGAATCAGAAATATAAAAACTCTTCAAATTACAGATTTGGGCTGTGTGAGACTATACTGAACATTTTTGGTTCTCTTTTTGCAGCATCGTTCCTCCTTCTTCTGTTGAGAGGACCTCGGTTTTTCTTTGAGAACACAGTCCTCCCCATTCCCTCGTGATGTGGATGAAGTGGGCCCCCAACCCTAGCTCCAGGGATGGGCATGTGACCCAGGCCTGGCCCATCCTCATGTTCCATCTGTTTGGCTTCAGTGACTGGTTCTAGATGGGCATGTGACTTAAGCCAAATCAGTACTTCTGCAGGAGATGTTCCTGAGGGCAGAAAAGCTCTGCTTGCATTGGTACTAATGAGCTATAAGTCTAGAGCTGCATATGAGGTCAGGGAAGCAATACAGGAAAGCATTGCTGAAGGATGGAGATGAAAAAGAATCCATGTGTGTTCACACACACACACAAACACACACACACCCCACCTTCGAGTCTGATGACTTTGAGCTCTCAGAACTAGGCAAGTCTGGGACATTATCACCCCTTGACTTTCCAGTTATCTGGGCTAATACATTTTAGGTTTCTTTGTTTGCATAAACTAGTTTACAACTTCTACAATTGCAATCAAGAGTTCTCATTAATACAATTACAAAAACAATAAAAATACATAAAGTATAATCCATGAAAGGGTCCAGGGCCAATCACAAAACAGAGTACAGAACTGGTCCCACTAATCATACCTGAGATATAAAACATTTCCATTATTGTAAATGTTTCTACTGGACATGATCTAAAGTATAGTTCATTCCCCTGGAAGTTCACTCGTAGCACCTTCTATATGCCTCCTTTTAGTACATAGCTGGCAGGGGGTACTATTAAAAATAGCTAATAACCCTAAAGCCACAAGGACTGGAAGCTCTCTGTTGTGCCTGTCATTAAACCTTTAATTGCTGGATCTGGGGAGATTTGGGGTATCTCAAGGGAGGAGTTGGAGTGAGAGGGTACTAAGGTGTTTAGGGAGGTAGGTTTTTTTCCAATCAGTACAGAAAGATTTCAATATTCTACCAACCGATGTGGCCAGCCTGGGTATGTACAGGCTGAACACGAGCCCTGTTAACAGATATTATAGTTTCTTATTTGGGTATCTGTTTTTCCTCCTGGAACAAGAAACCCTCTAGGTAGAGACTCTGTCTCACTGATTTTTGTATCGTATGCCTACCTAGGTGCTCATAGGTGTTTTTGAATGGTGAACATGAATGATAGTCCAGCATTGTATAATTCCCTATTGTTTTTTATTTTTTTTTCTGATAGACGTTTCCTGCCTAGAATTAAGTTGCAATATGGTCTCTTTTCAGCCACTCTTCTGAAGACTTGTTATCCTCTCCAATATCAGTTGATTGAAGAAGAAAATTGTAAATTTTCTTTCAGGCAAAATGTTGATATTTTTAACACATAGTGATTTTTTCCCCCACTACGAATGATTTTAGAAATAAATCAAGATCCTAGAAACTTATGATTGCTTTGCATGGTAGGTTTTATCTCTGTCATTTTAAGAAGAAGATGTGGTCTGATGGTCCTGAGCACAGAGCCCTTTAAATTTCAGTTCTCCCACAGCTGTGTGCCTTGAACCATTTGCTAGGACATTGGGGTGTGGGTTCCCACACTTGACTGTAAGAACTGTGGCAGGACCCACACCTGTCTATGAACAATGGTCCTCCCAGTGCCTAGCCCGTCCTCGTTCACAGTAGACACTTAGATGCTTATTGAATGAATAAATAAAAACATTTAAAGAGAGGCGATCATATATATTGATGAAGTAGTGATAATTTTTAAGTGATTAGCTTTTTTAAAAAATTTATTTATTTTATTTATTTATATTTGGCTGCGTTGGGTTTTCGTGGCTGTGCGCGGGCTTTCTAGTTGCAGCAAGCGGGGGCTACTCTTCTTGTGGTGCCCAGGCTTCTCATTGCAGTGGCTTCTCTTATTGCAGAGCAGGGGCTCTAGGCGCGCGTGCTTCAGTGGTTGTGGTTAGTGGGCTCTAGAGCGCAGGCTCAGTAGTTGTGGCGCATGGGCTTAGTTGCTCCGCAGCATGTGGGATTTTCCCGGGCCAGGGCTCGAACTTCTACCTCCCCTGAATTGGCAGGTGGATTCTTAACCACTGCGCCACACCAGGGAAGTCCAAGTGATTAGCTTTAAAAGTCACTTTTCTTAAACCAATTTAGGTCCTATCAACATCGAACAGGTGAGCTTTCAATATTAAATAAAGGGGGTGGCAGAGAATTGGTTAATTATAAATTTTGGCTGCTACTTTAGAGAAGAGTCTAGGTGTATCTAAATTATTCCATAGCTTTTTCTTATGGGCACTTCCCATTTCTTTTCCATTCTGAAGATTTCTGGAGAGGTGTTTACTGATTTATTAGAATGCACAGGGAAAGCTCATCATACCTGGGGTCAGTCTTATAATGACTGGGTCTCCCCTCTTTTAGCTGTGTGATCTTGGGCTACTTTTAGAATTGAAATAATATACATATCTGTTCCGCGACCTCACAGAGCTGTTACTGTGAGCATGAAATAGCATTCAGCCTAAGGAGGAACTATAAAACTCCATACAGATACTGTTGTTTCCTTGGGTAAAGCACTTCCTAGGCCGTGAAACTTGGCTTAAGAAGATCATTTTACTATTGTTTTGCCTTGGTACAGGCTAGGGCAGCTAAGAAGAACACAAGAATCCCCACCCCTGTAACTGTCGTCTGATAGAGAGGCAGAGAAACCCTACAGGAAAAAAAAAAAAAAGGCGCCCAGAGGGCTTCCAGAACAACGACTTTGGGGCAAATGGATTTAAAAACTCGGGTTCCCAGAGTAAACTTCTGAAGGCCCCTTCCCACCCCAAAGCCCCAGTCTCCAGAAAGGTCTCAGCAGGGGCTTGTTGGGCAGAGGCCACACCGACCAATAGAAACCAACTGTGATCTTACAGGTTGAGGAGCAGGTGGAGAAACAGAGCATTAATAATTACCCACGCCTGGGCTCAGCTTTTTACCGCGGCGCCTGGCGCCACGCTTGATCCCCCTCGAATAACAGGAATAGAGAAGAATGTCGGGGCCCAATCCCATCGCCCCCCCCTCCCCGTTCCTGTCCCCCGCACCACCTTCCACCACTAGCGGCGTCCAGCCTCCTCCCTCGGGAGCGTGCTCGAGGGGCGGAGGCGGACCTTTATTGTCTGGGGAGCACCTGCCAGGTGGCGGGCCGGTCCCCTGATGTGCGCGTGGCGCCCAGCTTCACAAAGCGCGTGGGCAGCGCCACTCTCGTCCGGGAACCGCCTCTGGCAGCCCTACTATATCACAGGAGAGAAGAGGTGGAGAGATGAAGGGGCTCTGGGGTCAGGAGCGGGCGGTGAGGGCCGGTGTGCCCGCTCCCTACCCGCGGGCTCGGTCCCCCGGGATCAGCTCGTCGAAGGAGCAGGGGTCAGACGCCGCAGCCAGGGAGCAAGACCCTGGAGTGGGGGAGGGAGGGAGGGGAGGCGAGGAGGGGCGCGGAGAAGGGGCGTGGCCGGCACGCAGTGGGAGGGCGCTGGGAGGAGGGGCCGCTGCTCGGCGCTCGCAGCTCTGGGGGCCCGGCTTTGCCGCGCTCAGTGCACTTGGGCGAGAGCAGGAACGTGGAACGGAGCTCCGCTCCCAGCGCAGCCACCGCGATGAGAGGCGCTCCCGGCGCCTGGGATTTCCTCTTCGTCCTGGTGCTCCTGCTCCGCGTCCAGACAGGTGGGAGGGCGCTGCGGGCACCCGGACCGCGTCCCCCGGCTCACCCTGTGCCCCCGTAGGGCCCGAACACGTTGGGGTGTGTCGGGAGAGGTGGTTGCCGGCCCTTTGGTGCCGGGGCATTTCAGCCTCCGGGAAGATTCGGGGCGGCCCTGGGACTCTCCTGCGCCCTGCCCTGCTCACCTGCGCAGGGAGCCCCCTGTCGCTGGTGGTGGGCGCACTGAGCCGGGGGTCTTCCGGGAATGGGGGCGGCGAGGGGGGCTTAGGCTGAGGGAGGTGAGGCTGAGGGCAGCGGGTTGCGTGCGAGTTTGGGGATGCTTTTGTGCGGAGGGTGAGCGGGCGCAGAGGCGGGCGGCGAGGTGGTTCGCATGCAGCGCGTTAATCTCCGCCGGGCGAGGCGCGACCGCTGCTTCCTTTTGTTAAAAGTTGTGCGTGTGTGACCGGCGCACCGGAGGACCGGCCCGCAGGTTCTCAGCCGCGCGGAGGGCGAAGTTGGAGGAGAGCCTTTTCTTTGCTCTGCGGCGGCAGCTTTCCAAACCGCGGCGCTCTTTGTGCCCCAGAGCAGGGGACGGACCCCGCTGCCTCTTCTGCTCCAGGCGCCATCCTGGACCCGAGTCGAAGACTGCGTTGTCCTAGGGTCCTCCGGTTATGCCTTTTGCACGGGGAGCGTGCCGCGTGCGGCTCTGTGGCCGCGAACCTGGAGGTGCGGCTCCGGAGACAACTTGGGTAGGGCGTGTGGAAAGCAGCCGCTAGGTTGCAGACTTTTTGCTTTTGTAGATTCTGTGCCCGAGGCTCGCCCCTTTCTGCCGGGTGCCGTTTCTTTCCTGCAACGCGCCTCGGAGCGGCTGAGGGCTGCGTTTGCTGCCTGCTCCCGGGGGAGGCGGGGACGGTGCGCCGGCACCCTGCGGTTCCTGACCCCAGCCGCCATCCACGCATGGCCGGAGTACCCGGCCAGGCTGGCAGGGCTCTGCAAGCCCCTCTACACGGTGTCTGCGACCTGTAATCGCAGGTCCCTGTTTTCTTTGGGAATTTTGAGATTCGCAACACCCCCCATATGATATCTCTACTGAAGAGCTGCCTGAGGTGAGGGGTGGGAGATGGAGTGGAACTTTCTGCAAATCTTACTTATATCTTAAAGCTGTTATGAAAATCCGTTATATCTGCGCGGGAACTTGGGTCTTCAGGTGGAGGAGGATTTGCAGGCTCCTGGAAGCCCTCAGATTCCTGCCCCTTCTCTTTTTTTCTGGGCGTCGCTGGTGCGCAAGCGAGTGCAGGTCACCCGACTAACCCCTGAAGCCCTGCTTTTTCCCAGGTCATTTTTATTTTTTTTAACCTTTAAGGCTAACTTGATGATGTAAGGATAGAAAGTGAGTCTGAACTGGAATTCAAGGGCTCCAAAGGAAGCATCGCTGTGACTATTGTGGGACTCTATCTACTGCTGATCAGTTTTCCCATAAAGTCTTAAGATGCAGCCTTCCCCTTCCCGGTCTTATAAGGCATTGTGAGGGCTTTCCTGTGGGGGAAGAGAGGTAGGAGGGATCATGAATGAGTGTCCGGATTCCCGTGGCGGATTTGACTGCCTAAGCTTCAAATTAGACGTTTGGTCCTTTCCATCTTTGTGCCTTGACATTTTAATTTCAGTGAAGGGGTGTGCAGTGGACCCATCGGGCACACAAGAAAGGTAGACTACACATACTATTTCCCATTTTTTAAATTAAATGAATCCATTGCTCCCTTATTCCTCATAATTAGCCGGCTCCATCGAACAGATTTTTTGGCAAAGGGGATTTTAAGGTCTGGCTCCTGGGGGGCAGTGTGGTGTAGTGACAAAGCCTTGTGCTGCCTTTCTGGTTCTCCTTTTCTCAGCTTCTATTGGCTGTGTGCCGTTGTGCCAGTCCCTTAAATCTGTGGGAGCCCGGGGTCCTCAACAGGGCAGCAAGAGGTCTGCACCATGAAGGATCCTTTGGGTCCCAAATTCTCCTCTTCCAGTGTTATGAGCGTAGACTCTACACTTCTTCTGAACTCTTTCCCTGAATCCTTCCTGCCTCCTTGAAATTCCACTGCCTCCTGGTCACAGCGACCGCTTGGTGGTGTCCTGCTGGTCTGCCTCTGGTTAAAGCAGGGAGATGTGTGTTTCTCTAGTCCAAACATGCTCCCCTACAGTTTCCCTTTGAGGCCTAGGAGGTGCCAACTCTGCAGGACCCTCCATCGTCACCAGGCCCGCCCCGCCCCAGTGTTTACAACTCCTGTGCCCAGCAGGATGAACCTGCAGTGAATAGTGAATCATACCCTCCCCTCGTTCCTGCAGGTGTGAGGCTAGAGTCATCCCCAGCAGCTGGACACATAACATTCTGAATGACTGTCCTGCTGGAAATAACATGATGGTCTTATAAAAGGGAACCCAGATAATTCACTTATCCACTTTCTGGTGTTTCCCACCCACCCACACATTTTTTCTTCAGACTTTATAAACCATTCATGCTGTGCTATTGCAACACGTTTTCTAGGGTGCCTCCAATTTCACGTTAGTGCCAGACCCAATGCTGGGGCCTTTGCCTGCAATTTCCAGTCCTCTCAGCAAGCCCTGGAGGTAGTCTTGTTACCATCCCTACCATTAAAGCTGGAGAAACTGGCTGAGGATAAGCGAGTTCCCAGAATAATCAGGGGTGAAGCCTGAGGTTGGCCCCATATGCCCAGCTGTATTTCCAGTCACATGATTTCTAAGAATCAGTTATAAATTGAGATTTATTTGAAACTGTTCTATATCATATGCCAGGCATTGTTGGAGGTTCTGGGAATATAGGATGGCCAAGATCATTACTTTCCCATTGTTGGTGAAAAAGACCTAGGTTTCCTGTCATACGATGTCTGAGTTAGTGTTCTCAATTTGAGGGAAGTATTCATTGAAGGGGGAGTCATTCAGTGATAGCTTCCCTGAGGCGTTTGTAGGCATTTGACGCTGGGTATGAGGGCTTTAGGTGTTAGCTGTCCTATTCCAGGTAGGGTCCCTCCAAAATGAAGATGCACTGTCTCTAACGTGATGGTGCAAGTTAGTTGAAATTTTTTTCCATCCCCACTGCAAAAAACTAAAAGTGGTCTTAGCATTATATACTTGTGGGGTACCTGTGAGAGAGAAAAGCCCCAGTGATGGGTGACATCATTGGCTGTTTACCCTGGACGAGCACAGTGAGATATAATGGCAGCTCAACACTCCAAGCCTTTCTTTTTCCAAAACAAATGCTCATCAGAAATGTGCCAAGTTATTTTGTGGGCTTCCCTTGGAGCACGTTTATGTACAGATGTTGTTGTGATGGATTTTGCTGCTGTTGTTGACGGCCCTTAGAAGTTGCCCTGAGGATTTTGACTCATTTCCTCAAGTCTCCCCCAGCTGATTAAAGAAGGACACCAGGAAATGAGCCGCGGTGTCCTGAGCGGGAATTCTTGAAGCTGGACTGCAGTGCAGGGACCCCTTCAAAGGCAGCGGTCAAGGCTGCAGCGGCATTTTCTCCAGAATGAATTTAGTTTAAACAGCTGATGGGCTAGGGAAGTGCTTAATGTTGCTTCATTCACATATGGGAACTTTTTTAAAAAGGGGACTGAAGGACGTTTGAAGAAATCCTAAGCATGCAAAATTTCACCTGCAGTCTCTGTAACTTGAATAGATATTTTCGTGGCTGCAAATCCAGAGTGAAGAGGGCCTGCAAGGGAGTCACCAGAGGAAAAAGTTTGAATCTAGGCCGAATCCAGTGTAAATCTTTGTTGAAAGCAGAGAGGACTTGTGAGGAAGCCTAGCCTGGCAGCTCTTAGTCTCTTGACATTTTGGACCCGAGACAGCCCATCTTTTGACTTCAGACTCTTAATTGCAAACTCATAGCCCTTGCTTGGTTGTGTTTCGTTTGGCCCACCTGATGCTTTTTTAGAAAACATTGGGGCAGTATTTAAAATATGGAGAATTTATATCAAGATCTAGGTTTCTTTATTCTCTCGAAGAATCGAAAACTCCCCGTCTTTAGATGGGACCTCTACTCTTTCCATTGCTCTAGACAGTACCACTCTATACTGCCAGTCGGGCTTTTAGGCATTTAGCCTTGGGTCCCGGTGAGCACAGGTGGGACCACGCAGGTACCTAGTGGAAGGAGCACAGGCCTAAGGAATGAAAACAGCCTTGTATTAGTCTGCTGGCTCCATGACCGACAGCTTTGTGACCTCGGAACAAATTGCTTACCCTTGCTGAGCTGCACTCTTTTCATCCTAGTTTTGGCTGTGTGACTTTGGGAAAATTACTTAACCTCTCTGTGCCAGTAAATGTGTGGCTACATATAAAGTTTTTAGAATGGTACTGCCTGGCACGCTCATGGTATAAGCTCAACACATGTCAAGCTCTGTACGTATTTATTATCTGTAAATTAGGAATTATTGCTGTCCCTAAAATGGGAATAATGCCTTCTCTAATATGAGTACTCTAAAGGTTAGAAACAGATTCTTGTAAAGATACTTGGCACAGGGTCTGGGATGGCATAGGCACCTGACAACTGAAGAAATTCCATGAGTATGTAGAATCTGACTATTTCTCTTTATAATCCTTGCACGCAGATACCAATAGGTACTAACTTGACAGCTTTTAAAATGAAATAAACTTTAATTTTTGTCTTGAGTTTTACATAGCTTTTGACAAAACAGTTGGGAATCACTAGTGTTAAAGAGTGAACAGACCTTTGACTATTTTTTCCGCCGGGGGGGGGAGAAAAACCCAGAAGATTTTTTTTTCAACATCTTTATTGGAGTATAATTGCTTTACAATGTTGTGTTAGTTTCTGCTGTATAACAAAGTGAACCAGCTATATGTATACATATATCTCCCAGAAGATTTCTCTAGTGGAAACATTCATACCTTCTAATTTTTCCATTCATCTTATGCTTTAGCCTTAATGCTTACATTTTGGTTATGAAATGTGTTGGTTAGGTATTTTCCGCTGCATACCTTTCTGACAGTTAGGTTTTTAAGGCTTTTGCAAACTTTAAAGTTTAAGCTAAATTGTTATTCAGGGCATGAGGCATCAGAGTTAAGAGTTTGGGCTCTGAAGTTGACAAGTTTGTCCAGCTTGGCCTCTTGCCAGCTCTGTGACCTGGGACGAGACCCTTCACCTCTGCTTAAGCTTCAATTCCTCATCTGTAAAATGGGGATGATGGCATAGGCCTACTGAAAGGAGTAAATTAGATCATGCATGAAACACACTTTGCATACCGTCCCTTACAGGGAAGGCATGGGGACTCCACCATCAGGCTGATTTTATGTTTCTTTTTCAGCGTTTGTCTCTTAGGAAAGAAATTTGGAAATGGTTTTAAAGCAGATTATATAGAGGGGTTTCTTTTAGTATTAAGATGAAGCTTATCCATTCAATGTCTAGGTTTTTAAAAGGTTCACAGTTAGTGTTAATGCATACTTCTCTCCCTGGTTCTTTGTTTAACCTTATTCACAGGCTGCTTTCCACCAAAGGGAATATAGCTTTCTGGATAAAAGTTTAGGAGGCGAAAGTTCTGTCAATGGCCCATTTTCTCAGTGAATAAGTAAGTGTAGCTCACAGAGGGTCCATGAACCCAATATTGCCTTGTAAAGTGGCATTGAAAGCACCTTGAGAAGGGAGGAGCTTTTCCGTGACTATATGAGGCCCTTCCCTAGCTGTGAGGGACCAAGCTGAACTTGTCCGTTGCCATGGGCTGGACACACAGCAGTGCTCAGGCAGTACTGGTTTAACTTCTCTCCTGTTCTCCAGCACTTGTACAGAGCTTTGAACTAGTGAATGCTGAGCCAACATTTCAGATTCAGTTTAACAAAGGATGATCAATCCTTATGCCTTGGTCCTTGTAGGGACTATATGTGTGGGCTCTGGGGGTGGGGTAGGAACAGAGTAAGAGCAGAGCCAACAATTCAAAGAGAGAATTGGTGTCATAAGAAGTGCAAAGTGCCCAGGCCATATTTCACAGGAGAGGAGTTTACGTCTTGGTGGGCATGTGATAGAGATCAGGGATCAGTCCACATGGGAGATAATATTTGACATTAATTTCTAAACTTTAAAAGAGGGTAGAGTGTCTGTAGTTGAGGCTTGTGTTGGAAAAAGCTCCTGAAACAGGGAGCAAGAGATTAAGATCTTATTTGAAGATTTTCAGATCTTTCAGTTGGTGTTAGGACTGGGGGTAGAGAATTGGAGGCGAAGAGGCTGGAAAGGTGGACTCTGATTAGCCTCAAGGAGCATTGGAGGGAGAGGGTATATTTAGTGTTGAGTTTGGTCCAGATTCTGAAAAGAACTTTGAAGTCAAGGCTACGGTAGACTTGACCCAGTAGTGGCCCTCCCAGCTTTGCTTACTGGTCCAGGGCTGTTCGCTCTACTATTCTGTCCTGTTAAGCGCACTCCCCAACCTGCTCCAAAAACTTGGACATCCCCTTGCTGTGGGCAGCCAAAACTAAGGGAGGCGTGTGTGTGTGTGTGTGTGTGTGTGTTTAAATTTTAGTAAAATGCACATAACATTAAATTTACCATCTTAACCATTTTTTTGGTGTACAGTTCAGTGGTGTTAATTACATTCACATTGTTGTGTAACCCATGTCCAGAACACTTATATCTTGCAAAACCAAAACCCTCTCTACCCATGAAACGCTGAGCCCCTGACAACCATTATTCTACTTTCTGTCTGTATGAGTTTGACCCTCTAGGGACCTCATTCCGTATTTGTCTTCGTGACTGCCTTATTTCATTTAGCATACTGTCCTCAAGGTTTATCTGTGTTACAGCGCATGTCAGAATTTCCTTCCTTTTTAAGGAAGGCAGTGTATGTATATGTATATGTATGTACCGACCACATTTTTTTCTCCATTCATCCATCGATGAACACTTGTGTTGCGTGCCCCTTTTGGCTATTGTGACGAATGCTGTTATGAACATGGGTATACAAATATCTAACGGAGAGTTTCTGAGGGGCCTCTGTTAGGATGGTTAGGCCCACAGCTGAGAGCTATGTGTTGGTGGGGAGCTGGGCAGAGAGAGGGACCTTCGGTCATACTCTTTTTTTTTTTTTTTTTTGCGGTACGCGGGCCTCTCACTGTTGTGGCCTCTCCCGTTGCGGAGCACAGGCTCCGGACGCGCAGGCTCAGCGGCCATGGCTCACGGGCCTAGCCGCTCCGCGGCACGTGGGATCTTCCCGGACTGGGGCACGAACCCGTGTCCCCTGCATCAGCAGGTGGACTCTCAACCACTGCGCCACCAGGGAAGCCCGATCATACTCTTTAGATGGTTAGGTGGTCTCTGGATGAAGGAGTGAGTGCTTGCGTGTTGGGGTGCATGCTCTGGAAAGAAGGGGGAACACTTAAGAGACATGAGGAAGATAAAGGTGGCAGACTTAGTTACTTTGCTTGGCAGATTTACAGGCATCTTGGATGTGCCAGGCACGACGAGATTGTGGGGAAGGGGAACAGGAACTATTGTGGGTGTGGTAACGGAGATCCGGGGGTGCTGTGGAGTTCACAGAAATAAAGCCAAGAAGAGGAGCCCGTTTGAAAGAGGCCATAAGATGCTGGACTCCGCTATGTTTGTTTATTGATTATTTACAGGCTGCATTTACTTGACACTTAATTTCACAGACACGATGATAGATATAAATGAAAATCTTCTTAGGGTCATGTCCATGTTAAAAACTAAACCTCAAAGGTCACAGACCATGGCTCTATAATATTACAGTAGGATTTGGGGATCCTAAAGAATTGTGTGTTGTGTACCCGTCGTGTAATGAAAAGTAAATTTTCATGAAAAGTCGATGGCAGGAAGATAATTCTTCATTTAGTCTCTGCATGAGACTATTTTAAAAGTATGTTTATTGGTTTTCTTAGAGAACAAAATGGATGTTTTAGGCACGGAAGAGGACGTAGAGTTGATTAAAGCTTTGGGAAATAGGCCCTTTGAGGGCAACTTAAAGAATTGGATTTATGAAGCCTGGAGAAGATAAGGTAAAGGAAGGTTTAGTGAATGACAGTCTTCAAATATTTGTAGTATGTGAGTGAAGAATGGGACAAAATGAGAATAGTTGAAATTGCCCCAGAAAGAAATTGAGGTTTTTTTTATTTTATTTTTTTTTTTTTTTAGGGAAAATTCTTTGATTGGAAGGGTTGGAAAAGACTTTATTGTGTTACCAGAGTTATAGGGCCTTGGCTATAGGTATGAGAAAAGCCAAAAGTAATTGTCATTCTGAAATGGTTAGGTCCTGCCCACTTCAGTTGGCTTGATGACCCTTTAAGGGCCCAGCTGAAATCTTTCTAAATAAAATAACCAGCTGTTTTTCTCTCTTCACTGCCTCGGCTGTGGACTGGACTGTTTCTTATAAATTCTGGGTAGACTCTAACACGATCCTTACAGTTTTTGGTTATATTGAAAATAGCCAATAAAGAACTCACACCTAAAAAGGGGTTATTGATCGATCTATTGGAGTTGGGGACAGTGGATCTAACCACAGAATGCATTGTGCAGTGCACGATAGCTTAAGCTGAGTGCCAAAATAAGTGCCCAAAACAAGGAAGTTCGAGGTCTGGAGAAATCTATAATCGACCATAATTAGCCCTAACCTAAGAATGACTGTGCTCTGTGATCACCCGACTGACTGTTGATTCTGAGACACAGCCAGCCATGCTGCATGTAGGCTGACAGATCTGTAAGGGTGAAGGAAGTCCTTTTCCCTTGATTACTCAGGGATGGACTGTTCAGTCTGGGCTTTACCCAGCACCCTCACTTCCCTTCCCACCTGTCCCTTCCCTTTGGTCATTTCGTGGTCATGGCTCAGTGGCACGTTAGATCAGCCAGTGGTCCAGCAGGGGAAGGTGGTAGAAATGAAATTGCAATTGGGCAGTCTCTGGTTGATTACATCATTTCCCTTGTCCTGTCAACATGTATGATGATTTCTGAGATGTGATCCCTGCCTTCAAGGAGCCTGGGATCTGTGGAAACGTAAGTGCTTGGTGTAGATGTTCACATAGTTAAGATTTGTAATAAGATTTAAATACTTGTGCTGGTCCTGAAGCCAGGACACATATTCATTTGCATTGGGTTGGAGGAATGAGCATCATTTCTTGAGTAGAATGGCTGATTCCAAGGAAGATCTGGGACCTGAGTTAAATCTTGAGGAATGGGGCAGGAATTGGTCAAGGTGTGAACAGCAGAAGTAGAGGTTTACAGTCAGCTGAAAGACTCCCATAGAAAAAAATCTCTGTGGAGACCAGCAGAAGATGAGATAGGATAAGTTTTAGGGCACCTGGATTTTTCTTCAGTAACTGCAGTGTCTCCCGCGGTACCATATGTGATGAGATTTTTGTATGTGTCATCTGGTCAAGTAGGTGCTTCCTCAGAGAAATAACTTTAAAAAACGGAAGAGTATAGGTCTCACTTTTGCATGATATTACATATATGGTATGCACAATGCAAATCCAGAGTAGGTCCACGGATGTGTACTTTGAGTTGCTTTTAAGTCCAGGGCTAATTACCCTCCCCTACCTCCTACTCGCCCCCCCGCCCCAGCCAAGATCACAGGTTTTGTAGGCTCAACATCTGATAGTAGTAAGAGATGATCTTTGAGTCTCTGCTTCTTAACAAATTTTAAATATTTATTAAAATGGTAAGTCAGGAATGTAACAGTCTGCATAAATTCACTTGTTCAACCAACCAACCAACCAACCTGGCAACAAATGAAACCCCCAAGCCTGATAAGAGTCCTGACTGGCTTAGGTCATCTTGGGATTCTGCTGTAGGTTCCCTAGCCCTGCGTTTAGAAGGTCATTAAAAGGTAATGAGGGGTGCTGGTCACTGCCCTTCCCAAAGCAGTGAGCCTTGGGGAGGAGGTGGCTGTTTGTGGCGGGCAGAAATCTATCACTTAAGGAAAGAGTGTGAGTGATGGTACTTTCCAGGGAATGCCTTGTTCTTGACCTAATGGATTAAAAAATAATAGGGAAAATGAAAGAAGGAGAAATCCTTACTTGTTCCCTTGTGTCTCTTAAGTTCTTCAGTGAGGCAAAACATCCCACTTCATTTGGGTTTATCCCAGGTGACTCACGTTATTTCAAAGGGTGTTATAAAATTCTTGAAAGCAATCAGGGCTGCCAGTAATTTAAATATGATGGCCTATGCAGACTCGTTAGCAGAGGAATTGCTTTGCAGGGTTAGAACAAAGGTGGCGTTGTCACAAAGAACTTTGGAAATTATTTGGTGTCTCTTTTTATTGGAAGGAAGTATTTATAGAAAGGGATCTAATGTAGGTGTGACTTCTGAGGAAAACATTTACTAGCGATTTTGTGTGGCATTTGGCTGTTATTCTACTTGGCTAGTGCATGCTTAAAAAAAACAAAACTACGGGCTTCCCTGGTGGCGCAGTGGTTGAGAGTCCGCCTGCCGATGCAGGGGACACGGGTGCGTGCCCCGGTCCGGGAAGATCCCACATGCCGTGGAGCGGCTGCGCGTGAGCCATGGCCGCTGAGCCTGCGCGTCCGGAGCCTGTGCTCCGCAACAGGAGAGGCCACAACAGTGAGAGGCCCGCGTACATCTAAAAAAAAAAAAACTATTGTTTAAAAAATTGAAAATTATACTACTTGGAAAGACTATGGGTACGTTATAAAGTGATAAGTTTTAAAGTTTATAAATGTTAAAATGCATTTCCATCCTAATTTTCACAATGTAGATTTCTTTTTTAACGGCTGATGGAAGATTTGCGTTTCAAGGAATGGTCTGGTAAAACTGCATGGACTGGTCTTTCGGCTTTTCGTCATTGTTAAGTCAAACCAGGATTCTTACTCCAAAAATATGTCATTAGAATCACCACTTGAAAACAGTTAATTGGGATGTTTAAAGGTTTTTCTCCTTATTTTAGTATAGTCAGTGTATTTACTACAGGGAAATAGTAGACACGTTTCTAGCTCAAGCAAAATGTATCACTTTCATGAAAAAGAACCCCCCTTTCCAGCTTTTTAAAATAAACTAGCATATGTAGAAGGGTTTATGAATTTTTTAGGAGATCTGAATGTGTAGCCTCATTTCCATTCCAGTCTTTTCAAGGGATAGTATTTTAAATGATCACCTTTGTTTCAGAATGACTACCTTCTAAGAAGGAGCTGGCCAGGATGCCGAAAGAGCTCAGGTAGTGAGTGGCATGCCATCAGGTGAGGACAAATCCAAGGCAGGTGCAGATGGCTTCTCTCTCCATTTGGAAAACTTGGAACAGCAACTCTGGGCATAAAGCTGTAGTGCTTAAGATTTACAGTTTCATTCTGTTAGTCCCTTCAGTATCTTTTAAACGGACCCTACACGTACCAGGAATTTATAGATTTGTTCACAAGTAATTATTGACGCAGTAGGGGGGCGAGTGGTATAGTTGTAAACACACCAGGCAGAAATCCTTGTCCTCTTGAGGCTTATGTTCTAGTGAATTCTTTTTCTTTCATGAGTCCAGGTCCGCAAAGAGCCCAGAAGGAAGAAAAAGTCTAGAGTCTCTCAGAGAAAGCGCCTTCATTTAGATTTATTTCAGTTTCTTATTATGGTCAATTAAGGAAGGATGCAGAGAAAAGCAAGGTTTCTCAGAGGGTTGGGGGACGGGGTTCACAGGGAAGGAGGAACCAGAGGACGCAAAAATGAAGTTAGGTAGGGGTGGGTTGGGGAAGGGCCTGGGTCGGGGCCGACTCAGGAGGAGCTCTGTGAGATGTTGGTCAGTTGAGTCCTGTCCGCCCCGCCAGTGCCCTTGGAAGGGCTGAGCATCACACGCCAGCCTTCCAGCTCGTCACGGCTCCAGTCTTTGTAACTTCAGCCTCTCCAGCAGGTATGAGGATGTACTGATGAAGGATGTACCGAAGGGGGTGGCAGAAATGCCTGCAACGCCGGGGGAACACCGATAGGTGTCTTCACTTTCAGGACTTCGTGGAGCCTTGAATGTGCCAAAGTGCATCGTCCATCTGTGGCTTTAGAACCGTTTTTCCCAGAATGGACCAGAATGCTTTTTCACAGCTGAGAGAGGATGCTTCAGGGGTCCAGGCTGAATGCTCTCCAGTATGTCTCCAAGCACTGGAGGCTCTGCACCTCCTTTTTTTTTTTTTTGCAGTACGCGGGCCTCTCACTGTTGTGGCCTCTCCTGTTGCGGAGCACAGGCTCAGCGGCCATGGCTCACGGGCCCAGCCGCTCCCGGCATGTGGGATCTTCCCGGACCGGGGCACGAACCCGCGTCCCCTGCATCGGCAGGCGGACTCTCAACCACTGCGCCACCAGGGAAGCCACTGCACCTCCTTCTTAAATTCTTTCATCTTGTTGAAATCTGACCACCTTCAGTTTTTAATAATACCTGTATTTAACTAATGGCACTTTTGAGTCTGACAGAGCGCCATTTAGCCACCGTCTGTTATACTGGGCATGGTGTGTCAACTCCCGTGTTGCTGCAGCCAGCCTGGGTGAGGGGACAGGGTGACTTCATCTGACTTTGCATTTTAGCCTTAGGGTGGCCTTTCAGAGTTCCATGAAGTGATAAGCCCTCCAGCTTCAAATCGGGGACTCCCCCAGGTGAGAATTGCCACTGTTTGTGCCCAGAACTGGAAAGTTCCTTCTCTGTCAAGTCTTAGGCCTGGAGTAGGACTCGTGCTGCCTTTAGTATTGATCCTCAGGAAGGAATCCAAGATAAAGACTGTCCAGGGACAGAAAGTGGTACCCTCTTGAGTTATGGGCAGGAAGGCATCCACTGACCACAGTTGGGATTGAAGGCATTGAGGCAGATACTCAGGTGCCTGGTACCATGTCAGTTAACAATTTCGATGAAACCAGCAGCTTTAGGTATACAAGTGTGGATGCTTCATTATGAAATCAGTTGCCTTAAAGCACTTGGTTTAGATTTGACGAAAGACTATAGTGTTTCTAAGCCAGAGAATTCTTTTTATCTGGTGTCATCATCATTGGTTAGCACCTATTGTTTTGGGTGAGAATTTCAGGGCCTAAATTTAAATAGACCCTGTTTAAGTTTGCTATCAGTTGACTAGGGAAGGATTTAAAGAAAAAGGGGGGTGTCCTTTGACTTCTAGGCTGGGTTATTTGAAAACCTATTAGCAGCCATTTTATTTCAAGATGGAGGAATTGAATCTCACGTTAACTTTAAAAAATATGTAACTTTAAAATACATAGAAATGTAATTATATATATATTTATCATGGGACCACCTCACACATGGAGAATAGTGAACGAACCCTCACATACCTATCATCCAGCTTCAGCAGTTGGATCAACACCAGTCTTTCTGCTTCACCTCTACCCACTTCATCCTCCCATTTTTTTTTGGCCGCCCCACGCGGCTTGTGGGATCTTAGTTCCCCGACCAGGGAACGAACCCGGGTCCACAGCAGTGAAGGCCCATGTCCTCACCACTGGACCGCCAGGGAATTCCCTCCACCCTCCCATTATTTTGAAACATAAGCATCATAGAATTGCATCTGTGAACATTTTCAGTATGTAGCTCTAAAATAGAAAGGTTCCCTTCCCTAAACATAATGATAATGCCAATGTCACAGCCTTCCAAAGCAATAAAATTCCACAGTGTCATTGAGTAGCCAGGATTCATATTTCCCTTATTGAAAATAAATATAAAGACATATACGAATATATAAATATTTGATAGACTCTAAGCAAGAGCCATATATGGCAGTTCGTTGATATGGCCTTTTAAGTCATTTCTTATTTATAGGTTCTATTCTCCAGTGTTTGTTGAAGAAAACTGAGGATTAGTCCTGTGCAGTTATCCACAGTCCGAATGCTGCTGGCTGCATTCCTGTGGTGCTGTTGAACATGTTCTCTGTTCCCTGAATTTCCTGTAAATTGGTCATTTAGAGGTATGATCATACTCAGGTTTGATTTCTTTTTTAGTAAGACAACTTAATAGATGGTGTGTTCCTCTATTATTCTATTTTCTTTCCCTTTTTTGGGTATACCGTTGGGGTACTTAAAAAGATTTGTGCTTTCTGTTCTAATGGTTGCCTTTATACTTATACCTTTATATGATACCCTTGGTTCGCTCTTTCTGGGGCTCTATTTTCTATTGGTTTCCTTCTGTGAGTAACAATTTAAATTAGCTAGTAGCCTGTTCTTTCCTCTCCCTTTTCTCCCCTACTTGGGATTTGAAGTAATAGCCTTTTACTATAAGGCCGTCAGCAAGCATATTCTACTTTGCAGATGCTCTCCCTCCCCTAATTTTTCTGATAACTGCACCAAAACTACTTTATCAGAATATACAGCAATCACATAGTCTGCTATCTCCTTTGTTATCACCATTTAATCTTTTTTTTTTTTTTTTTTTTTTGCTGTACGCGGGCCTCTCACTGTTGTGGTCTCTCCCGTTGCGGAGCACAGTCTCCGGACGCGCAGGCTCAGCGGCCATGGCTCACGGGCCCAGCCGCTCCACAGCATGTGGGATCCTCCCGGACCGGGGCACAAACCCGTGTCCCCTGCATCGGCAGGCGGACTCTCAACCACTGCACCAGCAGGGAAGCCCCCACCATTTAATCTTAGTTCTACAAGTAAATATATGTTTAATGCTTGCCACTAGTTCTTATGTTCTGTCTTTCCTGACATTTTGGTTTTCTGAAGCTCATCCTCTAACAGATACCTCAGGAAGCATTCATGGGAAGTGCTTCCTGAATTATGTTCACAACAGCTTGTCTGTAGCCTTCGCTTTTATACTTAAAAGTCAGGTTGTCTGATATAAATCCTTGGCTCATCTTTTCTTTGCTCAAGGATCTTTACTATTTTACTATATTGTCTTTTGCCATAAAGTGTTGTCAAAGTCTGCTGGCAATCTGATTTTCTTTCCCTCATATTTAACTTGGTATGTTTGCCTAGATACCCAAAGGCCTGTTTTTTGCCTTTATTCTTTGAAGTCCAGTAATTCTGTAGTGTTAGATGCTCTGGGTTGATTTTTTCAGGGACATACTGTGCTACTTTAGTAAGTACAGTATCCTCCCATATCTGCAAGGGGTTGGTTCCAGGACCTCCACGGCTACCAAAATCCTGGATGCTCAAGTTCCTTATATAAAATGGCACAGTACAGCCGGCTCTCTGTATTGTGGTTGTGGAACCTGCAGACACAGAGAGCTGACTGTAATTTCAAACTTTCTTGTAGTGTAGCCTTTGCTGTTTGTTCTATTCTTCTTCTTGGCTTTTGGAACTCCCATTGTGTGTATGTTAGATCTTCTTTGCCTGTCTTTTTATATTGATCTTTTTCTCTCAAATCCTTTTAATATCTTCATAGTTCGTTTGAATTAAAAAATTTTTCTCCTTTCCATCTTCTCCTTCTTTGGAGACATTATTCATTTTATTTGCTCTTGTGTTCTTTTTATTTACCCTTTATTTCTGAAATGATTTTTTCCTTTCATTTCTAATTCTTATTTCTTTATCTCCATTTTCAAATCTTCATTTTCTCCAGTTCATTTCTTTTTTTCCTTTTTTTTAAAAATTGAAGTATAGTTGATTTACAAGGTTGTGTTAGTTTCTGGTGTACAGCAAAGTGATTCAATTACATATATATATTCAATCAGCTCATTTCTGAGTTTTAAAAATTCTGATTTAGGCTGTTCTTTATACCTTCTTTTTATTTAATTTCTTTTAGCTCATTTTTGAAATATTAGGTTATAGTTTTCATTTTTTTGGTGTCTTTCTGGCATGATTTTATTTTCTATACTAGGGATGTCATTCTATTCCTTATTTTTTCTTTAAAGAACGTATTTGGAATTCAACTGCTATTCTTTTCTGTTGTTCGCTATGAGTTTTCGTATACTCTTATTAGAGCCATTATAGCTTTTCTAGCTTCACAGTTCTGGAGTACCCACTTAACATTGTTTTCACAAAGTGGTGAAAAAAATGGTCTTTACTTTTCTACACCTAAGATCTTACTTTTTTTTAGTCTCCGTTCTCAGCCCCTACTTATCTGAACCTTTCCTTTCCTTTGCCTGTTTAACTCATCTTAGATTCAACCTTAGCAGTTTCTCCTCAGTGTGGGGCTTTGACCTAGTTTGTTAGTTTATAGGGATCAGACCTCTCCCACCCCAGAACATTCCAGCCCATTAGAAATACATGGGTCACAGTCCCCTCTGTACCTCCTAGGGAAGTTGGAACCTGCAGAGTCCTCTGCCAGCTTCTGTGGGTGTCCCCAGAACGGCCCTCTGAGCATTGTAGTGCGTACCTAACGGCAGTTCTTGAAGCTGTTGGTAGTTTGTCCCCACCTCCTTCATACATAGGAGGGGGATATACCTTATCACCTGGTTTTGTGGGTAGGGGATACCTTATCACCTGGTTTTCTTGTAGATGCTATCCATAGGGTTTTTGGTTCTGCTCTGTTTGTTTTTATGGTTAGGGTGAGCTGGGGATATTCAATAATTATGCTTCCACCACCATCTTGCCAGAATCTATATGGACATTTTAACATAAAATTTGTAGACCTTTGGGTCTACCAAGTCAGGATGAAAGTAGCAAAGTCTTGAAACATTAAATCAGTAGTACCTGCCTTTAAAAATAATTTTCTTCCAAAATATAAGAAAGTAGAGAGAAAACTTAATGGTTTTAACTATCTGAAAACTGGCCACTTTATGGGCTACCTAAGCCATATTCTAAGCTTACTGTTTCGTTTTGTTTTTGAATTTTATTAATTTTTTTATACAGCAGGTTCTTATTAGTTACCTATTTTATACATATTATCGTATATATGTCAATCCCAATCTCCCAATTCATCCCACTCTAAGCTTATTGTTTATGACAAAATGTAATAGTTGAAATCATCTGAGTACCAGGAAGCCCATATCTGAGGAAAAGGTGTAAAGAGTGACACACTTTTGCCATTATTTGTTTGGTTTGATATTCCTTGAGTTCTGAAGGAGATAATGCTATTTTATAGTTTTAAAAGGGTTCAACCACATTTACACTTTTAATAACCATCTAGTAAAGATAAAATCATTACTTAATTAGGTGCATTTTTCTCTTTCAGCCTTTTTTTCCCCCAGTGAAGCATTTGCATATCTCTAATTATAGTCATTTGAAAAAAAAGTGCTGCCAGGACTTGACATAATATTAATTTAGATTTCCAAAAATACTAAATTTCCTTCCTCCAACTTGAGTTTCCTCCAGTTGGCCATTGATTTAAGTTACATACTAAAAGGTGACAATTTTAGAATTGGCCCTTTTTTCCTCCTGTATTTAGGGATAGCCATTATTCTAAAGCCATAGAAGGAAGAAGTAAAACTTTCTCAATGGGTATATTGGAAACTTTTTTTTTATTCTGGAAAATAGAGTAAATCATTTTCAGACATTCCCTCTGGTTTTCTACAGAGATTGAGAAGAAATCATTTCAAAATGGGGCTGGTCATTAAGAATTCTTTGTAAACGGGTAGCAGGCTTAATGTATTGCTTGAAGTGAATGTCACCCAAGAAAAATTAAGGGAAAAGTCAACACTCATTAAGCAAATTGACCAGCCATGTGTTTTGATGAATGTCGCAACAAATTTGAATAAACGAATTTTGTCCATTTAGTGTGCTTTTAGACCAATGTGATTGTTTTGGTCTAATTATTTTTTATTTTGTGTATTCAAATGTAGAATGGCTGCAGAATTTACGATTGCAGCAATTATCTGATCAGCAATTTAGAAAATTGGTGAATAGTATCTGACTACTCACCAAGAAATGCCTGGCATTTGATACGGCTGGTGCAGGACCACATACAGTCCAAGGAGAAGCCTGTGCTCTTTTCTCTGGTTCTCACCCACTGCAGATGAGAGCCCAGAGGCCGTCACTGGCTTAGCATGGGCTGTGGACATGGGCTCAGGGCCCTCGGATGTCATGCACCAGATTGAGGTCTGATGTGCTACAGAAGTTGTATTTGCCACCCAGTGTCACTATTCCAGAGTCCTGTAGCTGTGACTGGTGAATTCTGCAACATTTCCCACTTCTCAAGCTTGGGGATTCGAGAAATCTGTGCCTGAGTGGCTGCCAAAGCTTGTCAGGGGGACCCAGTGTGAGGCCGATTTCTAGGTGTAAAAGCCAGGCAGATTTGCTCACTCAAGAAAATCTGTTTTGCAGGTTTGCTTTGAATTCCAAGATACAGATTCTGGTAAAAAAAAAAATTTTTTGCTGCATTAATGCCACGGGTTTCTCCTGATAGCTGCCTGCCTTGTGGGGGAGGGGATAACTGGTCCTCTATGTGGGGACCTGGACCCGAATGCAAACTCTCCCTTCCCCTCCAGACCAGGGGGCGGGCCCAGTGGTCCCTTTTACCAAGCTGTCCAGGTGATCCTGGTACAGACTAAAGTTTGAGAACCTCTAGTCTTCAATGCAAAAATGATTGGGTTGTGTCACAGCGTTGGGCAGTGATCGTTAAAAAAATATTAAAGTTCGTGTGACCTCTTGAATGTCAGGCGAGGGTGCAATTCTCAGTTATCTTTCTGTGGCACTAAAAAGATAGATAGGAGTTTCAGTTGGTCCAGACAGGAAAGCAGACAATTGCAGTACTGTGGGACAGTGCCTCGCAGAGGCTGCAAGGGGCCTTCAGAAAACACGCGTGTACCAGGAGGAGGGGTGATGGGAAGGCCCCTCTTGGTGATATTTTAAAGGAATAGATGTGCTCGTGTCCCTCTCTGACCAAAACCTTTCAGAGACTTCCCAGTGTTCCTGGAATAAGGTCTGTCCTTGTAGACCCCATCCCACGCCTCCAGTGTCTCCTCTTGATCTCCATTTTGCAGATTACCTGCCTCATCCTTCTCTGTCCGTGCTTTCTTCACTCCTTAAAGATGTCCTTGTTCCTTGGAGCTGCAGGAAGCACCCTGCCCCTCTGCCCACTGCCAGGGGCACTGTGTTTCTCCCTGGTCTCTTAGTGCACCTCAGACCCCAGCTCGCATGTTTCCTTTGCAGTCCTTTCTGACCCCCCCCCAAGGGTAGGTCAGGTCAGCGCCCCTTGTGTACAGTGCCCTTCTCCACACTCTGCACATTGTAATTATATAATTGTATAATTATTGGTTTACAGCTCACCCGTGGAGCTAAATATAAATTCATATACGTTCCACGAGAGACCCTGCCTTGTTTCCCTGCTGCCCAAGGGCCCAGCCCATGGCAAGCATTCAAGAAACATTTTTAGTTGAATGCATGAATGCGGGGGGGGGGGGGGGCAGTCCCATTTTTATCCCTAGGACATGCGGGCTGGTGAATGTATGCAATTTGGATGGAGGCGTCACCTAACGAGAGCGTATTTGTCACCATCATCTAATCCTCCTGCTAGAAAAGTGAGTCCCTTGCACAGTGGCAGCAGAATCTTATGATTTGGTTCTAATTTGGGATCTGGCCTGTGGACCCCCCAGGAGAAGTTCTTGAGTATTATGCTTCCAGGGATATGGGAAAGGAGGGAAATCCTCTGACCTTGGAGATGTTCATAACACCCAGGCCGGAAGCCAGCAGCCCGAGTGGTAAAGGTGGCACCTGCGAAGTTTCCAGGGAAATGACTGTTGTCCCCAGTCCCCTCAGGGCTTCCTGCAAGAGCTGCCCGCTCTGCTCCTAGAAGATGATCTTGGGGCAGCTTCTTTCTCCCCACCCACTTTCAGATCTAGTTGGTGGAAGAACAGAGATGCGCTCCTTTGCCTCATTTTGGTCAATTTGTCCTGACCTGGGTAAAGCCAGGGGTTTTCATTCCTGTTCTAGAAGGTGACAGCATGGGAGTTACTCCCAGAGGCGACAGCTTCAAGGTGGGGGGCATTTTACCTCCAGTCAGAAACTACGTAAGCCTTACACTGATAATTCATGGAAGGACTGGCAATGGCACACATGGGTGTAATTTATAAAAATACACGTACTGAGAGCAAGGGCTCAAATTCTTTTTAAAGATGGAGATTTAAGATCTAGAGTGGCTTGCGGGAACCTTGCTTTTGATAGAGGAACTGATAATCTGCTATTTGCCAATTAATTGTTTTTGTTTTACATTTGGGGCTCAGCATACTCTTTTCCATTTTTTTTTTTTTAATGTGTTTGGCCGCGTTGGGTCTTCATTGCCGCACGCTGGCTTTCTCTAGTTGTGGCGAGCGGAGGCTGCTCTTCGTTGCGGTGCGCTGGTTTCTCATTGCGGTGGCTTCTCTTGTTGCGGAGCACGGGCTCTAGGCGCGCGGGCTTCAGTGGTTGTGGCTCATGGGCTCAGTAGTGTGGCTCGTGGGCTCCAGAGCACAGGCTCAGTAGTTGTGGTGCATGGGCTTAGTTGCTCCGTGGCATGTGGGATCTTCCCGGAGCGGGGCTGGAACCCATGTCCCCTGCATCGGCAGGCGGATTCTTAACCACTGTGCCACCAGGGAAGCCCCTCAGCATACTCTCTTATACCCAGTGTAAACTCTGTTAGATTTAGTGAAACATAATAAACACAGTAAGTTTTGGAACGAACATCGTAAACACTATTTCTCACTTGCAACCATTTATTGGACATAAGGTAGGTATAGGATTTGGAGATAATGTATGAATCCTGATGTATCTCACCCCCAATTTATAGATGTCAAAACTCTGAGGCTTGGGCTTCCCTGGTGGTGCAGTGGTTGAGAGTCTGCCTGCCGATGCAGGGGACGCGGGCTCGTGCCCCGGTCCGGGAAGATCCCACATGCCGCGGAGCGGCTGGGCCCGTGAGCCATGGCCGCTGAGCCTGCGCGTCCGGAGCCTGTACTCCACAACGGGAGGGGCCACAACAGTGAGAGGCCCGCGTACCGCAAAAAAAACCCCAAAAAACAAAAAAACAAAAACAAAACTCTGAGGCTTGGAGAGGTCAGGTAACTTCCCCAAAGTTTCACAACACTCAGCTTGGAATCTGCAAAACGTACACCTTTTCCATTATATTCCTGTTGCCTCCTGTGCTCATCCAAGCTCAGAAAAGCACCATCAATCTCCAGTCTCTGAGCTTGCTTCTAGACTTTAAAATATTGCTGAATAAAGCTACAGAAGTTGCAAGATGACTACAAAGAACTTCAGGATACCCTTCACTTAGACTGCAGTTAACATTTCCCCACATTTACCTTGTCCATGTATATACATACTGGCTTTTCTGACCCGATTAAGAGTAAGTTGCTAACATGCTCCTCTGAAAACCCATCTGGGCCTCAGCCTTAGGTTTGATGAGAACACTGAGGCCACCCAGGCTGAGTTCCTTCTTCTGCCCCCCACCTGTGTGGTCTTCCCCCTGGCCGCTAGGCTGAGGCCTGGCTCCAAAGAGGGACACTCAGCTCACTTTTGCCCTCAGCCCTAGTCCCAGTCCTTTAAATTTAATTCAGAGGCTAAAACCCATCCAACTCCCTTTCTGGAAATTGGCTCTCTCCAGCACCTAACAAACAGAACCTCTTCTATGGCAGGGTAACACAGGCAAACAACAGGGGGCTCCCTGTTTCGTGAAAAAGTGGGAGACCAGGGACTTGCCGCAGCTTGTTATCCAGGGCTGCAGCTAAACTGTTTGGCCCCTGCTAATTCACCTCTCTTTTCAAGACAGTTACCAATTCTGGTAACCTTTTCTCTGTCAGCTGCTTCAGATAAAATTGCTTTTTTTGTTTGTTTGTTTGTTTTTAATTAATACTTTTGTTTTTACTTCCTTTGTTTTAAACCAGCCCAGTGGCTATAAAACAACATTTTGAAAGTGGAGCAGAAGGAAAAAACATTCTCTCTGCTCCATGTATGGGATGAAGGGGAAAGTACAATTTCCCTTAACTGACAGTTGTATTAAAAGCAGAATTTAGTATATAATCACTAGTAAAATGTATTGATTTACCCATTATGGTGAAAATTAGCTTAAATATCTATTTAAGCCAAGTATTATTCCAGGCATCTTTCAGAACTAGAAAAGCAGAGAGGCCTTTCAAAAATGTAGGTCACATTTGAAGACAGAGTTTAAAAACCGCCTCAGGAAAACACCTCAAATATCAGGATAAATGGATAAACTAAAATATGATATTTACATACCGTGGAATACTGTTCCGCCTTAAAAAAGGAAATTCTGACCCATGCTAACAACACAGATGAACTTTGGAGACGTTAGGCTGAGTTTAATAAGCGAGACACAAAAGGGTAAGTATTGTATGGTCCCACTTACATCCCGACCCCTAGAGCGGTCGGATTATTGAGACAGAAAGTAGAATTGTGGTCACCAGGGGCTGAGGTGAGGAGGTGATGGTGGAATGGAGAGTTATTCTTGAATAGGTACAGAGTTTCACTTTGGGATGATGAAAAAGCTCTGGGGATAGATAGTAGTGATGGTTGCACTACATTGTGAATGTATTTATTGCCACTCAAAATTTGTATAATTAAAAATGTTTAACATGATATTATGTTATGTATATTTTACCACCAAAAAATGTTTTTTAAATGCCCCAGTTGGCATATATTTATGTTCGCGAGTGTAAAAATATTGACCAGACAATCTCTTGCTTATTGGTGTTACATTTGATGTCATTAGAATGAAATGCTATAGAATTAGAACCAGAGCTTATGGGTGTCGCATATTTTTATTTCTTAAAGTTTTCATTTGCTGCTGACACAAACTCATTTCCCCTCCTGAGCCTGGGAATTGGCATGTTGAGGAATTGTCAATTTCTTGGTTGGAGGAAATGGCATAGTGATTACAGGCCCACACTCCACCACACATGTCCAGGACAGCGCTAACATGAAGGCAGTTTACGCCTGACAGGTCCTTCTGCAGGTCCTTTCAAGGGTCTAGTTGTTGCCCTCTGTAGAGCGTGCAGCCAGGAGGTCTGCTTGGAGGTGAGACGCGCACGCGTCTGTTTTCCTTGGTACTTGGTAGGTCTGGGGTGAAGCTGGCCTTTGACTAGCGAGGCCGACCTTCCACGCTCTTCTTGCCGTGTTCCTTTTCACTTGGCTGTTTATTGTTCTTCAAGTCAAGGAAGTTAATGTTGAAAGCAGTCAGGAGCTTCCCCACCCCAGCTTCACAGATGGTAAGGGTCTTGTTCTGTTGTTTATTGGATTTCAGTCCTTCTGCTTCTTATCTGCTGTTTATTTCATTAAGTGCTTTACAGAATTCCAAACGTGGAAATCTCCGTATTTACAACAGAAGCTGCACTGGGCTATCAGGAAAAGCCCACTGGAAATTAGGACATTCCTCTTTTCTGCTACAGGGATGGATCCTCTTACATTATGTTTGTCAAATCCAGACCTCATCTGACTCCCCAAAGACCCACTTCATAATGGCCATGCGTATCTTTGAGATCAAAAGGGGAAGTCCTGGGTCTTCCCTGGTGGCGCCGTGGTTGAGAGTCCGCCTGCCGATGCAGGGGACGCGGGTTCGTGCCCCGGTCCGGGAAGATCGCACATGCCGCGGAGTGGCTGGGCCCGTGAGCCATGGCCGCTGAGCCTGCGCGTCCGGAGCCTGTGCTCCGCGACGGGAGAGGCCACAACAGTGAGAGGCCCGCGTACCACGAAAAAAAAAGGGGACGTCCTGCTCCCTCAAACATGGAGTTGTATTTTTCTTAGGGTGACTGAGTAGGAAATATATTAAGTAGCCCTATGTAAGCCTTTGCTGCTTGGGATGTATGCATGTCTAGAAGAAGTTTTGCAATATCGTAAGCTGAGAAGGATCCTCCTTTCATTGTCGAACGGGTGATATATGCATCTCCACACTTACTGTTCACTTCATAAGATATAAGAGCCAGGAATCAAGTTCCATGTTTAGGCCCTTATTTAATTCTGTTCAAACAGTGGTTTAAAAACAAAGCAGGTGATTAGTTATATTATTTATATCATAAGAGAATCACTGCTATTCATTATTGCTATAAATAGTTGAGTACTTTTTATGTCCAGCCAGTTTTGTTTTTTTTTAAAATAAAGGGTTTCTTTATTTTGACCCTATTATGGCCTAACTATTTGATTACAGATCCTAGAATCTTAGGGCTTTTGATGGCCTCTTTTTAGTTTTTCAGCAGAGGAAGCAGACGCCTCGAACCTAAGGGACTTGCCCCCAATTTAGAATCCAGAATTTCTCTATGTCCCCACCATTACATTTTTCCTTCACTAACTGCTTCAGAGCAAAAGTACAGAGTTACACATTTTATGTAAAACGTACAAATATTAAATATCTTAGCAGACACCAAACAGTAATTTTGCTCGTGCCTCCGACCTGAGAAAAGCTTTGACAGATGTCGTACCTTTAGAAGGCATTTATTGGAAGCCTGAATCCTTGCTGCTGAGTCCTCTTAGTAAGTTTCCTCAGAAGAATGCAGGACATCTAACATCTCCTTGATCTTGGGTGTGCTTTTCAAACAGCAAAAGCAGCCTGAGGGCAGCTTCTCTTGCCCCCAGATGGCATGCTTGTGAATGGAGAATTGATGGAAAAGAAGGAGTTGAGGGTTCAAGTACAAGGAAGCTCCCGGTTGGGCATCGTTGAGGGATCTGCGTGGGGATGTGCTTTAATAGCAGAGAACGAGGCCTGCGTGATTGGCCCAGGGATCACAGTAACAGCCAGAAAAGCAGAAAATACACATGTTACAGGAAAGGTGTGATCAACACAGGTGATTTATTAGTGCTGGGTTTGTCCATGTGGTTAAGGCAGAAAATAGAGGAGCTGACTCGGCCCCCAGGAGGAAACCGCTCTCAGGAGCAGAGGCCGGAAGGGCCCAAACCACAGGTGAACCCACCCCAGCTGAAAGCCTGCAGAAAGGTGAGCCAGTGTGGGGTGGGAGTTGGGGTGATGTGGCCCAACCCTGCCTCTCCAGAGAAGGGCACCCCTGTTTGCACTGGGGCATCCCTTTTTAGCACCAGGGAGCCTGGTGACTCACACTTGCTCGGACGTCCACGAGAATGTGGGACCCACGTGTGGTAGCACGGCTCCTTTGTGCCACAGATGTTTTTCTGAAAAGAGCGTGTTCAAAGAAAGAGGGGCGGGCTTCCCTGGTGGCGCAGTGGTTGAGAGTCCGCCTGCCGATGCAGGGGACACGGGTTCGTGCCCCGGTCCGGGAAGATCCCACATTGCCGCGGAGCAGCCGGGCCCGTGAGCCATGGCCGCTGAGAGCCTATGCTCTGCAACGGGAGAGGCCACAGCAGTGAGAGGCCCACGTACCGCAAAAAAAAAAAAAAAAAGAAAGAGGGGCTTAAAAATAGTGTATTTACCCCGCCTCAGTCACCTCATGGCCACATTCATCAGCCCTTGAGGCCAGGCAGTAGCCGCCTAGGCCTCTCCAGCCAGTCTGTGTTGTGGTCTTCTCTGCTAGTCAGTCCTCTGTGTCCCTAAATCCCATTCCTTCCTTCCTTCCTTCCTTTGCTGTTCTCCCTGGCTGCCTGCCCCCTTGGATACTCATCCCCGCCCAGCTTTTCATGCGAGACCTCTGGCAGCTTGCATGTCTTCCATTTACCCATCAGCCATTGCCTTTCTGCTCACTGACTTAAGGAGTCCTCCTTCCTCCTCCTCCCTCCCTTCCTCCCTCTCCTCTCCTTGACGTGCAGTCAAGGCTCCTCTTGTCCCACACCCCAGGCCTGCAGTACTGTCAGAGATTCTGGCAGGATTGGGTTCTGGTGTGCAGCCAGGGTTGCAAATGAGTGATATAACTTCCATGACTCTCCATCCCTCCTCCCTACTGCCAGTGACCAATCCTTTGTGCTGAAGGCTTTAGGGCTGGTTCTCTGTCCATTTCTGTTCCGCCACCTGCTGCCATGTCCTCCAAGATTCTAGCATCCTTCTAGAAGTCCCTCCGCACCCTCTAGCCTGGAATTTCCTGGTTCTCTCTTACCAGTCGAGTCATCACTGTCTCTACCCTACTGTAGCCGCCTTGGGCCTTGTCATTTCCCTCTCGGCCCCTCTGTTCTTTGCACTCTCCACTCCCTCCCTGGATGATTTTGTGGGCACCCCGGGATACCACCCCCTGTGTGCTGGTGAATGTGTCTGTGGCCCTGACCTCCCCTGCTGCTCCCACACCCATCAATTTGCAGAACCTTCCAGCTGCCACCTGCTGATCCAAATGCGTCTAAATCAGTTTTTTCCCCCTCCAGTCTGTGGGCACCCCATCTTCTCATAGGTGTAAGCCAAAAACAGGGGTGTCTTCTTTCCTTCCTCTTACTTCGTTACTGCCTAGATCCGCCCATGCCGAGGCCCCGTACTCACCCAGTAAACACCCACCTCTCCTGTCCGTCCCACACCTCTGGCTTATGTTCTCATCAGCTCCTGTCTGGACCTAGTCTCCTAGCTGTCCGTGTCTCTAGTCCTGTTCTGTCAGTACTATCCTTCACTGCTCCCAGAGGGGTGCCCCCCAAGACACACACCAGTAGCTCCCCATCTGGGCAGGCTCACCTCCTTACCATGACAAAGACCCTACTGGGTCTCTGGCCTCACACCTTGATGCTGCAGGGATTTTGAGTGACACCTGACTTTTAAGCATGCGTCTTGCTGGTTCTGTGACATTTGCTCCTGTGGTTCCCCCACTCGATAGACCATCTGCGCCTGCAGTCTGGCCAGGTCACACACATTTTTTAATCTGAGCTCTAGGAATCCTTTCTGACCCCTCTTTTTAAAAAATTTATTTATTTTTGGCTGCATTGGGTCTTCGTTGCTGCGCATAGGCTTTCTCTAATTGAGGTGAGCGGGGACTACTCTTTGTTGCGGTGCGCGGGCTGCTCATTGCGGTGGTTTCTCTTGTTGCAGAGCACGGGCTCTAGGCACGTGGGCTTCAGTAGTTGTGGCACAAGGGCTAAGTAGTTGTGGCTCGTGGGCTCTAGAGCGCAAGCTCAGTACTTCTGGCGCATGGGCTTAGTTGCTCCGTGGCATGTGGGATCTTCTCGGATCAGGGCTCCAACCCATGTCCCCTGCATTGGCGGGGGGATTCTTAACCACTGCACCACCAGGGAAGTTCCTTGACCCCTCTTCTTGCCCACACGCTTCGTTGCCCTTTTTTTGTTTGTTTGTTTCTTTCTTTCTTTGTCTGCGATACGCGGGCCTCTCACCACTGTGGCCTCTCCCGTTGCAGAGCACAGGCTCCGGACGCGCAGGCTCAGCGGCCATGGCTCACGGGCCCAGCCGCACCGCGGCATGTGGGATCTTCCCGGAGCGGGGCACGAACCCGTGTCCCCTGCATCGGCAGGCAGACTCTCAACCACTGCGCCACCAGGGAAGCCCCCCGTTGCCCTTTATGTCTGCACTTGCTTCATTGTATGGTCACTATGTGTGTGAGTTCAGCTTCCCCACTGGGCTGTCATGCCCTGCTCTGTATTCCTGGTCCTCCCAGGACCCAGGCCCCACACAGGCCAAACGGTAGGAGCTCAATTACCATTGCATCCATGAAGACACGTTTCTGAAGTGCTGGCTTTGTTATTGAGCCCTCTCTCTTTGCCACTAATGACTAATGCTCCAGTTTTTCTTTCTCTGTCCTTCGGTTCCCTTCTGTCAATTAGTTCATAATCTTTACACCAACATTGAAATATGCTCAAGGAGCTGCTTTTTTAAAAAAAGACTGTGCTGCGGGATGTCTTTGTTATTGATATTTTGTGATTTTAAACTGACTTTCAAATGGCTGATCATTTTATAATGGTCTATTGCCATTGCTTGAAACCCTAAGCTGTCTCGAATATGGAAACAGATTTTGTATAATCACTAAATATCCTGGACCTAATGTAGTACCAAGGCCTGGCATGCAGAGAGAAATTTTATTTTTAAAAGATAAATACAAATTTGCATTGTACCAAGGAATTGGTTTTTTCAGGCCCCGAACTTAGGGGTATTACAGTGAGAGACTTAAAGGATGGTGAGGAGACTGTGTCAATTACCTACTGTTCATCTCATGTCTAAACCTGAGTAGATTTTAGCTGTGAGTTCTTCTCAGTTGAGTACTTTAAATCTCTATGTTATAAGATTAAAGATATATCTGAACTTTTCTGTTACCCAGAAAATCCTTTGGACAGTGTTCAATTGTGAATTGGAATTCAAGTGATCCATTTAGGACTGTTCTCAAACTTGTCCGTGGAGGTGCATTTAAAGGTTGGAGATGGTCGGGATTTGGGTGGTGTGTTTGTGAGTATGAAGTCGTGAAGCAGTTCAATTTCTTTGAAAACTCATGTTTTCCCCCTGAAAAAAATGTGTTTGATTTTTTTCTTTCTATTTTATGCTACATATTATAATATAAAAGGATGTTTACTGTTATTTGTCACTGAGTGAAATTGACCTTCAAAAAGACTGTTAGTGGGCTTCCCTGGTGGCGCAGTGGTTGAGAGTCCACCTGCCGATGCAGAGGACACAGGTTTGTGACCCGGTCCGGGAAGATCCCACACGCCGCGGAGCGGCTGGGCCCGTGAGCCATGGCCGCTGAGCCTGCGCGTCCGGAGCCTGGGCTCCATAACGGCAGAGGCCACAACAGTGAGAGGCCCGCGTACCGCAAAAAAAAAAAAAAAAAGAAGACTGTTAGCAAACACCCTAGATGAGGAAAGCACTGCTCTGTAAGATGATGTCTCAGATTATCTTCTTAAATCCTGCACCTCTGCATTTCCTATATGTAGTCATTCCTTTGCTGTGCACTTCGTGAGCACATGCTGTATTCCTGATGCCCTCTGAGGCTTTGAGGCTAGTGATGGCTACAGACCTTGCTTTGGATTCTGAGAGCTCACAGTTTGGGGGGTTGGGGTGGGTGGGATGGGGTCCTCATAGGATGAGCTTTTCTCGAATACACATACAAACACGGGCACATGCAAACACACAGAACAAAGACTTCCTGGCTCAGCTCCCATGGCCCCTCCCCCTGGAGCTTTTCATGGTCCCTTTTGGGCAGAATGATAGCTGCTTCCTTTGAGTCTTGGGACCTGTTTGTGACCTCTCAGTATTTTTGTTGCATTTGTATTAGATTCGTCTCCTACACAAGGCTGAGTTCCCCATCAGCATCTCGTTCACCACCATGGTAATAATTATGCAATAGGTGCACGTTGACATGAAAGATTTCTTAATGGTTCTGGGGGCGTGGCCTCACCACAGTGGAATGGGGGCCATGCTGGATCCTCCATGGCGTGGCTTCCTCCAATTTGCGTGGGGACCCAGAGTGGATTCACACTCTCCCTGTCGCTGGGCAAGAGCATTTTTAAGGACTTGTGTGGTTTTCACTGAGCTCATACCTCCCACCCCAGCTTTATTCTATTTCCAGTATCATCTACTTGTTTTTAAAGCCCCATGGGTGTTGTGGGCAATTACTACGATCCTTCCATCTTGATTTTTATCCAGTTTACTCCTATGGGAATACAAAAGTGTGTCAGAAACAGTAGGATATACAAAATCATTAGCCCTTTTATTATGAACTGTGGTTGAACAGTATGTGAACCAGAGAGGAGCCGAACTACAATGGAGCTTTGAGCTTTGCCTTATTCACAGCTCTACTTCCCCAAAACGAGAATAGGCCTGTCTATGTGGGGTTTCTTCCCTGCCATTATTTTGCCTGGCTCCTTACATTTGTGTCCAAAGAGGAGAAGGTTTTGAAACGACTTCCTTACTTTTAACCCCAGCTATAAATTCAGTCTTTGCAGCTTTAGACATTTGTGAAGGGTATAAAGACCTTAGGAGGAGAGTTGAGACTCCAGAATGATTAACAGTTGACATGGTCCAACCACTACTGAAGGTGACTGGGGAGCACCCTGTGCTCAAGCCAGTCGCCCCGACTTACACAGGTCATTAAGAAGCTTGTACTGTGGAAGCCCACTCTGGACTCGAGTCTTTTAAGCCACAGATCACAAAAAATACAGGTCTACCTTGAATGGTTTATTTCACTTAAGAAAAGAAAGATCATGGCTTTGTTCTTTTTGATGGAGAAACAGAACTTTTTCTTTGAGTTTTGGTTGACTTTGAGTTTGGGTTGACTGATGGGAGTTCTCAGGCAGTCTGAGCTGCTGTCTTCCCCGTACACCACACCCACAATATAAGGCCTGCAGTTTCTAATTTCAGTTTCTTTAAAAGTAGTGCCTGAGTCAGAACGCAGAATCCACCCCCCCCCCCCCCCCCCCCCGTGTTTGTGAAGTGGAGACCCTCCCCCAATCTTCTCATGTTTCACCCACGTTTAACTTGCAGTACCTGTAGGGTTTTTTCAGTTGAGCCACCTTATAGAGTGTTGCTTAGTTATCAGAGAATCAACAGCCTTCCCCAAACACACACACACATACACACACACTCACACACACTCATTTCATCGATTTTCATAACATGTACTTATATATAATATAAAATCAAGTCCAACTTCCATAAACAGGTTTGAGAATAAAACCAAAGGACTCAGATGGTGTGAGGAGAAAAGCACAGATGTACAGGAGAAGAACTCTAGTAGCCCTGAGCGTTCAAGTCTCTTGGGCAGTAGTCAGTGTGGTTTAAAATTTCTAGCTTATTCAGCCCAGAGCACTGAAAGAGGCTTCTGCTGTGAATGGCTACTCTGTATAAGGTAGTAGAGAACTGGGAAGAAAGAGAGCTGGTGTTCAAGCCCTCCAACACAGCTGTGTGGAACAAATAAAAATAATAACAGTGATTAATTTTTTAACGCTGTGATTTAAGATAAACTTGGGGGGCCCACAGAGGCTACTACTAGAGGTCAGAGTGGTCAGATAAGAAAGAGCCCAGGTAGCTGAGAAAATTTGAGGCTTCCCCCGGGCCTTGAAGAATTACTGATTTTTTAAAAACTTTAGTTTTTAAACAAATTGTGGTAAAATATACATAATATAAAGTGTACCATTTAAAAGGGTCTAATTCAGTGCCATTAAAGTACATTCACAACCATCACCATATCCATTTCCAGGACTTTTTTTTTTTTAATCATCCCAAACAGAAACCCATTAAACAATAACCCTCCATTCCTCCCTAGCCCTTGGTGGCCTCTATCCTACTTTCTGTCTCTATGAATTTGCCTATTCTTGATACCTCATATAAGTGTAATCATACAATATTTATCCTTTTGTGTCTGGCTTATTTCACTTAGCATAATGTTTTCAAAGTTCATCCATGTTGTAGCATATGTCAGAATTTCATTCCTTTTTATGGCTGAATAATATTTTGTTTTATGTATATACCACATTTTGTTTACCCGCTCATCTGTTGATGGACAACTGGGTTTCCACCTTCTGGCTATTGTGAATAATGCAGCTATGAACGTTGGTGTGCAAGTTATCTGTTTGCATCCTGATTTCAATTCTTTGGGGTATGGTTGAATTTTATACTAGAAGGAGGTCACAGAGGGTATGTTGGTATTTATCGTGAACTATTGTTAAAATCTTGCATTGTTGACTGTTCCTAAGTGCCCTTTTCCTCCCTCATTTGTGCTTCTTGAGAACAAGGACTGTTTCCTAGGTCCAGCACTTAGCAAGGTACCTGGGATAAGTATTTGCTGAATAGGTCCTGGAGTTCCTAGCCCAGAGCCATCATTCATTATAGTACTTGGTCCCCAGAATGGTGGGTTTTGCCATCTGTCATTTTTGGGGGGGCTCATTAATTAACATGTGTTCAGGAAACAGAAAGCAACTCTTGATATTTTTATTAGCCAAACATAATTAGGGAAGTATATGTTCAAATGCAAAGGGTCCTGATACAGATAAAACCCAATTCAACAAACGTTTGTTGAGAACTTGCTATGTACCAGATATATTTCAAAATGTGTGATTCCAGAGCAGTTTCAGAGGCCAGTTGGAATAAATTATTGGTATTGATTTTTTTTTTTTTTTTTCCTGTGGTACGCGGGCCTCTCACTGCTGTGGCCTCTCCCGTCGCGGGGCACAGGCTCCAGATGCGCAGGCTCAGCGAACATGGTTCACGGGCCCAGCCGCTCCGCGGCATGTGGGATCTTCCCGGACCGGGGCACGAACCCGTGTCCCCTGCATCGGCAGGCGGACTCCCAACCACTGCGCCACCAGGGAAGCCCTGATTTTTAAATATAATAAAAGTATGTGTGTATATATGTCTGTGTGTTTGTTTATATACATATACACACATATATATCTTTTAACAGGAATCTCTAGGTTTTTTTTTTTCTTGTGAGAGCATTATTTGGAGACAAGAGAATAATATCCACAGTCCCATTCTGATATAAGCTCTATTTTCATTTTATAGTATGAGTTTGAGGGTTGAACTTATCATTTATTTTGAAAATAAAACCCTGAATGTTTCTGGTGGGGATTATTTAAAAAATTTATTTTTTAAAACTAACTCTAGAAGTAAAGTGCAAACTAATGATATCAAATTTGGAGGTATCCATAGTAGTTTTTTTGTTGTTGTTGTTTTGTTTTGTTTTTTTGCGGTACGTGGGCCTCTCACTGCCGTGGCCTCTCCCGTTGCGGAGCACAGGCTCCGGACGCGCAGGTTCAGTGGCCATGGCTCACAGGCCCAGCCGCTCCGCGGCACGTGGGATCCTCCCGGACCGGGGCACGAACCCGCGTCCCCTGCATCGGCAGGCGGACTCTCGACCACTGCGCCACCAGGGAAGCCCCTCCATAGTAGTTTTAATGGATGAATTAAGCCACTCCCTTTTCTTAGTGGAGCAGCAGAATAGACAGTTGTGCTCTTTTGGGGATAGGTCGGAAGACTGTTAACATCTGTTACAGGAGCTGGGTGTTTTGGAACCTGTCCTTCCTCCAATCTTTTATATGTTCAGGGATTGAAGGGAATCTTTTTTATGACTATGCTAGGGGAAAAAGTACAATTTAGGATCCTTACCCTGAGGGCCCTAAGACCTTGCAGTAGGTAGAGAAGGTAAGATATAGATGTAGACCACTGTGGTACAGCAGTAGAAGCCAAATGGGTGATGGGGCTGAACACGTTAGAGGGATTTAGTGGGGACAGGTGATCACGACCTGGAGTGGTTAGGGAACAACAGCCATGAAGACTGGGCTTTCCATATGACAAAGAGGTGAATTGGTGGAGTAGCTGTGTCCTGGGGACGTGGGCAGAGAGATGGGCATAGCAAGGACTGAAGAGTGTTTGCAGCATCCTTAGCCTAAGGGTCTGTCTGACTGGAGAGGCAGGTTGGGTCCAGAGGAAACAGCTAGAAATTAATCCCGTGAAAATGCTTTGTAAGCCGCACATGATGTCAGTGTTAGCTGCTGCTGCCTCTGTTAGGGGTTTTGAGGCTGGGAGTGGGGTTGTTGAAAAAGTGGTGTTTTAGGCTGATGGGTCTCAGGGTTATGAGGTTGGATGATTTGGGGGTGGGGTGAGTGGAGGCTGGAGGCATGGAGATCTTTCAGGAGAGGGTGTTCTCTCCATGACATTGTAAGTGGCTAGTCTGGGGTGGGACAGCAGGAGTGGAAAGGCATACAAGGATGTGGGGCAGAGGCTCTGGGGAAAGATTGCTATGATTTTACTGCCAAGGAGGGCGAAGTAGGCAGAAATCTGTTTGGGAAATGATGGACCCATTCACATCCATAGGAAGTAAGTCAGGACTGATTGGAGGGAAGATAAGAGATTCTGTTTTTAGAATAATTGTCTCGTATTTATTATGTGTTTTCTATGTGCCTGGGCACAATTCTGAGTGCTTTACATAACAGTTTTATGAACAGGTGCTGTTACTATCCCTACTTTCAAGATGAGGAAACCGAGGCAGAGATGATTGGTAACTTGCCTAAGGATCACCCACTTAGTAAGTGGTAGAGAGAGCCAGGATGCAAATCTGTACAGTCTTATCTCTAGAGATTATCATACTAACTGAAGTAAGTCAGAACGAGAAAGATAAATACCATATGATATCACTTATATGTGAAATCTAAAGAATGACACAAATGAACTCATCTACGAAACAGAAACAGACTCACAGACATAGAGAACAGACTTGTGATTGCCAAGGGGAAGGGATGGAGTGGGAGTTTGGGATTAGCAGATGCAACCTATCATATATAGGATGGATAAACAACAAGGTCTTACCATATAGCACAGGAAACTATAATTTCAACACCCTGTGATAAACCATAATGGAAAAGGATATGAGAAAGAATATATATGTGGATACCTGAATCACTTTGCTTATAGCAGAAATTAACACAACATTGTAAATCAACTATACTTCAATAAAATAAATTCAAAAACAATTTAGAAACCTCAAAAATTGAGTCAAGCTCTTACCTAGGATGCTTTATTGCTTCACTGTAATAACTAGCATTTATTACAAACCGCAGTGCTGTGTTAAGCTCCTTGCGTGTATTTATCGCATTTGATTTGCATTAGGACTCTGAAATTAGGGTATTTCTATCATCATTTTCCAGATGTGGAAACTTGGGCACAGAAAGCTCTAGTGGCCTGCCTTAGGTCACACAGCTAAGCCTTGCCTACGTTGGGGTGGCAGGTCTCCGGAAGTCAACAGTATTTATTCAACCAGGTTGTAGTATCTGCATATGCCCTTAAGACCCACTCATGAGAAGATTGAATTGATTGGAATATATTGCAATATAAATTCTTGAGAATTTTTGGATTCAGTTTACTGTCAACGTCGCTCATATGGACTAGGAAGTACTCCTTTTTTTTTTTTTTTTTTCTGTCCATGCCACGTGGCTTGTGGGATCTTAGTTCCCCGACCAGCGATTGAACCCAGGCCCACAGCAGGGAAAGCACCAAGTCTTAACCACTGGACTGCCAGGGAATTCCCGGAAGTATTCCTTTTTTAAAGGGGATAAGTAATTGAAATAATAGCATCTCTATTTACCGCTGTGCCCATTTTCATTATTTAATGCACTGTATGACTTTAAAAATAATCCTAACCGCTTCATTCCCACATTCTGGCTCCTCCATTTAGATGCTCAGTCTAGAGGGCACAGAGTCTCGTCCATAGAGTCTCGTCCATAGCACGTCTCATACTGTTGGTGCTCAGTAACATTTTTTTTTTTTAACATCTTCATTGGAGTATAATTGCTTTACAACATTGTGTTAGTTTCTGCTGTATAACAAAGTGAATCAGCTAAACGTGTACATATATCCCCATATCTCCTCCCTCTTGTGTCTCCCTCCCACCCTCCCAGTCCCAACCCTGTAGGTGGTCACAGAGCACCGAGCTGATCTCCCTGTGCTATGCGGCTGCTTCCCACTAGCTATCTATTTTACATTGGGTAGTGTATATAAGTCCATGCCACTCTCTCACTTCATCCCAGCTTACCCTTCCCCCTCCCCGTGTCCTCAAGTCCATTCTCTACGTCTGCGTCTTTATTCCTGTCCTGCCCCTAGGTTCTTCAGAACCTTTTTTTTTTTTTTTTTTAGATTCCATATATATGCGTTAGCATACAGTATTTGTTTTTCTCTTTCTGACTTAACTTCACTCTGTATGACAGACTCTAGGTCCGTCCACCTCACTACAAATAACTCAATTTCGTTTCTTTTCATGGCTGAGTAATATTCCATTGTATACATGTGCCACATCTTCTTTATCCATTCATCTGATGATGGACACTTAGGTTGCTTCCGTGTCCTGGCTATTGTAAATAGAGCTGCAATGAACATTGTGGTACATGACTCTTTTTGAATTATGGTTTTCTCAGTGTATATTCCTAATAGTGGGATTGCTGGGTCGTATGATAGTTCTATTTGTAGTTTTTTAAGGAACCTCCACACTGTTCTGCATAGTGGCTATATCCATTTACATTCCCACCAACAGTGCAAGAGGGTTCCTTTTTCTCCACATCCTCTCCAGCTGACCTTGTATGTGTGCGGGGGGCACGAATCCCAGGCACATGAACCGTTCCCCCCATGATCCTGCAGAAGTAGCTGAAAGCCCCCCAGGGGGCTCTGGTATCCTGGTGCCCCAGCCCATCTCACGCAGGTCATGTGTGAGTCAGCCTTTTGTATTTTTCGTGGCACTCTAGCCACTAATGTGCTCTTCCTCTGGCAGTCTCAGATCTTCCTCTTTTCATCTCAAATCCTTGCTGTTGGGTTCTGTGGCTCCTGCCTACCTGAGGACCAGAGCTTTTCACTGGTTTCCGTGAACCTAGTTGACCTCTGGTATCTCACTGTGCATGAGTGTCTCCGTGGTATATATCTCTGGTACCTGTCTGTCTTTTCTTTCTCCTCTTCTGATATTGTGAAAATCCAGCCCACTTCTTTTTCTTTATCCTAAAGCTAAACCTTGTACCTTTGTTTCATTATTCTGACATTGAACACTGTGTACTTTAAGCTCTGGAGTGTAAGGACTGTGTGTCCGTTTATGGGGATTTTCTCCCAGCACCTAACAATGCTTTTGTAGATCACAGGTAATGAACAGATACTTGCCTTCATGCTACAGATGCAGGCGTGCACAAATGAATGAATGAATTGGCTGCTGTGAATTTTCTAAGGTTCAAGTTTCATATTCAGAGTCTATATCTTTAAACTAGTTTCCTATGTAGGAAACCTCTCTAGGCATTAGGTAGGTAGATCAGGCTGCAAACCAACATAGGCCAGGAAATCTCATGATCTGATCATTAAAATAAGATTTTCACTTTATGACTTATTATTTGAAACTTCGAGATAGTCCTTTTTTGATGACCATCACCATATAAGGAGAATTGCATAGAAATAACTGAATTCACAAAGTTTTAAGAAAAAGCCAAGTTAATCATGATCATGTACATTTTGCTTAAAGAGTGACAGCCCAGTAGTTTCTTTTTTAATAGTGTAAGATTTTGTTTTTGTTGTTTCTGGACTGGGTGTCAGCATGTCAGTATCATTGCAATGGCCCACGTGCAGAGTGGAAACTTGACCCCGCTCTGTGTTTAACCCAGCGAAGGCCATGGCATCCAGCAAGTCTTGGCTTGTATACCAAGGGTGACCCTCAGGATTAATTGAGGGTTGCAGAAAATAACTTAATTTTCTAGATGAACTTGAGAAACTTTAAAAAGAACTCTCTGCCCATAAATAGCCGGGCAGCTTTGTCCTATTTTTATTGTCGAGTACACAGAAGATGGAAATCAATATTGGAAGAAATCCTTATTTCGCCTAAGAAAAAGATCACATTCAACACGATTTTCATTTTTCTTGGCAGGCTCTTCTCAACCATCTGTGAGTCCAGGGGAACTGTCTCCACCATCCATCCATCCGGCAAAATCAGAGTTAATTGTCAGTGTCGGCGATGAGATTAGGCTGTTATGCACCGACCCAGGATTTGTCAAGTGGACTTTTGAGACTCTGGGTCAATTGAGAGAGAAAACACACCCAGAATGGATCACCAAGAAAGCAGAGGCCACAAATACAGGCAATTACACGTGCACCAATGAAGGCGGCTTGAGCGGTTCCATTTATGTGTTTGTTAGAGGTAAATGCTCAGCTTTCTTTGATGCTATACTTAGAAAACTTTATATCCTGTCCTTAATTAGGGATGACATACAGATGGCTGAGTCATGGATAAAATATTACTGGCTGGGTCTAGGAAGCATAAGACAAAAATTTTTATTGTTAGTTTCCCCCATCTTTTGATACATAGTGGCTTTGGGTATAACTCCAGCTGGAGGTCTGCAAGGCTGTGTAACTCTTCCTAATGAGATTACAATGTGGTTTAGCCCATTTGTCCTGGTGATGTGAGTAAACCCTGAGAATAAATTAGGCCCTTTGGGAAGGCGGCATTTTAATGCCTTGAGATTCCAGATACTCCCACTTAGTAAAAACATTTCAGGGAACTAAAGGCCTCTAAAGGCCTAAACAGACCAAAGCTTCAAATGAATTGACCCACTTTTAGGGAGTAAATTCCAGAAAAATAACTCAGTTGGCTAAGCACCCCCTGTCCTTCCTAGGTTCTTAATAGAAGTCAGTTCATTCATTTAAAAAATTGTGACCTCTTAGAAACAAAAGGAAAATGTGACGGTTGGATTTCTGAACCTCATCTCATGTGATGAATGCAGCGATTCATCTGTGTTTGTGCTTTCAATATCCTTGTCCGGAGGAAATTTCCTAGGGGGCTAGGGGCAGGGATAAGGGAGGAGTCTCTTTTTGCTGATGTAAAAACTGAAGCACTTAAAGCTTAAGAGACACACCCGCATTATAGGAGGATAAATAGTTTCCGTTCTAGTCCTGGGTTTGTACCTGGCCTGGGGTTGTCCTTGCAACCTCATGCATGGTATTGTGGAAGAGGACCAAATAAACTTATCCTAGATTGTGGATCTGAGCCACCCCTAGAGTCACAGTTCCTCATGGCCATGCTTGGATAAGATTGCCTGCGCTGTCTTTCTCATGTAATTGTTATCAGGGAGACAAAATTGTGCAAATTCTAGTTCTGTCAAGGGTTAGTAAAATTGACTCTCATGTTCTCTGTACAGAAGGTTGCCGTGAAACTGACGTTGCCTCTCCTTAGTTTATCTTTTACTCTTTCCTGGGTGGGTCGCTGCAAAGAAAGACGCGCGTTGAAAAGCCACAGCTAGCCTCCGGGTTTGGTTCCATAATTGTGGAGCCAACCATGTTCTGTTCTTTGACATTCAGGAAGGTACTCTGTAATTTCCAGGTGGTAATGAAGTATCATTCTGCTTATTAATAGGGTGGGTAGACAGCTGACTAAATAGGGAAACTGCTGCATTAGCCAAATCAGTCTCACAGGGCTCACAGATTTTCTTAATGGGGGACGTCATCCCCAATAACTTAGGACTATACTTAATTATTACCAATTTAAGATGTTTGGATGCTTAAGTAATTTGTCTTAGACAGCAGTGAAGGAAATTGGGGCATTGCTGTAGGAACTATGACTCAAGTGACTGAGAAAGAATAGATGGAAAATTAACCAGCTATAGCCTCGAACCATATTTCAGCCATTATGAGATAATTTGTTTGCAGAATAACTTAGTAAGGCTGGGAGGTGCATAAGTTGTTTTGGAAAACTCTTTGAAAATTGGTCAAAATTCTATGATAAGTATATTTCAATTATGTCATTGATTTTTGTGGAACACCCGGTTTACGGATGGAAAGGACAATTAAAAAATATTTTAAGTGTAATCTGTGGGCCCAACCCTGTATCTGTATTATCTTTACACAGTAGAGGCGGCAGCATATTGTGTATACAGAATGAGGTTTGTATTTGCTTATATGAGATCCCAGTCGACCGGAGGCTTTCCCAGTCCATGCCTGGTGTCCTGGCATAATTATTAAGAGTACCCCTTTCAGTCACAAGTATCCTGGTTTGCTGTAGCATTTCTGAAACTCATAAGCTCCCCGTTTGCATATCAAGTTATTTGATTTCTAGAAGTTCTATTTATACATACCTTTCAAGGAAAATGAATAGAGTAGGGCCCACGTGTTATTTATACTGTGTGGCCCCCTGATGGTTTTCTAGATTCTATTCAGAAGCTGGATGATCCTGGAGACTGGGAACTCTGGAAAGAGGCCCCCGCAGAGGGGTTAGGGTTTTGTAGGAATGAAAACACTGAACGACAATTTTATGATGATTCAGTTTTGTTCATTTTCAGTCTTAATTGTACTCTATTGTTACTTATAAGCTGATTGAAATTTATCTTAATGAAGAAAGAATTGTGTGGAAAGTCCCTGTGCTCAGGGTGTTCACCGGGTGGTTCTTAGGAACTTTCTGAAACCCGTGTTGTTACAAACAATGGAGATGCTGGTAATTCTCTCACTATATAAGGAAAAACATCTGGACCCCTCCAGCTCATTCTCCACATTGATGTACTCTGCACTGTTACTACTGATTATCATCCAGGCTTCAGGCTGACCCATGGGGTTCCCATATTCCTTTTTTCTTAGCACATCTTGAGTACTGATAACATGAGTTAGTCCCCTTTTTAAACATTTCTTATTTTTTTCCCTTTCGTCTCATTGAATACCCTCACGTGACTCCTAGATCGTGGTCATTTTGCCTCCCTCTAAACCTCTATGTTCTTCTTCTTTTTTTTTTTTTTTTGCGGTACGCGGGCCTCTCACTGCTGCCGCCTCTCCCGCTGCGGAGCACAGGCTCCGGACGCGCAGGCTCAGCGGCCATGGCTCACGGGCCCAGCCACTCCACGGCACGTGGGATCCTCCCGGACCGGGGCACGAACCCGCGTCCCCTGCATCGGCAGGCGGACCCTCAACCACTGCGCCACCAGGGAAGCCCTGTATTCTTCTTTTAATTCATAGACTCTTTCCCATGCTTCTCCCTTAGTCTTGGAGGCATAGAGTACATATTTGACTTTGAAGTCAAGCACACTTGGGGACAAATGAGGCAAGTTATTGTATCACCAGAGGGAAATTATTTCACCTTTCTGAACTAAATAGGTCTTCTTGCTTGTTAAATAGATTAAAAAAAAAACCAAAAACATATGATTAATTCAGAAACTGGTACAACATGGAAGTATATTTGGACACTTATCAAAAAAGTGATAAAGGCTCACACAAAAGTAGAAGTTGTGTCAATTAGATAAGATCAAAACAAATTACAGATTGGACAGTGGGTGGGAAAGTCCTGAACAAGGTATAATTCCACTTTTTCCCACCCTATTAGATACCATCAGGCTGGCTTATTCTTGGCCCAGTTTCTTTGGAGTGTTACCTGCTGTAGAAAAAAAGTAACTATTACAATAAAATATTCCCAGAGCTTTAAGAGTTCAAATTGTGGTATCGGTCAGACCTGGCTTTGAGTTCTGTCTTGCCATTTCTGGGCTGTGTCACTTAAGGAGAGTCACTGTTTTTGAGACTTCAGTTTATCGATAAAATGGTGATAATGATAGCGCCTGTCGTATAGGGGTGTATTGAGGATGAAATGAGAGTGAGAAGTGTGTAATGGTCCAGGCTTAGTGCCTGACACATGGAAAGTGTTTACTAAGTGTTAACTCTTCCTTATTAGTATGACTCGGATAAATTCTACTTTTGTTTGCAAAGAATAAAGTCAGCAGCCATTTGGGCCACTAGGGATTGTTGTTATGAGCGGCAATATTTTAGATTTTTATAAAATGTTTTCAGTGTCTGTGACCAGCCATTCAAACTACTGATTGTTGATATGCTGTAGATCCTGAGAAGCTTTTCCTGGTTGAGCTTCCCTTGTACGGGAAGGAAGGCAACGACACGCTGGTCCGCTGTCCTCTGACAGACCCAGAGGTGACCAATTACTCCCTCACGGGGTGCGAGGGGAAACCTCTTCCCAAGGACTTGACGTTTGTCGCTGACCCCAAGGCCGGCATCACGATCAGAAACGTGAAGCGCGAGTATCATCGGCTCTGTCTACACTGCTCGGCGAACCAGAAGGGCAAGTCCGTGCTGTCGAAGAAATTCACCCTGAAAGTGAGGGCAGGTATGGGCCCTTGTTTGCTTTCTTCTGGGAGTCGGAGCATCCTTTGATCTAAAAGAAGACTTCTCTCTTCTCACTGGTCCAACTCAGTATGTCACTCAGGTAGCTTCTTGGATCGTTTCGCCCAGCCTCAAAATAATGCTGGCTGCTTGTGAATACTTTATTTCACAGCCTCCATCCCATGTGTTGGGTCCATGACCACCTCCAGCTGGGTGTGTCTGCCAGGGATGGGCATTCAGATGGTCCTGGGGATGGTCTTTAAACCTACTGACATCAGGACATCCCAAAGTTTCATAATTGCACAAACTGTTCCTTCCAAGAGAAACTCATTGGGAAGCCTTAGTTACACTGAAAAGATTAGCATACAGATAATTCACTCCTTGATTTACTATTGATCTATGAATTGATTCCTCCTCAGCTATTTAATTTTAATACCTCTCAAACTATTCACAATCTGAGGAGGAAAGTACCAGCTGACTTTGGACCTTGTTCTTAATGTGGCATTATGTAGAATATTTTGATAGCTGGAAGAGACCCAGATTTTTGTATTTCAGAGATCATCTAACTCAACACCAGTTGGCATTTAGCTATTGAGTAGTTTTTATTAAGGCTTTTGAAAAAGGATGCTCTTTGGAATTAAGGCAAGTTTGATTATTTAAAACCTGTGATTTTAAGAAATAAGACGTTATTTTTATAGCGTGTGGGAAAGATGCCTGTTTGGTTAAAAGAATATAATTAGTTGTTGGTCACATTCTCATGAAACCAGCAAGTCAAATAAAGATGAATGCAGCTTCACTATGCCAGGGCTTCTACCTGTTTCAAAATAGCATTGCCCAGGATTATCATAATCTCAAAGTAGACAGTCTATCTTTTTCACTCGGTGTTAATGAAGTTACTTGAGGGATGTACAGTTTCATTGCTGATGTCTTCAAATATACAAGTAATACAGATCGGTTAGTACCCTACTTTATATCTTATTTAAAAGACCACAAAGTGAGCTGAGGAAAAATGGTAAGTTAAAACGTTATGCTATACTACAGCCAGTTATTTGAGGGCCACGTTTCGTTTTATTCTAGCCATCAGAGCTGTGCCTGTTGTGTCTGTGTCCAAAGCCAGCTATCTTCTCAGGGAAGGGGAAGAATTTGCAGTGATGTGCTTGATAAAAGACGTGTCTAGCTCTGTGGAATCAATGTGGATAAGGGAAAACAGCCAGGTGAGTGGATTGTTTTCTCCATTTGCCTCAATGTATCATTCTCTCTGTGTGGGAGAGTTGAAGGTTTTTCTTTAAAAGAGTCCATTTTTAAAAAAAATTTATTTTCTTGAAGTAGAGTTGATTTACAATGTTGTGTTAATTTCTGCTGTACAGCAAAGTGATTCAGTTATACATACATATACATTCTTTTACATATTCTAGAAAAGTCTGTTAATTGTCCTGGGGATGGCTCAGCTGGTGGGTGTGTCAGAGGTGGAACTCTCTGGAGTGTGTACAGATGATGTGTATTTACCCCTTTCATTGCACCATAGGTAGATGTGTATATTCATTATGAGTAACAAAGAAATGTCATTTTGTAAATTTATTTTGAGAAAGTCGTAGAGAAAACTTCAGACTTGTTATTACTCCATGCTGTTTCTTTTGAATGACTTTTGTGGGGGGAAAAAAAAATTAATGGTTCAGTGAGTAACTACCTTGATTTTTAAAGCTACTATGGCAACTGTTCAGACCAGATTATTTAAAATATTGGGGAAAGTTGCCAGTTTTTTTCCTTCCATATTAAAAACATAAATCAATGGTCTCAGATGTCAGCCAAGAAGCCCTTCCCTCTGCCACAGAGAGGCCTGTCCCTTTGAGAGATTTCTTTTTGTATGCATCTGATTTCCTCCTTTGAGCCTGCTTATCCGAGATCAGGTTGCTAATGGTTTTCTATTTGTTTTAGTCGCTATTAATAAAATGGTTGTCATCAATCTGAAACATTTGGACACGTTTAGGTTATCATTCGTTTAACAAATGCATATTGAATGTCTACTGTATGTCAGATACCGTGTTAGGCATATCTTAAAATTAAATAAATTTTAGCCAGTTATATTTGAAGGTTTTTCTCCCTCTCTAATACTCATATTAATAACAAGGTCTTTAAAATGTCCGGTTTCCCTAATATTTTGCCTTAAGATTCCCATTGACTGAGTTTTTTTTTAAAGACGCCAACTGTACTTGAACATTTGTTACTTTTTAAAAATAATTAATTAATTAATTAATTTATTTATTTTTGGCTGCGTTGGGTCTTCGTTTCTGCGCGAGGGCTTTCTCCAGTTGTGGCAAGCGGGGGCCACTCTTCATCGCGGTGCGCGGGCTTCTATCGTGGCCTCTCTTGTTGCGGAGCACAGGCTCCAGACGCGCAGGCTCAGTAGTTGTGGCTCACAGGCCTAGTTGCTCCGCGGCATGTGGGATCTTCCCAGACCAGGGCTCGAACCTGTGTCCCCTGCATTGGCAGGTGGATTCTCAACCACTGCGCCACCAGGGAAGCCCGTGACTGAGTTTTTAATAATTTTTGTTTGAATGATCTTGGCCAAGTAGTTAATTTGCTCTCATGGTAGTTTTTCCTGAGTACACACATGCGTATTACGTTGGAAGAAAGGAAATACTGTCTTTTCATCCTCCTCTTCCTCTTCTTCCGCCTCATGCTCTGTATTCAACATTGGCAGTTTCATGCCTGTTTAGAGAATCCTTTGCTAAACAAGTAACTATGGTGATTAGTGTAATGCAAACCATTATGATGGCGTTCATGTAGACCAGTGATGGATACCTTGCTAAGTGAAGCCTGCCACTAACAGGAGAATGGAACCAGTGGGTCAGAGAAACAAGTCCTATCATAAAACCAACAGCTTACACATGAATTTCTGACTAACCCTATAGAACACAGTCCCATATTAATTGCCTTTCTATGATCCTTGATTTCAGATGAGAGAACAATTTACGGGGTGCGTAACTGAGCCTCTCCATAACTTGAAAATTAGCCTTTTTGAGATGAGAATTAAATTGCCCCAGGCAGTTTGATTCTGAACCACTTTTTCCCAGGAGTCCTGCATGCCATTCCCAATTAATCCGCTGGTGCTGGTAGATAAGCCTGCAGTGTTGGGAACTCTTTGGGGAAATCCCAGTGAGCACCTCCAAGGGTTAAGGAAGAGCAAATCACATGCAAACAATATGTAATGTGTGACTTGCAGATGGGGCTCATGGCTGTATGCCAGGGTTCCTCCATGAATCTTTTATTGATATCCTTTGGCTTAATTTGGAATACCTAGCCCTGTTATAGCACTATCAGATTCTTTCAAAAATCCATAGTATTTGATCTGGATCATTTAGAATAAGTTTAATTCACAATGAAATTTAGGGTAAAACGACTCTTGTGGTATTTTTGCAACTGTTTGTTTTAAAACGTAAGAGAGTCTTGGAGTTTATTCAACACTGTGAATCTTGGTTAGCTTTTCTAAGGCTTCTAAACCCTCGTATTTTTGCTTGCTTTTATTATGATCTTTGACAGTATCCTAAATTATGGCCTTCGGGTTTGGGTGCTGATGATGTATCAATTATTAACAAACTATTCCTTCTAGCACCAATGTATTCATTGTCCTGTTTAGCTCCCTAAACAGGGACTCCTGGGCTCTTGCAGGAACTAGAAGGAAGATACCGGGAATCTAGAATATAGTCTGTGACCTGTCCATTGTCACTCTGCCTTTGCCGAGGAGAAGTCTGTATGATGGACTGGAAGAGGCCAGAGAAAAATGTCACTTCCCCTTTGTCTCTTCTTAACAATTACTCTTAGGCAGGAAAATGTCAGCTTTCTGCCAATTATTAGAAGAATCTCTTAGAAGGGATTATCTTCAAGTCGACATAGTGCTCCAAACCGGAAAGGCCTTTAAAGACCTTTATTCTCTCATTGCCTTTTAGAAACAAAAGCTGAGACCATAGTGGCATCCTTGACTTGGCCAAGATCTCACAGTTAGTTAACCAAGCAGGTTTCTCTTCTCTTTGATTCTAAAACATTCAACTTTGGCAGTCAGCTTTTATGTATGCTTATTTTAGTGAAAAAAATTTCCAAAAATATAATACCATGAGAAAAAAAGAGAAATAGCTAGAATTCTACCACTGTACATTAGCAGCGCTGTGCAGTAGAAATAGAATGTGAGCCTCCTATGTAATTTAAAATTTTCTAGTAGGCACATGACAGAGTAAAAAAAAGTAAAATTGATTTTAATGTATTTTATTTAACCCAATATATCCAAAATATTTTATATAATTAACATTTAAAAAAATTTTTTTAACATCTTTATTGGAGTATAATTGCTTTACAATGGTGTGTTGGTTTCTGCTTTATAACAAGAGTGACTCAGTTATACATATACATATGTTCCCATATCTCTTCCCTCTTGTGTCTCCCTCCCTCCCACCCTCCCTATCCCCTCCCTCTACGTGGTCACAAAGCACGGAGCTGATCTCCCTGTGCTATGCGGCTGCTTCCCACTAGCTATCTATTTTACGTTTGGTAGTGTCTATATGTCCATGCCACTCTCTCACTTCGTCCCAGCTTACCCTTCCCCCTCCCTGTATCCTAAAGTCCACTCTCTAGTAGGTCTGTGTTAGCATACAGTATTTGTTCTTCTCTTTCTGACTTACTTCACTCTGTATGACAGACTCTAGGTCCATCCACCTCACTGCAAATAACTCAATTTCATTTCTTTTTATGGCTAATATTTCATTGTATATATGTGTCACATCTTCTTTATGCATTCATCTGTCAGTGGACATTTAGGTTGCTTTCATGTCCTGGCTATTGTAAATAGAGCTGCAATGAACATTGTGGTACATGACTCTTTTTGAATTATGGTTTTCTCAGGGTATATGCCCAGTAGTGAGATTGCTGGGTCATATGGTAGTTCTATTTTTAGTTTTTTAAGGAACCTCCATACTGTTCTCCATAGTGGCTGCATCAATTTACATTCCCACCAACACTGCAAGAGGGTTCCCTTTTCTCCACACCCTCTCCAGCATGTATTGTTTGTAGATTTTTTGATGATGGCCATTCTGACTGGTGTGAGATGATATCTCATTGTAGTTTTGATTTGCATTTCTCTAATGATGTATGATGTTGAGCATTCTTTCATGTGTTTGTTGTCAATCTGTATATCTTCTTTGGAGAAATGTCTTTTTAGGTCTTCTGCCCATTTTTTGATTGGGTTGTTTGTTTTTTTGATATTGAGCTGCATGAGCTGTTTGTAAATTTTGGAGATTAATCCTTTGTCAGTTGCTTCATTTGCAAATATTTTCTCCCATTCGGATGTTGTCTTTTCATCTTGTTTATAGTTTCCTTTGCTGTGCAAAAGCTTTTAAGTTTCATTAGGTCCCATTTGTTTATTTTTGTTCTTATTTCCATTTCTCTAGGACTTGGGTCAAAAAGGATCTTGCTGTGATTTATGTCATAGAGTGTTCTGCCTATGTTTTCCTCTAAGAGTTTGATAGTGTCTGGCCTTACATTTAGGTCTTTAGTCCATTTTGAGTTTATTTTTGTGTATGGTGTTAGGGAGTGTTCTAATTTCATTCTTTTACATGTGGCTGTCCAGTTTTCCCAGCACCACTTATTGAAGAGGCTGTTTTTTCTCCATGGTATATTCTTGCCTCTTTTATCAAAGGTAAGGTGACCATATGTGTGTGGGTTGATCTCTGGGCTTTCTATCCTGTTCCATTGATCTATATTTCTGTTTTTGTGCCAGTACCATACTGTCTCGATTACTGTAGCTTTGTAGTATACAGTCTGAAGTCAGGGAGCCTGATTCCTCCAGCTCCGTTTTTCTTTCTCAAGATTGCTTTGGCTATTCGGGGTCTTTTGTGTTTCCATACAAATTGTGAAATTTTTTGTTCTAGTTCTGTGAAAAATGCCAGTGGTAGTTTGATAGGGATTGCATTGAATCTGTAGATTGCTTTGGGTAGTAGAGTCATTTTCACAATGTTGATTCTTCCAATCCAAGAACATGGTATATCTCTCCATCTATTTGTATCATCTTTAATTTCTTTCATCAGTGTCTTATAATTTTCTGCATACAGGTCTTTTGTCTCCTTAGGTAGATTTATTCCTAGATATTTTATTCTTTTTGTTGCAATGGTAAGTGGGAGTGTTTTCTTAATTTCACTTTCAGATTTTTCATCATTAATGTATAGGAATGCTAGAGATTTCTGTGCATTAATTTTGTACCTTGCTACTTTACCAAATTCATAACATAAAAATTTTTGATGGGATATTTTACACTACTTTTTTCATATTAAGTCTTTAAAATCTGGGACATATTTTATATTTGCAACACAACTCAATTTGGACCTACTACATTTCAAGTGCTCAGTAGTCTCAAGTGGTTAGTCCTTACAAATGCTATATTGCCCACATTTTTTTTCATGTTTATTTTCTCTCTCCCCTCATGCATATGTATTAACACATGGTTGCTGTCTTAAGGTACACTCATTTTATGCTTTTTACATAAAAGAAGCATTTTTCTTATTTTCACGTATTCATAGTTTTGATACCTGGTATACATTTAGGTCATCTGCAATTTTTCACCGCAGTAAATATCTTGGACCTTTTGTTTTCTGTTGAGTTGTTTCCTTGAGATAAATTTGCTGGAGTTGCTTAGTGGTCTGAACCATGCTTCCAAGTTGCTTTCCAGAAGGACTGTTCGGATTTACAGTACTGTCAGAATGGTCTAATGCTAATAGTTTCACCATAGCCTGGCCAGGGAATCACCCTTGATCTTGTTTCATGTCAATATCAGCTCCTGTTTAGTTTCTTTTTTAGTTGCTTCCCTCCCCCCATCGTAATAGGAATGTGTTCATGTTACAGAAAATTTGGAAGATGCAGAAAGCTCTATGCTATTTCTTTTAATCTTCTCAGAGAGTGGTTATAGTTTACATTATGGTTGTTTCCCCATGACGTTTTCCATACAAGAAATCTCTCCATGTCTTATCTGCAGATAAATATTAACAGTGGCATGGTGATATCACAAGAGTAAATGCACAACCTTTTCTCTTCAGCTCATGTGTAAATAATTGGGGATTTTGTCTTATATGTCTTATATACTTTAGAACTCCCTTTAATACTTGCCAAAATTCTGCTGGGTAAGAACTATAGGATGAATTTTCGAGTTAGTCTTAGACACTGTAAGTCTATTTTTATTCATGAAAATAATATAAATGTTAATATAATAGAACGATTGTTACTAGTGATGTGTTTTCTTTCAACCAGTGGGATGTAGAATAGAAAAAATATATATATAACAGGAAGTATTGATAGGATATAAATATGCTGACTTTTAAAATATCAGTGTCCTGTATTATTTCTTATATAAGAACTTCTAAAATTTGGCACTGTTAAAAAATATTTAGCACTGCAGAGAATTTGGAATTACGTATGCTGTGGTTATTAAGAAATGAATTTTCATTTTTTACAATCATCAGTAATAACTATCTTTCAATATAATCCTGTAATATGAAGTGTTCCAATGACAGACTTGTCATGATGTTTTATTATACTTACTTAAGTAGTGTATAATGAATGCTAATACGGAGAAGTTAATTGCTGCTATTTTTAATTTATCTAGGAAAGATCCTGAATATAAATTTTATGGTAATCTTTGATTTTTTTTTTCCCTCTCCTTCTGAAACCAGCAGACTAAAGAACAGGTGAAGAGGAATAGCTGGCATCAGGGTGACTTCAATTTTCTTCGTCAGGAGAGATTGACTATCAGCTCAGCAAGAGTTAATGATTCTGGCGTGTTCATGTGTTATGCCAATAATACTTTTGGATCAGCAAATGTCACAACAACCTTAGAAGTAGTAGGTAAATATCTCTGGGAATGGATAAATTACTGGCATAGTGAATGAAGGAATTACTAGATAGTTTCCTTTTTACGTTAATGGAATGTTGAACAGATTCTTAGGGTTTTTATTATTACTGAATGAATGGATGAATATATGAAAGAAAATGATCTTCGTATCCTCTTCCAACTAGAGCACAAAAGCAAATTCTACCAATTTAATAGAGGCAAGTGGAAAGTTGTAACCGTGAAGCTGTTTGAACATGTCATTCTCTGCTTACCTCCCCTACCTCAACAAATACAATGTAGGTTGAGCCTGTCCAGAAACTCTAGTCCTTGCTGAATGACTTGACTTTGGAAATGGATGGAGACTTTTCTCTGTGGAGGAAGGCATATGCTTAGAGCTTAATGTATTTCTCTGAATCTTCTGGTGAGGTTCCTCAGCCTTTTGGTTTATTGTTTTATGATTCATGGGCTCTAGTCACCCTTTGTAGCAGGAAGGACTGAATTGGCTTCTCCTCCTCAGTACACCCCTGACCTCACCCTGTCCTCCAGCCTTATAGGCTGTAGCATAAACCTTCAGGAAGGCAGCCCACCAGGCATGGGTCATTGATTCTACAGAGCATAAACTGAAACATAGTAACCTGTGCCCTAACCCCATCATATCTGGCATACACAACTGGTTTAGTCTTCCATGCTTTAGAACTTACTGAATATTTATTTCCCAAGCATCTACTTAATGAGATCAGAGTGTGGTATTTTGAATTACTGAACATAATAATAATTTTAAAATTACTTTGTTTATACTTTTCTTGTCTTTTTAGTACTGTTTGCATTTAATCTATTTTCTTGTCTTTTTAATGCAACCATATTCTCAGCGCTTGACTTTAAGTACTTGTAGGGTGGTGAAATTCATCATGAGCAATAATAAAATGATGTGATATTTGTTTTCATTTCTCTCCTTTCCCCCATATTTCTTCAATAATTTATGTACCAATGTTAGAGGTCTGCGATTTATCCCACAATAATCTCATATGATTTTGGCGTTTCTGCCCATGTTGTAATGGAAAGTATCTCACCAGACTGAACGTGAAAAAGACACTTTACTTGCAATTACAGAGCCAGCCCAGAGAAAGGGTACTACTCTGTCCCTAAATGTGATTGTGAACCATTTATTAATTTGAATAAAAGGCTATGCTTTTAAAATATTAAACTCCATAAGTGCTAATTTGCTAAGTTGATTAGGGAGCATGTTGATATATCAGCTTCAGCTCCAGAAAGCAATTAGTAAGGATGTTTGGAGCTTATTGTTGTATGTAATCAGATTTTTAAAATCCATTCATCAACTTCCAAGAATATAACTGTATAACTGGAAAGACTTGAGGCCGTGAAACCTGAATCTGGCTTTGTACTATTTCAGGAGTGGGTTGGGATGGGAGGAACAGTAAGAGACAAAGAGAAAAGTAATTTCTTTAGGGGCTGGGAGTAGGATTTGGACACAGTGTGGAGTGGTGCAAAAAGGGCTTCTGGGTGGCCCCAACCTGGTTTTGAGTTGGAGCTCTGGCACTTAACTTTCAAATACACCCCACTTTAACTCTGCCTGCATTTTCTCTTCCAAGAAACATAGCCTGTAACTCCCAAGGCTGTGGAGGGAGAAAGGCCATATATTTTGCAGATGTGCCTGGCACAGTGTTTGCCCTTGATTAAATGTTAATGACTCGTCAATTTCTTAAATCATCCTCTGTAACAAACCCAGGTGGGGTTCTTTGAGTCTAATAATTCTTACACTTCATGAATTTGAAGCTGTGTCCTATTATAGGACATAAAACTATATTGAGCAAACTGGACTATAGAAAACTCAGGAGAACTTTAGTATTTTGTACATGATGATAGGGAGAGAAATCAGTGGAAATATCGTTGTCTGTGGTGTTTGAATATTTTGCATTGTGTGATGTCTTTGAATTTATGATCTTGAGTACCTGAAAATTTAACGTAACATTCAGACAAAACATTTATTTCCTCAAAATTAATCTGAATTAGCTTAAAGAATGGCAGGGTGTACCATTTATGATTCAGGTATTAGAACAAAGTGGTGTTTTAATTTCATTTGGATGATTTTTGATTTTCACCTGAAAAATATTTTTTCCATTGATACAAAGGACAGTTTGACTCCATTTTTTTATTCTGAATCTGTAGGAAACTAAAGGAGAGTCAGATACTCTCATGTCAACATCATGGGGGCTATCAATATATTTAACCAAACAGTGCCAAAGACAATGGCACTGTTTGGTTAAATGACAATATAAAATGTTATCATTAATTTTCAAATTTTGAAAAATAAATAGAAGATTGAAACTCTTCCATAATTCCACTAACTTGATATAAGCTTTTTTAGGATTTGGTATATGGTTATATTTTTATATGCAACAGGATTTTAATTATACATACAATCTTATGTTCTCTCTCTTTCTCATTTGAAGTATGTGGAGACTCTAGGCTGTGCAACAGTAAAGAGACCAGCCTTGGCTTCTTACAGACCTGTATTCACATGTAGGCTCTGCTTTGGGTCGCCACCTATATGGCTTTCCAGGACTTGATTTCTTTTTCATCTGTGATTAGGGGTTACAAGCGTTCTCTTTCAGTATCGTTATAAGTTAAATGTTTGTCATAATTATTAAACAAAGTGTATGCTAAAAAGCATTCCATAAATGGAGGCTATAAATATGATATTGGCAATTATTTTATGATGGTCTTTTCCAAGCTCTTCCTTGTATTGATATTATTATTATTATATAATAATTTCTAAGGGCTGATTTATTTACTTAGCCAGTTCTCTATTTTCTCGTTTTTAAAATTATTATGACTAGTGTAAATAGCACTTCTTTTTGCACGTGGCCATCTACCTCACTAAGAAGAGTTCTCTGGATTAAATTGAAAAGTAGATAATTTTTAAAAATCTATATCGCTAAATGCTTTCCACAAGAGTTGTACCCATTTACAAAGTGTAATTCAGTGTGCTACTTTAATTACACTTGCAAAATTATGGAGTTTATTTCAGATTAGTTTTACTATTTTTCCATAGAGTGGATATACATTATTTTTTAACAGCTTTATTGAAGTTTTGCTACTTTCAATATGTGAAAAGGAATGCCTTATTTAAATTAGTAGTTTATTTTTCCTTCTATATTTTTATGTCCTCTTTTTCCTATTACCTTAATTAATTTTCCTATATATAGATACTTTCTGAAAATGTTTATGTATTTAGATTTGTCTTTTATGATTTTTATTTCTTTGGTTGCTTCTAAAAAGCCTAGAAAACTCCCCTCGCCCTCCCCTCCACAAAGTTTTGATAGAAGTAAATTCCGTTGTTTAGTTAAAAATATGGTTTAATTATTAAAATGCTGTCCTTGATTCATTTGTGATATATGATATGATAAGAAGATCTAAGTTTATTTTTCTCTAAATACTAAATGACATTCTTGCAACATTTTTATTAAATATTGGGGCTCTCTTCCCCTTCTTGATTTATGACATCTTCTTATCACATATACAATTATATTGGATCTGGGTATGGGCTAACTATTTAGTCCAAATACTTGTTAGCCTAATAAACATCAGGACTGGTAGTTCTAGAAGACTTCTAAGATGGTGTTAGATCTTTAACAGACTTGCTTAAGAGACAGAGATAAGAGAATAAACATTTCCAACGTGTGTCCTTTCTCACTTTATGACCGTGATTCTCCAAGAGCAAAATAAAATGTAAAATGGTTAGTCAAAATTCTTACTTGTCATTGCCAATTAATACTGGAAATCAGTCAATATCTTTATAATCCAAAGGTGAAGTTTTGTTATTTGTCAAGATTTTGGGGATAACAGTTTCTTTCTGTCTCATTCTGCTGTGATTAGATAAAGGATTCATTAATATCTTCCCTATGATGAATACAACAGTATTTGTAAACGATGGCGAGAATGTGGATTTGGTTGTTGAGTATGAGGCATATCCCAAACCTGAACACCGACAGTGGATATACATGAACAGAACTTCCACTGACAAGTGGGAAGATTACCCCAAGTCTGACAATGAAAGTAACATCAGGTAAGAAAAGGGCCTTGTTTGGGGAATTACACGTTCCCCCCACCCTGTCCCCTTGGCTTACCGGATCCTGTTTCTGTGACCCGTCAGTGTATGAGAGGACAGCTGATACGGAAGGAAGTTTGGGGCTGCTTCCTGAGTCATCATCATTTCATTTTGCTGTGTGTTTAGAGCACACAGAAAAGTCCATGCGTCAGTTTTCTTGTTTGTAAATTGGAGGATAGTTCTCTCCTAGAGTTCTGAGGATAGTTCAAAGCAGTGACTAGCATATACTAGGGACACATTAAATAATTCTCTTCAGAGAAAGAGAAATGTTAGTGCCTTTAATCATTTTTTTTAAGACTGTAAGAAAACTAAGAATCATTAAGCATCTTTGGGCCAGGCGGTGAACCCAAGTTTCTTTTACATCAGACCTCTCTCTCTCTCTCTTTTTTTTTTTAATTTTTACTTACTTACTTACTTATTTATTTATGGCTGTGTTGGGTCTTCGTTGCTGCACGCGGGCTTTCTCTAGTTGCGGTGAGCAGGGGCTACTTTTTGTTGCAGTGCATGGGCTTCTCATTGTCGTGGCTTCTCTTGTTGAGGAGCACGGGCTCTAGGCGCATGGGCTTCAGTAGTTGTGGCACACGGGCTCCGTAGTTGTGTCTCGCAGGCTGTAGAGCGCAGGCTCAGTAGTTGTGGTGCACGGGCTTAGTTGCTCTGTGGCATGTGGGATCTTCCTGGACCAGGGCTCGAACCCGTGTCCCCTGCATTGGCAGGCGGATTCTTAACCACTGCGCCACCAGGGAAGCCCCAGACCTCTCATTTGATCCTCAAAACACTTACAATAAAAACAGTAGCAATAGTGACATTTCATGTAAGCTGTGTGTGCTTTTTTCCTGCCATGTGCTGTTCAAAGTCCCTCATGTACATTAACTCAATAATTTTGGTCCTCACAAATTCGATGAGGAGGCACTCTTACTTCCCTTCTTTCTATAGAAGAGGAATCTGAGACCTAGGTGTGTTAATCTGAACAAGAGCCCAAGGCTGATAAGAGGTAGGTGCCTAGATAGAGTTAGTACTTTTTCCTAGTCAGGAGCTCTTGGCTGTTGTAAGAGTGTGGATAAGAAAGGATGCTGTCCTGGGCCTCGGTCTAAGGGTTGGAGGGAAGAGCATGTACTGGGAGGTGTCCAGGATTCCTCCTTAAAGGTGATCGAAGGGCTAGGAAAGAGGCAGGAGCTGAAGATGCTCTCAGGAGTCTGGTTGTGGCAGCCAGGTTGGATGGTAAGAGGCAATACTATTCGAGGGGGAGGGCAGAGGGAGGGGGCAAAGGCAATGAGCTCGGCTTGGGGTTTGTTGAATTTGAGGTTGACTGTGGGATCTTGAGCTGGGATGTTCAGGTAGAATGTATCGTAGGTCAGGTTCCCTGGATGCAGCGCCTGCGGGAGGGATTCACAGGCAAGGTCTTCATTAAAGGAGAGAGAGACCTGGCGGGGAGTTGGGGGGAACAGGGTAGAGAGGGGAAAGGAGAGAAGAAAGGGTGTGGGTGAGCCACAGTCCAGTCACAGGGACACTCTGGACTGGGGGGGGGGTGGGATGTGAGCATAGGTCTGTAGAGGAAGGAAGGCATAGGACAGGGAGGTCTGGACTAGAGGTCAGGATTTGTGAGCAGACAGTAGAGTAGTTCAGGGGAGCATGGATTGCCCAGGGAGCACATGCAGTGTGAGAGGAGAGACTGAACCACCCACCGCGTGTCGAATCGGTTGTGGGGGTCAAGGGACGCCCAGGGTGCTCCGTCCATGCTGGAGCCCGTGTCAGTAACGCCCCCGATGGTGGTACCGCGTGCTCAGTTATCACAGTCATCTACGATGTCCTTGCTGTGAAACAGAAGGTCGAATAGCACATGCTGCAGAGGACACTGGGAAGAAGCAGCGGTGGGGGGGAAGGAGGAAAGCCGGGAGACGATGGTGTCACAAGAAGGAAGGTGAGGGCAGCGGTATTGACCTTGCCGTGTGACCCTGAAGCATCTGCAGGGAGACATCTACATGGAGATGCCTGCCAGCCTGGCGTTTTGCCAGGCAGGTGTTGTTAAAGCAGGGCGGGCGAGTTCAGGACACCGATGAGAGGGAGGTTGAACAGAGGACCAGGGCAGAGAAGGATGTGGCCGTGGGGACAGCTCAGGAAGCGGAAGAGGCTGCCATCGCTGTGAGGTTGCCTTTATGCCGAGAGAGCCTTTCCCCACTCTGTTTTCTCACACGCCAGACATCTGTCCCCAATGAAATATATGTGTGTGTTCTTGTTTGTTAATGTGGATCTTGTTAATACTGAATTAAGTGGGGCATATTTTTCCAAAATAAGCATGTATTTTCAGGTAGAAACTGATAAAGCCACACGCCCCGAGGCAGGCCATCCACAGGTGACTGATGGGTTGTCCTTTCTTTGTAGATATGTAAGTGAACTTCATCTAACCAGATTAAAAGGGACCGAAGGAGGCACTTACACGTTTCTCGTGTCCAATTCTGATGCGAATTCTTCCGTGACATTTAATGTTTACGTGAACAGTGAGTAGAACAAATGGCTGCTTATCTTTTTATTTTTTTATTCTTTTAAGTTGTGGCTAGTGTTTGTAACAGCTGCTGCACTGAGTTCATTGTGTACTGGGTCAATAACGTTTCATGATAATTTGACCTTAACAAAGACCTCGTGGTTTGGTGGTTGGAAGACTGTGTACAAAAACCAATTCCTTGTCCTACATTTCACTAACCACATGACCTTGTAGCTGGTGCTCAGATGCTGGGTGTTGCCTTTGAAGTCAACAGAGGAGCCATAGAAGTTAAAAATAGCAAACAGTTTGAGGGAGAATGTATTCTTACTGATTGTTGAAATGGGGAGCCGGAGGTTCAATAGGAGCTAGATTATGGTATTAGGTGGGAAAGAAGTGCTATCAAGCCCTGACAAACAATTTCTTGTTACAACGCTTTCTCTTTCGGGTTGGGGTATTCTTTTTTTTTTTTTTTTTTTTTCGGTATGCGGGCCTCTCACTGTTGTGGCCTCTCCCGTTGCGGAGCGCAGGCTCAGCGGCCATGGCTCACAGGCCCAGCCACTCCGTGGCATGTGGGATGTGGGATCTTCCCGGACCGGGGCACGAACCTGCATCTCCTGCATCGGCAGGTGGACTCTCAACCACTGTGCCACCAGGGAAGCCCACATTGGGGTATTCTTTGTGTGAGATGAATGCAGTATCGCTCAGCTCAGTGGGTCCCTACTGCGTGTCACATGGAGGCTGTGGGAGAAGGGCACAGGTGGTTTAGGGTGGGAGGATGGCAGTGGACGTGGGAACCTGAACACCTGAGCCCTGTGTGGCCCACATCCCACGATGTCTTGGGGCAGCTTCTCTGCACAGAGGCTGATGCCTGGGGCTGTGCTCACCAGCTGGGACTTTTGCCAAGTGTAGGGCCCGCTCTTGGCTCTGCTCTGGGGCCCCCTGCATTTCCCAGGAAGGGTGGCAGGTGCCTGCCACACCACACCAGCCAGGGGACCAGGGGAGCCAGCAGGAGGTCTCAAGGGACCAGCCCACAAAATGACCGTCGGAATTAGCCACCCGGGGCATGGCAGGGAGGGGCGGGGGACGTGAGGAGACAACCTGGAACATTCCCTAGAGAGCAGCTTAGTAACAGTTTGTGTGTGTTGGGCTGCAGGATGGGAGCCAATTCCCTGTCCTCCAGGAGCTTATTACTTGCTGCATAGAGTGATTTTCCATCGTTCCTTCACTGATGCAGCCGCTCACTGGCGTGGTGGGGTGGTGAGCGTGATCCCTTTACAAATGAAGACAGGAAGCAGCTAGCAAGTGACACTCAAGACAGGTTTCTGATTGCTAATCTGGAGTCCTTTGTCAATTCCAGCATTTCCAAAATCGTGTTTCCTGAACAAGGTGTTAACGTGTATTTAGACAAAGAGCATCACATCTGCATAAACATTTTTCTTAACTGCAGACCTTCTCGGCATCCTTCATACGCTAACGTGTATTTTGCCTGCCCAGGAGGAGGCATGGAAATGAGCATATCTCTCACATTTGTATGACCACAGAACTCTCCTTTTCCAAGCGAAACACGTTAATTAACATCTCAGTTCCCGGGAACAGTTTTGATTATGTGGTATCTCATTGGCCTGCAATTCAAATATCTCTAGATTAATTCAGATGTTAATCAGAAGAGTTTAGTGTATTACACATGGGCAAAACTACCTGCTTACTGTTCAAGTAATTGAAGAGATGATTGCAGGTAAATCAGTATCCTTGCAAGCGTCACATCCATACTGTCCGTACGAAACTTTATTTAGGGTGTTGTAGTGCAGTACTTCTCAAACTGTCTGTGGTAAGGGACCTTTTGTATTTTTAATTTCCAATTCCTTCTGGATCAATACTTCTTATAAAATACAGAAAGAACCAGCCACTAGAAAAGTGAGATGGAAAAGAGCAAAGATATATAAAATCCAAGAATGGATTTTTTTTATTATTAGATTCAGCAGATACAATTAAGTCAAATTGCTTAGTCTCGGTTTCTGTGCTTAGGTCCCCAGTACCAGTAGATCATGGACATGGCCTACTCGACAGGCCTCACTTTGAGAAGCTTAGTAGTTGGGAATTTTATAAAGTTGTGTCGTTTGCATTTCTCTTTCCCTGGCTTCAAGGACCAGGGTGCATTAAGATCTGTCTCTTTCCCCCTTTTTCCTGCTTCCATTTGCCAGTGTGTGTGGTCTGCCAGTCAGTCATGAGTCACTGACCTTAGAAAGACATCTCTGAAGTCAGCCTTACTTTTCTCAGGGTGACAAAATTGCTACCTTTTTACTTACCAGCCTAATTTGCCATCCGATAGGATCGGTGTTAATGACCTCTGCTGGTGAATTCACGCCTGTTTGAAACTAGAGAGGAAATGGCCTGAACTGTCCCAAATGATCCCTTCTTGGATTCCCTGTTAGCGCAGGAGGCCTTTTCTATTGTATATTCTGGGGCCTGGGTCGCAGATACCTCCCAGCACGTACTGAGCTCCTGCTTCATGGCACTGGGCACACGGATGAGGGTGTGTAGTGTCTGCCCTCGTAGGTTAAGCTCTTCAGGGAGTCTCTTCATTGATGTCAGTTTATTACAAACACTAAGCTGACTATAAAGGCATTTATTTCACTTAACCTAACGTGTTGGATTTCTTGACCTCCAAATGCTTTTACAGAGGTAGCATTTTTGTGTGAATCTTTTATCTGTTTCTTATGAAGTATGTCCCGATTGCTCTTCACAGATATAGTTAGCTAATTTCTTTGTTAACTTTATTTTTTGGATTGAAAAAAAAATTCTAGTTGATGTATCATGGGGCAAGATGTTACATTTAAAATCAAAAGCTAAAAATAGTTTTAAAATTTAAACTTGGACCAGTTGTGTCTATTTTGACATACCATTTTAGCTGAGCCAAATTACATATGTAGATCTGCTGCATGTTTTATTCTGTAAATAAGCTTAGCCCCAAGGGTGAAAGGAATTGTGCTCTGCAAAAACTAGAATGAATAAAAATCAGAATAATAAATGCATGCTATTAGTGTAGGAATTCAGGCTACTTTCACTCAGTGACAGGGATGCATAAGTGCTTAATAGATTCAGCTATGAGAAATGCTCAGGAAGATCCTTGATTTTGAAGAGTTCAATGTTTGGTGGTTGAAGAACCCATTTGTTTTGAAAATTCCACATGTAGATTTGAGGATATTGTGCGTGTGTGTGTGTGTGTGTGTGTGTGTGTGTGTGTGTGTTTGTGTTAATCACTTACGTGTAGCCTTTAAGAGAGAAATATGTACATGTTAAACTTGAAAATGTTTTTTTTTTTGGCGGTACGCGGGCCTCTCACTGTTGTGGCCTCTCCCATTGCGGAGCACAGGCTCCGGACACGTAGGCTCAGTGGCCATGGCTCACGGGCCCAGCCGCTCTGCGGCACGTGGGATCTTCCCGGACCGGGGCATGAACCCGTGTCCCCTGCATCGGCAGGCAGACTCTCAACCACTGAGCCACCAGGGAAGCTCCTTGAAAATGTTTTAATACTGTTTTTAACTTCTCTAACAAGCCATGATTTACGTGGGTCTGGTAAGTAGGCTCACTGACATTAAAGGTGGTTTATAATGGCCAAAAAATGAAACCAAAAAATCAGTGATTCTTTGCATTGAACTTGCATTACTATAATTAGTCTTGAATTGCTTATTGAAGGTGTATACAGAAATCAGATTCTTAGTTCTAAAAAGAAGTTTGATATCTTCGGTGAAAATGGCCATTTGTTTCCCTTTCAGATCAAAATCGGGAGGAAAATAGAGTTCTAAGAACTATAAAACTACCCAAAAGTGCTTTCTTAATAGGCGCTACTCTTTCCAAAATTCCTGCAAATGTTTAGAAAAAGTGACATCACCAAGATTCTGTAGGTAGCCTGTGATAATGGATTAGAAACCTATGGTCTCTTTGGTTACAATCAATGTCATACAGTAAAGGTTTTTATCAGATCCAGGACAAATAAGAGGCCAAACACGTATTTTAACCCTGATTATCCACTTGGCCCCCCTGTCTCTCTCTCTCTCTCTCTCTCTCTCTCTCACACACACACACACACACACACACACCACATTTTCTTTATTCATTCATCCACTGAAAGAAATTTAGGTTGTTTCCATACCTCGGCTGTTGTGAATATTACTGCAGTGAACGTGGGAATACTGATAATCCTTCGAGATAATAGTTTTGTTTCCTTTGAATTTATACCCAGAAGTAGGATTGATGGATCACATGGTAGTTCTATTTTTAATTTCTCGAGAAACGTCCATACTGTTTTCCATAATGGTTATACCAATTTACGTTCCCACCAGCAGGATACAAGAGTTCTCTTTCTCCACATTGTCGCCAACACTTGTTTTCTTGTCTTTTCGATAATAGCCATGCCGACAGGTGTGAGGAGATATCTCATTATGGTTTTGATTGGCCAGTAACTTAAAATGACACTAGTAGCATTATAAAATGTTATCTGGTAGCATTTCCAGATCAGTATTATGAATTTAAAATTTGTAGCAAATGTTATCTGGGAGCCATAAATAGATCCCTCTCCAATCTCAAAGGTCTATCCTTTAATGACAGACCTATCAGTTGAGTGAGAGTATGGTGGTACTCAGGTGGTGGTACAGCAAGGCCATCAGGACAAGTAAGGTCTAGAGAATGAAAGCGCTTGCCTTTCATCTTTGGGATTACACGGAACACAGGGAATGTTAAGCTCGATTGGATATCCAAACAGCTGCTGAACTCTACACCAAATTAATTCTCTAAATCACCGCTTTCCCTCCATTTATGGCAGAGTGTTAACAGGGGATTGAAACAATTTAAGGAAATGCTAAATACTGTATTATTTCTAAACCACGGCATCATATAATTAATATCCTGTCTGCTGTAAGCGATTATTTATAGATCATACAATATACCCAAATCGGTCAAAGTAATCAATCATCCAGAACGAGGCTTCTTCATGGGAATGTTTCCCTTTGACCACATCTACAGAATCTGAGCTGCTTTTTATGTATTTTTTATTTTGGGTCATAGTTAAATCCAGTTATGGATAGCTAAACTATCCTTCTTCCAGGGAGAAGCCACCCTAAGTGCAACACTGTGCAAATAAAGCACACGCGCAGCCCACCATTTGCCGTAGGTGAGGGTAGACCTAACAGGACAGCCGTGTAGCTAGATGGCTTTGGACAGTCTGCCAGCCAGCCAGCCAGCCATCTGGGTCATCCACCTGGCTGGAAGTTTCAGTGACTTTATCCAGGGTGAAATAATACCCGGGGTGGCCGTGCCAGTTTGGGGGTTTGGGGCACCTTTCCAGATCCTCATGCGTCAAGAGAACAAAGTTACTAGGACTTTGCCTTTTGGGAAGGTGGAAATGTCTTCCTACCTCTTAACATGTTAGCCTTTCTATTTCCATTTTTTAAAGATGATAGGGCCTTCCAAACCTTTGGGTGTCCAAACCATACTTGCGGTAGAGGCTAAATTACTGCTAACACACTTATCAAGTTTTACTTGAGAAGCTTTGCTGTTTAGTGTTTTTCTGTTTTTTCTTTTCTTTTTTCCTTCTAGGTGGATTCTATTAGACCTACTCCTATACTAAATTACTGGAATTCTTCAACATTAAATAAAGCTAGTGCTAAATAGACCTCCTTTCTCTGATTTATTTACTTGCTTTTGAGAGTTTGCTGTAAGGCTACCACAGTAACCAGAATGTAGCCTGGTTTGTGCAAACATTTGTATACATGTGTTTTTAGATTTAAACAATCTTTTCTTATTATAAAAATGTTATGTGAAGGATGGGGTAACTTGAAAATACAAATAGGCAAAAATAAGAATCAAACAAGTTTTAATTGTACCTTTTGAAGTTTATTTACATGTTATGGATTACCAGTGCTAATATATCTCATATATATCTTTACAGACCATTTTTAAAACTTTTTTTTTTTTTTTTTTTTTTTGGCGGGGGTGGAACAAGAATGAGGTTCTTTTGCTAACCTTGTGTGCTTTGGTGCTGAGCAGTGAATGCATTGTAAGCAATCTTCCATACCATAATATTTCTTCTACAGTATTGCTTTGGTAATCTCACTGCATGGCTATTTCATAATTTCTTTAACCCGTATCTGATACCATTTTGAGACATTGTGGTGTGTGAGGGTGGGACTCTGAAATGATGTGACTGAGTTTTTAAAGAAACCAACCAAATGATTATTTAAAGTTTATAATTATCTTGTTTAATCTCAAATGAGCGACCTCAGCTAAGTGCCTGGAAGTTGATAAGGTTATCATCTGTCATCTTTCAGGCTCTTATGTCTCGAACATATGTCACGGAAGATACACTGTGCTGGCTTGCAGGACAGTTCCAAATTAAGGAATAATTTTCAGATCTTCTTAGTATGGGTAGTTAATCTATGTAAAAATAGTTTCTTATCTTTCTACATTAATTTTTTTATAGGTGATTTGAGATACTTGACAGTATCTAAAGTCTGTTTTTATTTTCTTTTCCTGAACTTGAAATGAGTTTTTGTTCTTAAATTGCTTGGGAGTTATGAGTGTTGTTTTTGATGTGGCACTTTAATATCTCCTTCTTATGAAGAGGATCTCTGTGGATGCAAGAATTGCTATAGACATTTAAATTGGAAGAAAAAAGGAATATCATGGCAACCTACTTTAGAGTTTGATTCTCTTATATTTTGAAAAAATTTAGGAAACGTGTTGGTATCATTTTTCTTTCATGTCTCATTAGAAAGTTGGTCTGGTGGGGTCTCTTGGTAATATGGAGATCTGTTAAAATGCTGAACCAATTGGAGGACAGGTAACCCATCTAGATCGTTAGGCCCTTTGTTGGTGTGGTCTAGCCATTATTTCATGTTTATGGTGGAAAAGCAGAAGAGGTTTAGGTTTGGAACCATGTAAGCTTCAGCTAGAATTGACCCTGGACTTGGGATATACTTTTGTAAAAATAACATGAGTAGTCCCTTTCATATTAGTGGAACTTCTGCTCTATGGAAATTTCCTTCCCAATTGAGCCACATGTGTTCTTACATCAGATTAGCCCCCTTCAGTTACAAATGTATACAGCGTCATCTATAATGTAGTGGAGATTTAAATTAATCCAAGAATAGGTACATAATCTTTCCATGGGCATTGTGTCAGTAACCCTTCTCTTCCACTTCTGAATTATGTGGCACATTGAATTCACTAGTCATACAGAGTAGAAAAATAGCACTTTATCACATGCCTGCACTCCTTGGCAGCAGGGAGGGTTGCATTGTGATATGTGTACACATCCCCCCTCCGTCTAGGTCACCTAGCGATGGTGCTCCTGTAAATTGGGCGCAGTGATTCTGGCTGAGGAAGGCTTTCTCCAAGTAGTTTCATCATTTTTTTTAAAGCTAACTTTCAGGATAGGGAGATCTTTTTTGATGGCTGTTTAGAATAAGGATTGGCAAACTATAGCCCTCTGGCCAGATTTGACAAGTATCCTGTTTTTGAAGGGCCCATAAGCTGAGAATTTCTTCCTTTCTTTCTTTGGGGTGGCGGGTGGGTGGTAGGAATGGTTGGAAAAAAAAAAACCACCAAGATTTGTGAGATGTGAAAATAAAAGTCAAATTTCAGTGTGCATGAATAAAATCTTATTGGAACACAGCCTTGCACATTTGCTTACATGTTATGTTTGTGTCAGAATCGAGTATTTGTGAGAGACCTATGGCCTCTAAAATGTAAAATACTACTGTTTCACCTTTTACATTAAAAATTTGCATACCTTTCATTTGGGACATCAGTTCAGTAGGAGAATGATTTTTTTTTTTTAATGATAGACACTCTGCTAAACAGAACTGGATGTAGGACACTATAGTTGAAGTTTTGTTTCGTTTGTTAAACAAATTTCTATTAAAGTACCCATACACCAGTTGCTGGATATCTTTAAGAATGTATAAAACAAAATGTATTTTCTTTAATTTTTTTTTTATTGAAGTATAGTTGATTTACAATGTTGTGTTTCTGGTGTACAGCAAAGTGATTGAGTTGTACATACATATATAGTACATATATTCTTTTTCATATTCTTTTCCATTATGGTTTATTATAGGATATTGAATATAGTTCCCTTATAGGACCTTGTTGTTTATCCATTTTATATATAATTGTTTGTATCCAAAATGTATTTTCAAAATATCTGTTCTGGGGATTTTTTTTTAAAGTATTAAAAAAGTATGATACTCCTTTTATAAGTAAAAGTTAACCTGAGTTTTTTAATACTTCTTTTTTAGTTGATTTAAATTCCTTTATTATAACGATATTATGGCAGGAACGTAGATTTGACTCAGACCCAAACCATGATAGTGACAAATTGCTACAAATCATTGCTGTATTGCCATTAAATATCATGGGACCTACAACTGTAAAAACATACTCATCCGTAAGATCCCTCTTCATTTTGTCTTTTGTTGTATGGACACTTAAGTCTGTGTTCTTTGCTGATTAGAGAGTGTGGGCAGATACGCATTTGTAGCAGGAGTTGGTGGAGGTAGTTAAGTTGAGCCAAGAACTATACTCAGTGCTTCCCCACCAGTTACCTGTGCACCTCCTCCCACCCACCCCCCAGCTCTTGTTGTCTGTGCTGTGTTCTTTAAAATTCGATTTGTTCTTGCCTTCCGTATGGACACGATGTTGGTGAAAAGGAATATTTTGTAAGATCACATATCTGTGGGGTAAGTCAGGAAATGGTTGGGATTTTTAATTGCATGAGCAATAAATTCTCAGAAGAGTTATAAGCACTCTGAAATCTGCCTACGAGCTGATCAGTGTTGTCGGAGACGCCAGATGACTGAGGTCCACAATGCTTTGAAAGGAGACAAGGCTAATTTTTATCTCCACGGGAAATACATAGCTTATACACCTCTTAGGCTTATCTAAACCTCCAACTTGGGAGGAATTAAGGAATGTGTCATTTGGTATACTGCTGATTGCAGAATATCTAAGGAAACACAGCTCAGATTTAACCTGGAGAATTGCAGGGAGTTATGTGTCTTTAAAAGCAAAATGTATATTTAATGCCTTAGACGGTGCGTTGAGGCACTTAGAAAATGCAGATGAGCCCAGATTTTCATTTTTAGGAATCAGAATTATACCTAGCTCATTCTTTATGCATTAAACATTTTTTTGTAGTGCAACTTGCCATGTACAGCCCAAACTGGACTCATGTAATTTAGCCTTTTCACAATGAGGTCTCTTGTCACCAACATTAGGGACAGGGCTGGAATTAGGATGAGGCAGGAGAGATGCCTAGGTTGCCAAATTTAAGGAGGTGCTCACTCAGGGTGCCAGCCTGTATTTGCAAGACCTAGAGGGTGAGAAGCTTCTTAAATTCCTCGCCTTAGGTGCTCTTCTTGCCTCATTGTAGGGTCGCTTGAAGATTCTCTAAAAAAGCCCTTTGCTGGGTCAGATGCTCAACTTATTAAATCTCTGGAAATGGGGCCCAGGAACGTGCATTTTAACCTCATCTCCTCATGCTTCAAATGCACACTGAAGTTTGAGGAGCCCTCCGAGCTTGGTTTGCCAGCCTAAGGTCCAACAGGACAAAAGCTGCTCTGTTAGCCTTAGATTAGGTTGGGATAGTAGCTTAAACATCTGCCTAATTAACCAGCAGACAGGAACAAGTAGGTCAGCCTGACTGTACCTTTTGCCAGCCCTGGCCGTTGTATAACTGCTACCAGGTGTCATGCTAGAAGGCTTGGATCTTGTAACCAAAGCTAAATGCAATTGATTATGTAATTTTCAGCTGTTCCAATTTTTTTTTAATTAAAAAATGTCTTATAGGTTTGTTATTAGCTATGTGTTCACTGTCAAAAAAGAAAAAAATTTAGAAACTAAGTCAAAAGAATGAAATAGAAACTACCCATAACCCTGCTACTCAGAGATAACCACTGTGAACGTCATCAGGCATCCTTTCAGCCCTTTCCCCCGTACTGAGTAATATTTAATTCCACTAAAAATCCATCATGTAGCGTTAGGAAGAATGAGTGACAAAAGGAAGGTTGGTATGAGGAGATCTGTCTTATGGACTTGATTCCCATTTGAGTCCTATCCAGTTATCTTTACTGTCTATGTGTAGACCTTCCCCTCTCATCATTAATCTCAGTATGCAAAAAAAAAAAATCACACAGCCAGGTATATGTGTGGATTTCTTATGTCATGGCCCACTGTTGAAAAAATAGTGTAAATCCTGCCCCCTACACAGGAAAATCACCATTAGGCTGTTCTTCCAGGTCCCTTTTTGTGACTCTAATTGAATTCCTTTGGAGTATGAGGGACTTGTTCCGCTGGGGGGGCTTAATCATTCAACAGCTCTTACTGTATGTCTGCCATAGGTCAGACTCTGCTAGGAGTCAGAGGTACAGTCAGTGAAACATGGCCCTTGCCCTTGAGAACATACAGTCTGACGGAGGAGGAGACACACCAGGATATTGTATAAGCGCGTCAGGTGCTCTAAAGGGCTTCAGGAGTAGGGAGGCGAGACTGACCAACTTGTCTTTGGAGAGTTGAGGATGGCTTGGAAAAGAAGATGACACTTGAATTGAGTCCAGAGAGACCTGCCGTATGGTGCCTGCAGTCTTCAGCAAATAGCATTCTCCTAAAGTTCCGCTGCTTTCTGTGTTACGTCCTACTTTTCAGCCCGATCACACAGTTGCCCATGATAATTAAATGAAACTTGCCAGATGGATGCTTTCGCAAGACGATGGCTTGTCTTCTTGCTCTATTTGTGAAAGCTGGCATTGGATCCAAACTCTCAAGGATGCCCCTACCTTGAGACTGCTTGTGGATTGTTGCTCTTTTGTGTGTATTAGCCAAATGGCCTGCGCATCAGCAGGGCCAGGTTGAATGACAGGTGGGTGTGCCATGCATGCAGACACTCTGATCCCTGCCAAGCCATTTGCCTGCAAGGAGGTGAGGTGCTGAGAGGTCGTTCTACAAAGATGTCATTTATCAGCTTATTTCCTTCCTTCGAGGAAATAAGCTTCTGATCTGTCAGTCTTTTCCTCTGACCATGTATATTCTTCCTGTCAGTTGCAACATAATCAATGTCAAATTCCCAATGCATCGGGTTAAAACACACACGTTATCATGCTTATCTTGAAGCAGTTTTTAGATATTGAAGAGAATATTTAGAGTGGCAAATACAGTTAACCTAACTGGTAGCAAACTTGATTAACCGAGGAGGGTGGGTACTCTGAATAGAAAAGAGTAACTGAATAAATGAATAACTAATAAATTAGTAATTAATACATTTATTGTTTCGCCTCTGTGAATCATTCTTGGTTCTTTGTGTGCGCCATCTCATTTAGTTATCACAGTATCCCTATGAAATGGGTACTCTTGTTATTCCCCACTGGACACCCGAGGAGACTTGGTGGAAGGCAGAGAACCTCTAAGTGTCAGAGCTGGGGTGCAGGTCTGTCTGCCGCACGCGGCCGCCTGTAGCTCTGTGCTCATGCTTGGCGTCGGCACATGCGATGCTGTACCGGGGATGCAGGATGAGCACGTCACCATCCCTGCCATCAGGTGCTCACAGTGGAGCTTACTCATTCTCAAAGGGTTAGAATCCTTCAGATATATTACCAGTAGAACAACTGTATGTCAATTCATCTTCCGTTCACTTTAGAAATAATCTCAAGAATTTGCAGTGCTTTAGGGCACCCTTGATTGAACATCAGTTGATTATTATAGTTACACAGAAATGTCAAATTAGAGCATTCCTGCTGATGATACAGTTTACTTTTTCAGTGATTATACTCAGGTTTAGACATATGTATAAATAAAACTCTTGAGCTGGTTTCCTCTTCTCATTTTCTGTTGCTGTTTTGTATTTGAAATAAAAGTTTGGAGTTAAAAGCCCATATTGGGTTTTACTCTTATGTTTTGACTTCTCTGTAAAAGGGTGATTCAGCTCCTTATCTGCACCACACCCACGCCCAAAAAAAAGGGGAAGTATTCTAGTTCCTGCAATAACTTGAAATTCCTATGAAAGTTTCGATAATTTGAAATCCTGATGGCAGGAAACCTTTAAACCGGATTTCCACCTTTAAGATAGTTGGGAATCCTAGAATCCTGATTAGATGCCGTCTTTCAGGTTCCCCCTCACTGGAAACAGAAACCCTGCCCGGTGGTCCTGCGACCTCAGCCATCCCCGGGACAGGGAGATCTCGGAGACCCCGGCATCCGTAGGATGGACAGTCCACGTGGGGACTGGGCAGCTCTAACCGGGAAAGCCTTTCTTGGTCAGACCCTCACATCTGCCTTCCCTGTGCCTTCCACTCACTGGTTCAGATTCTCCCCTTTGAACAACATGCTCCTCGGGGTCCCCTTCGGCCTCGAGAAAGTTTTTGAGGATTCAGAAATAGTGGAGTGAGCCTTGGTGAGGTTTTCCAGCAGTCTGACATAAGGCCACTTCTCTCTCCCTGCAGCAAAGCCAGAAATCCTGACTCGTGACAGGCTCATGAATGGCATGCTGCAGTGTGTAGCAGCAGGATTCCCAGAGCCCACCATTGATTGGTATTTTTGTCCAGGAACCGAGCAGAGGTGAGATGATTATTTTGGGTACTACTTAACATGCATAAGGAAAGGACTGCAATTCACTTGAATTTCAAATATGTTTTCAGATTTTAAAAAAACCAAACTTTGTTTTGATTAATTTTTTTTCTATCCATGTGGCTTTTTAAAGGACATAATTGCTATATTTTTCTTGGTAGACATGAATTTTGTTTGCTGAAACATGATTGCTGAATGACTTCTCTATTTTGGTGGTTATCTTCTTGGATTTATCATGCAATTTCCACCCTGCAGGTAGATAAAGCAATTTTCCAGGACAGAGTAATTAGATTTCCAATCTATACACAGGAGGTAATATGTGTGGGAAATGTGGCTGTAGTTATCATGAAAAAAATTACCTCGGAAGTTAATTGCCAAGTTACCAAAAAGTAATGATCGCACAATTACCACATACATGCGGCGTTTGGGAGCTATGTGTTTTAAAAAGGTTTTCTCCTTGATTGAGGTGCCCAGGACCTGAGCAGAGCACATCTGGCATTGTACTTCCTCTCCCTCACAATCCACACTTAAACCTTAAACTGTCCTTTCACATTACCTGGAGATGAAAATGGGGTCAGCATTGCTGTTTTTATCCATCAAATGCTATTTTACACTCAGGCCAGTGTAACGTCACGATCATTTAAATAGTCAGGATAATAATAGAAATTTCATTTTTCACGGAATAGACCTTTTTTATCAACACCAAGTTGGAAGAGGTTACATAGGATTGTTGTTCTCAGCTGAGTTTTAGTGGAGTGTTTTCTTTGGGGAGTAATAGGGGGTTCAAGACCCCTGGAAAGTATGCCCACAGGGAAAGCAACCACAGTAGTTTTAGACATCTGTTGAGCAAATATTTATGGAGTTCCACCTCTAGGCCAGACATGGGTCTAGTGAACAAAACACCTGAGTCCCATTTGTGAGTTTATATTCTAATGGGCAGAGATGGGCAGAAGATGAAATAAATAACTACCATATGCAGGTGTTAAGTGCTAAGGGGGAAAGTAAAGAGCAAGGTAAGGGAATAGAAAATTGCCAGGCATATGGGGGGGATAATTTAAAATAGGGTCATCTGAGTCTTTGCCGCCTGGAGTCCAGCCCTGCGGCATGATCGTACCTCGAGCCGTAGGGTCCTCACGTCTGGTGTTTGGCGGCTGGCCCTGTCTTCATCCTCATAGACTTTACTGCTTTCCTCCTCCACGCTCTTCCTTTTCAATCCTTCATACGTTCTTTCACCATTTATTTATAAAAGGATACTGTGTGCCAGGATATGAACCAACCGTCTTATTGAATTCATCTCTGATCCTTTCGATAACCCTCCAAGATGGGTATTACCACCCCAAGTTTGCAGCTGTAGGAACTGAGTCTTGGAGGGTTTAAGTACTAGTCGGAAGTCAACGGAATAGGTGTTTGAGTCCAGATTTCGAACCCACATCTCACTCTGAAACCTCTTTCTTCTTTTCCAAGCGCTTTTCTTGTTCATGGTGCCACAGACGTGCTCATCCGTCATCACACTCTTCAGTTGTAAAAGGAAATGTCTGATTACAAACCTCTGACTTTGTTTTAAAAGTATGCCACATCCAATGTGTTTGATCGATTGATTCTTTTTCCTAGAGTAAGTCTGCACTGCTGTTTTTTTCCCGCTAGATGTTCTGTCCCTGTTGGGCCAGTGGATGTGCAGATCCAAAACTCATCTGTGTCGCCGTTTGGAAAACTAGTGGTTTACAGCTCCATTGATGACAGCGCCTTTAAGCACAATGGCACGGTGGAGTGCAGGGCTTACAACGATGTCGGCAAGAGTTCTGCCTATTTTAACTTTGCATTTAAAGGTAACAGCAAAGGTATATTTCTTTTTAATCCAATTTAAGGGGATGTTTAGGCTCGGCCTGCCATGTCCATCATGATTTTAAGTCCATTCCATCCCTGGCCATGTCATTTCTGGTAATAGTCACATTGCACATTTGATTGTCATCAAACTGACTCAGTTTCATCCTGTGCTAGTTTGTTAATAAAATGTGTGCAGTAACCATGTACTATATGTATTTTATGCGTGCGTGCATGTATGTATGTGTGTGCATATGTATCTGTATAAAATTAATTGTGTATTTCCAACGGTTTCCATTAGGAAGGGGTAGAGACAGAAAATAGGAGAACTAGACTTACTTTATATCCAAACAGAAACAGAATTGGGACAATTTAAAGATTTAAATTCAATGAAAAATTATTTAAGTTGTGACTTAAAATCAGTTATTTTAACAGATTGCCAGACACCATATCACAAAGTTACCATTACCTTTTATGGAATCACGTTAGTGAGCTATTTCTTTACCATCTTGAAAATTTGATTCATGAGTGACCAGCTCTCCTAACATAAGTTGAACCATGCATGTGGACGAATTGATGAATTGGTACGAAGTCAGAAGACAAAGGAACTAGACACCTACATTCTTAGGGCTCGGTTTTTGTTTCTTGAGTTGGCAAAGATGAGTGCCAGAAAGTGGTGTTTGTTCAGTTTTTGAGTAACAAGGGGAAGAATCTTACATTGTTCTTCATCATAGGATTTTTTTCAGGTAGTGCAGTGAAAAAAACACTTTAAAAGTGTTTTTCTCGGTTGTGAAAGAAGCTCAATGTTCAGTGTAGAAAATTTGGAAAGTCAGGAAAACATAAAGAAGAAACTATAAGATATCCATAAAGGAAACACTTTAAAGTTCAAGGCAGGAATTTGAAGTGCAAAGTTCACTGAGATGTCACTTTTCACTGACAAACAGCGTAACGTTATTCTTGTGCTATGGAAATCGCAACTTCTTTTCCACAGTCGTCTGGTTTAAAGCTGTTATTTTAAAAGATTCCTTTGAATAACAAGAATAAGATAATAATCAAGGCAAGGAGCTCAGATGCAACTGGTTTGACTTCTGCCGTGATGGGCAGTAAGGTGGGAGGTGGGCGAGTTGGGGGCAAGGCGGTCGTGGTGAAGATCCGACCCCACTAACAGGTTGTGATTCCACGTTCCTCCTTCATTTTAGAACAAATCCATGCCCATACCCTGTTCACGCCTTTGCTGATTGGTTTTGTGATCGCAGCTGGTATGATGTGTATCATCGTGATGATTCTTACATACAAATATTTGCAGGTAACCATTTATTTGTTCTCTGCCTTGAACGCTATAATGGCTGAACCATTAACCATGAAAAGATGATGCCTCTTTCCCTTTTTCCCTCCACCAGAAACCCATGTATGAAGTACAGTGGAAGGTTGTTGAGGAGATAAATGGAAACAATTATGTTTACATAGACCCAACGCAACTTCCTTATGATCACAAATGGGAGTTTCCCAGAAACAGGCTGAGTTTTGGTCAGTATGCAACAGGGGCTTTCCACATAACCTTTCTGTGTACACATAACAGTGACTTTAGGGAACCCCAGTAGCTTCCTTTATTTTATTCCACCTGAAACAATAAGTGTTTTTTGTGAGATTTCACCACCTTTGATAGATTTGGCATCAAGCACACTTTAAGGAAGTGTATCTAGACAAATTTGTCCCAAATCCTTTATTGGTTTTGAAATGACACAAATAGTCCTTCAGTCCCACCACACCATTGCCACTTACTTCCTTGTCTTCTTTTCTATAGGGAAAACCTTGGGTGCCGGCGCCTTCGGGAAAGTTGTTGAGGCCACTGCATACGGCCTAATTAAGTCAGATGCGGCCATGACTGTTGCTGTGAAGATGCTCAAACGTAAGTTCCTGCAGGCTACTGTGCGTGCTCACCACCAGTGTCCCAGATTTGTCTTTTTTGGGGCTTTGTTTTTTGGGTTTTTTGGGGGGGATATAGTTTGTTTTACAACGATGCGTTAGTTTCTACCATATAGCAAAGAGAAGTAGAGTTCCCTGTGCTATAAGCAGGTGCTCATTAGTTACCTTTTTTTTTTTTTTTTTTTTTTTTTTTTGCGGTACGCGGGCCTCTCACTGTTGTAGCCTCTCCCGTTGTGGAGCACAGGCTCCGGACACGTAGGCTCAGCGGCCATGGCTCACGGGCCCAGCCGCTCCGCGGCATGTGGGATCTTCCCGGACCGGGACACGAACCCGTGTCCCCTGCATCAGCAGGCGGACTCTCAACCACTGCGCCACCAGGGAAACCCTAGTTATCTATTTTATACATATTAGTGTATATGTGTTAATCCCAATCTTCCAGTTCATCCCAAGCCCCCCCTCCAGATTTGTTTTTTGCTAAAATAAGATGTTTCTAATTTTAGCAAGTGCCCATTTAACGGAACGCGAAGCCCTAATGTCTGAACTCAAAGTCTTAAGCTACCTCGGTAATCATGTGAATATTGTGAATCTTCTTGGAGCGTGCACCATTGGAGGTAAGGCCATGGCCAACCTGACTCTTGTTATGGGTCAAATTATCAAAAGATGGGAGATTTTGATATGGTTTTTGACAGTGCTTGATTATAAGCTCCTTGCAAGATTTTGACCCAGGCGGCTAACCTCTTGCTGGATTCCTGCACCCCACCACCCAAGCTGTTGTACTTTAAGAATGTATATTTCAGGTTTTATCATCATGGGGCAGGACAGCCCAGGACATACCCTAGTTACAGTCGTGTATGTCTCACCGACATTGACCTCTTGACTATCTCGAGAATGTCTCATCTCCTCCAGAAAGCTTTTCTTTTACCTTGTGAGCTTTTATATTTTGCTGGATGACATTTAGCCACTAAAGGGTTAATGTTCATGTACATACCGTCATTAAAAATAGTCCTCTAAGCCTTCCAGCCCTCAAATATACACCAAATGAGCAAACATTTCACTTCTATAAAAAAGAAATTTCCAATTCGGAAGCAGTCATTAGTCCCCTCATCAAGGCTTTCTGGGATGTTGCCAGAAGGCATTTTGGTCAGAAGGAACAAAGATGTGTAAAATGAACCATTCCTCAAGGTCTGAAGAGACCCACTGTCAAGTTGACAGGGTTATATAATTTCTTAAAACAGCCCCCATAAATGTTGCTTCACCACATCACCAATTGTTCCTGAGAGATTTCTGCCCGAGTTAATTAGTTGCCTGTTAACTTCAGAGCTACAGTTCTTTAGGCGTGCACAACACCAAAAAAAAAAAAAAAAAAAAAAAGTTCGACAGATAGGCCCTGGAACACAGGCGATGCCCTGTCATTTCAGGGTTTCCCCCACCTCCTCGTCTCAGCTGGTGGTTGGTTTTCCTATTAGGCCACAGTTTTTTTTGTGTGTGTGTGCTCATCATCATTTCCATAATAACGTTACCAAGAGGCATGGAGCCCCCACTGTAAACAGAAGTGAATCAAATAGGAGGCTTGATAATAATGTAACGGTGAAAGCTATAACTTGTCTAAAACCAGCAGTCATGCCTGGCCCCTGATCACTTAGAAATTCAGGTAAAAAGGTTACTCTGCTGCTTTTTGCTAAGCAATGTTAATAGATAGGATCGTACTTGTACTAAGTAGGCTTAGCCTTGAACCTGAGTGTGAATGGCCGTGATCACCCTTGGGTATTTTTATGGGAGGCTGGATGGTCTGTATATCTCACCTTTTCCTAACCTTTTCTTAAATGCTCGTAGGGCCTACCCTGGTCATTACAGAATATTGTTGCTACGGTGATCTTCTGAATTTTTTGAGAAGAAAGCGTGATTCATTTATTTGCTCAAAGCAGGAAGATCACGCAGAAGCGGCGCTTTATAAAAACCTTCTCCATTCAAAGGAGTCTTCCTGGTAAGACTGATTTACATAAATAGCTGTTGACAGGCAGTTCATGGAGTCTGAGGGTTTACAATCAAGGTTGATTCTTTAAAAAAGTGAACCTGAGGTACTTTGAGGTACAAAATCAGAATTATTAAATGATTTAAATGTGATTAACGGTTTAGAAGGTTCAAATAGTGTTTTTAAGGATTGAAATAGTGTTGAACTTAAATTTCTGTTGATTCTTAAAAATGCATCTTTAGTGTTTTTCTAAGCTTTAGTTCTGTTCAATTGAATGAATTCTGTGCCTGTTTCTCTTATCATCGTTCTGTTCTTGGTGTCATTCTCTTTATACTGTTGAGCCGGGTACTGTATGCGTCTTTACAGTGAGACACTGTTTATAGGGAAAGTGGGAAAGGCTGCCAAATTGTCACCGTAAATTCCTTTAAAACCTTTAACAGAATGGCAAAGAGCTCCAGACAGCTCTCTGCACATAGGTTTCTCTCCATCTACCTCTGAATTATTTCTGTATACCTTACCCTTTCTTTTCTTAACTCATGCTCTCAAAGGCACAACTGCTCCAGCACATTTTAAAAACTTGTGCCTTATTTTCATCTCTTTCATCCTTGATACCATTCTGAACTTGAATGATGTGTCAAGGGCTTCAAGTTCCTTTAAGGAGAATCGGTGTAGTTTACAACCAGAATAGAATTCTGTGCCACGTCTTGCCTTTTCTTTCCAAGTGTTGTTAAGATCTGCCATTTAAGATTTCCTAGATCACCCTGCCCAACAGAAATCCTAGTAATTGCGCCTAATCCCTTATACTTTATATTTCTGCAGTTGTGTGGTGGGTTTCCTCTTTCCTTTTTATTTACTATATCCCCTACATTTTGAGAAGGCAAGACTTGTCTCCTAAACTTAACCCCAGGCCCTCAGGGAGACCTTGGTAAATATTGTTGATAGGCGGTTACCTCCTAAAGTGTTTTTCTATACCTCTGGCTAAAGTTTTAAATCCTAGGTGAAGCTTTTTAATTTTTTTTTCAATCCTGTAAACTTTGAGTAGTGACAAGTGGAAGTAAAATACAGTATAAACCAAACCATCTTTTGTTAGTTTCTCTAGTGCACATCCTCTTTATATGAATAAATGAGCCACTTTGCCTTATTTCTAAAACCTTGTATATTTTTTAACTTTCTGAAGTAATGGCCTAAATTGTTCAGTCCTGTGTAGTGTTTTCTGTGCTTTGGGATCCCATATGGGATTGGAACCACTAGCACACTCTGAAGGAGATTGTTGTCATGGTGTTTCTATGCTAATCAGAAGCAGGAAGTACTAGAAATCTTGAAGACTCTCCAGCCAAATGTTGCAGATTCAAGAGGTCCAGATGGTTCAGAAAATCATCCAAATTATTGGTGTTTATCTGAACCAAACTTGGTTTTTTTAACCCTTCTTCCATCAGTTGCTATATGTTAGTGATCTCTGTCTTCCCCCACTAATAACACATCTCAGAAGCTCTGGTTCTTTGTCTCTTTCATCTTGTCTCTCTCGAGGCTAATTTAGAGAGTTTGAAGTAATGTGGGATAATGCTTTTGGTTCTCTGCTTCTCATTAAATCCCTGGCATCAAGAGATGGGAAATTTCTGACCTGAGTTCCATCTACAATTGAACACAAAAACGGCCATCTAATTTCCGGGGATTGGACCCGAATGTTGAATATTAAAAACTCGTATCTTACTGAACAAGATTTTCCTTATTGAAACTTGGCAATGCTTTCTTTAAATAAAAGCAGCCTCTTATGTTCAAAAAGGGATGGTGTGCTCCCCCATTTCCCATTTTATTTAATCATGATTTGATGCATGTTTCATCTCTCCCAGTGGTGATAGTACCAATGAGTACATGGACATGAAACCCGGAGTTTCTTACGTTGTACCAACCAAGGAAGACAAAAGGAGATCTTCGAGAATAGGTGGGTACCTATCAAGCAATAAAAACAACTTCATTGACAGAGGGTTTCTCATACCACTGTGGAATCGAACACCATTCCTGTAGTGACCGGTTCTCCTTTAGGATAGGATCCAATGGCCTAGGATCCATTGCCACAGGATCCAGTGGCAATGCAAGTGGTCAGTGGCAGTTAAGGGTTGCAAGTGGATATTTGGGGTCAGAGCGTGTGTTATTGTATCTGAGCATTTTACTGCATATATGATAACATGCATATCAAAATATATCAAATACATGTTTTGCATATAAAAAATATGAGACTTTTGTATTCATCCACTGTTCTTGTTCCCTGAAGATTTTGTAACTTAGCCCAGGATTGGGAATATTAGCTTTGTGATTCGGTACCTACCTGTCCTTAACATTGGGGAGGTGATTTGCCTGCAAGTTCACATCAGTTCCTTGATCACCAGCCCTTGGAGGTATTGTTGTCACTGTCTTTTACTGTCCTTACTTGAAGGTTTTAATTGCTAGGAAAATCCCTTCTCCTCCTACCAGGTTCATACATAGAAAGAGACGTGACTCCTGCCATCATGGAAGATGATGAGTTGGCCCTAGACCTGGAGGACTTGCTGAGCTTTTCTTACCAGGTGGCAAAGGGCATGGCATTCCTCGCCTCGAAGAATGTAAGTGAGGGTGATTCTCAGAAGAGTCCTCTCCTTGCCCCCATGGCCCCCAAGGGGCATTTTAGAGCCATAGTTAGAAGGCAGAGTGTCATTTGAAATGTGGTAACCAAAAGCAGAGGAAATACAGTTTCTTCATGTTCTAACTGCTGTCTCTTCGGAATTCATGTTCTCATTTGTAAGCTTTAAAGTGCAAGCTTGTCTAAATAAGCTTTCTATGAATATATTTTTTATATGCAATGAATTCATTTAAAACTTGGTTTTTAGGATATAGGAGCTGCTCTTAGAAAATAAAGAGAGAATTATTTGATCAGCCAAAGGAGGGGGTACCTCATGTAGTTGCAGTGCTCGGTGAAGCATATACTTGGGTCTTTTTGAAGTTAGACCTCAAATATTGCATGTATGGTTTACAAAGTGCAGGGGAGTAAGGAATCAAGAGAGAGTGATAAACATTTGATCAGAAGGTTGGGGGTGGGAAGAGAATGATGGAACCAAAACAAGGAACATGGTCTCCGGAAGGGTGAGAGGAATTCCTTAGGAAATGGGACAAGCAGAATAGAATGAGGTTACAGAACCTACCCTTAAGTTATCATTGGTGACATTTCCAAACAATTACCAAACTCAAAGAGGATATAGGATGGCTGAAATAAAGAGCCTCTTCCCTTTGTCCTTAGGAGGTATCAGATTGAAGTTGTAGACATTTTAGAAACTCTTTAAAAGGGCATTCAAAGAGAAGCATGTAAAATGAGTTTTCCCTTTAAAAAAATGATGGGACTATTTATAATGTATTTTCCTATGAATGAAAGTAGTCCTAAGGAAAAAAAGAAGCATTTATTCAAGTTGGTTTTGAAAGTGATTATAGTAATTAAGGTCCTAACAATGTGAAACACAAATTTGAACATCATTCAAAGTGTAATCTAGATATTTATTTTTGGTGCACTGAATAGTTTAAACGTAAAGCAAAAGTATTGGCACTGTATGACATGAGCAGCATTCTAGTATTAAACATAGCTTTCACTCTTTAAAAGTTTAAAATAAATGTAAATGGTTTTCTTTTGTCTCCCACTCTCCTAATAGTGTATTCATAGAGACCTGGCAGCCAGAAATATCCTCCTTACTCATGGTCGAATCACAAAGATTTGTGATTTTGGTCTAGCCAGAGACATCAAGAATGATTCTAATTATGTGGTCAAAGGAAATGTGAGTACCCACTCTCTCTTGACAGTCCAGTGAAGGATTTTTGTTTCAAGTTTTCTTAAGTATTGCTTTTTAGGATTTTCATAATGCAAATCCTACCTTTGCGGTACCATGCATTTTAGCAGTCAAATTAAGTGTACTTTAGCAAAATTCCGATAATAGAATTCCTAATTCTAATTGTGTAATTATGGAGCATGTGAAGGAAACAGAAATAGCCTTAATTTTCATTATAGCCTGAGAATAGCAATGAACTTGATTTTGTTCAAGTGAAACAAATGTGGACCTGAAGGTCACAGCAGGAGAATTTTATTTTGAGACTGACATGCTATGTGAAAAAGAGAATGTTAAGTCTAAGATAATGTTCAGAGTTAGGTATATAGAATGTTGAATCTTATAATCAAGAGCTTATTAAAGACATTCATAAGGAATAATTGGCTTACGGAACATAGTGATTTTATTTCAAAGTGCTTTCATTGCCAGTTTTCATTGTATCATCAGGACAAACCCTTGGCATTAGAATGCAAGTCTTCACATTTTAAAAGTTGGAGAAACTAAAAACAGTGTATTTTAGTGATATTTGTCTGAGATGACACGGGTCAGTAGAGGCTGAAACCGGAGCCTATGATTTCTAGAGGAATATCCCATTAGTATGGGAAGCCAATAGTCTTGAACATATATTCTTCTGTATCTATTTTCCCAGGCCCATACCTATGGTCCAGAGCTGTTCCTGGAGGTAGCTCTTGTGTGCCTTATAATGATGTAATATTTCCTTCTCCATCGCTATGGCATCTCTGTGGGTGGGCTGTACTAGACTTGTTTCTTTGCAGAAATGTTCCTGGATTTACTTCCTGATGATAGCATGCGTTTCTAGTAACTCCCTAAGGCTAGGAGTGTTAATAACACCAAGTCCTCTCCGTCCTGGTACACTATTGGAAGGAAGAATGAAAGGTGGTTCTCTATCCAGGCCTTTGAGTATTGACAGAAGGCTACTGGGTTCTGGACCCAGTCTTGCTGAGTTCGAACCTGGTTCTATCATTCAGTGGTTGTGTGATATTTGGCAAGGATTACCCCAGCACCTCTGAACCTGGTTTTTCTCCTTTTGGTAATAATACTGTCACCTGCCTCGTGAAGTTGTTGTGAGGATTAAATGAGTTAATATACATAGTAGGGTATTTAGAATAGTGCCAGGCACACTGTGGCTAATACTTATATGAGGCACTTATTATTATGGCTAGATGTCTTATTTAGAATCTAAGTAATCATGACAGTGGTTATGCTGCAGCTTCTTAATAGCCCATTCTTGGCTCGTGACCTTAGTTGGAATTAACAAGGATGGGTCAGGTGGTTAGGTCCCACCAGGCTTCAGATTGTGGACTCCAGCTAAGCCAGTTCTACTAACCAGTCACAGATATCACCCTTCACCAGGCTACTGGGTAAGGAGACCTAATGGGACAAAATTAAAAGCAGGGAAACTCACACAACATGTTATTGGCCCCAAATTTACATCATAGTCATTTGAGACCTCCTCGTTGTGTCAGTTTCTCTGAAAGTTCTTCACACACGTTCTTGGTCGTTTTTGTGCTGTGGCCCCTATCATAGTCTGGTGACAGCTGTGGATCCCTTGTCAGAACACTGTTTTAAATGCATAAAATACATAGGATACTGAGAAAAGCCATTAAATGGAAATGAAGTTATTAAAATATTAAAAAGTACCTCTGTGATATTCATTACACGTGCTTCTTTGTTACACAGAATAACATGTTCTAACTGTGGGTCTAACAACTACTGTGATGTCTAAGTGATGAATATAAAACTGTAATGTGAAGGTATCTATGTTACTGTTGGTGACAAAGTCACAGGCACTGCTAAGACCTGGTGCTTTATTGCCTGAATTTATAATTTAAGGAAATGCTCAACTTTAGTTAGTCAACACAAGAATGTAATTTTTTCCCTTCCAAGTTCACAAGCTCCTGAATTCAAGACACATTGTAAATCTCAGGTTAAGGGCCTCTATAAGAGTTTTAGCATAAAATCTGGGAGGGGATACTGGAAAGCATTTTTTTTTTTCCTACTGACTAAAATAACTTTAAGACCAGAAAAAATTGTCTTCCCAGTTTTCAATCCTAAATGGATTAAGCGAAGGATTGATTTAGCTTTTTACGGTAAATTAAGATCCAGGAATTCAGAAATGTCTCTAAGAGGACTAGTCACGGAAAGTTTGGCTCGAGGTTAGCAGGAGGAGTTCAGGATGTGAAGTTCAGCCATTGAATTTCAACCCCAAATCTGCCACTCACCACATTGGAATAGTCATAGTCAGCATATCCGCTACTCTCTATCACGTGCTTGCTTGTACAGGGCAAGTTTTCAGACGCTAGTGAGTCAGCAGTACCCAGCTAAGCACTGGTACCCATATTATCTCATTTAACCCCCAAGACAACTCATGGAATTTGAAGTATTATTTTTGCTTTACAGAAGAATATCCTGAGGCTTAATTATAGATGCATAAGTGACTTTGCCACTGTATTAGTAAGGGATAGTTTTGGTTGCATATGACAGAACACCCCCAAAAAAGTAAAACAAATATAGGAGTAGCAGGCCGGGCCTGGTATGGAGGTTCCATGATGTACTAGGGGGAGCGAATTCCTCCACCTTTGTTTCTTTTTTTTTTTTTTTTTTAACCATCCTTGGTGTAGCCCTTATCTTCATGGTCCATGATATGGCCATGAGAGAGCCAGCCAACACATCCAGAAGAGACAAGAAGGAAAAGGCCACAGGGCACATGCCAGCTTCATTTTAAGGAAGTTCTCCTAAAGCTGTCACACAACACTTATATACCTTAGTGGCCAAAACTGAGCCACATGGCTGCACGCAGCTGGGAAGGAGCTGGGCCATGCAGTCCTTACCGTGGGAGGCCATGTTTCTATCAAGGGAAAAGGGTAAATAACATTCAGTGGTAACTAACCTCTGTGTTACACAAGGCCAGTGGTGGAGCCAGGGTTAGAACCCATGTATCTGTGTCTGACTGTCTGTGCTCCTATCCACCACACTGTACAGACTCAATGTCCCCATCTTGAAAATGGGGATAGTATACAGTTGAACAATGCAGGGACGAATCTCAGTATAAATTAGAGCCAGCCCTCCGTATCCACGGTTCCTCTGCATTCTTGGATTCGACTCACCGCAGACCGTGTAGAATTTATTATTGAGACATATTCATGTGTAAGTGGACCCATGCAGTTCAAACCCTCGTTGTTCAAGGGTCAGCTGTACTTGTGATCCACCTATTTCAGAGGCAGTCGGGGTCATCTGAGGTTATGTGAGTGGAAGGCCTTCGTGAGATGCCCGTCAAGTTCTCACCTCCACCTCTCAGCAGAAGCAACATTTATAGGAATATATTCTGTTCCGTTTTTTTTTTGTTTTTTTTTTTGCGCTTCATAATTAACATTGTTGACTCTGTTATGCTTCCATTGCAGGCTCGGCTACCTGTGAAGTGGATGGCACCAGAGAGCATTTTCAACTGTGTGTACACGTTTGAAAGTGATGTCTGGTCCTATGGGATTTTTCTGTGGGAGCTGTTCTCTTTAGGTAAAACGAGCCTTGCCAAAGCCTCCTTGATCAGACTTAGAGCATCTTCTTTAAGGTGTTGTCAGCGTCCTGCTTGCGTATTGTTACACTGATTGCAAACTGTTTGTGCCTCAGGAAGCAGCCCCTACCCTGGAATGCCAGTCGATTCTAAATTCTACAAGATGATCAAGGAAGGTTTCCGAATGCTCAGCCCTGAGCACGCACCTGCGGAAATGTAAGGGCCCAGACATTCTTCCTTCAGATAATGTTTCCCCTTTTATTTTCCTTTTTAAAGACAAACTCAGATGTTGAGGGTTTTCACTAGCACAGTTTAAAATGTCGGTTGGTTCCTTTTTTATGACATCCTGGTCAAAGGTCATTTCTGTAGCTGATTTTCATAATTCTTGTCACCAAATATACAGAAAGTTTTGGCAGCATCTCATAGACACAGTTTTATTTTATGCCCATGTCATTCACTATGTCCAGTTGCGTAGCCCTGGAATTATTTTTGAAATTGCTGCATGGCATACACCTGAGGACCAGTTAAGGGCATTGAGGAGTGATAAATGGCCCTCATTTTGCAGGTATGACATCATGAAGACTTGCTGGGATGCTGATCCCCTGAAAAGGCCGACATTTAAGCAGATTGTGCAGCTGATTGAGAAGCAGATTTCAGAGAGCACCAATCACGTGAGTACACTCTAGCTGGGCAAAGGACCTCTGCTCTCTTGGTTCCAAGCGTGTCCTTCTCAGGCTCTGGGGGTGAGGACTAAGCTACCCACCCCTTCTCTCCTTGGCTTGGGCTGTAAATTGGGCTTTGGGTAGGAAAGTAAAGCAATGGAAACAGTTTCTTTTTACCCAACCCCTCCATTCTGGGCCAAGGCTATGAAATAAGGAGGTGAAAGAGTAGAGGGCTTGGCACTCAGAAGTGTGGACATAGATATTTCCATAAGGATTTGCCACATTTCCTCTTCCACCCCAAGTGCTGGTCATGGGGTCGGCATGCGCTCTGCCTCACGTGTCAGGCTATTCAGCCTTTGGAGGGTTGGGGTGATGTGCACTAGAATAAAATCAGAGAAAAGACAGCTTGTTGCTGCAGTAAAATAAACCTTCTGCTCAAGAAAGCATAGCCAGAATGTGGCAGATAGCTGTCATGGCCACAAGCCATAGAGAATGAAGACGTTGTTTGAAGTTGGGAGATCCCTCCCAGTGATTTGAGGAGGGGGGAAATCAAAACTCAAATCCATCATTTGTTTGGCTTTTAAGGAAGAATGAGTGATCCTTACTTTGACTCGGATTTTTTTTTAACCTGCTTTTTTTCTGGTTTGTGTGTTTAGAACTGTCTTTTCTTCAGCATATACCACTGATACTTTTGGGTTGAAGCTTGCTCTTCCGGGTGTCTGTCAAAGCACATTTTGAATTAAACAGCATTTCACACCCAAGAGCCCGGTTCTCAATGGAAGACCCCCGGAAGGACCACCGATTTCTTAGTGACTGACATCAGCCTTTGGATTGGAGTTGGCTGTAGAGATTTATACACCTTTTATAAAAGTTAGATCATTCTCTTTCCCAGATGTGTCCCAGCAGAAAAGCACATTTTGCACCATCACTTCTTAGGTAGTCAGACCTTGGGGAAAATGAGGGATAGAACAAAGCTTGTCTTTGGTCAATATGATTTGGTTCTTGGCTGTAAGGTCTTGTAAACCTTCTGGCTTTAGGAGTCTTCATAAGTTGTGATTCTGAGGCTGCAGACGTGCCCCTTTGTTGCTGTGCTCGTTATGGGGGCTGGTGTATTAACTGCGGACTTGTTTTCCTCAGATTTATTCCAACTTGGCGAACTGCAGCCCCCATCGGGAGACCCCCTCGGTGGACCGTTCCGTGCGGATCAACTCAGTGGGCAGCAGCACATCCTCCACGCAGCCTCTGCTTGTCCACGAAGACGTCTGAAGCAGAATGCGCATCTGGGGGTCGGTGTGGGGGGGCTCCCCGACAAGAACGGCCCCCATTCTTTTGGTTTTCATAATGGTTATTTTGTTTTCCTTCGACTCGAATCCTCCTCCAGGGTAATGGACACCCCACTGTACTCCTGTCTTTATGAGCATACTTTAGTGGCCGATGATTTCTGTCATCCGCTACCATTGAGCTGCATATGTTCCCAATAGCAAGCTAGCCCCCGTTAACGGAATAACTTCAGACTTGGAGAAAGGGTGGGTGGGACGGGCTATAGACACCCTGAGTCTTTCCCAGGGCTTCTCCAATTTCTGCCTGAAAAGTATAGTTGATAGTTTATTTGAATACATGGCAGTAGTCACCTTCATTCCTCATAACCATCCGTAATGATACGATGATGCAGCAAGATTAGAAACCGAAAGCTCATCCCTTGATGTGGAAAATAGAATGTTATTCAAAGGGCAGAAGCCTATGAGTATCTGGGCTCAAGAAATCTAGTATTTCATGCTGGGAGTGAGACGTAGGCCGTGGAAAAATGCTTTCCAGGCACGAATAAAGACTGCTGGGTGTGAGCCTTTGTGGTCCTGACCTGTTTTCTAAATAGAGTTCACAATTAGGGAGCTGAATTGGAGAGAAGGCCTCCCCAGCCTGCATTTTGTATATACTCGTCTGTAAATTGTACAGATTCACATATTTGAGGGGGGATACCCACACGATGTAGTTTCTGGATATGATTCTGGCTTGAGTCTGCTGTGTGTAGGGATAGCTGAAGAGCCAGACAAGTTTGAAGGAAACCGTTAGTGCTTTTTTTTTTTTTCTTTTTTAAAGAAAATACATAATTGCCAAGCACAGTCTTAACAGAGATCTCCTTTGTAGCCGATGAACTTGCTCTAGAGATTGTCCAGAACAAGCTGACCAGCTTCAGAATGGCATTGTGTTCAGTGGATTTGATGCCGTTTGAAAAAGTGACCGATTTACTGCATGACTCCGGCAGAAGTGACAAAACAGTACTGTCTCAGTTGGATTCTTCTGTAGCCGGAAGTAAACTTTAAATTCAGCCTCCATCACAGACATGTCCTAGACACTGGGCCAGTATCTATATAAGTGTGTATGTGTGCGTGCGCGCGTGTGTATGCTTGTAGACAGATATTTTGGGAGTAGTCTTGCCTTGAGCCCAAGAGGGTCCTTCAGTACCCAAGAAGTCGCTTGGCTTTCTTCAGCACAGCTCTTGTTTCACTCCACCTAGCTGTGTAGAGAAGCTTACCAAAGCTTACATAGAGGCATATAGGAGGTGCAGTGCTTAAGGACCTGTTGATTTGCAATCCAGCTGCACTTAAGGCACTCTGTTATTTATACTCAACATACTCTACCTGTTCCTTAGACCTTATTAATGCTACTTTCCCACTGAAACATTTAAATTTTACACTTTAGGCTGTAGCCTGGATATTACTGTTAGAGTTTACCTTTTTTTTTCCTACCCAACTGGAAGAGATCCATGGGTACATGGCAAGGTTTGTGTGTTGTCTCGTGAGATTCAGGTATGCTGCCCTCACGGTTTTCTCCTCCTAGGTCTCTTAGCTTTCATTTAGAGAACTGTGGCCATTTATCTGGAAGTAACCATTTGCACTGGAGTTCTATGCTCTCGCACCTTTCCAAAGGTAACAGGTTGGGGCGTTTTGTTGTCACGTAAGAAGTTGTCGCTGTTTGCCATACTTTGAAAATTTCCTTTGTGTTTCTATTGACTTTGATTATAGTAAGAAAAATGGTTGTTAATTGTAGATGTCTAGGTACTTCAGGGGCACTTCACTGAGAGTTTTGTCTTGGATATTCTTGAAAGTTTATATTTTTATAATTTTTTTCTTTTACATCCCATGTTTCTTTGGCAGTGGCTTAATGTTTGAAATTATTTTGTGGCTTTTTTTGGTAAATATTGAAATGTAGCAATAATGTCTTTTGAATATTCCCAAGCCCATGAGTCCTTGAAAATATTTTTTATATATACAGTAAGTAACTTTATGTGTAAATATGTAAGCGGTGCAAGTTTAAAGGATGTTGATGTTCTATATGTTTTTCCTCTGATATGTTGTCCAATTGTTCACAGTTCTGAAGAATTCTAATAAAAGTGTAAATATATAAATCAAGTGGAATTTTTAATTATTTCAGACTCAGGGAAATTAAACTGGAAAGTGTTAAAGTGCATTCACCCTGACATTAGAATGGTTTGTACCTAGTGTGCGTAAGATACATGCGAGACTACCAGATTGCTAGGATTTATATACTTAAAGATTCAACAGACATCTGTTAAGAATTTGTATGTGCTGTATTTTCTCATTTTCTCTCTACAGCCCAAGGTCTCCATGTAAATTGAGAAATAAATGTAGAACACATTGAGATGACTGCACAGTGCTGTGATGATTATTAGGTTGACTCATGTGAAATGACCGTCCTGGTTAGCAGCAAGTTTATGTGGTTCAATCTAATATAACTGACATGTTTCTTCCTAAAAGAGATTGTCTGAAAATTAATATGAACAGTACGGTAATTCACAAGGTTGGCATGAGGAATCCCAAGAACGTGGCTTGTATTCTTGTTGGTTTGGATTTTTAACATCCCTTCCGACATGTCCATGTTCCACCCTTTCATCTTCATTCTCACTTGCTTCTGGAACAAAGTGAAGTTCTGTCACTTGCTTGGAGGGAGGTGACTTGTGCCTTTTAGTTCGGTACTGTCCTTTGGCTGGAGCAACCTTTGGGATCAGCAGGGACTGTCCAGACCATTGGAACCTGCATAGAGCCTGAGTGTTACTCCAGCTTAAAACAAAGAATCACCCCGAACCACAAAATCCTATTAAAAATGAGTTAAGCACACAAAACACCATCAGTTTTATTTTCTTTTTTGACATGGCATCTACATCTGCAGAAGTAACTCCTGGAAGGAGAGGGAAAAGGGGTGAACGGTGAACTGTAATGAAGAAGAATCCTTTTAAAATCAGGAGGGAATGGTGTGGCCAGAAACATCAATAATCAATGAAAAACAGACCCACATCTCGGTCAAGCGTTTTCCCATTATATTATTACTGACAGGAATGAATGCTAATTGACCACAAAACAAAGAAATCCTTTATGAATGGTTTCATTGTCATTTAGACTTTCTCATGTGTGTGTAATCAAGAGTTAGAAGCAATCCCTGGCCCTTATATTATTAATGTAGCTGTTACCTTCACTGGCCCAGCTTTTAATCACAAAGCAGATGCTCGGTGTCCAGTCTCTCACTGGGTTCAAAGGTGCCAGCCTTGTCTCGACCCCTTATTGCTCTGTGACATTGGGCAGATGAACTCCTGAAATCTCATTTTCCAAAACCGTGGTAACTGCCTCAATGTACTAAAATGAAGCTGTCAGACCACCTTGTTCTTATGCCTATTACATAAATAGCATTCAAAAATGGTGACTTGGGCTTCCCTGGCGGCGCAGTGGTTGAGAGTCCGCCTGCCGATGTAGGGGACACGGGTTCGTGCCCCGGTCTGGGAAGATCCCACATGCCGCGGAGCGGCTGGGCCCGTGAGCCATGGCCGCTGAGCCTGCGCGTCCGGAGACAGTGCTCCGCAACGGGAGAGGCCACAACAGTGAGAGGCCCGCGTACCGAAAAAAAAAATGAAAATAAAAATTAAAAAATGGTGACCTTTGTCATGGCTGATGAGGCTCGTTAGGAAGGAAGAAGATGCTCCCGGTTACCCCTCATAGAACTCTACGGTCAAAAATGTGCTTCTACCTGTTGTCTTTCTCTAAAATGCAAACAGTACCATACTAGTTTGCTGGTGAAAACTGACTTTGCTATAGAGATTTCTGTGTTTTATTAAAATCCCAACTTTTTAGCCAGGAATTCAAGGCTCTCTCTTCTTGCTCCAGCCTTCTCTCTACGCTTCTCTCATGTGACCCTCGACTCATAAATATGCCCCACTCTTCTGCTTCCATCCATTCTGACTTTATGTTGTCTCTTCTCTCCCAACAAGCCCCCCACCCTTCAAGACCAGGGAAATAAACTCAATTGGAAGTTGCCTTTGAATCCCCATGACATTTGGTACCCATCATTTGTATTGCTCTTATCAATCTATTCTGCCTGGTACTGTAATTATTTTGATTTTTTGTGTTATCTGCTCCCCACCGATACTATAGTCAGTGTTAAAATTAATTAACATAAAATACCTATATGTGGTGGGTCACTAGTTTCTCTGGTTATCATTCACTTGTTAAAATTAGACACTCCAGAGGTTAAATTGCTCACGAGTTTGCAGGAGGTAAAGACTTGCCCAAGTTTGCTTAGTGGTATGTGAAGTCTCTGCACCTCCGTGGTGGCAAGTACCTGGTCTTCCCATGCTGGCATCTCCCTATCCATGTCCGTGCAGACATCACTCATGTAACACAGCACTCTTTCCCATGGAGATGCCTTAGAAGTCTCAGCTTTCTCCAGGAAGCCTGTACTTCGCAATTGGAGTTAGCCTAAGGAGAGACTTACCCGTAACCCTTAAATGATCACTACGTTTCATTGTGCCGATTTCAGAGCACTCTTTTCAATTATTTGATTATTTAGAACAGTGCCTAGAACAGTACCTGGTCTGTAGCGGACACTCAGTACTTGTTGAATGAATGAAGTTTTATGCTTCTCCTTGGAACTTGCCCCCTGGCCTGCCCTCACAGGTTCTCCTCCTCTCTGTGTTCCTCCATCACCCCTTCAAAGGTCAGAGTTGCACAGAGTCTGGCCCTTCATGTCTTTTCATCTGACATCTCCCATCAAGCCCTAGTCTGTTTCATCTCATCCCTGGGATGTGGCCATCACTTACAGACGATTCCAATTCTGTCTCTAACATTTCTCCCCTTGTATATACTAGTGTTGCCAGATAAAACAGAGGACACCCAGTTAAATGTCCCATACAATATTGGCGACACATAGATGCTAAAGATGTATTTGTTGTTTATCTGAAACTCAAATTTAACTGGGTGTCCTGTATTTTGTTTGCTAAATCTAATAACCCTTGTCTAGATTTGGGGAATATTCAAGGTCCAGCATGTGGAATAAATGAAGAGTTAAAGTGATTGTAAAACACAGAGGAGGAACTTTATTTTAGTGAAGGTCTGTAGGTGGGAAATCTTGTTTTTGCTGTCTAAGTTACTTCACCGTCATTCTTGAAAGATATATTCACTGGATATAAAACTCAAGGTTGGCAACTTCAGCATGCTTATTTCCATGCTTTCTTCTGGTTTCCATTGTTGTTGTTGAGAAGCCAGGTCAGTCTATTGTTCTTTTGAAGATAGTTATCTTTTTTTCTTTACTGCTTCTAACATTCTGTCTTTGGTTTCACTATTATATATCTAAGCTCGAATTTCTTTCTATTTATCTTATTCGAGATTCTTTGGACTCTGAATCTATGGATTGGTGTTTTTCACTGATGCTGGCAAATCCTTAGCCCTTTTAAAATTGCCTCTGCCCATCCTGTTTCAGTTCTCCATCTAGGATTCCAATTCATTGCATCTTAGAGCCCCTCACTCTGCCCTCCATGTCTCTTAATCTTTCATATTTTCCTTCTTTTTGTCTTTCTATGCTGCATGCAAGGTAATTTCTGTTCTTCCTGTCATCTGAATCCCCCTTCAGCGCCTGCCTAGGGAGACTTTTTTTTTAGCACCTTTATTGAGGTATAATTAACATACCATGAAATCCACTCATTGTAAGTGTACAATTCAGTGATTTTATTAAATTTATAGAGCTGTGCAACCATCCCCATGATACAGTTTTAGAACATTATCCCAAAATTTTATCTCATGCTTGTTTGCAGTTAATGAGTATTCAAATAATTTAAATGAATTAATTTTCAATAATTCTTGCCTTCTAAGATGACAGCACATTTTTGGCGCTCACAGCACACGCACGCAGTCATTTATGTCTCTGGGATCTTTCTAGATTAGATGTTTCGGTCATATAAATAACAGTGACAATTGATAGGTTGCCTTGTTTGGGTATTATCAGTGATGATGATGCCAATGGTGATGAAGATAATGATGGCTACCAGTTGTTGAACGCCTACTCTTTACCTGGACCTACATCGGATGTTGTATGACTGTTAGCATTACTGATGCCATCTTGGGCCCACACAGTTCCTCCTGTTCTTCCACTGTCCCTACCCAGGATTATGCTGTGCGGTAAATCACTTCTTTATTGTTAAGGGCTTTGTAGTTAATAGATATCATTTACTAATCATTACAACCAGGTGGCCTCTATGCTCTGGTAGTCTCCAAACCATGATGAAATCCTTTGTTGATGTATTCCCGGCGCCCGTGAGACTAGTTACCCATTCATAAATCTTGACTTAGGAATGCACTCCCTGTCTCCAAGCACGTACCCCCATACCCTAGGTTATCTATAAAAGTATCCCAGTGGCCCCTCGGCAGTGTGGAGTGCAGCTGCAAATGCTTCTAGATCATTGTCTGCCCAGTCCACCCCGTGAGTAAGCTACCCTATGATAAACTGATCCGTTGATTAAATCGAGCTGCCTGCCTCATTTTTCGGTCTCAAGACAATTTCTCATTTCGATGGGCATTTTTTGTTCTCCCTGTCCTCCAACAGATGTTTTACACATTTTACCTTATTTAAGCTTCAGAATAACACTAGGAGGTAGGTGTGATTTATCTCCGTCTCAAGGTGAGAAAACTGCCTCGCCCTAAACCTCACAGCCATGAGCAGCGGAGTTGAGAGGCAAGCTCTAGTTTGTTTGATCTCTGAATCCGAATCACTATAAACTAGTTGGTGTATAGGCAAGCTCCTTATGGTCTTTCTCTGGGTTCTGGATGATGTTTTAGCCATTTCAGTTCCCCTTCAAAAATACAAGAAAATGTAGAGAAAGCAAATCAACCATTTTGCTCCCTATTACCAGCTCCTCTAAATGTTGGTGAGAATGGTGGTTGAAGCCGAAGTTAACGTGAGGCTCCAGGATCATCTGTTGATTTCCCAGGTTCATGATCTGCCCCCTCCCTTATGCACCATGGGACCTTCCTCATATCCTTCAAGAACATTTTTGCCTTTATATTTCAAAGAACAGCCTTGTTCATTCGAGCCTTGTGAGAAAAACAAAATGTTGGATTTGCAGAAGGGGCTGGGGTCTGAAGTGCAGAGAGAGGCGTTGGAGAAAGGGCAAATCAAGAATTGCAGATCAGTGAGAGTGTAGGTGAACATACCACCTTGCCTTTGCTTCAACAGTTGTTATTGTTGCTTATAAATTAAGCTGTCGCCCATATGTCTCCTTCACTGTTGATTCCACTTTTGTTGGTTAAATGCAGCTTTTATGATGTCAGTTCGACGGAGGGGTTTAACCTCACAAGGGCTGGGTCCTCACGGTAAAGGCTCCTAATTGAAATAAATGTTCTCAAGTGGCTCGCCTAGATGTCTCCGTCCGTGGTTGTCTTTGAAGTGTGCATGCTTTTTCAGGCACATCAGCAGGACACTGGTGTATTTTGTGAGACTGACTTTTTCTTTGTGGTCTGTGGCTTAGCAGCTGCTCTTGTTCTATAGGTAATGAAGAATGAGGACAGGCAAGCACTCTTGTCGTGGTTGCTTGTCTCAGAATGTATTCTAGGGCAGCTGAAAACACTTGTGTTGACACAACAGGCTCCTGGGCCTAAAGGCCAAACAGCCCTTAAATGGCATCATTTGCCGCTAATCAGGGTACGCTTTATCCTTGGGGAGTGTGTGGTCTAGAAAACTGGTATGGGTAAACTGACTTTCTCCACTGCTTATATCCAAATATTCCAGTTGACCAGGATGTGAAAACAGTTTTCATTCGGTGAGCTAATCAATCAACAACTACTTGGAGCGACTGTTGGGAAGGATACAGGGACCTCAAACAGGTTGAGCGAAAAAGAATGCTGCTGTTGATTAGTTATGTCTGCCTAGACATTGGTATGGGGAATGCAGTATATGTGCTAACCCATGCAGCATCCTTATATAGTTCTAATTATGTTCTAAGCACTTTACATACATTAACTAATCTGATCCTCACAACGACCCTATGTAATATTTTATAGATGGGGAAACAAAGGCATAGAGAGATCAAGTAGCTTGACCAAGCTCATTAGCTAGTAAATTGCCAAAGCAGGATTTGAATCCAGGGAGTCTAGCATCAGAGTTTAGGTTCTGAACCACTGTGTCACACTGCCTCTATTGTCCTATTATAATCAAGTCAGACTACCTGGGTTAGCCTCACTCAGTAAAAGCTTCACATTTTTTCCTGGCATCACATACAAGAAGGGGTCTCCTCCACCATGATACTTACTTACTGGACTTTGTGGGTCTCTATTGCCCTTCCTTCCTCCCAGGATGACCAGGACTTAGATATCTGACCTTGCAAAACGAGATGGCTTTTTTAAACAGACAGTGAAGGCGGAAGTCCCCAGGTGCACACAGCATGTGTGGGTGACAACCACAGGTCCAGGTAAACCCAGGTCTCTGAAATGAATAATGTCTAAAGGTGACAGGAAAAGTTGAAGATAATTGTACCATGGAAGGTATTCCAAGCCCGTCACTTGCCCTACCCATGCCTCTATTTACCACTCAGGTGAGCCTTTTTCCTTTCACATAACCATTTATCAAGCACTAGGCACTTAACTTGCATTATTTCATCTTATCCTCGCAACAGCCCTAGGAGGTAGGACTTCATCTGCATTACACAAGTGAGGAAACTAAGACTCAGGGAGTGTAAGCAAATTTTGTTTGACTCCAAAGTCCTTCTCAATGGAATCAGACATTTACAATTTCTTTTGCTGGGGTCGCTGCTGAATCCCCAGTTAAATGGAAATCCCAGTAAGCAAAACATTCAGTGGCAATGGGGTCCCAGGGGCCCGCCTGGCAGGCTCTTACCCTCCCTTTCCCACAGCAAGCCCCCAGACTCTCTAGTCCATCACAGACCACATTTGGGAAACCCCTGAAAGTTCCCTGCAGTCTAGCAGCTTAAAAATCCCATCCCAACTCTGGACTGGCCAACGATGTCTCCTCCTGCTGGAAGATTTCCTGTCCAAGGGCACTTGGGGAGCATTTCCCAGCCATTAAACAGAGACTCCTCTTTTGACTCAACAGAAAGATACTGGAGGAAGTACACCTTCCTTGTCTGCAAGTGTTCCAGTCTTCTGCAGCACAAAGGCTGTTGTTTTCAAATTGTTACTCTCTCTTAGGTAATCGATGTTAACTTTGATATGGTTCCTTCATAACTTTCTATTTCATACAAATATATCTCTACCTCTATCATCTATCTGTCTCTCATCTCTCTCTCTGTATATATATTTCTTGTTCTTTAAAGGAATGGGATTATATATTCTGCAACTTACATTTTTAATTTCCACTGTATCATGATTATCACTCCAGATCACTACATGTAAATGAAACTTATAATTTCGCATTGCATGGACATACCAAAAGCCTGGCATTTTCAGGTAAGAAACGTCACATTAGCTACTAGAAGTTTAAGACCTTATATTTGGGGCCCACTTCTAACAAATGTAGAGGTTGGAATGCATTTGTTTGTTTGGGTTAAAAGCAGAGTCAGGGGGAAGTATGTGATAATAGATTTTAGTCCGTTTATTAGATAAAGGTAATCCACATGTGAAGGCCTAGAGCAGTGCCAGGTAAGGTGCATGTGCTCATTAAAGGTTAATTAAATCTGAAAGTATAATATCCTTCAGTAAGTAAAAAAGGGCTGAGAAAGTAGAAGGTATATTAGTGTGCCTGGATTGATTTTTATTCAGTGAATTTTAAAAGGAAGATTATTAGCTTTTCTCAGATGTCTAAAGGAAATTGGAAGAGAAGGAGTTATTTTCCAATTACACATATGCATCTACAGTTCATTTGCCTATGATTAAAATAAAGCCAGACTGGAGCTTCCCTGGTGGCACACTGATTGTGAGTCCGCCTGCCAATGTAGGGGACACGGGTTCGTGCCCCGGTCCGGGAAGATCCCACATGCCATGGAGCGGCTGGCCCGTGAGCCATGGCTGCTGAGCCTGCGCGTCCGGAGCCTGTGCTCCGCAACGGGAGAGGCCACAACAGTGAGAGGCCCGCATACCGCAAAAAAATAAATAAAGCCAGACCACACCAGGGTTACATTAGATATTCTCTGCTCAGACAACAATGGGCTATCACTTTCTCTTTGAACTGTTCTCCAATGATTCTAAGTCCCCTACCCCCAAGAATGTCAATCCTTAGCCCTGTCTGGGCTAATTAGTAAAGCTTTAGCCCGCTTTTAACCGACGATGAAAACAACTGCATGCCAGGTACTTTCAGGCCGTATAACCTCCAACTCCCTGACATTCTGAATCCATCAAAATCCTAGTTGATGGAAACAGTGCTTATGCACAATTGTCTAAAGAATAATCAGTTCATCTCTCCTCCCCTAGGAAATGCAAGTTCTATCCATGAACATAAGAATGTTATGTGCATGGACGAGACTATATTGTACCATTGCTGAATTACACTTTGGGATATTCCATCAGCTTCCACCTTAGATTAAGGAAATTGTAAAAAGAACATTATTGTGATTAATGTTTGGCGTTTGGAGTTGAGAAGACCTGAATGTTAATCCCAGCTCTGCCATTTATTAGCTCTAAGACTTCAGGTGAGTCATGTAATTTCTCTGAGCCTCGGTTGCCTCATTTATTATATAGAAATAAGAACAGCTCCTAGCTCACTGGCTGTTTGTAGAATTAAATGAGATAATCCAGGTTAAGTGTCGGCAGGACAGTACTCAATTCATGGTCTTCCTGGAGCACCTGGAGGGCCTGGCTTTCCATTTCCTCCACCCTGTGGGTCTCAGACAGTCTCCCCACATACGTCCCCAGCCTCCCTGGCAGGTCCCCGCTTGCCTCCCCACCCTTTCAGGAAAAACCTAGCATAATGCCTTCTATGAATCTAGGCTTTAAAAAAGGAAGGCTCCAAAAGGGAGGGGATGTTTTCTTCCAGCAGCTTCTGCCCGTCACACAAATTAACCTTCTAACGAATTATACTGCCGCATCTGAAAATAGAGTTTTTTGACCTGTCAAGTGTTTTGCAAGTGCACAGAATATAACTCAGGGCTTCACTATCTGTCTAACCCGTCTGTCGGCTGGTCCCAACCAGCAGCAGCACATCAGCTGTGGGCCCTGCCAACCACATGCTCGATAGTACACGGCACCGTCCCCATCATTGTTTTTAGTGGACTTGTATTGATCACAAAAGAAGCAGGACATAATGGAGGAAACCTCTTCAGATCTGTCGAATCCCAATCCCACCAAAGGCTGCTCGGCGCCCAGGTGCCTTCTGCTGGGTCGTTTAAACTCTGTGTGTGGGGGGGGCGGGGGTGGGGGTTGGACTCACCATCTTTGAAATGAGATGGTCACAATGTATCAGCGATTTCCAAAATACTCAGTAAACAGGAGGATGGGAGTGGGGGGGACTTTGAGTTCCCACCCTTGGTTTAACCAGAACTACCTGACGTTTATCTGGTCCGTATATCTGGTTAGAAGAAAGATGGCTGCTACCCAAAGCAAGAAAAAGGTTGTAAACACCACTGGCTTGGTTGATCTCTGGGATCTGTGATTCTGTGAATGCAGCAGAATCTGCTAAGAATGGGCCATGACTTTTCTTTTGTGTGTTGTCCCACCCAGGCCCTCTCTGAGATGTGAGCAAATAACAGGTGCAGCCCCAGCCATGGCTTCAGAACCCAGACACACAATGTCAGGACTGAACCCTCTGGGATGTGCACGGCTTCCGGGGAAACATAAGTTTTGGAAAAGTGCCTCCTAGCCTGGCTTTGGAGATCCGATCGCTCTCCCTTGCTTGCCTCACCCTCATCCCCAATCTTACCTTGGGCTGCGCAGGTTTGAAGTAGATGCATCCGGTCTCAGACAGGCAACTGTCAGCTTTCTCTCTTGGCTACCTTAGCTGCTGCTTTGGCGTTTCCCTACTAGCCAAGTGAAGCCTGCCATTCTAGAACCGGCGGCACTAGCTTCAAAGTCACAGCAGGTGATATTAATTAATCAATCATTGACTCCCAATTATCCAACAAACATTTTCCGAGGACCTCCCCCGTAGGAGGCTCAGGACTGGGTGCCAGGCATACAGGGATAAACAAAGCGTGGGCATCCCTGGTGGCGCAGTGGTTGAGAGTCCGCCTGCCGATGCAGGGGACACGGGTTCGTACCCCGGTCCGGGAAGATCCCACATGCCGCGGAGCGGCTGGGCCTGTGAGCCATGGCCGCTGAGCCTGCGCATCCGGAGCCTGTGCTCCGCAATGGGAGAGGCCACAACAGGGAGAGGCCCGCGTACCGCTAAAACAAACAAACAAACAAAACAAACAAAAAACAAAGCGTGGATGGTGCCTTCAAGAAACGTCTGGGCTCCTGGAGGAGATGGATCACACGTGTACAACCCAGTACCAGGGGATCAGGGTACACACGGTGCCTTGGGAGCACAAAGGGCTCAGTTAGCTTTGCCTGGGGAATTGGAAGGGGAATCATGGTGCGTGGAATATAGTAGCTCCTCAGTAAATATGTACTGAATGAGGGGGTGTTTGAGAAGGTGGACTTGCTTAGAATTGAATCTCAGCTCCTTCAGTTCATCAGACGTGAGACTTTTGGCAAGTTACGTAACCCCTCTGTGTCTCAGTTTTCTCATCTGAAAAACAATGGGGCTAATAGTACTGACTTCACCTCACAGAGTTCCTATGAGGAGTAAATGTCAACACAGGTGAGGTCCTCAAATCAATGTTTGGCACGCAGTCAGTGGGTCAGTGCCGATGACCGTGGGTACTGAACAGGAGTTGGTAGGGTAGAGAAAGGAGGGGAAGATGGGATCCAGATTAAAAACGCAGGAGTTCCTTTCAGTAACTCCCAGAGGGAACTTGCTCTTATCAGCATTCAAAAACAAACAAACATGGGCTTCCCTGGTGGCGCAGTGGTTGAGAGTCCGCCTGCCGATGCAGGGGACACGGGTTCGTGCCCCGGTCTGGGAAGATCCCACATGCCGCGGAGCAGCGAGGCCCGTGAGCCACGGCCGCTGAGCCTGCACGTCCGGAGCCTGTGCTCCGCAACGGGTGAGGCCCGCGTACCAAAAAAACAAACAAAAAACACAAAAATACCTGGCCCAGGATCTACAGTTCCCTGAATTTGCTTCCCTTCCCCAGCTCTCCCTTTCCTTTTCTTTCCTCCTTCACCTCCCTTCCTTCTCTTTTTCCCTTGCTCCATCCTCTTTTCTTTCCCTCTGTCTGATTTTTCTCTCTGCTCCCTCCTCTCCTTCCCTTCAACTCCCTTCAGCCCTCTGATATCTGCTCTTTTCATCCTCCCTTTCTCCCCACCACCCCTCTCCCTGTATCCCTGGTCTTCCTGCCCCTACCCATCCCAGCCCAGCTGGCCCTACAAACATTCTCCAAAGCATGGAAAACCAGACCCTCCTCTGCTCTTCGTCCGTCCCTCTTCCTCTAGCAAGCGGCATCAGAATAGAATGAAGGCAGACCAGAGCAAAGAAATAAATCTTTTTTGTTGTTGTTATTGTTGCTTCTCAGGGAAAAGTAGCCCTGGGTGCCCTTTCTTGCCAACACAGCCAGGGCTCTCTTGATGACATTTGTAGCTTGGGGTGATCACGGCTTTTGGCCTGCTAACGTTTTACTGTCAAACACTCTAGCAGTTTTCAGGGTTTAAATGGCAGCAGTCGACATGGACAGAACCACCCCTGCTGACACCCTGAGGGGGACAAAGCCTGGCTCCACAGAAAGACAAAATTCACGAGTTTACTGCGCTCAGAAATTAATGCTCAAGCTTGAAGAGTGATCCCTTCTCACCGAGAAGTCTGGCCTGGGCATCTCCCTTGAGGGGCCTCCCTTTTCTCTATTCTGCAAACCATTCCTGCACGTTGGTCATGTGCCTAACACCATTCCAGGCTCTAAGGAGGCAGCACTGACAGGACAGAAGGGAGAGGGGGTCCCTGCTCTGCTGGGATAAATTCGAATGGGTGAGGCAGACCATGAACGAGTAAAAGCATGACTAATAAACTTGTAGGTAGTTACAAGTGCAATATAGAAAATAAAATAGAGTAATTAGTAAACGCATCTTGGTGGGGAAGTGTTCGCTTTAAATCGTACAATCAGGAAAGTTCTCCCTGAAAGGGATCCGTTGAGCTGAATCTTTAAGAACATGAAGGAGCCTCCACGTACACCCGGGGAAAGGCGAGCAGCAAAGACTCAAGGTGGGAAGAGTTTGGAGAAAAAGACCCAGAGGGATGATGTGTAGGGACCTAGGGGAGAGGTGATATGTGATGAAACTGGATAAGCAGGAAACGACCGGGTTTTATCAGACACATTTACAAGTCCCTTTGTAACTAATAGTAAGTAACAGAGACGGATTGGACGATTTTATCAGAAAAGGAATTTATTGAAAGGAACTTAGGTAGCCCACAGGATTGTCAAGGACATATGTGGAAAAGTGACAAGAGCAAGGGACAGCAGCTGGACACTGACATTTCTAGTGCTACCATCCCTGTCACTGGACACTTCCACCGGACAGCAGCCAATGCCACTTTGACTGCCTTCCAGAGAGAGTCCCTGCAGTCACTGAAGCAAGCTTCAGAGAAACAGAACCAATAGGTTGTAGGATGTCTATCTATTCTATTGTATTCTAGAATTAAGTCACATGATTATGGAGGCTGAGAAATGCCAAGATCTACACTTAGCTGGCTGGAGAACCGAGAGGTCCTGTGGCATGAGTTTCAGTCCAAGTCTGAAGGCAGGAAAAGACTAATCTCCAAGACACTGTCCCAGAGCATGGCATGGAAGAGATGCCTATCTTCATGCAAATGACAATATAAAGTAGACATTACAGGTATGATTATATTACAGGTATGATTCAGGAGAGTAGGCAAGGTTGGAGATAGCAATTGGCAGGATGGGCTTGGGAGCCAGACAGCTTTGCTTGGACTTTTGTTTCTGCTAATTACTAGTTGTACGATCCTGAGCAACTTGCATAAGATCTTTGAGCTCCAGTGTCCTCAATTATAAAGCAGGGTTGTATTCGTTTCCTGGGGCTGCATTAGCAAAGTACCACCAAACAGGTGGCTTAAAATAACAGAAATTATTCTCTCACAGTTCTAGAGGTTTGAAGTTAAAAATTAAGGTGTAGGCAAGGCCAGCCTCCCTCCGAAGGCTCAAGGAAGAATTCTCCCTTGCCTCTTCCTAGCTTCTAGTGGTTGCCAGCAAGCCTTGGCATTCTTTGGCCTGCAGCTGCGTCACTCTGATCTCTGCCTCTGACATCAAATGGCATTCTCTTCTCCCCTTTCTGTATGTCTCTGTGTCTCTGTGTTCAATCTCCCTCTCCTTTCTCCTATAAAAACACCAGTCACACAGACCTACTAGAGAATGGACTTGAGGATACGGGGAGGGGGAAGGGTAAGCTGGGACAAAGTGAGAGAGTGGCATGGACATATATACGCTACCAAACATAAAATAGATAGCTAGTGGGAAGCAGCCGCATAGCACAGGGAGATCAGCTCGGTGCTTTGTGACCACCTAGAGGGGTGGGATAGGGAGAGTGGGAGGGAGGGAGATGCAAGAGGGAAGAGATATGGGAACATATGTATATGTATAACTGATTCACTTTGTTATAAAGCAGAAACGGACACACCATTGTAAAGCAATTATACTCCAATAAAGATGTTTAATAAAAGATAATAATAATAAAATAGAAAAATAAATAAATAAATAAAAATTGAACTACCATATAACACAGCAATTCCACTCCTGGGTATAGATCCAGGAAAGAAAAAAAAAAAAAAAAACACCAGTCACTGGGTTGGGGCCACCCTAATCCAGTATGACTTTACCTTGGCTTGATTATGTTTGCAAAGATCCTATTTTCCAAATAAAATCACATTCACAGTTCAGGGGTTAGTAATTCAACATATCTTTTGGTGGGAACACAATTTATCTCACAACACGGGATACTGTTTTAACTACCTGGTCCATAATAGTTGCTCAATAAATGATTGCTCCTATTCTTTCCGTTCTCTTTGGTATGGACTCCATGGGAAGCTATGGTGATGGGGTAGTTCTGAACATACTGGTGGAAAGCAACAATGACAACACACATGCTTCCTTAACACGGTAATTCTGGATCCGTAAGAGTTAGGGAAACAAAACTTTTAGAACACTACTGTCTTTGTAATTACTTGTCACTTGGAACCTTTTGCATTGTGCTGGCATTCAGTTGATAAGCATTTGTAAATTAAATACTGGTTGCATTTTATTGTTCTTATATTGTTACATTCTTAGGTTCCCTTTTGGACTTCAGGTAGCATATATTCTCTCTACTTTTCAGCACTACACTTGGTGCCTAAAGCTGGGCTTGGCACATACATACAGCTGCTCAATAATTGAATTAATAAATGGTGTGAAAAGCTACTCAAGTGTCCCAGACATTACATTTTCTCAGACTTAAGCGATATTAAAAATGACTCACGAATCGTTGCTAATTCTCCTGGCAGGAGTCTGACAGGGTTACTGGGGACAATTTTTTCATTAACTTTAGCTGTATGACTGGGATTGGCGTATTTCTCAGTAACATAAATGGAATAGAATGGGCTGTGCAGGATGTTCAGTCGTTGATTTATTCATAATACTTGTAAACTCAGAAACCATGTCAACTAGCATCAGTGCAGTGAAGTTGTCCAATAAGCCAATGCATTTTGAAAACTTTTTATTTGGAAACGACTTTGAATTTGGAGAAAATATGCAAGAATAAGAATAGCATATAGGGAATTCCCTGGCAGTCCAGTGGTTAGCACTCGGCACCTCCACTGTAGGGGTCACAGTTTTGATCCCTGGTCAGGGAACTAAGATCCCGCATGCCAGGCGGCACAGCCCCCAAAAAAAAGAGAATAGTATATAGTAAAAAAGAATGGTATATAAAACACAATTAATATACTTGACCTGGATTTACCTGTTGTTAATACTTGCCCCATTTACCATCTATTGGCTCTTCTCTCTCTCTCTCCCTCCCTCCCTCCCTTTCTCTCTCTCTCTCAGTTGACCTCATACCTTTCATAATTGGACTCCTTTTGTGTAGGATCAGGGATTGCATTTAGCCATTGTGTCTCCTTGGTCTCCTTTGATCTGGAACATTTCCTCAGCCTTCTTTGTCTTGCATGACACTGATATTTTTTAATAATATAATCCTTCCTCCCCCTTTTTAGTAGATTGTTCCTCATTTGGGGTCTGAGTGACATTTCCCCAAGGTTAGATTCATGGTCGCATTCCAGGCTGGATTGCTTCTGAGTGATGTCATGCTTGTCTCAAGATGCACATCTGAAGGCAGAGGAGAGCCATCTGTCCCGTGTTGGCAAAGCAACTTTTTAAGCAACATTTTTGTTGAAGCATAATATACATACACAAAAGTGCACAAATAATCGATGGACTGCTCAGTTGGAGATCACAAAGTGATTGCACCCATATAGTCACCACCTAGATCATAGTAGAACATTAGCAGCACCCCAAACCCCATCCTGGGTCTCCTTTCAGTCACTCCTTCCTCTCTCCCCCTTCCCAAAAGGTAATTGCTAACCTGACTTCACATATCATAGATTAGTTTTGCCTATTTTTGTATGTTTACAAAGGGAGCCGTATATATGTTTTGACCCATTTGTCTTGTTTGGCTCAACATTATGTTTGTAAGATTCATCCACATTATTGATATAGTTGTAGTTCGTTCATTTTCACTGCTGTATAATATTCCATTTTACTTTTTGTTTAATTTTTATTGGAGTAGAATTGATTTATGATGTTGTGTTAGTTTCTCCTGTACAGCAAAGTGAGTCAATTATACATATACATATATCCATTCTTTTTTAGATTCTTTTCCCATATAGGACATTACAGAGAAGAGTTCCCTGTGCTATACAGTAGGTCCTTATTAGTTACCTATTTTATATATAGTAGTATACATTGACATATACAATCCCAATCTCCCAATTTATCCCTCTTCCCTCCCTTTCCCCCCTGGTAACCATAAATTTGTTTTCTACATCTATGACTCTATTTCTGCTTTGTAAATAAGTTAATTTGTATCATTATTTTAGATTTCACATATAAGGGATATCATATGATATTTGTCTTTCTCTGTCAGACCACTTAGTATGATATTCTCTAAGTCCATCCATGTTGCTGTATAATATTCCATTTTAAAATACAACACAGTACATCCATTTTACAATTGATTGACAAATTGAGTTGATAGTTTGGGGCTATTAGTAATAGTACTGCCATGAACAGGTTTGAACATATAGTTTGTTGAAACTAAGCGTGTACCTCTGTTGGGCACATTCCCAGGAGTGCAATTTCTGCTTCATAGTCTTTGAATACGTTCAGCTTTAGTAGATATTGCCAAACATTTTTGCAAAGGGGTTATATTAATTTTCACTCACACCAGCAGTGTGTGAGAGTTCCCATTGCTCCACATCTCACCCAACACTTAGAATTTACTGACTATAGTTTAAAGACTTGACCAATCTGGTGCATTAATAACACAACCTTGTTGTGGATTCAATATGCATCTTCCCTACTGAGGACCTTTCCTTAGGCCATTTGGTCATCGACTTTTGTAAGCTTCCTGTCTAAGTCTTTTGTGTATTGTTCTACTGTTTTTTCTGAGATTTTCTTATCGATTGGTAGGAGGTCTATGCATAGTCTGGACTAAGTGGTTTGTTGGTTTTCTATATCGCAAATTTCTTCTATTCGGTGGCTGGCCTCTTCACTCACTCCCTTAATGATATCTTTTGATGAATCAGAGATTCAATGTAGTCTAATATAGTAATTTTTTCCTTTATGGTTATTACTCTTGGTGTTCTGTTTAAGAAATAGTTTCTTCTTTCAAGGCCATGACAATATTTTCATATTTTATCTTCTAGAAGCTTTACCTTTTACATTAAAACTAGAATCCACCTGGAACTGATTTTTGTGTGTGGTGTGAGAGTCAAGCAGGATTTTCTTCTGTATGGATATCTCATTGTCTTGGCTCCTTTTACTGAAAAGAGAATGCCTTCCCCTCTGCTCTATTTTGCCACTTTTATTGTCAATGAATTATCCATATATGTATAGATTACTTCTGTGCTCTCAATTATGTTCCTTCAGTTTATTTGTATATCCTTGTGCAAACATTACATAGTCTTTATTACCAGAGTAAGTCTGGATGTCTGATAATCTAAGTTTTCTAAATTTGATCTTCTTCCCAATTTTTCAAGGGGCTATTCTTGACCTTTTGTATTTTCATATAAAATTTAGAATTGGCTTATCAATTTTTAAGGAAATGACCTATGGGAATTTAGATTGGCATTGCATTAAACTTGTAGATCAGTTTGAGGAGATTTACATCTTTATAAAATTGATCTTCTGGTTCATGAAAATTGGCATATGCTTCAATTTATTTAGGATTTCTTAAATTTCTCTCAGGAAAATTTTATAATTTTCAGAATGTAGATCTTGAACAGATTTTATTATATCTAGTCCTAGGTATTTGATTGTTTTGATGCTTTTGTAAATGATATTTGAAAAAAATTTTATTTGCTAACTATGACTGGTATATAAAAATATAAATAATTATATTTAGCAATCTTACTAAACTAACTTATTTATAATTTATATGAAGATTTCTTGGGTATGGATACAAATCACATCATCTGTAAAAACTGACAGTTCTATTTCTTGTCTTTCAATTCTTTTACGTTTTATTCCTTTTTATTACATTATTGCATTTATTACATGATATTGGCTAGGACCTTCAGTATAATGTTGAATTGAAGTAATAAAGCGGGCATTCTTATCTTGCTCTTGATTTCAAGGTACAGTTTCTGTAAGATTTTTGTAGCTACCCTTCACCGAATCAAGGAAGTGTACTTCTATTTGTAGTTTGCAAGAGGTTTTTATTTTGCATTAGTGTTCAATTTTGTGAAATGCTTTTTCTGCTTCTATTCAGATAATTTATATTATTTCTTCCTTTGTTCTATTAATGTAGTAAATTGCATCTATTGATTTTCAAATATTAAATCAACTTTGCGTTCTTGGAATGAACCAGCTTGGTCCTGATGTATTTTCTTTCTTATATTCAATTTGCTAATAATCGTCTTGGGATTTTGTATCTATGTTTATGAAACACTCTGACCTACATTACAATGCGCTTATTAGGATTTACTATCAAAGTTTTGTTGGTCTAATAAAACAAGTTGGGAAATGCTCCCTTTTTTTCTATCCTCAGGAAGATTTTGTATAAGATTGATGTTGTTTCTCACTTAAATATCTTAAATATTTGGAAGTATTCACTAGTGAAGCCATCTGGAAGGTTTTAACTACAGAGTCAATGACTTTAACAGATACAGAATTGTTTAGATTTTTCTATTTATTCCAGAATCAGTTTGGGTAGGTTTTGTTTTTCTAGTTGTCATTTATCTAAATTTTTTAATTTATTGGCAAAAAATTGATCATAATATCCTTTTATTATATTTTCAGTGTCTGTAAGATAAGTGACAATCACTTTTTCATTCTTGATATTGGTTGTTTGAGCATCATCTCTTGTTTTCTTAATCAGTTATCAAGAAGTTTATAAAGTTTTTAGTCTTTTCAAAGATTCAACTTTTAATCTTTCGTATTATAATTGTTTTTCTTTCATTAATTTCTGCTCTTGTCTTTATTATTACCTTTCTTCTACTTTCTTGAGTTTTAATTTGCTCTTTTTTTTCTAATCAAGTCACTTAATTTCCAAACATTTGGGGGTATTTTTGTTATTGATCTCTAGCTTAATTCTTCAGTGGTCAGAGAGCATACTCTATATGATTTCAGTCCTTTGAAATTTTTGAACTTTGCTTTGTCGCTCAGTATTTGGATACATTAAATAAATATTCTATGTGCATTTTAAAAATACATGTATTCGGGGCTTCCCTGGTGGCGCAGTGGTTGAGAATCTGCCTGCTAATGCGGGGACGCGGGTTCGAGCCCTGGTCTGGGAGGATCCCGCATGCCGTGGAGCAACTAGGCCTAGGCCCGTGAGCCACAGCTACCGAGCGTGCGCGTCTGGAGCCTGTGCTCCGCAACGGGGGGCCGCGGCTGTGAGAGGCCCGCGCACCGCGATGAAGAAAGGCCCCCGCTTGCCGCCAACTGGAGAAAGCCCTCTCACGGAAACGAGGACCCAACACAGCCAAAAAAATAAAACAAATAAATTTAAATTAAAAAAAAAAAAGTGCTCCAATAGCCTAAAGGAGTTATTTAAAAAAAAAAAAAATACATGTATTCTACGATTGGGTATAGTGTACATACGTGTATGCTCATATGAGTATGTATATATATACAAATGGTCAACTTAGATCCATTATCCACTTATATATTTATATCTGTTATATTTATAAACTAGGTCAATTTTATTAGTGTTGTTCAAATCTTTTATATCTGTATTAATATTTCTGTCTGCTTATTTTATCAATAACTGGGAAGATGTGTTAAAGTCTCCCACTGTCTTTGTGAACCTTTCCATTTCCTCTTTTAGTTGTGTCAGATTCTGCCTTATAAATTTTGAAGGTTTGTTTTTGCTCCTGCAGGCAGTTAGATTAGGGTTGGATCACCTTAATCCAATGAGCTGATTTGAAGCTGGGTCTTTGTGAGCGCTAATCTAGCCCCATTTATCCTTCGCAGTTAATATTGTGTAATATTTTTGAATAATTCATATATTCATCAATTTGATAAATATCTCTTGCATGTCTACTATGTGTTAGGCACTACAATAGGTGCTGAAGCTTCTGTATTCTTTTAGAGTTATAAACAGCATGCAACTGTTTTTGAGAAGGAACCTCCAGCACCAAGGTGGCTATTTCTTATTTGGTCTCCTCATGTCTCAGGATTTTCCATCCTACATTCCACTGCCAGAGGAATTGCTATGAAGCCTCTCTTTCTTCTCACCATTTACACACTCAAAAACCTGCCTTTGTTTCCCAGTGCTTGAAGAATAGAAGTCCTTTTTTCCGCAGCTGGGAGGATCTAGGAGGGACTACCTTATATCTTCCTCAGAGTCTTAACAAAAAAGTCTTACCCCGCGTTTGATCTGAGTCAGTGCCTTGGATTTGATCTTTCCTGGAGAACATTTCTTAATTTCTCAGAACCTTTTTCAGATTGGAAAAACTATTTTGGGATCTCTGTATTTCCTCTAAATTCTGCTTGAAAACTGCACAGTTCCTTCTTTAAACCCTCTCTTCTCATGTTACCATTGGCAGCTTGATGAAACAAGTTGACGCTTTTTTAACATTCTGCCTGGAAATTTCCTTGACCAACTACTAACTAATTACATACCCTTTCTGTCTTCCCTGTGACAGCGGGTGAGAGTTTTGCCAAACTTTCTGCAACTGCTTAACACAGGTCACCTTTTCTCTAGGCTCCAGTAAAAATCGTTCTTAGTGTCCATCCAGCCTTTTCTAAAAGGATTCTCAAGGCTCTTCTGGTACCTACCTGCCGTTTGGTTTCAAAGCCACACATTTTAGGCTTTTGTTACGGAGCATCCCATTGCCGGTAGCAATTTCTATTTCTGCTGTTTATTGATGCTTAACAAATCACTACATAAATTGGAGGGTAAAAGCAACAATAATTTTTAATTTCTCATGATTCTGGGGGCTGACTTGGCAGTCTTTCTGCTTCACATATAGTGTCAGTTGTGCCTGTAGTCCTGGGGGGTTGATGACTGAAATCTCCAGACTTTGTTCTCTCACATTTCTGGTAACTTGGTAGGAACGGCAGGAAGATTGGGTTCTGATGAGATGCTGGGATGGCTGGGCCATTCTCTCACTCTCCACATACTCTCAGGACCTCTCCCGCTGCACATGGTCTTTCTGGCAGGGTAGCTGGACTGGTTCCAACTGGCTCTTTATTTCTATTCATTTCATTTATTAAATAAATGGCACTTTATTTCTCATGGCCCACAGATGCCCTATGAAAACTTTATTGGGTCCCAGGTCATTTGGACATCAGTGAAAAAAGTAACAGGAGAGGAAAATGCAGTCAGCTTTTCTAACCTCTGGCTGGAGATTAATTCTGCAGTTATTAGAGGATTACTTGGGACGTTCCTGGCCGCTCTTAGTTGGTACATTTTCTAAAAGTATTTCTCCTTCCTAAAAGTGAATGAACAAAGGAGTAGAGGCAAAGGAAATGGGAATCTGTAGAAATGGATTTGTTTGCAACTCTAAGAAAAGGTTGGTAAAGTAGAGTGGCTATTAAGTAATTGATGTCTTGGTATTTCCTCTGGATTTAAAAATACCCTGTATTTATATAGCTCTTATTTTTAAACTAGCAAAGCACTTTATCTTTAGCCTTTTAATATCCCCAAAAGGTTAAAGAAGATGTTTTTGTCTTAATTTTTTTTAACCATGTTTTCTGGTTTCAGGTGTACAGCAAAGCAATTCAGTTTTATATATATATGTATATGTATATATATATATATTCTTTTTCAGATTCTTTTCCATTATAGCTTATTACCAGATATTGAGTATAGTTCCCTGTGCTATACCGTAGCTCCTTGTTGTTTTTCATTTTAATTTTATACATCTGGTAGAAGATGAAGATAAGCTAAATAACTCCCCCAACATTATCCAGATAATAAAACCATCCATCTATCTAGTCATCAATTAATTTTTTTAATTATTTATTCTTTCACACATATTTATTGATTACCATTATTTATCAATGATCAATTTCAACTTATATTTCTTGATTACCCAGGTTTCTGGGTGTACAGTAGTAAGAGACCATTCATGAAGCCTGTATTGTAGTACATGAGCAGAAATTAATCAAATAATTACACATATTCAAATTTGATTATGACAGGTAACACATAAAAGGAGCCATGCATGCATGTTTTAGGAATACATGATCTATCTCAGGGGGTCAGAAAAAGCTTTCCTGAGAAGTGACCTTGTGGTAGATGTAGATGGAAAACTAGAAGAACATCCAGGCAGAAGATAGATTGTGTATAAGTCTCCAAGGCAGGCAAGAGCTGTATACCTCTGAGAAATGGAGTGAACGTCCGTGTGGCCAGAGGTTAGACAGCACAGGCCAGGGAGTCATGGATGTGGCTGATGGGGCAGAAGGAGACCACATTCTAGGGGCCTTTACAGGTTACACGTATGAGCCACATGGCCTTAGGTAAATCCCTTAACCTTCCTAAGTCTCAGTTTTCTTAAAATGGGGATAATTTTCAATATGCTAAAGCTCCAGCCTTGACCTCTCGTCTGGGCTCTAAGTCCTTTAGTGCAACTTGTCATGTTCATTTAGAAGTCCAACTGGCACTACAACGCATTTCCAAAACAGAACTGTTGATTCCTGAAGCTGCATCCCCGAAACTTCCTCCTCCTCTATCTTCCCCTATTTCAGTGACTCCGTCCATCACCCACCCAATTGCTCACATCAAAATCTCAGGAGTGGGCTTCCCCGGTGGCGCAGTGGTTGAGAGTCCACCTGCCGATGCAGGGGACACGGGTTCGTGTCCCGGTCTGGGAAGATCCCACGTGCCGCGGAGCAGCTGGGCCCGTGAGCCATGGCTGCTGAGCCTGCGTGTCCGGAGCCTGTGCTCCGCGACGGGAGAGGCCACAACAGTGAGAGGCCCGCGTACTGCAAAAAAAAAAAAAAAAAAAAATCTCAGGAGTTAGCCTCCATTTGTCACCTTCCTCACTTTCCATATAAAAGAAGTCTTGTTGGCTCTGATGCCAAAACAAATTCCAAATCCAGCCACTTCTCACCATCTCCCCTGTTCTCACTGTAATCCAAGCCTATGCTTTTCTTCTCATCTGGATGATTGCATTGTCTCTCAGCCATCTCCCTGTCTACTCTTGCTCTCCTAGAATCCATTATCCACTCAGCAGCCAGAATGTTCTTTTTAAATGTATATTTCCATGTCATCCCTTTACTTGAACACTCCTACAGTTTCCCACTGCATTAAAAATGAAATACAAACTCCCTACCATGACAAATCCCAGATAAGCTAGTCCCTGCCTGCCCCTCCACTAGTGTCTGCTGCCACTTTGCTCACTATGCCCCAGCCACATTGGCCTCTGCTCCTCACACATGGCAAGCTCGCAGCTGATCTTTATGTTACTGGATCCTCTGGATCCTTCTCATCGCTTAGTCTTCAGCTCAGAAAATCACGTTCTCAAAGAGGCCTTCTATTCAATCTAAATTAGGCCCTCTCCAGCCTCCTACTGGGTAGTCACTGTCTCATCACCTTTTTAGTTTCTTAATAGCCACCACCATTCTCTGAAATTATCTCATCCATTTACTTATTTCTTTCCGACTCCCAAATATAAGCTCCATGGGAGCAGGGCCTCGTCCATCTAATCCGCCTTACCTGGTGTAGGGTCTGGCATGGAGTGGGGCCACAATCCACAATACAGTGGGAGCGATTTGTTGGGCTAATGAATGAATATGTGAATGAAACCGCCTCACAGGGGTATTACTAGCCCAAGAGCCAGGATCATTTTGCCTGGACTGCATGTTCTGGGACGCACTGAAAGCAGCTAGTTCTTGGATTACGACCAGCATTTTATTAGTGCAGGCTCAATTTCAACTTTCAAGGCCCCAAATCCATTGCTTTCAGTATGATTCAGGGACTGTTCTCAACATCATAATCTATTTCAATAAACTCATCAGAGCTGAGATATTCCATCTTGATGTGCGAGTTCCATAAAAATGGGTAACTTGTCTTTCTCTTTCTGACTTACTTCACTCTGTATGACAGACTCTAGGTCTATCCACCTCATTACAAATAGCTCAATTTCGTTTCTTTTTATGGCTGAGTAATATTCCATTGTATATATGTGCCACATCTTGCCAACACATATATATGGAATTTAAGGAAAAAAATGTCATGAAGAACCTAGGGGTAAGACGGGAATAAAGACACAGACCTACTAGAGAATGGACTTGAGGATATGGGGAGGGGGAAGGGTGAGCTGGGACAAAGCGAGAGAGAGGCATGGACATATATACACTACCAAATGTAAGGTAGATAGCTAGTGGGAAGCAGCTGCATAGCACAGGGAGATCAGCTCGGTGCTTTGTGACCACCTAGAGGGGTGGGATGGGGGGGTGGGAGGGAGAGGGGTGCAAGAGGGAAGAAATATGGGAACATATGTATATGTATAACTGATTCACTTTGTTATAAAGCAGAAACTAACACACCATTGTAAAGCAATTATACTCCAATAAAGATGTAAAAAAAATAAAAATAAAAAAATAAACTAAATACAGCTCAAAAAAAAATGGGTAACTTATACCCATGATCAATTTTTGTGTATATTTCAGTTTATAAACAAATATAAAAGTCCTCAGGAAAACCCTCTCCCACGGAAGGGCATATCTTTCAAACAATGGCTTAAAATGTCTATTGATTGCCCAATGGATGATTTGTAATCACAGATTACACATTTGGGTAATAGGTCTTCGTGGGCCCTCTGAAATTTGTTTCGTTGGGTTAACAGATAATTAGGGTCTTTCACACAGATACACCATAACCGCTCCTTTGGAGCAATTAAAGTCTGCGGAATGGATGCCTGGCTCTGCTGTTTCACTGGGGCATCCCTCCAGCTCTTATTACAGCCAGAGTAGCAGGGAAGGGCGCAGCCTGGTATTTAAGGAGGGAGCTGTTTTGAACTAAGGTAGATCCTAGCAGCAGCAGCCTGGGTAAAGGGAGGGAGGGAGGGAGGGAGAGAGAGAGTTGGTCCTGCGTTCCTGGAGGCCGCCCAAGCCCCGCACAGCTGGCCTTGGGCCCAGTGTAAACTGCGGACTGCTTGCCCAGCAGGTGTGGGCCCACCTGAGCTGGATCAGCCTCAGCACATGCTTCTCTAGGCAGGACATACCGTTTGGCAGATTTCAGTTCCAAGTATTTGTTCCCAAGCTGGTGCCGTGTCAACACCACCTTTTCTTTTTTCTTTACGGCTCCTAGTTTGAGAAATACTTTCAAATACTCAGCCCAAAGTTCTACTCATTGTTCAGGCTCACGAGAAACATCCTGGATTAGAGCCTGGACTCTAGAGTCTGACGATACTGGGTTTTTACCCTGGCTCCAGTGTTTACTAGCTGTGTGACCTTGGGAAATTACTTAAACTCTCTGTAAACCAAGAAGAAGGATATTAGTAGTAGCCAACTTTTAATAGACCCTCGCTTAGTGCCAGGCACCATGCTATTTACATGTATTTTTCTCTCTTAATACACACAAGCAACCCTGATTTATTTTAAAATTATCATCTTCATCTTCAAGACGATGGAATGCTTTGGGCATTAAATAACTCGCCAAAGGCCATAAACCTGATACACGAAAGAGACCGTTTGAGCCAAGGTCTGGCTCATGTGCTTAAAGAGTGATGCTCCCCTGCCTCCTAATAGCACCCTTCTCATTGGATTGTTTTACAAATTTGATAATGTTCCTAAAGCGCTTAGCACAGAGCTAAAGAAATGTTCAATAAATGCATGTTATTATGATTTGCATTCTTCTTCTTATAGTTTCCTTGTGAAGTTTTCCTTGACTCTTCCTTGACCCCTCAGTGGCCCCTCCCTCTGGGTTCCTGTCATTTTGTACCTATTTCCCTCTATCCCATTTGAACTATTCTTTGTTTGCCCACCTGTCTGCCCTGCTGGCCTGCAATCTCCTCAAGGCAGGAATTTTGCCTTATTCATTAGCAAGCACAGTGTTAGGTGCAGCGTAGGGGCTCAGGGAAAACATATGGAATAAACAGCAGTGAGAAGATGGACTTTATAATTCATGGACGGTAGCATCTGAGAAGCCCCAGACTCTTGAAAGAGAGCCAGTTTTGGACCTGCGGGCAGGGAATCATGGCTTGGAATAGAGACAGGCAGAGGTGGGGGGTGATTGGAGGGAAGAATTAACAAGAGATAATGCTGGCGAGGTAGCCAGGCCTCTTAGGCCATGTGATGGCGTGGATTTTGTCTCAAGTGCAATGGGGAACAGTAGAGGTGCTTGAAGCGGGAGAGCCGTGTGATTGGGTAAGTTTCAGAAAGATTGCTCTGTGTGAAGTGTTGAGAATGGATGGGGGTGGCGTGGAGCAGAGGCCAGACCAGAGGCAGGGAGCCCACTTAGGAGTCCATTGCAGTGGCCCAGGCAAGAGACGATGGGAGCCTGGGTCAGGAGAGGTCCTGGAATGAGGTTTCGGGGTGGTAGAAAAGAAAGAGTTGATTCCCAGTGCCCAGCAGACCCTGGGGCTCTCCACAAGCTTTCCCCCATTCAATACCAGAAAAGAACCCCAAGGAGCTATTTGGAACACCACTGTGGATTATTTTCTCACCTGTTTCAGAAGCCAAACCATGGGGAATGGAGAACTCTGGATCTAGCCTGTTCTGAGGCACTCTGTTCGTCTCAAAATACTGGAAGGTATTAGAGAACTTCTCGAAGGTTCCAAGGATGCTGATGCCCAGGTCACCAGTCTGCTTACTGCTGAGAAGAAGGAAGTCAAAGGAAAACATATATCCTATACTTTGGTCTCCACAGGTGACTTCTACCTACTCTGATCCTTCCCACAGAAGATGACCTCTAGCCATCCTGACATTTTCCCTAACATAGTTACAAATACTACTGCTTTTTCAAATCTAGATCAACAAAAAGGAAGAAGACTTTCATCAAAGCCCCTGAGAAAAGTTTTAGGTTACATCGGACACAGCCCTTCCTCCGCTAAGCATTTAAGAGAGTGATGTCTACCTTAAGGACAGATGAAAACCATATGTGTCATGTACCTGCAGAACGTTTCCATTTTGTTTGTCCCTTAAAGAAATCACCAGCCACTCTGATCCTCCAAGGGCATTTGCTCTGTCGATACACATGCCCCTCGGGTTTCCCTTTGGCTTTGTGCTTTGGAGGAGAAGTCAGTTAGGAAAGAGGACAAAAGGTCAGACAGGAGGTTGTTGAGTTTATGAAGACTGAGTCAGCAACATGAGCCTGTAGGCTCAGTCAGGGGACCAGTTTATTCCTTGGGGCATGAGCTGGGTCAATTTCTCTCCTTACTGAACCTCTGAGTGCCCTGGAGCCCAGTTACAAGCCTTGTAAAAATTGCCCACGTGTTGTCCACATTTGCTTCTTCTGCAAGTTTAGCTTGGTAGACTGGAGGGAATGCCCTTTGCTTCAAAGAGGTGATGCTGGATCTAATGTTTGAAATTTTATAATACGGTTTAATGATCTATGAAGCATTTTGTATACATTATCATATATCTTCTCCCTACAGATCCTGTAACATGGTTATTATGAAGTCCATTCACAGATGAAAAGATTGAGACTTAGAGAAGAGGTTGAATATATTTCCAAAGGTCACATAACAATGAGGTGGTTGAGAAGGAATCAGACTTAAGAGTCACTCAACTAATCAAATATTTCATCGGTACCTAACGTGTTCAGACAAGGTCTCAGGCACTAAGAATACAATGGTGATCAAAGACATAAGGAATTTTCCCTCATGGAGATTACAGTCCAGTTGAGGAGACACTCATGAGACAAAGAAGTACTCAAAAAAATAGAAAATGATCCATATGAATGAGGTCTGAAGGGAAAACACAGGGTATTAGGAGAAAGTGTAGCAAGGATGTAATTTAGATGTGGTGTGTGTCTGTGTGTATGGTGGTGAGGAGGGATGTGTGTATCACTGAAGACCAACTATAACATTTGAGCCCTGAGAAACAGGGGGAAGGAATTGGAAGAAGAGGAGGGGGAAGGGATTTCAGCAGGAGGTGGCAGCGTGTGTAAAGACCCTTAGGCAGGACAAACTTGGTGTGCTTGAAGATCTGAAGAAGGCTGAGTGAGTTGGCTTGGAGTGGAGCGAGCCAGGAAAAGAGAGATGTTAAGATGAGATCAGATTATTGGTAGGTTTTGCTGGATCACAGAGAGCAGTTAGCCATGGGTTTTATTCTAAATGTGATGAGAAACCATTGGGGGATTTGAAGCAGGGAAGTTGACTTGGTTTTGCACATTAAGGTGATCATTCCAAATGCTCAATCAAAATTAGATTGTAGAGGACAAGTGTAGAAGCAGGGAGACCGATTACGGGGAGGACGTTGCAACAATCCAGGGGAAAGTTGATGGCCCTATATCTTTAAATCCTGGAATTTTGGGTTATGGTGTGTGCTGTTATTGTAATTCTAGAGACCTGGCTGACAGTGGAGAAGGGGTGTCATTTACTACATTTTTTAAATCACCCTTGAGTTTTCTCTACTTACTAGGTGTCGAGGGACAACAAAACCATTGACACATTCAAGGCTCGGCAAAGATTGCAACCACACTGTTCCAGGATTAAGAAAACCATCTCTTCGTGATCATAAAATGCCATGCAAATGACATTTGGAAAGGAAACTGACTACCAGAACGTTTACTAACTGATACTCACTCAATAAAGGACACTATCATTTTTACTAGCTTTATGACAATGAACAAGTTACTTAACCTCTCTGAACCTAATTTACATGAACTGTGAAAGAAGGATAAAAGTAGACTTTTCCCAAAGAATCACGTTAGAATGACATTAGATTAAGAATTAGATCCATATGAAGATTAAATGAGATACTACATGTAAAACAACACAATGCCTAACTGAGTAAGCATTCTGCTTTCAATAAATAATAGCTATCATACTTAATAATAATGATGCCTTTAAAGTGTAAATGGAATAAAATTAGGTACCAGCATTACTTCCATGGAATAATTAATTTCTGTCCCCAGGCAAAGTATGGACATATGTAGCTTAACTTATGAAGCATTACATTTCCCATCACCCCAAACTTTTAAAATGCTTTGAAATTCTTGGATGAAAGACATTATAAAAACATAAAATATTATTATTCCAAAGAGAAAGTTTATCCTACAGAGCGAGACTTTCCCTAATGACTCTAAGCCATCTTTAGAATAGCCCATTTTATTATCAAACTGAACAGCTGGCAGTATTGAACACAATTACAGATTCTGCTTTAAAAACCAAGCATTAATTGGATTTCTGAATGGCATTTGAACTACAGAAAGAGACAATTCTTCTAACTCTAAAACCTACTTCCTTTCAGCATAGCACAGGAGTTTTACATCTTTGAGAGTCTCCTGATGGCTTCAGGTAAGTCTAGAACTAAAGCATTAGATTCTCAGTGGAGGAAGAATGTATCAAATATCAAATGCATGGGGCTGTCATTTATCTCTTTCCAATTCTGCTGAAATGACTGCCCTTTGAAAAATCTGTCTGATGAGAGAGTACTGTAGGGGAAATTCCTGTAAGTATCCTTGTTTCTAAACTTCAGTGGTCTGACCTTAATCCAAAGACAACTCAGAAGTCCCTATACTTATCTGAACTTCGGTGTGTAACCTGTATGCCTCCTTGACCCACGTGGCTCAGTTTATACAGAGACTTTTATTCAAGGATTTATGGATCAAACAGCCAAAGGTAATCAAGAAGGAAACCAGGCTCTAAATTGTATCTCTTTAAAAAGAGGTTATGAGGATCCAACTTATAACTGAGCGACACTACTCATCTCCCCTTTTTGCTCCCCTGAGTCTCTTGCACCACATATTACTTTGCATTCCCAGTCACTAACAGCCCCTCTTCCCACAAAATGCTTCTCCATCTCATTTAGCTTTTTGTCTCTCCCTCAGTATTTATGTATTTATTTTTTATTATTATTATTATTTTTTGCGGTACGCGGGCCTCTCACTGTTGTGGCTTCTTCCGCTGAGGAGCACAAGCTCCGGACGCGCAGGCTCAGCGGCCATGGCTCACGGGCCCAGCCGCTCCGCGGCACGTGGGATCCTCCCGGACCGGGGCACGAACCCACATCCTCTGCATCGGCAGGCGGACTCTCAACCACTGCGCCACCAGGGAAGCCCTCTCCCTCAGTATCTAGATTAACTTGGTTTCTTTCTCTGCCTTCTTTCCCATAACGTCCAACTTGTCATCTTCTTTTTTTCTTTGCCCGTTATCCAGTTCTGTATTATGGATGTCCAGGGATTCAATTGACAGAGGCTAACTCTCCACAGGGAGCCAACAATCTTCCACCTTAATAAGGGCTTGATCTTTGGTCCTGTGATCTGCCGAATATTGCACTGGAATATAGTGCGCTGTGGACGTGGGACTTGGATCATTAGGTTCCTTGTGGATTACATTCAGTCCCAGTTTGGATAGAGTCCCCTTGTCCTCCATGGGAAGGAATTGAAACGGGACAGGGAAGGAAGGGTGGAGGGCAGTGTGAGCGAAGCTATGTCGATCCCAGTGGAAACTTAGAACTATGGAAGATAGTATCTGCCATCAGAGCTGCTGAGGAAGGAAAGAAATGGAGCAGAGGGAAAGGAGTAGGGGAGAAAAGGGATGATAAAGATTGTAGAGGGTCCCAGGGGCTGGGGCAAGAAGGGGTGAAGAGAAGAAATCAGGTGCAGAGAGAGGTGAGGGACCCTTCCAGAAAATCTACCATCAGGAACTTGACTGCTTCCGACAGCAGTCACTTGATTCATGATCCAGGGAATTGAAAGGATTACAGTACCTTAGGTGATATGTCAGGAGCAGGTGTCTGATGGGAGACTTGAGACTGTGATCAGAAATGTTTCTTGGCTGTTGAATAGTTGAATTAGCCTCCTAGGAATATGGCCCCAAATAACGAGCAGGGATGACACTCTTCTCTGTTATCTACACCCATTTGATTATGCTTCAGAAATACGCCAAAATCTCTTCCCCAGCTCCTGAGACATCCAAGCCCAGAATATCTGTTTCTGTGGCTGAGTTATAGAGATTAGGCTGAAGTTTACTTAGACATTGCCTCTCATTCCAAAGGAGGTCAAGACTCCATGACTGACATGTTTTGATGGACTGCTGGCATTTTTTTTTTTAAGGTTGGAAGAAACCTTGGAGATCTTACTAAAAACTTTCTTCCTTTTATAATACAAATGGAAAATGAGGGGCAGAGTGACAATTAAAAAAAAAAATCGACTTCTGAGCTTGCGTCCATAGTTCTGCATCTCTGGAAGAGGTAGAATGAACTCTGTGTTGCCTCAAGCTTGATTAACAGGACAGGACTAACGATGAATAACAGAGGGCAGAGCTCTTCCATTTCTACCCCCAGAACAATGCAGTGACATAAAATGCCATGCAAATGACATTTTGTGTCATTTGTGGGGCAGACCCACTTCACAGATGAGGAAACTGAGTTCAGATGGTTGAAAATGCACAGATAATAGGGAGAGAGACCTCCTGCTTCAAACAGTCCAGATGAAATGTGGATGCCACCCTAACAGGCTGCTTCCTTCTTACTTGTGTGAACGGTTTTCTTTACCCGAGTTCCAATCTCTGCGGCGCTGCTGAAATTGAACAGTTCCAGAGTGGAGCCATGTTGACTCATCAATGCTTGGTTTTAATATTGACCACACAGAGGCCTTCATAGTGTCCGCCAGTCGAGAGAATCACTCAAAGGCAAATTGCACAGTAGAGAGACCGTTCAAGAGTCAGGGAGGAGGTGACCGAGAAGGAAAAGAATCTTCTTTCCTGCTTCATACCTTTGGTTGCTTCTTCCCCCAGCGTGGTCCTTTGATGCCCACTTTAGTGAGGGCATCAGGAGGAAGATGGTACAGTGCGGTGGTACCACACATTGCCATGCTGCTGGCTGATGGGTAGCCAAATAGGACAAGGCAAATAGCATCCTTCCCCTACTAAAGACCTCTCTTTAATTCGTACTGCCTAAATACCCCAAACGCTATGTATGAGCTCCAGGAAACCTCAAGAGGGGTCTGGTCTGAATCTCCTTTGATAACAGTTTCTGCACATGTGATAGGGTAAAAGCCTTAATAATATATAAATATTCCCAATATGTTTCTGAGCATCATCCTCCACCAATGAAGAGGACGCTGTCTTTGGCGGCTCAGTTTTTTTCCCTCTCCCGTTACCCCCTCAGGGGACCAGCCCTTACTTTACCATAGATTGTTCCAAAGCTCCCCAGACTACCCAATGTGGCATTTAAATATTTTCCTTTCCTGACTCTCCAATCGGTCTGCTTCTCCCAAACTCCTTACTTTCTGCTTCAAGTTATCGTCCTTTTTTTCCTTTTTTAAATCATTAGGTCAAAATTCACTTTCTTTACTGGACACACACAAATGAGGAAAACTTGGCGACTTTTTCATCTGTCCCCAGCCAAGCATAGTTTCATGACAGCTCAGCGCTGGTAGTGGGAAGAGCCTCAGAGAAGGATCCTCATCCAATAAACCTGGGCTATTGTTTTTGGATCACAGGCTGTGAATTGATTTATTGTTTGAAGTGATGAAAAAGGGTGTTTGGAGACTCGGAGGCGAGTTTCGCTCTGCGGTGATGCCTCTGCGGTCAGGAAACAGTTTTCTGAGCAATTCGGAGCTAGGGAATGTGGGGTTATTTTGGTAGCTGTCAGCAGGAATTGGCTAGAATCTGTATGTTAAATGAATACAAACTGCCTATTTAATTATTTAACAACTAGAACAAACATCCCACTGTTGGCAAGTGAAAAACAGCTAACACTCAAACTCTGTAAAATCCCATCTCATTAGTTCCCATGATGTGATGTGACCCTGCTCACACCACAGTCCTGCCTTCAACCCTCCAGGGCATCTTATCTCGATTTTATTGGAATTTTTGCTGGAATTGGAGTACAAGTGTCCTTAAGCAAGGAAATGCTGGGGAAATAAGAGCAAGTTAACCTCTAAATGGGCTCCAAGGCAACCACTGTGTTGAAACTTCACTTGGGTTCCACTGGCTGTTTTGTTTGGTTTGTTTCCTTCTGCTTCTGCCAGATTGTTGACATCCCTTGTTTTCTGGAAACTGCTGAATTTGAGCAACCAGGGGCAGGAAGTCTCTCCTTAATTTAGGAAGACTACAACAAGAATTCCAACTTGTTATTTTTGAGAAAATAGCTGTGATAGTATGTTGATTTTACTAGTTGTTTAAAAAGACCCTCAAGGTTAATTAGATAGCCATCTAGAAACAGGCTGAGCTAACTAGAATTTGTGTGGCCCGAAGCGTTGAACACTAAGAAACTATTTGATTCTAGCCTCTACCTAGGCAACCTTTTTAATTTACTGTGTGTGTGTGCACGCGCGTGCGCGTGCATGTGTAAATATAAATAAAACTTGCTTTTGTGATAAAATAAAAATTTTGCCATGTTGTATACACATTTTGAAATTTTGGAACCTAGAAATGCCTGATAAGCATTTAATATGGAAAAAATGGCTATTTATAGTCAAGATGAATAGACTGGCTGACGTGAATCTATCAAAGTGAACAAGAAGGTAGAGGGAAGAGGAGACAAGCAGAGAAACGAAGGGAAGGAGAGAAGAGAGAACAGACCACATCAAAACTAGGAGAGCTCTGGGCACCAGAACTAAGCAATGTGCTTCTTGCTAGTATCTTTTTGCAACTTCTAAGGGCAGCAAACAAGCTGGACGCCTCGTCTGCACGCAGATTTCCATCTTTATAGTACGTCCCATTCTTAGTGTTTAGTAAATTGATTGGGCTTTAACCTCGTTTTCCATGAAGCCCTACCTTTTGATTTGAGCTAAGAATTACGATTTTGCTTTGCGAAACTGGAACTTTGCGGAGAATCTCCTGCCTCATCCATGGTGAAACCCCAGAGCCAGTGGTTTTTATTTCTACATCCTCAGCAGACACAGCGTAGAGACTGTAGTTAACACCTGCTCATCCTGACATCTCAGCTCAAAGGCCCCTCCCTCAGGCGGGGCCAGACCCCTCTTCTTATACTGATACATTCTCAGGGCCCCTGTGCTTTTGATTTGGAGCATTTACTCCAGACTCTAATTATATATTTAGGTTGCAATTATTTATGTCATGGTTTCTTCCCGGCTAGATCGCGAGTTCCATGAGAGCTGCGGCCATACCTGTATCTCTTACCCTTGTTGAGACAGCAGTTACACAGGTCCTAGGATGTAGTAATTGTTCGATAAATATTTGTTGAATGAATGCTATACTACTATACATAAGCATGTATGCACATAGTCCTATACTGTAGGAGGCATAAATAGAGTTGACCCTTGAACAATGTGGAGGTTAGGGGCGCCAACCCCCCCCAAGCAGTTGAAAAGTCTGTGTATAGCTCTTGACTCCCCTCAAACTTAACTACTAATAGCCTTCAGTTGACAGGAAGCCTTACCTGAAAACAGACAGTCGGTTAACACGTATTTTGTATGTTATACGTATTGTATACCCTATTCTTAAAGTAAGCCAGAGAAAGCAAAACGTTATAAAGGGAACCGTAAGGAAGAGAAAATACATTTTCAGTGCTGTACTGTCTTTTTGATACCGTTTACAAGATGAATCGTCTGTCTGTCAGTACCTACATCAATATAGTCCTATATGCTACAGAACACTGTGGATGTCGTATGTACTATTAACACTACTCATCAAAATAAAAAGATAATATGAGAAAGAAATTCATATATATTTACAGGTATAACATTCATGCACTGATAACGAAGAAGCAGCAATATGATTGCTTTGTGGTAGCCTAATGTAATCTATGTGGTTGCTTCATGGTAGCCTAGCCTATATACTAATGAATGAATCACTATAAAATTTTTACGGCATACAGCATCACAGTCATATTCATAATATAACATTGAAAACATTGTTACTTTTTTTAAAAAAACTACTTACCTGTGATGATAGGCTGATATGCAATTTCTTCAGTTACTAGAGAGAGAGGTATATATAGGATAATGTAATTCTTTGAAAGGAAAGTTATAAAACAGTAAGGAAACTAAAATGTTATTCATTTTATATTAAATATCACTCACCTTATGCCTACATAAGGATAGATTAATATCTACATATATTTTATGCATTCACGACATAATTTTTTCTTAAAGTTTCTTTTTTTTTTTTGCAGCACGCGGGCCTCTCACTGCTGTGGCCTCTCCTGTTGTGGAGCACAGGCTCTGGACGCGCAGGCTCAGTGGCCATGGCTCACAGGCCCAGCCGCTCCGCGGCATGTGTGATCTTCCTGGACCAGGGCACGAACCCACGTCCCCTGCATCGGCAGGCGGACTCTCGACCACTGCGCCACCGGGGAAGCCCTCTTAAAGTTTTTTGATATTTCTGGGCTATGCAGTTCATCTGTGAGTTTGTTCTAATTCTCACAAATCTCCAAAAAAATATCCAATACATTTATTGAAAGAAAACACATACAAGCGGACTTGCATAGTTCAAACCTGTGTTGTTCACGGGTCAACTGTGTGTATAATACAGTGTGTATATTCATGGGGTGAATATATAACAGTGTGCATACCACCCCCCTCAACACAACACCCAGTATTTACTTAATCTCCCTGAGCCTCATTTCCTCATTTGTGAAGTGAAAGTTAATGTGAGGCTCTTTGCAGACCCCAAGTGCTGGACCAATAGATGAGCTCAGAATCACCTTTCACTTCAGACCCTGGGATAGAGACCCCCATAAATGCCTTACATGCTTCGGGAATGCATTTAAGCATCTCTCAGTCAAGCTCTCTCTCCACCCAAACCAGTCCGTCATTCAAATTACTCTAAATTTAGGGTCATTTCCAAACATAGTACATTTCCTGGGCAGTTCCTTCCCTGAAAGACAGCCATGTCCAACCCAAAGTGAGGGCTAACGCTTCTCATCAGCCTGGTTGCATTTCTGTCTCCCTCTTGGCTGCAGTGTGTAAGCTGATTGGGGGCCCATGTGGCCATGTTCATGTCCAAGCTCAGTAGGATGAATTTTTCAAGCATGATTTGCGAGTCACGCCATCACATGTATCCCGAGTCCAGCTGTGTTGCAGCTGCCGCCTCCCCTGTATCCGTTCGTCTTGCACTTGGATCAAAAACATGAGTACACTCGCCTGAACTGATTTGGTCTCAGCCCAGCTGTTTGTCCCCCATTGTCCTCAAGATGTTTACAGACCTGCTGTTGTGGCCATTCTTGTTTCATTATCACACTTGGGTCTGAAGAGCATTTTCCCACATGGCCCTAGCCAAAGAGGCAATTTGGCTAGGTCGTTACTGAAACTTCCCTGAGGCATTTATTTCAAACCTTATGCTCTAAGTATACAACTGCGTATTTCTACAGTGAAAACAAGAAGAGGGGCTAGGGCTACAGATTTTGTTTGAGACAGGCCATGAGTGTCATTGTTGGCCCACTAATCTCATGACGTGATCTGTTTATTACTGTTTGACAAGAGAGCAATTTCAACCGGAGACAAAGCCAGATCAGAGGAAGAAATTCATTCTTCCTCCTCTTATTTGGGTGAATTGGGTAAACATATTTTACCTTCCCAGAAAGTTATTTTGACTGTTCTGAAAACCACTGATGCCTGTCACACGCCAGCAGGTATTTTGTTGGCAGGATCTGTGGTGGCAGAAGAGTGGGCGGGGCAGGGGTGGGCTGTTGGCGTGGAAAGGAGCCTGGTGATTTGCACTGAGGTTCAAGGGCTGGCTGACCCTCAACTGTGAGAATACGTGTGAGTCACTCACTCTCTCTGGGACTCTATTTCCTCCTATTAATAACAGGCACCATGTATTATCGTGTTAAAATCTGCAGTTAAAAATCTGCTTTAGAAGGACAGACTTCCAGACTCCCCCCAAAGATCCTGTTTCAGTGTCTGAAGTGGGACCTGAGTCTATATATTTTGCAGTATCACAGCCCGTGGCCAGTGTTCCCTGGGGTCTCCCCTACAACCACTGTGAGCTTTCTGATCCAGGATATTTTATACTGTTAATGAGGTGTTCCTTCCTAATAAAGAGCATGGTTCTGATTTCCCAGTAGCTCAGAACATTAAAAGGTGCAACTCACATGCCCATGATGGGCTGACCCTCAGAGCCGCACTCAGGCCAGCATCAAGTGCAGTGGTGAGGACTGGACACGTGGCTGGTTGGAACTGGGATGTGCTGTAAGTATAAGGTATGCATCAGGGCTTCCCTGGTGGCACGGTGGTTGAGAGTCTGCCTGCCGATGCAGGGGACACGGGTTCGTGCCCCGGTCCGGGAACATCCCACGTGCCGCGGAGCGGCTGGGCCCGTGAGCCATGGCCTCTGAGCCTGCGCGTCTGGAGCCTATGCTCCGCAACGGGAGAGGCCAGAGCAGTGAGAGGCCAGCGTACAGAAAAAAAAAAAAAAAAAAAAAAAAAGATATACATCAGATTTCGAAGATTTAGTATGAAAAAAAGGAATGTAAAATATCCACTTAATCATTGCATCGACTACATGTTGAAATGATCGTATTTTGGATATGATGGGTTAAAGAAAATATATTAGTCAAGTTAATTTCACCTGTTCCTTTTTTTAATGTGGCTACTAGAAAATTGAAAAGTCCACCCGTGGCTTGCATGTTTCTATTGGACAGTATTGCTATCCAGCACAAGGCAATTTTTTGAGAACAGCATACCCACGAGGATAGACCATTAACAGGACTATATCATAGTAGCCTTATAAAGCGATCCAGGGTAATTCTGCTGGTCCTGCCCGAACCTCAGCTCCCAGTTTCCATTCTGACTGGTGGAATTTACAATGAAGGCTTGAGAAGGCATTGAACAAGCAGGCGACGGGGATACACTGTTTCCTAAGTGAGTAGATGTTCTCCTTAAGGCACGTCTCCTGCCTGGATCCAGCTCTTTTTAAAAATAGAGAAGTTTTACCCATTCCCATTATAGACTCAGATTTTTCCCACTCTCTCAACCCATTCTTCTCATTCTCCACTTCACCCCTCGGTAACCTAACATCAGGCTGTCCCCTTGATGGTATGACAAACATTAAATTAGAATAAAAAATTTCCCAACAATATCCATTATAGGAAAAGGTATAGTGAAACTGGGACACTTCTATGTTGTTTGCAGTAGCAAAAATTATAACCCCTTTGGAAACCAATGTGACATCATATTTCAAGAGCTGTATAAATGCTTTTAATCTTTGATTTGGTCTTAAGGAAACATTCAACAGAAGCAAGATAAATGTATAAAGATATTCAAAGCAGCATTATCTCTACTACAAAATTAGAAGCCATTTAAACACCTAATCATTGAGGAACAGTTAAGAAAAGTATGCTGTACAATTCAATATAATATTATGCATTCACTCAATTTATAATTATGAAAGCTATACAGCAACACAGAAAATTGTTTACAAGATAATGTTAGATTTTATAAAGTAGAACACATAAATTGTATGTAGATTATGATTGCATGCTAACAATTATGCATGCATATCGAAGACTTAGAAGAAATGTGCAAAAATGAAACCTCTGTTAGAGTTATTAAAAAATAAATCAGAGCATTTTAACCAGGGGACTATACTTCTTATGGGATCCAGAGATGGGCTCCCACAGTGTCCATAAATCAAGTGAAAATATGTAATATTTTGTGTGGCTGTACATAAAATGCATTTTTTGAGAAGTGAAAGCATAACTTTCATTAGATTCCCAGAGGAGTTGAATGATCGGTCACTTCCCTCCCAAATTAAGAACTAATGCTTAATGATTGTGCTGTTATTTTATTCTTTTAATAATTAAAAGAAAGCGAGGCATCTCCTCTCCAGGAACTCCCCCAAGGTGACTTCATAAGCGGGCTTGAGGAAGAATAAGAGCCCTTAGATGGGAACAGGTCTAACCTGGTAGAACTTGTGGGGAGAAATAGGAAACCTTCAGGAACCCCACATATTCCCATTTATAACTGATCTCACCCTCTTCCAGTCCCTCCCATCTCAAGGGCCCAATGCTTCTCCCTGTAAGGACCCTTCCCTTGCCCCTCCTTTTTCCCTACTCCTCACTAATGCTCCAATCAGGTCAACTCACCCAACTTCAGGCCTTTGTAGCCCTCTAATCTTAGAAACAGTGGCCTGCTAAATGCCCTGCAGGGCTAATGGCTTAGCCTCCTGGGGAATCGTTGCCTTTCAACAGGCGCTTTGAATGAACAACACTTTACCCCAAAGGGGGGTTAGCACAAGAAGGTATCAGACACTAGGGCAGGGCCAGAGACAGATCCGTGTGGGGTACTGGCTGCTCTCTATCCCTCAGACCACATCGGGGCCACCCAGCCACCGTTTGAAGGATCCCTGGCATGTGAGGGACATTGTTCCATGAGTCCTAGCATTGTTTTCTCTCCTCTGAGCCAATGAAAGAATATGCTAGTCAGGGCCTTTTTGAAGAACCCCTTAGAGAAAACAAATACCATATGATATCACTTATATGTGGAATCTAAAATACAATGCAAATGAACGTATCTATGAAACAGAAACAGACTCAACAAACATAGAGAACAGACTTGTGGTTGCCAAGGGGAAAGGGGGATGGGGCAGGGAAGGATTGGGAGGCTGGGATTAGTAGATGCAAACTATTATATGTAGAATGGATAAACAAAAAGTCCTACTGTATAGCACTGGGAACTTTATTCAATATCCTGTGATAAACCATAATGGAAAAGGATATGAAAAGAATACATATATGTGTAACTTTGCTGTACAGCAGAAATTAACACAACATTGTAAATCAACTATACCTCAATAAAATAAAATAAAATAAACCTTAAAACAAAAGTCCAACAAAGATCTTAGCTTTCTGGCAAGATTCTGGTTGTTCTTTCTTGTCCATGTACCTTGACAGTGTCTGGATTCAGTCACCCTGCACCCCACGCATCCTCCCTTAGTCCAATGCGTCACTGTTGGTTTTTTGCCCTCATTGATGGCTTTGGAGTTGGCAAGAATTTTCTTTTTCTGAGACTCTCACTCCCAACACCCCGTAGAGTCTCCTGGGCTGCCTGGAGCTGCAGCTTTGTCCTAATTCATCAGAGTGAGATTTCTTTCATGTTTTCCAGTTGTCTATTTGCCTGTAAGAGAGTAGATGTTCTGTAATGGACACCTATAAATGAACTGAAGAAAAAGCAAGAGAAATGAGCATTTCAAGAAAAGTAGCCCAGGAGCTCTCCCCTGGAAGAACTGTCGCCAACTTTACCCAGCACTCATTTGTTAATGGCTTCACTTCCCAGCATTTCTTTTTCCCCTGGCATTTTGGTGAAAGCTTTTTTTTTCCTATTCCAATTTAACATTTACCCCTTCAGCTTTTCTGTCAGACTTATTTTTCCCTGGAAACCTTTACGCTAACCAGATCCAGCAATCATTATTATTATTATTTTCTTCATGTATATATGCCCCTTTCTTTCTAATCACAGATTCACTAGCAGTCTAACTTTCAGGGGAGAGGGCCCCCCAGATCCCAGGCAGTTTTCTCTTGCCCATCTCTGAGCATCTCCCAGGAAGGGCAAGATGATGTGAGACTTTTCTTCAAGACCCATTTCCACGCATCATTGTGGTAAGACGTGGAAAGTTCTTCTTCATGTCTGACAAGTGATGGCCGTCTAACTTGATAATCTCCCACCTGATGGCAGTGGGGCTTTGGGAGCTTGTTGTCATCACCTTGAGGACCCTTGATTGTGTGAGAAGCAGTTGCTCTTATTTGTTAAGAGGACAGATTGTAGCAGAAAAATATTGGGGATCAGATCAAACCCCGGCCACTTCCTAGCCGTTATGGCCCTTGAAGAAGAAACCAAGCCTCAGTTTCCTCATCCGAAAAAGGTAACATAATAATGATGGCTGTTTCATAAGTACACACACATTCCATTTTGACAGAGATCAATTGTTGTTACTGAATATCTCTTCTTTTTATCCTCCATAATAGAATCTTAGATTTTCAGCTGGCTTCTTGGCAGTCTGGAATGAATAAAGATTATATTTCCCAGTCTCCATGGCAGCTAAGTGTGGCCATGGGACTAAGTCCTGGCCAAAGAAACGCAAGTGGAAGAGGTGTGGGTAATTTCCTTGAAGTGCCTTTAACTTGAGGGTTTGCACTTCTTTTTAAATTTATTTTTGGCTGTGTTGGGTCTGTTGCTGCGCGCGGGCTTTCTCTAGTTGTGGTGAGCAGGGGTTACTCTTCATTGCGGTGCGTGGGCTTCTCATTGCAGTGGCTTCTTTTGTTGCAGAGCACAGGTTCTGGTGCACGGGCTTCAGTAGTTGTGGCACGCAGGCTCAGTAGTTGTGGTGCAAAGGCTTAGTTGCTCTGTGGCACGTGGGATCTTGCCGGACCAAGGCTCAAACCCATGTCCCCTGCATTGGCAGGTGGAAACTTAACCACTGTGCCACCAGGGAAGTCACAGGTTTGTACTTTATCCTTTCATCCTTCGTCTTGTATAAAATTGGGATGCAATGGTGGGAGCTCCTGAAGCCATCTTAAACAATGAGGAGACTTAGTGAATGAAATCCACACATGACAATTAAACAAAATAGAAAGAGCTCAAGTCCCTAACATAACAGAGCACCATAACTGCCTTGGATTTTTGCCTCCAGAAGTTGGCAGGGGAGAGAGAAATACATTTCATCTAAGTATTGTATTATTTTTCTGTTGCTTGCAGTCAAATTTCATCCTAAACAGGACCCTAAACATAATAACCACTTAGTACATGATAGGTGTCACTCAAGTCATCACCTATGCATTTTTGGAACATAATAACCACCTAGTACATGATAGGTGTCACTTAAGTCATCACCTATGCATTTTTGGAGAAACTCTCCCCATCCCATCCAACCCCCACAATATAACAGAACTTGCAGATGCACCTTCTGTGATGCTAACGTTTATTGAGTGTTAACGATGTCCCTGGCAAGATAACAAGTGCCTTACATGGAATATCTCATTTAAACTTCACAACAAACCCACAAGGTTGGTACTATTTTAAACTTTCATTTTATAGACAAGTATATTAATTTCCTAGGACTGCCATGACAAAACAACACAGACTGGGTACCTTAAACAACAGAAATGAATTTTCTCACAATTCTGGAGGCTAGAAGTCCAAGATCAAGGTGTTGAAAGAGTTAGTTTCCTCTTAGGCCTCTGTTTGGCTTACAGGTGGCTACCCACTTGCTGCCTTTTCACATGGTCTTCCCTCTGTGCCTGCACATCCCTGGTGTCTGTGACTTAATTTCCTGATATTATAAGGGCACCAGTCAGATTGGATTAGGGCTTATTCTAATGGCCTCATTTTAATTGAATCATCTATGTAAAGGCCCTGCCTCCAAATATAGTCAAATTTGGAGGTACAATGGTTAGAGCTTCAACATATGAATTTGGGGGAACACAATTCAGCCCATAACAATGAGGAAACTGGGTCAGAAGAGAAGTAATTTTCCCCAACACTACACAGTGAGGAAGTAGCAGAAGTCTGGTTCCTGAGCTTCAACATATGAATTTGGGGGAACACAATTCAGCCCATAACAATGAGGAAACTGGGTCAGAAGAGAAGTAATTTTCCCCAAAACTACACAGTGAGGAAGTAGCAGAAGTCTGGTGCCTGAGTCCAGGCAATGAAACACGGCACATTCCGTGTTTCCATTCCATGTTATCATCTTTAATAAATTTAGTTTGACAATAAGCCCCCAGTTCCCAGAACTCCACACATTTAATGGTCTAAGTTGCAGTAAATCTATAAACACAGATTTGAGCTTTGTGGGGGTAGCTTTATGTAATCACCCTTCTCCTTTGTCTTAACCCTGGTTGTCACCTGCTAATTGTCCTGGGGGCCTTTAACACAGGTCACCACCAAGAGCCCCAGTGGCTTCATTCCTCCAGCTCCTGGGGAAATGCACCCCCTGGAGCCCTCTCCCTTCCCCACTAGCCAGTACCCTGAACACAATGCTTTAGGAAGAGACCTAAACACTTCTACAGACATCAAGGAGGAGCTACAAGCTTCTTCCACTCTGCCTAACTATGTCTCCATGTGGGTGACCCTAGAAACCTGTCATATTCCCAAACCCCAAGTCTCAAATCCTGAGTCATCAGCGGCAGGCAGAGAGTGACCCCAGCCCACGGGTCCTGGATGCTGCCCTATACCATTGCTTCCTCCCCAACTCTTGTGGTACTTCTGCAGGCACTTGGCTTCTATCCCACTACCTGTGCCCATCACATATCATTGCCCTGGGACCTCCTTGAACACAAGCCTCCCTGGAATCTGTCACTTTCATCGCCCCAGTTTTCTCCTCTGCCATGTCTTGCTGATCCTAAAAATGGAGAACATAGCTGTTGACTTGGGTGATTAAGAGCCAAAGAGAGCTCTTTTTCCAGCTCAATCACAAATATAAGGTTAAATAAAAATAGCTGCTACTAAGTACTCTATACGAATTAACTCAATGACCCTTCACAACAACCCTAAGTTATTTCTCCCCTTCTACAGATAAGGAAACTGTAGCACAGAGAGGTTAGGGAACTTGCCCAAGGCTACACAGCAGGTACAAGGCAGAGCAAGGAGTTAAACCAATGTAGTCTGTCTACAGAACTCATGCTCTTAACCATTTCTCCAGGTATCACAAGTTAATCTTTTTTTCTCCCAAACAGCCTGCAGATGTGGACACATACACATACATTCCGAAGACTGGCCTTGGACGAGTCCAACAGGAACCCATGAACCTAATCTGTCAAAAAGTTTGACAAATACAAGGTTGCATTGTCCATGTACCAGTACTTTCTATCCCATAACTGGCAAAGTAAGGGGTGCCCTCCAGGTCTCAGACCATTCCAGCCATTTTCACATGTATCATCTCATTTATCCTTGCAATATTATTTTGAAGTAGGCACTATTATCTCCATTTTACTGTTAAGAAAACCGAGGCTCGGAGAGGTTGAGCAACTTGCCTTAGGTCACACAGCTAATAAAGGGTGGAGGCAAGATTTGGACACAACACTTCAACACTTTTGATATAATGAGGTGTGCCCAGGTGACAAGCTATGTGACCCCAGCACTCATCTCACTACATCACCATGCTGCCTTCCCACCCTGAATGCCGCTGGAATTCTGAACAGGGCTGCCGAGGAGAAATGACAGGAAGGGTGCAGAGTCAGCTTAAAGAAAATATGACACTTAGATCTAAAGTCCACATTATTGTATTTACACAAGCGTTCAAAAAAATTCTGAATTCTAAAATATAAGAGAGCTAATCTCCTGAGTCCCAGCTACCACCGCACCTCTCACTTGCCAAAACCCATCCAGTGAAGAAACGTGACATCTCTAAAGTATTTGTGCGTGAAGTCAAATCCATAAAACCTGCATTTACTAAAACCCTTTCTCTGAAAATCTATTAATAATGTACGGCCAGAAGTTGCAGACGATGTGATCGTTGTTCTAGGGATTTGAGACCAAAATATCCCATTATGTGGAGGTTTGATATTTGCCCAGTGATGACATTTTTGATACAATTTTTAAGGAAGGCACATGTTCGTCCATTTGCTGATTCCCCCTGGCTCACAAAGCCAACAATGACTTAAACCCAAATTGCTTTCGATCTTCCCAAGGACCTCATTTTTATCACAAAGGGACCTGCTGCACAAACGATCTGTCATTCAAGTAGGAATACTCATATGTTAGATGTAGTCAGTATAGTTCATGGTGCTAACCCCCTGCTAGCAGTTAAAGGAGCTGAGTTGTGGAGATGGACAGCTGCAGTGAGGTGGGGAATTCTGGGGGATTCCTTAATTTCTTTAAGAAAGCCCAAATACAAGAATTCTAACCAACAAAGCAAGTAAATTAGGAGTGATTTCCTACTGTGTTCCAGTGGTGCTATGGGAGATACAGAGCACTTACATGTAGGAGTTATGGATTCAAAGCCAGATCCAGCTACTTATCAGCTATGAGACCTGGCACAAGTTACTTAACTGCTCTGAACCTCAGTCTCATCCTCTGGGCATATTCAGTACTTATGTCTTAGGCTGCTATGAGGTAACAGATTTCACAATACCTACTATATACCTGGCACAAAATTAATATTGAAAATCTTTTTCAATCTTTTAATCTGAAAGATTAAAATTTTCAGCATTAATTCTGAATTTGAATTTTAAATAATTTTCCACCTAAAAGGGCAAAATCTTAATTTATATGTATTTCTCTAGGAACGTATCAATTAAGCAAAATAAAAAGGGAAATCCTGAAAGTTTATAACAGATAGCAGGAATATCTGAAATCTTATTCTCACTTTCCCCTGTCACTGGGACAACTTGGAGTCAGCCGGCCACGTATGCTACTTCCTGCCAAAGACTTTTGGGCTGCGGGGTTTGTTCACTACGAAGTAAGCAGACCACCTGTTCCACTCCCTCACTGCGTATTGCCAAGAAGAGAATGTGTGTTGCCCATGGCCATTGTTTAGTTCTGTTCCATTCAGTTCAATGATTATGGACAAGGCAGTGCCCAAGGCACTGAACATACAAACATGAAGGAGACATGATCCCTGCCCTTGAGGGGCTCATAGCCTGGTGGGGAGACAGATGGATAAACAGATAATTTTGTGTGAGCTAGTCAACTCTGTGACTGGTGTGTGAACATGGAGAATTATGGGCCTGGGGGAATTAGGAACAACTTTCTGGAGGAGGTGATGCCTGAGCTAAATCTGGAAGAACACATGTGTCTATCTACCCACCCACACTCCCACCCACCCACCCATCCATCCACTCACCCATCCACCCACCCATCCATCCATCCACACACCCTTCCACCCACCCACGCATCCACCCACACTCCCACCCACCCACCCATCCACCCACACACCCACCCATCTACCCACCCACCCATCCATCCACACATCCACCCATCCACACATCCACCCATCCATCCACACACCCTTCCACCCACCCACCCATCCATCCACACATCCACCCATCTACCCACCCACCCATCCATCCACACACCCTTCCACCCACCCGCCCATCCATCCACGCATCCACCCATCTACCCATCCACACATCCATCCACACACCCTTCCACCCACCCGCCCATCCATCCACACATCCACCCATCTACCCACCCACCCATCCATCCACACACCCTTCCACCCACCCGCCCATCCATCCACACATCCACCCATCTACCCATCCACACATCCATCCACACACCCTTCCACCCACACACCCATCCATCCACACATCCACCCATCCATCCACACACCCACCCATCCATCCACCCACCCACCCATCCATCCACCCACCCACCCACCCACCCATCCATCTATCCATCCTTCCACACAGCCATCCCTTTATTCAGCAAATATATGTTAAGTATTTACTCTGTGCCTGACATTGCTCTAAGCATTGTGGTTAGAGTGGTGAACAAGCAGATAAGGTCTCTGCTCTTATGGAAATTACATTCTGCTGAAGGGAGACAGAAAATAAATGAGTGAATAATAAATATATAAATATAAATAGCTTCAGGTAGCAAGACAAATGCTAAGAAGAAAATGGGCAGTGATGCTTCTGATCAGGACATGGAGCTGGAAGAGACTCTTTCAGATAATTTCCCCAGAGGAGGAAAAACTGAGTCAAGACCAGAGTAACAGAAGAGAAGACAAGCCATGCAAAAATCCAGAGTTGAGAGCACTAGGCAGAGGAAATGAGTAAAGGTTCTAAGGTAAGAACTAGCTTGGTCTAATCATAAACAAAACAAAGTTGAAAAAAACCACGCCAAAGCCAGTGTGGGGAGGGAGGGGATAGTCTGAGATAAGGTCAGATAGGAAGGTCTCTTTGCCTATGAGCCATGGCAAACAGTATCCTCGGTGCAATGGGAGGGTTCAGACCAGGAGAGGAGTGTGATCTGATTTCAGGCTTCTATGATTGCCCAGGAGTCAGCCAGCGGAAGTCCAGAAGCAGGGAGCTTCAGCCAGAGGAGGAGTATGCCCCTTCCGCGTGCATACTTTCTCTGGTCAGTGTGGCCCCTCTTCTGCCTCTTCCTCCCCTCCTTCCCATCACAGCAGTGCTGTTGAGATGGTCATGAGGTCAGGGTACACAGTCAGGGGCTTAACAGATGTCACTCCTGGGCAGCACTCTACGGAGAATCCCTCCTACTTCTAGAAATACTGGCTCAATTGCTAGACTCCTCGTGTAGCAGCAGTGAGGCCTCGTATGTGTATGGTACTCTGACATTTTTGCAGGGTGTTCACCATCATTATTTGATATTATCCAGGGAGGTAAAAACATCAGGCATGTTTTTTTTCACGCTCACGTGATAGATGAGGAAACTGACGCACAGTGAGGTGAATCAGTGCACACAAGGTCATATACCTAGTTTGGTGGCAGAGGCAGGATTAGAATCTGAGTCCCTGATTCACATTCTGTGTTGCATCCACAGCGGTTCTCAATGTGGTGCTATTGAAGTTGAGTGGAAGTGAGCAGTTCTTTATTATGCTAGACTGTCCCAGATATTACAGGACATTTTGAATCCCTGGCCGGGGCCAGTAGTATTCATGTGTAAAAACTTGTGACAACCAAAATGCCCCCCACATATTTCCATACACCCCCTGGGGAGGATTAGTAGTGCCCCTGGTGGGGAACAGTGAAGTTTAATCCTCTCCTGTATAGACGGGAAAATGAAGACACCAGAGGCAGAAGGCACTTAGCGGCTGCTCACACATTTGCTGCATATTATTTAAACAGCTGTCGTTAATACACTCCTCCAGTCTTATCTGGTAAGCGCAAGGATGCTGACCCATGCACACCATTTATTTATTTAGTCATTTGACGGACAGTTCCTAATTACCTTGTAAGGAAGTGTTCTGTGCTCTAAGCTAAGGATGCAGTGTTGCAGAGGGACATGGCGCTCGTCTTCTCATCACGGGGAAAGCAGGGGTGGAACCCCAGAAGCTAATGAACAATTACAAGGCAAAGAGGTAAATGTCAGGATGCAGTCACCGAGGTGATGGAAGAAATCTAGACAAGGGCACCCAGATTTGGAGGCACGGGAAAGGAGAGATTTTCCAACACCACAGCTGTCCAGAACCAGAGCGTTTTGGAATATAATAAGCTTGCCGTTAATGAAGATGTTTAAAGAGAGACAGGATCATCAGATGGTTGAGAAAATGAAAAAGGTTTAAGCAGCCTATGTAAGGTCAATGCCCTTTCCAGTCCTGCAGCCTGGGATGTCCACATGTCCACAGAAGACCATAAACAGAATGTAATCACATCTGATTTCTGTAATGATAAGTGGCAACGAGGTGACGCCGTGTTAGACTAGGTTATAAAAAGAAAATAATGTTAGAAATAATCTGGTTTTCCCCCAAAGCTCTTTCTACAAATTACCAACTTAAAAAAAGTACCATTTCCACCTGTCCATTCATGTGGGGAGTGTTCAGGACAGGATTGAACATTGAGAGGGGGTTGGTAACCTCCAGCACTGACCGAAAGGGTGGGCTTCTAGGAGGGCAGGGCAAGAGAAAGGTCCGCTATGGAGGGACTTTTAATTGGGCACCAGGCACTTTTTTTTCTCTCAGGTAGCTAGGAGAGCCAAGGAGAGCTCCTTAGTGCCAATTTACTCTGGTCTTTGCTGATCTGGAAAGGTTGGCAGCCCAAACGTCAGCAGAGGACAGTTCCTGACAACTCTGTGACAAGGGAGAGAGTCTCGAGGGACCAGGGTGCCCAAGGACCACAAACGTTGTTCTGCCTTCCGGGAGGTGAAGTGTCAGCTTTCAGCAAATGTTCCCTCTGTGCAAGGACAGAAAATGGCATCTAGAGAGCTGCTCTAACTGGGTTAAAAGTCATGTTTGTGCCACTCATGTCAAAAGGACAAGGCTTAGGAAAAGGAATCAGCCATTGGTCAGGGCGATGATTGTGGCTTGCTGACGGCTTAGATTTAAACTTCAAAGGATAAAGCTGTCAGCGTTCGCTTTTCTTGTTGCTTCTGTATTTTCAATTGGAAAATTTTTACTCAAAGCATACATATGCCAGATACCTATGGGATAATTAAAGAGTAAAATAATGGCCATTTTCAGACTTCAAAAAAACAAATCTCTCTTCCCTGCCCATCATTCATCTTCTATTTTCCCCCTGTATGCCTCTCCTCACTTCAACTATTCTCTCCAGTTTTGCTTTAACAAATTCTTTCACCAGTACCGAACTTTATTTACTATCAGCTTGCTTTTGACTGAGGGACACATTGAGATGAATGGGCTATTCTCTTTGAGGATTTAGATTAATTCATTTTCCATGTTCGGTGTTCAACTTAGGATTCCAAACATATCTTGTGGTTGTCAAACTATCCACTGACATCTGGTTCAAATAAAAAACTACAAATAGAACTACCTTATGACCCAGCAATCTCACTACTGGGCATATACCCTGAGAAAACCATAATTCAAAAAGAGTCATGTACCACAATGTTCATTGCAGCTCTATTTACAATAGCCCGGAGATGGAAACAACCTAAGTGTCCAACATCGGATGAATGGATAAAGAAGATGTGGCACATATATACAATAGAATATTACTCAGCCATAAAAAGAAACGAAATTGAGCTATTTGTAATGAGGTAGATAGACCTAGAGTCTGTCATACAGAGTGAAGTAAGTCAGAAAGGGAAAGACAAATACCGTATGCTAACACATATATATGGAATTTAAGGGGAAAAAAAGGTCATGAAGAACCTAGGGGTAAGACAGGAATAAAGACACAGACCTACTAGAGAATGGACTTGAGGATATGGGGAGGGGGAAGGGTAAGCTGTGACAAAGCAAGAGAGAGGCATGGACATATATACACTACCAAACGTAAGGTAGATAGTTAGTGGGAAGCAGCCTTTGTGACCACCTGGAGGGGTGGGATAGGGAGAGTGGGAGGGAGGGAGATGCAAGAGGGAAGAGATATGGGAACATATGTATATATATGGCTGATTCGCTTTGTTATGGAGCAGAAACTAACACACCATTGTAAAGCAATTATACTCCAATAAAGATGTAAAAAAAAAAAAATCACATTTAGGAGGAATTTTTGCTCTTGAGAGACCCCTTATTTTCAAGAGTTTGTCTTTGAAACTCTGTCTTCCTGCTTTCACGTCCACCCTCGCCTCCTGTTCTGGACTGCTAGGGTCTTCTGTTATCACGCCCTTTCTTAAATTTTCTCCCTCTGTCCTCTTATTTCCTTCTTTGTTTTCCCCAACTTCACCTGAACTCTACCTGATTTGGCTCAAAAATTTCTTTCTAGCAGGACCTCTCCTTAGAACATATTAGATTCTGGGGTTCCTTGCACTTTCATGTCAAATATTTCCTTAGTTAAATTTTGCTTAGAAATACATGGTCCCTATAAAAAAAAAAAAAAGTAACATTCAGTAAAACATCCCTATAGAAAATGTAACATACAAATAAAAAGGTAAAAATTACCTATAATTTAAAAATCTTTTTCTGTTATCTAAGTTTCAGGTGTACAGCATTGTAGTTCTACTACCCCAGCATTATAATCTTGCTACCCTGAAATGAAAATTCTTAATATTTTGGTGTATTTTCTTCCAAATACATAGGTGTATATGTAATCTATGCAAAACATATTTATTTCCCTTAACTTAAAAAAATTAGAAAAGAAAGAACAGTCCAAGTTCACCAAAATCTAGAAGTTTTGTGGGTGTTTCCGTAGAAAACAGGGCAGGGTCGTCAACCAACAGAGCGAGTTTAGCTCGGCTTTCTCATCCTGACTGTGTGCATCAGACTCACCTGGGATGAGCGGAAAAAACACAGATGCCCAGGGCGCACCTGCAGAAATTTTATTTCAATAAGTCGGGGGTGGAGGCTTAACATCTTATTTTTTCTTCTGAGATCTTTGTATGATTCTAATGTTAAGCCAGAGTTGAAGACAACTGGCAGCAAAGGATGACTGTAGGTTCTTACATCAGGATTAATGACCCCTGAAGACACCGTATCAACTGGAGGCTGTGGGAGCTGACAGGTCACCTCTCTGGTTGATGTGGGAACGTGTGGTGGGGATGAGAGGGCACCAGTACTCAGCCTTCTAGGGGCTAATTGGCTGGAAGATGCTGGCTTATCTTATGTTGTCACCTCACTTCCTCTTCGTCCTCTTTTTATTTTCCAACACTTGCCAAATACACAAGCTGTGCTCACCTGAGGGCCTTACCTGCCTTTTCCTTACCAGCTGCTGCTTCTTCCTCTACTCTGTTGACCCTCGCTCCCACGGTGATGACCAGTGATCTTCTGGATTGCTGGCCAATGCCTGTGGCCTCTTTTGTCATCTTCCTGAAAGATCACTGGCTCTGTCCTATGGACCACTTTGTGCACTGACTGGATACAACTATAGAGAAATATCAATATATAAATAAGAGGATAGAAGGAGCAAAACCTTGATTAATCAGATTCTTCCATTTCCAGAACACTATGGGGTCTATTCAAATTGTAGGAGAGAAAGATAATCATAGGAAAATAATCTGATAACAGGAAACCAAGCAGTCAACCAGTTTCTAGGGTTTCTTAACCTGCAATCCACAGATAGACTTTAGAGGATCTATGAACCACTTGAAACTGAAGGTAAAATGGTGCATGTGTGTGTGCCCGTGTGTGTGTTTTTTCCTTTGGGGAGGGTCGGGATGTTTTCCAAATGGGTCCTAATTCAAGAGAGCCTGAGAATCACTGTTCCAGGGTGTGTGTCTTGCTGTGGGGTTCCTGTATTCCAGCATCATTTCTTGTTTCTCTTTTTCACTGCCCCTCACATCAATCTGGTTTATGTCTTGTCTCCATCTATTCTCCATACTCACTTCCCTAGGCCAGGCCCTCTTCACCTTTCACCTGGAAACTGTGACGTTTCCTGTCTAGACTCCTCCTTTTCTCCCTCCTTCCCACCCTCTTTTCTTGTCTCTTTCCTGTACCAAACATCTCTCCCTCATCCAATACATTCTTGTCACAGCCTAAAGATCCTCTTATAAACTCCAAATCTGATCACAGTCACTCTCCAGCTTAAACTGGGGGGGGGGGGGGAGGGAGGGGTGTTCTCAAAGTACCTACAGAATAAAAATCATGCATTCTGTTATGGTATTTAACGTCTCTCATACCCTTCATTAGGAGGTCCCAACTAGCCTCCTAATGTTTTCCTCTATGACTCCACATCGTGACCCAAGCTTCTCCACCTCTGTGCCTCTGTATCTTCTACTCCCTCCACTTGGAATGACCTTTCCTTTACTTCATGTATCCATACTCTATCCAAACATAAAATGGCATCCCTGCCATGATGCTTTCCATAATCCCACTTGTTCTCACTCAGAACTCCAATTGGATTTTCCCTGTACTGGTCTTTCTACTTGCATCATCATGATTTATGTACCTGCTTTAATTTCCATTGAGGATAGGGCACACATATGATTTACCTCTGTATCCTCCATAGGCTTTAGTATAATACTTTTGGACTTAATTGGTACTTAATTGGTATAAATGCTTATTTAATATTACTCTGTTTTAGCCAGCTTGGTTTGCCACAGTGAAATACCACAGACTGGGTGGTTTCAACAACAGAAATCTGTGTTCTCACATTTCTGGGGACTAGAAAACCAAGATCAAGGTATCAGAAAATTGAGTTTCTGGTGAGGCCTCTCTTCCTGGCTTGTAGACAGCCACTTTCTTGCTGTGTCCTCTTCTCTATGCTCAGGGAGAGAGAGCTCTGAGGTCTCTTCCTCTCCTTAAATGGGCACTAGCCCTATCGGATTAGGGCCCCACCCTTATGACCTCATTTAACCTTAATTATGTGCCTAATAGCCCTGTCTCCAAATACAGTTACATGGAGGGGGGCGGGGTTAGGGCTTCAACATATAAATTTTGGAGGGACACAATTCAGTCCATAAAATCCTCTTTGGCCTCCATTTGTATCTCTCTAAAGTATAGGTAGACAATCTCCAGAGTGCACAATAAGGATCCTGAGTCATGGCTTGTTTCTCAATCAACAAATGAGTCAGTGGTGTTTAACATACGCTCTTTACTAAATCAGGAAAAGAAAAAACACCTGAAATTTTAGTGTATTGTTTTTCAGACTCTAGTCATTTGCATATCAGTGTCATAATTTTTGTCATAGTTTTAGAGCAAATGTATAATTGTTTACTTAAAAGCACCTTTAAATTGATTCATGCTTTCACTTAAATATTTTAAAAAATTATCTGTGAAATCATAGATCTAATTATGGTTTTATGACATATATATTACGATTAAAATTATTTGTTCAAAATGTTCAGTACTGCACCCTCCAGAGCCCCACTCTGCTGGGAAAGATTCTATGTATTTCCAGCCCTATTGAGGTCAGCCTTAGCCATGTGACTGGCTTTGCCTAGTGATATATGGTGCTCCCGAGCAGACAATTTATGAGGCATTTTCTGGACTTGCATGATTCTTTCTTCCTGCCTCAAGACTCAGGATCTGTGCTTTAACCCAGTCCTGAAATAAAGAAAACATGAGGCATATCTGAAACCAGCTGGCAACTTACATATATGTGAGTGAGAAATAAATGTTTATTATTCTAAGCCACTGAGATTTTTCTTACAGGTCATTGGTTACCACATCCAAATTTCATCTAAGCTGACTAATCAAATGTCCATTTGTATGTTACCTAGAGTCATTTTACATAATAAGATTTTGGGAACCCAAGACTTCCCTGGTGGTGAAGTGGTTAAGAATCCGCCTGCCAATGCAGGGGACATGGGTTCGAGCCCAGGTCCGGGAAGATCTGACATGCCACGGAGCAACTGAACCCGCAAGCCACAACTACTGAGCCCGTGCACCTAGAGCCCATGCTCCACAACAAGAGAAACCACTGCAATGAGAAGCTCATGCACTGCAACAAAGAGTAGCCCCTGCTCACTGCAGCTAGAGAAAGCCCGTGCACAGCAACAAAGACCCAAAGCAGCCAAAAATAAATAATAAATTAATTTAAAAAAAAGATTTTGGGAATCTTATGCCTTTTGAGAAACATTTATGAGTTTCTGAAAGCTTGAATGAGGAGGCAACTGTAAGGTATCTCTGTGTTTTTTCAAATGACTCCGTGATTTCATCTTATGGGGAAATTATTTGAAAGGAATTTTTACAACCTGTGAATAACCCACATCCTGACAAATTATGGACTACAGCTTTCCTGCCACCCTGGCCCTTGTCCTTGTAGCATCAATAGCTCAGGATGGTGCTTTGTCCGTCACACTTTAAAAATAGCCTTTAGTCTCAAGAAGTGGTGATGGAGACTTGGCACTCAGATGACCTAAAGGCATTTTTTTGTCTCAAATACTCCAGTTTCTCCCACTGACACTTCAAAGACTTCAAAGGCAACTGGACTTTGGGGAGTGCTAGGCCTTTGAAGTGGGCATGGAGCGTGTGAGAATGCTTTTCAGGGCTGGGACAGGTGGATGATTTTTAACAGAAGTGAACTATGGATAAAATAAAAACACAAAGTATAAAAGTATTTCTTATCTGTCTGTCCCATTACCTAACCTATGCAATCTTATTAAATACAAGTTTTCTGCTATGACGGGAGAATGGCAGTGAAGTAATTAATTAATATTCAGTTTTATAAAAAGCTGCTATGTAAGAACAACAAAATTTTAAAGACTCTCAGTGTCACAAAATAATATATAATTAGGGGATATAGTGAAACCACGGGTCATTCAAAGTTACTTCTGAAGGCCCCTCTGGGCCACTGCTGAGAACAACAGCCATCTTTTGGCTTCTGTTCCCCTCCGTTTCTCCATGCTGTGGCCTCCAGATAATCATTATCTCCTTTTGCCAAATCAGGGGTCTTCCTTAGCTCTCTTCCTCTTTAACTCCTCGGCTGCTGTGACAGTTAACCACCACCCCCAAACTCCCTCTAACCCAGTCTTCTGTGCAAATCCACTTTCCTGATTCTCCTGTGAACTCCTAGCAAAGTTTTTTGTTCATTTTACCAGCTCACTTCCTTCTTCTTATCTAAGTGGGAATGTTCCTCAAGGTCCTCGGACCCGGTTTTGCTTCAGTTCCGCTCTCTGCGTTGAGAAACTCATCCATCCCTACAATATCATTTTGAGGCTGATGCCTCCAGCCCTGACTAACCCTTTGCCCTCAGGTGACTGGCACCAACTCAGAGGGCATATCTACGGGGAGGTCCTACCATCACTTCAAACTCAATATATACAAAACCTCACCCATCATCAGTCCAGCGTAACCTGCTTTTTCACTATACATTACACTCCCATTTTCCTTGGAATCATCTTTCATTCATCCTTCTTTTTCAGGACCTCTACCCAATCCAAGTGAGTTATTTTTTCTTTAAAATGTTTCTTGGATCTTTTTAGTTTCTTCTAGTTCAGACTTCCAAAATCCTAGTTCAGACTCTAGCAACCTCACATCCTGCCATCACATATGTAAGATGTCCAACGTGGCAGATGCTTCTGGTTGCCTATTGAGTATCTCTTCTCCCCTCTTCCCTTATTAAAAGAGTTCCAGTTATCTGGGGTGTTGCAATATGCCCAGGTAAGTTATCTCCCCTGTTATCCATGCATCCAGTTCTGCTGATGAGCACTTCCATCAAGTGAGATTTCTGGCAGAGTTATTGTTTTCCTGATAAAAGGTAATACCCAGGGCTTCCCTGGTGGCGCAGCAGTTGAGAGTCTGCCTGCCGATGCAGGGGACGTGGGTTCGTGCCCCGGTCCGGGAAGATCCCACATGCCGCGGAGCGGCTGGGCCTGTGAGCCATGGCCGCTGAGCCTCTGCATCCGGGGCCTGTGCTCTGCAACGGGAGAGGCCACAACAGTGAGAGGCCCGCGTACCACAAATAACAACAACAACAACAAAAAGGTAATACCCAGCTACCACAAATAACAACAACAACAAAAAAAAAGGTAATACCCAGATGACACATGCCTTTTACCCCCACTTCTTACCTTCCTTTTTTCCTGGATGGAATGTAGAAGCAATGTCTGTGGTTAAGATACCATATTTTAAGTCAGCTAGGTCAGTTTCAAACCCCATCTCAGATACTTTCTTGTGTTGAGACCTTGGGAAACTTACCTAACCTCTTTAAGCCTCAATTTCATATCTGTAAAATGGGTACAACAATATTACTAGGTTGTGACGATTAAAAGCACTAATATGTTTATACAGCATTGAATATAGTATATGCAGAGGACCTTGTTACTGTCAGTGAGTGGTGGATAGTATTCCAGCTGTTTCTATTTTCTAAACTCCTATTATACTTAGAGTAATTATGGTACATATTTGCATTGTCTTATTTTGTCTCCTGGATTACCTGTCTCCTTGGAGACAAGGAGACTGTGATCAACTTGGGGCCACTGACCATTTTTTCTGCTTATTTCATTGCCTTTCAATTGCCTTGTTCAGTTCTGGGTGTGGAGTAGGCTTTTAAAAACACTTAGGAATTTAATGACAGATTATATGATAAAGGTGCTGGAAATCAACTCTGAGGACAAACTAAGTATTTGCTGAGGTTAGGAAGACAAGACAGGCTATAAAGATGATCATTTTGCATTGAAAACCATCTTCAAGGGGAATCCTGTATATAAACAGAGAGGATGCTGCAGTGGCAGGCTTCTATTCTTCACTAGGTCCAGACTCAAGCTCTCTTCCCAGCCCCACCCCCCCGACCCCAAATGCTATTTCAACTCTAAAGCACTGCAGAGTGATGCAGATTTCCCTGGAGAAAAACTTCCTAGTCATCCCCTTGAACATCTCAGTCTTTCTCCACCTGTCTCCACCTGTTTCTGGCTTTCTGCTTCTTCTCACATTTCTCCCCCGCAAAAGACTCTGAAAAATCCCCATATAAAGACTGTCGTCTGCCATCCTTTGGAGCACTAGGTCCGCTCCCTGAGCTTGCACACTGCCCTCAGCAAACCAAAGTCCTGCTGGGGAGCCGTCCCTGGAGCTAGCATGCTTGCAAAGGTTATTTATAGTCTTCTTTCTGCCTTATGTGGCCTCATTCCTAGGAACCAGGGCAAACCCCACTTCCTTTACACCACTTCCACCTACCCTACTCCCACTCCATTTTCTACCTTTCTCACCTCCGCTCTGCTCCTTTACATCCTTCTGCTTTTGTCTTTTCCCTTTGCCCCAATCACCAGTCTCCATTCTTTCTCTTTCTCAAAGGCCTGGGAGGCGGTATTGAGACAGAGTACACCTGCCTTCAGCCAGGAACAGTGCAAGTGCAGAAGAAAAGGAGCTCCTTGACTCAGCTCGAGTTCCTAATGCCTCTCTCATCAAGGAGGTGGCAGGAAACCGTTCCCTGTATTTGGAGAGGGCTGGGGCTCTATAAATGAGAACACCCAGTTCTGAGTGGAGAGAAAGTATAACCCAGGATATTCTAACACCTTCATTACCCAAGGTAGGTTGGGACCACAAACATGGAGATGAATGCGTCCAACGTGTCGTTAGGCTCCCTTGGGATACAGGATCTTATGGCTTGGCCTTATTTTCTTTTAATCAAAATGTATAGACACAGAAGACATTTATTCTGCCATGTGAACCCCCTGGATTTGAAAATGGAAAACAATAAAGGCAAGGCGATGGTGAGAGAAATTGATGTGGTCATTTTCTCTGTCATTATATCTGATCTTGAAAAAGCCCTGAGTAGATGTCAGGCTCCTCCATCGCTCCATCAGGGAGACCCGGGCTGCAGGTATTTCCCACGTGAGGATGAGGAACGGTGGCAGGGCAGGAACCGGGGGCCACTCACATCCCATGACTGAGACACAAGTCTGCAAGGAAATAAACATTCTAATGTAGTGTTTCTAGTACTCGTTCCAACTTTTTCATGAAAAGAAAACCATCACAGACAATTTATAGATCATTTGGCTTCTCAGTCTGATGTGTTCTGATGGCCCCTTTTCCTCTGCTAACTCACACCTGCCACCACCAGCTATCGTCCCAGAGGCAGTGGTTGTCAGATGGTGTGTGCGCGCGCCTGCGCACATCTATGCGTATATGTAATCCTGAAGGTGTACGTTAAGCTCTTGTGATTCTCTAAGCTCCTTTCAATGATGGAGACTTCCTGCCGCCTCGTCTCCCTCCCCTCTTCTCATCCTGCTGCCAAACTGCTATTTTGTGCCTCTGTTGCAACTGGGCCATGTTTTTGACTTTACCAAGAGGAAGCAAGAGGCCTTCGGTGGGAGAGCAAGAGGTTTCCAGTGTTCCCCAAATACAGATGCTCAGGAAATGGGGTACTCGTGTGGCTTGTGTATAGGGAACTTCTCAGCTACAATACCGTGTCCTGTGTGGGAGGCCCAGCTCACCCTTCACTGTCTCCCAGCCGGCTTGACTCCAAAAGTCCCCGGGAATAATTCAACTTCTTATCTAAGGTACGGGCCAGCTTCCTTGAACCACCAACTGCTCGATTGCACAACAAATTGGTTATATAAGAGGATCTTAAGAAAGAATAAAATCATGAGCCCCCCATAACTGTCTCTCTCCAGGCATCAGCCCCAGACTCAAGGAAGGGGGCCCAGCTGGGCCAGTTGGTCCATTTGTAAACAGAAGCTGCAGAGCAGACCGTTGGTTTCTCTGAGTGGAGTTCAGGGGCTACACATCGTCCTCGTGTTTCCTCGACTCCCCCACCCCTCCTCCACCTCCGTCACCCCAAACGCAGGCCCTCATTATCCTGGATGAAAATAGAAGGTTCCTCATCATTGATTTATTTTTAGCACTTGCTTAAACTAATTGGTAGCCCTGCAACCCATACATAATACAGTGATGTGGAAGAAGCTGACAGCTATTTAATGACGGATTACATCGCTGAGGACAGAGAACATAAGGCTTACTCTGCAGTGGGTCTTGTTTGACTCTCTGCTGTCCTCTGAGGGTTCGTGTTTTCTGATACATTTAGTCTTCAAGGGTTATTAACTGAAAATTACACAACCAGAGCTCAGCAAGGCCAGCCGAGCCCTCTTCCGGCTTCTTCGCTGGCCTTCGGTAGTGGGTTCCCCGGTTCTGAGCCTTTAAGAGAAGGAGACCCAGTGTTGAGAGAAGGAAGGCTGTGTCTTTGACTCCTTTACCTGCCTTGACCCTGTGATGGGAAAGGTAGTAGTGAGGAGTCTGGGAAGACCATGTGTTCTGGAGTCAGACAAGGTTGTAAAATCTCAGCTTGAACATTCAACATTTATGGGACTTTGGATCAGTGGCTTAAACTTTCAGAACCTCAGTTTCCTCATCTCTCAAAATGGGGAGAATAAGACCTACCCACCCATGCGTTCAGAGGATTGATGCGGAAACACCAGTTATAGTGCCTCATACGAGCTTAGATATTCAAAATCAGCTTCTTTCCTTCTTTGAATTTACAGCATCTGCAAGGTTCCTTAGGGAGCTATGAATAAAACATGCCAAGCTTTACACTTCTAATTTGCTTTTTATTAGTGGGTCCATAATATAACATAGACAAGATATCAAGGTAACATACCGGACACCATTGAGAAGACTCTGGAATGCTATTACTGATTATACCTGAAAATGTGCTCAGGAGCTGTGCAATCAGGAAGGCCTTCTTTAGGACCCCTCCTACACTGTAGGTGGAAGTGAAAATTGGTACAGCCACTGTGGAAAAGGGTATGAGGTTTCCTTAAAAAAACTGAAAATAGAGCTACCATATGATCCAGCAATCCCACTCCTGGGCATATACGCAGAAAAGATGAAAACTCTAATTTGAAAAGATACATGCACCCTAAAGTTCATAGCAGCCCTGTTTACAATAGATAAGACAAGGAAGCAACCTAAGTTCCATGAACAGATGAAAGGATAAAGAAGATGTGGTATTTATACACAATGGAATATTACTCAGCAATAAAAAAATTATGAAATTATGCCAGTTGCAGCAACATGGATGAACTTAGAGAATATCATACTAAGTGAGGTAAGCCAGGCAGAGAAAGACAAATATTATATGATACCACTTATATGTGGAATCTAAAATATGACACAAATGAACTTATCTATGAAACAGAAACAGACTCACAGACATAGAAAACAAACTTATGGTTACCAAAGGGGAAAGGGAGGAGAGAGAGGAATAAATTAGGAGTATGAGAGTAACAGATGCAAACTACTATACACAACAATGTTTTACTGCATAACACAGGGAACTATATTCAATATCTTGTAATAACCTATAATGGTAAATAATCTGAATATATAACTGAATCACTTTGCTGTATACCTGAAACTAACATAATATTATAAATCAAATATACTTAAATAAAAAAATTTTAAAAAGAGGGCTTCCTCTTGGATCCTAGGTTAAGTGTGTAACCTTGGATAAATTATTTAATATCTCGAAGGTTTAATCATCTCAATCTCATTGGGATTCATGAGTAATAAATATATTAATATTTATTAATATAAATAAAGTAATAAATGAGTAATAAATAGTACTCATGAGTAATAAATATAATAACAAATATAAAGCTACTAATTAAGTGCTGAAATAGAGCAGGTGCCTCTTCTCTTCATTAAGTATTAATCTTCTAGTTTTGAACTGGAATTAGATATTCATTTATGGAATGAATGTTTACGTGGCAGACACGGTCCTAATTGCTGGGCATCCTATAGTCTAGTGTGGGAGAAAGAAAATAAATTGGCAGATGAAAGTTTATATAATTTTGTTTTAAAAATAGAGGATTCCATCAGGCTCATGCTACAGAGCTACTTTTTTCACTCAACTATATTTCATTTCATGGAAAATTGTCTATGTCCATATATAAAGAGGTTTTCACCCTTTTATATAGCTGCATGTTATTCCAAAGTGTGTGTGTGTATACACATATACACCCCCATTATTTAGCCATTACCTTATTGGTGGCCATTTGTGTTTTCTACCTTTTTGGGGGGGGAGGGAATTGGAAAAATGATATCCTCATTCTTATATTATTATGTTCATGATAATTTTTATAGATTACATTCTTTTTTATATTCTTAATCTTTAAATTAAATATCATGGGCCCCAAATATTATCAGATATCATGATTTTAATGGGTAAATTATCTTTTTCAGTTGCATTAATTTTTCTTGACTGGTATTTGCCAACAGGTCACCAACGGCGTCAGTCCTCAGGAAACATTTTGACAAGGTTTGGTCAAGTGAACTTTTCCCACTTTCCCGTGTATTTCCTCTGGGTGGGAGGAGAGTACCGAGGTGAGTGCAGGTTGCAGAGGGAAGCAGATGGGGCTTTGAATTTCTGGGCTGCTTCTTGATAGGTATGGTCATGCACATGGGTTTTTTTGTTTGTTTTTTGTGGGGTTTTTTGCCTTTTCAGGTCTTACTTCTTTGAGGATAAAAATTCCTACCTACTTCTATTCTATTCACTACTTTGTGTCATTCATTTGGCGACTCATTGGATGTATCAACTTCAAATCCCTGAAAGTACCCAGAAGTGCTTTCAGAATCTGCTCAGAAGTTTCTCTCTCCCGGTCTCCTCCACTGTAACCTGTGTTCCCTCATGCAGCAGCTTTCCTGGAAGATTTCTTCTCTTAATTTAAAAAAAAAAAAGAAAAAACCTTCATTTTCAGTTTTAGGTTCACAAAAAATGTGAGCAAAAAGTACAGAGGGTTCCCATGCACATCCTGACCCACACATGCATGGCACCCCGACCCCTACAATTATCGGCATCCCCACCATAGTGGTACCTTTGTGACAATTGATGAGCCTACATGGACACATCACTGTCACCTTAAACCATAGTTTACATTAGGGTTCACTCGAGTGGTGGTGAACATTCTATGGGTTTGGGCAAACATATAAATGACATGTATATATCATTACAGTGTCATACAAAATAGTTTCACTGCCTTAAAAATCCTCTGCGTTCTGCCTATTCATCCCTCTCTTCCCCCAACCCCTGCCAACAATTGCTCTTTTTACTGTTTCCCTAGTTTTACCTTTTCCAGAATGTCATATAGTTGGAATTATATGGTACGTAGCCTTTTCCAACTGGCTTCTTTTACTTATTAGTATGCATTAAGATTCCTCCCTGTCTCTTCTTGGCTTGATAGCTCATTTCTTTTTTAGTGCGAATCATATGCCATTGTCTGTGTGTATCATAGTTTATTTATCCATTCACCTGCCTAAACACATCTTGGTTGCTTCCAAATACTGGCAAATATGAATTAAGATGCAAAAAACATCTGTATGCAGGTTTTTGTGTGGACATAAGTTTTCAACTCATTTGGGTAAATACCAAGGAGCACAATTGCTGTGCCATATGGTAAATTTTTTTTTTTTTTTTTTTTTTTTTTGCGGTACGCGGGCCTCTCACTGTCGTGGCCTCTCCCGCTGCGGAGCACAGGCTCCGGACGCGCAGGCTCAGCGGCCATGGCTCACGGGCCCAGCCGCTCCGCGGCATGTGGGATCTTCCCGGACCGGGGCACGAACCCGTGTCCCCTGCATCGGCAGGCGGACTCTCAACCACTGCGCCACCAGGGAAGCCCAATATGGTCAATTTTGTAAGAAACTGCCAAACTGTCTTCCAAAGTGGCTGTACCCCGTTGCACCCCCACCAGCAATGAATGAAAGTTCCTATTGCTCCACATCCTCGTCAGCATTTGGCTTTGTCAGTGACTTGGATGTTGACCATTCTGATAGGTATGTATTAATAGTAGTATCTCATTGTTGTCTTAATTTGCATTTCCCTCATGAGGTGTAATGCTGAACTCTACTCTTTTAATCTTCTTATTCCATTTTATTGGTTTTTACTTTGGTTTAGTTACTGCATTGACATTCCACTGCAAAATAATAATACTACTTGCCTCACAGGGCCATTGTGAGGATGCAAGGAAAGAATCTGATAATTTTAAATACAAAGTCTCAGTTTACAGTCTTCATTTCTGTGTCTTGCTCAAGTTTGATAAAGCCAGAGCTAGAAGTCACATCAGTGGAAAGTCAGTGACTATGAATGAGTCTGCAGTTTCAGAGGATAATCGATCTCATATAGATAATTCCTTATGAGCACAGAGAAGGAAACAATTAGCTCTGCTCGGGGAGTTGGACGAGACTTTATGGTGCCTGGAATATAGTATCCCCTCAATAACTATTTATTGAGTGAGAGGATGTTTGAGAAGGTGGATTCCGGTGCCAGACTGCTTAGAATTGAATCCCAGCTCCATCACTTTATCAGATGTGTGACTTTTGGCCAGTTACTTAACCTCTCTGTTTCCCCATCTGAAAAATGGGGCTAATAGCAGCCGAAAGCTGGAAACAACCCAAGTGCCCTCAATGGATGAATGGATAAACAAAAGTGGTATATCTACACAGTGGAACATTACTCAGCCATGAAAAGGAATGAAGTACTGATACATGTCACAACACACATGAACCTTGAAAGCATTATGATAAGTGAAAGAAGCATGACACAAAAGGTCACATATTATATGATTCTGTTTATATGGGATGCCTAGGATAGGTAAATCCATAGACAGAAAGCAGATTGTGGTTCCCAGGGACTAAGAGGAGGGAGTCACGGGGAGTGACTACTGAATGGGTACGGGGTTTTCTTTTGGGTTGTTGAAAACGTTTTGATGAAACAAGATAGAACTGGTGGATGTACAACATTGTGACTGTACTAAAAGCCAATGAATTGTACACTTTGCAGTGGTTAATTGTATCTTAATTGAACTTTACCTCAATAAAAATATTCACTGGATGTGTTAAATAGGAGATTTGGAGCAGCTGAGTAGTAAGTTACTGAGATGGAAAATAGTTTTCATTAAATTACCCAGGATGTCACAGAGAGTCGAGATAGGAAAGACAGGTTAAAATACACAGAGACAGAGTGAGGTGGTCCAGAGTTCCAGAAAGAGATAAAAGACAAAATGGGAAGAGGCATATCTGAAAGGAAAAAACCAGAATTTTCCAGAAATATTTGTTGAAAGAGTCCAAACCTCAGATCCAGGAAGCCCAAAAAGTCCCAAGAAGAATAAATAAAAGGAAATTCACACCTAGGCATATTCTAGTAAAACTGTAGAATGTCTAAAGCCAAAAGAAGATCTTAAAGGCGGACAGAAAATAAAAATCACTTCCAAAGCGATGACAATTAGACAGCTGGCTAACGTCTCAACAGTAGTAATAAAAGACAAAAGACAGGAATAAATTATGCAATGTGCTGAAAGAAAAAGTGCTATTAGTGTAGACTTTCAAAGAAAGCAAAAATATCTTTCAATAATGAAGGCAAAATACTATTTTTATTTTTTAATTTTTTATTTTATTTTTTTTACATCTTTATTGGAGTATAATTGCTTTACAATGGCATGTCAGTTTCTGCTTTATAAAATACTATTTTTAGACAAAAATTGAGAGTTTTACCACCAACAGATCTTTGACGAAGAAAATTCTAAAAGATTCACTTCAAGGAAAAAATGTCAGATATTAGTAAATGTTGGGTAAATCTAAATATGATTTGACTGAATAAATCACTAAATCAATGTGTACATTATGTGATTAAATAAAAGGTATAACTAAAATACTTAATATGGTAGCTTTTAAATTGTGGAGAAAGTGATAAGAGTTACAGTGTTCTGAGGTCTTGTATTGACTGGGAGGAAGGTAAAGATATTGATTAAATATGTTAAAATATCTAGAGTAGCCACTAAAAGAAGACTGCCAGCTGTGCCTTATATCCATTGTCCCTTTCTTATGTAATAATGAAACTTTAATTCTTATCCGACCACATGACCGTTTTTCAGCCTTTGAGGCTGCAGTGATTGAGTTGGCGGATTGCGTTTTTATTCCTAAATATAGGGTGTCCCTCCTCGGGGGAGGATTATATTTCCCCACCCTCCTGACATCAGGTTTGTTCTCCTTTGGGAGGATTCTGTTTCCACACTCTGGTGATATCAGTCTTGACCAGGTGATTTGTTTAGCCAATAAACTGTCAGTGGAAGTAAAATATGTCACTTTCTGAGCAGAAGTTTTCAAAACCGTCCTGAAGTTCCACCATCTCTCTTTTCTTTGTGCTACACCCTTAGCAATGCTCCAGAAAGGGACTGCTCCTTCAGCCTGGGCCCAAGAACAGGGAGCCAAAGCTGAAATGGACAGGTAATATGGATGAGAAATAAACTCACTTAGATTTTGCAGTTGTTTGTTACTGTAGTGTAACTTAGCCTAAGGTGAGTGATTCAGAAGTTAATGCCTAGAAATAAAGTGCTATCACAACAACAACAATAAACAAACAAAACAACCTCAAATTTACAGTACATAGTATTGGCTTTCAGAATGTGAAGTGGGTACCTAGGAAATGTTAGTGGAAACTAGAAAGATGATAATCCCCATTATGTAGTGGCCAATCATTGACCAAAACTAGCCTATGCTAACTTGAAATGCAAATTAGGTACCCAATGAACTTATAAGATGAAGCATGTGGGAAAACGGAGTGGTATTCTAAAATTGAATATTACCATAATGTAACTCAGCCTAAGATGACTAAAAGGGTGACCCATGTGACCAAATATATCAGTGTCACAATAAAGTAAGGAGATTCAACCCTACATTGAAAAGACACAGATCTTCAGATGAGAGGTTTTTAAAACTCCAGCTATATGCTCCCAGAGACATATCTAAAACATAAAGACACTGGAGAGACTGAAAATATAAGGGAAGAAAAAGATAGAGCAGGCCCATAAGAGCAAAGGAAAGCTGATATAAATGTCCAATTCCACATTCTTTGACTGCATAGATGCAGCTAGAGCATTCTGAAACTAAGACAAAATTCACTTAAAAACAAACTAGTGTAATTCCAGTTCAAAAATAGTCTCAGAGGCCTTTATGATGGGTTGAATTGTGCCTCTCCAAAATTTTTAAGTCTAATCCCCAATACTTTAAGATGACACTGTATTTGGAGAAAGGCTCTTTCAAGAGACAATTAAGTTCAAATGAGGTCATTAGGGTGGGACTTAATCCAAAATGACTGGTGTCCTTATAAGAAGAGGAAATTTGGACACAAAAAAAGACATCAGGGATGCGTGGACATGGAGGAAAGATTGTACAAGGACACAGGGAGAAATAGTTATCTCCAAACCAAGGAGAGAGGTCTCAAAAGCAACTGACGCTGCTGACACCTTGATCTTGAACTTCTAGCCTCCAGAACTTTGAGAAAATAACTTTCTGTTATTTGAGCCATCTTGTCTGTGACTTTGTTTGTGGTACCCTGTTTGTGGTTCTTTGTTACAGCATTCCTAGCAAACTAATAAAGCCTAAAATCATAGCAATTAATAGTAGTAGTTGCGATCATGTCATACCCTTTATCTTTTCAGGCCAATATTTTGGAGAATTCCAAACACCAAAAAGGCAGCCACGTGCAACGGGAAAGTGTCTTCTGGCAGCTCCTCCCTCACAAAGAAGCTTTTAATAATGGGCTTTGGCACAGAGGTAAGCAGCATCGTGCCCTGGGGCGGGCCTCACCATTGTTCTCCTCTGTGGGTAGTCAAAGAGAGCCAAAGATGCAATGCTGCCCAAGGGAGTGCCATCTGGGAGGACATTTCTAAGGAAAACAGGGGGCTCTGCCGCCTGGATTTGCCATTCTGATCCAGTGTAATCGCTAACATTTATAAGAAAAGAAAATCCTCCTTCTTTCGCATCGCATTGGGCTGGGGCCGAATGAGATTCTACATGCTGATGGTGTGGGGTAATAGCAGCATCATAATCATCATTTTAGAGAACACTTCTCTCCTACCAGCTCTTGCTGAACATATTTAGATTCCCGAGATAGCATTAGGGGGTGAGAACATTTTTCCTTTAAAGACTTCAGTTCCAGGGCTTGAAATGCTCCCTGGCTTTGTCATTTGTTATTCATATGCATTCATCAAATTGTTCAAATGTTTTTATTTCCTCCTATAAATGGATTCATTTAGAAAACGCTTCGTATCATCTCCAAGCTAATTAGTTAATAAAAAAGATTTCTTTCATTTTTCATTTTCTCGTCTCCCTTCTTTCAACATTGAGGTCATGTTTCCCATCTGAAACTTCAATATGCGTTAATTTTACATTTTTATAAATTCATACATTGAGGGCATTTTGTTCTGGTCCAGTGTTTTCCCCCCCAGGAAGGGAAAGTTGTATTTATAGGCGCCTATAAATGCAAGGCTTTGTTCTGTTTATATTTTCTTTCTTCTCAGCCCCTCGGGGTGGTGGCTAGAAATCTGAGCAATCCTTGTTAAAAAAAAAAAAAAGAAAGAAAGAAAGAATGAAAGACAATATGATACAGTTGGTCTCTGTTGATTACTTACGGAGTCTGGTGACTGTGAAAGTGCTGATCAAAGGCACTGGACAATGAAATCCAAGCTTGTGGAGGGAGAGGCTGGAGGGCAAGCAGGATTTAGGAAAGAGCGACAGAGCTTCGCTAGCCTAATCTAATAACTTCTCATACCTTCTTCCTTCCCTTATTTCCTTCCTTCCTCTCTGCTCTTTGGTCTTTCTACTGCTCTCTGTTTTTCTGCACTTTGTTTTCTCCTTCCTTCCTTCCTTTTTCCTTTCCTGCAAAGAAGGAAACTATAAGATTGAAACATAGGGTCGGAAATGGTCAAATATTAGCAATTTCACACCCTCAACCTATTCCAACAAACAAAATTCAAGATTTAAAACTTTTACATACCAAAAAAAGAGAATAACAGCATTTTAAGAAAATAGAGGTTTTTCCTTATTTGAGAAGGGAATCTGGTTAGGACTGGCTATGGCTTTAACCAGGCCTGAATAGAATCCCAGTTCCACAACCTGCTCTTTGTAAGACTTTGATCAAGTGACTTTGCCTTTCTGAGTCTGTTTCCTCATCTGTAAAATGGGAATCCTGGTACCTATCTTACAGGATTTTTCTGAAAATTGTAAGCATAAAAGGCATGCCACCTCACAGAGTGAGTGGTCTGACTCATATATGTGTCTAACTTTTATAGCGTGTTTAGATGCTTTGGTGATGAGAAAATGCAAATTAATTCAAAAGCATTACTGAACGCTTGAAGCTTTGGGTCAGTATCTACAGGCTTATTCAGAAATAATTGAGCACGTTGGAATCACTAATTATTAGAGAAATGCAAATCAAAACTACAATGAGGGGCTTCCCTGGTGGTGCAGTGGTTGAGAGTCCGCCTGCCGATGCAGGGGACGCCGGTTCGTGCCCCGATCCGGGAAGATGCCACATGCCGCGGAGCGGCTGGGCCCGTGAGCCATGACCGCTGAGCCTGCGCGTCCGGAGCCTGTGCTCCACAACAGGAGAGGCCACAGCAGTGAGAGGCCTGCGTACCGCAAAAAAAAAAAACAACTGCAATGAGGTATCACCTCACACGGGTCAGAATGGCTATCATCAAAAAATCTGGAAACGGGCTTCCCTGGTGGCGCAGTGGTTGACAGTCCGCCTGCCGATGCAGGGAACACGGGTTCGTGCCCCGGTCCGGGAAGATCCCACATGCTGCGGAGCGGCTGGGTCCGTGAGCCATGACCGCTGGGCCTGCACGTCCGGAGCCTGTGCTCCGCAACGGGAGACGCCACAACAGTGAGAGGCCCGCGTACCGCTAAAAAAAAAAAAAAAAAAAAAAAAAATCTGGAAACAATAAATGCTAGAGTGGGTGTGGCGAAAAGGGAACCTTCCTGCACTGTTGGTGGGAATGTAAATTGATACAGCCACTATGGAGAACAGTATGGAAGTTCCTTACCAAACTAAAAATAGAACTACCATATGCCCCAGCAATCCCACTACTGGGCATATACCCTGAGAAAACCATAATTCAAAAAGAGTCATGTACCACAATGTTCATTGCAGCTCTATTTACAATAGCCAGGACATGGAAGCAATCTAAGTGTCCATCAACAGATGAATGGATAAAGAAGATGTGGCACATATATACAATGCAATACTACTCAGCCATAAAAAGAAACGAAATTGAGTTATTTGTAGTGAGGTGGATGGACCTAGGGTCTGTCATACAGAGTGAAGTAAGTCAGAAAGAGAAAAACAAATACCATATGCTAATGCATATATATGGAATCTAAAAAAAAACCATGGTACTGTTGGACCTAGTGGCAGGGCAGGAATAAAGACATAGACATAGAGAATGGGCTTGAGGACATGGCGGGGGAGGGAGAAGCTGGGGCGAAGTGAGAGTAGCAGTGACATATATACACTACCAAATGTAATGTAGTTAGCTAGTGGGAAGCAGTCGCATAGCACAGGGAGATCAGCTCGGAGCTTTGCGACAACCTAGAGGGGTGGGATAGGGAGGGTGGGAGGGAGGCTCAAGAGGGAGGGGATATGGGGACATATGTATGCATATGGCTGATTCACTTTGTTGTACAACAGAAACTAACACAGTATTGTGAAGCAATTATACTCCAGTAAAGATCTATTAAAAAAGAAAGATCGAGCATGTTGGAAACGAAATGTATTACTCGATGACTAGCAAATATAGAGCTGGCAACAAATTTGTGCTCTTACACTTCACGTGTCTTGAGAAAACCATGAATCATTTTTGTGTCACATTCAGCACAGCCCCAAGAAATCAATAAAGAGGGCTGACTGAGAGCACTGTGTTCCCCAGACCATGATCCAGCATCTTCTCTGTAAATGATGGAAGAGGAAACCTTCTTGTACCTTCTGCAGGCCCTGATGGAAGCAGATAAGGTGAACTGACAAAACTTCAGCTGCTGTTTTCAGACTCACGTGGAAGACGAAGTTGACTTGGCAGGTTGTCTCAAATTCAGTGATAAGGCCACATTCATGTAAACAAAACAGTTCATCTCCAGGCACATGGTTGAACATGTAAGGGATTCCCCAATAGTTAATGTCTTTGGTGATAGATCACATGCATGGGGCTGTGGGTCATTGTGTGAAGTGTGCGTGTGTGTGTGTGTGTGTGTGTGAAGAACATAGTGTCAGGAGTCAAAAGTCAGGATATACTGAAAGGATTTTCCCACAGCTTCAGGAAGTCCTTGGAAACCTCATTTTCCAACAGGATGAAGCTCCCCCTCACTTCCATTGTGCAGTCCAGAAGCTCTTTTGGGAATATATTCCAGGGCACTGGGTAGGGCTTTCTGTTTAAATATTGACTTAATTCTGGGATAGTGGCCACCAGGTCCTCAGATCACCACACTGTTGACATCCTGTGGGGCTATAACAAGAATCTCGCAGTCCTGAAGGAATGAAGGAAAGCCTCGTGGCTGCCATTTTAAACACCCAACGAGTCTGGGATGAATGGCCATGAGGGTTGTATATTGAGTATCTGTCTGATTGTGGAGATTATTATAGTTCCTTTACAACTTTGGTTTCAACTACATGCTACTATATAGCTTGCTTTCAAGTAATATGCCTTTAAACGTGTTGAATAACTGTTGACTCAGCCTTCATTTTCTCAATCAGTAGGTACTCACACTCTCTTGTAGGTGTCCGAAGGATTTGGGAATTTGAAAAGGAAAATCATATACTTAAGGAAGTTGGGATCCCCTGCCCTAGGCTGGTTGACTGAACTGTCCCGGGATCTCTCTCACCCTGTGCCTGAAGCGACCTGCCATTCAGGCCAGTTTGTCCCAGGGGCACTTTATGAAATATATTCCACCCTTGCTGGACCGTAGTTCTCTAGAGCAGTGGGTAATGAGCCCCCGACCTCCTTCAGCTTCTCATCAGAGATCACCTTCTACAGGACTCACCACAAACAGCACGGCACAATTTCCCCTGCTTTGATATGGGGACCTGTTTTTCAAGAAAAGAAAACCATTAGCTTTTGAAATCATGACCCTATCAGAAAAGAAAACAATGTCACATTCCAGCCCACAACCAGTAAAAACTGAGAGGAAAAATGACCAAGCCTGGGTTCTCCAGCCCCCTTCTCCAGTGGGTAGCCCAGTCCAGCCCTGAGAAAGCTCTGGATAACACAGCATGTTTCACCGGCTTCACCAAGAGCCTCAGATACCTTCCAGCAGACGCTCCCTGACATGTCACTGCCTTTGCCCTGCCGCAGACCCTCCTCTTGAGGTTCCCGGCTGCCACCATTCTGGAGACAGCTCTTCTCAACTCCAGCTGGAGGGAGGGCGTAAACACACATGGCCTCCCACAGCCCACGCCAGGATCGAGAAATGTTTTGGCCACTAGTCCTCTCTTATTTGTGGTTATTTCTGGTCTCTCATTTTGCAGCCCACACCAAACCCTCCTCCAGGAGGATACCGCCTCACAAGCTGACAGCTCTCAGAGAGGGGGGAGAATGTCTAAACTCAGCAAACCGCCTGTGCTCATTCCTAGACGCAGTCCAGGTCATCTAATGAAAAGGTGCACCAGAGCTGGGTTTCTTGGAGCAAACCCTGTGACACGACAGAAAACCTGGTCGGCCTGCCCCACCACCTCGTTGGCTGCGTCTCCTGGGCCCTCCCTAGCTTTCTTCCTCTTTTCTCTCTGCCTGAGTTCTTCTTTGCTCTGTTCCTGGTGCCGCTGCCACGGTGACTGTCCTTTTGTTGTGGTGGCCCATGGGGTGACCTGAGTTTTGCCCAGGGGAGGGCCTCAGGTTGGCTCTGTTGGGTTCAAAGTGCTGAGGCTGCCGAAGGAAGATTGTCTGGCCACAGTCCACCTGGCATCCATCAAAGACAAATAAACAAGCTGTGCTTATCACTGAGCTGCTTGGTGTAACCAAACTGTAAACCAGACCCATAACGGCCTCCTCAGCAGCATCACGTGGCCCAGGCAAGCCCCCCCGCCCCCCCCCCCGCAGTCCTCAGTCTTAACTGCAAATACATGCAGGTGAGTGTCGCCCACCATAGCTTTATCTTGGGTGTGAACTTGATTTCAAAATGTCCTTTTCCTTTTTAAAGTTGGAATGTATGCATACACACACACACACACACACACACACACACACACACACACACACACACGACCGACAGCAAACAGGCCAAGACATAAACAGTGGTTGCCTTTGCTGGTGACTAGGGATGTATGGACACGTTTTTTTTACATCTTTATTGGAGTATAATTGCTTTACAATGGTGTGTTAGTTTCTGCTTTATAACAAAGCGCATCAGTTATACATATACACATGTTCCCATATCTCTTTCCTCTTGCGTCTCCCTCCCTCCCACCCTCCCTATCCCACCCCTCCAGGTGGTCACAAAGCACCGAGCTGATCTCCCTGTGCTATGCGGCTGCTTCCCACTAGCTATCTACCTTACGTTTGGTAGTGTATATATGTCCATGCCTCTCTCTCGCTTTGTCACAGCTTACCCTTCCCCCTCCCCATATCCTCAAGCCCATGCTCTAGTAGGTCTGTGACTTTATTCCCATCTTACCCCTAGGTTCTTCATGACATTTTTCTTTGTCTGGTTTTATATTTTCCAAAGTTTCTATAATGAGGACTTAATCACTTCTATGATTTTAAAAACATGAACAGATACTTCTATATTAAAATTTTCGGACATCAAAAATGCTAACTTAGCTGTGGTTGAGGAGGTGGAAAACAAGGGGAGCTTAGTTTAAAGAGTGGGAAAATTCTGAAACAGACTCACAGATATTTAGAACACACTTGTGGTTATCAAAGCTGGGAGGGGGAAAATAGGGGTATGGGGTTAACTGATACCAACTACTATATATAAAATAGATAAGCAACAAGATATACTGTATAGCACAGGGAACTATGGCCATTATCTTGTAATAACCTATAATGGAATATCATCTGCAAGAATACTGAATCACTATGCTGCATACCTGAAACTAATATAATATTGTAAATCAACTCTACTTCAATTAAAAAAAAAAAAAAGAGTAGGCAAATTCTGATTATATCAGAGCAGAGTAGCCGGGTGAGTCAGAACCCAGTTGCAGCTCCGGCAAATCATCCCCCCAACAGAGTCACCTCTGGGCCTCAGCTCCGTGTCCTGTCACAGAGGACACACTCAGGCTTCCTGTAGATTGTTCCCTCCTCTCCTTGTAGATGAATTCCTGCAGGTTTTCAAACCAAGAGGGATGTTAAGGAAGTGCTTTCTCCCACTCGACCCTACCTCACCTCTGCCAACTTTGCCTGAGGGCATGACAATTCTGGAACCCCTGCAGTGAAGGCTGAGGAGATTGTCAGTTATTTTTGGATATACCCTTTGGCTCTTCCTACTTTTCCCCAGAGGTCTCACAGGCAAGTGAGCTGGAGGTAAGGGGGTTTATCACCTCGTACAGTGCCTCGCTCAAGTTTATGCAACAAAGGACAGATCTCTGTTAACACCTGTGTCCATTTGAACAAGACAACCAGATCACTCCCAACCATCACTCCTAGGAGTCATTTTTTTCGGGGGGCGGGGGGAGCTTAAGTTTTATTTATCATTTAAGAAAATCCATTTTCTCTCTTTTGTTTTCTACAATCACCATATCTCCACTTTGCTACTGGAGTTGTAGACTCTTTTATTATTTGTTTTACTTTTCTCCTCAAAAAAATAATGAAAGGTAAAGCACCTGTATCATATTGCAGTTCCTCATAATGAATATGAGAGTAGCAAATGTTCACTACATTGAATCTATTATTTTTTTAGGAGTCTTGTCTACACAGTGCCTGAGAGAGTTGACTGAAAAGGCTGGTTGTTTTCGGAATTGGGTAGACACTGTTCTCGCCAGAACATTGTTCACTCCTGGCGAGATAAAGCAGCCATACTGACTGTGTGTTGCAGGTATGTCTGTGATAATAATATTTGAATCATTCACTGTTAATCTGATTGACTTGGCACTTGACTTGACACTGGGGATGGCAAAGCTCTCCCAGGATGCCCTGATTCCTTAATGTAAGCAAAGATACAGGGGAGTACCATTCAAAACACATTTTCAGTCGAAAGGTTAATTTTTTTTTTTTTCATTTTAAGAGTTATTTCAGAGAATTTACTCTATCGAATTTGAGGAAGTTAATTTTGAGCTCTGAGAAAGCAGATCCTGTTTTCTTGTCTGCTGGCTTCTAAAATGGTTCTGCCAAAATTTTGCATGCAGATACACTGCAGCGAGATAATAGCGATAGAAGTCTTCAAGCCAAGGATCACTGGGGGAAATGCAAATCCGCAGGCTTTTCAGTTCTGAGGCGGCATTCTCAGATGCTGAAGTCATCTTCTGTTCACCGGAGGCCCTCACATCTGCACATCAGTATATGAAATTGGAGGCTAATACGCAGGTATTGATTTCTCTAAGGGTGAGTGTCAATATTTACAATCCCAAGAGGTGGCAACTGATTGAGGCAAAACCAAAGTGGAGCTGGCGACTGCCAAGGTCATGGCCGAGCAATAGTCCTGCTCTTCACAATGCAGGTCAAGGTGCCTGCCTCCAAGTGGTGCCCCGTTACTTAGATGAAAAGCAAAAACTACATTTGGTCCTCTAAACCAGAGGTCTCCAACAGTTTTGGCACCGGGGACCGGTTTCGTGTAAGACAATTCTTCCACGGGACGGGGGGTAGAGGGATGGGGGGGGATGCTTCAGGTGGTAATGGGAGCAATGCTGAGCAATGGGGAGCGGCACATCTCACCTCTGGCAGTGCGGCCCAGTTCCTAACAGGGGGTTAGGGACCCCTGCTCTAGACACTACCAATCGCTATCACCAGGTAATGTGAAACTCTAGATAACTTACCAGATGCCTTCCACCACATAAACTCAGTCAAATTAAAATCAGTTCTGGAGACAGGGGCTTTTTCAAGCTAATTGCTCAAATCACCTATCCTCCTTCAAGCCACAGATTGTTCCCTCCTCTCCTTGTATATGAAACGGTCTCTGACTAGATCCCAACTCTTAAATCAGATTTCTGTTTCTCCCCTCTCTGCACACCTCCAGCAAACTACTCATTACACCAGGGCAATCGAAAGTTTACAGGTCTGTTTCCCCGGTCGACGTGGGCTTGCTCAGGTAAGGGACCATGCATTACTCCCCTGGGCATTTAAAGCATGACTGCTCTGTTGGTAGTGAAAATCACCGTAGCTACTCTAGTAATATCTGTTGCAAGGATAGACAAAATTGGAAGTTCATTTTGGGGTTCAGGGCCTTTTAGAAATCAAGCAAGACCTGGATCATTTCTATAATTGGGGGCAATTAGAGTATTTTAAAAATGAAAAACAAAATCCCAAATTCTTAGTCTGAGCCTCCCTGTGCACACAACACCTGGGCCAAATGTCCCACCTGGCTTTCCTCCCGATGACGTCCTCTTTGGGTTCAGCTGGGATAACTCAGATCATTTCAGCCCTGAGTACCCCACATGCCTCAGGGACACAGAGAATGTAACTCTGCCCCCTGACAGGAAAGAATGGCAGATCTGATGCCAACCAGAAGATGAATGAATGTCAAGACAGACAATGGTAAAATTGTGAGGTAGACTGTTTATATTGGGGGGAGGTTCCTTCCTCTCTCCTGTTTGAAGTTTTTCCCCCATTCTTGGCCATTCTCCCACTTCACATTCTCCATTCTTTTCATTCACTGTGTAACTAATTACTGAGTGCAAACATTTTACATCATGATTTAGCATCAACACAAGATTGTGTATACAGAGATGAAACAGATCAACAGGATGAAAACCGTGTCAGCGTCCAAACGTACAGGATGCCTGTCTGTGGCTCGAGGAACATCCTGGAGACAATTGTGGAGCCTTGTTTTAAGAAATGCTGCATCATCAACACTTTTGATGGCATAGAAGATAATTGTGTGTGGAAAATCATAGATTTTCTTGACCCTGAGTAGAAATTATTTTGGAAAAGTCATACTCTGTACGTGAAGAATGTTTAGGAATACCTTACCTCGTGTAGTTCACTTATGATTTCCTTTTTACGTATGTACAAGAGTTGTTTTTGATGAAAGTTTGTGTCTAAATGAGGATTCTTTTAATATGCTGAAAATAAAAATTCAAAGCCTTGATCTTTAGCAAATTTATATATATATAATAGCAAATTTATATATATATAATAGCAAATTTATATACATATAATAGCAAATTTAATGTGCTATTTTCTTAGCAGTATGTAAAATCATGGTGCTTGTATTAGTTTGCCTGGGCTGCCATAACAAAGTACCACAAATGGAGCCACTTAAACAACAGAAATTTGTTTTCTCATAGTTCTAGAGGCTGTTAAAGTTCAAGGTGTTGGCAGGCTTGATCTCTTCAGAGACCTCTCTCCTTGGCTTGTAGATGGTTATCTTCTGCCAACATTATGGTCTTCTCTCTGTACCTGTCTGTGTCTAAATCCCCTCTTCTTATAAGGACACTAGTCGTATTGGATTAGGGTCCATGCTAATGACCACTTTTTAATTACCTCTTTAAAGACCTTAAATCCAAGTACAGTTTAATTTGAGGTGCTGGAGGTTAAGACTTCAATAATGAATTTGGGGAAGAACACAATTCAGCCCATAACACTGCTTTACCATTGGTAGCTTCTTAGTTCAATGAATATTAGAGTATAAGCCTCAGAGGATTGTAAGGATATTACATGAGTCCCTGGAGCATAAGAAGCACTATGTGAGCCTTAACTGTTGATTAGTGCCTACTTCCCAGGGTGTTTGAGAAAGCTAAACAAGATAGCACTTGCAGAGGGCTTAGCACAGGTCCTAGTGTACAGGAAGGACTCCATCAATGTGGACTGCTATCTCACGATTCATTTGGAAGTATTTTCTTACCAGTAAAGTTATTGAGAAAAAAATTCACCATATGCTTTAAAAATAGGAAATCTGTTTGTTTGGTTTTTTTTTCTTAAATCTTGGAACTTAAGGATGACATTGAAAACCCTAGTGCACAATTAAGAAAGCAAGAGTTGGTAGCCAGGACTTCAGGCATAATGCTTACAAGATTACTGTAATGTGCAAAAGTATTTTGTAATTACCTAATTGTCTGGCACCAACTCAAGTCCTATTTTTTAACCCCTTTGTGTCAAGCCAAAGACATCTCCAGCAGGTGTGACACACTGATGCAAAATGCAGTAAGCTATTATGGCAGAGCTCTGAGACCACCAATAGCGTCAAGAGATTAATAATTGGAGTAAGAAAGATAAATGTCTTTTATGAATAATTCAGTCTCTCATTAGAAATTAGAAACGTGAGAGCCCCAATACTTGGGAGAGTAAACAGAAATCTACCTTTAATGGGCTATAATTTTAAATACGAGGAGGATGTTGCTAGTTGGCACTTAGATAAGTTTAAAACATACTTCTCAATGGAAAGAAACTCCCTCAAAACGAGATCACCCAATTGAGTCGGGTTTGACATAAATAAAGAGACGAATACATTTCTGATCTGGTTTAACAAGTGATTCTCTTTTTCATCCTGAACAAGATAATTAACTTCTTTATAGATAAACTTATGAAGTTTTTAAGCCACACACATATATTTTATCTCTAAACTAGACATTCCTCCACCAAGCCATACTTTTAGATCGTTTCTTCTATCCCTAACACCCAGAGTTTTTCACCGAATCCACCCTTATCAAAATGTCCCAGCAAACTCTAGAGCTTTCTAATATTGTCAACAAGTCTACTCGGCACTAACAAAAGAAAACTAGTGCAGGTGGTCCTAGGAAGAGTTTGTACATTTTACATCTGGCCTTAGATGTGCAAAACTCCAACTTTGCCATCAAATGCAAAGGAATGGCTCTAATGATGGAAATTTCCATTCAAGTAAGAGGGAAGGACTTTTTCAAAGAAATATAGTATAAGTCTTCAGGTTTTTCCATCTATTCAAGAAGGATATAGGTCTCTAGTAGAGATAAAGTTGTGCTCATCAAGCCCATTTCATGCTCTTCTTGGGCACATAGCCGAGCGACATTTCCCAACCTCCTCTGCAGTTAGTGTGGCCATGTGACCAAGTCCCGGCCAACGGAATGCAGGACACTTCCAGGCCTGGCCCTAAAACTCCCAGAGCCAACCTCCACTCTCTCATCTACCATCTGCCACCTGGTTGGTGATGCAAGCCTGGAGACCTCAGTGCTCAGGGCAACCTTGAGAGAAAAGCACTGAACATGACAGAGCCACAGTCTAGAAGGAGCCTGGATCCTTACCAACCATATTATACTGTGACATGACTGAGAAATACACTTTTACTGTGTTAAGCCACTGAGATTTAGGGGTTATTTCTTACTGCAGCTGTAGCTTTATTCGCCATGAATATTAGAAGTATGGACTTTCCTGAAAGGAATATTACAAGGATCAACATATGGGTTTGCTTTTTAATTTATTCAACAAGGATTTGTTTCAAGTCCACCATGTAAGAGTTACTCTGCTGGGACCAACTCATGAAGCACTCTGATGATTGAGTTTAAGTCCCTGGACTTTCAATCAAAGCAGGGGTTTGGATGCTGACTTTGTCACTTATCAGCTGTGTAACCTTGATCATGTTACTTAATTTCTCTGTGCTTTAGTTTTCTCACCTGCAGGATGGGGAAATGATAATATCTACTTCATAGGGTTGTCCTGAGAATTAAATGAACAATGTATGTAAAATACTTAGCTCCTTATGTGGTGTATATTTCAATAAAAGTTGACGTCATTGTAAAGTCTGGACAAAGCTCCAATTTTCCAAATTAAACATAACATGCATTACTGTTAATAATCAGATTTATAAGTGCATTCTACTTGTGTAGCCATGAAGCTCAAATCCAATGATAGCTCTGAAAGGGACTGAAGAAATGTGGCCATGAAGACAGACTCCCAGCACTTGCCCTGGTTTGGACAAAGAGGCATACCCTCTGGTGATGCATGCTGGGAAATCACATTTTAGTTGAGGAAAAGTATAAAATTACTCGCAAATTTATTTGCAGATTTGGAAGAAGAAGAGAGAAAGAAAATAGCAGTTACAGGAGGGCTTCCTTCCCTCAGATAGCCCTAATGATATGTTTTCTCAGCACTCTGGGGCTTTTCCAGTGGGGTGGGTCCATTAAATAAATACATATTTATTTTTCTTTACTTTTTCAAAACCCAGTAATGCAAAGACTTATGTTTATTTAGTATTTTCCTATTTGTTTTCATAGCCAAAATATGTCTGCTGGCCAGGCAGTTCCTTGAGAAGATCCTGTTTCCCTGTCCGGCCCCAGTCAAGAATTTTTTGGAAGAGAACATAAAATGCCCTTTTAGAGGTAGGATTAAATGGGCTGGTATTCAGAGAGTCCATTAACCTGGAGAAGGAGAAAAAAAAAAAATCCCATAAAGCAAAACCAAACCAAACTCTGAATAAATTGGCATTGAAGGACTCCAGGTCCAGAAAAATCTTCTCGAAAAAGTTTATAGTCTATATTTTTTTCTAGGCCCGTTGTCTTGGTTTCCATAATCAATAGTTAATGAACATGAGCTTCTATGATGCGAACAAAGGAACTGAAGAAAATGGGAAATTGTGCTCAAACAGACGGTAGGTGACTTGCTTTAGGGGAGAAGCAAGATCCAGACCAGGGTACAGATCACCCGTCTTTGCCTATTCAATGCCCACGGGTTTTACCAAAAAGGAGAGTTTGAGCAAAAATTCTAGGGCAAAGATTCTAAAAATGAGAAGGCCGCAGCTCCCTAAAAAGCAAGCCAGGCGAGTAGCTTAATCTATTTTCCATTACAAACTGAAGGGATTTCATTGTCCCAGACATCAAAAAAGGTCAGTGGGAACTTTAAAAACCTTCATTTTATGTGTTCAGTGGTTTGCATAGGAGAGGACAGAGCCATTTGTGAGAAAGGATCACAATTTTGTGGCTCTAAGCTTAAAACTGGAGAAAGATAGGAGCAGCCTCTCGTTGGCACTGCCCCTGATGGTGGCCGGCAACGTTCTGTGCCTTTGTTCTCTGGAACTGGATGCAGAGACGGGCCTGGGAACCAGCTGACCCCACAGGATTAGTTCCCGCAATTTCTGAAAAGTTTTTTGAGCATTCTTGAGTAAGGTGGACTGATCAAATTTTCTTTTTAATTTTTTTTTTTTTTTTTTTTTTTGCGGTACGTGGGCCTCTCACTGTTGTGGCCTCTCCCGTTGTGGAGCACAGGCTCCGGACGCGCAGGCTCAGCGGCCATAGCTCACGGGCCCAGCTGCTCCGCGGCATGTGGGATCTTCCCGGACCGGGGCACGAACCCGTGTCCCCTGCATCAGCAGGCGGACTCTCAACCACTGCGCCACCAGGGAAGCCCTCAAATTTTCTTTTTAACGGCTTTTCGCTTTAAGCAAGACTGTTCTGAAGAAGGAAAATCTGTCTGCCATTTGGAGTCAGAAAATTAGCCTTAACAAATGGAGTTAACTGATTACCTTCTGAAACCAGTTTAGCCCAGATAGGGCCCAGGATTTCTTTAGCAGTCCCAGAACCCCCCAGGAGAAAGGGGATGGCTCAGTTCACATCTAATTTTCCCCATGCCTACGTTCCATGCCTACATTATGGATCTTTGTGACTGTCTTTGGGAAGTTTAGAACTGAACAAGAGGGGAATTCCCTGGCGGTCCAGTGGTTAAGACCCCGCGCTTCCACTGCAGGACTGCAGGGGGCCACAGTTCCATCCCTTGTCGGGGTATGGCCAAAAAAAAAAAAAAGAGGTTCTTAAATAAAACGTTTCATCTTAAAAAAAACAAAAATCTGAACAACACCTCAGGAAGGTTATACAGCGATAGGAAACTCCAGAACAAATCCTTATCAAGGGGAACTTTCCAGGCCTGAAAGTAACTCTGCCTCAACCAGACTACCTAGCCACTGCTCTTGGTTGTTCATGAAACTTGAATTCCAATTTAGGAATTGGAATTCAGGAATGGAGAGCTGGGGAGAGGCAGCATTGCTAGGGTATTGGTCTGTGTGTTCCCTATATCAACTCAATTTAATCTTTACAATAACCCTATGAAGCAGGACAATTATTATCCCATTTTATAAGTGAAGAAATAGGATCAGAGAGTTTGGGTCACTTCCCCAAGGTCACACAGCTAGTAAATGGCAGAGCTGGGATTCAAATCCAGGGAGCATGACTCTAGAGCTTATGAACTTAACCACTAATTATACTATTTCTCTTAAAATCTGAAATTCTTAAGATAAGAAGGAATAATCTCTGATGTTGGAAATGCAGGCAGATCGGTGGGGAGATATTTTTGAGTGATATAGCCTTCTTAGCACTCTTCACAGTCCACTTCATGGGAGTCCAGTGATTCCTATAAGACTCTCCCTGGTACGTATCCCCAGGACGGTGCGGCTTCAAGCAATTTCTCCTGTGCCTCACAGGACACCTTCCCTAGGACACCATTATCCTGGCAGATCAAGTACAGGGAGGAAGCTTCTCTCAGTCCCTCCAACCCAATAAGAGTATTCACATTTTCCAAGATCCTTGATTACGAGCCTGAATAGAAAATTTGGCTTCTGATTAATAAGCATCCTTGCCTTTATGTTTCTACAGAAAGCACTTGTGCTAGTAATTATGATGCTTAATAATGAGATGTCTATCAAAGGAAGTGAAATGTCAATGGGGAAACAATGACGTTGGACCAAGTCTAAATGTCATGCCTTTTAAAGAGTCTTCACCCAAAAGGGTCCTGCCCAAATCTCTGGTAATTATAAAAGGTGCTGCAAAGCAGAAATTTTTGTTCTCCTTTTCACTGGTGATTCCAGGGAGGTTTTCCATGTTTTAGACAAGTCCTGGGCCTGGAAGTGCTCAAGCATCAGGCTGGCAGAGTAACATTGCTGCCAAGTTGAGGACAAATCTATTTGTCTCTCGGTTACCATTAGAACCTTCATTCTTACATTTAGAACCTGACACGTGCCAAACTGCCCAATTGTTCCTCGCCTGTCATTAAAGTATGCAGCTAAACACTGGGTTTGAAATACATCATCACAACTGTCCAAACACAAACCCCAGGGTATTCAGGACTCCCAGAGAGGAGCAGGGTGCGGGACTAAAATGATGTAAATTGGCCAAGACCCAAAATGCCATTTAAAATCAAGCACAAAGAAAAGTGGTGCTGCGAAAAGCACTGGACTGACAAGCGTAAAGCCATCAAGGCTCGAGTCCCATGTTCTCTGAGCTCCTGAGAGAGCCTGCCCTCTTTTGCCTGGCCTGTGTGGCTCATTCTGAACGGACAGAAACAAAGTCCTGTTTTGGAAGACGCCTGGCCAGAAGTGTGCCAACAGACCAATAGCCTAGCAATGCTGCCTCTCCCTAGCTCTCCACTCCTGAAGACCAACTGAACTCCAGTCAAATCAGTTGGGGTGGGGGGAGGGGCGGTTGCAGGTGGTTGGATGAGGGAGGGCTGGAAGGAGCATTTGGTTATTATAAAAAATAAAAATAGTCATTTTGACTTATCCGTGTAATTTTCCCAGAGAACCTAAAACATAGAAGCCTTGTGTGCTATAACCTCGCCTATCTGGTCAGGATGCATTAAGTTATACTACAGTAACAAGTAACTCCAAAACCACAGTGGCTTCACCCAACAAAGATTTACTTCCCATCCTACCATCTGTCCATTACAGTTCGGCCAGGAGGCTCCACTCACAATAGTCTTCAGAGACCCAGGTTGGTGGAATAGCCACCATCTCCAAAATGCCAGAGGGCAAAAAGCGCTGGAGGGTCTCAGAGTGGCAGCTAAATGATCTGGCATGGAAGTGACACCATCTCACTTGCTAAAAATTCATTGGCCAGAACTAATCATATAGCCCCGCCCAAACACAAGAAGGCCATGATGTGTAATCCTACCACCTGCCATGAATATCGCTGTCACCCTAGATCACATCTCTAAGCAGCAAAGTTCAAACTCTTGGTTCGAACTTTCCATCCATCATGACTTTAATACAGAAGCAGAGCTCACAGGACCAACCTGGCTGTAGAGTTGATCCAGGGGACCCTTGAGCCTGGAAAAGAGAGTCATCTGGGTTGCTCTATATAGCCTAACACTCTAGCTATCATTGGATATCCCATTCTTACTCCAGAAGATATCAGAATCCCTGACTTAGTCGCAGAATAATGAATTCCCTTGCTCATCTTTTGGGAGTCCTCCAGATTGGAGAGAATTTGGAAACATACCAAGTACTCTGCACCCTTTCTGGCCCAGGTGCCCTTGCATTCTGGGTAGGAGAAAAACAGATCCCTGGAGCAGGGCAGGGCCCCTAGGGAATTACTTTCTGACATTGGTTCCAATCCAGAATTCCTGCCAGAGGTCTATGGTATCGGCAATATCTGCAAACTGCAAGAGAATTCTCCTTTCCCGGGTGTGAATGGCTATTTATAGAATGTATGCAGATCCTATGATCCATAAAACATACATTCAGTTAAAAAGGGGCACTGAATTCATCCTATCATTACATGTTTTCTCAATTTCAGCACAATTTGGGGGAGGGGTGAGGAGAGAGGGTGGTCCACCAATTTTCTGGGGTTGATTTAAAGAAATAAAGACGTTCTCGCAGTGTTAGAAACCTCCGCTCCCCGACGCAAGAGGGAGGGGATATGGGGATATATGTATGCATAGAGCTGATTCACTGTGTTATGCAGCAGCAACTAACACACCATTGTAAAGCAATTATACTCCAGTAAAGATGTTAAAAAAAAAAAAAAAGAAACCTCTTCTCCCTGATTAGGGTGCTTTGTGAGGGTCCTTTTTTAGGCATTCTCAGACCTTTTTGGTGTAATTTCTGGGCAAAGGAAAGCCATTGGCAAACATTTCAATAATTGTTTCTGAAGCTGAACTTTGTCTTCTAGGAGAATGATCGCACTGAGGGTGGGCTGAGGTAGTAGGGCGGGTAGCATTTTGAGACTACCAGCCTAAGGCTCTGTGTAAATGAAACCCTGCTTGCTGGCAGGTCGGTGCAGGAGACATTTGGTCAAGGGGCATCCTGAGAAGCACTAAATCAACGAGTATAGAGCTGGAAAAGAGGGGATGGTACACACACACCCTCCAGTTCACTGTGATGACTGAACGCCCGTCATCACTTATTCCCGGTGGGTCAGAGTAATCCGTCCACAGTTATACATGGAGGGAGGGAAAGGCAGGTGGACGTCAGGATCATGGCAACATCCCAGCCCACGGTTTTCTGTCATGTTAGCACAGATGATAAACACAAGTGTTCGGCCACTTTCATTTGTGGGGTGGCTAGTGGCGGGGCAGAGTAGGGCATCAGAACAGCTCTTTAAGTCCATCTCATTCATATTCCTAGTCAGCGCTCCCCCTCTTCTTGGCAGGATCTCCTGGGAGAACTGAAGGCGGCGTTACTGAGTCGTATATGCCAGCCGCATATGCATCCACCGTCTGGGGAAGACCTCCCTGTTGATCGTCTTTCCCTGTGAAAGTGACCACAGCTCATCACATGAGCTTTGTAGATGAAGCCAGCCTGCTGTACCCGTCACCATTTATAGGGCCAAAGAAAAAGTTCGTCTGCAGAAGGCAACCATTAGTGACCTGAGCCCAAGGGGGTCTCTCTGCTCTGCGGCCATCTCTAAACTCTGCCCCCTAGAGGCACGCTGGTTTACTCTATCAAATCCCCACCTTGGGGAAACATCAATGGTGGGTGAACACATGAGCCTGTCGCTTTAGACTAGTCACTGTTCTTGAAAGCTCAGGCACATGCTATTGTTGGAATTCTGGGAGCCAGAGTGGCCGCATATAGCCAATAAGGCCAAAGGAGTGACTTCCTCTGTTACTCTGAGTCCCCAAGTATCTTTGTAATAAGCTCGTATTAGTTAGTATATGTGACTCTTCCTTTCGTTTCTCTCTTTAGAGATCTATCAACATTATTTACCAACATAAATGAATCCTTTCATCTTCACGGTACACAGTGAGCAAAATGAAATAGAAATTCCATCCTTAGATCATAGCCCTGTTTATTTACACAGTTCTCCAGTCAAAGGCCTGAGTTGGTTGCCATACGTTGCCCTCCCAGGTCTATCAGGGCTGGGAAGGAGATAAAGTCAGGACGTGGGGCTGGTCTACAGGACGTGAGAAAAGTCCAGGACACCATTCTGGGAAAAGTCAGACTTGGGACAAAGGTACAGTCCAAACACCAAATCCAGAGGGCCGGCAAGCTCCGGATCCCAAGGGAAGCATCTGTCACCTGCCCAAGCAATGGAAGCAGGAGGGCCCAGGGCAGACAGAACAGAGGGAAATTAGTTGATGTCCCTGATGCATGGAGCCCGTCCCTTTTCCAGAGGCTCCTTAGAAGCAGCTGAAGGTGGACAAGGGCCTGCTGAAAGGGAAAATGTCTGGACTTCACTTTCTGTGTTTGGTGTAAACCCAAGGGCCTTTCGGAGCCAAAAAATTATTGGAGAGTAAAAGAGACCTGGCAGCTGAGGGGACTGCTGCTAGCCCTTGCTCAGCAGGCTGTCTTCTGGGAAGATTAGGATCACGGAGCCCATCAGCCAGAACCTGTTTCTGAAAGTCCAGGGAGAGTGGTGCGTACATGCAGACATAACGCGTTGCCATGGCCCTGGGGGACAGTTCTGGAGTCAGAGCCGGGGAGAGGGCAAGGTCTACAGGCAGCCTGAGAAGGTGAACGGGATAGCAGGAGCTCATGGAGTGAACCCAGATGAAAAGAAAGGACTCAGGAGGGGGAGGAGGACCGCAGAGCGCCTCCTTGCCAATGAAAGCAGCCCCTTGAGGAAGGCCACAGAAGAGCCTAGAGTGGAGCCCACGGAGCTGCGTTCTGAACAAAATCCCAAGATGATTCTAATGCAGGTGGTGCCGTGAGCCACGTTTTGGCTGCTGAGAGGTTTTACAAGACAGAGATGTGTGGCGTCCTGTGGACATAGGAAATACACTTTGCAATCTTCCAATGTTTTGGTAGGCTCTCTGGGGGACAGCAGTTTGCTAGGTTGGAGAAGGGGTGGCACCTGAGCAGACAGCGGGCTAAGCTTGCAGGGCCAGCCTGCCTTCGCGTCGAGGGCCTTGGGTGTACCTCCAGGCCTCTGTGTCCTCTTCTCAGGCACAATGGTAGGGCCTCTGGGCAGGGAGACTGCTGAGAGGCCTGTCCTAACGGCAACGCGTGCCAACCACCTGAGAGAGTGGAGCTCTGCACTTGAACTCGACCACGGCCGACTGTGGGAACTTCTGTGTTCAGCCTGCTAGCTCAACACACTCCCATGCAGATTTGCCCTTGGCCTTGCTGAATGTGAATCTGTGAAATGAAGGTCAATGGTATCTTGGTATGAGGACCTGCTCCTCTGTCTAAAGGTCTTGCCCTTATACTGTCACAAAGCTTGCCCCCTGAGTCGTGACCTCCGTGTTCCTGAAACTGGGGTCTGACTAATTTTTAGGAATCCTAGACATTTTTCCTTTGGGGTTTTGTTTTCATGATTATCTAACACAAAAGTTTTACCAGTTATAAAGATAACGCTTTTCTTTTGGAGCACTGATTCCCATTTGAAAGTCTTCTTCTACAGAATAAAACTTGATTTTTTAAAGTCAGTGTTTCTCCAGCTGTGGTCTCCAGAAATACTAGGGGACCTTCAGATACATTCTCTGGGATCTATATGAATGGTCTTTTCTTTTTCCTATTAAAAGTGAAAACCACCATTTTAGAGCATTGCAATGGAACAGTAGTTTTAAATATAGAATCTAGAAATGAAATTCTCCTTGGCTTTATAATGACATTGGGTGGAAAATCTCCAAGGATGAAGTACATTGTGTGCCAATTCATTTGAATTCCATTCAATTCAACAAGTATTTATTGAGCTGTGGTCCTGATGCTATGGTTGACACTAGGGAATAGAGAGAACTAAAGTTTCTGTTGCTCTTGGTAGAGAATTATTGTCCAATAAGCAATGGGAACATTCTCTCTGGAGGAGTCAGGAAGAGCTTCTCTGAAGGATGAATTCACCAGGATGACTTGCAGAGAGGGAGAGAGAAAGGGCGAGAGCAAGAGAAAGATAGAGAAAGACTGATGTCTGATGCAAGCAACAGCATAAACAAAGACGCAGCCAGGAGCTTAATGTGACCAGGACACAGAGTTTGAGCTCACATAGCATGAGAAAGTAACTAGGCAAGGACCCGTGTGCTGTGCTAAGGAGCTTGGGCTCATTGGCAGAATATGACAACTCTTCTAGGTTGTAATGCCTTTTGGGGATCTCTCTCCCTGAATGCCTTTATTATTCTGTTTTGTCTGGAAAATTTGAACTCTCTCAAGGGCCATGTTTTACTGGTCTCACACTCCGAGATGTAAAGAAGTAAAAAAAACATATTATCATCTTAGCAATGGTACCAAAATTTCAATTGGAGAGAGAAATAACTGTCTTTTTTTGGAAAAAATATGTTGATAAAGCCTTAAGGTAAACCCCATACACCTGAGAATTTGTGATTTTAAATATCCGAAGAGGGGAACTACTTTTTCATAACTGGGGAGAAAGAATTGGGTTTTGGTATAGGTCTCAGTCCAAAAGAGAGCTGTCAAGAAGGGAGGAAAGAGCCATCTGGGACATGGTGGCAGGATAGCTCCCAACTCAACAAATCTTGAGGAAAGTCTTTAAAAACCATAAATGCTGTATGCAAGTGGTGTTTTGTGGTGGGATATTGAGAACAGGCTTGAATTTCAGGGCAGACTTGAACTGGGGTGTAGGATGGAATGCACACAGCAGAATGTGTTGTGGAGCCTGAAGTAGCCCTAAATACATAAGCTGCTGGGAATATGCAGCTCTTGGAAAGGGCCTTGGTTTCCCCAGGCTATGGTTCTGAACTAGATTTGAAGGGTGTGCTGGTTAATTTTACGTGTCAACTCAGTTAGGCTATGGTGCCCCCAGTTATTCGCTCAGAAATCAGTCTAGATGTCCTTGGAAAGATATTTTAGATGTGATTAGCATTTGCAATCAGTAGATTTTCGGTAAAGTAGATTACTCTCAATAATGTGGGTGGGCCTCATCCAATCAGTTGAGGGCCTTAGGAGCAAAGATTGAAGTTTCCAAAGAAGACGGAATTTTGCCTCAAGAGTGCAACATAGAAACCTTGCCTGAGTTTCCCACCTGCTGGCCTGCCCTGCAGATTTTGGACTCAATACTGCAACGTTAACTCTTACCTGAATTTCCAGCCAGCCAGCTTGCCATGTGGATTTCAGATCTATCAGTCCCCACAATCACATGAGCCAGTTCCCTAAAACCTCTCACTCTCTAGATAGATACATAGAGAGAGAAAGGAGAGAGAGAGGGAGAGAGAATCAATTCTCTTTCTCTGGAGAACCCTAATACAGTAAGTCCCGTACATACAAATGAGTTCCATTCCAAGAGCAAGTTCGTAAGTCCAATTTGTTCATAAGTCTAACAAATTTAGCCTAGGTACCCAACTAACACAATCGGCTATACAATACTGTACTGTAATAGGTTTATAATACTTTTCACACAAATAATACATAAAAAACAAACAAACAAAAAATAAACATTTTTAATCTTACAGTACAGTACCGTGGAAAGTACAGTAGTGCAGTACAATACTTGGCATACAGGGACTGGCATCGAGTGAAGAGGCAAGAAGAGTTACTGACTGGAGGAGGGAGAGGAGGTGGAAGATGGTAGAGCTGAAGGATCGTCAGCAATAGGTGATGGAGGGCGAGCTGCAGTTTCACTCACGCCTGACGTTGATGACACAGGTTCTGGTCCCTTGCTGGATTCAATTCTATCTATGCTTTTGAAAAAACGATCCAGTGGTGTCTGGGTAGTAGCTCTATTTTTCTCATCATAGATGACACGGATTGCATTCTGAACGGTTGCTGTAACCTTCGTGTACCGTTCTACGTTTGAGTCCTGTGCCTCAATCACTAACAGTGTCTCCACAAATAAAGAAAATCCCCTTGCCATTTCCTGCGTCGTGAATCTCTTAAGTTTTTCAGTTACTTCTTCTTCTTGTCTTTCTTGGCGCTTCTTAGCAGTCGATACATCACTGCTGCTTTTAAGCTTGCTTCCGGACATCCTGTGCTTGAAATAAAGATATTGTACTACTGTACTCTATACAGTAAAGTACACAAAAGCACAACCACTTGTAGAGGATGCACACATGTGACAATGTACACCAGACACAGGAGCTAACTTACGTGATCGGACATGCGAACGCACGTTCGCATCTTTGAAAGTTCGCAACTTGAAAGTTCATATGTAGGGGACTTACTGTATAAGGGACAAGGAGACCACAAATGGTATCTGGGTGACACAGCTCTACAGAGGGCAACAGTACATATTTCCAGATCTTAGGCAGAAGCAAACGTTTTCTCACAATTTGAGAAAATGCCCAAAGAAATCAAACATGGTTCTTCCTTGGCTCTTAAGATGCTCAGTAAGTGCCCTGTGGCACACATTGCTAGATCTGGACCCAATAGCCATCTCCCTTATTCCTTCCTTACTGAAAGAATCCTAATTTTGTCTTGATCGGAAATACCTAGCTAAAATACTTGATTTCCCAGCCTCCTTTGCAGCTAGGAGTGGTCACATGACACAGTTACAGCCAATGAGACTTAAAGAAGCCACCGTATTTGGATCTTGAAAAGCTTGGAAAGAGTTAGATTTGGCTGGCATGGTCCTTCTCTGATTTGCCCTTTTCTCTTTCCCATTCTTCCTGCCTGGAATACAGATGCAAAGCCTATATAGATGCTACATTAGCCTTCTTGTAATTATGAAGATGAAAGTCACTAAACATGGTAGAGCAGGAAGGTAGATGAACTCTAGGTAGTCAAAAACATCCATGATTAGCTGTATCAGCCCTGGACGACCAACCTCTGGACTTCTTAATATAGGAGAAAAACAAACCTCTTCCTTGTTTATTCCAACCTGGTCAAAATTTCCTGCCACGTGCAGCTGAATACACCTCTGACTGAGACTGTCACAATCTCACGCACTGATGGATTCGGCAATGACATCATTTCCAGATAGCCACTAGGTAATAGAAGAGTGAGGGGCCTGGAAACCTGACTGAATTCCTCTGTAGCCTTTTTCCAAATAACAAATTAGCTGAACTTAAATGATCACATCAACTCATCACCACCTTGAACAGAACACTGGAGAGGTAAGTTTCTGTGGGTTAGGATTGAGAGTTGAGTGGAGAAGTGTTAAGGATGGCATCACCAGATGCAAATGGGAGAGAGTTAGAGGGTATTTTACACTATAAATGATGGTTTAAAAAAATAAAAACATAGTTTGAAAAATAGGAAATTCACTCCAAATAGTATACTGGATCTATAGTCCAGAAGGTGTTTGGTTTAACCAAAACAGAAATGAATACTCAGGGGTATGACCATCACCCTGTTCATAAATAAAGACTGGTATTCTATTCATCTCCTCCTATATTTTCAGTTCATTTTTTCTCCTTATTCACTCATTCATTCATTCAATAAACATTTATTAAGTGAATAGGAACTAGGAACACAAAGATGAGTAAGACACACTTCTTGCACTCAAGAGCCCAAAATTGAGTAGACAGAATTGTGAGCAGATAGATAACCAAATTTGTAAGTGATATAAAAGAGATTAAAAATAAGTCATGAACCACAGGGAGTGCCCAGAGAATTAAGAATGACTCCATATGGCAGGACATATTTAAAGTGATGAAAGGGAAAACCTATAACAAAGATTACTCTACCCAGCAAGGATCTCATTCAGATTTGATGGAGAAACTAAAACCTTTACAGAGTAGCAAAAGCTAAGAGAATTCAGCACCACTAAACCAGCTTTAAAACAAATACTAAAGGAAATTCTCTAGGCAGGAAACACAAGAGAAGGAAAAGACCTACAATAACAAACCCAAAACAATTAAGAAAATGGCAATAGGAATATACATATTGATAACTACCTTAAATGTAAATGGATTAAAAGTTCCAACCAAAAGACATAGACTGTCTGAAGGGATACAAAAACAAGACCCATATATATGCTGTCTACAAGAGACCCACTTCAGACCTAGGGACACATACAGACTGAAAGGGAGGGGATGGAAAAAGATATTCCATGCAAATGAAAATCAAAAGAAAACTGGAGTAGCAATTCTCATAGCAGACAAAATAGACTTTAAAACAAAGACTATTACAAGAGACAAAGAAGGACACTACATAATGATCAAAGGGTCAATCCAAGAAGAAGAAGATATAACAATTGTAAATATTTCTGCACTCAACACAGGAGCACCTCAATATATAAGGCAAATGCTAATAGTCATAAAAGGGGAAATCAACAGTAACACAAACATAGTAGGGAACTTTAACACCCCACGTTCACCAATGGACAGATCATCTGAAATGAAAATAAATAAGGAAACAGAAGCTTTAAATGATACATTAAACAAGATGGACTTAATTGATATTTATAGGACATTCCATCCAAAAACAACAGAATACAATTTCTTCTCATGTGCTCATGGAACATTCTCCAGGATAGATCATATCTTGGGTCACAAATCAAGCCTTAATAAATTTAAGAAAATTGAAATCATATCAAGTATGTTTTCCAACCACAATGCTATGACATTAGGTACCAATTACAGGAAAAGATCTGTAAAAAAATACAAACACATGGAGGCTAAACAGCACACTACTTAATAGCCAAGAGATCATGAAGAAATCAAAGAGGAAATCAAAAAATACCTAGAAACAAACGACAATGAAAACACGATGTCCCAAAACCTATGGGATGCAACAAAAGCAGTTCTAAGAGGGAAGTTTATAGCAATACAATCTTACCTCAAGAAACAAGAAACATCTCAAATAAACAACCTAACAGTACACCTAAAGCAATTAGAGAAAGAAGAACAAAAAACCCCAAAGTCAGCAGAAGGAAAGAAATCATAAAGATCGGATCAGAAATAAAAGAGAAAGATATGAAGGAAATAGCAAAGATTAATAAAACTAAAATCTGGTTCTTTGAGAAGATAACAAAATTGATAAACCATTAGACAGACTCATTAAGAAAAAAAGGGAGAAGACTCAAATAAATAGAATTAGAAATGAAAAAGAAGTAACAACTGACACTGCAGAAATACAAAGGATCATGATAGATTACAGCAAGCAACTATATGCCAATAAAATGGACAACCTGGAAGAAATGGACAAATTCTCAGAAAAGCACAACCTTCCAAGTCTGAACCAGGAAGAAAGAGAAAATATAAACAGACCAATCACAAGCACTGAAATTGAGACTGTGATTAAAAATCTTCCAACAAACAAAAGCCCAGGACCAGAAGGCTTCACAGGCGAATTCTATTAAACATTTAGAGAAGAGTTAACACCTATCCTTCTCCAACTCTTCCAAAATATAGCAGAGGGAGGAACACTCCCAAACTCATTCTACGAGGCCACCATCACCCTGATACCAAAACCAGACAAAGATGACACAAAGAAAGAAAACTACAGACCAATATCACTGATGAACATAGATGTAAAAATCCTCAATAAAATACTAGCAAACAGAATCCAACAGCACATTAAAAGGATCATACACCATGATCAAGTGGGGTTTATCTCAGGAATGGAAGGATTCTTCAGTATATGCAAATCAATCAACGTGATACACCATATTAACAAATTGAAGGAGAAAAACCATATGATCATCTCAATAGATGCAGAAAAAGCTTTTGACAAAATTCAACACCCATTTATGATAAAAACCCTCCAGAAAGTAGGCATAGAGGGAACTTATCTCAACATAATAAAGGCCATATATGACAAACCCACAGCCAACATCGTTCTCAATGTTGAAAAACTGAAAACATTTCCACTAAGATCAGGAACAAGACAAGGTTGCCCACTCTCATCACTATTATTCAACATTGTTTTGGAAGTTTTAGCCACAGCAAACAGAGAAGAAAAAGAAATAAAAGGAATCTAAATTGGAAAAGAAGAAGTAAAGCTGTCACTGTTTGCAGATGACACGATACTATATAAAGAGAATCCTAAAGCTGCTACCAGAAAACTACCAGAGCTAATCAATGAATTTGGTAAAGTAGCAGGATTCAAAATTAATGCACAGAAATCTCTTGCCGTCCTATACACTAATGATGAAAAATCTGAAAGTGAAATTAAGAAAACACTCTCATTTACCACTGCAACAAAAAGAATAAAATACCTAGGCATAAACCTACCTAAGGAGACAAAAGACCTGTATGCAGAAAACTATAAGACACTGATGAAAGAAATTAAAGATGACACAAAAAAATGGAGAGATATACCATGTTCTTGGATTGGAAGAATCAACATTGTGAAAATGACTATACTACCCAAAGCAATCTACATATTTAATGCAATCCCTATCAAACTATGAATGGCATTTTTCACAGAACTAGAACAAAACATTTCACAATTTGTATGGAAACACAGAAGACCCCGAATAGCCAAAGCAATCTTGAGAAAGAAAAACGGAGCTGGAGGAATCAGGCCCCCTGACTTCAGACTATACTACAAAGCTACAGTAATCAAGATAGTATAGTATTGGCACAAAAACAGAAACATAGATCAATGGAACAGGATACAAAGCCCAGAGATAAACCCATGCACATATGGTCACCTTATTTTTGATAAAGGAGGAAAGAAAATACAATGGAGAAAAGACAGCCTCTTCAATAAGTGCTGCTGGAAAAACTGGACAGCTACATGTAAAAGGATGAAATTAGAACACTCCCTAACACCATACACGAAATAAACTCAAAATGGATTAAAGACCTAAATGTAAGGCCAGACACTATAAAACTCTTAGAGGAAAACATAGGCAGAACACTCTATGACATAAATCACAGCAAGATCCTTTTTGACCCACCTCCTAGAGAAATGGAAATTAAAACAAAAATAAAAAAATGGGACGTAATGAAACTTAAAAACTTTCACACAGCAAAGGAAAACATAAACAAGATGAAAAGACAACCCTCAGAATGGGAGAAAATATTTGTAAATGAAGCAACTGACAAAGGATTAATCTCCAAAATTTACAAGCAGCTCATGCAGCTCAATATCAGAAAAACAAACAACCCAATCCAAAAATGGGCAGAAGAGCTAAATAGACATTTCTCCAAAGAAGATATACAGATTGCCAACAAACACATGAAAGAGTGCTCAACATCATTAGTCATTAGAGAAATGCAAATCAAAACTACAGTGAGGGGCTTCCCTGGTGGCGCAGTGGTTGAGAGTCTGCCTGCCGATGCAGGGGACACGGGTTCGTGCCTCGGTCCGCGAAGATCCCACATGCCGCGGAGCGGCTGGGCCCGTGAGCCATGGCCGCTGAGCCTGCACGTCCAGAGCCTGTGCTCCACAACGGGAGAGGCCACGACAGTGAGAGGCCCGCATACCGAAAAAACAAAAAACAAAAAACTACAGCGAGGTATCACCTCACTCCAGTCAGAATGGTCATCATCAAAAAATCTAGAAACAATAAATGCTGGAGAGGGTGTGTAGAAAAGAGAACCCTCCTGCGCTGTTGGTGGGAATGTAAATTGATATAGCCACTATGGAGAACAGTATGGATGTTCCTTAAAAACTAAAAATAGAACTACCATATGACCCAGCAATCCCACTACTGGGCATGTACCCTGAGAAAACCATAATTCAAAAAGAGTCATGTATCACAATGTTCATTGCAGCTCTATTTACAGTAGCCCAGACATGGGAGCAACATAAGTGTCCATCAACGGATGAATGGATAAAGAAGATGTGGCACATATATACAATGGAATATTACTCAGGCATAAAAAGAAACGAAATTGAGTTATTTGTAGTGAGGTGGATGGACCTAGAGTGTGTCATACAGAGTGAAGTAAGTCAGAAAGAGAAAAACAAATATCGTATGCTAACACATGTATATGGAATCTAAAAAAAAAAAAAGGTCATGAAGAACCTAGGGGCAAGACAGGAATAAAGACACAGACCTACTAGAGAATGGACTTGAGGATGTGGGGTGGGGAAAGGGTAAGCTGGGACAAAGTTAGAGAGTGGCATGGACATATATACACTACCAAAATGTAAGATACACAGCTAGTGGGAAGCAGCCGCACAGCACAGGGAGATCAGCTCGGTGCTTTGTGACCACCTAGAGGGGTGGGGTAGGAAGGGTGAGGGGGAGACACAAGAGGGGGGAGATATGGGGATATATGTACATGTATAGCTGATTCACTTTGTTATAAAGCAGAAACTAACACACCATTGTAAAGCAATTATACTCCAATAAAGATGTTAAAAAAAAATAATGATTCCATCGTGAAAGAGACGTTTGAGCTGAGCTTTGAAGTTTAAATAGGAGTTGTGCCGTTCACCATTTCCATGTCCTACATCCCCATGTCTGGAAAGGTAAATATTAAAGGAGATTTAGCACATTCAGATGTCAAAGGAGGCTTCTCTGAGGACGCTTCCCTTGGTCTGAGATGTGGGTGAGTAAGAGTTGATGAGGAAGGAAGAGAATTCAGAGGGAGCCACAGATGCCAAGACCCTGTGGAAGGTGGAGAATGACAGGCAAAGAAGTGTTGACATGGAACTCAGATCATAATGTGGAGAGTGGTGTGAGATGAGGTTGGGGACATTTTTAGGGAGTCAGGATGATACAGTGATAGAACCATGTTAAGGAGGCTTTTCTTTTTTCTTCTTTTTCCTGAAAGCAGTGAGAAGTGATTGAAATGTTTTATGTAATGGACCATGTGACCCTCTTAACTGTTAGCAATCTGAGGCTCTTAGACCGCAGTTTTTTCCCAGGAGCGCTAGGATTCTGAGTTCCCATTGCAACCATTCTGAAGCCAAGCTGTAGTCTCACTGGCGGGACTCACCATAAGTATCAGAATATCTTGCCATCTCCAGTAGCCACGTAATTCTTCTCCATAAAAGCAGGCACACTGGCAAACTCTAATAACTGCCAGGTCTAATTCTGAACAGCCGTTGCCCTTTAGACTTGCAAAGCGAGCCCCTTCTGCTCCGGAGGCTGCCCTGTCAGTCTCTGAACGGCACCCTATGGAACCAAGTGTTAGACAAAGCGCCGGCAAAAGATGCAAATAATAGCAGGGGGTAATAATATCTACACATAATACAATTTCTGAAAACCAGGATCTGGAGCCCAGCAGATACTGCTGCATTTTATTCATACCCTACTGAATATGTCATTTCCCACAGTTAGGATGTCAGGCTGTGACCTGAATTTCCAAGCATGTTGCTTATACCATCAGCCATTAGCTTGGAGCAAGGTGAGAATTTAAGCATGCAAAGGAGGGCTTGCATATGCAGTGTTTTAGGTAAGGCAGGTGCCTTGGATTTTGGCCCAGCTGAGAAGGAGTTGCCTTTCTTTTTTCATTAATATTGTAGGACCCAAGGTCAAATGGAAAAAAGCATGGAAAAAAATGAAATTATGGCTCTGCCTTAAACTGCAAGCAGCTCTTTCAGGAATGCTTCGCGGTACTTTCGCTAAGAGGTAGGGGCAACTACATTCTTTTCCGGAATCCTGCCTAGTAGATGGGCATGAATTTTGAAAGCAAACAAAATTCGTTTTATCTTCAAACTTGAAAAGGCTAGAAGTCCTATATTCCCAACTCTCTTCATTTTCAAACTGCTTACCTGGCCTTTGCTTTGCCCTGTGGCAAACGAGCCTCTTGAAGACCGAGGCTAGCTTGTGACACTAAGAAATGAGCATGTAAACAGCTTAAATGCAGTGAGTGGATAAGTCTTTTTTAAAGAACTCAGTTTTGTCATCCAACCAAAAGACAGGCAGAATTTTCTGGACAACACTGAGAAGTGGTGAATCAATGATTCCCCTCCTCTACCATCCACCCCAATCAGAAGACCCACCTTCTCTTCACCTTCCACATTCTAAGCGTCCTTGTCCTCTCTCATTCTCCTTACTCTCATCAAAACATTTCCTCAGACGCTTTTGCCCAATGATAGCACTTGGGGATTAAGAATATACCCTCTCGGGCTTCCCTGGTGGCGCAGTGGTTGAGAGGCCGCCTGCCGATGCAGGGGACACGGGCTCGTGCCCCGGTCCGGGAAGATCCCACATGCCGCGGAGCGGCTGGGCCCGTGAGCCATGGCCGCTGAGCCTGCGCGTCTGGAGCCTGTGCTCTGCAAGGGGAGAGGCCACAACAGTGAGAGGCCCGCGTACCTAAAAAAAAAAACAAAAAAACGAAAACAAAAACAAAACAAAAAAAAGAATATACCCTCTCAAAGCAGCAGTGGGAACATGGCTTGTTTGCAGGTACAAGTTCTGGAATTTTAGTTATGCCCCTATCTACTATATACACGTAGAGCTGTCTTTTTTACTGTTGCCAGTTGGGCCTCATAATGGGCATATGATTTGTCATGTTGCATCCTTTCTTTGGAGAATGAGTCCTTCCTATCCCAGAGCAATTGTGCTTAGTCTGTATGGTTTGGGTGGAGTTTCCCTCCCCCTCCCATCCCCCAGGAAAGGGCCTGGGCCTGGCCAATCCCAGTAGGTATTCCAAAATCCTTTGCAGTGATTGGCTCAGGGATGAGCACGTGGCAGTTGCTGACATTTGGAGATTCTTGATTCTCTTTGATTGCAGCTTTCTGTGCCCTGTTGCAATAAAATTCAGTTAATATAGTAATTAGCGTTCTCTTTTGTTCACAAACAAAATTGCAATTGAAAGTGGATGTGCATAAACAAATATTTCCTCATTTCCAGTGACTGGTTCGGGAGGATTGTTGCTTACAAATGAAAACTTGACTCAGGTGAGGCTTCCTGGAATGCCACAGGGATTTAAAAGACAAGCCCAATCAATATAAGTTGCTTTAATACAAAAATACACTCTACCCTCCCATCCAAATTACACATTATTTGACCTAATGAATTTCACACACATGCTATTTGTTTGTGGGTTTTTTTGCTTGTTTTTCTCAAAAAGACTTTTGCTGCTGACAAAACAACCCTGTAAACATCCCTCTTTGAAGTATAGAATCAACTCCCCTTCCACACCGTTTGGGTTATAGAAAACTGTTTATTATTTATTAGCAAATCCACAATGCCACCGTACAAGCAACATTTGTGATTTTTCTCTCCACTTTCAAATTAAAAGGAAAATTGCAACAGTCTACTTATTTTCAATAGTCCTTTCACATTCATTGCTTACCGGACATGATGGGGATAATAATTTAGGGGGAAATGCCTCAGAAATTAGCAAAGTGCTCATAGGTTAAAATGACTGGGCATGGCTGCTGTTGCCAGTTTTGATGTACAGCAAAATAGGCACTGTTTTTGTTTAGAGCAAAGCTTTGTTCCAATTCACGCAATTAACTGAAAACATCATAAGTGGAGGATTATCTATACTTAAATAGTGGTTCGCCCTCTGGAAAACGTGGGATCAGAAGATTTTAAAACTAGTTAACAGATTTGGAGCAGTATTGGTATTCTAAGTTTGGTTTCATTTCCCGGAAAGACATTTGCTGTGGTGAAAAAAAGGGAAGAAACTTTTGTTGATGCCTCCGTGGGCAGACTGCTGAAGAAGGAGAGGGGTTGCATTGGGTAGATGTTATCTGCATGATTGCTAAAGCCCATCCAGCTCTGAGAGTCTATGGGGCTGTGCATTTTCTTTTTACATCCGTGGCAAGCACCCTTGATTATAATTTGCCTTCTCACACAGCTTGCGTTTAGGGAAAAGCTGTGCTGGACAGAGGACATGAGGGTATGGTCTCATTTGCAGCAAATATGTACCATACTTGTTAAGAGTACAAACCCAGTAGTCAGAGACACCTGGGTCCACATTCTGCCTCTGCTTTTTCACCAGCAGTGTGATCCTAAGCGGTGTCTACACTTCTGAGGCTCTGTTTTTTTAATGCATAAAATGAGGACAATAACGAATGTCTTCCTCACTCAGGCGTAATATGAGTAATGACATAATTCGTGTAAAGTATTGGAACATGATTCATTTACGCTTGTTATACTACTATTATAAATAAATAAGAAGGCATTCTGATTTAAATATTTCCTTTAAAAAATCTTTTCTAAGGAAAAATCTCAAACCCAAAAGCAGAGAATTGTATAACGAAGCCCCAGGTACCCATGACCCATAAGCCATCAACTAATAATGGCCATTTTTGCTTTACCTATGTCCCCGCCTACACCCTTCCTCTGCCACCTACCACACGCAGCAAATTCCAAAAATGAGTAACTTCATCTGAGATATATATACTTCTTGATTAGAGAGAGTTTGCTTCTAAAAGACCAACCTTCTCTCACTGTGTTGTCAAGTAAGATCCTGGATCATCATAGTTAATTTTCCTAGGTTGACCTTTTCTAGAATGTGTTCCAAAGAACATTTTCCCACAGTGTGTTCATAGGTTTTATGTCAAAAGAACAGAGTTCTCTGGTCAAGTAAATTCTCAAATTGCTGAGTTAAAGAATGCCATCTTGCTTTATTCTGGGTGCTTTTCAGAACATTGAATAGGCTCTTTCACCACAGTCTCTAAGAAGAGGAGACAATGTGAATCGAATCTTAATCCACTTAACTCTGCAACTACTTTTCCCAGAAGCACCTTGGGGAACAAGTGCTCAGGGACACACTTTGACCAGCACAGAACAAATACCACTTTGTAGCCAGATGGTCTTCTCCAGGTCACAAATTTGCATTTTCTTTGAATTTCTACAGTTTCCATTTGGTGAGTGCAACTGGAAGCCAAAATCTTGAGTTCTAGGACCACTGTTCCCACTACTAAAGGAGAAGTGGGTAGATTCTTCACCTATGTTGACAGGGAAGAACCATTAAAATATACTGAGAAGTGACAGGAGCGTGAATAGAATTGAATTGAATGTGAGATACAAAGTCTTGACCGCCTCCGGAATCCTGAATTCCTAAGCAATAGCAGCTACATAAGAAAAACCCTGTGAACTCGAGGCTCTATATATTTACATAGTCATTGGACTTCAGCATTAGATGGAAATTTGTGTTTAATGACTTAAAGAAGGGGAAAAAAATGGGAGACCTGGGAGATCTTGGAAAACTATTGAGCCCAGGTTCCTTCTAAGGAATGTCATCAAGAACACGCATAGCCTATTTTGTCATGGAACGACTCAGCTGTCATGTGTGCCTCTGGAAATCTTATTCTTCAACGGGTACTGAGATGGAGCCCTTGGGAGAAAGGAGGAAGTCGTGAGGAGGCGTGGTAGACATAACTGGAGTTCACCCATGTCCTGTTCTCCTCTCCTTCTGGGAACTTTAGAGATTGTACTTCTCAACCCTCTTGCAGTTGAATAGAACAAGTTCACTAGTTCTGGCCAAAACAACCTGAGCTGTAGGCTGAGTTACTGAGAACATATTAGTTATTGTCAGGGTTTAGAGGTCGTGGCAGGGAGGAGAGTGGGCATGACTCTAAAGAGGTGCACGAGGAAGAGCTCTTCCTTATGATGGAATAGTTCTGGATTTTTTTTTTTTTTTTTTTTTTTTGCGGTACGCAGGCCTCTCACCGTTGTGGCCTCTCCCGCTGCGGAGCACAGGCTCCGGACGCGCAGGCTCAGCGGCCATGGCTCAAGGGCCCAGCCAGTCCGCGGCATGTGGGATCTTCCCGGACCGGGGCACGAACCCGCAACCCCTGCATCGGCAGGCGGACTCCCAACATCCGCGCCACCAGGGAAGCCCTAGTTCTGGATTTTGATTGAAGTAGTGGTTACATGAATTTCCACATGTAATACAATGGCATGGACTGTACACATATTGTACTAATGTCAGTCTTCTGGGTTTTGATATTATACTATAGTCATATACGATATAGCAACCGGGAGAAACTGAATGAAGGGTGCATGGCACCTATCTTTGCAATTTCCTGTGAATCTATTGTTTCAAAATAAAAGATTCAATAGAAAAAAGGAAATCCTGAGTTTTCTACCAAGACCCTTCAAGTTGGTGGGAGGTAAACTCCAATGTCTGTTTCCCCACTTTTGGACAACAGCTAAACCTCTGCTTAGCTTTTACAGACATCTAGCTGCTGAGTTTTACTCAGCCCCTTGGCATCTTCCCCAGGTATCCAGGCCATTCATCGATTTGACGAGAGTTTGTATGCAGACCTGAGAGTTTCCCCTTTTTGCAGGTACCTCCTTTTCAAGATTGCCCCCTCAATTTCCAGTCCTTCTTGTAGCCCCAGCTGACACCCCAGACCAGTAAGACTGTGGTTTTCTGCTTGAATTCAAGCCACCCTGTAGTTCATAGAATGCAGAGTGCCCTCAGAGGAAGAACCAAAGAAATGTAGATCTCACCCATTTTGGTTCCTTTCAAGGACTTCAAGGATCGAAACCCCTCCGAATTCTGTCTGCTTTTGTTCAATCTCTAGTGCCTTCAAATAATTATATACATATATATATATGCATATATTACTATCATATAAATATGTAAATATATATACATATATAGATATAAAACACAGAAAGCATAAAAGCAAATTACAAATTTTAATAGTATCCTGTATCTTTAGAGTGTTTTACAGTTTACAAACCACTTTTCGTTTTATACATATCAATCTTGTGAGTTAAAAGGAATATTATTCCACAATATATAAACTTTACACAAATTATGCTAGGTCTCCTCACTTTGTGACCATTCTTCTTCAGTATTTTATGAGCATTTCATCCTTTGTGTTCTCCATATACATTTTCGTTCTTGAGAGTTCTCTCATTTTCTGACTATTTTCACTCCACATGTCCCTATGGGTGTTATCACTCACTTTCATAATTTTAACTACCCCTTATGCACTACAAGTCCCAGATTTGCATCTCAAGCCATGACCTCTCACTGGACCCTGACTCATGTATCTAATTAAAATCTCTACTTGGATACACAATGTCTACTTTGGACACCTCAAAGAACATATTCAAAATGCAACACTATTATCTTCACCTAAGACCTGACTTTATTTCTGTATTTTCTGTTGCTTGGAATGGTACCACTCTTCTCTGCACTCAAGCTAGAACCATAAACGTTGTCTCTCACCCTTCAGATTCAACTACCCAGTAAGTCTCGCCAACCCTATACCTCATTTATTTCTTGAGTCCCACCTCTCCTCTCCATCCGGCCTCTGCCTTAGTTCAGCACCTCGGGATTTCACATCCAGAAGATTGCGATAGCCTCCTGACTGGTCTCCTCATTTCTGATCTTGCTATGGAATGGGCCAGGGGTTACAGGCCCAAGAGAGCAGGCAGCAAGCTCGGACTGTGAGGTCAAAGAGGAACCATGGGGTGAGTAATGACTCTGGCAATGTGGATTTCCCCCAAATTAGAAACTTAGCGTCAGCAAAGATTAATATGCTCCTTTTCTTCTGGTCTTAGCAGACAGGTTTAGTGTTAAGAGTGCCTTAGGGAGATAGCAGGTAGGCAGACCACAGGGCAGGGCTCTGATGGCCCCTGTCTTCCCTGAAGTCAGAGAGTGGAGAATCAAATAGGTGCAAATAGAGGTGGATAAAGGGTTCACGGGATTTCCTGTCTAACTCCAAGCCTCTGCCCTACGAATGGTAGGAAAGTAATAGGTGCAGCCCCGGAATTGTGGTCATCCACCAAAGGCATAAAGTGTGAGAGGAATAGTTTGGGCTCAGATTAGTTACCTAAGAATTCTCAGTGTCTGTATGTGGTTCAAACACTTTTGGTTCATGTAAATGTTATATAGTCATTTGTGTTCATCCAACTTCTTAAAATAATCCTGTTTAAGTGTTTGTCTTCTATTTCAAATAATCCCAAGAATACAATGTGTGTGTGTGTGTGTGTGTGTGTGTGTGTGTGTGTGTGTGTGTGTGTGTGTGGCGGGGGCAGAGGGAAATGCCAAATAACAATGCCCCATGCAACCAGTGTCTTAAAAAACTCACATAACAAATAAAGTCGTTCCTTCACACTGCCACCCAGCTCCATGTAAAATGCAAATCTGACAAATCTGCTTAAAATATTTCAGTGACTCTTCATCACCTTTATTAAGCCCAGCATCCTTGATGGTCTGTAACTCCCCCATCCCCCAACATGACCTTGCTCCTCCTGTCTCTCAAGCCTTATCTAACTTTTTCATAGGAATAAGAGTCCTTTCCCATAGTTAACCCCAGACGCTGCGCTTGACTGTGGGCTTCATAGGCAAGTCTCCCTGATCCATTCCTGTGCCATCATTGTCTAGTGTGACGCATGACTCATGCAAGTGTTCAAGAGAGATTTTCTGAACAATTAATCAGGGATCAGCAAACATTTTCTGTAAAGGGCCAGGGAGTAAATATTTTTGGCTTTGCAGACTTAAGGTCTCTGTTGCAACTACTCAGCTCTGCCGTTGTAGCAAGAAAGTAGCCATAGTCACACACACACATACACACACACACACAAAGGGCAATGCTGTGTTCCACTAAAACTTTCTTTACAAAAACAGGTACTGAGCTGGATATAGCCTGCTGACTCCTGAATTAAAGGAATGCATGGATAAATACGCAAATTGGAACCACTTGATTTTGACTCTAAACCTTCCTTTCTAGGAAGGCAGACTTCCCCTGTCCCTCAGCACACCAATTCTTCATAACTTCCTAAAGCAAGGTCCAGGCCAAAGGAGGCTCCAAGTGGATGAAGGACAGGATCTGTTTATTTTCTCATTCAACAGCCTGAATGGAATCATTTAGATGCAGTGTCACTTGAAAGGATAATAGTGGCAGCTCTCAAAAATTATTAAAGCTGAAATTTACTATCATGTGTATTAAAAACAAGAAAAATCCTTCCTGATGCCCAAGCCTGTGATGCATTGAAGCAAATACCCAGGTTTTCCCAATAGAACAAATTCCCGTGTAGAATGAAAAGGTGAGTTTAAGCATTGTTCAGGTATATGTATCGCAGTCATGACTAAGGCTTCTCTGAAGTCCCTGGGGGTGGCCGTGACTGTGATTAACTGACTAATTGGAAAAGTTGGGCATTCAAAAGAAGGTTCAAGTACTAACTCTGACCCTTATTTGCAGTAGGACACCTCAAATTAAATATGCAACTCCTCAGGGCCTCAATTTTAATATCCATAAATGCGCATAATAATGTCCATATTCCAGGATTGTTTTAGGGATTACTGGAGATACCTATTTAAAGCCCCGAGAACGGTGCAGGAAACACTATTATTTGTGCCATGCGCTGTGCTGGGTGTTTTCACATGTCTTATCTCACGTGCCCTCTCATAGCACTGATCACTGCCCGACACTACCTTGTACTTTTATTTACTTACCTGTATCCTTTCCCCACTAAAACGTACTATCCACAAGGGCAAGGACCAGCCCTCTTTTTGAACAAAGAGAAAACAGACATCAGGCTCAGAGCCTTTGGCAGGCAACACCTTTCAGCTAGAGTTTAATGACGTAATGGTTTTCATTTACTTTTATTCCTTACTGTATTCTTTCACTTAGAAAAGCGATACGGAGTTTCTAGTCATGGTTCTAATAAAATTGCCCTTTGTAATTAAATGTATTTGATAAATCCAAATTTGTACATGAATTTATTTAGGTTGTTTATTTAACAGTTCATTGATTTAAAGAAAAGTAAGTGGTAGTAAAGATGATATGCTCATGACAAAATATATATATAGCTATTTCTCAAATAGCTAAAGTTGAGGGCTTGCTGGAGCATAAGTTTTCTGAGGTTTTTTCCAGGACTGTCACTATGATCTTGTGCTTTTATAAGGAATGATCTTATCATAAACACAATGATTCAGAGATATACTCCTGCCTTGGGAGACCAAGTTTTGGGTAAGAAAAGGCAGCCTGTGACTAGCCCCTGGGCATATTCTCCCTAGCCCAAAGGGAAAGGCTCCAAGCTCTTGTTTTCTTAATTTTTCCCTTGTCTAAGTTTCTGGTTAGAAACTTTCTAGTCAGACACGAAACATCTTGGAGCCAGACACTACACAAATCAAAACAAAACAATAAGAGTGAGGCATGAAGAAGAAAACAAATGGCAATGAAAGGGAGTCTGTCAAGATTTCTTCACTTTGCAAGGATCAAATCCCAGGCATGGGGACATCTGAAGGCAGGATTGCATCCCAACATGTGAGGACCAAGTGTTTCTTCATGTCTCCTCCTTTCCTGTTTCCCTTTCCCCAGCCGTTCCCCACCCCCCCTTTTTTTTTGCTTAAAGGAAGAAATTCAACGCATACTCTGATGAAATCTTTGGGTCTTGTTCAATTCGTTTTCAATTACACCAGAGTAGGGTGGAGGGTTGAGGGAAAATACATGCCAATTTCCTCAGCACCATCTTGTTTTCAGTAAACTTCCTGAGTCGCGATAGGAGCTGTCCTGATGACAAGATTTCACATTCTGAGAGGATGGTCTTTTACATCAATGCTTTTCGGACTTTAGTGAGAATGTGGATCACCCGGGGATCTTCTGAATCAGTAGCTCTGTCGGGGGAAGGGGGAGGCACAAGAGACTCTGCATTCTAACTAGCTCCAGTACTGCTGGGGTTGCCTGTGATGCTGATCCTTGGACCACAGTGTGAGTATGGAGCTTATATCATCACTGTCATCATACAACACAACATTTACAGGCATCTATCTGCACTGTGCTCTGACCTAGATGCTGAACTGACATTCATTTTCAAACCAGAAACAGTCTCCTATGTCCTAGGAAAAAATAGAAAGAAGAATAAGATTTTATTTCTGCCCTCAAGAAGCTTCCTGACCATGTCTAAGATCAAAGCCAAAGACATAAAATAGTACTATAATTATGATGTGAGAAAGCCCTTGTAACAAGGGCATAAAGTATATACCAAATTCAACTTAAAATGTATATACTAAAATTCTCTCTCTCTTGCCCACTAGTCTTAGAAATTAGAGTTACTTCTATTTTGTGCTTCTTTTTTATTTTTTTAAATATCTTTATTGGAGTATAATTGCTTTACAATGGTGTGTTAGTTTCTGCTGTGTAACAAAGTGAATCAGCTATGTGTATACTTATATCCCCATATTTCTAGATCGTGGGTGAGGGGAGCTAGCAAATAATTTAGACAGACCTTGTAAGGGCAAGAATGTAAAGCACTGAAAAAAAATTTTTAATTTAAATTACCCTCAAAACCCTCTTCTCTAGAATCTCCAAAAGGAGGCATCTCCTAAACTGCTGCTGAATTTGGTCACATCTCGAATCCTGTCCTCAATTTTGACGGGCCCCCATCCTTACACATATGTGTGGTAGAAGGCCCAACACTAAGGCCCAATATTATGTGCTGCCTTGACATCTGGAGCAATAAGGAGGCTCTGAATGGCCTACCTGCAAGACCCCCTCCCCACTCTTCTCCTGCAAATGAGGGAGGTTCTCAAGCCAAATAACCCTCCTTATCGAGACGCAGTTCCCACTTATGCCTGGGTACTGGGTTTCAGTTCCCTTTCAGCCCACAGAATTATTCAAACCAGCCAGTCACATGCTCCCATGGGAAGCAGGGGTCTCCTCAACCTCTTGATACTACAGAGCTTGCCTCGAAGCCCTGGTTCCCTGTGTTCCTGACTGCAACCCCTGTGTGCTCCCTCAAAGGGTGGGTGTCCCCTTCCCCAGGCTGTGAATATAGGTGTGCTGTAAACTCCTGCTGACCTCATCGGCCACTCCCACAGCCCTAGGGCGGGAATCCCTCCCTCAACAATGAGGTGAATAAGAGGCGATTAAAACAATGTATGGTTTGGCTTTGAGTGGAATTTCAGTTTGATGCATGTACTGAATGGCAGGCAGGTAGAGTTTGCTGTGCATAACATGGATTTCAGGCGGCTCTGACCTTTTCTTTATTACCATCATTACCTCACAGGCATTCAGGCTTGTGCTCACTCTATTTAAAACTCTTTCGATTGGATATTGGATTTCTACTTCAGTAATCCTTCCACTTATACTGTTCATTGTCTAACACAAAAGTGGAAACATTTTAACCACTCATATATATTACAATTTATCCTCAAATCAATTTGGATTGTGTTAAACTCAATACCATAAGCATTACTAAAATGCAAACGTCGTAGAAAAATGTTCATAGCAACGTTACTTGTAATAGTCCCAAGCAGGAACGTCCGTCAAAACCCAATGTCTCAACTCAAATGCCCATCAATAGTAGAGCAAATAAATAAACTAAGGTATATTTATACAGTGGAGTACATTTCAGCAACAAAAATAAACAAACCACAGCCACATGCACTACTTGGATAAATCTCACAGATAGAATATTGTAGTAAAGAAACCCAACACCAGAGGACACACATGTATGATTACCTTATATAAAATTTTAAAAGAGTCAAACTAATCTGTGGTATTAGAAGTAATAATAGTGGCTAACTTTGGGGAAGAAGAAGGAGTTAATAATTTGGAGGAGAAATGAGGGAGGGATTATGGAGGTGCATTTAATGTTCAGTTTCTTGACCTGGGTCATGGTTTAATGGGTATGTTCACTTTGTAATAATACATTGTTCTGCACATCATTTTCTCTCTTTTCTGTACGTATGTTATATTTCAATAAAAAGATGGACTATATTAGCAGTAAAAAATCAATATCTTTTCATCCACTAGCAGTTATTTATTGTTTACTACATGCTTAATGTGAGGAGGTTTCTGTGGTGAACAAGACAGGCATGGGTTCCTATAGTACATTAGGATAAGAATTAGACACTAAAAATTAATGCTCTGGGTAGTAAGTGATAAACCCCACGAGAGATGTATATACAAATTGTCACAGGAGTTCACAGGGAAGAAGGATCATTTCCAGCTGGGGGACCAGGGGAGGTTTCATGGAGGAGATAGCACTGCAGCTGGGCCATGAAGGGCAGATAAAATTTAGATAAGGAGACATGGCAGAAGATAGTGGAGGGAGAGAAAATGGTACCAATGGGATGAGTCTAAGGTGGTAGATGGGGAGGTCAAATGCTTTAGGCTGACCAAAGCACAGGAATGTGGTAGGAAGTGACGGAGAAGGTAGATGGAGTTGAGTTCTGGAAGTCTCTGAGTGTCAGGCTAAAGAGGGCAGCTCCATCCTGCAGAGTATGAGGTTTTAATGAAGGAGAATTAAGCTTCAGGAAATAAGAATAGGCACAATATGGCCATCAGATCATAGATGGGAAAGCCAGCTACGAGGAAGCCAGGTAAGGGACTGTGGCTATAACCCAGAGCTCAGATGTTAAGTGCTTGAATCCACATGCCAAAAGGGTGACAGGGGAGGGGCTGATTAAGCAACTCAAAGGAGCAAATGTGTCAAAAGGGCCTGATGTTTTAATCCCAGCTCCACTACTTCACCGATGTGTACATGTGGGTGAATTGATTACTCTCTCTAAGTGTTAGTTTGTCCATCTGTAAAATGGGGCTAACGTAGGGTGGTGCTTAGAATTGTGAATATGAATGAACGTTAAGTACCTAGTACACAGCTCATAATAGAAACTTGATAAATGGTAGTGGTCGTTATAACTATTATGACCATCCCAGCCAGCCTTAACTCAATTTTCTTTGGGTTTGGTCTAAATTAGATTCCTTTCACCCAGAAGGTAAACACCAACTTTTAAGGGAGCAATCTCCTTGAAACAACTGAAGATCTTTTGAAATTCTTCCCAAACATAGCATATTTAAAAAATAAATAAATAGGGCTTCCCTGGTGGCGCAGTGGTTGAGAGTCCGCCTGCCCGATGCAGGAGACACGGGTTCGTGCCCGGGTCCGGGAAGATCCCACATGCCGCGGAGCGGCTGGGCCCGTGAGCCATGGCCGCTAAGCCTGCGCGTCCGGGACCTGTGCTCCGCAACGGGAGAGGCCACAACAGTGAGAGGCCTGCGTACCGCAAATAAATAAATAAACATCTGTGTATGTGTGCATCGATGCCTCACACATTCCCAGCATTAACCAAAATATGATGCCTTTCTAGAAAACGATAACCATGATCGGCTCCTGAGCTGCACTGTTGATCATCTTCCCTCAAGTCTAAACACAGCTTCAAGGTCACGAGTCACACCAATGATGGCTCATGACTGGAAGAGATGTTTTTTCACGAGGGCATTTTTATTTATTTATTTAACATCAGACACCACTCTGTCTGACTCAAAATGTGGTTAGTGTCTGTAACAAAATCTGTGTAAATAGGTCTCCCATGAGCCATTTGCCAAGATCCTCAGTAACTTCATGCATAATGGAAGCTTATGTAAGTGTGTGTTGTCTCAGGCGGGCGACTTTTCAGAGCTCCTGGAGGTTTCTCTTGCGATTTTTTTTGTTCTCTCTCCTTAGATGTTTGGGTTCTCTGAGCTGTCATCCCGCAGAGATCATTTCAATCCCAGACTGAAAAGCCAGTCCAAAAAAAAAAAAGCAGAAAGCGAACATTTATTTTTCCCTTCAGAATTAATTTGTCTGACATGAAACTCACAAAATGGTTGTCAGAAAAACAGACTTAGTTTCACCACGTAATGAAGAGTTGGCTGTGCTTTAAAAGGTATCTTGTGAAAATGAAAACTTTAGGCCAAAGGGGTGATTTCCACAAAATATATTCTGTTTACAGGAGTTTCTTACCTTACATTTAAGTCTTACTATACATATTTATGACATTTAGGCTCAACTTGAGTTTCGTTTAAACTTGGGTTGAATTTGATATATTCTGCCTCTTATGTGGAGGCTACTTATCTGGTAACCTTATCAAACTAGAATATAAAGAGTAAGTATCCATCACGACTGGACACACAGTTCTAACCAGCTTGGGTGTCTGGATTCCCATGTTAGGGAAGATTAGAAGCAAGAGTGAAGCTAGAATTAGATACTTTGACAATTGTAAGCAACGATGGCTTGACAACCTGCCAGAGAGTGAAATAATACAGAATATCTAAAGCATAAAGCCATGCATAAAAACACAAAACCAGTAGTTTGGAGCTATTAAATGTAGAGGCAAATCAACACCTACTGACCCCCGAATCACACTGAGAAATGTTTCGAATAGTCATCGTACATACCTCACAAAGCCACTGGACATTTAAAAATGCTTTTCATCCAAAATGTTTTAAACTGATTTCCACTGCTTACAGGGATAATCCTCCGACATTTAAAATTCAAACTTACGTGTACAGGACTTATTCTTCAATGTCAATGGATAAAAGAGGTGTTAGTATATATTTGTACAAATGACAGCAACTATCAGTGCACTCTGTTTAAAAATAAAAATATACTATGAGACCTATTAAAGAATTTTTCCTTTTAGGTCAATTTCCAATGTAGGCCCACACACTGGATTTCAAAAATGACCTCATGAGAGTGTTTCTTGGAAAATTGCTTGTAAAAGATGCTTTTTAGAAAAAAAAATGGTCAAGAGAATTTAAGGCTTCTTCACAATACGAATTAGGTATATTGAAGTCTCTGAAAAGTCCCACAGTAAGGTAACATTCTAATTTTGTTAGACCTTGCACTTCATAACTCATTCAACCAATGAATCTTTTTTTAATGTAAAAGTTATTCTTATTTTACCGTATTCATCTTCCATCAATTGCTCTTTTGGAAATACTGGTCTCTGGCAATGGTTCCCATAGCAGTCAATGGTCCAGCAGGAAACAGACGATACATTCCAAAGGGTTTAACTGAAGTGAGTTTAATAAAGGGACTATTCTGAGGGATGTGGTCAGAGGTAAAAGAACCAGCAAGAATCCAGGTGTCAGCAATGATGGGAAGCTGTCGTCATCCCATGGGAGGGTGCAGTGTTACCAAAATGTAGGGAGGGCTGAGGCGGTGGAAGGCGAGCTGGTCCCAGTAGCTGTGGCCAGTGGTGTGCTTCCTGGTAAATGTTTAACAACCTGCTTTTCAGGAAGAAAAAAGCCTGTTTGTAATATTTGCTGATTTTCATGGTGCAAATCCTCCTGCCATGGCCCATTTCAAGCTACCAACGTGAAGTCAGTGAACGTGGAGTGGCAAGAGATGCAGAAGACACACCTTTACCTAGGATTTCCATCACACAAACACAATAGATGTAAGTAACCTCAAGAGCATCCCTAATAGTACAATGATACGAAGCCATGGGTTTTGAGTATTTATTATTTTTAATACAATTTATTTCATTGTAAATGCATATACTTTATTTTTGTTACTGGCTATGTTTAACGACTAGATCACAAAACTACTGAAAATTTAACAAGCCAGCAACAGCAAACTGTTGGCTATAACCGTACACGGAATGGTCACTATCAAAACCAGAACCATGGGGAGGGGTCCTGGGACAAGATGCTGGGCTCTCTGATGTCTAAGCAGGGAGCTGCGGGAACTCTGCCTCCGTGAGAGGATCCGGTCTACAGGGGCCAGTCCCAGGGCACAGGACGGGGCAGCAGAGGGCACAGAATGGAGCTGGGGCATGGAGGCAGATGCAGAATGATAAGTGGATTCCTAAATGCGTATGTTTGAGACTCATATACTGGTTGGATGAGTACCTTGAAAAGTACAGGTTGAAGCAAAAATCACTAGATATCTATACATGTTTAATGCTGCTCAGGTGATCCCAATATACAACTAGATTTAGAAAAAGGTATTACACGAATATGGGTCTCAGTATTAATGATGCACAACTGACCCAATTGACTGTTTTTCTCTTTCTTTGAACTCAGCTGTTCTTCACTGACTTGTCCATTTGAGAAAACATCCTCCTAGATTATCTTGCCATATCAGGGGTAGTTTTAGGGTTCTAGGTGATTCAGGTAGGAGCAGTACCATAGCCAGAAGCCCAAAGGTTAGAGTGAGGACTGAGGGGAGCTACATAGAGCATCAGGACCCCACCTAAACAGTAAGCAGGGTACAGTGGTCCCCCGGAGCTAAGGAAACAGAGATCAGAAGTTGGGGCCGTTGAAGTGGCTAGAATCTGCAGGACAGGTGTCTTAGCTCGGTGGTCATAACAAAATACCTGAGACTGAAGGGCTTCAACAACAGGAACTGATTTCTCGCAGCTCTAGGAGCTGGAGGTCCAACATCAAGGGACTGGTCGATTTGGTTTCCCAGTGAGGACTCTCTTCCTGACTTGTAGACATGGTAGGGAGAGAACACTGCTCTCCCACAATCCATCCTGCAGAGCTTGTAAACCACAGCTTGATTGTGTCCATTCAACAGATATTTCATGAAGACCTACCAAATGCTGGTCACTCTTTGACTCTTCTGCTTAAAATTTTTCAGTGGGTTCTTGTTATTGATGAAGTCCAATGTCTTTGGTACATCCAAGACTATCTCAGATCCGATGCCACTCTCCTTTCTTGTGCTGTCCTTCACCATCACTCCCCTGACTTAAGTCACCTGCTGAGAGCTAGTGGCGCTCTGAAGTTGGGTTATCAATCTGAGCTCCATCACTTACATGGTCATGTGACTTTGGACATGTTTCTTAGCCCCTCAAAGCCACGGTTTCTATCTCCTAGGGTTGACTTGAAGATCAAAACTAATCTTGTTCATAAATTACTTAGCCCCGTGCCTGACACATAGGGAAAGTTTATTTTATGATAGCTTTTATCATCATTAACCATGTGGGGCTCCATGAAGGACAGTTAGAGACAGGTAAGTACCTGCCTGTACCCCAACTGTTTTTCAGTACAGCTGAATAACTCAATGCCAATACTCTTTAAATGTTTGTTCAATATTCATTTAGAGGAGAGTTTGAGTTCTGCATAGTCTCAGAAGGATGTCTGGTGTTCCTGTCCTGTATATATCTCCCTCAAAAAGGAAATACTCTGCAGCTATCAGCCCCACTCTCCTTAGAAGGCAGTTTATCATCTCTCTAGAACTGAAATTCTCCCCTTGGGGATAACTCGTTGCCATCCCACTCAACCCAATCATCCTAGGTCCCAGGGCTTTATGAGTTCCTTGGCAAGGGACAGATACAGAGGAATGTACGAGCAGCCTACAGCCAAGTCAGCATTAACGTTCCGTCAAGGGAAGCAGGGAGGAGGGCTCCAAAAATCCTTTTCATAAGGCAGATATCCAATGACAACTTTCTTTTACCATATTTGGAATGTAAAATGACAAATTCTTCCTAATTTTTAGAGAAATGCATAAATCAAGCAAGTATGTGTAATAAGGTATTTTCAGACCTTAAATGTTTGCTCTTATGGTGGATATGCAGCTAATGTTTTGGAAGGTCTAACTGTACCTTGCCTAAGAACGACAACAGTAGTAATAGCCTATTAACGGCAGAGGCAGAGTCTACAACCCCACCTCTGGAATGTTCCTGAGGATCTTCCATAAAAAGATGCCCAGGCTGTTTCACAGCCCAGGCCTTTGCTGTGCTGTGTCCTCTGTCTACTATATTCTTCCGTGATCTTTCTGTATTAGTTTCCTAGGGCTACCATAACAAATTACCACGAGCTTGCATGGTTTAAAACAACAGAATTTACTGTCTCACAGTTCTGGAGCCTAGAAGTCCAAAATTAAGGTTCTGGTGGGGTTAGGTCCTTCTGCAGGCTCGGAGGCTCTGAGAATCCACACCATGCCTCTTTCTTAGTTTCTGGTGGTTGCCAGCAATCCTCAGCTTTCTTTGACTAGCAAATGCGTCACTCCCGTCTCTGCCTCTGTGTCACATGGCATCCTCCCTGTGTGCTTCTGTGTCCAAACTTCTGTCTTCTTATAAAGACACCAGTCATTGGCTTGGGGCCCACCCTCATTCGGTATGACTTCACTTTAAGCTGATTTTTTTTTGGCAAATACCCTGTAAGAGCACATTCACAGGTACTGGGGCTTAGAGCTGGAACCTGTAAACAATTCAACTCACAACAACCTGCATCTGGCAAACACCTACCTATCTTCAGGACTCAGCTTAATTGTGTCAGAAACTATGGTCTGAACATAATTATTTTAAATACCTGTGCCTCCTTGGTCCCCAAACTGCTTTTTTCTACTGTTGTTCCTGCATCTTTTTTTGTTTGCTTCTTTGTTTGTTTTTTGGCCATACCGCGCAGCTTGTGGGATCTTAGTTCCCCGACCAGGGCCCGGCATTGAAAGCATAGAGTCCCAATCCCTGGACCACCAGGGGATTCCCTGTTCTTACATCTTGATGGCCAAGTCGGTGATTTCTTTTCCTGTGTTTTCAGTTTAGTACCTTAAGAGTTATATAGATTTAAAGGTTTTGTAGATTCTGAATACGTACGTTTTCAATCTATTATTCTAAATTGAGCCTTAGTCTCCTATAATTGCATAACAGGTATCTGGGATTGTAATATACTTACATACGTTAGCCCAGAAGGTATTTAAGCACTAACATTCTGAGATTTTGATTAAATAATTAGGCTTGAATTAAAAATATATATAGGGAGAGGGGAGGTGGGGCGTTATTGTTTAATGAGTACAGAGTTTCATTTTGGGATGATGAAAAGTTCTGGAGATGGATAGTAGTGATGGTTGTACAACAATGGGAATGTACTTAATGATACTGAAATGTACACTTAAAAATGGTTAAATGGTAAGTTTGCTTTTTAAAAAATTAGCTTAGGGGCTTCCCTGGTGGCGCAGTGGTTGAGGGTCCGCCTGCTGATGCAGGGGACGCGGGCTCGAGCCCCGGTCCGGGAGGATCCCACATGCTGCGGAGCAGCTAGGTCCGTGAGCCATGGCCGCTGAGCCTGCGCGTCCGGAGCCTGTGCTCCGCAGCGGGAGAGGCCACAACAGTGAGAGGCCCGCGTACCGCAAAAAAAAAAAAAAAAAAAAAAAAAAATTAGCTTAATGATACCCTCACAGAGGATGCTCCTAATCCTCTCCTCCCTGATAGAATTGGTTACTCTCTTTTTGTGTTCCCTCTGATCCACTGTTCAATTTTCTGTCACCCGAATCCTATAACTCTCTTTGTCCCTGTCAAAATACTCAAGCATCAAAAAATATTTAAGCATCAATATTAAGAGCTTCCTTCTTCCTCTCTCCGCCTCCTTGTCCCACTCCATTCTTCTTAAAAGGCATCTGTATTCGTATTGTAAGTCATTTTGTGCTGGTCAAGATAATGGGTACAGTAGCAAAACTGACAAGAGTCTGTAGGAGGGGGCGAAATTGATTTACATGAGAAATGGACTGAATCACTCTCAAAGGAAGATAATATATCCAAAAATCAAAAGGAAGATGGGGGGGATCTGAACGCCCCTTGAGATCCAACACACGTCGTGTATCTTTCTGAGTCACTAGTGAATAACACAGTCCCTGGATCTTGAATAAAGACTTCAATTTCACAATTTGGGGAACTATTGAAAGGTTTTAGAGGTGTGAGAGTGGAGACACAAGACGATTTGTGCTTTCAGAAGATCACTGTTGCGGAAGTCTGGTATTTGCAGAGATGCATCCTAAGGGTCTAGAACTCTGATTCCTTTGCATCTTTCACAAACAAGGTTTTGTTTCAATATCAATGATTTCACCTTTCTGGAGTTCTGAATCTTTAATGAGAAAAATATCAGACAAACCCAAATTCAGGGACAGTCTATAAAATACTTGACCAATACTCCTTAAAACTATCAAAGTCATAAGAAAACAAGGAAAGTCTGAGAAAACTGTCAGAGATTAGAGGAAGCTAAGAAGACAATGACTGTAAGTAATGTGATATCTTGGGTAGAACCCTGGAACGAAAATGAACATCAGGGAAAAACTAGTGAAATCTGAATAAACGTGGAGCTTAGTTAACAGTAATGCACCAACGTTGGTTCCTTAGTAGTGACAAATGTATCACAGCAAAGTAAAATGTTAACAGTAGGGGAGACTGGGTGAGGGGTATATGAGAACCCTCTGTAACTACCTTCACATTTTGTAAATCGGAAAGTATTCTAAAATTTTAAAGTTTATTTTTAAAAATTTAGGGAAAGACCATTCTATTTTACTCTGTATAAATAAAATTTCACTTTCCTGTCTTATTAAATGCTCTAGAATACTTGACACTTTATTTAATATTGGAGGATCTTACCTCAAACTCAGGGTCATCATTCCGACTCACGTTGTAGGATCACTTTATAGGATCACATAATTATGGTATGATGCAGAGAGCTCTAAATTCTTGAATTTCAAAGACCAGCAAAAGTTCAGATAAAATCTAGGAATCTATCCGTGTTGCCTATTATTTGTTTCTTCAAATAAGTAAAGTAACTTTTTAGAAAAACCACGATCCTATTATCAGCAACACATCGTAAAAGGATCATTTTAACACCTCAAAACGGCAGAATGAAAATAAGAATAAAGAAAGCCCTTTTACTCTTTTAGAGTGTGAGGATTTTCTATCCTGCCACATGTGACAACATGGATGAACCTTAAGGACATTATGCTAAGTGAAATAACCAATCACAGAAGATCAAATATATTGATATAAGGTATTTAAAATAGTCAGACTCATAGAAACTGAAAGTAGAATGGTGGTTGCCAGATGCTGGGAGGAGGGGGAAATGGGCAGTTGCTGTTCAATGAATACACAGTGTCAGTGTGCAAGGTGAATAAGTTCTAGATTTCTCCTGTACAACACTGTACCTATAGTCAACAATACTGTAATTCAAATTTTGTTAAGAGGGTAGAGCTCATGTTAAGTGTCCTTACCACAATAAAAGATGATAAAGAAATAAAAACCCCTTTTAACTGAATATTTTTCTTATGAAAAACTTCTACTTTTTTTTTTTTTTTTTTTTTTTTGCCATATCTTGCGGCATGTAGAATCTTAGTACCCAGACCAGTGCCCGTCTGCTTTGGGAGCGTGGAGTCTTAACCACTGGACTGCCAGGGAAGTCCTGGTCCTTTTATTTTTCTTAGTTTGCTGCAGACTGGCCAAAACTGTTTCTTAGATGTAGACCAGCATTTGGGAACTGCCGGGATAAATCATGTGACTGAATCTGTACTGGCCCCAGGAAGTCACTGGAAGGGCTCTCTGTTTTGTTTTGTTTTTAATAAATTACTGATATGGGTTTGTTTCCCAACGATTCAGCTCTTTTTTCATTATTTAAAAAAAAAGAGAGATTTTTTTTGCAGCCAATAAATGTGCAATTTTCTACTTAGGACATTAAGATCAGAATTCACTGCTGGCTTTACAATTTGCCAATTGTAAGACCTTGATCAAGTTGCTTAATCTCTTTAACCCCCTCTTTTTCTCCCTCTGCAAAGTGGGGATCGTTGTGCTGTGTAGGCAACCTCGAAGATGGCCCCCAACGGTCCCAGTTCCTGGTATCCTTGCCGTTGTGTAATCCACGCCCCTGGACCGTGGGCTGGACGCAGTGATTCACTTCTAACAAACAGACTATGGTGAAAGGACGGAGAGGTCACTTCCAAGATTAGGTTACAAAGAGACCATGAGAGCTCCCTCTCTCCACTTTCTTGCTGAATCACTGGGAGAGAAGTTAGCTGCCATGTTGGGAGCTGCTTGTGGAGAGGACACCATGGCAATCCACTGAGGGAGACCTCAGCTAGGTGAGGAACTGAAGCCTGTCAACAGCCATGTGAGTGAGGTGGGAAGCAGGTCCTCCCCTGCCTATAGATGAGACCACAGCCAAGACCAACAGCAGAACTGCAGCCTCTGGAGAGACCTTGATCCAGAGGTACTCAGTGAAGCCATACCCAGAGTCCTGACCTGCAGAAAGTGTGAGATCATGAATATTTGTTGTTTTAAGCTGCTCAGTGTTGGGGTAATGTGTATATGGCAATAGGTACTAACACAAATGCCTACCTTGCAAAATTGTGAAGAATGATTGAGAAAATGTGCTTAATTAGATTACCTATGCTAATGAGCTACAACATGTAAAACAAGAAGACAAAGCCTAACTCATAAAAGGCAGCCTATAAATGTTAGTTCCCTCCTCCATTCTCCTCTAAAATGAGAACAATCACACCTGCTCTGTTGTGAAAATGTTTTGAAAACTGTAATGTACTATGGAATTATAATACATGTAATAACGAAAATGTTTTGAAAACTGTAAGGTACTGTGGAATTATGATACATGTAATAATGTAAGGCATTATTGTAATAGGAAAGAAAACATTGTTACTTTAAAAGCTGTTCCAGTTTATACTGGTTAGCCCAGAAGGAAGGCAAAATTCTTAAGAAGAAGCTAGCTTTTTTGTTTGGGAGGAGGGGACCCTAAATAAGCAGGTATGATTATAAGAAAGAAAGGAATTCAATGACAGCTGGAATTCAAAACAGGAGGTGACCCTGATAATGTGAGATGCCCTGGGAGGCTTCAGCAATCTTGGAGAAGGTGTGGTTTTTCCATAATACACGAGATGGGCCACATACTATTTAATGTGCATGTTCAAAGAAAGCATTTCTCTAAAAAGGTGGAAGGCCTGGAGGTCCACGGGCAGGAAATACATAGATCACACGACATGTACAGGACTGAAATTTGACCCCAGAATAAAGCTTATACTTGGGTTAGGGGGCAGAATAAAGGTATAAAGTAAATTATTATAGAAACACTCAAGGAAAAAGCTCTTTCTCAAAGCATGGAGGACAATCAGGTTTCTCATAAATGTTTTTCCACTACCTCTTATTTTATTTATTCTTATTAATTCTTATTAAGTAATCTTGTTAATCTCATTAATTTAAGAGATACAAAGAAGATGTGTTATTTATTAACCAAGGAACTGAGTCAACAGTAAGTTAAAATTTCCCACACATTATGTTGTTTTAATAAACCCTTGAGGGCTTCCCTGGTGGCCCAGTGGTTGAGAGTCCGCCTGCCGATGTAGGGCACACGGGTTCGTGCCCCGGTCCGGGAAGATCCCACATGCCGCGGAGCGGCTGGGCCCGTGAGCCATGGCCACTGAGCCTGCGTGTCCAGAGCCTGTGCTCTGCAATGGGAGAGGCCACAACAGTGAGAGGCCCGCGTACCTCAAAAAAAAAAAAAAAAAAAAAACAACCCTTGTGATTCCTTGGGTATTCTCCTTTCTCTCTTTTTCTTTTTTTGGTATGATTTTTTTTTTAATAGAAAACTAAGAATCCAGAGTAGTTCAGAGAATAATCCACCTGTACCCAGCTTGGGCATTGTACTTGACTTGCAGTTGTGGCTGCGTCTCTCCTTTATTTCAGTCTTTCATAAGCCACAGGACAAAGTCTAAGCTGCCTGGGGCAACATTCAACGTCCTTCACCATCGGCCTTAGGAACATCTCTCCAACATCACTTTCACTTCCCACCCAATCCTTACCCCCCCCTACCACATATGCCACTAACAACAAACTGCCTGATTTCTAGAACTCACCTGCTGTTCAGACTTCTCTGCCTATAGTCCACCACCTACTTCATTCTTAAGAACCCAACTCATAGGTCACCTCCACCGGGAAGCATCCTCCATCCCCCATCAGTCCTTCCTCCCAGCCCCTTCTGTCCTGGGCATCTGTTTCCATAACTGCATTATGGTTAAGCGTGTGGGCTGCCTAGAGCCACCGCTCACTAGCTGTGTGAAATTGAACCAGTTATTTAACTCCTGTGTCCCTCAGACACCTCATTTGTAAAATGAGGACAATAATAGCGCCCATGATGTAGATGTATTGTGAGGATTAAATGGGTTAATCCTTGTAAAGCATTTACAGCAGTGCCTGGTACATAGTAAGTGCTCAATTTTCATTATTTTATGATAATTATTCATTTGCTTATCTTTCTTTTTGCTTATTTGATTTTGAGCTCCTTGGAATTAAGGACAACACAATGTCCAACACATAACAGAAACTGAAGACTATACATTTAATGCTAATGAAAATCGTGTGTGTGCACGCATGCGTATTTTTAAATAGAAACTTCTGTAGCTGTGGATTCCTTAGTGAATTACTTAATAATGCCCAGATTTTGCAAACATGAACTAAATTTGATTTTGTATATTCCATGAGCATCTATTGATAATGATAATAAAATCCTATTTTTGTTTAAAGATAAGCCCCCAAACACTATCCTTGTAGCCCATGGAGAAGCAAACAAGGTACTCCTTGTATTTTCCTCCATGTAAACAAAACACCAAATTTAATTTGCATCTGCATTAAGAAGTTCTTTTTTTTTTTTTTTTTTAATTTTCATTAAAAGCAGAATATGACATTTGGGAAGGATAATTAAATGCATCTGAAGCCCAGGAGATAATAAGAGATGAAAATTTTGTAATCAAATCAGTCTAGTTGAATCCCCTCCCCCTCTTTCTAAGTTCAAAAATGACTGTCCTTGGAAGACAGAGTGGGCTCTTCATTTAGAGCATCGCTGGAGGCTTGCAGTGTTCCTGGGAGTCTCCACTCCCTCTTGATGCATGAGGTAGACATTGTTATAGAATTGACCTTGACCCCTAGGAGTAAAGACAGGATTAGGAATATATGATTTCCACCCCCAATTTTTCCTCCACTCCTCCTCACTTCTATCTTAGAGAAACACTCTGGGTTTTCTCCCTCCCTCACTCCCTTTTTCCTTCTTCCCATCTTACCTTCCTCCTTCTCTTTTTCCCATTCTTCCTTTCTTTCTCCCTTTTTTTTCCCCGACTACTTCTGGAAGAGACTGCTCTGGAAAATCGTTGAACCAGCTAATGGAATGACAGCATTGCTTAGTGGAGGTGTGAAGCCCACCAGCATCCCCAGGAGAGAAGGCCAACCCCCTCCGCTGTCCCTGGCGAACTTCCTCCTCTGTTGGTACCTGTCCCCTCCCACCCCAAGTCAACAATGTCTCCTCACTGGACCCTTCCCTGCTGTTGCCAAAAGGGCTCATAGCTTCCCAATCTGTAAAAAAAAAACCCAAAACTTTCAATTGCTTTTTTTGCCTCTTCAAACTACCATAGCACTTTTTTCTTCTTTTGGAGGCAAATTTCTTGAATACGTCACATACTGCTTTTGTCTTCCTCACTACCTGTTTAGTCCATAACTCCCTAAAATTCACTGCTCTACTAAAACATCTGTCTAGAACAGCTGTTCTTCCATTTTGGGGAGCATTCAATACCCTTTGGAAATCTGGTGGCAGTACAGACCATCTTATCAGGACAAAAAATGTAATTTTTTAAATGTTTATTCCTTTTATTTTATTTTTAAATTTATTTATTTATTTATTTATGGCTGCGTTGGGTCTTCGTTGCGGTGCGCAGGCTTCTCATTGCGGTCGTTTCTCTTGTCGCGGAGCACAGGCTGTAGGTGCGCAGGCTTCAGTAGTTGTGGCTCGCCAGCTCAGTAGTTGTGGCTTGCAGGCTCTAGAGTGCAGGCTCAGTAGTTGTGGAGCATGGGCTTAGTTGCTCTGCGGCATGTGGGATCTTCCCGAACCAGGGCTCTAACCCGTGTCCCCTGCATTGGCTGGTGGATTCTTAACAACTGCGCCACCAGGGAAGCCCCAAAAATGTATTTTTTTACAACAAAATTTTGCATGTAACTTAAGAGATTAGTAAACTTCCTGAAGTTTATTCAGGGGAGACCTTAAGGGCCAAAGATTTAGACTCTTTGCTCTAACAGGTCACATTAATCTTTTAATCATCTTCCTTTTCATTCTGGAAAGGGTTAGGGGAAGAGCAAGTACTTGGGGTTCAAACTAAGAGTTGCATTCAAATCCTTCCACTTACTAACGGAATGACCTTGGCCAGGTTACACAGTGTCTCTGACCTTCGATTTCCTAACCTGTAAAATGAGGATGATAATATCCATCTCAAAATTTGTTGTGTGTATTCCATGTAACAACATGTGAAAAACATAGTTTACACCTGTGAGGCACTCAATAAATAAAACTTCTCATTCCTCCTTCAAGAGCCTTATTATGGTGCTTTCTTTCCAGCCTTCTGACTGTCCTTCTTTGTGTCATTCATTGGCTCCACTTTGCCCTGCTGCCCAATCATATTAGATGCTTCCCAAGATCTAGCCATGACCCACCTTACACTCCCACTCTTTTCCTCATTCTCAGTCCTTCGCGTCTTACCTGACCAAATCTCTGCCGCCTGTCTTCCAACCTCCAGCTCTAACTGCAGTGGCATATTTAACTGCATACCATCTCCTGAAACCCAGTGTCAAGCCAAACTCTCCTCTTCCTTCCAAGATGGCTTCCTCTCTTTGGACTTTTCTGTATTTTTCCATCATTCTCCCAGTCACCCAGACCTCCAGGATCCGCAGCGTGATCTCTACCTCCTCCTTCTGGCTCACTTCATATATTAATACAATCAGGCACGAGACTCCCTTCTCATATCTTTTGTAGCCATCGCTTTCTTTTCTTTTCTACTGCCACTGTCACCTCACCCTAGAGCTTCACCGCCAGCCTCTCTCTGGTCACTCCTCCTTCCAATCCATCCTAAACAGCACTTTATGTTCTACTTCACAACTGTTTTGTTACCAGCTCCCTGTTGCCTATTGCTCTGAACTCAACACCATTTGGGTTGAGGAATAAAATGATTAGTGAAATTGACCTCAAACTTTATTAACATGTTTATGTTCAAGTACTTTTAGAAATAGATACATTTATTCTGTGGAAATACTGATAAAAAACAGAAATCAATTTAAAAAGAGACAATTAAAATGAGTCCATTTAAGAACTAACTAATGTCTCTAAAACAATGAAAATAAAATTCTGGTTCTTTGAAAAATGTTAATCACAGACACATATTGTGGTTTGCAGACACTCAGAAGGATGCCAGGTGACATATACATAAAGAAGGACAAACACATAGCCCAATACACCAAACCACTCTGTGTTTGGAGGATATTGGAGGAAAAATCTGATTTGAGGCCATTGGCTACTCAGGGAGTGGTACTTCCCTACACAAGGGGAGTTCTGAGTTGAAACCTGTGTGCATTCAAAGAGGCACCAAAGAAAGTAGGGGAGTGGAGGGTTTGAATTAATATGGAAATCTAAGCACCCGTTCATGCATTTCATAAAATCTGGGAAGTGCAGCCATGCTGTTCCTCCTGCAGACCTGACCCAGGTTCTACAACCTCCACGTGACCTTCATGACCACCCAAACGTCTCTGAACTCATAGTACTTATTAGCTAACCCAGAGACTTCCAAACTTTCCCTGTTCACGGCATCTTGTGCCTCCCAATTTTTTTTGTGTGGTGTTCCTTGGTCAAAAGAAATACCTAATAGTCTTCATTATTTAGTAGTTATATCCAAAAAATCACGTCCTAACAACTTAGCTGCTGTTTGAAAGAAATAGTGCATACAAACTGAGAGAAAATTGCTCTTTGAAATTTTACTCTTACATAACCATAATTACTTACCACTGTATATACGTGCCTATTGGGCACTGTACAACTTCTCAAACCTTGAAATCAGATCAGACACCACTGCTCTCTTTGCCTGTTTCACACGGATTTTTGTGCTGTACTTACATTTTTTATCACAGTACAGTTACGGTGAGGGTCCAGCTTTGCCAAGATATAAGATCAGAGGAATGTAGCATGATCTAATGTCGAAACAATGAACTACTAGTAACTCATATGATGAGCATTACTGTGTTTTTAATTTTTTTCGTAAAAAATCCAATGGTGCCCCTGCAAATTCACTGCAGCACCCTGGGGTGCCTCGGCGTACAGTTTGGGGATCTTAAATATAAATCCTGGCTACTCAAAATTTGGTCATGAGGCTTCAGCCTTGGCATTAAGTGGGAACTTATTCCCGTCGCCCCCAACCTACAGAATCAGAATGTGCATTTAACAAGATATCTAAGAGACTTGTGTGCATATAAGGGTTTGAGAAGCACAGTTATAAACCATTATCGATCATCAGATCATATCTTGCTAGTCTGAGATGTCCTATATTATTATTTAATATGCTGTTATTTAATCTTTTCTGCACAACTTTCCCGAGTGGATAGTTAGCTAGATGGAGGGCAGAGATGTCATGTCTTGCGATCCCCCCGCAGTGTCCAGCATGGAGTACCTTGCATGGAGTAAGGGGCTCCAATATCTGCTGGACGAATGGACCCAATCTCTAGCCCTCCCAGACATCCTAGGTGGAGTCACTTGTGCAACAAAATTATTGACAAAGCCGGGTCCCAAAGATACCAACAACATTCTCAGCAGATGGAGAATGAATTATGGCATTTTAGCATCTTGGACTTGGTATGCTAGTTCTTTAAAAATGGACATATCTCATCATTTGGGTCATGGCAAAAAGAGAATTATTGCCTCCTATTCAGACTGATAGGGAATATAATTATGCTGTAGGGCTATGTAGCCCCAAACTACAGTGACATGACTATATTAAAGTGAAGGCAGAATAGAAGTTGTTAAAAGTTAGGTAGGCTTCCATAAGAAGGAATGAGATTGGGTCATTTGTAGAGAGGTGGATGGACCTAGAGACTGTCATACAGAGTGAAGTAAGTCAGAAAGAGAAAAACAAATATTGTATATTAATGTGTATATGTGGAATCTAGAAAGACGGTACGATGAACCTGTTTGTAAGGCAGAAATAGAGACACAGATGTAGAGAACCAATGTATGGACACCAAGGGGGGAATTGGGAATTGGGATTGACATATATACACTAATATGTATAAAACAGATAACTAATGAGAACCTACTGTATAGCACAGGGAACTCTACTTAATGCTCTCTGGTGACCTAAATGAGAAGGAAATTCAAAAATGAGGGGATATATGTATACATACAGCTGATTCACTTTCTGCTGTACAGCAGAAACTAACACAACATTGTGAAGCCACTACACCCCAATAAGAATTAAAAAAAAAAAGTTAGGTAGGCTGCACTTCCTGAAAACATAATGCTCTAAATGTTCCAAAATAATACTGCCATTTATTAATTGTACTCACGAATCATTTGAATGCCAAAATCTGCATGCGTGCAAAATGTCATGGAAATTGGATTCGATTCTGTTTAAAACAGCTGTCTCCGCTACAGCCAAATTGAATGTCCCAAGTTCTTGCGAATAAATTTGAAAGGGAAAGAAAGCAGAAAGGAGTCTTTGCTTTGTCAGAGGGTTCAGGTTTGTCTCAATGCCCCTAGCTACTCTCTACTTTTATTTTTCCTTCAGAGATATTTCTCCCATCGAATGTTCCATTGACTCTTTGAGACAAAGCATCATGCTTGTGGATGCAAGGTCACTCTGATCTCTCTGCAGCCAACCTGAATCAGTCTCATAACCACGAACCACTCTTCTCACCCCAAACAGCCATCTCATAGATGTGGGAGGGGAGAGAGGGGAACTCAGCTAGTAGCGGAGAATGATGGAATCTTAATAGACCAGTAGGTCACGGAGGCATAAACAGCCACTCCTTAGCAAGCGCTCCTGACTCCAGCTCTCTAACCCCCGCCCACGGCAACGATCACTCAGCTGGATTACCGCAGCAGGTGCTTACTTGGTGTCTTGCCTTCTTTCTCACTCAGCCCATCTCCACACGGCCCCCTGACAAATGTTTAAAAACAAAACAAGACAGAAATAGACCACATCACGCCCTTACCCAAAACTGTCCATGGGTCAGAACTGTTCATGACTACTTGAATAAAATCCAAACCCTTTCCACAGCCAAACAGACCTTACAGGATCTGGCCACCATTCACCTTTCAGACTTCATTGCATTCACTGGGCCCCAGCCACGCTCATCTCCTTATCCCTGGAATACACCAAGCTCCTCACTCTTCAGGGCCTTGCTCCAGCTTTTCTTCTGTCTGGAATGCTCTTACCCTAGGTCTTTGTGTAGATAACTGTTTCTCACCACTCAAGTCTCAGCAAAGAAGGAACCTCATCAGACAAGTTTGCCTGACTGCTCACCCTATATAAATAGTTGCCCCTAGCAAACACATATATCTCTGTATATCACTATCCCATTTCGTTTTCTTAAACATTTACCCCATCTGGATGCATACTATTTGTTCATTAATATGCTCGTTTTAGAAATTATGTTCCTCCATAAGAATAAATGCTCAGTGGGATCAGGGATCATATATATTTTATCCACTCCCACATTCCTTGAGCAGAGCCTGACATAAGAGGCACATCGTAAAGGCTTTAGAAATGAACTAGTCTTTCTCTCTTGTTTTCCTAGAATAATTGAGATCCAGAAGAGCTATGGGCATATGTCACATCATATAGGCAGTTAATGATGAAGCCAAGGACCCAGTCTGGGAGTCTCAGGTTCGCTGCTATTTCTGTTCTGCCTCCTGGCTTTCATTCAAAGGAAAAGCAATCTCAGCCCGAGTGGCTTAAAAAATTATTCAAAAGAACTTCAGACGACTCTGATTTGGGAATGCCTCATCTTTGGATAGGAAATTGCCCTGCAAAGTTCATCATCCAAACCCTTCTGTGCAAAGACCTCTTCACCAAACTTCCTAGGGTATTCACATACAAGTCAGTTTAGACTTCAAGGTAGAAGTTGCTTTTTTTTTTAAGTTTCTTCTTCCATTATTAAAATAAATCTGTTGTTGAAATTAACATATCAGATGGAACAACAAAACTAGAAATAACTTAGATCTCTGAAGATAATTTATTCATTAAATTAGAACTTTTAAATATAGGCAAAAGAGAAAATAACTATTATTAAAATGTTCCAACCAAATTGCTGCTTATCTTACACTATGCTAATTAGTAACAGCACCCAAAACTCACTCTTCCACAGCCATCAGAGAAAACTGGAGATTATAGAAAGGCAGTGGGAGGAGGGTGATAGGCGGGGAGGGAGGGGGCTGCTACTAGTCATTAGAAAGGCTGAATAAAAACCATTAAGGTTTTTTCGTGTTTTTTTTTTTTAATTTATTTTTTGGCTGCCTTGGGTCCTCGTAGCTGTGCGTGGGCTTTCTTTAGCTGCTGTTCACGGGGACTACTCTTCGTTGCGGTGCACGGGCTTCTCATTGCGGTGGCTTCTCTTGTTGTGGAGCACAGGCTCTAGGCACACAGGCTCAGCAGTTGTGGCGCACGGGCTTAGTTGCTCCGTGGCATGTGGGATCTTCCCGGACCAGGGCTTGAACCCGTGTCCCCTGCATTGGCAGGAGGATTCTTAACCACTGCGCCACGAGAGAAGCTCAAAAACCATTAAGGTGGGCTTCCCTGGTGGCGCAGTTGTTGAGAGTCCGCCTGCCGATGCAGGGGACATGGGTTCGTGCCCCGGTCCGGGAAGATCCCACATGCCGTGGAGCGGCTGGGCCTGTGAGCCATGGCCGCTGAGCCTGTGCATCTGGAGCCTGTGCTCCACAACGGGAGAGGCCACAACAGTGAGAGGCCCGCATACCGCAAAAAAAAAAAACCAAAACATTAAGGTTTGAGTTCAAAACCATCCTTGGGATTTGTGCCCAGATTGTTAATATTTCTTTCTTCTTCCCACCACCCTGAGGACAACCCTTTAATATGCGCTTGTTAGGTTTCTCAGGATTAAATCCCCTTCAATCCATTTTCTGCACACAGACAGAATGATCCCAATAACGCACAAAATACACTAGGTCATATTCCGACTTACAACCCTTCAAAGTCTTCTCATTGCCCTTAGAAAAAATGCAAACTCCTTAGCATGAACTACTGGTCCCATCACAGTCTTACCCCTGCTTGCTTCTCAATTTTATCTTTCTCCTGTATTCTCTGTCTCAGCCACATAGGACTGTATTCAATATTTCATTTGAGAGCCTTTATAGATGCTGACCCCTTAGCTGGATGCATACTTTTCTTTTAAATGTTGGAAGTATAATATAATATCATATGCTATGGACTGACTTGTGTACTCCCAAAATTCATATGTTGAAGCTCTAACCTCCAATGTGATTGTATGTGGAAATAGGGCCCTTAGGAGGTAATTAAGGGTAAATGAGGTCATGAGGGTGAGGCCCTAATCAGATAAGATTAGTGTCCTCATAATAAGAGAAACCCAATAGCTCTCTTTCTCTCTTGCTCACTCTCTCTCTCTCTCTCCATGTGTGCACATTTAAGTGGTCACTGAGCGCCCAGAAAGATACATGGTAGCTCCCTATAAGCCAAGAGAAGAAGCTTCAGAATCAAACCTACCTTTCTGGCACCTTGATCTTGGACATCCCACCTTCAGAACCATGAAAAATAAATTTCTGTTGTTGAAGCCACCCAGTCTATGGTATTTTGTTATGGCAGCCTGAGTTGGCTAATACATTATAGATAATATTTTTAAAATAATATAATAATAACAGCAACAATAATGTAGTTTGTGTGTTCTGGGCATTGTGCTAACCATTTTATAATATAATATCTCACATAATCTTCAAGACAACCCATAATATAGCTATTATTGTTTCCATTTTATGAATAAAATGAAGTTCAGAAGGTTATATCTTTCTTTTAGCAATGATAAACCTGAAGTCAATAAAGGTTAAGATAATGTGCACAAGTCACACACACACAAGGTGAGTTGAGGCGCAAGAATTGTGACTTGGCCCTAACTGGCTGCATGTCCTTTGCACCCAATTGCTGCCCCAGTGCCTGCCCAGAGAAGATTAAAACCCTAGTGTCCTATGAAGGACTGCTAAAGGACATCCTTGGGATGTCTTGCCTAAAAATATGTGGTAGCTGTCTCAAGTATCTAAAGGCCTGGAGGAGTGATTAATTTGGAAGAGAGACTGGATTTATTTTCTAAGAACTTTTTGTTTTTGGCTACGCCTCACGGCTTGACAGAATCTTGGTTCCTGATCAGCGATTGAACCCAGGCCCTCAGCAGTGAAAGTTCGCCACTGGACCGCCAGGGAATTCCCTCCAAGAACTTAAGCAAGGCCATTTGAATCAATGGCAGGAAATTTCTGAAAACAGCTTTCATCCCAGTAAAACAAAGAATTTTCTAACAGTTCATAGATGAAATGGCTGTCTGGAGACCTGGGTCGCTCTTCATAAGCGGGCTCAAGAAGGAACTGGAAATTAATTCAAGGACAGTATGGAGATGATCAGACAGCAGATGGTGGTTGAACCAGAAGACCTCTGAGGTTCCATCCAGCTCCAGGAATAAATGGCCCTTGGTTTTCACAATGGGTGGACTCTTCAGGATCTTATTGTTGGTACAGCCACTTAAGCTGGCAAAACACATGGTCCTAAACCAGCCAGACCTGTTTGGTGAAGATGTGGTTGCACTTTTCTGCCACTTTTATAGCCAGGCTTCCTTTTACTGAATGCCTGAGGGGAGGTACAATGAAGGGTCTATTCTTGTTTGGGAATAAGTAATTGCACTTGTGAGTTGGTAAAGGTCATCCCAGTTATCCAACCTTACTTCATCCTCTTTCGCTGCCCTCCTAAAGCCCAAACGGGATGGTGAGAGACAACGGGGCTCAGGGAGGGAAGTTAAACCTTCCAGCTTCCATGTCTCATAAGCAAAATCATAAATATATTACTTTATAAAAGGAAGTTTTATATTTTACAAAAGGAAGTTTTAGTTGGAAAACTATTGGAGAAGAGCGAAGGGAAACAAATATTTCTAGCTTGGTATAGTTCACTTAGCCAAGTTGGCAGCAGATTTATTCTTTTTCTGGGACTGTTTTTACTTCTCACTGCTTCTTTCCCCCACATTTAATTATACAAATCATCAAGCTCTTGTTCTCCCAATATACTTAAGTAACACTGGATGCTTTCTTTTCATTTTAGACTGACCAGCACAGTTCTCAATAAATTAATTCAGCCAATTTGTGTTTTGCTTTAAAGCAATAAATAAATGTCCTGAATGCCTACTCTGTGCCAAGGTCTATGCTAGACTTTGGGAGAAAAAAAAATGAAGAAACCCTGGCCTCCACCTTGGAGGAAAACCTTACTGAATTTTTTGGGTTGCAAATCATAAAAACCAAACTTGAATTAGCTGAAGCAAAAAGGGGCGTTCATTGACTCACATAGCCAAACCACAGAGATGACCAGGATGACATGAACTACAGACTTGAGTGCTTTCCAGATGTTTCTTCCCGTCTCTAAGCTTGATTTCTGTTTGGCAACTCCCCATGAAACTGACCCCATAACAATCAAGAGCTCCGGGTTCCACTTTCCTTAATTCACCACCCAAGAGGAAAAAGTTTTTCCATACAGTTGCATGTAAAAACGTCCTAGGAAAGAACTTGATTGGTCCAGCATAGGTCACATGCTGCCAGACACTGGCTACAGGGGCAGAGCCAGCAGCCTTATTAAAAAAAAAGATTTATTAAAGTATAATTGATATACAATTTAATACGTACAATTTGATGAGTCTGGACATCAGCTACTATTTAAATCTCATATTACAACAGAGGGGTCTGCAAGGGGAGAGAGGGAGGAGCAGTTTCCTAAAACAAAGGAGGTGCTATTCCTTGAATAAAGAATGGCTCCTGTGCAGACAAAAGACCACAAATACACCTCAGGGAGCTTTCTAGTTTATAGGGAAGACAGATATTCAAACAAATAGAAATAATGCAATGTTTTACGTGCTTTAATGGAAGTATGTTTAAGAGTAAGGCTGAGGGTCATCAAAGCATGAGAAAGCAATTAATTCTCCCTAGAGGTTCCGGAGGAGCTGAGTTCATGGAAGAATGAGAAAAGATGGGAAAATAGGCCGAAATCAGGTTTTGGTAGGCCTTGTGTACTAAGTTAAGGAGGTTAGACACAATTCAGCGGGCCACAGGATAGGACTTGAGAATTTTATGCAGGGGAGTGGCGTAGTACCACTTGAACTGAGACACCCTCCACTGGAACCTGCCCTTTAGGAGACCCAGGTCTGGCCCCCCTACAGACACATCAATTTCCACAAGGCAAGGAGTCCACAGGACCAGTGTGATGTGTCCACACAGCCTGTGTTCTTCCCCACTTCTAGATCACAACCTGAGTGCTCGGGAACTGAAACTCCCTGCTCAAAGAATCCCAAGCCTGCTGTGAGGGTTTGTAAATTGTGCAGGCCTTCATAGGTCTATCCTCTAAGCCCAAGGGGTGGCTGTTTGTTGGGACTATGGGAAAGAACTTGGTTGTGTGAGTTGGGATGTCTGCATGTATGTGAGGCCCTTTATAGTGAGACACAGCTATGGGGTGGGAAAAGAAGAGGTTGGGCAATGGGATGGAAACCTCCATTTTAATTCTTCTTTGGGACCTGCAAATATCAGGGGTGGGCCTGAGTTACCCACTATCAGGTAACCTAGACAACAGTGGGCAGTGAATTTTAGTGAGAAAGAGTAGAAACAAAAAGGAGTGGATGTAGTTGAGAGACATTTCTAAAGTTGGCCTGATAGGATTCAATGACCAATTGAATGTGAGGCATGAGGAGAAAAAAGAATAAATAAAGGTTCCAGTTTCCAGCTTGGGTGACTGCAGTGCCATAATAAAATTAACTGTATAAGAAAAGAAACGGGAGTGGAAAGGAGATAATACTATGATAAAAATGATTTTCTTGTGTTTTCACTAAAAATGTGGATTACCAATGTCCCTTTGAGGAGATAGTAATAATCAAGAAATCAAGAAGAAGGAAGGAAATAATAAAGATTATAATGAAACTCAATGAAATAGAGAATACAAAAACAATAGAGAAAATCAATAAAACCAAAAAGCTGTTTCTTTGAAAACATCAGTAAAACTGACCAACCTTTAGCTAGATTGACCAAGAAAAAGAGAGAAAGACTCAAATGACTAGAATCAGAAATAAGAAAGGGAACATTATTACCAATCTTACTGAAAAAAAAAAGAATTATAAAAAAAATACTATGAGGGAGGGTTAAATTAGGAATTTGAGATTAATGGATATACAACACTACTACATATAAAATAGATAAACAACAAGAATCTACTGTATAGCACAGGGAACTATATTCAATATCTTGTAATAACCTATAAGGGAAATGAGCCTGAAAAGTGATAATTGAATCACTTTGCTGTACACCTGAAACTAGCACAACATTGTAAATCAACTATACTTCAATTTAAAAAAAAATACTATAAGCAATTGTATGCTAGTACATCAGATTACTCAGATAAAATGGACAAATTCTTAGAAAGATACAAACTACCGAAGCTGACCCAGGAAGAAATAGACAGTCTGAATAGATCTATAACAAGTAAAGAAATTGAAGTAGTAATTTAAAAAAATAACTACCCACAAAGAAAATCCCAGGCCCAGATGATTTCACTGCTGCATGCTATCAAACGTTCAAGAATAATTAATATCAATTCTTCACAAACTTCCAAAAAAAGAGAAAAAAAGGGAACTCATGTTATGGTTATTTTGTGTGTTAAATTGTGCCGTGGGGTGCCCAGATTAAATATTATTTGGGGGTGTACCTATGAGGTTGTTTCCGAATTAGATTAGCATTTGAATTGGTGGACTCAGTAGATTGCCCTCCCCGATGTGGGTGGGCATCATCCAATCCGTTGAGGGTCTAACTAAAACAAAAGGCAGAGAAAGGAAGAATTCATCTGTTCTTCCTCCTGCTTGCCTGCTTGAGCTGCGACACTAGTCTTTTCCTGCCCTTGGACTAGAATTTATGCCATCAGCTCCCCTGGTTTTCAGGCCTTCAGACTTGGACTAAAATGACACCCTTACCTCACATCATATACAAAATTAATTCAAAATGCATCAAAGACCTAAATATAAGAGCTAAACTGTAAAACTCTTAGAAGGAGATATTGGGATAAATCTTTATGACCTCAGATTTGACAATGGATTTATAGATATGATACTGAAAGCATGAAGAATAAAAGAAAAAATAGATAAATTAGACTTCATCAAATTAAAATTTTTGTGCTTCAAAGGACGTTATCAAGAAAGTGAAAAGAATGGGAAAGAAATATTTGCAAATCAAATATCTCATAAGGAACATGTATCTATATATAAAGAGCTCATACAACTCAATAATAAAAAGATAGATAACTCATTGGAAAATGAACTGAATAAACATTTCTCCAAAGAAGATAGATAGACAAATAGCCAGTAAGCATATGAAGATGTTTGACATTATTAGTCATTAGGGAAGTGCAAATCAAACCTACAATGATATATCACTTCACAGCCACTAGAATGGCTAGAATTAGAAAGTCAGATAACAATAAGTATTGACAAGAATCTAGAGAAACCAGAATCCTCATACACTGCTAGTGGGAGCAAAATGATGCAGCCACTTTGGGAGACAGTTGGATAGTTCTTCAAATGGTTAAACATAGAGTGACCACAAGACCCAGCAGTTCCACTCCTAGGTATATACCTAAAAGAAAGAAAACATATGTCCACATAAAAACATGTTCACAAATGTTTACAGTCAAACGGTGGAAACATCCCAGATGTCCATCAAATGATAAATAAATAAACAAAATGTGGTTTGCCATCTATACAAAGGAACATTATTCATGTTCAATAATTCATTCAAGAATGAAGTACTTTGAGAGTCCGCCTGCCGATGCAGGGGACACAGGTTCGTGCCCCGGTCCGGGAAGATCCCACATGCCGCGGAGCGGCTGGGCCCGTGAGCCATGGCCGCTGAGCCTGCGCGTCCGGAGCCTGTGCTCCGCAACGGGAGAGGCCACAACGGTGAGAGGCCCGCGTACCGCCAAAAAAAAAAAAAAAAAAAGAATGAAGTACTGATACATGCTATAACATGGACAAACTTTGAAAACATTACGCTAAGTGAAAGGAGCCAGACACAAAGGCTACATATTATGTGATTCCATTTAGATGACATGTCCTAATCTATAAAGACAGAAAGTAGATTGGTGGTTGCTTAGGGCTGGATAAGCTGGAAGGACAAAGAGGTGATGGCTAAAGTGTACAGGATTTCTTTTGAAGGTGATGAAATGCTCTAAAATTAACTGTGGTGATGGTTGCACATATCTGTCCCTATATTAAAAACCATTGAATTATATACTTTAAATGGGTGAATTGCACGGTATGTGAATTATCCCTCAATAAAACTGTTATTTTTTTTTAAAGCCACCTTGAAGGGAAGAGGAAATGAGTAAGTGAGCATTTGGACACATATTTAAAACAAAATGTCCAGATTCCCTTTGGGAAATTGCCAGAGATGTTAAGTTATTCTGCACCTGAATATACAAACAACATTTAGGTATCGAAATTCATAACTACTTAAAAGCTTAAAAATGAAAAGTGCTCCATCCCATCCTATTGCCTATTAAAGGTGTAATTAATCCCCATTCCCTGGCCTCATATCTCCCTGTGGAAATATTCTTCCAGTGTAACACTCCTAGCCTCTCCCATCCCCGACCCCAGTTTAGCAGCAACTTACCTGATCGGTGAATTTGAAAGTGCAACTGAGCATGCTCTCTAGTGCAGCCGGGCATGTCCACAGAGAGGCATTTAGTAAGCTCCGTGTGGTAGAGTTTGTCCCTGCAAGGGGTTCAGATCGCAACTTGGAGCGAAGTTCCGTTGAAGGGAAAAGGTGTTACAGACCCACGTGGTGGCACACTGTGGTGGTATTAAAACATATCTGCAAATTCTCTGGCATTTTTCCCATCCGGAGATGGCGTCTACGTCCCTTCCTTTTGAACCTGGCTGGGAGTTTGCTTAGTAAATAGAACGCTGCGGAAGTGGTGCAGCCTGGCTTCCGAGGCTGTTAAAAAAGCCACGTGGCTCCTGTTAGTTTCTCTTGGAACACTTTGGGACCTTTCAGTCACCGCGAAAGAAGGCCAGGGACCCTGAGGTCACCATATGGAGAGAGCATATGGGAGCAGGGGAGAGATGGTGCTCCAGCCGCAGCTCCTGGAGGCTTTCCAGCCCAGGTGCCAGACATTCGAATGAATGCGCGCACTCCCCGCCATCATTTGACTGCAACCACGTGAGACACCAGAGTGGAACTCACCTAGGTGAGACCAGCCAATTCTCACATCGTGAGCAGATAAATGATTGGTATTATTTTAAGGCACTGATTTAGGGTAGCTTATGATAGGGGAGAAAAAAAAAAAAATCTGGAAGACACTTATTCTCCAGCCCAGTCTTTACTAGTACTGAAGTTTGATCACCTCTTATTTAACCCCTCTTTCTCATTTCTCAATTGGTTCCAAACTCAGGAGGGAAAAATTTATTCAGTGGTCTCCAAAAACTCCAACTTTATCAACCCAATATAGGAATTTCTCCCGCCCCACTCCATGAGCATGGATGGGCCGTAGGTGTATTCGCTTGACTCTCTCTAGTGATCAGAAATGTCTCCCAAAACAGAAGAGCTCTTCCTTAGAATGTTATTTCTTAAGTTTATTGAAAACTCTTTAAAGCAGCACTGAACAAAACTGCTCTATCTTGTACATAGACATCTGTCTAAACCTTTCACAGCAGACATCTGTTTCTCTAGTTAGTTATCTCAACTGCTTGCAACTTTTCCTCTTATGAGAGCGTCAGATAGTGCAGTGGTCCTCAGACTTGAGCGTGCATGAGAATCGTGTGGAGGGCTTGTCACAGCGTGGGTTCCTGGGTCGCATCCCCAGAGCCGCTGGTTCAGGAGGCCTGGGTGAGGCCAGAGAATTTTCATCTCTAACAAGTTCCCAAGTGCTACTGATGCTGTGATCCAGGAACTACTCTTTGAGAACCACTGAGCTTAAGAAACCAAATGTATAGGACGGTAGAAAGAGTCCTCATGCTGGCTGTGCCATCTTCTAATAAAATACAAAGGTCCCTAATAAGACGAAGGTCTGCAGTAAAAACCAAGGCCTCTGCCTGTAACACAGTTGTGAGGATCAACCGCGATAACGACAAATAAGTACTTTGCAAACTGCTTGAGGTTATGTAGCTAGGAAATATGGCTTGAAGAGATTTGCTTGTGGATTTCACCTACGTGTTAATATCCTTTTTCAAAGTGACATGAGAATCAAACGGAATATGACAGCTGAAGACTGCAGCAGAATTCACTAACCCATTTCCTGTTTGTTTCCTTTACAGGTTCCTGTGCTTTCCAGAAGCTCTTATAACGCAGAAGTAAAAGCAAAGGGGGTGGGCTTCCCTGCTGGCGCAGTGGTTGAGAGTCCGCCTGCCGAGGCAGGGGACGCGGGTTCGTGCCCCGGTCCGGGAAGATCCCACATGCCGCGGAGCAGCTAGGTCCGTGAGCCATGGCCGCTGAGCCTGCGCGTCCGGAGCCTGTGCTCTGCAACGGGAGAGGCCACAACAGTGAGAGGCCCACGTACCGGAAAAAAAAAAAAAAAAAGCGCAAAGTGGGTAACATGTATTGAGTGCTTTCATGTGCGCACAGAAGAGGCCGTAGTCGGAAAAGAAGAGAGCTGATGCCCGTCTTAGCCGGGACCATTATTCTGAGTCTCAGTTTTATCTGCAGAAAGAGATAACAATAGCCCTACCTTATAAGTTGTTGTGAGGACTAAATGAGTTAATATATGTAAAGCTCTTAGCAAGAGACCCGGCATGTGTTAAGAAATATTGTTGTTGTTATTGTTGTTACTATTATTTTCTCCCTTTTAAAGATGAGGATTGAGGCTCAGAGAGTTTGAGAAATAAACCCCCAACCTCCCAGCTGGAACTTCTCTGCAATCCTGCCTCTCAGTTAAACATAGGAATTGGGGCAGGAAAGTCAAAATCAAACGTGCACCCACCCCTCGGCCATCATCACCTCTGCCCCGGAAAGACATTGCTAATGGATCACAGCACCCCGCTCTGCAGAGCCAAGGCTTCGGGGCTCTCCTGGTGCCCGTGCTGTGCTCGTTGAGGGCTGCCTAGAAGCCCATGAGACAAACCTGTTTGGCCACACCAGGAATGGAAAAACTGAATCTGGGACACTTCTAGAGCGTTATAAAATGAAAAAGCCAAGCCCAATAATGGACCCTGGAATGAAAGGCTTAGGCTACCTACCAATAGGGGAAGAATCCTACCACCACCTCCCTCTCCTTCTGGGTTACGTTTCCCTGACTCACAGCCTTCCAGATCTTGGGATGAAGCCAAAGAAGAGAGGAGCAATGTCTACTGCCGTTCTACCTTTGGTCTAGGCCAATGGTTTCTTCATCATTTAAAAACATAGCTTTGTATTTCAAAAGATATGCTTCAATTTTGTCCAAGACAACTTCGCATTAAATGCTTCCTGATCAGCAGCAGGAGCTCCATTAAAACCAAATAAAAAAGGAAACATTTTAAGGATCAAAGCAGATGAAACATTATAGAAGCACCACCATCATATTCAAAGGTCCAGTAATTCTACACTGCGAGTCCCCAATTCTTTACAATGGTGCTAGAAAAATTAATTGTTTAATCACGATGAAGACATGGCTCTAAGTAATATTAATTGATATTGCCTTGGGCGTTCATTTTATTCTTCTACCACACTGAGAAGGGGATTATTATTATACACAGTGATGGATAATCTTCAAAGAGATATTTTATCATTCTCCCCACCCCCCTCTCCAGCATGCACTCACAGGCACTTTCTCTTGCCATTATACCCTGGCTGACTTCACACGTTCTCGTTCTAGCTAAGAGCTCAGACCAGAATCAAGTTCTCCTTGAAGGTGACCATGTTTAAAACCATAGCTAATATATATTCAACTCTTAGCTATTCCAGGCACAGTCTTGTTTATTTAATAAGCATCTCGTACTTACTGTTCTAAGCACTTCACAACTATTAACTCACTTAATCCTCACAACAATCCTATCAAATTTTACAGAAGAACAAACCTAGCACAGAAAGGTCAAGTGACTTGCCCGATGTCACACAGCTGGAAAGTGGCACAACAATTACCTTAGGAGCAGGTGTGATGATGCAGCCTAGGGAATGTGAAAAGTTAGGTGTTCACGGTGAAGCTCTGGCTATCTGCTGATGACCTTCGTGCCGGGTGTGAACGATACTCACTTACATGCTTTAACTCGGTTAATCCTAAATTAACCCTAAAAGGTAGGCACTGTCATTTCTTTCCGTTTCACAGTTACTAAGAACCAAGACAGAAAGGCTAAGTAACTTGCCACAGCTACTACATGGGATTCCAAGCTGGGAGGCAGACTCCAGAGCAGGCACCTGTATCCAGTAGGTCGTATAGGAGAGACTTCTAGCTCTGTCTCTGACGCACTTTGTCTCAGACATAATTCTCCTGTTTTCACATGGAGTCCTCACAACCACGATCACTGCTGTTTTATCATTTGGTTCCTGAACAGTTTCATTCCATTATCCAAACAGTCACTTCTCAGCTGCTACACCCAGCTGCTCTCAAGGCAACTCCAGACACAGGAGTGAGTCTGTCTCCCAGTTTAACATCAAGGTGAAGTTCGCATGCAACAGCCAGGACTTAGTCATTGTCACCACCAGGCATTCCTCAGACCACATCATCAAACCTGCTCAATAGAACCACTGTGTCAAGAAACAGACACCTTCATATCACATGGCTCTTAACCTGGAACTTGCATTACCCCGGCAATTAAATTGTCTTGCCTGCACGTCAGGAACAGTCATCACGGCAGAGTCTGGACCAAAGAATGAAACTAAGTTTAGTTTTACATGGAAAGGTGGGGGAAAGGATTTCAAAACAAAGGGCAGTGGAAACATTAGCTTCTCAGCCTTTTAAGGTATTTAGCATCTGAGGGACGTAGACTTTCTCCGGAGATTTTGGAAACCAAAACACCTGGATTCTAGGGATTCGTGCTAATGGTTATTTTAGAGACATTCTCTCCCTCTCTCTCCCTCTCTCTCTCTCTCTCTCTCTCTCTCTCTCTCTCTCTCTCTCTCACTTACTCACTCAGTGTGAGGCAGCACATTGCTGTTCATTTCCTGATGGAGAGCTCCCGGGACTTGGAAACAAGATGTTTGCGATGGATGCCCTTTATCTTTGGAATCCCTTCCTTCCTGGACTGGCAGAATCTAAAGCTCTTGGCCTTCCACAAAGCCTGTTGCAAGGTTTGCCTTTTTAATTGAGCTTCCGCTTAAGAAGACTTAAGACTCTACGTATTTGCTTACTACCGACGCCACCATGAAAGCCGGTCCAACAGGGCTAGGCCCTCATTTTTTCCCCTGACGTTTAAATATCCAACTAAACGCTCATTTAACTAGTAACTAAACTCCCTCTTGTAATTTTCTATTAAGAATATTTTATTTTCTCAGATCCTAGAAAAAGGCTTTACAGTGATTGGCTTAGGACTTGGTTTTGACTCTCAGGGGAGTTGAACCCATTGTAAGAGGAGAGCACAGATGGAAAGCCTATAGGAGTGGATTCCAAAGGCCAGGCTAAGCCTAATTCTGGCATCAGATGTGAGTTTCAATCTCCGGAACCTCCGGAACCAATGATAAGGCATAAATTAATTCTAAAATATTTTTTAATGTTAATGACTTTAAAGTTGTTGTAAAGAGAGCTGTTTTCCATTACTTTGTCTTGCACAAAAATTGAAATACTGTGTTCTTTGTCAGGATTTGAGTAACCCAACTGACCTGAGATCATTAATTTTTTAGAAAAAAAAAATCGTATAAACACAAACTTTCCAAAAGCAACATATTTAGTAACTAGAAGTTTATTTTCTCCACTGAAATCCATTTTATTGTGAGTCCCGTTGTCCTAGTAAAACTTGAGTGAGGAAATCAAAATGAATGTTAAAATAGGGGTATGACATTTTGCAGATCTGGCCGGCTCTCATTAACTCTTGATTTGTACATTTCCTCTTGTCGGTCACTGTCTACGAAGCCATCCATCCCTTTTCCTAAGTCCAGTTCGTAACCAGGACTGGGTTTCATGCTCACGCTGCTTTGTCATTATCCTGCTCGCTCCCAGCACCTGTCAAAACCCTGAGATGGCTTTTTCAGCCACTAAGGTCACTTGTGGCCATCCAAGCAGAAGGCAGGAAGACCTCGTGGTGTTTGCAGGGCAGAGTATTCCCTGCATCTTGGCTTCTGGGCTCCTGCTTCCTGCCTGTTCGCCCTTGAAGGAGTCCCATGGGGCCATGAACTGGAGGATGCAGTTTCCAGAACTAGAGGCTATCAAGACTCCAGATCTTGGGTTTTTGATGACCTCTAGGCCCTTATCGTGCTGACGGCGCCCCCATCCCCTGCTGCCTTGCCCTCCCTTCCCATTCAGGTGTTTGCAATGGCAGACTGCTATTTATTTTTGTCCCTTTCCCACTTTTGCCAGAAACCAGCGGCTGAAGCTGTGCCAGGCGGTCCTGTTGGTAAACAGTGAGCTCTAACAAAAGGTTTCCTCCTGGAACACCAGCTTCTTTTCTCTGGCTGGTGACTGAGGCGGGAGGGAACTTGGCTATGCCTTCTAGACATTTTTCCTTTGGTAGTTCATCTCCATCCCCCACAGAGGGGCAGGAGAAGGAGAATGGTATGCTGGCTGTGCAGGAGTCCTATTTCTGGTGGTGACCAACAGTCTAACCTTACTCAGCTTACCAAATTCCTGAGGTCAGGCCACCACCTGACTGAGCGCCTGCTCTTAAGGTGGTACCCACTTGACTCCGGGATTCCGTGGTGATGCTCCTTCATCTGCCACAGACACACAAAGTCCAACCTTTAGATCTCTTGCACCTTCCATCAAAATATTTCTTATCTCTGTTCCTGGACTCAGTAAGTGCTCAATAAACACTTTTTGAAAGTTCAGTGAACTCCACTCATTGTTTTCCAGCTTCACTAATCTTCCATTATTCCAGAATTAACGCGTCAACCCAGTAACTGACTTCCTACGTTCTAAGTTCCACGAGAGACAGTGGAGTGCGCTGGAGGCCGAAGATCTGATGGAGATCAGCTTGGCCACTTATGGATCATGTGGCCTTGGCTAGTTTCTTCAGATGCAAGAAGCACTGATCGAGTGACCACGGGCCATGGATTATGCAAGACACAGGAGAGAGAGAAATGAAATGCACGGTGTCTGCCTGCAAGCTGCCGTCTAGGGGGGATGAAGGGCATGGAACACAGCAATCTCGGCATGGTGTGATGGAAGTGTGTGATTCTGATATCATGGAGCTATAGTGAAAGGCCAGTCCAGCTGTTAGTGGGAGCAGCAGCCAGGGAAGTCTTCCCAGAGGAAATCACATTTTGGCTAGGTCCAGAATTATGAATCAGCCATTCAAGGAAGGGGAAGAAGTGTACTTCTGGCACAGAGAACAGTATATACAAAGTCAAAAACGGTCAGAGACATACAGATGGCCAAGAGGCACATGAAAAGATTCTCAACATCGCTAATTATTAGAGAAATGCAAATCAAAACTACAATAAGGTAGCATCTCACACTGGTCAGAATGGCCATCATTAAAAACATCGACAAATAAACAATGGAGAGGGTGTAGAGGAAAGGGAACGCTCTTACACTGTTGTTGGGAATGTAAATTGGTATAGTCACTATGGAAAACAGTATGGAGGTTCCTCAAAAAACAACATAGAATTGCCATGGGACCCAGCAATCCCACTCCTGGGCATGTATCCAGACAGAACTCTAATTCGAAAAGATACATGCACCCCAATGTTCACAGCAGCACTATTTACAATAGCCAAGACATGGAAGCAACCTAAATGTCCATCGACTGATGAATGGATAAAGAAGAGGTAGCATGTATATACAATGGCATACTACTCAGCCATAAAAAAGAATGGACTACTGCCATTTGCAGCAACATGGATAGACCTAGAGATTTTCATACTAAGTGAAGTAAGTCAGAAAGAGAAAGACAAATACCATATGAGATCACTTATATGTGGAATCTAAAATATGACACAAATGAACTTATCTATGAAACAGAAACAGACTCACAGAGAACAGACTAGTCGTGCCAAGGGGGAGGGGCTTGGGGAGGGATGGACCAGGAGTCTGGGATGAGCAGATGCAAACTAGTATATATAGGATGGATAAACAACAAGGTCCTGCTGTATAGCACAGGGAACTATATTCAATATCCTGTGATAAACCATAATGGAAAAGAACATGAAAAATAATGTATATATATATATGTGTGTGTGTGTGTGTGTGTGTGTGTGTGTGTGTGTACATATATATATATATCTGAATCACTTTTCTGTATACTAGAAACTAACACAACATTGTAAATCAACTATACTTCAATAAAATAAATTTTTAAAAAATGGTCAGAGGCTATCAATGACAGTTCAAAAAAGCTGCAACACATGTTATCATGGCAGAATGGTAGAAGATGAGGCTAGAAGGTGAGGCAAGGGACCTGTGTTTGATTTTTACCCTGAAGATGGTGGGGAGCAAATGAAGGTTTAAAAGCAGGAGTAGGCTGATCAGACGTGCTTTGGAATACTTACTCTGACTAAGGAAGATAAAGCAGTAGAAGTGGTTAAAATTCATTCATTCCACAAATACCGAGTGGAATCTTCTGTGCAGAAGCAGCTTGCAGCCTAAGAGAAAGACTTTGGAGGCCAATATAGGACAGAGGGAATGAAGAGAAGGACATTGACTTGAGAGATGTTTAGGAGGTATAATTAATAAAACTCAGTGACAGCTGGGTGAGGGCAGAAGAGAGGAGAAGGGATCTTGGATGACTTTCAGGTTTCTTTCTTGGGCAATTGAATATCCAGTGATGATATTCACATAGTGTTTCTTAATAGAGGTGTTAGTGGCATTTTGGACAGGAAAATTCTTTATATGTGGGACTCTCTTGTGCATTTAAAAATGTTGGCATCTTTAGCCCAATCCACTAAGCTCCAGTAGCATTTCCTAGTCATTGTGACATCTAAAAAGTGACTCCCTACATTTCCAAATACCCCTTGAGAGCCAGAATGCAGAAGGGAGAATGAATTGGTGCTGGCAAGGAGGAATGAGACCACTTTGGGGCATACTCAGTTTGAGGTAGTGATTAAAGACTCCATGTCTGCATCCACCCGTGTACCATCACCCCATCGCCTGCAGAACATAGGCAAGTGGAGATGCCAACTTCTCACTGTGGAGACACCTGTGCTTCCCTCACTTGCTGACCACAAATGGGTTCACCAGCTCTGCCACTGAGGAACTGAACTCCTCCAATCAAAAAACATTTGTTTTTCAGAGCAATCAATTATAGTTATCCTTCTTACTGCTTCCTTCTCCACCTTTCCCACCTCCTGACATTACCAACAGCCCAGAAGTTGTTCAGGGCTTAGAAAAGCTGTGGTTCAGCATAGCCTCCAACACACTAGGGAGATGTAGGAAGGGCAGGCTCACTCTCACTCTCATCTTGCCCAATCCTCCATCCTCACTTGGTTCCACAGCTCAGCTCCCGTCACCTTGAGTTTCTTTGTTCTGATGACCCATTAAAATGCCCTTAAGCTTCCCCTCACTCTTTGTCTTAGATGTGTTGTGATATTCCCCTCATGGTTCTGGTATCAAAATTGTAAATACCAGGTGCCCCTATCTCCCACTCCAATTATCATAGGACTCACCCATTGACTGATGAAGCCAGGAGCATGAATGTGATTGCCCAGGGACTATGTGTCAGATAAGGTGATCCACGGCCAGAACTTTGGTGAACATTCAACATTGAAGGAGGGAGCAGAGGCAGAGGCATCCTAAGAGGACCCAAGAAGTAACAGGCACAGAGTAGGAGGAAAACCAGGAGAAGCCACGAAAGAAAATACCTCATGAAAGAAGGGCTGATCAAATATTAAATATGACAGGGAGCTCAAGTACAGTGAAAACCAGATATGAGTATTCTGAAGACAGCAACCAGGGAGAAACTGGTATCCCTGGTTAATCAGTCAGACTAGGCTAGGCTATGCTGCTTTAACAAATGACTCCCCCATCTCAATGGCTTACAGTAGCAGAGCAAATATTTCTTGCTGTCTTTTCATGCCCACTGTGGATTACTGGCTATTGATATGTTCAAGTAGCCTCTACCCAGGGGGAAAAGAGCAAGGGATCTTAAAGGCTCTGCTTCGAAGTGGTAGTTATCATTTTCACTCACATTCATTGGCCACAGTAAGTCACATAACCAAGCTTGATGTCAATGGAACAAGTATAACCAGAAAGTCGTCTGGTAGGGAGGAGATGATAAAGAGAATTCCCGCGGGAGGGACAGAAACTCTTCTTGGGTGATAACATAGTCTACCTCATTTGGCAAAGCAGTTTGGGTCTGGCCCTCAGTTTTTCCTTCTATAAAATGATGAAGGTGATTATATTTCCACCCCCATCAGATTGCTGTGGGGCATCAACGACAACGTGCTTGTGAAAAATCACTAAGGAAGATAATTTTATCTCTAATTTACCCTATGCACAGTTATTATTATTAATCTTCCCACTCTGTATTATGTCATTTCCCTGTATTCAAAGAGCCATTGCTCCCCTGTACCATTCAAATCAGGATCCGATGCCCTCTACCAACTGGCTGGTTTGGTGTTCATCTCTAAGCATCCCTCTTTACACCTACAAGCTACTCAGACTATTATCTCTGCCACGAGTGCCTTTCTCTTGTCCCCAGACTCATGTCTCTCATCTCCTCATGAGTTCACCTCAAAACCAGAAAGATATCTTGGATTGAACTAACTTAATTCTAGCAACTCCTCTGTTGCACAGTATGCCCTGTATTTTTTGGTCCCAACTCAGCGTGGTGCATAAATGTCCAGCAGCGGTTTCCAGTGTTCGTGTGGGTGTGAAATTTTATGAGAAGACTGAGATTGATGGGGTCAGGTTATTGAATGGGGGGTCTGTGCGGGTTATTCTCCCTCTCTGAATCCATTCTTCACATTCCCTGTCTTGTTCTGTGCCCCTGGGAGCTGACGTCCGCAGATGTCAAAACTCGGGATGCCCTACCATCTGGCTGCCCATTGGTTTAGCCAATAGGAGGCACCTGTGCAGAGATGGAAAGGTAGATGAGAGCCCGGGGTGCTTCTTCTCTCGCCCCCTCACCTGCCTGATCTGATTCTGGCAGCGGTGGCTGGGTAAAGTGGATGTAGATCCTGTCAGGCCGGTTCTTCCACTGCTCAAGCTCCAGTAGCACTAGCTCATGTCCTTTTTTATTGCAAATTTCATAATTAAAACTTGCAGAAGAGAGTGGCAACCGCTTCCTCTCCCACCCCCAAGTACATACATTTAAGGTATTTCATTTGTCACTTCTCATCTACACTTACCTCTGGGTCCTTAGAGTCTCCTCTTCAAGGTCAAGTCTGCTAGCTGTGTTGAGAGCCTAGCACGAGGCCCTTCTGATGGCTAAATGAGACCCCTGCCTTCCGAAGAACAGATGCCCTGACTGGAGTGATGGCTCATCTGGCCTGAACAATTTGTCTCTCTGAAAAATTATTGGCTCGAATCAAACTATATAAAAATGCATTCCTATAATCCCAATGCAGAAGACTTAGTGACCCAGGTAGAGTTATCTTAACCTCAAAGATTCTGGATAAAAATGGAAGACAGCCTGTTGATTATCCCTGAATTACCATATTAAAACCCTTCTAAAAATTGAACAAAATATGTAAAAGTCCCAAAGAAATGACAGGTTTAGAAGACCTCAGAGGTCACCTGAATTTTCTCATGTTTCTGTCATTCCATTTTGTAAAAAGGTAGGACATCAATTAATCAATCTGTGGTAATAGGAGTTATCTAGGCCTTGCCACTCAGAGTGACCTATGGACCAGCAAGTCAGCATCACACAGGAGCTTGTCAGAAATGCAGAATCTCCATCCCCACCCCGCCAGACCTGCTGGATCAGAATCTGCACATTTAACAGGGTTCCCAGGTGACCCCTTTGCACACTGAAATTGAAGAAGCACTGATCTAAAAGAGTTCTCAAACTATCTGTGCTGAAAGACTAGTTCTTGGGTTTTTCCCCTCTAATCTTCTGTGGACTGATACACTTGAAAATATAATAAGAATAAATTATTAGAATAATGAAATAAAAATGGCAGAGACATATAGAATACAAACCCAAGCTTTTATTATTAGATTCAAAAGACAAGAAATTATTCGGTCAAATTGCTATGGAAGTCTCTAAATAATGCACTCTAGCTCTTTCTCTGGATTGCCCATCATTGGCCAGTAACGGTTCATGGATGGCAATAGACAGTGGACCACAATTTGCACAGCACTGTTCTAGCTCATTGCCATTTTGCAGATGAGAAAACAAAGGCCCAGACAAACAACATACTCAAGGTGACACAGTTGGTTAATGAAAGACCCAGTACTGAATTTTACATCTGTAAAACTGTTCCTGATATACTTTATTACTCCTAATGAAAATTTTAAATATTTATTGAGAACTTGATTAAGGCCAGTATAATGTTTTACAAGGATTACCTTGTAGTCACTTCACATCCTTGTCATTGAGATTCTGTCAATGCCCTCATTTTATGGTTGAGGAAACTGAAGTTTAGAGAGGTTAATACCTAGTCCAAGTCTCCTTGGTTAAGTAAGTGATGAAGCTGAGGTTTGAACTCAAGTTTAATCACAAAGTAAACATGCTTGTATTAGTCAGCCTTCTCCAGAGAAACAGAACAAATAGTGTGTGTGTGTGTGTGTGTGTGTGTGTGTGTGTGTGTGTGTGTGTGTGTAAAGATATTTATTATAAGAAATTGACTCACTCAATTATGCAGGTAGGCAAGTCCCAAGCTCTGCAGGGAGAGTCAAAAACTGAAGACCCAAGAGAACCATGTTTAGTTCCAGTTTGAGTCTGAAGGCCTGAGAACCAAGAGAGCCAATGGTGTAGTTCTATCCAAAGGCTGGCAGGCTCAAGACCCAGAAAGAGTCAATGCTTCACTTTGAGTCCAAAGGCAGGAAAAAAGCTGATGTCCTGTTCAAAGGCAGGCATGCAAGAATTCTCTCTTACTCATGGGAGAGTCAGCTTTTTTGGTCTATGCAGGGCTTCAACTGATTGGGTGAGACCCACCCATATTATCAAGGATAATCACCTTTACTTAAAGTCAATTGATTATAGATATTAACCACATCTACAAAAATACGTCCACAGCAACACCTAGATTAGTGTATTTATTTTATGCCAGAGCACTTAACACCTTCTAACATATTATATAATTTCCTTATTTGTTATGTTACTTAATATATGCCCCTCTTCTTCGAATTTATAAAGGTAAGGGATCTTTCCTTTTCTGTTTTGTTCACTGATGTAGCCCAAATACCTAGAAGAGTGTCTAGCGCTCGATAAATATGAATTGAATGAATGATTCCAGATTTTGCCACTTAATAGAAAGGAACAACAAATGGTGAATTATTTCACTTCACTGAACAATTAAAAGCAAGTGAACAAACAAGAATCTATCTCTTGAGATTGTCATAGGACTAAATGAAATAATGTTTGTAAAGTGTCTGGAATTCAGAGAGCATTCAGTAAATGGTATTGTTAATTGTCATCTCCCGTTGTTCATTCAATAAATACTTACAAAGTCCCTACCGTGTGTTGGGTAGTGGGCACTGAAGATAACACAGAGTGTAACAAAGTCCCTGCCCTCTTGGAACTCACTTTCTTGTGTGACTATAGGACCATGAACAAATGTCCTGCCCTAGATAGCTAGTTTCTACAGTTTCGTTACAAACCCATGGCTCTACTTCAAGGTCAGGCTCATGGACAAGGTCTTGCCTCAAGGACTTGATGGGCATCTACTTCAAAGCTCAGCTCTTCTTCACTGTCAAGTCCTTTGCCACACGGACCTTGCCTGTCTGGGCAGTTGGGATACAGTTGGGCCTCGTGATGGGATGACAGATCTTCTACCCTGGAGGGTCAGGGTAATTAGCATCACATCTGAAGCCTCCTCTTCTTCATTCAGGGTAAGTGTGGGCTTATTTCACATGTGACTTTAAGAAAAAAAAAAAGGAGGAGAAATCACTAGGGTTGGATCAGGGAGAACTTTCCAGGCCAGTCCAGTCTGAATGATGCTGATTCTATTACAACTATGGGTGATGATAACTACCGTTACCTACAGAGTGAACAGGCTTTTGATGATTTCTGTAACCCCCCCCCCAACCCAGGGGCAGATGCAGAAGTCTGGGTGTGGGGATGTGGGTGAACCCTGAGGAACTGCTGAGAATGGCCAGGCATCCCCACAGCAGTGGTTCTCAACCTCGGCTGCACTTTAGAATCAACTGGAGAGCTTTTAAAATTCCTGATGTTCAGGCTGCAAGTAAATCAGAATCTCTGGGGATGAGATTCAGGCATCAGTCCTTTTTAAAACTTCCTGGGGGCTTCCCTGGTGGTGCAGTGGTTGAGAGTCTGCCTGCCGATGCAGGAGACATGGGTTCGTGCCCCGGTCCGGGAAGATCCCGCATGCCGCGGAGCGGCTGAGCCCGTGAGCCATGGCCGCTGAGCCTGCGCGTCCGGAGACTGTGCTCCGCAACGGGAGAGGCCACAACAGTGAGAGGCCCACGTACCACAAAAAAAAAAAACAACTTCCTGGAACTCCCAATGTGTGGTTGAGATTTAGAACTACACCCTTCAAGGCTCTAGTTCCCACTTAGACCAGTGTTTCCAAAACTTTAACCTGCATCCAAGTCACCCGGCGATCTTGCTAATGGTGCAGACTCTGGTTCAGTATCTCTGGTGCCGAGAGTCTGCATCTCTAAGAAACTCCCAAGTAGATGCTGAGGCTGTATTTACATTTTCAGCAGCAAGACTCTCGTCATTTCTGATTCAAAGTAGACTCTGGAAGGTAGTTCTAGAACTAATAGAGACGTTTGTATTGACTCTAGAGAGAGTGTGGGATGGCTCCAAAAATTATAAAGAAATGCGGTTACCTAAAATCCTTCTTCAACCATACCTACTGCCCTGAGGTCTTAAGCTGGTGTAGTGCTAAAGTAGTGCATAATGATGATTATATGACAGATCATATTATATGTGAGTCAAATTATATGTGAATTCAAACCTTGGTTTCACCCATTTGTGTAGTCTTTAGCAAATCACTTATCCTTTGCATGCCTCAATTTCTCCATCTGTAAAATGGGGATGTTAGCAACACCTACTTCATATTCTTGTTGTAAAGATTAAATGTGTTAATACAGTTAAATCACTTAGAACAGTGCTTAGAAAATAGTAAATGCTCTTCAATTGTTAGATTTTGTACTTACTAGAGTAGAATGATATAGGCTTTGTAATCAAGGCAGACATGGTTTCAAATCCTAGCTTGGCCACATAATTATGTGACACTGAGCAAGGAATTTAGCCCCCCTAAGCCTTGATTTTTGTCATCTGCACGTGCCAACAATAATGCCTACTCCACAGACGTGTTGAAAAGGTCAAAATAATATGTGTAATATATGTACACGGCACACAGTAGGTGTTAGGTTTGAATGTTTGTGTCTCCCCAAGTTCATATTTTGAAATCCTCACCCCCACTGTGATAGTATTAGGAGGTGGGCCTTTGGTCACGAGGGTGGGGCCTTCATGAATGGGGTTAGTGCTCTTATAAAAGAGACCCCAGGGAGCTCCCTTGCCCCTTCCACTCTGTAAGGACACAATGAGAAGTCTACAGCCCTGAAGACGGCCTTTACCCCACCAGGCTGGCACTCTGATCTCAGACACCCAGCCTCCAGAACTGTGAGAAGTAAATACCTTTTGTTGATGAGCCCCCCCAGCCTGTGGTATGTCGTTACAGCAGCCTAGTGGCTTCAGGCAGTAGGGATCAGTGAGCGGTGGGTGCTGGGGAGGGGTCAGGCCGTGCTAGACTTCAGTCACCCTGTGTGACTAGAAGCAGGGTCACCACCTCTCAGGGTCTCCGTTTCTGCATCACGAAAGGTGACAGCAGTGCAGCTGAGAGGAGACATGACTACATGTGAACGTGTTTCATAAACTGCAAAGCGAAAAAATGCAAATACAAGGTTTTAATGTTGTAAAGGTATTTCTCCCCACACCATCCCCCAGGAAAAAAGGAAAAGGAGACTGTCATGCTGTGGGACTGCCAGACACTTTCCCCAAGACCGGCTTTCAGTAAAGTGGGAAGCTGAAGCAGGTAACACCTCACTTGCCACTCAAGCTTGGTTACACTGTGACAGAAATGTCATCACTCATTGAAAACAAAAAACTCCCTCTTGTCGGTGCCTTGTCGGTGGGACAGTTTCTCTACGACAAAGCTTCTCTCCCACATCACTCTCCTCCCGTGTACAGATTTTGATGGCATCTCTTAGCCAAGGCCCCTCCAAACACATCTCAGGAAGTCCATTAAGGAGGGGGGAGTCTGTGTGCTTAATGGGTTTTGAAAAGCAAATTGGATAATGTGCTCTAGAGGGAACCCCCAGAGGGGGCAAGGTGGCAGGCCACTTGTCTCAGCTAATAAAACCTCCCCCAGCAGCCGTCCCCGTGCCCAGCTCCTACGTGCCATTTGGCACCCATATCTTGAGATCTGCCACTTCTGTTTGTGATCCAGACAGCTACAGCTCACTTCCATGTGGCAACATAAGTGTATTGACATTTATCATTGGATTCCACTTTCCAGAACAGAGAGAGACAGGCCTGGCAGGCACAGAGGGCATACATCGCAGCGGTATCACACCCAGAAGCTGACACTGGGGATTACTTTTCTATTCTGTCACCCTTTGGCACAGACTCTTCTGCTCGGTGCTAATGACAGTCACTGGCTTGTGCTTCAAATAAGGAGAAGAGAGGGTGACTCTGAAATCTCCACACTCCATGCAAGCTCCTCTCTCTCGGACAAGATGATGCAACTTTTGTAAATGCAATTCACATTTCAAAAAACCCCACAAACATGTATATATGTGAGTGCGTGTGTGTGTATATGTGTGTATGTATCTACATTTATGTCCATATATATGTGTGCATCTATATTTCTACATATCTATATATCTGTATCTATCTCCATATGTTTCTGTTAAAAATACTGTGGCATTATTTGAGCATGTATCTGTGCATGTGTCAGCATGTCTGTGTGGATAAACAGCATATAAAAATACAGGTTATTTTCCCATAAACTGTACCCTAGTGCTGCATTAAGCAACAGACTCAGTTTTCCATTATTAGTGCTCAGCTTTTTGTTTCCCAGTCCCCACTGAAGGACTAAAAATCTGCCTGAAAGCCAAAATGTTTTGCTTCTCTGTTTAAATTCATTGTAGTCCCGTTTGCAAGAGTCTCAAATGAGCTTTTAGCAAAAGAGAAAACATGACTCAACTTTTGGAGCCACTGTAAATACTTTGTAAGCCAGAAACTTCCCCCAAATCACCTCATTTGTTCAGGTGTTACCCCATTGTTCCTAGTCTTTTTTTTTTTTTTTCCACTGCACACCATTGTTTTAAAAGTGAGCTTATGGTCAAAACAATGCATCTTCTATAACTGGGATTGTCCAAGAATGAACCTCTCACCCATGTGATCAGGGGTTCTTGTTTGCTGTGATCTCACAGTCAATAAGCCTTGGAAACAGCCAATAAATCATGCTGCCTTGGTGGCCGTATGATGACGACAGCCATGACATTTGGAATCTTCTAGAGAGGAGACCAAGGAGGAAATGTCGGTGGGTGAACAAGAGTTTACTACAGAGAAAGAAAAGAAAAGGACCTTACCGGGGGGAAGAATGGACGTGGGTTTCTGTAATGCCTAGTGTGTCACGAACCATGGAGTCGATCGACAAATATTATCCGAGTTGAATTGAAAGATCTCTATCAGCCTGAACAAAGGCAAAGATAGAACTCAATTTTCTATTAAGGTTGTACATTTGCAAAGAAAGGATAATGAGGCAGAAGAAGTGTTTCCAAATATGCTTGACTTTGGACTGACCTTCTGTCCGCAGATACTGAGGATGAGCTGGCAATAATCTTCCCTGAAACATGAAGACAAATGATGTAGCAACTAAGGGCTGGAAGGAAGTCAGATGCGGTGCCTTGAGCCCAGAATATTAGTAACTCCCAAGAACAAGTCAGATGGTCCCCAGTCCAGTACTTTTTGACTTGAAACCGTTTGGGCCTCCCTATGCTGTTATATGTCCACGCCTTCTGGTGGCTTAAAAATGGCGGCCAAAACCTTCTTGCCAGAGGTCCATCAGTCCACTTAAGTAAGAGAAAAAGCCAAGTGGAAGCAGCCTCATTCTCACCATGGAAACGCAAATCAAGGGTCAGAAGAAATCTCCACAAGTCATCCAAGGCAAAGAATTTTTAATGCTAATAGTAAGAGAGATGGTGTGGGGAAATGGACATTATCATATCCCACTGGGAGGAGACTAAACGGGTGAAATATTTCTGGAGGACAGCTTGGCAATGTGTATCAAAAGCCTTCGAATTTTGCATATCTTTTGACCCATCTAGGGTATAATTGACCCAATTATAGAATTTTATTCATAGGAAATAAACAATCATGGCTTTGCGCAAAGATATAGCTAAAATGGTATTCGTCCTGCTGTTGCTTCTAACAGTGAAACATGGAAACAATTTAAATTTTCTGTAACAGGGATTGGATGAATAATTAGTACATAGATGAACTGAAATCCTAAGCAGTCATTAAGTTGATGCATAAGGATATTAATTAGCAGTGAACTGCCCATGCTATGTAATTCAATTTTTTTTAAGTTATAAAAGTACATATCCGGTATGATCCCATGTTTGTACAATGCATGTATAGAAGTACATGCACCTGAATACTGAGGGTGGTTATCTCTAGATGGAGGGATAATATATGACTCTCATTTTCTTCCTTATATTTGTTTTTAATTTTGAAATTTTGTATACGCATGTATTATTTTAATTATGTTTAAAATGAGTAAACTGTAAATCACCTGTTCCTGAAAACTTTGTAGCTGATTGCCCTATTCTTTGGGGTGGAGGTAGGCAATGGGGAAGAGGAGAATAAGTAGAGATCAAAGCCACCTTTTAAAATTATTATTATTGTACCTTATATTATTATATACAACATATGATTGTACATAATATGTTGTATATAACACCCTTTCTCCTGCTTAACCACAGTGTCCTTTCTGCCTTTTGTTTCATCTGCTGCTCTTTCTCAGCCTCTTTTGCTGGTTCCCCCTCGTCCCCCCCACCCCGACCAAGATCTTGTAATGCTGGCCTATCCCATGGCTCAGTTCTTAGGCCTCTTCTCTTTTCTATCCACACTCACTTTCCTGGCAGTCTCATCCAATCTCATGGCTTTGAATATCATCTCTGTGTTAATACCTCCCCAATTTATATCTCCATCCCTGGTGTCCCACCCCACCCTGAGCTCCAGGCTCATAGATCTCCCTCCCCGTTCAGCATCTGTACTTGGATGTCTAACTTAACATGTCAAAAAGCAAGTTCCTACTCTTAGCTGCCAGATCTGCTTCTCCTCAGCCATCACATCAAATAATGGCAACTCCATTCTTCCAATGGCTCAGGACACAAACCTTGGTGTCATCCTCAGTCCCTCACTTTCTCTTATATTGTGTATCTCAACCATCAAGAAATCCTGTTCACTCTACCTTCAAAATGTCTTCACATTCTGACCACTTCTTATCCTCCGTGCTGCCATTACCCTGGTACAAGCCACCATTATCTCTTGCCTGGATCCTTGCTAACTGGTTTACCTTGCCTACTTTCAGTCTGTTCTTAATTTAGCAGCCAGAGTGATCTTGCTAGACACACATCGAATTAGGTCATGCCTTTCTCAAAATCCTCCCACAGTTCCTCATTCCTCTCTGAGAGTGGAGCCAAATCCATTACGACGGCTTATAAGGTCCTGCATGATCAGCCCGCCTTCTCTAACCTCATTTCTTTCCTTTCTCCCACTCTGTGGCAGTTTTAAAACATGGTCCTCAAATTCTTTGACACTCCTTTTATTTAGAGACCAGGGATCTCTATCTCCTGCTGTTAGTTTGGCTTCTGTGACTGCTGGGTGCAAGGTTATGTGTGGCAGCTTCCACTCTCTGCCATTTGGGGTACTTACTCGAGTCTAGGAGCCTGTGGAATGTGCCACGTGGAGAGAAACTGAGGCCCCCGTCCAGTAGCCCCTGGTGAACTCTCAGCTGACAGCCAGCACCTACCTGCCAGCTGTAGGAGTGAGCCTTTTCACAGTCCTTCATTGATTCTCCCCAGCTGATGCCACAGGGAACAGAGACAGGCTGTTCCCACTAAGCCGTGCTCATATTGAAGATGTATAAACAACAAGATGATTGTTTTTGTGCCATTATGTTTCAAGGTGGTTTGTTAGAGAGCCTTAGAGACTCTCTCACTGCAGCAACCTCACTCACCCCATATTCGCCTCTCTCCGTCCTCTTTGCTGTTCCTTGAACACCCAGACATGCTTGTCTCAGGGCCTTTGCACTTACTGTTCCCGTCTACATTGCCATATATACATGGCTCCCTCACTCACCTCCTTTAGATCTGTAATCACTTGTAATCAATCTTTTCAGTAAAACCTTCCCTCACAAACTGACAAACTACACATGCTCCCCCCGGAGCTTCTCCTCCTTCTACTTTATTTTTCCTCCTTGGTGGTCATCACTGTCTAATAGACTGTATGATTTATTCATTTAGTTTGTTTATTGCACGCCATGGTTTTAAATACCAACTCTATGCTGATTACTCTCTTACACTAGAAGGTAAACTCCGTGAGGATGGGTATCTATGTCTGTTTCACTCCCTGCTGATTCCAATGTGCCTAGAACAGTGTGTCCCACGTGGTCACTCGTCAATTAATATTCGTGGTTCTACCCCAGCCATGTGCGGGTGACCTGTTTCCTCTCAGCTTTTCCCTTCCCTCTCAACTTGTCTCTTCTCTGGGTTCTTTGCCTTCCCTCTCCATGCTCTCCACCTCCCCGCTAGACCAAAGCAGCAGCTTTGCTTAAGTCTCAGACCCTTGGAGCCCCTATGCAGATTATTCCCCACGCTAGAAGGAGTTTCTCCTTCCTGGGTGGTAGGTACCTCCTTTATATCAGATCCTGTGTTCATTCCACAGTAGGGATTAATTGAAAACTTTATGCTTAGCCTCCCAGCTTAGTTTTTGCTAGCAAAAATTAGTAAAATCTTCAGCTCCGACAATAAATTAGCAAGAGGTGAGTGATGTGCTCTAATAGTCTATTGCTCTCTAAAAACTACCCCCAAACTTAGAGGCTTAAACCAGCAATCATTTATTTTGTTCATGAGTGTGCAATTTGAGCCAGGCTAGGGGGGTATAGTTTGCCTCTGCTCTACATGGCATCTGCTGGGGCGAATCGATTAGGAGCTGGGAGATCTACTCTCCAGTGTGTACTTTTAGAATTGACAGAATCCATCTCTGTCTCAACAAAATTTGGCTTTCCGAATTTTTTTGTACTTTGCTCTCAAAAAAATCCCAATTTGAAACTGAGGGGTGAACTCATCCACTTTTCTCAGACTGCATTGGCATATCTCTGTGAGGGAGAGAATGCCATTGGCCAGTGGGTAGGGAACCTCAGGGCAACATGCTTTATGATGATTGAAATATACATCAACTTAATTCTCCAATAATTTATATCTATTGCATTTGATTCATTCATTAGTTCACCTAATATTTTGATTATGAGAACAGGAATTTTGTCGATTGTTGTATGTCCATTTCTTAGAGAGCCTGACATATAAGAGCTTTAACAAATCTTTAGTAAATTAGTTAACAATGATAATAATAGTTAACATCTAGTGTAATAGTTAAATCTATTATGTTTTTTTTTTTTGCTAGGCACTCTTCATAGCACTTTACCTGAATTACTTGTTTTAAAAACCCTAGAAGATAATATTATTTTTATTACTATTCCTGTTTTACAGATGAGTAAACTGAGGCACAGGGAGGTTAAGAACCTGCTGTAAAATGGAAGAGATGGGATTCACACTCAGGCAGTTCTACATTGATGCTCTTTTCCTAATCCTTACCTATGCACAGGGTGCTGTGGGGACCATATAGGAGAAGAATAGTGACCCAGCTTTGAGGGGTTGAGGAAGGCTTCCCAAGGAGGTGATTTCTAAGCAGATTCCTAAAGGACAAATTGGAATAGAGTCAGACAAACAGACTGCGGAAGGGTTTTCTTGGCAGGATTTGCAAGATCACCTAGAGTTCCAGGCATTATGCTAAGAGCAAGGAAAATAAGGAGAAAAAAAAAAAAGCTCCTTCACTGATATTCAGAAATTTCAAACAAATTGTTGAAACAAAGTGTGTTAAGGGCTAATACAGATGTACACAAGATGCTGTGGGGAGATTGAAGAAGCAGGAATTGAACCAAGGGTAATAGTTCAGTGAGGGCTTCCCAGAGGAGGTGACGTCGAGCTAAATCTTGAAGGATGAGTAAGAGTTTGCTAGACAAACAAGGAGTTGCGGGGGTATTTCCAGCAGAAGGAAAGACACATGCAGTGAAACGTGAAAGAGCTTCTGGGGCTAAGCAAATATCAAATAGGGTAAGAAGATCATATTTTTCTGTCTTTAATATTTTCAGAAAATGAGGCTGCAGTGTTAACACAGCGTTGCCTCACACCCTTTGTGAGTAGAAAGTTCTGTTTGATGTCGAACCTTCGTTCATCTTCCTGAAACACAGACACGCCCACATATATCCTTGTTCTCCAACCAGGGGTCATATAGGCTCATTGTCCTTGTCATTCGTAGGCTAAGCCTTCATACAGGTGGAGATTGCTAATCTAGGTCTCTTGTCTTCCCAGACCGGTGGGATTCTGTTCCCCTCATTTGCCACTTCACTCAATAAGCAAGGAGTGCATATTGAAAGCCAGCCTGTGCCACTGCAGGGACTAGAGGAGAAATGCAAAGTGTTTTTCTTGCCACCCTGAGGCTCCTCACTATCAGCCCGTAAGGTCTGCTTTTCAAACTTCACATCACAGTGCAACCTGCCACTCAACACTCTCTGATGCCCCTCCGTAACGTAGGAGTTTAAGGATCTGTGCATTGGAGTCGTACTGACAAGTTATGTGAACTTGGCCAAGTTACTAATCTTTTTGTGCCTTAGTGTCCTCATCTATGAAATGTGATCATATTATTAACCTCATGGGGATTTTATTCTTGAGGATTAAAAGACTTAATGTATGTGTAGAAATTAAGACAACTTTGGAAAGAAGTCACAGAAAGCATAACGTCATGTGGCTTACGGAGAAAGGGGGAATTTGTTGATTTACATGATTGAAAAGTCCAGGGGGTATGCCAATTACAGGAGTAGCTTGATCCAGGGGCTCAAATGTTGTCACCAGAACTTAATCTTTCTCCATCTCTAGCTCTACTCTTATTTTTTTTGGCTTTGTTCAAGGCTCCATGTGATGTCAAGATGGCAGCCAAGAAGCATAGACCCCATTCTCCTACGATCCAGTCCAACATTCAAATCAAAGTCCTGAGCCTGACACTCATTGATCTGAACACATTAAAATGCTCAATCTTGGGCTTCCCTGGTGGCGCAGTGGTTGAGAGTCCGCCTGCCTATGCAGGGGACGCGGGTTCGTGCCCCGGTCCGGGAAGATCCCACATGCCGCGGAGCGGCTGGGCCTGTGAGCCATGGCCGCTGAGCCTGCGCGTCCGGAGCCTGTGCTCCACAACGGGAGAGGCCACAACAGTGAGAGGCCCCGCGTACCGCAAAAAAAAAAAAAAAAAAAAAAAAAAGCTCAATCTTGAACTGACTCTTAGGCCAGGGAATGAGAATGCTAATTGGCTTATGCCTGGGTCTTGCCCACCCCCTGGAGTTAAGGAGGGGTCTAACCCACCTAAATATCAAGGTCTTAGTTGGAAAAGGAGAAGTTGCCCAGAATAAAATTTCTGTTTTACCGGAAAAATGGAGAACAAAAATTTGGTGGCATAGAATATGTCCGCTACTGTATGTAAAACACCTAGCACAGAGGCTAAGAGAAACATGCTTCATGAATGATCACCGTCACCCTCTTCACCACCACTACCATCAACACAGGGACCAATCTCAGACATGGCTCTTTCAAACAAACATAACACTCTTCTTAAATGAGAGCCTTCCCAGTGCTGAATGGAGAGAAATATAAGTAGCAGACATTTGTTTTTCGTGGCTGCCAAGCACCTCTGGAACATTCTTCCTACATTTTGATAGTTCCTATACTATGACCCCGGCCTACCTCAAATAGAATCCCTCAAAGCTTTATTTTTCCCACTCAACCCATCCTACAACCCTCCAACCCCACCATTCAGTTTCTTCCAATCCTATGCACCCGTGAGAGAATTTGACTTGGAGGCGAGCTGTGGAAACAAGAGGAGCACGGAACACCCATTTTGCTGTTGCAGATGGTGGGAGCCAACCAGTTGGTTCTAGAGTCAGTGGGAGGCATCACCCTAATCAGGCCAGTTCTTCAGTGTGGCTTTAGGCGTTATTCTGAGAGCATTAGTCCAGAAATATTCCTTTAGCTGTTCCAAAGATGCTGTGAGTGCTGAATATCCCCATACCAAATCCCTTCTTTCTTTTTTGTTTTTTTTAAATAAATTTATTTATTTTATTTTTGGCTATGCTGTGTCTTCGTTGCTGTGCACAGGCTTTCTCTAGTTGTGGCAAGCGGCAGCTACTCTTCGTTGTGGTGCACGGGCTTCTCACTGCAGTGGTTTCTTTTGTTGCGGAGCACAGGCTTTAGTAGTTGTGGCACACAGGCTTCAGTAGTTGTGGCTCGCGGGCTCTAGAGCACAGGCTCAGTAGTTGTGGCTTAGTTGCTCCGCGGCATGTGGGATCTTCCCGGACGAGGGCTCGAACCTGTGTCCCCTGCATTGGCAGGCAGATTCTTAACCACTGCACCACCAGGGAAGCCCCCAAATCCCTTCTTATGTAAAGAAAGTAGAGTGATAGTGTTTCTGCAACTAAGGACACTAACCAATATGCTGCCCAAGAACTCCCACAGCATGTGTACGGCACAGGCTTCATGATAGTTCCCTAAGCCTGGGTCTCATCTTCTCATCAGACTGTTCTCCACGATCCCAGCAGGGTGGCTTGTAAAAGAGTAAACATTCAGAAAAATGCCAGTTTCATGACTGAATAAATGAACTTCTAACTGACCTAAAAGGTCATTTGGGGGAGTACAGACACACTTCATTTTATTGAATTTCACACATATTGCATTTTTTACAAATTGAAAGTTTCTGGCAACTCTTCATTGAACAAATCTATTGGTGCAATTTTTCCAGCGGCATTTTTATTTATTTTATTCTATTTTTCATTAGTTATCCATTTTATACATATTACTATATACATGTCAATTCCAATCTCCCAATTCATCACACCACCCACCCCTCCACTTTCCCTGCTTAGTGTCCATACATTTGTTCTCTACATCTGTGTCTCAATTTCTGCCCTGCAAACCGGTTCATCTGTACCATTTTTCTAGGTTTCACATATATGTGTTAATATACTATATTTGTTTTTCTCTTTCTGACTTACTTTACTCTGTATGACAGTCTCTAGGTCCATCCACATCTCTACAAATGGCCCAATTTCATTCCTTTTATGGCTGAGTAATATTCCATTGCATATATGTACCACATCTTCTCTATCCATTCGTCTGTTGATGGGCATTTAGGTTGCTTCCATGACCTAGCTATTGTAAATAGTGCTGCAGAAACACTGCGATGCATGTGTCTTTTTGAATTATGGTTTTCTTTGGTTATATGCCCAGTAGTGGAATTGCTGGGTCATATGGTAATTCTATTTTTAGTTTTCTAAGGAACCTCCATTACTGTTCTCCATAGTGGCTGTAGCAATTTACATTCCCACCAACAGTGCAAGAGCGTTCCCTTTTCTCCACACCATCTCCAGCATTTGTTTGTAGATTTTCTGACGATGCCCATTCTAACTGGTGTGAGGTGATACCTCATTGTAGTTTTGATTTGCATTTCTCTAATAATTAGTGATGTTGATGAGCTTTTCATATGCTTCTTGGCCATCTGTATGTCTTCTTTGGAAGAATGTCTATTTAGGTCTTCTGCCCATTTTTGGATTGGGTTGTTTGTTTTTTTAATATTAAGCTGCATGAGCTGTTTATATATTTTGGAGATTAATCCTTTGTCCGTTGATTCGTTTGCAAATATTTTCTCCCATTTTGAGGGTTGTCTTTTCGTCTTGTTTATGGTTTCCTTTGTTGTGCAAAAGCTTTGAAGTTTCATTAGGTCCTATTTGTTTATTTTTGTTTTTATTTCCATTACTCTAGGAGGTGGATCAAAAAAGATCTTGCTGTGATTTAATGTCAAAGAGTGTTCTTCCTATGTTTTCCTCTAAGACTTTTATAGTGTCTGCTCTTACATTTAGGTCTCTAAGCCATTTTGAGTTTATTTTTGTGTATGGTGTTAGGGAGTGTTCTAATTTCATTCTTTTACATGTAGCTGTCCAGTTTTCCCAGCACCACTTATTGAAGAGGTTGTCTTTTCTCCATTGTATATCCTTGCCTCCTTTGTCATAGATTAGTTGACCATAGGTGTGTGGGTTTATCTCTGGGCTTTCTAGCCTGTTCCATTGATCTATATCTCTGTTTTTGTGCCAGTACCGTATTGTCTTGATTACTGTAGCTTCGTAGTATAGTCTGAAGTCAGGGACTCTGATTCCTCCAGCTCCGTTTTTTCCCTCAAGACTGCTTTGGCTATTCGGGGTCTGTTGTGTCTCCATAAAAATTTTAAGAATTTTTTCTTCTAGTTCTGTAAAAAATGCCATTGGTAATTTGATAGGGATTGCATTGAATCTGTAGATTGCTTTGGGTAGTATAGTCATTTTCACAATATTGATTCTTCCAATCCAAGAACATGGTATACGTCTCCATCTGTTTGTATCATATTTAATTTCTTTCATCAGTGTCTTATAGTTTTCTGCATACAGGTCTTTTGTCTCCCTAGGTAGGTTTATTCCTAGGTATTTTATTCTTTTTGTTGCAGTGGTAAATGGGAGTGTTTCCTTAATTTCTCTTTCATATTTTTCATCATTACTGTATAGGAATGCAAGAGATTTCTGTGCATTAATTTTGTATCCTGCAACTTTACCAAATTCATTGATTGGCTCTAGTAGTTTTCTGGTGGTATCTTTAGGATTCTCTATGTATAGTATCATGTCATCTGCAAACAGTGACAGTTTTACTTCTTCTTTTCCAATGTGTATTCCTTTTATTTCTTTTTCTTCTCTGGTTGCCGTGGCCAGGACTTCCAAAACTATGTTGAATAATAAAGGTGAGAGTGGACATCTTTGTCTTGTTCCTGATCTTAGAGGAAGTGCTTTCAGTTTTTCACCGTTGAGATTGATGTTTGCTGTGGGTTTGTCATATACGGCCTATATTATGTTGAGGTACATTCCCTGTATGCCCACTTTCTGGAGAGTTTTTATCATAAATTGGCATTGAATTTTGTCAAAAGCTTTTTCTGCATCTATTGAGAGGAACATATGGTTTTTATTCTTCAACTTGTTAATATGGTGTATCACATTGATTTGCGTATATTGAAGAATCTTTGCATCCCTGGGATAAATCCCACTTGATCATGGTGTATGATTCTTTTAATATGTTGTTGGATTCTGTTTGCTATTATTTTGTTGAGGATTTTTGCATCTATATTCATAAGTGATATTGGTCTGTAATTTTCTTTTTTTGTAGTATCTTTGTCTGGTTTTGGTATCAGGGTGATGGTGGCCTCATAGAATGACTTCGGGAGTGTTCCTCCGTCTCCTATATTTTGGAAGAGTTTGAGAAGGATGGGTGTTAGCTCTTCTCTAAATGTTTAATAGAATTCACCTGTGAAGCCATCTGGTCCTGGACTTTTGTTTGTTGGAAGATTTTTAATCACAGTTTCAACTTCATTACTTGTGATTGGTCTGTTCATATTTTCTGTTTCTCCCTGGTTCAGTCTTGGAAGGTTATACGTTTCTAAGAATTTGTCCATTTCTTCCAGGTCGTCCATTTTATTGGCAGAGAGTTCCTTGTAGTAGTCTCTTAGGATGCTTCGTATTTCTACAGTGTCTCTTGTAACTTCTCTGTTTTCATTTCTAATTTTATTGATTTGAGTCCTCTCCCTCTTTTTCTTGATGAGTCTGGCTAATGGTTTATCACTTGTGTTTATCTTCTCAAAGAACCAGCTTTTAGTTTTCTTGATCTTTTCTATGGTTTTCTTTGTTTCTATTTCATTTATTTCTGCTCTGATCTTTATGATTTCTTTCCTTATGCTAACTTATGGTTTTGTTTGTTCTTCTTTCTCTAGCTCCCTTAGGTGTAAGGTTAGATGGTTTATTTTAGATTTTTCTTATTTCTTGAGGTAGGCTTGTATTGCTATAAACTTCCCTCTTAGAACTGCTTTTGTTGTATCCCATAGGCTTTGGATCATCGTGCTTTCATTGTCATTTGTCTCTAGGTATTTTTTGATTTCCTCTTTGATTTATTCAGTGATCTCTTAGTTATTTAGTAACATATTGTTTAGCTTCCATGTGTTTGTGTTTTTTACGTTTTTTCCCCTGTAATTCATTTCTAAACTCATAGCGTTGTGGTCAGAAAAGATATTTGATATGATTTCAATTTCCTTAAATTTAGTGAGGCTTGATTTGTGACCCAAGATGTGATCTATCCTGGAGAATGTTCCATGTGCACTTAAGAAGAAAGTGTAATCTGCTGTTTTCAGATGGAATGTCCTATAAATATCAATTAAATCTATCTGGTCTATTGTGTCATTTAAAGCTTGTGTTTCCTTATTAATTTTCTGTTTGGATGATCTGTCCATTGGTGTAAGTGAGGTGTTAAAGTCCCCCACTATTATTGTGTTACTGTCCATTTCCTCTTTTAAAGCTGTTAGCAGTTGTCTTATGTATTGAGGTGCTCCTATGTTGGGTGCATATATATTTATAATTGTTATATCTTCTTCCTGGATTGATCCCTTGATCATTATGTAGTGTCCTTCCTTGTCTCTATAATATTCTTTATTTTAAAGTCTATTTTATCTGATGAGTATTGCTACTCCAGCTTTCTTCTGATTTCCATTTGCATGGAACATCTTTTTCCATCTCCTCACTTTCAGTCTGTATGTGTCCCTAGGTCTGAAGTGGGTCTCTTGTAGACAGCATATATATGGGTCTTGTTTTTGTATCCATTCAGCGAGCCTGTGTCTTTTGGTTGGAGCATTTAATCCATTCACATTTAAGGTAGTTATCGACATGTATGTTCCTATTACCATTTTCTGAATTGTTTTGGGTTTGTTTTTGTAGGTCCTTTTCTTCTCTTGTGTTTCCCACTTAGAGAAGTTCCTTTAGCATTTGTTGTAGAACTGGTTTGATGGTGCTGAATGCTCTTAGCTTTTGTTTGTCTGTAAATCTTTTCATCTCTCCATCGAATCTGAATGAGATCCTTGCCTCTTTGCTGGATAGAGTAATCTTGGTTATAGGTTCTTCCCTTTCATCACTTTAAATATGTCATGCCACTCCCTTCTAACTTGTAGAGTTTCTGCTGAGAAATCAGCTGTTAACCTTATGGGAGTTCCCTCGTATGTTATTTGTCGTTTTTCCCTTGCTGCTTTCAATAATTTTTCTTTGCCTTTAATTTTTTCCAATTTGATTACTATGTGTCTCAGCATGTTTCTCCTTGGGTTTACCCTGTATAGGAGTCTCTGCGCTTCCTTGACTTGGGTGGCTACTTCCTTTCCCATGTTAGGGAAGTTTTCGACTATAATCTCTTCAAATACTTTCTTGGGTCCTTTCTCTCTTCTCCTTCTGGGACCCAAATAATGCGAATGTTGTTATGCTTAATGTTGTCCCAGAGGTTTCTTAGGCTGTCTTCATTTCTTTTCATTCTTTTTTCTTTATTCTGTGCTGCAGCAGTGAATTCCACCATTCTTTCTTCCAGGTCACTTATCCATTCTTCTGTCTCAGTTATTCTGCTATTGATTCTTTCTAGTGTATTTTTCATTTCAGTTATTGTATTGTTCATCTCTGTTTGTTTGTTCTTTAATTGTTCTAGGTCTTTGTTAAACATTTCTTGCATCTTCTTGATCTTTGCTTCCATTCTTTTTCCAAGGTACTCCACTATCTTCACTATCATTATTCTGAATTCTTTTTCTGGAAGGTTGCCTATCTCCACTTCATTTAGTTGTTTTTCTGGGGTTTTATCTGGTTCATTCATCTGGTACATAGCCCTCTGCCTTTTCATCTTGTCTATCTTTCTGTGAATGTGGTTTTTGTTCCACAGCCTGCAGGATTGTAGTTCTTCTTGCTTCTGCTGTCTGCCATCTGGTGGATGAGGCTATCTAAGAGGTTTGTGCAAGTTTCCTGATGGGAGGGACTGGTAGTGGATAGAGCTGGCTGTTGCTCTGGTGGGCAGAGCTCAGTAAAACTTCAATCCACTTGTCTGCTGATAGGTGGGGCTGGCTTCCCTCCCTGTTGTTTGTTTGGCCTGAGGCGACCCAACACTGGAGCCTACCCGGGCTCTTTCGTGGGGCTAATGGTAGACTTCAGGAGGCCTCATGCCAAGGAGTACTTCCCAGAACTGCTGCCAGTGTCCTTGTCCTCACGGTGAGACACAGCCACCCCCCACCTCTGCAGGAGACCCTCCAACACTCGCAGGTAGGTCTGGTTCAGTCTCCTTTGGGAGACTGCTCTTTCCCCTGGGTCTCGATGCACACACTACTTTGTGTGTGCCCTCCAAGAGTGGAGTCCCTGTTTCCCCCAGTCCTGTCGAAGTCCTGCAATCAAATCCCGCTAGCCTTCAAAGTCTGATTCTCTAGGAATTACCCCTCCCATTGCCAGACCCCCAGGTTGGGAAGCCTGACGTGGGGCTCAGAACCTTCACTCCAGTGGCTGGACTTCTGTGGTATAAGTGTTCCCGAGTTTGTGAGTCACCCACACAGCAGTTATGGGATTTGATTTTATTGTGATTGTGGCCCTCCTACCGTCTCATTGTAGCTTCTCCTTTGTCTTTGGATGTGGGGTATCTTTTTTGGTGAGTTCCAGTGTCTTCCTGTCGATGATTGTTCAGCAGTTAATTGTAATTCTTGTGCTCTCGCAAGAGAGATTGAGAGCACGTCCCTCTACTCTGCCATCTTGAACCAAAAACCTCAACATTTCTAAAATTAAGGTATGTACATTGTTTTTTTAGACACAATGCTATTGCACACTTAATAGACTACAGTATAGTGTAACTATAACTTTTAAATGCACTGGGAAACAATAAATTCCTATGACTCACTTTTCTGCAAAATTTGCTTTATTTGGGTGGTTTGGAACCAAACCTGCAATAACTCCAAGGTATGCCTGTATTAGAATCTTAAAGTTTGAAGGGATTGAAATGATTGAGCTCATTCTAGACACTGGACAGATGAGACTGAAGACCCAGAAGGTTAATTTGACTTGAAATGTTGCCCTTATATTTTTGTTGATATTGTTTCCATCAAAACTATCACAAAAATGTGCGTTTAACAGCATCGTACCGTATTTATTAGGATAATATTAATTATTTTTAAGGTTGTAGAATTTTATTTTGTTCACTATTATTTGAAGCAATTGACATAGACTTTGGACATCTATTTTTCTTTTCATGGAAACTTTGATTATCATGATATTCATCATAATGAGCTTTAACCAGAGACAACATGAAAAGTGAATCTGCCCACTACTGGCTTGTATCAAGGTCCAGCATTAAAAGCATGGACTCTGTGGCCAGATCGTCTGAATTTGATCATGGCTCTGGTACTTTCTAGCTAGGTAACTACGTGCAAGTTATTTATTCTCTTTCTGCCTCAATTTCCCATGCGATAATGGGACATATTGATAGTATTTACTTCATAAAATTGCTCATAAAGAATGAAAAGAGTTAATATTTGTAAAGTATTTAGAATGGTGAGTTTTAGTGTATTGTAAGTCATACCATGGTTTTAATTTTTTTTTAAATAAGCTTGCAGTTAACTAAACTCTCAAATCTCTTTCATGTATGTGCCTGCCGACTTGGTCTCCCCCAGTCTAAACTTGTGCAATTGATTTCTTTTTTCCAGCCTAAATGCATGACTTTGCATTTAACCCTGTTGAATTTCTTCCACTGGCACTGGCTCAGTGGCACTTTATTTCCCTCACTTTCTGCACCCACCCATCCACCCATCTCCGGGTGTAAGTGCTGATAATGAGAGAGGTGGAAAAGAGAAGGGAATGCAGTCTCCTGCACACTAAGCGCGCAGCCTGCAGTCCTCAAGTTCTGCCTGCAGCTTAACTTTGGCGCCCAACCAAATTCAAGTGGCTCTAATTACTTTTAAATTAGGCATTTAGTTAAAATTTGATGAGCACATAAACTTAATAGCTGATCTCCAGCCAACATTACTATCAAATTGCCATCCAAATAAGTCCAGGAGGTTGTTATCCAAAGTACCCCAGTAAAATGAAATGAGCGGGACAATGGTTGTGACAATTGCAAAACTGCCGTTTCCACAGGTGGAATTAAGTGTCTGTCCTGTAAATGAATAGACACAATTCAGGGAAGCAAGCCATCCAAATGTATCACTTGTTTGGCTGTTCTGACGTCGAAGAAGATAAGAAAAAGAATCAACTGGGGAAACGAAAGATGCAGAACTACAAAAATAAACTTGTCATCCCTGACATCTGTGTTTATAAACGCATTATGTTAAACAGCAGAGATTTCCCTACGGCTGGCCAATACCAAGATGGCGTCTTGGGTGTTTACCTTTTCCCATAGCCCCAGTCGTAAGGGCTTTTCTTACTATCTCTGTGCTTCCAGCTTTTGTTTCAGTATCCCTGTAAAGAGTTGGCAGAGAACTAGCTGGGCAACTTCAGAAACATGGTTTATAACCAACCTGCTCCACTCTTTCGCTACAAAAAGTGAGCCTGTGCTAATTGTTCTTTAGCGAAGAAGTAGTTGGTCCACACCCACCCCTCCTCACCCAGGTGGAGATTTTCTTTATCAATAACCCCAGAGCAGGTTTGAATCAAAGAGGTGACACACACAAGAGCCAGATGTTTGGAGGGTGAGAAGGGGAGGTAGGTTCACACAATTGTTCTGCCTTCTTGCTTTCCGCTGAGGTTCTTTCCTGTGGGCTGTAGGACACATCAACAAGCTCTGAGCATGTGCGTGGACAGCCCCAGCCCAGCACCGCAGTGGGAAGCTGCTCACAGGCTGCCTTCCTTTTCCGGTGCAGCTGGTGTTTACAGAAGGACATGATTTGAAAGTTGATTTATTTACTCTGTCGTTTTTTTTTTTTTAAATGAACGGACATAGATGTCTGTTTGTTGAAACAATTAATAAACTCTAGTGATATGATTAAAATTTAACAGAAAAACATCCTTGGCTGTCAGGTGGAAATCTAAGGACTGACTTTTGGAAAGTTCATAATGTAACTCGGAGTGAGATCAGAAGATATATATATATATGTATTCTTTGGCTCTGTTTTTTAAGAAAACAGCTGATCACTTTCGCTTGTGGAAACCACCGGGCTCTGGTTCCTGCCCCTTCATTTTGTCCTGGTTGTCTGTGGAGACTCAGAGGATGTTGATACGGCACCTCAACTATGGAGGCGAAGAGAACGTGCCAGAAGGTCCTCTTCCTCTTGTGCCAGCTCCTCCTCCCAAGTCTCTTCAAAAGTCAAGGCATCTGGAACTTCCCTGGCGGTCCAGTGGTTAAGACTTTGCCTTCCAATGCAGGGGGTGCGGGTTTGATCCCCGGTTGGGGAGCTAAGATCCGACATGCCTTGCGGCCAAAAAACCAAAACATAAAAACAGAAGCAATATTGCAACACATTCAATAAAGACTAAAAAAAAAAAAGTCAAGGCATCTGAGTCCTAAGACATTGCAGTCTGATTGCAGTGAAACAAGGGGCTAGGCCAGAGGAGGTACACTTTCTTCCTTTAAAAATTTTATTCTTTATTTTGAGTGGTAATAGGAACACACACACCAATAGATAAAGTTTTAAGGAATATTCAGTGAAAAATAATTCTCTCTTGCACCCCTGCCCCCCAGCAGCCACCAGTTCCCTTACCAAAGATAATCTTTATTGCCAGTTCCTACAGTATTCTGCTGGAGACATCTTATGTAGTTACAAACATTCATATATGTATATGCGTCTTAAATACACAAATAATAATGTACAATGCACATTGTTCTACACCTTGCTTTTCTCACTTAACAATACATCAAAGGTTTTGTTGTGTTTGATTGTTTTCCAAAAGTGCTATCAGGGAGAAAAGTCATTCTTCATTTCAATGATCTGATTCTGGTTCTGGTTCATTGTACTGATAACAAAAGATGCCAAGTTAAACTCTACCTCAGCCTCAGGTCAACTTGGTCTGGAGAAATAGGAATCATGTTTAAAACCCTAAATCTTTAAACAACAGGAAGTCTGGGGTGGGTAGAAGAGAGAGGGAAGGACGGATTCTGTTTAAAAGAATGCTCTGTGGGACTGACAGTTAAGCAGAGGGACACTTTGAACGCAGTCTTGCAAAACGAAAATCCATTGGTTCCTTTCCCTGCTTTCGTAAGTAGGACTCAAACTTACTGGCCATAATTGTTTCATTTTTGCTAGTTAAGGATCTCTAGGAGCAAGATATTGTCAGTATTCTGGATGCAATACAGTTGACCCTTGAACCATGTGGGGTTAGGGACACCAACACCCCGTGCAGTCAAAACTCCACGTGCCGATTTTGACTCCCCGAAAATAACTAGTAATAGCCTAGTGTTCACAGGAGGCCTTACTGATAATATAAACAGTTGATTCATGCATATTTTGTGTGTTATATGTATTATATACTGTATTCTTACAATACAGTAAGTTACAGAAAAGAAAATGTTATTAAGGAAATTATAAGGAAGAGAAAATACAATTATAGCACTGTTTTATTGATACTGTATGTTTATGTCAAGAGGAATTGTCTGTCAGTATCTACATCATTATTGTCTTATATGATACAAACCACTGTAGATGTTTTATATGTATACATATAACACTAGACATCAAAAATGAAGATAAGGTGAAAAAGAGATTCAGATTTATTTATAGGTATGATGATTCATGCATTGATAACAAAGAAGCAGCTATAGGATTGCTTTCTGGTCGCCTAGTGTAATTGATACAATAGCATCACGGTAGCCTAGCCTATACACTAACGAATTAATCTTTTCAAAATTTTTATGGCATATAGGATTACAGTCACATTCATAATACAGTGTTGGAAACATTGCTACATTTTTTGAAAAACCACGTACCTATGATGATAGGCTGATACGCAGTTTCTCCAATTACAAGAGAGGTATACTGTACAGTAATGGAATTCTTTGAAAGCAAAGCTATAAAACAGTAAGAAAACTAACATCTTAATTTTATACTAAATGTTACTCACCTTACACCTATGTAAGGTTAGACTAGTATCTACGTATATTTTATGCATTCATGTCGTACTTAACTTTTTCTTAATATTTTCTATATTTTCAGGGCACACGGCTTGTCTGCAAGTCTTTTCAGATTGTCACAAATCTCCAGAATTTTTCTAACATATTAATTGAAGTAAATCCAGGTATAAGTGGATCTGCAGAGTCCAAACCAGTGTTGTTCCAGGGTCAGCTGTACAAGGGAGGTGGAGGTGGAAAGAGACAAGGCTTTGGGATGGAGAAGATCTGGACATTAATACTGTGGCTATAATACCAGGTGCCAACCCAGGGCCAATACTATGGCAAATGCATAACACAAAGAACTCTTTGCTTGGGGCAGACATGCAGAGCTGTCTGGTTCATTGCCACCCATGCTAGAATCAATTTCCTTAGAGCTCTGATTCACAGCTTCCTTTCTGCTTTCCAAGTTATGAACTGGAAAGTTGGAGCTTTGAGAACATCGTGACACTTATTTCCCAGAACTCCCGAAGCTTTTCATGTCTGAACCCAGACCCAGGTGATGTGGCAGCTTCCAGGCAGCTCTAAGCCCCGGAAGCTGGGATCACAGAGAAACGTGTAGACTTACACAACCTAATTTCTTTCATCCTGACTGACAGGATAAGGACAGAAGGAAGAGCAGAGAAATCTAAAGGAGCTTTACAGGCGCTGACATTCTAAGCTTGTGAAAGATAAGCAGGTAGCGGAGAATGGGGGGTGTGAGGCAGCACACCCAGTGTGGGGGCATAGCTTGAGAGAAACACCAGGGCTGGGGTGGGGGGTGGGAGACACATGTCTACACAGCACAGCCGATGTGAGGCGAAAAGATGTGGAATTCAGTCCTGAATCGCTTATTTGGAAAATTAATTAGTAAGTGGTTAGCGGACCACTGAATGGAATATTAATTTCTCCCAAGGTTATTTGGAACCTAGGCATGGAGGGGAGAGAGAGACACAGAGAGGCAGGGAGGAGACAGAAAGAAAAGATAGGAACAGAGCAGGGGAGAAGACAGGACCCAAGTGCTTTGCCTCCACCTGCCCCCAAACCCGAGTGGAGCCCAGGGCCTGGCACATTCATAACGAAGGTTCAAGAGTGAGAGAGAAGAGGTGAGGAGGCCTCTATGATGCTACTGAAAGCACCGCCCAGAGACTGGACTGGAACATCTAAAGTTCCCAGCGACTTGTTCGCCGTCTTATTTGGAGAACTACCACAGACTCCTTCTAACATCAGTCAGCCATCCTTGCCCTATCTCCTTCATCATCTGTCTACACCTTGTTCTTTCTTGCACTTGCCCTCCTGCAGCAGAAGAAAGGAAAGCACCTCTGGCTCCCTGGCTCAAAGATGCTCTCTCTTTGGTTTTCCGGTTTCCTCTCTTGTGAGTCTGTTAGACACTTCCTCTGCGGTTTACCTGCAGTCTGACCTGTGAATCTTTGAGATCATCTCTCTCATGGTCTCTCACTGCAGTGACAGCGCGAGGTTCCCCACCCCCACCCCCTTAGCAAGGCCTGGGGAGCAACTGTTCATCTGGAGCTCTCGGCTGCAGGGCTGCCCTCTCCTGCCCTGTGGGGTGGAGCCTCCTGAAGAAGGAAGAGCACAGAGGATGCTTCCTGGGCGAATGCTCCTTGGATACTGGCCAGAATCAAAGCTCTGCTTCTTCCCACCCTTTAAAATGTGGTCAGTACACTACCAAACGTAAACTAGATAGCTAGTGGGAAGCAGCCGCACAGCACAGGGAGATCAGCTCGGTGCTCTGTGACCACCTAGAGGGGTGGGATAAGGAGGGTGGGAGGGAGAGGCAACAGGGAGGAGATATGGGGATATATGTATATGTATAGCTGATTCACTTTGTTATACAGCAGAAACTAAGAAAACATTGTAAAGCAATTATACTCCAATAAAGATGTTTAAAAAATTAATTAATTAAAAAACGAAACAAGTGGTTGGGCTCAGGAGGTATCGCCCCATTGTCCAGGCTGCCGCTCAGGAATGGCTCCCTCCGCTAGGCAATCCAGTCTCCTCCCTGGACCTTTCCAGATCCATTCAGAACCCAGCTGCCAGTGCGGGGATTCAGCATTCTGGGGATGGCATGTTTATTTCGAAACAATCATGAGGCTTGATTTGATGTAGTGAAAGAAATTAGTGCTTGCTGAATACGGCCCAGTTATTACTGCATTAATTCATACAGATCCGCAGCTGACATTGGCTGGAAGGTGGGCATGGGGGCATTTCAATAAGTTTGGCTGAAGAGAGCTACCTCTCCAGGGCTGCCAAACCCCCTCCCCCGCCGCAAGGCGCAGATGATAACTCGTGTTTGGAATGACTTTCACATCAAGGGTGCATGATGTTATTTTAATGTCAGCTGGAAATGGACAGATTAAAGCATGGTTGGGAGATGTCCCAAAAGTCAGTCATCAAACTGACACCCTTGGAGACCTGCTTTCTCCCAAGCCCATCCTTCAATGACTCCTCAAAGATGGAAGAAATTGTAACATGCTACCAAGGAGATGTAGCAAGACACCTTCTTGTGGATCATCAAACTTGGTATGTGAATCTGTACCATGTGTGAGGAGTTAAGCATGGTCTCAGCTGTAAGTAACAATAGCTTAAACAAATAAAGGATTATTTGCTGGCTGTTATGGGTTGAATTGTGTCCCCCTCCCCAAAATAATATGTTGAAGCCTTAACTCCTAATACCTCAGAATGTGGCTGTGTTTGGAGACAGGGCCTTTATACATGTGATTAAATTAAAAGGAATCCCTCAGGATGGGCTCTTGTGTCAAGTCAGCTCTCTCCAGGGACACAGAACATATATATATATATGTGTGTATATATATATATACACACATATATATGTATATATATATGTATTTATATGTGTATATATATATGTATATATGTATATATGTATATATATATATATATATATATATACACACACATATATATATGAGAGAGAGAGAGAGATTTATTATTAGAAATTGCCTTGCATGATTATGGAAGCTGGCAGGTCCCAAGATGTGCAAGGTTGAGTCAGCAAGTTGGAGGCCCTGGAGAGAAGATGCTTTAGTTCCAGTATGATCTGAGGGCCTGGGAACCAGCACAGCTGACGGTGTAACTCCATCCAAAGGCTGACAGGCTTGAGGCTCAGGAAGAGCTCATGTTTCGGCTGGAGTCTAAAGGCAGGAAAAAAACGGAGCCCTGGTTCAAAGAAGGTAGCCAGGCAAGAAGACTTTTCTGTTACTCGGGAGAAGGTCAGCCTTTCTGGGTTCTACGTTCCTTCTTTGCTGATCTATCACCAGTTCCCAAACAGGCTCAACTTCATGCGGTACTTACTACCTCAAAGCCCTCCCACCATTCATTCATTCATTCATTCATGCACAAAAGACTATTCTAAATGCTTGGCATGCATTATCTTATTTAATCACTGGAGTAGAATGGGGAAAAGAAACAAGGTCTCTGCTTTTATATAATCTATTATAGATTAGAGGAGAGAAAATATTCACATTATTACAGTGAAATGTAGTCAGGTTTCTGAGAGGGAAGCTGCTGGGAGGTAGAGGCACCAACAGCAGAGAATTCCAGCCTACTATCTGCTCACCCAAACCCTTCCCATTCTGCAAGGCCTGAGTCAGCCAGCACTCAGCCACACCCATCAGAATAACTGTGCCTTTGTGTTTTGCTGTACTTAATAATATTAAAGAGCACTTACCTGGTGCTAGGCTTTGAGCTAAATGCTAAGCACATTGTATCACTGAACCTTTACAACAATCCCATTAAGTGAATTATCCCCCAATTATAGACAAAGAAGCTGAAACTCAGAGACTCATGTGAGCAGACCTTTGCAACAATACCTCCCTCTTCCTGGAGTCCTCGTCCTCTAGATTGTCACCAGACTGCCTCCTTACTTGGGTCTCAGTTCAAATGTCACCTCCTCCAAGAAGCCTCCCTTGACCAGTCATTCTTAAAGAGCTAGCGCTCTGAGTCACTCTTGCACATCACTCTATTTTCTCACAGCCCCCATCACTCTCCGAAATTATATTTTTTATTTATGTGTCTCATGCTTAGTGCCTGTCTTCCTCCATTAGAATAAGTTCCATGAGGGTGAGAAAAGTCACCTCCTCTAAGTTGGGCCACTCTAAATCCTTGGCACTTAGAGGGATGCCTGGTACATAGTAGGCCTTCAATTAGTGTTCTTTGGATGAAATCATGAATATACCCAGAGTCGTATAACTAGCAAGTGACAGAGTTGAGATTTAAACCTAGATGTGTCCTTCTCCAAAGTCCAGGATTTCATGCCTTTTCTAGACTTCACACTATCCATCTTGCTTTTTTTTTTTTATCTTGCTTTAAATTTTGTTATTTACTTTTCTGTCTCTGCTTCATGGTTCTGAGGGCAATGTGACCACATCCTCTCATAGCCCCTATAAGGACACTGCTTTGCTGTCCAGACACTCAGCCCATGTTTGCTGAGACGACTAAGTTTCCATGACAACGCCAGAGAAGGAAGAAGGGCTCTGAGGCCCTGTGTGATTTTCCTCCCATCTCCACCGAGGTTAGCGTCACAGACTGAGAAGAGGTCCTCCTCACTCCGACTCAGGCTGGAAGTGTCATCTGCAACCTTGGGAGGCGTCACGGCCCCGGTGCTAAGCTGATGTCTCCCCGTGAGTGTGGCCACAGCTTCCCCCCGAGTGACACGCAAGCAGGGGCGGAGGCTTCAGCCCAGCCCCCATTTGAGGAGTAAGCACAGGTCAAGTCCTCGAGTTTCTTAGAAGATGCTGGTCTTTCTGGCAGGGAAACTTGCTTGGCCCCTGTTCCCGCGGGCAGGATTCTTCTTGACCAATGAGAGAGGCTGGGCATTTCAGAGGGCAGTTGGTCATCCTCTCACTTGGGGAGTGGACACAGTGCAGCAAAAAGCCTTCCCACCTGAGCCTGCTTCGGCTTTTCCCATTTTCCCCTGAGCTGAAAAAAAACGATGGAACCTTAGGAAACTCCTCGTTCCATCCCCTATATCTGTGCCTGTGTAGAGAGAGCTATGCATGAAGCCTTCCTTTGGCCCTTGCAAATCGTTCATTCTGTCGTCATCAGAAAACCCAGCGGAGCAAAGAAGGCAAACTTGGCTCCTCTCTGTGGCCACACTGAAGCCAAGGGCCCTCTTGGAGGCACACAGAGAGGGTGCTTTCACCTCCTCCTGCGTGGGACCAGCCGCAGCTGCAAAAGCTGCCTCTCCTTCCCTGTGCTCGCCGCTCTGCACGGGGATTTGGAAATAGCACTCCACTTTCCTGGACCGATGGAGAAGGCAGCTGCCTAAAGGGTAGGGCTTGACAGCAGCTAGACAGGACTTCCTCCCTCAAAATAGCTCCCTACTGCCTGAATTTCCTCCAGTAACGTAATCCTTGAATCTCACAGAATCGGCCTTTAGGAGAATGCGACTAGAGTGCAAACTCCTTTAGGAAGGCCAATAGTCCACTAGAGAGGAGTGGGCAAACTTCTTCTGAAAAGGACCAGATGGTAGACATTTTAGGCTTTGTGGACCACACCGTCTCCATTGCAAGTATCAGTCTCTCCAGAGGTTGTCCCAAAGCAGCCCCAGACAGTGTGTAAGCGAATGGGCATGGCTGTGTTCCAGGAAACTCTATTTACCACGCCTGCGGCAGGCTGGACTGGGCCCGTGGGCCATGATCTCTCAGCACAGCACGAAGCTGTAAGTCAGTGACCTTTCCTTGCCATCTCTCTACCCCCAGTGCCTCTCGCATGACGTGCACAGTGACGAGGTGCTGAAATATTGTTTGTTGACATACTTATGAGCTAATGAGAGTTCAAGAGAGGCTGTTTGAGAGCCAACATTTCCAGAAGGAGCCTCAATAGGGTAGGGAATATTTAGAGGCTGAGAATTCAGAAGGGCAGGGCTCTAAATTCAAGTTTGTCAACTTAGAAATGTTAACTAAACAGATCCATTGGTTATAGTCATAAATCTCCAAATGCCATACCTGGTTGAGAACATCATGTTCCCCATCTGGGGACCAGTAAAAAGTAAAGACTGGGAGCAATGGAGACAAATAAGAAACCCTGGGCATGGTCACCCTTTCCAGCTTTGGCACTTTTGTTATATCCCTGCCCTCAGGGGTCATCTCGTCATTCCAGAGAGTGAGCCAGAGTCCCACTGTTCTGGCTCAGGTGAACCACTAACGCCCTTTGGTAACAGGTTAGCTGTTATACAAAGCTAGGGCCGCAAGGCAGCGTGCCACTGACCTTTTCTCCCTCACTGCAGTCACATCACTGTGGCGATCGCAGCATCAAAGATCTGCCTGTTGATCTCTCTCAAGATGGTAGAAGTGAAGCTGGTGCAGCTGAGCAACGATTTTAGGAGATGATAATTACCATCACCTTCACTTGGCTGTTTTCTGGACCACCATCTTGGTTTGGTAGAGGGTAGAGCACAAAGGCTTGAGTTGTGTGCAGTCATTGTGATTCCAGACCTTTGGGGACTTGGTGTCAGTCAGGATAGGTAAGGTTCTGTTACAATAACAAACAACCTCAAAATTTTAGTTTCTTCACACAACCCAAGTTTATCTCTTCCTCAGGTTACAGGTCCAACACGGTTGTCAGGCAGGCTCTCATTTGTCATTTAAGGACTCAGATACCCCTGGTTTCACCATGACGCATATCTTTTTGGTCATCTCATCAGGGGAAAGGGGCATGACATATCATGCCCCAACTTCTAAAGACTCTGCTCAGAAGTGTCATATCTGCTCACATTTGATTGACCAAACAAGTCACACACACACGGAACTCCTAAGAGGGTGGGTAAGCGCAATCCTACCGTGTGCCTGGAAGGACGGCACAATTGTGAGCTGGCCTAACGACTACTATAGGACCTGAATAAAGGGTTGGGGGCGTCAGCTTGCATGAAGAATCAAATAGCCTCATGGGAGAGCTATATAGCTAGAAGTTGAATGCTGATACTGAGGAAAAAATTCTGAAGGCTCTAGAAACTGGAGTTAATCTGAATATTCCACATGTGTAGCAGGTGAGAACAAGACTCATTAAGGAAAGGCAATTGCTGAGAGCCAAGTTGAGGTGGGCTATGGGCTGAAGCAGGTATTAAGGAGAACTCAGGGCTCCACAGTGGGAGAATCGTCACTGCCTTCTTCCAGGAAGCAGCAGCTGTTTAAAAAGTCTGAGATAAATGCAACATGGTTATCAATAGATTCGGTATAAAACTAAGGGTTAAGCACAGAGGTAGCTCTGAGAGCGGGTAAGACTATTGACATGGGAAAGAGTTCACACGTTCTGATTCAGAAGACAACAAACAGAGTGTGAGGAAGATGCTGGTATGTCTGTCCCATCCTGGTCTACAAGTAATGCCCTCCAGGCACCAGGGTAGCACCAGTGCCCAAGACAAAACCAACTAGGCGTTATAGCACGGCTAGTACAGTTGCACAGGCTGGGCACTGTACATCTTGAGTTGTTGCCAATCACACTGTGATTTATGTGAATGGAACACCCAGGAGTTGTCAATGAGCAACATGAAGAATCCTGTGTCGGGCTTCCCTGGTGGTGCAGTGGTTAAGAATCCGCCTGCCAATGCAGAGGACACGGGTTTGATCCCTGGTCTGGGAAGGTCCCACATGCCACGGAGCAGCTAAGCCCGTGCGCCACATCTGCTGAGCCTGCGCTCTAGAGCCCAAGAGCCACAACTAGTGAAGCCCGCGCCCCTAGAGCCCGTGCTCCGCAACAAGAGAAGCCACTGCAATGAGAAGCCTGCACACCACAACTGAGTAGTCCCCGCTCGCCGCTACTAGAGAAAGCTTGTGCGCAGCAAAGAAGACCTAACGCAGCCAAAAATAAATTTAATTAATTAAACAAACAAAGAAACAAACAAAGAATCCTGGGTAGTAGCCCTTTCTCCACTCCCTATTCAAGGCAAGATTTGGACTCTTGCTTTTCCCTTCCCACAGCTCCTGACCCCATCAGTGTGGTTTCCGGTTTCTGGCCTTGCCCCCAACCCTTTGAATCTGACGCAGAGCCAGGTTTTCTGGTTTCACCAGTCGGGGCTTACCAGTGCCTCCCTTACATGTTCCCCAGGAGTGAGGTCATGAAGGGTGAATTGAAGGCCATGCAAGGTATGCCAGCCTAGAGGAGAGAGGTAGAGGAAGACTACTGTTTGCAGGCACATGGACACTCCCACAGAACGCCCCAAACCAGGGGGGACTAGGATGAGACTGGGGTCCCATGAGCAGAGGAAGCAGGGAATTAGGTTTTTGTTCCACTTACTGTCACCCTCCTGGTCCAGTGAGGCTGGCCTGACATGGAAGAACACTCATAACAGACGTATGCTCAGTGCCTACCCAATTCTCAGTATAAAGTAGGTCCTCATTCAAAGTTTGTTGAAAAAATAGCACAAATATATATATTTAAAGAACAGTTCATCTTCCCTCTTTCCATAGTCATAAGAATGATGAGAATTTGACCACCAGATAAGCTATTGAAATGTGAAAAAGTCAACCAACAAGTGGAGGGAGAGGAGGTGGGTCTTTGTTCTATGGGAAACCAAGGGACCGGCTAGACTTGGACTGATGCTTGGGGACTGTGTCTTCTAGACAAACCCTCCCTTGTGAATTGGTCCTTATAATTTCAGTCCTAAGATATTCAGTGGTGGAGTGAGTTTCAGCTTTTTAAATGCTTGTAAAAATACTAGGCAGGGTTAGTGCTAGATCTGGTGTTGGCACAAATATTTTGTTTGTTTGTAACAGAATGCTGAGGATTATTTTATTAACTAGCTTGCACGTAGCTCTCTCTTTTTTTTTAACATCTTTATTACAGTATAATTGCTTTACAGTGGTGGGTCAGTTTCTGCTTTATAACAAAGTGAATCAGTTACACATATACATATGTCCCCATATCTCTTCCCTCTTGCATCTCCCTCCCTCCCACCCTCCCTATCCCACCCCTCTAGGTGGTCACAAAGCACCGAGCTGATCTCCCTGTGCTATGCGGCTGCTTCCCACTAGCTATCTATTTCATGTTTGGTAGTGTCTATATGTCCATGCCTCTCTCTCACTTTGTCCCAGCTTACCCTTCCCCCTCCCCTTATCCTCAAGTCCATTCTCTAGTAGGTCTGCATCTTTATTGCCATCTTGCCCCTAGGTTCTTCTGACCATTTTCTTTTATTTTTTAGATTCCATATATATGTGTTAGCATACGGTATTTTTTTTTTCTCTTCTGACTTACTTCACTATGTATGACAGACTCTAGGTCCATCCACCTCACTACAAATAACTCAGTTTCGTTCCTTTTTATGGCTGAGTAATATTCCATTGTATATATGTGCCACATCTTCTTTATCCATTCATCTGGCGATGCACACTTAGGTTGATTCCATGTCCTGGCTATTGTAAATAGAGCTGCAATGAACATTTTGGTACATGTCTCTTTTTGAATTATGGTTTTCTCAGGGTATATGCCCAGTAGTGGGATTGCTGGGTTGTATGGTAGTTCTATTTTTAGTTTTTAAGGAACGTCCATACTGTTCTCCATAGTGGCTGTATCAATTTATATTCCCACCAACAGTGCAAGAGGGTTCCTTATTCTCCACACCCTCTCCAGCATTTATTGTTTGTAGAATTTTTGATGATGGCCATTCTGACTGGTGTGAGATGATATCTCACTGTAGTTTTGATTTGCATTTCTCTAATGATTAATGATGTTGAACATCCTTTCATGTGTTTGTTGGCAATCTGTATATCTTCTTTGGAGAAATGTTTATTTAGGTCTTCTGCCCATTTTTGGATTGGGTTGTTTGTTTTTTTGACATTGAGCTGCATGAGTTGGTTGTATGTTTTGGAGATTAATCCTTTGTCAATTGCTTCATTTGCAAATATTTCCTCCCATTCTGAGGGTTGTCTTTTGGTCTTGTTTATGGTTTCCTTTGCTGTGCAAAAGCTTTGAAGTTTCATTAGGTCCCATTTGTTTATTCTTGGTTTTATTTCCATTTCTCTAGGAGGTGGGTCAAAAAGGATCTTGCTGTGATTTATGTCATAGAATGTTCTGCCTATGTTTGCTTCTAAGAGTTTGATGGTGTCTGGCCTTACATTTAGGTCTTTAATCGATTTTGAGTTTATTTTTGTGTATGGTGTTAGGGAGAGTTCTAATTTCATTCTTTTACATGCAGCTGTCCAGTTTTCCCAGCACCACTTATTGAAGAGGCTGTCTTTTCTCCACTGTATATTCTTGCCTCCTTTATCAAAAATAAGGTGACCATATGTGCATTATCTCTGAGCTTTCTATCCTGTTCCATTGATCCATATTTCTGTTTTTGTGCCAGTACCATACTGTCTCGATTACTGTAGCTTTGTAGTATAGTCTGAAGTCAGGGAGCCTGATTCCTCCAGCTCCGTTTTTCTTTCTCAAGATTGCTTTAGCTATTCGGGGTCTTTTGTGTTTCCATATAAATTGTGAAATTCTTTGTTCTAGTTCTGTGAAAAATGCCTGGCACAAAATTTTGAAGGTATTATCACCTTGAAAACTAACATCAACTATAAACAGTGTTGCCATAACAATATTAAGCAAATAGAAAATTGCTTAAGTCCTTTTGAGGGAAAGCAATGCATTTACATACCTCTCCTTAGAGAAAGCATAAATATAAGTGATAATTGAATGTGCATGGGTGTGGAATAACCATTTTTCATGAAATCAGGATGCTCAGGAAAATAAATACTGAGGCTGAAACCAAGTCAACTTCAGGCAAACATTTGCCTCCAAATGCATGTGTGACCTCGTCTCTGTTGTCCTTCCCCATTTTCTTCCTGACAGAGACACATGTTGAAATGTAGGCGGGGTAAAAACTCGACTCATCATCAATAAGGCTCTTGGCCCATGAATATCTGTCCTCAAATAAACAGAAAACCCTACCTAGAAACAAAAAAGAAAATATGGAAGAGGGGAAAGGGCAGGATAGAGCACAGATCTAAGTTGATTTTTAGGACATTATCATCCAATGGATTATTCTCCGCCAAGACGTGTACTGGCCATCACAAAACCTATGCTTCACGAAGACTTCCATCAACAAATTTGCATAATGCCTTACTTATATGCATAGCATTCCACATAGCATTGCTTCTGGCCAAGGAACTCAGTTCTCAGGGAAAAAAATTGTGACATGGGGTTCATACCATGGAATTCACTGGTCTCACCATGTATCCCATCACTCAGGAGTAGCTGGCCTTATAGAAAGTGAAGTGGCCTGTGGAAGACTCAGTTACAGCTCAGTTTTGGAGAATAACCTGAAGGTCAGAGTTCTAGTTAATAAGATGCCACATATGCTTTGAATCAGTTACCAACGTGTTTCTCCCAAAGCCAGAACATATAGGTCCAGGAACAAGGGTGGAAGTGGGAGTGGCTTTTCTCACTATGACACCTAATACCCACTCACAGCATGTTTTGCTTTCTGTCCCTGCAAATTTGGGCTCTTCTGGTTCGGAGGTCCAATGTCATAATGGAGAAACACTTCCACCAGGTGACACAAAACTGCTGCACTGGTTTGGAAGTTAACACTCTGCCAATCGGCCATTTGGGGCTCCCCCTCCTGCTGAACTAGCAAGGGCAGAAGGGGGTTTCTGTGTTGGTGGATCCTGACTATATACTAAGAGACATCAGTTTTCTACAACACAAGACCTTTATCTAGAACCCAAGGGATTCTCCAAGGTACTACGTAGTACATCCACGTTCAGTCGTAAAAGCTAATGAAAAAGATATCATCTATAGCCAGAGCAAGAAGTTACCATTTTTGTATGGAAATTTAAACCTGTTGGGAAAGTGTGTACAGTAGCTGAGTAGGCAAGGGAGTGATCTGTGCTCCAAAGCTACCTTTCTATATTCTGCTCAGTGATGTGAGGGCTGTATGGCTCTTTTGACAGTTGGCACCTGGTTATGTTCTGCCAATAGGGGACACTAGCGGGATACCAGAAAGCTGGAATTGGGGTAGGGTGAAGACCTGCTGCTTCTACAAACATTGATTCACAGGGACACTTCACCCTAGCGTTGACGGGGTCCATCCAGTTTCAGCGCTGCCTAAAGCAGCCTCATTGCACCCTCTTACAGGTACAAGCATAACCAAGTCCCTTCCCTGGAGCACCTAGGTTTTGCTAATCCCACCTCCTTCTCTTTGTTTTCTCAGCCCCAAGAGTAGTTGCTACTTTCACCGATAATGACATTGGTTGCTTCGATGGTCCCTTTTTGTTCCTTCAGCCCTCTCACATCTGTGTGATCAATTCTCCATCTTAAATTTCTTCTGTTGAAATTTCAAATGTGTTTTTTGTTTTCCTGCCTGGCCCCTGACTGATATCCAGCCTTAGAAGGAAACTCAAGATTATGTGACATTTCAGTTATTATCAATTTTTTCAGAAAGATTCATTAGGACACTCAGTTACAAAAAAGAGGCAGGGGGCATTTTTAAGTAAGGTTAATATGGAATTACTATTGTTCAAAGGCCGCTATCCAAATAGGAGTGGGAGAAATTCCTGTGAATGCCTGCTGGAAAATAAATTCATTTTATTAAAAGGTCTTCCTCTTTGTATTCGGAGGTTAAATAAATGATATAGTTTATTATTCCACCAAACAATTTCACTTATTTTTGGTAAATTGCACTAAATGTGGTTTAATTACTGTGTCCAGAATAGCATTTCACATCTGTGGCCCCAAAAGCTATTACTGCTATGGACCAGTGGGACAAAGAAATAGAGCCCTCTTGTGGCCAATCTAAATACTACACCCCCAGCAGTTCAACATTGATTGTACTAACATCTTGATCTTGGAAATTAACATTTCTGATCTTTGAACAGAAAGATGTCATACAGATCCTGCCCTGGGTCGCCAAGAAACAGAAAAGAAGCCTACTATCCAGAGAAATAATGCCCGTGCTTCTTGGCACTACACAAACATAACATAAAAACACTTATAAACTTGTAAACAAGGTCATTATTAAATGCCCAATTTTTTAAGTAGTAAGTAGAGGGAGTGAGAATAGGTCTGAGATCAAAAGAGATACTTAGATCCCTCACATGGCAGGGGTCTTAACACAAACCACAATAATTTCCTTCTGAATTGGTTCTCCACACAAGAAAGGCCCCCGGGCGTCACAGGGAGGAAAACTCAATAAATGTGGCAAGAGTTTGATGTGCAGGTGGAATGTGATGAAATAGGCACATTATTATCTTTTGTGGCAAAGACAAGAAAACCCAGTGAAGAGGAGTGTTAGAGACCTCTCAGGACAAACCGGAGAGAGAGGTGGCATGGAAGCGTGGAGCATTTATGCTTGGCAGTTGGATGGCACTGGGTTCAAATGCCATCTTAGCACATCCTAGCTGTGTGACTTAGGGCAAGTTGTCCAACCTCTCTAATTCTCAGCTTCCCATCTGTACAGTGGATATAACAACATCTGCTTCAAGATAATGTATAATGTCATAGTTCAGGGCACATGCTTCAGAGCCAAGCTCCCTGGCTTCAAATCCTGACCCCGCCACTTACTATGTGACCTTAGGCAAGTTATTTAACCTCTCTGTGCCTAAGCCATAAAATGGGTTAAAATAGTTCTGACCTTTCAGGGTTGTTCTGAAGATTAAACGATTCTATATATATATATATATATATATATATATATATATATATATATATATATATATATATATACACAAAACACTTAGAGCAGACGTCTCAGATGAATTTGCCATCATTACTACTGTTTAAAGTGTTTTGGGACTTCCCTGGTCATCCAGTGGTTGGAACTTTGCCCTCCAATGCAGGGAGTGAGGGTTTGAACCCTGGTCAGGGAGCTAAGATCCCACATGCCTCGCGGCCAAAAAACCAAAACGTGAAACAGAAGCAATACTGTAACAAATTTAATAAAGACTTTAAAAAAAATGGTCCACATTAAAAAAAAATCTTAAAAAATAAAAAGTGTCTTAAGATGCCTTCCACGTAGTAAACACACAATAAATATTAGCTTTATTATTGGCTGTAAATCATCACAGGCAATTTACTTGTTATCTATTCCCTACCTGCTTCTTTTCCTATTAAGTAGAATCATGTGAAATTACCATTTTTAAGGTGAAAAATACCTGAATGCAGTAATTTCTTGGTTTGTTGGAATACAGACCAGTGCTTGTCACCATGTCACTTTGAGGGTTCTTGGCAAGAGTCTAAGATGGAGGAATAAAATAGAGCTTTCTGTCCACATTTATACCGCTGAGCCCAGGAGCCCTTTCCCCACCTGCGATGATAAGTCCCTTGAGCAGAATAAGTGAGCTTAGTCTCCCCAGCTCCTGTTCTAGTCCCTGGGAAGGAGGAAGAGGAAGCGACAATTGGGGTATCTGTAACCAATTAGAGCCCGGCCAGGGAAACAGAATCCATCCCAGGTAGTTTTAATAGGGGGAACCTTTATACAGAGAACTAGTTACAAAGGTGTTGGAAACGTTTAAAAGCCACATAGGAGACGTTGAAGCAACCCTGAGATTAGCAACAGCAGGGAGTAGCTACCATCTTGACTACTGGCGGGACAAAAGGCAGAGGGGGCATTGCCAGAGGCAGGGCAGGGCCCCGGCAGGAGAAGAAACGATGCAGGGCTGCCCAGCCACTCCCAGAACTGCCCCCACCCAAAGCAGAGAGAAAGGAGGGGACCTCTCTTCCTTTTGCTCCCTGGCCTCCGGCCAGTACCCCCAACCCCCACCCCGCCCCGGGCTTAACCTAATCATTCTCCATTGGCAAAGGGGCATGGAGTTTGCAGGGCCTAGCCACTTGGATACAGAGAAGAGCAGGAAAAAACAGAAACAGATTTGAGAACAGAGAGGCAAATGCCAATCTGGAGAAGCAGTAGCTGGGAGGAGAAAGAAAGGAAAAGAATGGGCGGTGGCGGGGCCCTGACCTAAAATCCGGCGGCTGCCGTTTTGTCTCTGGCGCTTCAGCATCTTCTTAATCTAATCAGGGTAGAATCCTGACACTTTGCTACTCTAGCCAGGTCATTCCAAATACAAACGGTGGGAACCACAGTAATCTGGCTTTGGTGACTTCATAAGATGGAGAGGGGCACAGGCAACCCAGGCAAGAAACTTCGGGTTGACTTATGACCTCCAAGCAGAGAGGTTAAAAAACCTGCACTGCACGTTCTTCGCCTGCACCCTTTTCTCCTGGTGCCAAGTTCAGGGCCACAGAACTGGACTTCAGGAAGAGACTCATCTTAGAAGTTACCTCCTCCAAAACTATGGAAATAATGGAATGCCATGTGGTAGCCTGGATTGAACGCTGGAACGGAAAGGGGCATTCGTGGAGAAAGTGGGTAAAGTATTCAGGCAATAGGACTGTTCATTTCTTATTTATTTATGGCTGTGTTGGGTCCTTGTTTCTGTGCGCAGGCTTTCTTTAGTTGCAGCGAGCGGGGGCTGCTCTTCGTTGTGGTGCGCAGGCTTCTCATTGTGGTGGCTTCTCTTGTTGCAGAGCACAGGCTCTAGGTGCGCAGGCTTCAGTAGTTCTGGCACGCGGGCTCAGTAGTTGTGGCGCACAGGCTTAGTTGCTCCGCGGCATGTGGGATCTTCCCGGACCAGGGCTCGAACCCGTGTCCCCTGCCTTGGCAGGTGGATTCTTAACCACTGCACCACCAGGGAAGTCAAGGATTGTTAACTTCTTAGTTTAACCAATGTTAATGTCTTAATTTTGACAAACGTACTATGGATACGTTAGATGTTAACATTAGAGGGAGCTGGGTGAAGGGTATATGGGAATGCTCTGTACCATTTTCTTCTGTAGATCTAAATTTATTTTTTTTGAAAAACACTGTTATGACCTCCTCCAGAATGGCTTCTTCCCTTAGCTTCAGCAGGCAGCTCCAGCTAACACAGTGAGGCATCACCAAGGGGAAGCTGACCCCCTCCCCCAACCCCCATAACACCAGTAAACACATCCGGGAGAGTGTCGGAAATCCCATATCTGGGAAAGACTTCTGTAGGACTTTTCATTACTGGTAAAAAGCATGAATTCATAACAGTAGCCTACGCACAAAGAGCATGATTAACTCACGTTGTAACCACAACCATGCTGTTGTTCTCATGGACGGGATTTTTGTTATACCCCCTTCGGCTAAGGCAACGAACTGGGTGATGTTCAAACTTAATGGACAAAGTTCATGCTCTAAACAAGTTCCGAAGTCAAGACCAACCATAGTACTGGGTTATTTATAAATGACTGCCCTCATATAGACACTCACTCATCTTTTAAAGTTGCCTTAGATAACTTCTAGAAAAAGCAGAGTATAGCTACACACACACACACACACACACACATACACAGCTAGTTTAGGAAGGGGTTTGACTCAACAGCACGGAAGTGCGAATTGACTTTTTTCCATTGTCTTCTATCAAAGTGCCCATTTTCCCACTGGGCGGTGGCTCCCTTTAAGCCATCTCAATCCAATTCTACAACTTTTAATTCACTTTTGGTAATTACAACAGTCTCATTCTGGTTACCAAGACTTCGTTCTGTGCCTTTGAAAATTTCAATATTGTATTTAATTCAAAGTTGCCTCCCCTACCCCCGACTCCCAGCCTAGGCTGGTGTGACTAGTCTTGAAGGAGCCTTTCTCCTCGGCCCTCTTTTGAATAGTTACTCCTCTGGCACTGATCTGAGAAGAAAGAGGCAGGGGGTGGGGAAAGTCTCTCTTGAAGACTGGTTATGATAAAGTATACTTACCCCCTTTCTGTAAACTCCTGGCCGCTAATGTAGCTTCTAAACTGTAGACTCCTCTGTGGTTACAGATGGAAACGCTAACAGTCCTTAATAAAGAGACACGACTCCATCAACTTCTGATCCACGAATGCTGGCCCTACGTCTGCATTCCCCGACAGAATGTGCTTCCATGGTCGTCACTCTAGCAGTTCCTGGCAAGCCTGTGGCCCCCAGTCTTACATACCATCTGCAGCCCTAATTTACAGGCTCAGTACATCTTCGGGGCCCCTCAGGGATGTGCACCTGTGTGGTCTTTGGCCCTTCATCTCTGCCTGGCTATGCCCTGCTCAGACAAGGGAGGTCAGGAAGTGTGGTATCTGCTCCCCAGGACAGGGAATGTCACCCCTTCTGACAGAACTCATAATTCGGTAAGTAATTTGGGGGTTTGCCTTCTCTGAACTTTGGGGACAGGACCCATTCATGCTTGCCCTCCCATCCTCCAGGGGAAGGCAGAGGTGAGGAAATGGCCTCTCTTTCTTGTATTCCCCAAAGGAAGTTTGGCCTCGACCTCCAGCTTACATCTCTCCACAGTATGGGACCTAACTCCAGTCACCCCTGGAACTGCAGAGACTTACACCAAGAATGATCTCTTATTTGAACTCGGCCCTGGAAAACAGAGGTTTCTCCCACCAGGAGACCTGTGTGTGGGCTCCAGAGCAGAACAAGATCTCAGTTGGAACCTCCCACCAGACTCCTGGGCACACATGTGTAAATACATTCTTACATGAAACAGCTGCCCTGTCCATAAGACTGACCTCTACGGCTCCAAGGACGTATTCTTTGAGATGCACTGTGTATGCTATAGATCTGTCCCACTTTGACATTCCTTTGAACTTCATGAATTCTTTTTTGCTCTTTTAACACAGTACTAGCAGGGGATTTGAAAGGCAAAAATTAGCACTGACTGTTTCAAAGCTCCATCCATATAAAATCCAGAGGATGGGGGAGGTGCCTCCCCATGGACCACTCTTTGAGGGAGAGCTGTCCATATCAAAGAACAAAGTACTTGCCCAGACTCATCTCAAACGACAGCTTCACCCTGGCTGTCTGTAGTGTCCCAGGAGGACTTCCTTCATGTCTTTATTCAAGGGCCACTTGTATTGCTGATTTCACAATTCACATCTCCCTGCTTCTCGCTTATGTGCTTAGACAGTGTTGAAAGGTCATTGCTGCCCACACTTCTTTCCCTATGCACTGCTCTTTCGAGGGATGTAACCAGAATAGAGCAACGGAGGCCAAGAGGTGGAACGGTTCTCTCTAGTTCCATCTAGACAAAATAAGTGTTTACACACTGAATATAATTTGTTTTTAGAAGCACTTGCTGATGCCCAAGTGTAAAATAAGTACTGAGAGATAAAGATGAAGGAGGCGTGGTCCCTGAGTTTCCGGAGCTCAGCAGCTGGCAGGTGAGACAGCGAACTGAGCATGCGGATAACGTGTGTCCAGGGTCCTTGGGGAAGGATTCATCTGTTGTTCTTGGTGCCAAGGTAAGTCTACAGAGGGAGAGTGTCATCGGAGCTGGGGTCCTGAAGGGTAGGAAGCTGAGGGTGGAGGTGGAGGGAGGCTTCAGCTAAACGAGAAACGGAGAGGCAAGAGCTCGTGGCGTGTTCAGTGCTGGTGCTGTCGGGAAGAGTCAGAGCCCAGAGTGCAGATCTTCGGGGGTGACTGTCCTGGTAACCACAGGTCAGTAGATCCTGAAAGATAACCCTGCTGTCTTGTGTCCAGTCCACAGGAGTGTGATTCCTACACTGCAGGATTTGGGAACAGAGTTGCCCACAGCAAGTCTTTGGTGCTCTGCTTGCGCTAAACGCTTACTCGTTTACCAGGTGGTCCACTAAGCACGCTACATGCAGCAAACCTCACTGAATCCTTACCACTCCCCTAGGAGTGGGTAGGATGTGTCTACGCCCCATTTTACAGAGGAGAAGACAGGTTTAGCAATGTCAGTAATTCTATCAAAATCATATAGCAAATAAGTCACAGAGCCAGGTTTTGAGCTCAGGTGAATATGACTCCAAATCTCTTCTTAACTGCCTCTCCTTCCTAAGAGGAGTTGTGAGGCGCAGAGTTCCATTGCTGAATCCGTGTGTGCAATTTACCTCCATTTTATAGCCCAAATCGTATTTTGGAGACTCCAGGACTCCAACTAATCAGCATCAGGTAATTTTACCCAATATCACACAAGGGATTAATTACCTTAAAGCTTCGGTAAGGAGCATCTCTCCTAAGAAGATTAAAGTTTTTAATTTGGGAATATGACAGGAACTTATCCCGCACCAGCAGGGGTTCTCCAGGAAGGAGACATAGACATCCCTTAAGGGAGAGCTCCTCCTTTGCCAGGCTCCCCCATTTCTATTCCTCTTGTAGTTTGGTACTCTGGTCCCTCCTGCAAACGCCCCTTTAAAGCAGGTCAGGGCTGATGAAGACTGTGGTATAAGAGAAAAACAGTTCGTTTCCACCTTGTAGAGTTACTAGACAGAGCAGGGAATCTGACTTGGAAAGGCAGATGTATCCTGTCTTCAGACCTTCATTCACCTTTGAATTCAAGATTTTGCCCTCAAATCAGGATTTTGATTATCTTGCCAAGATGATCTTACCTAGAGCTGTTAGTTTTGTTCAATCCACCTATTTCAAGATAGAATGATTTACTGAGCATAGAAGAAAGCTGAGAGTTACAAGGAAAAAAAGTCAGCCTCGCTCCTGAATCTTATTTAGAAAACCTTATTCATTCATTCATTCATTCCATACAATAGATTCATAGGGAGCACCTCCATGTGCTGGGTTCAGGGGAGTATAATACAGACCTTGAGACCTGATGCTTGCCCTTGAGGAACGTGCACCCTTTTGGATGAGAAACAGGTGAGTAACTAATCATAGCCCACAGTGACAAGAGCTACAATATGTACACACAGCCTTAAAAAGTAAAAAGATGGGGCAACTGCCCAGCAGAGAACGGGGTTGAGGAAAGATCAGAGAAGGCTTCTTGGAAATGGTGAAATCTGAGTCCTGAAGAATCAACCTTCAGGAGCATTTAATTCATGCTTTAAAGTCAATCCTCCTTAAAACCAATAAAACCAAATCATGTGATCATGCAGTCACCTGGACAATAATAACATATGCAACATTGGTAGCCAACAGTCCAGATTATGGGCAAATCCACTTTCAAAGCAAAGATCAAAAGGAACAATCAATACAGCGGAACACACAACAGAATATACTCTGATGTTAGTTGATGAAGAAAGCTTAAAATTAGTGCTCTTCTAGTACAGCAGTAATTTCAAAGTTAGACACTAGGTGGTGTTCTCAGCACAGTTTGCTATCTTTGACATTGCCTGGAAAGAGCCAGCTAGGGAAGGTTCACTCTTTCCAGGAAAAAGAAAACAAAACAAAACTCTGAATACAGCTATCACGAAAGTGGTTGTATAGGAAGGAATAATACCTTTCATGGTATCTTTTCCCTACAATGAACAATAAATGTATCTTAGGTTTATAGCAAATGCTTTCTTGTAGACAGTCACATCTACAATAATGTGAACCACTGGAAGAACAGACTCTCCGGACCCTTTCAGACGAGTTGTTCTGTAAAGAAAGCAATGAGTCTGGATAATGGAGCCAGGAGTTCATATTCAAGAGTCCCCAGGCAAACTTGACCTATCACTCAACTTCATAGTCTCCAAGGAGAAGCTTGCAACTTGGGAGAAGTTGTTAGAGAAACGTCAGCACCCAAATCACCAGGTCTGGGCCTTGATACAGAATGCATGCCTCCCCCTCTGTTAATAGAAAAATGCTATCTTAGAGAATTAGAGGTACTATGCAAAGCAGGCTAAGCTTCTTGACTTAAAGGAATTATGAGAATACCAGATGTTAGCAATAAGTCTCAAAGATGACAACGATAAGGGGAAACCTAACCTCTTAAAGCCATCCTCGTAAAATATCAAGAATTTGAGGCTTCCCTAGTGGCGCAGTGGTTGAGAGTCTGCCTGCCGATGCAGGGGACACGGGTTCGTGCCCTGGTCGGGGAAGATCCCGCATGCGACGGAGCAGCTGGGCCCGTGAGCCATGGCCGCTGAGCCTGCGCGTCCGGAGCCTGTGCTCCGCAACGGGAGAGGCCACAACAGTGAGAGGTCCGCGTACCGAAAAAAAAAAAAAAAAAAAAAAAAAACTCAAGAATCTGATAACACAAGGGAAAAAAGAAAAATGAAGGAAATAATTACAACTGAAAGTATTTTAGGCAAACAGGTAAATTATAGGGGAGAGGAGTATAGATCTCATTTATTATATGTAAAAGGAATGTTGAAAACAAGAAATCAGCAAGATGCTAGGCTGAGAATGAAAAAGGAGAAAATGACTTATTCTTGATAATATATTACGCAAGCAGCTCATTTATACTTGGTTTCCAAGCACTTGGCTACGAACCAGTCCTGATCCATGCCAAGGCTTCACTAATCTGTGAGGAAAACAGACAGCTCCGTCCATCTCTGACACCCATGATGCATCTGCGGGAGCGGATGAGGTGCTGAAGCAGCTGGGGGGAGGCGTCACGTTAAGGATGGTGGCGTATTAGTCTTGTAGTTGGCATGGGATAATTTTTAACATATTACAGACAATCGAGCACTCTATTTCTTAAAAGCCAGCTTGGAGTGAGCAGTGTTTCTTTCCTGTAATAGCAGAGTCAGTGAATGCTACTATGGAGTTACTTAGGAAACGCTATCCATCCCCACTCTGGTAGTTGCCAGGCTCTCTCCAATTCTGCGCAGATTCTGACCCTCGTTCCCTGTATACAGTGCGCCACGAAAGGAACCCCTCTAAAGACAGAGCCCCAGAGGTTCTCATACTGAATATCCATATCTATGCTGAAAATGTAGACTGGGAAGGTCTAGGCGTGGACAGGATCTTTCTCACCACATCGTGGAAGGAAGAAAAGTCTGTTGAAGGGATCCATGGTTACTCTCCTTTCTGATGTGTGCAGGCATCCCTGAAGGACATTTTGAGACTCTTGGGATCATTGACTTATATTTGGAACTCATGCCAGTTACTATCTGGGTCTCCAATCTTCAACTGTCATATCAGCAGGAGGGTTTTAGACGTAGAAGACTGATAGAGCCTGACAGCACTTGTGCTGGTTTCCATGGTGACATGCTGAGTACTTACTGGTCCTTAAAGACCAACCACATGAATAATTTAAATTATTTATTAAGGGCTGCCTAGCCTAGAATATGGAGATCTGAGTTAAGAAACAATTTAAAGCCTCTGCTTCTGGAACATAAGTGATAGATAGAGATACCTAAAAGGAGGCTTAAAAGTACTACTTAGGAGTGGTTTTCTTTATAGAAAAATCAAAACATACAGAGATTGGCTATAAACATTTATATATCAGAGAATTGTTTCAATGCATTACCTGGAGCTTTACTTTACAAGATTTTCAGGTCCTTTAGGGAAGTGTTTCAGTACATGTACAACCTTATTCATTCTTTTACTGCAACTTAATTCCCTTAACTATGCACCTGTGGGCCTTCCTTTACATTTTTAATTCACTTGGAATTATTGTATCTACATTATACCTTTCAGCCCGAATCTATCTGGCCAGTTTGGGGCCCCTTTGAAACCACGTGGGCTGCCAGCAGCCGTGGATGGTGAAGAGTGAGTGCCCTCACCACTGCATGGCATACGTAAACTTGGTCCAGAGGTGTCTTTCCTGTATCCCTCAACACCCTGGCTGAATCCCATGGATCAACTTTGCGCACATCTCTATTCCCAACTGTGCAGAAGCCACTCTGCTTCCGGCGCCTGACTAGGTAAACAGGATTCCCAAACGGCTCATCTACCTCTGGCCACCCGGTGTCTACACTCTTCTCCTGTCTGGACTCTTTCACGGATAGACCTGCCCCAAATGCCCTTCTTTCAATTATTTCTTCCATAAGCCACTTCCTCAAGGCCAGCCTTGTATGGTAAGGCCTTGGACCACCCTCTTTGAGGATCACCCTTTAAGACAGCCTCACCAGATACCAACTGGCTCAGCAGGAGGGCCTGGATCAGAGTCACCCCCCCGTTTTCATTCCTTCCTGCCTCCCTCTCTTCCTTCTTTTGTAAATTCCACATTAGATCTCAAATCCAAATCCTCAGCTCATGATGCCTCATCACAGTGGATCCACGCAAGGCTTCTTTCCATACCTTTCTGGTATGTACGAAATTACGTATTTCTTGTGAAAAAAAATATTGATGTCTCTATGCAGGGTATTTTCAATGTACCCAAATCGTATTCACCATATACCTCACTCTGTTTCTCACTTTTTCACTCAGACTTCTGGTTCAAAGGTCTCTCCATGTTGCTAAGCATATATCAAGCCTGGGTTAACCACTGTTTTCTAATACTCCCTAGAGAATATCCACTACAAATGTTTCTCCATTCTCCCAGTGAGGGACCCCAGATGGCCTCCACCTCCCTGAAAAACAATGAACATCTTCATATACGTCCCCTCGTGGACCTTTGTCAGACTTTCTCTGGCACAGGCACCCAGATATCCAGCCCACAACAAACCTCTGGATTCCTCAGTCACAGGATTCCTGGGTCACAGGATATATTTAGTCTTAACTTGACCAAATAGGGCAGATGGCTATCCAACCTGGCTGTACCAGTCCACACAGCCACCAGCAGGAATTACGGATATTGACTTCCCCTACCTCTCCACAACACTCAGCTTGAGCTCTCGCTTTGTAATTTGTGTTAATCTGATGTGAATAAAGTAATAGATTTTGGTTTTAATTTGCATTTATTGCAAAGCTCCGTGAGTCTGAGCATCTCATCACAGACTGGATATCATATTATGTTTTCTCTTCTTATAAATCCAGTGTTTTTTTCCTTTGACTGAATGTCTGTTGGAATTCACAAGCTTACTACCTGTTCTCTGCCTGTTACCATTGTCCATGATTATTTTCATTGAACAGAAAAACTTATTTATGATGTAATCAAATCCATACAATTTAGACTCACGGTTTGTAACTTTGGGGTTTTTGTTGAAGAAGTTTGTTCCCATCTCTGAGTCACAAGGATATTCTCCCTCGTATCTTCTATTAACTTTATGTCTTTGCCCTTTGTATGTTTAGGTCTTAATCTAGCTACAGTCCATCCGTGAACGTGGTGTTAGACAGGAATAGAGTTCTTTCTCTGAGCCCCAGTTGTGTTTCATTGGTCTATTTGTTCTTTTATCAGACTTGTACTGTTTTCATTACTATGACTTTGTGGTAAAGCGAACCCCCATTCCCCCATCCTTTGCTCTTCTTTTTCAAAGTTGACTTGGTTACTCATGGATCCTTAAACTTCCTTATCAAATTTACATAAAATGTTGGGTTTCTAAAAAGAAAAGCTAGCTGGAAATTCATTGGGATCTCATTGAATTTATGGCCTTCTTTGCTAAGAACTGACATTTTATTATATTATCCCATTCAAGAGTACAGAATAACTCTTCATTTACTTATATCGTATTTATGTCTCTTAATAGAGTTTCATATTTTCTCCACTGAGATTCTAAGTATTCGTTTCTTTTTTTTTTTTGCGGTACGCGGGCCTCTCACTGTTGTGGCCTCTCCCGTTGCGGAGCACAGGCTCCGGACGCGCAGGCTCAGCGGCCATGGCTCATGGGCCCAGCCGCTCCGCGGCATGTGGGATCTTCCCGGACCGGGGCACGAACCCGCCTCGCGGACTCTCAACCACGGCGCCACCAGGGAAGCCCTAAGTATTCGTTTCTTAATCAAATTGGTTCAATAACAGTTGCTTAGTAACACTTCTAAATTTCTGGTAAGTCTAGCTCCCCCTTGTCGTCTTATTTCTTTTCTCTTCAGAATATTCCAAGCTAGTCTTTAAAAGAAAAAGCTTCCGTATTGATATCTAACCTCCATACAGAATTTATTTTTACAGCTTGATGAATATTCCATAAGATGAATATTACATACTTGTATACCAGAGAGATCACTAAATGCTCTTTGATAAATTAATCCCTAGGTACTTTATCACTTTTGCTTCTGTTGTGAAGGGTATCCTATTTTTAAAAAATATATTTAGTAAATAGTTGTTACTGGTGTAGAGAAATGCTAGTGATTTTTTTAGTTGTATCTGTCAACCTTGCTGAAGTCTTATCTGTTCTAATAGTTGGTTGATTATTCTAATGGTTTTCTATATAGATGATCTTATCCATGGCAAATGACAATTATTTCTTTCCCCTTCAAATCCTTTTGCCTCTTATTCAATTTCTTTCCTTACAGTGCATTTCTCAGGACCCCCAATATTAAGTTAAACAGTATCAGTGATAGTGAGCATCCTGTCTGGTACCCGGTCTCAGAAGGAATTCCTCTAGAATTTCTCTACCAAACATAATGTTTTCTGTGGATACTTAGGATTTGACCTTTATAAAATAAGGGTATTTCCTTCCAGATCTGATTTTCTAAGAGTTTTTATTTTTAATCATACATAGTTATTAAATTCTATCAGTGCTCTTTCTGGTTCTATTACAGTAATTGTATAGTTTTTCTCTTTTAGTCTATTGATGTGGTAAGTTATATTGATTGATTTTCTGATGTTGAATCATCTTTGCTTTCCTGGAGGCAAAACTTTCTTAATAGTGTCTTATTTTTGTAATATAGATGATGATGATAATGAATAGTTAGACTGGCCTCACTATATATATATTTAAAATAAATTTATTTATGTATTTTTGGCTGCGTTGGGTCTTCATTGCTGCGCGTGGCCTTTCTCTAGTTGCTACGAGCAGGGGCTGCTCTTTGTTGTGGTACGCAGGCTTCTCATCGCGGTGGCTTCTCTTGTTGAGGAGCACAGGCTCTAGGTGCGCGGGCTTCAGTAGTTGTGGCTCGAGGGCTCTAGAGCGCAGGCTCAGTAGTTGTGGTACCCGGGCTTAATTGCTCCACAGCATGTGGGATCTTCCCAGACCATTGGCAGGCAGATTCTTAACCACTGCGCCACCGGGGAAGTCCCTCGCTATATTTTTAAAGACAATTTTTTTTAGAGAAGCTTTGTGTTCACAGTAAAATTGAGCAGAAAGTACAGAGTTTCCACATGCTCTCACCTCCACACATGCATAGCCTCACCCACTATCAACATCCCCCAACGGGGTGGCACATTTGCTACAATTGATGAACATACATTGACATATCTTAATCACCCAAAGTTCATAGTTTACATTCTGGTTCCATCTTGGCGTACATTCTATGGGTTTGGACAAGTGTATGACATGTATCCATCATTATAGTATCATACAGAGTATTTTCAGTGTTCTAAAAATCCTCTGTGTTCTGCCTATTTATCTCCCCCACCCCACTGCAACCTCTGGCAACCACTGATCCTTTTACTGTCTCATAGTTTAGCCTTTTTCAGAATGTCATAGAGTCGGGATCATATAGTATGCAGCCTTTTCAGATTGGCATCTTTTAGTTAGCAATATACATTTAACGTTCCTCCATGTCTTTTCATGGCTAGGTTATTTCTTTTTAGTGCTAAATAATATTCCATTGTCTGCAAGTATCAAAATTTATTTATTCATTTACTTTTTGAAGGACGTTTTGGTTGCTTCCAAGTTTTGGCCATTACAAATGAAACAAAATGACAGCCTCACACCTAACCCTTTCCCTGATCCCTTAGCTCCCACCACACTGGCCGTGCTGCTCTTTTCAACAGTTCCCACATTAAGACTTTCGCACCAGCAAAAACTCAATAAGGATGTATGAAATGCTTAGTACGTGTCAGGCATTGTATCTGGGGATACAGTGAAAACAACAAAGTTTCTATTTTCATGGAGTTCACATTCTAGAAGATCCTTCCTGCTGTGTAAAAAAATAAATAAAATAAAATTCAAAAGACAACAAAAAAAGATCCTTCCGTGTAGAATGCTCTTCCCCCAGATTCTCACATGGCTCACCCACTCACGTCATTCAGGTATTTGTTCAAATGTCCTTGAAAAGGTCTTCCCTGAACATCCCATCTACAGTAGGCTGCCCCCACCACCCTATCAATCTCTATCCTCTGCCCCTAACGTTATTTCCCATCAGTACCTGAAATTTTATTAGTCACTTGTTTCTTTTTTTTTTGTTTTTTTTTTAAAGAAGATGTTGGGGGTAGGAGTTTATTAATTAATTTATTTATTTTTGCTGTGTTGGGTTTTCGTTTCTGTGCGAGGGCTTTCTCTAGTTGTGGCAAGCGGGGGCCACTCTTCATTGCGGTGCGAGGGCCTCTCACTATCGCGGCCTCTTTTGTTGCGAAGCACAGGCTCTAGACGTGCAGGCTCAGTAGTTGTGGCTCACGGGCCTAGTTGCTCCGTGGCATGTGGGATCCTCTCAGACCAAGGCTCGAACCCGTGTCCCCTGCATTAGCAGGCAGATTCTCAACCACTGCGCCACCAGGGAAGCCCTTAGTCACTTGTTTCTTATTTCCCTTAGAATGGAAGCTTCAAGAAGGCCAGGATTTTGGTTGCCTCAGTCACTGCTATATCCCCAGCTCCTGGAGCACTGCCTGAACCATCAATCAATTATTATTTGTTTAATAAATAAATAATGATCAGTTCACTGAGGATATATAACATAGACAAGCTTTTCCCTTTGGGAACATTTAACTATGTTTTTCAAGTGTATTTAATAACAGTGAATTCCTCAAAGATATCTAAAGAGAGTATCCCTGTCACAATCATGCATCCCCTTAATTTATGGGGATCCTCTCTCTGCAATAAAAATTGGGCTACACGAGGAGACTCCACATATAATTCTGAGCTCTCTTAGCATCACTAAAACCCAGATTGGAAGCACATGCGTGAAAGAGTTAATGAGTCCTTCTCTTTCTGAGATCTTCCACAGCAGATTCATCCACCAGTCTCCCTACTGAAGAGCTGCGCCTTTGAAACTGCAAAGCAAGCACTTGAAAGGGAGCCCTGTCTCTCCTGAATACCCTCAGTGCTGAAGTCTGTGCCGTAAGGGCCCGTCAGGGGTGTTTCCACCTCTGGGCAAAGTTCAGCTGGCTGGAGTTTTTTCAGGTTCTCGCCTATATGCTTCCAAAAGCTCTCTGTAGATAAGCATGTGAGGGAGAATGAGCTATACTTATAAAATAATGAAAACAATTTTCTGTAGAACTTATGGATATTGTTCTCATGAAGACTGTCTGGCCAGTGAAATGTTTTTCCTTCATTCTGCCAACTTTCTCAGAAATTTAATTAAAACTGGCTTTGACGGTGTGTATCCAAGGGAAACCAATTCCTGGTTTTAACTAAGGAAGAAATGAATACTTAGAGCAGGTTGCTATGATGGACCAGGAGAGCACAAGTAGGGTTTTGAACTGGCTTGCATGCCAAATAGAACCGATGGCTTAAAGAATTTGTGGAGAAAGATGTTTCTTTGGAGAAGAGGATATCATGGAAACATTTTATTCAATAGGACTTTTCAAGAGTCACATGTCAAGTGCTCCTTGGAAAGTAATTCCTTGGAAACTTATAGTCATTCTGCTTTAAGCATACAGTTATCTCAATTTCAATTATAATACTGCTCAGAATGAATTTTATATGTTTCAATCCAGTATTACCTGATTCCCTATGCTGTCCTTTGTCTATTGTCCTAGATTACAGTTTTGTTTTGGGAGTAAGAATGCAGCTGGTGTTCAAATTCAACTTGAACAGGTTAAAATTTTCAGTTAGCTGCATGAAGTTTGGCAAGACACTGGATCTTCCAGTGGCTCAGTTTATTTCGCCATAAAATGGAGATAGGAACACCTCCCTGTCGGATTGCTATGAAGAATGAATGTGATCCTATGTGGGAATATTTGCCAACTACAATTTGGTATGAGCCAGGCCAGGACCAAGGTAAGGCCAGTGAGGAGAAAAATTTAGGGGGACTCTCCCAAAAGTCAGCAATCAAAACAAATACTATTTAAATACCATATTTTTTAAAAGTCAAACAATGCAAAGAAAAAAACCCCATGATGAACAAACTATCAAAAACACTAACCCTGGGTATGAAAATGTGAGAGTTGTTCATCTGTTTGGTAGAGGCATAAATAAATAACAGTTTATTTGACCAAGAGTCTTTGCCACATCACACATGTTTAAGACTGTCCTTTCTTTTCAGCAACTGGTTGCAGAGCTGGGCTGCCATCTGCTTTTGCTTCTTCACTGTCTGGTCAACTGGAAGCTATTCTCAACTTGCTGTCTGCTTGAACTCTTGCTTTCTCTTCCTTGCAGGTACATGGTTGCCTGACCATACTTTCATTCTTCAAGTTCCTCTCTTGTCCTGCAAGCGGTGCTCTGGTTCTTTGAAAAAGTCTTCTTTTAGCTCAAGATTTGGTGTTCTTTAACCTTGGTTTCCTGAGTTAGACTCCTGCGTCAAACGCTGGCTTTTTTCCAAGGCTCTCAAGGTGATATAATGACGTCAAAAGAAACACTTCTTTACAGTACACCCTCAGGTGAGTTTTCACATGGACTTGCATTCACTGGTCCAGCCAGGTGCCAAGCCCAGGCATACAACCCTCTTCAGATTTCTTGGAAACACAAGGGCAACCAACATTTAAATATGGATGACATGAAGCAACTTTGGAAGTTAAGCACGTGTCCCTGACAGAACTTTCTCAAATTCTCTCCTGTGCAAGCGAGGAGTATTCATTGATCTATCATTATCATCATCATCATCAGATCCCTATTTCTACCCCAAAACTATTCTTTATTGCTTACTTACTACGTGCTAGCTGCTGTGCATACATTTCTCATCCAATTCTTACAGCATCCTTCTGGGGTAGGAATTATTAGCCAATTCATGGATGAGAAAACACCGTTTTAGGCTATTACAGCTAGCAATAATAGGTTTATTCACTTATTCAACAAATTTTTACAAAGTTCTTAACAATGACTGAGGCTCTGTGTTACTATCTTTGGAGGCTAAGAGAGACTGCAGCTGAGTTAAGCAGGAAGGGATTCATAGAAGGATATTGAGTAGCTCACGGAATCCTGGAGAGATCTGGCTATGCCAACAGGGAGAAACCCTAAAGTCATTTCACAGACCCAATCTGGTGAGGAAATTGTTGCCACTGACCCCACCATCATGGGCGCTGGAAGATGCCATCAAACACTGCCACCACTGCTGGGCTGCAGCCTCCACCAGAGAGCATCTTTGATATCCTTGCTCCTTTGTATCATTAGCTCTCCGTTTGGGGCATCTGTTTGGAAGAACGTAAGTCCCATGTCCAAACCCTGACAACAAAGAAGCCTGGGAACATGAGTGCCTGGGGACTTCTGTAGTAGGATGTGGGTTGGGTCTTTAACAAAGACTCAATTCCCAAAATACGGAAAGGAACTTCAGATTCTGGTACAGCCAAAATTATGGCAAGTGACCACTACATGGAACATGGAGTCCTTGCCCTGCAGGCACTTACAAACTAACAGGAGAGAAGATCCACACAAATGACCACGGTATATAAGATATGCCACTATGGGCATCCCTGGTGGCGCAGTGGTTGAGAGTCCGCCTGCCGATGCAGGGGACGCGGGTTCGTGCCCCAGTCCGGGAAGATCCCACATGCCGCGGAGCGGCTGGGCCCGTGAGCCATGGCTGCTGAGCCTGCGCGTCCGGAGCCCGTGCTCCGCAACAGGAGAAGCCACAGCAGCGAGAGGCCCGCGTACCGCAAAAAAAAAAAAAAAAAAAAAAGATATGCCACTAAAATGATGTGGACAAGAAGTGCTTCTTGAAGGGAGAGGTAGGAGTTCAATTCTGGCTGGAGATGACAGATTCAAAGACGGGATCACACTTCTGCTGGGTCTTTTTTGTTTGAAATATAGTTGATTTACAATGTTGTGTCAGTTTCAGGTATACAGCAAATATGTGGTAAATTCTGGTCGAGGTGTATGGCCATGCTGAAGGGAAAACAACTCACGAGTTTAATTATGAACGAAGCATCAACTGAGTTTATTTCTCCTTTTAGCACTTGTCCTGGTTATAGTTCCTTATTTGTGTCTATGAAGATTTGAGGAATTAAGTGGGGTCCAGGACATGCTGGCTCAGAAGAAGATGGGAACAATAAGCAAATGCTTCGAGCAGATCCCTAGAGCTCACTGCCTAGATTCACAAAATAAGCAGAGAATATTTTTTCTTTTTTAGATTCTTTTCCATTATAGGTTATTACAAGATATTGAGTATAGTTCCCTGTGTTATACAGTACGTCCTTGTTGGTTATCTACTCCGTGTGTGTGTGTGTGTGTGTGTGTGTGTGTGTGTGTGTGTGTGTGTATAGTAGTGTGTTTTTTTAAATCCCAAACTTCTTTTTTTTTTTTTGCGGTACGCGGGCCTCTCACTGTTGTGGCCTCTCCCGTTGCGGAGCACAGGCTCCGGACGCGCAGGCTCAGCAGCCATGGTTCACGGGCCCAGCCTCTCCGCGGCATGTGGGATCTTCCCGGACCGGGGCACGAACCCGTGTTCCCTGCATCTGCAGGCGGACTCTCAACCACTGCGCCACCAGGGAAGCCCCCAAACTTCTAATTTATCCCTCTTCCCCTTTGGTAACCATAAGTTTGCGCTCTTTGTCTGTGAGTCTATTTCTGTTTTGTAAATAAGTTCATTTGTATCTGCTGGGTCTTAAATAGGGGTAGAATTTGGAGAGATAACAATGGTGAGTGGGTAGAATAGGAAGGACCATTCAAAGAATGAGGCACCCAGGTCCAAAAGAGGTCCAAGGTGTGTTGGCAATGAGGAGTCCTCATACTGTGCTGAGTAGGGGAATAGAACAGGAGGTTTATTGCAGAGATCTAGACATGAGGTGATAAATCCTGGTCAAGGTACATGGCCATGGTGGGAAAGAAAAAATAAACTCAGGAGTAATTATGAAAGAAGCATCAACTGAGCTTATTTCTCCTTTTAGCACTTGTCCTGGTTGTAATTTCTTAGTTGTGTCTATGATGATTTGGGGTAACACCTGTCTCTTCTATCAGACGGGAGCCTCCATGAGGCAGGAACCATGTCCTCTCTTCCTCCGCATCATATTCCCAGGGCCTTGCACAGTGCCGGCCACATGAAAGGAGCTCAGGAGATACTTGTTGAGGGGAAGATAGGTTGATAAACAGACTGATACAAAATTAGAGAACAGGAAATGGAGATAACAAAGATAATTCTGAGGGTTTGGTCATACGGAAGTCTCACAGACATGTTGAATTCGGGGTTCAGAGGGAACACCTTTTTTTTTTTTTTTTGCGGTACGCGGGCCCCTCACTGTTGTGGCCTCTCCCGTTGCGGAGCACAGGCTCCGGATGCGCAGGCTCAGGGGCCATGGCTCACGGGCCCAGCCGCTCCGCGGCATGTGGGATCCTCCCGGACCGGGACACGAACCCATGTCCCCTGCATCGGCAGGCGGACTCTCAACCACTGCACCACCAGGGAAGCCCAAGAAGGAACACCTTTGAGGGAGTTTTTCAGCCGGTGTTCGGAGATGAGAGAAAAGTGATTTGTAGCCTAACAGAATTAAGCAGGTAAGCCTGTTCTGCATATATGTGCGATGGTTAACACAACTCAAGCATGCATTGCAATGATGGCTTTCCACATGCAGTGTAGATTGGCTTTGGGGAAAAAAAATCATGTTTGAGTACTATTATTTCATACTCTCCGTGCCACCGTTCCTATGTTCCCTGGACTGATAGAGAGAGTCAGCACAGCACTGTGTGGTCTGAGTGGAAAGGCATGTTTCCCCTGACGAGCTCCGTCCAGCTGCCCACCCTCCCACGCTTGGAGTGTGAGACGGAATAAGAGTGGGCATCCGATCCAGGTTGGGAGAAGAAAAAGAATGTATGTCAAAGATGCAGCCCTCAAGCCCCACCAGGATATAGGTGAGAGTGTTCCTCTGTCTTATGCCATAATTCACATCAAGAGCTGATGAATTTTTCACAGTGAGGCTCTAGTGTGTCCGTCTCGTTTTTTCAGCCTTGCTCTTCTGGGGTCAAGGGACCCAAGCAGGGTTTGGTGGCTAACAGGAGTACAGGATTTAAGGAATTACACAAGTGCTGGAGGGTTTCCATCGAGCTCCCTTGGTAACAGCAGCAAAGTGATAGGAAACATTTTATAAATTAAGCTGCTTTAGCCAGAAAAGAGAGCAGAACTGTTGCTTCCTTACAATTAACTGTTTCTCTCCCAATAATAAGAAAAGTGAATGCTGTATATCTGCTCTGTCTTCCCGAGTTCAGTTAGAGATGACAACTGAATCTGGGTTGCAGGGAGCCCGGAAAAAAACAAATTATCCAGGGGGGCTTCCCTGGTGGTGCAGTGGTTGAGAGTCCGCCTGCCGATGCAGGGGACGCGGGTTCGTGCCCTGGTCCGGGAAGATCCCACATGCCGCAGAGCGGCTGGGCCCGTGAGCCATGGCCGCGGAGCCTGGGCGTCCGGAGCCTGTGCTCTGCAACGGGAGAGGCCACAATGGTGAGAGGCCCGTGTACCGCAAAATAAATAAATAAATAAATAAATAAAGACAGGAGGAATTTTTAAAAAAAAACAAAAAAAAAAACAAATTATCCAGGTTAGCAAATAGGGGACATGTTTGAAGAAGGGAAAACCAGATAGTGGACCTTTGTGGCTTTGAGCTTCCCAGCAGCTTTGATTTGGGTAACAGAACCCACACCTCCCCTTGGACAGTCACCCCACTCTGGTCCCAGTCTGGGCTACCAGGGTGGGCATGTGGCCTACAGAGAGTACTGTACCCTTGTCTGGAGAGGTCACTTTAGGGATTGACACATTTCTCACCAAGTCAGTCAGAGAAATCCTTGGGTCTATAGCTATTGTCATTCCCAAGCAGTTTCAGATACATATGCACCCAGCCTCATAACACAATGATATCAAAAGGGTATTGGACATTTCTTTGGAAAATGAATTTACCCAACAGCTCTTTGTTCACACTTTGTAACACTCCTAAACACAAGTATTATGGACTGAATATTTGTGTCCCCCTAATTCATATGTTGAAAACTTAACCCCTGATGGGATGATATTAGGAGTGAGGGCACTTTGGGAAGTGAGTGGGTCATGAGGGTAGAGCTCTTGTGAATGGTATAAGTGCCCTTATAGAAGTGAGAGGAGAGTTTGCTGTCCCTCTGCTCTCTACTGTGTGAGGATACAAGAGGATGGCCATCTGCAGACCAGAAAGAAGGCTCTCACCAGACATTGGTGCCTTGATCTTAACTTCTCAGCCTCCAGAACTGTGAGAAATAAATGTCTGTTGTTTAAGCCACCCAGTCTATGGTATTCTGTTACAGATAAGACAACAAGCTACATTGTATGATAATTATTTGTGTATTTATGTGTCCCCCCCTCACTGGGCTATGGACCCAGAGGACCAAGACCATATCTTTTTAAAAATCTTATATTCCTGGAGCACATAGCACAGTGCTTCACACATGAAATCTTTAGATGCAGTTATTGAAATGAATCAGCTTTACCTCTGCCCAGGCATGGGTGATAGACACCCTAAAATGGATGGACATGATGGAAAACTGCTGTTCAGTGAGATTATGCAATCTACCCAAGATTTCACTTCATGGATATATCTTGAAATAGATAACTTTATGAAAATGTTCCTTCATTTGCTGAAGCCTTCCATGAGACACATCCTTCAGAACTAAAAGCAAAAAGCTTTGTTTCCGGAGGAAAGGGTCATTTTTTTCCCTAGTGGATAATAACATCTGTGTAAATGACCCTATTTCTTTCTTTGCTTTGGCCATCAGGAAGCTATGAGGCAAATTTACTGCTCAATTACTGTAACTTGGTAAGATTTTTTGGATTCCCTCATCTTCACTCTACACTTGTTCTAATTTACATATCTCTGACCCTGTTATTCAGTTGTAAGCCTATATTTTATTATATGTATTTCCTATATTATTTGTTGAACAAATTATGGGGTATTAATAGCGAATTCTGGCTCAAATAATACAATTTTTTTCAAAGCATAGGGATGCCTGAGACAACAGTGGTGAGTGTCTAGAACAAGGGGATAGTTGCTTTACTCTTACAAAGTGGAATGCTTTGTTTTCCTAAAACGTAACTCCGGTTCTGGAGATGGTACTGGTGGTGAGAGTTCCTTGTTGGGCTTCTGCCCTGATCGGCAATGAATTATTTAACCTTGACAGGTTCTCTTTTCTAATACGGGGTTAGCACTGCTCACTGCACAACTCCATTTGGATTCATGGGTTAACGTTTGAAATCACTTTGACTACGAAAAATTCGGTGTTGTTTCTGTCTTAGTTGCAATGTTAATCCTGGTCTCTGTGAAAGATGAGTGCGCTTGACGTCTTTCTGTTCCACGAAAACGTTTCCCTTCAGAGTCTGCCAAAGTCACCAGAAAAATAGGTAGAGCCGGCCACCAGCAAAAAGGAACCCACGCTGGACTTCTGAATATGACTCAGAGACACCAAACAAGGATCGTAGAAAGGAGGGGGGGAGAGGCAAGAATCTAGGACTTGCGGCACAGGACCATCAAGATTTCCAGGAGAAATTAAGGAAACATCTGCAAGGTCAGAGCAGGAAGTCCAGGGCCGCTTCTCAGAGAGGGAAGTGCCTTCCTTGGGACTGTTTCAGTGGAGCTGAAATGCCACATAACCAGGGCCAGGGAGGCTGGTGGAAGACCGGGGAGTAAACTCCAAGAATGAACAACAGTCCATCAGCTCAAATCCAAGTCTTTCAGCCACACAGAAGGGAGGACCGTCCTGTGGATTTGGGACCCAGGGAACCTTGTTAGCCAGGCCCAGATGTAGCTCAACGTTAACTTCATTACAATAAGGAATCTGTGTTCCGAAAAATCTCCACTGCTTTTGCCTGTGTTCCCGCCCAGGCTTTGCGAGTCATGGCCCTGCAAAGGGCTAATGAAAGGGTAATGCAAACAGGGTTGATTGTGGAGTTATAATCAAACAGTTGGGAAACTTTGCAATTTCGGTGCTTGGAAAATACAAAGTCTATAAAACCTCAGCTAAATAACATATAATTGGCCAGAAAAATACATCCAGGAGGGGCTTAGACTGTTTTGGGTATGAAAGGAATGTTTCCCTCTCGCACCATGGGGGTGTGGTGAGGTAGGACGGGGGTGGGCACTAGACCATTGGGGACTCACTTCAAGTCCTGCCAGTTTGGCAAGAAACCTCCTGCTTCCCTGGGTTGGCTCACCCAGCACACAAGCAGCTCCTCGCTGCCTGCGGCACACCCTTTCACACCATCCCCCAGAAGACAGCTCACTTTCGGCCCGACCCTTTAGCATCTCCAACCTCTGTGACCCTCACACTTTACATCAGTCCAGCATTGTTCAGCCTGACAGATGACCCGGCCTCCTGATTTTCTTTAAATAATAGGAGAACGTTTGCTCTCTGGAAATACCAGGCTGCCTCCAAACTTAAAAAAGAAAAATGGGAGAGGAAAGCGTTCAAACAAAACTCTTGGAATGGGGCTCCTGTGGTAACATACCAAATAAAGGAAAACAGGAAAGCAATTGCAATATTAAAAATAGATGACTTCCTGCATGTAAATTCTTCGCTGACCTTGTTGATTGGAGTGTGGTCAGTGTTTGCTGCCTGCCACCTCCTGACTTCGTGAGTTCGTACCAACAGGCAATTCTCAGGGCTCAGTAATCCCCCGGCCCCATTTTAAAAGCATTTGTTTATACATCTGCCTCTGGGCATCAAACCTTTTCACCTTGATGCTCAGTGCCTACCAGAGACCAATTCCTTATACCTCATTTCATTCCTATGTGTCTAAGGAGAATTGACTGAATATGGAGGGTACCTCAGAGGACCCTGGAGCGGAGACATTACCTGTGCATAACACCATGCACCTTGATGATGTCAGCGTCCACCGCCAACGAAGCATGAAAGTAATATGGAGAAAACAATGCATCATCCTGCTGGAAAAGCATTCAGTGAATACTCAGTGAACACTCACCACATGCAAGCACTGCTTTATGTGCTTGGGACACTCCCATGCCTTTGGTGAGCTTGTATTCTAGTTGGATAAAACAGACAATAAACAATGAGTGCAGTACATAAGTAAATTACATAGTGTATTCTAAGACAGATGTATAGAAAAAAGGAAAAGGAAAGTAGGGTGAGGAGGATATGCAGCAGGTGGGTGGTATTAAATAGGATAGAAAGGACCTTAGTAAGAAGGTAATAGATAAGCAAAGACTCGACGTGAGGCAGGTATCTCGAGAAAGCGTCCAGGCTGATGTGTAGCCCAAGCAAAGGTCCTGAGGCAGGACCATTATGCCTAGTAAACAATAAGACTCAGCTTCTCTCTCTTCCACTGCCAGGGAGGCCCCAGACAAGACAGTTTCTCTCCGGGGGCTGCAGAGGAAATGGCTTTGAAGCAGCAGGAGCAATGATGAAAATGGTTTCAACAGGTGCAGCTCTGGAATTGGGGTGTACATGTATGAAAAGGCAAAGCCAAAGGTTAAAAAAAGGAGCACGTTCCAAGATTCCACTCCCTGACTGGAGAATCAGGGCTGGAATCTCCAGGACACACCTAAAACAAGTCAGCGGGAGACAAGGCGGGTCACTGTGTTTTGATTCCCCGCACAGTTAGGAGTGTGGCCCGGTGCCTTGTGAGGCACTAGTGGAATTTGGCCTTAGATCACAGAATTTTAGGACTGTTCCTTCCCGGTGTGCGTGTCCCCTTGTCCCCTTCTTTGGATCGCTTTGGTCACTGGGATTCTCAACAATGTTTCTGTTCAGGGTCATTTTTGAAATTAGATCTTGCCAAGGGATGATCTGTACCTCTCAGGACTCCCTCTCCTCTCTTATTGTAATGGGAGGGCCTGGGGGGAGTTCACACCCACAGTTACAGATGCATGGGAGTGGCCAGGGCCTGGGAACTCAGGTATTTATCAAAACACATTTGATTTTCTCCCATAGCCATTAGAGTTCTAGGATGAGAGAGAGATGGAGCTAGAAGCTTGTGTATTTAAAACTCTTCCAGTTTCCCATGGTTCTTAGGAGAAAGTCAACACCCCTTAACAGCCTTCATGCCTCTAGAGTCTATCTTTCCGTCCTCCTCCTGGCTTACTGAACACCTGGGCACTTCTCTGAGGGACCCTGCTTCCTATTGCCTCCAAGTATACCTGCTGTCCTGGGATTCTCTTCCAGCCCCCTCTTCACCTGGCTAAAGCCTACTCATCCTTCAAGTCCCAGCTAATCAGTCCTTCCCACAGGGAAAGATTTCCTAACCCCCTGACTGGGTTGCGCCACTGTCCTTCCAGAACTTAGCATGGCACTGGTCCATAGTAAGTGCTCAATAAATATTTATGCTTCATAAATTTAGTTAATGAATGAATGAGCAAATGAACAGAAAGAGAAGCTAAAATCAATGTGTATTTTTTTAAAACTGAGGACCAGGTGGACAAAAGTCCCTGCAACAAAGGAGGGAGAGGAGAATAAAAGAAAATAAATTCTTTAAGGTCTGAAGTGCTTTTGCTTAAGGCAATTTTCAGGCCAGGTCAACAAGGTCAATTGCCAGAAAAAGCAATGGGGATTTGTTCTAGGACATTCATCTTCTGGCTTAGTGTTGAAAGTAACATTGTTAGCCTCCTTCACTGAAACTGAAAATGAGCTGAATCCCCCCCAGGCAGAGGGGCAGCAGAAGGGCACAAGCAGGAAAGCTAAGCACATCCAGTCTGGAGGGGTAAAGAAACTAAATCACAAGGACATAATTTTAACTTCTTGCTCTGTCTTGATCCAGTGTGGATGACCTTGGGCAAGTCACTTAACTTTTTGAATTACACTCTGTTCAAAAAAACCTCCAAAACACAAAAAACAAAAAAAACTTGGGGACATTGGGAGAAAAAAAGGATTTTAGCCAAGTTTATGTATGACCAAAGGTCCCACACAATAGTGGTATTATTAATGATCACTGATGCTATCCCCAGCTGTTCCCCAGTATGATTTTATTAGTCCCACTGCTGTTTCCTGATTCGTTTCCATTCAGGAAGCTTTAAAATAATGGTTAGCAGAGGGGCACATTGCAAAAATAAAAATTCTCCCCCTTTTAACTTTTCCATCCACTTTAATCCCACTGCCCATCCTTCCTCTCTCCCCAGCTTCAGCTGGAGACCTGCCATTCCTGTGATCAATCACGCTCTGGGGAGGATCTTACTTGGGGGGAGGGGAGAGGATGGGGGCAGGGGGGTTCTGGCCCAGCAGGACTATGGATTGTGATGTCCTTTTGTGGTGCCCTCGAAAACAGAAGTGAGGAAACAGGCCGTCATTTATCATGTGGCTTTGTAATAGTTGCTGATAATGCAAAACAGCCAGGCCATTTTCGAGGTCCCTCCAGTGAAGTCCCGAGTCAGCGGTCGGGGAGGCCAAGTCAGAAAGGGAGGTTCCCCGTGTGGCTTGCCCTTCTGCCAGGGATCTCCCTGTAGTCACAACTTCCTGCTCACTGGTTGAGCCTGCCAGTAGACCCCTGGAGGGCACACAGCCTCCCGTCTATGTACACTGCCAGCTTGGGGCCTCTTGGGGAAGCTGAAAATTTCCCCATTCTAGCCACTCACATCTCAGTCCTCCCCAAGCCAGGTACCCTATTGGATGCAGGTGCTATAGAGTGGAGCTTTTGGTGTGATGGTGGCTGCTGGCCCTTGGACCGATCACTGTGGCAGAGGAGAGCCAGCATTCTGGTTGGCTAAGCCTAGGTCACCTGCCCAGTCTTGGTTGGGGGTGAGGCCACCTCAGCTATACCCAGACCACAGTGAAACATGTTTCCAGAGTGAACAAAAGGGAAGTGTGATGGGCACCAGAGCAACCACTGGAATTACACCTCCTATTTCTCGGAATTCCCTCTACCCTGCTAACCCAGCACACCAGCTAGCACCATGCCTTTGCCCAAAGGAGGCTTCCATCAATGTAAGTTTTCTGGAAAAAAAAAAAAACTCGAATCCACAAATGAACACAGGAGAAAAGCTGTGCAAAGGCAGAACACCATGGAAGCACTTTTAAAAAGGGAACTTTTCTCCATCAGGTACCCACCTAAGAAGATGCCAAGAGAATGACATTGCTAAAATAAAATAGGGGGTGTCCAGCCTCTCAAACCACTCAGCCGTACTCTCCGCTGTTGACCTTTGCTGCTCTTCTCAATGTCACAAAGGCTGCCTGTTGCTAAGTCAGGGGCTCCTTTCTCTGGCCTCACTTCTCCTTGAAACCCTTTCTTGCCTTGGCTTTTAGGACATCACACCCACTTTGTTTTCCTCACACCTTACCAGCCTTCCTTCTTGGATTCTCTGGCTCGTTCTCCCCACCCTCCCTTTCTGAATGTTCAGTGCCCAGGGATCAGTCCTTGGACCTCTTCTATCTAAGCTGATTATCTAGGTGATCTCAGTCAGTTAACGGCTTTCCCATCCATGTGCTATGATCCAATGTGTATGTGTCTAGCCTAAACCCCTTTCCTGAGCCCCAGATCTTATAACTATCTGGCCAACTGATATTTCTACTTGAATGTTTAATAGAGCTTGCCAACCTATCTCATCTACAACTGAACTCCTGATGGCTCTCCTTCCACTACTACCAAAAAGAAAACCGTTCCTCCCATCATCTAGTCACTCAGGTAAATCCATCGTGCTGTGCCTGGCTCCTCTCTTTCTCTTCCTCCACACTTTGTACATCAGAAAATTCTATACACTCTACCTTAAAATATATTCAAAATTGAATACCCTCTCTCTTGCTGCCACCCTATTCCTAACAGGTTTTCCTGCTTCTGCCTTTGTCTCCTATCTACGCTCATCCTCAGGTCTTATTCTCAACATGCAAGACACACTGATCCTACTAACACATCACTCAGATTGTGTCAATCCTCTGCTCCAGAACTACAGTGGTCTCAGAGTAAGAGCTAAATCCTTGTTATGACCTATGTGGGCCCACGTGATCTACCTCACACTTACCTCACTCACTTTACCTCCAGTTAATCACGCCACTACTCCCTCCACTTCCTTCCTCATATATTCCAGACATGCTTCCACCTCAGGGCCTTTGCACTTGTTCTTCCCTCTTCCTGGAAAGCTCTTCCTCCAAATATCCACACGGTTCCCTCATCAACTCCTTTGAGTATTTACTTCTTAGACAGGTTTTTCTGTCCAAAATTCAATACCCTCACTGTTCTCGTCCCCCTCCCCTTCTTATTTTTCTCCTTTCATCACTATCTAACAATCATATACATTATATATACATATTATATATATATATATTTTTTGTTGTTATTGTTTACTATAGTCAATAGAATGGACTTTCTCTTGAGATCTCCTGAAGGAGGATTCTTACTAAGAATTCTTACTAAGATTCTTATAAGTCTGTTTCATTGTCCAGAAACTTAGTACACAAATGTAAAGATTTATATAATTCATTCTTTTTTTAAAAATTGAGCTATAATTGGCATATAACATTAATTAGTTCCAGGTATACAGCATAATGATTTGATATTTGTATACAGAGCAAAATGCTCAACACTATTATAAGTCTAGTTAACATCCATCATCTTACAGAGTTAAAAAATAATCGTTTTCTTGTGATGAGGACTTTTAAGATCTACTCTCTTAGCAACTTCCAGATATGCAATATATTCAAAATATTCATATATTCTCTTTACTTATTTTATCTTGTGCATTATGTCTTCTCCCTCTAGATTGTTAGCTCCATGAGGACAGGGCTATTTTTGTTTATTTTAATCATTAATATCCTCTTAAAACCTACAATAGTGTTTTTTTTAAATTTTTATTGGACTATAGTCGACTTACAATATTGTGTTAGTTTCTGCTGTACAGCAAAGTGAATCAGTTATACATATACATATATCCACTCTTTTTAGATTCTTTTCCCATATAGGTCATTACTGAGAAGAGTTCCCTGTGCTATACAGTAGGTCCTTATTAGTTATCTATTTTATATATAGTAGTGTGTATACGTCAATCCCAATCTCCCAATTTATCCCCCCCACCCCCACCCACGCCACTTTGCCCCCTGGTAACCGTAAGTTCGTTTTCTACATCTGTGACTCTATTTCTGTTTTGTAAATAAGTTCATTCTACAATAGTGATTTTACATGAAAAAGGAAAGTAAACAAGGTAGCCTAATTGTACAACTGAGACCTGAGACCCTTGAAACCCATGTTCTGTATTTGGGCTTAACTTCTAACTAAATTCAGTCATTGGGCAGGATGGGTTTCCAAGTCTTGAGGTCCAGTTTTGGTCTGGAGGAAGCCAGGAAGATTTTCTACTCATGCTGTTTACTAGCCCAAAAGTTTTCAATAGCTTCCCATTGCCTTCAGGGATCAAGTTCATTCCGCCATCATCTGTACCTTTCCAAGTTATCTCCTGCCAAACTGGTCTATCCACTATTTCCCCAAATTGCCTTGAATTTATATTCCTTCTCATTCCCTTCTGTCATCTGCAACACCTTTCTTCACCTCCTCTACCCATCTATGCACACCTACCTCATCCTTCATGACCTCTTTCCTTCCCCACCTGCTGAAATCCAGCTTGTCCTTCAACTCACATCATGCCTCCTTTATTTTATTTATTTATTTATTTTTTGGCCACACTGCACAGCTGGTGCGATCTCAGTTCCCCGACCAGGAATTGAACCTGGGCCATGGCAGTGAAAGCACCAAATCCTAACCACCAGACCACCAGGGAACTCCCACATCATGCCTCCTTTAGAAGGTCTTCCCTGAATACTACAGGTGGAATGAAATGCTCCCTATCTAGTAAGTTTATAGTATTTTTTTCCAACATTATTTCAGCTCGTTGCACAGTCCCATAGGGGAGTAGTAAAGTGAGGGTCCACAGCACAGAGTTTAGAGCCTAAGTGCATTGATTCAAATCCAGCTTCTGCTGCTCACTTGTTGTATGACCTGGGGCAAGTAATGTAACCTCTCTGTGTCTCAGTTTCTCTCTCTGTAAAATGAAGACCACAAGAGTACCTATCTTATAGAGTTTTATGAGAATTAAGTGCATTAATATGTAAAATACTTGGAACGGTGTTTGCTCTGTGTTTGCTGTTACCGTAGCGGTGGTGGTAGTGGTTCTTAACAATCCATCTTCAGTCCATTTGATGTTGGGGGGTTGAAACATGACAGCTGGATTTCTTTCCAGGTGTTTAAAACACATACCTTAATTTTATTACATAATGAGTGTATCCTTTTTTCGTTCTCAGTTTGAAGGTACAGGTGAGTTAAATCCATTATAGGGAATTCTTGGTACTATAAACAATTTCACTGATTTTTTTCTGCATACCCAATGTACAACCATAATGCCAGTGTGACACTGAGTTGAATTCAACTCCTATTTATTAAATTAATCCACTATGAGGAACAGAAGGATGAAGACAGAGTCCCTCCCTGGACCACTATCTATAGAACCACTGTCTCTTCGGGAAGATCAATGGATACACAATTAACTTCCCAATAGCTACTCTATGCTCCTTACTACGTGGTGCTTTTATTTCTATCTTAAGATTTCAGCTTTCCTCAGCCGCTCACTCACACTTTTTTAAAAATCATTTTGAATCCAGTATGCATTCGTTCATTTGAACCAGTTTCTTGTTTTAATGTGGGAACACAGAAGTTGTAATCTATTAGTGTCTACTTAATGAAATTGTTTTTGAAACCCTGCCCGTTAACCTTTAACCTGGAGGCCCGTGCATAGTTTCCTTATTCATTAAATGATTAACTCACTGACCAGAGGCATTCGTGAGTTCTTGGCTCAGCCTGTACCTTTCTGGCCTAGTCCAGAGACTGGGGAGGTTCCAGAATGATCTCCCCAGCCTTCTCCTGAGACAGTCTCTGGCTGCCCTATTTGTCTTCCCTTTCCTAGCCATCCCCACGTGCTACTCTTCCACTGCGATCCACTCCCTTTTCCAGGAGGCACATCTGCATCTGGTCCTCATTGTGGTGATTATCCGACTTTGCAGTTACTTTTATAGATGTTTAATCAGGTGTGCAGGTGAAAAGATGAAAAGTGAAGGGCAGATGTTTCTAAATATTTCTTCAGAAAACAAATTCAGCAATATTCAATCTAGTCTCCTGTCTTCCCCAGAGACACTGGCATCAACATCTTCTTGTTCAATAGCAGAGCCTGAGACACTGATTCCTTGAAGGTGAAGCCTGGAGCTACAGCTTAACACCCGTGAAATTGTTTTTCATGCCTATTAGTGTCCTCACCCTCCACTCTGGATAAACAGGCTCAGAAGTGGTTTATATGCCAGGTTGTTTTCCTTCTGAAAGATGATCCTTAAAGTAACTTCAGAAAACAGAAGGGCAACTCTAGAGATTAAAAAAAAAAAGGAAGCCATGAGTATGTTTAAAAGCCTAAGATGCTGTTCACAGAAGTTGTAAGTTACTAACTTTAAAGTAATTTAGAACAAGAGGACTTCTAAGAAAAGATGCCTTATGAGGGTAGTATCTTGGGTCATTTTCCTGAAGGTAGTTGAGAGGACAAAGTACTCCACAGCCTGACATGGGCCCTTCAGGTTATAAATCACTGAGCATTTTACTCTTGAAAGGGACAAAGAGTTAGCAAACAATGGTATGGAGGAGAAAGGTTGTGGTAATGGCTCATTTTCCTGAAAAATCAACAAGACTGGCCAAGAGAGAATGGTCCTTCCACATTGCTTTGGAAATCCTCGAATACGGAAGCTTCACCTTGAAGATATCTTTGTAATCCAAGGTCAGGGACTGTGGGCCAGCTTTCCCAAATGTACACAGTGCCCTTGGTCCCAGGCTAACAATGACAAAGGGAAGAGCTACACAGAGAAGCTGGACAGAAGATTATAAGACATGCTAAAACTCATCTCAGGAAGTTTGGAAGACTACTTTTCCCATTGAGGCCATAACCAAGCTATAATCACAAATATTTTGATGGACAGAGCCCTGCCTTTTATCAGGTACAGATAACCCTGCTTTTCAAGAGTTCACTTTACTCCACCTAGCTCTTAACGAAAGACCCACATTAGTACCTGTTTTATCTAACCAAAAGAAATCCGAAGAGGTTTCGCTATTACAAAACAAGACAAAAAGTGAAAATAGAGTTCAGCGTTGGTTTTGTAGCAGCCGTTATAGAGGCGGGGTGCACCTGAGCAGAGAGAGTGACACCACCCAGCTCCTTCCCCAGGAACTACACTCAGCATCTAAGCATCAAGCCCCCATAGCTTTGAACTGTGTCTGTGAGCATCTGTGCTTCATCTCCATTTATTTTGTGCGTCTGTTAGCACGACATATCCCAAGGTAATTGCTTCTTCACTTTTTGCCATTTCAGCTTAGGAAAGGATTCATAGGAACCTCTGCTTTCAGATAGTAGGGGGAAATTTGAAAATTCCAATAAAATGGCTATACCACTTACAAAGGATTAGAGGAATCCACATGGTTCCCCAGGCCAAGGACTACCGATGGGCTATGAAGTTCAGTCAATGACCACAGTGGGTAAATAAAATAGGAATTTGAGATCACAAACCTCGAGGAGATGAATGAGACAGATGAGGCCTTCATGGGCAGGCAGAGAAGCAGAAGCAGCAGCGGTCCCCATTCATGGGGCTCAGACAAACAAAATTGTGTCAGACAAGATTGAACTACAATGACTGCAGTTTCCAAGGGTCACAGAAAAAGGTGGTACGCGGTACCACCTTTTTGCGGTACGCGGGCCTCTCACTGTTGTGGCCTCTCCCGTTGCGGAGCACAGGCTCCGGACGCGCAGGCTCAGCGGCCATGGCTCACGGGACCAGCCGCTCCGCGGCATGTGGGATCTTCCCGGACCGGGGCACGAACCCGTGTCTCCTGCATCGGCAGGCAGACTCCCAACCGCTGCGCCACCAGGGAAGCCCGGGAGAATGGTTTTTGTTGAAGAATGGCTTTCTGGAACTTCATCATAGTGAAAGAGGACCCTATCTAGTTAGTCAGAGACACACCTTTGCAAGCTTAAAACCAACAGTCAGTAAAATGAGGGTCAGAAATGAGGGTCAGGTTCTTGGACCTCAATGAAAGGTACTGGTACAAAGGTGCTCTTTACTGAAAGAAAAGTCTTTGGCTGAGATGCTGACATTAAAGCATAAAAGTACTACTCAGCAATTAAAAGAAAGATAGGGAAACTAGCTGTGTCAAATGTCTTTATGTTACCTTATTTAATCTCAACAATATTTGAGGTTATAAGAAAGGAAAGAGAGGCTCAGTGAAGCGAAGCAGCTTTACCAATGTTACCTAGCCAGTAAGTTTCTACCCCAAGTTTAAATCTAGAATTGAAAGTTTTTAGAGTCCCTGCTGTTTCCACAACACGCTGCCTCCATATGAGGCAATGGGCTCTGTGTGGATGAAAGAGGAAAAAGACCAAGATGACGCTTTTAAGAGGAAAGTCCGAGGCCTTTCTGTTACTGAATAATAAAGTAACCCCTGAAGGATGAATGGGTAAACCATTCTGCATGTCGGGGCTAATAACATCATGTTAATATGTCAGCTTTTGTTGGCTCCAAAGTCCCCATCAGCTGAACATCGGGATACTACTTTCTCTCCACTCAAGATTCTCTCCCCTTTAGAATCTCCGGGAATCCCCAGGGTGTCGTGGGCACAGCAGACTAAAGCTATCCTTCAGTAACACTGCTGCCCTTCCTCAGGTCTCTGCTGCCTATTCACAACCCTCAGGACTCTACCTGAGGTAAGGACATCTCTCAGCCACCTCCCTAAAGGTGACGGTTACCTGAGCTGCTTCTCTCCTCTCTACTCCAGTTACCTTCTCTGAGTTCTGAGCCTATATATCCAAATGCCTTTCAGACACCTCAGCAGAATGTTCCCAAGATATCTCAAACACAACACATGCAAAAAAGAAATTATCTTCTTCTCCAAAAATCTTCTTTTACTCTTGTGGGCTGAATTTTGATGAATAAATGACACCAGCACTCACAGTGACTCAAGTCAGAAACCTGGCATCACTGCACCTCTGTCTTTTTCAACCAGACACCAAGTCCATCAGTTCTACCTTCCTAACAACAGTCCATATTTCCTCTCTATTCCCTGAAGGGTGAGAGGGTAAACCAAATGCTCTTGGGCTACATCCTCTTTACTTCCTTCCATGTTTCCTACCAGGATCGCCTTTCCTAAATGCAGATTGTATCAAGTTACCACAGTCCCTACGGTGCAAAGTCCTAAGTTTGGCACTTAAGTCCCTTCATGATTTGGCCCCTACTCATTCTTCCACCAAAATTGGCTAATACACACGTCCTTAACCTATGACTCCAAAACAGCATGGAAAGACAATATATACCAGGGCTCAGGATGTAGACCATGAATAGTCAAGTTCCATTTTCCAAGAATAAGGAAGTTAGATTATGCATACTTGATATGTCAAAGAAGAAACAAAGGATGGCTTGCTATTTGAAATAAGGAACACTGTGGGAGATGGAGACTACTGAACTTCAGCCACTCTCTTAATCATATCTGTTCTGCTGTGTTCCAGCCTCCAACTAATGAGTCATCAAAGAAAACGGCTTTGAAATGAAAATAACTTTATTGAGAATATATAGACGGAATACAGTCTGTGTAAGAAGAATGAATGAAGGTAAGAAGCATGATGGGAGGTCAAAAACAAGACTGATGGTTTGAGCAAGAACCAATGGAGACTCAGGAAAAGATGAAAATAATTAACACTGAAAGATAAAAACAGCCTACTGCAGAATCTGGGAGAAATTTCTACTAACTGTGAGGCGAATGGAAGTGTACTGAGAAAACAAAATGGTAGTCTGCTTGTGCTTTCCCTCATGAAACAGAGCGGCCCTAGCACCCTGAGAGATGGTAGCAAGATACATAGATTCCCTTCTCTTGCTCAGAGACACAGAGTCTGTCTAAACAGAACTTCATACATGGGTGGCTGTCTTTTGAGATGGAGAGAGAACTCTTTCTTACTTCACTCCACACCCAAGTTTCTAGCCCTACTTGTAGACTATTAACTTCCTTAAGACAACATGATGTGTGTGTGTGTGTGTGTGTGTGTGTGTGTGTGTGTGTAGTAAATGCCTCCATATGAGGCTGGTTCATCATAAGTAGAGTAATAAATAGAGTGATAAAGATGTAAGTGGAAACTAAAATGGTCCATGCTAAGAATTACGGCTTTTAAGAAGAGGACAAAAGAGAAACATTTTTACAGCACTTAATATTCTAGGCATTAATCCAAGTGCTTTCTATGTTTTAATCAGTGTTTAGAACAACCCTGTATTAGTCAGCATAGTACAAACTATGCTGTGGTAAAAATGAAATAAATAACTCCAAAATCTTCGTAGTTAGCATAACACAAGTTTATTTCTTACTCCTGCAAAGCTGGATTTGAGTAGGCAGAGACTCTCCTCCACCTGGTAACTCAAGGATTCAGGCTCCCTCTGTCTCGTGATACCACCCAAGGGCACCCTGGGAGAGAGAGAGAGAGAAAGAGAGGATGCAAAAGGCAAACCAGCTCCTACCTGCCCCAGCCTGGCAATGACACATGACATTTCTACTTCCAGCCCATTGGCTGGAACTAGTCACATGGTCCCAATCACAGCAAAGATGCCTGGGAAACGTCAAGGAGCTCATGGATATCTTAGTGAGCACTAACTGTCTCTCTCACAACCCTTGTGAGGAAGGTAATAGCATAATCCCGATGATTTTCACAGACGCTGAGAAACTGGCACAAAGAAAACATAATTTACCCAAATCCACATTGTTAGTAAGTGACAGACCTGAGACTTTAACCAGACTATCTGATTCCAGAATCTGTGCTTTTAAAAATTATATTATGCAGCTGATCCTTGAACAATATGGGTTTGAACCGCAGGGAGCCACTTATATGCAGATTTTTTTCTGTCAATATGCTACAGTACTACACGATCTGTGGTTACGGAAGGCCGACTGTAAAGTTATACATGGATTTTCAACTGCACGGGGGGGGGCACCCCAACACCTGCATTGTTCAAGGGGCAACTGTATTGCCTCTCAAAAGTAATAGAAATACCAATGATATTATTAATGATTTGTATCAGAGAAACAAACTGTGGATGGAGATAGAAAATCCTCTCTCGGAACCCCAGAGCCAGGTTACATGAATACCAGCTGGATCCTGAGGATTGGGAATTAAATGTGCAATCACTTTTCTGTAGACCTGAGAAAGGCTCCGCCAGAAGGCTAGTGATCAGCAAGGACAATTGCGGGAAATCCCTGCATCCCGCTTAGTGACCAACACCCGGTCTAGATACATCTCTCTGGCTGAGGATAAGTAGCATGAAAAAAATCAATTCAAGACATACAGGAAAGTATTGAAAATCTAAGATAAAGGGACTAGGAGATTGACAATACAGGAGTCTCTTCTCTAGAGCAGGGTGGCAAACCTTTTTGTAAAGATCCAGATGGTAAATCTTTTAGGAGTTACAGATTATACTGTTTCTGTCACAGTTACCCAACTCTACAGAAGGACACAAAAGCAGCCACAGGCAATACATAAATGAAAGGGTATGGCTGTGTCCTGATAAAATTCTATTTACCAAAACAGACGACGGACCAGATTTGGCCCATGGACTTAGTTTGCCCACCTAACACTTGCTCTCAAAATAAGGAAATTAACAAGTATAAGGGATCATTACACATTTGAAAAATATTCAGTTTAGTAGGAATCCAAAATTAAAAATCTAAACGGTGATGGATATCATCATACCCAGCATGCATGTTAAGTGAAATAAGTCAGACAGAGGAAGACAGGTATAGCTTGATGTCGCTTACACGTGGAATTTAAAAAGTCAAACAGATTAGAATGGAGACTACCAGTGGTGGTGGGGGAAATGGGGACATACTGGTCAAAGGAGACAAACTTCCAGTTACAGGATGAATACGTTCTGGGGATGTAATCACAGCATGACTACAGTTAACAGCACTATATGGTATACTTGAAAGTGCCTAAGAAAGTAGAGCTTAAATATTTTCACCACGAGAAAGGTCATTATGTGAGATGATGGATGTGTTAACTAATCTTATTGTGGTAATCATTTCAATACATATGTGCATCAAATCATCACATTGTACACCTTAAACTTATACAACGTTATATATCAATTACACCCCAATGAAGCTGGAAAAATACATACATGCATATATATGAGCCAATCTTATAAATATGTATTTAAAACTGCAGAAGATAAAGACAGGGTGCAAACCATAAAATGTTAATAGTGAGTTAAGATGTAAGAATATAGGAGGAATGCATCTTTGTGTTTTGTATTATTTGGGTTTTTCTACATAAACATTTCATATTCAGAAAAAAATTTTATAAAATACAAGAGGAAACTCATGGGCTTTTGAGTCAGACCTGCCTTGAATTCTCTGCTACACACTAGCTGGTGATCTTGGACAAATTGCTTTACACCTTTGCCTCCCAATGTTCTCATTTGAAAAAAAAATGGACATCATCATATTTCCTTCACATGATTTCTTCAAGGATTAAATGAGTGTGTGTGTGTGTATGTATACACACACATATAGTATACATATTAAATGAGTGTATATATATATCCCTACCTCTGACCTCCAGGAGAGTTAGCTGTGGTTTCTAGAACCCTACGCTGAAACCTGCATGGCACTCACTGCTCTACAGTGGCATTGTTTGTGTGCCTGTCTGTCTCATCCACTAGACTGTAGTACACAAACTGAGGACAGAGATGGTCATGGTCATGGTTTCCTAGGCTCCCAGCAAAGCATCCGGCACACTATTGTAGCTGGGCTCTTCTTACAGTCACTTTGGTATGTCTTCTTCACTACCACACCGAACACAGCTCCCCTTGGTGCCGTAAGACCCAATTCTTAGCACCCAGGACAAAGTGATCTCATGAATCCTGAGTGAGAAGCAACAAGGAGCTACAGGCAGCACAGACCTGTACGTAATGGGAACGATGGACCGGAGCTGTGGCAACAGAGAGGACCAGGGATGTATAACAATTGCATAATTTCAATCTACCTCACTTTCTGCCTGTCCTCCCCTCTGTTTCACATTTCTTGCAATATTGTAAAATGTTTGCCAAAGACTGGGCAGAGATGAGTGTACAAAATCTGTCTACCAATCTCCAATCTGACTGGTCGTTCTTGCTCTTCATACAATCTTGAATGTAAATCTGTAGTCTCCCTCTTCTTGGCAGTAATTCGGCAACCCATTCTTGGTAGAATTGTGAACACGATGCCCTTATTAGTAAGGAAATCAGAACAGCTACTACGTGCTGGGTGCTTACTCTAAGTCATGTCCTATGCTAAATGTCTTACATACATTATTTCTCGTAGTCCTCACAACAAATCTTTGAGATGAACATTATTGTCCCAATTTTGCAGATGAAGAAACTAATGGAGTAACTTGCCCAAGGTCCCCCTTTTAAAAAGTGTTATAGTCAGGATTTGAAACATGTCCTTCTGTCCTGTCCAAACTGTACTGCCAAGAATTATGGATATAGGGGACTCACTATAGATCACTCAACAAAAGCTTAGTTAGGAAAGACCCCAATAACGAATTAAATGTCCAAGTATGATGGTAAGTGACTCATCTAAAAGACCAAGGGTCAGTTTGAACTACTGATAAGTATGCAGCCTTTAAGAGACTTTGGTTATAGGGGTAGCAATCACAGACCTCAAAAGCATGTTGGAAGATGACCCCAATTAACACCGCTGTGCATACTCAGTTTAGCTGTAATATCAAGTAACCACTACAACATCCTCAAAGCTCCAGGTTCAGTTTTCCAGAGTCACTGATAACAGTTTTGTTTTCAGAACAAACAGGTAGAGTGGGATAAAGATTCCCAGTGGATAGTTAGTCTCTAGCGGTGTCTATGACCCACATTTTAAGCCCTAGAAATAAACACAGAACACAGAAAGGTCTGTCCATCATGTTGGTTCAGACAAAGGTAAACCCAAGTAGGTGTAACCAACAAAGTGAGGAAAGTTGCTGAGTAGAGGAAAATTCCTCACCATTAAAAAAAGGCAGCAAGACAAATCTACTTTTCTAGGGGGTAATGGGATTAACTCTGACGTCTGTGCTTGGATTCGAATCTTTGGTGGAAGAAAAGCTTATAGCTTAATTTTGCAAGACCCAGCATGGAAACTTTGTTGGCCAGTAGGGAGATGGGGTCTGAGAAAATTGGATGAGAGCTCCTGATATAACGACCTGTGTAATCGAGAGGAAAGTGCAATTATAAGCAATTGTACCAGACAAGTCTTTCCCTGTGTGATGTTTCAATTTTAGAAAAGACCACAAGATGGATAACTAACCAAGCCATCACTGATCTGTCCCAACCAGCAAGTAAGCTGATCCTGTACTGCAACAGTTTTTGCTCTTGGTAACTGGAAAGAATAAACCCTTCTTGAAGACAATCATTTTGAGTTCTAATGTCCCTCTTTTTAGAAAAAAGAACAGTCAGCTCCTGAAAGAAGAAAGACTGCTCCTTCACTTGTTACTGATGTGCCTACCTCTACTTCACTACTCATTTTAGTCAGCAACCAACTTCCCTTTTTCCACCCCCAAACTATACATGAGCTGGTTTCAGGGGTGATGCCCTTCCCAATGTTCTCATAACTCCTAGCATTTAACTTACTGCACTATAATATAATTGTTTCTGTGTCTTCCCATATGAGAATGTAAGCTCTTTGTCTTATTCATTTTTGTAGGTCAGTGTCTAGCACAGTGTCATACACATGGTAAGTTATCAAGAAAGGTTTCTTGAATGGATTCACAAATGGTTGGATGAGTAAGGAAATGGTTAACCTGGAGGTCCTCTGAAGGCCTGCTTTAGGAGGATGTGCTTGGCTGATCTTTCAGAACATCTTGGCTCCTTCTGTAGCCTTCAGATGAATTACTTAACATCACTGAGGTTCAGTGTTCTTACTTATAAAATGAAAGCAATGTCACTCATTTCATTAGGTTGTTGTGAAGCTCAAAGTAAGTACATCATGCTGGGTACCTATCCAGGAACCAGACACTGTCCCTTCTCACTTTATGTTCAGTTTGTCTTCTACTGGAAGAAGTTAACCAGTGTTTCACTGGGGCAGCAGCCATGCTATAATGGGGGTAAAATGATAACTTGGTCCTAATAGCTCAAGTGTTTGAGTCTGAGGGGTTCAGAGGACTTTTATCTGGCGGTGGGTGAGGGGGAGTGATGAGGACTATATCTGTTCCTCAATTCAGCTTATCTTGTAAATTAGAGTATTTAAGAATAGTGCCCAAACTTCCACTTCTCACAATATTACAGAATAAATACCATGAGGAACTTCCTCGGCTTACAACACCTAAAAACATGTAGATAAAAGATGTTAAAATGCTTACCTGAGCTGTCAGGAAAATGATGGAAATCATCAGAGGCTAAAAATACAAGAAAGCTCAAATCTTCAGAGGTAACCACCCTGAAGCAATGGGGCCCTGTGGTCATTAACTTATCACTGGTGGCGTAGACCCTTTATTTTAATGGGCCTCAAGCAGGGTTGCGGATACAACGCCTAGGACTTAAACCAGATTAAGACATAAAAAGATCCCTAAATAGTTCAGGACACAAGATCCCTAAATAGTTCAGGACACAGAAGCTGACATTTTTAATGCAAAGGTAAACCAAAAGAAGAAAATCTATCCCACAAAGGAAAATAGTAAAGAAACTTTCTTATCTCAACATTGACTCTGGGTAGAGTCTATCTTGAAAGTTGCTATTTACAAGTGATCCTCATGAGGGTTTAGAGCCAAAATCTAGAATTCACACTACCTAAGCGGTCCCTAAATACTCAACTTTGGAATTTAATTTAAAGTGATTCAAGATTCATAATGACTTCCTGGATAAATATTCCTTAAATCAAGGCTTCAAATAGTTCCCTCAGGTAATTATAAACTCACTGAAATATAAAAATTATAAAACACAAGAGGAAACAAGTCATTTGAGGGAGAATAAGCAGAAATAACAAATAGTAAGATTATAGCCACAAAAATGGATGATACTGGAATTATCAATTAAGAAATATAAAATAAGTAGTTTCGATACTCAATAAAAGAAAGAGATTATTTGAAGTATAACAAGGTACTAGATACTTTGAAATATGGTCAGGTGGATTTTAAAAAAAAACCAAATAGAACTTTCAGATGAAAAAAAAAAACCACATAATAAATGAAACTAGAAACTAAGTGTATAGGTACAGCATTAGATACAATGGAAGAGAATATTAATGAACTGGAAGACAAAACTGAAGCATTACTCAATATTCAGCAGAGGGAAAAAGATACTGAAAAAATAAAACAGAAGTTAAAAGACACTGAGAAGAGATGGTAGCAGTGGAGGTCCAAGCCATGCTGTTGCCCATGGTATGGCAGTGGCTCTGGGGTTTCACTGAGAAGCTCTGCGGTTTCACTGAAAGGCTCCTGATCAGAGGGGCCACTGGGTTGTCATTATAATTTGGAGACAACAGATTGAGAAATGCACAAGCCACTATACAAGTTGCTCTGAATGTTCTTGAAACATGAGTAACATGTTTGGAAAATGAACTCAGAGTGGCCTCTGAAAACTCTGGATTGTCAATATGTACAGTGAGTCTCTGGATTGATGTTGGAATTTGACATGAAATTAAGAATAATGGAACAGCTCATTCTCTGGAACATATGAACTTCAATGTTACCAAAAAGAGATTCAAATTAGATCTGGAACTTGAAAATGAAAACATGGGTGCTCATTTCAACACCTATACCTCCAGAAAGCAGATCATGTATTATGCCAAAGAATTCTCTAAAGATTTGCCAAGAGCTGTACGCGTTCTTGCTGATATAACACAAAACAGTACATTGGCAGAAGCAGAGACTGAGCACAAATATAGAATAATCCTTAGAGAGATACACGAAATCAAAGCTAATTTACAAGAAGTTGTCTTTTTATTATCTTAATGTCATAGTTTATCAAATACTGCACTTGGATTGACAATGTGGGGACCAACTGAAAAAATCAAATCTATAAGTCATAAAGACTTAGTGGACTATATAACCACACATTATAAGAGGCCAAGAATAGTCCTTGCTATGGCTGGAGGAATCTCCTATAGTGAACAGCTTAAGTTAACAAAGTTTCCTTTTGATGACTTTTTTTTTTTTTTCCCCACACACAAAGGAAAAAGAACAACTCTGGCTCCCTGCAAATTCACAGAAAGTGAGATTTGTTTGAGGAATGACAAGATGCCTTTGACACACCTTGCAAGAGCTGTTGCAGCTGTTGGTTGGGAACATCCTGATACAATCTCTCTCATAGTTGCAAACACACTGACTGGCAACTAGGATTGCCATTTCAGAGGAGGAATGAATTTAACTAGTAAGCCAGCCTGTCTCATCTGATGTGGCAACCTCTGCCATAGCTTCCAGTCTTTCAACACTTGCTACACAGATACAGGATTGTGGGGACTCTATATGAGTTGTAAACCAGACATGGCTGCAGGCATGCTACATGTTGTTCAAAAAGAATACGTGTGACTCTGTATAAGTGTCACTGAAAGTAAAGTAGCACAAAAATTCTTCTAGAAACAAAACATGTTTTTGCAACTCTGAGGTTCAACTCCATGGTGAAGATATTGGTAGGCAAAAGTTATAATAGAAGAATTCCCATCCCTGACTTGGAAGCAGGAATTGATGCTCTAGATGCTGAGACAGTTCAAAAAGTGTGCGCCAAATATGTTTATGATAAGGGTCTAGCTATCGCTGCTGTTGGTTCCACTGAGCAAGATTTTAACTGGACTTGCAGTAACATATGCTGTTTTTGTGATTAAAATGCTCTTAGTCAAAATATTTAGAAATACTTATTAATAAAACTAATAGTGATCTGCAAGTTTTAAGCTATAAATTCTTTTTAAGAAATGAACAGGGCTTCCCTGGTGGCGCAGTGGTTGAGAATCCGCCTGCCAGTGCAGGGGACATGGGTTCGAGCCTTGGTCCGGGAGGATCCCACATGCTGCAGAGCAACTAAGCCCATGCGCCACAACTACTGAGCCTGCGCTCTAGAGCCCACGAGCCACAACTACTGAAGTCCATGTGCCACAACTACTGAAGCCCACACGCCTAGAGTCTGTGCTCCACAACAAGAGAAGCCACCACAATGAGAAGCCTGTGCCCCGCAACAAAGAGTAGCCCCTGCTCACTGCAACTAGAGAAAGCCCACATGCAGCAGTGAAGACCCAATGCAGCCAAAAATTAAATAAATGAATAAATAAATTAATTAAAAAATCTTAACTTTATAAAAAAAAGAAATGAACAAGTATTTGGAATTAAATATATTTGGAAAAGAAGACATAGGGACTATAGTTAAGATATCTAACATACACCTAATCAGAGTACAAGAAAGAGATAATAGAAAAACTGCAGAATAAGGCAATATTCAAAGAGGTGTTGACTAAGAATTTTCATGAATTTACAGAAACAGAAATCTTCAGATTTAGGAAACCCAGTGAATCCCTAGCAGAATAAATAAAAAGAAATACAAGGCTAGATAGATATATTGCAATGATACAGCAGAATACCAAAAGAAGGAGAGGAAGAAAGAAGGGGGGAGGGAGAGAAGGAAGGAGAAAAGGAAGGAAAGAGAATAAAAGAAAAAGAAAGACAATCTTAAAGACAACCAGAGAAAAACACAGATTACTGACAAAGGAACAAATTAGGTTGACATCTGATTTCCCAGTAGGCACTATGAAAATCAGAATATAATGGATTTTTTTTTTTTTTACTTTTAAAAAAAACTTTTAATTTTATATTGGAGTATAGCCAATTAACAAAGTTGTGATAGTTTCAGGTGCACAGCAAAGTGACTCAGCCATACATATACATGTATCCATTCTCCGCCAGATTCCCTTCCCATCCAGGCTGCCACATAACATTGAACAGAGTTCCCTGTGCTATTCAGTAGGTCCTTGTTGGTTATCCATTTTAAATATAGCAGTGTGTACATGTTGATCCCATACTCCCTAACTATCTCTTCCCCTCATCCTTCCCCCACCACCCAGTAACCATAAGTTCGTTCTCTAAGTCTGTGAGTCTGTTTCTGTTTTGTAAATAAGTTCATTTATATCATTTCTTTTTAGATTCCACATGTAAGGGATATCATGTGATATTTCTCTTTCTCTGTATGACTTACTTCACTCAGTATGACAATCTCTAGGTCCATCCATGTTGCTGCAAATGGCATTATTTCATTCTTTTTAATGGCTGAGTAATATTCCATTGTATATATGTACCACATCTTCCTTATCCATTCCTCTGTCAATGGACATTTAGGTTGCTTCCATGTCTTGGCTATTGTAAACAGTGCTGCAATGAACATTGGGGTATATGTATCCTTTTGGACCATGTTTTTCTCCAGATATATGCCCAGGAGTGGGATTGCATCATATGGTAGTTCTATTTTTAGTTTTTTAAGGAACCTCCATACTGAAAGATCAGAAAGAGAAATTCAAGAAACAATCCCATTTACCATTACATCAAAAAGAATAAAATACCTAGGAATAAACCTACCTAATGAGACAAAAACTCCGAAAACTATAAGACACTGATGAAAGAAATCAAAGAAGCCGCAAACAGGTGGAAAGATATATCATGTTTGTGGATTGAAAAAATCAGTATTGTCAAAATGACTATACTACACAAGGCAGTCTACAGATTCAATGCAATCCCTATTAAATTACCAATGGCATTTTCACAGAACTAGAACAAAAAAATCTTAAAATTTGTATGGAGACACAAAAGACCCCAAATAGCCAAAGCAATCTTGAGAAAGAAAAATGGAGCTGGAGGAATCAAGCTCCCTGACTTCAGACTATAAGACAAAACTATAGTCATCAAAAAAATTATGGTACTGGCACAAAAATAGAAATATAGATCAGTGGAACAGTATAAAAAGCCCAGATATAAACCCATGCACCTATGGTCAATCTATGACAAAGGAGGCAAGACTACACAATGGTGGAAAGATAGTCTCTTCAATAAATGATGCTGGGAAAACTGGCCAGCTACATGTAAAAAAATGTAATGGAATTTTTTTTTAAAGCAGAGAGGAAATAATCACCAACCTAGAGTGATATTATCATATGACACAGCAATTCCACTCCTGGGAATATATCTGAAAAAAACAAAAACAATAATTCAAAAAGATACATGCACCCCAATGTTCATAGCAGCATTATTTACACTTGCCAAAATATGGAAGCAACTTAAGTGTCCATCAACAGATGAAGGGATAAAGTTCACACACACATACACACTATGGAATACTACTCGGCTATAAAAAAGAAAAAAATTGCCATTTGCAGCAACATGGAGGGCACACATTGTACCAATAGCAGTTTCCTAGTTTTGACATTGTTCCATAGTTATGTAAGGTATAATCACTGGGGGAAACTGAATGAAGAGTATGTGGCACCTCTCTACTATTTCTGAAACTTCCTGGGACTTTATAATTTTTTCAAACTAAAAAACCTATTAAGCCCTTATTTTGCCAAGTTTTTGGCAGCAAGGATGGACAAAACAGGGCTTTAGAAAATCCTGCCACCTGGATAACTTTATAATCCTTTTGGGAGAATAGGTAAGACTCAAATATATTAAAGATAGAAATAACAACCGAAAAAAGGGTTGTAGATATATGAGTAGTGTTACGGTTACAAAGTCCTTACAGTGCCAAGACCCGAGTATTGAGTCTTTCAAATAACAATTCAAAATGCCAACTGTTGGAAAAACAGCCTTGGTTCAATGTCAAATTCATGCAGTCAAGGTAGAAAGTAGGGTATCCCCAATATTAGACCAAATGGCCTTGCCCCAGAACAGCCCTCAGTTTTCTGCAGGGAAAATCATCTATAATAGATCTTGCCACATACAACATTCATGTGCTAAGTGGCATATCTTTTCCATAGCTGATCACCACTTGCCCACCAGGCCACTTGCCAACCTGAGTAATAGGGTGTAACCCTGGGCACCAGTCCTGGTCACTAGGCCAGCTGCCCATGTTCTGGGAGGACCTCCACAGACACACAAATTATGCAGACCCTCCCCGACAGAGAGCAATCCATCACTTCTTGAGTATCGTTCCCCTCTTATTTTGGTGAGACTGATGTTACCAAGATCTCATGTTTTCCTTGACACTGAGCCATTAGAGATTTCTGTTCTTTGTTCACCCCTTTCTTTTCATAACAAATTAAAAGAAATTTATTATGAAATATTCTGTGCCTACCATGGAATATGTGTAATATATGTAAAGTCACTGGCCAGCAGAAGATTCCCAACATTAAAAATACGATTATAACTGGCTGTGTCTTCCTCCCCTTTTCCCACCCTCCTGCCTTCCCCTCAAACATAACCACTTTCCTGAATTTTGTGTTATCATCTCTTGCTTTTTAAAAATAGGAGACTACAATGTAGGCATCCCCAAACAATGGTGCTCAGCTGTGTTTGCATTTAGCATATGTGTTTTTGCTAATATGGACTGTGCTTCTTTCTCTTAACAGTCTTATACATGTCTCCTAGAGCACATACGCAAGACTTTCCACACTTCCACTTGAAGTGGAATTGCTGGGTCATAGAAATGTGATCTTTACTTGTTTTAGATAGTGCCAAGTTGTTTTCCAAAGAAATTGTACTATTTTACAACCCAACAGCAGCATATAAGATTCGGCTTTTCCACATCCTCACCAACACAGTATTATCAGACTTCATTTTTTTTTCATCTAGTAGATGTAAAATGATATCTCATTATGATGTGTTTTTTTTTTTTTTTTTTTTTTGCGGTACACAGGCCTCTCACTGTTCTGGCCTCTCCCGTTGCGGAGCACAGGCTCCGGACGCGCAGGCTCAGCGGCCATGGCTCACGGGCCCAGCCACTCCGCGGCATGTGGGATCTTCCCGGACCGGGGCACGAACCCCTGTCCCCTGCATCAGCAGGCTGACTCTCAACCACTGTGCCACCAGGGAAGCCCCATTATGATGATTTTAATGTGCATTTCCCTGATTGTTAAGAAAGTTAAGAATCTTTTGGGAATTTCCTGGAGGTCCAGTGGTTAGGACTCCATGCTTTCAAAGCTGAGGCTTTAGTCACTGGTCGGGGGAACTAAGATCCCACAAGCCATGCGACACGTCAAAAAAAAAAAAAAAAACTTTTAATATCTTGAATAGTCATCTATATTTTTTTGTGAATTACCTTATCATGTTTTTTGGATATTTTTTCACTGGGTTGCAGCCATTCTTTGATTATTCTTCATCCTAGTCCTTTGTCAGATGTGGTATCAAGATTTTCTCTGAGTTTGTGGCTTATCTTCATGATATTTTTGGCAAGCAGAAGTTATTAATTTTAATGAAGTGAAATTTATTCATTTTTCCCTTTTCGGTTTGTGCATTTGGTGACTTTCAAGTCCATAGAGAAGGAGGAATTCATTGCGAAAGGGAAAACTTTAAATCTTTTAGAATAAAGTACAGGAGAACATCTTTATGACCTTTGGGTAGAGAAGGATTTCTTAAGACCCCAAAAGTGCTAATCATAAACTATTGCTATGTTAACAAACATTTTTAATGATTGTGAGGATAAGACAGGAGGATAAGCTGAGCTCCAGCCACTGTTGTTTAATTATTTTCCCTGGAGAAAAATACTGCTCTGAGCCGCGCTGAAGGGGTGGTTTCAGAACAATAGGCTGTGGGGACAGCCAGGGCCACTGCCTCTGTCCAAATTCCCATCCTTCTCCCCCACGCACTGGCCACCACCTTCCCAGAAGGGAGGCACAGGGACCCACAGCAGTTTCTTCACCTTTAATTCTTCTTTGTTACTAGAGCTGATGGGGGTCTGTTTCCGCTAATCTTAACTGTGGCAAAATGCTCCAGGATGTCTATTCTTCTGGTTACATATGGAATTTCCTGGACTTCAGTTGATTGCTTGGGATGGGGGCTGATTAGATGCAGCTATTTCCAGGCATCCTTGCGTTTTCTTTCCTGAAAAACCATTGTGTTAGCAACATATTTTTAGGTGGGGCTACATTATTCACATACATTTTCTTTTCTTTTTCACCATACAATTTCAAAGCAAGTTTTCTTCCAAAAATAAAAAAAAGAAGTAGCATCAAGGGCTACTTTCAACAGTCCTCTTCTTTATAATACTATTTGTGTAGTCCTTGTAATCTTGTATTTCTATCATTTTTATCATTTTAAGGCCCATTTTTTTCCCTGTGCAAACTCATGAGGCTTCCCTCCCCTCTCCCCTCCTTTCCCATACATCTATTTATGGATCATTATCCCCTTCTCCATCAACACCTTCTCAGCTTAGCTGAATGCTCCAGGGAGACTTGGCTGGTGTGAGGCTCTCTCATGATGAATGGGTTTCTTTTCACTCTTCCTAATGGGCTGGCTTCCACTAAGGGCAGCTAATTTCTTTGTAGCTACTTGGAATAGGTAGATTAAGTTACCAGTATTGCCGCTTATCTCATTCTGAAATCAACAATCCAGTTCACAGGATCACCACCTACAAATCTGGGGAAACTGTTACACAGAAGCCCTAGTAATTGATTAGTGGGTACTTCCTGAAATGAATCATTTACAAGACAATGCTTTGGTTCCCAGCGTATTTGTGAGGCAATTAAGACCTAGTGAGTTGCTTATTTGTTGACTGTTGGATAATGGTCACTTTTTCCTGGTGTAATGTCTGAATCTTACCCCCATTTTCTCAGTATTCTGGCCACCATCTCTTTCTCATTTCTTTGTCCCGTGCTTCTATCTGAAACCATCTCAGGTAGATGCTTGTGAAACAGATGATCTTGAGTTTCCATCTGTCTTGGTTTGGATGGCACTGCCATGTCATGGATGTTTCGATCCCTGAAGCAAATTGTAGCCAGGATCTGCCTTCTGCCTTGCCTTCCCAGGTTCGACCAATCGTGTCAGAGGAAAAGCGAAGGGGATGCATGCGTAGAGGACAGAGCACCCTGCCTCTCCTCCTGAGACCTGGATGGCCATGGGGCATGCCATGCCGACAGAGAATGGCTGCTCTCCAGCCTGAGGGGCTGCTTGGGGCTGGAATCCTTGGTTTTCTATGCATTAGGTATTTATGACTTTGTATATTCCAGGCACAAAATTGCAGACTGTGCCTTAAAATCTGGGTGGACGGAAGTCAGATAATAATTGCTGTTCTGCACCAGGCACTTTCTGTGAACAAGATGATTCATGCTAAGAGTCTGACTTTCAGCATCATATTTAATCTTAGAAACATTGTGTGTCCTAGATGTGATCACCCACATAAGAAACCCAAGGCTAGGAGAGGTTGGGTATATTTTCTAGGTCATTCAACAAATAAGTGAAGAAATTCGATTCAAACATAGATTTATCTAACTCAGTAAGGTGCTTTTAACCACTACACTGTCCTGCCTCCCTCTTAAAAGAAATAAATGATAGGCTAGAATTACAAGGTACTAACTAAAAGGAGGTTACAGAAAGGTAGGTTCAGGGTAGGCTGGAGTAGTCAAGGGCTATAAAGCAGAAGGGAGGGGTCCGCAGAGAGCATCTAATCCCATGTTTCTCAAACTCTTTTTTTAAAGTTGTGGTAAAAAAAAAAAAATGTAACATTAAAAAATATATGGAATGTTTCATGTGTTTGCACAGGCGCCATGTTAATCTTCTCTGTATCTTTCCAATTTTAGTATATGTACTGCCAGTGAGTACTCTTAAAGTTTTTAACTTACAACCTATAACATGACATTTATTTTACATTATGACGCAGTAAATGCATGTATTTATAACTGAAACAAAATTGTACTTCACAATACTTGCCCTATTCTATGCAGTGCTCTCCACTTTTCTATTATGCTTTACATCATTCCTTAAAGATAATTCTGGTCATGGCCTCTTAAATAGACTTTATGGACTACAAATGCTGATGTAAAAACCTCAACCGATGGGGACGTTGAGGCCCGGAGATGCGTTGAGTACCTAGCGCGATGTCTTGCAAATATTAATCCCAAGTGTCTTTGCTTTATCTCCTTATGTGACCCAGCACATGCATGTAGCACCTCAGTGGCGGAGCTGGGATAGAATCCAGATTTCCTGATTCCCAGTCCAGGCTTTTTCAGTCAAGGAAAGTTTGTCAAAGGGGAGGGACTCTCCCATGGCAGGGTTTCTTCCCAGGCACTGGTAGAAATAGGAGGAAACAGAGCAGCTGTGGGACACGGACACAGCCGCCACAATGGGCCTAGTCGAATGGCACAGGGCGTTAGAACAAGGCCGTCTAATTCCAAAGACCATGCTCCTTCTGTGGTTGTCTCTCTTGTTTGCTCAGTAAAATTACCTGGGAGTAATTATCTTCAATAATACTTACGCCCAGGTGACACTTGGATCCAATAATTAAATTCAATGATTTAGGGATGAGGGTTGCCTAAAAAGCCTCCCCAGGTGATTTTACTAGAGAGATACTGGCTCAATGCAGCGTAGAAGGTATCCCTTAAAACCCTTCCGGCTTATCGTTCAGGCCTCAGCCAAAACTACCACATGTAAACTAGACAGCTAGTGGGAAGCAGCCGCATAGCACAGGGAGATCAGCTCGGTGCTTTGTGACCACCTAGAGGGGTGGGATAGGGAGGGTGGGAGGGAGAAGCAAGAGGAAGGGGATATGGGGATATATGTATATGGATAGCTGATTTACTTTGTGTTACAGCAGAAACTAACACACCATCGTAAAGCAATTATACTCCAATAAAGATGTTAAAAAAAAAAATGACCCCCTCCTAGGCCCATGGAGTCCCGACTCAAAGTCACAATAAAAAAGTAACTGCCTTTTGTACGGATACCAAGGGGGAAAGGGGTGGGTTGGGAGGAACTGGGAGACTGGGATTGACACATATACGTTATTGATACTACGTATAAAATAGACAACTGATGGGAACATACTGTAATAGCACAGGGAACTCTACCTAATGCACTGTGGTAACCTAAACGGGAGGGAAGTCCAAAAGGGACGGGATATCTGTATGTGTATGGCTGATTCCTTTTGTTGTGCAGTGGAGGCTAACACAACATTGTAAAGCAACCATATTCCAATAAGAATTTGAAAAAAAAGTAACTGCCTTTCTTTTCTAGTATTCATCTAGCACTCACAGATCCTCTCATCCTGTGTTTGTCTCCCCTGTTACATGATGCTCTGGACTGAATCCAGAGCTTATGCCTTACTTATCTTTGTATCCAAGTGTGTCACAAATATTTACAGAATGCCCTTTGCTCAGATGGCTCTTCTTCCCCAAACCACCCAGACCTCTGAGATCTACTCTGATTCAGCTGTAACTCCTAATGAGGGTGATGAAAATTCTCCCCCCCGATCAGTCCTACCTAGGACAAAAAGGGCACTCGCTCTAGGAGCTGCAGAATCCTGACTGGTGAAAACAGACGCTAAAGGCAGTGAGACTGCAGCATCCCTTCTCATGTGGCTGGGCTTTCTCTCCCACGCATTCCCCTCCAGCCATCTCCTCCAGATTTTCAGATTTCTGACAAGGCAGTGTGGTCCAGTGTTCAGAACCCTGGACAGGAAGTGGGAAAGACGGACTTCCTGTCCTGGTCATGACCGTCAGTGTGTCCTGCAATAGGCCCTCACTTTTCCGTTTTGTTAGCTGGGAATGACCACGTTCCAAACTCAATTGTCACCCTCTGCTCCCTTTCCCCTTGGGGATTATATAAGAACTCTTATATATGAAAACAAGCTTTGTTCAGGTCCTTGAGCTTTTCTGAGGGCAGCCTTGTATAAATATAAGATACCTTTTGTTATTGTTTGCAGCCCAGGGGATTTGCGGAAAGAAGTTGAGAGCCAGTGATGCTCGTTTTTATAGGCAGAAAATAGCTGCTGGAAAAACAACCTGGTGTGTAGAGCACAATGTTCTTATCGAGCAGACAGAATTATCTTTCCCAGGCCGTCATGAACACAAAACACCTGGTGCACACGTTTCCTGCCCCTTCGCATATTTTGAAAGAAAGAGACCTTTACTCTGACCTGTCAAGCAGTGATCTTCATGAACTTCTGTCCACAGACCACGACAGTTATCTTGGCTTGCCGCTGTACAGTTAAATGGTAAACACAGCTGATCGTCACTCATAGGGCATCTTCTCCACATATCACTCAGATCTTATCAGATCCACACATGTGTTTCTTCTTCCTTAAAATACAGCCCCTGGATGGGCTAAGAGTCAGGGCCTTCCTGACACATCCACCCAACACTGAATTGGGTGCTGTTGAGAAGATAGGAAACTTGAAGACTTGATCCTGACCTGGCCATGGATTAAAATCTTTGAAGGGAAAAAAAATAAATAAATCCACTAAAAACATTTAGAGAACCATACAAATCTATTCGTAGTAAGACTCACTCCCTACTTTAAAGACTCAGGTGTTTAAAGAAGGTAGAAATCAGTGTGGAAAATCTCCCTGGAAGATGAGGATGCAATATACATGGAAGGTGCTTAATAATGTCAGTTAAGTGAACAAAAGAAACTGGAATTGGGCCTTGAATGACAAAAAGCGTTTGAAATGGTGGACGAAGGGGCAAATAACCATACTGGGAAAGCCAGAGTTTAAGGATTGACTTTGGAGTGAAGCTGATTGACCTGGGTATGCCACTCACAAACTGTGATTCTGAGCATGTCACATAAGCTCTCTAGACTTTACTTTCCTCTTCCATTATAAGTCAGTACTAACAATATCTCTATCATAGGTTTGGGGAAGAATTAAATGAGATTAATGTAGGCAAAGTTCTTAGCCCAATGCCGGGCATATGGTAACTGTTAAACGTTTATTTATTGTTATTGTTGTTATTAGTACTAGGGAAAATATAAACAAAGACAGGAATTGCTCAGTCTGAAAATCTGAAAATATTTTCCCCTTAATAAAATAATCAGAATACTTGGCATTAAGTGATACTGATGTAAATTTGAGCAGCCAGCGCCTGCCTATTGCAGTGTTGGAAAGAAAATGTATATTTATGGCTCCCTCAAGCTCTGACCTTCTGCCTCTTCCCTTTCTTTCAGCACCCTTCCCCATCCCCACTACCCCCATATCCCCACGGCACCACAGAGAGCCCACAATCCCTCCTCTTTGCCCTCTTCTCCCTGCCAATAACCACCTTCTCTCCTAGCCTGGTGAGAGACTGGTGAGTCATAAGGATGGACATGCAACTGTAGCCTTTCAGGCAATGATGACAGGCTATGGGTTCTGGGGACGGAGATTCCCTTGAATATTTCTTGATGCTATCAAGTCAAATATAGACAGCTAACCACCTCTAACACAAGAAGTGCTCAGCAGGAGAATTTTGAGTTCCTTTAGAGATCAAATTTTCAAGAGAGAAAAACTTAGGAATTCTTCATTCTCCTCCTTGAAGAGACATGGATTGGACCACAGCACCATAGCTAAGCCATGATGTCACAGGTCATTAGGGCTGTCCGTAGCTGCACTCAAGAGCCTGATGCAGGCATCTGCTTGTTGAGCTGTGAGCTCCAACTTCTCTCCCTGCCCAGTGTTGACCATCATATTCCTACTGAAATGGTCTTGGCCTCACTCCCAGGTTCATAAGGCTCTCTTGGCTTCAAATTACCTACAGTATAAAAGCCAAACTTCTCATCCTGGCAGATAATCCATCCCCTTCACCTCCATCCACTGCCTTCTTCTCTGTCTTCTCCTCATCTCCTGCCGTGATAAACTTCTCCCAAGTGCGCCCCTCAACACCACACGCTTTCAGGTCATTGTCCTTTGATCCGAACCCTTTCCCTAATCTTCACCTAGTCAACTCCTGCTCATTCTACCAGAACCAACTCCAATATCATTTCCAAAGTCAAAACCATCATCTCTTCACCAGCCTTTGGATTCTATAGTTCTTTGTTCTGGGTTGCTTGGACTCCAAAAGTTTAGCATATAGTAGATGCTTAAGAAATATTTCTTGAAAGAATAAATGAGTTCTGACTTCAATAACAGCGTTTATTATGACGTATGATAATTGCCCTACTTACTTGTTGGTTTACAGGCCGTTTATAGGCCGTGAATTTCTCAAAAGAATAAGGTGAAGGGAAATTGTGTCTTTTATATCTGTATTCTAGGACCCTAGTACAGTGACTCATAAGGTAGGCTTTAAGTCGAAGTGTGACGAATTTAAAAATTTCTAATATATTTTTTGCAAAAATAATTTTTTCTCATTAGGCATTCTTTCTTTTATGATTTGGCTACCCTCCTCTCTTAATGTTGAGTTGAGGAAAGGGATAGGGAGATGTTTCCAGAATATAGCTGAGAATATGAAAAGCAGGAAAGCAGGGGAAGCCTGCATTAGGTTAGAGTCTCTGGAATCAGAGGCTGAGTCTCATGCAAGTGCTGTCAGGGACATCTTGTAAAAGAGCGAGGGAAGCAAGACAGGGGCATGGGCGAAACAAAGCGAGATGTGGATTCGGCTACAGTCCAGCCTCAGCCCAATCCCGTGGGAAGTTCCGGGACAAGGGACAAGGATGGCCTCAGAGAATTACCCCACCTGGAGGCAAAGAGGTTGGGATTTTATACCCCTGAATTAGTAGTTGGCTGCAACCATGCCAGAGGTAGGGGGATACCTCCCAGGCATTTCTGCATGGAACAGCTCCTGTGGACCGAGAGTGAGTCTTCAGGGAAGGGTCCAGCTGCAAGCATTGGTCATCAACACTCACAGCAGCTGAGTGACAAGAGAACTAGTCTAGGAAAGGGATCTGAGCAGCACAACAAAAGCTCCTACCCTACCCCTAAAAATAAAGATGATAGAAAGTGCTTACTCCTAGGAGGATTATGCAAACCTTTATTTAAAACCTATCTCCTCCTACTTCATCAACAAGTCTATCTGGACCAGTTGCTCACTCCTTAACAGATTAGAAACAGCAAGATAGAAGAGGGTGCAGAGACTGTTAAAGGTAAGCGCAGGGCTTCCCTGGTGGCGCAGTGGTTGAGAGTCTGCCTGCTAATGCAGGGGACACGGGTTCGAGCCCTGGTCTGGGAGGATCCCACATGCCACGGAGCAACTGGGCCCGTGAGCCACGGCTGCTGAGCCTGCGCGTCTGGAGCCTGTGCTCCGCAACGGGAGAGGCTGCGATAGTAAGAGGCGCGCCCGCGCACCGCGACGAGGAGTGGCCCCCACTTGCCACAACTAGAGAAAGCCCTCGCGCAGAAACGAACACCCAACACAGCAAAAATAAATAAATTAATATATAAACTCCTACCCCCAACATCTTCAAACAAAAAAACCACAAAACCACAGCTTTAAAAAAAAAACAAAAAAAGCCCACAGCCTACTTCCAAAGGCACACCCACATTAAAAGAAAAAAAAAAAAAGGTAAGTGCACCAATAGAAGCCAAAAAGAAACAAGAACGCCAAAAAGCACAGCAGTGTGGAACCTTGTAGTGTAGTGCCCTGGAGCGTCGTAAATTAAAGTCTAAAAAAACTGAGATTGACAATGATGCCCTAAGTCAACGATGCCCTAAGTTAACGATGCCTTAAACAAGTTGTGTTTTGCATTCTATGTTTAAAAACACGGGGTGATGTGCCAAGTCATTTTAAAAGATTTCATTCGAAATTTGGAAGCTTAAGGGATGTGAATAATTACACGGACATTTTATTTTTGCAGATTATCTTCTTCCCTGCCAGCCCCTGAATAAGTGAGGTGTTACTGAACTACATCTTGGAAAACATCTGACCTCCAGGAGCCGTTGAAACTCCTTGGATAGTAGCACAACTTCAGACTTGTTTAAACGTTCTGACAGTTCTGATGCCACCTGGCACATGTGATTACATAATCAGAGCTGATAGAAACCTCTGATCACCACATATACACACAGTCTGATTATAGAGCAAGCTCTAGCCAGGCATCAGACACGTGGGGCTCAAGTTCCTCCACTGTCATTAACATCTGTATGATCCTAAACAAGTCATTTGTCTTCTCTGATCTCAGTGTCTTTGCTGTAAAGGAGAAATAATCATAGTTATCATATTACTATTAATATTACATTACACCGATATATGATATGTAGTATGTTATTTTATTATATTAACAATATTATTATGTCTCATCAGCCTGCTATGAGGAGTCAATGAGATAATGTTTGTGAAATTGCTTTGCAAGGGGTGAAAAATAATTAAAATGGAGTATTTGGAAAAGTAAATACTCTTTCATTCCTTTCTTCTTTCTGATGCAATTTTTGACAGTTTTGTAAACCCATAAAACCGGCAGAATACACACGGACACCATCTCCCATCGATTTATTCTGTCCCAGCTCTCCACCACTTGGCCTCCTAGGCCACCCTCCCGGTGGCCAGCCTGTACTCCCATTTCTAGCTCCAGTTTCAGAATGACTGCCTTTGGAGAATGGGGTTTCTCAGGAAGAGTATTGCACAATCAGAAAACGTTGATCTGCCAAGGCTGTAACATTTTTTTCCTGGAGCCTTTTCAGGAATGTGTCACAGGAGGTGGGGGAGATGGGCCATGGAACAGAGAGTACTAGGCACCAGCCACCAGGTAATAAAATGTCCAAGCATTCCTTTTCAAAATCTAATGAAGACATCAATCTTCATTAAGTCAAAGGGTCTGGGGTCCACAGCGGTGAGATTCACTGAGCCGCTTCAAAAAGCAGGAGGAACAATGACCAAAATGCAGGCCATAGAGCAAGAGACAGTGAATTCTAGAACTCGATGATGTCTGTTTTCAACAAGGGTTGAATGTGCCAATAGCTATTATCACTAAACATGAGCCCTGAGCTCAGTGTGATGCCAGAGCCAGCTTGCACCAAATCAAGAGAGCCAGTTCTTCATGGCTCTTCCCAACCCCATGCTCGGGGATGTCAGGTTGGGAGCGTGTAATCAACCCAGGTGGCAGTATTTACACCACGGAAACCAGCAGGTGCCACCAATAGGATCCCCCACTCCCCACCCAGAGAGCCAGCTTACCGGCACACCAGTGCTTAAGCTTGTATCCAAATGTCAACAAAACGTCTGGAATCCTGAAATAGCTTTCAGAAGAGCAATGTTGTTCCTGAATTTCCGTGTGAACCACTGGAGGGAAAAAGTTTGTGTATATAAATATAACAAATCCTTTGCTTTCAGATCCCAAATCACCTTCCTCATATAGCCTCTCTTTTCCTTCAGGCTGAATGTGGAGAGTGGCTACCACTGAACTGAGAAAAACCTGAGTCACCGTTACATCCTTGGCATTGTCCACTTGATTGTTTTTTTCCATGAGTGTTTCCCAGGCTCTAACCTCCATCAGTACAGAGGACCGATGGGACAGCAATTATTCTGCAGGGAGTACACCCTCAGAGCTTGAGGGATCCTGTAGAAAAGCAGGGGCAAGATGCTGCTCTCTGCTTGGAGGGAGTTTGCAAAACAGATTGGATTCAACTGAAAGAGGCCAACCTTAGGAGGAGAACATAATTTTCTTCTTTCCATACCAAACCATAGGATTAATGAAGAATCAAGGGGAATAAAAATGCAAACATGCACAATATTCACTTCCACAGACTTTTCTTTCACTAATGTCTTTGTGGCTGTAGCTGGTGATTTGCACCACTCCTTCCCATAACTTACCTAGAGGCTGAAAGGAAAAGGAGTGGGGAAGAAATTAGCATTTACAGAGCACCAACTCGCTATCAGGTCCTAGAGTGTCTTATCTAGTTAACACAGCAACCATGCAAGGAAGTACTATTACTTCCATTTTTTCAGAGAAGGAAAGGTAAGAATTATCTAAGGTTACCCAGCTAATGGGTTTGGGAGCAGGAATTTAAATACTGGTCTCTGACTTTAGATTTTGAGCTCTTTCCACACTTTCTACTACTGTATTGACCCATGGAAAAACAAAGCCCAACTGTGGAACCAGTTCTGGAGACACAGGTGCAGGCTGAGTCTGGTCCCTTGGGGCTGGCTTTCCACAAGGATACACATTGGATTGTCTAATGAGGGAAAGCTAACAGACATTCAGGTGCAGGACTTGCCATTTCTCAGGGGCAGTTTTGAGACAAACACCAATTCTTTGTTGTCATGCTCATTGAAGATGTAAAATAGGAGAAGAGCATGGGAATCAGAGACAAATGCTGGACAAGGTTTTTAAGAATTTTTTTTTCAAGCTCCTCTGTTCTATAGCCTAAGTAGCCAACTACTCCCAACTTAGCCTCAAATTACCACCTATGTTCTTTAAAGAAAAAAAGAAAAGAATGTCTTTTCCAGTAATTTTACACTGGGAGAAATACATGATGGTCTTACCTATAGACTTGGCATTGGCAATTGTGCATCATTTTGTGTCATATCGCAGGCTAAGGAATGTGACACACTCCCTTTGGTTTCCTGCGATACACCCCAACAAAGGACTTTGTTTTTTCAGGTTTCAGTGATAAATATGTTACTGATACTCATACTTTAAATTCATAGAGTATACCAAGTCACAACTCAGTGAGGTTAACAGACAGTTTTCTTTTTAGATTTTGGATGAAGTGGCAAAGAGATACTCCATTGATTTCTGCACACTACACCTTTACACACTTGAAAACAATAATTTATGCTTCCTCTAAATCTTCTTTTCGCCTTTTCGCAATGATCTCATTTAATAGGCTTTTTATATTTTGGATTATGCAAATAATAGATATTCAAAAGTTAAATAATGAAAAAATTCTAATGTAAAATGATATAAAATAGGATGTTATTTTAATTGTTAGTGCACATCTTAACAAGAAATGATACCTTAGGAATTTAATGTTACCCCAATTTTTTAAATATACTAAATTTTATATACAGTTTTGTGTAAAGTATTTAAAATTTTTTTATTGTGATAACCTAAAGTCTGGCAGGAGAGAGAGGGAGAGAGAGAGAGAATTATGTATGTGTTAAGTTATGAATATGCTCAGTTGAAAGTGCCTTTATGACCTCCAGATGGAAAGGTATGCAGTGGATATATGGGTCTGGAACTCAGGAGGAAAGTTTGGACTATAAGTATAGTTTTGGAATTTATCAGTATATAGACGGTAACTGGAGTCGTAAGAATGGATAGGATCATCCAGTACAAGTACACAGACTGAGAAGAGGATAGGGTCTACAGCTAAACCCAGAAAATCCCCTACATTTAAAATCCAGTGCTGTTCAGATGCCTAAAACCACCCAAATACTTCCACCACCTCGGGGCCCATTCCAGTGGGATTCTGTCTTCTTCTACCTGCTGGGTAAGTTCTGACCCAGAAAAGAGGCTTCACTGATATTTCAGATCATGTTGGATTCTTTTCTACACCAATGTGAAAGCTGCATCATGGGAGAATTAACATTTAAAAAAAATGGCACGGGAGAACTCACACTTGAAGTTAGGACATAGGAGCAGTCAAGTGATGCAAATCCAAAGATGACTCAGTTATTAGAAAGACCAGGACTTTAAATCAACTATTGTGATATGTTAAAGAAGTTACTTAAAAATATGGATATAATAGGTAAAAATATGAAGCATTTCAGGAGAACAATTTAAACACTAAAAAATAGAAAATATAAAACTGAAAAATATAATATCTAAGACACTTGGGGCTTATAAGTAGCATTTAGACACTACAGAGGAGAGTGAATGGGGAGATAGAGCAATAGCAGTTGCTCAAATTGAAGGAAAGAAAGAAAAAAGATAGAAAAATGAATAGATTATCCATACCATGAATAATATCAAGTTTCTAATGTACATGAATTTGAGTATGAGGGGGAGAGAGATAAGCAGGCAGAAAAACATACTTAAAGAAATAATAACTGAAACTCTCTCAATTTGATGAAAACACCAACCCATGGATCCAAGATATGCAACAATCCCCATGCAAGATAAATACAAAGAAAACCCCTTCTAAATACATGATGGCCAAATTGGTGAAACATAAAGAGAAAGAGAACATCTTAAAAGCCACCAGAAAATAAGACATACATATAGGAACAATGATATGAATGATAGCTGATTTCTCATCAGAAACTATATAAGACAGAAAACATCACAGAAGACAAGACAGAAAACATCTCACAAGACAATGCAACACCATCTTTAAAGGAAATAAACTGTCACCATAGAATTTTATATCCAACTAAAAACATTCTTCAAAAACGAAGGTAAAATAAGGATATTTTCAGATGAAAGAAGGCTGAGAGAATTTGCTGCAAGCAAATTTATACTACAATAAGTACTAAAGAAAAAATTTCAAACTAAAGAGAAATGATACCAGATAGAAACCTGGATATACAGAAAGTAAAAAATAATGAAGAAAATAGGTAATGGGCTCTCAGTTTCCAGTCCAGCATGTAAGGAGCTTTAAGAAGTCACCACTCTGTGCTAAAAACTGTAAAAAGCTGAAGAAACTGGAAAATCAACAATTCTTCTTAGACTTCTCTGTCAGAGAAGTGAGGTCAAAGGTCAAACTGTTGCCCCTCGAATTGGAGAAACAAGTGAAAACAGAGAGTCACAACTTATTGGAGCAGAAACTCACAAGTAGGAATTTCTGTGAGAACCACTACCTGGGCAGAAAAACCTGAACTGTAATTGACAAATTGCTGGAGGCTGAGTGTGGACAACTCTGAGAGTTCTCAATGAACAAGTACAATTTGAAACTAAAAACACATTTTCTTGCCTTGTAAAAAGGCATCTATTTGGCTTTTAGTACAAAATAACTCAGAGAAGCAGAGAAAGCCAGTTATTGAAAAAAATTCCCTAACAAATTTTAGTCACAGTCGCTGTCTTTAGCTTGGCTTAGAAAACAGGAAACTACAAACCACCTAATATCTGCCCTTTTGAAGAAATCTTATTTAAAGAAAAAAAAAAAAAGAGGGAAAATAAAACAGTCCCTGAAATACAGCAGTTGGTTTTTACAGGGCCCTGGAAGCTTGCCTTAATCATTCTGGTGAAATGGAAGACATGTGGTCATTGGAATATGGCCATCTCCTTGTTTTATGCTAGTAATGATTTTCATCTGAAGGGAAGATGATGGCCTGGGCACCATTTGATGCCCCTGATGCAATCTGAGACATCAAGGTCAAGTTGCCCCAAGTCTTCCATTCCATATCTTCACTGAACCTCCCCCATATACAGTCTCTTGTCACTGGATGATGAGTGAATAATGGACTCATCAGGGTAGAAAGACACTTCATTGATGGAGCCAGCATGGCTGGGCAGCTTATACAAAATCCTCGTGCTTCTGATATCCCACATAAACACAAACCTGTTGGCCGAGCCAGCTGCTATCTTGCTTCCATCAGATGATCAAGACCATCTCAGAAGATTCTTTTGAAAGTGGTGCACATTTTTTTTGAAATATCTTATTATTTACATTATCACCCTCCAAAATCAAATACTTTCAGATATAACAAAATATGTACAAGATCTATATGAGGGAAACTACAAAATTCTGATGAACAAAATCAAAGAAGAACTAAATAAATGGAGAGATATTCCATGTTCATGGATAGGAAAACACTATATTGTCAAGATGTCAGTTCTTCTCAGCTTGACCATAGATTCAATGCGATCCCAATCAAAATCCCAGCGAGTTATTTAATAGATATTGACAGACAAACTGATTCTAAAGTTTACATGGAGAGGCAGAAGACCCAGAATAGCCAACACAATATTAAAGGAGAAGAACAAAGTTGGAGGACGGATACTACCCAACTTTAAGACTTACTGTAAAGCAACAGTAATCAAGATAGTGCAGTATTCACAAAAGAATAGAAAATGGATCAATGGAACAGAATTGAGAGCCTAGAAATAGCTTTCCAAAGATATAGTCAACTGTTCTTTGACAAAGGAGAAAAAACAATCCATTGGAGCAAAGACAGTTTCTTTGACAACTGGTGTGGGAACAACGGGATATCCACATGCAAAAAGAAAAGGCTAGACACAGACCTTCACGAAAATTAACCCAAAATGATCACAGACCTAAATGTAAAATGCAAAACTATAAAACTCTTAGATGACAACATAGGAGAAAATCTAGATAACCTTGGGTATGGCAATGACTTTTTACATATAACACCAAAGGCATGATCCATGAAAGAAGTTGATAAGCTGGACTTCATTAAAATTATAAACTTCTTCTCTATAAAACACAGTGTCAAAAGCATGAGAAGATAGTCCACAGACTGAGAGAAAATATTTACAAAAGATACATCTGATAAAAGACTGTTATCCAAAATATACAAAGAACTCTTAAAACTCAACGATAAGAAAAAACCCAACATGATTAAAAAATGGGTCAAAGACCTTAACAGATACCTCATTAAAGAAGATATACAAATGGAAAATAAGCATATGAAAAGATTTTCCACATTGTATGTTATCAGGAAGATGCAAATTAAAACATCAGTAAGGTGTCTTCACACCTATTAGAATGACCAAAATCTGAAACACTGACAGCACCAAATACTGACAAGGGTGTGGAGTAACTGGAATGCATACATTTCCGGTAGGAATTCAAAAACAGTACAGTCATCTTGGAAGACAGTTTGCCAGTTTCTCACAAAACTAAACATATCCTTACCACACAATCCAGCAATCATACTCCTTGGTATTTCCCCAAAGGAGTTGAAAGCTTACGTCCCACAAGAATCTACACACAGATGTTTATAGTAACTTTACTCATCACTGACAAAACTTGGAAGCAACCAAAGCGTCCTTCAGTGGGTGAATGGACAGATAAACTATGGTACATCCAGACAATGGAATATTATTCAGTACTAAAAAGAAATGAGCTATCAAACTATGAAAAGACATGGAAGAACCTTAAGTGTATATTACTAAGTGAAAGAAGCCAATCTGAAAAGGCTACATACTGTGTGATTCCAACTATACAACATTCTGGAAACGGCAAAACTGGTGACAGACCAGTGACTGCCAGGGGGAGGGGACACAAGGGATGAACAGGCAAAGCTCACAGGAGTTTTAGAGCAGTTAAAATACTCTCTATGATATTATAATGATGGGTATATGTCATTATACATTTGTTCAAGCCCATAGAATGTACACCACCAAGAATTAACCCTAAGGTAAACTCTAGACTTTGGGTGATTATGATGTGCTAATGTAGATTCATCCTTTGGTAACAGATGTAAAATTTGGTTGAGTGATGTTGGTCATTGGGAGGCTGTGCATGTATGGGGCAGAGGGTATATGGGAAACCTCTGTACCTTCCTCTCAATTGTGATGTGAACCTAAAACTGCTCTAAAAAAATAAAATCTTAAAAAATCTTCAGAGAGACTCAGTCATAGGGGTGGTCCCACACTTCTGTGAGTTTTACTTCCAAGAGTTTTACCAGGCCTTCATAGTAAACAGTGGAGAAACCTCTCCCAGTGCTCCCAGCAGGGAAGTGGAAAAGGAACCATTTTGAAATAGGCTAGAGTATTCTGTTCTTCTTAACAAGGACTGTGCTCAGGAGAAACTATTTGATCAAAACCCAACTTCCTGGGGTTCTATCAGAGCCTAACATACACAGGGAAAGGGAAATATCTAACTCTAGCCTCTCCAGCCATACTGTCCTACCTAAGGGATGAGTGGGGAATAAAACTCAGAAGCACTGATGAAATTCACTGTCCAGGGCACAGGCTCACCAAAAGACTGCAACCTAACCACAGGATTGTGGAACACTTTCCCTCTTCCCACACCTTACCACCACATTACTAAAGGCATATTTACTGCAGTTCCTTTACACACTACATCATGCCCACCTTTCAACAAAAAATTATAAGGCATACTAAAGGGCAAAAAACTACAGCTTGAAGAGATGGAACAAGCATCAGATCCACAGTCAGATATGACAGGAATGCTGGAATTATCAGACGAGGAATTTAAAAAACTATGATTGGGCTTCCCTGGTGGCGCAGTGGTTGAAAGTCTGCCTGCCAATGCAGGGGACACGGGTTCGTGCCCCAGTCCGGGAAGATCCCACATGCCGCGGAGTGGCTAGGCCCGTGAGCCATGGCCGCTGAGCCTGCGCGTCCGGAGCCTGTGCTCCGCAACGGGAGGGGCCGCAACAGTGAGAGGCCCGCGTACCGCAAAAAATAAATTAATTAATTAATTAAAACTATGATTAATATACTAAGGCTTTAATGGGAAAAGTAGACAACATGCAAGAACAGATGTATGATATAAGCAGAGAGGTAAGAATTCTTAAAACTAATCAAAACAAAATTTTAAAGACAAAAATTTTATAAAAGAAATGAAGAGTGCCTTTTGATGGCATTAGTGGACTGAATATAGCTAAGGAAAGAATCTCTGAGTTTGAGGATATGACAATAGAAACTTCCAAAAGTGGAAAGCAAAGAGAAAAAAAAAAAGACTTAAAAAAACAAAACAGAGTATCCAAGAACAGGCATAACTACAAAAGGTATAACATACATAATGGGAATCATGGAAGGAGAAGAGAGAAAGGAAAAGAAGAAATATTTAAAGCAATAAGGACTCAGAATGTTCCCAAGTTAATGTTAGACATAAAACCATAGATCTAGGAATCTCAGAGAACACCAAGCAGGATAAATTAAAAATAAACACGAAAACAAAAACCACACCTGAGCATATCATATTCAAACTTCATAAACCAAACATAAGCAAAAATTCTTGAAAAAAACATTCATGTATAGAGGAGCAAAGATTAGAATTACATCCAACTTCTCTTCAGAAACCATGTAAGCAAGAAGAAAGTAGAGTGAAATATTTAAAATGTTAATAGAAAAAAAACTACCAACCCAGAATTCTGTACCTTGTGAAATTATCCTTCAAAAGTAAAGGAGAAATAAACACTTTCTCAGAAAAACAAAAATTGAGGGAATTTGTTGCCAGTAGACTCGCCTTGCAAGAAATGTTTAGAACTTCTTTGGAGAGAAGGAAAATGATATTGGTTAGAAACTCAGATTTACAAAAGGAAAGAGCATCAGATAATTAACAAGTGAAAGTAAAATAAAAACATTTATTTTTCTTACTATTAGTTTATCTAACAGAGAGTTTGTTCAAAATAATAATAGCAATAATATGTACAGTTACGAATGCTTATATACATAAGCATATACACATATATAAGCATACATATATACATATGCTTATATATAAGTGAAATGAATGACACCAATGATATAAAGGACAGGAATATTCTGTTATTATACATACGAAAAAGCCAGAAGAATACTAAAAAATCAGGAATTAGGAATATTAGGAATATTAGGAATTAGGAATATTCTGTTATTAGGAATAGGGAATATTCTGTTATTATACACACCCAAAAGCCAGAAGAATACTAAAAAATACCCAATTTATCCAAAAGAAAACATGTAAGCAAGAACAAACAATCAGATGCAACAATTTGAAAATAAACATAAGATGGTAAGCTTAAACCCACTTGCGTTAGCATTAAAGCATGGTTGCAAATTCTTTGACATCCACTCCATTAAAGGTTGGAGTCCATCTCTCCTCCCTTGAATCTGGGTAGGCTTGTGAATGCTTTGACCAATATGACTTTTGAGTCTAGGTCACAAAAGTTCACACAACTTTGGCCTTGTTCACTGGAACACTCGCTTTTGAAACCCTGAACCAATATGTAAAAATTTCAACTACCTTGAAGCTGACATACTAAACCTGTGGCGTAGTCATAAAATGGAATGCTACTCAGTGACATAAAGGAATGAACCACTAATACACAAAACAATATGATCAAAACTTAAAAATATTATGCTGAGAGGAAAAAGCCTCACAAAAAGAGTATGTGCTATACTACTCCATTTATACAAAATTCTAGAATAGGGAAAACTAATCTATGGTAGAAAAAATCGAACTGTGGTTGACTTTGGTGGGGGTGGGAGTTGGCAGAGATTGATCGGGAAAGGCATGAAACAACTTCCTGAGCCTGATGGTACTGTCCTATATCCTGAAAGAGGTTTGGGTTATACAAGTTTATGAATTGTCAAAATCAGTGTATATCCTTAAGATAAATTAAGATTTATTTTGTTTGTATGTTATATATCAAAGAAAAAACTGCAAACAAATACTGAACACTACTTAATGTTATGCAAATCGAAATGTTTATAGGGAAGCATACCGATGTCTGCAATTTACTTTGCAGTGCAATAAAGAAAAGATGCATTAATGGATTGGTAGAGGGATGCATAGGTGAATAGATACACAATAAAGCAAATATAGTTAAACGTTAGTGGTAGACTCTAGGTGGAGGGTGTACAGGTGTTCACTATAAATTCTCTCAACTATGCTGTAGCTTGACGTTTTTCATATTAAAATGCTGGACATGTTTCCAAAAAAAGGGGAGAAACAACTTTTTTAGAAAAGGGGAAGGGGGACAGGAGGGCAGGGAATGAGTAGTTAGGGAGTTGCTCCTTCTTCTTTACTGTGATTCTTGCTTTATAGATAGAAGAAATTGCTTCTATAAAAACTGATTAAACAAAGATCCCAGTAGAATGTAATTTTACAGGATATCTATATTAAGTGGTTTTCAAATCCTTCCAGAATCGGTCGGAAATGCCCAGGTTCCTGAAGTTGTAGGAGAGTTCCTTGCCTGAATTTGCCATGGCCTGTTCATGGCTGGTGGCCTGTTTGGGACTGAGCTGGGGATCCCCAAATGCAGCAAGCATTGCTTCCAAAGATGCTCAGACTGAGAGATCTGTTGAGAGGATAAGGTCTCCAAATGGACATCTCAAAGGATCTCATTATTCTAAAACAGCTCAAAGAATGTTTCCTACATGGTGCTAAAAGGGATATAAGGGGGAAAAAAATCCCCTGTACTATCAACTCCAGGAAGGCAGAGATCTATGTATCTTGCTCACCATTTTTTCTCCAGCATTTTAGTACAATGTATAGCACAAAGTAAAGCCCGGTTAAATATTTGTTGAACAAATTAATGAATTGAATGTTGTTCCCTCCTACTGGAAATCTTGGAGTAAATTTCAAAATTCATGATCCACACATTTCAACTGTCCTCTCTACTCAGCATCAGTGGAAACAACTTCCAGAAAAGTCTTGCTAAAGAACAGAATTTTATATCTTTGCCAAAACGGTTAATAGGTTTTTCCAGTAAGAGGACAACCAAAATGAAAATTACTACTGCTACTATTATTTATTAAGCAAGTGCTATAAAGCTAGGGGCTATGTTAAGCACCTTACCTTGTTGCCAATCCCTGCAATAAGCCTGAAAGGTAAAAATGGGATGAGAAAAACAGTGCTTAGCTAAGATAAATAATTTACCAAACAATATGCTGCCTGACTCCAAAGCTTACTTACAACACTTATCACAGTATAAGGTGCACGTGCTCTGTGCAGAATAACACATAAATAAATGTAGAAGACCATTATCTAGTTAGGTTGCTTTTCCCCATGTGCATATATGGAGAATCTACTCTTAGCAAACGCCCACTGCACACCATGGTGTGTGTGTGTGTGTGTGTGTATGTGCGCGCGCGCGCGTGTGTGTGTGTGTGTGTAGTAACTGCCTAAACAATTAAAAGAAGGAAGGAAGCACATCCTCCCTGGCCTTTGGCCTCTCCCTTCCTCACCCTCTAGTAAATACAAGTCTGTCCAAATCAGAAAGCTCTTCCTACCTCTAGTAGAAATAGTTACCCCAGCATTATTATTCTCTACCCAACAGTTTTTAAAAAAATATCTGTTCTCATGAAAGGATGCTCCTGGGGGTTTGTTGTCTCTCCATGCCCTCAGTGGACACTCCAGAGCCCTGTTCCTCTCTCCAGTGAAGGTCCATTTGAACCCTGGACATGTACAAACGATCCTGCTTTGATCACAACCATTCCTAAATAATAGCACAAGAATAGCACCCATACAGGGACATAGAAACCATAGATCTGGGGAAGAAGCACATCCGGCAGAGAATCAGGAAGTACCAAAGATTTGTCTTCAGTGCAATCCACCATTCCCTGCCAGGGTCCCTCTACCCCATGTTGAAAACCTTCCTACCCAGCTGGAACCTTGTCTAGAAATGAATACCTACTAATAACATGGGACTGAGTTAGGACATGGGATTTCTAGGCCACAGTCACAATGTCACAACTAGACTCATGTTACACAGGTTCAGTATTAGAAGTCAGAGTTCTATTCCTGAAAACACATCATATCATTAGATATGAAAATTGATCAAAAATAAAAATTAAATTCCTCTTATATTTTCTTTTTAATATGAGGTATATCATAATTCAGAATACTGCATAAGATTTATATCTACAGTTAAAATAATAATTATGTCAATATCCATCTTGATACCCAAATCCCAAAACAGATCCACTTCTGAAAACAATGACCTAATTCAAGAAATTGAATATAGCCAGTATTCCAGGGGCCCCCTCAGGACACTCCCGAATCACATTCTTTATGAAAAATCTTTTTTCACATATTGGAATAGATGGACTGCAGACCTCATCTTTTTTCTGGATAAATCTCCAAATATAAAGCTTGGGTATTCTTCATTGCTGCATGCTGTCTGGAACATTTTCGTTGCACATGTGACTTACAGAAATGTCTTTAAAAAGAAAATGCTGGGTATGCTAACTTCATTCTCTTTTCTCTTTTTTCCTTTTTTTTTCCTCCTTCATCTCCTTCTTCTTTCCTCCTTAAAGATCACTGTAGACCATCTTTGAGGCTGCCTACCACAACTCATTTGACCCTTCCATGATTTGTGAGAACTATTTAGACCACAAGTCACAGATAAGGAAATGAAAGCACAGAAATGTTAATTACCTTAATGCAATACAGAGAGCTAAGAGACGAGAGATGTGAAAGAAAAATCAAGGAAATCTGGAAGATAGGACAAAAATCTCCAATCTCCAATCCATCTAATAAAAATTCTGGAGAGAATAGAGAGTAGAAGAGAGGCAATATTCAGAGAGATTATAGATGAGAATTTTCTGGAGATAGAGAAATAAATGAGACTTCAGGTTGAAGGAGCACACAGGGTCCTGAGCAATATAAATAAACATAAATCTACACCTAGGCTCGTTGTAGTAAAACTACAAACATTAAATTCAAAAAGAAAAATCTTAAAGCTGCAAAGGAGAAAAGCCAACTATATCCAAAGACATGGCAATTAGACAGACAGCAAACGTCTCATCAGCAAAAATAAGTACCAGAAGATAATGAAATAATACATTCACAGTTATGAAAAAACTGTGAAGAAAGAATTGTATAACTGGCTGACTGATCATTGAAGATGGAAGGTGAGATAAAGCCATCTTTAGACTAACAAAGGTCAAGGAAGTTTTTAATGCATCAATCCTCATAGAAAAGGATGTACACAAGAAGAAACTGAAAACAGAAGAAGTGAATGCATAAAGTAATGGTGAACACAATGTTGGTAATATGTTATTAAATCTAAATAAGGATAAAAAATTTTTAAAACGAAAACTAATTTTAGAGAATTTAAATTCCAGTTAACATGAAGGTGAAGACTGGGACAGTTTAAAATTAATGCATTCTAAATTCCCATATTATTTGAGAAGAAACTAGAAATAGTGATTAATGTTTTGCTTTGTTCAGAACAGGTGGATTTTCTTATAGAGCATTGGTTTTTTTTTGTTTTGTTTTGTTTTGTTTTTGTGGTACGCGGGCCTACTCACTGTTGTGGCCTCTCCCGTTGCGGAGCACAGGCTCCGGACGCGCAGGCTCAGCAGCCATGGCTCACGGGCCCAGCCGCTACGCGGCATGTGGGATCTTCCCGGACTGGGGCACGAACCCGCGTCCCCTGCATCGGCAGGCGGACTCTCAACCACTGCGCCACCAGGGAAGCCCTAGAGCATTGTTTCTAAGTATACCTTTTACATAAAACAACTTTCATGTCTTCTAATTTAAAAAATAATACTATCATGTAGGCATTACACGATGACGCTCAGGCAGGATATATAGCTTTTCAGTGCTTCAAAATCTGATGAGATTTTACATTTGTAAAATCAATATACTTTGAATATTTCATACTTGTGCGAAAAGATTTAACTTATATTTTGAAAACTCTATTTCCCCCAAAAAGAAATTAAATGATTACGGGTTGAGAGTTCATTATGAAAAAAGTTTAACATTTTGAAAGGCATAAGTGAAACTTTTACAAGCTATAATCTGGAATGGGAGTCTGAACACCTCAGCTTTCTGTGTGATCCTAGGGAAACCACTTTAACTCTCCGGACACTAGTTTCCACATTGAAAAGTAAGAATTAGATGATCTCCAAGAACCCTTCCAGTAATGTGTTTCTAAAGCATTTACTCTTATAAAAGTTTACTGTTATCAAGGCTGCTGCCAGTAACATTTTTGTGCAGATAGCCTTCTCTTACTTTTGTTTAGTTCAGATTAATTCCTCAGTATAAATTTCCCAGGAACAGGATTAGTAGATATAAATATTTTTAAGGCTTTTGATACAATGGACCAGATACATTCTCAAAATTGCTTTCCTAAGGCATTGTACCACTCATATCAGTTGATAAACTGGCAGTAGTTATTAAAGGCTTTAAAAATGATCTTAATCTTAAGTCTGCCACTCCATCTCTAGGAATAGATCTCTAAAAGAAAGAGAAAAGTGACACAATTATGTTTATCAAATTAATATTTTTACATTTATAAATATTACATATAATATTTTTACATTTATAATGTAAAAAACATGAGAAAAACAATAATCAAACAACAGGGGACTGGTTATTACACATTTAATAATGGAATACTACGTGACCATCAAAAATCAAGATTTAGAAGAGTATTTACTACCATGGGGAAATGTTCATAGTATATTTTCAGTGAAAAAGCAGACTTACAAAATACCATGCATATTATTATCCCATTATATCCTTACATATCTATCTATGTATATATATGTAAAATATACACACATATATACATAAAATATGTATGTTTTATATTATTAATATTTGGTTTCTAATCATATATATTCTAAATATACACATATATTCTAAATATATATAACATATATATTTAAAATACGTATGTTAAAACCAAGTAATAATAATGTTATTAGGTAGAAAGTAATGTGACTTTAATTTCCTGAATTTTAAAAATGTTGTACAAAGAACATATATTAGTTTTGTGACTTGAAAAAAAAAGCAGTAAAAAGAAAAATAAAACCGAACAAGTCACTCCAGTTCACCTCATCACTCACAGTGAATGGCTCCCTCATCCAGACTTCATTTTCCTTCATAACAAACCCAGTTTATTCAGGCACAAGGTCCTGTGCTTCATGGCAAAGCCATGGGCTTCGGCCATCCCACTCTTGGTTCCAAGGGCTTCCTGATTGATCTAAGGATAATCCCATCCTCCTTGCCAGTGACTGATTCAGAAATGGCCCGCTCTGACCAATGAGCCATCAGGTGAAGTCCAGGGTATAAGTGGGGATCATTTGCTTGTCTCTGAGAGACAGCCCCACGATGACATGGTTTCTCCTTTTCTTTCTCACACTGTCACGTCTGGACCAACCACAACCATCTTGCTTTCTGTGTGACATTGAAACTGCCACTGAAGATCAAAAACCAGAGAGATGGAAATAACCTGGGTCTCTGGTGGCATCGCAGAGCTGCTAAAGCCAGCTCCACCTCCAGACTTGTTGTTATGTGAGGTAATACATTTTCTTATTGTTTAAAACAGCTTTTCTTAACTTTCACTGTATATCAGAATCTCTAGGGAGTTTAGAAACTACTGATCCCCGGGTTATTCCAAGGTCAAGTCAAGGTCTTCAGGGGCAAACCCATCTGAGTCAGGGTTTTCTGTTCGTTACACCTGAAAGCACTTTGACAGATAAAGACACCTTTGCAGACATCTCCATTGTTATTTCTCTTAAACTTTCAAGGCAGGGATTTGCTTTGGGGTTTTCTCACATTGATTCCTCCTGGGCTGAGGTCTTTGCCTCTAAAGTGCACCATTACTGACGTCTGTTTCTTGGGGACGTAACAAAACCCATCCAAAGCCTGTTCCATGTGATTTTGCATATTTGTAACACGTTAACGATCAAGGATGTGGATGAACCTACTCAGTCATTCCGAAAAGTGTTTATGTTTTCATTAACTATTTTGTGACAAGTTACCTTTAACAAAAGTTACACTATATTTTAGTAAATGTTGAGTTTAACTATCAAGTGAATACAATATTTGAATATCTTATGTTTTTGGTTGGTACACTGTGGAAGGTATAGGGTGCTAGAATCTTCATACGTTCCATTCTTATAAATTGCCAATAAGCTTCAAAAATATTTTTCATGCAAGTACATTTATAAAATCACTCTTAGCAAGGAAGCTGTTATAAATAGTACCTGCTTAAAAGAGTTCAACAAGCTCTTGGAAATGAAATCTTCCAGAGCATCAATTCTCAACACAGACCATCAAAAGCACCATATTGGAACAGTTGGTGGGTACAGTAGAGGGGGAAGAGAGAGGGAAACACAGGTATCTCGTGAGATACATAGTGAAAAAAAAAATCACAGCCACAAATAAGAATGACAGCTTTCAAACTGACCCACCACTCTACCTAACCAGGCCCTAGGAAAGCAAACTGGTGTGAGGAGGGACAAGCTTACACCTTTCAGGGACTAACGCTTCCTAGGGATGGCTGTACAATTAACATGAGCTGCGTAAAACGTAATAAGCTGGGCCCACACGAGGGCAGGATCCCTGCGGGAAGCCAGTCAGGCCCACCACACTAATGGTGGTTTTCGTGCCATTAAACAGCAAGTATGTTAATAACTGTGGTGGTTTATCTCAACACTCCCTGCTGCTTTCAGTGCTTAACTCAAATACAATGTTCATCAGCTTTTGCTAGTAGCAAGAGGGAGAGCTTTATCAGAAAATGTAAAGATCACTTTGTGATTATTATTTCACCTTGGGGCAAGCCTACCCTAACTGTCCCCGCACGGCTCCTGGTGGGACATTATCTCCTGAAGGTCCTGGAAATGAGTACCACAGTATTTAGATTTTCGTCCATGCCTGCCCCACTCCACCACTGCCCCCATACTTTAAAAAAAATTTAATACTGGGCTGACTTAAGTCACACCAAATGGCAATTGATAAGACACGGAGTAAGCTGTGTTCTCGTCTCGGCATAGCCTGGCTGACCTGATCACGCTCTACTCCACTCCCACCTGGTTCTTGCTGGCCACAGAGCCACTTTCTGTCTTGCCATCCTAAGTCTACTGCACAGACTCTGTTATCTGGTGCGCTCAATGCTCAAGGCAGTCACGCTGTCCCCCTGTATGCACTCAGCACTTTACATACAGTGCAGGGTCCAAGGACGACCATGGAATAAGAATCCCAGCAGGTTGTGGAGGTCGGTAGTGGGCTGAGACTAACTTTCAATAAAGTGCCTGGTAGGAGACCCTCTTGTCCCTTAAGAGAAATCAACAAAGCTTCCACTTAGAGTGAATCGGTCTCTAGGAATCTCCCCTCACAAGTCAGTGGGTGGAAGGTGCAGCCAGCATCTTAAAGAGAGCAGTGACATCATTAAGCAGTCACATCACAATCTGCCGTGGCAGGGAATGCTCATTGGATTCTCAGATCAGACATTGTCAGTGTTCAAATATTTCTGACTGGAAGCTGCATAGAGGAGACCAGGAGAGAAAGAGAATGTCACCTTGAAAAAATGTAGTCTGCCACCCACCCAGCCTTGAGCATCTTATCCTGCCCGGGCACACAAACTCCAGAGAGCCTGACAGTTGGAGTGCTAGCTGGCCAATTCAAAGGAAAAGAGACTTTCCTAGATTCTGCTTAGAAATCCAGAATCTTAACTTGATTTCCTCAGCATCCCACCCCAACTGTTGGTTATTCGCCTGAAAAACCCTGTCTCTATAAAATTGGAAGACACTCAAAGACGTAATTACAAGCGTTTTCACCGATTGCTTTGTTCTTACACCATCTCAAAAAGTTCCCAAACAACATGAAGTTAACTATGACAGAAAAGCCCCATATGAGTTTCTGAAGGTCAGGCTAAATCAGGCTGATAAAGAGAGGGGATAGAGAAGATAATATTGTTAGGGGCGCTATTAACGTATTTTTCTAATACATCTTATTTTGGGTTGGTCTCGATACCAGTTGGAGTCTGAGGAATGGCACATTTCTCCACAAGCCTAGTGGAGAGATGTTTCTAACAGGTCCTAAAATATTTACTTTGAGTTTCAGTGCTTGAATCAGCTTCTGGGATTAAAATCTGGATCCACTATTTCTTACTAACTGTACCATTTTGTACAAATAGGTTAACCTGCCTAAACTTCAGTTTCCTCATCTGTAAACTGGTGATAACATTAGCACCTAGCTCAGAGGGTTGTTATGAGAACTATATTTATAACTGCTTAGTACCCTGCCTAGCACAGACTTAAGTTCTTAATTTATCGATGATTACTGTTGTTGTTATTATTACTTCTATGAAATCAATGGAAGTTATGAGGAGGTGCCATTGGTACACAAGGTAAGGGCCATTTAGTAGCTATTTGCCCAGAAATGAGACTTACAGTCTCCTTCCTTCTGACAGATGCAGTTTTAATGGCCTTGCCAGGCATCCAGCTGACCATTCTGGAGGGGCACTCAACCTTCAGCAAGCTCACCTGGCAACCTAGCGCTGTAGTGCCAAACCCTGAGTTAGCGGGAAACGCCGAGCCAGCTGGCTGCCACACTGAGCCTTGACAGGACTTCAAAGCCTCCCTCAGAGGTGACTCTATAGCCCTCCCAACATTAGGGAAACAAATGGTCCTTCGTGGCTGCGGCTCCCTGGGGTCCTTCCTCCTCAGGAGGCTCGTGGTTGCCGAAGCTGCAGAAAGTTCAGCCTCTTGACCCATCATCGGTCACCATTCTAATGATCTGGCAGGAAAAGATACCTGCCCTCGGTCCCCCTGGGGTGGACTCACAGTAATTTATGAGCCAGCAGAGCACCCCTTCCTCGTGACTTAATATGCTTAACAGCTAATTGCATCTGTGTAGGGATTACACTTTACATTGTGCAGCGTTATGGAAACAAACCCCGGGCTTCCTCGGATTCCCTTAAACAGCTCCTTATCTCGGAGAGGGAGATCCTTATCAGGGCCATATGTTAGAGGGCCTGGACTGTTTCCAAATGACCCCAGGAGGGTCTGGGGCCTAATCAGTCTGCAGGCCCAAAGAGGGGCCTTGAACAGAGTCCCAACCTGAACCAGCTGGGAGGCCAAAGCCAAGGGAGGAGCTTCCTCCCTGCCTTCTGTCCTCCATAAACCTGTCAAAGGCCAAGCTGGGGCCCAGATGACCCACATCAGCTCCTCTGCCCCGGTGACCAGGGCTTCCTGTGCTGACCTTCATGCCACGTGGAGCTCGAGCGAGCAAAGCCCAGGGGATTACTGAGCACCTTATCCAAAGTCAAAGCGAAGCTTTTGCCCTTCCAGGGGTGCTGTAGAAGGAATCTTTTGGTAGTAACACTTGGCTTTCTAACTCACAAGCTAGCTAAGCCCCTCCAACCCCCGAGGGAACCAGTCAACGCTACCGCCTTCCTTTCGCCAGGACGGCAAGGTAGGCCCCAGCCGGAGAAACAACTTGCTTCATACACAATTATTGCAAAGCTTGGGAGATTCCTGCCTTGGCAGACACAGAAAACACTCCTTCCCCTGGGTTACAACAATTTAGTTAAAGACCGAGTCTTAAGGAACTCCTGGGGGAGGCGGGGCCGCCAAGTGTAAAGAGCAGGAAATGTCTCCCAGCGTGAGGAGCCGGGAGCCAGAAGCCAGAGGGGCCCTGCTGGAGTTTTCCAGCCTGTGACTCACGGGGCCACTTCCCTGCTGAACCCGGCCTGCACTCCGGCTCCTTGGCCACTGTGTCTCAGAGCCTCTTCCTGTCTCCAGTCCACCCAGGCCCCTGAACAAAGCAGAAGTCTGGAGTCCACGGCAAACTCTAAAGTGTTGTGTATATATTCGGGCGTCATCTGTGGAAGCAGCTATTTTGAAAACAAAAAAGTAACTTCCCTGCCCTCAGAAGAACTTGGTGAGCTCTTAGAAGTGTCTACGTTAACAATTTGAGACTGAAATCTTGATTATCACCTCTTGCAAAAAGAAAGGAAGACATAGTACATTCTTTTTCATTGATTCATAATAATAGGTAAGGAACTTATTGAGCACTTATGTGCCAGGCACTGTCCTAAGCCCTTTACATCCATTATTTTATTTAACCCTTATGACAACCCCTGTACGGTTGTTATCTCCATTTCATGAATGAGGAAACTGAGGCTCAGAGAGGTCAGTAACTTGTACGTGATCACACAGCTAGTATATGGTAGAGTGAGGATCCAAACCCGTCTGTCTTACTCAAGCACCCAGCTTCTTGGTCTCTAATATTCTGGGCTGAAACAGGACTTGGAGGCCATCTGAGCCAACTGGTACACTGATCCTCAACTCTTATAACTCCTCTCCAACAACCTTACAGAACAATCTCTACTTACTCCAGGGAAGGGAGACTCTGCGAGGCACAAAGGAAAGAACACGTGATTGGGCATCAGATGACCCAGGGTCTGCCATTCTCATGGTTTGTATCCATTGGTCTAACTGCCCTTTGGCAACACAAAAGAAAGAGCACTTTCCATGGAAGCTTCCTCATATATTAAAAGACAGCCCTTGCATAACCCCTTAAACCTTCTCCAGTCTAACTAGTTCCAGTTTGCCAACCATTCTGTATGTAAGACCATCCCAGTCACCCTCCTGTGGGTGTGCTACAGCTTGTCAAATTATCTCTTAAGTGTGGTTCCAGGAATGGAGAGTCAGAATCAAGTTGGTCTAATCAGCAAGGAGACTGGGCGGACAAATCCCTCCCTTGATCTCCCCATATTTACACAACTTAAAATTTCTTTCACCTCTTTGGAAACTTCAACGTACCCTGAACATGTAGTCAACAAAAGCCCTTAAGGTTTTTTTTTTTTGCTCTGGCTGGTACCTAGGAAACCAAGCTAAAATGCCAAAAATCAATTTGCTGAGAGCCAATTGGCTAAAATTCTATTTACCCAATGACCGATTTTATCATTGCATTCCACAGATATTGAGTACCTACTACTGTCCAGACACTGTTCTAGACACTAGAGATAAAGTAGTGAACAAAATAGACAGAAATTCTTGTCTTGATGAAGCTAACATTCTTAGTATAATGGAATTGCTCCAGCCACTTTTGAGTTCTTATTGCTTTGAATGTCATTTCAATAATGCCTCAAATGGCATATGAGACTTCATCTTGCATTTCCAGCAGCAGTTAGTAAGAAAAAGTCAGCATTTCATATCATTTTGATTAGTCTGGATCCCTTGACAGAATTTATATATCAATGGCAAATATATAATACAATTTTATGCTGAAATTGATGAGTTTGAATGACTCATTGAAAATGATTAAATGTATTAATGGGAAATGTAAGCCTATGTCCATCAATTTTTGAAGAATTGAACTTCCCATAAAATTCTGTTTTGAAGACAGAGTGAAAACCAGTCCATTACAACTTCACAGAAATCTTCACTACAAATGGCTGTAAACTTTATAGATAATTCTTGAAAGTTGGTGTTTATTGACAAGTTTAATTTGATGAGCTCATCATTGGGCAAACCGGTCATCTGACAAACTGATTTTTAGCACATTGGTCATTGTCTAGCTGCTTTTGGCAAACTGATACTTGTTAACCAATTTAAAGTTATTGCTAAGCCATGGTGCCCATCCCAAAATTTGTGCAGAAAAACTGAATTAAGTTATTTGAGTCACTGACCAGTGAGCTTTTACTGAATCCTGACTCTATCACACTGCAATCTTCCCAGGCGCTTGTCATCCAGCAATTTGTTCTTCATGCTGAGTCCTTATGCCAGTCTTCAAACCTAGGGAACCAGGGACAGCAGAAAGTACCATTGGAGACCTCCAACCGGTTTGTCAATGGTAAGTTAATTAACAATCTTTGAGAACTATCATTCAACAAGCTATAAACCTAACTTCCCTATCCCCAGCAGCATAAGAAAATAGCTACCTTTATTGAATACTTTCCACTTATCAGGTAGTATGGTGGCTATTTTACATACATATCTCATTTAATTCTTATCCAGCTAAGGAAAAGAAGACTCAAAGAGGTTAAGTAACTTGCTCAAGACCATACAGCTAGTAAGTAACACACTTTCTTCCCTCTGGAAATCAGATGTTTATTGTAACACTAAACTTTTACATTTAGTCAAAGTGGATTTAGCTTGTAGATAAAGCTGCCTGAAAGATGGAAATATTTAAGCCAACATATATTAACTAAGACAATTAAAGGTACCAGGTCACCTTCATATGTATCTTTTTTTTGGTTGGTTGATTTATCAGATGAGTCAGCTCACTGCCTTCCATCAGGAGAGAGGATCCCATTCTGGTTCCCATCCCAAATAGGAACATGTCCCCAAGGTATAAGTAGACTGGATTCAATCCCGGCATAACCTTGCTTACCGGGGCTTCAAATTTTAACTGCCAGTCTTCACTTGGAACCTGGTGATAACAGCACCTAACACGAGGGCCCATTACAAGGATTTAATGAGGTAAAATGTGAGGAGTTCATAGCTCAGTGCCTGGCATATGGCAGCCGATCAACAATCAAGGTTATTTCTCTGTCCTTCAGGCTACTCAGGTCTGAGTGACTGCAGAGCTACTTGAAATGTCTATCACCATGAAACAGAGAAACATAATGAAAGTTGAATCCATGATATATATCTATCTAAAAATTCTATTACCATGACTACACTTGTTCTAATATATATGTCATCCAAAATTAATACTTATTGGTACTTCTTTTTAAAGTGAACATTACTAAGTAATTCTGTAAGATTGGACTCAGGAATAGTTTCTGGCATGACATCCCCTTGTCTTGTTCATCAGTCAGAGAAGGAATAAGCTCTCCTGCAGTGCAAAAGACTACAAGAATGAAAGCTGGGCAGAACACTGAAATTTACTGATGAATGAGGTTGATAAAGGAAGAATGAGGATCTTTTTTTTCTCTTCATGACAGGTCCTCAAGGCAATTTGCCAACCATATTAGACAGGAGCAGGGGGAAAAGGCACAGCAATAGATCATGATCTATTCGTGGTGATTGAACTAAAAGAAAATTCTGTTTCTATTGACTTCAAGTATATGCTGCTTAAAAGATTCTCAAGGTGGTTTATACAGGAGTACACTTTGATTTGTAAAACAGATGTATTCATGAAGTGTTGCATGCTACTCGACAATATTTTGAAATACCCAAGGGGAAGTCATTATACACTTAGAACAATCCCTACTGAAGAATTCCTAGTAAAACTAATGGCAATGGTGGAATTTATTCTTTCCGTACTTTGGATTTTCATCCACTGGAAAAGTTTAAAATGTAGAACAGTAGCATAAAGGTCAAACAATGTTACTTATGACAAAACAAAAGATTCCTTCTATGTTGCCATAAATGCCTGCCAACATGGAATTCTTCTGGGTGCATTAACAGAATCTCCTCTTGCTTTACAAGTGAAATGCAAATTCTTCAAGGTGAGGTGAACCAGACCAAGAAAAGCCTTTCCTCAGCCTTCTGTCAGAAGGCTTCTTATCTGGTTTTTCCCATGAGCATCCTGACTCTGAAGTCAGGTTAAGCGTGGAATCTATACCTAGAAGGGTTCTTGAACTCAGATCTTTATTCAAAAATGACTGAATGAAGAATGACCAATAATTAGAACTATGCTCAATTTGTTAAAGGGGTACCATAAGGATATGTAGAGAGTTCTGGAATAAGATGGGAGTTCCTCCTCTCTAGGGTTCTGCCGATAACCTGTAACCCAAGCAGCCAAGAAAACGGTTTTGACCACTGTCTGCTAAGGTGCCTGGCACATAGTAAATGCCTAACAAACATTTGTAGAAACCATCAGTGAGGATCCCTTTATGTCTCCTACATAAAAGGAGGAGATTGCCACCCAATCTACAGTGTGATGCCTACATCTTGCTCTAGGGTCCCGATTAATTCAATTAGTTAATATTAATAAACTCTTTTCAAAAGAGTGTCTGGCACAATGTAGCATTTTTAAAGTACAGTTAAATATAAACAAACAAATAAATATGACTTGCTTAAAGTTTAGTATTAAGGGCTGAACCTTTGGTACCTGATTCCTCTGGAGGGCCTTGCTTTTCCCCACTATGTGCTGCAGGATTCCTGTCTGCCAGTTTTCTTGTTACCTTGGGGGATGAATGTGGAATGTTGTTGCTCACTATGTCACCAGCCTGAATTCTCTACTTTGCGTCTGGGTTTTCATTTCCATTTCTGTTCTCTCTGTGGCAATGAACGGAATGTTTTCAATCCCCTTTATCAGGATAAGACATTCAGCTTAAAGAGATTCCATGCAAAGCACCAGGCTCCCATGAAACCTCTCCCCATAACAATGGTTCAGAGGGCTCTTGATGAGTCATTTCTTACCCCATATCCTGTGAAGTACACACGGGATCAGAGTCAGCCACTGAGAGTATCCTTCACACCGAAGAACTCAACCCACTTTGCTGGACTTATTCCACACTCTCTGCCCCCCACAAACGTCACTCCCTGAAGAAGGGAGAGGACAGAGAGCAAAGAATGGAATACAACTGGAGCGAAGGACCGCTTTCTTATTCCCTGCCCTTTTTCTATTCCAGTGTATCTAAAAGTCGAGAGCTTCTAGCAATTAAAGTATAGTATGGGGGTATGCTGTCACCAGTTACTGGTAAGTACACTGATCATAGGTTCTAAAGTACTCGGAATAAACAAAAGGTGAGACTAATGTAAAAAAATCAAACCATATGTTTTCATTCTTTTATTTTTAAACCAAAAGCTATGAGTGAAACTATTGAATGTAATGTTGTTCTACAGGTATCAAGTCACATAAAGGTCATATGCTGTGTTGTAAAGAAAATAAAATCTAAGATACAGTTTGATGTCTTCTCATTAACATTCACTCGTCACGTATCTGTCATAGTTTACTGCAATCCTTGTCTTATCAACAGTCTTCCTTAGAATACTTTTTTCCTAACTCAGAGCTCTTATCTCTGAGTCAGACCTCAGCTGAGCCTGGTATGTTCTACCACTTTAGCTCCAGAACTTCAGGCCAACTTACATTTCTCTCTGAGTTGCTCCTCCCAGATTCTTGTAATTCTCTCCATTCTGATCAAAACTAGAACAAATGACTTTATTTTACCTTTTTAACCTCTATTACCTGGGAGCATTCTGTAACTTTCCCCCTCCAAAATCAGATTTAATATTGGTTTCACAACGACTGCCCAGATTTCCACTTATGTCTAAACCCTTACATGGGAGAGACTCATGCAGAAATGCAATTTTATAAAAACAGATTGGAACCCCCTTTGATCTGTGCTCACTCCTTACCTGAAAGCATGGACATGACATGCCTACTATCCCTAAGGGACAAGGGCACACAAATGTGGAAAGATTTATATCAAGAGCTACTCACTGAAAGGCTTAAGCTTTCTGGCTTTGCCTACATTTTACCATGTGGGTGATGAATATCTGAGTGAGAGGTAGAAAGAAAGACATACTAGGGGAGACAGGAAAATGGGTTAACTGCAAAGTTGTGGATTTGAGATTTTTACTTTTCTTCTTTCATTGAGACAGACATTGATAGGAATAGTTAGTCCAGGGGTAATGAACTTAAACTTCCCACCACTCTCCTCTCTCCTGTGATGTGGTTGAGGAGAAAGGCTGCTGGGGGGAGGGTTCACAGGAGAGGAAGTTTAGTGGAAAGAGAGAAACAGAAGGAAAAGGGACAAAGGGGTTTGAGAAGAGGGAGAAGGACAAAGCAAGCCAAGGGAGAGAATGAGAGAGGTCAGGAGCCAGGGGGAGACAGTTGGCCTCACCTAAAACACCAAATACCTTCAGTGAAAGCCTTGAAAATAAGACCGTGCAAGAAGCACTTTAAAAAGCTACAACGTTCTCTTCAATACAGGGGCAAATGAGGAGAGAAAAGGAGCTAAGAACAAGGGGTGTGGAAAACAGAAGAGAGAAGAAGGAGAGGGCCAAACCTCACCTCCTAATTATTCTGCCTGAGGTGCTGAAAGCATTTCTTTATGAAGTGTGAAGTTTCAAATGAATCCAATTTCCTGGCATTGGAAACAGTGCCAGGGGCCACTTATGAGAAACAAAATCTCTTTTTCCTAAAACGAAGGAAATTCCGTTTGTCTATGAGGTCTTCTCCATCTTGATTGAATAACCTAGACTCTTCTGCCATTCATTTACTGGACAACACTGTAACAATGGGAAAGACAAGACCAGGCGTGACCTACAGTTTAACATCTGTCAGGAGACCCTACTCCACTAACTCCAGCCAATGGCCCAATCTGTAAGTGCAGTGCCCAGGAACCACACACACCCAGAGACACCCTCTTTTCCATCATAAAGTTGTGCAGAATATCTCAGTGAGATGATAGGGTTTGAAAAATGGTACAGTGTGTATCACCCCAAGCACAGGGGAAAAGAGGTATATTTAATAAACAATGCTGCCATGATGGACAGCCGCTTGAAGAAAACAAAGCCAGGTCCTTACCTCACTCCATATACAAAAATAAATCCCAAATGGATTTAAATGTAATAAAAGAAGGAAGGCAATTTAGGATTTTGCATTATTTTAGAATTGGGAAGACCTTCATCAATATGATTAAAAAACCTAGAAGACATTAAAAAAAAATAGGCATATCTTTTGATTATATAAACGTTTCAAAATCTTGTATAAAAAAAATCCTACAAAGAAAGAGTAGGACCACACTTTGGTGCCAATGATCTTTGGATAATTCCACTCACTGAATTCAGGCAAAAGTAATCATTTAAAATGGCAATGTTGGATCTGAGGTTCTGACACTGCAAGGATAGAGTAAAGCATTATTGAAAACTATAGATACGTTCCATGCTTCCCTGCACTGCCAGGTCTGGCCACCTGTCTCGGGATCTCTCGCCCCATGATTTTCACGGTTGGCTGTTCTAACAGGCACAGGGGTTACTAGCGAGCCACAAATACTGTTGGAGTATTTATCAGGTATCTCTCAGTCCATGTTTTAAGAATCTCAGAAGTGCTTGGAATTTAACAAGAGTGCATGTGTGTGTGAATTATTTGTGTAACGAAGGAGGGGGAGAAGCACTTAAGCCAGAAATATTTACCCTCAAAACAGCTGTGATAGTATTATACCATTGTATTTTTTTTTTTTTACTAAGAATACATTTATTGGTTTAAAAAGTATATAAACATTTAATGAAGATATCCTTCATAAGAAGAATAAGGGAACAAGTGAAAATAAAAAAAAGCCATATGGAAATGATGTCTGATTCCCCCTCCTCCATTCTAGAAGTGAGAGAAATGATAGGTACAGTGATGCAACCTTGCGAAGGGATTACTTCAAGTTTTTCACTTTTTTTTTTTTAATAAAATGGCATCAATTGGTAAAAGCTTTATGACCTTTGTTATGCTACATAATACTGATACAAAATGTGATAGTACAAAGTTCATTATATATAATATAAGGTTTTAATATATTACATTTGTTTCTACATAAACAGACTATAAATATATGTGCCATAGCATGTTTTATAGTCATGGTTCCCAGCATCTCACACTATGGTACCAAATGAAAAATACATTTTCTTTTTTAAAAAGGAAAGAACAAGGGCAGAAACCAGTAGAAAGAGCTTTACATGTTAAAAGTCTAAGTAATACAATAGTTGTTATAACTTTGGCTACAAAGTAATTTTGAAATCTGGCTAATAATTACTCAGAGAGGGAACAAACCAGATCAGCTTTTACTAGGGTGTAGAGGCCAAATTACTAGAATACTGACTGGCTGGGAGGTCAGGAAAATACTGAAGGGAGGGGGAAGGCATGGAGAGGGGAGAAGGAACAAGAGAGTAATATTCTTCCTGAAGCTTTGACACCACAGCTTGATATTGAATCTACTGCATTCAGGCTCAGACGTATCACATCAGGACAGACATGTCGGTATTCATCCAGAAGAAACCAGAAGCTGGTTTACACAGTCAGAAATCTTCGACGCAACAGAGAGGCTGAGTGTCCTTTCTTTGTGGTGTCCTGAATAAAGGATCAGCCTGGGAGACAAGGAGCCAGAGCTGCATCATTTCCTTCCTGGGGCTTGGCCAGGAGACACGTAAGAGTCCGGAAGGAACTCTCATTAGGAGTCGGAAACAGCACAAGGAACTCTCATTTAGCCCAAATGGGAAGAGCACGCAACCTTCTAAAACCAGTCACCTCGTATGAAGCCTTTACGTTTCCTAACAGACCCTATGTCCACCTCCACCAGAGCCAACGCAATGCATGTGCAGGCTCCAGTGCATCCTCAAAGCAAGCCAGCATCTTCCTTTCCAGCAATCCATTCCCCACACATAAGACTTGGCTCAGGACCCATCTCCTAAACAAAGCTTCTTAGATGGACTCAGTCCTAAAGGTCTTTCCCATCTTCAGCACCTAAAGCACTTCCATTGCCTGGTTTATCTTCTAGTTTTACAGAGGTGTCAGCTCCCCCGGTACTGCTACTTCTTGGAGGATGAAGCCATTTCTTGAACTTCTTTTGCTGTAACCCCTGGGGTGACCCACATTAGGGGGCATCAGACATGCTTTTTAAATGAATTTTAAAAAGAATAAGGTCAACACCGGGAGAAGACACAAACACATTCTTGGGTCACAAGCATCTTCTCAGGAAATGCCTAGAGGACTGCCTCCCTGCAGTCCGAGGTCCTTGCTTTTGAAATGAAAATCAAATGTGGCTACTTTCTGGTGGTGGAAAGAACAACACTTGAAAATCTGAGCAGCACCTCTCATGTGATTTCTAGGACTGGGGGACGTGGGTGCCCCCTTTTAAACAGGAGGGGAGCTCAGTGTGATCCCAGTGTCAGGCTGGAGAATCTGAGCTGCACTGCCAACTTGCGGTCCAATCTCTACCAGCTTTAAAAGTTCCGCCTCCTCGCTGGAGTACACAGTGGTGTCCGTGTCATCGGAGTGATACCCCGACTGGTAGCCGCTCGTCTGGTTTGAGCCTTCAGATGCCACAGACTCCTTGCTTTTGCTGGGCATCATTCCACTGCAGAAGAGATGGCAACCAAATGAGTCGGCAGAGAGAAGGGAGTTCTTTTGCATCTTATCCTAACCCCGTTCCCAACCCCGTGTGGGCTGGCATCTTCCTGGAGACACCAGTCCCTCTCCCTCCCACTTGTTCATCAACATAGCAGCCTCACTCAGACAATGTCTATTTTCAGGTACTCGCGTGAATCTGGAGTTTCAGATAAGTCGTCTTATTCAGGTCCAAGTCTTTCAAGCCTGAGATGAGATAAAAGGCAGTTCTCCTGAGTTATGTGAAGGCTCCAACCAGTGGAACCTTTTTATGGCCTTGCAGATTGACAAGTTTGTATACAAGGATAGGAGCCAAAGGGACTCTTTCAGGATGTGGAGCGAAACTGGGATGCTCTGAAAGTCCACTAGTGCTTGCACCACACTGTCAAGTAAGGGATTACAAGGCCCGTGGGTGGTGTTAATAAAGTTCTTGTGCAACTTTCAACTTTAGTAAGTCAAAGCGTGTGTGTGTAATCAAGCCAGACATGTCAAAAAGTGCTTTTTACTCATCAAAACCACATTCTTTGGAAGGACGGTGGAATCGTGACAGACGGTAATCATGTCCAAGCTTAGAAAAAAAGCTTAAAAAGGCTTTCTGTAGCTTGGTGTAGGCTGTGTGGAGCTTAAGCCATTCTGAAGTGTGGGTTTTTTTGCCCCCTGAGTAGGTGTTTTACCAAGCTATTCATGTTAAAAACTGCAAAAAGAGGATTTTATTAACTCCGTGTTCATATATGGTTTAAAAGTGATTTCAAATGACTAGATATACATTTTTTCTTTCAATCCAACCTCAGTAAAATGAGCTTAGTGTCTCAGACAATGGCATGGTACCTATTCATGGCTGAACAAATATATTTGAATCAGTGAATGAAACATATGATCGGCTCTCACAGTCTCTCATCCTGGGCCTATGGCAGACAATGAAATGGCACAATGGCACATTTTAATGGGTTTTTTGTTTGTTTGTTTGTTTGCTTTACATGAGCATCACTCGGTACCAAGGGTGGTCCCATTTTATCCAACAGTTCGATTATAAGTAGATCAAAGTCTTCTCTATTCTCACCTAGAGTGAACCTGCTAGCAAATAAATAACTACTCTGAATCCCAATATTCTTATAAATACAGAATCTTATTTATTTGTTAAGTTAAAAGCAGGTATATCTGCTCAAAACAGCTACGAATTCCTACAGAATCACATGGAAGAAATATTCAAAACCAAATTCAGCATTTTCCCCACAATTAAGTACTTAATAATTCAGCCAAAAATATTTAAGTATCTTAAGCAAATAGATAATGGCTTCTTTATACATTACATTTCATTAAGACAGGTGTACCTGTTGCTGTTCAAGTTTGAAAATTCTTCAGAGTAGAGTGCACAAAGATTTTACCTATCTCCACAGTTTTAAGGATCACATCCAATGACCTCTTTTTTACTTAGCCAGTACCACACAAACCACTGACCATAGTAAATATGCTCAAAGATCCCCTAGTATTCATAAACTCTCATGAAAACTGACCAAATCCTCTTAGTTCAGATTCTTTTTTAGACTTGCCAGGTAATTAGTTTGATTTGTTTCCATTCTTTATTAGTTAGGTTGATGCAAATTTGCCCAACCCACGAAGACACAAAAAGGGAAAACTCTGCACCTACACTCTAAGTCCTAGGTTCCTTCCAAAAGTTCCTGTTGAAATTTGTCCTTCTATTTCGGCTGAGCCTTACCTAAAAGATGGGGCTAATTTGCTTCTGTCTTCCAAGGTTTTCAGCTCTTCGGATGCAAGAACCATACCACTGTCCGTCTGGTTGTCCTTTTTAAGAGACAATGAGATGGCACAGTTGATGGTGTACACTGAACAATTACTTAATTAAACTGATTTCCTAACCCATCTATCGGACAACATTCCCACGTTCTGCAGAGGCAGGTAAAGGTATCATAGCCAGAAACCGTGCAGGCTATAAAAGGAAGTAACTGCTTCCAAGAAATAGATGCAGGCCTGGAAGAAGAGAGAAATTTAGGAAGAAGAAGCCGAGGAGACCCGTTTCTATCCCTCTTTCACAATGATGCTATGTTCGCTTGAGGGGAATTGGGCATGAAGCTGGATTGTCTTGAACCTTAGACCGGGGGCTTTGCTTATGGAAAAACCAAGGGGGCCCAATAAGTTCCATTGCTGTAATGACCCCATCACACACACCCTCAAGGACAGCCTTATAATGAGGCTTCAAGTCTCTAATGCTTAGGTTAATATTTATCTAGCTAATGTTTCACCTTTGGTATTATTTCTAAGACTATTTTTAAAAGATGTGCTTACATCTGGGATTACTTTTACTTCTGGTTCTTCCAACGGGATATCTTCAAATGTTTTTACACTGACAGGCCGGCTCTTTCGCTTACTGTTCTGCAGATACTGACTGCAAAAGAACAAATATTTATGTTTTAGTGGTGGTATATTTGGCTGCAGATTCCACAAGTGATACCTAAGTTCATTATCTTTCAACCACAAGTTTAATAGCGACCTTCAAACATCCTTTGGAAAAAGAAAAACAAAACAAAAATCTTTCTCTGCTAGCACACACTGAAGGCTTAATTTCCTGTGAAAGTCCATTTAAAAGTATAATATAACTGAGGGGGCATAGATGAGCCCCTTTTCCTTTGAATCGTACTTCTGAGGTCCAGGGCTGGACTGAAGACAACAACAGCAGACTCAGTGGTCAGCTGCCTTCTGCTTGGCTTCCTGATTGCCTGTGATTCCTCCACTGAGCTCTCGGCATATTACTGAGTGTTTCACATCTTTCTGGCCATCTCCTAAGCAAGTTTTCTAGACAAGGCCCACAGAACAATCAGTCAATGAAAGATGGGCAGAGGAAACACCTGCAGATCTCACTGAATCTCACCCGGCTCCAGTAAAGGATGCTGAACCCAGCAAGGTCTGGAGACAATCTTCTTCTACATGTAATAGAGGTGTAATGGGTACAGGGGCAGGTGGGCTGAATCTCCTATTGTTAACCCACAGAGTTGGGGGTGTAGTTCGAGAGTCACAAGGTATTCTATCTATTTCAAAATCTACCACGAACTTCACAGACTTGGGAAAGTCACAAATATACTTCTGTGCCCCTATTGCTCCATCTTTAAAACGTACTGGAGAGAGCTTTCCTTTCCTCACTCACAAAGATACCTGGAGGATGAGTGAGGTGATCACTGGTGGTTGATAAGGGGGTCTTAGAAAGAATGATGCACCATCAACCAAAGCTTGTTTTCCTCCTTTGAATTCCAAAGGGTACACGTTTCTTTCAGGAGTCCAAAGGATAGGACTTGTCACATCACAACAACACATCACCTGTTCCCTAAGGGTGTTCCTTCCCTACTATGTGACTTTGGGTGAGTCTGATTTTCTGTTAAAACCAGCCCAAGTGGAGAGAAGGAAAGTCCTTTTCATGGGAAGGGACAGCAAATTCACTCTTCACTCTTATCCCAGCATACTTCCCACTTTAGACGGCCTTCTGGATATATTATATATATTCTGTGTGTTTTCTGTGATCAAGTGAAGAGAGGACTCATTTGGGCAAAGAAGGATAATGGAAACTAAATCTCCGTCCCCTGCCCCAGGAGGCTGGTTCCTCCTCTTACAAAGAAGAGAGAATGGGGTTCACCAATGACATCCTTACTCAGGAAACTCCACAGGAAAGAGGACATGACATAAAGGAGAGAGAAAAGCCTACTTCTCAAGTCCAGTCCCTAAAAGTGGTGGTTACCAAAAATTACTGGTACCATAGTCATTCATTCATTCATTCACTCATTCCGGAATCCTTTATTGAGACTCTCCCACGTGCCAGGCTCTGTGCTAAATGCTCCTCAACCACTGTCTCATGGCTTCTCCACAAACGGTACCTCTCTAGGTGGGTATCATTATCCCAACTTCAGATGAGGAACTAAGACACGGAAAGGTTAAGGAACTTGTCCAGAATCACATAACTGGAATATCTGGATTATTATCTTGAGGGCAATGAGCAGTCACTGAAGGATTCTAAGCATGAGATTGACAAAGTCAGATACGCCCTTTAGAAAGATGACTCTGGGTTGAGGAGGGTAAGACCAGAGGCCATGAGGCCAATCGGGAGGCTGTTCCAATTATCTAGGAGAAAGAAGAGCAGCCTGACTAAAGAAAGGTGATGCCCACGTGGTCTGTGGACAGATTCCAGAGGTATTTGGGCTGTAATGCAGCTGCCTTAGAAAGGCCAGCTCCTTGACGGCTGAGCCCAATAATAATAAACATTGCTCAGCCCTTCACAGTTGACAAGGCATTTTCATGGACATCATTGCATCTGCTCTTCACAAAACTACAAAATAGGTTTTCATTATTTCCTATTTGGAAATGAGGAAGCTTAGGGAGGAAACAGCTAGAACTGGGGCTCAAACTTAGGTTTCTAGAGCCCATGCAGGGTTGTTTCTGTTTGTTTTTACCTTATTCCACATTGACGCCCTTGGAAAAGCACTAGGAAGGAGAAGGAAGAAGACAGTAGTGAAGTAAAGATTGTCCAAGGCTTTACTGAGCACCCAGTATGCACACAGCCCTGCTCTCTCCCATGTGTGCACCGACCATGTGGTGGGGCAGGGGTGGGGGGTGGGGGAGGGGGGATAGGGAGGGTGGGAGGGAGGGAGATGGAAGAGGGAGGGGATATGGGGATATATGTACATGTATAGCTGATTCACTTTGTTATACGGCAGAAACGAACACACCACTGTAAAGCAATTATACTCCAATAAAGATGTTAAAAAAAAAAAAAGATAGACAAAAGGTGCAGAAAGGACAGTTTCATTTCAAGCAGTCTAACATCAGAGCCAAATTCAGGAAAATCTAGCCAGCAGGCTGTCCCAGGCATCAATCTACAAGGAGCATTTAAATCATCGCTAGCAATTAACGAAAATGAAAAAAAAAAAAAGCTATGTGCCAGAACCTTTCCCTGGGAGAGAATTGAAAAGAAATCTTTGATAAGCTGCTTGGAGTGGGAGACGAAACTCCCAGGGGAATTGGTGGAGCAACCGCAGATGGTCCCCAAACTGTCCTCCAAGAACGATGAGTCCAATTAAGATGTGTTTTCTTGCAGGAAGCATGCAGACTTGGGGCCAGAGCTGATCCACAGGGGAAATGAGAGACAAACCTAAGTCTAGACACTAGTGGTCCTTCCTCCTCACCCTTCCCCCACATATCTCTCAGCCTCTTCTCTAAATAAATGCTGAACAAATATTTTAAAAATAGTTTAAAGGGGCAAAAAATCAGGAGGGTGGCTCCCACGGGGATGTCTCTGTCCAGCTCTATTCATAATGCAATGAAATAGAAAATTATGAAGAAGCAAGTGAGAAAGACTCCTTGACTGGCAACATGGAAGATAAGGGCACAAGTTCCTTGAGAGGCACCCCAGCCTCACTTCCTCTTCCCCAGGGAGGCAGAACACAAGAGAGCATCCAACTGAAATGTGCTGTGTGCAGATGCTTCGATTCTGCCTCTCCTTTAACCCAGACGATTAAAATGTGAGCGTGGTGCCTTAGTTTTAGTAAAGGCAAAAAGGTGGGGGGGGGGGTTGAGTGGGGATGCAGATAAAAGATTCCAATTTCCATTTTAGTTTTCAAATTACAGCTGGATAAAAGGGAAACTGGACTGGAAAGACCAATTCAAAAATCACAGACAGAAAACAGGAGCCAGGCCTGTGTTGGGAGTGTGGTGTCACATTTGTCCACGCCTCTGGGGATACATGTTGGCAGCCCTGTTTCAGATCCAGCATCGCATTTGGCACTTCCATTACACATATGTGACTTCATTGACTCTCGGCACCACACGCAAAGCACCTGAGTAAGCCAAGAGGCGGCCGGCTTGGGTCCTCGCCCCACCTGGTCACGGAAGAACCCAAGGAACACAGCTCACCATCAGATGGCTTTCTGATAACACAGAAGGCAACAGTGTTTCGGGAATAATTACCACACCAGAAGGCCAGCTGAACTTGAACAAGGACTTTTTAAACGTTGGGGTGGAACTACAGGTTTTCATTTCATTCCTCTTTCTCTTTGAGGCCCCCTCCTTGGTATGGGAGAAAACAGCCCTGAGTTAGATATCAGAGGAACTGGATTCATCCCATGTGATTTTAAGCAGCTCACTTAATTGCTATCGTTTATTGAGTGTTCTCTAGGTGCCAGGCACTTAGAAACTCATGATACCATGTAATTCTCAAAGTCATCATTTTTGTACACCAGTGTCCTTGCCTGGGTCACGGTGAAAATTTGCCCCAGGTCACAGCTGCGAAGGGCAGACTTGGGAATCCAACCCAGTTCCACGTGACTCTAAACTCTGGATCTTTAACCACAATATTGTATTCTCCCCAGGTAACTGCTCTGACACTCACGTTCAACATCTACATCAAAAGATAATAGTATCTACCTTGCCTAACTTTGGCAAAATCTGGTAAGAAAAAGCTCTTTGAAAAATGCTGAAAGTTCTTGACACAAATGGAATGGACAGCTTACGAGTTGGCTTCTTCCCACTCTGAGCTTTCTTCTCTCCCACGGCAGCGTTCCTGCTGCCCTCCCTGTGCGAGTCCACGGGGCAAACTGTCCTGCGTGACTCCCCACCTGCCATCTGGCAACCCGGCCAAAGGCTAGCACTCCGTGGTCCCCCCTGCGGCCACAGCACACTCAAGGGGGCAGGCTGGGCTCATGCCGCCAGGGGTCTGGTTACAGGAGGAAAACACCCAAGACAAAGCAAAGTGAAGTAGTCACAGGCTTAGTAAAAGGCAATTTTAATGTCATATTGTAGAAACCATACCAACTCTTTCCTTATGCACAGGTGCTGGGAGGGAACAAAAAGAAAGCTGCCTTTAGGACCCCTCTACAAATCAGGAAAATACGGCAGTGCATGTGTTTTAAATAAGCCCAGAAGTCCCATTATGCAAATAAAATGCTGAAAATCAGACTTGGGATGGGCTTCTGAAGTTGTGCTGCCCAGTCAAACTCAGGACACATCCCCATGGCACGCTGTATCCCAGCCAGAGAGGCAAAGGTCTGTTTTCATAAATGCATAGAACTCTTCCTTCCTGAATCTTTCCTAAGCCATATAACTCACGTTAATAAAAGAGTACATGGGGATAATTTAAATACAGACGTCTTTGTAAAATTGGTCTCTTTTTCTGGAGATTAACAAACTGTGGCATTCCAGCTATTTGCAGCTGCAGGGCTTAGAATTCTGAAATGAAGAGCTTAGGCAGCAATGTGGACCACAGATGGAAAGAGACTCACCTACCCAGGCGCTCTTCAAGGAGGACCTCTCAGGGCAAAGGGTGAATGTGCAAGTGAAATGCAGCAACTTTATATGATGTCCTTCCTCCATCCCCTTCCCTAAGATGACCTTGAAGCTCCCTCCCCCAGGGGATGTTGACCTTAGACTGTACCTGATTCCTGCTGTGTTGTCATAATGGAATTTGGGGTCACACACTTCCTCTTCCTCCATACAGGAAACAGGTGAGGTAGGCAGAGAGAGTCCCGAATCCTCTTCCATGCTCAAAGTCTCTGATATGGGAAGAACAATGTAGTCTTTGCCATCCTGAAACAATAAACACAGAGTGCTATTGTTATGGCTTCAGTCCTTCAAGAACCTTTCTATGAAAAACAAAGGCCATTGGGGCTTCTTGTTTATGGGGAATGTGGTTTTCATATCTGAATGTAAAACTTTAAGACAACTTTAAAAATGGCTTGTCAAAAACAAAAGGGCACTCAAAAGCGATGTGTCGATGAAAGTATATTAAAGGATCTAACAAAAAACAAGATGAGTAAGGGGACCACAGAGCACTATGGCTACAATGAAGACAAAACGGGTTGTGGTTACAGATGGAACAACAGAACAGGCAGAGCTCCACAGAGCTGAGAAATCGTTTCTTCACATAGTCCTATCTACACGAGCTGGGTCCTTTAAAGGGCATGTCATCCAATTTTAGTGTCTATGCTTCAAGGCAATGGAAAAACTGATGACAGTCTAAAGAAAAGCAGTAAATGTTCAGGAAAATGGGTCTACTGAGAAAAGGTTGCAGAACTTAACATTATTTCATCAAGAGAAAGAAATAAAGGGCAATTTGATATAGAAATAAAGGGCAATTTGATACCTCTAAATGTTTGGAAGGTTTATCGATAAAAATAGATTTGACCCATTGTCCCCCACCTGTTCAAAAGAAAAGCAGGAGGAAATTGACTTCCATTCACTGTAGTAAGAGGTGTTGACTGGAGATTAAGTAACTTTCTAACAGTAAAGTCTACAAGTCTAAAATCCTCCAATGGAAGTTATGAGGGCCTGGGATTTTACAGAGGGAAAAAAAAACCCATCAATTTTGCAGGGTTCAGATGTGTTTTTGCTTGAAGAATGTATTTAAAATTCCTTGAAATTCTGTCCACTGTTGATATTCACTTGATCAACTAGGTTTTGGGTTTTTTTTGTTTTTTAGTTTTGTTTGTTGTTTGTTTGCTTTTTTACTTTATAAGAGCCTCTGAAGACACCACAATATACATCAGTAAAAATAAAAGTGATCAGCTCCTAGGTTATGAATTAGGATCTCATCTGTCAAAAAGGTAATTATGACTTTTAGAAAAGCATTACTGCTCAGATCTGGAAGAATATGGCTCCTTGGATTCAGTGGCTGAGAGGACAGTATGGTGGCCATGAGAAGGTCTAGGCAGCAGACGAGCCCTGGACACCTAAGTACTCTCTGTAGAAGCTTCTTGGATGGAGGTCACAAACCTGCTGAGCATTCGCTTGTAACAGATTTCCCAAATGTTCCACCAGCTCTGAAAACGTGGGTCTCTGATTGGGCTCCCCATGCCAGCAGTCAAGCATGGTCTGGTACCTAGAGAAGCAAAACACTGATGTCATTAACCGCCTCTTTCCTCCTGATCTGATGCTGACAATAAGCACTTGAATGAGTAAATATTTATAAAGAGTCCACCATGAGCCAAGATGCTAAAGAGGGATACGAAACTACGTAAAACACAAAACCCTACACTGGGAGCATCAAGTGTGTATCGAAAAGGAAACATCATAAATCAACATCTAGTAAAAACTGACTGGTTGGTATAGATAAAGTGCTGTCATTTCAAGAAGGATGACTCTGTGCTTAAGATTATCAAGGAGGACCTCAAGGGAGAAGTAAGACGCAAACTGGGCCATGAAGGAGGTACCTATAATGGAAAGTCTTCTAGGCAGGGAGAATTTTTGTGAGCAAAGGAGGACAGAGAAATACTTGTAAAGTCTTACATTTCGGGTGTGGTATAATCAGGAGCTCTCATTCTAGTTCCTTCTTTCAATCTCCTACAAAATTCCTCATCAATCTTTACTCCAGGATATGGAGAAGCACCTAGAATAAAACAGGAATGGGGCATTATTATTTCTTTTTAACATCTTTATTGGAGTATAATTGCTTTACAATGTTGTGTTAGTTTCTGCTGTATAACAAAGTGAATCAGCTATACATATACATATGTTTCCTTATCTCCTCCCTCTTGCACCTCCCTCCCACCCTCCCTATCCCACCCCTCTAGGTGGTCACAAAGCACCAAGCTGATCTCCCTGTGCTGTGCGGCTGCTTCCCACTAGCTATCTATTTTACATTTGGTAGTGTATATATGTGCATGCCACTCTCTCACTTCGTCCCAGCTCACCCTTCCCCCTCCCCGTGTCCTCAAGTCCACTCTACGCCAGCGTCTTTATTCCTTTCCTGAGGAATGGTGCCTATTGATTTGATTTTCTCTTGCAGAAAGCCCTGAGCCTGATTCTTCAACACCTTCACATATATATCTTTTGTTCCTTTCTTTCTTTCTTTGCTTTTTTAGGTTTTACAACCCAAAGCTTCCAAGTAAGTTTCATCCGATAAAGGTGGAATACAGGAGAGGGAAAGGCGCACTGGGGTCACTGACTTCTATCATTTTATTTGGAGTATGGATGGAGAGACAAAGAGAAGGGACTTACCTAAGGAAAATATTTCCCAGAGCAGGACACCAAAAGACCACACGTCACTCTGAATTGTGTACACTCTGTCAAAAATTGTTTCCGGGGCCATCCATTTCAAAGGGAGGCGAGCCTACAGGGGTAGAAGACAAGGAATGAGAACGCTACTTATCAAATATCTGAAGGAAAAGCTTCCATTGTCCCTGGACACAGGTCCTGAGGCTTGCTGAGAGGAGTTTGAATTCTGCAACTTAACAGATCACTGGGTGCATCTCTGAAACTTACATCTCCTTTTCTGACATAATCTGGGTCTTTATAAATATCCCGGGCCAAGCCAAAGTCACAGATTTTAACCACATTCTTCTCCGACAAGAGGATGTTTCTCGCTGCCAGGTCCCTGTGGATACACTGCAAAAAGAATCGTGTGCATTAGGACTCAACATAACTGATCTCTTCCACATCTGTTGTGACCTCATGCTTTAAAAAAAAAAAAAAAAAAAAAACAAAAAACCCACATCAGAAAACCAACTGATTAACAAGCACTGGGTTAAACATCTTTTATCAACTCTTCCGGAAGAAAAGTCTGTAAGTTTCATTGAGGCACACATCTGCTTATTCCATAAACAGCCCCAGACTCTGGAATTAAATAGTTATGTTATAGCATGCTGATGGAGTCATAAATAGACTTCTCTTGGACACAATTAAGAATGTGTTTCTGGTCACATCCACACATCCCTTTTGCCTGGCACCATATACGGTTAAAACGTGTTATTCTAAGGAGGCCCTAGAATGGGGTTTATTTTGAATGAATGCACGGAAATCAGAAACAAGGGGCTCTCCTTGGTTTGGTGCCCTTTGTTGGTTTCTCTATTCCATACGTAACCGAAGCTGGACAAGCTCTGAGAAACAATTCCCAGTGGGGCTCACCCTGTTTTCAAAGCACTGGCTTATCGTGGAGGTCTGTGAAAGCACTCTCAGCCTCTCACTAGTCAAGGGGATTCTCTGGTACACGATAAAGGAAAAGCGAATTCTCCTTGGCTTTCCTTCTATTCTTTTTTGTTCCTCAGTTTCTCTCTTCTCTGCATCCCCCTACCTTCATGTAACTTCCTACCCTAAGCAGCTTTAACTCCACCTGATAGATTTATAAGAGAACAAGAGTCTCAGGGAACATTGAGAAATGAATGAAAGGCTTAGATGAGAATTCTTATGTCAGTGGAGGAGTGATGTGTGAGCCAGGCATTACGGACCCCTTACACCTCACATCTGTAGAGCACTTTCCTCTGAACGAGGCACAGGAAATATAGCCAATATTTTGTAATAATTGCAAATGGAGTGTAACGTTTAAAAATTCTATTAAAAAAATTTTTTTTTTAAAAGCACATTGTCTGGCATGATTGATCAAGACAGGAGACTCCAGAAAACACAGTCCTTCCTACTTTGCCCCGAACTGAAGAGCTTCCTTTATTAAGCAACCAGGTGGTATTCAAGAAATTCAGCTGGTAGATGCAAGGGAAGTAAAAGGATCCCCCTCCACCCCTCATTCCCTTCCCCGTCAAAGGAACCCTGACTAAATGGCAGGCTCTGGCCTTTAAAAAAATAATAAAATAAAATCAGAATCTTTAAGAAGGGCAAAGGGCCTTTCTCTTTGGAAAAATCCACTAAGATCCCACTTCTCTCCCTACCCCTTGGAAGAGAGAAGACAAGAGCTCTTGGGCAGAAACCTCGGAGATCCTGAGGCTCTGAAAGCGGTGACAAGCTTTAAACTCCAGAAAAAGGCATGCGTGAGGGATTTCACTCTAATTGAGGAAAAAAACACAAAGTAAAAACCTTAAGTCTTTCTCCCACAGGTAGGCTGCAGCAACTGCATTCTGTCAACTGGTCATTTTTCCTGATACTGAATCTGAATTTTTCTTGTTTAACGTAAAACCATCCCTTTTACCCTTTCCGAGGGGTGCCTCCACGGTGTTTACAACCTTTGGAATGTTTGTAACTTGTCACGTATCCACCTCAGCCTTTGTTTGGCCTACTTTTCTAATTTTAGCTCTTTCAATCGCTCTCATCTGAAGCCTGTCCTTCCTGGTTTCTAATTATGCTACTACCAAATACTTTTTGATGGATGGTGATGAATATCAAAGAAATGAAAAACAGATTTGTGCCAAGATATCTGCAAGGCTCAGCCCCTCACCTCTTCTAGGCCATTACTCAAATGCACATTCCCCTAAAGCCTTCCGTGTCCCCTTGGTTTAAAATCAATGTACACAAACACAGAGGCATATGTCCACATGAACATAACGCTCCTGTATACTCTATAACTCTTCCCTGCTGATTTTTCTCCACAGTACTTACTCCCATCTAGCCTATCAGGCATTTTACTTGTTTATATTGTTTGTTCCACCCACTAGAACATAATCTCCATGAAGGTGGAGAGTTTTGCCTATTTGCTCACACAGTGTCCTTAGCGCTCAGAAGACTGCCTGCATTTAGTAGGTATTTATCACATGAATTAATTTCGTGAACTCCTAACACCACTTTAATGAGCAGAAATGGGGCCTCCCCAGTAGAGCTCTCTTAACAGTGCTCCAGCAGTGGTGAATGAATTACAGTCCCAAACAAACACCAATGGCTGGCACTGGACACCTCATTTGCAAATCTGTGATGTGAAGAGATACTCTGTCTCACCTTCCGTGATGCCAAAAACTCCATGCCCTTAGCCACTTGGAAGCTGTAACAGATGAGATGCTCCAAGGTCAGGAAGTTCTTGTACACATCTTCAGAAACTGTCAGAAGATGCAGGAGGACAGAGATTGGTATTTCGGCCAGAAACTGTTTGTAAGTTTGATAGAGCAATCTTCATTTTAAAAATTGGGAGTTAAATTTCAGGAAATAGAAGCAGACAGAAAATGCTTCTATCTTCTATAAGTATGCTGAATCCTGGTATATTATTAGCCTTCATCATACCCCTTAGCAAAAATATTGGTTTTTCCACTTTAGCCAAATTGGACGAACAAATCCAGGAGGCAAAATGGAGGAAAAACTGGCATAGGTAACAGGGGGGTAAAAGCAGGCTTTTACAAATTTGCTCTTTAAAGTGTTGTGTTTTTTTAATATACCCAGAGGGATAAACAATAGTTTTCATATCAAGAACTCTAAAAATAAAACAACAATATCCAGGGTCATTGAATCTTTTCTCTCCAGGCTTTGTCCCGGGACAAAGGCCAAAGGTCAAACCATAATCTACAATGGCTAACTAAAAATACCAGTAATATATTTACCTCTCTCACTTTTAAACTGAGAAAGGGCTGTAAACACATTAAATCTGGCCTGTGAGAATGCTTTTTTCCTTCAAGGATACGTATGAGAGAAGACAGGAACATCGAGAGGAAGATGAATTTACGTAAATTTGTGGTATTTACTTCTGGGCAACTAGTACAAAGAAACACTAAGACATTAATGAGCGTTTCAACATGATCTCTTAACTTTGGTCAGATAAGATAAGACATGGCTTCTTTCCTGCAGACAAATACCAGAGCAAATGAAAACTCAGTTGTAATAATAACCTTGTAAGTATTAAAAAGACTACGAAACTTTTCCTCAATGACTTTCTATGTTCGGGGCTGGAGGGCTCCCCATGAATAATTAGTGAAACTCTTTCATTTTCCAGATGAAGAAATGGAGGCAAAATTCTGGGCCAATGCCCCCTCTACTCGGACTGACTCCCTCGAGCCCTTGGGTTTCCAGCTCTCTGGCCACCATTTTGTGAGAGAGAGGACAGGGCAGAAGTGGCTCCACTCAGTGTGCACCCAGTTATGTGAGGTCCAGACAACCTCCCCACGCTTTTCTAGACCAAGTTCTAGCCTCACACTGCCTGCTTGGCTTCTATGGGAAAGAAGTCAGTCTTAAGTTCTCTCTGTGGCCTCATGTCAAAGGGAACAGAAGCAGGTTTCTCCCACTATTTCATGACTGAATTCTTCTAAGCTCATGCCTCAAGAAGACCCAAATGTCAGGAAGCCCCATCTCTACCTCCACAGAGCTGTCTCTGCTCCTTCTGAGGGAAGCAGATATACAGTGTATCCTGAAGCTGGAAGAGGTCCTGAAAGTTAGGCTGGGAACACAGCTCCACTCATAAAGAACACTAAAATATCACTGGAAGCGTAAGCGGATAAAGAAAAGTGTATTGACCAAGACTCTTCTGACGAAATACGGAAGACTTGATAAGCCACTTGGGGTAGAAACAACAGATGCCTACACTGCCTTGGAGAAGGTTGGGTATGATTAACTGAAGGACTTCTGTTGTGCTGGTGAAGCAGACAAGGTGGGACTGAACCGCTGTGGACAACGGGGAGGCTGGATCAAACACCAGAGAGCCTCCTTTGCCCATCCGGAAGATGGCGCTGAGCCTCTCCTGCTGACAAATGTTGAACCAAGACTTGAAGAGCGTTGGTTTGACTGTTTGCCAACTGCTTAGCCCTCCTGGGGGACCCAGATTTCTCAGGCTAGCCATGCTCTGCCTCACCACGTAGCCTGCTGCTTATTGAGACCTTCCGCCCCTCACTTTTGGGGAGACTGAATGAAAGCCTCCTAGAAATTTAGGTCTCTTTCAAATATTAGGTAATACTGGATTTTTCCAGGACAAAATTCATTGTAACACCCTGTCACCTCGTCTGTTCCTAAAAGAGCATGCATTCGGTGCAGAGGAAGCAATGGCAGGTACCTTCCTCTTCCTCCACATCACTGAGGGATTTCTCCTCAACAAATCCGGAGCTGGCTGAGCTCTGGCTACTGGTGATGCTGTCCAAGCGGCGTTTAGGATCCACGGTGATTTCCCCAACGTATTCTTTCCCTTGCCGGAATCGTGCCCCTTTAGTCTATAACGAAACAGTTGAACAAACTCCTTGAACACCAGAAAATCTCTCCAATGTAGTTAAACTACAGAAACAATTGTAACTATTAAAAGAAGATGAGAGACATCAATTTCAGGATCATGGAATCTCTGGGCTGAAATTTGGGGCAAGTGTTCTACATAATAGATTTTCTTCCATAAAGCCTGTCTCTTTTCTAGCTTAGAGATAAGGGCCTTGTTACAAGTTTCACTCAGACACACTTCCAACATTAGGGCACTTCTGACACTGGGATTGACACTCCATAGGGCCACATATGGCCAGGGCAGAGACAGAATAATCCAGAGCTGTCCTTCCACCTGTCATTCCCTACCCTTAATCACACCCACCTTCCCCTCCTTGGCATCATCTATAATGGGTCAGTAGATCAGAGTCACAAAAATAAAACATGAGAAGTATGTGTCCTCCAGAAGGTAAAAGAGGAAGTTACAACAGCCAAGAGGTAACATGAAAAGATTCCTCACAATTTCTTTGCAGAATTTTACCACTTTGAGTTATTCTCCATTTTACAGTGTGACCACAGTTAAGTTAGGAAATGACATACCTTGTAGGGGACAAACTCATTTCTCTTGCTCCTTAAGTAAGTTGACAGGTTTCCAAACTTGCAGAATTCCACAATCACCATGAGTGGCCCTGCAGACAGCACAGCATACCAAGAAGAGAAAATGTATTTGTATTTTCACTCGTTTCTCACCAAGTGTTTAAGATATCAATGAGCTAGAAAATATCACAGAAGAGGCTACACCCTTTCACTGGAAACAGGATCATAGAAATCAGCTGGCTGCAATTCCCTTATATTGTAACTTTTCTTTTTCCAAAAGGCAGTTCCACAGAAGATGAACCAAAATTTCAGAAGAAAATCCACCCACTTGCTTTTCAACACAATCACCTGAGATGACTCCATTTTAGGGGGCACCACTCTTAAAGTCCTTTGTTTTCAAATTTGGAGGGAAGTTTACTCTTCTCCTCTGAACACCTATTACATAAGTAGCAAACTGTATTATAATGATGTAGTATTTTTTAATTCACGTTCTAGAATAATTTACAGTGCCCATTAAACCTCCATGAAATATATTTATATATAGGAATCTGCCCAAGTTTCCTAAGTTAAGGAAACCAAGGCCATGGGAGTTGGGTGGTTTCCCTCAAATACCAGCAGAAAAGTACATGCCAAAATCCCACAGCCAGAGCCATCTATAGACACTCACCCCCTGGCTTGGTACAGGCACCAAGAAGATTGACCACATTGAGATGGTGGCCAATATGAATGAGGATCTTGAGTTCAGACATGAGGGCTCGGTGTTCGCTGTGTGTTGCTCCTTCTACAAATATAAACAAAGAGGGAAATCATACATGAGGCATTACCTTAGGAGGATTAACGCCGCACTATGTGCATCTGTGCAACTTTCCCTCCAGGGGTAATACAACTGTAACCCAATTGACAGGCTAGCTGCGTTAAAAGACAAACATAAATTATATTTTATAATTCTAAATCGAATTCTTTAAGTGCACCCAGAATGTTTGATATTTGAAGGAAGCCACTGTGAGGTCTTTTGCAAAGTGGAGAATACATCTGCAAATGAAATCATGCCCAGATTTTCTTCTTTTACAAAACTGGATTTTCACATATCAGGTTTACTATGCTTCTTAGGGCCTGATTATTTCAGTGCTTCCTCGTAAGGAAGCAACACCATGTATTGCTCATGCGTTAGGGGCTATGCTGGAGTTCCCACCAATCTGTGCCGAGCAGGAAACTTAACAAGGGCCAGCTGGCAAACCAGTTGGCACATGAGGCCGATGAGGCTAAGACTGTGAGTTTGATCCTGTACAGACTGGTACACTTCCCTCTAATTCACAGACGTGGTCCACACCTCAGGCCCTGATGAGCCACCTCAAAATTACATACTCCTCGGCCACAAGGGAGAAAAGGCAAAAGGAGAGAGATGCCTTCAAAATGCACAAGACCTATGGGCGAAGGGTCAGTAGCACTGTCTCCATCCATGAAAGCACGTGAGAATTCTAGCAAAGAGCTTTATACGCATCACCCCCCCAAAATTAAAACGGCAAGACCAGAATTCCATTACGGTTAGGCTTGACAATTGTTTATGAAACTTGTAATTTTAAAAATGTCCCCCTTAATCCTTTTTTCCCAGCACAACCATTCTTATTTTGCATATTGCCTTTTATATGTGAGAATCTTTTACGTATTCCAATTCTAGGGAACATGCTGGTTTTTGCATGCTGCTATTTTTACTTATTACATCAAATTTCTTTTTCCGTTTCTTGATGGTCTGTAATTATCTTACTAATGCACTATAGTACACTAAGAAAACAGTTTTGATGTAACCAAGGTATTTTTTTCCTATAGCCGGACTACTAAATATAGTTGTACAAGCTGTGATCTGTGCAAGGGCTCCCAGGCAAGGTGGGGCGGTAGGGGAGCTCAGACCCATCCCAACTTTGCCTGCCAGGCTGTGGACCCTGACATGAGTCTATAAAAGAGGAAATTTTTATCTAGTTTGTACAAAGGCATCGTATAGTCTGGCTGCATGTTTGGCTCGTGGGCCCACCTAGCCACAGAGCCACTGATACAAGCCTTTCATCATGTTTAAAGATGGGATGAAACAGATAGAGGGATACATCACCATAGAATTTTGCTTTTACCTTTCAACATTTTGACAGCCACTGTCTTGCAGGTTGCTGTCTTGTCAATTCCAAAGGCATCTGCTTCAATCACTTGCCCAAAGGCACCACGGCCAAGAGGCTTACCTAGAGTCAACAACAAAACAGATTTGGACTATTTCACCACCAAAGCGATAGGCAAAGATTCTGACTTGATAGGGTGACCATACATCCCAGTTTATCGTGGACAGTACAGTTGACCCCCTTGTCCTGGCTTAATAATTTAATACCCCCCTCTTCACCCTCTAAATGTCCTGCTTTGGGTGATTATACAGGGACCCTACTTCTAAGTGACTAAAATGGACGATTACTCAAATTCAGGAGATGGGATGCATTTTCTGAACCAGGATCCAACATTTAAATAGACTAGATTTGTCACCAGCCTAAAAGAGGAAGAGATGGCCTGGTAAACCCAATATCAAATTAACATCACTTGAAAACACACCTAGTTTCAGCCGGTCTCTGGGGAATTCCCATTTGCTGGCATCATAAGGCAGGCGTTCACAGTGCTCATCCAGGGGGAGTTCGTCTGGATCCATGACGATGGATAAGTAGCCCGTCTTCAGTTCCCCTCCACTGGCCTGGAAAGCATTGCTCCTTCCGGTCACACACACCCTGTTGTCTGGCTGTTGTTCTCTGTGCTTGTTATTGTTGTTTATTGGTGTCTCATTTTCTAAATGGCTCATAGTGTGTGAGAGTAGTCCTATTATAATTCTGCTCCCAGTGTCCCCTCGACCCCCAAATGAGCTCAGAATTTAATTCTTAAATCTTAATTATACTAGACAGTCCAAGCCCATTTCTTCTCTTGTTGCTTCTATCAATTAAAGCCCAGTGGTCTAGCCAAAAGCAAGTGGGTAAGAAGGTTATTGTATAGAAATAAAATTGTGCCTGTTGAGCCAATAACAATGGGAAGAATCAACTCAAAGAACCCCAGTCAGCTTTCATTAATCATGAAAACCAACGTGCAAGGGACGGAAGGGAAATGATTTCGTTACCCGCTTAACGGTCCGTAGAACGATGACAAGAAGTAGCCAGAAGAACATGGCAATCACTGCAGTGCCGACTAGAATAATGACTTCCAAGTTTGTCTTTTCCTGGGCACCTGGAAAGACACAAATGAATGAGCATCAACAACTGGAAACTCATACCTTTTGATATAAAATAACAAAGTTCCACACTAAAGCAAAATCTCAATCTTACCAACTCAGGAAAATCCTAGACAATAATAGTCACAAACCTCTGACTTGAATGGAGTTTATAATATTCTTAATGGATAATTTCAAGTTTGCAAAACATTGCTCATGAAAACTTCCAACAGTAAAATTCTAAAGTAATTAAGAGAGAAATATTAATGTCCTAAAAGACAAACAGAAAGCATTTGGAAGAAGAGCAGACTTTGACGGAAAAAAAAAGCCAGATCATGTTCTATAGAGAAGAAAAGTATTCTATTTGGGGAAAATAAATGTTTGGTTTTATGCTGTTGGTCTATATTTTGATCTGTATGGAGTTTGCGGAAGGACTGTTTAAGAAAACACGTAGGGAAATAAATGCAGTCCTTTGGCCAGAGAGCTATTGGTGACTAGGCACCAACGAGATGCTCATCACTTTAGATATGTCATGTCACTCAGTCTTCTCAATAACCCTCAGTTTTCAGATGGAGAAGCAAGCTTAGAAAGGTTAAGCTACTTCATCAAGGGCACACAGCAAGTTGATGGAATGGTCAAGAGTTAAACAAGGTCTGTCCAACACTGGCTAACATTTCACTACCCCATCCTTGTGTGGCAGGAGCCTCAGTGAGGAAAGTGGAAGAGCTGAGGTGAGTGCCTCAGGCGTGGCCTGGCAGTATGAGTTTAAACATACTCAGGAAAGGAAAGAGAAGAGAAAAAGTTGGAAGTCAGCAAGGAAAGCTGCAGATGTTCAGGACTCCAGAGGACAGCTCTGAGTGGGGAAAATTAAGCCCAGAGGAAGCTTTCAACCAAGAGTGATTAGCACAGTGGTGACAAGGAAGCAATTATCACTTAGGCTCTCCCATTGGATGAGTGCAGTGTGAATCAAACTGGGCCACAAGCTGTGAGAGTGGCTCAGGCAGCCTCAAGAAGACAGAAAGACAAGTAATTAATTAGTTAGCAAAATAAGAGTTATAGTTGAGAGACAAGCACCAAGTATGCTTGGAAGTAGATTTTGTTTCTCTGGTGGTCTTACTGAGGGAATTCTCTATTTATACATAGAGATTTAAAAGTCTGTTTGTTCATAGTAAAAAGTTCAAAGATTCAACTGTCTATATAAGTTGGTGCATTAATATTCCCATATGAACATTTGGGAAAGTAGCAGGAGCATTAAATATTTACCTCGTCCTTTCTTAGTATTCTCTTCTGGTGAGAAGTAAATACAATCTCTGTGCTAAGGTTACCTAGTTAGGCCTCTTGGTAACCAGCTGCAGACAGCTAACAGAGCTGAGGCAAAGCATGGGAGAGAACTGGAAGTCTCCCTTAGGATTTTGCCTAAAACATGTACCACTTTGAAAGTGACAAAACCACCGTGTCACTTGAAATCTTTATTTGTAAGTGCAGTTTACAAAATGGTAATAAGCCTATAGATTTGAAAAGAAGTCAAGGTATTGAGATGTAATACTTGGCAACATAGATTTGACAGACTAAAGGAACTAAAATCTAGTCTTTGAGAGACAAATTAGGATGAGTGCATAGAAATCCATCAGTTCCTCCATCTATCACCACCCCTCTCTTTTCCCCTTGCATACCATTCCTTCACCCACATAATACAGTTTCATTGTCCCCTGATGGGTTATTTTTAAAAAGACACAGGAATACACTTTTGAAGATAAAATATTCTGTCACAAATTCACCTTTCCCATCTGAGAAAATGCCAGATTCACATCATTCCTGCATACACATTTAGATAAGAACCCAAATTTTCTATATCAGAGAAGCAATGGTCTATTGTTCACAAATGAATGTTAATTATCTTTAGTCCAATAAAAACTATGAACCTTTGTGACTATCTAGATAGCACCGACTTTCATGACTAGGCAGCAATTCTACCTAATAAATATAGAGGCATAACTTTCATAACAAGGTAATTAAGCCATTCATATGAAGAAAGAATCAGGGAGAGGAGGATATTCCACCGGCCTGGCTAAGAATTTTTCCACAGTGAGAACTGAGGGGATAGAAATGTGATGAGAGCAGAATTAAAATAACATTAATTATGTTTTCTGGTTAAAATAACATATACTTATAGTAGAAAACATACAAAGTACAAAGAATATTAAAACCACCCATAACCCTCCTGCCCAAAGTATATGAGTATATATAAGATACAGCTAATTTTTTTTTTTTTTCTTTTTTCCGTACGCGGGTCTCTCACTGCTGTGGCCTCTTCCGTTGCGGAGCACAGACTCCGGACGTGCAGGCTCAGCGGCCATGGCTCACGGGCCCAGCCGCTCCGCGGCATGTGGGATCTTCCCGGACCGGGTCACGAACCCGTGTCCCCTGCATCGGCAGGCGGACTCTCAACCACTGTGCCACCAGGGAAGCCCAGATACAAGCTAATTTTTTTTTTTTTTTTTTTGTGGTACGCGGGCCTCTCTAATTTTTAAAAACCACCTGATGGTCTCTGAATTCCCACTGACCTTCCACTATGAAAAACGCCTCCACTTTTGCACACCCAAGAACACTGCATGCCTGGCAGGTGTACAGGCCTTCATCCTCCTTCCTCACCCTGCGGATAGTTAGGTTCCGGTTCCCATCTTTTAGCACGATGCCTGAGAAAGGGGGAAATGGATGGTTTTTATTTATGATGTGGTCTGGCAGAGTTTTTCAGGACAAAAATCTTTTTAATGTAAATGTTTCCCTTTATCTTGGGCTATTATCTAACTCTAAAAAGAGTCATACAGGGTCAACTGCTGTCTCAGCTCCCCTGGCTTCCACGAGAATTCAGCAGGCTCTCAATACTCGGGTTCCGAGTCTATGAGATGAGCCAGACCATGGGCAGTAATACTGCTTTCTGTTCTACCTAAAACAAATCAAGAAACCATATGGATTTTATACTGTAGGACACCTCTATGTGGAATCTAAAAAATAAAACAAACTAGTGAATATAACAAAAAAGAAACAGACTCACGGATATAGAGAACAAACTAGTGGTGACCAGTGGGGAGAGGGGACAGGGGAGAGGGAAGCAAGATAGGGGTAGGGGATTAAGAGGTACAAACTACTAAGTATAAAATAAATAAGCTACAAGGATATATTGTACAGCACAGGGGATACAGTCAATATTTTATAACTATAAATGGAGAATAATCTTTAAAAATTGAGACTCACTATGCTGTCCACCTGCAACTTAAATAATATTGTACATCGATATACCTTAATAAAAATAAATAAATAAATGAGTAAATAAATAATTTTTTTAAGAAAGAAATCATATGGATTTTAGTTAATATCTCTAGGAAGATTTTGCAGCCAAAAAGAGACCGACACGCTCTATTCACCTGAATCTTCCACAAGCGTCTCATTATCTTTAAACCACGTAATCTGTGGAGGGGGATTCCCAGACGCTGTGCAGGAAACTTCGATGGTTTCACCAATACTTGTTGTCTGGTTCTCCAGGTTTCCTGTGATTGTAGGTGCCATGCGCTCTATGCACACGCACACAAAAAAAATCATAGGACATTTAGTTATAAGTTTTGAAGTGGTTTTCATATCGGTAAACTATTAAACCATTTAGTAAACTGTTAATTTACTAAGCCAAAAATACACAGAGGTTGATAACTGGAGCATTGTTCATGGCGTAAAGTTAAATGAAACAAGTCAGTCAGTTCAGACAGATTACTGCATCTCTCTGAACATTCATATTAGTGATTCAAGCTGGTAACCACATCGCAAAATAAAAGTTGTCACCCTTGACTTCCCTCCAGATAAATAAATAAATTCTAGCCAGTGACACACAAGAATTCTGCCATGTTTCTCTTGGAAAGTACATAACTTCAGTGTAATTCAACAAAGAATGCCTTATATTTATTTGACACTTTTTACAAAACTCATTTGTCCTATTTCTGGTTTTCACTATCAACCCTATGGTGGGCAGTATTAGCCTTATTTTGCAGATGAAAGGGGTTAAACAACTTACCCCAGTCCTTATAACTAAGTAAACAGTTGAACTCAGAATTTCCACTAAAACACAGACAAAACAATGATAACCTAAGGAAAGTCAAAGATTTTTTAAAAATGAAGCCCATAGGTACTCATTTAAATGTACAGGACAACTTTAGATTTAACCTTTCCTACAAATCATCAAAGTGCTGTGGAAATATCTTGTCCAAACCAACTGAACATCGAAAAGAATCCTGCTGAGAGAATCCACTTCAACATTTAGCAAAATTAGATTACCTCAATGGTGAACTACGCTGGGGCTTAAGCAAATGGACTCTAGTCTACTTCCAAGAATAATTTTTGGAAAACAACTTGGGAGTCCTTAGAGAGCAAACCAGCTCATTGTGAGCATGTATTTCCTGGGCATGGCAAAGCCAGGAACCTCCTTCACATCTCTTTCTGAATTTTTTCACTAGCTTGAAACCAGACTGGTCACCAAGATGAACAGAAAAACCATGATCATATATGGGGTGTGATTTGAAGGGCCTTGGGATGACTTCACTCAAAAACATCTCTTCTTCTGACACCAGAGTCTCAACACTAGCAAAATCTGTCCTAGTGCCTGTTTGAAAATACCTCTTAAAATATGTCAAGGCCTTTGAAAATATTATTCCTCTAAAACTTTGGTATAAATTAGTTTATCTGGGCAGTTCCCCCTTCCTGACAGTTAAAAAAAACCAAAAACAGAACACATGCACCCTAGAAACTAGGAAGGGACACTAGGGAGAGGAGAAAATGGAAGGAGATAGCACAGAGAAACTCCCCAAATTTGACTGATTTCCCCAGAGACAGAGCCGTGTCTGCATGGATTTTGTGCAAGGCGAGGGGTTAGAGGAGGTATAGAGAGTGACTTGGTGTGGGACTTACAAAGCTTTCTTGCACTAAAATGCTCATTTCATTGACCGTGAGCTGTACCACAGAGGTACAGGCACTGAGTGCAGCATCCCTCCCAGAGGCTCTCACAGGTCTTAAACAACCCCATCACCACACTCTTCAGGCAGCAGATGTCTTATCAAGCACGCAGTATGTGCCACTATGTTCTATGCCTGGAGCTCAGCAAGGAGTAAAACAGAAACAACCCCTGTCCTCATGGACACAGAGACCTCACTGTACCCCACAGCCCAGCAGTTGTCTGTGTTCTCACTCTGTCCACCACTATGAACTTCCGGCACCCTCCTAGCTCATGGTAGGCATTCACAAATGTGTGTCTATTTAAATAACTGAATGCTCAAGAATGAGGCAGAAACTTCCCTGGTTTAGGGGAATCCCTTGCAGACAGTAGTGAGTGACCCCACCAACAGGGTTGGAAAGAATGGGGTTATTTTCTCTTTTTAATACATCACTTCACCACGGTTAGCTTCCTTCTGACTTGAGGACTTTCCGCAAGATAAGTGCTCACCGGTCTACTTCATAAGCTGCTAGAGGACAATCTTCACACAGCCCCTGAAAGCATTACATTTACGGCATCCCAACTGCTTCTGGATGGTCCAGAGTTACCTCCCTACCTAGGACTGTAAGCTGCCTGGCCACGCAATGTCTTTTCTTGGTCTTCCTGTCCTGAGCAAAGCAGATGTAGTCTCCTTGGTCCTGCAAGGATGCATTCTGCAACTCCATGATCAAAATGTCATTTGTGCTATTAGAGATCATCGTGGCGTTCATTTTCCAAAGAGCATCCAAGTTCTTGCAAACAGGTGTGGGCAGCTCTCCCACATGGATGGGCAGAGCCTGTGGGCCAAGTTTGTACCACGTGAGGTTCTCAAACATAGTTCGGTCCGCGGAGCACCATAGAGACACGCTCTCCTGCTCGGTGGGCTGGGTGCCGGGTTGCAAAGTGATTTCAAAACCCTCTGAAATGTAAAACCCATGCTTAGAAGACAGTGATTTAACTTGGGCAGCACACTATTGCTTCCTTGTTGCCCTCAGTCTGCGATAAAGCCCCAAGAGAGGTGAAGCTCTGGCATTCCCAGACGACGGAATACAAGGAGACGACCAAACTGGACAATTCCAGATTCAAAATGTATTATTTTGCCAAAATACATTATTTGGAAATGTAAATGAATTCCTCAGATATATATGAAATCTCCACTTTGAGCTCTAAGCACGGTTTTTAAGATTTAACCCCCCCCCAATTCAAAGCAGATAATTATAACTTGGGATTTAAAAAATTAATTCCTCATTAATATATAACACTCACTGACAGGAGAGCTATGTTTATTACAGTGAATTAGCTCAGACTGAAATATTTTATTCCATCCAGTCAGCTAAAGCTGAGCCATAGAATTAAGATGAACAAAGTTGGTAGTATTGGGAAGGCACTGTTCCAATGTCATTACAATTGCCTCCCAAAAACCCAACCTTGTCAGCTCTTCAACAGCAAGTGCATAAACGTTGACTGAACCTCGCTAAGCCAAGCACTGTGCTGCACTGTGATGACAAAGACAAAAATATCACGCGGGACTTGAGCTTCAAAAGCATGTGTGAACCCATGCTCCCTCTCCTGTGAAGTCAGATGTACTGACTTCACGTGAGCCCAGGAGCTACCTGGGGAACTCTCCTTTATGAACAAAAGCATCAATTAGCCATCCAACTCCCCTTCCTAAAGCCACGCCACTCATGGCAATGGCCAGGACAACAGAGTATCAGACAGCCCAGCCCCTGGAGAGCACTTACTGGTCACGTGGAAGGAGATAACCCTCTCTCCTCGCCCAGCTTTGTTCACCGCTTCACATTTGTACAAAGCGGATACATTGGCTGCTTGGATAACAAGGGTACTTACAGTCTGTGAAAAAAACAAATTCCAGGCCATAAACAATGGAGGCTGTGTTTATGCACGTGCATTCAGAGTAAAAGTCAGCATCCCCACCACTGCTGCGACCTGCCTACGCCATTCAGACTCCAGCACTGACCACGCACGCTCAAATCTGTGCAATTATAATTATGCTGGTGCAGCTCACACGTCATACAAAATGAGCTTTGGAAACCATGGAATAAAGAATGTGTTTTAATACAACATTACATACCTTTTCTCATTTTCATGTTTATAAAATCAGAATTACCATACATCCCATGTACAGAGTTAATGACATATGTGTTTTATTTTTCTCTGATACAGTAACAGTAGGTCAGTGGTGTTTCTAAAAGTTAATGGTGTTTTCAAACTGACTTAACATGCTAGTATTTTATCATCCAATTTATTTGATGATCAATCGCCCATATTCCTCACACATTGATATTATTTTACCCTACTTTCACTCCATCCTTCCATAAAAGAGAGACAGATTTTCAAATTAAAGAACTTCAAACTCACTTTGTTTTTTCCTTCAATTAGGGCAAACTGATTTTTGTTGACTTCGATATTGTTTCCCCCCTGGAAGTCCTCCACGTTTCTCCATTCTTTACAGGTATGTGGGTTTGTCGTTAAGGCAGCTTGGCTATAAGAAAGAGGTAACAGATGATATCATGACTTAATTTTTCTTTAATTCATATCAATAGCAAGGAAAGGAGTCAGACTTTGGTTATTACGTTCTTAGAACTAACTTCCAATGCACCCTACCACGTTACAAGACTTGGCGCCAATTAAAAATAGGCCTCAGCAATGAAGGAAAAGGTTCTAGGTAGATTCATTCAGGATACAGGAGGGAAGCAGCTATTCTGGGAACAAACCTCCATTCATAAATTGGATCGACAAGACAATTCAAGTTAATTTAGTTCAAAGGAAGGCAAGGAAACTAAGAAGCCATTGGGCTTCTTAATCTCCCTGGGACTGTGGCCTTTGTGTAGGAAATGGTCAGCATCTGAGGAAGAAACTAATAGAGGCCATCTCAAAAACAACAACAGGAAGTGAACTGCTTAGGGTGGTGGTGGGTGACTTGTTGTCTTTTTCCTAAGGATGTCTGGACTTGTGTTAGGACCTGATAAGCCGGGCCTGAGGCTCCGAGGTCCTTGCATCCATCAGCACTTCCCTTGAGATGTACCTTCTCACAGATAAGGAGACTGTGGTATTCACCAGTTGATTGGCATAAGGAGAAAAACCAAAGACTGGCAATTAACAAAGTGAGCAAAGAAACTGCATTCAGAGAGATGGACATCAGGGCCAACCCGAAGAGAGAGCTAGCTAATCTCAAAGCGGGATACCCCAAGGAACGACATCTCCTAAAGACGTAAGCACAGAGAAAGACGGAAGGAGATTAAGAGTACCACTTGAGGGATAACCTTCTTAGAGATAGTCTTCTTGGCTTAGAATGGTGTCATATCGTAACTTGGCTATGTCCATCGACAGAGAAATAGATAAAGAAGATGTGGTACATACATACAGCGGAATACTACACTGCCATATAAAGAATGAAATAATGCCATTTGCAGCAACATGGATGGACCTAGAGGTTATCATACTAAGTAAGCCAGACAAAAACAAATACTGTATGGTATCACTTACGTGTGGGATCTAAAAATAAAACAAATGAATAAATATTTTTTTAAATGCAAAAGAGCAGGAAAAAAAGGATGTGGCCCTACTCACATGGGCTGGTAGGTACACTCTGTTTCCAGCTGCCAGTACCACTGGATGTGACTCGGGGGAGGAACGGCATAGACCGTGCACGTCAGCGTTTGGGAGGTGCCGTACTGGTAAGAGTCCACGGGAGAGATCAGAGATTTCTCACCAATCTGGGGTGGGACTGGAGATGGGAAAGACAGCTTTTGAATTGTCAATCAGCTTTGAGGAATGGAAAGTAGAAGTTTTCAGCCATTAAAACCTATGTTTTTCCAAGCATAGAATTTTTGCCCCCATTTGCTTTTTCAAAGAACATCTAGATTTGGAGACAGGACGCCTGACTTCTAGTGATACTCATGATAACAATAATAATAAACTAGTAAGTTGAGTGACTTTGTGCCAGTCTTGCCACCCTGTGCCTCACCTTTTTCTCATCTACATTACAGAGATTGTTCTCCTAATCCTCCCAATTTCACAAGGTCAGACAAGGCTCCAGGAAGAAAAGAGTTGTGAATAATACAGTGAGTACATGTATTATGTACTGAGTATTGTTCTAAGCGCTTTACATCAATTAATTCATTTAATCCTCACAGACACTGCTATTGTCCTCCACTTTACACATGGGAAAAATTAAAAAGTGAAATGACTTGCCCAAGGTCACCCACCATGCCTGCTTCTCCATCTCTCCCTCCTTCTTCCCCTTCCTTCCTTTCTCCCCTCCTCTCTCCCATCCTTTCTTGTTTTCTTCCCTTCCTCCCTCCATTCCTTCCGTGTCTTTTCCTCCTTCTCTCCCTTTTTTCTCTCTTTCTTTTTTAGGCTCCAAAGTCATTAATGTGAAACTATCTTCTCATCACTACCAGCCTAAAGCCTCAGATTATACTTTCAAACCTTGACTTCTTTCTTTTTTTTTTTTTTTTTTTTGCAGTACGTGGGCCTCTCACCGCTGTGGCCTCTCCCGTTGCGGAGCACAGGCTCCGGACGCGCAGGCCCAGCGGCCATGGCCCACGGGCCCAGCCGCTCCGCGGCACGCGGGATCCTCCCGGACCGGGGCACGAACCCGCGTCCCCTGCATCGGCAGGCGGACTCCCAACCACTGCGCCACCAGGGAAGCCCTTGACTTCTTTCTTTATCTTTGTTTTATAGAGCAAGGTAAATGCTAGGGTGAATCAAACATTTAGTGACTTCCTGGATGAATGAGATAGAGTTATTCACTGTCCATTTTTACATCTTTATTTCTTGTTCCTTTCCTTCTCCCCACCCTACTTTTCAGCTTCCCAGCTTCTCTATACTCCCCAAACTCCTACACCCAAGTGGCTCCTAAGTCACATTTCTGGAACCTGCTATCTTTAAAATACTCCCTGAAGCTGATGTCCCCGCAAAGAAACGAAGCCAAGCTCAGAAGACATACAGAGCTTGGCAGGATATACAGGGAAGCACCTTAATGTCACATGAGAAGATCCTGAAGTTTTAATCTGCCATGACAGTAGAAAGCACAAAGAATTACAAAAGAGAGGCATTTCCCAACCTGTGTTTGGAGCAAGATATTAATGGATGTATGCGGGAGGGGTGCTCTGGTCAAATAAGTTTGTTAAACCTTGGCTACTCTATGTCTCCCACCCACCACTGGAGAATGGCAATATACTATATCCATCAACTTAGCATCTCCCACATTTACTTGACCATGATGTCCTTTTCCTCCCCACCCGGAGTACTTATTGTAAATAAGTATCTTTCAGTTTGGAAAAATAAAGTTCAAACCATTCTTAAATCAAAAACTTAATATCTCCCCCTTTACAGGCTCAGAGTCAGATCCCAGACTCCTGTTGAAAAAAAAATTAAAACACTTCCAACCAGCCAACAGTGTCCACCTGCAAAAGCCTTCTGCATTGGAATCTGCCTGTGCCTCACTGATACATCAACCCCCAAATCAAACTAGTAGCTTCCCACAAAATTCAAGAAGAGTCTTAAACATTTGCATGCCAGGAGCACAGTTCAAAGGTACTGCAACTGGAGCCTGATGACTGTCCCTGTGGGCACTCTTATGTCACAGCATTTAGCCATCGGCTGAACCATCTACTTTAGGCTCGAGTTCGACCACCAACTGCTTCATTCTCATGGCCTCTTAAGCAAACATGTCCAGAGCATACCGCCCCACACCTCACTGTCCTGGATCATTTTTATACACCAGAGCTACTCATGATGTAAGTGAGGCAGAGACACCAAAGGAACGGTGGCCTGGCTGTTCAGGAGGACATAATCATACTCTTTATAATAGATAAAGAGAAGGAAAACTGAATGGACTCACCATTCACAACCAGAGATACCACGTGGCTCTGTTTCTCCTTTGAAATGGGATTGGTAAGGATGACAGTGTAATTTCCTGTATCTTTTTCACTCACTTCCATAATAGTCAGTACGTGCCCCACTTTAATTGTGTGATTGGACTCAATGGGTCTTCCATTTTTATACCTGTGGGGAAAAACAAATCCCAGAAATGAGTCCAATCTAAGGATTTGCTTTCACGTGGAACAAGGCTTTGCATTTACTTCCAGTCGTTACCATTTTATTTCTGGAGGAGGGTAACCAAGGCACTTCACAGGGACTCTGACACGGTCTCCCACGGTGGCTTCCACCAAAGATTCCATGCCACTACCGAAAGCAACAAAAGGTTTTTCTGGAAGAAAATAAAAATAATTTTTCTCATAAATGGCAACTTCTTATAAACGGCCATTTGGTTTAGTTTTTCATTTCAAGTGAAGAGTCAAAGACCTTGGGGGTCTGAGTCACTGCTGTTCAGAGAGTCCCCATCTCACCCTTCTACAGGTCCCACTCCAGGTTCTCCCTCACCTGTGGTCTCTGCGTTAGCTTTTCTCTCTCCCACAGTCTGCTCCACAAGTCTACCGAGCACTCAAATCTCACTCAACTCAAGCATTTGCTTCTCTGTGAAGTTTTCCCTACGTCTCCTCTGCTCCCATGACACCCTATACATACCTCCCATGTGCCCCAGGACTCAGTCCTCGGACCTCTTGTCTTTACCAACACCTTCCTCTTGTCAATTACACATTCCTCCTAAATCTATATCTCCTGCCCCTGACTTCCCTGCGTTCTAGGTTAATATATTAAAGTCTCCACTTGGATATTTAGTGGGCATCTCCAAATGAAGCCACCCAACCCTGTGTCCTATTCCTCTTCCTATCTTCCCTATCTCGGTTGAGAAAACTACCGTTCACTCAGTTGCTCACGCTAAAAACGCAAAGGTCATCTTCCATTCTTTTTCTCTTATATCCCACAGCCAGGGAATCGATAGGCAAACCCTACTGGCTCTATCTTCAAAAATACATCCAGAATCAGGTCACTTCTGACCACCTCCACTTACCACCCTTGTCTAAGCCACCCACCATCTCTCACCTGGATGACTGCAATTAGCCTTCTAACTAGTCTCTCTACTTCTGCCCTTACTTCCCTAAAGTATTTCACATTAAAATAACCCACATAGTGATCCTATAAAAACATAAGCCAGAGCATGTCTCTCTCTGCTCAAAACCCTTCTATGCATTCCCATATTATAAAATCCAAACCCTTATGAAGGCCTATAAGTTGGATGCCATACAAATTATCATCTAAACTGAGACATTTATGTGAATGAAAGAGAATAAATGGGAAGTTAAGTTATTTTCTCAAAGCCCCACAGAAAGTAACTAAATACAGGTTTCCCCAATTGCAAGGCCCATGCTTACTCAGGGAAGCCTCTCAGCCTTGCGATCAAATGAAAATTTAAAAATGATCTTAGATAATAACCCTCTGCTTATTATAGTGATAATAGTAATAGCAACAACAAATAATATGTAGTGAGCCCTTACTACATCAGCTCATCTCATCTTTAAAGTTGGGATTTGAACCCAAGCTACGCTCTTGACCTCAAGGTCAAGTGGCCTTCCTAGCAAGAGCTCAAAAACATCTTCTGAACGAGCAAAATAGGAATCACTAGCTGACCTACATTTATTTAAATCATCTCACTTTTCAAGGCAGAGCATAATTCCAAAGGAAATCTTAGCTTACCATGGACCCTGATGAATGTGCTGTTCCTCTTGGTCATGAGCCCACTGGAAGCGGCACAGGTGTACCACCCTTGGTCACTCCGGGTTACACCATCTATAGTCAAGGTGCTCAAAAACTTCTTCATCTCACTCCCAGACTGGGTTTTTAGGTCCCGGTTTACAAGTTTCTTATGCTGATGCTGAAAAAGAGTTTAGTGAACTTCCAAAGTCCAGAATAACATTCCCTGGTAGTTTCTAGATACCCATAAAAGTCTTGGCCTTTGGTGAACACTATTTAATGCTAATAATAGACACTTCTGAACTTTTATCATCATGCTGATGACAAATACATTTGGTTTCAGGAGAAATAAATAGAATCAACTGAATCAGGCATTTTCAAACCTCACATAATGGGAATGAGATCAATGTAAACTGCAGAAACCCAAGGAAATATGACCACTGTTTAAGGAGAAGTGTGTCTCATGCCACCTCTTGAAAAGAAATTCCCTTAAAAGGAAAATAGATCAAGGACTTTGGAGAACAGAGAAATAATGCAACCTAGAAAGACATAATCCCCTAAAGAAAACTAATCTTCACAGCCTGGACAGAGTTCTTGGTTTTGCATCTTTTTTTCCCATGAGTGCTGTATGTCCTACAGTTCTCTTAAAATGTGTGTGTGTGTATGTTAGTGTAAGTTAAGGCCCTTACATTTTATCTGGCCAAAGAGGTCCCTATCTCTCTGAAGCAAACTTCGTTGGAGCTTATTATCAAAGTATTTGGAGGTCTGGCTTTGAATTGTTAGTGTTACCTTCAAAGAAGGGTATTCCCAGTTGAAGTCAATCCCCACATTTAGTTCAGTTCTTGCTGTACAATTTAAGACAAGCTTCTCTCCAACAGACAGCTCAACTCCGTGAGGGGGGCTCAGAACCACATCATAAATCTTGTACCCTGGAGCAAGTACATTGGAAAAACAGAAAGTGAGAGGGAAACCAAAATCTATAACTTGGCACACATTTTTTCAGACATGATGCAACTTCAAAATGTGTCACATCATTTTTCCCTGAGGGTCTCCCCAAACCTTGGTGAACTCCCAGGAAAATGGTCTACAGAGATCCACAAAGCAGCCCTAAATGGATCTCAAAGATGTTGTAGCCCATTGGACAGAAAAGCAGTAAAATCTGAGAGGTCAATAGTCAATGCGGCCGGTTTTAGAAAGCTACCAAACTTTCCATAAAATAGGTATAATTAAAAGACTTGATGCCAGGCAATGCTCTGAACATTGAATTTTCCAAACAATACGCTCCCATAACAGAACTCTTATTCATTCTTGGTCTTGGTAAGGAAGGAGAAAAACCTCAGTTGCACATAGGTTTACTGGGTAGAGAAGAGCGGATGTAGTGAATTGCTTAACAACAAATCTTGAAATAATATATTTCTCAATATCTCTTGTCCTCCAGAATCCTAATATAAGAAGCTAATCTTTATTGTCTGACATTAATGATACAAAAAGGAATTGTCCTCTTACCTACAACCACAACTATGTACATAATAGACTGGTAACTTTCATCATTAATTTTTGCTTCACAGAAGACCATGCCAGCATAGCTGATCATGTAGCTGGGAATAGTGAAGCCTTTCTTGCTGTCCCAGGAAATTCTGTTACCATCAGGAACAAACCTCTTTTCTGGATACCTCTGGGTAGAAAAAGAAATATCAAATATTTAATCAAGTGCTATCCAAAAGTAAAAACCATGAACACTAAAGAATTCATCTTATTTTAAGAATACAAATTGGTTTTATTTCTTGTCATTTTGACCCTTCCTAAAGTTTCCTTTAAAACTCATTGTTGACTTAATGTTATATAATGCATGTAATATATACATTTATAATATATATGATGTTATAAACAGGCTACCCATCTTAATACTAGCTTAATATTATGAAAGGGTAAGAGATGAAGAAAGAAGATGTAACTTACTGCACAAAGTGACACATTGAGGTTTGAAATGGTCCCCAGACACGGAATCACCACAGTTTTGTTTTTGTTCTCAGTGATGTATACAACTCCATGTTGGTCGCTGACAGAAGCAATAAACGGAGATCTGTAATCTAGAAGAAAATGTAGTTCCATGAGTTAATGGCATTTACTAGAAAAGTGGGTCATCTTTCAGGTTCATAAACTCTAACCAGAGAAGTAAACTATTGGGAAAGACATTTCACACTAGACAAAGGAATCCAGAGGTAGGTCTGCTGGTAAATATCTGGCTCCAAGGTTATGCTACAGGAGTGGGGGTGTGTATGTGTGAAAAATCTGGAAGAAAACTCCCGGAATGAGACTGGCTCCTTTTGCACTGATGATCAACAAGTAGAGTGTACTTTATAGGTTCCACATTTAAGCAGATTGATCATTACAGTTTTTTCAAAGTGAGGGAGCACACGTCTTCATTTTCATATACATTTTCATATGCACTATACATCTTTCATGTACATAAGTTTTAAAGTAAATTTAAAGTTAAACCTGTATAGTTTACCTACTGAGTTTTTTGATGTTAAAAACTTCATGTTCTCTCTCTTAAGGCAAATAGTGTAACTGTCATGAAAATAGGTTAATGGCTCCCAAAGATTCTTTAAAGTAAAGAAATGACTAACGATTTTTAATTCAATAATTCAAGACAAAGTTTCACGTATTTTAAGATTGTGAAGACTAGATATAAGATTCTTTATATAATAATGCTGAATAGTTAAATTGTTTATGTTTCCTGTTTAATTGCATTTAGTTTAAGATTCAGCAATCATTAATATCTTCAATGACAAAAGCCTGAAAAGCCACCATGGCAAAGACTGAGAAAAAAACAAAAGAGATTTTAAGGCCGTTCAAACACTGTTCGTATGATGTTAACACGCTGCTGGGAAACGACTCCTTCTCCCGGAGATAGAGTTGATGGGTGTGAAGCCATGCCTGAAATCTCAGAGAGATAATGGTTCATGCCACTCTCCCCAACACACCTGACCAAGCATTTTCAGAGCTCTTCAGGATGGTTGGTTCAAGGAAAGAAAGAGTTAATTAAACCAAAGGGGAGAAAAGCAGCTAATTCCCTGCAACAGCAGAAGTTTGATTTCCCTCCCAGCTGGACAGCACAGAAAGGCAGCCAATCCAGCCACCACATGCCATAGTCATTATCTTACGAGACCAAGACCCACTTCCCGGCTCCATCCATTGCTGGAGGGAATGGGGTCAGAAGACTAAGGAAGTAAGGTGGGGACCAGAGGGGATATTAAAGGACCATCCATAGGGAATACTTCAATGTTTTCTTTTCCACTGTTAAACTTCATGACCAAAATCTCGGACAACTCACCTCCTAGAACGCCAGGCTTAGACAGGAAGCAGAATTTGATGGTATACTCAGAGACAGGCAGTGTACAAATAAACAGTGCTGGGGATTGCTACTTCTTCATATTACCTACCTTTCATCTGCATGCTATGAAATATTACATAGCTTGCTTACAGAGCAAGTCTTTGGAAGCTAAATTAACCCCTTGACGTAAGACTAAAGCTATTCAGTAAATCAATTCTATTTCAGTATCCCAAAAAGAGGAAATAAACAAAAGAAACCCAAACAACCACCCATCCTCTCAAAATAAAATATTTACTGTAACTCATGAAATGAATTTTCACATGTCTCCAGGTTTCCTGACTTGGGGAGAAGGAAATAACGAGATATTATGGGAGAGGTTCATCTTGTAGTATTTCCAGACAGCCTGAAAGCAGGAAATCCTTGCAATCTTCTGAGAAAGCCTGATCTCCCACGACTGCCAGATCAAAAGGAGCCAGAAATTCTCGAAGATCTGGGCCTTGTCTCTTTCAACTTCTGCAGAGGGGAGGAGAGCACAAAATTCTACCTTGGACTGTGCTTACCCTGGGCAAAAGTAATTCTCAAATATTGTGCAATCCAGGAGTGACATACGTTATTCTGATGTGGTCCCCATTCTTCCCTTGCACTGACCATACTGCACTATTGAAACGCAAATGGAGATGTGCAAGTGTGTCTCCCAAAGCTGATGAAATTCCTGTTCTGTAAAAGATGCTTCTGGAAAAAAGTCTAAGCCATCTTCACCTGCTTCAAATTCTCTAGGATGTACAGAGGTATGTAAATGTATAAATAAAATGTCTAAAAAGCTCATCTTTACTGAAAAGAAAAATATTTAGTATATGTAAGCAAAATACTATACTATAGACTTATACCCACCCAAGTTATATGATTCATATCTCATTAGTTAAGTCAGGTTTTCTTCAGTTAGCATAAGATTTTTGAAACACGAAGGAAAGAATAATTCAGATTATAAATGCTAAATACATGTGACATGGAGTTTACCCTACATGGATGTTAAGTTGGCCTCCACAGTGTAAATCCCCAATTGCAAACTATAGAAAGATGGAGCGTGTCATCCAAGATCTCAGACCACACGAGCAAAGGAAACACTGTCCTCCAAAGGCCTTTTGAGGCAGTGACTTTATTTGCACAAGTGTATGGAAATTGTTTTTTATAAAGTGTAAGTGGGAAAAGAAAAGTTCCTATGAACAAAAAAAGCTCCAAGCCCTTGGCTGACTCCCTGTGCATTCTTGGGGAAATCTCCGAATCTGCTGTAGATAACCTATCTCTCCACAGAAACCTCTCCATAATTCTCCCCTGAAACTTCCTTTTCGAGGATTTCAGGGTTTTTTTTCTCAAACATCAGAAGACTTCTTATAAATCTCCATTGCCAACTGTGAACACAGATTTCCCTTAGAAACAAAGATCAGAACCAAACTAATTGGGCAATAGAGATGTAGCAAGGCCCAAACTGCAGAACAAATCACTGAGTCTTGTACTCAGAGGAGGCCTTGGGAGAGAAGAATTTTGTAGATTCCTGTTGGCAGAGAGCCTTTAGAGCAAGCCTTTGTTGTCCGGATTCTTCTTTGCACCTATTGTGTTTTGTAACTGGTAAATTAACTTGGGAAGTGAATTCCATTTAACCACTTACCTTGAACATACACATAGACGACGGAGGCCATGTCAGTGTCCCGGTAGAAGCACTTGTAGGCTCCAGTATCATTTCCGATCACTTTTGGAATGGTGAGCATCTTACATAAGGCACTGTCACTGCAATCCGTCACCTCCACTCTTTTCTCAGAGCCGCTCTGATTGTTGGGCCAAAGCCAGTCCAAGTCCCTCTGACCCCTGAAAAATTCATTCCAAGCAAGTATTTAAGTGAAATGCCTACGAGGCTGTTTCTAAGAAAATAGAAGGTTTAGTTCTCAAACTTATACAAACTCCTCAACAGACAGATTCATAGCCTTCTACCAACAATGACAGATTATATGGACAAATGACAAAAAGCCAGAGTCTCAGCTTCAGAAATCACTTATAAGGATTCCCAAGTTTTCTATTACTTATTTTATTCAACCAACAAATATTAAGCATGTGCTATGTGTCAAACGTTGTTGAAGACTGGGAATACAGCAGTGAACAAATCAGATAAAAATCATTGCCTTCATGGAACTTGAGTCTAGTTGGAGGAGACAGGCAGTAAAAAAGTACGTAAACTTCAATAAAGCTGAAACTTTTAAAAAGTAAGTAAAATATGTTGTATAAAAGGTGGTGATAAATACTATGAAGAAAGTCTAGAAGAGGCAAAGAAACAAGTGAAGAGTTCTAGAGGGAGGGGGCTTGGTGAAGTGGGCCGTATAGATATCAGGAGGAACAGAGTTTCAGGCAGAGGGAACAGCCAATGTCAAGGCCCTGGGGTGGGTGCCTATCTGGAGTATTCGGGGAATGGCAAGGAAGCCAGCGTAGCTAGAGAAGAGTGGGCAGTCGGGAGAGTAAGAGGTGAGGTTAGGAAGGAAGGGGATGCAACTGTCTAAGGGCCTCGTAGGACCTTGGAAGGATGGCATTAAAGCACAGATTACTTTCATTGCAGCATTTCTCTACAAAGCCCCAAGGAAGACAGTCAACATCAAGAAGAATGTAACATCACTGACCCTTCTTTAAAGAACTTGAAATTTCCACGAAGTTGCAGTTACATTAATGAAGTTACTTTTAACACACTCCATTGTTTTTCTGGGGACATAAGAGGTGTATATATAGAATCTTGGGGAATTTTAAATAACCTTTGTTGTTAAGGGTGGGTAAGAGGTAAATCTGCTGAGAAATGCATCTTGAAGTAGCAAAGCTAGGCAAACAGCACCTGTTACTATGTTTTTTCCCAAGGGTTAGGTATTGGTCCCCTACCCTTGATAAGGCAACTAGGGTATCCTTTACACTCGGCAAGCTAAAACAGATCTGTGTCACTGTGCTGAACACTTGGCGTTCATCAAGCAAAAACAATGGCAACAAGCTCCCCAAGGTTCTTTGTGGACCATCAGCACTGTTCTCAGGGGGCAAGATCACCTCTACCCACCACCTCTGCCAAAACCACACCGGTCCCAAGAAGCCTCTGGCTCTGTCATACATAATCACTACATTAAACCCTAAAGTCTTCTACTTTTCTCCCTGAGGTAGGGGCTGGAAAGCAAAATTTAGACGCCTCCTCATCTTGTCAAAGAGGCCTATTTCCCCAGCTAGCAAAAATCAAGAGCATGATTTCTTGCTAGCTGGTGAAAGAGACATGCCAGAACCTCAGGCCAGAGCTTGACATGCACTCAGCAATATTAATGACTGAATGTAAAATTGCAACTACAGTCAGAATTTTTCCATAAAATAAAGTTCTTGAAAAGTGCTAAACAGATGTCTAAGAGCCGTTCTGAGTATAACAAATACGTCCCCAAACTTCTTTAACTCTAAAGATTTCATTTATTCATTCAACATTTATTGAATGTGTATTACATAATATACGCTAGGTGCTATACTGGTTATTAGGGTGTGTGTGTGTGTGTGTGTGTGTGTGTGTGTGTGTGTGTGTATGTGTGTGTTGGCAGAGGGTAGTAGGAAAAAATGCCAGCAAAATTGTACAGAATTTTCCAGAGAAGACCTTCCTCATGTTTTCATTATTACATTAGCTCTTAGAAACCTCACTACTTATACACAATTATGAAGACTCTATTATAATTCTGATGGATGGAAATTATTTTTTCTTTAATAAACAATGATATTTGACACAGGAAATCTGAATCTAAAATGTATCCTTACCTGCAAGTAATTTGAAGCGTTGTGTTAGCCATAATTGTAAGTATGTCTTTTTTTATGCTGAGCCTGGGTGGATCAAGAGAAACGCTAGACAAACCTAGAAACAAATTAAATAAATGAATATAATTGCCACTCAGACCCAATAGGAAACACCTTCCATAAACAATGCACACCCTATACTTTAAAACACCTCTTCAGCAATTCATTGTGTAAAACTTGTGAATTTACTTTTCACCATTCCCAGTAAAAGTTCACAAGCTGTGTCATAACAGGAAGAATGGGCAGATGGTCATAAACCAACACAACAGTTCTGCAATTCATTGAGCGAGGGTGGAGTTCCTGTTTTCCTGCATTGCCAACTTCAAGGTCTTACAAAAGGATATGGGACATTGAAACCAAATGAACCTTCATCTGATGATCTCACTCCCCTGGGAAAGGACCCACTGACATTTCTTATAAAACATAGGATGCACACTTTTGACTAAATTGCTGATTAATGAATACTACTTAGAGAGATTTCTATATAGTTCATCCATGTACTTTGAGGGGGGTGGGAATGTCCATGACATTGTCTCATTTTCCTTTATCAATTTTCTAGTGCACTTCCTCTGGTAACTGAACTGCCAAGGTTGAAAGACTGTACATTAAAACTAGATGAGAGGAACTGAGGAAAGAAACATGTTCCCATGTCATATAACATGCATATACTTTCCTTCAGAAAACAGAACTTAAAAAGGGTAATGCAGGACTTCCCTGGTAGTTCAGTGGTTAAGAATCTGCCTGCTAGTGCAGGGGACATGAGTTTGATCCCTGCTCTGGGAAGATCCCACATGCCGCGGAGCAACTAAGCCCGTGCACCACAACTACTTAGCCCCCGCTCTAGAGCCCGCGAGCCACCACTACTGAGCCCACATGCTTCAGCTACTGAAGCCCGTGCACCTAGAGCCCATGCTCTGCAACAAGAGAAGCCACGGCAGTGAGAAGCCTGTGCACCACAATGAAGAGTAGTCCCTGCTCGCCGCAACTAGAGAAAGCTTGCACACAGCTATGAAGATCCAGTGCAGTCGTAAATAAATAATAAAGTTAAAGAAAAAATAAGTTAAAAAAAAGGGTAATGCTAATGAATTACAACTGGGGAATCTCAACTTACTGATCAAAGCGCTGAGCTTGTCCTGACACCAAGCTTGGAACACAGGAAAAGTGTCTACCTAAATATACCATGGGACAGATTCCTTGCCATGGGTCACTCTACAGCAAGAAGACTGAGTTCTCTGCCAACTAAATGCAAAGAACTACCAGGTGTTGATAAAGCATCAGAGAAAGAAAAACTGTCCACCATGTCAGGGTCTTAACTCATATCTAGATCTTCAAAACACAACCTTAAAAAGTGATTGATGCTGGGTAAGCACCCCAGCTTCTTACGATCCTTGACTCACATCCACTAAGAACAAATGACTCTCTAGGCCTAAACTGGGATTGACATTGTTGGGCAAATAAAAGAGTATTAGCAAATATGAAAGAGTATGAATAAACAGAGTATGAGCAAATATCCAGTGTAAATATGCACAGCATTGAATCTGTGGACCCCAACGTGAACAGCTGCAGGCAGAATGAACAGCTGATGACTCGTGTTCTCATACGCTCACTCAGATGTGTAAAATAGGCTGCTGTAGATTTGTTAATCAATATTAAAAAAAATTTTTTTAACTGGAAATTACTTTATATCAATAAATCTCAGGAACTAATTGGCGTTGGAACTGCCATGGGTTTGGGGCAGTGGTTCTTAAACTTTAGCACGTGTCAGAATATGCCTAGGCCTACAAATTTGCATTTGTAGGTGACGCAGTCATACATGGTCTACGGGCCACTGTTGGATGGCTATTGGTCTGGGTGGTCATGCTCAGTTAATCAGCAGAGCACTTTTCAATATGAAGGAAATAACTGCTCCCAAAGTAGGCAAACAATAAAGCAAAGTGTTTAAAAGCAAAAGAGAAGTCTTCCAATAAGGGAGCCCCATTTTGTGTCACAGAAGGAAAATGAAAATAATTCATTTGGATGAGCACAGATATCAAACTTGACTGGGAAACACCAGGTTGAGAAACATGTCAAAAACGGTAACTTAATACAATTCCTATGATGACCCAAATGAGAAAGAACGCATTATTTGGGCACATTCATGTGAGAAAAAAATGGTAGTAAAGACTAAGCTCTAATTAAGCCAAGCTCACCCCACCACAAAAATAAAAGATTCTTGAACCTCTCCTGTAAATCACTGCCACAGATTATCTCACACTCTAGACACACTTTCCAATGTTAAAAAAAAAAAGGTTCTCCATTCATAGGGAGCCAAAACAACACCATACTATTCTAGAGACATGTCTCCAACAAAAAACTATTCAACAAGGCTATCAATAATGATAACTTCAAATTCATATATGTAGACCAACACTCAATTTCTTTTTGCTCCAATAAGCTTCATTCATTTTCACTGACAAGTTTGAGTTCTGCTCTTCAGAAAGTTCTAAAGAAATAACTCTAAGAAGTACATACGCTGCTACTCAATAAAAAGCTCTTCTATGTTCAAATTCCATAGCCAAAATTAATTCATTTGTGCACTATTACCCTTCCAGCTCAAAGACAGGAAGGAAAAACAACAGTGCCTCTGTCTCTAGAATTTGATGGCATCAATTATAGCCCAATCCAATTAAGCAAGTCACACACTCCAAAAGGGCAACCTCATCATTATATTCAGGGCAGCCCGATTACGGTTACTACTGCTGTGCTATGAAACACCCCAGGCTTAAAAGCAACTCACTTCTTTGTGGGAAACAGAACAAACCACAAGTTCCAGAGCTTCATTCTCTCACCATAAAGGGGAAGAGAGAGGTCTTGTCAGGGACAAATGAGTGTTCCTGGTGGAGCTGGCCTGGATGAACCAAGTCGTCATTCAGAAAATTCAGTAACTATAGACAGATGATCTTGTTACTATATATGTGTGTGGGTGTCTTTAAAAAAAAAAAGACATGTGATTCTTTAATTTATAAGGAATTTTCACCTGAATCATTTTACCTTTTCTTCCTTTTCCACCCTCTCCCCTTTCTCACCCTCCAAAGAGTGGAAATCTGTAAATCAACAAACTGGCTACAGGAAAGAGATTAGAGAGAGATGAGAAAGAGAGAGATAAACAGAGAAGGAAATAGGGATGGGGGAGAGAGAGAATTTATTGCACCAAGGGCATGCGTGTTCCTAATCTTGAAGGAGAGTGAAATTTTAGACGACAAGGAGAGTGACGAGTGGCGCCCAATCTAGGTACCAAAACCTTCAGAGCAAGTTTTCAGAACGTGAACTTCTGACCTGTGCTTACCCGAAAGACCAAAGCGCTTTGAAAGATGTTAAACTGTTTTACATGAGAAGGTGACTATTACTTGGAGACACTTCGGGAAGCTGTCACAGCCCCAGGTCCAAGCCCAATTGCCCTTTCTCTCTGCGAGGAGAGCGGCGTCCTGCACCAGGAAGAAGAAAAAGTTTCCCTCTCCCCTAGACCCCATCTTATACATTGGGTGTGTACGTGAGTTCGAACCAAAAGGGAACAGTAGACCGGGTTCCCGGTTCGACTCCTACAGAGGCAGAGCTACGCGCACGCTGCCGTCTGCCGAGCCGGCTCGCGGCCCCTTAAGGGCTTCCTTCCCCGCGTCCTGGCTAGGATGGTGCGCGCAGCCGGACAACGTTTCACCGCCTGTTCCCGCCTGCGGGGGCACCTCCTGCCTGCCAGCCACAGGCGCTTTCCCACTCCCGCCTCCTAAGAGCACGGGTGTATCGGCTCTGCAGGACACGCTCCAGCCCAGGCCCTGTCGGAGGCCAGAGTCGCGGAAATGGAACTGCGCTCAGGAGACCACCAACTCGCTGCGTAATCTTAGGCCAGTCACTGAGCTTCAGTTTCCTCTTTGATAAATGAAAAAACACAGTGTGAAGTCACTTTCACCTCTCCAGCTCTATGACTCCCAGTTAGGTCCGGCCTCCAGGTCCTCTCCGCATCCCTATCTCTCCGCCCGTACCCGACCTTCTCCGCTTTCCTTCTAGGGAGTGGGCTCCTTACCCACAGAGGCAGCCCGGGTCTCCACGCAGAGCCACAGAGCAAAGGCCAGCAGCGCCTTGCTCTCCATCCCGCACCTCGCGCCGGGCGCAGTGCCCAGAACTCGACCGGCGGTTCTCTCTCCCTGGTCCTGCTCCGCGAACAAGGCGCGGAGGTGGAATGCGCGCCGCCGCGCAGGGCTCCGACGCTCTCAGGGCGAGGGTGCCCCGGCTTCGGCCGCGGCTGCAGGGGTGTCTGCGGGTGCCAGCAGGAGAGGGTATCCCGACTGCCAGACAGCTTAGGGCTTTCTGTAGCGGGCAAGTGATACCCCCTGCGGGCAGACGAAACGCAATCGTATACCTCCGGCTCTCCCGGGGTCCCGGGATTCAGTGCTGGGTGGGGAGCCAGAGCCGAAACTCTAGAGCGCGGGGGCGGGGCTATGCGGGGCGGGGCTTCCCTTCGCAGCCGGCTCCGCCCCTCAGCCGGGTTCTGTGAGTGGACCCGGTGCTTCCCACGCCCACTACATCTCCCCATCTCCCCACTTGCACCGGACTGCGTCTGGCCCGGAGTGGCCCGAGGGTGAACGTTCCGGGCGCAACCACTCCATTTCTGAAAGAAAATGTAGCCCATAACGGGTTCTGAGCCACTCCAAGTTTCAGTCGGTGGCTGCCCTCCCGCCCCGAGATGTTGGGGAGCAACACTGGGAGTGCTGCGAGGGACACTGTGCCCTCAGGAGGAGCGCCAAAGTTTGGGACGGTCTTAGCTCTGCGCGCCTCTGAAGTGGCTGGGGGACAGGCTGAGGATCAGCGGCAGGCTGAAGAAACGAGGCAGAAGCGGATACTGAGCAGAGGCGAATGCAGGATCGCAAACTGTGACTACAGCCAGTATGAGTGTTTTGCTTGGCCAGCACAGTTGTAGTTTAAAAATCTGAAACTGAATGCCTTTAGTCCGAATACTCACTTGCCCAGCTCTCCAAAGTTCCCACTATTTCCTCTTACACCTGACGGCTTCAATTGTTTTTAAGTTACCTGCCTCGCCCCCCAAAGCATTTAAATTTGAGACCCTCCCCCTCTTACCTGGCTTTCACCAAAAACCTACCTCAGGCCTCCGGGGAGCTGGAAGTACCCAGGGCTCTCGAATATCCGCGGTGCGTGTGGGTTTCCTTGAGAAAAGGTTTTGTCCACCGGGTTACCCGACCAGGAGTCCGTCGCTTGACGCTTCCCGGGCATTTTCAGAGCACAGCTTCCAGCCAAGCTCCCCTTAAGCCGCGGGGAAGGAGGCCCGCAGCGGCGGGCTTCCCTGGAGACGCAATGAAGCAAAGCCCAGACCCTGGCTCACTTTGACAATAAGACAATGAGTTACTGGCCAGACCCTGGGCACCCAGAACACTCTGTACCAAACCTCCCAACTCTCTCAGCAGGTGTAGATTCCTTGTGGCTCTGTAGACTCTCTGTTTCCTTTCTAACTACATTTGTTCTTCTTTTTTCTCCATCTGTCCCCACACCTGGGAAGTGACAGATGTCCCCTAACTTCATTAAATGGGATCTTCCAGATCCCTCCGTCTCTTACTTCGCAGGTGCTTTTAAATGACAACTTAAAGGACCATCCTTCAGGGAGATGAAGAGGTAGAAATATTTTATTTCTACATCTAGTCCAAACTCCTCCTCCTGAAATACACATTAATGTAAAGTGTTTCTTCTCTTTTTTTTTTTTTTTTCCTTTTTTTTTTTTTTGCGGTATGCGGGCCTCTCACTGTTGTGGCCTCTCCCGTTGCGGAGCACAGGCTCCGGACGCGCAGGCTCAGCGGCCATGGCTCACGGGCCCAGGCGCTCCGCGGCATGTGGGATCTTCCCGGACCGGGGCACGAACCCGTGTCCCCTGCATCGGCAGGCGGACTCTCAACCACTGCGCCACCAGGGAAGCCCTAAAAAATCTTTTTAATATGAAAAGGTTTAGAATGAAAAGTCCTTCCTTCGGCAGAGGCAGGCATTTTTACCTTTCCTTTTTTCCCAAGCAAATTCTATGCACATATAGGTATAAGTATATCATGCTCCTCCTTCCACAAAGGGTACCCTTGGTATAAATACTGCTTGAGTGTTGGCTTTTTTCACTTTAAAATATAACTTGGAGGTCATTCTACATCAAGCTTTAGGGCTCCATCTTGTTCCTTTTCATAGTGGCATGGTGTTGCACTGTATAGATGCACTAATATTTAATCTAGGAGGTATTCGTCAGGGCCAGGGGTATACTTAAAAGAAACTTCTCTCTTCCTGCAAGTAAACTTAGCAAGGAAAACAGGATGGGCTCTGGCAAAGCTGGATAAGGGGGAGGGAGATGGAACCTGGTTTGGAGCAGGCAGTTTTTCTCCATCTCCATCTCCAAACAATTCTTCTCTCTCAGCTTTATTTACAATTCATGACACTTCCTCTTCCACGTCTCACTTAAGAAGATAGTGTCTCCTCTGAATGCAAACCAGAACCTGCAGGCCCATGGTAATAGCCCCCTTTAGAAGTCTTGGAGGAAATGATGCGTCTTTGATGGCCACAAGACCAGAATTTGGCAGGGTCTCAATGAAATCAGTCTACCACATTCCCTCCCACACAGCACTAAGAAGTACCTTGTGTTCATGAAAAATGACAAAGTCTGGTGGGGTTTTTTTTTGTTTTCTTTCTTTCTTTTTTTTTTTAAGTCTGTTCCATGTGCAACACCCTCCCATTATCTGGCACTGCTGCAAAGGAGTGATTTGTGAGTTAATCAGACAGTACAGGTAAGATCACCATCTATCAAAGTAGGCAAGTGTGTTCAGTGCCCCGTAAATGGTATTCAGACACCTTTGGGGGTGAAGCAGCCAGGAGTGGTGCTAACTACACAGGGGCCACACTGGCTGGGCTTGCCTCCCAGGTCTACCGCTTTACTATCCACGTGATCTTGACCAACTCACTGGTTGCATATCTATGAAACACAAAAGATGATAACAGAACCTTCTCGCTAGGGTTTTTGCAGGAATTGAATGAGTTACTGCACATAAAGCCTGACCTAATACCTAATAAGCACAAGCACCTAGCACATAGTAAGCACCCAATGCACATTGGGAAACACTGTGCAAAGATTAATTATACTATCTCCTTCATGTTGCTAAGATCTGAATGGTAAATAAGGCTCATTTCTTCAACAACATTTTCTGGTCCTACTACGTGCTAGATATTACAGGAGAGACTAGGGTTACAGTGGTGAACGTGAGCAGAAATGAGCAGTCCTCACAATAGCTCCACCCAGGGCAAATTTAACTTAATCACAGAGTGCTCTGTATCTCCAGCTGTTTCATCGGGCTTTGTGCACAAAGAATATAAATTGTTCATATCATCAAAGCATACTGCATAAATTACACTCCACAGTGCCAACTTTTGTTCCATTGCCACCAGTATTTTGGACTTCATATCTTAAAAAAGTAAATACGAAGGCTAGCAAAAGGTTAATAACTGAGGAAGTTGGATGATGAGTACATAAAGGTTCATTTTACTATTCTCTCTACAGTTACACATTTAAAATTTTCCATGATTAAAAAAACCTGTTTTAAGTAACTATAATCAAAGTGCTGGCCGGTTTTGTATAATACCATTGACTTTTCCATAGTTGGTCTTGACATTACCTCTGGGAAATGGTTGAAGCAGAGAGGCAAGTGGATGGGAACTTGCACTTTTTACTTCATGTATTTCTATGGCATTTTGTCAAAATGAGAAAGTGTAACTTTTACAAATAAAATATATGGATCAAGATTCAACTCTCCCTTCTAGTGGCTGTTATAGTTTTCAAATATTGCCATTTGTTGATTACGTATTTGCATGTCACTTTCTCCTGTTTACTTCCCTTAATTTGTTTCCAATATTTGTTTATGCTCTAACTTACCAGAGCCCTGACTACCTTGCCAGATGTTGGCTGGATTTCATTGCCCATTGTATTCATGACTATCATGCACTGGGAGATCCTGAGCACCCTTTATCTCTCATTATCCACCTTCCTTACACACCTATGTGTATTTTTCTCTCTGTGTGACTTATTTTTAACTTAAACTTAAAACATATTGGTATGTTCAAGGAAAAGAAGGTTTTGTTACCACAAAGCCAGGCTCGCCTTGGATGTTTCTATCAGTGTTTGGCTTCATTCATCAGGTCTTACATTCTAATAAATATAAAACAAACTCCCCATTCTTTTGGTGAGACAAATGAAACAGAACTTCATTACTTGCCACCTGCACAGGAAAAATCTCAGTTACTATAAATATGCATGCCTATGTGCCCTCCCCAAACTCACCCATATAGTTGCTTGCTATATCTCACAAGGATAAATATAACAATTTTGTTAATTTATTTATTTTCGGCTGTGTTGGGTCTTCGTTTCTGTGCGAGGGCTTTCTCTAGCTGTGGCAAGCGGGGGCCACTCTTCATTGCGGTGCGCGGGCCTCTCACCGTCACGGCCTCTCTTGTTGCGGAGCACAGGCTCCAGACGCGCAGGCTCAGTAGTTGTGGCTCACGGGCCCAGTTGCTCCGCGGCATGTGGGATCTTCCCAGACCAGGGCTCGAACCCGTATCCCCTGCATTGGCAGGCAGATTCTCAACCACTGCGCCACCAGGGAAGCCCAAAATATAACAATTTTAAAAAGTGGAAAGCATGCAGGGAATTTAAGTAACCAACTGAAAATCCACATAACACCAGAGAAGGATGTTAGAAAATAATAAAAGTAGCCAACACTCACTGAGCACGTTCTGTGAGCAGGCACTGTTCTGAATGCTTCGCTGCATCCTTTGCTTCATCCTTGCAACATCCCATGATGGCAGCGAGCACTGTTAGCAATTCTCAGTGAAGAAGAGTGAAGACAAGGAATTGCTTATGCTTAAGTAAATGATCCTTTGCCTTCCTAAAAGTCTTGCAAAAAAGAAAAAAAAAAGTTGTTTTATCTCTTTGCAAACAATCAATGCATAGTTTTCTCACCATTAGTTAATGATTGGTTAAAAATCAAGACACTCTTTGTTTTTTTTTATAATAATAATAAGTCGATTTTTGGAGCACTTATTATATGCCAGGTATTTTCTTTCGCTTAACTTATTGTAATGTTTACAATAACTCAGTGAAGATACTATAATTATTTTCATATGGGGGTGGGGGATGAGATTTGAAGGTTTAAGTAACTTTTCCAAAGTCCCACAACTAAAAGTAGTGGAATCAGGACTTAAAAGCAGAGAGGTAGTAAACATCCAAGACAGATTCCTCCAAGCATATAGTTTCTTTCTTTTTTTTTTTTTTTAAGGGAATAGTTTAATATTTTTATTTAACATACTTCCCCTTTTTTTTTTAAACATCTTTATTGGAGTATAATTCAAGCACATAGTTTCTTGATGAGGACTGGTCTCCTTCAAGGGGTGAGGCTGAGTCAATAGATGCCATTGGCTTCCTCAGCCTCTCCATGATGATGGCTTCCATTTTCCTAGGTGGATGGAAGTCCAAGGGTGACTTAGGAGACTCATTCTGCGACAGACAATCAAGGCAGAATTAAAGGCAGGTAACTAGATCTCCCTCTCCCCCGCCCCAGGAACCCCAACCCAACTGGATCTTCACCTCCTTACCCCTTCAAAGAGAAGCAGTTGCTTCTATGTACATAATCACTTGGGCATTTGGGGTATTTGTTTTCTGCCATGGATTTTTTTTTGTCCTTTAGTGTCTTAGAAAACTTTTATTTGACCTTCAATACCCAGCTCAAATGTCCTTCCCAAGTAAAGTTTTAGCTTTTTATTCAACTGCCTTCTTCAATTGAGATCCTCCCAGAAAAAACAGGCAGAGGTTAAATCTTACTTGAGCAGGTGGTTGTGTAGAAGGATGGTGGTTAAGGTGTAATAAGAATGGTGAAATGCATGATGTTGATGCTTATTTAGTAAAATGTACCCTGTATATTACATACTTATCATGATATGTGTAAATAGAGCTATCATCAAAAATACTGTGGAGTTCAAATGATATGTACTAGCTATGTAAAATGTACCTTACAAATCATTCCTAACTTCACATTGAAATAATAGTCATACACTTAATAAATATATCCAGAGCTATACTGAATTTATATTTTATCCTAGACCAATTAATTTGGACTATTTTGTTATTCACAGAGCCAGGAAATTACTTTCCTTTTCCTATATACACACAGCACTTTTATGATATGATAACATGACTACGTTTATGTGAATGTTTCTCCTTCAAAAGCAGGAGTTTAGGTCAAATCTATTTTGTACTTTCAATGCCTAGCACAGCCTCTGTTCATCCTCTCTTCTCAATACTTTGATAAAGTTCAAATTATTTTTATTATTTCCATTTCTGCTGTTCTTTGTTTCTTCTTCACTTTTTTCCCCCTCAGAATCACATGCCTCTTGGGTATCCATCACAATTACCTTTACAGGAAGCAACTTACTGGAATAAATAGAACTATACAACATCAACATAGACACAGAGTGAAAAAGTTCTTAATTTATTAATCAGTGGAGATTGGAGTTGTTTTTTTTTTATTTTGAGTAACAAAGAAAAAGAAAAAGAGCATTTATAAGGTTCGCATGTGCTATACAAAAAATGTGTGTCCCGAATTTTATGTCTGTGCCCTTTGCAGGTTGTAACCATTTTCCAGTGAATTAATGTCATCTCCCCTCTTAAAAGTTTCTCAAGTTTTCAAGGAACTGAACAGTGCAAAAACAAATTCTTTTGTTTCCTAGAGAATTATTATAAGTCACTCATCCCTCACAGAAGAATATATCCACTTCCAGTTTAGGTGTGTTAGTATTCAGTGCTTTTCACATTTCTCCAGAATAAAGATAGCATTTTCCACTAGTGTTGCTTCACCAGCAATGACAGCTAATCAATGGAAGCAGAAAAGTTTTATGGTCTTTGTATAGAAATTTAGTTTCCAGAGTTTCCAAAACATTGGTGAGGAGTCCCTTGAGGCACAAATAAAAATTCTCTTTCCGTGTGTTTCTGAACATTCATTTCTCATACGTTACTGCTTTGGTGAACATAATAAAACCAAGCAGAACAACTCAGCAAGGAACACCTCACACAGAGAGACAGTTTTAAATAAAGTAAAAAATACAACTTCAGATCTAACTGATAATCATCCGAAAATTAGTCAGGCTGGTTATAGGCAGATGAAAGGCCATAAGGGAGTCATTTCATGCATCTGACCACATAATATAAATAGAAGTTCCAGATGTAGAGAAAATGAGTCTTGTAACAAAGCAACACATAGAAAATATTAGACACTAAAATGGTCTTTGGATTGTATACAAAAACACTTAGATTTCCTTATCCTAAGAAATAAGGACCTTGACCTTGCTTCTTCCTAAAGCTACTTGGTTGTTGGTTACTTTTGCCATTCCTCATTGTAAAAGTTCTGGAAAGTGGGCTTCCCTGGTGGTGCAGTGGTTGAGAGTCTGCCTGCCGATGCAGGGGACACGGGTTCGTGCCCTGGTCCGGGAGGATCCCACATGCCGCGGAGCGCCTGGGCCCGTGAGCCATGGCCGCTGAGCCTTGCGCGTCCGGAGCCTGTGCTCCGCAACGGGAGAGGCCACAACAGTGAGAGACCCGCGTACGGAAAAAAGAAAAAAAAAAGTTCCGGAAAGAGAGAGGTGACCCCGCATCGTCTCTTCTCAAATACAATAGCTTCTTCTCAGTTTTGACTCTGCCCAGCATCTCCAGCACATCCATTCCATTGTCCACCCCATCTTAAAGCGCTGTCTTTGCTTGATTCTCATTACACTGTACACGCCTACCTCTCCAGCCAATGCCTTTCACTGGCTTAAGCTCCTTTGCTCAACCTTAAACATAGGGAATCTCCAAATCATTCTTGGTCATCATCCTTTTTCCTCTTCCATGACTCTCTCAGGGACCTCATTCCCCCTTGTGCCTTCGACTGTCTTCTTTATGGGGATAACATGCAAAGTTGTGCTTTCCAGCTCTGGTTTCTACCCTAGCTCCAGACTCTAACCTCCAGCCCTACCTGGATATCTGCCTGTGTACATCCCACCAGCCTCTGAAATTGAAAGTGTACAAAACTGAGCACTGTTTCTCTTACTCCTGTACTGCCTCCTGCAGCACCCTCAAGTGCAGTCCTTCCAAGTGCTTATACTCCATACCTTGCAGCTGTGTTACTCCCCTGATGTTTTTCTCCCACCCAAACCAATCTTGTCTACATTCTTTATATCTCTCATATCTATCCCCTATTTTCATTCACCAGACTGCCCTGATTCATGACCATTTTGCCTTTGTCCTGGAATTTTCCAATCCATCCATCACTCTGCTGCCAAAGTTATCTCCCTAAAACACAAGGTGCATCTGTCCTTTATCTTTGACAGTTGGCATTTGCACACAGCATAAAGCCCCAAATCCTAAGCCTGGTGTTCAAAGCTTCATTCCTCGCCTGCTTCCTGTTTTTCCAGCTTATCTTCTAGTATACCATAGACATACTCTATATTCCAGCCATATAAAGTCCACTGGCCACTTCCAAAAAATGCTTTTTACTCTCTCGTCTCCAGGCTTTGCCCAATATATGTTCTCTTTGCTTAGAATGTACTTTATTCCAAGATCTGTCTATAGGAGACTGGCCTCCCTTCAAAACCAGGCCCCAAGAAGTCTCTTCAATCCCTACTGCTGCACCCCTGGCCAACTGAATTACTTGTTCCCTACCTGCAATAGTTAGGATTCCTTGGATTGTAAGCAACAGAAAAAAACAACTCAATCTGGCTTAAATGTATAGGATCATGCTGCTGTAAGTTCTGGGCTGATTTCAGATAGTTTTATCTAGAATCTCAGTGTGTCATCCTGCTATTTTTCTGTATAAGTTTCTCAATTCTGCCCTCAGGCTCACTGTAAAAAAAAAAAAAAAAAAAAAAAAGGCTGTATATCTTCACACCACACTCTCCACAGAAAATTCTTTGCCAGAAGCTCTTGAGAAAAAATCAGGAAGACTCTGTCCTCAGCAAACATTCTCTTGTGTCTCATTTGCTCATCCTTATACCAGTTACTAGGGCAGTATCTTAGTCCATTTAGGCTGCTATAACAAGACACCACAGACTGGGTGGCATACAAACAACAGAAACTTATTTCTCACAATTCTGGAGGCTGGAAGTCTGAGATCAGGGTGCCAGCATGGTTGAGTGAGGGCCCTTTTTGAAGTTGCAGACTTCTTATTGTATCCTCACATGGCAAAAAAGGCTGGGGAGCTCTGTGGTGTCTCTTTTATAACAGCACTAATCTCATTCATGAGGGCTCCACCCTCATGACCTAATCACCTATCAAAGGCTCCATCTACTAATACCATCACCTTCCGGGTTACGATTTCAACATATGAATTCTGGGGGACACAAACATTCAGACCATAGTAGACAAGAAGGATGCCAGTAGGGTTAGGTTAATCAGAGTCCACGCCTGCAATTAGAAGTGGGGTCAATAACATCAAAACCACATCACTGAAATGGGGAAGGGACTGTTTCTCAAAGAAAAATCTGAAGGTTTTTATAGAAAGTAGGAGGATATGAATGGTAAGGAGACAACCAACTAATGACTACTATATTCCCCATACTCCAAGAATACATTATTCTATATCTGTTGTAGCTATATGATATCCTGCTTTATATCAGATTTATTTGGTCTGTGTATCTGTCTTCTTCATTATATCGTGAGATTGAGGACCAGTTTAGTGTAGCTTTCATAGCTGTTTTCTCTAACCTTCCAATTAATTGAAGACAAGCCTTTTTGGTCTTCTGGACATATTCCCCTTTCTTCCAATGTTATCATCATAACGTATCATAAAAATAACTAACATTTAATAAATCAGGCCCTGTTGTAAGCACTTTACATGTGTTGACTCCCTTAATCCTCAACACTGTCTTACAAAGTAGGTACTATTATTATCTTCACTTCCTAGATGTGGAAACTAAGGCTCAGAGAGGTTAAGTAAATTGCCCACTGCCATGTAGCTTGCATGTGGTAGAGCCAGGATTTGAGCCAAAGCAGGATGAATCCAAAGCTACACTCTAAAGCAGATTCGTGCTAGTTCATCTCTCAAAAAATACACCTCTTGGTAAAACAGTCACTAAAAAGCTACTGCTTGTCTTTCATCCCTCCCATCCCAAGCATCACTCAATATTGCCAATTCTCCTTTCCTAACACATTTGTTCTTTCTAATTTATTCTTATATTAAACTGACGATCAAGTTCTGACCATCTCTTGGCTCAACTTCTAGAATAATATATTTGAAAATCAATCAATCTCATGTGTTGACCCCAAACTATCCTCCTAGTCTCTACACTCTTCTTCCTGACCTGATCTCCAATATCAAATAGTTACTGTCTTTCACCTCATAATCATGTACCATGAGGAACTGATGTTGGGTCATATTTGGAGTTGCTCCTGACAATAATTCTTATGAGACTGCAAGTCAACTAACTCCTTGATGCTGTCCCTCCCAGGAAACGGAACTCACAGAACTATAGGGGCCCTTAAGAGATTATTCAACTCAGTCTCCTGTCTTTAGTCAACAAGTCATTAGCCACTAAAGACAGGTCTTGATTATTTGCCTCTTGAAGAAATACTGAAAAGATTCTTCACAACCACACTCAGCAGCACAGAATCTCTTCTAGCATGTGACTGTGGCAGAGTCTTCCCAAGATGTCAACACCATGAGGTCTCACCTCACACTCTGTACCCAGAAACCTGCTATAGTACCAGAGGCCTGCTCCTTGAGTACAGATGGCAGATTTCTGAGCAATCCCTATTCATTCAGCAAATTATTAATTTACTTTTTAGTAGCAAGTGAATTATGACATATCTATGCAAACACCAGAATTTTAGACTCTCTAAAAGTAGTTGAACTAGATATACTGTTCATGTTTTTATTAGAGGCTTTATTGGACATTTATTATTTTAGTCTTATTTATGAATTTATTAAATTATTTTATCTACTTTTTTATTTATTAGATAATTTATTTATTAACAACAAAACAGAGATTCTCAATCCTGACTACACATTAGACTCTCCTGGGTCTGGGGAGCTTTGAAAAAATACTGGTACCTGGAACCATCGTACATCAATTAAATCAGAATCTCTGGGAGGAAAACCTGACCAACAGATTTTTGTTTTTGCATTCGAATGTGATTCTAATGTGCAGCCAGAGCAGAGAAACATCACGTTAAACTCTTGTTCATGAGAACAGAAAAGATCCTTCTGAAACTTTGAAATGAAAACATTATAGCTTCAGGACTATTTCATGCATTGGGTACTATAGTCACAGTGAGATTTCTAAAAAGTATAAAAATATGTGAGAAATTTTAAAAGTATAACTCATAAGAACAAAATTATTCTTAGCAAACTCAACGTTATTAAAAATACTTTTAAATATTTTTCAACCAAAAAAATATGTGAGATGGCAGTACATTTTAATGTGTTTGCCATGATTCAGGGTGAGTCTTCCAAAAGTAAGAGCACCTACAACATAAAAAGATCTTAAAGCCTCCTCCATAGAGTATTTCAAATTTTAATTCAATATTTACAGCTTGAAATGTTCCTAGCTACTGCTGAAGTAAATGTCAAGCAAGTAAAAGAGTCTGAAGTCAACAGTCTGGTAACAACAATTCATTTTGATACAAAGACTTACAGCTTCAAAAAGAAGATAAGCTTTTTATGTGTATTGAGGCAACTCTCCCATTCTTTCTGAGTTATGCCTTTCAATAAATGCTATTCTGAATTAAAGAACTGCCTGGGGGAGGTTGGGAAGGAGGAAGACACCCAAATTGAGCTTCAAGAAAGATGAATTATCTAAATCAGTTTCTCTGATCTAGAAACACTGCTGAATGCAATTCAGTATGTGACATTATCTTTCACCCTTCCTTAGCTCCTAAAATCAAAAGCCAAATTCCAATGAATTGGAGTGACATATAGCACTAGCTCTTATATTCAGTTACAAGAATTCTTCAGGGTCTAAAAATGAGGACCCCAGACTACAAACATCCCTAAAATTCTTTACGAGCTCGTGTTTCAAAAAGTTGGAAAATGTCTTTATGTGTATGCTTGTGTACAGAAAACAGACTGAAGATAGACACATCAGAATTTAACAGTGGTTATTTGAGAAAAATACGGAGGACTTAAATGATCTTCAAGAATCACAGAATACTTTTTACACACATATGCAGAAAAGAAAATTGTTATATATACACTACCAAATGTAAAATAGCTAGCTAGTGGGAAGCAGCTGCATCACACAGGGAGCTCAGCTCTGTGCTTTGTGACCACCTAGAGGGGTGGGATAGGGAGGGTGGGAGGGAGATGCAAGAGGGAGGGGATATGGGCATATATGTATACATATAGCTGATTCACTCTGTTGTACAGCAGAAACTAACACAACATTGTAAAGCAATTATACTCCAATAAAGATTTTTTTTAAATTAATTAATTAAATTAAATTTTAAAAAAAAGAAAAAATTGTTGAAGGGCACACATGAAACTTAAAAATAATTACTCCTGAGGACCAGGATGGAAATGGTAGATAGAAGAGGTTTCATTTATTACTCTATGCTCTTTTATATTTTTTAGTATTTTCATTGATAATTGATCATTTAAAATCATAATTTAAATAATAATAAACATGATATATTTTGGATTTTTAGAAAGCTATTAAAGGCCATCCTCATCCTCTCTAATTTGAAGGTATCTTTATTAACATCTCATTTGCCCAGGTGGGTAAGAGAATATGAACAGAAGTGTTTGCCCTTCTCTCTCCTGCTTAGAGGGCATGGAGTAGTTCTCCTGGAATACTCCCTGTTTCCTCATGGGTTTCATGGTGGTGCCAAAGCAGGAGCTTGACCCCAGAGAAGCCATAACTTATCAATAATAATTCATTTAAAAAGCTCAAATGAATTATATACCTGCTGTGCAAAATGTTTCCTTATACATTATCTCGTTTTCTCTTCAAAATAATCCTATGAGACTCGGAAATTTCAAGTATCTTTGACAGCCCACATAGCGAGTGAATGGAAGTGCCAGGATTTAAATCTACATCTTTCTGGCTTCACAAACCAGTGTCCTACAATGGAAAGAAATTCAAATCGTGAAACCATCAGGAAATTTGAACAGTAAGTGGTTATCCATCTAAGTTGGTAAACCAGTGTCCTACAATGGAAAGAAATTCAAATCGTGAAACCATCAGGAAATTTGAACAGTAAGTGGTTATCCATCTAAGTTGGTAACATTTCTGCTGATATAACCCTCTCTTCTTGAGATTTACTCTATTAGTCAAAGTCCACATCCGCAAAGCTCTTTGAGGCAAGTGTTTCTCTACCTTGGGCTTCTGCTGAAACTGCTGGGGGACGATGGCTCCCCAGGTATCTTAGAAACTCAATTGTTTGACCAAATAATCCTAAGACAAGACCTTTAATCTTTCTGCTAAACTTTCTGCCTCCAGGATCAAATATTTTCCTTCTAGCCCTCACTGGCAGGCTTCTCAAATGCCATCATGATTTTGCTAACAACCTCATCAATATTCTTTTTTTTACATACAATTTCTTCCACACATACATACTGTAATAGTTTAAATTTTTTGTATGGAGAAGTTTCAAGATACAGGGTTTGGTCCATATTACTTTTTTTTTTTAATTTTGCATTGATCAATTGCAATTTTTCATTGATGCCTGTTCCACTCTTCAGCATACGTCCTTTCTTCATAATAAGCTCCTAAATAACTATTCCCGTGACTGAAAAGGGGGAAAATCCTTCAAAATATATCCCCCATAACTGTGAAGGGGGAAGAATCTTCAAAATATAATAGGTGATTTTTCACATATATATAAAATAATACCTTACGTGTAAAGGCTGCCATTGTTTTTTTAATCGATTTCCTATGGAGTAACGTACTGTATTTAGTTTCAAATGGCTTGTTCTAAAGATATTTTCCTCTTCCAGTTTCCCATATTTGTTTGAAGGGGAAGTACAATGATGTAGTGGACGAGTGGGAGCTCTGGCGCCAGATGAACCGAGATTAGAATCTCAGCTCTGCTACGTGGGCAATTTTAACTGTGCTCAGCCCCAATTTTCTTTTTTAAATTTTATTCTACTTAAAAAAAATTTACTGTGGTAAGAACACTGAACATGAGCTTTATCCTCTTCATAGGTGTTTTAAGTGTAGAATATAGTATTATTATCTACAGGCACAATGTACAGCAGACCTCTAGAACTTATTCATCTTCCATAACTGAAACTTAATTCTACCAAACATTTAAAGAAGAATTAACACCAATCCTTCTAAACTTTTCCAAAAAAAAAAAAATTGTAGAGGAGAGAACATTTCCAAACTTATTTTATGAAGTTAGCATTACTCTGATACTAAAGCCAGACAAAGACACCACAAGAATAGAAAACTGCAGGCCAATATCCCTGATGAACATTGATGTAAAAATCCTCAACAAAATACTAGGAAACTGAATTCAACAGCACATTAAAAGGATCATACACCATAACCAAGTGGGACTGATCCCTGGGATGCGTGGATGGCTCAACATATGAAAATCAATTAATGTGATACACCACATTAACAGAATGAAGGATGAAAATCACATGATCATCTCTTCAATATCCCTTAGGTTTTCACTAAAAAGCTTCTCAAAGTTCTTACAGCCTCTTCCAACTGCTGCACTTGAAAGCCACTCCCACATTTTTAAATGTTTATTGTGGTGACACCTCACTTCCAGGTACCAAAACCTGTGCTAGTTTTCTATTGCCACATAACAAATTACTCCAAAGTCTAGTGGCTTCAAACCATAGGCGTTTATTATTGTGGAGTCTTTGTGGCTCAGGAGTGTGGGAGCAGTTTAGCTGGGTCTTTCTAGTTCCAGGTCTCTCATAAGGTTACAGACAAGATGTCAGCCTGGGATGCAGTCATGTGAAGGCTTGATTAGGGCTGAAAAATCCATCTCTAGTGTGACTCACTCGCATGACTATGGCAGAAGAATTCAGATCCTCATTGAACGTTGGGAGTCTCCATAGGGCTAGGGCTGCTTGTGCCCTCAGATATGGAAGTTGGTTTTCCCAGAGCAAGTGATCCAAGATAGCAAGGTGGAAGCCACAGTGTCTTTTATGACCTAGAACTGGAAGTCATATACGGCCATGTCCACAATATCCCATTATACAGTTCAGCAGTATTCACAGTCTGAGGACGTTAATACCCAGGGTTTAAATACAGGAGACAGAGGTCATTGGGGATCATCAAGGATTTGACTGTAATTTCTTTTATTAGTGTTATATAGTTTTCAGCATTCAAATCTTCACCACATTTTGATAGATTTACCCCAAAGTATTTCGTGTTCATTGATGCCACTGTAAGTTCTAATTTCCAATTGTTTTTTTGCCACTATATAAAAATACAATTATTTTTTGTATTATCCTAGTAACCTGTGCCCTTGTTAGACTCACATATAAGTTCTAGTAGCTTTTTGGTAGATTCTTTAGGATTTTCTTTGTAGACAATCATGTTTCTGTGAATAAAGACAATTTTATTTCTTCCTTTCTAATCTGTATGCTTTTCATTTGTTGGCTTCTTATATAGGCTACAATCTCCAATATAATGTCAAATAGAAGTGATAAGAGTAGACATCCTTGCCTCAAATCCATGCTTGAGAAGAAAGCAGGCAGTCCCTCATCATTAAGTATGACATTATAAGTTCTGCATAGATTCCTTTTATCAGGCTGAAGAAATTCCTTTCTAGTCCTAACTTATTAGATGTTATTATGAATGTTGAATTTTGTCAAATGCTTTTTCTGAATCTGTTGAGACGATCCTATGGTTGTTCTGGCAAATTGCATTTATTGATTTTTGAATGTTGAACCAAACTTGCATCCCTGGGAGAAACCACACTTGGACATATATCTTTTCTATATATAGTTAGATTTGGTTTGATAATAAAATTTTTTTAAATCCATGTTTAGGAGGGATATTGGTCTACAGTTTACTTTCCTTGTAATAACATTTTCTGTTTTTTTTTTAAACCATGGTAAATGATTTAGTTGGGAAGGGTTCCCTTCTCTTCTATTTTTCTGGGCCATATATATTTACAGGTGAAATGATACATCATCTTGGATTTGTTTAAAAATAATTTGGAATGAAGGGAGGGATGGATGTGAATACAGATAAAATGAGATAGGCCAGGAGTTGATAATTATTGAAGTTTAGCAATCGGTATATTTTCAATATAAAATTGAAAATTTTCAATAATAAAATATTTTCAATAATTTTCAATAATAAAATACTTTCTCTTAGAAATGTGTCCTTTCCACAGCTCTATCCTACTTTCTAGTGAATATGGTAGAGAAAAGGGTGCCCTAAAATTTCAGCAAAGAGTAAAGCAGAAGCCCAGATGCTGAGAGTTCCCAAATCGTTTTAAAGACTGTCCTGACCATTAGCATCCAAATGTGTACTAAGAGGAGAGTAGGATAAATCAATTATAGCTTCAGTTTAGATGTAGGATTTATGACAGTCTTAATTTCTTGGTTATTTCTCCAACTTAGCTTTGAAAAATTCTATCCTGCAATGCAATGGTTGTCAAACCTTAATGTGCACGAAAATCACCTGGAGGGCTTCTTAAAACAGATTAAGGCAGTGAAACTATTCTATGTGATACTGTAATGGTGGATTCATGTCATATATTTGTCAAAACCCATAGAACGTACACCCCTAAGAATGAACCTAATGTGAACTAGGGACTTTGGGTGATCATGATGTGTCAATGCAGTTTCATCAGCTATAACACATGTACCACTCTGGCAGGGGATGATGTTGAATATAATTAATCCCCCAACTGTAACTATCAATATCTCCCACCAGAGGCTGTAATGGGTGGACAGGGGGTATGTGGGAACTCTCTGTACTTTCTGCCCAGTTTTGCGGTGAACCTAACACTGCTCTAAGAAAATGAAGTCTAATTAAAAATCAACAACAAAGACACAGGTTGTTAGACTCCATCCTCAGAGTTTCTCATGCAGTAGATGTGGGGTAGAGCTGAAAAATCTGCATGTCTAACAAGTGCCCGGGTGATAATGATGATGTTGATCCAACAACCATGAGAGAACTTCTGCTTTAATATAAAGCCTCAGATTTCAGAAATTCCAGCTTTCTCACAATTTACATCCTGGATCCAATCCAAATAGAATATTATTTAGTTCACAAGCTACACTGACTCTCAATTCTGTTTGTTTCATTTTGTCAAACTTTGTTTGAATACCAACCATGTACCAGGTCTTCTGCTAGTCTCTGGAGATACAAGGACAAGGATACATATTCATGCATTGTCCCTAACATTGAAGGTTTTATAGTCTGATGTCCTTATCTTTAATCCTGTTTATTAATTTTATAGAATATTTTGTTTAATTTTTATCTAAGCCGTTTCACTTGTAGTAGATTATTTTTACATTTGTTGTGGTAAATTAAATTAACAGTTGAGTTCAGCTGGTAGTATAAAATATTACAGGTTTTTTTTCTACATCTTGGTCTTAGAGCCCAAGTGCTCCTAAGCTTCTCCCAGAAGAGACCTTAGAAATCATCTTATTCATTCGCCCACCCCCATTTTACAGTTGAGGAACAGAAGCCCAGAAAGATGTGACAACCTTCCCAGGGTCACCAAGGTAGTAAGTGACAGAGCTAGAACTAAATCCAAGTCATTGGACACTGAATACGGTAATCTTCCCATGACATCTGGCCTCATGACTTAAATTCCAACAACAAGGAAAATTATGGATTCCCATATCTAGGAAATAATTCACAAATTTCAGTGGAATTTCATGATTACATTAAATTATTGATGATCTTTGTGAACTAAAGGAGACAATGTGGAGAGAAAAAGAAGAAAGACTGGAGTAGTGGTGGTCATTGTCATGATGGCATTAGTAGTGCAGTAAAGTGTAGCAGTAATAGATGACTTCTTATGTGCTGTGTACTGTGACTTTCTTAGAACATTCACTCTTCTCAATAACCCCATGAGATATGTACAATTATTACGCCCATTTTACAGATGAGGAAACTGAAGCACAAAGAAGTATAGTAGTTTGCCCAAAGAGACATGGCATTTGCACTAAATTCTGTCTAATGGTCTTGAATATAATTAATCCCCCAACTGTAACTAAATTCTGCTAGGAGGAAAATTTAAGTAAGATTTAACCACTGTATAAAGTTTCACAGTTCTTCAAAGCCCCCAATCCCTTTTGGATAGCTTAACAACCTTCCAAGACTGAACCAGGAATAGAAAATATAAACAGACCAATCACAAGCACTGAAATTCAGACTGTGATTAAAAATCTTCCAACAAACAAAAGCCCAGGACCAGATGGCTTCACAGGCGAATTCTATCAAACATTTAGAGAAGAGTTAACACCTATCCTTATCAAACTCTTCCAAAATATAGCACAGGGAGGAACACTCTCAAACTCATTCTATGAGGCCACCATCACCCTGATACCAAAACCAGACAAAGATGTCACAAAGAAAGAAAACTACAGGCCAATATCACTGATGAACATAGATGCAAAAATCCTCAACAAAATACTAGCAAACAGAATCCAACAGCACATTAAAAGGATCATACACCATGATCAAGTGGGGTGTATCCCAGGAATGCAAGGATTCTTCAATATAAGCAAATAAATCAATGTGATAAACCATGTTAACAAATTGAAGGAGAAAAACCACATGACCAGCTCAATAGATGCAGAAAAAGATTTTGACAAAATTAAACACCCATTTTAAAAAAACCCTCCAGAAAGTAGGCATAGAGGGAACTTACCTCAACATAATAAAGGCCATATATAACAAACCCACAGCCAACATCATTCTCAATGGTGAAAAACTGAAACAATTTTCTCTAAGATCAGGAACAAGATAAGGTTGTCCACTCTCACCACTATTATTCAACATAGTTTTGGAAGTTTTAGCCACAGCAATCAGAGAAGAAAAAGAAAGAAAAGGAATCCAAATCAGAAAAGAAGAAGTGAAGCTGTCACTGTTTGCATATGACATGATACTATACAAAGAAAATCCTAAAGATGCTACCAGAAGACTGCTAGATCTACTCAATGAATTTGGTAAAGTAGCAGGATACAGAATTAATGCACAGAAGTCTCTTGCATTCCTATACACTAATGATGAAAAATCTGAAATAGAAATTAAGGAAACACTCCCATTTACCACTGCAACAAAAAGAAAATAATACCTAGGAATAAACCTACCGAAGAAGACAAAAGACCTTTATGCTGAAAACTGTAAGACATTGATGAAAGAAATTAAAGATGATACAAAGAGATGGAGAGATATACCATGCTCTTGGATTGGAAGAATCAACCTTGTGAAAATGACTATACTACCCAAAGCAATCTACAGATTCAGTGCAATCCCTATCAAACTACCAATGACACTTTTCACAGAACTAGAACAAAAAATTTCACAATTCATATAGAAACACAAAAGACCCCAAATAGCCAAAGCAATCTTGAGAAACAAAAACAGAGCTGGAGGAATCAGGCTCCCTGACTTCAGACAAAGCTACAGTAATCAAGACAGTATGGTACTGGCACAAAAACAGCAGTACAGATCAATGGAACAGGATAGAAAGCCCAGAGATAAACCCACACACATATGGTCACGTTATTTTTGATAAAGGAGGCAAGAATATACAATGGAGAAAAGACAGCCTCTTCAATAAGTGGTGCTGGGAAAACTGGACAGCTACATGTAAAAGAATGAAATTAGAATACTCCCTAACACCATACACAAAAATAAACTCAAAATCGATTAAAGACCTAAATGTAAGGCCAGACACTATAAAACTCTTAGAGGAAAACATAGGCAGAACACTCTATGACATAAATCACAGCAAGATCCTTTTTGACTCACCTCCTAGAGAAATGGAAATAAGAACAAAAATAAACAAATGGGACCTAATGAAACTTAAAAGCTTTTGCACAGCAAAGGAAACCATAAACAAGATGAAAAGACAACCCTCAGAATGGGAGAAAATATTTGCAAATGAAGCAACTGACAAAGGATTAATCTCCAAATTTTACAAGCAGCTCATGCAGCTCAATATCAAAAAAAACAAATAACCCAATCCAAAAATGGGCAGAAGACCTAATTAGACATTTCTCCAAAGAAGATATACAGATTGCCAACAAACCCATGAAAGGATGCTCAACATCACTAATATTAGAGAAATGCAAATCAAAACTACAATGAGGTATCACCTCACACTAGTCAGAATGGCCCTCTTCAAAAAATCTACAAACAATACATGCTGGAGAGGGTGTGGAGAAAAGGGAACCCTCTTGCACTGTTGGTGGGAATGTAAATTGATACAGCCACTATGGAGAACAGTATGGAGGTTCCTTAAAAAACTAAAAATAGAACTACCATACGACCCAGCAATCCCACTACTGGGCATATACCCTGAGAAAACCATAATTCAAAAAGAGTAACGTATCACAATGTTCATTGCAGCTCTATTTACAATAGTCAGGACATGGAAGCAACCTAAGTGTTGCTTAGGTTCATTCATCATCAATGGATGAATGGATAAAGAATATGTGGCACATATATACAATGGAATATTAATCAGCCATGAAAAGAAACAAAATTGAGTTATTTGTAGTGAGGTGGATGGACCTAGAGTCTGTCATACAGAGTGAAGTAAGTCAGAAAGAGAAAAACAAATACCCTATGCTAACATATATATATAGTATCTAAAAAAAATTAAAATAAAAAAGGTTCTGAAGAACGTAGGGGCAGGACAGGAATAAAGACGCAGACGTGCAGAATGGACTTGAGGACACGGGGAGTGGGATGGGTAAGCTGGGACAAAGTGAGAGAGAGGCATGGACATATATACACTACCAAATGTAAAACAGATAGCTAGTGGGAAGCAGCCACATAGCACAGGGAGATCAGCTCAATGCTTTGTGACCACCCCCCCCAAGAAAAATCTCAGTGAGATGGTTGAAAAAAAGAAAATTTAAAATTCTTTCTTCTATGCCTGTTAGATAGAAATTTAACAACTCTATCCGTATGAATGGGTCAAATATTAAATAAAAATGTTCTTTCAGCAACTGGAGTTCATAAATGGGTGAATAACCTTCATTGGAGTGTCAGGTACACACACAGACATAGACACGTACACACACAACACCCTCATTCAATTTCATGTATAAGCAAACATTACCTTATGCCCTTGGGAGTTATTTTTAGCAATCTTTAGCCAAACTGGTTTTGCTTGGCAAACTATAACCCCTACAGGTGGCACCTATTCTCTGTGAAGTGTTTCCTTTTCCCAGAACTGAGACTTTGGCACCACGTACCTCCTTACCCTTTTCGACATCTGTTTCTACTTATGTGCCAGCTGAGGCCCCCTGACCTGTGAAAGGAAACAAAACAAAGGTTCATGGTCATTGTCTACCAAAATGCCATG